>NW_027362761.1:974398808-977067844 GCF_046119375.1 Phyllobates terribilis | reverse complement strand
CCACAGATATTGTTTCTGATAGAGGACCTCAGTTTGTGGCTCGCTTTTGGCATGCTTTTTGTGACAGGTTGGGAGTCCATTTGTCATTTTCGTCTGGTTATCATCCTGAGTCTAATGGACAGACTGAAAGAAAGAACCAGGATGTTGAACAGATTTTGCGTTGTTTTGTGGCAGACAATCAAGAGGTGTGGTCTGAGTTTCTGCCTCTCACAGAATTTGCTCTTAACAATCATACATCCTCCTCTGCTGGGTGTTCTCCTTTTTTTTGTTGTACTGGGTGACATCCGTCTTTTGGTTCGTTCTCCAAATTAGGGTCGGCGGTGCCGGAGGAGGAGAATTTTTCCGGTGATTTGGAGAGAGTTTGGACTAATGTACATTGCAACCTTCAAGAGGCTAACAAGAAGTCCAAGAAGTATTTTGACAGGAAACGTAAAGAGGTTTTGTTTACTGTGGGTGACATGGTTTGTTTGTCCTCGAAGAACCTGCGGTGGAGGATTCCCTCTAAAAAACTGGGTCCTAAGTTTGTGGGTCCATTTAAAGTGCTTCAGGTTGTTAACCCGTCCGCTGTTAGGTTGGATGTTCCTACTTCCTGGAAGATTAATCCTGTGTTTCATGTTTCCTTGTTGAAAAAGGCTGACGTATCTGATTGGGACCCCACTGTCACAGTTCCCCCTGTGGTGGAAGACGGCGAATTTGAAATTTCGCGTATCTTGAATTCTAGATGGCATAGAGGGAGATTACAGTATCTTGTCTCCTGGAAGGGTTTTGGTCCCGAAGACAACTCCTGGGTAAGGACGGATGATATCTCTGCTCCTAGACTTGTTAAAGCTTTCCACAGGAGGTTTCCGGATAGGCCTGGGCCTGGAGGATCCGGAGGATCCTCATAAAAGAGGGGGTACCGTTAGAACCCTCCTGTTAGTTTTCTCTATCTTGTGTTTTGCGGTCACGTGACCATCTGCCTATATATTCCAGCTCCGCCCTTCTGGCTTTGCTGGACTTCAGTGTTGTTTGACTGTTTTGCTAGCCTGGTGCTTCGGTGCCTATCTCTGTCAGTTGGCTTGGTCCTCTTGGACCTCTAGTACTTTTTGTCAGTTTGTCTTTTGTGTTCTACAACAATTTCTGTTTAGGAGGTGTCCCATTTTTGTCCCAGTCCTTAGTTCTTTTAGGGACCCCACCCTTAATTCTATAGGTCTTCGTTCAGACTAGCCGAGGACGAAGGCGGGTCTGTTCACTAGGAACAGGCAGCCCGCTACATCGTGGGAATTCAGCTTAGTCTTACTGTAGGGACAGCTTTCCCCTATCTTTCCTTAGTTCTTGTTGCAGATCATAACAGCAAAGCTATCCACCACCTGTCTCCTCCATACATCTGTGACCTATTCTCCCTGTACTTACCTGCATGCAACCTCCGATCCTCACAAGATCTCCTTCTCTACTCCCCTCTTATCTCCTCTTCCCACAATCGCATACAAGATTTTTCCTGTGCATCCCCCCTTCTCTGGAACTCTCTACCCAACCATTTCTGACTCTCGCCTACTGTTGAAACCTTTAAAAGGAAGCTAAAGACCCACCTCTTGCGGCATGCGTACAACCTGCAGTAACCCTTGCTCCACCATACCGCTGCAAGACCAGCTCTGTCCACACCCATGCCTTGTAGACTGAGCCCTCGTGGGCAGGGTCCTCTCCTCTCCTGTACCAGTCGCTGTCACATTTTTGTTCAAGATTATTGTAATTGTTCTTGCGATGTATACCCCTTTTTCACATATAAAGTGCCATAAGATAAATGGCGCTAAAATTATAATAATAATGTGGTCCAGACTCACGGCTAATGAGACTGGACCATGTGGAAGACTGACTGGAAGCATTATCTGCTATCCAACCAACAACCTTTTCACACTGCTCTGGCTTCAATAGTGGTGTTCTGCGGCCCCCTAGAAATTGGGACAGGAAGGTAGTTCAACATGACGTGGGTGTTTGTTGTGCTCTCTCAGCAGGCACAGTTTCATCTTGCCCACGGCCACTGCATGCACTATCACCATCACCATAACGTCACCTTCCCAGTCCCTTAACACACACCTTGCCCATTTTAAATGAAGTTTAAGATTTGTCACGTTGCCAAAAATGTCTGTATTATTACCACAGTAATATAGGATCACTTCTGATGAGATGACCACAGTTTTAGGCAGTGCCCTGGAAGTAAGAGATGCTTCCAGGGGTTGTCCCCATGCTGTTCCCATGACACACACCACATGGCCAGATAAGGTTGTAAAATGGTAAAATGACATTTCCAAGTGAATGCATTTGTCTTGGTTGAAAGCAATGCAAAAGTGAAAAAACGCATCAAAAACGCAACGTGTGAACATAGCCCAAGGTGTGGAGGAGCATTTTTGGGTTTGTATATTTATTTTGCCTCTTATACAAGTCATTACCCTGGAAAGGATGTTCCTTCACATATTTCCCAGGAAAATCCATTTTTGTTTCGCTTTTGTATGTTTTTTTGTGAGTCCGTAAAAGTGGCGTAATACCTCTGACAACATTGTTGACAACAGTAACCTGGGAGTCAGAAATGCTACCAGGGGTCTTCCCCATGCTGTTCCCATGCCATTTGAACACTGTTCCCATCGATTTGGGCAATTTTAGGCCCTCTGCAGACCACCGGGGGGGCCGCCAGAAAATGTTTCCCATTGATTTACATTGGGCTCATTACTCGAGCATTCCAATTTGCTTGACACAAGCAACGAGTACCCGAACATTTTAGTACTCGCTCATCACTAGTTAGCACTGAAGCCTTGCAGCGCTTTCACCTAGGACAACATCTGCAAGGATTTTGTATGTTCTTTCCATGTTTGCGTGGTTTTCCCCGTCAGTAAAAAGCAGCCGCAGAGTGTCTGGGAACCTTCCCACAGACTTTTCTTACCCAGGGCTGCTTCTCGGCAGGGTTGAACTGGGTTTGAGAACCGGAGAATCCTCCAGTGGGCCCTGGCTTCTCCATCAGGAGTGTTCATAGCGCAAACTTTGCAGCTGCTATGGAGCTCTTGAGTGGGGAAGAAAGGCGGGCCCTCAGAATCAAATCCTCTGGTGGGCCCAATGTTCTTCAGTCTGACACTGCTTCTCGGTGACAGTTGTATTTCACCACAGCCATATTCTTTAGCTCAGTGAAAGGACTGGCAGAGAGGGAAACCGTATATACTCGCGCTGTCATTTCTCCACCACCAGGTTTCGGACATTGTCACACACGACCATGCCTGGCTGTATGTTCAGTGATGAGAGCCACAGATCAGACTGCTGTGTTATAGCTTTCAACAACTCTGCAGAGGTGTGCGGTTTGTCACCTAAGCTAGCATATTATCTTCAGCAAAGCCTGTTGCCGCTTGGCCGAGACAGTGCTGTAGTGCTTCCAGCTTGTGACTGATGTGGTCATTTCGGAGATGGAGGCCAAACAGGAAGAGGAGGAGGTGCAGGAGCTAAACAATGTGATTACATTGAAGTTACATTGGCGAGTCTGGTTTTTATACCAAACATCCTACTGTGTTTTTTTTTTTTTTTTTTTACGTCTCTTCAAATGTGTATTGGAGGGCGTCCTAATTTTTGGCAGGTCTTGAAATTGTTACATATGCAATAATAGTATAGGAGACCCACTCCTTAGTAATGGGAAGGACAGTTCAAAGAGATTTTATATTCTAGAATATTAACTGTCTTATCTGAAATTCGTTTATGAGTGAGGTATCGCAGTATGGATAGCGTATTACACCGATCCAGCCAGGTATTATTGCCTTATTACTAAAAAATTTAAAATCTATTCTACTCCCTATCGATAACACTGTTAGATGCATTTACAATAGGGACAGGTGCCACGTGGTATCATCAGCTCCAGATGAGTGTTAAATCTGGTCGCATAAATGTCTTCCATAACTTTTTTTTTATTATTTCTTTGGCATTATATACAAGTCATTACCCTGGAAAGAGTGTTTCTTAACATGTTTTCCATTTTAGCTTGTTTTTTGTATGTTTTTTTATTATCAGTCCATAAAAGTGGTGTGATACTCTGACAACATTGTTCACAGATATGCTATTTGTCAGCGACCAACTGTGAATAGGTTTGAACCCACAACTGCAATACTTTAAATGGAGTGTAATATTTGACACGGTCACAAAAATTGCTGGATTATTAGGGCAGTCATATGGGATTACATCTGATGACCATGGTTTCAGACAGTCGCCTAACAGTATGGTATTTGTCAGCAACCAAGTGTCAATAGTTTGGAACAGCATACACCTGGCAGACTTTAGATGTAGTGTAATATGTGACACGTTCTCAAAACTTTCTGTATTATTGCGGCAGTAATATGGGATCACATCTGATGGCGCAGTTTCAGGCAGTTGCCTAATAGTATGGTATTTGTCAGTGACCAAGTGTCAATTGGTTCAACAAAACACAGCTGGCTAATTTTAAATGGAGTATAATATTTGGCACGCTCCACAAAATGTCTGTATTACTGTAGTCATGCAGTCATATGGTATAACGTGTGATGGACCCGGTTTCAGGCAGCCGCCTAATAGTATGGTATTTGTCAGCGACCAAGTGTCAATTGGTTCAACAAAACACAGCTGGCTGACTTTAAATGGTGTGGAATATTTGGCAGGCTCCACAAAATTTCTTTATTATTATGGCAGTCATATGGGATCACGTCTGATGACCACGATTTCAGGCAGTCGCCTAACAGTATGGTATTTGTCAGCGATCAGGTGTCAATTGGTTCAACAAAACACAACTGGCTGACTTTAAATGGAGTGGAATATTTGGCACGAGCCACAAAATTTCTGTATTATCACAGCAGTCATATGGGATCACGTCAGATCATTGAAAAAACAGTAAATGCGAATAAAATCAAAAAATCTGGCTGTATTCTGCTAACAAGCAAATGGAGCAGTAAAATGGTGTACTCTGGATTGCTTTTTAAGCAAATAATCAGGATTAAGATAAAAAGAAAATTAGCCCTGGCCCCTAATTTCTGGGGCTATGTCTACGGATGTCTGTAACAGCAGGAGCAGACAGAATGTGCAATGGACCATCTTTTGCTGTATACACTGCCACAAACCCTGCCTGCCTAACTCCTGCTATCACCACTGAATATATGCTGCTGGATTAGTCCTCAGAAGGACTGTTAGTTCAGATGGATATATATATATACTCCTGGAGTACCACTACCTATATCTAACTATTACACCACCAATTCTGTCCCTCACACAGCAGCACCTCTCCCTACTCTGCCTTTTTCCGGGATAGACTGTGACGAACCTAGTGTCACCAGGTCTTATATAAACCCGATGATGCTATGCGGCCAGCCAATCACTGTAATGCCACAACCAACATGGCTACGGCATTACAGTGCGTGGCAAGAAATTCCTGCATGTTCACTGGCTCTCTAAAGAGAGCCAAACATGCAGGGTGGGGACCCAAGCTCCCGCACAAGCAAACCGGAAATACTCGCCGGGCGCCAAGCATGTTGAGCAGTGTGATGCTCGGGCGGGTACCCAGCAGTGGCGAGCATGCTCGCTCATTACTAGTAAGACCCTCTTAAGTGTACAAGAGACTATGTACTAAGGCAAAATAGTGCACCCCTGACTCCAACAATCTTTCATGACAGCCCAGACATTCCACTAAGGCAACAGGATGCTGAACGTTCACCAGCATCCTGCATTCAAGGTCAGTTCAACACGCTGCCAACCCTACATCCTGAACCTCCTTCATGCACAAGAATGTACCAGGCCCCTGGAACTCACCAAACCCTATACATTAAAGCCCAAGTGCAAGCCAATATGCAGGCAAGTCATCACATTCCGGTCAGCCACACAATTCCAGCTCCATGAGTGGCATAATCTTTGCACATTAAACCAGTTACTGAAATGAATGCTTATGCTGCATCATGCTTCCTGGTGTTTTTAGGTAAAAATGCCACAGACGATAGGAATAATACTTCTCAGCCTGTAACTGCAAGGTACAGTGGGTACGGAAAGTATTCAGACCCCTTTAAATTTTTCACTCTTTGTTTCATTGCAGCCATTTGGTAAATTCTAAAAAGTTCATTTTTTCCTCATTAAAGTACACTCTGCACCCCATCTTGACTGAAGAAAAAAAAGAAATGTAGAAATTTTTGCAAATTTATTAAAAAAGAAAATCTGAAATATCAGATTGTCCTATGGTAGTCCTGAAGCCATAGAAAATGCTCTGTTCAAGCATCTATGGGATTTTCCAAAAATATCTAGTAAGAACAGTTCAAAATTCCAAGAGCTCAGTGACCTCCTGTTAGAGCTGCAGCTGGCCAAAGCAGGCATGGTCCTACCTGGCCTCAGCTACCTGGACACTGCTCGTGGGGTAAACCCAATAGTTTTTCAAGCTACCGTACAATATTCAATAAAAGTGGACCACACTAGCATCAAGATACAAAACAGCTAACCAAGTCTCCTTTCCTCCATTTTCCCTGGTTCATCCCCTCCTAAGTATGAAAGTCCACGTTTGAGCAACAGAAACCGCAGCAGTCCAGTGTCAGTGAAGAAGACTGATGTTCTTCCCACACATTCAACAGCTCAAGAGAAGAGTGAAGTATGTGAAAGGGTTGAAAATCCTAATTGAATGTGTCCCATGCAAAAGAAGCCACATCCCTTAAAGCAGTGCATCGGCTTCAGAAAGAAATCGCTCCAGGAATGCAAGGAGATTCTAAAGAACTTTGGGGTATGTTACAGATGTTGTGTTTCTGTGGCGCCCCTGAGGGTTCGACCGCCACAGGGATGCTGCACTTCTCTAATGGAGTGTAGTGTTCCTCCTCTGAGGTAAGACCAGTGTGATAGTTGTGACCCAACCTTCGCATCCAACACCACATTCCTCCACCAGAGGGAGCTAGTATGCACTAGGTGCTGCTCCCCTGGTTACAGGGAGACTGGGGAACCAAGAGTTAGGGGAACCAGTTAGTGGGTGAGGGTGGAGGACTTACAAGTTAGTTACACTTTAGACTTGGTCTTGGTCTTTTGCAGGTCCTTGTTAGTCAAGTCTTTTGTCGGTCTTCCGGCCGTGCTCTGTGCTGTCATATACTGTGTGTAAATGTGACCTCCCTCCCGGAGCGCAGACCCTGTGTGGGCCTGCAGGGTCGGGAGACACAGCCCTCGTACCCCGGCCTTGGGACGAGAGGCAGGTTGTAGATGGGAAATGTCTCAACCCAGCCAATGACCAGGACAAAGAAGGCCCGGAGCTTAAGAGTGTGGCTCTACAGCAAATGGATCCCAGGCAGGATGCAGACGGAGCGGTATACGCCACCTGTCCTCGCCATGCTGATATATTCAGAGGGACTCCGGCTGCAAGAGGGGTACCGGCCCCCGACACCCGACCTTGCTACTCTATGTCCTGGTCGGGAAAGCCCGGTAGGCCCTGAGGATTCCACCGGGCATCGGACGGAGCGGAGCTGCCACCCATGCCCTTGTTCTGAGAGGAGTTCAGAGGGAGTCCTGGCCTATTTGCACACACACGGACAGGAAAGGATTCGGTCTGTAGTTCAGGAACACTCTGCTGTAGGGTCCCGACTGAATGCTGGACTTACTCGGAGGTTGTCGGACCCCCGTCTCTGGTGAGCGCAGGTCTCCGCGGGGAGCAGGGAGTCGCCTTCCTTTGCCAGCTATGTGAGTAAAGCGTTGGAAGTTCACCCCTATGGCCTCCGGACTGTTATTCCTGCCCCACACCGCGTGACTCGGCATCCGTTCTCCTCTACTACTACCCTCTCCATCCTGTCCCTCTGCCAGGAGGCCTTGCTCTGCCTGTGGGGAGTAGTAATAACTTTGACTGCCATAACATCATGCCTCAGCGGACTGCAGCAGCGCTGGTGGCCTTTCACCAGGCACCACAGGTGGCGTAGTCGTTAATTAGCCACTCAACCCGGATAAGCCCACACCATCTCCTTTTAATGTGATGGCCCTGAGCACGGGTCGGGTCCGGGCCATGGCTGCATCCCATCTCTCCATCACAGGACCCGACTCCGAGTCCCCTATCACCCAGGGTTAACTAAAAGGGCTTCCACTGGAGAGGACATCACACTTCTACTGAACACTTTGCTCAAAGCTGTAAAATCCCTATTAAGTGTGTGGCGTGCGACAGTGAGGACCACGAACAAGGACTCCATCCATCCCAATCTAACTCTGCTTACACCTTCTTCCACCACAACGCAAGGCAGGGAGGATGTAGATCAGAGGTCTCAAACATGCGGCCCGTAGGTACCACAGAGTCAGACCCCTTGACGATCCCGACCTGGTCCCGGAGGAGCCGCCGACAGCAGCACTGCAGTGCCGCGCGCTGCACGCACAGACAGTCTCCCAGCACAGCATTACCAATGCCAGCCGCTGGCCAATCAGAGGCCAGCAGCTGACATTTGCGCACCGTCACTGCCATGCGCAGATGTCAGCTGCTGGCCTCTGATTGGCCAGTGGCTGGCATTGGTAGTACTGTGCTGGGAGACTGTCTCTGTGCGCAGTGCGCGGCAATGCAGCACTGCTGTCGGCGGCTCCTCCGGGACCAGTTAGGGATCGTCAAGGGGTCTGACTCTGTGGTGCCTGTGGGCCGCATGTGCAGAAAGGACGCCGAGGGAACGGAGGACAGGTGACAAGAATCTTTTTTTTTCTCTTTTATGTGTGTGAAGAACAGCACAATAGGGGACATAGCCACAACATGGGGACTCGGATGGGGGACGTAGCCACAACATGTGAACATAGCCACAGCAAGGGGACATCGATGGGGACATAGCCACAAATGGGGACCTGGATGGCGGACATAGCCACAACATGGGGACCTGGATGGGGGACATAGCCACAACATGGGGACCTGGATGGAGGACATAGCCACAACATGGGGACATAGCCACAGCATGGGGACATTGATGGGGACATAGCCACAGCATGGTGACATCGATGGGGACACAGCCACAACATGGGGACATTGATGGGAACATAGCCACAGCATGGGGAGATTGATGGGGACACAGCCACAGCATGGGGATATTGATGGGGACACAGCCACAGCATGGGGACATTGATGGGAACATAGCCACAGCATGGGGACATAGCCACAACATGGGGATATTGATGGGGACATAGCCACAACATGGGGACATTGATAGGAACATAGCCACAGCATGGGGACATTGATGGGGACATAGCCACAATATGGGGACCTGGATGGGGACATAGCCACAATATGGAGACCTGGATGGGGACCTAGCCACAATATGGAGACCTGGATGGGGACCTAGCCACAATATGGGGACCTGGATGGGGACATAGCCACAATATGGGGACCTGGATGGGGACATAGCCACAATATGGAAATCTGGATGGGGGACATAGCCACAATATGGAAACCTGGATGGGGGACATTACTACAAGATAGGGACATTACTCCATGATGGGGACCAGGATGGGGTTTTACTCCAAGATGGGGACCAGTATGGGCACATTACTACAAGATGGGGATGGGATGGGCACATTACTACAAGATGAGGACCAGGATGGGGAACATTACTACAAGATGGGGAACATTACTACAAGATGAGGACCAGGATGGGGAACATTACTACAAGATGGGGACTAGGATGGGGCACATTATTACAAGATGGGGACTAGGATGGGGCACATTACTACAAGATGGGGACCAAGATGGGGCACATTACTACAAAATGAGGACCAGGATGGAGAACATTACTGCAAGATGTTTGCCAGAATTTTTATATGGTGCTAATTGTAAGATAATGTTAATGTATGTGGCCAATTGGGTGAAACAAAATTTTAAAGTTAAAAAAAAAAATTAAAAATAAAGCATGAAATATATTTTGGCACTAAAAATTCTGTTTTATATATAAACTAAAGTACACGCATATTATTACCACATCCATTACGACCCAAGCTCTAAAAAAAATAAAATAAACATGGCAAAAATGCTCAAAAGGTGTATACAAAAAAAATGGTATCACTAAAAATGGCACTTTCACCTGCAAAGAATGCAGCCCCCCAAATTCAAATTTTTTCCATGTGTGGCCCATATACCCAGTCGAGTTTGAGACCCCTGATGTAGATAAAGCAGTGAGTCCTATCACAATATCTTCTTCATGCACAGAAGTCTGTGGAGAAGGCCTCTGGGACAAATCGTGTTCGAAGATATGCCTGGTCTGCATGTGTCATGGTTGTTAAACATCTGTGACACATGCAGGGATTGCCTAACAAACAGGCAATCCCTGCATGTGTCACGACTGTTTAACAGCTGTGATACATGCAGCCGCGGCGACACTAACATAGATGCCGAGCATGCCACGTATCAGTTTACCAACATTGTCATAGGCTTCACCCTCTGATCTACCTTATCCACTTGATTTCCCTCATTATAGTCCACTAAATGTAGTGGGGGATTTTTTGTTAGAGACAATTAATCGTTCTTACAGAGACCATGAATACCAAATTATCCCTCTTTTATAGAGAAATCCCTGACCATGCCTTTGAGGGTTTAAAAGGAGAGATATTAATATATCCTCCACATATATGGCACTTCCTGGATGCATTCCACGTATCTGGGTCTATATTAAGGAGGTGTCCATGCTCTGCACCCAAAGGGATATGTGCTGTAAGATGCAAGGGGTTAACACTCCGTTCTGGCACCCATCGATCTGTGAAACAAAGGACTATAGAACAGTCGCTGGACGCAGACACCGGGAGGTGTGCTTACAGCATTGCTTCCGGTGTTATGCGTTCCAGCACAGAGACTGTACATTCCACAGACTGAAAGTTCGGGTCCACGGACAGTAAATACGTCACACGTTGCTGGCGGAGACACCACAGTGTTTTGAGATCAGATACAGTGAGGTGAGGGCTCCCTTTGCAGCGCTCACCACACCAATATACAGATGTGAGCATTTTGATGCGACCCTGATGCAAGGTCTAAGAGTATCTCCTCTGATGAGTCGGTACCTCTGACGAAACGCATTGGGAGTTCATTAAAAGGACACAGACACCCATGAGGGATTTGAGAAACAGGCTTGCTTATCCTGAGTACTTTGTGAGACCATTCGTTTTCATATTTACGATGGGCGGTTGGTGGTCACAGAAACGTGCATAATGACGCCAACATTGCTACATCATATATATTGCGTGACGAAACTTTGTTGGTGGTCTGGGTATATCCCGTTGTCACAATATATACTTGAGCTGCATGCACAAGGTTGATGTCCACTTTCTCATGTATAAGACACCATGATATATGGCTTACTGTTGTGTACAATTCAGTACCATTATAAAAATAACCTCAGAAAGGGCAGATGGTGTTATATGTTTTAATATGAGCATAAGAGATATCACTAACAAGCGCTGTATCCTTAGTGATTTGTGGATATAAAATGTGGTTTGTGTGATGGGTGGTTGAGCTTGGACCGCTTAACCCACACTTTTATACCACTGGTCACCGAGAGTGAATCCAGGTACACTTGGTGACGTATTGTGAGTCTTGTTTTGCACATAGGTGCAGCCTGCACCATGTGGAGTCGTGGTATAATCTATTTTGGTTTTCCGGCATAATAGGTGTATCATCACTTTATTAAATAGTTCCACCTCATTGGAATTCTGGTTTTTACTTGTTCGTGTGTCATTGTGAATTGTTTTTTTTTTAGCTTTTTCTGATAAAGGTAATTTTAATTAGCCCAATTACTGCTTAAACCTATTGAATTGACTTGACATTCTACTTATACCCTGCTTTATCACAAAGCCAAACTAGCCTCGAGGCCTGCTCACTCTGTACCAAGACTTGGTCTTTGTGCTGCTGCACTGCTGGTGGAGGTTGCTGAAGTTGCTCCTCAACAATGGCACGACATTTCCACTGACCTGCATCCAGCTTACCGAGGACATGATTCATGGCCGCATCTAGCCTTTGTGACAACACCTGGCTGTCTTCTCCAAGCTTTCTACATGAGGGCCCTTGTTCTGTTGATGCTAGCAGCACATTTGAGCTTGAGCAACCAGAGGATTACGGAGAGATCAGACCAGACATCTCTAAACGCTGCATATGTTACACTAACGCCGCTAGGATTAGATAGGGCGAGGGGGGTTTCATGAATTTGTTGGAATCCTGGGGGAACCATTACCCAGGGTGACCATAGGCTGGAGCTTCTCTCAGGCACACAATAGATTCAATTGCTGACTAGACACATCTGACAAGAGTCTTCATAAACAGTTGAACAATGGAGTTTAATCAAGTACGGCCAGTACCATTTAACTCTTTGAAGCAACAAGCTTCACCACAGTACAGTCTATTAAAGCAGGCTTACTAACGTCAGTCTCTCCAGTAGCATAATACAGCACAGATTATATTTTTTTGCAGCACACTTCTATACATCCACAACCACAGGTTTTTCCTTCACAAGCACTCAATAGTGCACAACATTCTTTATCCAGCATGGAGATGTAGGGGGGGAGGGTTTGATGAGGGAGATGATCCCTGGGTGAAGATGATTCCTTCCAGTCCTTATCTTTCTGCCCGATAATACTCTGCACTGTTAGTTCAGGGAGTCTATCTGACCCATGTTTAGCTTCCCTCCTGACCTGAATTCTGTTCACTTGCCTTGTGTGAGATACAGATCACATACCACCTTTCTCTTAGGCTCCAGCCAGACTAATAAACAAGTTCCCCACAATCCCGCTGGGGCTCTGCTAAACACTCCCTGTCTCCTGTGACTGTGTTAACCCCTCTAATTGCTGGATGCTTCTGAAGCACAACACTTCCTGTCTCTTGTGACTGTGTTAACTCTTAAAGTTGCTGGATGCTTTTGAAGCAACAGCACTACTTCTGTATGTCACACATATCTATGACACCAAAGTTGAAGCTGAGGCCTCATCACTCTGGACGCTTCTCGAGCTGGTCATCAGTTGTGCAGGCTGGTATTCACCTGACATATATCGCCAAGTGCTTCATGAGAGAAGGAATCACATGAAGGACATTACTACTGGAGATAGCTTACGGTAGTGAGTATACCACCATATACGCGTAACTCTAGCTGTGTTAGGACATGAAACTTTCACTATTTTGATTGCTGTGTTGGTGGAAGTGTTAGCATTTTGCGGTTTCCCCAATTCGAAGATGGGTTTCTAATTGGACTTGGCTTATCCTACTGTTGTGGACTTCAAGTCACCAGCCAGAAAACCGGACTTACAACTGTTATAGTTATTGTTGTTTGCTTGTGTGTTTATTTTTTATCTTTTAGATTACAGATCGACGGTGGACATCATCAGAAGGCATCAAGTCAAAATGAATCATTGTGAAATCTAAAGATTTCAGATGGGGAGTGTCATGTCCCATGATTTGGGAATCATTCAGATAGTATAGCATCATTATTGAGTTGTTTTCTATTGCTGTTTCGTTGCTATTCAATAAGGTTTGCTCTCTTTAGAAGTTTACTCTTTCTCTCTCCCTGTCTCTCTCTGATGTAGCTATGATGTCAGTAACCCCTCCCTTCTTCCCCATTCTTTTTCCTCATTCACCATCTTCAGCCTAGTAAGAGTATGTGCCCACAATAAGGAGCCGCTGCGGCCCTAACGCAGCTGAACATCCGCGTGGCTTCCACCCTCATTATTCAAATGAGCGGCCGCAATTTTTTTTATTCACATGTGGACTTTCCTCATTGATGTTAGTCTATGGGGAAAGTCCACACGCGAACCCGCAAGAGAAATTGACATGCTGTGGTCCTGAAATACGCGCTGCATGTCAGTTTCCGCGGGTGATCCGCAGGTGCATGGATTTCTAAAAATCCCATCCACTATGCTGTAACATCTGGATGCTGCGGATTTGATGCTGTATAAACACGCAGCTTGCTTCAAACCTGCAGCGGCTCCTGATCGTGGGCACATACCCTTAGAAGCTCATGTGCTTCCAGCCTGTTTCTAAAAAGTCTTTTTTTACCTGATGTATGTTTGCACATCATCAAGAATTCTGCTGGAAAAATAAATCCTCTTCTGAATCATCATATGTGCTTCCTGTAGTCGAGTTAAACCATCTGAGGACATCACTTTGTGAGAGTACAGTTAAAAGAGACAGCCTAGAAACGGTGTCTCACAGCGCTCTATGCTTGCAGCTAAGCCATGGAGTCAGAAAAGTAGAGGACTACATGGGGCTACATGGCTCATTGGATGGCCAAACAGAACCAACCCATTCAGTCTTGAGTATAGTCAGAAACTCAGTTAAGTTTAGTGGAGAATAAATATTCGCCCACACGGATCCCCAGTAGGTACCAGTGAGCACTCACCCAGTTCCTGCTGGTCTATGATTCCTGATCTTGACCTTGACCGACTGGGAATTCCAAACTAGAAAATAACTGGTTGCTGCGGTGACCTAACTTCACTCATGATTGGCTGAATTGGCTTTTCAGGCCATTTTCAGTGTGTTGAGGATACAATTAAGAGGCATCTGGGTGAGCTCCGGAGTGGTACCTGCTGGGCATCGGTGCAGGTGAGTAATGATTGTATTTTTTTAACCAGACTGAATCTTAAGAAATTTCCATTACCTAGAAAATCCCTTTTAGAAAAAAGAAAACACAAATTTACTTCACCTTGATAAGTCCCTTAAAAAGTATAGAATCTAAAACTACCTAGGTTTGCTTTGGTTGTATTGGTTTAAGTTTCTATTCATTATTTTCTAATTAAGGCGTTGTTTTTTTTCATATCATATGTTAACATATTGGGCTATAGGTTGAACTTCAACCTTAAAAATTATGAAACTATATCAAAAATAGCACTGCCTCCAGTTTCAGAATTTTTAAGGTTGAAGTCCAACCCATAACCCAATATGTTAACATATGATATGAAAAAGAACAGCGCCTTAATTGGAAAATAGGTTTTAGCAGCATGAGGTCTGTCGGTTGACATAATTTTAATAGACATGCACAGTAATGTCTATTAAAATGATGGAAACTGACAAACCTTATTATACGTCATTGGAGTCTATCAGGTGCTGTTGTCATATGATGGATCCCTGGCATTGCATCAATGTTTCCATTATAAATAGAAGTCACAATTCAGATGTGAACAACGCATATTAACATAGTGTTTTTTTGTATCCAGATCCATCATATCATCCGAGGATATTGAGCATCTGTCATGATTTCTTTTGCAAATGCTGATGCAAAATATCGTTGCTGTAAAGTGCTGTTATACAATCTTGTATACTGATAATTTCTCGAAGGTCAGCAGATGGAAACTAATAGCTGTGGATAATTTTCAAAGCTAAAGAAAATATAGGAAAACAGGCTGAAATGCTATCAAATTGCAATATATAAATATATACAGTATATTGTGACCAAGTCACTGATAAAGTGATGGAGGGAAGATTTGTTTCACAGAGGCGATTAGCTTCCGTGAATTGAAACCATGAAGTTAGCTCCAGCATGTTATTTGCTGAGAGGGGTTAAACCGTCATTTTGGATGGTCATTCACCATACCTCCACCTCATGTTGTGGTCTGGGATTTAAATACATGGCCTGCTAAGTCATTCAGTGTTCAGTGTATCTGGAGAGGCTAACTCCAGAGAAAGGAGCTTGTGGTTGTACTAACCTGAACCGTGTGTGTTTTGTGAACCCTGTGCGGACGGATCCCCACAGGCCTCTGGACTGTGCTATCTGTTTTCTTTTGTTTACCCTTTTTTCAAAGAAAGGCCTGTTTGATTTGATGGACTTTACAGTGATTTATGCCTGCACTAATAAATCATTGAGAAATTTAAAGCAACAGCGTTCCTGTGTTACCACTGTGTGCAGCTGAGTGAGTCGATCTACCACAGGTGGTGAATTATTCTGGCAAGATCCCCAGGAGCCACGTGTAGCAGCGGAGGACAAACCACATGTTCTGGGTAAAGACAGCGATAAGCCAGGAAACAAAGACAGACGGTATGGAGGACCTGATCAAGCACCTGGTGCTAGCCCAGCAGGAGACAAGCAAGCTGCTTTTGGAACAGATCCACCAACAGCAGCAGCACCAACAAGACCAGCTCCGACAGCAGCAGTAGCAGAGGGGGTTCATGGGAGGCCGACTTCCCCTCTCCCAACTCCAGGTGATGACTCGTATGTCTGGAGAGCGATAAGACGAGCCATGCAAAAAATGACCCAGGGTGGTGATGTTGAGGTATTTTTGACTGTGTTTGAGGGGGTGGCATAGCTGGAAAAGCTACCGCCGGAGCAGTGGTCGGAGGTGCTGGCCCCCTATCTGACTGGTGAGCCCCAGAAGGCCTATTACTAGTGTTGAGCGAGTATGTTCTGTTAACCCTTTCATCGAGTGTGCTCTGGCGATCACCGAGTAGTTACAGCTGCTCGGTGTTATGTTTAAATCACTCCCGTGTGCATGATTTGCGACTGTTTGACAGCTTTATTACATGTGAGGGATGCAAAAGAAAGGGTTAACAGAACATACTCACTCAACACTACTTTTTACGACCTGGCCTTGCAAGATGCCCAGGAATATGTTAAATTAAAAACTGAGATACTGGCACTTGCAGGAGTGACTATGTCAGTCAGAGCCCAAAGGGTTCACCACTGAGCGTATTATGGTGATGAACCCCCTCGCTCCCAAATGTTCGACCTTCTGCATCTTGTACAGAAGTGGCTGCAGCTAGAGTCCTCCACTCCAACCCAGATGGTTGAGCTGGTTGTCATGGACAGATTTGTGCACTCCCTACCTAGGCCGGTGCAAACCTGGCATGCCCAGGGAGATCCCCGGAATGGGGATGACATGGTCGGCCTCGTAGAAAGATATCAGGTGGTTGAGAGGTCCCTAAGAAAGCCGGGTGGTGCTGCACCCCCATACTGGGGTACTCAGAGGGAGTCAGAGCCACAACTGGGGGGAGTCAAAGGACCCAAGGGGTTGCTGAGGGGTTGCCAAAGACAGCTGGGAAAGACATGATCTGCTGGAGATGTCATGGTCCTGGACACATAGCTGCCCGTTGTCCTATTTCCTCCGAGCAGATGGACTGCAGCTTTGGAAGGCACTGTTCGTATTATGCATACCCTACCTGCAGTTTGGACTATCAGCCCGGTGAGGGGCCACAGTCCTGTCCTGTGACCATAAATGGGGTACTGGTGTAGGGACTTTTGGACTCCGGGAGTTTGGTAACTCTAGTAAGGGCCACACTCCCCCACTAGTTGATCCCTGGGAAACATGTGAGCGTCCGCTGTATCCACGGGGACGCCAAGGACTACCCTGTCACCCAAGTGACTATAAAAGCAAACCGTGGTACTGATTCCCATGAGGTCAGGGTGATCAGAGACTCGTTACACCCAGTTATAATCAGGCGGGACTTCAGGCTGTTCTGGAACTTGTAGGGAAAGGCGGAACTTGTTGGGAACTATCTCAGACCGCAGCCAGTTCGTCCATGAAGAATCCCCATTACAGTCAGATGTGGATGAGTTCCTCCTGTGTGTCCTTGCTGGCGACGAGGATGAGAAAGAGACCCATGAAGATGAGATTCCTGAACTGGGGGTTTCTGGGGGGAATTTTGGTACCGCGCAAATGCAGGATCGTACATTGAAAGGTGCAATTTAACAATGTGACTGTGATAAATGGGGTTGTTCAAGAGCCAGGGGCTGACACCAGGTTCCAATATTTCACCTTAATTGAAGAGCTGCTTTATCGGGTCACTAAATCAAGCGGGGAAACAATAGAGCAGTTGTTGGTGCCGGGTCCCTATAAACGTAGGGTATTAGATTTGGCCCATTCATGTCTTAGGTGGGCATCTGGGAGTAGACAAAACCCAAGAGCATGTCCTACAGAGGTTCTACTGGCCTGGGTGTCACTGAGTCATTGTTCATTTCTGCCCGTCTTGCCTACTGGTCAGCTAACTGCTCCCGCGTCCCACTTCCAGAGTCCCTTGGTTCCATTACCCATTATTGAGGTCCCGTTTAACTGAATTGCCATGGACCTTGTAAGGCCTTTAGTTAAGTCTGCCAGGGGTCATCATACATACGGGTTGTGCTGGACTATGCAACATGTTACTCAGAGGTGGTACCATTGAGAAACTCCTCTGCCAGGAGCATAGCCCGAGAGCTGGTACATATCTTCTCCTGAAAGGGCCTGCCAAAAGAGATCCTGACAGACCATGGAACTCCTTTCATGTCAATAGTAATGAGGGGGTTGTGTAAGGCTCTCCAGATTACCCAACTCAGGACATCAGTGTACCATCCGCAGATGGAAGGCCTGGTGGAGAGGTTCAACAAGACCCTAAAGTTCATAGTTAAAAAGGTTGTGGAGAAGGATGGAAGGGACTGGGATTGCCTACTCCCCTACCTACTATTCTCTATTAGGGAAGTTCCCCAGGCCTCTACAGGGTTCTCACCCTTCGAGTTGCTTCATGGACGGCACCCTTGGGGACTATTGGACATTACAAAAGAGACCTGGGAAGCCGAGGTAACATCCCCACCAGAGCATCATCGAGCATGTGGCCCAGATGCAAGACTGGATCATGAGGGTGATGCCGATTGTAAGAGACAGCCTCCTTCAAGCCCAAGGGGCCAAGGCAAGGGTCTACAATCAGTCGGCGAGACTGAGGCAGTTTAGCCTTGGAGATCGGTTGTAGATGTAGATGTTGGTGTAGATCCCCACGATGGAGAGTAAATTCTTGGCCAAGTGAAAAGGCCATACGAGGTGGTCGAGAAGTTGAGTGACGCCAACTACAAGGTCCACCAACCAGGGAGAAGACGGTATCAGGTGTACCACATTAACCTGCTCAAACCTTGGCAAGACAGAGAACCGGTGGAAGCTACGTGCCTGGGGGGCCCATCCCGAGGCCCTAGTTGAGGATATCACAATGGCAAAAACACTGTCACCGGCTCAGAAGCAAAAGTGCCAAGAGCTTCTTCAGCAGAACCAGGACCTGTTTTCGGAGCTGCCAGGTTGTACGCAGGTGGTCGAGCATGAAATCTTGACAGAGCCAGATGTGAGGGTGAATCAGAGGCTGTATCGGATTCCAAAGCACGCCGTGAGGTGATCTCCATAGAGGTGAGGAGAATGTTGAGCCTGGGCGTCATTGAGGAGTCAAAAAGCAGCTGGTCCAGCCCCATTGTCCTTGTGCCGAAACCGGATGGAGAATGGCGATTCTGTAATGACTACAGGAAGCTGAATGAGGTGTCAAAGTTCGACGAATATCCAATGCCCCGTGTTGATGAGCTCATTGAGAGGCTAGGGTTAGCCAGATATATCACCACCCTAGACCTAACGAAAGGGTACCAGCAAATTCTCCTTTTCCCAAGTGCCCAGGAGAAGACAGCTTTCTCTACTCCTGACGGGTGCTTTCAGTACACCAGGATGCCATTTGGTCTGCAGGGAGCCCCAGCTACCTTCCAGAGGGCCATGGACTGGATCCTAGTTTCTCACAAAACGTATGCTGAAGCTCATCTGGATGACAGATGTGATCATCAGTCCGGATTGGGGAAATCACCTACCGAAGGTCCAGGCAGTACTTGATGCGCTGAGAAAGGCTGGGTTTAGAATAAACCCAAAGAAGTGTGCCATGGGGAAAGAAGAGGCAAAATACTAGTCAGGGCCGGCTCCAGGTTTTTGTGGGCCCTGGGTGAAAGAGTCTCATTGGCCCCTACCACGAGACACATACCACTATTCATGATGCACAGATACTGCAGAGAAATATATAAATAGTACAATGCAGAAGATTTCACTTCTTACATTACATGAGCGATATCTATTGTAAATTCTACAATAGCTCAGAAACCGGCGAATTCTCTCAATGCACAGTGCAGAACGGACAATATACTGTAGTACTCCATACAGTATTATGGGCCCCATATATTGCTCGAATACTGGTCCCCATATAACGCTCCATACAGGTTACTGGTCCCAATAAAGCGCTCCATACAGGATACTAGTCCCCATATAACGCTCCATACAGGAAACTGGTCCCCATATAATGCTCCATACAGGATACTGCCCCCCATATAACACTCCATAGAGGATACTGGCCCCCTTATAACGCCCCATACAGAATACTAATGCCCCATGCAGGATGACATCCCCCCTTATAATGTCCCATGCAGGATGTCACCTCTCCCCCCCCATATAATGCCCCATGCAGGATGTTACCTCTCCCTCCCATATAATGCCCCATGCAGGATGTCACCTCTCCCCCCATATAATGCCCCATGCAGGATGTCACCCCCCCATATAATGCCCCATGCAGGATGTCACCTCTCCCCCCCCCCCCATATAATGCCCCATGCAGGATATCACTTCTCCCCCCCATTTAATGCCCCATGCAGGATGTCACCTCTCCCCCCCTTATAATGCCCCATTCAGGATGTCACCTCTCCCCCCATATAATGCCCTATGCAGGATGTCACCTCTCCCCCATATAATGCCCTATGCAGGATGTCACCTCTCCCCCCCATATAATGCCCCATGCAGGATGTCACCCCCCCATATAAAGCCCCATGCAGGATGTCACTTGCTCCCTGCCCCCACATAATGCCCCATGCAGGGTGTCACCTGTTCCCCCCCATATAATGCCCCATGCAGGATGTCACTTGTTCCCCCCACCATATAATGCCCCATACCTACATACATGTAAAAAAAAAAAAAATCAAATACTCACCTCACTTCTCACCTGCTGCCGCTGCTCCAGACCCCTCACCCGTGCCGGCGTCTTCCCGTTCTGCGCTGCCTGTGACGGCTCAGGAGAGAGCGCGGTGTTAAGACGTCACTGCGCCCTCTGACCTGAGATGTCACAGTGCAGCATCTGCGGAAGGGACTGGAGCTGCTGCGGAGGCATGGGGAGAGGTAAGTATTGTGCCGGGCCCTGAGCAAGCGGGGAGGTGCAGGTGCTGACACCAGCACCACACCGCTCACGGGTCCCATAGCGCGCCGGGGTGCCCGACGGTGAGTGGGTTCCCCCGCCTGCTCAGGGCCCCGGCACTTGCCCGGGTGCGCTGGGTGCTGACGCCGGCCCTGATACTTGGGCTACATCATCGGAAGGGGCAAAATAAATCCGCAAGTAAATAAGGTGCAGGCTATCCGAAATTGTCCACAACCGAACTCCAAGAAGCAAATTTGTGTGTTTCTGGGAATTGTGGGATATTATCAGTGATTTATCCAGAATTTCACCAGGATAGCCACCCCCCTGACTGATTTTCTTAAGGGCACGAAGACATCGATGGCCAAGTGGTCCACTGAAGCGGAGATGGTATTCCAGGAGTTGAAGCTCGCCCTATGTAAACAGCCAGTTTTAGTAGCGCCTTCCCTAAGGAGTTCGTGATTCAGATTTAAGCCTCCGAGGTCAGTTTGAGAGCTGTGTCCCAGAAAATAGACGAACATCCAGTCCTATTCCTGAGTAGGAAATTCTCCTCCTGTGAAAAGAACTATGCCATTGTTGAGAAGGAGTGCTTGGCCATCAAATGGACAATTGAGACCCTAAGATATTATCTGGTAGGCCGAAATTTCAAGTTAGTATCAGATCATGTGCCCCTGGGATGGATAAGGGAAAGGAAGGGGAGGAATGCCTGGGTAAGTAGGTGGTTTATAGCACTCCAGGACTTTAATTTTCATGTAGAGCACAGGCCCGGGAGACTACATGGTAACGCAAATTCCCTGTCCAGACTTCCCTGTTTAGCGAGTGAAGGTGCCAAAACGCCAGGCTTTGGGCAGTGGACGGGGATATGTGACAAAGTCACTGGTAAAGTGATGGAGGGAATGTTTCACAGAGGCTATTAGCTTCCGTGAATTGAAACCATGAAGTTTGCTCCAGCATGTTATTTGCTGAGAGTTTAAACCGCCATTTTAAAAGGGAATGTTATTTTATGACTGATCATTGTGAAGGGTGGAAGGTCATTCACCATATCTCCACCTCAGGGTGTTGTCTGGGATTTAAATACATGGCCTGCTGAGGCATTCAGTGTTCAGTGTATCTGGAGAGGCTAACTCCAGAGAAAGGAGCTTGTGGTTATACTAACCTAAACCATGTGTGTTTTGTGAACCCTGTGTGGACAGATCCCCACAGGCCTCTGGACTGTGCTATCTGTTTTCTTTTGTTTACCCTTTTTGCCAAGAAAGGCCTGTTTGATTTGATGGACTTTACAGTGGTTTATGCCTGCACTAATAAATCACTGAGAAATTTAAAGCAACACTGTGTTACCTCCGTGTGCAGCTGAGTGAGTCCATCTACCCCTCTTCTGACCTGTTCCGCAGGGTCCCATTTGGACAGTAGATGGCAGTCCTCGCACACAAATGCCGCACAGTGCTGGGGATTCTCTGGAATCCTGAATGTTTGGCCCACAAGTGATTATCTAGTCCAGTATTTCCCAAACTTTTTAACTTTGGGACATCCCTGATGAAAAAAAATTACCCCAGAGTACTTCTATACACTGTGTGCAGAATTATTAGTCCAGTTGTATTTTAGAGGATTATTTTTATTATTGATCCACAACTATGTTCTCAATCAACCCAAAAGACTCAGAAATATCCAAGCTTAATATTTTTGGAAGTTGGAGTGGGTTTTTTTTAGATTTGACTATCTTAGGAGGATATCTGTTTGTGCAGGTAACTATTACTGTGCAGAATTATTAGGCAACTTAATAAAAACCAAATATAATGCCATCTCACTTGTTTATTTTCACAAGGTAAACCAATATAGGGCAGCATGGTGGCGCAGTGGTTAGCACTGCAGCCTTGCAGCGCTGGGGTCCTGGGTTCAAATCCCACCAAGGACAACATCTGCAAAGAGTTTGTATGTTCTCCCTGTGTTTGCGTGGGTTTCCTCCCACACTCCAAAGACATACTGATAGGGAATCTAGATTGTGAGCCCTGATGAGGACAGCAACAATAATGTATGTAAAGCACTGCAGAATATGTTAGCACTATATAAAAATAAAGATTATTATTATTATTATTATTAATATCAGTGCACAAAATTTAGAAATAAACATTTCTGACATGCAAAAACAAAAAACAAAAAAATTAGTGATCAATATAGCCACCTTTCTTTATGATGACACTCAACAGCCTTCCATCCATAGATTCTGTCAGTTGCTTGATCTGTTTTCGATCAACATTGCGTGCAGCAGCCACCACAGCCTCCCAGACACTGTTCCGAGAGGTGTACTGTTTTCCCTCCCTGTAGAGCTCACATTTTATGATGGACTGAGTCGGAGTGGAGCTCTCTGCCCTTTAATGATCCAGCCTCTGGCCCATCCATCTGGCTCATCAAGAGTCACTCTCATTTCATCAGTCCATAAAACCTTTGAAAAATCAGTCTTAAGGTATTTCTTGGCCCATTCTTGATGTTTTATCTTATGTTTCTTGTTCAAAGGTGGTCGTTTTTCAGCCTTCCTTACCTTGGCCATGTCCCTGAGTATCGCACACCTTGTGCTTTTTGATACTCCAGTAACGTTCCAGCTCTGAAATATGGCAAAACTGGTGGCGAATGGCATCTTGGCAGCTTCACGCTTGATTTTCCTCAATTCATGGGCAGTTATTTTGTGCCTTTTTTGGCCAACACGCTTCTTGCGACCCTGTTGGCTATTTGCTATGAAACGCTTGATTGTTCAGTGATCACGCTTCAAAAGTTTGGAAATTTCAAGACTTCTGCATCCCTCTGCAAGACATCTCACAATTTTGGACTTTTCAGAGCCCGTCAAATCTCTCTTCTGACCCATTTTGCCAAAGGAATGGAAGTTGCCTAATAATTAAGCACACCTTATATAGGGTGTTGATGTCATTAGTCAACACCCCTCCTCATTACAGAGATGCACATCACCAGATTTACTTAATTGGTAGTTGGCTCTCAAGCCTATGCAGCTTGGAGAAGGACAACATGTATAAAAAGTATCATGTGATCAAAATACTCATTTGCCTAATAATTCTGCACAGAGTGTAGATAATTTTTGTACAAGTGACCAAAATACATACACTCAGCACCCTTAATATCATAAAACATATGATGTACCTCCTGTATCACATATATAAAAATACACACAGTACTTAAAGAATATATTAAAAAAAATTATGCACAGTAAAAAATACACACCATGCCCCTTCAGTATATACATATGTATATACACTGAAGGGGTACCCCACTGAATACATATAGAAATAAAATATATAACGTACCCCCGAATACATGCTGTATATATACACATATTTATACAGTTGAAACCAGAAGTCTACATACACTATATAAAAAGACACATATGCATGTTTTTCTCAATATCTGAACTCAGAATAAACCTTTCCCGGCTTAGGTCAATTAGGATTACCATAATTTTTAATATTTGGCAAATGCCAGAATAATGAGAGAGAGAGAGAATGTTTTAAGGCATTTTTATTACTTACTGCAAAGTCAAAAGTTTACATATACTAAGATTACTATGCCTATACTAACAATTCTGGACTGCCCTTATGATGATGTCATGTGTTTGGAAGCTTCAGCAGTGTGTTTCACAGCTGAAACACACTGCTTCTTTATGTAGCATCATGGGAAAGTCTAAAGAAATCAGCCAAGATATCAGGAAGAGAATTGTGGACTTGCACAAGTATGGCTTATCCTTGGGTCCAATGTCAAGACACCTGAAGGTGCCTTGTTCATCTGTATAAACAATTATAAGCAAGTACAAACAAGATGGGAATGTTCCGCCATCATACCACTCAGGAAGGAGACAGGTTCTGTGTCCCAGAGATTAACGTGCTTTGGTCCGACATGTGTATATCAACCCAACGACAAAAGCAAAAGACCTTGTGAAGATGATGGCGGATGCTGGTAAGATTGTGTCAATATCCACAGTGAAACGAGTACTGTATCAACATGGGCTGAAAGGCCACTCTGCCAGGAAGAAGCTATTACTCCAAAAGAAACATAA
This sequence comes from Phyllobates terribilis, assembly GCF_046119375.1. Classification (NCBI taxonomy): domain Eukaryota; kingdom Metazoa; phylum Chordata; class Amphibia; order Anura; family Dendrobatidae; genus Phyllobates; species Phyllobates terribilis. The sequence continues at coordinate 977,042,942 of NW_027362761.1, read as the reverse complement.
AAAAAAACAGATTAATGTTTGCAAATGCACACAGAAACAAAGACCTTAATTTTTGGAGACATGTCCTGTGGTCTGATGAAACTAAAATTGAACTTTTTGGGCATAATGACAATCGTTACATTTGGAGGAAAAGGGGAGAAGCTTGGAAGCCTAAAAACACCATCCCAACTGTGAAACACGGGTGTAGCAGCATCATGTTGTGGGGTTGTTTTGCTGCAGGAGGGAACGGTGCACTTCACAAAATAGATGGCATCATGAGAAAAAAAGATTATGCGGCAATACTGAAGCAACATCTCAAGATATCAGCAAGGAAGTTAAAGCTAGGGCGTAAATGTGTCTTCCAAATGGACAATGACCTGAAGCATACTGCCAAAATGGTAACAAAGTGGCTTAAGGATAACAAAGTCAATATTTTGGAGTGGCCATCACAAAGCCCTGATTTCAATCCTATTGAAAATTTATGGGCAAAGCTGAAAAGGCAGGTGCAAGGAAGGCGACCTACAAACCTGGATCAGTTACACTAGTTTTGAAAGGAGGAATGAGCCCAAATTCCGACCAACTATTGTGAGAAGCTTGTGGAAGGATATCCCAAACCTTTGACCCAAGTCATTCAGTTTAAGGGCAATGGTACCAAATACTAATGAAATGTATGTAAACTTTTGACTTTGCAGTAAATAATAAAAATGCTTTTAAACATTCTCTCTCTCTCATTATTCTGGCATTTGGCAAGTATTAAAAATTATGATAATCCTAACTGACCTAAAACGGGAGAGGTTTATTCTGATTTCATGTCACATATTGAGAAAAACACGCATATGTGTCTTTTTATATAGTGTATGTAAACTTCTGAAACTTCTGGTTTCAACTGTATATATATACATACACACAGCATGATGAAAACAGCACTCCAATCAAAATAAGTAAAAAAGGTGGACTTTATTCACCCAGACACATATATGTTTATAATATAGAAAATTCAGCAAGTCTTGGGTTATTACACTAGTCCTGATTGAAAGACTGCTGGAATAACATGACTTTTAATAAATTTAGTGTATCTTTTCACCCTGCCTACGCATCAGGGTCAGAAATGTACTCCATTCATGAGCCATAGTACATTTTTGCTATAATTCACGCCAGATTCTGGCATAAATTATTACAAAATCTGTTGAGCTGTGCTATGTCACGCTTTTCCTCTAAACCATGCTCACTTTTCAGAAATTTTTTCATACTAGTTTCTCTGGTGACAAATTCACACTACTTAGCATTACAGTGTGCTGCTTTGTTTGTTAGTTGTATATACAGTGCTGGCCAAAAGTATTGGCACCCCTGCAATTCTGTCAGATAATACTCAGTTTCTTCCTGAAAATGATTGCAATCACAAATTCTTTGGCATTATTCTCTTCATTTAATTTGTCTTCAATGAAAAAAACACAAAAAGAATTGTCCTAAAGCCAAATTGGATATAATTCCACACCAAGCCTAAAAAAGGGGGAGGACAAAAGTATTGGCACCCTTTGAAAAATCATGTGATGCTTCTCTAATTCGTGTAATTAACAGCACCTGTTACTTACCTGTGGCACCTAACAGGTGTTGGCAATAACTAAATCACACTTGCAGCCAGTTAACATGGATTAAAGTTGACTCAACCTCTGTGCTGTGTCCTTGTGTGTACCACATTGAGCATGGAGAAAAGAAAGAAGACCAAAGAACTGTCTGAGGACTTGAGAAACTAAATTGTGAGGAAGCATGAGCAATCTCAAGGCTACAAGTCCATCTCCAAAGACCTGAATGTTCCTGTGTCTTCCGTGCGCAGTGTCATCAAGAAGTTTAAAGCCCATGGCACTGTGGCTAACCTCCCTAGATGTGGACGGAAAAGAAAAATTGACGAGAGATTTCAACGCAAGATTGTGGGGATGGTGGATAAAGATCCTCGACTAACTTCCAAACAAGTTCAAGCTGCCCTGCAGTCCGAGGATACAACAGTGTCAAACCGTACTATCCGTCGGCGTCTGAATGAAAAGGGACTGTATGGTAGGATACCCAAGAAGACCCCACTTCTTACCCCGAGACATAAAAAAGCCAGGCTGAAGTTTGCCAAAACTTACCTGAGAAAGCCTAAAACGTTTTGGAAGAATGTTCTCTGGTCAGATGAGACAAAAGTAGAGCTTTTTGGGAAAAAGCATCAACATAGAGTGTACAGGAAAAAAAAAGAGGCATTCAAAGAAAAGAACACGGTCCCTACAGTCAAACATGGTGGAGGTTCCCTGATGTTTTGGGGCTGCCTTGCTGCCTCCGGCACTGGACTGCTTGACCGTGTGCATGGCATTATGAAGTCTGAAGACTACCAACAAATTTTGCAGCATAATGTAGGGCCCAGTATGAGAAAGCTGGGTCTCCCTCAGAGGTCATGGGTCTTCCAGCAGGACAATGACCCAAAACACACTTCCAAAAGCACTATAAAATGGTTTTAGAGAAAGCACTGTAGACTTCTAAGGTGGCCAGCAATGAATCCAGACCTGAATCCCTTAGAACACCTGTGGAGAGATCTCAAAATGGCAGTTTGGAGAAGGCACCCTTCAAATATGAGGGACCTGGAGCAGTTTGCCAAAGAAGAATGGTCTACAATTCCAGCAGAGCATTGTAAGAAACTCATTGATGGTTACCGGAAGCGGTTGTTCGCAGTTATTTTGGCTGAAGGTTGTGCAACCAAGTATTAGGCTGAAGGTGCCAATACTTTTGTCCGGCCCTTTTTTGGAGTTTTGTGTGAAATGATCAATGATTTGATTTTTGCTTCATTCTCTTTTGTGTTTTTTCCATGCAAGCAAATTAAATGAAGAGAATAATACCAAAGAATTTGTGATTGCAATCATTTTCAGGAAGAAACTGAGTATTATCTGACAGAATTGCAGGGGTGCCAATACTTTTGGCCAGCACTGTAGAGGTAGCTGCTCCTAGTAAGCACCTGTTCACATCTATTTCTTGTTTTGAAAGTGCCGGCCAGTTTTTTCAAATTCTCCGTTATATATCGTTTACTTACCCCCATATTTTTCCATATTTTTTGAAACATTCCATGTCAAATGTAAAAAGTCCCTAAAAACACAAAAAGTATTTGCTTTATAAATAAGTAGTAAAAAAGTGATAATCTGCAAAATAAGGAAAGAACATTGTTAGCTGTAGATAGAGTAACTAGTTTATGAATTTGGTTATTACAGACAGATGTAGCAAGCCCCCAAAAAACACAAAATCAGAGCGATATAGCTAATATTATTCACCTTGAAATTGGGACATTGCTCTGTCTCTGGTGTGTGACGACATTTCTGCTTCTGTTATACAATCTCATATGCTACTTCTCTAACATTCAAAATTGCTGCTACATGTTCCATTTTCTGCACCGAGCTCTAGAGCATGGGTGCACAACATTTTTTGGCCCACAGCCACATTGTCATACTGAACCAATCCAGGGGCTGCGCTAAAAATTAAAATGGTATTACCTTCTGGGACATTTGTAGCATATCGAAAGTATGTAAAATAAATTCAACTTCCAGAACTCTTACCACCTAAAATCAGCCCTCTAATGCTATGTTCACATTGAGTATTTTTAAAAGAAAATTTAGAAATAGATTCTGCTCCTAAATCCACATCAAAAACCATACTCTTTGAATAAGTTTCCGACTGATTTTAATGGGTAAAGCTCCTTAAGTGTATATTTAACAACTAATATTAATTATAAAACACGTATTATATGGTAACAATTTCTTTATAATGTTTGACAGTAAAATAAGCAGGAAATCACATAACAGAATAAATTATCAGAATACACTAGAATTCAAGGGCTGGTAGTTTAAAATGATCTATTGAAGGGAAGGGGAACTAGATTGTCATTAACTATACCTGCCAAGGGTCTGTCTTTTAAAGCTTTGGCAATACTCGGTTCCTATCACAACTCGCTGCTCGTTTCCCCCGTCAATCTTTATCCACTTTTGCGATGCCGCTCTGGCGTCTGCTGGTCCCCGTCTGACTATTGTCTTTCCCTCTATCTGTGCCCGGTACCATATGTCTCTGGCACACACATCTGAGAACCATGCCCTGCAACCTGCTCCCGACCTGTCAACCAAAGTCACCTGGGTGATGAACCTTGATTGGCATCTTTCGGGTCTTCAGGGCTTGACCATTGACGTCTGGGCGGATATGTGGCACCTTTCTTCCTGACAGGAGCTCCGGTCGCTGCTGTCGCTCCTCTTGTCTCTCTCCTTGGTGCCAGAATCACCTCAGAACTTGCAAACGTGCTGTTTTTCTCCTCAGCTCGTTTCCCTGACAATACTGTACCCGGGCTCCTGATCAGACTCCTCCCCTTTGCCACATCTCCTCGCTGTTCTGGTACAATGTCTTGTCTCTTTACAAGTGCACACAGTGCTGTTTTTTTCATGTTATTTTGAACATTTCACAGTAAAACCAATATGAAGCTTATTCAAAGAGTATTTGAAGCAATTTTATGTACATTTGCAGTAAAATCCTTTACTAAATCCTCGTAACAAACTGTGTGAATAAGTCCTAAAGAGGAAGAGGTCATGGACATGCCTTTCTACAATAGATCATGGGTTTTTGCTTACTGCCTAAAGATTCAGAACTCCTATAATCTACAGTGGAGCGAGCCACAGACAGGGAAGGCCACCTGTCTAATTCACATACGATTTTCCGGAGTTTCAAATAAGATAAGAGACCTAATTCTCCTGATGTATGAGGCACCCTGAAATGTCTACACAGGGTGCCATTAGTACTTGCTAGTCCCTGCCTGCTCCTCAGCTGCTGCTACTACTCTTCTATGTGTGGCTGCTCAGATACAGTTAGCCTGTCAGTCAAGCATTTTTCTGTCCATATGGTTGGGGGGGGGTCGCACAGAATGACATACCAAGCCGCGAGTGTCTTTTGTGCCACAGGCTGTGCACCCCTGCTGTAGAGGATCCTTCTTTATAGACTTGTGTGTCTGTGTGTTGTGATAAAGTCACTGGTAAAGTACTGGTATGGGGTGGGCCTGAATGTAGCAGCTCTGGAGCTGTTTGTTTCACACGTGCTGGATGTATGGAGATTGCAGGTCTCCTGGAAGAAATGCCTTTGCTAAAGGACTTGGAAACTGGTGGGCTAAGAGGCAGAGCATCCGAAGGGTGACTGGAGACCGAGGTAGGTGAGACATCGATGGTCAAGCACGGAAACTCAGACTTCGCACGTCAAGAACCAAGGCATATGTTACACATACGCCACCTAAGTTCAGATAGGGGCGAGACCGGTTTCAAGAATTCGTTGGCATCCTGGGGGAACCGTTACTCATGGCGACCAAAGGCTGCAGCTTCTCTCAGGCACAGGATATAAATCATTTGATGCAGTGAAAGATGTAAACCTATTTGTTCGTAAGGTTAAATGGAGGAAATACTTTGCTCAGATGAACAAACTCACTTGTTCCGATCTGGGGGTATCAGATGATTTATTGGTTGACATTAGGATTCTTTTTGACTTGGGTTTACCAGACCCTAATTTGGAGGGCAGGGGTCCCTTTACTGATTTACAATTGAAAAATACTAATATGCCGCCACCACAGGTTGATGTTGGCCCCATTGATGTGTTTCTGGACCTGGTCACAGAAGACCTTACCGCCTTGGAAAAGAAAAAAACGAGATATAAATATTATCTGACAAAACTCGAGATTCAGGCTTTATGTAATTTGGAAGGGGATCAATCAATTACTATTAAGTCCTCCGATAAAGGGGGCAATGTTGTGGTTATGGATTCCAGAAATTATCATCAGATGTGCCTGAATATTTTGTGTGATAAAGACTGTTATAGGGTCTTGAGGGGCAATCCTACTGGTGAATATTTGGATGATTTGAAATTGTTGGCATCTGAGGGCCTGACAAGTGGGATTATCAGTAAGAAAGAATTCGATTTTATCTGCCCTAAATTCCCGATAATGGCCACTTTCTATAGCCTCCCCAAGGTGCATAAGGGGACGAGTCCTTTGAAAGGACGTCCTATAGTGGCAGGGGTGGACAGTCTTACCCAAAATTTGGGTTTTTATCTCGATAAAATCTTGAGACCATTTGTCATTGGCCTTAATTCACACATTAGAGATACTAGTGACCTATTGAGAAAACTGGATGGCATATCTGTGGATCCTGATGAAATGTTGGCTAGTATAGACGTGGAATCCCTGTATTCATCAATTCCCCATGAAAAGGGCCTGGAGGCAGTGGAATACTTTTTGAGTAGCAGAGGATGTCAATTCGCCGACCACAATGAATTTATTAAAAAGTCTATTGAGTTTTGTCTGAACATAAATGTCTTTCTATTTTACAACCAATACTTCCACCAGCTCAGGGGACTGCGATGGGGAGTCCCTGTGCCAAATCGTACGCCAATATTTACCTGGGCTGGTGGGAGGAAACAATTGTGTTTGGGGAACGTACTGTGGAAGGTAGTGAGAGGATATCCCTATGGATACGGTATATTGATGATATCCTAATTTTTTGGAAGGGGGACTCCATACAATTTCATACCTTTGTGAAGGCACTCAACAAAAATAGTCTTAATTTGCGGTTTACATGTGAAGTAGGTATTAATACCTTGCCTTTTCTGGATATCTTGTTATGTAAGAATGAGGATGGTAGTATCTCTACCTCGACATATCGTAAAAAAACAGCTACAAATTCATTACTGAAATGGGAGAGCAATCACCCCTTGCCCTTGAAGAAAGGGATCCCAAAGGGCCAGTATCTGAGGGTTCGTAGAAACTGTTCAGATAATGTGGTTTTTGATCAGCAGGCCTCTGAATTACGGGATAGATTTATTGAAAGCGGGTATCCCAAAAAAGTCCTAGCCAAGGCCTATGAGGAAACTCTGGCGAAGGATCATATGACTCTTCTTTATCCATCTCCACAGGATCAGGGAATAAATGACACATGTAGAGTGATTACTACCTACTCAAATAAGGCACATGAGGTCAGAAAAATTCTCCAGAAGCACTGGAAGATCCTTCAGATGGATGAAGACATAGGGAGCTATGTTAAGTCCACCCCACAGATTACATACCGTAGGGGTAGATCCCTTCGAGATAAGCTTGTACATAGCCATTATGTTGGTGAAGCGGGTACTGAATGGCTTAGATCAACTGGCAAGGGGTGCTTTAAATTTAGTGGATGTGTGGCATGTAAGGTGATCACACAGAGTAAAACTTTTGAGAGTAAAGTGACTGGAGAAATACACTATATTAATTCCTTCATAAATTGCAGATCCAAAGGGATTATTTACAAAGCCACATGTCAATGTAATATCGAATATGTGGGTAAAACGAAAAGAGAACTCAGGAAGCATATAGGTGAACATTTGCGTGATATTGCTAATAAAAAGGACACACCCCTAGCTAAACATGTTAACACCATGCATGAGGGCAAAGTTGATTCGGTTAGGTTTATAGGTATTGATAAGGTCAAGTTTCCACAGATAGGTGGGAATTGGGATAAGGCTCTACTTCAAAGAGAGGCCAAATGGATACACTGGCACCTAGTGGACTTAATGAACAAATCTCGTATAAATGTTTCCTATAGGTCGAGGGACTATCTAGGGAAAGGAGTGTAGGGACAGCCGTCGTTGAGTGGGGGCGCCACTGAGCAGGTCTAGGGTGCCAACCTTCGCTGTCAGGTAGGGATTGGGGCGTAGGGCCAGTGTAGAAAAGATTTTCTGTGCCATGCAGTATCCTTTTGGCCTCTTTTATGGGGCTTCCTTTTTCGCAAAGGTTTCCTTCATTCAATTTTAGAAATATACCATTTATTTGCCTACCCTATGGTGTGTGTTGTTCTCTCTACCCCGTACTTCAGATGCTGACCCTTGGTTTAGCCTTTTGGGCAATGTTCTAAATGGTTTGTTGTGGACAAATATGTGTTGGTCTTAGCCTCCTATTCATGCCTGCTTAGCTGTCTGGTGAAGATAGCCCTATGGTGGGAGGCCATGCTTAACCCTTAAGGGGTGGGACGATGGATGCTTCCTTTTTTTTTTTTTTTTTTTAAAAAGTTGATTTGTTATAAAAATTTTGTCCCATTATCTGATATGTTGCTGCGTGATTAGAGTGGCGAATATATCTGAAAATGAAGGTGAGGAGGTGTATTATACCTCCCAGTTTTTTTGACTGGGGTAGTGGATTACTTTGTTCCTTCCTCCCTCCCCAACCACCGCTCTGTGGAGTCCAGTTTAGGATCGGCGGTTTTGGTCTTATTGAAGCGCTAGTGTAAGTGCCTGAGATACACCTCATTGATGCATACATGCGTTCCAGTAACCGGAAACAGGGAGGACGTCACCGGATGTGACGTCGGCGGGATCCCGTATGCGTTCCACCCGATGGTTTGCGTTCCAGATACCGGATATACCAGCCCACGTGACCGGAAGTGACGTAGCGGCGTGTTGTTCAGCGCGGCAGTTTAAAGGAGACACGGTGTAGGAGGTGACAGGTGGAACCCTGGGTCTTTTGAGAGGAGGATAAGGGCTGCTTGTAATGATGGAAACCCTCAGCCCCTTTTTCAGTCTCCCCTGATGAATCTATTTTGGGAGGAAACGCTTTGGGAGCAGGATATCTCCAATATGTTTTGGTCATGAATAATAGGATGACATTACACCAGGATGAATCAAGCCATGATGCACTTTAGGATTGGGTGAGATTGTTTCATTTTGCTTGGCATAACAACAACCCGAAGGATTCTTTCAGTGAGGCTTTGTTGATTTTCCCTGACATAGTCCACGGTACCTTTTTGAATAGAGGTCATGTGGGATTTTACTGTATAGTCCATGGTATCTTTTTTGTTAAAGGGCATGTGGGATTTAATTGTATGCCTAATTTTTTGAGCGCATACATGGTATCTCTATATGATTGTTATTAAAAATGCTAACCAATACTAGTAAGGGTAATATTTAACTATATGATCCTCAGTGCTCTGGATGAATTGAGGCTAACTTTTTTAACCACTTCGCACCAGAGCCTGCTTTTGCCTTCGTGACCGGGCCAATTTTTTCAATTCTGACCACTGTCACTTTATGAAGTAATTACTCTGGAACGCTTCAATGGATTCCCCTGATTCTGAGAATGTTTTTTCGTGACATATTGTACTTCATGATAGTGGTAAAATTTCTTCGATATCACTTGCGTTTATTTGCGAAAAAATCAGAAATTTGACAAAAATTTTGAAAATTTAGCAATTTTCAAATTTTGAATTTTCATGCCCTTAAATCAGAGAGATATGTCACACAAAATAGTTAATAAATAACATTTCCCACATGTCTACTTTACATCAGCACAATTTTGGAACCAAAATTTTTTTTTGTTAAGGAGCTATAAGGGTTAAAAGTTGACCAGCGATTTCTCATTTTTCCAACAAAATTTACAAAAACATTTTTTTAGGGACCCTATCATATTTGAAGTCACTTTGAGGGGTCTTTATGACAGAAAATACCCAAAAGTGACACCATTCTAAAAACTGCCCCCCTCAAGGTGCTCAAAACCACATTCAAGAACTTTATTAACCCTTCAGGTGCTTCACAGGAATTTTTTGAAATGTGGAAGAAAAAAATTAACATTTAACTTTTTTCACAAAAATGTTACTTTAGACCCAATTTTTTTTATTTTCACAGGGGTAACAGGAAAAAAAGGACCCCAAAATTTTTTGTGCAATTTCTCTTGAGCGCGCTGATACCCCATATGTGAGGGAAAACCACTGTTTGGGCGCACAGCAGGGCTCGGAAGGGAAGGAGCGCCATTAGACTTTTTGAATGTAAAATTTGTCTGAATAATTAGCAGACGCCATGTTGCGTTTGGAGAGCCCCTGATGTTCCTAAACAGTGGAAACCTCCCACAAGTGACACCATTTTGGAAACTAGACCCCTTAGGGAACATATCTAGATGTGTGGTGAGCACCTTGAACCCCAAGGTGCTTCACAGAAGTTTATAATATTGAGCTGTAAAAATAAAATTTTCACATTTTTCCCACAAAAACGTTTTTCATCCCTTAATTTTGCATTATCATAAGGGTAATAGGATAAATTGCACCATGAAATTTGTTGTGCAGTTTCTCCTGAACACGCCGATACCCCATATGTGGAGGCAAACCACTGTTTGAGCGCACGGCAGGGTTTGGAAGGGAAGGAGCACCATTTGACTTTTTGAATGTAAAATTTGTTTGAATAATTAGCGGACGCCATGTTGCATTTGGGGAGCCCCTGATGTGCCTAAACAGTGGAAACCCCCACAAGTGACACCATTTTGGAAACTAGACCCCTTAGGGAACTTATCTAGATGTGTGGTGAGCACCTTGAACCCCAAGGTGCTTCACAGAAGTTTATAATAATCAGCTGTAAAAATAAAATTTTCACATTTTTCCCACAAAAACGTTTTTCATCCCGTAATTTTGCATTATCATAAGGGTAATAGGATAAATTGCACCATGAAATTTGTTGTGCAATTTCTCCTGAACACGCCGATACCCCATATGTGGAGGCAAACCACTGTTTGGGCGCACGGCAGGGTTTGAAAGGGAAGGAGCGCCATTTGACTTTTTGAATGTAAAATTTGTTTGAATAATTAGCGGACGCCATGTTGCATTTGGGGAGCCCCTGATGTGCCTAAACAGTGGAAACCCCCCACAAGTGACACCATTTTGGAAACTAGACCCCTTAGGGAACTTATCTAGATGTGTGGTGAGCACCTTGCACCCCCAGCTGCTTCACAGAAGTTTATAATATTGAGCCATAACAATAACATTTTCACAGTTTTCCCACAAAAAATGTTTTTCATTCCCTAATTTTGCATTATCATAAGGGTAACAGGATAAATTGCACCATGAAATTTGTTGCACAATTTCTCCTGAGTACGCTGATACCCCATATGTGGGGGAAAACCACTGCTTTGGTGTACGGCAGGGTTCGGAAAAGAAAGGAGCGCTATGTTGGCTGGGATAGGTTGCAGACACTTTGTCACATTTGAAGAGTCGCTGACATGCCAAAACAGCAGAAACCCCCACAAGTGACCCCATTTTGTAAACTACACCTCTCAAGGAATTCATCTAGGGAAGTAGTGAGTATTTTTTAATTTTTAAATTTATACCATTGGGAAGTGTATAAACGTAATTATAATGGTATAAACATAATTGTATTTTTACCACAAAAAAATGTTTTACCCTCAGATTTTACATTTTCACACAGGGCAATGGGTAATAATGGTGCCGAAATGTGTCACACAATTTCTTCTAAAAGTGGCAATACCCCATATGTGGCTGTATCGTACCACTCAGCCATACGGCGAGATCTGGGGGGGACGGAGCACTATTTGACAATTGGAGAACAAATTATTGTAGAATAGGCATTTGGATTTGGGAGCACAAAATTTTCTGAATTTCTTTTGGGGGGCAAGGGCCATTTTGCTTTTCCAGAGCCTTTCTGCTACCAGTAACTTGGAAGTCCCTTATATTTTTAACAGATGACGGACCTGAGTGGGGACTAGCTTTTTTTGAGGACTGAGTTGAAGCTTTTATTGGGAACATTTTACGTAACATTTATCCAGCGCTATAGGCTGAGCACTTACATCGGGGTTTCCATCTAAATTTCCAAGTGATGTAATTCAGATGAAACTCCTGCGGGATCCATTCACTGTAATGAGGCAGCAGAGTTTCTCTGGACTCCGTCTGGCCTCTGTTTAGTGGTGTCCTTTTCTTCAGAAGTGCACAAAACTGTGGCCAACCGCGCTTTTATGCACGCCTAAAACAAATGACACCGTGGGATCACAGGCCAGACGGCATCCACAGTGGCCTATATCTGCCTCATTACAGGGAATCTTCCGTCATGGGTTCCGGCTGAATCACATATTTCAGAGATTTTCACGGAAACTCTGGCGTAAGTGCTCAGCGCAGGATAAATGTATGCCGAGCCATACTGCGATCTTTGGGAGACATAATAAACAAATCAGTAGCAGGTGAAGAATTGGTTTTATTTATTTTTTTACGCCATTCCTAGTGTGATATAACTGATTAGATTACTTTATTCTTCGGGTCGGTGTGATTACAGAGATACCAGATTTATATCGGGTTTTTATGACTGACAGCTGTCACACACTAAGAGACGCTTTTTTTTTGCAAAATCTAGTTTTTGCATCGCTATATTTTGAGAGCTATAATTTTTCCATATTTCAGCCGACAGAGTCATGTGATGGCTTGTTTTTTGCGGGACGAGTTGACATTTTTATTGGTACCATTTTTGGGTATGGGACATTTTTTGATCGCTTTCTATTCCATTTTTTGGGAGGTAAAATTAACAAAAACCAACAATTCAGGAATTGTTTTTTGAGGTTTTTTTTTATGCCGTTCTGCGTGTGGTAAAAGTGATCAAGCAGTGTTATTCTTCAGGTCAGTACGTTTACAGCGATACTACACTTACTGTATATTTTTTTTATGTTTTGGCGCTTTTACACAATAAAACAATTTTATAGAAAAAATATTTTTTTTGCATTGCTTTATTCTGAGAGCTATAACTTTTTTATTTTTCGGCTGATGGAGCTGTATGGCGGCTTTTTTTTGCGGAAAAAGATGACGTTTTCAGAGGTACCATTTTTATTTCCATTTTGCTTTTTGATCGCATTTTTTTCCACTTTTTGTTTGGCGATATGAGGAAAAAGCATAGTTTTTGCTCCGTTTTTTATTTATTTTTATTACAGTGTGCACAGAAGGAGTTAATTAGTGTGACAGTTTTATAGCTCGGGTTGTTTCGGACGCGGCAATACCAAATATGTGTACTTTTTTTATTTTTGCATAAATATACGATTTATCGGTTTAATATTTTATTTATTTATTTTCATTTATTTTGTATTTTTTTTTAACAGTTTCAAAACATTTTTTTTTTTCTTTTTTTTACATTTTTACTTAGTCCCTGTATGGGACATTAATTTTTATTTTTCTGATCCCTGATCTCATGTAATGTAATAGACATATATTACATTACATGAGATCTTCACTGACTTTCACAGTCAGAGTCTCTTGCCAGGCTTCAGCTGCAGGCTGCAGGCTGAGCCTGGCAGGACACCATATATGGCAGAGCTGGAGGCGGTCATGTGACCTCCAGCTGCCATAGCAACCCAAGGTCCTGGAAGCTATCAGGGGTCGTCAGAGAGGTAAGTGGACGACCCCCTCTCCTCCAGCTGTCTTCTATATGCCGCAATCACTATAGATCGCGGCATATAGAAGACAGCAAAGGGTTAACATCACTAGGACCTGATCCAATCAGGTCCCGATGATGTTCCCTGTCAGAGCTATTGCCCTGCACCGCTCCTGCAGCGCTTGCAGGACCCCCCCACCGTTTTTAAACGTCCGCGCTGCACAGAGCCCAGGCAGCGCGGACGTTTATCTACAGTGGGCGGTCGGGAAGCGGTTAAACCCTACATACTTGGTATTTGGCATTTTGAGGTGTGGTTTGCATTTATACACAATTATAAGCTATTGATGGTAATTCAGAAGACCCAGGGTTCATTATATTGGCCCATTAGGGTTTTTTTACCTAAAGAAAAGTTTAATATATATCTAATAAATGTTATATTTTAACTATCTTGCTTAAAATTCAATTACTGACCAGACACATTTGACAAGAGTCCTCAGAAACGGTAGAGCAGTAACATTTAATCAGGCATGGCCAGTACAATTTAAGTGTCTCTTTGAGCAACAGGCTCCAGTAACAACAGTACAATCTTCTTCGCAGCACATTAGTACACAGTCTATCCAGTAGCACAGTAAAGCACAGTTTTAATGCATACACAACCACAGGCTTTTCCTTCACAAAGACTCAATAGTACACAGCATTCATACAAAAAATAAACCAAAATGGATTTTCCTGGGGAATATGTTAAGGAACATCCTTTCCAGGGTAATGAATTGTATATAAGGCAAAATAAATAACCAAAAACAAAAATGCTCCACCGTACCTTGGGCTATGTTTACACGTAGAGTTTTTGATGCACTTTTGCATTGCTTTCAACCGTGACAAATGCATTCACCGGGAAATGTCATTTTAACCTTATTTGGCCATGTCGTGTGTGAGACATGATCAGACACATCCTGTTTCATTTATGAAGGAGGGACTCTGAAAGTCACAAAGCCTATTTTTATAGGGCCATCAGGCGGCCTTTACTATTCTTAAAGGGCCAGCAGTCGGCCCTCACTATTCTTAGAGAGCCATCAGCTGGCTAGGCTTTGTTGTTTCCATTACTAAAGAATGGGTCTCCTATACTGTTATTGCGTATGCAGTGAGTGGCAGGGCTGCCCAAAATTTGGACGCACCCCAATACGCCTTTGAAAATTTGGACGCACCCCAATACTCCTTTGAAGAGACTTAGAGGAGGGCTTCCTAGAAGCAATGTTCCCCTTATTAGGAAGTGGGACTCCCATTGTGTTTGCCTATGCAGTGAATGCAAGGGTTGCCAAAAATTTGGAGGCACTCCAATGCCCCTTGGAAGAGACGTGGAGGTCAGAGGGCCTCCTGAAAACAATGTTCCCATTATTAGGAAGTGGGTTTCCCATTGTGTTTGCCTATGCAGTGAATGCAAGGGTTGCCAAAAATTTGGAGGCACTTCAATGCCCCCTGGAAGAGACGTAGAGGGCCTCATGAAAAAATGTTCCCATTATTAGGAAGTGGGTCTTCCATAGTGTTGGCCTATGCAGTGAATGCGAGGTTTGCCAAAAATTTGTAGGCACTCCAATGCCCCTTGGAAGAGACGTGGAGGTCAGAGGGCCTCCTGAAAACAATGTTCCCACTGTTAGGAAGTGGGTTTCCCATTGTGTTTGCCTATGCAGTGAATGCAAGGGTTGCCAAAAATTTGGAGGCACTCCAATGCCCCTTAGGAGAGACGTGGAGGTCAGAGGGCCTCATGAAAAATGTTCCAATTATTAGGAAGTGGGTCTCCCATAGTGTTGGCCTATGCAGTGTGTAACATTCCTGGCGGCATGCTGGCATGGCTTACCATCTCCCACCATGCAAGACCAACAACTTACCTATCAGTCCAGGCTGTGCACTGTACTCCTCTGCTTGCTGTGTGCATGTCTCTTGTCTGCTGGCTTAGGGCGGCGGCGCTGTTACTTCCTGATTCTTAAAGCTACAGTGCGCGCAGTCCTAATGCGTCCCCAGCCTATTGCTGTGAGACACTGGATACTTAAACCTCCCCCACCCTGTGGGAGGTGCCTGAGCAAAGCTTTCTTTCAGTGTGTTCTGTGCAACTGAGTTGCCAGGTTCTGTCCTGTATCTGTTAGAACCCTCCTGTTTGTTTTTTCCAACTTGTTTTTGCGGTCACGTGACCATCTGCCTTTATATTCCAGCTCTGCCCTTCTGGCTGTGCTGGACTTCAGTGTTTGTCTGTTTCTCTAGCGAGGTGCTTCTGTGCCTTTCTCTGTCAGTTCGCTTGGTCCTTCTGGGACCTCTAGTACTTTTTTGTCAGTTTGTCTTTTTGTGTTCTGCAACTACTTTTCTGTTTAGGAGGCGTCCCATTTTTGTCCCAGTCCTTAGTTCTTTTAGGGACCCCTCCCGTTATGCTATAGGTCTTCGTTCAGACTAGCCGAGGACTAAGGCGGGTCTGTTCACTAGGAACAGGCAGCCCGCTACATCATAGGGATTCAGCTTAGTCTTACTGTAGGGACAGCTTTCCCCTATCTTTCCTTAGTTCATGTTGCAGATCATAACAGTAAGTCCAGCCCAAAAAACTTAAAGGAAAGAAATTCGGGGATCAGTATGGTTTCCATCCACGATTTGGCTCAACGCCTGCAGGGATTGTCTCTGGAGGTGGCCGAGCTTCAGCAACACGTGAGTAGCTGTTCCGGAGCGCATTTTGTCGAACCCATGGTAGGACTGCCTGATGTTTTGTATGGTAAACAGCAAGATTTTTTTTTCTTTAAAAATGCTTGTTTGTTATATTTTTGTTTGAGACCAAGGTCCTCTGGGAATAAATCACAGCACATTGGTTTTATTATGTCACTTTTGCGCAATGAACCACAGGGGTGGGCCTTTTCTCTCCAACCTAATGATCTGATCCGTGTTTAAGGTCTGTTGAAGAATTTTTTTCTGCCATGGGGCTGTTATATGACGATCCTGATCGAATCTCATCTGCTGAGGCAGAACTCAGGCATTTGAATCAGGTGTTAGGTGATGTTGAAAATTATTGCACACATTTCAGGAGATGGGCCTCAGAAGTTAAATGGAATGATCCTGCTCTGAAATGTTTATTTCTTGCTGGTCTGAGTGAAAAGGTTAAGGATCTTCTAATAACATTCCTGTAGCGTCGGCGTCCGTGCCTCCTGCAAGGCAGTGACGCCGTTCCCCTCACCTCTCCGCTCCGTGCCTCTGCTGGCAGCGCGCACTCCTTCCCGGCCACTGTGCTTAGGGCGCGCGCGCGCTCCCTCTCTCTTAAAGGGGCCGCGCGCGCCGTCCTAAGGAGTCCCCGGTCAATGGCCGGAGGATCTCTCCATATATAAGGCACCTCCTCCAAAATGGAGGTGCCCGAGCAATGTTGTAGCATAGTTCATCACTCTGCTTCAGCCCTCAGGTCCCGTTACCAGTTACCTGCCAGTTACCTGCCAGTTACCTGCCAATTTCCTGTCTGATACCTGCCTGACTCGTGTCTATCTGCTTTTATTCCTGCGGTCCGACAGTCTGTCTACCAGCCCTGCCAGTCTGTCTATGGATCCGTCTGCCCGCTCACCTGCTACCTGCCTGCTAGCCTACCTGGAGGCTCTGCCATCACGTGCTGTGACCACCTGCCTGTCCAGAGACTCTTACCCGCTCACCTGGGAGTGCTCACCTGCTACCTGCCTGCTAGCCTACCTGGAGGCTCTGCCGTCACGTGCTGTGACCACCTGCCTGTCCAGAGACTCTTACCCGCTCACCTGGGAGCGCTTACCTGCTACCTGCCTGCTAGCCTACCTGGAGGCTCAGCCGTCACTTGCCGTGACCACCTGCCTGTCCGGGGACTCTCGCTCGCTCACCTGGGAGCGTCCATCTGCTACCTGCCTGCTAGCCTATCTGGGGGCTCAGCCGTCACTTGCTGTGACCACCTGCCTGTCCAGTGACTCTCGCCCGCTCACCTGGGAGCGTCCACCTGCTACCTGCCTGCTAGCCTACCTGGAGGCTCAGCCGTCACTTGCCGTGACCACCCGCCTGTCAAGAGACTGTCCCCGTCACTTGCCGTGACCTCCTGCCCTCTTACCCAGAGACTGTCCCCGTCACTTGCAGTGACCTCCTGCCCTCTTACCCAGAGACTGTCCCTGTCACTTGCCGTGACCTCCTGCCCTCTTACCCAGAGACTGTCCCCGTCACTAGCCGTGACTGCCAGCCCGCCTTCCCTGGGAGCCACCCGCTTCCTTACAAGGACTGCACCTTTGTATAGTTGCTCAGAGGTTCCACCTCCCAGACCCGTTACAGTTTGCTCGGGCCATGGAACCCGGTGGCACCCAAGCTCCCTCGCTCTCGGACCTATGTCATGAACTGTCCCGTCAGAGGTCCCAACAGGAGACCATCCTGAGTCACCTGCGGAATGTCAACTCTCGCCTGGACACTCTGACTGCTCCGCCAGCAACCACCGCTAGTGTCATGACTCTCAACCCGGCAGTGCCGCTGCCCACCAATACCATGGCATCCTGCCCCGGACCCCGGCTTTCTGCACCTCCTCGCTTCGGAGGCGACCCCGCTCAGGCTCGGGGCTTCATAAACCAGTGCACCCTGCACTTTGAACTCCTGTCCCACCAGTTTATCTCCGACCGGGCCAAAGTAGCCTTCATCATGTCCCATCTCACGGGGGAGGCACTGGCTTGGCTAAATCCTCTATGGGAGAGAGGAGACCCCCTGGTGTCCAACCTGCCAGCCTTTCTCACGGCTTTCCGGAAAGTCTTCGACGAACCCGGACGGAAGACCTAATCCGCATCATCTCTGCTACGCCTCCATCAAGGAGATCTCACCGTGGGCCAATATGCCATACGGTTCCGTACCCTTGCTTCAGAGCTGGCCTGGGATAACGACGCCCTGGTGTCTGTCTTTTGGGAGGGTCTGTCCGGCCATATTAAAGATGAACTCGCCGGTCGGGACATTCCTACCACTCTCGACGACTTAATAACTCTTGCCACCCGGATTGACATCCGGTTCCAGGAGCGCGCCAAAGAGGTCACCCATGAGAGGAGGTTTCCATGTCTAGCCCCTACCTTTCAGAAACCCGTCTCTTCTCCCGCTACTCCCCAGGCGCACTCACCCGAACCTATGCAGTTCGACCAGACCAAAATGGTCAAAACCCGTCAAGAGTTACGCCAAGCTGAGGGGAGCTGCTTCTACTGTGGCAGTAAGGAGCACCGGATCCGTTCCTGCCCGGAGAGGTCGGGAAACGCCTGTGTCTAGGATCGCTCAGAGAGGTCGTCCTAGACAAGAATAAACCCTCTCCATCTCTGTTGTTGTCGGTCTCTATCATCTGCGGGGAGAACCGTTATTTTGAACTAGCCCAACTTGACTCTGGAGCTGCCGGAAATCTCATTTCTCAGTCCCTGGTAGAAAAATACCGCATTCCCACCAAACCGCTGACTGTACCCTTATCTGTCGCTGCCGTGGATGGGGATCTCTTACCCCGTCCCATCCAACTCATCACCGAATCCATTACTCTGCAGGTGGGAATGCTGCACTCTGAGTGCATCTTCTTCCATGTTCTGCCTGGACTCTGTCACGCCCTCTTGCTAGGCCTACCTTGGCTTTAGAAACATGCACCCGTGCTTGATTGGCAGACCGGAGAAGTCCTTCGCTGGGGGCAGGACTGCCATAAGATTTGTTTAGTTCCCGTCCATCCTGTCCGTCCTTCTCCTACTCCAGCCAATCTACCTGGTCTTCCGGTTCCCTATTGGTCTTATGCGGACGTCTTTAATAAAAAGGAGGCAGAGACATTACCCCCTCACAGACCATACGACTGCCCAATCGACCTGATACCCGGCGCTACTCCTCCCCGTGGGCGTATTTACCCTTTGTCCACTGCTGAGACCCGGTCCATGTCTGAATATATTGAGGAGAATCTGGCCCGGGGATTTATCCGGAAATCTACCTCCCCGGCGGGAGCAGGCTTCTTCTTCGTTAAAAAGAAGGACGGCTCACTCCGTCCCTGTATAGACTATAGAGGCCTTAACCAGATCATGGTGAAGAATAAATATCCCCTTCCGCTCATTCCGGAATTATTTGACCGTCTGAGGGGGGCTAGAATCTTCACCAAGCTGGACCTCCGTGGGGCCTATAATCTGGTCCGTATCCGTCAGGGGGATGAATGGAAGACGGCATTCAACACCCGGGACGGCCACTATGAATACCTGGAAATGCCCTTTGGTCTCTGTAACGCTCCCGCCGTCTTTCAAGAGTTGGTCAATGACATCTTCCGGGACCTTCTCTACTCCTGCGTAGTGGTATACCTGGACGACATCTTGGTCTTCTCTCCGGATCTTCCCACTCACCGGAGGGACGTTCGTCAGGTCCTGCTCAGGCTCAGGCAGAACCACCTCTACGCTAAATATGAGAAGTGCCTCTTTGAGCAGACCTCGCTTCCGTTTTTGGGCTACATTATCTCTCAGACCGGCCTACGAATGGATCCTGAGAAACTGTCTGCCATCCAGAAGTGGCCTCGACCAGAGGGGTTGAAGGCTATTCAGCGGTTCCTGGGCTTTGCCAACTACTACCGCCTCTTCATACCGCACTTCTCTTCCCGGACGGCCCCAATCTCTGCGCTCACCCGTAAGGGTACTAATCCCAGAGAATGGCCGCCCGAAGCAGAGGAAGCCTTTCTTTCCTTAAAACAGGCTTTCTCTTCCGCCCCGGTGCTGCATCGCCCGGACGGCAACAAACAATTCTTCCTGGAAGTTGACGCCTCCTCCTCTGGAGCCGGAGCGCTACTTACCCAAAAGTCATCTTCCGGATGGTAACTTGCGGCTTCTTCTCCAAACTCTTCTCCTCTTCTGAGCGCAACTATTCTATAGGAGACCGAGAGTTATTGGCCATTAAGCTGGCACTGGAGGAGTGGCGTTACCTGCTCGAGGGGGCTCTTCACCCGGTAATAATTTACACGGACCACAAGAACTTGGCTTACCTCCAGAGTGCCCAGAGACTTAACCCGCGCCAAGCCCGGTGGTCCTTGTTTTTTGCTCGCTTTGATTTCGTTCTTCATTTTCGCCCGGCTGACAAAAACATCAAAGCTGACGCCTTGTCCCGATCCTTCCTGGTGTCTGATCTCGAGGAGGAACCTAAACACATCATCGATCCCGCCAGAGTAATGCAGGTGGCCCCCGTGAGTCTAAATCGTCTCCCTCCCGGTAAGACGTTCGTAACTGTACCTGATCGGGAGAAGATCCTACACTGGGGTCACTCGTCTAAGCTAGCTGGCCACGCAGGTCAGAAAAAGACCCTCCAGCTTATTACCCGGCACTACTGGTGGCCTACCCTACACAAGGACGTAATAGACTTTGTTTCTGCCTGTGGGTCCTGCGCCCTCAACAAGGTTCCGAGACACCTGCCAGCCGGCCGCCTCCTCCCTCTTCCAGTACCTGCTGCCCCCTGGCAGCATATAGCTATGGACTTTATAACAGACCTCCCTGTCTCTGCTGGTTGTACGGTCATTTGGGTGGTCGCTGACCGCTTTTCCAAGATGGCTCACTTCATTCCCCTGCCGGGCCTCCCGTCTGCACCCGAGCTGGCTAAAGACTTTATCCGCCACATCTTCCGTCTCCATGGCCTGCCCCTCCACATCGTGTCGGATCGTGGGGTTCAGTTCACCTCACGCTTCTGGAGAGCCACATGTAAGCTGCTAGACGTCACCCTGGACTTCTCCTCGGCTTACCACCCACAGTCCAATGGTCAAGTGGAGCGGATGAATCAGATCCTGGCCAGTTACCTCCGGCACTTCGTTAATGCCCACCATTCAGACAGGGTGGATCTCCTACCATGGGCCGAATTCTCTTACAATAACCACGAGAGCGAATCTTCCTCCAAATCACCGTTTTTTGTAGTCTTCGGTCAGCATCCTCGGATCCCATTTCCCGTCTCCACCTCGGTGGACAATCCGGCTGCGGAATCCCTCGTTAGCGAATTTTCCTCCATTTCGGAGAGTACCCGATCCGCACTCCTTCTGTCGTCCGAGCGGATGAAAAAACACGCTGACAAAAAACGCCTGGATCCTCCACAATTCCGTCCTGGAGATAAAGTCTGGCTCTCGTCCAAGTATGTCCGGCTCAAGGTTCCTTCCTACAAGTTAGGTCCTCGGTTCATCGGCCCACTGGAGGGTATCAAACAGATCAACCCGGTGGCCTATAAATTGAAACTCCCGGCCAACTTGCGGATCCCTAACTCCTTCCATGTATCTCTCCTCAAACCCGTGGTACTTAACTCTTTTTCCAAGTCTACAGGTACGCCTCCTGCTCCGGTTTCTGCTGAAGACGAGTTTGAGGTAGAGAACATTCTGGCCACCAAAAGGGTAAGAGGAAAGACCTTTTTTCTAGTAGATTGGAAGGGGTTTGGTCCTGAGGAGAGAACGTGGGAGCCCCGGGAGAACATCCATGCCCCTCTCATCCTTGATAAATTTCTGTCTGGCCTAAAAAAGGGGGGGCCTAAAGGGGGGGGTACTGTAGCGTCGGCGTCCCCCTCACCTCTCCGCTCCGTGCCCGGCGTCTTCCTCCCGCTCTGCTGGCAGCGCGCGCTCCTTCCCGGCCACTGTGCTTAGGGCGCGAGCGCGCGCGCGCTCCCCCTCTCTTAAAGGGGCCACGCGCGCCGTCCTAAGGAGTCCCCGGCCAATGGCCGGAGGATCTCTCCATATATAAGGCACCTCCTCCAAAATGGAGGTGCCCGAGCAATGTTGTAGCATAGTTCATCACTCTGCTTCAGCCCTCAGGTCCCATTACCAGTTACCTGCCAATTTCCTGTCTGATACCTGCCTGACTCGTGTCTATCTGCTGTTATTCCTGCGGTCCGACAGTCTGCCTACCAGCCCTGCCAGTCTGTCTATGGATCCGTCTGCCCGCTCACCTTGGAGTGCTCACCTGCTACCTGCCTGCTAGCCTACCTGGAGGCTCTGCCGTCACGTGCTGTGACCACCTGCCTGTCCAGAGACTCTTACCCGCTCACCTGGGAGCGCTCACCTGCTACCTGCCTGCTAGCCTACCTGGAGGCTCAGCCATCACGTTCTGTGACCACCTGCCTGCCAGAGACTCTTACCCGCTCACCTGGGAGCGCTTACCTGCTACCTGCCTGCTAGCCTACCTGGAGGCTCAGCCGTCACTTGCCGTGACCACCTGCCTGTCCAGGGACTCTCGCTCGCTCACCTGGGAGCGTCCACCTGCTACCTGCCTGCTAGCCTACCTGGAGGCTCAGCCGTCACTTGCTGTGACCATCTGCCTGTCCAGTGACTCTCGCCCGCTCACCTGGGAGCGTCCACCTGCTACCTGCCTGCTAGCCTACCTGGAGGCTCAGCCGTCACTTGCCGTGACCACCCGCCTGTCAAGAGACTGTCCCCGTCACTTGCCGTGACCTCCTGCCCTCTTACCCAGAGACTGTCTCCGTCACTTGCAGTGACCTCCTGCCCTCTTACCCAGAGACTGTCCCCGTCACTTGCCATGACCACCTGCCCTCTTACCCAGAGACTGTCCCCGTCTCTAGCCGTGACTGCCAGCCCACCTTCCCTGGGAGCCACCCGCTTCCTTACAAGGACTGCCCCTTTGTATAGTTGCTCAGAGGTTCCACCTCCCAGACCCGTTACAATTCCCTGCACCTGAGACTCTGCAGGATGCCATGTAATCTGTAAGCTGTTCGTGTGGACAGGAGGCTGAGATCTAGGCAGAATGAGGTAAAGACTCCTGTAATGTCAGTTCCTAGTCCCCAGAAAATCTGCTCAGACGGCGGAGAACCGATGGAGGTTGGGGCGATGTCACTCCGGTCTCAGGAAAGAGACCGGAGGTTTAACGAGGGATTGTGTCTTTATTGTGGTAAAGCTGACCATTTGATTAAGTATTGCGAGCGTCGTTTAAGTAAAGAAAAAAAAAAGGTCAGTTACGCCCGTATAGCTTGTTTACGCTCTGCAGGAGTAATTCTTTCTGGGAGTACTACTCTGCAGGGAGATTTGATTGAATTTTAGGTATTTGTGGATTGTGGTTCAACACTTAATGTGATTGATAAAGGGTTTTTGGAAAACCTTAAATTGAAATCCAAACCTTTGTCATCACCTATTTCTGTGATTGCAATTGATAACACTCCCTTGAAATGTATTACTCACAAGGTTGCTGCATTTCCCCTTACTATCAATGGAGTTCACCAAGAAATTTTGGACTTGGTTGTTTTAGATAATTTACCCTCTCTGGTTGTTCTAGGATTGCCTTGGTTAAAACTGCACAATCCTTTACTGGACTGGTCTACTAATGTGATTAAGTCTTGGAGTCCGAAGTGCTATGATAAATGTTGTAATGGTCGCATTGCGGTGGTGGAAAAAGGGGAATTACCTGTACCTATTCAAGATTTTTGGAGGGTTTTTTCGGAGGAGGAGTCGCAAGTTTTACCTCCTCATAGGGATTATGATTGAGCCATTGAGTTTGTACCGGGAGCTACTCTTCCCAAAAGTCGCTTGTTTAATCTGACTATCCCTGAAAGAAAGGCCTTGGAGGAATACATACAGACTAGCCTGGCCGCTGGTCACATTAGACCTTCTAAGTTGCCTGTGGCAGTTGGATTTTTCTTTGTTAAAAAAAAGGACGGGGGTTTACGTCCATGTCTGGATTTTCGGGACATTAATAAGATTACCGTACGCAATTCCTACCCATTGCCGTTAATTCCTGACTTGTTTAACGAGTTAGTGGGTGCCAAGTGGTTCTCTAAAATTGATCTCCGGGAGGCATACAATTTGTTACGAGTGAAGGAGGGTGATGGATGGAAAACTGCTTTTAACACTCCGGTAGGTCATTTTGAGAATCTGGTGATGCCTTTCGGTCTTACCAATGCACCTGCATTTTTTCAGAACCTTATTAATGACATCCTGAGACCTTTGATTGGTAAGAATGTGGTTGTGTATTTGGATAACATTTTGATTTACTCACCAGATCTAGAGTCCCAGTGGCAGAGTGTACGTGAAGTTTTGCAGTTATTGAGTGATAATTCACTTTTTGCTAAGCTGGAGAAATGTGAGTTCGCTGTGCAGAAAATTAGTTTTTTGGGCTACATTGTCTCCAGTGAGGGCTTTGAGATGGACCCTGTGAAGGTTCAGGCTGTGCAGGAATGGCCTAGGCCTATTGGTTTGAAATCTATACAGAGATTTTTGGGTGTTGCCAATTATTACAGGAAATTCATTAAGAATTTTTCTGTAATTGTTAAACCTCTAACCGATCTCACCAGGAAAGGTGCGAATACGGCCCAGTGGACTACTAAGGCCATTGAAGCGTTTGAGTATCTCAAAGAGAGATTCAGTTCTGCCCCTATCCTTATGCAGCCTGATGAGACCAAGCCTATTTTGGTCGAGGTCGATGCTTCATCGGTGGGGGTCGGAGCAGTTTTGTCCCAGGAGAACAAGGGTGGAGTACATCCTTGTGCCTTCTTTTCGAAAAAAATTTCGGAAACCGAACTGAATTATGATGTTGGAAATCGGGAGTTGCTGGCTATTAAACTTGCGTTTGAACATTGGCATCATTTTTTGGTAGGCGCTAGATTTCCTATTTAGGTTTTCACAGATCATAAGAATTTGATCTATCTGCATGCTGCCAAGCGCTTGAATGCCCGTCAAGCTAGGTGGGCACTTTTTTTTTCTCAGTTTCATTTTTCTGTTACCTATATCCTTGGTACTAAGAATGTTAAAGCCGATGCTTTATCTCGCAGCTTCTCTCCTACGGTCGGTGCCGAAGAGGAGGAGAGCATTTTACAGAAAGGAGTTGTGGTGGCGGCATTGGACTCCGTTTTGGAGAATGGGATTCTGAAAGCCCAAGATGATGCTCCATCTAACACTCCCCATGGGAGGTTGTTCGTGCCTAGAGCATTTAGGAGAGATTTGTTTGTGGAGTGTCATGAGTCTCAGTTAGCAGGTCATCCAGGAATTTCGGAGACTAAGAGACTTATCAGTCGAAGTTTTTGGTGGCCTGGATGGCAGAAGGAAGTCATCAAGTGGGTGCATCAGTGTACTGTGTGTGCTAGGTCAAAGGCTTCACATACTCCTGCTGAGGGGTTGTTTTGCCCTCTGGAGGTTCCTAGTGTGCCTTAGATGCATCTCACAATGGATTTTATTACTGATCTTCCTGTGTCAGAGGGTTTTACTGTCATCTGGGTGGTCGTGGACCGTTTTAGTAAGATGTGTCATTTGGTTCCATTCATTAAGTTGCCCTGCGCCAAGACACTCGCTTAAGCGTTTGTTAAGGAGATTGTCAAGCTCCACGGCATTCCCACGGATATTGTTTCTGATAGAGGACCTCAAATTGTGGCTCGCTTTTGGCGTGCTTTTTGTGACAGGTTGGGAGTCCATTTGTCATTTTCGTCTGGTTATCATCCTGAGTCTAATGGACAGACTGAAAGAAAGAACCAGGATGTTGAACAGTTTTTGCGTTGTTTTGTGGCAGACAATCAAGAGGTGTGGTCTGAGTTTCTGCCTCTCGCAGAATTTGCTCTTAACAATCATACATCCTCCTCTGCTGGGTGTTCTCCTTTTTTTTGTTGTACTGGGAGACATCCGTCTTTTGGTTCCTTCTCCAAATTGGGGTCGGCGGTGCCGGAGAAGGAGAATTTTATCTGTGATTTGGAGAGAGTTTGGACTAATGTACGATGCAACCTTCAAGAGGCTAACAAGAAGTCCAAGTAGAATTTTGACAGGAAACCTAAGGAGGTTTTGTTTACTGTGGGTGACATGGTTTGGTTGTCCTCGAAGAACCTGCGGTTGAGGATTCCCTCTAAAAAACTGGGTCCTAAGTTTGTGGGTCCATTTAAAGTGCTTCAGGTTGTTAACCCATCTGCTGTTAGATTGGATGTCCCTACTTCCTGGAAGATTAATCCTGTGTTTCATGTTTCCTTGTTGAAAAAGGCTGATGTATCTGATAGGGACGCCACTGTCACAGTTCCTCCTGTGGTGGAAGACGGCGAATATGAAATTTCTCGTATCTTGAATTCTAGATTGCATAGAGGGAGATTACAGTATCTTGTCTCCTGGAAGGGTTTCGGTCCCGAAGACAACTTCTGGGTAAGGACGGATGATGTCTCTGCTCCTAGGTCCTCCGGGCCTGGAGGATCTGGAGGATCCTCATAAAAGAGGGGGTACTGTTAGAACCCTCCTGTTTATTTTATCCATCTTGTGTTTTGCGGTCACGTGACCATCTGCCTGTATATTCCAGCTCCGCCCTTCTGGCTGTGCTGGACTTCAGTGTTTGTGTGTTTCTCTAGCCAGGTGCTTCTGTGCCTTTCTCTGTCAGTTCGCTTGGTCCTTCTGGGACCTCTAGTACTTTTTTGTCAGTTTGTGTTTTTGTGTTCTGCAACTACTTTTCTGTTTAGGAGGTGTCCCATTTTTGTCCCAGTCCTTAGTTCTTTTAGGGATCCCTCCCATTATGCTATAGGTCTTCGTTCAGACTAGCCGAGGACTCAGGCGCGTCTGTTCGCTAGGAACAGGCAGCCCACTACATCGTATGGATTCAGCTTAGTCTTACTGTAGGGACAGCTTTCCCCTATCTTTCCTTAGTTCATGTTGCAGATCATAACAGTATCTTGTCTGTTTCCGCCACCCTGGGGGCTGAGTATCCAGGCCCGTTACATGTATCTATGACTTCTAGTCTGTTTCCACCACCCTGGGGGCTGAGTACCCAGGTCCGTTACATGTATCTATGACTTCTAGTCTGTTTCTGCCACCCTGGGGGCTGAGTACGCAGGCTCATTCCTGTATCTTGTTCCTGGTTCAGTTCCTGTCTGAACTGTGTCCTTGCCCGTTACCTGTTTGTCTCTATGTCAGATTCTTTCCTTTTCCTGCAGTGTCTGAACCTGCACCTAACTCCAACTCGTTGTCTCTGTACTTCTGTTTGTGAGTTTTGTGTCCACTCGCTACTTCATTGCAAGTACCTTGTGTGTATCTGGTTCTGCTTGTCGCATTTCCCTGCCTCCGTATCTACCTCCTGTGTTCTAGCTATCTTCCTGTGTTTCCCAGTCTGTTCCATGTGAACACAGCCCTGTCCTGTCTGCCTGTGCCTGCGGTTCCGCTCTACTCTGCTCCGCTTGTCCTCTGCGCCTGCGGTTCCGCTCTGCTCCGCTTGTCCTCTGCGCCTGCGGTACTGCTCTGCTCTACTCCGCTTGCCCTCCGCGACTGCAGTTCCGCTCTGCTCTGCTTGTCCTCCGCACCTGCGGTTCTGCTCTGCTCAGCTCCGCTTGTCCTCCGCACCTGCGGTTCTGCTTTGCTCTCCACCGCTTGTCCTCCACGTCTGCGGTTCTGCTCTGCCCTCCTCCGCTTGTCCTCCCCATCTGCAGTTCTGCTCTGCTCCGCTTGTCCTCCGCACCTGCAGTTCTGCTCTGCTCTGCTCCACTTGTCCTCCGCACCTGCGGTTCTGCTCTGCTCTGCTCTGCTTGTCCTCCGCGCCTGCGGTTCTGCTCTGCTTTACTTGTCCTCCGCGCCTGCGGTTCTGGTCTGCTCTGCTACGCTTGTCCTCCGTGCCTGTGGTTCTGCTCTGCTTGTCCACCGCACCTGCGGTTCTACTCTGCTCTGCTCCGCTTGTCCTCCGCACCTGCGGTTCTGCTCTGCTCTGCTCTGCTTGTCCTCCGCGCCTGCGGGTCTGCTCTGCTTTACTTGTCCTCCGCGCCTGCGGTTCTGGTCCGCTCTGCTCCGCTTGTCCTCCGCACTTGCGGCTCTGTTCCTGTATCCCAGTCTGTACTGGTCCCTATCCAGCCTGCTTTCCTACCTGCCAGTATCAGCCTGTCTACATACCAGCCGTGCCTGCCAGTACCCGCCTGTCTGCATACCAGCCGTGCCTGCCAGTAGTACCCGCCTGTCTGCATACCAGCCGTGCCTGCCAGTAACCACCTGTCTGCATACCAGCCCGGTCTGCCAGTACTCACCTGCCTGCATATCAGCTGTGCCTGCCAGTACCCACCTGTCTGCATACAAGCCTAACCTGCCTGTTCCTGCATTCCCGGTGTGGGTCAACAGCTGTGACCGAGGTCTGTCCTTGGCCACCTCCCACATCCCTCCTCGGACCACGGAGTCAATTAAGCCACCGTGTGTTCGTGGTCGGATCTGGCGATGCCCCTAGTCATGCCCCTCCAGGCACTCCTCGGTTCGTGGCCCAGTGGGACCACTTACCACGCTCACGCCAGTCAGTCTGGGCGTGAGCGCAACAGTTTGCTCAGGCCATGGTCCCCGTTGAGCCCCACGGCCCTTCGCTCTCTGAGACATTTTAATCCTTCTCTGGCGAATACGTGCACCAAGGAAAAGTTTTTTCTCAAGCTGAGGTCCAGGCTGTTTACGCACCAGCCCAAATAGAGCTATCAGCACTCGTTCCTGCGGATCCACCACGGTACTATGGGGATCCAAAACAAAGCCGTGCATTTGTGGAGCAATGCATGCTGCATTTCAAATTCTATGCTCACTATTTTCCCACCGATCGGGTTAACGTAGCATTTCTGATGTCCTACCTAGCGGGTGATGCCTTGAATTGGATCCCCCCCCTATGGGAAGCATGGGATCCTATCGTCTCCGACCTGTAGGCCTTCCTGGTGGCCTTTCTAATGGTCTTCGATGACCCTAACCCTGAAGCTTCTGCTAAAGCTTCCCTTCCCAATATCCTGGAGCAGTCCCGATGGGTGATGCGTGTAGGTAGCCCACGAGTTCACCAGTCTGAAGAGGCTGCTGTCCACGCAGAATCCGCACAGGATGACAATACTCCGCAGAATACTTCTCTTCCCAGCCTCAAGAGGCAGTCCAGACGTGCATGGCGTAGAGGTAAACCGTCACGTCAGGTTCTGTCCTCCCAAAGACCTCCTGTTCCCCAGCCTGTAGAGGCAGCT
Organism: Phyllobates terribilis; assembly: GCF_046119375.1. Classification (NCBI taxonomy): domain Eukaryota; kingdom Metazoa; phylum Chordata; class Amphibia; order Anura; family Dendrobatidae; genus Phyllobates; species Phyllobates terribilis. Next base: position 977,013,884 of record NW_027362761.1, on the reverse strand, counting down.
ACCCGCACAGAATCCATGAAGGATGACCATGTTCGTCAGGCAAAGCAGAGGCCGGAACTTAATCACAAAATTGGAATGTTTGGGACACACTGACGGTCTTTGTCCAGCGAAGGTTGGAGAATCCCAAGACATTAGGCCTGCAGGAGAGGCTGCACTTGGCGTTAGTGTTTCCTCTCCACAGATGACCGTGACTGTCTCCGTGGCAAGTGAAGGCCTCGGATTAACCCGAAGTTTCGGGCGTAAAGCCTTGAAGAGTCGGTGTCTGATTCCCATCCCACAACTCCAGAATCCGGTTTGGGCATTGTCAGCGGAAGGACGAGCCCTACTCAGAAACAGTCAAAATATGTCTGTACAAATTAAGCTCCAGATGGGATCATTGCACATGATGAAGTTCACATTCCAGGTGCTGACTGATTTACCCACAGGTCGTCTAGAGCCGAGAGATCTAGTGCCCGCTCAGGTCTGGAGATCCTGCATGGTGTTTCCTGGGGGACTGCTGAGGTACAAGGGGTGTCCAGTCCCCATATCTTCAGGACAGTCAGCATTGTCTTCTTCTTCTTCTTCTTCACCAGATCTGCTAGTCGCTGGCTCGCTGTGCGCTGAAGTCTCCAGAGGAAGGGAAGCGGAGGCATTGTCCCCACACAGTCTCGACGATTGTACCAATGATCTGGCTTCAGGTACTGCCCTGCCTCGCAGACGTGTCATCTCAGAAACCAGACTGAAGTTGGTCTCAAAGCAAGGTTCCTCCATCTCTAATAAATCTGGCAATAAGTCCATCAAGGTGGTGGCTACCTCCAAGTCTCTCCACCCCTCCAATCAGGCGGAGGACTTCCAGTTGTCTCCTGAATCCTCCGGGGTGCTACCTGATAACAAATGGAGAGAGATTTTTCTGCACCCTATACCTGGTACTTCGCCCACTTCATCCAGTAAGCTTGGCAAAGTGTACGTCAAGGCGGTGGCTACCCCCGAGTCTCTGCACCCCTTCAACCCGGTGGAGGATCTCCAGTTGTCCCGTGAATCCTTTGGGGTGCTACTCGATATTAATAAATGGAGAAAGACTTTCCTGTGTCTTGTTCCTGGTACTTCACTCACTTCATCTGTTGCTGAGGATGGCTCAATGGGAGGAAGCATCCTAGTCACCAAGATGGTGAGACCAGTTTCATTCCCTCTAGTGGACAGAAGAGGTAATCTTCTTGAAGAGAAGTATCGACCTCCAAATTCTCTGCAGAAAATCCTTGCAGGCTTGAAGAAGAGAGGGCATAAAGGGGGGGTACTGTAACATCCCTGGCGGCATGCTGGCATGGTTTACCACCTCCCACCATGCAAGACCGCCATATTACCTATCAGTCCAGGCTGCACACTTTGCTCCAGTACCTGCTGTGTGCATGTCTCTTGTCTGATTGCTTAGGGCGATGGCGCTGTTACTGCCTGATTCTTATAGTTACTGTGTGCGCACTCCTAATGCATCCCCAGCCTATTGTTGTGAGCCACTGGATACGTAAACCCCCTCCACCCAGTAGGAGGTGCCTGAGCAACACTTTCTTTCAGTGTGTCCTGTGCAACTGAGTTGCCAGGTCCTGTTCTGTATCTTGTCTGTTATCGCCACCCTGGGGGCTGAGTACCCAGGCCCGTTGCCTGTATCTGTGACTTCTAGTCTGTTTCTGCCACCCTGGGGGCTGAGTTCCCACGCTCGTTCCTGTATCTTCTTCCTGGTTCAGTTCCTGTCTGAACTGTGTCCTAGCCCGTTACTTGTTTGTCTCTATGTTCGTATCTTTCCTTTTCCTGCAGTGTCTGAACCTGCACCTAACTCCAACTCGTTGTCCATCTCCCACTGTGCAAGTGCGCGCACTTGATTTCCAGTCCAGACTATCACTTTGGCTTCTTTCCATATGGTCTGCTTTGCTCTCCTCTGTCTGCTTAGGGCGACGCCCGCTGAACTTCCTGTTTCTTGTAGCTGCTGCAGACACACCCCTAATGTGTCCTGAGCCTATTGCTGTCTGTCACCTGGTATTTAACTCAGCTCCTCCCTGGAATCCATGCCTGAGCATCTTGTTCTGTCAGTTGGCGTCTTGTCACTGATGTGCCAGGTCCTGTCTATGTTTCCTGCCTTGCGGTATCAGTTCCCGTGTCTGAACTGAGTCCTGTCTGTGTACTCTAGCCAGCTGCCTTTCCTGGAGGCTGCATTTCCAGGCCCGTGTGAACACGCTCTTAGCCTGTTCCTTCTGCCCTCTAGGAGCCGTATACCTAGATCTGTTGTCTGTGTCTTTTCCCAGTGTCTGTTCCTGCCCTATCTATCTTCCAGCCTGTTTCCCGTTTCTCTCTACGCCCATATCTTCCCTTTTTCTGCAGAGTCTGAACTCGTACCTAACTCCTGCTCGTTGTCACTGTACTTCCGTTTGTGAGTTTGTGGTCCACTCGCTACTTCACTGCAAGTACCCTGTGGGTATCTGGTTCTGCCTTTCCCTTCCTGTGTGTTCCGTGTGAACAGAGCCCTGTCCCCTCTGCTCTGCCTTGCTCGCCGCTCCGGCGGTTCTTGCCTGCTCTGCCTTGCTCACCGCTCTGGCGGCTCTTGCCTGCTCTGCCTTTGCTCACCGCTCCAGACGGTCTCGCTCTGCTCTGCCTTTGCTCACCGCTCCAGGCGGTCTCGCTCTGCTCTAACCTTTTGCTCACTGCTCCGTCAGTCTCGCTCTGCTCTGACCCTTTGCTCACTGCTCTGGCAGTCTCGCTCTGCTCTGACCCTTTGCTCACTGCTCTGGCAGTCTCGCTCTGCTCTGACCCTTTGCTCACTGCCCCGGCAGTCACGCTCTGCCCTGACCCTTTGCTCACTGCTCCGACGGTCTTGCTCTGCTCTGACCTTTTGCTCGCTGCTCCGGCAGTCTCGCTCTGCTCTAACCTTTTGCTCGCTGCTCCGGCAGTCTCGCTCTGCTCTGACCCTTTGCTCGCTGCTCCGGCAGTCTCGCTCTGCTCTGACCCTTTGCTCGCTGCTCCGGCAGTCTCGCTCTGCTCTGACCCTTTGCTCGCTGCTCCGGCAGTCTCGCTCTGCTCTGACCCTTTGCTCGCTGCTCTGGCAGTCTCGCTCTGCTCTGACCCTTTGCTCGCTGCTCAAGCAGTCTCGATCTGCTCTGACCCTTTGCTCGCTGCTCCGGCAGTCTCGCTCTGGTCTGACCCTTTGCTCGCTGCTCCGGCAGTCTCGCTCTGCTCTGACCCTTTGCTCCCTGCTCCGGCAGTCTCGCTCTGCTCTGACCCTTAGCTCGCTGCTCCAGGCGGCCTCGTCCTGCTCTACTCTCGCTCACCGCTCCAGGCGGTCTCGTCTTGCTCTGCTCTTGCTCGCCGCTCCGGGTGGCCTCACTCTGCTGTGTTTGTCCACCGCATCTGCGGTTCTGTTCCTGAGTCCCAGTCTGTACTGGGTCCTATCCACTCTGTGCTCCAACCTGTCGTACCTGCCTGCCTGCATACCAGTCGTGCTTGCCAGCATCCACCCGTCTGCATACCTGCCGTGTCTGCCTGTACCCACCAGTCTGTGTGCCAGCCTAACCTGCCTGTTCCTGTATTCCCCGGTGAGGGTCAACAGCCGTGTCCGGGGTCTGACCTGGAGTAGCACCTGGTCCCTCTGCTCGGTCCTTCCTTGGTGCACTGGCGTCGTATGCCGTCGTGCGGATCGGTGGATACTTAGTTACGCCCCTCCAGGCATTCACTCTCCGGTACGGTCCAGTGGAATCACTACATATACACGCACACGCTAGTCAGTACGGGCGTGTGCATTACAGTACCTTTTGTGTATCGGCTCTGCTTGTCTACTGCACCTGCGGTTTTGCTCTGCTCTGCTTGTCTAGTGCACCTGCGGGTTTTGCTCTGCTCTGCTTGTCTACCGCACTTGCGAGTTTTGCTCTGCTCTGCTTGTCTACCGAACCTGTGGGTTTTGCTCTGCTCTGCTTGTCTACCGCACCTGTGGGTTTTTCTCTGCTCTGCTTGTCTACCGCACCTGCGGGTTTTTCTCTTCTTTGCTTGTCTACCGCACTTGCGGATTTTGCTCTGCTCTGCTTGTCTACCGCACCTGCGGGTTTTGCTCTGCTCCGCTTGTCTACTGCACCTGCGGGTTTTGCGCTGCTCTGCTTGCCTACCGCACCTGCGGGTTTTGCTCTTCTCTGCTTATCTACCGCACTTGCGGGTTTTGCTCTGCTCTGCTTGTGTACCGCACCTGCAAGTTTTGCTCTGCTCTGCTTGTCTACCGCACCTGCGGGTTTTGCTCTGCTCTGCTTGTCTACCGCACCTGCGGGTTTTGCTCTTGTCTGCTTGTCTACCGCACCTGCGGGTTTTGCTCTGCTCCGCTTGTCTACCGCACCTGTGGGTTTTTCTCTGCTCTGCTTGTCTACCGCACCTGAGGGTTTTGCTCTGCTCCGCTTGTCTACCGCACCTGTGGGTTTTGCTCTTCTCTGCTTGTCTACAGCACCTGCGGGTTTTGCTCTGCTCTGCTTGTCTACCGCACCTGCGGGTTTTGCTCTGCTCTGCTTGTCTACAGCACCTGCGGGTTTTGCTCTGCTCCGCTTGTCTACCGCACCTGTGGGTTTTGCTCTTCTCTGCTTGTCTACAGCACCTGCGGGTTTTGCTCTGCTCTGCTCGTCTACTGCACCTGCGGGTTTTGCTCTGCTCTGCTTGTCTGCCGCACTTACGGCTCTGTTCCTGTATCCCAGTCTGTTCTGGTCCCTATCCTGCCTATGTTCCTACCTGCCAGTACCCAACTGTCTGTATACCAGCCGTGCCTGCCAGTATCCACCTGTCTGCATACCAGCCGTGCCTGCCAGTACCCACCTGTCTGCATACCAGCCGTGCCTGCCAGTACCCACCTGTCAGTATGCCAGCCTAACCTGCCTGTTCCTGCATTCCCCGGTGTGGGTCAACAGCTGTGACCAGGGTCTGACCTGGAGTAGCACCTGGTCCCTCTGCTCGGTTCCTCCCTGGTTCATGGAGTCGACTGAGCCGCCGTGCCATTTGGTCGGACCGAGTTGATACTTAGTCACACCCCTCTAGGCAATCCTCGGTTCATGGTCTAGTGGGATCACTAACCACGCTCACGCCAGTCAGTCCAGGCTTGAGCGTAACACTAACGTTATACAGTAGGGGACATCTCAGTTTGAAATAGTTTGGAGCATATCTGCTATGCTATACTGGCATCATCCACAGTAAAAAAAAAAATACTTTCTTTTTTTACTAACGTGATACAGCAGGGGACATCTCAGTTTGAAATAGTTTGGAGAATATCTCCTATACTATACAGGTGTCATCCACAGTAAAAAAAAAATGATTCTGTTATTAACGTGATACAGCAGGGGACATCTCAGTTTGAAATAGTTTGATTATATCTCCTATGTTATACAGGCCTCATCCACAGTAAAAAAAAACTTTCTTCTATTACTAACGTTATACAGCAGGGGACATCTCAGTTTGAAATAGTTTCGAACATATCTGCTATGCTATACAGGCGTCATCCACAGGAAAAAAAATTCTTCTGTTACTAACGTGATACAGCAGGGGACATCTCAGTTTGAAATAGTTTGAGTATATCTCCTATGTTATACAGGCCTCATCCACAGTAGAAAAAAACTTTCTTCTATTACTAACGTTATTCAGCAGGGGATATCTCAGTTTGAAATAGTTTGGAGCATATCTCCTATATTATACAGGTGTCATCCACAGTAAAAAAAAATTCTTCTGTTACTAACGTTATACAGCAGGGGACATCTCAGTTTGAAATAGTTTGAGTATATCTCCTATGTTATACAGGCCTTATCCACAGTAAAAAAAAGAACTTTCTTCTGTTACTAACATTATACAGCAGGGGATATCTCAGTTTGAAATGTTTGGAACATATCTGCTATGCTATAAAGGCGTCATCCACAGTAAAAAAAAATACTTTCTTCTGTTACTAACATTATACAGCAGGGGACATCTCAGTTTGAAATAGTTTGAGTATATCTCCTATATTACACAGGCCTCATCCACAGTAAAAAAAACTTTCTGCTGTTACTAACGTTATACAGCAGGGGATATTTCATTTTGAAATAGTTTGGAACATATCTGCTATGCTATACAGGCGTCATCCACAGTAAAAAAAAATACTATCTTCTGTTACTAACGTGATACAGCAGGGGTCATCTCAGTTTGAAATAGTTTGGAGCATATCTCCTATGTTATACAAGCGTCATCCACAGTAAAATAAAACTTTCTTCTGTTACTAACGTGATACAGCAGGGACATCTCAGTTTGAAATAGTTTGGAGCATATCTCCTATGTTATACAGGCGTCACCCACAGTAAAAATAATACTTTCTTCTGTTACTAACGTGATACAGCAGGGGAAATCTCAGTTTGAAATAGTTTGAGTATATCTCCTATGTCATACAGGCCTCATCCACAGTAGAAAAAAACTTTCTTCTATTACTAACGTTATACAGCAGGGGACATCTCAGTTTGAAATGGTTTGTAGCATATCTCCTATATTACACAGGCGTCATCCACAGTAAAAAAAATTCTTCTGTTCCTAACGTTATACAGCAGGGGACATCTCAGTTTGAGTATATCTCCTATGTTATACAGGCCTTATCCACAGTAAAAAAAAACTTTCTTCTGTTACTAACATTATACAGCAGGGGACATCTCAGTTTGAAATGGTTTGGAACATATCTGCTATGCTATAAAGGCGTCATCCACAGTAAAAAAAAATACTTTCCTCTGTTACTAACATTATACAGCAGGGGAAATCTCAGTTTGAAATAGTTTGAGTATATCTCCTATATTATACAGGCCTCATCCACAGTAAAAAAAACTTTCTTCTGTTACTAACGTTATACAGCAGGGGATATCTTATTTTGAAATAGTTTGGAACATATCTGCTTTGCTATACAGGCGTCATCCACAGTAAAAAAAAAATACTATCTTCTGTTACTAACGTGATACAGCAGGGGACATCTCAGTTTGAAATAGTTTGGAGCATATCTCCTATATTATACTGGCGTCACCCACAGTAAAAAAAAAACTTTCTTCTGTTACTAACGTAATACAGCAGGGGTCATCTCAGTTTGTAGGATGTATGCTATGTTATACAAGCGTCATCCACAGTAAAAAAAAAAACTTTCTTCTGTTACTAATGTTATACAGCAACCCCTTGTCATTTAGTGCCTCTGAAATTCAGCTGTGTGCAGAACTGGTGCAGAGTAAAAAAAAAATCACATTTTTTTTTGCTAATAGCGTGCTCCTACCACAATATCTGAGCAACATGAGTGGGAAAAAGAGAGGTCGTAGTGGAAGGGGGAATAGGCTTGGTGTTTAAGGTATATGTGGGGTAGGTGGTAATGTTAGTGAAAGCACTAGGGAACCAACACCATTACGTCCTATCTAAAGACAACTGACAACTTCTGTTACTGGATGGACTACTCCACTTCCTTTCTTTGGAAGCCGCACAGAGATACGCCTTGTTGATAAGGCCCAGAAAGAGCAGGTGCTCCAGTGGATGGCAAGCACTGCTTCAAGTGGCCTCTCCTTTTCTTCCTCCACCTCAACATCACACATAGTACAGTCCACAGAGGTGGCACCCCAATTACCCTCACTTCCTCCCACGTCACAACTGTCCAACTGCCCAGCTGACTGTAGGGAACCACAGATGGGTGAGTCTGCAGAACTGTTCACATATTCTATACCATGGGCATCAGAAGTGCCCTCTAAACATTCACAGAGTCAAGAGGAGGAAAGCATCTGTACCAATGCTCAAATTTTTTTTCGGTTGGATTCGGGGCAGGATGAAGTAGGGTCCAAGCAGGCTCCTGACCCTCGTCACCAGAGGTTAACCACCGGGGGGAGGTGATCCTGATGAGACTCAGATACCTGAGGCTAATGCGGACTGTACTGTGCTGTCAGAGCAACAAAAGGAGAAGGGTCATAACACACAGGAATGGGATAACACATTGGATAATGACGAGGTTGAAGATCCTACTTGGTGTGAACCCAGAGTCACGCAGCCGAGTAGCTCATCTGAGGAGGTGGAAGAGGAAGATGAGGAGGTTACGTTTCGCCCTACGATGCAGACACGGAGAGGTGCATGCACAATAAGCACTGCATCCTTATCCACAACTGTGGCTGTGGCCATCAGCAGTCGTGGGTCTACAGCTCACAGGGGCGGCAAAGGTTGCCTAGCCTGGGCCTTTTTTGTCACCACAAAGGAGGAGCCAACTCCCATTATCTGCAAACTTTGCAACAAAAAACTCAGTAGAGGGATTAAGTGCAATAATTTGACTACTACATGCATGAACCTTCATATGCGTAATTAACATGCGTTACACTGGCAATCTCACTGCGATAAAATGCGGACCAGAGGACCTCAACAACCATCATCTGCCCCATCAACCGCATCTGCAGCTTCTTCCTCCTCTCTGTTACCGTGCCAAGTATTGTCACGCAGGTCTCTGATCGCAGAACCTCCGGTCCTTTACTGGCTCCAGTCAGGCTGAGTGAGAGCCCATCACCTGTAACGGAAGCGGACATGCCTGTTGTGTTTGTTTCACTGAGCACACCACAACTTTATCAATCCATCGTAACATCTCCGCCTGTACCTCACTCACCGTCCAGCAGTTTGTCTGGTTCACTGTACTCCTCCCCCTCTCAGCACAGCAGCCAGCCTTCGGTCACAAAGTTGGGGTCTCTTAAAAGACTGTTTCCTCCTACACATGACAAAGCTAAGAGATTGAATTCCACCATCTCCAATCTGATGGCCATGGAAAAGGTAGTGTCAGGCCCTAATTTTTTGAAATGTGAACACTCCTGGTTGGGTCTCCATCTGCTGGGTTCGCTGTAGTGGACGAGTTGTCGGTCCCCATTATACTAGTTCCATAGTTCTACTCTAGTGAAATTAATTCTTCGGTGCAGATATTGTTGTCACAGGGGTACACATGATATAATCTGTAAAGATCTGAGGTTGTGGGTTGTAAGTAATCGCCTAGGCAGGTTAACGATGCAACAATATTTTATTAATCACAGCCATGGTAGTAAAGCAAATCCAGGTAAATGGCCAAAATACAGTTCTCTCAGTCCTTAAGTTCCCAATCTGGGTTCAGTAGTTCCACTGGCTTTGTATAAGGTCATACTCACGGTCTCACAACTTTTGGTTGGCCCACAGATTTCGTATCTCCAGCCAGTATAGTCTGTAGCCACAGTCCACGATCCTCTAGATGGCAGATAAAACGACGAAAGCACATGTATCCAGTAGCAACAGTCCTTTTAAGAAAGTTTAAATTCAAACAACATAATCCATAATGGTAACATGTTTATCCATCCATCCTTCCGAGTCCACAGTCTCCATTCTCTTCTGTCAATGTTCTTCCACACAACTCCTTGACTAAAATCATGTCTCTCTCCTCCTTCACTGGGCTCAGCCCCCTGAATGGGCAGAAGAGCTCACCCCTCCCTCCCCCTGCTAATTGTGTCTTAGTGGAGATATTTTCTCAGGTGGAAGCCATCAACTGGGTTTGCATGTGAGACTTCCTGTGGTAACGGCTTCTCTGCATTCACTCTTTCCATCTACATAAGGGGTCTGTTGGCTGAAATAACAATGGCCCAAGGCCCCTGAGATAAGGTCACTGAATGGAATTGATACCTGAGTTTGAATTGATGAGCAAACAAATCACTAACAAAACACAGCAAGCTAATTTCTAACAAAACACAAAAATAAGATTGATGAAAATGGGTGCTCAGTGCTGGAAAAGTATTTAGTAAGTGGCAAGGTCCTCACACACTTCCTCCACTTTTTCAGCACGGACATGAATGTAAGAGGTCTCACCTTTATGTGAATGAAACTTTGTATCATCCAGTTTCCTCAAAGCATATTCCATTTCGCCCTTGCGAATATACTCCACAGTCCCCTTTCCACCCTGGTATACATCAGTATAATAGACATCTCCAGCTTTTCTCATATGATCTTTTAGATCCTGCCAACTCCCCTATGGGGGAAGCCCTGAGACCAGGACTCTGTATTTAGTTCGCTGGGACAAGGGTCTGTCCCTCCCACGGGGTCCTTAATATCCTCCCCCTGATTCCCAGTTTGTACTGGGAAACTCCACATGTACCCGTCGAGAACCAAACGTGTATTCAACGCAACCAACCCCAGACTGCTATCCCCCAGCTGGGGGGATGGTCACTTGGCGGCCTGGTAGAGGGAGCTCTGGGGGGACAGTATCTGGGCTGACCAGGGTGATGGTAGATCCAGTGCCCCAAAATGCCTGGGCCTCCTCCTTGATGTAATTTACCTCACCCAGATGACATTCCTTCATTGTGACAGTCATTGCATTTTGTGTATCACTCACCGCTGACATATTGAAATTGCTCCTTTCCCTATCGGCTGATGCAGTGTGAACCGATCCTTGGCTTCCAGTTACGACATTGGCCCAGTGGCACACCAATCTTGCTCCCAGATTGTTTCCCAGCAACACATATACTGGTAGGTGCCGCACTACTCCTATATCCACCATTCCATGACTGTGACCCCAGTCTAAATGTAGTCGGGCCTTCCAAATGTTCAAAGATTCTCCTGCGGCTATGTTGACTAACATACGGCTGCCGGGGACAATACATTGGTCCGGTACTAAATGGTCTTTTATCAATGTGACTGAGACTCCGGAGTCACGGAGCCCCACAGCCTTCACGGCCTCTACCCAGACTGGCTGCAGATGCTGGTTAATAGACTCTGAGGTGTCCCATCTAGTCCGGGACACTTCTCCTTGTACCACATATGCCTCTTCTTCCTGTCGGGTAGTGGGATCCTCTCTCCCTCAGCACTCCAGCCCCATTGCAGCACAGTGTTCACAGGTTGGGGACGCGGATGATATGGGCTAGAACGTTCCTGGCATTCCCTGGCAAAGTGTCCAATGCATCCACAGTTATGGCAGTTAAACCCTCCTCACCCCAACACGGGCCGTACTTGGGGGCTTGGGCAACCTCCCCCTCTTTGTGAAGTTCGAACTCCCTGCCGTTCCTCCTCTTGCCAGTCCATGGGTTTCAATGGCCTCTCTGTAAGCTCCTTTTCCCGACTCACTGGAGCTGTACTTCCACATTGCCCTGGTCGATTAGCAGACCAATCATCAGCCAATCTTGCAGCCTCATCCAGGCTGAGTGGTTTTCCATCTGCCACCCATTCTTTTAAATTACCTTTATAATTAAATTGTTCCAGCATAATTATATCCATTACATGTTCTGCTTCCTGAGCCCTCAGTCCTTCTATCCATCGAGTTCATGCCGTATGTAGTTTGTTGGCAAACTCCCAATGTGTGTGTGCAGCGGGCTTGTCAGTCTCCTGAAACTTCCTCCAGTAGGTTTCCAGCGTGACGGCATACCTCTCTAGTAATGAGCTGCGAATGGTATAGTAACATCTCTCTTACCCAGAAGACAAGGTACTAAAAGCTACTCTTGCTTTTCCGGTCAGGCCAACGCTCAAAAATCTGGGCCAGTCACTGACTGACACCTCATGCAGCAGACAGAGGTTCTCAAATAACCGGAGATGTTCATCAATATCCGAGGTGTCCTCATTGAACTCGGGTATATCCTGGTGCCGTAAAGATGCGGGCCCCTCTCTCCTGTTATCCACTATCCTCTGTGATGGGGTGGGTTGGGGTACTGCACACCCAGATATTTGCTTAACACTGCTGCCTGCTCTATCTCCGCAGCCCGCTCTCCTAGCGCATCCAGCATCCGCCTCCACTCAGTCAGTCAATCCTCCACCATCTGGATGGCAGCCCTGAGCTGTCTCATCCACGTCTGAACTGACCTCCTCATGTGGTTGTTCCTTGTCTCAATCATCCAAGCGTTGCATTAGGGTTGCCCGATTGTCCTCCGGCAACCATTCTAGTTCTCTCTCAGAGCAAAGGGCTCGCAGCTCCTCCTTCTTAAGCCTCTTGTAGATGGAGTCAGCCATCTCTTCTACCAAGTCATCTCTCAGTGACTTTCCCTGGTATGCTGTCCAGAGATAGGTGATCTCACCTGCTTGCCACCACTTGTAAAGATCTGAGGTTGTGGGTTGTAAGTAATCACCTAGGCAGGTTAACGATGCAACAATATTTTATCAATCACAGCCATGGTAATAAAGTAATTCCAGGTAAATGGCCAAAATACAGTTCTCTCAGTCCTTAAGTTCCCAATCTGGGTTCAGTAGTTCCACTGGCTTTGTATAAGGCCATACTCACTGTCTCCCAACTTTTGGTTGACCCACAAATTTTGTATCTCCAGCCAGTATAGTCTATAGCCACAGTCTACGATCCTCTAGATGGCAGATAAAACAATGAAAGCACATGTATCCAGTAGCAACAGTCCCTTTAAGACAGTTTAAATCCAAACAACATAATCCATAATGGTAACATGTTTATCCATCCATCCTTCCAAGTCCACAGTCTCCATCCTCTTCCTTCAATGTGCTTCCACACAACTCCTTGACTAAAATCATGTCTCTCTCCTCCTTCTCTGTGCTCAGCCCCCTGAATGGGCAGAAGAGCTCACCCCTCCCTCCCCCAGCTAATTGTGTCTTAGTGGAGATATTTTCTCAGGTGGAAGCCATCACCTGGGTTTGCATGTGAGACTCCCTGTGGTGACGGCTCCTCTGCGTCCACTCTTTCCATCTACATAAGGGGTCCATTGGCTGAAAGAACAATGGCCAAAGGTCCCTGAGATAAGGTCACTGAATGGAATTGATACCTGAGGTTGAACTAATGAGCAAACAAATCACTAACTAAACACAGCAAGCTAATTTCTAACAAAACACAAAAATAAGATTGATGAAAATGGGTGCTCAGTAGTGATGAGCAAGTATGTTTTGTTAACCCTTTCGCCGAGTCACATGTATTAAAGCTGTCAAACAGTTGCAAATCATCCACACAGGAGTGATTCAAACATATCACCGAGCAGCTGTAACTACTCGGTGCTCGCCCAAGCATACTCGGCAAAAGGGTTAACAAAACATACTCGCTCATCACTAGTGTTCAGTGCTGGAAAAGTATTTAGTAAGTGGAAAGGTCCTCACATAATCTAAATTGGTTTTCTTACTACCATGGTATATAAAGCAGGCTGCATTTCATCTTTTAATTTTAATTAATTTAATTTGAGGAGTGAATATCCCCGCAGCTCACCTCGTCATCTGAGGGTGCATGGCAGTGATGTCATGCATTGCTCAGATGCTGAGATCAGCTGCATACCAGAATTGGGGATGAAGGGGCCATGCATACCAGGATTGGGGATGAGAGGGCTATGCATACCAGGATTGGGGATGAGGGAGCCATGCATACCAGGAATGGGGATGAGGGTCGTCTGCTGAATGCCCCTCATTACCAGCGCCCCTCTGACAACTCCTCTTGCCAGGGGAGAAAGAAATGGTACATGGGCGTGGACTGGGGTGTGGCCAGGGGATCACTCCCTCTTTCTCTTCTTCAAAAGTTGGGAGGTATGTTTAAGCATGTGCTGGAGGGATAACTGAGAGAAGTGGAGAAGCTCAAGGCCCTTGGGGGCTGAAGGTCAGCAGACACGCAGCGAGAAGAGAGGACACAGGAGACGCAGACTAGGCCTGGAGCCTGAGAAAGTACGAGGAGCACGCTGAAGGGTAGGACATACAATATACGAACATCCGCCATTTTGTTCAGTGGGATACTGAAACTGCAGAATAGTGGGTTAGGGAGCATGAAAACTGTTTTGGAAGAGGAAGGCATTACAGAACATGAGGTAACAGGGAATGCAGGAAGAGCTCAGGATGAGTAACAGAACATGTGCTGTACTGTATCTGCTATGGAAATTGTGACTGCTGTATCACAATGTGCTGTGACCAAAATTGACCTGGAGGAGTTCAGTAAAGTTGTTCTGTTGAAAAAGGAACAAGAGTCTGTGCTTGGTTGTCTGCCTGCAGCTGAAGTTGGAACTCTAGAGCAGATGAGACTCTCAAGGAAAATTGTGTTATTCAGTACACACAAACTATAAGACAGACTGAACACTATTTTCACTTTGTAGGGAGTCAGGGTGTGGGAGCACAGCAGCAGCCCCTAACCACAACTACCACCCTTCACATTTGTTCTACACAAATCCTGTTTGTCAGTGAAGCTTTACCTTGGCCAGTAATAAAAAGCTTTTAGTCTTTCATATTGATACAGTTCAGACATGCACCTTGTTTACCTGTAGTTGCACAACCAGGGAAGCAAAGTAAATTGTACTAAAGAACAATGTGGAACTGTAATAGTAAGAATAGTTCTCCGAGGTTTTGCTGCTCACTGAAATAAGTTCTACCCGCAAAACTAATGATAGAGTCTATTATTTTATTTGCTGTATATAGTAAACACATTTATAATAGAATGCATTAATATAATGTATGCAATCAGATGATTTGTCTTTATACTCACATCTTTGTTATCAAGAAAAGTTCCAATAAATGGTAGGGGTCTTGGACCGGGTATTTCATATTTTTTGAATATTCTGTATGGCCAGATCCCATAACTAAAAAGAAGATAGTAAATTAAAAAATAGGTTTTATTTATTTTATATTGAATCCATTAATTGCCGAATATGTATCAACATTTATAGTATTAGAACTTGTTCATATGTGATTATAATTAAAGAGAACCTGACACCCGATACATACTGCCCTATTCATGGGCAAGGGTGATCATGTTATTTAAATGGTATTGTCTGAGATTGTACCAAAACTGCCAAAAAACTATTTGCTTATGACATTAGGGGGCCAAAACAAAATAACTAAAGAAGAATATCCCCCACTAAAAACTATAACTTTATTAAATTATATTAAAACCACACAGATAATTCAACACAATATTACTAGCTATATAATTGACCAATAATAAACCAGCAATCATACAATAGATATTACTTAGGGACTCAGCAGATAGATTGCATAAATTTCACAATAACGGAAGGCAGGTTAAATGTAAGAAAGTATTCTATGGTCAATCATCGGAGCAGAGCGCAAGAGAAGTCGCTGCTCTGTCGACATGACGTCAGCGGGAGCCGCTGAATCTCCGTCTGCTCTGTGCCAGCAGAGATCGGCGCCGGGCACAACAGGCAGATAGTTAACAACTACTTATTTGCCTGTTAGTTCTTAGGCCCTTGGTAAAAAGTGAAGTAATCCTGGATAACCTGACAACGGAGCTCATACTGAGCATATGTCAGAATTGACAATTGACACATGCTTAGTAGAGCAGGGACTAGCCCGGCCCCTGAAATGGATGTCACCGATGACGCTTCCTTCAGAGAGTGTGCAGAGGCTGTGGCAGTGATCGCAGCCTCTGTCCCATGATGGTGTCCCATTTGAGTATCCCAGCATTAGTGATGCTAAAGTGTTCGGGTGCTCATTGCTCGGGTCGAGCAAATCGCAATGCTCGGGTGCTCGACCCGAGCAACGATCCCAATGTAAGTCAATGGGAAACTCGAGCATTTTTCCGGCGGAGGTCTTTAGGGGGCCCTAAAAATTGGTCAAATCAATGTAAACAGTGCTCAAATGACATGGGAACAGCCTGGTGGAAGACCCCTGGAAGAATCACTGCTGTGAACAATGTTGTCAGAGTATTACGCCACTTTTACGGACTCACAATAAAACATACAAAAATTAAGCCAAAATGGATTTTCCTGGAAAAAAACGTTAAGGAGCATTCTTTCCAGGGTAATAACTTGTATATAAGGCAAAAAACACACACACACACAAAAATGCTCCTTCACACCTTGGGCTATGTTGACACGTAGTGTTTTTGATGCGTTTTTGCACTTTTGCATAGCTTTCAACAGTGAAAAATACATTCACCATTTTACTTTCATTTTAACATTTTAATACCTTATCTGCCCATGTGGTGTGTGAGATATGATCAGACACATCCTGTTTCATTTATGAAGGAGGGACTCTGAAAGTCACAAGGCCTATTTTTAAAGGGCCATCAGGCGACCCTTACTATTGTTAAAGGGCCAGCAGTCGGTCCTCACTATTGTTACAGGGCCATCAGCATATGCTTTGTTGTTTCCATTATTAACCCCTTAACGACCATAAGTCTTTCTGTTTTTGTGTTTTCATTTTTTGCTCCCCTTCTTCCCAGAGCCAGAACTTTTTAAATTTTCGTTCAATATGGCCGTGTGAGGAGTTATTTTTTGCGGGACGAGTTGTACTTTGAAACTCCATCACTGGTTTTACCATATCATGTGCTGGAAAACGGGAAAAAAATTCCAAGTGTGGTGAATTTGCAAAAAAAATGCAATTCCACAGTTGTATTTTGGGTCCTTTTTTTACCACGTTCACTAATTGCTAAAACTGACCTGCCATCATTATTCTCCAGGTCATTACGAGTTCGTAGACACCAAACATGTATAGGTTCTTTTTTATTTAAGTGGTGAAAAATCCAAGTTTGCTAAAAAAAAAAAAATGATGCCATTTTCCAAGACCCATAGTGTCTCCATTTTTCAGGATCTGGGGCCAGTTGAAGGCTTATTTTTTGCGCGCCAGGCTGATGTTTTTATTGATACTATTTTGGGGTAGATCTGATGTTTTGATCGCCCGTTATTGCATTTTATTGCAATGTTGCAGCAACCAAAAAAACGTAAATCTGGTGTTTAGATTTTTTTTCTCGTTTCGCCGCTTACTGATCGGATTAATTCTTCTTTTATATTGATAGATCGGGCGATTCTGAACGCGACGATACCAAATATGTGTATGTGTTGTTTTTTTTTAATTATTTTATTTTGAATGGGGCGAAAGGGGGATGATTTAAACTTTTATATTTTTTTAATATTTTTAAAAACATTTTTTTTACACTTACTGCATGCTTCAATAGTCTCCATAGGAGACTAGAAGCAGTAGTTGTCTGATTGCTTCTACTGTATACAGGCGATGAGCAGATAGCTTGTATGCAGCAGAAATGCTCCTGTGCTATGAGCGCCGACCACTAGGTGGCGCTCATAGCAATTGAGACATGACAACCACACGCGTCTGCTGCAGACCCTGGGTTGTCATGCCCACCCATCGTTGACCCGCGATCACGTGACGGGGTCACCGATGGGCGGGGCTTAGGAAGCGCGAGTTAAATGCCGCTGTCAGAGATTGACAGCGGTATTTAACATGTTAACAGCCGCGGGTGGATCGTGATTCCACCCGCGGCTGTTGCGGGCACATGTCAGCTGTAAGAATCAGCTGACATGTGCTCGGTTCAGTGCGGGCTGACCACCGGAGGCCCCGCTGAACCGGCCTTTCTGACCAGGTGTGTACTATTACTGACCTGGTCGGAAAGGGGTTAAGGAGCGGGTCTCCTATACTGTCCTATAAGTGCTGGCCAAAATTTGGAAAAACCCCAATAACCCTTTGAAGAGACATAGAGGAGGGCCTCAGTTTAAAAAATGCTGCGTACTTTGACAAACAGCGCAAGCAGATCAGTGTAGGTTTTGAGAAACCGCTGAACCACTAGGTTGAGCACATGGGTCAGGCATGGTACGTGTGTGACGCCTCCTGACGAAGCCGCTTCCGACGAAACGCGCGTCGAGGTAATGGTTAATTTTTATATCACTAGCACACTTGATTGAACTGACAGTGCAGTGCGCATGCTTGTATATTGTATCCACAGCCCAGAGTTAAAAGCAATTAACCTGTCCAATTGGACAACAGACAGCTGTGGTACATCTATATCCTGTATCCATACTATCTGCTTATGCAATTGTGGGAAGTATCTCTCTATGATTTTATTAGCTGAGACTCCCATATTTCCTCTATGTTCCCCCCACAAATGTTCATCCCTAAATCTTTAATATTTGAGTGTTTTTTGTGAATAAATTATATATTTTTTCTGTCAATAAAGAATATTTATATGGCTAAATCCCTCTTTTATTGTCTTGGAGGTATTTTAGTATATGGTGATTAATTATTAGAATTTACTATTTTCCTTCATTACTTTCTTTTTGGTTGTGTCGACTTTATAGGGATTACGGACCATATATTACATGGTCGGGTTATAGGTTTTTATGGTACGTGTGTGAGCTCGCCTCACCTCGGCGCCGCCATCAGGTTCCGACCATTGTCACACACGACCATGCCTGGCTGTAGGGTCAGCGGTGTCAGCCACAGATCTGCCTGCTCTTTCAGAGCTGTCCATAGCTCTTTAGCGTTGTGCGGTTTGTCACTTAAGCATATTAGCTTCAGCATAGCCTGTTGCCGTTTGGCCGAGGAAGTGCTGCAGTGCTTTCAGCTTGCGACTGATGTGGTCATTTTGGAGATGGAGGCTGAAGAGGAGGAGGAGGAAGAGTTGCAGTAGCTGTTGAATGTGGGGGCAACCCTGATTGACCCAGGGCCCGCAATCCCCGGCATCAGGAGGACGTGTTCCGTCCCAAGGTCCGACTGGGTCCCGGCTTCCACTATATTAACCCAGCAAGATGTACCGTTCTTGCCCACAAGCACTTGTCCACGTGTCTGTGGTTAGTCCTCAGAAGGACTGTTAGTTCAGATGGATATATAAATACAGGACAGACCAAAACTTTGGACACACCTTCTCATTTAAAGATTTTTCTGTATTTTCATGACTATGAAAATTGTACATTCACACTGAAGGCATCAAAACTATGAATTAACACATGTGGAATTATATACTTAACAAAAAAGTGAGAAACAACTGAAAATATGTCTTATATTCTAGGTACTTCAAAGTAGCCACCTTTTGCTTTGATGACTGCTTTGCACACTCTTGGCATTCTCTTGATGAGCTGTAACTATAAACAAGCAAATCTCTCCCTGACTCAGCAGCAGCTCTCCCTACTCTGCCTGGTTCCGGTGTAGACTGTGATGGGCATAGCGGCGCCAGGTCTTATATAGATCTGATGACGCTGTGCGGCCAGCCAATCACTTTAATGCTCACAACCAACATGGCTACAGTATTACAGTGCATGGCAGGCAATCCCTGCATGTTCATTGGCTCTCTAAAGAGCGCCAAACAAGCAGGGAGGGGACCCGAGTCACCGCCCAAGCAACCCGGAAATACTCGCCGAGCTTGTCGAGCACAGTGATGCTTGGGCGAGTATCGAGCAGTGGCAAGCACGTTCAGTCATCACTAGTATTAACCCAACTTTTCGGCCTCAGCATTTATCAAGGTTATCTATACAAATGTAAAATAGAAACTATGAAATTCATCCAAACAAAACATGATGATGTTACATAAAAATAATTATAGTTGTCTAGGAAAGAGAAAAACAACAAATAAGTCGACATAATATCTAGGCACACAAAGTATTTAATATCAATTGATCTGGCATAGCAGTACTCCATTGTCAAGTTTATTCACTAAACAAAAAGAGAATGAATAGCATGAATAACAAATGGCTAAATATGTATGACATCTTTTAAAGAACATTTAGCAAAATACGCAATTGATATGGGTCAAACGGGCCACAGGTATCAAAAGATAATATATGAAAGATAATGTATGAAAATAAAGTGGATAAAGGAGTAAGTATATTAAAGAAACTTATATCACTCCAAATATATGAGAAGTAAGCCTATGTTTATGGAGACATAGTGAAAGGTCTTATGACGGTGTGTGACCCCCAATGCCGCGGGCCACATTTAAATAGAGGAAGTGAAATTGTAAAAAGAGATCAGCTGTGTGATGATGTGTTACTATGGTACTGCACGTGTGCGAACCGCTATGATTGGAAAGACCCAAGTGAGTCTAATGGGCAATGCAGCAGTGCGCATGTGTAAGCATATGGCTCTGGATAGAGATGTGAGACTGCGCGTCCGCAAACAGCGCACGGTCGTAAAGAGATAAGTCATGGAAAAATTTAATAAATTTGCAAAAATTTCTACATTTCTGTTTTTTTTCAGTCAAGATGGGGTGCAGAGTGTACTTTAATGAGAAAAAAATGAACTTTTTAGAATTTACCAAATAGTTGCATTGAAACTAAGAGTAAAAAATTTAAAGGGGTCTGATTACTTTCCGTGTCCACTTTATATTGTAAATTACGTGTTGTGGGGTTTCTACTCAGTTGGGTGGGTTGGGAGGCAAACAGGAAGCGTTTTCATTTAAATATCCATGTCGGTTTATTACTTCATAGACCCGGTGTAACAGGCCAGATTAACCCCCCGCCCAGAATATACCCGGGAGTAAAGTGGCCTAGGCCAGATTATACATCTTCTAACATGCAAGCCGCTAGGTTCAGATAGGGCGAGACGGGTTTCATGAATTGAATGAAGGACCAGACACATCTGACAAGAGTCTTTTTCAAGAGTTTAACAGTGGGATTTAATCTGAAGCACGGCCAGTGCAATTCAGGGATATAACTGTCGCAACCCTTCTAACCTCATACCCATCCAACTAATACCCACCTCCTCAGCTATACTAACAGGAGCTCTATGGAACGCTCGCTCTGTCTGCAACAAACTTTCCTTCATCCACGATCTTTTCATTACAAACAAACTCTCCTTCCTCGCCATCACCGAAACCTGGCTCACCCCCTCTGACACAGCCTCTCCAGCTGCCCTTTCATATGGCGGATTCCACCTTTCCCACACCCCCCGCCCCAATGGCAAACATGGTGGAGGCGTAGGTTTCCTCCTATCAGAACTCTGCGCTTTCACCAAAATCCCACTGCCACCCTCCGTTACACTCCCCTCTTTTGAGGTGCACTGTGTGCGCATCTATTCCCCCTCCAACCTCCAACTGGCCGTCGTTTACCGACCCCCAGGGCAAGCCACCACCTTCTTAGACCATTTCACTACCTGGCTGCTTCACTTCCTTTCCACTGACATCCCCACTATCATAATGGGTGACTTCAACATCCCCATTGACACTCCCCACTCGTCTGTCTCTAAGCTCCTATCCCTCACTTCCTCCTTTGGACTCACTCAATGGTCTTCCACACCCACCCACAAAGATGGCCACACACTGGACCTCATCTTCACCCGCCTCTGTTCCCTATCTAACCTCTCTAACTCACCACTCCCTCTCTCTGACCATAACCTCCTCACATTCTCTACCCTCTCCTCTCCGGGGGCACAATCCCCACTCCACAAACTCACACACCCTCGCAGAAATCTCAAACACCTTGACCTACACTCTCTCTCTGAATCCCTCCTTCCTCTCACAGACATAAATTCCTTGCACGATGCAGACGTTGCTGCTGCTTCATATAACACCACAATAGCTGCAGCTCTAGACTCGATCGCCCCTCTCACACACACCACACCTCGCACATTCAACAGGCAACCCTGGCACACTAAACTTACCAAAGAACTGCGCCAGGCCTCCAGGGTTGCGGAGCGGAGATGGAAAAGGTCTCACTCCATCGAGCACTTCATCGCATTCAAGCAATCCCTCACTAATTTCAAGTCCGCACTCACTACAGCAAAACAAACCTACTTCTCATCTCTCATATCCTCCCTATCTCACAACCCTAAACAGCTATTTAACACTTTCAACTCTCTCCTTCGTCCCCCAGCACCTCCTCCCTCTTCTCTCATCTCAGCCGACGACTTTGCCTCATTCTTCAAACAGAAGATTGACACCATCAGACAAAACTTTGGCCTAAAGTCCACACAACCCCTCCTCATATCTACTCAACCCTCCTCCTCCAAACCCCACTTCTCCACCATTACAGAAGGTCAAGTCTCCTCTTTACTCTCCAAATCACACCTCACCACCTGCGAACTTGACCCAATCCCATCCCACCTCATCACTAACCTCACCTCAGTCTTCATCCCAACCCTAACCCACCTCTTCAATCTATCACTAACAACCGGAGTCTTCCCCTCATGTTTCAAACATGCCGCAATCACACCCATCCTCAAAAAGCCCTCCCTTGACCCTTCCTCTCTGACCAGCTACCGCCCCATATCACTCCTCCCCTTTGCCTCAAAACTTCTAGAACAACATGTCCACCTTGAACTGTCCTCCCACCTCTCCTCCTGCTCCCTCTTCGACCGTCTACAATCTGGCTTCCGACCGCATCACTCGACTGAAACTGCCCTGACCAAAGTCACCAACGACCTACTAAATGCCAAATCCAAGTGACACTACTCCATCCTCCTCCTTCTGGACCTGTCATCTGCCTTTGACACAGTGGACCATTCCCTCTTACTCCAGATTCTCTCATCTCTTGGCATCACGGACTTGGCTCTATCTTGGATCTCCTCATACTTAACAGACAGGACATTCAGCGTCTCCCACTCACGCACCACCTCCTCATCTCGCCCCCTATCTGTCGGTGTCCCCCAAGGTTCAGTTCTAGGACCTCTGCTCTTCTCCATCTACACCTTCGGCCTGGGACAGCTCATAGAGTCTCACGGCTTTCAGTATCACCTCTATGCTGACGACACACAGATCTACCTCTCTGGACCCGATATCTCCTCCCTACTAACCAGAATCCCACAATGTCTGTCCGCCATCTCATCCTTCTTCTCCGACAGGTTTCTAAAACTCAACATGGATAAAACAGAGTTCATCATCTTTCCACCCTCTCATTCACATCCCCCATCCGACCTATCCATCAACGTCAATGGCTGTTCACTCTCCCCAGTCCCACAAGCTCGCTGCCTTGGGGTAACCCTGGACTCTGATCTCTCCTTCAAGCCACATATTCAAGCCCTTTCCACCTCCTGCCGACTCCAACTCAAAAACATCTCCCGGATCCGTGCATTCCTCAGCAAAGACTCTGCAAAAACACTAGTGCATGCCCTCATCATATCCCGCCTCGACTACTGCAACCTCCTGCTCCGTGGCATCCCTTCCAACACTCTTGCACCTCTCCAATCTATCCTAAACTCTGCTGCTCGACTAATCCACCTGTCCCCCCGCTATTCCCCGGCCTCTCCTCTCTGTCAATCCCTTCACTGGCTCCCTATTGCCCAGAGAATTCAGTTCAAAACTCTAACCATGGCATACAAAGCCATCCACAACCTGTCTCCCCCATACATCTGTGACCTAGTCTCCCGGTACTTACCTGCACGCAACCTCCGATCCTCACAAGATCTCCTGCTCTACTCCCCTCTTATCTCCTCCTCCCACAATCGTATACAAGATTTCTCCCGTGCTTCCCCCCTATCTGGAACTCTCTACCCCAACATGTCAGACTCTCGCCGACCGTGGAAACCTTCTAAAGGAACCTGAAGACCCACCTCTTCCGACAAGCCTACAACCTGCAGTAACCACCGCTCCACCATACCGCTGCACGACCAGCTCTACCCTCACCTACTGTATCCTCACCCATCCCTTGTAGACTGTGAGCCCTCGCGGGCAGGGTCCTCGCTCCTCCTGTACCAGTCGCTGACTCGTTTTGTTAAGATTATGTAAATGCTTTTGTTATGTATATCCCTATCACATGTAAAGCGCCATGGAATAAATGGCGCTATAATAATAAATAATAATAATAATTACAGCAACAATCTTCATTACAGTACAGTCTCATCAAGCAGGCACAGTAACGTCAATCTCTTCAGTAGCATATTTCAGCACAGATTAGATCTCTTGACACCACATTTCTATGCATAAACAGTAGGCTTTTCCTTCACAAGGACTCACTGGTACACAGCATTCTTTATCCTGCATGGAGATGGAGGGGGGGAGGGTTTGATGAGGGAGATGATCCCTGTGACACGATTCCTTCCAGTTCGTATCTTTCTGCCCATTAATACTTTGCATTGTTAGCTCAGGGAGTTTATCTGACCTGTGCTTAGTTTCTCTCCTGATCTGAATCCTGTTCAGTTGCCTTCTGTCAGATCCAGATAACATACCACCTTTCTCTTTGGCTTCAGCCAGACTACAATAACAAGTTCCACACAATCCCCCTGGGGCTCTGCTAAAACATTCCCTGTCTCCTGTGACTGTGTTAACCCCTCTAGTTGCTGAATGCTTCTGAAGCACAACACTTCCTGTCTCCTGTGCTTGTGTTATTTGTAACAGTTGCTAGATGCTTTGGAAGCAACAGCACTACTTCTGCATGTCACACTCTTTCCTCCTTTTTGAATGTTGTCCTCGACATTCGTCTTAATTGGTCAATCTGACCAATTCTGAGACTGTGGTAAAAGTTGAATAACTTTATATACAAATTGGCATTGTCAAATTGGCATAACATTTACAAAAATCAATAACAACCTATTCTTATGACCTTTTGCTTGTAGAACTCCTGTAGGAAATACACAATTAAAACAATCAGCATCTCTTCCGCTGTAGCTTTTCGTATGTCTTCAACCAGCTCTCTCTCTCACTAGGCCAAAATAAGTCTTTCCACCAGGTAACATTGTCCATACTCATACTGTCTCTCGTTGGTGAATACCACTCAAATGAGCTTACCTGGTCCGTAGGCAGAGATACCTTTTTCCAATAGACAGTCCTTGGCACTTGGCTCGGTTCACCAAGTGTCTCATACGTCAGCATCACAGGCCTCCTCACTTCTCGAGTCGACATCCTCCTGGTAGGTTGTTCCACAGATACCACGGGTTCCTCAGTTGCAGGAGTTTCTTCTGCCGCACTCATTTCTCGTACTTCCTCAAATGATCTTGGAACTGCCTCTGTAAGTTCCTGTACTTCTCTTGAATCGTCCGTTTCCACCTGGTCTGGTAATTCTGCTACTCCTAAGTGTCGATCGGTCTCTTCAGTGACCGGTATTCAATCATCAGATCTGAATTGAACTTCATCTGTACTCTTTGGTACAAACTCTGGAGCCTCAGGACTTAGTTCACTCTCCTGAGGATGGTACATCCCTCTCCTTGCCAGACCGAGTGTAGCATCGGCGTCTCTGCCCCCTGCCAGGCAGAGACGCTGTCCTTCTCACCTCCCCGCTCCCCGCGCGGCGTCCTCCTGCGCTCCTCTTCCTGCTGCGGCCAGCGCGCGCAGCTTCCCGGGCACTGTGCTTAGGGCGCACGCTTCCTCTCTCTTAAAGGGGCCGTGCACGCCGTCCTAAGGAGTCCCCGGCCAATAGCCGGGGGTCCTCCCATATATAAGGCACCTCCTCCAAAATGGAGGTGCCCGAGCAATAGTTGTTGCACAGTATACTCACCTCTGCTTCAGCCCTCAGGTCCAGTTGCCAGCCTGACTAGTGTTTCAGTCCGCCAGCCTGACTACTCTTCAGCCCGACAGTCTGTCTTCCGTTCAACCCGCCAGTCTGTCTATGGGCAAGTCCGCCTGCTTACCAGGAAGCACCTGCCAGTTACCTGCCTGCTACCTGCCGTGCCTGCTAGCCCGCTCACCTGGGAGCATCCGCCTGTTTCCTGGCTGTTACCTGCCGTGCCCGCTAGCCCGCTCACTTGGGAGCACTCGCCTGTTACCTGCTTGTTACCTGCTAGCCTACCTGGAGGCTCGGCCGTCACTTGCCGTGACCACCTGTCTGCTATCCTAGAGACTTCAGCCTGCTCTGCTGCCACTTGCCGTGACCACCTATCTGCTAACCTAGAGACTTCAGCCTGCTCTGCCGTCACGTGCCGTGACCACCTGTCAGCTAACCCGGAGACTTCTGCCTGGCTGTTGTGCCCATCCGCTATACCGGTCAGTCCCAGTCTGCTGACCCGTGGGAGCCACCTGCTCTCTTACAAGGTCGTCCCCAGAGTAGCACCAGGTCCCTCTGCTCGGTCCCTCCCTGGTCACGGAGTCGTTAGCCGCCGTACGACAAGGGTCGGTCTGAGTTGATACTTAGTTAAGCCCCTCTGGGTCCCTCCTTGCACCTTGGCACAGAGGTTCCACCCCCCAGACCCGTAACAGTTTGCTCGGGCCATGGAACCCGGTGGCCCCCAGGTTCCTTCGCTTGCTGACCTATACCAGGAGGTGTCTCGTCAGAGATCCCAACAGGAAACCATCCTGACCTACCTGTGGTCTGTCAACACTCGCCTGGACACGCTGTCCGTACCACTTGTGTCCGCCCCTAGTCGAGCAACACCCGCTCCGGCAGCGCCGCTGCCCACCAGTACCACGGCATCCAACCCAGGACCCCGGCTTTCTGCACCTCCTCGTTTTGGAGGCGACCCCGCTCTAGCTCGGGGTTTCATAAACCAGTGCACACTGCACTTGGAACTTTTGGCACATTAGTTCATCTCCGACCGGGCCAAAGTGGCATTCATCATGTCCCATCTCACTGGGGAGGCACTGGCATGGCTAAATCCCCTGTGGGAGAGAGGGGATCCCCTGGTGTCCGACCTGTCGTCTTTCCTCGTTGCTTTCCGGAAAGTCTTCGATGAACCAGGGCGAAAAGCCTCTTCAGCTTCCTCTCTGCTACGTCTCCGCCAAGGGAGTCTCACCGTGGGCCAATATGCTATACGGTTCCGAACCCTCGCTTCTGAGCTTGCTTGGGATAACGAGGCTCTGGTGTCCATCTTCTGGGAGGGTCTTTCCGGTCGGATTAAGGATGAGCTAGCCGGTCGGGACATTCCTACCACCCTGGATGACCTGGTGTCACTCGCTACCTGGATTGACATCCGGTTCCAAGAATGCACCAAAGAGACCACCCGGGAGAGAAAGTTCCTCCGCCTTGCTCCTACTTTCCAGAGACCTGCCTCTCAACCAGTCACTCCCCGGGCGCACTCGCCCGAACCCATGCAGATCGACCAGACCAAGATGGTCAAATCTCGCCAGGAGTCACGTCGAGCCGAGGGGAGCTGTTTCTATTGTGGCAGTAAAGAGCACCTGATCCGTTCCTGCCCGGAGAGGCCGGAAAACTTCAGTGTCTAGGACTGTTCGGAGAGGTCGTCCTAGGCAAAAGTAAGCCCTCTCCATCCTTGACTTTGTCTGTCTCTATCTCCTGGGGAGAGAACTGTCTCTTTGAAATTGCTCATCTGGATTCTGAAGCTGCTGGAAACCTCATTTCTCAGTCCCTGATAGAGAGATACCGTATTCCCACCAAACCTCTGGCTGAACCATTGTCAGTCGCCTCCTTGGATGGAAGACTCCTTCCGGTGACTATCCTGCTCGTCACTGAGCCCCTAACCCTGCAGGTGGGAATGCTGCACTCGGAGAAAATCTCCTTCCATGTGCTGTCTGGACTCTCCCACTCCCTATTGCTAGGTCTCCCCTGGCTCCAGGCACATGAACCCGTGCTGAACTGGCAATCCGGTGAAGTACTCCGGTGGGGGCAGGACTGCCACAGGACCTGCCTGATCCCGGTTCGCCCTACTCGTCCACCACCTACCCCAGCTAATTTACCAGGTCTACCGGCTCCTTACTGGTCCTACGCGGATGTCTTCGGTAAAAAGGAAGCAGAGACACTGTCACCTCATAGGCCATATGATTGCCCGATCGACCTGGTACCTGGCGCCACTCCACCCCGTGGGCGTATTTACCCGTTGTCGGCAGCCGAGACCCGAGCCACGTCTGAGTACATTGAAGAGAATCTGGCTAGGGGATTCATCCGGAAATATACCTCCCCAGCTGGAGCCGGATTCTTCCTTGTCAAGAAGAAGGATGGTTCGCTACGCCCCTGTATTGATTATAGAGGACTCAATCAGATCACGGTAAAAAACAAATATCCCCTGCCGCTCATCTCCGAGTTGTTTGATCACCTTAAGGGCACTAGGATCTTTTCCAAGCTGGATCTTCGTGGAGCATACAATCTGGTCCGAATTCGTCAAGGAGATGAGTGGAATACGGCATTCAATACCCGGGACGGTCACTATGAGTACCGTGTGATGCCCTTCAGTCTCTGCAATGCTCTCGCTGTCTTCCAAGAATTGGTCAACAACATATTCCATGATCTTCTTTACTCCTGCGTGGTGGTATACCTGGACGATATCTTGGTCTTCTCTCCGGATCTTCCCACACACCGGAGGGATGTTCGTCAGGTCCTGCTTGGGCTAAGGCAGAACCACCTCTATGCAAAATACGAGAAGTGCCTCTTTGAGCAGACCTCTCTTCCATTCCTTGGCTATGTTATCTCCCAGACAGGCATACGAATGGATCCTGAGAAGCTCTCTGCTGTCCTAAAGTGGCCCCGTCCGGAGGGGTTGAAGGCGATTCAGCGATTCCTGGGCTTTGCCAACTACTATCGTCTCTTCATCCCGCACTTCTCTTCTCGGACTGCTCCCATATCTGCGCTCACCCGTAAGGGAGCAAATTCCAAGGAATGGTCGCCCGAAGCTGAGGAGGCCTTCCTTTCCTTAAAGCAAGCCTTCTCCTCTGCCCCGGTGCTACACCGTCAGGATAGCAACAAACAGTTCTACCTGGAGGTTGATGCTTCCTCCTCTGGAGCCGGAGCGGTGCTCACCCAAAAATCTTCATCCGGGAGAAATGTAACCTGCGGCTTCTTCTCCAAACTCTTCTCCTCATCTGAGCGCAACTACTCCATTGGAGACCGAGAATTGTTAGCCATCAAGTTGGCACTGGAGGAGTGGCGTTACCTGCTTGAAGGGGCTCTATACCCAGTGATCATCTATACAGATCACAAAAATCTGGCATATCTCCAAAATGCCCAAAGACTCAATCCACGTCAGGCCCGGTTGTCTTTGTTCTTTGCCCGCTTCGACTTCGTCCTACATTTCCGCCCGGCGGACAAAAATGTCAAAGCCGACGCCACCCCCCGGACCCGTAACACCGAGAAATACAACGGTGTGTTCTTCTTCATCTGAACTTTCAAGGTCACTATCCACCTTCGGAGCTTCAGTCTGTGGTGGTCCCTTAGTCAATCTCGGAGGATGTCTGTAAACTTCTGGGAAGTCTTGTTGTGGTGGGAGATAATCACAAGGTAGTAGTAAATTCTGATGGACTATTCTGGTTTTCTTGTTTCCCGTTTCCAATCGGTTTTCATACACTGGGCTGTCATCGGCTTTCCTCCTTACGACCACATACACCTTGTCTTCCCAGTACGAACAAAGTTTTCCTGGACCGCCTTTCTCACATACGTTCTTGACTAGCACCCGGTTTCCTGGTGCCAATTCTGCTCCATAACATTTTCGATCATAGTACTCCTTGCTCTTGGTCTGTCCTTGTGTAACCACTTTGGACGCTGTGTTGTATGCCTCTGCCATCTGTTCCTTCCATTTCCGAACGTACTACGGATACATTCTGTAAGTCTCTGACACCGGAGTATCGAACATGATGTCGATTGGCAGTCTTGGCGATTGTCCATACAATAGGAAGAAGGGTGAGTAACCCGTTGCATCGCTCTTTGTACAGTTATAGGCATGTACCACTTTTGACAGAGAACTCTTCCAGTCTTTCTTCTCATCAGCTGTTAAAGTGCGCAACATCGACAATAATGTCTGGTTAAACGTTCCACTTGTCCATTACCCTCTGCATGATAGGGTGTTGTGTGGGATCTCTGAATCCTACAGTACTTTCTTAGCTTGGAAAAGAGCTGGTTCTCAAATTCTCTTTCTTGGTCGTGGTGTAACCTCATAGGGAACCCAAACCTCAAAGCAAAATCATTGAAGATCTTCTCTGCCGCTGTTCAACCCACTTTATTAGTGGTGGCATATGCTTCAGCAAATCGAGTAAAATGGTCCATCACCACCAAGATGTATTCGTAACCACCCTTGCACATCTTGAGATGTAGAAAGTCTATTGAGACCATCTTAAACAGATATGTAGTTTGGATGTTGCCCATAGGTTCCAGGCTTGATGTGTTGGGACATTTATCTTTCAGACACCCACACTCCCTGGTCACGTACCTCTGAATATCTGTCTGCATGTACGGCCAGAAGCAACTTTCACGGATCAAGTTTGTTGTCCTTTCCACTTCCAGGTGTCCCATGTTTTCATGGAGTTCTTTGAAGACCAACGTACGGAATACTCAGCGTAGTACCAACTGCCAGTTTTGACCTCCTTTACGATACAGGATATCATCTTCACTGAGGTAGAGCTTCTTCCATTCTTTAACTAAAACAGATACTGCTGGTGACTCATTATCTCTCTCCCGTTTACTTGGAAACCGATTTTGGTCCACATAAAGTAGTATTCTACCAATTATCTAATCTTCTCATTGTGCTGGTAGTTGGTAGTTGTTGAATAGACGGGGGGTGATCTTATTCTCTTGCTTTTATGGTGGTTTCCACCGTCAACGGACACCACAATGGTGTGTCTTCCTCTTGATAAGCTTGTACTGCTTGGGTTGTGCTCTCAATTGCTTCCAGACTGACTTCCTCTGAGCATTCTTGCATGAACTCCTCAGGCTCTAGTGGCATTCTCAACAATCCTGGCCTGTACTTGATGCTGAAATTGAAGTCAGCTAGTTCAGCGACTCATCTCTGACCCGTTGCATTCAGTTTGGCTGTAGTGAGGACGTAGGTCAAAGGGTTGTTGTCATTGTATACCTCAAACTCTTTGCTGTAGTATAGATCATTTCTAAATTGTTCACAGATAACCCATTTCAATGCCAGAAACTACAATTTTCAAGAATGTAGATGGTAACTCTTCTCGGTGTCTGTCAACGTTCTAGAACCGTAACCGATGACTCTCAATTTTCCATCTTGATGCTGATACAGCTCCCCGTCCAACTTGAGAAGCGTCACAATGAAGAACAAATGGTAAGTTGAAATCAGGATATGCCAAGATGGGTGGCTTTACCAGGTAGTCTACTAGTTGTTCCAATATCTCCTGGTGGTCTGCTGTCCAGAGAATGGGCTGTTGGGACAAAACGGTGTTGTCTTTTAAGACCGGTCCTACCCGCGTTCTTCTTTTTCTCCATGGGTGTTGTTGACTCTGTTGTCCCCACCAAGAGGAGGTATAGCGGGGCGAACATAAGTACGATAGTAGGAGAGGAATTCTAAGATCTGCCTCAACTCCCCGACAGTAGAGGGCCGCTTGTCTATTAAGGCCAGAACCGGAGCGATTTCTGCTAGGTCCATGGTATATTCATCTCCGGACACAATTTTCGCTAGAAATCGGACTTGTCTTTTGAACAGTTCACACTACTTTGGGGTCAACTTAACTCCGTGTTGTTGATACCACTGTAATACGATCCTCAATGGTTCAACATGCTCCTGGAAGGCTTTGCTGTGTGCCACATTGTCATCCAAGTACAGCTGGCAGATATTGTCCCTCAATCCTTCCAAACAGGTCTCCATACTCCTCTGAAATTCTGGTGGAGCTGAACTGAGCCCAAATGGTATGCGGATCCACTCATATAACCCCCACGGTGTGATGAATGCTGTCAAGGGTATACTGGACTCTTCAACAAACCCTTGATGGTATGCTTTACCCTGATCGACGACAGAGAACCGGGTACTTCCTGATAGGCTATCCAGCATATCTTGAATTTTTAGTATCGGGTGCCGATCAGGTACTGACTTTCGGTTTTGTTCCCGGTAATCACAGCAGTCTCAACGTACCGTCCTTCTTCCTAACACAAACAATAGGAGAGGAATAAGACGACTTGTAAATACTCTTTCGCTTCACATTGTAATGGTTTTGTCACAGATATGTAAGTTACTGAGGTCGTGTCTTTCAAGTTGATTTTCAATTGCAACAATGGGATACAACCTATATCAGAGTCATCTTTAGAGAATGCATGACACTTTTCTCTCAACATCTGTTTTGCTATCGCTATATCTTCAGCACAAGTGTTTTAGGGATACTGGGGGATCCCAGGACCCCGAGGTGGGTCGTGCAATTTCCTCCCCTGGGTAACTCCTGTTCCTTGGTGGGGAGACAGAATTCACAGTAGACCCCTGGACGGGTCTCACACTGGCTGGATATACAGTTTTAACAGTTTCAATGTGACCTAACACAGTCTTTGGATCCAGTCTAATTTCGTGTTTCGTAGTTTTCATCACCGGTACTGTCACTCGAGCAGATCCAACTGTAGGAATCATAAGCACAGTCTCACCTTGAACTAGGCCTTCCGGAAGTTCTGAGGAGTCTTTTGGCACGAACAGTCTTTTCTGGACTTTTCTTTCCGGTTCTACCAGGACTCGACACCTCACCCCCACCATTTGGTTTGCAAGGATGATGGTTGGGCACCAGCCTACCTTGACTTCTTTAAGGTCCAATGTATTCTTTACTTTCTTTAATCTATGAATCACATTTTCCGCCACGGCGTTGGGTATGGCAAGCGATGTGGCAATTGCATCCACCACCAGCGTCTCTGACTTGTGTTTCGTGATGACCTCACTGATTACAATATAACCCAGGATGGGATCCTCTGCTACACACTGATCACTGGTCATGAGAAAAGGTACCAAAAGCTCAATGGTGTTGCTGTTCTTCGTGACCCTCAGTTGGAAAGTCACTTCCACCCAGCCTATGAAAGAGATTTCGGTCTGGTTGACGACTTTGGTTCCACTGGTCCTAAGAGTTCTTTTAACGACCGAAGACAGGTATGTGGCAGGTACCGCCTTCTCCATTCTTCATTTAAAAGGCTTGCTTGGGCTCTGGTGTCCCACAGTGCTTTTACCAGGAGTCCATCTAGCTGGTACTGTATAAAGCATCTTTCACCAATTAAGCTGATGAGGCTATCTTTACTGACCGAGGAATCCTCCTCCCAGGAGTACATAATTTGATCTCCGCACTGGGTATTAAGTAACTGATGCCCCCTGTCTCTCTTGCAGCTGTCTCGTCAGGTGGGAAAAGTACTGACGCAGCCTTTTTACCCCATGCGCCGTTCTGGGGTTTGGTGATATTTGGATTTACTTCTGGGGCTTCCTCTGTGTCACGGTTACCACTCGCCCTGCACTGGCAACCTCCTGTCTTTTAACCCCAAATGACCTTGACCATTGGCATTCCTTGGCGTAATGTCCTTCCTCACCACATCTTAGACAGTGGACACAGGTAAGGATGAGGTTGGTTTATTATGGGGTTAGTAATGAGGGTGTCTTATAGACGCCTCTCCATTACTAACCTGGGCTTGATGTCAGCTGGCATTATAAGCTGACATCAACCCCAACCCTATTACCCCACTGCCACCACTACAGGGCAGTGGGAAGAGCGAGGCTAAGTGCCAGAATTGGCACATCCTATGGATGCGCCATTTCTGGGGCGGCTGACGGCTGGTGTTTCTAGCCTGGGAGGGGGCCAATATTCATGGCACCCTTCCTGGGCTATTAATATCAGACCCCAGCTGTCTGCCTAGCCTTTGCTAGCTATGAAAATAGGGGGGCCCCCACGTCATTTTTTTGGGGGGTCCTCCATTTTAATAGCTAGTAAAGCTAAGTATTCAGCTGGGAGGACAGAGGAGCCTCTTAAAGAAGAAGTTATAGGTCTGTGAGAGCCAGAAATCTTGCTTGTTTGTGTAGTGCCGGCGTCCCTGCCCTCTGCTAGGCAGGGACGCTGTTCCCCTCACCGCTCTGCTCCGTGCCCGGCGTCCCTCTCCCGCTCTGCTGGCAGCGCGCGCTCCTTCCTGGCCACTGTGCTTAGGGCGCGCGCGCGCGCCCTCCCTCCCTCTTAAAGGGGCCGCGCGCGCCGTCCTAAGGAGTCCCCGGCCAATGGCCGGAGGACTTTACCATATATAAGGCACCTCCTCCAAAATGGAGGTGCCCGAGCAATGTTGTTGCACCGTTCTACTCTGCTTCAGCCCTCAGGTCCCGTTGCCAGTTACCTGCCAGTTACCTGCCAGATTCCTGCCAGCTTGCTGTCCTAATCCTGCCTGATTTCCTGTTACCTGCCTGCCTGCCTGAGGTCCGACGGTCTGCCTTACAACTCCGGTCAGTCTGTCTAAGGACCAACTTGCCCGCTCACCTGGGAGCGCACATCAGCTACCTGCCTGCTTGCCTGAGGTCCGACGGTCTGCCTTACAACTCCGGTCAGTCTGTCTATGGACCAGCTTGCCCGCTCACCTGGGAGCGCTTCTCCGCTACCTGCCTGCTTGCCTGCCCGGAGGCTCCGCTGTCACGTGCTGGGACCACCAGCTATTCCAGAGACTCTTGCCCGCTCACCTGGGAGCGCTTCTCCGCTACCTGCCTGCTTGCCTACCTGGAGGCTCCGCCGTCACGTGCTGTGACCACCTGCTATTCCAGAGACTCTCGCTTGCTCACCTGGGAGCACACATCCTCCATCTGCCTTGCTAGCCTACCTGGAGGTTCAGCCATCACAGGTCGTACCTACCCTTTACCTAGAGACTGCCCCGGTCACTTGCCGTGACCTCCAGCCCGTTCTTCCAGAGACTGCCCCGGTCACTTGCCGTGACCTCCAGCCCGTTCTTCCAGAGACTGCCCTGATCACTTGCCGTGACCTCCTGCCCGTACACCCAGAGACTGTCCCGGTCACCTGCTGTGACTGCCTGCCTGGTCGCCACCCGCTCCCTTACAAGGACCGCTCCCTTGTATAGTAGCCCAGAGGTTCCGCCTCCCAGACCCGTTACAGTTTGTAATTGACCAAATACTTATTTTCCACCAAAATTTGAAAAAAAATTCTTTCCAAATCAGGCAATGTGATTTTCTGGATTTGTTTTCTCATTTTGTCTCTCATAGTTGAGGTCTACCTATGATGTCACTTACAGGCCTCTCTCATCTTTTTAAGTGGAAAACTTGCACAATTGGTGGCTGACTAAATACTTTTTTTGCCCCACTGTACTTACCTGCATAAATTCCACTATCTGCATCAAAATTCATTGTGCCAAAGGTTTTCTTTTATATGATATTGACTTTCCTTGTGGCACCACCTAGAGTGTTGTGGACCTATTGCCCTCTTTATATTACGTCTATTTTGGGACCACATCCCTACGACATTTATACAATGTCTTTCAATACATTATCGTATAACCACGCTGAAACAGAAGCCATCATTGCTCAAGTGACTATTCCAGGACAATCTAAAGATTACGAGAGAATATTAAAGGGAATCTGTCATCCTCTGGGAGATTTGGGACCTCTAATATGGGCATACAGGTTATAGAAAAGTAAATCTATACATACCCGTATGGCCCATAGTAGAGGTCTGCTTGCAGTAAAATGGAGTTTTATAAAATTTGTTTTCACATGCTTGGCGTCCCCCGGATGGCAAGAAATCCCCGCCTATCTCTTTGGTTACCCCAGAAATCCCCGCCTATCTCCTTATTTAGCATGTTAACCCCCTCCCCTGCACGTCACAGGGCCCTGTGACGTGCACTGGTCTAACTCATTTCCCTCGCATGCGCAATTGATGCTCACATCAGGAGCGCTTTGTTTCCTCACGGCCCCATTTGTTTCTGCACTTGGGAGGCGGTGAACCAGAACACTGCGGAACAGTGCAGAGACAAACGAACCGGAATGAAACAAAGCGCTCCTGATGTGAGCGTCGCATTGCGCATGCACAGGAAATGAGTTAGACCAGTGCACGTCACAGGACCCTGTAACATGCAGGGGATGGGGGAACATGCTAAATAAGCAGATAGGCGGGGATTTCTGGGCTAACTAAAGAGATATTATATTTTATAAAACTCCATTTCACTGCAAGCAGACCTCTACTATGGGCCATACAGGTATGTATAGATTTACTTTTCTATAACCTGTATGCCCATATTAGATGTCTCAAATCTTCCAGGGGGTGACAGATTCCCTTTAAGAAAGAAAACAGCCTTAGAATTACATTATGTTACACTGGCTGAATATGATAGGGTGCATAGGATTCCCAGGGGACTTAGAGAATCTTTAAGACCAACTTTGTTCTCTGATAAACCTGTTTTTTATACGAAATTTGAAGGGATTCTGAGTAAGTGTTCCATGGATATCATTTTACTGACAATCGAGTTCCTGCAAAAGGAGATTATGGAAATTGATACACAGATTAACTGTATTCAACAACAGATGAATAATACCTTGTCTACTGAGGAATTCAATAATATCAAAACTAAAACAGATAAAATAATAGGAGTATTTTGGATTACCTTGCAGGAACGAAAACGCTCTAAATTTCTCAAAGACACTGGAGATTACCAGCGCAATTAAATTTATCAATGGCGGGACACTGGCTCATTCAGAGAACAGAGGAACTACAGACAAGGGGATTTTTCCGCTTGAATTGTCTGACAGCGACAATTCAAAATGCTCCTTACATTTTTTACATCAAATACGTGGAAGAGGATCAAGGAACCGATACGGAGGGACAACAGAGAGCAAAATGATGACATCATCATCCCGCATGCAGACCAAGTCACAGGTACGACCAAACAGATTGTCTATAACATCTCTTCATATAATTTATCACCACCTGAACTTTCATTATTACAAAATGGACTTTTCTTTTGCCCTACTCCCATCTTCGACGAATTTACATTAGATCAAGAATTCCACCGATTCTTCAGGACATTATGGATCAAGGTTAATTTCTCAGATGATGCACATAAATAATTGATTAATCCACCAAGTGGAGCTGGGGAGAATACAAAAATGTTTAAGCTGAAACAACTGAAATTGCAAGTTCCAAGTAACTTTAATCCACCCAAATGTACCATCCAGTGGAAACATATATTTCCTTAGTTAAAAGGGACATAGCGACCAAATTATAACAGATCCATGGAGGGAACTTATGTATTCATTACAATTTCTCTAGAATAGAACAAAGGGCCGTCAAGGATCTAAGTACTAACAAACGGATTATTATTAAACTGATAAGAGCGGATCAATAGTGATTATGGATAAAGAATATTATGTCTCAGAGATTTATACTATAGATTTATAGATTTTGGTGGATCGCTTCAAAGCTATAGGGATTATAGATACCAAGTTGAGTGAATTCCTCATCAATTCCTGTATTCTGTACCCTGCCCAAGATACATAAAAACCTTTCCCATCCGTGGGGACGACCAATAGTAGCATCCACCAACTCTTTGTTATCTCCACTGGCCATGACTTAAGAGAAAATTCTTACTCCATTATTACCATTGGTACCCACATACTTGAGGGATACCTCCCATTTTCTGACTTGTATCAGAGCAATTGGGAAAATCCCATCAAACAGTATACTAATAACTTTAGACGTAAACAGTTTGTATACAAGCATAGCACATCAGAATGTGATTTGAGCGGTAACTACGTTTCTTGATGACAATACGACATTTTCTTTTGAACAAAAGGAATTTTATATTTCCATGTTAACATTGATTCTTACAAGAAATTATTTCACGTTCAAAGATCAATTTTTTATACAAAACAAGGAGACCGCAATGGGATCTATTTGCTATATGCAAATATCTACATGGTGGATTTTGAATCTTCCTTTCTTCTCTTCCAGAAACACTTGTTGATCTGGAAGAGATATAGTACAGACCAAAAGTTTGGACACACCTTCTCATTTAAAGATTTTTCTGTATTTTCATGACTTTGAAAATTGTACATTCACACTGAAGGCATCAAAACTATGAATTAACACATGTGGAATTATATACTTAACAAGAAAGTGTGAAACAACTGAAAATATGTCTTATATTCTCTTATATTCTAGGTTCTTCAAAGTAGCCACCTTTTGCTTTGATGACTGCTTTGCACACTCTTGCCATTCTCTTGATGAGCTTCAAGAGGTAGTCACTGGAAATGGTCTTCCAACAATCTTGAAGGAGTTCCCAGAGATGCTTAGCACTTGTTGGCCCTTTTGCCTTCACTCTGCGGTCCAGCTCACCCCAAACCATCTCGATTGGGTTCAGGTCTTGTGACTGTGGAGGCCAAGTCATCTGGCGTAGCACCCCATCACTCTCCCTCTTGTTCAAATAGCCCTTACACAGCTTGGAGGTGAGTTTGGGGTCATTGTCCTGTTATAAAATAAATGATGGTCCAACTAAACGCAAACCGGATGGAATAGCATGCCGCTGCGAGATGGTGTGGTAGCCATGCTGGTTCAGTATGCCTTCAATTCTGAATAAATCCCCAACAATGTCACCAGCAAAGCACCCCCACACCATCACACCTCCATGCTTCACGGTGGGAACCAGGCATATAGAGTCCATCCGTTCACCTTTTCTGCGTCACACAAAGACACGGTGGTTGGAACCAAAGATCTCAAATTTGGACTCATCAGACCAAAACACAGATTTCCACTGGTCTAATGTCCATTCCTTGTGTTCTTTAGCCCAAACAAGTCTCTTCTGCTTGTTGCCTGTCCTTAGCAGTGGTTTCCTAGCAGCTATTTTACCATGAAGGCCTGCTGCACAAAGTCTCCTCTTAACAGTTGTTGTAGAGATGTGTCTGCTGCTAGAACTCTGTGTGGCATTGACCTGGTCTCTAATCTGAGCTGCTGTTAACCTGCGATTTCTGAGGCTGGTGACTCGGATAAACTTATCCTCAGAAGCAGAGGTGACTCTTGGTCTTCCTTTCCAGGGGCGGTCCTCATGTGAGCCAGTTTCTTTGTAGCGCTTGATGGTTTTTGCAACTGCACTTGGGGACACATTCAAAGTTTGCTCAATTTATCGGACTGACTTACCTTAATTTCTTAAAGTAATGATGGCCACTCGTTTTTCTTTACTTAGTGTAACGGGTCTGGGAGGTGGAACCTCTGAGCAACTATACAAGGGGGCAGTCCTTGTAAGGAAGCGGGTGGCTCCCAGGCAGGTAGTCACGGCTAGTGACGGGGACAGTCTCTGGGTAGAAGGGCAGGAGGACACGGCAGGTGACGGGGACAGTCTCTGGGTAGAGGGGCTGGAGGTCACGGCAAATGACGGGGACAGTCTCTGGGTAGAAGGGCAGGAGGTCACGGCAAGTGACGGGGACAGTCTCTTGACAGGCGGGTGGTCACGGCAAGTGACGGCAGAGCCTCCAGGTAGGCTAGCAGGTAGGTAGCAGGTGGACGCTCCCAGGTGAGCGGGCAAGAGTCTCTGGACAGGCAGGTGGTTACGGCACGTGACGGCAGAGCCTCCAGGTAGGCTAGCAGGCAGGTAGCAGGTGAGTGCTCCCAGGTGAGCGGGCAAGAGTCTCTGGACAGGCAGGTGGTCACAGCACATGACGGCGGAGCCTCCAGGTAGGCGAACAGGCAGGTAGCAGGTGAGCGCTCCCAGGTGAGCGGGCAAGAGTCTCTGGACAGGCAGGTGGTCACAGCACGTGACGGCGGAGCCTCCCGGTAGGCTAACAGGCAGGTAGCAGGTGAGCGCTCCCAGGTGAGCGGGCAAGAGTCTCTGGACAGGCAGGTGGTCACAGCACGTGACGGCGGAGCCTCCAGGTAGGCTAGCAGACAGGTAGTAGGTGAGCGCTCCCAGGTGAGCGGGCAGACTGATCCATAGACAGACTGGCAGGGCTGGTAGGCAGACTGTCGGACCGCAGATAGATAAGTAACAGGCAGGAATCTGGCAGCGCGCACTGCTACCCGGTCTCTGTGCTTAGGGCGCACGCGCTGCCATAGAGCGGGAGGAAGCCGCCGGGCACGGAGTGGAGAGGTGAGGGGAACGGCATCCCTGCCTAGCAGAAGGCAGGGACGCCGACGCTACACTTAGAATTTGTATTATGGCAAGAAAAAAGCAGCTAACAGTCTATTCAGTAGGACTATCAGCTGTGTATCCACCTGACTTCTGCACAACACAACTGATGGTCCCAACCCCATTTATAAGGCAAGAAATCCCACTTATTAAACCTGACAGGGCACACCTGTGAAGTGAAAACCATTTCCGATGACTACCTTTTGAAGCTCATCAAGAGAATGCCAAGAGTGTGCAAAGCAGTCATCAAAGCAAAAGGTGGCTACTTTGAAGAACCTAGAATATAAGACATATTTTCAGTTGTTTCACACTTTTTTGTTAAGTATATAATTCCACATGTGTTAATTCATAGTTTTGATGCCTTCAGTGTGAATGTACAATTTTCAATGTCATGAAAATACAGAAAAATCTTTAAATGAGGTGTGTCCAAACTTTTGGTCTGTACTGTACATTGATGACATATTCATGATATAGCAAGTTGATTCTTCCACCTTAAAATTTTTTTTTTCCTTTATCAATCAACAGATTCCCTACTTTACGTTAACTCTTCATCAACATCCATATAAAATAAATTTTCTTGATACATACGTCATCTTGGATAATATGGGATATTTATCTACTGATCTTTACACCAAGCTGACGGACAGGATTAGTCTTCTCAATTTTTTAAACTGCTATTCATCACATGTTAAAAGATCCCTGCCTCATTCCCAAATTCATAGGGTCAAACGGATAGTCTCTGAGAATCGGACTCGTGATATTCGAATAGACAAAATTAGACAGAAGTTCAGGGAAAGAGGATATCCAGAAACCTTTCTCTCGCTCACCCCCCCCATCACAAAAATTTACCCTAAGTACTGATACCCTTAGGGTGGCATTCGTTAACATTTACATGCATAACACTCGTGCATTTTTTCCGTCAAGCGATACGTAAACATTGGGCATTGTTGGGCAATTCATATCCTCATATTCTGGAATTCAAGACACCACCGCTAATTTGTTTTAAAAAAAAAACAGAATCTCAGGAATCTTCTGGTTAGAGCCAATGTCGGCTCAAAGAAAACGGTTGATACGCAAACATTTTTGGCGACCCAACGTAAAGGCACATTTCCGTGCCTCCATTGTCTTCAGTGGTCCAACATCACGAGAGGTGACTCTTTTACTCATCCAAGATCCGGTAAAAAATTTCTCATTAAGGGATTTTTTACTTGAGACTCTTCTTTTGTAGTCTACTTGATTAAACGCCCATGAGGTTTTGGGTATGTTGGAGAAATCACCCAAGATTTCCAAGATCGCATCACACAACACAAGTCCACCATTAGCTGCAAGAAGACAATCTTACCTATTCCTTTCCATTTTCTCTCAGCCGGACACATTGTATGGCAATTACGTTACCAAGTTTTAGAAAAAGAGAGGGAAGCGTTTTGGATTTACAAACTACAAACACTGAACCATATGGTCTTAATAGGGAATACGAACTATCCTCTTAATATGTTCCTCATGGCCCCATGGCTCCTTTGTTCTCGGTATAATATGTAATCTGTTTGAAAAATTACAATTTGTTATTTGACATATGCATTTAACAGGTTTTTCTTTTTTTTTTTTTTTTTTTTTAGGTCAACTAGCGCTCCACCACGTATTAAAAAAATCCCTCTTACCTTTGCTCGTTTTCTGCTTCTTTTTCCTTCTCTTTCTTTCTTTTTTCTTTTTTCCTCTTCCCTCTTTCCCCTCTTCTTACTTTATCTTTTCCCTCTCTCGTCTAAACATCTTATATTTCAGGTATTTTTACTTTTGATATATCTCACTTACTTCTTAGGTAGGCAATTTACAATATACACTGACATATGTACTGTATATCATATGCACTCCTTTTCCATGACCCACCTCTTTAAGACCGTGCGCTGTATACGCACGCGCTGTCTCGCATCTCTTTCCAGAGCTATATGCTGTGCTAATTACGTTCATGCTTTTCCAGCCGCATATTGCTTGCGCATGCACATTGCTGCATCGCTCTTTAGACTCACTCGGGTCTTTCCGATCTTTGCGGTTCGTGCACTCGCAGTACCATAGTGACACATCATCACACAGCTGATCGCTTTTTACAATTTCACTTCCTCTATTTAAATGCGGCCCGTGGCACTGGGGTCACGCACCATCGTAAGACCTTCCACATGGCTGCATGAACATGCAATCCTGATACAGGTAATCTCGTTTTTCTTCTTCCGATTTTATGGCCATTGATTTTCCATGTAATGCTCATGCTGACACCTTGTACATTTGCCCTATTTATTTTAAATGAAGTGTAATGTTTAAAATGTCTGTATTATTACCGCAGTAATATGCGATCACGTCTGATGACAACAGTTTTAGGAAGTGGCCTTATAGATGTGGTACTGGTCAGCGACCAAGTGTGAATAGCTTCAACAACACACAGCTGGCGGCTTTAAATGTAGTATATTTGGCACGCTCCACAAAATGTCTGTATTATTACTGCAGTTATATGGGATCACGTGTGACGACCACGGTTTTAGCCAGTGGCCTTGTAGTATAGTATTGGTCAGTGACCAAGTGTGAATAGATTCAACAACACACAGTTGGCTGACTTTAAATGGAGTGTAATATTTGTCAGGCTGTACAAAATGTCTGAATTATTACCGCAGTAATGTGGGATAACGTCTGATGATGGAAAAGTTTCTCTGCTTCTCCAAGCATATGGAGCAGTAAAATGGTATACTGTATTGCTTTTTTAGCAAATAATCAGGATTAAAAGCAAAAAAAAATTGCCCCGATATTTAGGGTTATGGATATCTGTAACAGCAGCAGCAAACAGAAAGTGTAATGGACACTATTCTGCTGTATACAATGTCCACAA
Source organism: Phyllobates terribilis (assembly GCF_046119375.1). NCBI lineage: Eukaryota > Metazoa > Chordata > Amphibia > Anura > Dendrobatidae > Phyllobates > Phyllobates terribilis. Next base: position 976,971,743 of record NW_027362761.1, on the reverse strand, counting down.
ACCCTGCCTGCCTAATTCCTGCTATCACTAGTAATATATGCAGCTGGATTAGTCCCCAGAAGGACTGTTAGTTCAGATGAATATATATCTTGCTGTGGAATACCTATACCTAAATATTAAACCGCCAATTCTGTCCCTCACTCAACAGCACCGCTCCCTACTCTGTCTGTATCTGGGGGAGACTGTGAAGATAATAGGGTCACCAGGTCTTATATAGACCTGATGATGCTATGCGGCTAGCCAATCACTGTAATGCCACAACCAACATGGCTATGGCAGTACAGTAAGTGGCAGGCAATCCCTGTATATTAATTGGCTGTCTAAAGAGCGCCAAACATGCGAGACGGGGACCCGAGATCCCACCCGAGCATCCCAGAAATACTCGTCAAGCATCTCGAGCAGTGAAATGCTCGGGCGAGGACCAAGCAGTGGCGATCAAGCTCACTCATCACTACCCAGCATGCATTGGGGATTTTCAAATGAAGTGTCATCAAAATAGAAGTAGATAAAATAAATAAATGAAGCAGTTATAGAGGGAATGGTAGGGACTTTTTAACTAAAATATATTAGAAAAGAGATAACATTATCACATTAAATAGAGAGACATTTAGGATTAAAATAAATGTTAGTTGTTAGTTTTGGACCACTCTTTTAATTTCATGCGAACCGAACTGTCTATTCCTTATCGCCCTTGACGCCTGCTATTGGGGAAGAGTGGAGAGGCCCTCATACACAATAGAAATTGGCAAGTGTGACCAATACTCATCTAATGTGAATGGCCGGCTGTAGAGAGGAAATATGTAGAGAGTATTTTAGGGAAAGTTAGTTTTCGTTCACATAAATAATTATTAATGTTGATATCAAATATTTAAACTAAAAGCTCATTCAGACGTCTGTGCAAATCAGTCCGCGATTGGACTGCAATGCATGAACTGGCCGCTGCTCTCCCGACCCGAGCGTGACGGCTTCACAGACATACATAAAGCCGTCATGCTTGAGTCGAGCCAGAACGTGCATTAGCAGTCCATGCTGAGACCGATTTGCATGGACGTCTGCATGAGTCCTAACACTGTTTTAAGGACATTTATACAATGAATTTTATATATGGATTTGTTTTTTATAGATTAAAAAAAAAAACAAGAAAAGAGACAACATTCCAAAAGGTATGTTATCCTATATATGAAAGATTTTTTTCTGGCTACTTTTCTGAGAGGATTTTTTAGCACCACCATCTGTGAATAGAGCTGCAGCTTCAATTTCCCATGTTTTTTTTTTGTTTTTTTTTAACATATAGTCACATAGTAAGTAGTGTACAGTTTCCAGGAAAATCCAAATTGGGTTTCCACCAATTCCATGAAATGGGGCTGAAACATCAAGATAGTAAATTTATGATGAGGACGTAGATGGTGCTCACGCTCTTTATATACTGCCCTATTTTAGACTTGTACATGTTGATTTATTTTTAAAGAAATGGATTATTTCTTAAATGAACTTTTCACTTGGGTTCAGTTCACAGATGTATGTTGTTTCCAGCCTGCCGGTTAATGCCTGTGTCAGATTACAAAGTAAAAATAGTAGATAGTGGAATGTGGCACGCCGGCTGCACCTCAGCCATTTCTACTATTCACAAATGGGAACTGATGTCAACCATTCCTGGTGGGGGAGGGGAACAGCTCACTCCTTGAAAAGCTATTAGGCTAAATATCAAATTACCTAGGAAGTTTGCATGATTACAGAAACTACTTGTGAATTATATATAATTTAAATATTTATAAAAAGCCCAGTGGTGTATGGATTAATGAGACTCAAACTGAAGATAAGAGAAGTAAAAATGTCTACAAATAAAGGAAAGCTGCTTATACATACTAACGTAGCATAAGGGCTCATTCACACATCAGTTTTTCGCATACGAGTGATAACTGTAGTTTTCACGTTTAGCACTCATAGCTATGATAGTCTATGGGGCTGTTCACATGTCTGTGATTTGTTGCAAAGACTTAATCCAAGTGTCAGATCAAACTCAGCAATGCATGTCTATGGGTCTGTGAAAAAAATCGGACAGCACTCAGAAGCCATCCGTGTAGTATTAATTTTTTCCCTTTTATTTGATAAAAGGTGGAGAAACTTTTTTTCCCACAAATGAGAAAAAATGGTGAAAATCGGACCAAACTCAGATGAAACGGATGAAAATCTGATAAAACTCTGATGAAAATCGCTTATGAAACTTTGTCTAATTTTCTCGTACTTGAATAAAACTGATGTCTGAATGAGACCTAAGAGTAGGTTACCGCAATGATTTTTGATGCTGCTGATTTTTTTTAAAAAAATGCAAGTAACCTATTTTGCTTAATGTGTACAGAATTGCTGCAGAAAATCTGCAACATCAAAAACTCACTCACCAAAAGCTCATTGAGAGAACGGAGCCTTAGAGGGCACTTAAGCTATTGGTTAATACACTGTGCTGGTTATAAAAACTATATGCCCAATTCATCATTTGGGATAAATGGTGCGCAAGGTTCATGAATTTAGTGCACAATTAAATTTTTTTTTTCTTAAACCAGTTTTTGCAACTTTTTAGCGCCAACAGTTGCAAATCTATTTAAAATAAAATAGCAAAAATGCATTGAATCTTAATCTCCTTCAGAAACCTTACTCCAAGAAATAAAAAAAAATGCATCAAGTCACATTCCATGAATCTGTCTAAAACATCTAAAGAAGCAAAGTTCTTAAGGAAGATTAAAAATAAACGTTAAAAAGAAAAACAACTAAAAAATGGCAAAAAAAAGTATAGAGATAAGGTGCAAATACTAAACTCACTAAAAAGGAGCAAATTACTGCAGAATGAAAAAGATGAATAGAGGTCTATATATTCCCCATCTTACCTTCTAGTTTACTGTATAGTTTATTAAAGGGAGAAGATAAAAGTGTTCATTTAACAGAACATGATGTGCAGTAATGTGTTAACATAGTACATGTTTAGGCTTGGTACCTACTGCTGATCTTAGGAATAGGAGGCAACAGGAATGTTTATGGTAAATATATCCCATCCATTAATGAAGAATACGTACATTCAGGTTCATGCATGTAAAGCCATTATCTTTCTCCTATTATACTAAAAGAACAGACAAACCACTTCATATAAAGAGAGATTGAAGGATGGGAATCTTACCAAGTGAGAAGTGCCAGCAGTGTGATGAGCAGAATCCATGTTTCTTTGGAGAAATCTGCGATGAGGTACATTCTTAATCTTTATTCGATGTTACGCTCTCTTCTGTATGCCCTGTCTTTCCCTTCTTGTTGTTGATGGTCTTTCTGCACTTTTGGCTATCTTATTTCTCCCCTCCCCTGTGATGCTGCCCTGGAGGATGGATCATATACATGAGAACACATTTGGCCACAGTCCAGGGACTTGTGTGCACAGATATAACATATAATTCTTTTTCATCTTATATAATTACTTATATAATTTTTCTAGCATGTCACGAAAAGACCAGAATTTTTTGTTATGCTGAGTTTACATAATTTGACTGCGGTGATCAGTTATTATTATTTATTATTATAGCACCATTCATTCCATGGCGCTATAATAATAAATAGACTGGTACAGGAGGAGCGGGGACCCTGCCTGCAAGGGCTCACAATCTACAAGGAATTGGTGAGGATACAGTAGGTGGGGGTAGAGCTGGTCGTGCAGTAAATGGTGGAGCGAGGGTTACTGCAGGTTGTAGGCTTGTCAGAAGAGGTGGGTCTTCAGGTTCCTTTTGAAGATTTCCACGGTAGGCGAGAGTCTGATGTGTTGGGGTAGAGAGTTCCAGAGTAGGGGGGATGCACGGGAGAAATGTTGTATACGATTGTAGGAAGAGGACATAAGAGAAGGAGATCTTGTGAGGATCGGAGGTTGCGTGTAGGTAAGTGTTGGGAGACTAGGTCACAGATATATGGGGGGAGACCGGTTGTGGAATGCTTTGTATGCCGTGGTTAGGGTTTTGAACTGGAGCCTCTGGACAATGGGGAGCCAGTGAAGGGATTGACAGAAAGGAGAGGCCGGGAAATAGTGGGGGGACAGGTGGATTAGTCGGGCAGTAGAGTTTAGGATAGATTGAAGGGGTGCGAGAGTGTTGGAAGGGAGGCCACAGAGCGAGAGGTTGCAGTAGTCGGGGCAGGAGATGATGAGGGCGTGGACTAGTGATTTTACAGATTCGTGGTTGAGGAATGTGCAGATCCGGGAGATATTTTTGAGTTGGAGTCGGCAGGAAGTGGGAAGGGCTTGGATATGTGGTTTAAAGGAGAGGTTAGAGTCCAGGATTGCCCCGAGGTAGCGGGCTTGCGACACTGGGGAGAGTGGGCAGCCATTGACTTTGATGGATAGGTCAATTGGGGGGGGGGTTAAGTGAGACGGTGAAAAGATGATGAATTCAGTTTTGTCCATGTTAATTTTTAGAAATCTGTCAGAGAAGAAGGATGAAATAGCGGACAGACATTGTGGGATTTTGGTTAGTAGGGAGGAGATATCGGGTTCAGAGAGGTAGATCTGTGTGTCATCAGCATAGAGGTGATACTGAAAGTCATGGGACTCTATGAGCTGTCCCAGGCCGAAGGTGTAGATGGAGAAGAGCAGGGGTCCTAGGACTGAACCCTGGGGGACACAGACAGATAGGGGGCGAGATGAGGAGGTTTTGTGTGAGTGGGAGACACTGAATGTCCTGTCAGTTAGGTATGAAGCGATCCAAGATAAGGCCAAGTCTTTCATGCTAAGAGATGAGAGAGTCTGTAGTTAGAGGGAATGGTCGACTGTGTAAAAGGCAGATGACAGGTCCAGGAGGAGGAGGACAGAGAGAGTAGTGTCACTTGATTTGGCAGTAAGTAGGTCATTGGTTACTTTAGTCAGAGCAGTTTCAGTGGAGTGGTGTCATTGGAAGCCAGATTGGGGGCGGTCAAAGAGTGAGCAGGAGGAGAGGTGGGAGAACAGTTCAAAGTGGACATGTTGTTTCAGTAGTTTTGAGGCATAGGGGAGAAGTGATATGGGGCGATAGTTAGACAGAGAGGATGGGTCAAGGGATGGCTTTTTGAGAATGGGTGTGATCAAAGCATGTTGGAAGCATGAGGGGAAGACATCAGTTGTTAGTGACAGGTTGAAAAGGTGGATTAGGGTTGGGATGAGGATAGTGGTAAGGTTAGGGATGAGGTGGGACGGGATTGGGTCAAGTTCGCAGGTGGTGAGGTGTGATTTGGAGAGTAAAGAGGAGAGTTGATCTTCCGTAATGGTGGAGAAGCTGGTTTTGGAGGAGGAGGATTTAGTAGGTGTGAGGAGGGGCTGTGGGGACTTTAGGCAAAAGCTTTGTCTGATGTTATCAATCTTCTGCTTGAAAAATGTGGCAAAGTTTCAGCTGAGATGAGAGGAGAGGGAGGAGGCACTGGGGGACGGAGGAGAGAATTTAAAGTTTTGAATAGCTGTTTAGGGTTGTGAGTTACATGCTAGTTGGTTGGCCAATGACAGCTAATACGATTGTTCTGTGCACAAAGGATATCATTGTTCTCGGTAGCCCACGTCCCATTTACACAAGACAATGTGAAGCCAAGAACTATAATTTTTAAACAGGCTAAAACATAATCACACCTGACAAACAAGTGTCTTGCTGGCCTGTTTAGATGGCTTGACAGTTGAAAACCCAATTATTTACCCATCTAAAAGCAGCATTAGGCCTTGTCCACATCATGTTAAGAGCTACAGGTAGTGTGAATGGCAGAAAAGGCTCACCACAAATGACAGTCTTAATGAATCGGGCCCTCAGTGTATCTGTATGGTTCATTAAGCTGGCAAAAGCCCAAAAATGTCCTTTTGTCATTCATCAAGTTAATATATGTTAGCACAGGAGCAGAAAAAAGCATGGCATATAAAAATTAAATTTGGCATACTCACTGTCCTGGCTTCTAGTGATGAGCTAATGTGCTCGCCACTGCTCAATAGTCGATTGAGCATCGGGTGCTCGGGGACGCTTATTACTCGATCGAGTATCGCGGGTGCTCAAGTGCCATGTTCGAATTCCCGCCCCACATGTTTTGCTGCTGTTAGATAACGAGTGAATATGCAGGGATTACCTGCCATGCACGATAATGCCATAGCCATGTTGGCTACTGGCATTACTGTGAATGGTCAGCTGCATCGCATCATTGGGTCTTATATAAGACCCGGTGAGGCAATACTCGGCACACTCTCCTCTGGAAGCAGTTCAGAGAGAGTTGATCTAGGAGGGAGAGTTTAGATTAGAGCAGGCATATAGGTAGTGTTTAATTGCTATTGTATACCGCTGCTGCACCATTAAAACAAAAGTCCTTTTCTGTCCCACATACTGTCCTTTCTCTAGTAAAACTGCTGTTACCTGCATTCAATGTAGGGATAGTTGGTGCAGGAGGGATAGTTTTGGATTAGAGGCATATATGCAGGGTTTATTGCCTTACAGTATTTCTATAGGTACATATACTGCTGCTGCTGCAGCCTAAAAACAAAAGTCCTTTTCAGGGCTACATATTTTCTTTTCCCTATTAATACCAGAAAGTTTGCAGGCACATATTATATACCTGTGCGGTAAGGGACAGGGAAGTGGACGTGTTGCTTAGGGTGCACGCAGAGGCCAAGACCATGGGCCAGGTGAAACTGTCTGCTGCAGGAGCACAACAAACATGCTCATCCATGAGACCTAGCTTCTAGTGATGAGCGAACGTGCTTGGATAAGGGGTTATCCGAGCACGCTCGAGTGCTAACAAAGTATCTTCGGCGTGCTCAGAAAATAGGTTTGAGCTGCTGCAGTTGCATGTCTCATGGCTGTTCGACAGCCGCAATACATGCATGAATTGCCTGTTTGTTGGTCGAACATCCGCAAAACATGAAGCTGCGGAGACTCAAACCTATTTTTCGAGCATGCCAAAGATACTCGGTTAGCAAACGAGCATGCTCGGTTAACCACTTATCCGAAATGTTCTCTCATCACTACAAGCTACCTGTCCCACTTTGCAGGGGGCATGGGACACCAAGTGATCTTAAACTTGGTTATTCCGAGGAGCTCTTTACATTTCTATTTATTGATTCTGGCCTCTCACCCTACACGTTTCAAGAGGGACATGAGGAGACCATTGTGTGACATGCAGAATTAGTGCTGTTGCTTCAAAAGCATCCAGCAACTGTTACAAATAACACAAGCACAGGAGACAGGAAGTGTTGTGCTTCAGAAGCATCCAGCAACTAGAGAGGTTAACACAGTCACAGGAGTGTTTTAGCAGAGCCCCAGGGGGATTGTGGGGAACTTGTTATTGTAGTCTGGCTGAAGCCCAAGAGAAAGGTGGTGTGTTATCTGGATCTGACAGAAGGCAACTGAACAGGGTTCTTATCAGGAGAGAAACTAAACACAGGTCAGATAAACTCCCTGAGCTAACAGTGCAGAGTATTATTGGGCAGGAAGATAAGGACTGGAAGGAATTGTGTCACTCATCAAACCCTCCCCCCTCCATCTCCATGCAGGATAAAGAATGCTGTGTACTATTGTATCCTTGTGAAGGAAAAGCCTGTGGTTGTGTATGCATAGAAGTGTGCTGCTAAGAGATATAATCTATGCTGAATTATGCTACTGAAGAGACTGTAATACTGAGCCTTGTGAAGAAACTACTGTATTGTTACTGGAGCCAGTTGCTCAAGAAACTCAGACTGTACTGTAATGAAGATTGTTGCTGTAATATCCCTGAATTGCACCGGCCGTGCTTCAGATTAAATTCCACTGTTAAACTGTTGAAAAAGACTCTTGTCAGATGTGTCTGGTCAGCAATTAAATCTATCATGTGCCTGAGAGAAGCTGCAGTCTATGGTTGCCCTGAGTAATGGTTCCCCCAGGATTCCAAAAAATTCATGAAACCCGTCTCTCCCTATCTGAACCTAGCTGCGTGTGTGTAACAATTGTATTATGTATTGATGCCCAAATATTTGAGCAGCCACAATCAGAAGAATATGACGGTGAGGAATGGCAATTAGTGTCTTAAAAGGTAGATAATGAGACACAGTGTATGAGGCCCTCATTTATGTCTAATACAGGGTGTATCGGAGTCCCTCTTCCTTCTAATTTTAGGCAGTTCTTTTATTGTTCGCATAGGCTTTGTGAGTTTCAGAGTCCCTCCATCATAAATTAAACAAGATGTGTCTGACCATACCACACACACCACATGCCCAGATAAGAAAGTAAAATGTTAAAATTACATTTACCGGTGGGTGTAGTTTTATTTCCCCCTCTACTATGTTATCTACTGAAGAGGGGGGAAATGCGGTGAGAGATGTCCCGGCTATTAAGGAGTGGAGGAGGTGCTTTTTTACCTTTTTTTAATTTTGCCTTACAAGTCATTATACAGGAAAGAATGTTTTTTAACATTTTTTACTGTAAAATCCATTTTATCTTCGGTTCTGTATGTTTTACTGTCAGTCTGTAAAAGTGGAGTAATACTCTGACAACACTGTTCCCAGCAGCGACCTGTGAGCCAGTAATGCATCCAGGAGTCTTCCTCATGCTGTTTCCATTCCATTTGAGCTCTGTTTCCATCCATTTCAGCGATTTTCCTGCTTCCCCTGCTCTCCTGTAAGGGTCTTAATAATAATAATAATAATAATAATAATCTTTGTATTTATATAGCGCCAACATATTCCGCAGGGCATTACAATTCAGACAATTTACAGACATTATGGGCACTGTCCCCATTGGGGCTCACAGGGTCTTCTGGAAAAACACTTGAGTTTCGCATTGGCTTCCATTATACTCGTTACTTGAGTCGAGCACCTCAGAACTTCCGACCTGCTCGATTTGAGTACCCAGCACTAGAAATGAGCGAATGTTTCAATATTCAGTTCGGATTACAATCGCCGAATTTGCAATATTCGCCGATTTATTCGTCGAATGTTCGTCGAACGTTACCAAACGCCATAGGATTCAATGGGGGGCAAAAAAACGCATACACAACACCTTCAAAAGCTGCTAAAACACATCAAATTAGGGGTAGACATCTGGAAAGTGCCATCAACTGACCCAGAGTACAAGTACTATAATTATTATTACTATTACAGCGACATTTATTCCGTGGCGCTTTACATGTCAAAAGGGGTCACCGACTGGTACAAGAGGAGAGAGGACCCTGCCCGCGAGGGCGCACAAACAATCTACAAGGGATGGGTGAGGGTACATTAGGTCAGGGTACAGCTAGTTATGCAGCGGTATGCTGGAGCGAGGCTTACCACATATTGTATGCTTGTCACAAGAAGTGTGTCTTCAGCTTCCTTTTCAAGGTTTCCACGGTAGGTGACAGTCTGATGTGTTGGGGTACAGCTTTATCACAGTAGGGGAGATGCACGGGACAGATCTGCTGAGAGCCTAAATCACGGTAAGCTTCCAGGAGCTCACAACTGAGCAGATTAACTCCTGCATCGATTAATATGAAGGCGAAAGGCTTCTTTATAATGACTGCAGGAGTCGGAGGAATCAGACGCTGTGGTCTTCTGGCTCCTCTCTGTCATGGTAAACCCGTGACACCTTGCAAGCTTCAACACAATGTTCACAAGGTAGACAGCTGCGGTGGTCGGTCTCCTAGACAACGAGCTAACTCCTTTATGGTGATAGAGGACAACATCTGCAAGTAGTTTGTATGTTCTCCCCGTGTTTGCGGGGGTTTCTTCCAGGTTCTTCGGTTACCTCCTCAGTAAAAAAGCAGCCATACAGGAGTGTTCACAGTTCAAAAAATTAGGGCCTGACACCACCATTTCCGTGGCCAATTGATTGTAGATGGATTTCCACCTCTTAGCTTTGTCATGTGTGGGAGGAAACAATCTTTTATGTGACAACAACTGTGGGACTGAGAGCTGGCTGCAGTGCTGAGAGAAGGCGGAGTACGGTGAAACTGACAAACTGCTGGACCGTGAGTGAGGTGCAGGGGGACATGTTACGGTGGATTGAGAAAGATGTAGTGTGCACGGTGAAACATACACTGCAGGCATGTCCGCTTTCGGTACAGCTGACGGGCTCTCACTCAGCCTGACTGCAGCGGGTAGAGAAGCAGAGGTTCTGCGGTGGGAGACCTGCGTGCCAGTACTTGGCAGAGTAACAGATGAGGATGAAGAAACAGCGGATGTGGTTGATTGGGCAGTTGATGGTTGTTAAGGTCCGCTGATCCGCATTTTATCGCAGTGAGATTGTCAGAGTAACGCATGTTGATTGCTTATGTGAAGGTTCATGCATTTCCCACAGTGCTTTTACCAGGAGTCCATCTAGCTGGCACTGTATAAGGCATCTTTCACCGATTAGGCTGATGAGGCTAACTTTACTGACCAAGGAATCCTCCTCCCAGGAGTACATCATTTGATCTCCGCACTGGGCATTAAGTAACTGATGCCCCTGTCTCTCTTGCAGCTGTTGTAGACGGGAACACATTTGAGGATAGTACTGACGCAGCCGTTTTATCTCATGTGCCATTCTGGGGTTTGGTGAGATTTGGATTTGCTTCTGGGGCCTCCTCTGTGTCGCGGTTACCAGTCGCCCCGCACTGGCAACCTCCTGTCTTTTAACCCCAAACGACCGTGACCATTGGCATTCTTTGTCATAATGTCTTTCCTCACCACATCTTAGACAGTGGACACACACCGTACTATGATTTGATGAATGGCACGCTTCACAAGCCGGGTATCTTCTGTTTTGGAACCCACTCCTGGGTCTGAGGGATACAGGTTCTGGCCTGGAACGAATCAACTTTTTCACCTCAATTAACTCGGCTCGCAGTTCTCCTATTACTTCCTCCCCTTCAGCGCTGGCGGTCCTCTATTTTGTTGGTGCTTTAAGGTTCCCTCTCGGAGGTGGCACTGGAGGGTCTCCATGATGATCTTCGGACTGGCCACCAGGGTTCTCCAACTTCAGCTGACTCATTTTGGTGATTTTAGGAGCAGAGCCTTTCTTTAACTTTTGTTCACTCTCTGACTCCAAACTAGCTGCCTCATTCATTTTTTCAATTAGGACTTCATCCAGAATGCCAGGATCTTCTAGATCCTGTTTCAGCTGCAACTTGATGTCTTTGCTGATTAACCCCATTCCCAATGATCTCAAGAACTTCTTCTGGACTAGTCCAGCATCAAACCTCTCCTCCGCTTCTACATCTCTGGATGCAAACAACAGTCTGTCCTTCAGTTCAATTGCTCTGAACAAGAAATTTTGGGGTGATTGATTCGTTATTTTTCTGTGAGAGGTTAATGAGTCGGTGGAACAATTCTGAAGTACTCTTTTCTTTATAGTGCCCTTTTAAAATCATCTTCAGCTGTTGCAAGGTCAATTGACTCTTCATTTCTAGCATACTACAGAGGTTCAATCCTGGGCTGATCACTTTCATCACCCCCTCAATGATCTCATCTGGCTGGTAGCTTTTCTGTAAGCCTGCATCGATCTGGTGCAACAAGTTCATATAAGACAGTTTCTCTTTCTGTTCACACTCTCCAATCTGTCCCAGGATCTTGAATTCTTTCCTTATGGTGATTTGTGGTGACACGCCCCCAGGGCCGTGTGGTACTCGGCAGCCAGGCCTCTGGTTGCTGGGGGATATCACGGTAGCTGGCCCGGTCCGTGACCCAGGGCTGTCAGTAAAAAGGGGGATTATTTATAGGGGATTTGTAAAGTTCGTGACGCCACCTGTGGATTGCGGCTAAAGGGTGCCGCCGCGGCGGAGCAGTCCTCTGGAGCTGGTGTTACGGCAGCAGGGGTGGTGTGGCTCCCCACAGGTAGAGCTTGCTCCAGGGCAGTGTAAAGCGGTTTAGGTTGCGCTGGGCGTTGTAGTGCCGGGAGGGAGAGATGGCGCAGATGAAAGAAGGGACGGAGGCAGTGCGGTGCAGTCATCCGAGTTTTTACTCACAGTTCTTATGACAGTTCCACTGGTGCACTGTACAGTTGTCGGCCTCCCACGTCGTGCTGCGTTCACCAGGCGGAGGTTCAGCACTTCCTCAGGCAGATCAGGAGTACCTGGCAGAGCCCCACTTTCTTGTGTTCCTAGCTAGACCATCTTCACGCTGGGTCTTTCTCCCTCCTGCCCTGCGCTTCCCACTCTCAATCCCGCTCGGGTGCTCTGAAGTCCCTCCTGTCTCGTCGGAGTTCCCGGACTTGCTTGACCCTCACGGGGATTAGAATGAGGCTTCGGCAACTGACTATATAAGCCAGAAGCCTCCGGTTTTCCCAACCGAGACGTAGAGTAGCACGGCTGGACCAGGGGCCGGTCCCCTTCCTGCGGCCTACGATCCCTCTGTCTTCTGACAGATGCGGGGCGTACGGGTGCGTCCTGCACTCGCCGTACCCCCTAGGATCCCTTCTTAGAATGGATCCTACTCCTCTGCTCCCCTCCTGGGCCTCTAGGACAGGGCCCTACTTGTGGAGCAGAGAACCTAAAGAGACTCTGCTCCCTGACTGTCTTCACACTCTCCTCTTACTGACTGAGCTGCCACCCTAAGATAGCTTCACTTTTTATATCTCACTCTATAGTGCTCCCTCAAACTGCTTCCTCCACCCACACCCACTACTGGTTCCCCCTACCTCTGGGTTCCCCCCACTCCAGCCAGGGTCAGGGCTCAGCAGCTGCGCTCATGCATGTTGCCCCTCCAGCCGGCCTGGAGCAGTGTAGTGTTGGATGCAGGTGTTGGGGTTCCGGGCAGCACTCCCTCCTTACCTGAGAGAAGGAGACTCCACACCTCTGGGTGAGGTGCAGCACGTCTGTGGTGACTGAACCCTCAGGGGCGCCACAGTGGTGTTATAGAGGACTGTCTCCCTGATTTATCTAACCCGAGCAGTTTAAAGGTTTTGTCTGAGTCTATCACCCGTTCAGAAGTTTTGGTCGATTCCTGCAGGGCTGTTGTTAGGTCTTTGAGTTGTTCTTTCAATTCCTGTAGTTCAGTCTGCGGATGGAGATTCCCGCTTTTGGTAATTGGTGCCACCCCTCCATCCACCAACTTCAACCTGGTTAGATACTGTGTTAGCTCCTGGAGGAACGTCCCCATGACGTCTTCAGCTTCTTTCTCCCCCAGCTCATCCATTTTTGCATTAATGGCAGCTAACAGTTGTTTGCGGTTGTGTGCTTTAGAAATCTGTTCTTCTGACATCTTTATATGTTCTGCTACTGTTCTCAATTCTTCACAGGTTAACTGAAGAAACAGCTCACTAATTCTGTCCATTTGTATTACCACATCCATTGCTGCTAGTGAGTTTTCTTTAGGGCTGGTCCCCTTTAACTGGTGTAGCAGAGTTGAGTTGAGGTGCTGTGCTGCTGTGTTTTCCAGACACTTTTCCTCTTCTCCCTCTACACGCTATTTTCCGCTCAGGATTGCCTGCCATGCACTGTAATGCCGTAGCCATGTTGGTTGTGGGCATTACAGTGATTGGCTGGCCGCACAGCGTCATCAGGTCTATATCAGACTTGGCGCTGCCATGCTCATCACAGTCACTCCGGATCAGACAGTGTAGGGAGAGCTGCTGCTGTGTCAGGGAGAGAATTGATCGTGTATTAGGTAGTGTAGGGAGAAAAACCGTACATTACACATATCCATCTTAACAAACAGTCCTTCTGAGGACTAATCCATCTGCAGAGATATCAGGCAGGCAGGGTGTATAGGCAGACGGTGTATATAGCAGACTCCAGTGCATATAGCACAATAGGCTCCATTCCAGTTCTGTCTGCTGCTGCTGTTAGATATTTCTGGAAATAGGCCCAGGTCTCAGGGGTCAGGAATAATTTTTTTTGCATCTTAATCCTCATTATTTGCTTAAAAAGCAATCCAGAGAACACGATTTTTCTGCGCCATTTGCTTGTTGGCACTGCAGAATACAGCCAGGTCCTTTCCATATTACAGCGCTAAAAATCCATCTATCTAAAACTGTGTTTTCTCCGTCACACGGATCACATATATGTTTTCAGAAAATAATGCCATTTCTGGCCTCCATTAAAACATTTTTTCAGTGTGTCAGCAAAGTTTTTGACACTGGTTTGCTATTCAAAACAGTTACCTACAGGCCAGGTATTTAAAACTTTGTTTTCTCCGTCACACGGATTACATATATGTTTTCCGAAAATACTGCCATTTCTGGCCTCCATTAAAAAAAATTTTCAGTGTATCAGCAAAGTTTTTGACACTAGTTTGCTGTTCAAAACAGTTACCTACAGGCCAGGTATTTAAAACTGTGTTTTCTCCATCACAAGGATTACATATACGTTTTCAGAAAATACTGCCATTTCTGGCCTCCATTAAAAAATGTTTTCAGTGTGTCAGTGAAGCAATTGACACCAGATTGCTGTTCAAAATAGTTACCTACAGGCCAGGTATTTAAAACTCTGTTTTCTCCGTCACACAGCTCCCATATACGTTGTCAGAAAATACTGCCATTTCTGGCCTCCATTAAAAAATGTTTTCAGTGTGTCAGTGAAGCAATTCACAGCAGTTTGCTGGTCAATCTACTTACCTACAGGCCAGGTATTTAAAACTCTGTTTTCTCCGTCACACGGATCACATATAAATTCGCTCCAAACTCATTCATTTGTAGTGAGCGCGGAAGATACTGTCCTCCATTTAAAATGGGCAAGGCACGTGGCAAGGGACGGGGAACTGGACGTGATGGTGATGGTGCATGCAGAGGCCAAGGACAAGGCCGTGGGCAAGCCGAAATTGTGCCACAACAAACACCCACATCTTCTCGCCTGACCTTCCTGTCCCAATTTCTAGGGGAGCACACCACTATTGAACTCAGAACAGTGTCAAAAGGTTGTTGGTTGGATAGCGGATAGTGCTTCCAGTCACTTAGCCACCACCACCACCACCCTGTCTTCCACACGGTCAAGTCTCAGTAGCCGTGAGTCTGGACCGCATGTTCCTCAACCTGATCCTCCTTCCTCCCACCATGCCGAGTACCCAGAGACAACTAATCCCACACTTGGACACTCTGAAGAGCTCTTCACTTTTCCATTTATAGATTCGGGCCTTTCGCCCGGTCCACTTGAAGCGGGGCAAGAGGAGATCGCGTGTAGCGATGCCCAAATATTTGAGCAGCCACGGTCACATGAAGGCGACGGTGGGAAAGTGTCACAAGAGGTGGACGATGATGAGACACAATTGCCAGAAAGTCAGGGTGCGGAAGTGGAAAACAAGGTGGTGGATAATATAGTAACTGACCCAACCTGGCAGGAGGCCATGCAGAGCGAGGATAGCAGCACACAGGGGGAGGGAGGCAGAGCACCCCAACAGGCAAGCAGAAGCAGTGTGGTGGTCGCAGACAAAAGGCAGGCAACCGTTTCCCGTAACACCAACACGAATGAAGTTGCCAGTACAACTGTTAGGTCTTCCCGAGTCTGGTTGTTTTTTAAAGACTCTGCCGATAACCCCAAAAAGGCCATTTGCACCACCTGCCAGACCAGCATCAGCAGGTGTGGCAAAACGACCAGCCTGACCACCACCAGCATGATCAGGCACATGGCAGCAAAGCACCCAACTTTGTGGGCCGAACCCCAGGGTCCAGGAACAGTGTCTGCGGGTGGCAACATTGCTTCTTCCGCTGTTGTGCATGCAAGCCAATCCCCTGTCCATGGTGCATGCCTCCTGCCCTGCACCTGTCGTTGCACACTCTCAAGTAGAAGCATCAGGAAGCACGTCAATGAATGTCCTTGTCCCAGCACAGCGTTCAGTTGTCCATACCCCAGTCCTTGGAAAGCAAGCTCAAATAAGCAGCCAACGCCCCACAGGCCACACTACTAAATTCTCACATTTCACGACTGCTTGCACTCGAAATGTTGCCTTTTAGGCTTGTGGAGACGGAAGCATTCCGCAACCTGATGGCGGCGGCCATCCCTCGGGACTTGGTCCCCAGCCGCCACTATTTCTCCCGGTGAGCCGTCCCCACATTACACAAGCACGTGTCCCAAAACATTAGCCGTGCTCTCAACAACGCAGTTACCGGTAAAGTCCACCTAACCATGGACACGTGGACAAGTGCTTGTGGGCAGGGACGGTACATCTCGCTGACGGCACACTGGGTTAACATAGTGGAAGCCGGGACCCAGTCGGACCTTGGGACGGAACACGTCCTCCCGACGCCAAGGATTGCAGGCCCTAGGTCAATCAGGGTTTGCGCCCATGGTCTACAGCTCCTGCACCTCATCCTCCTCAGCCTCCTCCTCCTCTTCAGCCTCCATCTCCGAAATGACCACATCAGTCACAAGCTGGAAGCACAGCAGCACTGCCTCGGCCAAGCGGCAACAGGCTGTGCTGAAGCTAATATGCTTAGGTGAAAAAACGCACAATGCTGAAGAGTTGAGGACAGCTGTGAAAGAGCAGGCAGATCTGTGGCTCACACAGCTGAACCTACAGCCAGGCATGGTCGTGTGTTACAATGGCCGGAACCTGGGGCGGCTCTGAGGCGAGGCGAGCTCACACACGTACCATGCCTGGCCCATGTGCTTAACCTCGTGGTTCAGCGGTTTCTCAAATCCTACCCGGAGCTGCTGGTTCTGCTTGTTAAAGTACGCCGCCTGTGTGCCCATTTTAGAAAGTCAGCTACAGCTTCCGCCGCCCTTGCAGTGTTTCAGCAGCGTTTGCAGCTTCCGGCTCACAGACTTGTGTGTGATGTCCCCACACATTGGAACTCTACACTGCAGATGTTGGGAAGGATTTGTGAGCAGAAGAGGGCAGTTGTTGAGTACCAGCATCAACAAGGCCGTTGGTATTCAGTTCAGACTCCAAACATAAAACCTCAGGAGTGGACATGGATGTCAGACATATGTACCATCCTCCAAAACTTTGAGGACTCCACCAAGATGGTGAGCGGCGATGATGCCATAATTAGCGCCACCATCCCGCTTTTCTGTCTTCTGAAACGCTCTCTGCTCACAATCAAATAGGATGCATTGCAGGTGGAGCACGATGAGATGGAGCAAGGAACCATACAGGGTGATTACACACAGCCAAGCCTCATCTCATCCCAACGTGGATTGGGTGACAATGAGGAAGAGGAGGAGGAGGAGGAAGGACAGGAGCTAGTTTCATGCACTATAGACGGTACTACCTGCACAGCTGTCATACCATCTGTTCAGCGTGGATGGCCAGAGGACAGAGAGGAGGAGGAGAGCATGGTCAGTCATCCTCTTGGTGAGGACACGGAAGTCTTGTCTGTTAGTAGTCTGGCACGCGTGGCCAAGTTTATGTTACGCTGCCTTTCCTATGACCCTCGCGTTCTCAAAATTTTGGGTGACAGTCATTACTGGTTGGTGACACTTTTAGACCCACGCTACAAGGAGAACTTTATATCTCTTATTCCTGAGGCGGACAGATCTACAAAAATGGGGCAGTACCCGAAAGCCCTTGTTGCGGAACTATTAAAAAAATTCCCATCTGAAAACGCTGGCGGCAGAGTGCACACTTCGCTGGACAACCAAGGAGTACAGGCGAGAGAGACACAACTTCAATCCAGCAGAGGTAGGGGAACACTGTCAAATTTCTGGGAGAGTTTTCTCAGACCCTCCCATCGGACAGGCCCTGAGGCATGGGGTACTCTCACAAGGAGTGCAACGTTTGGGAATATGCTGAGGGAGTACCTTGCCGACCGTACCAACGTCCTCCGTGATTCCGCTGTGCCTTATAATTATTGGGTATCCAAGCTGGATACGTGGAATGAACTGGCTCTCTATGCCTTGGAGGTCCTGGACTGCCCTGCCGCCAGCGTTTTATCAGAGCGGGTTTTTAGTGCCGCTGGTGGAATTTTAACTGATAAGCGCATCCGCCTGTCAACTGAAAATGCTGACAGGCTGACTCTTATAAAAATGAACAAGGGCTGGATTGGGCCAGACTTCTCAACACCACCGAATGATAGCAGCGTAACATAAACTCCAATCCAGTGTCTTTTCTTGGGAGGTGTATTCCCATGTGACGCGCCCCTGGGCCTGTGTCGCGCTGCGTTGCGCACGCGGGAGCTTACCCGGAGCCGGATCTGTTTAGGGTTGTAGTCTCGTGGCGGTGACCCGGTCCGTGCCCAGGGAGTCAAACTGGACGGCAGTCTGTTAGCGGTAGAAAATGGTTGATGACTACGCCACCCGTTGAATGCAGCCAGGGGGCTGCTGCTGCAGGGCAGACCGCTGAGGCCGGTGGAAGGATGGTGCAGCGTGATAGTATAACCCCCAACGGGAGGGGTATGGCCTCAGGGCAGCCGACGTGGATGATGGGGGTAGCAGGAACCACTCAGAGACGGTATGGTAGCGTTCAGGGTCTTTACTGGTAACAACGATAGACCCTCCCGGAGTACTTGCTAGCGAACGGGGCCTGGTCAGTCCTTGAGCAGATGGGATCTCCCCTGGCCAGGCGTAGTTGTAGGCCTCCCAAGCTGACTGTACTCTTCTGGCTACCTTGCTAGAAGCTGATGTAAGTAGCCCACGTCCCTGAGTGTACCGTGTGGTGCTCACCCGTATGGCCGGTGACTCGGGGCCTTCGGGCTTCTGGGCCAGGGGACCTGAAATCCCCTGCCTGACGGATTCTGCTGCTGGGTAGAAGTTAGTCCCCACAGCCTCGGACTCCGGGTCCGGTAAAGAATCTTCCTAGTCAGGGCGAGCTCTTTAGCTGCCAGCCCCTGACTCCTTGTGACTCTGCTGCTTCCTATGCTGCTCTTGTCTCTACTCTTCCTGGACTCACTAACTCTGCCTCAGCCCCGGGTTTATACAGGGGAAGTTCTTCCCCTCCCAAGGCTGGGCAGGAGGTGTGGCATGCACAGGATCCCTGACCAAAGGACCTCCCACCTGCTCTCAGACGTAATATCTCTATCACTGTGACAACCAGACCCCTGGGGTGTCACACTCCCCCCTAGTGAAATTTAGTACTCCGGGACTAAACACTTTTTAGAAAAATATAACAAGGTATATCAAAGAACAATAAAATACAATAAGGAAACACAATAAGATGGTCACGGATGTCCGCAACCGGGTGCAGTCTTTGAAGAAAAGCAAAGGTGTCCATTTCACCAACACAGGGAGACGTAACCAGGTAGGGGTCTGTCCTACCCCGAGTCCTTAACAGTCTCTAGTCCATCCTGGGTTACGCTCCAACTATATACAAAGGATTCCCGGCAAATCCACCGAAGACTCCTAAAAACAACTAGAAACACAAAATTACACACAAGCAACAATAAACAAGTAAACATTGTAAAACAACTTAAACATTTAGATCCTCCAACGTGCGGGTAACTGGCCTCTAGTGGCCCTAGTGGACCTACGGAGCTGACTGTCTGGCCCTGAACTACAGGGTGTAGGAGCTGTCAAGGGTAAACTGGGCAGCTGTCTACCGGCTCTTTGTCTCACTAGGGGTACGGCAGGCTCACTATAAGCAGAGGGTGGATTCTCCTGTTCCGCTTGGGTGGAGTCTTCTGCCTCCTGGACCGGCTGCTCTTCCAGCTCTACCCGTTGCTCCGTAGGTTCTTGGGATGATGGTTGGAGGAAGGTGAGTACGGGTACCACAACTGCACCATTGACTTGAGTCCAAGACCGAGGGAAGTCCCCGAGCACGGTACTAACCATATCTTCCCTTTCTTCCACGGGTCGATGGTCTTCCTGTTCCTCCTCAGGGTTCCTCAGTTGTTCGGGGCACTTCTTCAGGTGGTCCCGGGATACAATGGCTGTGGTTTCCCCTCCGTCTTTACTGATGGTACAGACCTTCGGGTTCTCGTGGCTTGAGGGCAGTACGGTGTACGGGTCCTTCTCCCACTGGTCGTCCAACTTGTGGAGCCGTCTCTTCCTCTTCAAGACCTGCTCTCCGGGTACCAGGGGAACAGCGGGAGCATACTGGTTGTAAGTCTTCTCTTGTCTTTCCCTAGCCTGACAGAGACTTCGCTCCACGCTCTCCTGTACTTTCCGGTACTGCTGCTGCCTCTCTGTGTCCCAGTCTGTTTCTGGTGAAGTGTCCTCGGGCGTCAGGACTCCCAATTCCAGGTCAACAGGTAACTTACCAGGTCTTGCCCTCATTAGGTAAGCCGGGGTACAGTTGGTGGAACCTACCGGGATGTGGTTGTATAGGTCCACCAGATCGGGCAACTTCTCGGGCCACAGACTGCGTTCTTCCAGGGGCAACGTTTTTAGAAGATCCATTACCACCTGGTTCATTTTCTCACAAAGTCCATTAGTTTGCGGATGGTAGGGTGTCGTCCTTATCTTCCGGCAGCCATACAGATTGCAGAATTCCTGGAAGACCTCCGCTTCAAAGGCAGGTCCCTGGTCCGTCAGCACTTGGTCCGGGTACCCGTGTGGACGGCAAAAGTGCTGCTGGAAGGCTCTAGCTGCTGTTCGAGCCGTTAAGTCCTTGACGGGGACGACAACCAGAAACCGGGAGTAATGATCCACGATGGTTAACGCGTAGATGTAGCCACTTCTGCTGGGGGTCAGTTTTACATGATCCAAGGCTACCAGTTCCAACGGTTGCCGGGTGACGATGGACTGCAGGGGAGTCTTCTGGCTGGCCCGGTCCTTCCTTCTCAGATTGCACGGGCCACAGTCTCTGCACCACTTCTCGATGGTTCCCCTCATGCCTACCCAGTGGAACCGCTCGCGCAGCAGGAACTCCAGCTTTTTCCACCCGAAGTGTCCAGCTCCGTCGTGGTATGCCTCCATCACCATGGCTGCGTCTCTTCGTGGCACCACTACTTGCCAGAGTAGTTCATGCGTCCTGGAGTTAACCATTCTGCGGCACAACTTCCCCTTGTAAAGGAACAGTCGACTCTTCTCTGCCCATAGTTGTTTGGCTTCCTCTGGAGCGTCTGATTCCAGGCTAGCCTCCGGGCGAGTCAGCATCTCCTTCACCAGTCGGACGGCAGGGTCGCTGTCTTGCATTTCCGCCCAGTTGTAGTGAGGTAAGGGGTTCAACGTAGCAGCCTGCTTACTCCTTACCCGGTGGGAATACTGGATAGTCCCATGACGGTGGAACGCAGGGAGTTCAACTTCTTCCAGTCCCTCCGGATCTTCTCCTCCGTCCGGCAGGTTGGGCATCCTGGACAGGGCGTCCGCGTTGGTATTGGAGCGCCCTGCCCGGTATTTAATTGTGAACTCGTAGTTGGACAGACGGGCCATCCACCTCTGCTCCAGGGCACCGAGTCTTGCCGTGTCCAGGTGTGTCAACGGGTTGTTATCCGTGTATACGGTGAACCGGGAAGAAGCGAGGTAATGCCTAAAGCGCTCGGTGACTGCCCATACCACGGCCAGGAACTCTAGCTTAAATGAGCTGTAATTTTCGGGGTTCCTTTCGGTGGGTCGCAGTTTTCGGCTGGCATAGGAGATTACTCGTTCTCTCCCCTGCTGAATCTGGGACAGTACGGCTCCTAGCCCGATGTTACTGGCGTCGGTGTAGAGGATGAAGGGCTGGCTATAGTCCGGGTACGCCAAGATTTCATCCCCCGTGAGGGCCATCTTCAGCTGGCGGAAGGACTCTTCTTCTAGCTTTTCCCATTTGAAGGGCGGCTTCTGGTTCTTGGCCTTCCGGGACTGGCCTATCAGGAGGTCCTGCATAGGTGCTGCCTTTTTGGTGAAACCGGGAATAAACCTTCGGTAGTAGCCTACCAACCCTAGGAACTGCCGCACTTCTTTTACGCTGGAGGGGCTTGGCCATCCCTTAATTGCGGTGATCTTATCGGGGTCGGGAGCCACTCCGTCAGCGCTCACCACGTGTCCCAGGTATTGCACCTTTGGTTTCAGGAGGTGACACTTGGAGGGTTTCACCTTTAGGCCGTAACTCGCCAGAGCTTCGAACACCTCCGCCAGGTGTTTCAGGTGGTCCTCATAAGTTTTGGAGTATACGATGACATCGTCCAGGTACAACAGGACCGTCTCGAAGTTTCTGTGGCCCAGACAGCACTCCATTAATCGTTGGAAGGTTCCTGGGGCGTTGCAGAGTCCGAACGGCATGCAGGTGAACTCGCTAAGTCCCATCGGGGTGGTGAATGCGGTCTTCTCCCGGTCCGCCTCTGCTACAGGAACCTGCCAGTACCCGCTAGTGAGATCCAAGGTAGAGAAGAAGTTAGCAGATCTTAAAGCAGCCAATGACTCCTCTATCCTTGGTAAGGGGTACGCATCCTTGTGTGTGATACGGTTGATTTTCCGGTAATCTACACACATCCTCATGGTGTTGTCTTTCTTTTTGACTAAAACTAGTGGGGCTGCCCAGGGGCTACAGCTATCCCGGATTACCCCAGCCTCCTTCATGTCTCTAAGCATCCCCTTGGCGTGTTGGTAATGTGCAGGGGGTACAGGTCGATACCTCTCTTTTATGGGAGGATGATCTCCCGTGGGGATGCGGTGTTCTACCCCCTTGACTCGCCCGAAGTCTAACGGGTGTTTACTAAACACTCTCTCATACTCTTGAACCACCCGATAGACTCCTTGTTTCTGGTGTGAGGGAGTGGAGTCAGTACCCAGATGTAGTTGCTGACACCAGTCCTCCATGTCTTTCTTAGAGCCGTTACCTTCCTCCGGGTGAGATGGAGGCAAGGGTTCCACAGATTGTATAGAATTTTGATTAGTGATATATAATTTGGCTAGCGTGGCATACCGGGGCAGGTACACTTCCCTCTCCCCGATATTTATTATGCGAACGGGCACCCTCCCATGGCGTACATTGACCACCCCCCGTGCTGTCAAAATGGTGGGCCTACTGTCTGAGTAAACTGGTTCTACCATTGCCTGGTAATCTCTACCTCTCAGACCAATAGCTGCCCGGCACCAAATCATCATTTCACTTTTTGGGGGCATGGCAATAGGAAAAGGGTCACACATTCTTACGCTACCAATCTCACCGCCGGAGAGTTCCACTTGTTGCCGTTGCATCAGTGCCCGGATCTCTTTCTGGAGCACCCGCTGCTCGCCGGAGCTGGCATTCTTGGCAACCTGCTGTAAAAGGAAAATCACCTCTGCAAGACAATTTTCAATTACATTAGTTCCTAGAGTTATTTTTGGGTGACTCTCATGTTTGTCAATATCTACAATGATCAGTCCCTGTGCGGCCAGTTCGACTCTACCAATTTTGATGGTCACCTCTTTAAATCCGATCTGTGGCACGGGCTGACCATTGCTGGCGATGATACTCAAGTCGTCGTCAGGGTAGCGGGTAATATCCGAGTCATTCCAGTACTGCTTGAAGAGCACGTACGGGATGGTGGTGACCTGTGACCCGGTGTCCAGTAGGGCACTCATGGGAATGCCATCCAGTACCACAGACAAGACTGGACGTCCTCCCACATATCTGTCGCGCCAGTTCGATGGGCCTGGTGATCTTTTTCCTGGGGGTTGGCCCTCTACCCCAGGTTGTGCCCGTTTAAAGAACAGTACCTTTCCATATGTCCGGGTTGATTGCAGCGGCGGCAGATGGGTCGTCCGTCCTCGCTGTATCGGTCACTGGGTCTTCCTCTGGCCGGTGGGGTCCTCCTTGGTCGACGCCACGGGATGTCCTCCGGTCCGGATGCCAGCTGGATCTTCCCTGGAGTGGAAACCTGTAAAGACTGCACAGTTCGGGTTAGCGCAGCAACGCTTTTAGCTAGCTCTTGGACCTGATGGTGTAGGTCTGGAGCCGGGTCATTGTCCAAAGCCTGCGCATCAGCTCCCACAGGCCCTGCTGACAAGGGCGCCGCCTCCTGG
The DNA here is from genome assembly GCF_046119375.1 of Phyllobates terribilis. NCBI lineage: Eukaryota > Metazoa > Chordata > Amphibia > Anura > Dendrobatidae > Phyllobates > Phyllobates terribilis. The sequence continues at coordinate 976,948,055 of NW_027362761.1, read as the reverse complement.
TAGTAAGTGGTAGTGGGGCGTCTGTGGGTCACAACGCCACCTGGTGCCGGTTCTCGGAGCACCCGGATGGCTCTGTCCTTGAACTGTGCAAATTCTAGATGAGGGTCCTGTAAGGCCATTGCCCGCAACTGAGTGCGGTGGGCATTGCAATATAAACCCTCTATAAATTGTTCGGTCAACAGCCTGTCCTCGTTTCCCACTCCATTAGGGTCGGTCTGCTTAATGGCCCTCAGGGCCTCTTGTAGGTTGAGTGCATAGTCCCTTATACTCTCATGCGCTCGCTGCTTGCACCCGTAGAATCTAAGTTTAATCTCGGCTGAGGTGCGGGTATCAAAGGTGTCCTTCAGCCGGGTTAGTATCCCTGCGACAGTCTTCCTCCCAGGTGGCCAGGATTTTACTTCCCTTTTGGCTGCCCCAGTTAGTTGGGCCACCAGGATGCTCACTTTTTGCTCTTCTGTGAGGGGGTACACCTGGAAGAGGCTATCCAGCTTTTCTCTAAAGTCATGCAGGGTATGTGACTCCCCTGAGTACTGGGGTAGCCAAGCTGCTCCCGGGATATAGGGCATGGTGAAGGGCATAACTGCAACAGCGGTAGCGCTGGCGGGGGTTGAGGCAGTGGAGCTCTCCTCCGTATCCGACATCTTCCTCCCCCCTAGTGGACCGTGGCCTACCTTGCGATGATCCTGTTCCGTAGGCCGCGGCTCCGCAGTGGATCGTCAGGGTTGAGGACCTTCCGTCGCGCTCCTGTGACGTCGGCGTCTGCTGGGCTCCTTCCAGGACCTTACGCAACGTCCAGACGTGAGGCGGGGCTTCAGTTCTCGCGCGCTTTCGGAGTCCACGCCCCTCTTCTTCCCGCGCGGCGTCCTCAAGATGGCGTCCAATGGCGGGAAAACTCCACGGATGGCGGGAAGAAGGCTGAAGATGGCGCCGGATGGCGGGAAACTTCACCGATGGCGGGAATCTTCACCACTGGTAAGTTTGAACAGTCTTTGCTTTTCAGGCACGCAGTACCCGGTGGTTGCGGGCACGTGATCCTGCCGACTACGCCAAAGTTGACGCGCCCCTGGGCCTGTGTCGCGCTGCGTTGCGCACGCGGGAGCTTACCCGGAGCCGGATCTGTTTAGGGTTGTAGTCTCGTGGCGGTGACCCGGTCCGTGCCCAGGGAGTCAAACTGGACGGCAGTCTGTTAGCGGTAGAAAATGGTTGATGACTACGCCACCCGTTGAATGCAGCCAGGGGGCTGCTGCTGCAGGGCAGACCGCTGAGGCCGGTGGAAGGATGGTGCAGCGTGATAGTATAACCCCCAACGGGAGGGGTATGGCCTCAGGGCAGCCGACGTGGATGATGGGGGTAGCAGGAACCACTCAGAGACGGTATGGTAGCGTTCAGGGTCTTTACTGGTAACAACGATAGACCCTCCCGGAGTACTTGCTAGCGAACGGGGCCTGGTCAGTCCTTGAGCAGATGGGATCTCCCCTGGCCAGGCGTAGTTGTAGGCCTCCCAAGCTGACTGTACTCTTCTGGCTACCTTGCTAGAAGCTGATGTAAGTAGCCCACGTCCCTGAGTGTACCGTGTGGTGCTCACCCGTATGGCCGGTGACTCGGGGCCTTCGGGCTTCTGGGCCAGGGGACCTGAAATCCCCTGCCTGACGGATTCTGCTGCTGGGTAGAAGTTAGTCCCCACAGCCTCGGACTCCGGGTCCGGTAAAGAATCTTCCTAGTCAGGGCGAGCTCTTTAGCTGCCAGCCCCTGACTCCTTGTGACTCTGCTGCTTCCTATGCTGCTCTTGTCTCTACTCTTCCTGGACTCACTAACTCTGCCTCAGCCCCGGGTTTATACAGGGGAAGTTCTTCCCCTCCCAAGGCTGGGCAGGAGGTGTGGCATGCACAGGATCCCTGACCAAAGGACCTCCCACCTGCTCTCAGACGTAATATCTCTATCACTGTGACAACCAGACCCCTGGGGTGTCACACATGCACCTTTTCACACCCACACATGGGTATACGCTTCCTGATTTTGTCTATTTGCTCTTGTCCTCCTCCTTCTCCTCATCCTCCACCACCATATCACCAGGGTGACCGTGGTACGTGATGCAAAACCACCTAATTTTTTTAAAGGGTGTTTATGATGCCCGTAAAAAAAATTTTTATACAGTATGTTCATGTATACCCGCCAGGGGTAAATGTTTGTCAGCCCATACACTTAGTGCATGGGCATTACAAGTATAGGAGGCCCACTCCTTTCTAATGGGAACATTTTTTTTTTAGGCCCTCCTCCACGTCTCTTCCAAGGGACATTGAAGTGCCTCCAAATTTTTGGCAGCCCTTGCATTCACTGCATAGGCCAACACTATGGGAGACTCTCTCCTTTCTAATGGGAATTTGTCGTTACTGTGGCCCTGCTCTGTGTGTCTTTAAATTCTTAGTGGGGTTTTTCCTAAAATTGGTCAGCCGTTGGACTCACTGCATACCCTATAACTGTATAGCAGACTCTCTCCTTTCTAATGGGAACATGCCGTACCTTGTTACTGCGGCCCTGCTCTGTGTGTCTTTAAATTCTTAGTGGGGTTTTTCCTAAAATTGGCAGCCGTTGGACTCACTGCATACCCTATAACTGTATAGCAGATCCTCTCCTTTCTAATGGGAACATGTCGTACCTTGTTACTGTGGCCCTGCTCAATGTGTCTTTAAATTCTTAGTGGGGTTTTTCCCAAATTTTGGCAGCCCTTGCAGTCACAGCATGGGCATTACCACTATAGGAGACCCGCTCCTTTATAATGGGAACATTTTTTTTACTGAGAGGCTCCTCTATGTCTCTTCAATGAGGTATTGGGTTGCGTCCAAATTTTTGGCAGCACTTGCAGTCACTGGATACGCAATAACATTATAGGAGACCCACTTGTTAATAATGGGAACAACAAAGCATAGCCGGCTGATGGCTCTCTAACAATAGCTAGGGCCGACTGCTGGCCTTTTAAGAATAGTAAGGGCCGTCTGATGTCCCTATAAAAATAGGCTTTATGACTTTCAGAGTCCCTCCATCCTAAATAAAACAGGATGTGTCTGATGATGTGTCACACACCACATTGCCAGATAAGCTTGTAAAATGTTAAAATGACATTTCCCGGTGAATGCATTTGTCTGAAAAAAAACGTAAAAAAAAACAAAACAATAGGATCTTTCTTTAGTATAAAAAACAGCGTCGCCAATTTAACAACAATGTAATCAGATTGTTCAGCTCATGCACCTCCTCCTTCATCTCCGAAATGACCATATCAGTCACAAGCTGACAGCACTGCAGCACTGCCTTGGCCAAGCGGTAACAGGCTGTGCTGAAGATAACATGCTTAATGCTTAATCGACAAACCGCCCAGCGCTGCAAAGTTGTTGAAAGCTGTAACACAGCAGCCTGATCTGTGGCTCTCACCACTGAACATACAGCCAGGCATGGTCGTGTGTGACAATGGGCGGAACCTGGTGACGGAGAAATGACAGCCGGGGTAGATACGGTTTCCCTCTATGCCAGTCCTTTCACAGAGCTAAAGAATATGGCTGTGGTGAAATACAACTCCCACTGAGAAGCTGTTTCAGATTGAAAAACATTGTGCCCACCAGAGGATTTGATTCTGAGGGCTAACCTTTCTCACCCGCTCAAGAGCCCCATAGCAGCTGCAAAGTTAGCGCTATCATGAACTCTCCTGAGGTAGAAGCCAAGGCACACCAGAGGATGCTCTGATGGGACCGTCCAACCCTGCCAAGAAGCAGTCCTGGCTAAGAAAAGTGTGTGGAAAGGTTCCCAGACACTCTATGGCTGCTTTTTTACTGAGGAGGAAACACACGCAAACATGGGGATAACATACAAAGTCCTTGCAGATGTTGTCCTTGCTGGGATTTGAACCCAGGATCCCAGCGCTGCAAGGCTTCAGTGCTAACCACTGATCCAATGTGCTGCCGTTCACCCTCTAATATCTAACAGGCTGGAGAAACTTGCAACTACTGCCACTCTATCTTCAGCTCCTTTGTGAGAAAATGTATTTGGGCAGCCACTCAGTCTACCAAATAAAATTCCTGAGAAGGAAATTGGGGATGGCTTCGCTACTGGTACTGGGGGCAGTGCTAATACCATGGCGTCATACCATAGTTTGCTGGAAATATTCCAGGCTGGTAGGAGGCAAGCAAATTCTCACAGAAAAGTACCAGCAGTAATGTTCAGGGACCCGCGCTTGTAGAAGACGGAGACAACACCGGGAGAAGTATGGACACCCGGCCGCCGCCAGCATGAGGTTGTGAAAAGCTTCAGCCTCCACGAGCTTAGAAGGCCATATTTCAAGTGCAAAAAGCTGCTCAGAAATCTGGCAGTTTAGTGTTGCAGCCTGTGGGTGGGTGGCTGGCTGCATACTTGCACTTGCATTCCAAGTAACAGAAAACTAAGCAGATGGTCGCCTCAATCATCATCATGGCTTCACCTCGGCACTATGAACTCTCCTGAAGGAGAAGCCAGGGCCCGCCGGAGGAGTCTCCGGTTCTCTGGTGGGCCCGTCCAACCCTGCAGAAAAGCAGCCCTGGCTAAGTGTGGGGGAAGGTTCCTGGACACTCTATGGCTGCTTCTTTAATGTGGATCGGTCATGCTTATGCATGTTATTTCTCAAAATGCATTACAGATCAGGCCATTGTCCAACTCTGTATTGAAGAAATTAAATGAGCAAAGAAAGATGTGTGTGTGTCAAAGCACCACCGACAAGGGCGAGTTGATGTTGGACGGGCTGCCATTGCTTCTGCAACAAGCTGCATTAGAGGACTTCCTGTGAGAAATGACATGCAGGCTAGATAGGGTTTCCCTGTATGCCAGTCCTTTCACCGAGCTAAATACAACTGTCAGGAAAAAAAGTTGTGGACTGGCTCCATACCGTCCCTGGCCACATTCACCTGTCCATGTGTTTGTGGTTAGGCAGTCCTTCCCAGTAAGTGCACTGGGGAGGGCACGGGTAATGTTGTGGGACCCGTGCTGGTAAAAGGCGGAGGCGATACTGGGAAATATAGTGGCGGCTGGGGATCGCCGGCATGAGGTTATGAAAAGCTTCCGCCTCCACGAGCCTAAGAGGCCACATTTCAAGTGCAAGCAGCGGTCAAAAATTTGGCAGTACAGTATTGCAGCCTGTGGGGGGTGGGTGGGTGGCTGGCTGCCTGCTTACTTGCGCTTGCATTCCAAGGAATGGGGTAGGGACAACTGAATGCTGCAGTGGGACAAGGACGTGAACGGTGATTGTTGCAAGTCTGCAACGACAGGTTCATGGCGGGATGCATCTTCACATGCGCCAAGGATCACTTATGATGGGCACACTTTTAGGCAGTGACCTGGGAGTCAGAGATGCTTCCAGAGGTCTTCCCCATGCTGTTCCCATGACTTTTCAGCACTGTATGCATGTGTCTGATGATGTGTCACATACCACATGGCCAGATAAGGTTGTAAAATGTTAAAATGAAATTTCCTGGTGAATGCATTTGTCTTGGTTGAAAGCAATGCAAAATTGCAAAAACGCATCAAAAACGTGTGAACATAGCCCAAGGTGTGGAGGAGTATTTTTGTTTTTGGTTATTTATTTTGCTTTATATACATTGTACATGTCATGGAAAGGATGTTCCTTAACATATTTCTCAGGAAAATCCATTTTGGTTTCATTTTGGTATGTTATATTGTGAGTCTGTAAAAGTTGCGTAATACCTCTGACAACGTTGTTGACAGAAGTGACCTGGGAGTCAGAAATGCTTCCAGGGGTCTTCCCCATGCTGTCCCCATGTCATTTGAGCACTGTTCCCATCGATATGGGCAATTTTTGAGCCCTCTGCAGACCGCCGGGGGGAGCCGCCTGAAAAATGCTCGAATTTCCCATAGACTTACATTGGGCTCGTTACACCCAAGTATTCCAATTTTCTCGACCCGAGCAACGAGTACCCAAGCATTGTAGTGCTCGCTCATCACTAGTGCACAGCATTCTTTATCCTGCATGGAGATGGTGGGGAGGGGGGTTTGATGAGGGAGATGATCCCTGTGACACATTTCATTCAAGTCCTTATCTTCCTGCCCAATAATACTCTACACTGTTAGTTCAGGGATTTTATCTGACCTGAGTTTAGTTTCTCTCCTGATCTGAATCCTGTTCAGTTGCCTTCTGTCAGATACAAATAACAAACCACCTTTCTCTAAGGCTCCAGCCAGAACAGTAAACAACTTCCCCACAATTCCCCTGGGGCTCTGCTAAAACACTCCAACTCCTATGACTGTGTTAACCCCTCTAGTTGCTGGATGCTTCTAAAGCACAACACTTCCTGTCTCTTGTGACTGTGTTAACTCTTATAGTTGCTGGATGCTTTTGAAGCAACTGCACTACTTCTGCATGTCACACTGTCCTTTGCGGTCTTAAAAAAGGCCCAGGCTAGGCAACCCTTGCCGTCCCTGAGAGCTGTAGACCCGCGACTGCTGCTGGTCACTGCCAAGTATGCAGTGCTCCTCGTGCTTGCATCACTCCGTGTTTGCACCATAGGACGCAACATAACTTCCTCGTCTTCCTCCTCCACCTCCTCAGATGAGCTACTCAGCTGTGTGCCTCTGCTTTCACACCAAGTTGGATGTACATCCTCAATCATTATCCAATGTGTTATCCCATTCCTCGCCCTCAGAGTCACCCTCCTCCTCTTCTTGCCATGACAGCACAGTACAGTCGAGGGTCTCCCCCTGTACGGAGAACAATATCTGCCCCAAACTATTTTAAGTTGAGATGCAGTCTACTTTATATACCCATTTTGAGTTTATCAGGTCTGTGTACCCCTGTGTGGAGAAGAATATCTGTCCCAAACAATTTTAAGCTGAGATGTAGTCTGCTTTATATACCCATTTTGAGTTTATCAGGTCTGTGTACCCCTGTGTTTAGAAGAATATCTGCCCCAAACAATTTTAAGCTGAGATGTAGTCTGCTTTATATAGCCATTTTGAGTTTATCAGGTCTGTGTACCCCTGTGTGGAGAAGAATATCTGCCCCAAACAATTTTAAGCTGAGATGTCGTCTGCTTTATATACCCATTTTGAGTTTATCAGGTCTGTGTACCCCTGTGTGGAGAAGAATATCTGTTCCAAACAATTTTAAGCTGAGATGTAGCCTGATTTATATAACACGGTAGAAAGAAAACCAATTTCTATGTTATCATGTGTTCTCCTGTGAGAACAATATTTGCACCAAACAATTAATTTACATTGAGTATAAGTATTATAATGGGGACAGACACCTCTTCCACTGCAGCCAAACCAGCAGATGGAAACACAATCAGAAGTGTTCACATTTAAAAAAATTTGGGCCCAACACGACCATTTCCGTGGCCAATAGATTGAAGATGGTGGAGTTCAACCTCTTAGCTTTGTCATGTGTAGGATGAAACAATCTTTTACGTGACCACAAATATGGGACCGCGGGCTGGCTGCAGTGCTGAGAGAGGGGTGAGTATGGTGAACCGGACAAACTGCTGGTCCGTGAGTGAGGTTCAGGGGAACATGTTACGGTGGATTGAGAAAGATGTGGTGTGCTCGGTGAAACAAACACCGCATGCATGTTCGCTTCCATTACAGCTGACAGGCTCTCACTTAACCTGACTGGAGGGGGTAGAGGAGCAGAGGTTCCACGGGCGAGACCTGCGTGCCAATACTTGCCATGGTAACAGAGGAAGAGTAAGACGCAACGGATGAGGTTGATGGGGCAGCTGTCGGTTGTTGAGGTCCGCTGGTCTGCATTTTATCGCATTGATATTGCCAGAGTAAAGCATATTGACTGCGCATGTGAAGGTTCATGCATATAGTAGTCAAATTATGGCACTCTTTTATCGCAAAGTTTGCAGATAATGTGAGCTGGCTCATCCTTTGCGGGTCACAAAAAAGGCCCAGGCTAGGCAACCATTGCCATCCCTTGCCAGCTGCAAACCCAAAGCTGATGCTGGTCACTGCCATGGTTGTCACTAAGGATGCAGTGCTCCTCGTGCTTGCATCACTCCGTGTCTGTGCCATAGGATGCAACGCAACCTCCTCGTATCCCTCCTCCTCCACCTCCTCAGATGAGCTACTCAGCTGAGTGCCTCTGGGTTCACACCAAGTTGGATGTACAACCTCATCATCATCCAATGTGTTATTCCATTCCTCGCCCTCCTCCTCTTCTTGCCCTGACAGCACAGTACAGTCGAAGGTCAGAAAGCTGCCCGTACCCATTTTCCCCCCCCCCTGTATGGAAAACAATATCTGCCCCAAGAAAATTTAAGTTGAGATGTAGCCTGCTTTATATACCAATTTTGAGTTTATCAGGTCTGTGTACGCCTGTGTGGAGAACAATATCTGCACCAAAAAATTATATAACTATTGTAACGGAGACCAAAACCTCTTCCACTACAGTCAACTCAGCACATGGAAACCCAATCAGGAGTGTTCACATTTCCTTAAATTAGGGCCTAATGCCACCGACGTGGTATCAATTTAAGTACAGTAGAAATAGAATAATTAGGACCGACAGGAGTGTTCCCATTTGAAAACATTTGGGCCTAAAATCACCAAAGTGGCATTAATTTTACTAGAGTATAAGTAGTATAATGGGGACCGACACCTCTTCCACTAGCCAACCCAATAGACGGAGACCCAATCAGGATTCCCCACATTTCCAAAAATTACTGGCAGACACCAGCAAAGTGGCATCAATTTCAGTACAGTAGAAATTGTACAATTAGGAACGACACCTCTTCCACTACAGCCAACCCAATGGATTGAGAGACCAAATCTGTATTCTCCACATTTCAAAAAATTAGGGCCTAAAACCTGCAGCAGCAAGAACAAGCACACAAGCCATATCACAGACTGCAATTCCGCAAGATCAATGCAGCACACTAAAAACTACAACATCGCCTACCTTGTACAGTCTGCAATTGGGGTGCAAAAGTCCTTTGAGATCCATGACTTGTTCATCTTGGTGAAAGTTAGGCGGTGAAAACACATTCATGGGACAGCTGGGTGCGCTTATCCGTCAGGATACCACCAGCAACGCTGAACACACGTTCTGAGAGAACACTGGCTGCCGGGTATGATAAAACCTCCAAGGCGTTACAGGCGAGCTCAGGCTATTCATTCATTTTTGAAGACCAAAATGTAAAAGGGTCAAAATCCTCCCTGATGGTATTCATATTGAGCTCTAGATAGTCCTCCACCATCCTCTGCACTCGTTCTCCACATGTCAGACTTGTACTCTGTTGTGCTGGTGCACGAGCTGGTCTAATAAATGTGTGAAAGGACTCACAGAAATTGCTTCTGCCACTTACTCTGCTGTTGCTAATGTTTTGGCATTGATGAACTGACGTGCCGGAGCTGCAATGCACACTGTGTTCCTCACTCCTATCTTGGGGAAAAGCAATAATTAAGGTTGCTTAAAAGCTTGTTTCGATACTCCAACATTAGCGGGTCCCTTTCCAGGGCTGGAAGCATCTGGCTAAATTTACTCTTATAACGTAGATCTAACAGAGTGGAAACCCAGTACTCTGCATTATTTTGAATCCTAACTATACGGGCATCATGTTGCAGAAAGTGCAGCAAGAAGCCACTCATATGTCGGGCTCTTCCAGGTGGTCCAAAGCCAGACTCTATTGTTGGCTGCGTAACACTGATGTATGTTTCCTCCATCCCCTCCTGCGAACCACGTTCAACAGAGAGGGGATGATTATCATCTTCATCTTGTGACTGTTGCTTGCCCATCACCTCATCCTCCTACATTTGTTCCTCAGCTCTTGCACCTTTACTAACAGTATGTCAGGTATCACCAAACCCCCTCGATCGCAGGAAGCGATCATCACTTGCCATCCACCTGTGTGACGACAGTCTGGAACTTTGAGACATTCTTATCGCTTCCGCATCCTCCTCTTCTGGGACAACCACCTCCTGCCACATGCTATTTAATGTCTGCTCTAGCATGTCGATGACCGGAATAGTGGTGCTGATGACGGCATCGTCAGCGCTAACTAGTTTAGTATCCATTTCAAAACTGTGCAGAAGGATGCAGAGGTCCTTAATCTGTTCCCACTCCATAAACGTGATATGCCCCACATCCATACTGCGTTGGCCCAGGCTATACGACACGACATGACATACTGCGTCAGGGCTCATTGCTGCTGCCATAGTCGCTGCAACATGTGCAGAGTGGAATTCCACCGTGTCAGCATATCGCATATCAACCTGTTAACTGGCATGGAGAAAGACCTCTGTATCGATGCAAGTCGATGACATGAGGGATGCGAACGGCGGAAGCGAAAACACATCTTCCGTACTTTCTGAAGCAGCTCATCCAGGCCGGGATAGTGGCGGAGAAATCGCTGTACCACCAGGTTGAGGATGTGAGCCATGCAAAGCATGTGTGTGAGTTCGCCTTGGCGTAGGGCTGCCAACAGGTTCACACCGTTATCGCACACGGCCTTCCCTGGCTCCAGGTTCAGCGGAGACAGCCATTGCTGAAACTGAGACTGGATAGGCAACTCTTCAGCTGTATGACTGTGATCTCCAAGGCATATTAATTTGAAAACTGCATGATTGTGGTGAGCCCTGGCTGCGCAGTATGGAGGTGGTGTGGATTTGCTGTACACTGTTGGAACGCGGGTCTCGTTGATTGCCCAGAGGTTGATTGCCCAGGTGGAGAAGCAGAAGCAGTGGAGGAAGTGTGAAATACAGAGGTTTGTTCTGTATGCCTTGGGGATTCCAAGATTTGTGGAGCAGCCCCTTCCCCGCCTGCCCCCACAGCCACCAGAGTCACCCAGTGCCCAGTCAGCGAGATGTAACGCCCTTGGCCATGCTTACTCATCCAGGTGTCTGTGGTGAAATGCACCCTGGCAGACATAGATTTAGTCAAGGAATGGGTAATGTTGTATGCAACATGCTGGTGTAGCGCAGGCAAAGCTTTCTTAGAGAAGTAATGGCGACTGGGCAATTTGTACTGGGGGACTGTGACAGCCATCAGCTTTCGGAAACCGTCTGTATCTATCACGCGGAATGGCAGCATTTCCATGGCCAACAGATTTGGGACGGTGGAGTTCAACCTCTTAGCTTTGTCATGTGTAGGATGAAACAATCTTTTACATGACCACAACTGCGGGACCGAGGGCTGGCTGCGGTGCTGAGAGAGGGCGGAGTACAGTGAAACGGACAAACTGCTGGACTGTGAGTGAGGTGCAGTCATCCTACTCCGTCCTGCCCCGAATCCAACCTAAAAAAAATTTGGGCATCAGTGCAGATGGTATCCTCCTCTTCTTGACTCTGTGAATGTTTGGAGTACACTTCTAATGCCCATGGTATAAAATAGGTTAACAGTTCTACAGACTCGCCCATCTGTGGTTTGCTACAGTCAGTTGGGCACTTGGACAGTTGTGACATGGGGGGAAGCAAGGTTAATTAGGATACCACCTCTGTGGACTGTACTGTGTGTGATGTTGAGGTGGAGGAAAAAGAGGAGAGGCCACTTGAAGTAGCACATTCCATCCACTTGAGCAAATGCTCTTTCTGACCCTTATCAACAAGGCATATCACTGTGCGGCTGCCAAAGAAAGGGAGTGGAGTAGTCCATCCAGTAACAGAAGTTGTCAGTTGTCTTTGGATAGAACATGACTGTGTTGGTTCACTAGTGCTTTTACTAACATTACCACCTACCCCATGTATACCTTGAACACCAAGTCTATTCCCCCTTCCACTACGACCTCTCTTTTTCCCTCTCATGTTGCTCAGATACTGTGGTAGGAGCACGCTATTAGCAAAACAGTATTCGATTTTTTCCTCTGCAACAGCTCTGCACACACCTGAATTTCAGCGTCACTAAATGACAAGGTAATATATGGCTTGCTGTATAACATTACTAACCAAACAAAGTTGTTTTTTTTTTACGTGGATGACGCCTGTATAACATACAAGATATTCACAAAACTATTTCAAACTGAGATGTCCCTGCTGTATAACGTTAGGAGCCGAGCAAAGTATTTTTTTTACCGTGGATGAGGCCTGTATAATATAGAAGATATCCTCTAAACTATTTCAAACTGAGATGTCCCTCCTGTATAACATTAGGAACCAAACAATGTATTTTTTTTACTGTGGATGACGCCTGTATAACATAAGTCATATTCTCCAAACTATTTCAAACTCAGATCTAGCCTGCTGTATCACGGTAGGAACAGCAAAAAATAAATTTTTTGACTCTGCACAAGCTCTGAATACAGCTGAATTTCACCGCCACTAAAAGGACTAGGTGTCTTATAGCAGAGTGTAATACGTTTGCGACAGAAAGAAATATTTTTTGGACTCTGCCTAGTAACAGAAAAAATATATTTTTTTACTCTGAAAACATCTGAAGTTCACCGCCACTAACGTAGTAGCTGACATATAGCAGAGTGTATGACATTTGCCACAGAAAAAAATCTTTTGTGGACTCTGCCTAGCAAGACAAACAATCAATTTTTTAAATTTGAAAACAACTGAGGTTCACCGCCACTAAGATAGTAGGTGGCTTTTAGCAGAGTGTATCTTGCCATACAAAAAATCTTAGGTGGACTGTGGCTAGCAACAGAAAAAATCTTTTTTTTTTTACTCTGAAAACAGCTGAAGTTCACCGCCACTAAGGTAGTAGCTGACATATAGCAGAGTGTATAACGTTTGCCACACAAAAAAATCTTTGGTGGACTCTGCCTGCCAACAGAAAAAAATATTATTATTTATTTATATAGCACCATTGATTCCATGGTGCTGTACATAGGAAGGGGTTACATACCAAATACAGATGTCACTTACAGTAAACAAATTAGCAATGATAGACTGGTACAGAGGGAAAGGGACCCTGCCCTTGCGGGCTTACATTCTACAGGATCGGGGAAGAAGACAGTAGGTTGGGGGGGGTGGCAGTAGCTCCGGTGTTGTTGAGGTAGCAACATGCTATGACCTTCATGGCAGGCTGTAAGCTTGTTTGAAGAGATGGGTTTTCAGGTTCAGTCTGAAGGATCCAAAAGTGGAGGCTAATCGAACGTGTTGCCCACGATGCAGAAATGCTCTGGATTTTTCCTGAGCGTTTCTGCATCTACCTGGCAGAAAAAATGCATGCGGATTTTACAGCCATGGACAAGCGTTTGTCACGCGTTTTGCACATGTGATTTCTGCATGCGGGTTGTCAAGCGCTTTTCCAAGCGATTTTAGCATCACTTGGAAAAGTGCTTGTCAACTTGGTCACACTATATAAATCCATGCAACCAGCATGGATTTATATAGTGTGACAAAGTTAATAGTTAAAAAAAAGAATAAAATGGTAAAAAAAAACAAAAACATTATACTCACCAGTCACATGACTAAATGACGTCATGGAAGGTCCTTTTACACCACCGCGAGCCAATGGGGAGCCTGGACGCACCGTACAGGACACGGGGGCCATCAGAAGGTGAGTATAATGTTTTTTTCTATTTTAAAATCTTTTTTTTACAGGTACTATGGTACCTCTTCTCCAGACCCTGGTACCATCCGCACAGTGAATTGCTTAATATCCGCATGTGCACATGTACAGTCATGGCCAAAAGTATTGAGAATGAGACAAATAGTAATTTTTCCAAAGTTTACTGCTTCATTTTTTGTAATGGCAATTTGCATATACTCCTGAATGTCAAAGAGTGATCAGCTTAACAGCAATTACTGTACTTGCAAAGTCAATATTTGCCCAGAAAATGAACTTTAACCCCCAAAACACATTTCAACATCATTGCAGTCCTGCCTTAAAAGGAGCAGCTAACATCGTTTTAGTGATTGATCCATTAACACAGGTGTGGGTGTTGATGAGGACAGGGCTGGCGATCAATCAGTCATGATTAAGTAAGAATGACATCACTGGACACTTTAAAAGGAGGCTGGTTCTTGGTATCATTGTTTCTCTTCAGTTAACCATGGTTATCTCTAAAGAAACATGTGCAGCCATCATTGCACTGCACAAAAATGGCCTAACAGGGAAGAGTATCGCAGCTACAAAGATTGCACCTCAGTCAACAATCTATCGCATCATCAAGAACTTCAAGGAGAGAGCTTCCATTGTTGTCAAAAAGGCTCCAGGGCGCCCAAGAAAGACCAGCAAGCGCCAGGACTGTATCTTAAAACTATTTCAGCTGCGGGATCGGACTACCAGCAGTGCCGAGCTTGCTCAGGAATGGCAGCAGGCTGGTGTGAGTGCTTCTGCATGCACTGTGAGGCGGAGACTCTTTGAGCAAGGGCTGGTTTCAAGGAGGGCAGCAAAGAAGCCACTTCTCTCCAGAAAAAACATAAGGGACCGACTGATATTCTGCAAAAGGTACAGGGAGTTGACTGCTGAGGACTGGGGCAAAGTCATTTTCTCTGATGAATCCCCTTTTCGATTGTTTGGGACATCTGGAAAACAGCTTATTCGGAGAAGAAGAGGTGAGCGCTACCACCAGTCTTGTCTCATGCCAACTGTAAAGCATCCTGAAACCATTCATGTGTGGGGTTGCTTCTCAGCCAAGGGAATCGGCTCACTCACAGTCTTGCCTAAAAACACAGCCATGAATAAAGAATGGTACCAGAATGTCCTCCAAGAGCAACTTCTCCCAACCGTCCAAGAGCAGTTTGGTGCCCAACAATGCCTTTTCCAGCATGATGGAGCACCTTGCCATAAAGCACAGGTGATAACTAAATGGTTCATGGAACAAAACATAGAGATTTTGGGTCCATGGCCTGGAAACCCCCCAAATCTTAACCCCATTGAGAACTTGTGGTCAATCATCAAGAGACGGGGGGACAAACAAAAACCAACAAATTCTGGCAAAATGCAAGCATTGATTATGCAAGAATGGACTGCTATCAGTCAGGATTTGGTACAAAAGTTGATTGAGAGCACGCCAGGGAGAATTACAGAGGTCTTGAAGAAGAAGGGGCAACACTGCAAATATTGACTTGCTGCATTAACTCATTCTAACTGTCAATATAACCTATTGGTACTCATAATATGATTGCAATTATATTTCTGTATGTGATATAAACATCAGACAAACACTAATAAAAACCAGAGGCCAGCTGATCATGTGAAAATATAATTTTGGTGTCATTCTCAAAACTTTTGGCCATGACTGTAGTCATGCGGATATTAAGTGATTCAATGCAAGTCAATGGTGGCAATTACGCTGCGTGTCCGCAAAATTAATGGCCATGCTGCGGATTTTTCCGCAATGATAATCCGCAGCGGAAATTTCCGCAGCATTTGCACACCACATGCGGTTTATCATTGGGCAACATTGCAGACCTTCTACCTAGCATTTTTTAAGAATTTTCACGGTGGCATTGCCGCTGCGGAAACGCTTAAAAAACGCATAGTGGGCACGCAGCCTTACTCCGAGGCAGCGGATTGCCGGTACAGGGGAAAGTGTGATGTGATTTAATGTAATAGAAAGATCAGATGGGGAAGATATGCGATATGGAGGAAAGATAATGAGTTCAGTTTTGTCAACATTGAGCTTGAGGAAGCGAGAGGAGAAGAAGGAGGATATGGCTGATAGACATGCTGGGATTCTGGACAGCAGAGAGGTGACATCTGGGCCAGAGAGGTAGATCTGGGTGTCATCAGTGTACAGATGGTACTGGAAGCCATGGGATTTTAGGAGCTGTCCCAGGCCAAGGGTATATATTGAGAAGAGTAGGGGTCCTAGGACAGAGCCTTGAGGGACTCCAACAGAGAGGTGGTGGGATTAGGAGGTAGTGTGGGAGTGGGAGACGCTAAATGTGCGGTTAGAAAGGTATGAGGAGATCCAAGATAGGGCAAGGTTTTTGACGCTAAAGGAAGAGAGAATCTGTAGTAGGAGGCAGTGGTGAACTGTGTTGAAGGCAGAGGACAGGTCAAGAAGAAGGAGTGCAGAGAATTGTCTGTTAGCTTTGGCTGTAAGTAAGTCATTAGTCATTTTGGTAAGGGCAGTTTTGGTGGGATGGTGGGGGCGGAAACCAGATTGTTGGTTATTGAAGAGAGAGTTAGATGAGAAGTGAGAGGAAAGTTCAGCGTGAACATGTTGCTCAAGGAGTTTGGAAGCAAATGGGAGCAGCGATATGGGGCGGTAGCTGGAATAGGCGGTTGGGTCGAGGGATGGGTTTTTGAGGATGGGTGTGATTGTGGCATGTTTGAAGGCAGAGGGGAAGGTACCAGAAGTTAGTGATAGTTTGAAGAGATGGGTTAGGGATGGGATGAGTGTGGGAGTGAGATTGGGGAGGAGGTGGGATGGGGTCGAGTGCACAAGTGGTGAGGTGTGATTTGGAGAGGAGACGAGTGAGGTCTCCTTTCGTGATGTTGGAAAGGGAGGTTATGAGGAAGGGCAATGGTCTGGGAAACAAAGGGGTTGTGGTGGTCGGATAGTAAAGACTTGCCGTGTTTGGTCAATCTTGTTTTTAAAGTGTGTGGCAAACTCCTCAGCAGAGATGATGGAGGTCGGAGGGGGCAGTGGAGGGTGGAGGAGAGAGTTAAAAGTGTTGCATAACTGTTTGGGGTTGTAGGATAAGGAAGATATGAGGGTTATGAAGTAGGCCTGTTTAACAGAGGTGAGGGCTGATTTGAATGTGAGTGTTGCTTGTTTGAATGCAGTGAAGTCATCTTGTGAATGTGTTTTACATCTTGTGAATATATTTGTTTTAGTGTGCATACAGCTGAAGTTCACCCACCAAAAAAATGACAAACTGGACTAACACAGCTCGCACTATCACATTAGTAAATGAAAAAAAAGGTTTTTGTGCTCTGCACTCAGTAGCTCTGCACTGACAAGCTCTGCAGACAGCTGAATTTCAACCCCACAAAATCAAAAAGTGGCCTACAAGGGCTTGCTTTATCACATTAGCAAGTGCAAAAATAGATTGAAGGTATATTCCTGCATGGAGCACAGACAGTACAACCGGTGCACAACACTGTTCTATGCCATAGGCCCTGTTGTTTCTGTCATAATCTCAGTAATTGCACAAAAACAAAAAGAAGTGCTGAAAGGTTGATTGAACAGGTACACAGCACAGGACTTATCTACACTATCTGACTTCCACAGAAGCACCCATCTATCTAGCTAATATGTCTCATTACACAGGAGCTGGGTGCAGGAGCAGCGTCTATCAAGAGTGACATGCATAAAATGGCGCTGAGGGAAAATGGTCGATTTTTATATAGAGAGAACATGTGATTTCAGCAGCCAATTGCAGAAGCCATTGTGTCTGGGACACTGTGGATGCTTCCTGCGCTCTGATTGGCTAGCCGTGCTTTCCTGACTTAAAGTTACCGCCTACAGGAAAAAAAAAAAACAGCGCGCCACTGATCTGACCTGTTCTGAGCTATTACCAGCCCCCCACTCATCTACCACGTCCCCTTGATCATCATACACAAGCACTATACTAGCAAAACTGTTAAAAACGCTGTAGTTGCCCAGCAATCACGTAACCATGCAAATTCGTCGAACGTTACAGATTTTTCCCGAATTTAACAAATTTTGCTCACCTTTCTGATCACGAATCCGAATGTGCCACATTCGTGTTGAACTTAAGTTTGGAGATCGGATTTCGAACATACTCGCTCATCACTACCCAGCACTTGAGCATTTTAGTGATCGATCATCACTACTGGCTTCCACTCCACATCTTGGTTCCTCATCCTGCAGTGACATGTTCTCACACATCACAACTGTCTGGGATATCACAGATAAGCTCCCCATTAGCTGTGTGTCCATGTTTGGGACTCGTTTCTGCTCAGCCCTTATTCACATAGGATGTCACTATGACACATGGTAAGGTTTTTAATATTAGAGGTTAGGACCATCCCGAACTTGGGTACAGCTTGACACTCGTGGGATGGCTTCTACGCTTTTTTTTTAAACCAAAAACAGTGTTACTTATATGCACTATTGCTTTTAATTATTTACTTGCAGCAGGGTATTTGTTCATTTTGTTTCTGTCATGGGTTTTTTCATATCATAGATACAGTTGAATGCAATTGTGCAGTGGGGGGGTCTTAGATACACAGGCTGAATAGTGAAGTAGGGAGCTGAGTCTCAGTGCAGCAAGCATGGTCATAGCACTATATTGTTCGTGTTGTGCAGAGCCACACACAGCACAGGCCAAAGCAGCCCATCATGGAAAAGGTGCTAAGTGAGTAGATTTTTTAGCTAGAGCATTATTCTGAGTGTGCAGAAGGGGCATCATACTGTAAGGGCATGACATTGTGTTTGGGGGCATCATAAGGACACCATAATATGTGGGGCACTGTGAGGGGCATCATGCTGTGTGGAACAGCACTGTATATGGGTCATTATATTGTGTGGGAGCCACTGTGAGAGGCATCTTAATAATTAAGTTTGTATGTACTGTGGGGGCATCATAGCTTGTGGAACGAATGTGCTATGGGAGCACCATACTACTGTACGTGTGCGCGTTTGTGTGTGTGTGAGAAAATTCACTGTGGTCATCATACTGTATGGAGGGCGTAAACACTGTGGAGGCATTATATGGTGTGAAAGATAAACTGGGGGCAACTTGTTATGTCTGTGGGGGCATCATATTGTGTAGAAGAAATGTTTTATGGGGACCTCAAACTTTATGGAGGGTAAAACACTGTGGAGGGATCATAAGTGTGTTTTTGTGTGTGTGTGCATGCGCACTGTGGGGGCATCATAACTTGTGTGGTGGGGCATTGTTGGGGCAAATTGTGTGGGCCAATTGTAATGTGTGGGTTGACATCTTTGAGGGCATGTTACTGTGGATGGCCCCTCTGGGGCATCATGGGAATTCATCATACTGTCTGGAGGGCCATAAAGAGTATTGTAATGGTTGAGAGCACTAAGGGGCTTCACTAGAGGCACTATTTCTGTAGGAGACAAAAAAGGACTAGTCAGAGTTAAGGGCGTGGCTTGGCATAAAGAAATTTGTATGCCACAATACATATTACTCTTGCTTAGCTTTAAAAGTTTGGAGGTATGGTCTTCTTGTCATTGACTGGTTGATGGACAACATGCAACCTGCTCTTTATTATAGACTCCACTCCAGGTCATCTAGGTTGCAGCAATGATATACCAGCACCTACTGATGCCATAATAGAGAACCCAGACTGAGGCTCCAGACATGACCTGAATGCTGGTATTGTTGGCTTATTTGTTAGTGCTGGTATTGCTAAATCTAATTGATTGGCATTACTGACCTTGTGATTTGGACTGTTTATTGATTTAAGTTCTTCTCGTCTTATGGCTTGGTGTACTATGGATCTGATATTGCCTTTTTTTTGGATTTTGCTATCTCTTCCAGAGTTTGTACTTCTGCTTACCTTAATATGACCCCCTGCTTGTCTTACTATGCTATCTTCAAAAACTAGCAATTTTCATTCATTGCCAATCCACACTACTCCGGCCCTCCAGGTACCACAAACCTGGGTATTCTCTGCTATAAAGTCCACACATGTGAGGGTGTTCATAGGTGAAGTCAGCATAATCTCTTAGATCCTGTGCTTGGTTTAGCTTGCAAAAATTGGACTGTCCACATATAGTAGTGGTGGAGGTTATAGTCTGCTCCCGGAACTAGAAAGGGTTAAAAGCACGTTCCCGAAGTTAGAATCCTCTGGTGCTACAGTTTGGCATAGGTAGGGTTAACTGTGACATCCGGCCCAGTAGAGGAAGGGGGAACTCAGTGCTAGTGTCTAGTGCAGGAAGTGAGCACAGTCAGTAGTGTGCAGTACTGCAGAAAGTTAGCAGGCTCTGCAAAGGCTTCTAGGGTAGACGTGGGCCTAGTATCCCAGACAGTGGATCGACTGAGAATCCCTCCCTTAGCCGGCCTGGGAACCTCGAGGAAGTCGTTGGGGGCCTGGGGACGCATTCTGTCTGTGAGGCTGCAGAAGAAGTCAAGACTCAAGCTCTAGGAGGTGGAGTGAATTGGGATCCAGCTATGCTGTCATTGGTGAGGAAGAGCCTCTAGGGCTAGAGAAGAAAGCAACAGAGATGCTTCACCTAAATCGGGAACCAGGGCTGAAGTTGTATCTGGTACCTGTGGGAAAGATGACAAACCGTTGGGTCTTATCCTTTATACCTGCCTGTAAATACTGCCAGTTACCAAGTAAAGTTCTGGTTGTTTTTATAAACTCTGTGTCCTCTGAATTGATTGCTGCCCTGTTCCAGAAGAAGAATTCCTGGAGTCAGAAGTGGCCTGCTGGCCAGAAGTAAGTGGGAAACACCACATACACAGCAGCACACTAGAGCAAGGACACACTTTGTCTGTAGGGAGCCAAAGCGAGCATGGGCTACAGCTCGCCCATGACAACCTCGTTTGGGCACCTTACACACTCAGAGGATTTCCTGTTTATGTTTTTTTAGAGGGAAGAAGGAGCTTATGAATGATGTACCGTATCTCACTGTAAGCCTGTAAAGAAAGAAAGAAACACAAACATATGTAACAGCACGCCGAAATATATGCTAGTGTTAAATATAAATATGAGGAACTTTTTAAGAAGATTTCAGCCATAAATATTTACTTTTGAAAAATTGTGACACTAGTGACTACTCACGGATAAGCCATAACGCTGGGTAGTCAAAAGCCAGGAGAGACTGTCATAGACAGAGGGGTGAGATGAAAGCGTAGTCAGGAAACAGTTGGAGGTCAATACTCCAAGAAGGTAGCGGATCACAATAAAAGGGCTAGACAAAAGAATGGTCAAGACAAATCCTAGGTCGAGCAGAAAAGATCAGAATACCAGACAAGAAGCAAAGAGCAAGCACACACTTCATGAGCAAAGCTACAACTAGCAGCAATCAAAGCCAGAGAGCTGGTTACGTAGCCAGGTAATTACTCTGGACAAGAGACACATGGTTGAAGCCCCGGCACATCCTGGTTCTGATTAGATGGCTAAACTGTCACTCCAGACACTGACAGCTCAGCACGCCCCCCACATCCGATTGCATGGCTGAACTGTCCATCACCATACTGACAGCTCAGCATGCCCTATTCCAAGATTGGATGGCAGAACTGTCATTTACTGTGTCCAGACACTCAGATAGGAGGAATCAGGACAAAAATACATTTTAAAAGCTACCTAGTTGGACAGGTGGATCACTGGTGGCTTCTCCCCACCCTCTTCTTTTGAGTGACAGGTCTCTCCCAATACAAGCAGTCAGGGCATTCTAGGGGAGGGAGAAGCTGTCAGGGACCCGCCTGTCCGACTAGTCTCCTGTGCAGCTTGGTCCCTGGTGGCTACTAAACCATGTTTTTTCTCTAGAATGTCACCACATTTCAGAGTATATATAGTACATATATGGCTAAAATCATGCAACTAGTGTTGGATACATGCTGGCCATGGATTGCGCAGCATGTATCGGCTGTCAGATTATCTTTAAATTTCTTAGCGTACATTTTGAACCAGATTTTGTGAGTCTATCTGCCAGACAACAAGGTAAACACTTCAGAAAGGACCCTACACTTACTTCTCCTGGGCTAAGCCCTACAAAATTGGGGCAAAGATCCAGTTTCACTCTGTTCTAATTAAAAATACTTGGACAGATAGTGAGGGTACTACTTTCCCTTTCATTTCAGCATTATTCCAGAAAACACCACTGTGTCAAGCAATTTCCCCATTTGTAATGGCCAACTGACTTTACTTGCACTTAAAGTGAAACTTAACTCTCAAAATTACATAATTAAAAACATCAGACTGAAACACAAAAAAAACCACAGCTCTGCCAATTTTCTCTATGAGAAAACTGCTGCCAGAATCCTCAGGTGATGGATTATCACCTGAGGACAAATCCGCAATGTTCCCAGAGAACAAATCCGCAATGTGAGAGGAGAACAACTAAAAAAGGAAAAAAAAAGTTTAACAATATTAATACATACAATTTTTACTTGCCCCCTTTATTCCTTATTTAAAATATATTAAAAAGTAAATATATTTGGTATCACCGTGTTCATAAGAGTCCAATCTATCAAAATATAACATTAATTAACCCACTTAGTAAACACTATAAAGTGAAAAAAAGTCAAAATGTCAGAATTGCAGCATTTCAGTAGCCTCAACTCTGCATAAATATGCAATAAGAAGTAATCAAAACATTGTATTTACCTTAAAATTATCAATAGAAGCATCATCTTGCTTCCCAAAAATAAGCCCTCACATAGCTCTATTGTCCTAAAAATGAAAAGGATTCGAGTCTTGGGAAATGACAACACATGCAATTTTTTTACACTACTATAAAAAAATATATACACTCCTCAAAAAAATAAAGGGAACACTCAAATAACACATCCTAGATCTGAATGAATTAAATATTCTCATTGAATACTTTGTTCTGTACAAAGTTGAATGTGCTGACAAGAAAATCAAACAAAAATCATCAATGGAAATCAAATTTATTAACCAAGGGAGGCCTGGATTTGGAGTCACCCCCAAAATTCAAGTGGAAAAACACACTACAGGCTAATCTAACTTTGATGTAATGTCCTTAAAACAAGTCAAAATGAGGCTCAGCATTGTGTGTGGCCTCCACGTTCCTGTATGACCTCCCTACAATGCCTGGGCATGCTCCTGATGAGGTTGCGGATGGTCTCCTGTGGGATCTCCTCCCAGACCTGGACTAAAGCATCCGCCAACTCCTGGACAGTCTGTAGCGCAATGTTGGTGGATGGAGCAATACATGATGTCCCAGATGTGCTCAATCGGATTCAGGTCTGGGGAACGGGCGGGCCAGTCCATAGCTTCAATGCCTTCATCTTGCAGGAACTGCTGACACACTCCAGCCACATGAGGTCTGGCATTGTCCTGCATTAGGAGGAACCCAGGGCCAACTGCACCAGCATATGGTCTCACAAAGGGTCTGAGGATCTCATCTCGGTACCTAATGGAGGTTAGGCTACCTCTGGTGAGCACATGGAGGGGTGTGCTTCCCTCCAAAGAAATGCCGCCCCACACCATTACTGACCCACTGCCAAACCGGTCATGCTGAATTATGTTGCAGGCAGCAGATCGTTCTCCACAGTGTCTCCAGACTCTGTAACGTCTGTCACATGTGCTCAGTGTGAACCTGCTTTCATCTGTGAAGAGCACAGAGCGCAAGTGGCGACTTTGCCAATCCTAGTGTTCTGTGGCAAATGCCAAGCGCACTGCACGGTGTTGGGCTGTGAGCACAACCCCCATTTGTGGACATCGGGCCCTCATACCAACCTCATGGAGTCAGTTTCTAACCGTTTGTGCAGACACATGCACATGCACATGCACATGGAATAAATGGCGCTATAATAATAAATAATAATAATAATAATTTGTGGCCTGCTGGAGGTCATTTTGCAGGGCTCTGGCAGTGCTTCTCCTTTTCCTCCTTGCACAAAGGCAGAGGTAGCAGTCCTGCTGCTGGGTTGTTGCCCTCCTACGGCCCTCTCCATGTCTCCTGGTGTACTGGCCTGTCTCCTGGTAGCGCCTCCAGCCTCTGGACACTACGCTGACAGACACAGCAAACCTTCTTGCCACAGCTTGCATTGATGTGCCATCCTGGATGAGTTGCACTACCTGAGCAACTTCTGTGGGTTGTAGAGTTCATCTCATGCTACCACGAGTGTGAAAGCACAACCAACATTCAAAAGTGACCAAAATATCAGCCAGAAAGCATTGGTACTGAGATGTGGTCTGTGGTCCACACCTGCAGAAATACTCCTTTATTGAGGGTGTCTTGATAATTGCCAATAATTTCCATCTATTGTCTATTCCATTTTCACAACAGCATGTGAAATTGATTGTCAATCAGTGTTGCTTCCTAAGTGGACAGTTTGATTTCACAGAGGTTTGATTTACTTGGAGTTATATTCTGTTGTTTAAGTGTTCCCTTTATTTCTTTGAGCAGTGTATATATATACATGTTTGGTATCGCTGTAGTTGTACTGACCTGGAGAATTGTAATACCAGATCATTTCAATCACACATTTAGGCTGCGTGCCTGCTATGCATTTTTCAAGCGTTTTTGCCGCTGAATTTCTACAGCGAAAACACTTAAAAAATGCTTGGTAATACGTGCCCCATTGTCCCCAATGATAATCTGCATGTGCTGTGCACATGCTGCGGAAATTTCCGCTGCGGATTATCATTGTGGAAAAATACGCAGCATGTCCATAAATTTTGCGGACACGCAGCATAATTGCCGCCATTGACTTGCATTGAAACGCATATTATCTGTGTCAGCACATTTGCACACACGGATAATATGCTTTTCTATGTGTGGATGGTACCCGGGTTTGGAGAAGAGGAGACTCTCCTCCAGACCCAGGTACCATAGAACCTGTTAAAAAAAGAATTTAAAATAAAAAATAAAGATTATACTTACCTTCCGATGGCCCCCGGTATTTTCTCCGCTGCGTCCGGTCTTTTGTATGGGTCGCGGTGGTGTGAGGACCCGACATGACGTCATTTAGTCACGTGACAGGTCACGTGACCGCTTACGTCGGCGGTCGCATGACGTGTCACATGACTCAATGACATCATCCGACGGAGCAGAGAAAACACCGGGGGACATCGGAAGGTAAGTATAATCTTTATTTTTTATTTTTTACCATTCTTATTCTTTTTTTTTAACTATTACTTGGTCACACTATATAAATCCATGCCGGTTGCATGGATTTATATAGTGTGACCAAGTTGTCAAGCACTTTTCAAGTGATACTAAAATCGCTTGGAAAAGCGCTTGATAACCTGCATGTAGAAATGCATGCAAAAACGCTTGACAAACGCTTCTACATGGCAAGAAAAACGCATGTAAAATCCGCATGCGTTTTTCCTGGCAGGGAGAAGCGGAAAAAAAATGCAGCATTTCTGCATCGTGGGCACTTAGCCTTAAAGCCATTAAAACAAAAAGAAAAAAAAAATTATAGAGTTGCGATTTTTCAACTTGGATTTTTTCCCCTACAAAATACAAACTCTCAAACAGCTATGTCGATGGAATAATAAAAAGTTATGACTCTTTGAATAATGGGAGGAAAAAGTTAAAGCGAAAAACGCCTGATCATTAAGGGGCTAAAGCAGTACAAAATGAAACTTAAAAACAAGGAAAGCTAGGTTAGGTCTCTTTCATGCATCCGGATATTTCCAGTACTGGAAAAACCAGTACCGGAGAAATCCGTGTTCTTGTGTCCGTGTGTACGTGCGTGGTATACGCGTGGCAACCATATGCTGCATCAGTATCACACGTACAGGCGCCTGGGAATCAGGGATATAGTTAGCGCTGTTCCCAAGTGTTGGATGCTGAAGGCATCCCTCATCATGGTCCCCTGCATGCGCTGCGATTAGCACCAGCAGGGGACAATGTTGAGAGTAGTATTCACCTCCCGATGTCTCCAAAACCTGTAAAAATAAGGCTATGTGCCCACGATGCAGATTTGAAGCAGAAATTTCCTGAGCGTTTTTGTCTCTCCTTGCCAGAAAAAACGCATGAAGATTTACATGCGTTTTTGACACGTTTTTGATGCGTTTTTTTAAGCGTTTTTGAACATCAATGAATGATCTTTGGCGCTAAATAAAGTTGGTGGGACATTGCTTAAGCCCATTGGATTACCATAAGAACTGGGGTGAGTATATTGGTTCATTTAAATGATTAAAGAATGGGTCGGTTGTATTTCAAATAAAGTGTTTACACTGTGTCTGTGTGTTTCTTTATTTTGTTTGGTCATGAAAAGGTCTGATTGAAACCTTGACATCACCAGACAAAAGAGCTGGGTGTCAGCTAGTCCCATTCACTCAATCTTCATTAACATTTCTATTCATGTAATTTATGTGACTGCTGTGAGCTGTTTTTTTTTGCCTGGGAATGTGCCACTAGGCAAACATTTTCCCTGGCCATAATTAACATCTCACAGCTGGTTCATTAGCCCCTATGTCCCCCTCCCCGATCAGCACTCAGCATCGCATTGGTCACAACGTATTTATGTTGCATCCAAAACACGGAGTTATAGTGCCGCACTTTTGTTGCCAGTAAATGTGAATCCACATTTCAATTGGTCAAAATCTGCAGCGGAGACTAGCAAGTCTGATATAGAAATTGACATGCTGTGGGTGAGTATGGGTAAGTGGCCACAGTCAGGAGTCGCTGCAGGTTTGATGCTGCGTGTTTATACAGCGTGAAACCCGCAGCGTCCAGATGTTACAGCATAGTGAATGGGATCTCTAGAAATCCCATGTCCACTATGGTTGCATCAGAGGCTGTGGATCACCCACAGACACTGACATGCGGAGGGAAAGCCGACCGCTGGGGGCTGATATTAGTAGCCGCGGAAGGGGCCATTAGCCAACAATGTTCCAAGGCTATTAATATCAGCCCACAGCTGTTTGTTTAGCCTTTACTGGCTAGATTACAGGGGGACCCCAGAAAAAAATTGACGTGGGGTCCCTCTATAAAATCTAGCCAGCAAAGGCTAAACTAGACTGCTGCGGGTTGATATTAATAGCCATGGAAGGGGCCATGAATACTAGCCCCCTCTGCGGCTATTAATAATACCCCTCAGCAGTCCCAGAAATGGTGCATCCATAAGATGCGCCAAATCTGGCACTTAGCCTTGCTCTTCCATGCTGCCCTGTAGTAGTGGCAGGGGGTAATGGGGTTGAGGTTCACATCAGCCTTGTATTGGTGGCTGACGTGAAGCCCAGGTTAGTAATGAGGGTGTCTATAAGACGCCCCCATTACTAACCGCGTAGTAAAATGGTCGGCGCATTTTCAATAAAAGACACGGCCAGAATAAAGAATTTTAATGAAATAAAACAGACATGGTTCTACAATTTTTTTTATTACACGCCTCCGTGAAGCCTTCGATCTCCTGAAAAAAATGTAAAAAAACAATCAACAATATTCCTCACCTGTCCAACGACGTAATCCACGTAACACCAAGGTCCCACGACGATCCGGATCATTTCTACAGCTGTGACATCAGCAATCACTGATGTCACAGCTGTAGAATAAAGCACTGTATACTGACAGGGGTGTAAAATCACAGTGAAGATTAGCTGATGAGCCCCGGTGAGATAGAGAGCGTGGGAAAATTCTTGTGAATCTTCTCACTCTCAGCATCAGCTGATTGGTCATGAGACCGATCAGCTGATTACCAGCTTTAGCAATCAGCTGATGGTCACGTGACCATCTGCTGATTTCTGCGACACTGATCACCTGATGGTCACGTGACCATCAGGTGATCAGTGACGTCACCGCAGGTCCTGGAAGCACACTGTGGGGCGCGAGTCCGTGCCCCGCTGTGTGCAACGAGCCGCCAACGGGACAGCATCGCCCAGGAGGATACCCGGGGCCGCCGGAGAGGTGAGTATGAAGGTTTATTTTATTATTTTTACTTTTTGATTCTTTTTTTCCTTGACGCTGGCACGCGGGCTGGGAGAAGCAGGCTGCTGCTTCTCCCACCCATGCTGCTCTCGCTGTTATCAGCCAGAGCAGCGGTCGGATTCGATTCAATGCAATAGATTAGATTCAATGCAAGTCAATGGGCGCGATTTCACTGCAAAATCGCACCTAAATTGGTTGTGCTCTGGATTTTTCCGCAATG
This sequence comes from Phyllobates terribilis, assembly GCF_046119375.1. Lineage (NCBI taxonomy): Eukaryota > Metazoa > Chordata > Amphibia > Anura > Dendrobatidae > Phyllobates > Phyllobates terribilis. The sequence goes on along the minus strand of NW_027362761.1, from coordinate 976,920,449 downwards.
ATAATCTGTTGCGGATATTTCCGCATCATGTGCACAGCACATGCGAATTATCATTGGTAACCAGAACAGACCTCATACCAAGCATTTTTAATGCGTTTCCGCGGCAGAAATATCGCCGCAGAAATGCATAAAAACCGCATCGTGGGCACACAGCCTAAGAATAAAATAAAAAAATCATTATACTCACCTGGCTTGAGGCGACCACAGACGCTGAGGAGCAGAAGAGAATGACTCGCTGGAGCTAGCGGGCACCTGACCTGTGCTGAGCTCAGTGAGAGGTGTCCTGTCACCCAGTGATTTTTTTTATTTTATTCTTCTTTTTACAGGTTTTGTAGACATCAGGCGGTGAATATTACTCTCAACGTATGATCCGTGTTTTATCAGCGTGGGGCGTTTTGCGGCCCGTGCAGCATGTAAAAAACGGACATGTCAGGGTGTTTTGCCCACAGACACTTGGTCCATGGTAACACACTGACATGTGCACAGACCCATTCATTTGAATGGGTCTACTCGAGCACCCGCAATACTCAGTGCATACTCGAGCACCCAATGCAAACTCAAGGTGCGAGCACTTTAGCTCAACACTAGTCGCCATATCGTCATCTTTTTTTTTTTTTTTTAAATCCCAACCCTAAACCTAGCCTAACCCTAACCCTAGCCCAACCTTAGCCCAACCCTAACCCTAGCCCAACCCTAACCCCAACCCTAGCCCCAACCCTAACCTCAACCCTAACCCCAACCCTAACCCTAGCCCAACCCCAACCCTAACCCTAGCCCATCCCCAACCCTAGCCCAACACTAACCCTAGCCCAATCCTAAACCTAGCCCAACCCTAACCCCAACCCTAACCCTAGCACAATCCTAACCCGAGAGTTTATTTTTTATGCTGTTCCTCGTGCGGTATAAGTGATTAAATGACTTTATTCTTCGGGTCGGTGCAATTACAGCGATACCAGAATCATATCGGGTTTTTATGATTGACAGCTGTCACACACTAAAAGACGCATTTTTTTTAAAATCTAGTTTTTGCGTCGCCATATTTTGAGAGCTATAATTTTCCCATATTTTGGCCGACAGAGTCATGTTATGGCTTGTGTTTTGCGGGATGAGTTGACGTTTTTATTGGTACCATTTTCAGGCATGTGACATTTTTTGATCGCGTTCTATTCTGATTTTTGGGAGGCAGAAAAAAACAAAAACCCACAATTCAGGAATTGTTTTTTTTTTTTTATGCTGTTCCGCGTGTGGTAAAATTTATAAGGTTGCTTTATTTTTTGGGTCAGTACATTTACAGCGGTACCACATTTATATCATTTTTCTATGTTTTGGTGCTTTTACACAATAAAAGCTATTTTATAGAAAAAATTATTTTTTAGCATCGCTTTATTCTGAGAGTTATAACTTTTTTATTTTTCGACTGATGGAGCTGTATGGTGGCTTGTTTTTTGCGGGACAAGATGACATTTTCAGCGGTACAATTTTTATTTATATTCGTCTTTTCTCATTCAAAAAGTCACACAGTGCTCCTTCCCTTCTGAACTCTTCCGTGCGCCCAAACACTGTATTTTCCCCATATATGGGGTATTGGTGTACTCAGGAGAAATTGCACAAAAGTTTTTGGGGTCTATTTTCTCCTCTTACCCTTGTGAAAATAAAAAATTGGCGCAAAAACATAATTTTTGTGGAAAAAGTTTGATTTTTTTATTTTCACGGCTCCATGTTATAAACTTCTGTAAAACACTTGGGGGTTCAGGGTGTTCACCACCTAGATAAGTTCCCTGAGGGGTCTAGTTTCCAAGATAGTGTCACTTGTGGGGGGTACCCACTGTTTAGGCACATCAGTGGCTCCCCAAACGCAACATGGTGTCGGCTAATTATTCAAGCAAATTTTATATTCAAAAAGTCAAATGGCGCTCCTTCCCTTCCGAACCCTGCCGTGCACCCAAACAGTGGTTTTCCCGCACATATGGGGTATCTGCTTACTCAGGAGAAATTGCACAACAAATTGCATGGTGCAATTTCTCCTGTTGCCCTTATGAAAATGCAAAATTGGGGGCTGAAAAACATTTTTGGGGAAATTGCACAACAAATTTTGGGGTCCATTTGTCCATTTTATTGGGTCTAAAGTAACATTTTTGTGAAAAAAGTTAAATGTTCATTTTTTTCTTCCACATTTCAAAAATTCCTGTGAAGCACCTGAAGGCTTAATAAAGTACTTGAATGTGGTTTTGAGCACCCTGAGGGGTGCAGTTTTTAGAATGGTGTCACTTTTGGGTATTTTCTGTCATAAAGACCCTTCAAAGTCACTTCAAATGTGATGTGGTCCCTAAAAAAATGGTTTTGTAAATTTTGTTGGAAAAATTAGATATCGCTGGTCAACTTTTAACCCTTATAGCTCCCTAATAAAAAAAAAATTTGGGTTCCAAAATTGTGCTGATGTAAAGTAGACAGGAGGGAAATGTTATTTATTAACTATTTTGTGTGACATATCTCTCTGATTTAAGGGTATAAAAATTCAAATTTTGAAAATTGCAAAATGTTCAAAATTTTCGACAAATTTCCGTTTTTTTCACAAATAAACGCAAGTGATATCAAAGAAATTTTACCACATTCATGATGTACAATATGTCACGAAAAAACAGTCTCAGAATCAGGGGAATCCGTTGAAGCATTCCAGAGTAATTACCTCATAAAGTGACAGTGGTCAGAATTGTAAAAATTGGCCTGGTCATTAACGTGCAAACCACCTTGGGTTGTAAAGGGGTTAAGTGTTCGGATTGAATTCTAAGGCAATATGTAAGGGGGCTGGACAATGACTGTCACATTCCTACCCTTGCAGACACCAATCACATCATGTGTATTGTGTAATGGGAATTATGCCATGCCTCCTTTGGATATATCGTGTAATGTGATTTGTAATGTATTGTCATGTGGTCATATACAGTGTTATAAGCATACTGACTGTAGTTTACATAGAAAAATATTTTGATTTGAGAGTCCTCAGTGGTTGATACCTTTTAATGGCTAACTGAAAACATGGTAATAAATTGCAAGAAACTACTCAGGTTTCTTCATCAGGCATACAATAACACAAAATCTGAAGAGTCACATATTTATACACAGCAAGACACAGAAATAATTCAATAGATGAGACAAGTGATGTAAAGCAGAACTATGGGAAGAGATAAACAGTTGTGGCCGTAAATATTGGAATAGTTCATAGATAAAGAGTGTGAAAGTTTCATTATCCTGTAAATAAAGTCTGGTCCGGGGCTGTGATGACCCCACAGGTCTGAGGAGCACATTCCTTGGTTGATGTAGAATGACATAAATCCATGCGACACATTCATTCCTGCTCTGAAGGTGTCAAAGGTCGTCATAAGTTTATATTCCCAAACAATTCTGTCTCTCTGAGATTTGAAATGACCTTTTAATACCAGTAATTTCATGTCTGTGATACTGTGATCAGGGATTGAAAAATGTTTTGCTACAGGTAGATCTATTCTTTTTTCTTTTATTGTGTGGCGATGAGAATTCATCCTTGTTCTGAGTTTTTGCCCTGTCTCCCCTACATACAGGCCCCCAGCTGGACATTTGGTACATATAATTAAGTACACCACATTAGATGTGATACAGCTAAAAGTACCTGGGATCTTGTAGCCCTTATGTGAGTTGGGGATCTTCATCTTGTCTGTGGTTATTATAAATGGACAGGTTTTACACTTTTTCTGGATGCAGGGAAAGGTTCCTGTAGCTGGTGGAGATGACACAGAGCTTCTGACAATGATGCTTCTTTGATTTGGGGGATGCCTGAAACACAGAAGTAAGGGGTCTGGAAATATGGATTGTAATCGGGCATCTTTTTGTAGTAAAGGTTGTAGTTTCCATGCAGCTCCCCTTAGCACCTCCAAGTTTGGATTGTAGGTGACTACTAGAAGCACCCGGTTTCTTTTGTGTTATATTATGCCTGATGAAGATACCTGAGTAGTTTCGAAAGCTTGCAATTTATTACCATCTGTTCAGTTAGCCATTAAAAGGTATCAACCACTGAGGACTCTCAAATCTAAATATTTTTCTATCTATTGGCTAAAACGGTACAAAGATGTATATTTTTCCTGTAGTTTAGGTAGTGACGTTAAGGTAGGATAGTGTTAATGTTTGGGACTAGCCCATAGTGGGAGGGTATTAGTGTTAGGCAGTAACTGCTTCCTGTAGCTAGTGAGATAGGGTTTGGAGAGTGAAGAGAGCAGTGCTGCCATGGAGTGATCTACAGTAAAAGGAGACCTAAGGACATGGATAGCGAGATCCTGAAGAGAAGTAACCGACGAGACAGAGCGGCCTTCCAGAAAAGAGTCCTTGGATAGGATGAGAGTCACAAAAACCCTGAGCTTTCAAACACCGAAGGTAATAGGCCTAAACAGGACTGAGTTTATGGGACTAGTGGGGGTCCTGAGCGGTAGATCCAGGGCGCCAGTAGTGGAATAAATAGGACATGTAACCACTGAGTGAGTAGAGAGACTTGCTGATCAGGACTGTGGCATAGAAGCTAGGTTGTGATGAAGTAGGGTGAAACAGTGTCCCTCACTAGCCCTGGAGTAAACTACAGAAAAAGGATACCTTCCCTTGAGAAAGCCGATCAGTATACACGCGAAACGCGCGTCAGGAAGCGGGCTTTCCCTTCTATCTTTTGGATTACTGACCTAGGGTAAGCACTGTTTATCTGCTATCCTCCTCTACTGTGGTGGTTTTTTCTACATGCCCCAATGGGGGGTTCTATTTTCTCCATCGCTAACTGGACTTTTATGGCTGACCTATTTACTAGTGATTTATTTAATCTGGATACTGCCTTAATCTATAGTCCATTCGTAGGGCTCTACTCTGTGGATGCAAGCCATATCTATTGATACATGATTTTGTCGGTATGTATCCCTCTGCTATCCCCATTTCCCCCCCCTAGTACTGTCAGTATTCGCTGCTACCGTTCCTAGCCCGCTTGCACATGTATTTTTATTATATGTTTTGTGTTGTCTCATATTCTGTGTCAATAAAATTTATACCTTTTTATCTTTGACAAAAAGCTCCGTTTTTTCTCTTGGTGGTATACATGCTTTTGGAGTTTAGTACTTGTTATTGCACACTACCTGTGGTTCATATAGTGTGCTACTAGGCAATATGCCTTTGGGGTTTTTTGTTGTAGAAAAAGGATACTGTGTGAATGAACATTCTTTGTACTGTAAAGGAAAACGTGCATACGACTTTGTACTCACTATCCCTTGCACATTATCCTTACCAAGTTACCGTTCAGTAAAGACATTATTTTTGAAAGGAAGTCTCCTTTATTCAACTGTGGAACCTATGGTCCTGACCAGCCCACACCACCAGCTATTGGTGGCCTGCACGGGCGTGATGCCCTCACAGTACAAGTACACACACCCAGCCAGGACCGCTGGGGCATAAAAGGAGACAAGTGCCTCACCCACAGCTACCACCCCGCTACACACTACATACTGGTGCATCTCACAAAATTAGAATATCATCAAAAAGTTTATTTATTTCAGTTCTTCAATACAAAAAGTGAAACTCATATATTATATAGAGTCATTACAAACAGAGAGATCTATTTCAAATGTTTGTTTCTGCTAATGTTGATCATTATGGCCTACAGCCAATGAAAACACAAAAGTCCTTATCTCAGAAAATTAGAATACTTTATAACAACAGCTTGAAAAATGTTTTTAGGCTATGTGCCCACGATGCAGAAATGCTTCGGATTTTTCCTGAGCATTTCTGCATCTCCCCTTGCAGAAAAAACGCATGCGGATTGTACATGCGGATTGTACATGCGTTTTGTACATGCGGATTGTACATGCGTTTTTCCTGCCAGGGACATGCGGATGTGAAGCATTCTTCACATGCATTTCCACATGCGGGTTGTCAAGCGCTTTCCAAGCGATTTTAGCATCACTTGGAAAGTGCATGACAACTTGGTCACACTATATAAATCCGTGCAAACAGCATGGATTTATATAGTGTGGCCTGAGAGAATATCAAAAAATAAAAAATAAACCTATACTTACCTTCCGATGCTTCGCTTGGTCCCAGCTGCCGGCAGATCGCGGTACACTGAAGGACCTGCCGATGTCAGCGTCGCGTGACCCGTCACATGACTATGACGTCAGCGCAGGTCCTTCAGTCCATCGCGAACTGCCGGCATGAGAGGAGGAGCGAATCGGGGGCCGCCAGAAGGTAAGTATATATTTATTTTTTATTTTATTCTTTTTTTTTTACAATTTTCTATGGTACCCAGGTCCGGAGGAGAGTCTCCTCTTCTCTAGACCTGGGTACCATCTGCACATTGGAACGCATGGAATGCACATCTACATATACAGTGATGCGGAATCCATGCGTTCTAATGCAAGTCAATGGCGGCGAAAACGCAGCATTTCAGCAAAATAATTGGTAGTGCTGCGTTTTTTCCGCAATGATAATCCGCAGCGGAAATTTCCGCAGCATGTGCACAGCACATGGGGATTATCATTGGGGAACATGGCAGGCCGCCTACCATGCGTTTTTTAAGCATTTTTGCAGCGTTTTTGCCACTGCGGAAACGCTTAAAAAACGCATCGTGGGCACACAGCCTTGAAATCCGAAATGTTGGCCTACTGAAATGTATGTTCAGTAAATGTACTCAATATTTGGTCGGGGCTCCTTTTGCATCAATTACTGCATCAATGCGGCGAGGCATGTAGGCAATCAGCCTGTGGCACTGCTGAGGTGTTATGGCAGCCCAGGTTGCTTTGATAGCAGCCTTCAGCTCATCTGCATTGTTGGGTCTGGTGTCTCTTATCTTCCTCTTGACAATACCCCATAGAGAATCTATGGGGTTAAGGTCAGTTAAGTTTTCTGGCCAATCAAGCACAGTGATACTGTTGTTTTTAAATCAGATATTGGTACTTTTGGCAGTGTGGACAGGTGTCAAGTCCTGCTGGAGAATGAAATTTCCATCTCCAAAAAGCTTGTCGGCAGGGGGAAGAATGAAGTGCTCTAAAATTTCCTGGTAGACGGCTGCGCTGACTTTGGTCTTGATAAAACACAGTGGACCTACACCAGCAGATGACATGTTTCCCCAAACCATCACTGATTGTATAAACTTCACACTAGACCTCAAGCAGCTTGGATTGTTTGCCTCTCCACTCTTCCTCCAGACTGGTACCTTGATTTCCAAATGAAATGCTAAATTTAATTTGCGTTTACTTAGTGTCAATGACTGCCTTCTGGACATCTGTCAAGTCAGCAGTCTTCCCCATGATTGTGGAGCCTACTGAAACAGACTAAGGGATCTTTTTAAACGCTTAAGAAGCCTTTGCAGGTGTTTTTTGTTAATTATTCTAGTTTACTGAGATAATGACTTTTGTGTTTTCATTGGCTGTAAGCCATAATCATCAATGTTAACAGAAATAAACACATGAAATAGATCACTCTGTAATGACTCAATATAATATATGAGTTTCACTTTTTGTGTTGAAGAACTGAAATAAATTAACTTTTTGATGATATTCTAATTTAGTGAAATGCACCTGTATGTACACACTGAAAGTCTTTTTGCTATGTTTTTGGAGCGCTCTCCAATTTTTGCATAGGATGTGGCGAGTTCCCACTTGGTTTCTGCTCCATAAACTCCTCAAAACTCAGTGTGAACATACCCTTAGATAGACTTATATTCTCTATTGATGCAGACCGGTCACTAACCTTCCTTTCATCTCTAAACTCCTAGAACGCTTGGTCCACTCCCGTCTCATCCGCTATCTCTCAGCTAGTGCTTTTCTCAACCCTTTACAATGTGGTTTCCGCACTTACTAAGCTCTCTGATGACCTACAAACAGCAAAATCCAATGGTCACTGCTCCCTGCTGTTTCTCCTAGATCTCTCTGCCCCATTTGACATTGTGGATCACCAGCTCCTCCTCACTATGCTCCACTCTATAGGTCTCAAGGACATTGTTCTCTCCTTGTTCTCTCTATTGATGAGCAAGCATTAAAATGAGCTCGGGTGCTCATTGCTCAGGTTGAGCAAATCGTAATGCTCGGGTGCTCGACCCGAGCAACGAGCCCAATGTCAGTTAATAGGAAACTCAAGCATCTTTCCGGCAGCACCCCTGGAGGGAGTTACAAAAATGAAACCAAAATAGCTTTTCCTGGAAAAAATGTTCAGGGACATTCTTTCCGGAGTAAAGATTTGCATATAAGGCAAAATAAATAACTCCTCAAAAAATGCTCCTCTACACCTTGGGCTATGTTTACACATGGCGTGTTTGATTAATTTTTGCCCTTTTGCATTGCTTCAATGGTGAAAAATACATTCACTAGTAAATGTCATTTTAACATTTTACTACCTTATCTGCCCATGTGGTGTGTGAGACATGATCAGAGACATCCTATTTCATTTATGAAGGAGGGACTCTGAAAGTCACAAAGACTTTTTAACAGGGCCTTCAGTTGGCCCTTACTATTGTTAAAGGGCCAGAAGTCATCCCTCACTATTGTTAGAGGGCCATCATCCAGCTATGCTTTGTTGTTCCCATTTTAAAGGAGCGGGTCTCCTATACTGTTATTGAGTTTCCAGTGACTGCAAGGCTGCCCAAAATTGGAAAAACCCCAATAAGCCTTTGAAGAGCTATAGAGGAGGGCCTCAGTTAAAAAAAATGTTCCCATTATAAAGGAGCCAGTCTGCTATACTGTTATTACATATGCAGTGACTGCAAGGACTGCCCAAAATTTGGAAAAACCACAATACCTCTTTGAAGAGACATAGAAGAGGGTCTCAGTAAAAAATGTTCCCATTGTAAAGGAGCGGGTCTCCTATACTGTTATTGCATATGCAGTGACTGCAAGGGCTGCTCAAAATTTGAAAAAAAAACAATACTCCTTTGAAGACACATAGAGGAGGGCCTCCCACCATCATAGACACTCCTTTTGATGATGCTCCAGAGGTTCTCAATGGGGTTGAGGTCAGGGGAGCATGGGTGCCACACCATAAATTTGTCCCCTTTTATGCCCATAGCAGCCAGAGATGCAGATGTGTTATGTGCAGCATGAGACGGGGCATTATCATGCATGAAAATGATCTTGCTGCGGAATGCACGGTTCTTCTTCTTGAACCATGGAAGGAAGTGCTGTTTGAGAAACTCAACATACATTATGGAGTTTATCTTTACCCCGTCAGGGATCCTAAAAGGGCCGACAATCTCTCTCCCCATGATTCCAGCCCAAAACATTACTCCACCTCCTCCTTGTTAGCGCCGTAGCCGTGTTTGCATGGGGTGTCCATCAACCAGCCATCCTCCACTTCATCCATCTGGACCATCGAGATCATTTCATGCATGATAATGCCCCGTCTCATGCTGCACATAACACATCTGCATCTCTGGCTGCTATGGGCATAAAAGGGGACAAACTTATGGTGTGGCACCCATGCTCCCCTGACCTCAACCCCATTGAGAACCTCTGGAGCATCATCAAAAGGAGTGTCTATGATGGCGGGAGGCAGTTCACATCTAAGCAACAGCTCTGGGAGGGTATTCTGTCCTCATGCAAAACAATTAAAGCAGAAACCATCCAAAACCTGACAAATTCAATGGACGAGAGAGTTCAGAAGCTCCTTTCGAACAAGGGGTCCTATGTGCAAATGTAACATCACCTAGAATAAAGTTTTGAGTTGAAAACTGTTTGATTTCAGTTTGTAATAACCTGCTAATGCTTATAATTTCAAAAATGACAATTTTTTTGTTCTTTATTAAAATGAAAAGGTTGAAAACTCTGCTGTGCATAATAGTTTGGAACATGCATTTTGAGTGCAGTTTGAGTGTTTTATTTTTTTTAAAAATATACTGTTATCATAGGCAAAAACCTTTCAATTGTACTCTAATAGTTATTTGACTGCAATTCATATAGGTAATTTGGGAAAATCTGAGAAAATATTATTTGCATAATAATTTGGAACACAGTGTAATGGGAGAGGGTGAAGATAGAGGAACAATAATCAGGTGGGAAGGTGTAGTTTAATGATTGGATCCGCCGTGAAGCATCGAGCGCCTTTTTCTATCAGGTATTGCTTGGGTTCAACAACTTCATAGAAAATCTTTGGTGGGATTTGAAGAATGCAGTTGCAGCAGAAAAAAACAAAAATATAAGTGAATTGGAGACCATTGTCCATTGTCTATGATCTTTCAGGAACACTGCCAGAAGCTGGTGTCTGGCTATTCATCTTGTCTGCAGAAGGTCATAACAGTCAGGGGGTCTCAACTAAGTACAAAAGATGCTTGTCATGAAGGGGATGAATAATTCTGAGACTGCATTAGCTAATAAAAGTTTCATTTTGTGTGGGATTTGGAGAAACCACTTGTTTTATTACTTGAGTTCGGCTATTTAATTTTCTCTTTTTTTATTGCTTTATTGCAAACAGCAGAAAATGTATAAAGTTTGGAAAGAAATATGATTTGTAATGAGGGATGACAGAGGCATAGCTAGAGATTCAGCTTAGGGGGGAAATTTGAGTGGGCCCGTAGCCAGTAATCCTAATTGTGGGTATATGAGAACCTCAGCAGATGACAGTGCTGTTACTGGAAAAAAAATCTCTACAAAGACCAAAGACCAAGATCTATATTACCGCCATATGGCGACCATATAGTAGTATGTACCAGTCCTGCAGAACATGTAAGATAATACAGTACAGTTAGGCTATGTGCCCACGATGCAGAAATGCTCAGGATTTTTTCCTGAGCGTTTCTGCGTCTCCCTGGCAGAAAAAAACGCATGCGGATTGTACATGCGGATTGTACATGCGTTTTCCTGTCAGGGACATATGGAAATGGAGCAGCTACCCACTGACATTTCCGCATGCGGATTGACAAGCGCTTTCCAAGCGATTAGCATCACTTGGAAAGTGCTTGTGACAAACAGCATGGATTTATATAGTGTGACCCGAGAGAGTGGTAAAAATAAATGTACAGTGCCTACAAGTAGTATTCAACCCCCTGCAGATTTAGCTGGTTGACACATGCGGAATTAACTTGGCATTGTGACATTTGTACTGTAGATCAGCCTGGAAGTGGGAAATGCACTGCAGCAAATTTTTTTTTTTTTTTTTTTTTTTTAAAACGTAAAAAGTTAATTCAGAGTGTCATTTATTATTCAACCCCTCAAACCACAAGAATTCTGTTTGGTCCTCCTAAAGTATTAAGAAGTAGTTCAGGCACCAAGAATAATGAGCTTCACATGTGTGGATTAAAGATCTCTTTGGCCAGCCTTTTCTGACTATTTAAGACCCTCCCCAAACTTGTGAACAGCACTCAGACATGGTCAACATGGGAAAGACAAAGGAGCATTCCAAGGCCATCAGAGACAAGATCGTGGAGGGTCACAAGGCTGGCAAGGGGTACAAAACCCTTTCCAAGGAGTTGGGCCTACCTGTCTCCACTGTTGGGAGCATCATCCGTAAGTGGAAGGCTTATGGAACTACTGTTAGCCTTCCACGGCCTGGACAGCCTTTGAAAGTGTCCTCCCGTGCCGAGGCCAGGCTTGTCCGAAGAGTCAATGCTAACCCAAGGACAACAAGGAAGGAGCTCCGGGAAGATCTCATGGCAGTGGGGACATTGGTTTCAGTCAATACCATAAGTAACGTACTCCACCGCAATGGTCTCCGTTCCAGATGAGCCCGTAAGGTACCTTTACTTTCAAAGCGTCATGTCAAGGCTCGTCTACAGTTTGCTCATGATCACTTGAAGGACTCTGAGACAGACTGGTTCAAGGTTCTATGGTCTGATGAGACCAAGATCGAGATCTTTGGTGCCAACCACACACGTGACGTTTGGAGACTGGATGGCACTGCATACGACCCCAAGAATACCATCCCTACAGTCAAGCATGGTGGTGGCAGCATCATGCTGTGGGGCTGTTTCTCTGCCAAGGGGCCTGGCCATCTGGTCCGCATCTATGGGAAGATGGATAGCACGGCCTACCTGGAGATTTTGGCCAAGAACCTCCGCTCCTCCATCAAGGATCTTAAGATGGGTCGTAATTTCATCTTCCAACAAGACAACGACCCAAAGCACACAGCCAAGAAAACCAAGGCCTGGTTCAATAGGGAAAAAGTCAAGGTGTTGGAGTGGCCTAGTCAGTCTCCTGACCTTAACCCAATTGAAAACTTATGGAAGGAGCTCAAGAATAAAGTCCACATGAGACACCCAAAGAACCTAGATAACTTGGAGAAGATCTGCATGGAGGAGTAGGCCAAGATAACTCCACAGACCTGTGCCGGCCTGATCAGGTCTTATAAAAGACGATTATTAGCTGTAATTGCAAACAAGGGTTATTCCACAAAATATTAAACATAGGGGTTGTATAATAATTGACCCACACTTTTATGTTTAAAATTTAATAAAATTCAACTGAGCAACATAACTTTTTGGTTTGTAAGATTTATGCTTCTGTTCATAAAACCTACTCTCATTTGCAGTTTGAAGGCTCTAACTTATTTGCATCTTATCAAACCAGCTAAATCTGCAGGGGGTTGAATACTACTTGTAGGCACTGTATACTTACCCTCCGATGGGCCCCAGGTGTCCCGCTCACTCCATTCTCCCTTGCCGGCAACAGTGAATTGAAAGACCTGCCGATGTCAGCGTCACGTGACCCGTCACATGACTCTGACGTCAGCGCAGGTCCTTCAACTCACTGCAAAGTGCCAGGAACCAAGCAGGAGCGGTGCGCGGGCCGACAGAAGGTAAGTATACATTTATTTTTTATTTTATTCTTTTTTTACAGATTTTTTAATGGTACCTGGGTGTGGAGGAGAGTCTCCTCTCATCTACACCCGGGTACCATCCGCACATTAGAACGCTTGGATTACGCATCTACATATACAGTGATGCGTAATCCATGCGGTCTAATGCAAGTCAATGGCAGCGAAGACGCAGCACTTCCGCAAAATAATTGGTAGTGCTGCGTTTTTTTCTGCAATGATAATCCGCAGCGGAAATTTCCGCAGCATGTGCACAGCACATGCGGATTATCATTGGGGAACATTGCTGCCCTTCTACCATGCGTTTTTAATGCGTTTCCGCAGCTGCAAAAACGCTGCAGAAACGCATTAAAAACGCATCGTGTGCACACAGCCTTATAGATAGTGATTTTACACTGAGGTTCTTTCTTATGGAATTGTTTACTTTTCTCTTCTTTTCCATCTAGCCCAGACTGACATGGCAACTTCTCCAGCCAGGACTCATCTGCAGAGATTACAACACAGACACATTTGACTTCTTACATTTCCAGCAACGTCCCCATCTATCCCCAACCTGAACAAACTCCTCATCCTGCTGATACCCCAATGCTGAGTTGCTGCTGCCTTATGTGTCCCTATTACTGCACCTGCTGTGTGGTACAATAACGGATGTTCTTTCTGCCTCACATAATAATGCCCACCACTGTGCCCCTTATATAGTAATAATGCCATCTGTGTGCCCTTTAAATGGTAAAATTGTTACCTAGAAAATATTACTGCCCTGTGGAAGTGCCCTAGAAAACAGTGGCTTACAATTTTCCTCTAAAAAGTAATAATGCCCCCTTGCACATGTTTGATGGTCACGGTACTCTGAGTGCCCCTATGACAAAAATGCTTTTAAAGTCCTCACTTAACATCTAATAATGTCATCTGAGTCCCCAGTATACAACTCTTTATATACATTATGATGGGCCCACAGCTACCTTATACACAGTATAATGCACCCACAGCTCCTCTATACACAATATGATGTTCCCACAAGTGCCCTCTACACAATATAATGAGCCGACAACTCCTCTATACCCACTATAGTGGGTTCACAGCTCTTATATACACAATATAATGGGCCAAAAGCTCCGCTATACAGAGTATGAAGCTCCCACAGCTTTCCTACACATAATATGATGTCCCTACTGCTCCCTCAAAACACAGAATAATGACCCCACAGTAGCCCTCAGACTGCTCTATGACCCCCCCATTACCTCTCAAATCATATAATGGCCCCCACATTAGCTCCCAACTGTATAATGGCCCCTACATTAGTCCATAATCTGTATAATGACTCCCACATTAGCTCCCACACTGTATAGTGGCCCCTGCCTTAGACCCCAAGTTACAGTTGAAACCAGAAGCTTACATATACTATATAAAAAGACACATATGCATGCTTTTCTCAATATCTTACATGAAATCAGAATAAACCTTTCCCGTTTTAGGTCAATTAGAATTACCATAATTTTTAATATTTGCCAAATGCCAGAATAATGAGAGATAGAATTGGTTGCTGACCAATACTATACTACAAGGCCACAGCCTAAAACCATGGTCGTCACACGTGATAGAATATTACTGCGGTAATAATTCAGACATTTTGTGGAGCATGCCAAATATTCCACTCCATTTAAAATGGTAAAGGCGAGTGGCAAGAGACGGGGAATTGGACATGATGGTGATGGTGCACGCAGAGGCCGAGGCTGTGGGCAAGATGAAACTGTGCCTGCTGAGGGAACACAACTAACACCAACATCATGTCAAACTAACTTCCTGTCCCAATTATTACGGGGCCACGGGATACCACTGTTGAAGCCAGAACAGTGTGAAAAGATTGTTCTTTGGATAGCAGATAATGCTTCCAGTCACTTTGCCACCACCACCCTGTCTTCCACATGGTCAAGTTTCAGTAGCTGTGAGTCTGAACCACATATTCCTCACCCTGATCCTCCTTCCTCCCACCATGCCGAGTGCCCGGAGACAACTGATCCCACACTTGGACACTCCGAAGAGCTGTTCACTTTTCCATTTATAGATTCGGCCTCTCGCCCGGCCAGCTTCAAGTGGGGCAAGAGGAGATCGCATGTAGCGATGCCCAAATATTTGAGCAGGCACCGTCACACGAAGGTGAAAAAGTGCAATTACTGTCGCAAGAAGTGGAAGATGATGAGACACAATTGCCAGAAAGTTAGGAGGAGGCCCAGAGTGCGAACGTGGAAGATGAGGTGGTGGACGATGAAGTCACTGACCCAACCTGGCAATGTGACATGCAGAGTAAGGACAGCAGCACACAGGGGAAGGGAGGCGTAGCACCACAACAGGCAGGAACAAGCAGTATGGTGGCCACAGACACAAGGCGGCCAACTGTTCCCCGGAACACCAACATAACGGAAGTTGCCAGTCCAACTGTTAGATCTTCCTGAGTCTGGTTCTTTTTTAAATACTGTCCAGATAACCCCAAAATGACCATTTCCAGGCCAGCATCAGCAGAGGCAGCAAAACTACCAGCCTGACCACCACCAGCATGCTCAGGCACATGACAGCAAATCACCTGACTAGGTGGGCCAAACGCCAGGGTCCAGAAACAGTGTCTGCAGGAGACAACAATGCCTGTTACGCTGTTGTGTGTGCACACCAATCCTCTGTCCATGGCACAGGCGAAGATGCCTCCTGCCTTGCACCTGTCATTGCACATTTGCAACCATCACCGTTACCGTCAACTTCCTTGTCCCAGCACAGAGTTCAGTTGTCCCTACCCCAGTCCATGTAACGCAAGCACAAATACGCAGCCAACGTCCCACAGGCCACACTACTAAACTCACACATTTCTCGAATGCTTTTGCTTGAAATGTTGCCTTTTAGGCTCATGGAGATGGAATCTTTCCACAACCTGATGGCGGTGTCTGTCCCTCGGACACGTGGACAAGTACTTGTGGCCAGGGATGGTACATCTCGCTGACAGCACACTGAGTTAATATAGTGGAAACCGGGACCCAGTCCAACCTTGGGATGGAACACGTCCTCCCGACGCCGAGGAGTGCGGGACCTGGGTCAAGTCAGGGTTGCCCCCACACTTTATAGCTCCTGCACCTCCTCCTCCTCAGCCTCCATCTCCGAAATGACCACATCAGTTGCAAGCTGGAAGCACTGCAACACTGCCTCAGCCTAGCGGCAACAGGCACTGCTGGGGGTAATGTGCTTAAGGGACAAACCGTACACCTCTGAAGAGTTGTTGACAGCTGTAACAGAGCAGGCAGATCTGTGGCTGTCACCGCTGAACCTACAGCCAGGCATGGTCATGTGTGACAATGGCCGGTACCTGGTGGTGGCTCTGAAGCTAGGCAACCTCAAAAACATACCATGCCTGGTCCATGTGCTCAACCTAGTGGTTCAGCGGTTTCTCAAAACCTACCCGTATCTGCCTGATCTGCTTGTCAAAGTACGCCGTGTGTGTGCCCATTTCAGAAAGTCACCTACAGCTTCCGCTGCCCTGGCCGTGCTTCAGCAGCGTTTGCAGTTTTCAGCTCACAGACTGGTGTGCGAAGTCACCGCGCGTTGGAACTCAGCCTTGCAGATGTTGGGAAGGATTTGTGAGCAGAAGAGGGCAGTTGTTGACTACCAGCTTCAACACGCCCGTCAGCATTCAGGTCAGCCTCCGCACATAAGAACTGAGGAGTGGGCATGGATGTCAGACATGTGTGTCATCCTCCAAAACTTTGAGGACTCCAACAAGATGGTGAGCGGCGATGATGCCATAATTAGTGTCACCATCCCGCTTCTTTGTCTTCTAAAATGCTAGCTACTCACAATTAAAGAGGAGGCATTGCAGGTGCAGCATGATGAACAAGGAACTATACAGGGTGATGCCACACAGCCCAGCCTCATCTCATCCCAACCCAGATTGGATGCTAATGGGGAGGAGGAGGAAGAGGAGGAGGAGGAAGAGGAGTTGGTTTTCTGCGCTACAGACAGTACTACCCACACAACATTTATACTGTCTGTTCAGCATGGATGGCCTGAGGAAAGGGAGAATGAAAAGGAGGAGGAGGATGAGGAGGAGAGCATGGACAGTTGTCCTCCTGTTGAGGACAGGGAAGTCTTGACTGGTGGCAGTCTGACACAATGGGTGACTTTATGTTCCGCTGCCTTTCCCGTGACCCTCGCGTTGTACACATTTTGGCTGACAGTAATTACTGGTTGGTCACACTTCTAGACCCACGCTACAAGGAGATCTTTCTAGCTCTCCTTTCAGTGGTGGAGAGGTCTAATAAAATGTTGCAGTACTAGAAGGCCCTTGTTGCGGAATTATTAAAAAAATTCCCATCTGAAAACGTTGGCAGCAGAGGTCACAATTACTTGGACAACCAAGGAGTACAGGAGAGGGAGACACAAATACGACGCAGCAGAGGCAGGGAAACACTGTCAAAGGTGTAGGACAGTTTTCTCAGTCCCTCCCTGTGCTCAGACCCCCAAATTTGTTTCTCCTGAGCACGCACGCAGATGCCCAATATGTGGGGAAAAAACACTGTTTGGGCGCATGGTAGGGTTCGAAAGGGAAGGAGCGCCATTTGACTTTTTGAATATAAAATTAGTTTGAATAATTAGGGACGCCATGTCGCGTTTGGGGAGCCTCTGATGTGCCTAAACAGTGGAAACGCCCACAAGTGACAACATTTTGGAAACTACACCCCTAAGGGAACTTGTCTAGATGTGTGGTGAACACCTTGAACCCTCAAGTGCTTCACAGAAGTTTATAACATTGAACCATAAAAATAAAATTTTCACATTTTTCCCACAAAAATGTTTTTCAGTCTCCAATTTTGCATTTTCATAAGGGTAGCAGGAGAAATTGCACCATGAAATTTGTTGTGCAATTTCTCCTGAGTAAGCCGATACCCCATATGTGGGAGAAAACCACTGTTTGGGCGCATTGCAGGGTTTGGAAGGGAAGGAGCACCATTTGACTTTTTGAATATAAAATTAGTTTGAATAATTGGTGGACACCATGTCAAGTTTGGGGAGCCCCTGATGTGCCTAAACAGTGGAAACCCCCCACAAGTTAAACCATTTTTGAAACTAGACCCCTCAGGGAACTTATATAGATGTGTGGTGAATACCTTGAACCCCCAGGTGCTTCACAGAAGTTTATAACATTGAGCCTTAAAAATAAAATTTTCACATTTTTCCCACAAAAATGTTTTTCAGTCTCCAATTTTGCATTTTCGTAAGGGTAACAGGAGAAATTGCACCATGCAATTTGTTGTGCAATTTCTCCTGAGTAAGCCGATACCCCATATGTGGGAGAAAACCACTGTTTGGGTGTATGGTAGTGTTCGGAAGGGAAGGAGCGCCATTTGACTTTTTGAATATAAAATTAGTTTGAATAATTAGCAGACGCCATGTCGCGTTTGGGGAGCCCCTGATGCGCCTAAATAGTGGAAGCCCCCCACAAGTGACCACATTTTGGAGACTACACCCCTCAAGGATTTTATCAAGGGGTATAGTGAACATTTTGAACCCAGAAGTATGACACAGAAATTGATAACATTAGGTCATCATATTGAATAAGTTGTCATTAGTCTTGAACGCAAGTGCTCGCTACTTGAGTTTTCATTGGGTACTCAGGTATGCACCATGTATCGCGGGTGCTCGAGTGACATGCTCGAGTCTCCACCCCACATGTTTCACAGTTATTAGACACCCAAAAAAAACATGCAGTGATCACTCGTGCATGGCAGGCAATCCCCGCAAGGTTTTTTTGGCTTCGTGGCATATGGGGCAGAAACTCTAACATGTCACTCGAGCACCCGTGATACTCGATGCTTACCCATGCACCCAATGCAAACTCAAGTAGCGAGCACTTGCGCTCAACACTAGTCGCCATATCTTCATCATTTTTTTTTCTTTACTTTTTAATAAATCCCAACCCTAACACAACCCTAACCCTGGCACAACCCTTACCCTAGCACCACCCTAACCCTAGCACAACCCTAACCCTAGCACAACCCTAACTCTAGCATAACCCTAACCCTAGCACAACCCTAACCCTAGCACAACCCTAACTCTAACCCTAGCACAACCCTAACCCTAACCCTACCACAACGCTAACCCTAACCCTAGCACAACCCTAACCCTAGAGTTTATTTTGTACACTTTTCCTCACATGGAATAAGTGATTAGACGACTTTATTCTTCGAGTCGGTGCGATTACAGCGATACCAGATTCATATCGGGTTTTTATGATTGACAGCTGTCACACACTAAAAAACCCTATTTTTTTTGCAAAGGCTAGTTTTTGCATCACCATATTTTGAGAGCTATAATTTTTCCATATTTCGAATGACAAGAGTCATGTGATGACTTTGTTTTTGCCGGACAAGTTGACATTTTTATTGGTACTATTTTCAGGCACGTGACATTTTTTGAGCTCTTTCTATTCCGATTTTTGGGAGGCAGAATAAACAAAAACCAACAATTCAGGAATAGCTTTTTTTGGCTTTTTTTATGCCATTCTGCGTGTGGTAAAATTGATAAGGCAGCTTTATTCTTCGGGTCAGTACGTTTACAGCGGTACCATATTTATATTTTTTTATGTTTTCGTGCTTTTACACGATAGAAACTATTTTATAGAAAAAAAATTGTTTTTGCATCGCTTTATTCTGAGAGCTATAACTTTTTTCTTTTTTGGCTGATGGAGCTGTATGGCGACTTGTTTTTTGCAGGACAAGATAACGTTTTCAGTGGTACCATTTTTATTTACATTCGTCTTTTAGATCTCATTTTATTCCATTTTTTGTTTGGCTGTATGATGATAATGCATCATTTTTGCTTAATTTTTCATTTATTTTTTTTACCGTGTTCACTAAAGGGGTTAACTAGTAGGACAGTTTTATAGGTCAGGTCGTCCCGGACACAGTGATACCAAATATGTGTACTTTTATTGTTTTGTTTTTTTTATTGTTTTTAGTTTTTCAGAATAATAATTATTTATGGGTACAGTATTTATATATATATATATATATATTTTTTTTTTTTTTTTTTGGGGGGGGGGTTATTTTTTTATTTTTTTTTATATTTTTACAATTATTTTATTTTTTTCACTTTCTGATTCTTTTTTTTACTTTTACACTTTGTCCCACTATGGGAATTCACTTTTTTAACCCAGATCGCTTGCATAGCATAGAAATGCTGCAGCAGCATTTCTATGCTATGCAGGCTGCAGCCCTGCACACACAAGTTAATTAGACCACGCACTGAGCGATCTAACTAAATTCCTGCTGTCTGGTGACCCAGATGTCGTTATGACAACATCGGGTCACCATGACAACCATCGGGACCCCGCACAGACAGCGCGGGACGACGGGGAAGAGGTGAGTTAGCGGCGCTTACCTCTCCTTGCCACCGGAATGCTGAGATCGACTTTGATCGCAGCATTTCAGGGGTTAATGTGCTGGGAGCGGTGCAGGACTGCTCCTGGCACATAGCATCAGATGTCAGCTGTGCAGGCGGAATCACTGATGCGTGCTAATACGTATCTCGACCACAAGGCCCAGGCCGCATATACGTATTAGTACGTATAATGTTAGAAAGTGGTTAACAATGGTAACAATTTTTTTAATGAGGACCTCCTCTATGTCTCTTCAAAGGGGTGTTGGAGTGCGTCCAATTTTTGGCCAGCCCTTGCAGTCACTGCATACGCAATAACTGTATAGGAGACCAGCTCCTTAATAATGGGAAAATATTTTTTAAATCAGACCCTCTATGTGTCTTCAATGGTGTATTGGGGTTTTTCCAAATTTTGGGAAGACCTTACAGTTAATGCATACGCTATAACACCTTAGAGTTACTGCGTACGCTCCTTAATAATGATTTTTTTTAAAAAATCAGGCCCTCTATGTGTTTTCAAAGGTGTATTGGGGTTTTTCCAAAAATTGGACAGACGTTAGAGTTAATGAATACGCTATAACACTATAGGAGACCTGCTCCTTAATAATGGGAATTTTTTTTTAAATCAGGCCCTCTATGTCTCTTCAAAGGGGTATTGGGGTTTTTCCAAATTTTGGGCAGGCCTTGAAGTCACAGCATACACTATAACAGTATAGGAGACCTGCTCCTTAATAATGGGAGCAACAAAGCATAGCCAGCTGATGGCCCTCTAACAATAGTGAGGGACGACAGCTGGCCCTTTAACAATAGTAAGGGCCACCTGATGGCCCTATAAAAATAGGCTTTGTGACTTTTAGAGTCCCTCCTTCATAAATGAGACAGGATGTGTCTGATCATGTCTCACATTCCACATGTCCAGACAAGGTAGTAAAATGTTAAAATGCCATTTACCGGTGAAGGTATTTTCCACCGTTGAAAGCAATGCCAAAGTGCAAAAACGCATCAAAAACACTACATGTGAACATAGTCCAAGGTGTGGAGGAGCATTTTTTGGGGGGGTTATTTCTTTTGCCTTATATGCAAGTCATTACTCTGGAAAGAATGTCTCTCAACATTTTTTTCCAGGAAAATCCATTTTGGTTTTGTTTTTGTATGTTTTATTGTGAGTCCATAAAAGTGGCGTAATACTATAAACCAGGCAATGTGAACTGAGGTCTAAGATGGTAGACATGCAAGAAATAGGAGCATGTTCACACTAGCAAAAAAGAAACAAAACCTACAAAAGACAAAAGACAAAAATATATCTCATACCCTACCATCATTATATATAAATGTAAAGCAAAGTTGCATAATAAATATAGGGTACTTAGTGAACTATTTTTGATCAAAAAAAGTATACAAGCCGTCCCACCAGCGGCAAGGTGACCCTAAATTGGGACGGTACCTATACTGCCTATATTAAAAACCTTACTGTATATCAAAGTTGAAGTAATGCATATAAAAGGGTAGACAAATAGGACCGGGTCCCAACTCCAGACCACCCAGGCCCGTGGTAAGCTACATATATACCAGTCAGCTCAACAAAGGGGATGCCACACCCTTAAATTGCACAGAATGCAACAAGACAAAAAAACAGGCAATGTGAACTGAGGTCTAAGATGGTAGACATGCAAGAAATAGGAGCATGTTCACACTAGCAAAAAAAGAAACAAAACCTACAAAAGACAAAAGACAAAAATATATCTCATACCCTACCATCATTATATATAAATGTAAAGCAAAGTTGCATAATAAATATAGGGTACTTAGTGAACTATTTTTGATCAAAAAAAGTATACAAGCCGTCCCACCAGCGGCAAGGTGACCCTAAATTGGGACGGTACCTATACTGCCTATATTAAAAACTTTACTGTATATCAAAGTTGAAGTAATGCATATAAAAGGGTAGACAAATAGGACCGGGTCCCAACTCCAGACCACCCAGGCCCGTGGTAAGCTACATATATACCAGTCAGCTCAACAAAGGGGATGCCACACCCTTAAATTGCACAGAATGCAAACAAGACAAAAAACCAGGCAATGTGAACTGAGGTCTAAGATGGTAGACATGCAAGAAATAGGAGCATGTTCGCACTAGCAAAAAAGAAACAAAACCAACAAAAGACAAAAGACAAAAATATATCTCATACCCTACCATCATTATATATAAATGTAAAGCAAAGTTGCATAATAAATATAGGGTACTTAGTGAACTATTTTTGATCAAAAAAAGTATACAAGCCGTCCCACCAGCGGCAAGGTGACCCTAAATTGGGACGGTACCTATACTGCCTATATTAAAAACCTTACTGTATATCAAAGTTGAAGTAATGCATATAAAAGGGTAGACAAATAGGACCGGGTCCCAACTCCAGACCACCCAGGCCCGTGGTAAGCTACATATATACCAGTCAGCTCAACAAAGGGGATGCCACACCCTTAAATTGCACAGAATGCAAACAAGACAAAAAACCAGGCAATGTGAACTGAGGTCTAAGATGGTAGACATGCAAGAAATAGGAGCATGTTCACACTAGCAAAAAAGAAACAAAACCTACAAAAGACAAAAATATATCTCATACCCTACCATCATTATATATAAATGTAAAGCAAAGTTGCATAATAAATATAGGGTACTTAGTGAACTATTTTTGATCAAAAAAAGTATACAAGCCGTCCCACCAGCGGCAAGGTGACCCTAAATTGGGACGGTACCTATACTGCCTATATTAAAAACCTTACTGTATATCAAAGTTGAAGTAATGCATATAAAAGGGTAGACAAATAGGACCGGGTCCCAACTCCAGACCACCCAGGCCCGTGGTAAGCTACACATATATCAGTCAGCTCAACAAAGGGGATGCCACACCCTTAAATTGCACAGAATGCAAACAAGACAAAAAACCAGGCAATGTGAACTGAGGTCTAAGATGGTAGACATGCAAGAAATAGGAGCATGTTCACACTAGCAAAAAAGAAACAAAACCTACAAAAGACAAAAGACAAAAATATATCTCATACCCTACCATCATTATATATAAATGTAAAGCAAAGTTGCATAATAAATATAGGGTACTTAGTGAACTATTTTTGATCAAAAAAAGTATACAAGCCGTCCCACCAGCGGCAAGGTGACCCTAAATTGGGACGGTACCTATACTGCCTATATTAAAAACCTTACTGTATATCAAAGTTGAAGTAATGCATATAAAAGGGTAGACAAATAGGACCGGGTCCCAACTCCAGACCACCCAGGCCCGTGGTAAGCTACATATTTTTGTTCACTAAGTACCCTATATTTATTATGCAACTTTGCTTTACATTTATATATAATGATGGTAGGGTATGAGATATATTTTTGTCTTTTGTCTTTTGTAGGTTTTGTTTCTTTTTTGCTAGTGTGAACATGCTCCTATTTCTTGCATGTCTACCATCTTAGACCTCAGTTCACATTGCCTGGTTTTTTGTCTTGTTTGCATTCTGTGCAATTTAAGGGTGTGGCATCCCCTTTGTTGAGCTGACTGGTATATATGTAGCTTACCACGGGCCTGGGTGGTCTGGAGTTGGGACCCGGTCCTATTTGTCTACCCTTTTATATGCATTACTTCAACTTTGATATACAGTAAGGTTTTTAATATAGGCAGTATAGGTACCGTCCCAATTTAGGGTCACCTTGCCGCTGGTGGGACGGCTTGTATACTTTTTTTGATCAAAAATAGTTCACTAAGTACCCTATATTTATTATGCAACTTTGCTTTACATTTATATATAATGATGGTAGGGTATGAGATATATTTTTGTCTTTTGTAGGTTTTGGCATAATACTATGACAACATTGTTCACAGCAGTGACCTGGGAGTCAGAGATACTTCCATGGGTCTTCCCCATGCTGTTCCCATGTCATTTCAGCACTTTACAGCAGTGTTCCCGAAGTCCGATCCTCAAAGCCCACCAACAGATCATGTTTTAAGGGTTTCCTTAGTATTACACAGGTGATGGAATTATTGACTGTGCAGGTGATGTAATTATCACCTGTGCAATTGTAAGGAAATCCTGAAAACATGACCTGTTGGTGGGCCTTAAGGACTGGAGTTGGGGAACCCTGCTTTACAGGATGTGTCTGATCATGTCTCACACACCACATGGCCAGATAAGGTAGCAAAATGTTTAAATGACATTTACTAGTGATTGTATTTTTCACAGTTGAAAGCAATGTAAAAGTGCAAAATCGCATCAAAAACGCTACGTGTGAACATAGCCCATGGTGTGTAGGAGCATTTTTGTTTTTGGTTATTTATTTTGCCTTAAATACTGTACAAGTTATATACCCTGGAAAGGATGTTCCTTAACATTTTTCCAGGAAAATTCATTTTGGTTTCATTTTTGTATGTTTTATTGTGAGTCCGTAAAAGTGGTGTAATACTCTGACAACATTGCTCACAGCACTTCAACTCCTACGACAAAGTATAATCCCCCAACTGTGACCCCCACAGAGCCCTCCATACACTATAATGTGCCTACATACAGCATAATGGCCCGCACTAGCCCTTCAAACAGTATAATGGTCCCCACACAGCCCTCCAAACAGTATAATGGCCCCCACACAGCCCTCCAAACAGTATAATGGACCCCACACAAACCTTCACACTGTATAATTGCTTTCATACACTATAATGGCACCCCACATAGCCCTCAAAATATTATAATGGCCCAACATAGCCTTCCATATAGTATAATACACCACCGATAATCCTCCATATTGTATAATGCGCCCCCATAATCCTCCATATACTATAATGCGCCCCCCATAATCCTCCATATAGTATAATGCTCCTCCCATAATCCTCCATATAGTATAATGCTCCCCCCATAAACCTCCATATAGTATAATGCGCCCCCCATAATCCTCCATATAGTATAATGTTCCCCCCATAAACCTCCATATCGTATAATGCACCCCCCATGATCCTCCATATAGTATAATGAACTTCTCATGGTCCTCCATAGAATATAATGCACTCTCCATAGTCCTCCATACAGTATATTACTCAACCTATAGGGTAAAATGCAGCCCCCATATAGTATAATGCACCCCACAGTCCTGCAGTATTATGGGCACCACGTACTC
This sequence comes from Phyllobates terribilis, assembly GCF_046119375.1. Lineage (NCBI taxonomy): Eukaryota > Metazoa > Chordata > Amphibia > Anura > Dendrobatidae > Phyllobates > Phyllobates terribilis. The sequence goes on along the minus strand of NW_027362761.1, from coordinate 976,895,068 downwards.
ACTGATTTTAAAATACCGTATATTTTAACCCCTTTACAACCCAAGGTGGTTTGCACGTTAATGACCAGGCCAATTTTTACAATTCTGACCACTGTCACTTTATGAGGTAATTACTCTGGAACGCTTCAACGGATCCCCCTGATTCTGAGAATGTTTTTTCATGACATATTGTATTTCATGATTGTGGTAAAATTTCTTCGATATCACTTGCGTTTATTTGTGAAAAAAATGGAAATTTGGCAAAAATTTAGAAAATTTTGCAATTTTCAAAATTAGAATTTTTATGCTCTTAAATCAGAGAGATATGTCACACACAATAGTTAATAAATAACATTTCCCACATGTTTAATTTACATCAGCACAATTTTGGAACCAACATTTTTTTTTTTTATGGAGCTATAAGGTTTAAAAGTTGACCAGCGATTTCTCATTTTTCCAACAAAATTTACAAAACCATTTTTCTAGGGACCACATCACATTTGAAGTCACTTTGAGAGGTCTCTATGACAGAAAATACCCAAAAGTGACACCATTCTAAAAACTGCACCCCTCAAGGTGCTCAAAACCACATTCAAGAACTTTATTAACCCTTCAGGTGCTTCACAGGAATTTTTGGAATGTGGAAGAAAAAAATGAACATTTAACTTTTTTCACTAAAATTCTATTTTAGACCCAATTTTTTTTATTTTCGCAGGGGTAACTGGAAAAAATGGACCCCAAAATTTGTTGTGCAATTTCCCCTGGGCACGCAGATACCCCATATGTGGGAAAAACCACTGTTTGGGCGCACGGCAGGGCTCGGAAGGGAAGGAGCGAATTTTCGATTGTAAAATTTGCTTGAATAATTAGCGGACACCATGTTGCGTTTGGAGAGCCCCTGATGTGCCTAAACAGTGGAAACCCCCCACAAGTGACCCCATTTTGGAAACTAGACCCCCCTGGGAACTTATCTAGATGGGTGGTGAGCATTTAGAACCCTCAGATGCTTCACAAATTAATCCGTAAAAATAAAAAAGTGTTTTTTTTTCCACTTTTTCATTTTTACGAATCAATTTGTGAAGCACCTGGGGGTTCCAAGTGCTCACTATGCATCTAGATAGGTGCCTTGGGGGGTCTAGTTTCCAAAATGGGGTCACTTGTGGGGGAGCTCTAATGTTTAGGCACGCAGGGGCTCTCCAAACGCAACATGGTGTCCGCTAACAATTTGAGCCGATTTTCCATTCAATTTGTTAGCGGACACCATGTCGCATTTGGAGAGCCCCTGTGTGCCTAAACAATGGAAACCCCCCACAAGTGACCCCATTTTGGAAACTAGACCCCTCAAGGATTTTATCAAGGGGTATAGTGAACATTTTGAACACAGAGGTACGACACAGAATTTGATAACATTAGGTCATTATATTGAATAGGTTGTCATTAGTCTTGAGCGCAAGTGCTCGCTACTTGAGTTTGCATCGGGTACTCAGGTATGCACCATGTACTGCATGTGCTCGAGTGACATGCTCGAGTCCCTGCCCCGCATGTTTCACGGTTATTAGACACCCAAAAAAAAACATGCGGGGATCGCTTGTGCATGGCAGGCAATCCCCGCAAAGTTTTTTTGGCCATGAAGCATATGGGGCAGAGACTCGAGCATGTCACACAAATACCCACTATACTCAATGCATACCTGAGCATCCGATGCAAACTCAAGTAGCAAGCACTTGCGCTCAACACTAGTCACCATATCGTCATCTTTTTTTCTAACTTTTGAAAAAAATCCCAACCCCATCACAACCCTAACCCCTACCCTAAGCCCAACCCTAACCCTAGCACAACCCTAACCCTAGCACAACCCTAACCCGAGAGTTTATTTTTGACGCCGTTCCTTGTGCAGTATAAGTAATTAGACGACTTTATTCTTCGGGTCGGTGTGATTACAGCGATACCAGAATCATATGGGGTTTTTATGATTGACAGCTGTCACACACTAAAAGACGCATTTTTTGTAAAATCTAGTTTTTGCATCGCCATATTTTGAGAGCTATAATTTTTCCATATTTTGGCAGACAGAGTCATGTGATGGCTTGTTTTTTGCGGGATGAGTTGACGATTTTATTGGTGCCATTTTCAGGCACGTAACATTTTTTGATCGCTTTCTATTCTGATTTTTGGGAGGCAGAAAAAACTAAAACCAACAATTCAGGAATTGTTTTTTTTTTTTTATTCTGTTCCACGTGTGGTAAAATTGATAAGGCAGCTTTATTCTTTGGGTCAGTACGTTTACAGCGGTACCACATTTATATAATTTTTCTATGTTTTGGCGCTTTTACACAATAAAAGCTATTTTATAGAAAAAATTATTTTTTTGCATCGCTTTATTCTGAGAGATATAACTTTTTGATTTTTTGGATGATGGAGCTGTATGGCAGCTTGTTTTTTGCGGGGCAAGATGTCGTTTTCAGCGGTACCATTTTTATTTATATTCGTCTTTTTGATTGCGTGTTATTCCATTTTTTGTTTGGCAGTATGATGATAAAGCATTGTTTTTTGCTTCGTTTTTTATTTATTTTTTACCAAATATGTGTTTTTTATTGTTTGTTTGCTTTTTTTTCATAATAATATTTATTGATGGGTACATTATTTTTATTTTTGGTGGATTGTTTTATTTTTTTTTAATATTTTTACAATTTTTTTTTTTTTTTTTCGCTTTCTGACAGTTTTTACACTTTTTTACTTTGTCCCACTCTGGGACTTTCACTTTTTTTATTCTGATCGCCTGCATAGCATAGGGATGGAGCACCATCCCTGTGCCATGCAGGCAGTCAGCGCTGCACAGTGAGAAGATTGTTTGGTCGTGCACTGCGCATGACCAAACAATGTTCCTGCTGCCTGGTGACTCGGATGTTGTCATGACGACATCGGGTCGTCATGGCAACACTTGGGAAGCCCCGGCAGAAAGCGCTGGAGGCCAGAAGAGGAAGTGAGTATTGCGATCACCTCCCCTTGCCACCGCAATGCTGCGATCGACTTCGATCGCAGCATTGCGGGGGTTAATGTGCCGGGAGCGGTGCGGGACTGCTCCCTGCACATAGAACCGGGTGTCAGCTATGACAATCAGCTGACACCTGGCGGCGATCGCGCCCGCACAGCCTGTGTGTGCGCGCGATCGCGATGACGTACTAATACGGGTCAGGCTCTTAAGTCCCAGGGCACAGACGCGTATTAATACGTCATGGGCTGTAAAGGGGTTAAATAAGCCGACCCGAGTATAAGCCGAGACCCCTAATTTTACCACAAAAAAAGGGAAAACCTATTGACTTGAGTATAAGCCTAGGGTGCGAAATGCAGCAGCTATTAGTAAATTTCCCCATCCTGGTATCTGTGGCCCCCTCAATCCCCCAATCCCGGTATGTGTGGCTCCCTTAATCCCCCAATCCTGGTATGTGTGGCCCCCTCAATCCCCCAATCCTAGTATGTGTGGCCCCCTCAATCCCCCAATCCTGGTATGTGTGGCCCCCTCAATCCCCCAATCCTGGTATTTGTGGGTCCCTCAATCTCCCAATCCTGGTATGTGTGGCCCCCTCAATCCCACAATCCTGGTATGTGTATCCACCTCAATCCCCCAATCCTGGTATGTGTGGCCCCCTCAATCCCCCAATCCTGGTATGTGTGGACCCCTCAATCCCCCAATCCTGGTATGTGTGGCCCCCTCATCCCCCAATCACTGCACACATAAAACAATAAACACTTTTATACTCACCTTCCTTCCTCACCTCTGCTCCAGCGCTGCTGTGTCCTGTCTGCCAGCAGCTCATGTCAGCATCTGAGCAGCGCGCACTCTCAGATGCCGAAGTGAGCGGCTGCTGCCGACACATTCACTCCTCTCCACACCGAGACTATGGGCGTGGAGAAGAGGGAATATGCATTCTCTTTAGCAGCGGGGACTGACAGCAGGAGCCGCGGCTCAGCGCTCCTCCGTGCCTACTACTAAAGAGAATGAATATTCCCTCTTCTCCACGCCCATGAGAATGGAGAAGAGGGAATATTATTTTCCCTTTAGCAGCGGGCACACGTGGTAGCTGCGGCAGGGGCTTCTGCGTGTTCCCCGCTCCTCCACTGCCGCAACCTCCTACTCACCTATCCTCCTCGTTCCGACGCTGCTTGGGGCCCTCCCGACTCACAGGCCCCCCTCCGGCCACGGGCCCCAAAGCAGTGGTGTGGTCTACCGCCATTGGCGGTACGCCACTGCACCTTATGTTTCTGCGTACTCTCTGCTTCGATACAGTACCCTGCATGACCAATTTTATCTTCTGCCATCTACATCAGTATAGCTGCCTGTGTAAATTTACATCATTAGCTGGTTCTAGCAGCTTGTCCTACAATCTTCAACAGCAGAGCGTGTAATTGTTAGGTTGGGCAGAGATCATCTGTGTTTGTTGCCTACTGCTGACCGATCAGTGACGTGAAACTGCAAATGCTGCTCTGCTCATGCATATAGCAGAGGATAATCTTATGTCATATACATCAACAGAGCAGTTGAGTTTCACATCACTGATCTCTCAGTAGCAGGCAACAAGCAAAACTCAATCTTGTCCTCCTCTCTATATGCAGCACCATCCTGCAGTATATCACTCCTCTCAGCCTCATCCTGCTTCATATCACTCCTTTCATCAGTTTATACACAGTGCCATCTTGCCATATATCATGCCTTTCAGTCCCCTATCTACACAGTTCCATCCAGCAGTACATCTCTCCTTTCAGCCCCCTATCCACAGCTCCACTCTGCAGTAGATCCCTCCTTTCTGTTCCTCTATAAGAATCCTCATCTAGCAGTAGATTTCTCCCATCAGTCCCTTTTACACAGCCCCATCCTGCAGTATGTAACATCTTTCAGCTCCCTCTATATATAGCTCCAACTTGTAGTACATCTCTACTCTCAGCCCCCACTATATACAGCCCCATCCTGTAATATATTACTCATATAAGCCCCTCTATACACAGCCCTGTCCTACAGTGCAGTACTCATTTCATCCCTATCCTGTGGTATATGATTCTTTTCACCCCCTCTATTCACAGCCCCATCCTGCAGTACATCGCTCATCTTAGTTATCAGCACACTGCTATTTCCTAATATGAGCTATGCACTGTAATGAAGGAGATGAAGGAGACTCGTCACATTTCCATTAAATCAACCCTCACTGGAGCAGCTTCGTTCCTGACGCAACCCAGAGCAGAGCTATGCTGGCAGGAAGCCCGCTGAGAAACCGAATTGCATATAATTGTCCAGATGCACTGGAACTACACTGGCATGGTTCCAATAGCAGCTGAAAGCCTATAATACCTGGAGTGTGATACCTTGGGGAGTGATATGAGTAAATTGGGGCAGATTTAAAGGTAAATTATTTTAGCTCAATTTAATAAATATGTGTACATTATTATAAGACCACATTATGATTTTGGGAATAACCCTTTAAGCAACTCACAGTGGACTTTTTTCTCAAAATCAAGTTTTTATTGAGTAAAATTACTTCAAAGCAAAAATCTATAGCTTATTTATATTTAATGTTGCTGTTTTTGTACTTTTTACTTAAAAACTGTGAAACATAATTGAAAAAGAATGGCAGAATTACTGGGATAGGGGTTGCATGCCCTCCCAAAGAATTATAATATATGGAATAAAATTATACATACATCAAAATGGTGCTACTCTCATCTAGAAACTTGCTCTGCAAAACCAATCCATCATACATCTGCATCAACAGAAAAAAAAAAAAAAGGCTCTTGGAATATGAGAAAAAATAAGCAAAACAACTTGCTTCGTCCTTGGAGCTACAAAATAGGCCAATATGAAGAACTTAAAGGGTTAAACTAAACAGGATTATGTATTCATAACAAAGGCAGGACTGCTTCATTGATGCAACCATAGAGTGGATGTGGGAGCAGGGCAGGCTCTGGTGATGACAAGGTGAATAGTCTGCACTCAGGTTATTCAAGGGCAACCAAACAAACAGTCTCAGCATGAACAATAAACTATTTTACAAATAGGGTTACTTTTTAACCCCTAAATGACCTGAGTGTTTAACTGGTCTAGCTTTTTTTTCTTAAGTAAAAACAAATCTGTGACCCATAGAACTTTTTTTAACACATTTTTTACGAAGGTAATAAATGACTCTATCGTCTTAGCATCTTTGCCTGTCTCTGAAATGTAAGCATTAGTGATGAGTGAGTGTGCTCGCCACTGCTCAGTCCTCGCCCGAGCATCACCCTGCTCGACATGCTCGGCGCTCAGTGAGTATTTCCGGGTTGCTCGGGCGGGAGCTTGGGTCCCTGCCCTGAATGTTTGGCGCTATTTACAGAGCCAATGAACATGCAGGGATTGCTTGCCAGGGCACTGTAATGCTGTAGCCATGTTGGTTGTGGCATTGCAGTGATTGACTGGCTGCATAGTGTCATCGGGTCTATATAAGACCTGGTGTTCGTCACAGTCTAACCCGGAAATAGGCAGAGTAGAGAAAGGTGCCGCTGTGTGAGGGACAGAATTGGTGGTGTAATAGTTAGATATAGGTAGTGGTACTCCAGGAGTATATAAATATCCATCTGAACTAAGAGGCCTTCTGAGGACTAATCCAGCTGCATATATTAATCCTTATAGCAGGAGTTAGGCAGGCAGGCAGAGTTTGTGGCAGTGAATACAGCACAAAGAGTCCATTGCACGTTCTGTCTGCTCCTGCTGTTACAGATATCCGTAGACATAGCCCCAGATATCAGGGGCCAGGGCCAATTTTTTTTATCTTAATACTGATTATTTGCTTAAAAAGCAATCCAGAGTTCACAATTTTACTGCTCCATTTGCTTGTTAGCAGAATACAGCCAGATTTTCTTTATTTTATTCACATTACTATATTGTGGAAGAAGAGAAACTTTTTCAATGATCAGACTTGATCCCATATGACTGTCGTAATAATACAGAAATTTTGTGGAGCATGCCAAATATTCCACTGAATTTAAAGTCAGCCAGCTGTGTTTTGTTGAACCAATTGACACTTGGTCGCTGACAAATAGCATATTATTAGGCGACTGCCTGAAACCGTGGCCATCAGACGTGATCCCATATGGCTGCCGTAATAATACAGAAATTTTTGTGAGCGTGTCAAATACTACACTCCATTTAAAGTATTTCAGTGGTGGGTTCAAATCTATTCATAGTTGGTCGCTGACAAATAGCTTATCTTTGAACAACGTTGTCAGAGTATTACGCCACTTTTACAGACTGACAATAAAAAAAACATACAAAAAACAAGCTAAAATGGAAACAATGTTAAGAAGCATTCTTTCCAGGGTAATGACTTGTATATAAGGCCAAAGAAATAATAAAAAAAAAAGTTATGGACTGTGGAAGACATTTATGCGACCAGAATGAACACTCATCTGGAGCTGAGTGACAATACCACCACCTAGCACCTGTCCCTATTGTAAATGCATCTAACAGCATTATCGATAGGGAATAGAATAGATTTTAATTTTTTCTGGGCAGCACAGGCAGCACGCAGTATAAGGCAATAATACCCAGCTGGATCGGTGTAATACGCTATCTATACTGCGATACCTCACCCGTAAACGAATTTCAGATAAGACAGTTAATATTCTAGAATAAAGAATCTATTTGAATTGTCCTTCCCATTATTAAGGAGTGGGTCTCCTATACTATTATTATATATGCAACAATTCCAAGGGCTGACAAAAATTAGGATGCACTCCAATACACATTTGAAGAGACGTAAAAAAATGGAAAAAAAATAAAAACACAGTAGGATCTTTAGTATAAAAACCAGACTCGCCAATGGAACCTCAATGTTATCACATTGTTCAGTTCCTGCACGTACTCCTCCTGTTCGGCCTCCATCTCCGAAATGACCACATCAGTCACAAGCTGGAAGCACTGCAGCAATGCCTTGGCCAAGCGGCAACAGGCTGTGCTGAAGATAATATGCTTATGCTTAGGTGAGAAACCACACACCGCTGCAGAGTTATTGAAAGCTGGGCAGGCAGATCTGTGTCTCTCACTGCTGAACATACAGCCAGGCATGGTCATGTGTGACAGTGTACGGAACCTGGTGGTGGAGAAATGACAGACGGAGTAGATATGGTTTCCCTCTATGCCAGTCCTTTCACCGAGCTAAAGAATATGGCTGTGGTGAAATACAACTCTTACGGAGAAGCAGTGTCAGACTGAGGAACATCAGACCCACCAGAGGAACATCCCACCAGAGGATTTGATTCTGAGGACCTACCTTTCTCCCCCGCTCAAGAGCTCCATAGCAACTGCAAAGTTTGCCCTATGAACTCTCCTGATGGAGAAGACAGGGCCCACCGGAGGATTTCCTGGTTCTCAGGTGGGCCCGTCCAACCCTGCCGAGAAGCAGCCCTGACTAAGAAAAGTCTGTGGGAAGGTTCCCGGACACTCTGTGGCTGCTTTTTTTACTGAGGGGGAAACCCACGCAAACACAGGGAGAACATACAAAATCCTTGCAGATGTCCTTGGTGGGATTTGAACCCAGGACCCCAGTGCTGCAAGGCTTCAGTGCTAACCATTGAACCACTGTGCTGCTCTCTCTGTTCTCCCTCTGATATCTAACATGCTGGAGAAACTTGCACCTACTGCCACTCAGTATCTTCAGCTCTTTTGTGAGAGACTAATGTATTTGGCTAGCCACTCAGTCTACCAAATAAAATTCCTGAGAAGGAAATTGTGGATGGCTTCGCTACTGGTACGAGGGGCACTGCTAATACCATGGCGTCGTGCCATAATTCACTGGAAATATTCCAGGCTGGTTGGAGCCAAGCTGATTCCCACAGTAAAGTACCAACAGCAAGCTAAAGAGATGGTGGCCTCTATCATCATGAATAATTTGCTCGTTGACTAGGAGACTGACTACTGCCGCTGTCTACCATTTGAATATTGTGTTGAAGCTTGATTGACCCAGGGCCCGCAATCCTATGCATCGGAAGACGTGTTCCGTCCCAGGGTCCCACTGGGTCCTGGCTTCCACAATATTAATCCAGTGATGAGTCACTGAGATGTACCGTCCCTGGCCACATTCACTTGTCCACGTGTCTGTGGTTAGGCGGTCCATCCCTCTAACTGTGCTGGTGACGGTACAGGTAATGTTCTGGGACCTGTGCTTGTATAAGGCAGGGACAACACTTGGAGAAATAGTGATGGCTGATGACCAAGTATGGAGCCCCGGCCACCATGAGGTTGTGGAAAGCTTCCGCCTTTACGAGCCCAAAAGGCAACATTTCAAGTGCAAGTAGTCCAGAAATGTGGCAGCTTAGTATTGCAGCCTATGGGTGGGTGGGTGTCTGGCTGCGTACTTGTGCTTGCATTCCAAGTAACAGAAAGGTAAGGAGATGGATGGCCTCATCATGAATAATTTTCTTGTTGTCTAGGAGACGGACCACTGCTGCTGTCTACCTTGTGAACATTGTTATCTTCAAGCTTGATTGACCCAGGGCCTGCAATCCTATGCGTTGGGAGGACATATTCCATCTCAGTGTCCCTCTGGGTCCCTGCTTCCACAATATTAACCCAGTGAAATGCGTCAGTGAGATGTACCATCCCTGGCCACATTCACTTGTCCACGTGTTTGTGGTTAGGCAGTCCTTTCCACTAACTGCACTGGGTAATGTTCTGGGACCTGTGCTTATGTAAGGCGTGTACGACACTGGGAGAAATAGTGGCAGCTGGGGAACAAGTACGGAGCCCCGGCCGCTGCCATGAGGTTGTGGAAAGCTTCCGCCTCCAGAAGTCTAAAAGTGCAAGCAGTCCCTCCTACTCTGGAACTCTCTACCCCAACATTTCTGTCTCTCGCCTACTGTTGAAACCTTCAAAAGGCACCTGAAGACCCTCCTCTTCCGACAAGTGTACAACCTGCAGTAACCCTCGCTCCACCATATCGCTGCACGACCAGCTGTATCCTCACCTACTGTATCCCCACCCATCCCTTGTAGACTGTGAGCCCTCGCGGGCAGAGTCCTCTCCTCTACTGTACCAGTCGCTGTCACATTTTTGTTCAAGATTATTGTAATTGTTTTTGCAATGTATACCCCTTTTTCACATGTAAAGCGCCGTGGAATAAATGGTGCTAAAGTAAAAATAATAATGTGGTCCAGATTCACGGCTACTGAGACTGGACCATGTGGAAGACAGGGTGGTGGTGGTGGCAAACTGATGGAAGCATTATCTGCTATCCAACCAACAACCTTTTCACGCTGCTCTGGCTTCAATAGTGGTGTTCCGCGGTCCCCTAGAAATTGGGACAGGAAGGTAGTTCGACATGATGTGGGTGTTTGTTGTGCCCAATCAACAAGCACAGTTTCATCTTGCCCACGGCCTCAGCCTCTGCTTGCACTATCACCATCACCATAACATCCACTTCCCTGTCCCTTGCCACACACCTTGCACATTTTACTCCGCGTGCAGAATTATTAGGCAAATGTGTATTTTGATCACTTTGATACTTTTTATACATGTTGTCCTACTCCAAGCTGCATAGGCTTGAGAGCCAGCTACCAATTAAGTAAATCTGGTGATGTGTATCTCTTTAATGAGTAGGGGTGTTGACTAATGACATCAACACCCTATATAAGGTGTGCTTAATTATTAGGCAACTTCCTTTCCTTTGGCAAAATGGGTCAGAAGAGCTCTGAAAAGTCCAAAATTGTGAGATGTCTTGCAGAGGGATGCAGCAGTCTTGAAATTTCCAAACTTTTGAAGCGTGATCACCGAACAATCAAGCGTTTCATGGCAAATAGCCAACAGGGTCGCAAGAAGCGTGTTGGCCAAAAAAGGCGCAAAATAACTGTCCATGAATTGAGGAAAATCAAGCGTGAAGCTGCCAAGATGCCATTCGCCACCAGTTTTGCCATATTTCAGAGCTGCAACATTACTGGAGTATCAAAAAGCACAAGGTGTGCGATACTCAGGGACATGGCCAAGTTAAGGAAGGCTGAAAAACGACCACCTTTGAACAAGAAACATAAGATAAAGCGTCAAGAATGGATCAAGAAACATCTTAAGACTGTTTTTTCAATGGTTTTATGGACTGATGAAATGAGAGTGACTCTTGATGGGCCAGATGGATGGGCCAGAGGCTGGGCCAATAAAGGGCAGAGAGCTCCACTCCGACTCAGACGCCAGCAAGGTGGAGGTGGGGTACTGGTATGGGCTGGTATCATCAAAGATGAATTTGTGGGACCTTTTCGGGTTGAGGATGGAGTGAAGCTCAACTCCCAGACCTACTGCCAGTTTCTGGAAGACAACTTCTTCAAGCAGTGGTACAGGAAGAAGTCGGTATCGTTCAAGAAAACACGATTTTCATGCAGGACAATGCTCCATCACATGCATCTAACTACTCCACAGCGTGGCTGGCCAGTAAAGGTCTAAAAGAAGAAAAAATAATGTCATGGCCCCCTTGTTCACCTGATCTGAACCTCATAGAGAACCTGTGGTCCATCATAAAATGTGAGATTTACAGGGAGGGAAAACAGTACACCTCTCGGAACAGTGTCTGGGAGGCTGTGGTGACTGCTGCACGCAATGTTGATTTAAAACAGATCAAGCAACTGACAGAATCTATGGATGGAAGGCTGTTGAGTGTCATCATAAAGAAAGGTGGCTATATTGATCACTAATTTTTTGGGTTTTTGTTTTTGCATGTCAGAAATGTTTATTTCTAAATTTTGTGCACTGATATTGGTTTACCTGGTGAAAATAAACAAGTGAGATGGGATTATATTTGGTTTTTATTAAGTTGCCTAATAATTCTGCACAGTAATAGTTACTTGCACAAACAGATATCCTCCTAAGATAGCCAAATCTAAAAAAAAAACACTCCAACTTCCAAAAATATTAAGCTTGGATATTTATGAGTCTTTTCTGTTGATTGAGAACATAGTTGTTGAATAATAAAAATAATCCTCTAAAATACAACTTGCCTAATAATTCTGCACACAGTGTAAATGGAGTTTAATATTTGTCACGTTGCCAAAAATATCTGTATTATTACCGCAGTACTATAGGATCACGTTTGATGACGACAGTTTTAGTCAATGACGTGGGAATCAGAGATGTTTCCAGGGGTCTTCCCCATGCTGTTCCCATTTCTTTTCAGCACTGTATAGATGTGTCTGATCATGTCTCACACACCACATGGCCAGATAAGTTAGTAAAATGTTAAAATGACATTTACCGGTGAATGTATTTTTCACCTTTGAAAGCAATGCAAAAGTACAAAAACGCATCAAAAACGCTACGTATGAACATAGCCCAAGGTGTGGAGGAGTAGATTTGTTTTTGGTTATTTATTTTACCTTATATACAAGTCATTACCCTGGAAAGGATGTTCCTTAACATTTTTCTCAGGAAAATCCATTTTGGTTTCATTTTTGAATGTTTTATTGTGAGTCCGTAAAAGTGGCGTAATACTCTGAAAACATTGTTCACAGCAGTGACCTGGGAGTCAGAGATGCTTCAGAGGTCTTCCATATTCTGTTCCCATGTCATTTGAGTACTGTTCACATCGATTTGGGTAGTTTTTAGGCCCCCTGCAGACCTCTGGGGAGTGCCGCCGGAAATATGCTTGAGTTTCCCACAGACTTTCATTGGGCTTGTTGCTCAGGTCGAGCACCCGAGTATTCCAATTTGCTTGACTCGAGCAACAAATACCCGAACATTTTCGTGCTCGCTCATCACTACTAAGCATCCATCATGGTCCTGTTGCAGAAACCGCCACAGCCAATTTCCATTTTTTCACTTTTGATATTTCCTCCCCTTATTCCAGGAGCCATACCTTTTTTATTTTTCCATTCTCATAGCTGTATTAAGGCTTGTTCTTTTTTGGGATGAATTGCATTTTTGAATGACACCATTCGTTTTATTATATGATGTAATTGAAAGTGGGGAAAAAATTGCTTCATAAATGCAAAAAAAACTGCAATTCCACAATAGTTTTTTTTTTTTAATCTATCATTCATGTTCACTATATGGTAAAAATGGCTTGGCAATATAATTCTCCATTTCAGTACGAGTATGCAGATACCAAACATGCATAGTTTTTTTTTTTTAAGGGGTGCCATTTTTTTGGGAAATTTGTAAAATCAAAATAAATTTACTTGTGTCGACATTTTCCAAGACCCGTAGCACTTTCAAATTTTGGTTGACAGAACTTTGTGATCGTTTATTTTTTGTGCGCTGAGCTGACATTTACAATGATAGCATTTTAGGGTGTGTTATAGAAATATTGAAAATATTCTTTCTCCCCCTGAAGCACCTCTTCACCCCCCTCCCCTATAGTATTGGTCAGAGGAGAAGAGCTGACAATCCACCATCTGTCTGTATGCAAATTAACACACACATGAGAAGTGCCTTGTAATCAAATTTATCCCAAAATTATCCCAGAAGTTAGAGATTCTAATAAAAATATGAAGGCTGGAGCCCAGCCCACATGATTTCAGCACATGGGGTGTGTGGGCCAGTCTCCCTCTTCGGCATAAAAGACCCAGCCGAAGGTGAATCAGTACTTATGTTGGAAGTACATATTGATGTGTAACACGGGTCACGTTCGCTGAACGGTCCAATTGGAGGACTTCCCTCCAGCTATACTGAGTCGTCTCTACGAACTTTATAGCAAGTTTCTTCTTTAATCCTGTTTATGTTGTGTAACTGTCTATTCTGTACTGTAAATGTCCCCTTTGTAAAACCCTTGTATATTTTTCATAACACTGTCTCCCTTTTGGATTAAATATAAAATTGACTAGTCTTGTTTCTTTTGCTCTATAATCATTCCCTCCCCCGAAGCCATATACGCTACCACAAAGCAGGCATCCAACCAGGCTTGTATTATATTTCAAATCAGGCCGGTGGTGGCAGCGACTAATAATAATTGGGCTATCGTGAAGCTTGCAGTAACCGTATGGGGGCGTATACACATATTCCATACGTTGGAATCCGGAGGTGTGACGCCATACGCCTTCTGCTCGCTTGCCGATAGCCAAGTAGTGAGTAATCGGGATTGTGTGCTTGGGAATCCCTTCTCAATCCTGATGAAATCCTGACAGAGTGACGGTAGTTGTGAGATATTGTGTGATCTCCCCGGTTTTGTCGCTGAGCGAATAATAATAATTTGGCTATTGTGAAGCTGGCAGTAACCATATGGGGGTGTATATACAAATTCCATGCGTTGGAATCTAGAGGTGTGACGCCATACGCTTTTTGACCAAAAAAAGGAGAAAATACTGTATGCAAGGCAGTGATCACTAAAAATCAATATTTATTAGACAAAGACCATGTAAACAGCACCACAATATGTTAAAAACACTTAAAACATGAATGCTTCAATATATATAAAAAACCATAGCAAATCATGATATGGTAAACCCTCATGTATGCAAGCCAAAGACAATATATAGAGTAGTCTATTATGACAACGGCACCTTGTAGTGTCATATATAGAAAAAGATGAAACAGCACAAATTGATCTAAATAAAGGTATTAGTAAAATATGTAGAGGTATGCTGCTGACACAAAAAAATTATTTTAGAGAATTGATGCCATCATATAATAAATATTGCAAGGCTACTGATAAGGTGAAGCATCAGTAGAAGGTCAGAAAATGGTATAACTGAACCAGAATGTTAGCAATGGGTCACTTTTTTGTTTTTCCCTAAAGTCCTGGATATATCCTTTAAGTTCGACACAGCACAACGTGACTCTGCCTCTTTACAGAGAATATCACCATCAGCTCAAATGTCTAAAACCTGTTTTCCAGGATTTAAGATGTAAGTCCCAATGGATCCACTGATGTGGGGATCAAATGCAATGTGAACCCGGCCTTAGCTTTGCCTCAGCCCAAAGCTCTGCTATGAGAGCGCTGTGAGTACCTGGAGATCCTGAGTCATGCCTCCCAACTTTGGAAGAAGAGAAAGAGGAACACATCATGCGGCGCGTGTAGCACGACACAGCTATTTTGGCCACACCCCTGACCACACCCAAATCCACACCTATTTATCATTTCTTTCTCCCAGGGCCAGCTCCAGGTTTTCGTGGGCCCCAGGCAAAAGAGTCTCAGTGGGCCCCGTTAACACATACCATGATCCATGATGCACAGATATGGCAGAGAAATATAGGTAAAGTACGATGCCAAAGATGTCAACCTAACCTCACATGTCCTTACCTCTTCTGAAAGGTCAGTACTATAAAAAGGGCTCACTTTTTCTCCTATGGCTCCTGTTGACAAATTTACCCTACTGAAAAACTTGTACTTATTTTGTAGGAAGATTATTTTCAAGGTGATTTACAGCAAACCTGATCTGGCGGTTGGCCTGTCTTCTCCTACTGATAGACAGGTTTTGTCAGATTTATTGGGGCTTCTGCAGGAGAACCAGTCACACCCAGGTAGGCAAAAGTTTCCACACCGGCTGCCTTCCAGGGTGTTACCGGCTTTATCCATGGTTCCCGCAGTCTCTACGTTTTTTGAAGTTATGAAAAACGCGATTAAGGGACTCCCCCCAATGTTACCACTCATCAGAATTTATCATCCCAGGAAAGACGGGCCCTTAGTGACCTACAAAAGAATCAGGATTTTCTAATTAAAGAGGCCGACAAAGGGGGCAATATTGTACTGTGGCCCAGGGATATGTATATCTCTGAGGTACATAGGCTATTGAACAATACCAATTATTATCACAAACTACCCTCTGATCCCACACTGGTCTTTTCATCTAAATTGGAAAATTTACTGTTGAGGGCACTTAGTGTGGGTATTATTACTAAGCTAGAAAATGAATATATGTTTGTGAAAAAAGCTATTGTACCTACTTTTCATATCTTGCCAAAAGTCCACAAGAACTTGGAATGTCCCCCAGGAAGGCTTATCGGAGCTGGTATCGGCAGTGTCAGTGAGAGGGCGTGTATCTATGTGGACTACTTCTTGCAACCGTTTGTATCTAATCTACCATCTTATCTTAGAGACTCATCGCACTTGATCCTGATCCTGGACTCTCTTACCCAGCCCAACCAGGTATTCTTGATAACCATAGACATTGAATCACTTTACTTGAATATTAGACATCAGGATGGACTAACAGCAGTGCTACACTTTTTTAACTCCACCTATGGAGGTAATCATGCGCATAGTCTTTTCATTGTTGATCTCTTGAATTTTGTACTAACGCATAATTATTTTGTCTTCGACTACAATTTTTACCGTCAGGTGTCTGGTACCGCGATGGGTGCACGTTGTGTGCCTTCCTTTGCCAACCTCTTCATGGGTTGGTGGGAGGGCGAGCATGTGCACCCCTCGATGGGTTTTCGTAAATATATTTTTAGATGGCTTCGGTTCATAGATGACATCCTTGTCATCTGGACCAGCACTGAGCTGGAAGCACTGACATTCATTGAGGAGTTAAATAATAATAATTTAAATATTCATTTGACTTATCAAATATCCTCTGTTTCAGTCAACTTTTTAGATTTGGAGATTAAAGTAAAGGACAACTTTCTTACGACTAAACTGTATAGAAAAGTG
This sequence comes from Phyllobates terribilis, assembly GCF_046119375.1. Lineage (NCBI taxonomy): Eukaryota > Metazoa > Chordata > Amphibia > Anura > Dendrobatidae > Phyllobates > Phyllobates terribilis. The sequence continues at coordinate 976,878,500 of NW_027362761.1, read as the reverse complement.
ACGGCAACCAACAGTCTCCTACACTATAATAGCTTCCATCCTCGGAGTCTAAAGAATGGGATACCTATTGGACAATTTTCAAGGATCAAGAGGAACTGCACCATCCATGATGATTATAGAAATGAGGCCAGAGACTTGTCCATGAGATTCCGTTAACGGGGTTACCCCAAGGCCATGGTCTCTAGGGCTCATCAGAAGATCTTGGCTAAACCTCGTGAAACTTTCTTGCAGTTCCATGATAAATCGGACGATAATCAAATCAGATTCGTCACACAGTTTAATAACCAATGGAGTCAACTTAATAAACTTTTTTGTAGACACTGGGATATCCTGAGAACAAATAAATGAGTATCAGGTTTGATACCTGAGCGACCACTTTTGACGGCTAGACGTGCGCCCAGTCTTAGGACAAACTTGTAAGGAGCCACTACACACGCCCCACATATAACACTTCTGGGGGACACATCTTAGGGGTACCTTTCCATGTGGTGATTGCTCTGTGTGTCCACATATCTTGCCAGGACCCACTCTGACAAACCCAGGGGACAATCAACAGTATCCCCTGAGGGATTATATCAACTGTAGAACATCGAATGTAATTTATGCTTTGAGATACTCCTGTCCCAAGATATATGTGGGGCAAACTTCCCAACAGCTACGGAAAAGGGTACAACAACATATTTCTAATATTAATCTGGCGGAGCAGGATCTAAGAAAAGGTCGGGTAATCACGTCTGTAGCATCACATTTTTTGCACTTTCATTCGGCTAATCCTAAACATTTTCATGTAATAGGTCTGCAGAAAATCCAGCCCAACTTCCACAAAATGGATTATACTAATGATCTGTTGAGATTGGAGTCCAGATGGATTTTCTTGCTTGATTCCGTTGCCCCTAAGGGAATCAATGAGGACCTGTCATTTACGGGGTATCTTAATTAGATGTTCTCTGGTTTCCTTCTTGGGCTACTTGACCATTTATCTTTTTTCATGTATTCTATATAAATTACTTGTTTGCTAAATGGTAACTTTTCAAAAGGGAAGGAAAGGAAAAGGGAAGGAGAAAAGAAAAGGGAAAGGAAGGGAAAGGGAAGGAAGAGAGGGGAAAAAAAAGAGGGGATTTTTTTTCACATTTTTTTTTTCCAAGGTTTTTTTTTTTTTGCTTAGTATATATTTTTCTTGACAGTTTAACCCCCTTCTGTTGCATCTGATTTATAAAATCAGTTGATTGAGTTTTCATTTCTTTTTGGTTCCCGATGGTAGGTATACACTTGTTGTATGTTAGTGTTGTTGAGTTTTTCTCTTCTGGGGAATTCATTTATACTCACACTATGGGTGTGTTTCTTTATATATTTTTTATTTCTTGTATTGTTTTTTTGCATGTGTTTCATGTTTCTTCACATTTCTTCCTTTGTCATCTATTTTATTATTACATGATTTTTCATTGTTTATTTTTGATTTTCTTATATTTATTCCTTCTTTTTGCAGGGAAGTTTTTTTTTTTTTTCTACTTTATAAATGCCGTGTATACACATTCTTTGCTTATCTGGCGGACGCGCCATTCCCCTCTCTTTTCCTTTTCTTTTTCTTCTCCATTATACTGAACCGCGGTGCTACTTATCATGCCACTTGGCTTGCGTTCCACTGTGGCTAGCAGCTACCGTTTGTGTTCCACCGCGATACACGGCGGAACGCATGGCACTTCCGGCTGCTATTTCTATGGCGGTTTATTCACACCGCTGCTGCCTCTATGGCGGTTTATCTATACTGCGCGGTTTGTGTCCTGGTACGTATACCTGTACAAGGACTGCAAATGACTGCCTTTTCCCTCTCATTCATTCAGCTGACGAAGCTGCTGGTGAGCAGCGATACGCTTTGGGTCCACTCACTTTGTAGGCATTGATCCTATATATAATGCTTTCATCTGCCAAGGTCACGTTTTTTACCGCAAATATTGATTGTTTATTAATATATCGATCCAGTGGTCAGTGACCTAAGGTATTGTTTTCTAACTGGACTCAATAAATACTTGACTTTTCACAGTACCTACAAAGTTTAGAGGTTTTCTCCATTACTGGGTTATTTTCCCATACCTCTTGTATCTGAATATTTTCTACACAGGGTGTGTTCAAAGTGTTTTTAAAAAAACTTGGTTGTTTGTGTGTTGTTGATGTATTATTAATAAAAACTTTTTGATATTTTGCATTACATTTGGGAGTGCATGGTCTTTGTTTGCCCCATGCCCTTTTCTCTTCTGTATACCAATTAATTCCCAGCGTGGGTTTACTGTAGCACCCCTTTGTTAAAAACAAAATTTTTTTTTCATAGCTAATCATTGAGCGGTGCCCGCTAAATGTGCTGTGAACAATGCCAAAGATTTCACTTACTTCTTGCATTACATGAGTGATATCTATAGTAAGTTCTACAATAGCTCAAAAACCAGTGAATCCTTGCAGCGCACAGTGCAGACTGGACAGTATAGCCCTCCATACAGTATTATGGGTACTACATTATTATTATTATTATTATTAAATATTTATATAGCGCCGTTAGGTTCCATGGCGCTTTACAAGTGTAGGGGAGACAGGGACACGAACATGAAGCATCAGACGAGGCGCACTGGTACAGTAGGGCAGGGGGTCCTGTCCACGAGGGCTCACAGTCTATAAGGGGCGGGTGGGGAGACAGGAGGAAGGAGGAGAGGAGAGGGTGAGATGGTGTACTGGATGGGTCTCAGCATGGGCTGTAGGCCTGAAGGAAGAGGTGGGTCTTTAGGTTTTTCTTGAAGGTTCCCAGGGTGGGGGAGTGTCGGATGTGATGGGGGAGACAGTTCCAGAGTATAGCGGATGCACGAGAGAAGTCTTGTAGGCGGTTGTGGGAGGAGGAAATGAGAGGGGAGAAGAGGAGAAGTTCTTGAGAGGAGCGAAGATCGCGTGGGGGAACATATCTGAAAACCAGGTCGGAGATGTAGGGGGGGGACAGGTTATGTATGGCCTTGTATGTTAGGGTTAGGGTTTTGAACCGTGATCTCAGGGCAATGGGGAGCCAGTGAAAGGCTTGGCAGAGGGGGGAGGCGGGGGTGAAATGTGAAGATAGGTGGATGAGTCGGGCAGCGGAGTTGAGGATGGTGCAGAGAGGTGCGAGGGAGAAAGCGGGGAGGCCAGTGAGCAGGGGGTTGCAGTAGTCGAGACGAGAGATGATGAGGGCGTGGATGAGTGTTTTTGCCGAGTCCTGGTCGAGGAATGAGCGGATTCGGGCAATGTTCCTCAGTTGGAGTCGGCAGGCGGTGGCGAGGGCTTCGATGTGGGGCTTGAAGGAGAGGGCGGAGTCGAGGATTACCCCGAGGCACTTGGCATGGGAGACGGGTGAGAGGGTGCAGTCGTTGATTGTGATGGATAGGTTGTGGAGCTGGGGAGAGCGGTTAGGGGGGAAGACGATTATCTCGGTCTTGTCCATGTTGAGTTTGAGGAAATGGGCGGAGAAGAAGGATGAGATGGCGGATAGGCATTGGGGAATTTTGGATAGTAAGGCGGAGATGTCGGGGCCAGAGAAGTAGAGCTGGGTGTCGTCGGCGTATAGAGGTGGTATTGGAGGCTGTGGGATTCGATGAGTTTCCCCAGGCCGAGGGTGTATATGGAGAAGAGTAGTGGACCCAGGACTGAGCCTTGGGGAACTCCAACAGAAAGGGGGTGGGGCGAGGATGAGGTGTGGGAGTGGGTGACGCTGAAGGTCCGGTCCGTTAGGTAGGAGGAGATCCATGAGAGGGCTAGGTCGGTGATGCCAAGGGATTCTTGGATGTGGAGTAGGAGGGGGTGGTCGACTGTGTCGAAGGCGGCGCAGAGGTCGAGGAGGAGGAGGACGGAGTAGTGTCGCTTAGTCTTGGCGGTCAGTAGGTCATTGGTGACTTTAGTTAGGGCTGTTTCGGTTGAGTGGTGGGGTCGAAAACTGGATTGAAGGCGGTCGAAGAGGGAGGAGGAGGAGAAGTGGGAGGACAGCTCGGCGTGTACGTGCTGTTCAAGTAATTTTGAGGCAAAAGGGAGGAGAGATATCGGGCGGTAGTTGGAGACTATTGCAGGGTCAAGGGAGGGTTTTTTGAGGATGGGTGTGATTGTGGCATGCTTGAAGGATGATGGGAAGGTGCCGGATTTAAGTGATAGGTTGAAGAGATGGGTTAGGGTGGGGATGAGGACAGTGGTGAGGTTAGGGATGATGTAGGAGGGTAGGGGGTCGAGGGCGCAGGTGGTGAGGTGTGAGTGAGCTAGCAGAGAGGAGAGGAGGTCTTCTGTCATGGGGGAGAAACTGCATTTGGGTGTGGGGGGCTGGGCGGTGGGGGTGGGGGGCCGAGCGGCTTGTAGATTGAAGCTTTGTCTGACTTTGTCAATCTTGTCCTTGAAGAAGGTGGCGAAGTCGTTGGCTGAGATGAGGGGCGAAGGGGGGGTGCAGGGGGACGGAGTAGGGAGTTGAAGGTACTGAAAAGTTGCTTGGGGTTGCGGGATAGGGCGGTTATTAGGGAAGAGAAGTAGTCTTGTTTTGCATTCGTGAGAGCAGTCTTGAAGGCGGTGAGGGACTGTTTGAACAGGTTGAGGTGTTCCGTGGAGTGGGATTTCTTCTATTTCCGTTCAGCCACTCTGGACGTCTGCCGAAGTTTTTTCGTGTGGGGCGTTAGCCAGGGTTGTCTGTGTGCATGGGTTGTGATGTGTGAGAGCGGGGCAGCTTGGTCGAGGGCTGTGGTGAGGGTGGTGTTGTAGAGGGTGGCGGCGGCGGCGGCATCTTGGGAAGAAGATAGGCCGGAGAGAGGGAGGAGGGACTCGGAGAGTGAGTGGAAGTCGATGAGTTTGAGGTCTCTGCGGGGATGGGGGAGTGTGCGGGGAGAGGCGATCAGAGAAGGGGGGAGAGAGAGGAGAAGGTCAATAGGTTGTGGTCAGATAGGGGGATAGGTGAGTTTTCGAGGTCAGCGAGGGAACATAGGCGGGTGAAGACAAGGTCCAGTGTGTGACCGTCGGTGTGTGTGGCGGATGAGGTCCATTGGGAGAGACCGAGGGAGGAGGTTAGGGATAGGAGTCTAGAGACGGTGCAGGGGGTGTCGACGGGGATGTTGAAGTCGCTCATGATGATGGTGGGGATGTCAGAGGAGAGGAGGAGGAGGAGCCAGGTTGTGAAGTGGTCGAAGAAGGAGGAGGGTGATCCTGGGGGACGGTAGATGACTGCCAGTTGGAGGATGCAAGGGGAGAAGATGCGCACGGAGTGTGCCTCGAAGGAGGGGAGGGGACAGGATGGGGGCGGCGTAATCGGGATGAAGGAGCACGTGTTGGCCAGGAGTAGGCCGACGCCTCCACCGTGGGTGTTGTTGGGGCGGGGCGTGTGGGAGAGAGTAAGTCCGCCGTAGTAGAGGGCGGCCGGGGAGGTTGTGTCAGAGGGGGTGAGCCAGGTTTCCGTGATGCTGAGGAAGGAGAGTTTTTTGGAGATGAAGAGGTTCGTGGATGTATGGTAGTTTGTTGCAGATCGAGCGGGCGTTCCAGAGGGCGCCCGGGAGGGAGACTGGGGAAACTGGGGCAGGAGGGATGGGTTTGAGGTTGCTGAGGTTACGGGGGTTGGTTATATGTCTTGGGAGTGGGGGGGTGGTATGATGGGGTGGGCCAGGATTGGGGTAGATGTTGCCCACAATTAGGAGGAGCAGGGCGAGGGTGAGAAGGTGCGGGCAGGAGAGCTAGCGTGGCGGGCGTGTTTGTTTGGAGATGGAGGGTTGAAAGTGGAGGAATAGTTCAGAGGAGAGGGTGAGGTGTGTAGGTAGGATGGAGGGAGAGATGAGCATTTCATTGCTGGGAGGAGTGATGAGTGGGGGTAGAAGGAAGTGAAGAAGGATGGGAGTGAGGGTGAGAAGTGGGAACATTGCGAGGGTGAGTAGTGGGCGAGAGGTGATAGGGGTAGGAGGCAGCCCGGGAGCGATGTATGTGGGGTGGGTCCTAGTGGGGGACAGGTGGCCACATGTGGGGTGATGTTGGGGTATAGTGTGCGGTCCGGGGTGGGGAGCAGTTCAGGGATGAGTTGCAGTCCAGGGGAGAGGTACAAACAGCCGGGGTAGAGATGAGGGTGAAGCAGCCAAGGGGAGATGCAGCAGCCGTGGACGAGGTGATGGAGCCTGGATGAGAGGGTGCGGCAGGGGGTAGGATGGTACGGCGGGGATGGGATGGTGCAGTGGGGATGAGATGAAGCAGCCGGAGATGAGGTGATGCAGCAGTGATGAGATGAAGCAGTCAGAGATGGGGTGATGCAGTAGGGATGAGATGATGCAGTCAGATATAAGGTGATGGAGCCGGGGTGAGGTGATGCAGCCGAGATGAGAGGAGGCAGCCGAGGATGAAGTGAAGCAGCCGATGATGGGGTGATGCAGCCGAGGATGGGATGATGCACCCGAGGATGGGATGATGCAGCCGAAGATGGGATGAAGCAGCCGAGGATGGGATGATGCAGCCGAGGATGGGATGATGCAGCCGAGGATGGGATGATGCAGCCGGGGATGGGATGATGCAGCCGAGGATGGGATGATGCAGCCGAGGATGGGATGATGCAGCCGAGGATGGGGTGATGCAGCCGAGGATGGGGTGATGCAGCCGAGGATGGGATGATGCAGCCGAGGATGGGATGATGCAGGTGATGCAGCCAAGGATAGGATGATACAGCCGGGAGCAGGATGGTGCAGCCAGGGGCTCAGAAGCGGCTGGCAGGGTCAGGGCCAGGCAGCAGGGTGGGAGGCAGGATGAGAGGCAGCAAGCAGGGTCAGAGGCGGCCAGCAGGGTCAGAGGCGGCCAGCAGTGTCAGAGGTGGCCAGTAGGGTCAGAGGTAGCCAGCAGGGTCAGAGGTAGCCAGAGGGGGTACATTGCGGCCAGGGGGCCGAGTGCGGTGGGGAGTTCGGTGCGATGAAGTTGAGGGCCCAGTTCATCCAGGGGCACGTTGCAGGTGAGGGCCTGAACCTGCGGATGGGCCAGGTGCAGCTGAGTGACCAGCGCGGTCGGGGGCACGGTGCGGACAGGGCTAGCACAAGCAGGTGCAGTCACGGGCCAGGTGTAGCTGGGGCCCAGTAAAGCCTGGGGTACGGTGCAGTCAGGGCCGGTATGAACAGGAGCGGTCAGGTGTGGCTGAGGGCTCAGTGCGGCCTGGGGTACGGGCTAGACGGTCACCGTGGTGTGGGCAGCTGTGGGGCACCGGGTCCGGGCGGGCCAGTGTGGGGGTCTGGTGTACAGCTATTAGGCTGGGAGCTGCAGTGGGGCAGTGGGCTCCACGCTAGGCCGGGGCCGATGGAGGTAGGGCACCGGAGGCGGCACCGCCAATCCCGCGTGGCCCCGCACCGCTGTGGAGGGTCCTGAGGGCAGCGCTGACTGCCCCACTTGGTCCTCAGCTGGGTTTGCTGCGGTAGGCCCCGTGAGAGCACCGATGCCTCTGCGGCCCAGGTACAGGTACGGGAGCCCAGGAGGGGGCAGGCCAGGCCACGGTCGGGCCTGCAGCGATGGCGGGGTGTGGAGGACGGGGACGGCGGCACCGCACTTACAGGCACTCCAGGCGGTGAAGAGTCGCTCGGAGGTCCGGGGCTGCAGCAGCGCAGATGAGCGACGCAGCCTTTGTTGTGGGACCGTGCCGGGAGCGCTGGAGGTGTCTGGCGTTGGAGATGCAGGCCCAGGTGAGGAGCCGCTGGGCACGGCCACCGGCCGCACATGACAGGCCGGACGGAGGGTCCGGTCCAGGTGGTGAGGAGCCGCCCGGAGGTCTGGGGCCGCAGCAGCGATGCAGTTCCTGCTGCGGGGCTGCGCCGGGAGCGCTGGAGGCGTCTGGCGTCGGGGATGCAGGCCCAGGTGAGGAGCCGCAGGGCACGGCCGCTGGCCGTGCACGGCAGGCCGGCCAGAGGGCCCGGCAGGTGGCCCAGACGGTCGGGGGGCGCCCGGGGGTGATGCAGGCGAAGGTGGAAGTGTGTAGGGAGGACGGGCGGGCTTGGATGACAGTGGATGGTGTCCAAGTGCCTGGAGCCTCCCTACATGCGACCATCAGCCCCGGCGGCCATACTAGTCCCTCATACAGAATAATGGGCCCCACATAGTCCTCCATACAGAATAATGGGCCCCACATAGTCCTCCATACAGAATAATGAGCCCCACATATTCCTCCATACAGAATAATGGGCCCCACATAGTCCTCCATAGAATATAATTAGCCCCATATATTGTTCCATACAGAATACAGAATAATGGACCCCATATAATGTTCCATACAGAATAATGGGCCCAATATAATGCTCCACACAGAATAATGAGTTCCATATAATGCTGCAAACAGAATTATGGGCCCCATATAATGCTGCATACCAAATAATGGACCCCATATATTGCACCATACAGAATACTGGAACCCATATATTGCTCCATACAGAATACTGGACCCCATATAATGTATACAGGATAATGGACCCTATATAATGTTCCATACAGAATAATGGACACCATATAATGCTCCATACAGAATAATGGACCCTATATAATGCTCCATACAGAATATTATGCCCCCACACTATATGTACATTTATCCTCAGAGCCCCCACACTATATATAAATCCATCCTCAGAGCCCCACACTATATATAAATCCATCCTCAGTCAGAGCCCTCACACTATATATAAATCCATCCTCAGTCAAAGCCGTCACACTATATACAAATCCATCCTCAGTCAGAGCCCTCACACTATATATAAATCCATCCTCAGTCAGAGCCCCCACACTATATATAAATCCATCCTCAGTCAGAGCCCCCACACTATATATAAATCCATCCTCAGTCAGAGCCCCCACATTATGTATAAATCCATCTTCAGAGCCCTCACATTGAGTCCTGTGTCCTTTCTGCCAACTTTACATGGCTCCATGGTGCAGAGCTCAGTCCTCTCCTCTCCTCAATCCTCTCCACTCAAGCAGCCTCAGCTCTAGCTCCACGCTGCTTCCTATTATCGGGTCTTCACCGGCCTGAAGGAGGCCCCGTCCCCTTCTGATGACATCACTCCCTGAAAAAAATCAACTCCACTCTAGTCAGCTTGCCAAAACACATCAAATTAGGGGCAAACACTACGAAAGTGGCCTCAATTAAACCACAGTACAAATTTTATAATGGCACAGCAGCAATCAGCCATGGACCATGCGTGAGGTATCAGGGTCTGGGCCAGTATTTACAGCTTTGAATTGAACTTCAAATTAAGATGAGGTGGGTGAGGGATCAGTGTAGGTCTGCTGTGCTGACAGCCCCAATACCACATGCAACAGCTCAACCTGCTTTTATGCTCAGCCACACTGAGATGGCAGAAAAATAAGCTTCATACTGTAGATTAGTATTGGTACAAAAATGTAAGGATAGTAATACGGGTAGTGGATTGAAAGTAAGTGGAGGTCTGCCGGTCTCGGAAGCGTACTGCTACCGGCAACATAAGGCTGTGTGCCCACTATGCGTTTTCTTAAGCGTTTCCGCAGCAGCAATTCTGCTGCAGAAATGCTTAAAAAATGCTTGGTAGGTCTGCCATGTTCCCCAATGATAATCCGCATGTGCTGTACACATGCTGCGGAAATTTCCGCTGCGGATTATCATTGCGGAAAAATATGCAGCACTACCAATTATTTTGCGGAAGCACGTCGTTTTCGCCACTATTGACTTACATTGGACCGCATGGAATCCGCATCACTGCATCTGCAGATGCGGATTCCATGCGTTTCAATGTGCAGATGGTACCCGGGTTTGGAGAAGAGGAGACTCTCCTCCGGACCCGGGTACCATAGTACCTGTAAAAAAAAGAATAAAATAAAAAATATACATTATACAACCCCTGGTAAAAATTATGGAATCACCGGGATCGGAGGATGTTCATTCAGTTGTTTAATGTTGTTGAAAAAAAGCAGATCACAGACATGGCAAAACTAAAGTCATTTCAAATGGCAACTTTAGGGCTTTAAGAAACACTAAAAGAAATCAAGATAAAAAATGTGGTACTCAGTAAGGGTAATTTTTTTCATATGAAACAGAGGGAAAAAATTATGGAATCACTCAATTCTGAGGAAAAAATTATGGAATCACCCTGTAAATTTTCATTTCCAACACTAACACCTGCATCAAATTAGATCTGCTCATTAGTCTGCATCTAAAAAGGAGTGATCACACCTTGGAGAGCTGTTGCACCAAGTGGACTGACATGAATCATGGCTCCAACATGAGATATGTCAATTGAAACAAAGGAGAGGATTATCAAACTCATAAAAGAAGGTAAATCATCACGCAATGTTGCAAAAGATGTTGGTTGTTCACAGTCAGCTGTGTCTAAAATCTGGACCAAATACAAACAACAATGAAGGTTGTTAAAGGCAAACATACTGGTAGACCAAGGAAGAGATCAAAGCGTCAAGACTGCAAACTTAAAGCAATATGTCTCCAAAACAGGAAATGCACAACAAAACAAATGAGGAACAAATGGGAGGAAACTGGAGTCAATGTCTGTGACCGAACTGTAAGAAACAGCCTAAAGGAAATAGGATTTACATACAGAAAAGCTAAACATAAGCCATCATTAACGCCTAAACAGAAAAAAACAAGGCTACAATGGGCTAAGGAAAAGCAATCGTGGACTGTGGATGACTGGATGAAAGTCATATTCAGTGATGAATCGCGAATCTGCATTGGGCAAGGTGATGATGCTGGAACTTTTGTTTGGTGCCGTTCCAATGAGATTTATAAAGATGACTGCATGAAGAGAACATGCAAATTTCCACAGTCATTGATGATATGGGGCTGCATGTCAGGTAAAGGCACTGGGGAGATGGCTGTCATTACATCTTCAATAAATACCCAAGTTTACATTGATATTTTGGACAGTTTTCTAATCCCATCAATTGAAAGGATGTTTGGGGATGATGATATCATTTTTCAAGATGATAATGCATCCTGCCATAGAGCAAATACTGTGAAAACATTCCTTGAAAGAAGACACATAAGGTCAATGTCATGGCCTGCAAATACTGTAGTCCCGATCTCAATCCAATTGAAAATCTTTGGTGGAAGTTGAAGAAAATGGTCCATCACAAGGCTCCAACCTGCAAAGCTGATCTGGCAACAGCAATCAGAGAAAGTTGGAGCCAGATTGATGAAGAGTACTGTTTTTCACTCATTAAGTCCATGCCTCAGAGACTGCAAGCTGTTATTAAAGCCAGAGATGGTGCAACAAAATACTAGTGATGTTTTGGAGGGTTCTTTTGTGTGTTTGTTTTTCATGATTCCATAATTTTTTTCCTCAGAATTGAGTGATTCCATAATTTTTTCCCTCTTCTTGGTCTGAAAAAATTACCCTTACTGAGTACCACATTTTTTATCTTAATTTATTTTAGTGTTTCATAAAGCCCTAAAGTTGCCATTTGAAATGACTTTAGTTTTGTGCCATGTCTGTGATCTGCTTTTTTTCAACAACATTAAACAACTGAATGATCATCCTCCGAGTCCGGTGATTCCATAATTTTTGCCAGGGGTTGTACTTACCTTCTACCTTCTAAAGTCTTTATCCGATGTGTCTTGGCTTGCCGGCAGCTCGCGGTGGTCTTAAAGACCTGCCATGACGTAATTTAGTCATGTAACGGGTCACGCGACCGCTGACGTCAGCAGGTCCTTTAGTCTACCGCGAGCTGCCGGCAAGCCAGGACGCATCGGATAAAGACACCGGGGGCCATCAGAAGGTAAGTATATATTTATTTTTTATTTTTTACCATTATTTCGGTCAAACAGTATGGATTTATATAGTATGACCAATTTGTCAAGCACTTTCCAAGTGATGCTAAAATCGCTTAGAAAGCATTTGACAACCTGCATGCGGAAATGCATGTGAAGAACGCTTCACTTCCTGGCTGTTTGGAGACAAGCTCATTCCCACAGAAAAGTATCAGCAAGCTAAGGAGATGGTGGCCTCTATCATGGAGGAGCTTGCTCGTTTTCTAGGGGAACGACTGTGGCGCCCAGCTGTGCTTGGAGCCACAGATCCTAGAAGGGTGTATTAATGTAATCCTCCACAAGAGGCCCCCATAAACATTCACACATCTCCACCTTCCACCTCAGACCAGCAGAGGGAGCCCGTTAGGTATATAAATAGGGAAGGTGGAGCTAGGTAGGGAGTTAGTCTGGAGTGCACAGAGAGTGAAAAGCTGTGTGTGCAGGGAAGCACGAGGGTTGCTGAGTAGGCAAGCTAGGCCTCCAGCGGTCCTGAAGCCCAGTCTAGACTCAGGAGCTCAAGTAAGTGAATCCAAGGTGTGCCGATGCCTGTAAGAGCGGTGAAGAGCGGCAAGCTGCCGTTAGTGTGAGTAGCCTAGTGAGGGCCCGAGCGTGGCCGAAGGTGAGTGGAAAGTGAGTAGCAGTGGGGGCAGAGGAGCTTACCCCCACTGCTCACCCCAAAACAAATACAGGACACCGGGTCCGAGCTTACCGGGATCTCTACGACCCAGTAAGGCATAACCGGAATCCCTGGAGAACTACAGGTCCCAGGTTCACCAGAGAGCTGATACGTAACAGAGCCAGGAGACGCATAGGCCCCGCAAACTGGGAGCGTGCACTCCAAGAGAAGGCCCTACCACAACGTCAGCCGGTGCAGGACAGAGATAAAGTTAGGCCTAGCTTCAGGCAGGTCAGAAACTTACTACGCAGAGGCAAGAAACAGGAGGCCCTACACCCGCTCATTGGGGAGGATCCTGATATGTACCCTACAGTGCTCCGGGATGTGCCTGAACTACCACCAGTAAAAGGTACTGAAATGACTACCGTGTCTGTCCCCGTTCTTGCTCTGACCCGTCTGGGTCTCGCCTGTCCTGCATCCCCCTCTCCGTACGCTGTCCTGAGGCCTAGCTCCACCTGTGGGGAGCTATACCATCGAGCTGCCTTATCACCGTCCTCAGTGGACTGCCGCAGCGCTGGTGATTCTCACCAGAAACCACAGGTGTCATCACGTACTTCCATAAAATTAACAAACAATCCCCTTTTAAAAGCTGACCCCAGGGTACGGGCCCGGGAGCCGACCACCGCGACATCCTCAAGGCCAGGCAAAGGCCCGGGTACTGAGTCGTCCCCATCCCTCTGGGCGAGTCACGACCACCACTGCTGTTTACCTTGTGAACATTGATGATGCTTCCAAGCAGGGCCGGTGTCAGCACCTGGCGCACCCGGGCAAGTGCAGGGGCCCGGAGCAGGCGGGGGGCTCACTCACCGTCAGGCACCCCGGCGCTCAATGGGACCCGTGAGCGGTGTGGTGCCGGTGTCAGCACCCGCTCCCCCCCCGCTTGCTTAGGGCCCTAGCACAATACTTAGCTCTCCCCGTGCCTCCGCAGCAGCTACGGTCTCTTCCGCGGCTGCTGCACTGTGATGTCTCAGGTCAGAGGGCGCGGTGACATCTTTACACCGCGCTCTCTCCTGAGCCGTCACAGGCAGCGCAGAGTGGGAAGACGCCGGCGCGGGAGAGGAGTCCGGAGCAGCAGCAGCAGGTGAGAAGTGAGGTGAGTATTTGATTATTTTTTTTTATTATATGGTGGGGGGGAACAAGTGATATCCTGCATCGAGCATTATATGGGGTGGGGAACAAGTGACATCCTGCATGGGGCATCATATGGGGGGAACAAGTGACATCCTGCATGGGGCATTATGTGGGGGGGACAAGTGACATCCTGCATGGGGCATTATATGGGGGAGGGGAGCAAGTGACATCCTGCATGGGGCATTATATGGGGGGGTACAAGTGGCATCCTGCATGGGGCATTATTTGGGGGGGGAACAAGTGACATCCTGACTGGGGCATTATATGGGGGGGGTGACATCCTGCATGGGGCATTATATGGGGGGGAGATGTGACATCCTGCATAGGGCATTATATGGGGGAGAAGTGACATCCTGCAGAGAGCATTATATGGGGGGAGAGGTGACATCCCGCATGGAGCATTATAAGGGGGGGGGTGACATCCTGCATGGGGCATTATATGGGGGGAGGTGACATCCTGCATGGGGCATTATATGGGGAGAGGTGACATTCTGCATAGGGCATTATATGGGGGGGAGAGGTGACATCCTGCATGGAGCATTATATGGTGGGGGGCAACAAGTGACATCCTGCATGGGGCATTATATGAGGGGAAACAAGTGACATCCTGCATCGGGCTTTATATGGGGTGGGGAACAAGTGACATCCTGCATGGGGCATCATATGGGGGGGAACAAGAGACATCCTGCATGGGGCATTATGTGGGGGGGACAAGTAACATCCTGCATGGGGCATTATATGGGGGAGGAGAAAAAGTGACATCCTGCATGGGGCATTATATGGGGGGGGACAAGTAGCATCTTGCATGGGGCATTATTGGGGGGGATAAGTGACATCCTGCATGGGGCATTATATGGGGGGAGGTGAGATCCTGACTGGGGCATTATATGGGGAGAAGTGACATCCTGCATGGGGCAATGTAGCGCCGGCGTCCCTGCCCTCTGCTAGGCAGGGACGCTGTTCCCCTCACCTCTCTGCTCCGTGCCCGGCGTCCTACTCCCGCTCTGTTGGCAGCGCGCGCTCCTTCCCAGCCACTGTGCTTAGGGCGTGCGCGCTCTCCCTCCCTCTTAAAGGGGCCGCGCGCGCCGTCCTAAGGAGTCCCCGGCCAATGGCCGGAGGACTTCACCATATATAAGGCACCTCCTCCAAAATGGAGGTGCCCGAGCAATGTTGTTGCACTGTTCTCTACTCTGCTTCAGCCCTCAGGTCCCGTTGCCAGTTATCTGCCAGATACCTGCCAGATTCCTGCCAGCTCGCTGTCTTATTCCTGCCTGATATTCTGCTACCTGCCTGCTAGCCTGAGGTCCGACGGTCTGCCTTACAACTCCTGTCAGTCTGTCTAAGGACCAGCTTGCCCGCTCACCTGGGAGCGCACATCAGCTACCTGCCTGCTTGCCTGAGGTCCGACGGTCTGCCTTCCAACTCCTGTCAGTCTGTCTATGGACCAGCTTGCCCGCTCACCTGGGAGCGCACATCTGCTACCTGCCTGCTAGCCTACCTGGAGGCTCCGCCGTCACGTGCTGTGACCACCTGCCTGTCCAGTGACTCCTGCCCGCTCACCTGGGAGCGCTCATCTGCTGCCTGTCCGCTAGCCTACCTGGAGGCTCTGCCGTCACGTGCTGTGACCACCCGCCTGTCCAGAGACTTCTGCCTGCTCACCTGGGAGCTCACGTCTACCATCAGCCGCCACAGGTCGTACCAACCCTTTACCCAGAGACTGCCCCGGTCACTTGCCGTGACCATCTGCCCGTTCATCCAGAGACTGCCCCGGTCACTTGCCGTGACCATCTGCCCGTTCATCCAGAGATTGCCCCGGTCACTTGCCGTGACCATCTGCCCGTTCATCCAGAGACTGCCCCGGTCACTTGCCGTGACCATCTGCCCGTTCATCCAGAGACTGCCCCGGTCACTTGCCGTGACCTCCTGCCCCTTCTTCCAGAGACTGTCCCGGTCACCTGCTGTGACTGCCTGCCTGGTCGCCACCCGCTCCCTTACAAGGACCGCCCCCTTGTATAGTAGCTCAGAGGTTCCGCCTCCCAGACCCGTTACAGTTTGCTCGGGCCATGGAACCCGGTGGCACCCAAGCTCCCTCACTCTCGGACCTGTGTCATGAATTGTCCCGTCAGAGGTCCCAACAGGAGTCCATCCTGGGTCACCTGCGGAATGTCAATTCTCGCCTGGACACTCTGACTGCTCCGCCAGCAACCTCCGCCAGTGCCATGACTCGCAATCCGGCAGCTCCGCTGCCCACTAATACCATGGTATCCTACCCCGGACCCCGGCTTTCTGCACCTCCTCGCTTCGGAGGCGACTCCGCCCAGGCTCGGGGCTTCATAAATCAGTGCACACTGCACTTTGAACTCCTGTCCCACCAGTTTAACTCCGACTGGGCCAAAATTGCCTTCATCATGTCCCATCTCACCGGGGAGGCCCTGGCCTGGCTAAATCCTCTATGGGAGAGAGGAGACCCCCTGGTGTCCGACTTGCCTGCCTTTCTCACGGCTTTCCGGAAAGTCTTCGATGAACCCGGACGGAAGACCTCATCCGCATCATCACTGCTACGCCTCCGTCAGGGAAGTCTCACCGTGGGCCAATATGCCATACGGTTCCGTACCCTTGCCTCGGAGCTGGCCTGGGATAACGACGCTCTGGTATCCGTCTTCTGGGAGGGTCTGTCCGGCCGTATTAAAGATGAACTTGCCGGTCGGGACATTCCTACCACTCTCGATGACCTAATAACTCTTGCCACCCGGATTGACCTACGGTTCCAGGAGCATGCCAAAGAGGTCACCCGTGAGAGGAGGTTTCCACGTCTAGCTCCTACTTTTCAGAAACCCGTCACTCCCTCCGTCTCTCCCCAGGTACACTCTCCTGAGCCTATGCAGGTCGACCAGACCAAGATGGTCAAAACCCATCAGGACTTACGCCGTGCTGAGGGGAGCTGCTTCTACTGTGGCAGTAAGGAGCACCGGATCCGTGCCTGCCCGGAGAGGTCGGGAAACGCCTGTGTCTAGGTTCGCTCAGAGAGGTCGACCTAGACAAGAATAAATCCTCTCCATCTCTGCTGCTGTCAGTCTCAATCGTCTGCGGGGAGAACCGTTATTTCGAACTAGCCCAACTTGACTCTGGAGCAGCCGGGAATCTTATTTCACAGTCCCTGGTAGAGAAATACCGCATCCCCACCAAACCTCTGGCTGTACCCTTGTCTGTTGCTGCCGTGGATGGGGGTCTCTTACCACGCCCCATCCAACTCATCACCGAATCCATTACTCTGCAGGTGGGAATGCTGCATTCTGAGAGTATCTCCTTTCATGCTCTGCCTGGACTCTCTCACGCCCTCTTGCTAGGTCTACCTTGGCTCCAGAGACATGCACCCGTGCTTGACTGGTAGACCGGAGAAGTCCTACGCTGGGGACAGGACTGCCATAAGACCTGTCTGGTTCCCGTCCATCCCGTCTGTCCTTCTCCTACCCCAGCTAATCTACCTGGACTTCCGATTCCTTATTGGTCTTATGCTGATGTCTTTAATAAAAAGGAGGCAGAGACACTACCCCCTCATAGACCATACGACTGCCCTATCGACTTGTTACCTGGTACTACTCCTCCCCGTGGGCGTATTTATCCATTATCCGCTGCTGAGACCCGCTCGATGTCCGAATATATTGAGGAGAATCTGGCCAGGGGATTCATCCGGAAATCTACCTCCCCGGCGGGGGCAGGCTTCTTTTTCGTCAAAAAGAAGGACGGCTCTCTCCGTCCCTGTATAGACTATAGAGGCCTTAACCAGATCACGGTGAAGAATAAGTACCCCCTTCCGCTCATTCCGGAGTTATTTGATCGTCTGAGGGGGGCTAGAATCTTCACCAAACTGGACCTCCGTGGGGTGTACAACCTGGTTCGTATCCGTCAGGGGGATGAATGGAAGACGGCATTCAACACCCGGGACGGCCACTATGAATATCTGGTAATGCCCTTTGGTCTCTGTAACGCTCCTGCCGTCTTTCAAGAGTTGGTCAATGACATCTTCCGGGACCTTCTCTACTCCTGCGTAGTGGTGTACCTGGACGACATCTTGGTCTTCTCTCCGGATCTCCAGACGCACCGGAGGGACGTTCGTCAGGTCCTGCTCAGGCTCAGGCAGAATCACCTCTTCGCTAAATACGAGAAGTGCCTCTTTGAGCAGACCTCGCTTCCGTTTTTGGGCTACATTATTTCTCAGACCGGCCTACGAATGGATCCAGAGAAACTGTCTGCCATCGAGAAATGGCCTCGACCGGAGGGGTTGAAGACCATTCAGCGGTTCCTGGGCTTCGCCAGCTACTACCGCCTTTTCATACCACACTTCTCTTCCCGGACTGCCCCAATTTCCGCGCTCACCCGTAAGGGTACTAATCCCAAAGAGTGGCCGCCCGAAGCAGAGGAGGCCTTCCTTTCCTTAAAACAGGCCTTCTCTTCCGCCCCGGTGCTGCATCGCCCGGACGGCAACAAGCAGTTCTTCCTGGAAGTTGACGCCTCCCCCTCTGGAGCCGGAGCAGTACTTACTCAAAAATCATCTTCCGGGAGGATGGTAACTTGCGGCTTCTTCTCTAAACTCTTCTCCTCCTCAGAGCGCAATTATTCCATAGGAGACCGAGAGTTATTGGCCATCAAACTGGCATTGGAGGAGTGGCGTTACCTGCTCGAGGGGGCTCTTCACCCGGTAATAATTTACACTGACCACAAGAACTTGGCTTACCTCCAGCATGCCCAGAGACTTAACCCGCGCCAAGCCCGGTGGTCCTTGTTTTTTGCTCGCTATGATTTTGTTCTTCATTTTCGCCCGGCTGACAAAAACGTCAAGGCGGACGCCTTGTCTCGATCCTTTCTGGTGTCTGATCTCGAGGAAGATCCGAAACACATCATCGATCCCGCCAGAGTAATGCAGGTGGCTCCCGTGAGTCTAAATCGTCTCCCTCCCGGAAAGACGTTCATATCAGTACCTGATCGGGAGAAGATCCTTCACTGGGGTCACTCGTCTAAACTGGCTGGCCACGCCGGTCAGAAAAGGACCCTCCAGCTTATTACCCGGCACTACTGGTGGCCTACCCTGCACAAGGACGTAATAGACTTTGTTTCTGCCTGTGTGTCCTGCGCCCGCAACAAGGTTCCGAGACATCTGCCAGCCGGTCGCCTCCTTCCGCTTTCTGTACCTGCTGCCCCCTGGCAGCATATAGCAATGGACTTTATAACTTACCTCCCAGTCTCTGCCGGTTGTACGGTCATTTGGGTGGTCGCTGACCGCTTCTCCAAGATGGCTCATTTCGTTCCCCTGCCAGGCCTCCCGTCTGCACCCGAGCTAGCTAAAGACTTTATTCGTCACATCTTTCGTCTTCATGGCCTGCCCCTCCACATCGTGTCGGATCGTGGGGTACAGTTCACCTCACGCTTCTGGAGAGCCACTTGTAAACTGCTAGACGTCACCCTGGACTTCTCTTCCGCTTACCACCCACAGTCCAATGGTCAAGTGGAGCGGATCAATCAGAACCTGACCAGTTACCTCCGGCACTTCGTTAATGCCCATCATTCAGACTGGGTGGATCTCCTACCATGGGCCGAGTTCTCTTATAACAATCACGAGAGCGAATCCTCCTCCAAATCCCCGTTATTTGTAGTCTTCAGTCAGCATCCTCGGATTCCTTTTCCTATCTCCACCTCTGTGGACAACCCGGCTGCGGAATCTCTCGTTAGCAAATTTTCCTCCATTTGGGAGAGTACCCGATCCGCACTCCTTCAGTCGTCCGAACGGATGAAAAGACACGCTGACAAAAAACGCCTGGATCCTCCACAATTTCGTCCTGGAGATAAAGTCTGGCTCTCATCTAAATATGTCCGACTCAAGATACCTTCTTACAAGTTAGGGCCTCGGTTCATCGGTCCTCTGGAGGTCATCAGTCAGATCAACCCGGTGGCCTATAAATTGAAACTCCCGGCCAACTTAGGGATCCCTAACTCCTTCCATGTACAGTTATATGAAAAAGTTTGGGCACCCCTATTAATCTTAAGCTTAATGTTTTATAAAAATTGGTGTTTTTGCAACAGCTATTTCAGTTTGATATATGTAATAACTGTTGGACACAGTAATGTTTCTGCCTTGAAATGAGGTTTATTGTACTAACAGAAAATGTGCAATCTGCATTCAAACAAAATTTGACAGGTGCATAAGTATGGGCACCCTTATCATTTTCTTGTTTTAAATACTCCTACCTACTTTTTACTGACTTACTAAAGCACTTTTTTTGGTTTTGTAACCTCATTGAGCTTTGAACTTCATAGCCAGGTGTATGCAATCATGAGAAAAGCTACTTCAAGTGGCCACTTGCAAGTTGTTCTCCTGTTTGAATCTCCTCTGTAGAGTGGCATCATGGGCTCCTCAAAACAACTGTCAAATGATCTAAAAACAAAGATTATTCAACATAGTTGTTCAGGGGAACGATACAAAAAGCTGTCTCAGAGATTTAACCTGTCAGTTTCCACTGAGAGGAACATAGTAAGGAAATGGAAGAACACAGGGACAGTTCTTGTTAAGGCCAGAAGTGGCAGGCCAAGAAAAACATCAGAAAGGCAGAGAAGAAGAATGGTGAGATCAGTCAAGGACAATCCTCAGACCACCTCCAGAGAGCTGCAGCATCAACTTGCTGCAGATGGTGTCACTGTGCATCGGTCAACTATACAACGCACTTTGCACAAGGAGAAGCTGTATGGGAGAGTGATGCGAAAGAAGCCGTTTCTGCAAGCACGCCACAAACAGAGTCGGCTGAGGTATGCAAAAGCACATTTGGGGAAGCCAATTTCTTTTTGGAAGAAGGTCCTGTGGACTGATGAAACCAATATTGAGTTGTTTGGTCATACAAAAAGGTGTTATGCATGGCGGCAAAAAAACACAGCATTCCAAGAAAAACACTTGCTACCCACAGTAAAATTTGGTGGAGGTTCCATCATGCTTTGGGGCTGTGTGGCCAATGCCGGCACCGGGAATCTTGTTAAAGTTGAGGGACGCATGGATTCCACTCAGTATCAGCAGATTCTTGACAATAATGTTCAAGAATCAGTGATAAAGTTGAAGTTACGCAGGGGATGGATCTTTCAGCAAGACAATGATCCAAAACACCGCTCCAAATCTACTCAGGCATTCATGCAGAGGAACAATTACAATGTTCTGGAATGGCCATCCCAGTCCCCAGACCTGAATATCATTGAACATCTGTGGGATCATTTGAAGAAGGCTGTCCATGCTCGGCAACCATCAAACTTAACTGAACTGGAATTGTTTTGTAAAGAGTAATGGTCAAAAATACCTTCATCCAGGATCCAGGAACTCATTAAAAGCTACAGGAAGCGACTAGAGGCTGTTATTTTTGCAAAAGGAGGATCTACTAAATATTAATGTCACTTTTCTGGTGAGGTGCCCATACTTATGCACCTGTCAAATTTTGTTTGAATGCAGATTGCACATTTTCTGTTAGTACAATAAACCTCATTTCAAGGCAGAAACATTACTGTGTCCAACAGTTATTACATATATCAAACTGAAATAGCTGTTGCAAAAACACCAATTTTTATAAAACATTAAGCTTAAGATTAATAGGGGTGCCCAAACTTTTTCATATAACTGTATCTCTCCTCAAACCTGCGGTACTTAACTCTTTTTCCAAGTCTACAGGTACGCCTCCTGCTCCGGTTTCTGCTGAGGACGAGTTTGAGGTAGAGAACATTCTTGCCACCAAAAGGGTAAGAGGAAAGACCTTTTTTCTAGTAGATTGGAAGGGGTTTGGTCCTGAGGAGAGAACGTGGGAGCCCCGGGAGAACATCCATGCCCCTCTTATCCTAGCTAAATTTCTGTCTGGCCTAAAAAAGGGGGGGCCTAAAGGGGGGGGTACTGTAGCGCCGGCGTCCCTGCCCTCTGCTAGGCAGGGACGCTGTTCCCCTCACCTCTCTGCTCCGTGCCCGGCGTCCTCCTCCCGCTCTGCTGTCAGCGCGCGCTCCTTCCCGGCTACTGTGCTTAGGGCGCGCGCGCGCGCTCTCCCTCCCTCTTAAAGGGGCCGCGCGCGCCGTCCTAAGGAGTCCCCGGCCAATGGCCGGAGGACTTCACCATATATAAGGCACCTCCTCCAAAATGGAGGTGCCCGAGCAATGTTGTTGCACTGTTCTCTACTCTGCTTCAGCCCTCAGGTCCCGTTGCCAGTTACCTGCCAGATACCTGCCAGATTCCTGCCAGCTCGCTGTCTTATTCCTGCCTGATATTCTGCTACCTGCCTGCTAGCCTGAGGTCCGACGGTCTGCCTTACAACTCCTGTCAGTCTGTCTAAGGACCAGCTTGCCCGCTCACCTGGGAGCGCACATCAGCTACCTGCCTGCTTGCCTGAGGTCCGACGGTCTGCCTTCCAACTCCTGTCAGTCTGTCTATGGACCAGCTTGCCCGCTCACCTGGGAGCGCACATCTGCTACCTGCCTGCTAGCCTACCTGGAGGCTCCGCCGTCACGTGCTGTGACCACCTGCCTGTCCAGTGACTCCTGCCCGGACACCTGGGAGCGCTCATCTGCTGCCTGTCCGCTAGCCTACCTGGAGGCTCTGCCGTCACGTGCTGTGACCACCCGCCTGTCCAGAGACTTCTGCCTGCTCACCTGGGAGCTCACGTCTACCATCAGCCGCCACAGGTCGTACCAACCCTTTACCCAGAGACTGCCCCGGTCACTTGCCGTGACCATCTGCCCGTTCATCCAGAGACTGCCCCGGTCACTTGCCGTGACCATCTGCCCGTTCATCCAGAGACTGCCCCGGTCACTTGCCATGACCATCTGCCCGTTCATCCAGAGACTGCCCCAGTCACTTGCCGTGACCATCTGCCCGTTCATCCAGAGACTGCCCCGGTCACTTGCCGTGACCTCCTGCCCCTTCTTCCAGAGACTGTCCCGGTCACCTGCTGTGACTGCCTGCCTGGTCGCCACCCGCTCCCTTACAAGGACCGCCCCCTTGTATAGTACCTCAGAGGTTCCGCCTCCCAGACCCGTTACAGGCATTATATGGGGGGGAGAGGTTACATCCTGCATAGGGCATTATATGGGGAGAGGTGACATCCTGCATGGGTCATTATATGGGGGGAGAGGTGACATCCCGCATGGGGTATTATAAGGGGGGAGAGGTGACATCCTGCATGTGGCATTATATGGGGGGGAGAGGTGACATCCTGCATGGGGCATTATATGGGGGGAGGTGACATCCTGCATGGGGCATTATATGCGGGAGAGAGGTGACATCCTGCATGGGGCATTATATGGTGGGGGAGACAAGTGACATCCTGCATGGGGCAATATTTGAGGGGGAACAAGTGACATCCTGCATCGGGAATTATATGGGGTGGGGAACAAGTGACATCCTGCATGGGGCATCATAAGGGGGGAACAAGTAACATCCTGCATGGGGCATTATATGGGGGGGACAAGTGACACCCTGCATGGGGCATTATATGGGGGAGGGGAACACGTGACATCCTGCTTGGGGCATTATAGGGGGGGACAAGTGGCATCCTGCAAGGGGCATTATTTGGGGAGTGGGAAAGTGACATCCTGACTGGGGCATTATATGGGGGAGAGATGACATCCTGCATTTGCATTATATGGGGGGGAGGGTTGACATCCTGCATAGGGCATTATAAGGGGGAGAGGTGGCATCCTGCCTGGGGCATTATATGGGGGGGAGGTGACATCCTGCATGGGCCATTATATGGAGGGGAGAGGTGACATCCTTCTTGGGGCATTATATGGGGGGAGAGGTGACATCCTGCATGGGGCATTATTTGGGGGGAGAGGTGACATCCTGCATGGGGCATTATATGGGAGGAAGAGGGGGAGAGGTGACATCCTGCTTGGGACATTATATGGGGGAGAGGTAACATCCTGCATGGGGCATTATAAGGGGGGGAGAGGTGACATCCTGCATGTGGCATTATATGTGGGAGGGTGACATCCTGCATGGGGCACTATATGGGGGGGAGAGGTGACATGCTGCATGGGGCACTATATGGGGGGGAGAGGTGGCATCCTGCATGGGGCATTATATGGGGGGGAGAGGTGACATCCTGCATAGGGCATTACATGTGGGAGGGTGACATCCTGCATGGGACACTATATGGGGGGGAGAGGTGACATGCTGCAGGGGCACTATATGGGGGGGGAGAGGTGACATCCTGCATGGGGCATTATATGGGGAGAGAGGTGAATTCCTGCATGGGGCATTACAAGGGGGGGAGAGGTGACATCCTGCATGGGGCATTATATGGGGAGAGAGGTGAATTCCTGCATGGGGCATTACAAGGGGGGGAGAGGTGACATCCTGCATGGGGCATTATATGGGGGGGAGGTGACATCCTGCATGGGACACTATATGGGGGGGGAGAGGTGACATCCTGCATGGGGCATTATATGGGGGGAGAGGCGATATCCTGCATGGGGCATTATATGGGGGGGTGACATCCTGCATGGGGCATTATATGGGAGGAAGAGGGGGAGAGTTGACATCCTGCTTGGAACATTATATGGGGGGAGAGGTGACATCCTGCGTGGGGCATTATATGGGGGGGAGAGGTGAAATCCTGCATATGGCATTATATGGGGGAGAGGTGACATCCTGCATGGGTCATTATATGGGGGGAGAGGTGACATCCCGCATGGGGTGTTATAAGGGGGGAGAGGTGACATCCTGCATGTGGCATTATATGGCGGGGAGAAGTGACATCCTGCATGGGGCATTATATGGGGGGAGGTGACATCCTGCATGGGGCATTATATGCAGGGGAGAGGTGACATCCTGCATGGGGCATTATATG
Source organism: Phyllobates terribilis (assembly GCF_046119375.1). Lineage (NCBI taxonomy): Eukaryota > Metazoa > Chordata > Amphibia > Anura > Dendrobatidae > Phyllobates > Phyllobates terribilis. The sequence continues at coordinate 976,854,058 of NW_027362761.1, read as the reverse complement.
GTGGGGGGGACAAGTGACATCCTGCATGGGGCATTATATGAGGGGGAACAAGTGACATCCAGCATTGGGAATTATATGGGGTGGGGAACAAGTGACATCCTGCATGGGGCATCATATAGGGGGAACAAGTAACATCCTGCATGGGGCATTATATGGGGGGGACAAGTGACATCCTGCATGGGGCATTATATGGGGGAGGGGAACAGGTTACATCCTGCATGGGGCATTTTAGGGGGGGACAAGTGGCATCCTGAAAGGGGCATTATTTGGGGAGGGGGAAAGTGACATCCTGACTGGGGCATTATATGGGGGGGAGATGACATCCAGCATGGGCATTATATGGAGGGGAGGGTTGACATCCTGCATAGGGCATTATAAGGGGAGAGGTGACATACTGCCTGGGGCATTATATGGGGGGAGGTGACATCCTTCTTGGGGCATTATATGGGAGGAGAGGTGACATCCTGCATGGGGCATTATATGGGGGGAGAGGTGACATCCTGCATGGGGCATTATATGGGAGGAAGAGGGGGAGAGGTGACATCCTGCTTGGGACATTATATGGGGGAGAGGTAACATCCTGCATGGGGCATTATATGGGGGGAGAGGTGACATCCTGCATTTGGCATTATATGTGGGAGGGTGACATCCTGCATGGGGCACTATATGGGGGGGAGAGGTGACATGCTGCATGGGGCACTATATGGGGGGAGAGAGGTGACATCCTGCATGGGGCATTATATGGACGGGAGAGGTGACATCCTGCATGTGGCATTATATGTGGGAGGGTGACATCCTGCATGGGGCACTATATGGGGGGAGAGGTGACATGCTGCATGGGGCACTATATGGGGGGGGAGGTGACATCCTGCAGGGGGCATTATATGGGGGGAGAGGTGAAATCCTGCATGGGGCATTACAAGGGGGGGAGAGGTGACATCCTGCATGGAGCATTTTATGGGGGGGAGAGATGATATCCTGCATGGGGCATTATAAGGGGGGAGGTGACTTCCTGCATTGGGCATTATATGGTGGGGAGGTGACATCCTGCATGGGACACTATATGGGGGGGAGAGGTGACATCCTGCATGGGGCATTATATGGGGGGAGAAGTGACATCCTGCATGGGGCATTTTATGGGGGGGGTGACATCCTGCATGGGGCATTATATGGGGGGGAGGGGTGACATCCTGCATGGGGCATTATATGCGGGAGGGTGACATCCTGCATGGGGCATTATATAGGAGGGGAGAGGTGACATCCTTCATGGGGCACTATATGGGGGGAGAGGTGACATCCTGCATGGGGCATTATATGGGCGGGTGACATCCTGCATGGGGCATTATATGGGGGGAGGGGTGACATCCTGCATGGGGCATTATATGCGGGAGGGTGAAATCCTGCATGGGGCATTATATGGGAGGGGAGAGGTGACATCCTTCATGGGGCACTATATGGGGGGGAGAGGTGACATCCTGCATGGGGCATTATATGGGGGGAGAGGTGACATCCTGCTTGGGGCATTATATGGAGGGGAGAGGTGACATCCTGCATGGACCATTATATGGGGGAGGGGAAAAAGTGACATCCTGCATGGGGCATTATATGGGGGGGACAAGTGGCATCCTGACTCGGGCATTATATGGTTGCGGAGGTGACATCCTGCATGGGGCATTATATGGGGGAGAGGTGACATCCTACATAGAGCATTATATGGGGGGAGAGGTGACATCCCGCATGGGGCATTATAAGCGGGGAGAGGTGACATCCTGCATGGGGCATTATATGGGGGGGAAAGGTGACATCCTGCATGGGGCATTATATGGGGGGAGGAGACAACCTGCATGGGGCATTATATGCGGGGGAGAGGTGACATCCTGCATGGGGCATTATATGGAGATGGGGCAAGTGACATACTGCATGGGGCATTACATAAGAGGGAACAAGTGACATCCTGCATTGGGAATTATATGGTGTGGGAACAAGTGATATCCTGCATGGGGCATTATATGGTGGAAGGGAACAAGTGACATCCTGCATGGGGCATTATATGGGGGGGACTAGTGGCATCCTGCATGGGGCACTATTTGGGGGGGACAAGTGACATCCTGACTGGGGCAATATTTTAAGGGGAGATGACATCCTGCATGGGGCATTATATGGGGGGAGAGGTGACATCCTGCATAGGGCATTATATGGGGGAGATGTGACATCCTGCATGGGCCATTATATGAGGGGGAGAGGTGGCATCCTTCTTGGGGCATTATATGGGGGGAGAGGTGACATCCTGCATGGGGCATTATATGTGAGGAAGAGGGGGACAGTTGACATCCTGCTTGGGACATTATATGGGGGGGAGAGGTGACATACTGCCTGGGGCTCAATATGGGGTGGAGAGGTGACATCCTGCATAGGGCATTATATGGGGGGAGAGTTGACATCCCACATGGGGCATTATAAGGGGGGAGAGGTGACATCCTGCATGGATCATTATATGGGGGGAGAGGTGATATCCTGCATGGGGCATTATATGAGGGGAGGAGACATCCTGCATGGGGCATTATATGGGGGAGAGAGGTGACATCCTGCATGGGGCATTATATGGGGGGGAGGTGACATCCTGCATGGGGCATTATATGGGGGGAGAGGTGATATCCTGCATGGGGCAATATATGGGGGGGTGACATCCTGCATGGGGCATTATATGGGAGGAAGAAGGGGAGAGTTGACATTCTGCTTGGGACATTATATGGGGGGAGAGGTGACATCCTGCATGGGGCATTATATGGGGGGGAGGTGACATCCTGCGCAGGGCATTATTTGCGGGATGGTGACATCATACATGGGGCATTATATGGGTGGGTGACATCCTGCATGGGGCATTATATGGGGGGAGAGGTGACATCCTGCTTGGGGCATTATTTGGGGGGAGAGGTGACATCCTGCATGGGGCATTATATGGGAGGGAGAGGTGACATCCTGCATGGGGCATTATATGGGGGGAGAGGTGATATCCTGCATGGGGCATTATATGGGGGAGGGGAAAAAGTGACATCCTGCATGGGGCATTATATGGGGGGGGACAAGTGACATCCTGCATGGGGCATTATTTGGGGGGGGACAAGTGACATCCTGACTGGGGCATTATATGGGGGCGGAGGTGACATCTGCCTGGGGCATTATAAGGTGGGGGGGACAAGTGACATCCTGCATGGGGCATTATATGAGAGGGAACAAGTGACATCCTGTATCGGGAATTATATGGGGTGGGGAACAAATGACATTCTGCATGGGGCATCATATGGAGGGGAACAAGTGACATCCTGCATGGGACATTATATGTGGGGGCAAGTGACATCCTGCATGGAGCATTATATGGGGGAGGGGAACAAGTGACATCCTGCATGGGGCATTATGTGGGGGGGGGACAAGTGGCATTCTGCATGGGGCATTTTTGGGGGGGGACAAGTGCCATCCTGACTGGGGCATTATATGGGGGGAGGTGACATCCTTCATGGGGCATTATATGAGGGGGAGAGGTGACATCCTGCATAGGGCATTATATGGGGGAGAGGTGACATCCTGCATGGGGCATTATATGGGGGAGATGTGACATCCTGCATGGGCCGTTATATGGGGAGGAGAGGTGACATCCTGCTTGGGGCATTATTTGGGGGGGAGGTGACATCCTGCATGGGGCATTATATGGGGGGAGAGGTGACATCCTGCATGGGGCATTATAAGGGGGGGGAGGTGACATCCTGCATGGAGCATTATATGGGGGGGGAGGTGATATCCTCCATGGGGCATTATATGGGGGGAGGTGAAATCCTGCATGGGGTATTATATGGGGGGAGAGGTGACATCCAGCATGGGGCATTATATGGGGGAGAGAGATGTGACATCCTGCAGGTGTCATTATGTGGGGCGAGAAGTGATATCCTGCATGGGACATTATATGGGGGGTTGACATCCTGCATGGGGCATTATATGGGAGGTAGAGGGGGAGAGTTGACATCCTGCTTGGGACATTATATGGGGGGAGAGGTGACATCCAGCATGGGGCATTATATGGGGGGGAGAGGTGACATCCTGCATGGGGCATTATATGCGGGAGGGTGACATCCTGCATGTGGCATTATATGGGGGGGAGAGTTGACATCCTTCATGGGGCAGTACATGGGGGGGTGGTGACATCCTGCATGGGGCATTATATGGAAGGAGAGGTGACATCCTGCAAGGGGCATTATATGGGGGGGGTGACATCCTACATGGGGAATTACATGGGGGGGAGAGGTGACATCCTGCTTGGGGCATTATATGGGGGGGAGAGGTGACATCCTGCATGGGGCATTAAATAGGGGGGAGAGGTGACATCCTGCAAGGGGCATTATATGGGGTGGAGAGTTGACATCCTGCAAGGGGAATTATATGGGGGGTGACAACCTGCATGGGAGATTATATGGGGGGGAGAGGTGACATCCTGCATGGGGCATTACATGGGGCGGGGAGAGGTGACATCCTGCATGGGGCATTATATGGGGGGGACAAGTGGCATCCTGCTTGGGCCATTATTTTGGGGGGGACAAGTGACATCCTGACAGTAGCATTATATGGGGGGAGGTGACATCCTGACAGGGGCATTATATGGTTGCGGAGGTGACATCCTGCATGGGGCATTTTATGGGGGAGAGGTGACATCCTGCATAGAGCATTATATGGGGGGAGAGGTGACATCCCGCATGGGGCATTATAAGGGGGGAGAAGTGACATCCTGCATGGGGCATTATATGGGGGGAGAGGTGACATCCTGCAGGGGGCATTATATGGGGGGAGGTGACATCCTGCATGGGGCATTATATTCGGGGGAGAGGTGACATCCTGCATGGGGCATTATATGGTGAGGGGGCAAGTGACATCCTGCATGGGGCATTATATGAGGGGAAACAAGTGACATCCTGCATCGGGAATTATATTGGGTGGGGAACAAGTGACATTCTGCATGGGGCATCATATGGGGGGAACAAGTGACATCCTGCATGGGACATTATATGTGGGGGCAAGTGACATCCTGCATTGGGCATTATATGGGGATGGGAACAAGTGACATCCTGCATGGGGCAATATGTGGGGGGGGGACAAGTGGCATTCTGCATGGGGCATTATTTGGGGGGGAGGTGACATCCTGCATGGGGCATTATAAGGGGGGGAGAGGTGACATCCTGCATGGAGCATTATATGGGGGGGAGGTGATATCCTCCATGGGGCATTATATGGGGGGAGGTGACATCCTGCATGGGGTATTATATGGGGGGAGAGGTGACATCCAGCATGGGGCATTATATGGGGGAGAGAGATGTGACATCCTGCAGGTGTCATTATGTGGGGCGAGAAGTGATATCCTGCATGGGGCATTATATGGGGGGTTGACATCCTGCATGGGGCATTATATGGGAGGTAGAGGGGGAGAGTTGACATCCTGCTTGGGACATTATATGGGGGGAGAGGTGACATCCAGCATGGGGCATTATATAGGGGGGAGAGGTGACATCCTGCATGGGGCATTATATGCGGGAGGGTGACATCCTGCATGTGGTATTATATGGGGGGGGGTTGACATCCTTCATGGGGCAGTACATGGGGGGGAGGTGACATCCTGCATGGGGCATTATATGGGAGGAGAGGTGACATCCTGCAAGGGGCATTATATGGGGGGGTGACATCCTACATGGGGCATTATTTTGGGGGGAGAGGTGACATCCTGCTTGGGGCATTATATGGGGGGGAGAGGTGACATCCTGCATGGGGCATTATATAGGGGGGAGAGGTGACATCCTGCATGGGACATTATATGGGGTGGAGAGGTGACATCCTGCAAGGGGAATTATATGGGGGGTGACATCCTGCATGGGGAATTATATGGGGGGGAGAGGTGACATCCTGCATGGGGCATTACATGGGGCGGGGAGAGATGACATCCTGCATGGGGCATTATATGGGGGGACAAGTGGCATCCTGCTTGGGCCATTATTTGGGGGGGGACAAGTGACATCCTGACAGAGGCATTATATGGGGGAAGGTGACATCCTGACTGGGCCATTATATGGTTGCGGAGGTGACATCCTGCATGGGGCATTTTATGGGGGAGAGGTGACATCCCGCATGGGGCATTATACGGGGGGAGAAGTGACATCCTGCATGGGGCATTATATGGGGGGGAGAGGTGACATCCTGCAGGGGGCATTGTATGGGGGGAGGTGACATCCTTCATGGGGCATTATATTCGGGGGAGAGGTGACATCCTGTATGGGGCACTATATGGTGAGGGGGCAAGTGACATCCTGCAAGGGGCATTATATGAGGGGAAACAAGTGACATCCTGCATCGGGAATTATATGGGGTGGGGAACAAGTGACATTCTGCATGGGGCATCATATGGGGGGGAACAAGTGACATCCTGCATGGGACATTATATGTGGGGGCAAGTGACATCCTGCATTGGGCATTATATGGGGGAGGGGAACAAGTGACATCCTGCATGGGGCATTATGTGGGGGGGGACAAATGGCATTCTGCATGGGGCATTATTTGGGGGTGGGGACAAGTGCCATCCTGACTGGGGCATTATATGGGGGGAGGTGACATCCTGCATGGGGTATTATATGAGGGGGAGAGGTGACATCCTGCATAGGGCATTATATGGGGGAGAGGTGACATCCTGCCTGGGGCATTATATGGGGGAGATGTGACATCCTGCATGGGCCATTATATGGGGAGGAGAGATGACATCCTTCTTGGGGCATTATTTGGGGGGGAGGTGACACCCTGCATGGGGCATTATATGGGGGGAGAGGTGACATCCTGCATGGGGCATTATAAGGGGGGGAGAGGTGACATCCTGCATGGAGCATTATATGGGGGGGAGGTGATATCCTCCATGGGGCATTATATGGGGGGATTTGACATCCTCCATGGGGTATTATATTGGGGGAGAGGTGACATCCAGCATGGGGCATTATATGGGGGAGAGAGATGTGACATCCTGCAGGTGTCATTATATGGGGCGAGAAGTGATATCCTGCATGGAGCATTATATGGGGGGTTGACATCCTGCATGGGGCATTATATGGGAGGTGGAGGGGGAGAGTTGACATCCTGCATGGGGCATTATATGCGGGAGGGTGACATCCTGCATGTGGCATTATATGGGGGGGAGAGTTGACATCCTTCATGGGGCAGTACATGGGGGGGAGGTGACATCCTGCATGGGGCATTATATGGGGGGAGAGGTGACATCCTGCATGGGGCATTATATGGGGGGAGAGGTGACATCCTGCAGGGGGCATTATATGGGGGGAGGTGACATCCTGCATGGGGCATTATATTCGGGGGAGAGGTGACATCCTGCATGGGGCATTATATGGTGAGGGGGCAAGTGACATCCTGCATGGGGCATTATATGAGGGGAAACAAGTGACATCCTGCATCGGGAATTATATGGGGTGGGGAACAAGTGACATTCTGCATGGGGCATCATATGGGGGGGAACAAGTGACATCCTGCATGGGACATTATATGTGGGGGCAAGTGACATCCTGCATTGGGCATTATATGGGGGAGGGGAACAAGTGACATCCTGCATGGGGCATTATGTGGGGGGGGACAAATGGCATTCTGCATGGGGCATTATTTGGGGGTGGGGACAAGTGCCATCCTGACTGGGGCATTATATGGGGGGAGGTGACATCCTGCATGGGGTATTATATGAGGGGGAGAGGTGACATCCTGCATAGGGCATTATATGGGGGAGAGGTGACATCCTGCCTGGGGCATTATATGGGGGAGATGTGACATCCTGCACGGGCCATTATATGGGGAGGAGAGGTGACATCCTTCTTGGGGCATTATTTGGGGGGGAGGTGACACCCTGCATGGGGCATTATATGGGGGGAGAGGTGACATCCTGCATGGGGCATTATAAGGGGGGGGAGAGGTGACATCCTGCATGGAGCATTATATGGGGGGGAGGTGATATCCTCCATGGGGCATTATATGGGGGGAGGTGACATCCTCCATGGGGTATTATATTGGGGGAGAGGTGACATCCAGCATGGGGCATTATATGGGGGAGAGAGATGTGACATCCTGCAGGTGTCATTATATGGGGCGAGAAGTGATATCCTGCATGGAGCATTATATGGGGGGTTGACATCCTGCATGGGGCATTATATGGGAGGTGGAGGGGGAGAGTTGACATCCTGCATGGGGCATTATATGCGGGAGGGTGACATCCTGCATGTGGCATTATATGGGGGGGAGAGTTGACATCCTTCATGGGGCAGTACATGGGGGGGAGGTGACATCCTGCATGGGGCATTATATGGGGGGAGAGGTGACATCCTGCATGGGGCATTATATGGGGGGAGAGGTGACATCCTGCAGGGGGCATTATATGGGGGGAGGTGACATCCTGCATGGGGCATTATATTCGGGGGAGAGGTGACATCCTGCATGGGGCATTATATGGTGAGGGGGCAAGTGACATCCTGCATGGGGCATTATATGAGGGGAAACAATGACATCCTGCATCGGGAATTATATGGGGTGGGGAACAAGTGACATTCTGCATGGGGCATCATATGGGGGGAACAAGTGACATCCTGCATGGGACATTATATGTGGGGGCAAGTGACATCCTGCATTGGGCATTATATGGGGATGGGAACAAGTGACATCCTGCATGGGGCAATATGTGGGGGGGGGACAAGTGGCATTCTGCATGGGGCATTATTTGGGGGGGAGGTGACATCCTGCATGGGGCATTATAAGGGGGGGAGAGGTGACATCCTGCATGGAGCATTATATGGGGGGAGGTGATATCCTCCATGGGGCATTATATGGGGGGAGGTGACATCCTGCATGGGGTATTATATGGGGGGAGAGGTGACATCCAGCATGGGGCATTATATGGGGGAGAGAGATGTGACATCCTGCAGGTGTCATTATGTGGGGCGAGAATTGATATCCTGCATGGGGCATTATATGGGGGGTTGACATCCTGCATGGGGCATTATATGGGAGGTAGAGGGGGAGAGTTGACATCCTGCTTGGGACATTATATGGGGGGAGAGGTGACATCCAGCATGGGGCATTATATAGGGGGGAGAGGTGACATCCTGCATGGGGCATTATATGCGGGAGGGTGACATCCTGCATGTGGCATTATATGGGGGGGGAGTTGACATCCTTCATGGGGCAGTACATGGGGGGGAGGTGATATCCTGCATGGGGCATTATATGGGAGGAGAGGTGACATCCTGCAAGGGGCATTATATGGGGGGGTGACATCCTACATGGGGCATTATTTTGGGGGGAGAGGTGACATCCTGCTTGGGGCATTATATGGGGGGGAGAGGTGACATCCTGCATGGGGCATTATATAGGGGGGAGAGGTGACATCCTGCATGGGACATTATATGGGGTGGAGAGGTGACATCCTGCAAGGGGAATTATATGGGGGGTGACATCCTGCATGGGGAATTATATGGGGGAGAGGTGACATCCTGCATGGGGCATTACATGGGGCGGGGAGAGGTGACATCCTGCATGGGGCATTATATGGGGGGACAAGTGGCATCCTGCTTGGGCCATTATTTGGGGGGGGACAAGTGACATCCTGACAGAGGCATTATATGGGGGAAGGTGACATCCTGACTGGGCCATTATATGGTTGCGGAGGTGACATCCTGCATGGGGCATTTTATGGGGGAGAGGTGACATCCCGCATGGGGCATTATACGGGGGGAGAAGTGACATCCTGCATGGGGCATTATATGGGGGGGAGAGGTGACATCCTGCAGGGGGCATTGTATGGGGGGAGGTGACATCCTGCATGGGGCATTATATTCGGGGGAGAGGTGACATCCTGTATGGGGCACTATATGGTGAGGGGGCAAGTGACATCCTGCATGGGGCATTATATGAGGGGAAACAAGTGACATCCTGCATCGGGAATTATATGGGGTGGGGAACAAGTGACATTCTGCATGGGGCATCATATGGGGGGGAACAAGTGACATCCTGCATGGGACATTATATGTGGGGGCAAGTGACATCCTGCATTGGGCATTATATGGGGGAGGGGAACAAGTGACATCCTGCATGGGGCATTATGTGGGGGGGGACAAATGGCATTCTGCATGGGGCATTATTTGGGGGGGGGGACAAGTGCCATCCTGACTGGGGCATTATATGGGGGGAGGTGACATCCTGCATGGGGTATTATATGAGGGGGAGAGGTGACATCCTGCATAGGGCATTATATGGGGGAGAGGTGACATCCTGCCTGGGGCATTATATGGGGGAGATGTGACATCCTGCATGGGCCATTATATGGGGAGGAGAGGTGACATCATTCTTGGGGCATTATTTGGGGGGGAGGTGACACCCTGCATGGGGCATTATATGGGGGGAGAGGTGACATCCTGCATGGGGCATTATAAGGGGGGGGAGAGGTGACATCCTGCATGGAGCATTATATGGGGGGGAGGTGATATCCTCCATGGGGCATTATATGGGGGGAGGTGACATCCTCCATGGGGTATTATATTGGGGGAGAGGTGACATCCAGCATGGGGCATTATATGGGGCAGAGAGATGTGGCATCCTGCAGGTGTCATTATATGGGGCGAGAAGTGATATCCTGCATGTAGCATTATATGGGGGGTTGACATCCTGCATGGGGCATTATATGGGAGGTGGAGGGGGAGAGTTGACATCCTGCATGGGGCATTATATGCGGGAGGGTGACATCCTGCATGTGGCATTATATGGGGGGGAGAGTTGACATCCTTCATGGGGCAGTACATGGGGGGGAGGTGACATCCTGCATGGGGCATTATATGGGGGGAGAGGTGACATCCTGCAAGGGGCATTATATGGGGGGGTGACATCCTACATGGGGCATTATATGGGGGGGGAGATGACATCCTGCATGGGGCATTATATAGGGGGGAGAGGTTACATCCTGCACGGGGCATTATATGGGTTGGAGAGGTGACATCCTGCATGGGGAATTATAAGGGGGGTGACATCCTGCATGTGGAATTATATGGGGGGGGAGGTGACATCCTGCATGGGGCATTACATGGGGCGGGGAGAGGTGACATCCTGCATGGGGCATTATATGGGGGGGACAAGTGGCATCCTGCTTGGGCCACTATTTGGGGGTGGACAAGTGACATCCTGACAGGGGCATTATATGGGGGGAGGTGACATCCTGACTGGGGCATTATATGGTTGCGGAGGTGACATCTTGCATGGGGCATTATATGGGGGAGAGGTGACATCCTGCATAGAGCATTATATGGGGGGAGAGGTGACATCCCGCATGGGGCATTATAAGGGGGGAGAGGTGACATCCTGCATGGGGCATTATATGGGGGGAGAGGCGACATCCTGCATGGGGCATTATATGGGGGGAGGTGACATCCTGCATGGGGCATTATATTCGGGGGAGAGGTGACATCCTGCATGGGGCATTATATGGTGGGGGGCAAGTGACATCCTGCATGGGGCATTATATGAGGGGAAGCAAGTGACATCCTGCATCGGGAATTATATGGGGTGGGGAACAAGTTATATCCTGCATGGGGCATCACTTGGGGGGGAACAAATGACATCCTGCATGGGGCATTATATGGGGTGGACAAGTGGCATCCTGCATGGGGCATTATATGGGGGAGGGGAACAAGTGACATCCTGCATGGGGCATTATATGGGGGGGGACAAGTGGCATCCTGCATGGGGCATTATTTGGGGGGGGACAAGTGACATCCTGACTGGGGCATTATATGGGGGGAGATGACATCCTGCATGAGGCATTATATGTGGGGGAGAGGTGACATCCTGCATAGGGCATTATATGGGGGAGAGGTGACATCCTGCCTTGGGCATTATATGGGGGGGAGGTGACATCCTGCATGAGCCATTATATGGGGGGAGAGGTGACATCCTTCTTGGGGCATTATATGGGGGGGAGAGGTGACATCCTGCATGGGGCATTATATGGGGGGAGATGTGACATCCTGAATGGGGCATTTTATGGGAGGAAGAGGGGGAGAGTTGACATCATGCTTGGGACATTATATGGGGGGAGAGGTGACATCCTGCCTGGGGCACTATATGGGTGGGAGAGGTGAAATCCAGCATAGGGCATTTTATGTGGGGAGAGGTGACATCCTGCATGGAGCATTATATGGGGGGGAGAGGTGATATCCTGCATGGGGCATTATATGGGGGGAAGTGACATCCTGCATGGGGCATTATATGGGGGAGAGAGGTGACATCCTACATATGGCATTATATGGGGGAGAGAGATGTGACATCCTGCAGGTGTCATTATGTGGGGCGAGAAGTGATATCCTGCATGGGGCATTATATGGGGGGTTGACATCCTGCATGGGGCATTATATGGGAGGTAGAGGGGGAGAGTTGACATCCTGCTTGGGACATTATATGGGGGGAGAGGTGACATCCAGCATGGGGCATTATATAGGGGGGAGAGGTGACATCCTGCATGGGGCATTATATGCGGGAGGGTGACATCCTGCATGTGGCATTATATGGGGGGGGAGTTGACATCCTTCATGGGGCAGTACATGGGGGGGAGGTGACATCCTGCATGGGGCATTATATGGGAGGAGAGGTGACATCCTGCAAGGGGCATTATATGGGGGGGTGACATCCTACATGGGGCATTATTTGGGGGGAGAGGTGACATCCTGCTTGGGGCATTATATGGGGGGGGGAGAGGTGACATCCTGCATGGGGCATTATATAGGGGGGAGAGGTGACATCCTGCATGGGACATTATATGGGGTGGAGAGGTGACATCCTGCAAGGGGAATTATATGGGGGGTGACATCCTGCATGGGGAATTATATGGGGGGGAGAGGTGACATCCTGCATGGGGCATTACATGGGGCGGGGAGAGGTGACATCCTGCATGGGGCATTATATGGGGGGACAAGTGGCATCCTGCTTGGGCCATTATATTCGGGGGAGAGGTCACATCCTGTATGGCGCACTATATGGTGAGGGGGCAAGTGACATCCTGCATGGGGCATTATATGAGGGGAAACAAGTGACATCCTGCATCGGGAATTATATGGGGTGGGGAACAAGTGACATTCTGCATGGGGCATCATATGGGGGGAACAAGTGACATCCTGCATGGGACATTATATGTGGGGGCAAGTGACATCCTGCATTGGGCATTATATGGGGGAGGGGAACAAGTGACATCCTGCATGGGGCATTATGTGGGGGGGGACAAGTGGCATTCTGCATGGGGCATTATTTGGGGGGGGACAAATGCCATCCTGACTGGGGCATTATATGGGGGGAGGTGACATCCTGCATGGGGTATTATATGAGGGGGAGAGGTGACATCCTGCATAGGGCATTATATGGGGGAGAGGTGACATCCTGCCTGGGGCATTATATGGGGGAGATGTGACATCCTGCATGGGCCATTATATGGGGGGGAGAGGTGACATCCTTCTTGGGGCATTATTTGGGGGGAAGGTGACACCCTGCATGGGGCATTATATGGGGGGAGAGGTGACATCCTGCATGGGGCATTATAAGGGGGGGAGAGGTGACATCCTGCATGAAGCATTATATGGGGGGGAGGTGATATCCTCCATGGGGCATTATATGGGGGGAGGTGACATCCTCCATGGGGTATTATATTGGGGGAGAGGTGACATCCAGCATGGGGCATTATATGGGGGAGAGAGATGTGACATCCTGCAGGTGTCATTATATGGGGCGAGAAGTGATATCCTGCATGGAGCATTATATGGGGGGTTGACATCCTGCATGGGGCATTATATGGGAGGTGGAGGGGGAGAGTTGACATCCTGCATGGGGCATTATATGCGGGAGGGTGACATCCTGCATGTGGCATTATATGGGGGGGAGAGTTGACATCCTTCATGGGGCAGTACATGGGGGGGAGGTGACATCCTGCATGGGGCATTATATGGGGGGAGAGGTGACATCCTGCAAGGGGCATTATATGGGGGGTGACATCCTACATGGGGCATTATATGGGGGGGGAGGTGACATCCTGCATGGGGCATTATATAGGGGGGAGAGGTTACATCCTGCACGGGGCATTATATGGGGGGGACAAGTGGCATCCTGCTTGGGCCACTATTTGGGGGGGGACAAGTGACATCCTGACAGGGGCATTATATGGGGGGAGGTGACATCCTGAATGGGGCATTATATGGTTGCGGAGGTGACATCTTGCATGGGGCATTATATGGGGGAGAGGTGACATCCTGCATAGAGCATTATATGGGGGGAGAGGTGACATCCCGCATGGGGCATTATAAGGGGGGAGAGGTGACATCCTGCATGGGGCATTATATGGGGGGAGAGGTGACATCCTGCATGGGGCATTATATGGGGGGAGGTGACATCCTGCATGGGGCATTATATTCGGGGGAGAGGTGACATCCTGCATGGGGCATTATATGGTGGGGGGCAAGTGACATCCTGCATGGGGCATTATATGAGGGGAAGCAAGTGACATCCTGCATCGGGAATTATATGGGGTGGGGAACAAGTTATATCCTGCATGGGGCATCACTTGGGGGGGAACAAGTGACATCCTGCATGGGGCATTATATGGGGTGGACAAGTGGCATCCTGCATGGGGCATTATATGGGGGAGGGGAACAAGTGACATCCTGCATGGGGCATTTTATGGGGGGGACAAGTGGCATCCTGCATGGGGCATTATTTGGGGGGGGACAAGTGACATCCTGAATGGGGCATTATATGGGGGGAGATGACATCCTGCATGAGGCATTATATGTGGGGGAGAGGTGACATCCTGCATAGGGCATTATATGGGGGAGAGGTGACATCCTGCCTTGGGCATTATATGGGTGGGAGGTGACATCCTGCATGGGCCATTATATGGGGGGAGAGGTGACATCCTTCTTGGGGCATTATATGGGGGGGAGAGGTGACATCCTGCATGGGGCATTATATGGGGGGAGATGTGACATCCTGAATGGGGCATTTTATGGGAGGAAGAGGGGGAGAGTTGACATCCTGCTTGGGACATTATATGGGGGGGAGAGCTGACATCCTGCCTGGGGCACTATATGTGTGGGAGAGGTGACATCCAGCATAGGGCATTTTATGTGGGGAGAGGTGACATCCTGCATGGAGCATTATATGGGGGGGAGAGGTGCTATCCTGCATGGGGCATTATATGGGGGGAAGTGACATCCTGCATGGGGCATTATATGGGGGAGAGAGGTGACATCCTACATATGGCATTATATGGGGGGAGGTGACTTCCTGCATGGGGTATTATATGGGGGGAGAGGTCACATCCTGCATGGGGCATTACATGGGGGGGTGACATCCTGCATGGGGCATTATATGGGAGGAAGTAGGTGAGAGTTAACATTCTGCTTGGGACATTATATGGGGGGAGAGGTTACATCCTGCACGGGGCATTATATGGGTTGGAGAGGTGACATCCTGCATGGGGAATTATATGGGGGGTGACATCCTGCATGGGGAATTATATGGGGGGGGAGAGGTGACATCCTGCATGGGGCATTACATGGGGCGGGGAGAGGTGACATCCTGCATGGGGCATTATATGGGGGGGACAAGTGGCATCCTGCTTGGGCCACGATTTGGGGGGGGGGACAAGTGACATCCTGACAGGGGCATTATATGGGGGGAGGTGACATCCTGACTGGGGCATTATATGGTTGCGGAGGTGACATCCTGCATGGGGCATTATATGGGGGAGAGGTGAGATCCTGCATAGAGTATTATACGGGGGGAGAGGTGACATCCCGCATGGGGCATTATAAGGGGGGAGAGGTGACATCCTGCATGGGGCATTATATGGTGGGAGAGGTGACATCCTGCATGGGGCATTATATGGGGGGAGGTGACATCCTGCATGGGGCATTATATTCGCGGGAGAGGTGACATCCTGCATGGTGCATTATATGGTGGGGGGGCAAGTGACATCCTGCATGGGGCATTATATGAGGGGAAGCAAGTGACATCCTGCATCGGGAATTATATGGGGTGGGGAACAAGTTATATCCTGAATGGGGCATCACTTGGGGGGGAACAAGTGACATCCTGCATGGGGCATTATATGGGGTGGACAAGTGGCATCCTGCATGGGGCATTATATGGGGGAGGGGAAAAAGTGACATCCTGCATGGGGCATTATATGGGGGGGACAAGTGGCATCCTGCATGGGTCATTATTTGGGGGGGGACAAGTGACATCCTGACTGGGGCATTATATGGGGGGAGATGACATCCTGCATGAGGCATTATATGTGGGGGAGAGGTGACATCCTGCATAGGGCATTATATGGGGGAGAGGTGACATCCTGCCTTGGGCATTATATGGGGGGGAGGTGACATCCTGCATGGGCCATTATATGGGGGGAGAGGTGACATCCTTCTTGGGGCATTATATGGGGGGGAGAGGTGACATCCTGCATGGGGCATTATATGGGGGGAAATGTGACATCCTGAATGGGGCATTTTATGGGAGGAAGAGGGGGAGAGTTGACATCCTGCTTGGGACATTATATGGGGGGGAGAGGTGACATCCTGCCTAGGGCACTATATGGGTGGGAGAGGTGACATCCAGCATAGGGCATTTTATGTGGGGAGAGGTGACATCCTGCATGGAGCATTATATGGGGGGGAGAGGTGATATCCTGCATGGGGCATTATATGGGGGGAAGTGACATCCTGCATGGGGCATTATATGGGGGAGAGAGGTGACATCCTGCATATGGCATTATATGGGGGGGAGGTGACTTCCTGCATGGGGTATTATATGGGGGAGAGGTGACATCCTGCATGGGGCATTACATGGGGGGGTGACATCCTGCATGGGGCATTATATGGGAGGAAGAAGGGGAGAGTTAACATTCTGCTTGGGACATTATATGGGGGGAGAGGTGACATCCTGCATGGGGCATTATATGGGGGGGAGAGGTGACATCCTGCATGGGGTATTATATGGGGGAGGGTGACATCCTGCATGGGGCATTATATGCTGGGGTGACAACCAGCATGGGGCATTATATGGGGGAAGAGGTGACATCCTGCTTGGGGCATTATATGGGGGGAGAGGCGACATCCTGCATGGGGCATTATATGGGGGAGAGGTGACATCCTACATGGGGCATTATATGGGGAGCGGAAAAAATGACATCCTGCATGGGGCATTATATGGGGGGGACGAGTGGCATCCTGCTTGGGGCATTATTTGAGGGGGGGACAAGTGACATCCTGACTGGGGCATTATATGGGGGCAGGTGACATCCTGACTGGGGCATTATATGGCGGGAGGTGACATCCTGCATGGGGCATTATATGGGGGGGAGAGGTGACATCATGCATAGGGTATTATATGGGGGAGAGGTGACATGCTGCATAGAGCATTATATGGGTGGAGAGGTGACATCCCGCATGTGGCATTATAAGGTGGGGGTGACATCCTGCATGGGGCATTATATGGGGGTAGAGGTGTTATCCTGCATGCGGCATTATATGGGGGGAGAGGTGACATCCTGCATGGGGCATTATATGGGGGGGAGAGGTGACATCCTGCTTGGGGAATTATATGGGGGGAGAGGTGACATCCTGCATGGGGCATTATATGGGGGGGTGACATCCTGTATAGGGCATTATATGGGGGGAGAGGTGACATCCTGCATGGGGCATTACTTGAGGCGGGGAGAGGTTACATCCTGCATGGGGCATTAATAGGGATGGAGAGTTGACATCCTGCATGGGGCATTATATGGGTGGAGGTGACATCCTGCATGGGGCATTATATGCGGGGGAGAGATGACATCCTGCATGGGGCATTATATGGTGGGGGGACAAGTGACATCCTGCATGGGGCATTATATGAGGGGGAGCAAGTCACATCCTGCATCGGGAATTATATGGGGTTGGGAACAAGTGACATCCTGCATGGGGCATTATATGGGGGGAGAGGTGACATTCTGCATGGGGCATTATATGGGGGGGTGACATCCTGCATGGGGCATTATATGGGGGGGAGAGGTGACATCCTGTTTGGTGCATTATATGGGGGGGAGGTGACATCCTGCATGGGGCATTATATGGGGGGGAGAGGTGACATTCTGTATGGGGCATTATATGGGGTGGAGAGGTGACATCCTGCATGGGGAATTATGTGGGGGGGTGACATCCTGCATGGGGCATTATAAGGGGGGGAGAGGTGACTTCCTGCATGGGGCATTACATGGGGCGGGGAGAGGTGACATCCTGCATGGGGCATTATATGGGGGGGACAAGTGGCATCCTGCTTGTGGCATTAATAGGGGGGGAGAGTTGACATCCTGCATGGGGCATTATATGGGGGGAGGTGACATCCTGCATGGGGCATTATATGCGGGGGAGAGATGACATCCTGCATGGGGCATTACATGGTGGGGGGACAAGTGACATCCTGCATGGGGCATTATATGAGGGGGAGCAAGTCACATCCTGCATCGGGAATTATATGGGGTTGGGAGCAAGTAACATCCTGCATGGGGCATTATATGGGGGGAGAGGTAATATCATGCATGGGGCATTATATGGGGGGAGAGGTGACATCCTGCATGGGACATTATATGGGGGTGAGCGGTGACATCCTGCATGGGGCATTATATGTGGTGGAGAGGTGACATCCTTCTTGAGGCATTATATGGCGGGAGAGGTGACATCCTGCATGGGGCAATATATGGTGGAGGTGACATCCTGATGGGGGCATTATATGGGGGGGAGGTGACATCCTGCATGGGGCATTATATGGGGGGGAGAGGTGACATCCTGCATAGGGCATTATATGGGGGAGAGATGACATCCTGAATAGAGCATTATATGGGGGGAGAGGTGACATCCCGCATGGGGTATTATAAGGGGGGAGAGGTGACATCATGCATGGGGCATTATATGGGGGGGAGAGGTGACATCCTGCACGGGGCATTATATGAGGGAAGGTGATATCCTGCATGGGGCATTATATGCGGGGGAGAGGTGACATTCTGCATGAGGCATTATATGGTGGAGGGGGCAAGTGACATCCTGCATGGGGCATTATATGAGGCGGAACAAGTGACATCCTGCATCGGGAATTATATGGTGTGGGGAACAAGTGACATCCTGCATGGGGCATCATATGGGGGGGAACAAGTAACAACCTGCATGGGTCATTATATAGGGGGGACAACTCAAATCCTGCATGGGGCATTATATGGGGGAGGGGAACAAGTGACATCCTGCATCGGGCATTATAGGGGGTGACAAGTGCCATCCTGCATGGCACATTATATGTGGGTGGGGGAAAGTGACATCCTGACTGGGGCATTATATGGGAGGGAGATGACATCCTGCATAGGGCATTACATGGGGGGGGGGAGAGGTGACATCCTGCATAGGGCATTATATGGGGGGAGGTGACATCCTGCATGGGGCATTATATGGGGGAGAGAGGTGACATCCTACATGGGGCATTATATGGGGGGGGAGAGGTGTCATCCTGCATGGGGCATTATATGGAGGGAGAGGTGATATCCTGCATGAGGCATTATATGGGGGGTGACATCCTGCATGGGGCATTATATGGGAGGAAGAAGGGGAGAGTTGACATTCTGCCTGGGACATTATATGGGGGGAGGGGTGACATCCTTCATGGGGCATTATATGGAGGGGAGAGGTGACATCCTGCGTGGGGCATTATTTGCGGGATGGTGACATCCTGCATGGGGCATTTTATGGGGGGGGCAAGTGACATCCTGCATGGGGCATTATTTGGGGGGTGGACAAGTGACATCCTGACTGGGGCATTATATGGGGGGGAAGTGACATCTGCCTGGGGCATTATATGGGGGGGAGGTGACATCCTGCATGGGGCATTATATGGGGTGGAGAGGTGACATCTTGCAAAGGGCATTATATGGGGGAGAGGTGACATCCTGCATAGAGCATTATATGGGTGGAGAGGTGACATACTGCATGGGGCATTATAAGGGGGGGAGATGACATCCTGCATGGGGCATTATATGGGGGGGAGAGGTGACATCCTGCATGGGGCATTATATGGGGGGAGGTGACATCCTGCATGGGGCATTATATGCGGGGGAGAGGTGACATCCTGCATGGGGCATTATAAGGTGGGGGGGACAAGTGACATCCTGCATCTGAAATTATATGGGGTGGGGAACAAGTGACATTCTGCATGGGGCATCATATGGGGGGGAACAACTGACATCCTGCATGGGGCATTATATGTGGGGGACAAGTGACATCCTGCATGGGGCATTATATTGGGGAGGGGAACAAGTGACATCCTGCATGGGGCATTATGTGGGGGGGGGACAAGTGACATTCTGCATGGTGCATTATTTGGGGGGGGCAAGTGCCATCCTGAATGGGGCATTATATGGGGTGGAGGTGACATCCTGCATGGGGCATTATATGAGGGGGAGAGGTGACATCCTGCATAGTGCATTATATGGGGGAGAGGTGACATCCTGCCTGGGGCATTATATGGGTGGGATGTGACATCCTGCATGGGCCATTATATGGGGGGAGAGGGGATATCCTTCTTGGGGCATTATTTGGGGGGGAGGTGACATCCTGCATGGGGAATTATATGGGGGAGAGGTGACATCCTGCATGGGGCATTATAGGGGGGGGAGAGGTGACATCCTGCATGGGGCATTATATGGGGGGGATGTGACATCCTGCATGGGCCATTATATGGGGGGAGAGGGGACATCCTTCTTGGGGCATTATTTGGGGGGGAGGTGACATCCTGCATGGGGTATTATATGGGGTGGGGAACAAGTGATATCCTGCATGGGGCATCACATGAGGGGGAACAAGTGACATCCTGCATGGGGCATTATATGGGGTGGACAAGTGACATCCTGCATGGGGCACTATATGGGGGAGGGGTACAAGTGACATCCTGCATGGGGAATTATATGGGGGGGACAAGTGGCATCCTGCATGGTGCATTATTTGGGGGGTCACAAGTGACATCCTGACTGAGGCATTATATGGGGGGACAAGTGACATCCTGCATGGGGCATTATATGAGAGGGAACAAGTGACATCCTGCATCTGTAATTATATGGGGTGGGGAACAAGTGACATTCTGCATGGGGCATCATAAGGGGGGGAACAAGTGACATCCTGCATGGGGCATTATGTGGGGGGGACAAGTGGCATTCTGCATGGGGCATTATTTGGGGGGGGCAAGTGCCATCCTGAATGGGGCATTATATGGGGTGGAGGTGACATCCTGCATAGGGCATTATATGGGGGAGAGGTGACATCCTGCCTGGGGCATTATATGGGGGGATGTGACATCTTGCATGGGCCATTATATGGGGGGGAGAGGTGACATCCTTCTTGGGGCATTATTTGGGGGGGAGGTGACATCCTGCATGTGGCATTATAAGGGGGGGGAGAGGTGACATCCTGCATGGGGCATTATATGGGGGGATGTGACATCCTGCATGGGCCATTATAGGGGGCTGGTGACATCCTTCTTGAGGCATTATTTGGGGGGGAGGTGACATCCTGCCTGGGGTATTATATGGGGCGAGAAGTGATATCCTGCATGGGGCATTATATGGGGGGTTGACATCCTGCATGGGGCATTATATGGGAGGTAGAGGGGGAGAGTTGACATCCTGCTTGGGACATTATATGGGAGTCGAGGTGACATTCTGCATGGGGCATTATATGCGGGGGGGAGAGGTGACATCCTGCATGGGGCATTATATGCGGGAGGGTTACATCCTGCATGTGGCATTATATGGGGGGGAGAGGTGACATCCTTCATGGGGCACTACATGGGGGGGAGGTGACATCCTGCATGGGGAATTATATGGGGGGAGAGGTGACATCCTGCATGGGGCATTATATGGGGGGGTGACATGCTGCATGGGGCATTATATGGGAGGGAGAGGTGACATCCTGCTTGGGGCATTATATGGGGGGGAGGTGACATTCTGCATGGGGCATTATATGGGGGGGAGAGGTGACATCCTGCATGGGGCATTATATGGGGTGGAGAGGTGACATCCTGCATGGGGAATTATATGGGGGGGTGACATCCTGCATGGGGCATTATAAGGGGGGGAGAGGTGACTTCCCGCATGGTGCATTACATGGGGTGGGGAGAGGTGACATCCTGCATGGGGCATTATATGGGAAGGACAAGTGGCATCCTGCTTGTGGCATTATTTGGGGGGGGGACAAGTGACATCCTGACTGGGGCATTATATGGGGGGGGTGACATCCTGACTGGGGCATTATATGGTTGTGGAGGTGACATCCTGCATGGGGCATTATATGAGGGAGAGGTGACATCCTGCATAGAGCATTATATGGGGGGAGAGGTGACATCCCGCATGGGGCATTATAAGGGGGGAGAGGTGACATCCTGCATGGGGCATTATATGGGGGGGAGAGGTGAGATCCTGCATGGGGCATTATATGGGGGTAGGTGACATCCTGCATGGGGCATTATATGCGGGGGAGAGGTGACATCCTGCATGGGGCATTATATGGTGGGGACGCAAGTAACATCCTGCATGGGGCATTATATGAGGGGAAACAAGTGACATCCTGCATCAGGAATTATATGGGGTGGGGAACAAGTGATATCCTGCATGGGGCATCACATAGGGGGGAACAAGTGACATCCTGCATGGGACATTATATGGGGTGGACAAGTGACATCCTGCGTGGGGCATTATATGGGGAAGGGGTACAAGTGACATCCTGCATGGGGCATTATATGGGGGGGACAAGTGGCATCCTGCATGGTGCATTATTTGGGGGGGACAAGTGACATCCTGACTGGGTCATTATATGGGGGGAAATGACATCCTGCATGGGGCATTATATGGGGGGAAATGACATCCTTCATGGGGCACTACATGGGGGGGAGGTGACATCCTGCATGGGGCATTATATGGGGGGAGAGGTGACATCCTGCATGGGGCATTATATGGGGGGGTGACATCCTGCATGGGGCATTATATGGGGGGAGAGGTGACATCCTGCTTGGGGCATTATATGGGGGGGGTGACATCCTGCATGGGGCATTATATGGGGGGAGAGGTGACATCCTGTATAGGGCATTAAATGGGGGGAGAGGTGACATCCCGCATGGGGCATTATAAGGGGGGGAGAGGTGACATCCTGCATGGGGCATTATATGGGGGGGTGACATCCTGCATGGGGCATTACATGGGGCGGGGAGAGGTGACATCCTGCATGGGGCATTAATAGGGGTGGAGAGGTGACATCCTGCATGGGGCATTATGTGGTGCGGAGAGGTGACATCCTGCATGGGGCATTATATGAGGGGAAGAGGTGACATCCTGCATGGGGTGTTATATGGGGGGGAGGTGACATCCTTCATGGAGCGTTATATGGGGGGAAGGTGACATCCTTCATGGGGCATTATAGGGGGGGGCATCCTGCATGGGGTATTATGTGGGGGCCAGTATTCTGTATTGAGCATTATAAGGGGGCCAGTATCCTCTATGGATCGTTATATGGGGGCCAGTATCCGGTATGGAGCATTATATGGGGACCAGTATCATGTATGAAGGGTTATATGTGGACCAGTATCCTGTATGGAGCGCTATATGGAAACCAGTATCCTGTATGGAGCGTTATATGGGGACCAGTATCCTGTATGGAGCGTTATATGGGGACCAGTATCCTGTATGGAGCGTTATATGGGGACCAGTATTCTGCATGGTGTAATGTATGGGCCCATAATACTGTTTGGAGGACTATACTGTCCGGTCTGCACTGTGCATTGAGAGAATTTGCCGTTTTTTGAGCTATTGTAGAATTTACAATAGATATCGCTCATGTAATGTAAGAAGTCAAATCTTTGGCATTGTACTATATATATATTTCTCTGCGGTATCTGTGCATCATGAATCGTGGTATGTGTTAAAGGGGCCCACTGAGACTCTTATGCCCAGGGTCCACAAGAACCTGGAGCCGGCCCTGCTTCCAAGTTAGTAGGAAACCCCACAGCAGCCAGTCTACCAAATAAAATTCCTGAGAAATTGAAATTGTGGATGGTGCTGTGGAGCCCTGCTGTGCACTGGTGCCACAGAACCCAGAAGGGTGCATGGATATATTCCTCCACAAGAGGCCCTCACATATTCACACACCTCCACCCTACCACCTCAGACCAGTAGAGGGAGCCCGTTAGGGATATATATAGGGAGGGTGGAGCCAGCCAGCTGAGATTAGTTCCTGCTTAGAGACAGAGAGGGACAGAGCTCAGAGTTGAGCAGAGAGCGTGCTAACGCTCAGAGAGCAGTGAAGAGGCAGCAAGCTGGCTGTCGTGCTTAGGCGAGCCAAGGCCTACAGAACAAGTGAAAGCCTAGTGAGGGCCTTGAGTGGGCCAAAGGCGAGAGGAGAAGGAAGAAGTAGCGAGGGGGCAGAGGAGCATACCAGGCTCACCCCGATATATATACCGGACACCGGGTCCGCGCCTACAGGGACCCTTCATACCCAGTAGAAACCACCGGAACCCCTGGAGGACTACAGGTCCCAGGTTCACCAAACGCTGACTACAGTACCAGGGCTAGGAGTCACGGAGGTCCCAGCATCCAGGGAGAGTGATCTCCAAAGAGAAGGCCCTACCACCAGGTCAGCAGGTGCAAAGAGAGACAGTAACCAAGCTAGGCCTAGCTCCAGGCAGGTCAGAAGCTTAGAGAATAAAGCAATGGAGCAGGAGGCCCTATACCCGCTCACTGGGGAGAGTCCAAACGTGTGCCCTTCACCTGGAGTACCCTGGACATGCCTGCCACATCACCAGTAAAGGTACTGAAGCTTACCCCCGTGTGAGTGTCCGTCTTTCCTCCGGGACCGTCCTGCCGTCTCTCCCCTGCACCACCATCCATTACACCCCACGCTGCCCTGGAGCTAGCTCTACCTGTGGAGAGCCACACCATCCCTGCTGCCGTAACACCAGCTCCAGAGGACTGCTCCGCAGCGGCGGCACCCCTTAGCTGCATTCCACAGGTGGCGTCACGAGCACTTTAAATCCCTTATAAAAATCCCCTTTTTACTGACCGCCCTGGGTCACGGACCGGGCCAGCCACCGTGATATCCCCCGGCAACCAGAGGCTCAGCTGCCGAGTACCCCACGGCCCTGGGGGCGCATCATGTTTTGGCGTCACGAACAGGATTCCGTGTCCGTTGCCACCGGATACTGTGCGCCTTAAGAGACTGTAATACTCACTGTGATGAAGTTTTCCCGCCATTCCCGAGATTTCCCGCTATTGTCCGCCATCTTCCTGTCGCCGCGCAGGAAGAAGAGGGGCGTAACCGTGGGAATCGGAGAGGTGTAACCGCTAGAAGCGCGCGAAGCCCAGGACACGCCCCACCCTGACGTTGATCCAGGAAGCGTCAGGTCCTGGAAGGAGCCCAGAGGACGCTCTGACGTCAGACGCGAGCGACGCAAGGTCCTGGAAGAAGACCGTCGCCCGCGGAGCTGCGGCCTACCTGATAAGAAAGTGAAGAAGGTAGGCTCCGGTTCACTATGGGGGCGCAACTATGGCCGACGACCAGCAACCTCTGGAGCACCGGTTAACGCTCCAGATGCTCAACCTGCGCCCGGCACTGCACAGGCCGGAGCGGCCGCTCCACCAGCAGGGGTCATGACCCCGTTGATACCCATGGCCCTGCCGTATATCCCTGGAGCGAAATGTCTTCCCCAGTATAATGGCAAACCAGACACCCTGTCCGGATTCAAGAGAAAAATATGCGGTGTGCTAGACATGTATTCTATGACTGGTAAGCAGAGAGCCGCTGTTGTGTTGGGACAATTGACTGGTGCCGCAGAGCGGGAAGTTGAAACCTGGCCAGCCGCAGACCAGGACTCAGTATCCACTATCTTTAAGAGACTGCAAACCTTGTTTGAAAACCGCACTGAGACAGATCTCCGGATGAGGTTCTACAACTGTGCCCAGAAACCTGAGGACAGTATCCGGGACTATGCCTGGCGCTTACAGGAAGCCCTGCGGGCCCTGAAACAGGTTAGTCCAGCCAGCATACAAAGTGAAAATAAAATGCTGACGGAACAGTTCATCCGGGGGTTGAGGTCCCAGGAGGAGAGCAGAACTGTACGGTGGTGGGCCTTAGACCATCCAGATGCCACCTTTGACACCCTTAAGGACATGGCTATAAAGGGTCTGCAGCCCCTGGAAACAACAGATACTGCTATCCAGCGTTACCAGGGTGGGGACACCCCAGTGCCCGCAGCACCCACTGCTCCTTCACTAACGGCGGAAACAAAGATGCAAACAGTGCCTCCTAGCGAGCTGGACAGCCTACGCTCTGAAGTGCGCCAGTTAAGTAAAACCCTTGCCACTGTCCTGAGCACCCTGCAACTACAGGAGGAGCCCGAGCCAGAAGGAAGGATACTACTCGCCGACAGCCCTGAGGATGTCCCCTGGATGAGAAGAAGAAGGAGGACAGCGCCACCCCGTAGGAGGACAACGCAACCCCGTGGGAGGACCAATGACCAATGTCGCCCTCCAGGAGAACTCATCTGCTACCGCTGCCAGAAGGCAGGCCACACAGCGCGGAACTGTCCTTTAAACGAGCAAACCCTGGGGCCGAGGGCCGACACCCAGGAGTAAATCAAGCAGGCCCATCCAGCTGGTACCACCGGTTCGTAGGAGGGAGGCCTTTCCTGTCCATCGTGCTGGATGGCATCGCGACACCTGCCCTACTGGACACTGGATC
Organism: Phyllobates terribilis; assembly: GCF_046119375.1. NCBI lineage: Eukaryota > Metazoa > Chordata > Amphibia > Anura > Dendrobatidae > Phyllobates > Phyllobates terribilis. The sequence goes on along the minus strand of NW_027362761.1, from coordinate 976,827,158 downwards.
TCAGGTAACCATCATACCTGATGTCCTCTACAAAAGGTACTGGTCCGTAGATGAACTCTGGCCGCTAACCCCGAACCTCTCCGTGTATGCCTCTAATGGCCTTCCTCTTAACCTAGTAGGGGTTAAGGATGTGACAGTGAAGGTGGGGAGAGCGGAGTTAAAGGACCAGGGACTGATTGTAGTGACAAACTAACCCTAGTGATACGGACTTGTACATGATACTTGGTACAAATATTGTCGGTAACTGTTTGGGAGAAGTGTTGTTTTTGCTCCAACAGATTGCTGACACCGCCAAACCAGGGCAGAGGAAGGTGCTCCAGAGAGAGATACGAGCCCTCCTGTACCAGCAACGGGTAAAGCTAACAGGTGGTGAAATTGGTAATGTACGGGTGACAGACCCGATACCCATTGTGATTCCCCCGATGAGTGAAATGCTGATTGGGTGTAGGGCAGCAATAGGTCTCAAAGGACAGGACTACCAGGTGGTAGTGGAGCCCATTAGCTCAGAGCACAGACCTACACACTTAACCGCCAGGGGGGTGGTTGATGTACGCAATGGGAGAGTACCCGTACGTCTCCTAAATTATGGGGAGGATGAAGTTAAATTACCAAGATACGTCACTGTTGCCAGGTTGTACACCGTGAATGATGAGGTCATACACACAGTGGAATCCTTGACCCCACCAGATACAGTGGAGGACAATGACTCCGAAGTTCAGTTGGAGGATTGGTGTCAACAGCTCCATGTTGGGACTGACGCCACTCCTGTCCATCAAAGACAAGGTGTATACAGGGTGGTCCAGGAATATGAACAGGTATTCAGCAAGCACCCACTTGACTTTGGGAGGATTAAAGGGGTACAACACCATATACCCACAGGTGACCATCCACCCATCAAAGAACGTTACAGGCCAATCCCACCGGCACACTACCAGAAAGCGAAGGAAATGTTGCAGGACATGAAGAAAGCAGGGGTAATAAGAGATAGCTGTAGCCCCTGGGCAGCTCCCCTGGTCCTGGTCAGGAAAAAGGATGGAAGCATGAGGATGTGTGTAGATTACAGACAGGTAAATCGCATAACACATAGAGATGCATACCCTTTGCCCCGTAAAGAGGAATCCCTGGCTGCATTAAAGTCTGCAAATTACTTCTCTACCCTTGACCTCTCTAGTGGGTACTGGCAAGTAGCAGTTGCGGAAGAGGACCGGGAGAAAACGGCCTTCACTACCCCGATGGGACTCTGCGAGTTCAACAGTATGCCGTTCGGACTCTGCAATGCCCCTGGAACGTCCCAGAGATTGATGGAGTGCTGTTTGGGACACCGTAACTTCGAGACCGTGCTGCTATACCTGGATGACGTGATAGTGTACTCCAAGACGTATGAGGACCATTTGTAGCTCCTGGCAGAGGTATTTGAAGCATTGTCCCAGTATGGGATGAAATTGAAGCCTTCCAAGTGCCACCTGCTCAAATGGAAGGTTCAGTATCAGGGGCACATCGTCAGTCCAGAAGGAGTAGCACCAGACCCAGAGAAGGTCACTGCCATCCAGAAATGGCCGGAGCCAAAGAATCTCAAGGAGGTATGTCAGTTCCTGGGACGGGTCGGCTACTACCGGAGATTTGTGAAGGACTACACCAAAAAGGCAGCACCTTTGCAAGATCTCCTGGTGGGACAGTCCAACAGAGGCAAGAACCCCCCCTTCCAGTGGGGTAAAGAGCAAGCTGAGTCCTTTGCAGTGATGAAAGAGATCCTGACTGGCGAAGAAATCCTGGCCTACCCTGACTACAGCCAACCTTTCCTGCTGTACACTGATGCCAGCAACGAGGGACTAGGAGCAGTGTTAAGCCAGAAGCAGTATGGCAAAGAGAAGGTGATTGCCTATGCCAGCAGGAAGCTCCATCCTACCGAGAGGAATCCAGAAAACTATAGTTGGAGCTCCTGGCCTTGGTCTGGGCCATCACTGAACAATTCAAGCACTACTTGGCCTCCCGTAAGTTCACGGCTTACACTGACAACAACCCCTTGACACATCTAGAGACAGCCAAGTTGGGAGCCATAGAACAGCATTGGATGGCCCGGCTGTCAAACTATCAATTCACCATCAAGTACCGGGCAGGCCACAAGAACGCCAATGCCGATGCCCTATCCAGAATGCCGCACCAGTCGGATACTGAAGAAGAAGTGGATGACCTGGAAGAGATTGAGCTACCTGCCTTCCACAGAAATGGGATGGTCCACGAGCAGCGCACCTCCAGGAGGTATCGTGGTAAGACATTAAACCCTTTACCTCACCACAGTTGGAAGGAGACCCAGGACAGCGACCCGGTTGTCAGCCGTATCAAAGAACTGATAACCCAGGAAGGTTCCTCCCTGGAGAAGGATGCTTCTCCACAAGCCAAGCAACTGTGGAATGAGAGAAGCCGGCTGTTCATCTATAGAGAGAAGCTGTGCCGGAGGTATGTTAACCCTAGGACCCATGAGATGGTATGGCAGATCGTAGTGCCGAGGACAGACATCCAGATGGTGTTGGAGGCCTACCACGATCAAGCCGGGCACTTTGGCTGGAAGAAGCTGGAAACCATCCTGAAGAGTCGGTTTTATTGGGTTGGAATGCGGAGTTCCATAGAGAGGTGGTGCCGGGATTGTGGACCCTGTAGCCTCAGAAGAAAAGACTACAGCAGCCAGAAGGCACCCCTGCAGTCCATCAAGACAACCCAGCCCCTGGAGATCGTCGCTCTGGACCACGTCAAGTTGTCGCCCAGCAGGTCAGGCTACTCCTATGCCCTGACCACAGTGGATCACTATTCCCGGTTCCTGGTGGTAGCCCAAGTCAAGGATCTGATGGCAGAAACTGCAGCAAGGACGTTTCAAGCCTATTTCTGCAGGCCCCATGGATACCCGGATAAAGTGCTGACGGATCAAGGCCCTACCTTTGAAGCCGAGCTGTTCAAAAAAGTTTTGCCATCTGTACGGGTGTAAGAAGATCCGGACCACACCGTACCACCCCCAAACCAATGGGTTATGTGAAAAGATGAATAATATAGCCATCGACCTGTTGAATACCTTACCTCTAGAAGAAAGAAACCAGTGGCAGGACAAACTACCTGACCTGGTAGATCTCTACAATCACATACCTGTGAGTTCCACCAATTGTACTCCAGCGTACCTCATGAGAGCAAGACCCGGAAAGTTGCCCATGGACCTGGAGCTTGGAGTGGTAGAGCCAGAAGCAGATATGTCTACTGAAGACTGGGATGTGACCCGACAGGAGCAGTACAAGAGAGTACAGGCCTGTGTCGAAGACAGTCTAAGTAGGGTAAGAGATAAGCAGGAAGCACAGTACAAGAGTGCACCAGCCGAACCCTTGACACCTGGAGAAGTTGTGCTGAAACGAAAAAGAAGAAGCCACAAGCTTGACGACCAGTGGGAAAGGGAAACTTACACTGTGTTGAATTCCAGATTTGACAATAGAAAAACCTGTCTAATTAGCAAAGACGGAGGAAGAACAACTGCAACGGTATCGAGAGACCATCTGAAGTTGTGCCCAAGTCCGCTGAAGCCCCAGGAGGAAGTGCCTCTCACCGTACCGGAGGAGCCTAAAGAAGAAGTACTCCATACTGTCTTAGGAGATTTCCCGGCAGATTGGCCTCAACTGGATGGAGCGGTAATAATACCTGTGCTACACTTCTACCAACAGCCAGAAGACTCTCCACTGCAAGTAAGACCTGTAAGTGCCCCAGAAGAGCCTGCTCAGGAAGAATCCCCGGAAGAAGGATCACCGGTAGAAGCAGAGCCAGTAGGCCCAGTAACCAGTGTACTTGCCAGTCCCGTAGAGAGGTTAAGGCAGTCTTGCAGTCCACCAACACATAGAGCGGAAAATAGCGCAAGCATCCACACTACACGCATTCCAGTACTACGTAGGTCATCGCGTACCAAAAAAGGCCAGACTGACAGTATAAATAGTTACCCCGTAGGGTATGTTCTTGTAATAATTTCATGTATTTATTTATTTATTTATCTTGCTTGCTAATGGACAATTTATGTGACACGGACACTTCTAATTGCATTTAGTTACCTGTAAGGGTATATATAGAAAGGACTTGGTGGCTGAGGACTGTGAGCAGCCCAAAAACTGTCATGTGCATAGTTGCACTCCCTGGAGTGCCTTATAAGTGACCACGGAACAAAAACCCGTTTGGCGTGGCCGAAGACGTGGTCGAGCACCTAGATCACCTATGCCCCGTAGCCACGTCCAGGGCCTACTTTGAGGGTTTTCAGGCGGGTCTCTCATGTTCCTTCATTGGTTAAATGAACACCAGGTTACGGGACTTACTATAACTGAACTAATGTTATTTATAACTGCTATTATTGTATTGTGATGTTACCTGTAACGTTCAAGAAAAGTGCCTCCCATAAAGGGAAGAAATGTTATTATTTAACCTGTTTTGAAAAAAATTCTTCAGTCCAGGAGTACTGAGTTTTACTAGGGGGGGATGTGGTGCCCTGCTGTGCACTGGTGCCACAGAACCCAGAAGGGTGCATGGATGGACTTCTCCACAAGAGGCCCTCACACATTCACACACCTCCACCCTACCACCTCAGACCAGCAGAGGGAGCCCGTTAGGGATATATATAGGGAGGGTGGAGTCAGGCAGCTGAGATTAGTTCCTGCTTAGAGACAGGGACAGAACTCAGAGTTGAGCAGAGAGCGTGCTGACGCTCAGAGAGCAGTGAAGAGGCTGCAAGCTGGCTGCCGTGCTTAGGCGAGCCAAGGCCTACAGCACAAGTGAAAGCCTAGTGAGGGCCTTGAGTGGGCCAAAGGCGAGAGGAGAAGTAGCGAAGGGGCAGAGGAGCATACCAGGCTCACCCCGATATATATACCGGACACCGGGTCCGCGCCTACAGGGACCCTTCATACCCAGTAGGAACCACCAGAACCCCTGGAGGACTACAGGTCCCAGGTTCACCAAACGCTGACTACAGTACCAGGGCTAGGAGTCACGGAGGTCCCAGCATCCAGGGAGAGTGATCTCCAAAGAGAAGGCCCTACCACCAGGTCAGCAGGTGCAAAGAGAGACAGTAACCAAGCTAGGCCTAGCTCCAGGCAGGTCAGAAGCTTAGAGAATAAAGCAACGGATCAGGAGGCCTTATACCTGCTCACTGGGAAGAGTCCAAAAGTGCGCCCTTCACCTGGAGTACCCTGGACCGTGCCTGCAACATCACCAGTAAAGGTACTGAAGCTTACCCCCGTGTGAGTGTCCGTCTTTCCTCCGGGACCGTCCTGCCGTCTCTCCCCTGCACCACCATCCATTACACCCCACGCTGCCCTGGAGCTAGCTCTACCTGTGGAGAGACACACCATCCCTGCTGCCGTAACACCAGCTCCAGAGGACTGCTACGCAGCCGCGGCACCCCTTAGCCGCATTCCACAGGTGGCGTCACGAACACTTTAAATCCCTTATAAAAATCCCCTTTTTACTGACTGCCCTGGGTCACGGACCGGGCCAGCCACCGTGATATCCCCCGGCAACCAGAGGCCCGGCTGCCGAGTACCCCACGGCCCTGGGGGCGCGTCAGTGTCGCCTCAGGTACTGGGTGCTAATCCCAAACCATCATGTTCTATTCACTGGATATTACTGGCTGGTTTGAGACAAGTTCATTCCCACAGAAAAGTACCAGCAAACTAAGGAGCTGGTGGCCTCTATCATGTAGGAGCTTGCTCGCTGTCTAGGGAAGTGACCACCACTGCTGCCCACCTTGTGAACATTGATGATGATTCCAAGTTAGTAGGAAACCCCAGAGCAGCCAGTCTACCAAATAAAATGCCTAAGATATGGAAATTATGGATGGCTTCACCTCTGGTACTGGGTACTAATACCAATCCATGACGTGCCATTCACTGGATATTCCTGGCTGGTTGGAGACAAACTCATCCCCACAGAAAAGTACCAGAAAGCTAAGGAGATGGTGACCTCAATCATGGGGAAGCTTGCTCGTTTTCTAGGGGAACAACTACCACTGCTTTCCACCTTGTGAACATTGATGATGCTTCACGGATCTGAGAATGAGATCCGTGGGGGTCAGAGATTGTCCTGTTCTGATCCAATTTTGAGGATCAGAATAGGACATGCTCAATGCTTCTGTAAAAGTGGGCAGCACACCTACACTGCACACAGATGCAGGAATGTAGCCTTATTATCTATAGCACAGTCCCTTAGTATATAGACTATGTAAGGTATATGTATATATATATAAATATATATATATATATGTGGCCATATATAATAATGTATGTAAAGAGCTGCGTTATATGTTAGCGCTCTATAAAAATAAAGATTATTATTATTATATATATATCTGTAGCTTTGTCGCAATAAAAGGAGGGGGCCCCAGACACATTTCTTGCACAGGGGCCCCAAGCTGTCAGTGTCCGCCCCTGGAGTGACCACCACTGCTGTTCACATTGTGAACATTGATGATGCTTCCAAGTAAGTAGGAAACCCCAAAGCAGCCACTCTACCAAATAAAATTCCTGAGATATGGAAATTATGGAAGGCTTCACCTCTGGTACTGGGTGCTAATACCAAACCATGACGTGCCATTCACTGGATATTCCTGGCTGGTTGGAGACAAGCTCATTCCCACAGAAAAGTACCAGCAGGCTAAGGAGATGGTGGACTCTATCATGGACGAGTTTGCTCATTGTCTAGGGGAGCGACCACCGTTGCTGTCCACTTTGTGAACATTGACAACGCGCCCAAGTTAGTAGAAAACACCACAGCAGCCAGTCTACCAAATAAAATTCCTGAGATTTTGAAATTGAGGATGGCTTCGCCTCTGGTACTGGGTAATAATACCTCATGACGTTCCATTCACTGGATATTCCTGGCTGGTTGGAGATAAGCTCATTTCAACAGAAAAGTATCAGCAAGCTAAGGAGATCGTGGCCTCTATCATGGAGGAATTTACTTGTTGTCAAGGGGAGCGACCACTGCTGCTGTCCACCTTGTGAACATTGACGACACTCCCAAGTTAGTAGAAAACCCCACAGCAGCCAGTCTACCAAATAAAATTCCTGAGGTATGGAAATTGTGGATGGTTTTGCCTCTGGTACTGGCTGCTAATACCAAACTATGACGCGCCATTCACTGAAAATTCCTACATGTTTTGAGACAAGCTCATTCCCACAGAAAAGTACAGGCAAGCTAAGGAGATGGCGGCCTCTATCATGGAGGAGTTTGCTCGTTGTCTAGGGGAGCTACCACCACTGCTGTCCCCCTTGTGAACATTGACGACATTCCCAAGGTAGCAGTAAACCCCACAGCAGCTAGTATACCAAATAAAATTCCTGAGATATGGAAATTGTGGTTGGCTTTGCCTCAGATACTGGGTGCTAATACCAAACCATGACGTGCCATTCACCGGATATTCCTGGCTGTTTGGAGAAAAGCTCATTCCCACAGAAAAGTAACAGCAAGCTAAGGAGATGGTGACCTCTATCATGGAGTGGTTTACTCCTTGTCTAGGGGAGCTGCCACCAATGGTGTCCACCTTGTGAACATTGACGATGCTGCCAAGTTAGTAGGAAACCCCGCAGCATCCTGGCTACCAAATACAATTCCTGAGATATTGACATTTTGGATGATTTCGCCTCTGGTACTGAGTGCTAATACCAAACCATGACGTGCCATTCACTGGATATTCCTGGCTGGTTGGAGACAAGCTCATTCCTACAGAAAAGTACCAGCAAGCTAAGGAGATGGAGGCCTCTATCATGGAGTAGTTTACTCCTTGTCTAGGGGAGCGGCCACCAATGGTGTCCACCTTGTGACCATTGACAATGCTTCCAAGTTAGTAGGAAACCCAGCAGCATCCAGGCTACCAAACACAATTCCTGAGATATTGACATTTTGGATGATTTCGCCTCTGGTACTGAGTGCTAATACCAAACCATGACGTGCCATTCACTGGATATTCCTGGCTGCTTGGAGACAAGCTTATTCCCACAGAAAAATACCAGCAAGCTAAGGAGATGGTGGCCTCTATCATGGAGGAGCTTGCTCATTGTCTAGGGGAACGACCACCACTGCTGTCCACCTTGTGAACATTGATGATGCTTCCAAGTTAGCAGGAAACCACACAGCAGTCAGTCTACCAAATAAAATTCCTGAGATATGGAAATTATGGATGGCTTCGCCTCTGGTACTGGGTGCTAATACCAAACAATGACGTGCCATTCACTGGATATTCCTGGCTGGTTGGAGATAAGCTCTTTCCCACAGAAAAGTACCAGCAAGCTAAGGAGACGGTGGCTTCTAATATGGAGGAGTTTGCTCGCTTTCTATGGGAGAGACCACCGCTGTTGTCCACCTTGTGAACATTGATGACACTCCCAAGTTAGTAGGAAATCCCACAGCAGCCAGTCTACCAAATAAAATTCCTGAAATATTGAAATTTTGGATGGTTTTGCCTTTGGTACTGGGTGCTAATACCAAACCATGATGTGTCATTCACTGGATATTCCTGGCTGGTTGGAGACAAGCTCATTCCCACAGCTAACTACCAGGAGGCAAAGGAGATAGTGGCCTCTATCATGTAGGAGTTTGCTCGTTTTCTAGGTGAGCGAACACTAGTGCTGTCTACCCTGTGAACATTGATGATGCTTCCTAGTTAGTAGGAAGCCCCACGGCAGCCAGTTTACCAAATACATTTCCTGAGATATGGAAATTATGGATGGCTTTGCCTCTGGTACTGGGTGTTTATACCAAATCATGATGTGCCATTCATTGGATATTTCTGGTTGGTTGGAGACAAGTTCATTCCAAAGAAAAGTATCAGCAAGCTAAGGAGATGATGGCCTCTATCATTAAGGAGTTTGCTCGTTTTCTAGGGTAGCTACTACTGCTGCTTTCCACCTTGTGAACCTTGTCGACACTCCCAAGTTAGTAGGAAACCCCACAGCGGCCAGTCTACCAAATAAAAATTCTGAGATTTGAAAATTGTGGATGGCTTCACCTCTGGTATTGGGTGCTAATACCAACCCATGATGTACCATTCACTGGATATTCCTGGCTGGTTGGAGACAAGCTCATTTCCACAGAAAAGTGGCAGCAAGCTAAAGAGATGGTGGCCTCTAATAGACTTTTATTTGGTAGACTAGCTGCTGTGGGGTTTCCTACTAACTTGGGAATGTCGTCAATGTTCACAAAGTGGACAACAGCCATGGTAGTGACTCGCTCCCTGGGCCGTGGGGCACCCGGAACTGGGCTTCAGTGCGATGATGGGGGTAGTAGTGGCAACCCGATCCCGTGGCTCAGGGTGGTCAGACCAAATGCTGTGGCAGTCTATTTGTAGAGTTATGAATGTCCGACTACGCCACCCGTGGATTGCGGTCAGGGATGACCGCCGCTGCAAGGCAGACCACTGAGGCTGATGTTGATGTGCAGCACAGGGATAGGATAACTCCCCACGGGAAGAGTGTAGCCTCAGGGCAATATAGGTAGATGCTGGGGGTGATGGTGCAGGCGCAGCATAAATCATACAGAGTCCAATGGTGCAGTTCAGGCCTTTTACTCACAGTTGTTATCCAAGTTACTTCCGTCGGCAAGGACTGCCTGAGCCGTGCTGCGTCCACCAGGTGAGGGGCTCGGTCAACCCCCAGGCAATTCAGGAGTATGGCACAGGACCCCCTGCTATCCTTTCTCTGGCCTCTCGTGCCCCACCAGTGACCACGCTTCTGTCCAGCTGCCTCGGGCCTTCTCTGGTAAAACTTGGCGCCAGTTTCCCTGACCCTTTGTGGTGCCTTCCTAGCGGGTGTAGCAAGGGGTCGCACCAATAAATGATCACGACCTCCGGTTCTTTGGCTGAGGGATGATTTACCTCCACCAACTTGGGAATCCGGTACCCTTCCACGGCCTGACCCTTCACCCGATATAACGTGGGTTTGCAATGGTTGCTGTCCGTTCTGCTCTCTTAGGGTCCCTTCTGCCTTCTTGTTTCTGGAGCCCTTCCACTCCTCTGTCTCCTCTCCTTCCTTCTTTCTCCTTCTCCCTTCTTCTCTCTGGCCCCGGCCTTCTCTCTAAGCCTGCCTCGTGGAGCTGAGCCACAGCTCCCTGTTAGCTCTCTCTGGCTGAACTACTTCTCTCAACTGACTCTCCCACTAAAGATGGCTCCCACCTTTTATCTGCTTCTCTGTGTCTGAGCTCAGGTGACCTGCACCCAATGAGCTCCTTCCTATGCTCCAGAAACCGTCCCCTTCTGCTCCTACATCACTGGGTTCTCTCCCCCCTCCCCACTCCAGCCAGGGACATGGTCAGTTGTGCCTGCATAAATGGGAGCACCGTCGAGCTGTCCCCCGGAAATGGGGTGAGTGTGTGTATGCAGCTAACTGAGCCCTGGTCCACACTCCATCCTTACCTGGGAGTGGAATATCACACCTCTGGTTGAGGTGCAATACCCCTGTGGCAACCGAACCCTCGGGGCGCCACAGTAGCTCCCCTAGACAATGAGCAAACTCCTCCATGATACAGGCCACCATCTCCTTAGCTTGCTGCCATTTTTCTGTGGGAATGAGCTTGTCTCAAAACAGCTATGAATATCCAGAGAATGTCGCGTCATGGTTTGGTTTTAGCATCCAGTACCTGAGGCGAAACCATCCAAAATTTCCATGTCTCAGGAATTTTGTTTGGTAGACTGGCTGCTGTGGGGTTTCCTACTAACTTGGGAGCATTGTCAATGTTCCAGGGGCGGACATTGACAGCTTTGGGCCCCTGTGCAAGAAATGTGTATGGACCCCCTCCTTTTATTTCAACAAAGCGACAAAGCTACAGATATATATATAGCCACATATACATATACACACACATATATATATATATATATATATATATATATATACACAACTTACATAGTCTATATACTAAGGGACTGTGCTATACATAATAAGGCTACATTCCTGCATCTGTGTGCAGTGTCGGCGTGCTGCCCGCTTTTACAGACGCATTGAGCATGTCCTATTCTGATCCTCAAAATCGGATCAGAACAGGACAGTCTCTGACCGTCACAGACCTCATTCTCAGATCTGTGATATTCACAGATGTGTGAATGAATCTATAAAACTCTATAAGTCCTTGTGCCATCTAATAAAAAAATCTGGCTGCTCATGGGCATTTCACACAAAAGTGAGAATGCAGCCTAAGGGATTTTATAGCCTAGAAAATAGCAAAGGTCACATATATTGTATACATACATGTGTCTCCCCCACACTTTGGAGGTGGGATAAGACGTTATCAGGTAGTGAGCATCCTCCGCCACATCCCAATTCATTACAAGCCCCTGACAGCATCTTCTCCCACTTTTCAATTCATTATAAAGTGTCCTTTGCATCTTACCCCATCATTGCTCTCCTCCCATCTTTATTCTCCCACACCACACCTCAGTGTCCTCTCCCCCACCCTCATCATTGTTCTCCCAGACCACCTCCATCATTGCTGTCCCACACTACCCCCATCATTAATGCCCCACACCACCCCCATCATTGTTGTCGCACACCACCCCCATTATTGCTTTCCCACACCACCCCCATCATTGCTGTCCCTCACCACCCCCATCATTGCTGTCACACACCACCCCCATCATTGCTCTCCCCCATCATCCTCATCATTGCTCTCCCCCATCACCCCCATCATTTGTCTCCCTCCATCATCCCCACCATTTCTCTCCCCATCACTCTCATCATTTCTCTCCCCCATCACCATCTTCATTTCTCTCCCCCATCACCCTCATCATTTCTCTCCCCCAATTACCCCCATCATTGTTCTCCCCATCACCTCCATCATTGCTCTCCCCCATCACTCCCATCATTGCTCTCCCCCCATCACCCCATCATTATTCTCCCCCCATCACCCCATCACTGCTCTCCCCTGTCACCCCATTATTGCTCTCCCTTCATCACCGCCATAATTGCTATCCCCCCATCATCCCCATCATTGCTCTCCCCCCATCACCCTCATCATTTCTCTCCCCTCATCACCCCCATCATTTCTCTCCCCCATCATCCACATCATTTCTCTCCCCCCATCACCCTCATCATTTCTCTCCCCCAATCACCCCTATCATTGCTCTCCTCCATCACCCCCATCATTGCTTTCCCCCATCACCCCAATCATTTCTCTCCCCCATCACCCTCATCATTTCTCTCCCCCATCACCTCCAGCATTGCTCTCCCCCATAACTCCCATCATTGCTCTCCCCCCATCACCCCCATCATTAACCTCCTACCATCACCCCCATCACTGCTCTCCCCCGTCACCCCATTATTGCTCTCCTTTCATCACCCCATCATTGCCCTCCCCCCATCATCCCCATCATTGCTCTCCACCATCATCCTCATCATTTCTCTCCCCCCATAACCCCCATCATTGCTCTCCCCCATCACCTCCATTATTTCTCTCCCCCCATCAGCCCCATCATTGCTCTCCCCCCCATTACCCTCATCATTGCTGTCCCCCATCACTGCTCTCCCCCATCACCACCATCATTGCTCTACCCCCATCACTGCTCTCTCCCCATCACCCCCCATCATTGCTCTCCCCCCATCATCCTCATCATTACTGTCCCCCCATCATTGCTCTACTCCATCACCCCCATCATTACTCTCCCCATCACTGCTCTCCCCCATCACCCCCATCATTGCTGTCCCCCATCAGCCTCATCATTGCTGTCCCCCCATCATCTCCATCACAGCTAAGGAGATGGTGGCTTCTAATATGGAGGAGTTTGCTTGTTTTCTAGGGGAGAGACCACAGCTGTTGTCCACCTTGTGAACATTGATGACACTCCCAAGTTAGTAGGAAATCCCACAGCAGCCAGTCTACCAAATAAAATTCCTGAGAAATGGAAATTGTGGAGGGTTTCGCCTCAGGTACTGGGTGCTAATACCAAACCTGTCACGGGTGCATCAGAGGTGACAGACAGTCGCCATGCAGTTGGTTGCAGGAGATCTCTATGTTTGGCATCACAGACATCTTAGAGGCTGGCTGTCTCTAGAACCCAGCGGTTACCTCTCTCTGGTTAATTAGCTCCCTGGCCTGGGTGTATAAATAACTGGTGTGTCTGAGAGGGAGGTGCCGGCAATAGCAAGAGCAGTTTTAGCAAGAGCAGTACTTCGTCCTCTCTGGAGCTTGAGGCAGGATACACATTTGTCTGGAGTCGTCTAAAGCTAAGCAATCCCCCCTGTTTGTTTACTTTTGTTCTCTACAGAGTCTACTGGAGATCAACTAGTGCTCATCTCCTCCCATCCCTAGCCTTAGCCATACGCCATGGAAAGTCAGGGCGAGGCACGGGTTTGGCGATTGGTGCAGAGCCAATATAGGGACAGTAGTTGAGACAGGGTGACACTAGACCAGACTAGAAGGTCTCCACTTATCCTTTCCCTAGTGTCTAGGCGCCCTTTCCCTCTTCCCTCTGTGTTGCACTAAGTCTTTCCCACACCTGGCGTTACATTATCACTAGCCGAGTATGTTTTGAAAAGGAAAAAAAAAAAGCAAAAACTGACTTTCTTTTTCTTTGTGTGTTTTTGGGTGTGGACCTTTTTTTTTTCCTTTCCCCCTTGGTATGGGTTCAGTTGCAGAGCTCACAAAGCATTTCCGCCGTCTGTCTCTGGAGGTGAATGACCTCCACTGTGAGGTTCAGCAGCAGCAGTTACAGGTCGCCAATGTGGGGGTCTCTGCAGGTAGGCCTGTCCAGCCTGAACCCAAAGTTGTGCTTCCGGACAGGTTTTCAGGAGGTAGGGACAAGTTTTTTGTATTTAAGAAGGCATGCAAATTGTATTTCAAACTTCGTCCCTACTCCTCCGGTAATGAGGAGCAAAGGGTTGGTATTGTGATCTCTCTTTTGAAGGGAGATTCTCAGTCATGGGGGTTTTCATTACCACAGGACTCTGTTTATCTCTAGTCTGTGGAGGGTTTTTTCGGGGCTCTGGCTCTCATCTATGATGACCCTGACCTAGTTGCCTTGGCTGAATCTAGGCTATGTCGCCTTCAGCAGGGAAATCGGTCAGTGAAAACGTACAGTTCGGAATTCGGTAGATGGGCAACGGATTCCAAATGGAATGACTCAGCCCTTAGAAGTCAATTTTGTGAGGGGCTTACTGAAAGGTTGAAAGATGCCTTGGCAGTATATGAAACCCCTCAGTCCTTGGAGGCTGCCATGTCTTTGGCCATACGTCTTCATAGACGCCTTCGGGATAGACGGGTGAGACCACCTTCTCCGGGGCCTTCTTGTAGGGATTGTGTACTTCTGCCAGGGGAGAGGTCTGGGGGTGAATCAGTACTGGGGGAGATGGAGGAACCCATGCAGAGAGGGGATGTCTCTGCATCATACATCTCCCTGGAGATTCGCAAGAAAAAAGGTGTATTTTTTTTGTGGGAAAAAGGGACATTTTGTTGGGACCTGTCCTTCAATTCCTAAAGAAAAGGAGACTCGATTAACTCTTGGCAGTCTGGAGTTGGATAAACAAGGGGTGCATTTGTGGCCAAACTGCAGTTCCCGCTTTGTCCTGACAGCAGAGGTGGTGCTAGAGAGCAAAACCGAGAACATTTCTGTGTTTGTTGACAGTGTAGACGGAGTCAGCATGGTGGATGCTGAGTTTGTGAAAACTAATCGTCTTGCTCGCTGTACTTCAGATAAACCTATTTCCATTTTCGCCATTGACTCGGAGCCACTTGCACAGAAGCATTTACTCAGATTGTACATAATGTAAAACTGAGGGTGGGGTCAGTTCATTGTGAAATAATCCCTTGCTATGTCCTGGACTATTTTCCCACACCGATTGTTTTGGGTATCCCTTGGCTTGTTAAACATAATCCATTGGGGGATTGGCAAACCGGGGAGATTATTGAATGGGGAGATTACTGCCATGAGAACTGTTTAGATATTTCCATTGCTACTATCTCTACTGAAATATTGCCTGCTTTTCTGTCTGTTTTTGAGAGGGGGGTGTCAGGATTTCCCTCCTCATCGTGCTTATGACTGTCCTATTAACCTGACCCCCGGAGCTAAACTACCAACGTCCAGACTGTATAATCTTTTTGGCCCTGAGAGACAAGCCATGAAGGATTTCATTGCGGAAAGTCTGGAGAAGGGACATATCAGACTCTCATCTTCGCCCGTTGCGGCAGGGTTCTTCTTTGTGAAGAAAAAAGATGGAGATCTACATCCCTGTTTAGATTTCTGGGAATTAAAACAAATTACCATCCGTAATCCATACCCTCTTCCTCTGATTCCTGATTTGTTCAGCCAGGTTGTGGGAGCTAAGGAATAGTGTTGAGCCACCCCCGTAGTGTTCGGGTTCGGTTCGTTTCGTCGAACACCGGCATGTTCGCCGAACGGTTCGTCGAACGGTTCGTCGAACACCATTAAAACCAATGGCAGGCAAACAAAAACACATTGAAACACATAGAAAACACCTTCAAAGGTGTCCAAAAGCTGACAAACTGCTCAGAAGACACAACTAACACATGGAAAAGTGACAAGTACATATAGTCATGCGAAAAGAAAAGAGGTGGAAGAGTAAAAGGAGGAGGAGACACAGATATAGGCATGTCATGCCCTTCTAAAATCAAGAAAGGCTGGAGTAAAAATCTAAAATCAGCCTACCAACACCCAGACGTCATGACAAGAAAATTAAAAAAAGAAATATCTTTAGGTAGAATAGCTGTTCCATTCAGAACACTTTCCTTACAAGACGTAGTGGTATCCCCGTTGGGAGTCGTGACAAAAACGGAACCCTGTACCTCCTTTGACAAGGCAAGCAGGCGGGTCAAGAAGTTGGGAAGGGGCACCCTAATGGCCAAAACAGACATTGAGGGGGTGTTCCGGTTACTTACTACTAGAAGTGAGTGGTGTTCGACTCGAACTGTTCGCCAATCTCAAATTCGAGCTGTTTTGGGCGGTGTTCGAGTCATTCGACGAACTCGAACGATTTGCAAAAAATTTGGCTGTTCAAGGTTATGTTCGATAACTGTTCGTGCACCAAAAGCGTAACTGGATTTTTTCACAGTGATACTGTTAATTAGTGATGAGCGAGCATGCTCGCCACTGCTCGGCATTCGTCCGAGTATCTCAGTACTCGAGATGCTCGGAGCTCGCCGAGTACTTTCGAGATGCTCGGGCGGGAGTTCGGGTCCCCGTCCTGCTTGTCTGGCGCTATTTAGAGCACCAATCATGCAAGGATTGTCTGCCACTCACTGTAATGCCACAGCCATGGTGGTTGTGGCATTACAGTGGTTGCCCAAATCGATGGGAACAGTGCTCACAGTGAAACATGAAGCCAAGTGAAGCCCAGGTTAGTAATAGAGAGGCGTCTATAAGACGCCCCCATTACTAACCCCATAGTGAAAGTTAAAAAAAACACAAACAGCCAGAATAAAGTCCTTTAATTGAAATAAAGACACAATTCTTTAATGTTCTAAATTAAACTCTACTTACCGTCACGCCCATTCCAGCTGAAGCCAATGTCTTCTGCAATAAAAGTAAAATAATAAACCAACCTCATCTTTACCTTTCCATGGTTCCCAGGACGACTTTAGCTCTGCTACATTGACATGACAGGCTGGAGCGCAGCAGAACGCTGCCATCCAGCTTGCCATGCCGCAGACACTGAGAAGCTCCTCAGTGAAGCTCCTCAGTGTCTGGCTGTGACGGCATCCAGATGAGCCGAGTTCATGTCCAATGAACTCAGCTCACCTCATGCACGTCACTGACAGCGTGGGAGAATTCTCCTGCGCATGCGGTGCCGGCAAATGACGTCACTGCTTGAGCAGGAGAATTCTCCCACGCTGGGACAGCATTGAGATGGCAGACTGGATGGTAGCAGAAGGACTTTATTCTGGGTGTTTGTGTTTTTTTTTAACTTTCCAGGGTAATGATTTGTATATAAGGCAAAATAAATAACCAAAAACAAAAATGTTCCTCCACACCTTGGGCTATATTCACATGTAGCGTTTTTGATGCGTTTTTGCACTTTTGCATTGCTTTCAACCAAGACAAATGCATTCACTTGGAAATGTTATTTTAACATTTTACAACCTTATCTGGCCATGTGGTGTGTGACACATCAGACACATGCATACAGTGCTAAAAAGACATGGGAACAGCATGGGGAAGACCCCTGGAAGCATCTCTGACTCCCAGGTCACTGCCTAAAAGTGTGCCCATCATAAGTGATCCTTGGCGCATGAGAAGATGCCTTCCGCCATGCACCTGTCATTGCAGACTTGCAACAATCACCGTCCACCTCCTTGTCCCAGCGCAGCATTCAGTTGTCCCCACCCCATTCCTTGGAATGCATGCGCAAGTATGCAGCCAGCCACCCACCCACCCACAGGCTGCAATACTATACTGCCAAATTTTTGACAGCTGCATGCACTTGAAATGTGGCCTTTTAGGCTCGTGGAGGCGGAAGCTGTCCACAAACTTATGGCGGCGGCGTCCGGGTGTCCATATTTGGTCCCTAGCCGCCATTATTTGTCCCGGTGTCATCTCCGCCTTCCATAAGCATGGGTCCTACAACATTACCCGTGCCCTCCCCAGTGCACTTATTGGGAAGGACCGCCTAACCACAAACACGTGGACAAGTGAATGTGGCCAGGGACGGTACGGAGCCAGTCCACAGCTTTTTGTGAGAGTTGTATTTCACCACAGCCATATTTTTTAGCTC
Source organism: Phyllobates terribilis (assembly GCF_046119375.1). NCBI lineage: Eukaryota > Metazoa > Chordata > Amphibia > Anura > Dendrobatidae > Phyllobates > Phyllobates terribilis. Next base: position 976,809,438 of record NW_027362761.1, on the reverse strand, counting down.
AGTGAAAGAACTGACTTGGGAAACCGTATCTACTCCAGCTGTCATTTCTCCCAAAAAGTCCTCTAATGCAGCTTGGCGCATAAGCAATGCCAGCCCGTCCAACATCAGCTCGCACTTGTTGGTGGTGCTTCAACACACACAAACATCTTTCTTTGCCCTTTAATTTCATGACTACAGAGTTGGGCAATGGCCTGATCTGAAATGCGGTTTCAGAAATAACATGCAATTAAGCATGTCCAATCCACATTAAAAAAAGCAGCCATAGAGTGTCCGGGAACCTTCCCAAACACTTTTCCTAGCCAGGACTGCCTATCGACAGGATTGGATGGTCCCACCAGAAAATCCTCAGGTGGGCCCTGGCTTCTCCATCAGGAAAGTTCATTATAGTGCAAACTTTGTAGCAGCTATGGGGTTATTGAGCGGGGGAGAAACGTGAGCCCTCAGAATCAAATCCTCTGGCGGGCCCAATGTTTTTCAGTTTGAAACTGCTTCTCAGTGTGAGTTGTATTTCACCACAGCCATATTCTTTAGCTTGGTGAAAGGACTGGCATAGAGAGAAAAAGTATCTACTTCTGCGGTCATTTCTCTCTCGCCAGGTTCTGCCCATTGTCACACACGACCATGCCTGGTTGTATGTTAAGCGGTGAGAGCCACAGATCAGGCTGCTGTGTTACAGCTCTGCAGTGGTGAGCGGTTTGTCACCTAAGCATTAAGCATGTCATCTTCAGCACAGCCTGTTGCCGCTTGGCCTATTCAGTGCTGCAGTACTTCCAGCTTGTGACTGATGTGGTCATTTCGGAGATGAAGGCCGAACTGGAGGAGGAGGTGCAGGAGCTGAACAATGTGATTACATTGAGGTTACATTGGCAAGTCTGGTTGTTATAATAAACGAATATCCTATTGTGTTTTTATTTTTTTATTTATTTATATTTTTATGTTATTTTTTAAGACAAATACATTCACCGGGAAATGTCATTTAAACATTTTACAACCTTATTTGGCCATGTGTTGTGTGACACGTCATCAGACACATCCTGTTTCATTTATGATGGAAGGACTCTGAAAGTCACAAAGCCTATTTTTATAGGGTCATCAGGCGGCTCTTACTATTTTTAAAGGGCCAGCAGTCGGCCCTCGCTATTGCTAAAGAGCCATCAGCCGGCTATGCTTTGTTGTTCCCATTATTAACAAGTGGGTCTCCTATACTGTTATTGCGTATGCAGTGACTGCAAGGGCTGCCAAAAATTATGACGCAACCCAATACCCCTTTGAAAGTCATAGAGGAGGGTCTCAGTAAAAAAAATGTTCCTATTATAAAGGAGCGGGTTTCCTATAGTGGTAATGCCCATGCTGTGACTGCAAGGACTGCCAAAATTTGGGAAAAACCCCACTAACAATTTAAAGGCACATAGAGCAGGGCCATAGTAACGACATGTTCCCATTAGAAAGTAGAGGGTCGGCTATACAGTTATAGGGTATGCAGTGAGTCCAACAGCAGCCAAATTTAGGAAAAACCCCACTAACAATTTAAAGACACATAGAGCATGGCCACAGTAATGATGTATAGCACAGGGGAAATGGGGTTACTTGGAGCCCGGGCCTTGTTACTGGGGATGTCGCGGTAGTTGGCTCCCGGGCCCTTACTCTGGGCCTCTCTTTTAAAAAAGGGTGGGCAAATTAAATGTAAGTTCGTGACGCCACCTGTGGTATCTGGTGAGATTCACCAGCGCTGCGGCAGTCCGCTGAGGCCGATGATAAGGCAGCTCAGTGGTATAGCTCCCCACAGGTGGAGCTAGGCCTCAGGGCAGCGTATGTAGAGGGGAGTGCAGGATGAAGAGGCCGGCCAGGCCTACGGAAACACAGGCAAACACACACTGTTCTCTTCAGTACCTTTTACTGATGGAATTCAGGCACATCCCGGAGCACTGTAGGGTGGAGGGTGTATTGCCGGATTCACCCCCCCCAGGGAGCGGGGATAGGGCCTCCTGATTCTTGTCTTTGTGTGGTAAGTTTCTGACATGCCTGGAGCTAGGCCTAACTTTGTCTCTGTCCTACACTGGCTGACGTTGTGGTAGGGCCTTCTCTTGGAGTGCACGCTCCCAGCTTGCGGGGCCTATCTCTCTCCTGGCTCTGTTACGTATCAGCACTTTAGTGGTCCTGGGACCTGTAGTCCTCCAGGGATTCCGGTTGTACTTTACTGGGTCATAGAGATCCCGGTAACTTCGGACCCGGTGTCCGGTATTCATTTTGGGGTGAGCCGGTATAGCTCCTCTGCCCCCACTGCTACTAACTCTCGACTTGCCTTCGGCCATGCTCGGGCCCTCTCTAGGCTACTCACTAATGGCAGCTTGCCGCGCTTCACCGCTCTTAACGGCATCGGCACGCCTTGGGCTCTAACTGACTAAAGCCACTTGGGTCAGGACTGGGCCTCAGGATTGCTGGAGGCTTAGCTTATCTCACATAGCAACCTGGGTTCTGCTCTGTACACTTGCTCTTTGTGCACTCCAGCCTAGACTCTGTCTACCTAGCTCCGCCTCCCCTCTTTATATCCCTAACGGGCTCCCTCTGGTGGTCTGAGGTGGGAGGTGAAGGTGTGTGTGTGCTTAGAGAGCCCTCTGGTGGATGAATCCTTTAATACACCCTCCTAGGATCTGTGGTACCAAGTAGTGTTGAGCCACCCCCGTAGTGTTCGAGTTTGGTTCGGTTCGTCGAACACCCGTGTGTTCGCCGAACTGTTCGTCGAACTGTTCGTCGAACACCTTCGAACACCGTTAAAACCAATGGCAGGCAAACAAAAACACATAGAAACACATAGAAAACACCTTCAAAGGTGTCCAAAAGCTGACAAACTGCTCAGAAGACACAACTAACACATGGAAAAGTGACAAGTACATATAGTCATGCGAAAAGAAAAGAGGTGGAGGAGTAAAAGGAGGGGGAGACACAGATATAGGCATGTCATGCCCTTCTAAAATCCAAAAAGTGAGAAGCCGACACGGCCAGTCCGCTCCTGCCCGTGCCACCTCCGTGTCGCCGGGTTTGTGCCAGAGCCGCGGTGAACCCTGACGGCCAGCCCCCCTCTCCCAATACTGGTGCCTGTCCGCTGGTGGGTCGAGAGAGCCCCCCTGTGGTGGAGGCAGCTCTAAGCTTTTTAATTTAAATTGTCCCTCTAATTTGAATGAATACACTTTAAATCCATTTACAAGGATCTATTGGAGGGCAAGTCTCATGCCAGCAGCCGTGTAATTCCAGCTCCAGTAGCGTCCACTAAAGCTGCTGCAGTTAAAAAGCTTTTATAAGGATCGAGCTCGGCTGTCCACCGCAAGGCATCCTAGTGCCAGTCCCAGCCCCTATGCCTTGGGGTGCCTCCTGATGCTCTTCACTGAGTATCCCGTGGTCCCGAAGCATTTCCTTTGAAAAAATTAAGTGTCCAAACTACAGGTGGTGTAGCTTGCTTAACAGCCGGGATAATCCGCTGACTAGCAGACACTGCTACTAGGCACAAAGTATTTCCTGGGCTAGATGCAGTTAAAAATTTGTAAGTAGATACTCTCGTTGGATGCTGAGAAAGCATTCCATAGAGTCTCCTGGCACGCCATATATGATTCTCTTAAAAAGCTTGGGGTAGGGGTCTAGGGGACCCTTTTATAGCCAAAATCACGGCCCTGTATCACAATACGTCACCTAGGCTGAAGATAAATGGAACTGTAGCACCGAGGGCTCGGTTGCTACAGACGTATTGCACCTCACCCAGAGGTGTGATATCTCACTCTCAGATAAGGATGGAGTGTGGATCAGGACCCGACACCTGCATGCATTACACCACATTGCCGTGGGGCAGGGCGACCAATATGCCCCTGAGATGGGCACGACAGTCCCTGTCCCTGGCTGGAGTGGGGGGAGGGAACACTGAGGAAGGGGAACCCTGCAGTGCAGGAGCAGGGAGGAAGCAGTTCCTGGGTGCATTGAGAAGGGAGTATAAAAGGTGGGCACCATCTTAGTTCAGTGCAGAGAAGTCTGAGCAGAAGTGGCAGGGAGCAGGGGCTCTGCATGAGCTCTGCTCCGGAGGCGGGCCTAGTAACAGAGGCCCAGGCCTGCAAGAGGGAGAAGGAAGGAAGAGGAGCGGAGAAGGCTCCAGGAACGAGGAATGAAGGGATCCCAGGGGTGCGGACGGGCGAGTCGCCACCGCACGCCCGAATCCACCTGCGTGGAGGGGTCAGGCCAAAGGGGGAGACCGGTCCCCGAACTAGTGGAGGCAGGAAACGACCCTCAGCTAGAAACCGGAGGCTCTGACATTTTATGTGGCGCAGCCCCTTGCTCCACCCGCTAGGAAGGCACCACATAGGGTCAGGGAAACTGGCGCCAAGTTTACCAAGAGGAGGCCCGAGGCAGCCGGACAGAAGTGTTGGTAAGAAAGGCCAGACAAAGGACACACAAAGGGGGTCCTGTGAAGCGCTCCAAAGTTATCTGGGAGTTGTCTGAGCCCCTTACCTGGTGAGCACAGTACGACGTGGGCAGCCGTTACCTGCAGACGTGGTCTGGATAATAAGAACTGTGAGTAAAGGCCCTGAACTGCATCACTGACTCCGTGTCGTTACTGCTGCTGCCCTGCACCATCACCCCCATCCTCCGCATACACTGCCCTGAGGCTATACTCCTCCCGTGGGGAGTTATGCTACGCTCTGCTGCACCCACAACACCAGCCTTAGCGGTCTGCCCTGTAGCGGCGGTTCACTCTGACCGCAATCCACGGGTGGCGTAGTCGGACATTTAAACATCAAAACCACATAAATAGTTCCGCCACTGGTTTGACCGCCCTGAGCCACGGAACCGGATCGCCGCCACGAAGACTACAACCACCAGCATCCACCAAAAAGGGTCCGGCTCCGGGTGTCCCAAGGCCCAGGGGGTGCGTCAGAACATTTTCATCACCTTTCACAATCACCAATGGGACAAGGCAGGGATGTCCTCTGTCCCCTCTCTTATACATCCTAGTGACGGAGCACCTGCTCTCATCAATTCGCCATAACCCCAATATTAGGTGGATTGAGGTGGGAGGCACCGAGTACAAGTGCTCTCTATTTGCTGATGATGTCCTAGTATATATCACTCAATCACATATATCCATCCCTGCTGTTATGGCTGAAATAGATCACTTTGTTACATGGTAAAATTTTAAAATCAATGCAGCGAAGTCTGAGGCCCTCGATGTCTCCCTCCCTAAATCCATATAGGATTCCATCCAGTCCAACTTTCCCTTTCCCTGGCCCTCACAGGGTATCAAATACTTAGGAATTCATATTCATAGAGACCTCTCCCATCTATGTTATCTTAATTTTGGGCCCTTTATTGAACAATTCCATACAGACCACGGTTGGCAAGTTAGAACTGTAAGATTCACTACGTGAACCACTGGTGTTTTGTGGAAAAGCACATGTACACCGCGTTCCAAATTATTATGCAAAAAGTGTTTAGGAGTGATAAGGGAAGAATTTGTTTGTTTGTCAGTTAAACTCATTGATGGTGATGTGTGTCAGGGCTCTTTATATCACTGTAAGCAATTGCAGACACCTGTGCTAATTAGTTTGGCAGGTGTGTCCAATGAAAGGCAAGACTACTTAAGAAGGCTCTCTCACATTATTAAGCAGCCTACATTTTCTGCCAAAATGGGAAAGAAAAAGGATGTGTCGGCTGCTGAGAAGCAACAAATTGTGGAGTGTTTAGGTCAAGGCATGACTACGGCTACAATCAACATTGTGCGATGATCAGGATGAAGTGTCTTGGCAATCAAGAAGTATGTAGCTGATTCACAGTACACACGTGTGCGTGCTGATAAGGGCAAATTGAGGACTCTTTCCTACAGGCAATTACGTCAGGTTGAAAGAGCAGCGGCAAAAAAGCCTTGTCATAGCAGCAGACAAGTTTTTGAAGCTGCTTGTGCCTCCAACGTCCCCCGAACAACAAGATGCAGGGTCCTTCAGAGGTTTGCAGCTGTGCATACGCCATCCTGTCGACCTCCTCTATCCACTTCACACAAGCAGAAACGGCTCCAGTGGGCCAAACATTACATGAAGACTGATTTCAAAACTGTTTTGTTCACGGATGAGTGCCGTGCAGCGCTCGATGGTCCAGATGGATGGAGTGGAGGATGGCTGGTTGATGGACACCCCACGCAAACACGGATACAGCGCCAACAAGGAGGAGGTGGAGTAATGTTTTGGGCTGGAATCATGGGGAGAGAGATTGTCGGCCCCTTTAGGATCCCTGAAGGCGCTAAAGATGAACTCCATAATGTATGTGGATTTTCTCAAACAGCACTTCCTGCCATGGTTCAAGAAGAAGAACCGTGTATTTCACAGCAAGATCATTTTTCTGCATGATAATGCACCATCTCATGCTGCACATAAAACATCTGCATCTCTGGCTGATATGGGCATAAAAGGGGACAAACTTATGGTGTGACCCCCATGCTCCCCTGACCTCTACCCCATTCAGAACCTTTGGAGCATCATTAAAAGGAGTGTCTATGATGGCGGGAGGCAGTTCACATCTAAGCAACAGCTCTGGGAGGGTATTCTGTCCTCATGCAAAACAATTGAAGCAGAAACCATCCAAAACCTGACAAATTCAATGGACGAGAGAGTTCAGAAGCTCCTTTCGAACAAGGGGTCCTATGTGAAAATGTAACATCACCTAGAATAAAGTTTTGAGTTGAAAACTGTTTGATTTCAGTTTCTAACAACCTGCTAATGCTTATAATTTCAAAAATGACCATTTTTTTGGTCTTTATTAAAATGAAAAGGTTGATCGAAAAGTTTGGGGGATCTAAGAGTGTGGCAACCCAGTAGTCATGATTACTTCGAATTCTGACAATATGAGGGTCATGCTGCAGGTAGTGCAGCAAGAAGGCACTTATGTGTCTTGCGCATCTCGGAGCCCCAAAATTATTTTCCGGGCTAGATGCAGCTAAAAATTATTTTTAATTTTAAATCTGGTGAAGCTTATTATAGATGGCCTAATAGGATCAGTGCTGCACACTGCTACGAAGCCCAAATTATTTTCCAGTCAAGATACAGATAAACATGATTAGTAATTTGAAAGCTTAAAACGGTTGGTAGGGTGATTTTAACCAATCATCAAGCTTTTACTCTCCCCAGGATGACACAGGGGTAGAAAAGTCGTTTCGGATCCATGATTTGTTCATCTTTATGAACGTGAGTCTGTCTACATTATCAGTGGAGAGCCGCGTGCGCTTATCTGTCAGCACACCACCAGCAGCGCTGAACACACGTTCAGACAGAACGCTGGCTGCGGGGCATGACAAGATCTCCAAGGCGTAAGTGGCTAGTTCCGGCCATTTATCCAGATTGGAAGCCCAAAAAGAGCAAGGGTCCAGTGACACAGTCGTGGCTTCAATGTTTACTTGGAGATACTCCTGTACCATCGTCTCTAGGCGTTGACTATGTGTCAGACTTCTTGTCTCCTGTGGCCTTGCAAAGGATGGGCTAAAAAAGCGGTGAAATGATTCCGCAAAATTGATGTTACCAGCAGATACTGTGGTTCTGTTACGGTTTGAGTGATGAACACTTGACGGTCCCACGGTTGGCAAGTTGGAACTGTGAGATTCACTACGTGCACCACTGGTATTTTGTGGAAAAGCACATGTAAGATTCTGCAACAGTCTTTGCTGATACTCCTGCATGCGTGCATCCCTTTCTATGGCAGGAATAATTTCTGCAAATTTACTTTTGTACCGGGGATCTAACAGTGTGGCAACCCAGTAGTCAGGATTATTTCTAATTCTCACAATTCGAGGGTCATGTTGCAGGTAGTGCAGCAAGAAGGCACTCATGTGTGTTGCGCATCCAGGAGCACCAAGTCCCTGTTGTGTTGGTGGCGAGGTAACAATCATGCTTCCTTCCTCTGTCCTCTCCCCCCAACCTCGCACAACAGAAATGTGATCAAGGTCTCCCTCATCTGATGAGTCTTCCATCAGTTCGTTCTCCACTTCTTCCTGGGCTCCTGCACCTTCCTCACTAGTTTGGCTGCTACCATGCGCCCTGGTAAAATCATCTCCCCCACCCTCACATGCCTGCCGCCTTGGTGCTGCCGACCGTCTGGACCTTGCAGATGTTAGCCCTTCCGCATACAACTCCTCCTCCTCTACTTCCTCCACCTCCTCTTGTGCCACCACCTGACTCCGAATTCTGTTTAACATGTGCTCCAGCATGTAAATCACCGGAATAGTCATGCTGATAATGGCATCGTCAGCACTAAACATCTTCGTCGCCATTTCAAAACTGTGCAGAAGGGTGCATAGGTCCCTGATCTGAGACCACTCCTCCAGCGTGATTTGCCCCACCTCTGAATCTCGTTGGCCCAGGCTATACGTCAGAACGTATTGCACCAGGGCTTGTCGGTGCTGCCACAGTCGCTGCAACATGTGCAGAGTTGAATTCCACCGGGTAGGCACATCGCATTTTAGCCGGTGAAGTGGCAGGCCCAACGACTTCTGTAGAGATGTAAGTCGCTGAGCTGCGGGATGCGAACGGCGGAAGTGAGCACACAGCGACCGTGCCCTCTGCAGAAGGCCATCTAGTCTGGGATAGTGGGCTAAAAATTGCTGGACAACCAGGTTCAACACGTGAGCCATACAAGGCACGTGTGTGACATTGCCCCGGCGAAGGGCCGCACCCAGGTTTGCAGCATTGTCGCACACGGCCTTCCCTGGTTTCAGGTCCAGTGGAGACAACCATTCATGAAATTGGTTCTCCAGAGCTGACCACAACTCCTCAGCTGTGTGACTCACATTTCCCAGACATTTCAATGTAAAAACCGCCTGATGACGTTGAGCCCTACTGCCAGCATAGTAAGGAGGTGTGCAGGATCCCTTCTGCGCAGTTAGAAAGCTTGTGGCATGACCAGACAGGCTTTGGGTGCAGGTGGAAGACCGAGAGGAGGTTGAGGAGGCAGAAGCAGTGGAGGAACTTTGACATAAAGAGGATTGACGCACAACTCGTGGGGACGGCAAGACTTGGACAGCAGCCCCTTGTCCTGCTGTCACCATAGTTACCCAGTGCCCAGTCAGCGACATGTAACGCCCCTGTCCATGCCTACTCGTCCAAGTGTCTGTGGTGAAATGCACCCTGTCACACACAGAGTTTCTCAAAGAAGCGGTGATGTTGTGTGCGACATGCTGGTGGAGCGCAGGCACACCTTTCTTTGAGAAGTAGTGCCGACTGGGCATCTGGTACTGGGGCACTGCGACGGACATAAGGTCTCGAAAATCCTCTGTGTCCACCAGGCGGAAAGGCAGCATTTCTGTAGCCAAGAGCTTGCAGATGGTGAAATTCAACCTCTTAGCTTTCTCATGGCTAGGAGGAAATGGTCTTTTACTTGTCCACATCTGAGGGACCGAGGGCTGGCTATTGTGCTTAGACGGGGTTGATAAGGGTGTCCCCGGCAAACTGCCGGTCTGTGAGGAAGATGCAGGCGGACATGTTAGGTTGCCTTGATCCAAAGGTGGTGCTATCGATGTCGGACAGCGCTCAAGACCAGCTGGTGTTACCACCTCCAAAGAAAATGATGACCTGCCAATCACGCTGGCTGTTGCGGGTAAAGAGGTGGCAGGTCTGCGCCCCAAAACAGGTGTGACTGCTGTCCCCCCAGTCACAGAGGATGAAGAGGCCGCGGATGCACAAGATATGGCAGACGGTGGTTGGCCCGGCCGGCTAGGCCGCATTGTAGCACACTGAGCTTCCCACTGCAACTTATGCTTCATGTCCATGTGCCGGTTCATGCATGAAGTACTCAAACTATGTATTTTTTGGCCTCTACTTAGCTTTTGCTGACAAATGTTACAGATAACACGAGTTGGGTCATCTTTATCGATCTGAAAAAATGCCCAGGCTATGCAAGGCTTAGCACCCATGCGACCTGAAGAGCCACCACGACTTGTGGTGAGAGGCAGAGTTGTGTTTGAGGATGCAGTTGTTGACGTGCTTCCAGTACTTCGTCTCTGTCCAGGAAGGCGCAACCTGACCTCGTCGTCACTAGCATCTTCCATCACCTCCTCTGCTGACCTCATCTCTTGGCTGACTGTGGGTTGACAGTAAGTGGGATCTCCGACCTCATCATCATCACCCTGTGCGTTATCACACCCGTCGTCCTCAGAGCCAACCTGTTCCTGCCCTGACAAAAAACTAAAGTTGTCGCTCCAATCAGGTATTTGAGTCTTATCATCGTCTTCCTCATTGTCTCCACCAACAGGAGTTACAGTTTGGGAATGAGGGTCTACATTATGGTCAGAACCTTCTGCGTCTGGTCCTGGATCCGACTCATAAAGATTCTGGGCATCAGTGCAGATCATTTCCTCGTCTGGATTCACAGAAGCGCTGGAGTCGACCTCTGATTCCCAGGCTATAGTATGAGTAAACAGCTCTGCAGACTCAACCATCTGTTCTACCTCATACTCAGACGGGCAGCTGGAGATTTGGGAGCTGTGAGGAAGCAAGTGCGATTTGGGTGACACCTTTGAGGACTGGAGTATTTGTGATGTTGAAGTTGATGTGGAGGAGAGCCCACTTAAAGGAGCACTTGATATCCGTTGAAGCACCTGCTGTTTTTGTGCCTCATCTGGAATTTGTAGCGATTGGCGTGGCCGTAAGAAAGGGATCTTATCACATTGTCCGCTAAAAGAAGTAGACATTTTAGTTTGGCTGGAAGATGGTCTTTCTTCTGCACCTACTGTTATGCACACGCCCGGGCTAAGCGGCGTGTGCGTGTGATTGGTAGTGATTCCACTGGACCGTGCCGGAGAGTGAATGCCTGGAGGGGCGTGACTAAGTATTCACCCGATCCGACCAGGGTCGCACGACGGCATACGACGCCAGTGCACCAAGGAGGAACCGAGCAGAGGGACCAGGTGCTACTCCAGGACAGACCCCGGACACGGCTGTTGACCCACACAGGGGAATACAGGAACAGGCTGGTAGGCTGGCACACAGACTGGAGGGTATAGGCAGGCACGACTGGTATGCAGGCAGGCGGGTATGCAGGCAGGGGGGTAAAGGCAAGCACAGCTAGAGTGCAGACAGGGAGGCACTAGCAGGTAGGAACACAGGCGGGATAGGACCCAGTACACACCGGGACTCAGGAACAATACAGGCAAAGGGTTACAGGCAAGAGTTCAGACTGGAACTGAGTGTACGGAGGAGACCGACACTGCAGAGGGATACAGGAGCGGGTCTAGGAAATCGGCCACTAGAAGGCGGAACGAACAGGCAAGGAGCGTGTTCAGACAGGACAGACCAGACACAGGAGCGGGTCTAGGAAATTGGCCACTAGAAGGCGAGAGGAACAGGCTAGGAGCGTGTTCAGACAGGACAGACAAGAGAACACAGAAAGGAGTCAGTTCAGACACGGGAGCTGATACCGCAAAGCAGGAGACATACAGGACTCAGTTCAGACACGGGAGCTGATACCGCAAAGCAGGAGACATACAGGACTCAGTTCAGACACGGGAGCTGATACCGCAAAGCAGGAGACATACAGGACACAGTTCAGACACGGGAGCTGATACCGCAAAGCAGGAGACATACAGGACTCAGTTCAGACACGGGAACTGATACAAAAAGCAGGAGACATACAGGACTCAGTTCAGACACGGGAACTGATACAAAAAGCAGGAGACAAGAGACGGGACCTGGCACCTTCAGAGTGCAAGCACACACTGAAGGAAACACTATGCTCAGGCAGGGATAGAAGGGAGCTGCTGAGCTATATACCAAGTGACAGACAGCAATAGGCTGAGGACGCACAAGGGGTGTGACCCACAGCAGGTACAAAAGGCAGGAAGTGATCGGGCGCCGCCCTTAAGCAGCAGAAACAGACACAAACAGACAGCATGGAGGGAAGCCAGAGAGACATTCTGGACAGGAGATCAAGTGCGCCCTCTTGCACAGTGGGAGATGGACCACCATGCAAGGACGCCGCCAGGTATGTTACAGTACCTCCCCCCTTACGCCCCCTCTTCTTCAGGCCTGCCAGAATCTTCCGCAGGGAATTCGAGGGCCAGTCGTTCACTGGGTTGGAGGGGGACAGAGACTTAAGGGTAATCTCTGCTTCGAGGTACATCTTGTCAAGCTCACAGGAAGAAATAGACGGGTTATCAGGTACATAATGAGGAAAAGTCACTGTCTCTTTGTTATCTGGTGGTATCCCGGAGGATTCAGGAAACAACTGGAGGTCCTCCGCCGGGTCAGAAGAGTGCAGAGGCTCAGAGAAAACAACTGCTTCAGAGTACACTAGGTCGGACTCACTGGAGGAAGCAGGCGAGGTATCGGGTACCGAGTATAGGAAAGTCTCTGTCCATTCACCACCAGGTGGCACCCCGAAGGGTTCTGGAGACAGCTGGCGGTCCTCCGCCTGGTCAGAGGGGTGTAGAGACTCACGGGTAACCTCTGCTTCAGAGTACACTAGGTCGGACTCACTGGAGGAAGCAGGCGAGGTATCGGGTACCGAGTATAGGAAAGTCTCTGTCCATTCACCACCAGGTGGCACCCCGAAGGGTTCTGGAGACAGCTGGCGGTCCTCCGCCTGGTCAGAGGGGTGTAGAGACTCACGGGTAACCTCTGCTTCAGAGTACACTAGGTCGGACTCACTGGACGAAGCAAACGAGGTATCAGATCCAGGATATAGGAAAGTCTCTGTCCATTCACCACCAGGTGGCACCCCGAAGGATTCTGAACACAACTGGAGGTCCTCCGCCTGGTCGGAGGGGTGTAGAGACTCAGGAGTAACCTCTGCTTCGGAGTACACTAAGTTGGACTCACTGGACGAAGCGAGCGAGGTATCAGGTACAGAGTATAGGAGAGTCTCTGTCCTTTCGCTACCAGGTAGCACCCCGAAGGGTTCAGGAGACAACTGGAGATCCTCCGCCTGGTCGGAGGGGTGTAGAGACTCGGAGGTAACTACCACTTTGGGGTACCCATTGTCAGGCTCACAGGACGAAGCGGACAAAGTATTGAGTACCGGGTGTAGAGAAGTCTCTCTCCATTTGTCATCGAGTGGTATCCCGGAGGGTTCAGGAGGCAACAGGGGATCCTCCGCCAGGTAGTAGAGGTGCACAGACTCTGAGGTAACCACAGCTTTGGAGCATCCTTGGACATGCACACCGGTTAAAGTGAAAGAAGCATCTGATGCCGGGTGCAGGAAGTTCTCCTGTGGGAAGTCTGGATGGGCAGAAGTCTCTTCGGCCAGGAGAACTGGTGCACTACCCACGCACATTACCCATTGGGGTTTCTCCGGGATACAGGGAGATGAAGCTTCAGTAGGGACTTCAAGGTTGGGGTCAGGAGGTCTCAGGGAGGACAGACCCTGGCGTGACGGCTTGCCTCTAAGTCTAGCACGTCTGGACTGCCTCTTGAGGTTGAGAGAAGTATTCCGGAAAGCGTAGTCACCCTGTGAGGATTCTGGGTGGGCAGTAGTCTCATTGGGCTGGAGGACTATTGCGCTACCCACACACATTACCCGTCGGGGCTGCTCCGGGATATTGGGAAGTGAAGCTTCAGCAGGGGCTTCAGAGTTAGGGTCCTCGAAGACCATACGAAAGGCCACCAGGAAGGCCTGCAGGTCAAGGATGACAGGATCCCATGCTTCCCATAGGGGGGTGACCCATTTCAAGGCATCACCCGCTAGGTAGTCAATCATAAAGGCCACTTTAGCCCAATCGGAAGGAAAATAGAGAGGGTAGGCCTTAAAGTGTAGCATGCATTGCTCCACAAATGCACGACACTGTCTTGGATCCCCATAGTAACGTGGCGGATCCGCAGGAACGAGGGCTGATAGATCCATCTGGACGGGTGCGTAATTCGCCTGGAACTCAGCTAAAGGGGGAAAAAAATTTATTTATTTATTTTAATGCATGTATTCGCTGGAAAAACTTCTCAAAGAGCGAAGGCCGTGGGGCTCAACGGGAACCATAGCCTGAGCATGCTGTTATGCACACGCCCGGGCTAAGCGGCGTGTGCGTGTGATTGGTAGTGATTCCACTGGACCGTGCCGGAGAGTGAATGCCTGGAGGGGCGTGACTAAGTATTCACCCGATCCGACCAGGGTCACACGACGGCATACGACGCCAGTGCACCAAGGAGGAACCGAGCAGAGGGACCAGGTGCTACTCCAGGACAGACCCCGGACACGGCTGTTGACCCACACAGGGGAATACAGGAACAGGCTGGTAGGCTGGCACACAGACTGGAGGGTATAGGCAGGCACGACTGGTATGCAGGCAGGCGGGTATGCAGGCAGGGGGGTAAAGGCAAGCACAGCTAGAGTGCAGACAGGGAGGCACTAGCAGGTAGGAACACAGGCGGGATAGGACCCAGTACACACCGGGACTCAGGAACAATACAGGCAAAGGGTTACAGGCAAGAGTTCAGACTGGAACTGAGTGTACGGAGGAGACCGACACTGCAGAGGGATACAGGAGCGGGTCTGGGAATACGGCCCCCAGAGAGGCGGAACGAACAGGCAAGGAGCGTGTTCAGACAGGACAGACCAGACGCAGGAGCGGGTCTAGGAAATCGGCCACTAGAAGGCGGAACGAACAGGCAAGGAGCGTGTTCAGACAGGACAGACCAGACACAGGAGCGGGTCTAGGAAATCGGCCACTAGAAGGCGAGAGGAACAGGCTAGGAGCGTGTTCAGACAGGACAGACAAGAAAACACAGAAAGGAGTCAGTTCAGACACGGGAGCTGATACCGCAAAGCAGGAGACATACAGGACTCAGTTCAGACACGGGAGCTGATACCGCAAAGCAGGAGACATACAGGACTCAGTTCAGACACGGGAGCTGATACCGCAAAGCAGGAGACATACAGGACACAGTTCAGACACGGGAGCTGATACCGCAAAGCAGGAGACATACAGGACTCAGTTCAGACACGGGAACTGATACAAAAAGCAGGAGACATACAGGACTCAGTTCAGACACGGGAACTGATACAAAAAGCAGGAGACAAGAGACGGGACCTGGCACCTTCAGAGTGCAAGCACACACTGAAGGAAACACTATGCTCAGGCAGGGATAGAAGGGAGCTGCTGAGCTATATACCAAGTGACAGACAGCAATAGGCTGAGGACGCACAAGGGGTGTGACCCACAGCAGGTACAAAAGGCAGGAAGTGATCGGGCGCCGCCCTTAAGCAGCAGAAACAGACACAAACAGACAGCATGGAGGGAAGCCAGAGAGACATTCTGGACAGGAGATCAAGTGCGCCCTCTTGCACAGTGGGAGATGGACCACCATGCAAGGACGCCGCCAGGTATGTTACACCTACCCCACGGACACAACCTTTTTTCCCCTTCCCAACACGCCTATTCCCCTTTCCACCAGCAGGCCTTTTTCCACTCATTTTGGTGGTTAACTAATTCACAACTCTGGAGTTGTTTGCACAAAAAAACAATGGATGGTAACCGAGCAGAGCTGAGTGGCCAAACTGTGGTATTAGGCCAAAACTATTGGCTGGGTTAGATGCAGAAAAAAATTATTTTTAATTTGCAACCTGATGGAGGTCAGTATAGATGGACTAATAGACCAAGTCCCACACACCGCTAGAAGCCCAAATATTTTTTCAGAGCTAGATGCAGAAAAAAATTATTTTTAATTTGCAACCTGATGGAGGTCAGTATAGATGGACTAATAGACCAAGTCCCACACACCGCTAGAAGCCCAAATATTTTTTCAGAGCTAGATGCAGAAAATTTTTTTATTCAATTTGCAACCTGATGGAGGTCGGTATAGATGGACTAATAGACCAAGTCCCACACACTGCTAGAAGCCCAAATATTTTTTCAGAGCTAGATGCAGAAAAAAATTATTTTTAATTTGCAACCTGATGGAGGTCAGTATAGATGGACTAATAGACCAAGTCCCACACACTGCTAGAAGCCCAAATATTTTTTCAGAGCTAGATGCAGAAAAAAATTATTTTTAATTTGCAACCTGATGGAGGTCAGTATAGATGGACTAATAGACCAAGTCCCACACACCGCTAGAAGCCCAAATATTTTTTCAGAGCTAGATGCAGAAAAAAATTATATTCAATTTGCAACCTGCTGGAGGTCAGTATAGAAGGACTATTAGAACAAGTCCCACACACTGCTAGAAGCCCAAATATTTTTTCAGAGCTAAATGAAGAAAAAAATTATTTTTAATTTGCAACCTGATGGAGGTCAGTATAGATGGACTAATAGACCAAGTCCCACACACTGCTAGAAGCCCAAATATTTTTTCAGAGCTAGATGCAGAAAAAAATTATTTTTAATTTGCAACCTGATGGAGGTCAGTATAGATGGACTAATAGACCAAGTCCCACACACCGCTAGAAGCCCAAATATTTTTTCAGAGCTAGATGCAGAAAAAAATTATATTCAATTTGCAACCTGCTGGAGGTCAGTATAGAAGGACTATTAGAACAAGTCCCACACACTGCTAGAAGCCCAAATATTTTTTCAGAGCTAAATGAAGAAAAAAATTATTTTTAATTTGCAACCTGATGGAGGTCAGTATAGATGGACTAATAGACCAAGTCCCACACACTGCTAGAAGCCCAAATATTTTTTCAGAGCTAGATGCAGAAAAAAATTATTTTTAATTTGCAACCTGATGGAGGTCAGTATAGATGGACTAATAGAACAAGTCCCACACGCTGCTAGAAGCCCAAATATTTTTTCAGAGATAAATGAAGAAAAAAATTACATTTAATTTGCAACCTGATGGAGGTCAGTATAGATGGACTAATAGACCAAGTCCCACACACTGCTAGAAGCCCAAATATTTTTTCAGAGCTAGATGCAGAAAAAAATTATTTTTAATTTGCAACCTGATGGAGGTCAGTATAGATGGACTAATAGACCAAGTCCCACACACCGCTAGAAGCCCAAATATTTTTTCAGAGCTAGATGCAGAAAAAAATTATATTCAATTTGCAACCTGCTGGAGGTCAGTATAGAAGGACTAATAGAACAAGTCCCACACACTGCTAGAAGCCCAAATATTTTTTCAGAGCTAAATGAAGAAAAAAATTATTTTTAATTTGCAACCTGATGGAGGTCAGTATAGATGGACTAATAGACCAAGTCCCACACACTGCTAGAAGCCCAAATATTTTTTCAGAGCTAGATGCAGAAAAAAATTATATTCAGTTTGCAACCTGATGGAGGTCAGTATAGGTGGACTAATAGAATGATGCTATGCCCAAAAGATTTTACTTCACTAGGTGCAGTAAAAAAATTGGTATTCTATACACAGGTGGTATATCTTGCAACACAGATAGGCTACTCCACTGACTAACACACTCTGCAATAGGCCAAAAAGGATTAGCTTTGCTAGATTCAGCCAAATGCTGTGAAAAAAACTTGCACAGCACTGGCACAGACCTGCCTGGCAAAAACTGATAGGAACTGATGTAACCTAGTCCTGAAAAGGACTCCAATTACAATTAGTCTTTACTCCCACAATCTATCTATTTAAGAGCACAGACCTGCTTGATAAAAGTCGTAGGAAATGCTGTAACCTAGTCCTTAAAAGGACTGCAATCACAACTATTCCCTACTCCCAAGCTATCTGTATATTTGTGCGAAAATTGGCTTGAAATTAACAAGGTATAGCGCACACAGCAACAGCGGTGCCGTCTAACACGCAGCTGCAGCAGTGAGAAAATGGTGGCGACGGGGAAAATGGCTTGGTCTTATAGGGCAAGGACATGTGACATACACTGCCAATCACACATGCCCTTGCTTGTGTGAAAAAAAGCACTTCGCTCCGTGTGTGCGCTGCTGATAGGCTGACAGATTGCACCTCCCCACTGCAAATGCGGGAAAGAGAAAAAAAAATGGAGATCTTCATTGTTCCTGCAGAGATCCATCCCCTGCCCCTCCCCCCGCCCCGCTGTACACTCAAACTGCGTATTAACATTAATTTTCATCATTACTGAGAAAAAATCCAGTTATGATTTTGGTGCACGAACAGTTATCGAACATAACCTCGAACAGCCGAATTTTTCTCAAATTGTTCGTGTTCGCCGACCAGCTCGAACACCGCCCAAAACAGCTCGAATTTGAGATTGGCGAACAGTTCGAGTAGAACAACGCTCATCTCTAGTACCAAGCACAGCTGGGCGCCACAATGACATATTCCCATTAGAAAGGAGCGGCTCTCCCATACTGTTTGCCTATGCAGTGACTGCAATGGCTGTCAAAAATTTGGAGGCACTCCAATGCCCCTTGCAAGAGACATAGAGGTCGGAGGGGCTCCTGGAAAAAAAGTTGCCATTATTAGGAAGTAGGTATCCCATACTGTTTGCCTATGCATTGAAGCAATGGCTGCCAAAAATTTGGAGGAACTCCAATGTCCCTTGCAAGAGACATAGAGGTCGGAGGGCCTCCTGAAAACAATGTTCCCATTATTAGGAAGTGTGTCTCCCATACTCTTTGCCTATGCAGTGAAGCAACGGCTGCCAAAAATTTGGAGGAACTCCAATGCCCCTTGCAAGAGACGTAGAGGTCAGATGGCCTCCTGAAAAAAATGTTCCCATTATTAGGAAGTGTGTCTCCCATACTATTTACCTATGAAGTGAAGCAATGGCTGCCAAAAATTTGGAGAAACTCCAATGCATCTTACAAGAGACGTAGAGGTAAGAGTGCCTCCTAAAAACAATGTTCCCACTATTGGGAAGTAGGTCTTCCATAGTGTTTACCTATGCAGTGGAGGAACGGCTGCCAAAAATTTGGAGGAACTCCAATACCCCTTGCAAGAGACGTAGATATGTTGATATGGTACATATGGTGGTGATATGGCTGTGGAGGATGAGAATGCGGAGAAGGAGGACACGAGCAAATAGACAAAATCAGGAAGCATATACCCATGTCTGGGTGTGAAGACAGAGGTGCATGGGAATAGAGTTAGACCTCCCCAAAAAAAGACACTGTATTTGAGTTTATGTTAAGCTGCTATCATTCGGTGGCGTTGAGAAGTCTGGCCCAATCCAGCCCTTGTTCATTTTTATAAGAGTCAGCCTGTCAGCATTTTCAGTTGGCAGGCAAATGCGCCTATCGGTTATAATTCCACCGGCGGCACTAAAAACCCGCTCTGACAAAACGCTAGCGGCATTGCAGGCCAGGACCTCCAAGGCATAGAGAGCCAGTTCATTCCACGTGTCCAGCTTGGATACCCAATAATTATAAGTCACAGAGGAATCACGGAGGACGTCGGTACGGTCTGCATGGTACTCCCTCACCATCTTCCGAAACTTTGCACTCCTTGTGAGAGTTTCCCCCAGCCTCAGGGCCTGTGCGATGGGAGGGTCTGAGAAAACTGTCCCAGAACTTTGACAGTGTTCCCCTACCTCCGCTGGATTGCATTTGTGGCTCTCTTGCCTGTACTCCTTGGTTGTCCAATGAACTGTGACCTCTGCCGCCAGCGTTTTCAGATGGGAATTTTATTAATTCCACAACAAGGGCCTTCTCATACTGCACCATTTTATTAGGCCTGTCCTGCAAGGGAATGAGATACAAAAAGTTTTCCCTGTAGCGTTGGTCTACATGCGTCACCAACCAGTAATGACTGTCACCCAAAATTTAGACAAGGCGAGGGTCACGGGAATGGCAGCGTAGCATAAACTCAGCCATGTTTGCCAGACTGCAAAGAGGCAAGACTTCCGTGTCCTCACCAAGAGGATGACTGACCATGCTTTCCTCCTCATCCTCCTCCTCTTCCTCCTCTTCCCTGTCCTCAGGTCATCCATGCTGAACAGACGGTATGGCAGTTGTGCAGGTAGTACCATCTATTGCGCAGGAAACTAGCTCCTGTTCTTCCTCCTCCTCCTCTTCCTCATTGTCACCCAATCCACGTTGGGATGAGATGAGGCTGGGCTGTGTGTAATCACTCCGTATGGTTCCTTGCTCCATCTCATCGTGCTCCGCCTGCAATGCATCCTCTTTAATTGAGAGCAGAGAGTGTTTCAGAAGGCAGAGAAGCGGGATGGTGACGCTAATTATGGCATCAACGCTGCTCTCCATCTTGGTGGAGGATGGTAAAGATGTCTGACATCCATGTCCACTCCTGAGGTTTTATGTGTGGAGTCTGACCTGAATACCGACGGCCTTGTTGATGCACGTAATCAACAACTGCACACTTCTGCTCACAACTCCTTCCCAACATCTGCAATGTAGAGTTCCAATGCGTGGGGACATCACACACCAGTCGGTGAGCCGGAAGCTGCAAACGCTGCTGAAGCACGGCAAGAGCGGCGGAGCTATAGCTGACTTTCTAAAATGGGCACACAGGCGGTGTACTTTGACAAGCAGATCCGACAGATCCGGGTAGGTTTTGAAAAACCCCTGAACCACGAGATTAAGCACATGGGCCAGGCATGGTATGTGTGTGAGCTCGCCTCACCTCAGAACCGCCACCAGGTTCCAGCCATTGTCACACATGACCATGCCTGGCTGTAGGTTCAGCGGTGTCAGCCACAGATCTGCCTGCTCTTTCAGCATTGTGTGGTTTGTCACCTAAGCATATAAGCTTCAGCTGTTGCTGCTTGGCCGAGGCAGTGCTGCAGTGCTTCCAGCTTGTGACTGATGTGGTCATTTCGGAGATGGATGCTGAAGAGGAGGAGGTGCAGGCTTCCACTATGTTAACCCAGTGTGCTGTCAGCGAGAAGTACTGTCCCTGCCCACAAGCATTTGTTCGTGGTTAGGTGGGCTTTCCCAGTAACTGCGTTGTTGAGGGCATGGCTAATGCTGTGGGACACGTGCTTGTGTAATGCGGGGACACCACACCGGGATAAATAGTGACGGCTGGGGACAGAGTAACTACGGACGGCTGCCGCCATGAGGTTGCGGAAAGGTTCCGTCTCCACGAGCCTAATAGGCATCATTTCGAGTGCAAGTATTTGCGAAATGTGTGAATTTAGAAGTGTGGCCTGTGGGGCGTTAGCTGTGTATTTGCGCTTGCGTTCCAAGGACTGGGGTAGGGACAACTGAACGCTGCGCTGGGACAAGGACGTGGACGTCCTTGCTAATGGTGCTAGTTGAGAGTGTTCAACAACAGGTGTAGGGCGGGAGGCATCTTGGCATGCGCCATGGACAGGGGATTGGCGTGCACGCACAACAGCAGAACAAACAGTGGTGTCACCCGCAGACACTGTTGCTGGACCCTGGGGTTCAGCCCACTTAGTAGGGTGCTTTGATGCCATGTGCCTGATCATGCTGGTGGTGGTCAGGCTGCTAGTTTTGCTACCTTGCTGATGCTGGCCTGGCAGGTGGTGGAAATGGCCTTTTTGGGGTTATCGGCACAGTCTTTGAAAAACAACCAGACTCGGGAAGACCTAACAGTTGTACTGGCAACTTCCGTCATGTTGATGTAACAGGGAACAGTTGACCCGCCTTCTGTCTGTGGCCAACACACTGCTTGTTCTTGCCTGTTGTGGTGCTACACCTCCCTCCCCCTGTGTGCTGCTGTCCTCGCTCTGCATGTCACCTTGCCAGGTTGGGTCAGTGACTTCATCGTTCTCCACCTCATCTTCCACTTCCGCACTCGGTCCTCCTCCTGGCTTTCTGGCAATTGTGTGTTATCATCATCCACCTCTTGTGACAGTTTCCCACCGTCGCCTTCGTGTGACCGTGGCTGCTCAAATATTTGGGCATCGCTACATGTGATTTCCTCTTGCCCCACTTCAAGTGGACCAGGCGAGAGGCCCATCTATAAATGGAAAAGTGAACAGCTCTTCGGAGTGTCCAAGTGTGGGATCAGTTTTCTCCGGGCACTCTGCATGGTGGGAGGAAGGAGGATCAGGGTGAGGAATATGCAGTCCAGACTCACAGCTAATGAGACTTGACCGTGTGGAAGACAGGGTGGCGGTGGTGGTGGCTAAGTGACTGGAAGCATTATATGCTATCCAACCAATAACCTTTTCACACTGCTCTGTGCTCTGTGTTCAGTAGTGGTGTTCTGCGGTCCCCTATTAATTGGGACATGAAGGTCGAGCGAGAAGATGTGGGTGTTTGTTGTGGCACAATTTCCGCTAGCCCACGACCTCGGCCTCATCCTCTGCATGCACCATCATCACCATCACGTCCTCTTCCCCGTCAATTGCCAAGCACCTTGCCCATTTTAAATGGAGGACAATATTTTCCACGTTCACTACAAATGGCTGGATTGGAACCGCAGTGATATGTGATACATGTGACGGAAAACCACAGTTTTAAATAGCTGGCCTGTAAGTTACTATTTTTCACAGCGACCTGGTGTCAGTAACTTCACTGACACACTGCAACAAAATTTACATGGAGGCCAGAAATGGATGAATTAGGAGCGAACTTCTATGTGATACGTGTGACGGAAAACCACAGTTCTAAATAGCTGGCCTGTAGGTTACTATTTTTCACAGCAACCTGGTGTCAATAAGTTCACTGACACACTGTAACAAAATTGAAATGGAGGCCAATATTTTCCATGTTCACTACAAATTTCTGGATTTTTATCACTGTAATATCGAAAGAATCTGGCTGTATTCTGCTGTGGCAACAAGCAAATGGAGCAGAAAAACTGTGTTCTCTGGATTGCTTTTTAACCAAATAATCAGGATTAAGATCAAAAAAATAATTATCCCTGGCTCCTGATTCCTAGGGCTATTTGTAGAAATATCTGTAACAGAAGCAGCAGACAGAACTGGAATGGAGCCTCTTGTGATGTATTATACACTGCAGTCTGCCACATACACTGCCTGCCTAGCTCTGATATACAGTACAGACCAAAAGTTTGGACACACCTTCTCATTTAAAGATTTTTCTGTAGTTTCATGACTATGAAAATTGTACATTCACACTGAAGGCATCAAAACTATGAATTAACACATGTGGAATTATATACTTAACAAAAAAGTGTGAAACAACTGAAAATATGTCTTATATTCTAGGTTCTTCAAAGTAGCCACCTTTTGCTTTGATGACTGTTTTGCACACTTTTGGCATTCTCTTGATGAGCTTCACGTGGTAGTCACCGGAAATGGTCTTCCAACAATCTTGTAGGAGTTCCTAGAGATGCTTAGCACTTGTTGGCCCTTTTGCCTTCACTCTGGGGACCAGCTCACCCCAAACCATCTCAATTTGGTTCAGGTCTGGTGACTGTGGAGGCCAGGTCATCTGGTGTAGCACCCCATCACTCTCCTTCTTGGTCAAAGTCTCCTCTTAACAGTTGTTGTAGAGATGTGTCTGCTGCTAGAACTCTCTGTGGCATTGACCTGGTCTCTAATCTGAGCTGCTGTTAACCTGCGATTTCTGAGGCTGGTGACTCGGATAAACTTATCCTCAGAAGCAGAGGTGACTCTTGGTCTTCCTTTCCTGGGGCGGTCCTCATGTGAGCCAGTTTCTTTGTAGCGCTTGATGGTTTTTGCAACTGCACTTGGGAACACTTTCAAAGTTTGCCCAATTTTTCGGACTGACTAACCTTCATTTCTTAATGTAATGATGGCCACTCGTTTTTCTTTACTTAGCTGCTTTTTTCTTGCCATAATACAAATTCTAACAGTCTATTCAGCAGGACTATCAGCTGTGTATCCACCAGACTTCTGCACAACACAACTGATGGTCCCAACCCCATTTATAAGGCAAGAAATCCCTCTTATTAAACCTGACAGGGCACACCTGTGAAGTGAAAATGCAATAACCGTATAGCAGAACCGCTCCTTTATAATGGGAACATTTTGTTACTGAGGCCCACCTCTATGTGTCTTTCAATTGTTATTGTGGTTTTTCCTAAATTTTGGCAGCCATTGGACTCTCTGCATACCCTATAACTGTATAGCAGGCCCGCTCCTTTCTAATGGGAACATGTTGTTACTGTAGTCCACCTCTGTGTCTTTAAATTGTTACTGGAGTTTTTCCTAATTTTTGGAAGCCGTTGTACTCACTGCATACCCTATAACTCTATAGCAGACCCTCTCCTTTCTAATTGGAACATTTTGTTACGGAGGCCCTCCTGTATGTGTCTTTAAATTGGTATTGGGGTTTTTCCTAAATGTAAACAGCCGTTGCAGTCACTGCATATGCTATAACAGTATTGGAGACCCGCTCCTTAATAATGGGAACAACAAAGCATAGCCAGCTGATGGCCCTTTAACAATAGTGACGGCCGACTGCTGGCCCTTTAAGAATAGTAAAAACTGCTTGATTGCCCTATAAAAATAGGCTTTGTGAGTTTCAGAGTCCCTCCTTCATAAATGAAACAGGATGTGTGTGATTAGGTCTCACACACCACATGGCCAGATAAGGTTGTAAAATGTTAAAATGACATTTACCAGTGAATGCATTTTTCATCGTTGAAAGCAATGCAAAAGTGCAAAAAATGCAGCAAAACGTTCCGTGTGAACATAGTCCAAGGTGTGGGGGAGAATTTTTGGTTTTCTATATTTATTTCGTCTTATATACAAGTCATTACCCTGGAAGGGATGTTCCTTAACATTTTTCCCAGGAAAATCCATTTTGGTTTCCTTTTTGTGTTTTTTATTGTGAGTCTGTAAAAGTGGCATAATACTCTAACAACATTGTTGACATCAGTGACCTGGGAGTCAGAGACTCTTCCAGGGGTTTTCCCCATGCTGTTCCCATGTCATTTGAGCACTGTTCCCATCGATTTGGGCAATTTTTAGGCCCTCTACAGACCTCCGGGGGGGGAAGGCTGCCGGAAAAATGCTCGAGTTTCCCATAGACTCACATTGGGCTCGTTTCTCGGACTGAGCACTTGAGCATTCCAATTTTCTCGACTCGAGCAACGAGTACCCGAGCATTTTGGTGCTCGTTCATCACTAGTTAACATAACAAAAATCAATTATAATTAGGAAGGGGAACAAGATGGTGCCAAAGGCATGGGCTCTGTAGGTGTAATAGAAATCCCAGGAACCCATAAGACTAGCTGTGCCATAGCACCTTAACGTGAGGAGAGCAATGTCAGCAAAGTAAAAAGGTGAGTCCCATAGGTGAGGAGATTCTAGATGGTGGGATGGAGTACAGAGCTTAAATTTCTACCAAAGCATTCTCTGAAATACAACAAGGAACAGTCTCAAAATACATTTCTGTATACTCAGTTGAGAAAAGATTAGTGAGATAATAAGACATTAAAACATTACATTCAAAACTGTATTTCTCTAGGGTGATTCCCAATTGTTTGCAAGCATCTTGAATTTCTGCCGAAGTTCTGGCTTTAATGCACTTGTCTTTAGTAGATATTACTATGCCAAAATGGTAAAGCCAGCGATATTGGTATTGGTTTTCCGTGAAGAGTTTCAACAAACGTCTCTTGTTGAGAGTTGAGGAACCTACGGTAAGTCTTGGAAGATCAGAATCAATGAATCTTCAAATGTAATGTCATCTGTTTCTCTTGCCCTTTTTAATATATGGTCTTTAGTGCGAAAGTCCAAGAAGCGACAGATGACTTCATGTGGTGGGTCCCCCATTTTAGCCAATCACCCACCTACAGGCTGCAATACTATACTGCCAAATTTTTGACAGCTGCTTGCACTGGAAATGTGGCCTTTTAGGCTCGTGGAGGCAGAAGCTGTCCACAACCTTATGACGGCGACCGGGTATCCATACTCGGTCCCCAGCCGCCTCTTTTTGTTCCGGTGTCGAGTACCAGTAGCGAAGCCATCCCCAATTTCTTTCTCAGGAATTCTATTTGGTAGACTGAGTGGCTGCCCAAATGCATTAGTTTCTCACAAAGAAGCTGAAGATAGAGTGGCAGTAGGTGCAACATTCTCCAGCCTGTTAGATATCACAGGGTGAACGGCAGCACATGGGCTCAGTGGTTAGCACTGAAGCCTTGCAGCGCTGGGACCATGGGTTCAAATCCTAGCAAGGACAACATCTGCAAGGATTTTGTATGTTCTCCCTGTGTTTGTGTGCGTTTCCACCTCAGTAAAAAAGGAGCCATAGAGTGTCGGGGAACCTATCCACACACTTTTCTTAGCCAGGACTGCTTCTAGGCAGGGTTGGACAGTCCCACCAGAGAGTTCCTAGCTTCTCCATCAGGAGAGTTTATGATAGCGCAAACTTTGCAGCAGCTATGGGGCTCTTGAGCGGGGGAGAAACGTGGGCCCTCAGAATCAAATCCTCTGGCGGGCCCAATGTTTTTCAGCTTGAAATTGCTTCTCAGTGGGAGTTGTATTTCACCACAGCCATATTCTTTAGCTCAGTGAAAGGACTGGCATAGAGGGAAACCGTATCTACTCCGGCTGTCATTTCTCCGTCACCAGGTTCTGCCCATTGTCACACACGACCTTGCCTGGCTGTATATTCAGCGGTGAGATCCTCAGATCAGGCTGCTGAGTTACAGCTTTCAACAACTCTGCAGCGCTGGGCGGTTTGTCACCTAAGCATTAAGCATGTTATCTTCAGCACAGCCTGTTGCCGCTTGGCCAAGGCAGTGCTGCAGTGCTTTCAGCTTGTGACTAATGTGGTCATTTCAGAGATGGAGGAGGAGGTGCAGGAGCTGAACAATGTGATTACATTGAGGTTACATTGGCGACTCTGTTTTTTATACTAAAGAAAGATCCTACTGTTTTTTTTTTTTTAAGACAAATGCATTCACCGGGAAATGTCATTTTAACATTTTACAACCTTATCTGGCCATGTGGTGTGTGACACATCATCAGACACATCCTGTTTCATTTGTGATGGAGGGACTCTGAAGGTTACAAAGCCTATTTTAATAGGGCCATCAGGCAGCCCTTACTATTCTAAAAGGGCTAGCAGTCGGCCCTCGCTATTGTTAGAGAGCCATCAGCCGGTTATGCTTTGTTGTTCCCATTATTAACGAGTGGGTCTCCTATACTGTTATTACGCATGCAGTGACTGCAAGGGCTGCAAAAAATTTGGACGCAACCCAATACCCCTTTGAAGACACATAGAGGAGGGTCTCAGAAAAAAAAATGTTCCCATTATAAAGGAGAGGGTCTCCTATAGTGGTAATGCCCATGCTGTGACTGCAAGGGCTGCCAAAATTTGGAAAAAACCCCACTAACAATTTAAAGACACATAGAGCACAGCCACAGTAACGACAATTTCCCATTACAAATGAGAGGGTCTCCCATACTGTTTGCCTACGCAGTGAAGCAACGGATGCCAAAAATTTGGAGGAACTCCAATGCCCCTTGCAAGAGACGTAGAGGGCCTCATGAAAAAACGTTCCCATTATTAGGAAGTGGGTCTCCCATAGTGTTTGCCTACGCAGTAAATGCAAAAGCTGCCAGAAATTGGGAGGCACTCCAATGCCCCTTGGAAGAGACGTAGAGGGCCTCATGAAAAAATGTTCCCATTATTAGGAAGTGGGTCTCCCATAGTGTTGCCCTATGCAGAGAATGCAAGGCCTGCCAAAAATTGGGAGGCACTCCAATGCCCCTTGGAAGACACGTAGAGGGCCTCATGAAAAAACGTTCCCATTATTAGGAAGTGGGTCTCCCATAGTGTTGGCCTATGCAGTGAAAGCAAGGGCTGCCAAAAATTGGGAGGCACTCCAATGCCCCTTGGAAGAGACGTGGAGGAGGGCCTCATAAAAAAATGTTCCCATTAGAAAGGAGCGGCCTCCTATACTTGTAATGCCCATGCACTAAGTGTATGGGCTCACAAACATTTACCCGTGGTGGGTATACATGAACATATTGCATAAAAAAAATTTTTTACGGGCATCATAAAGATCCTTTAAAAAAATATGTGGGTGTTGCATCATGGACCACGGTCACCCTGGTGATATGGTGGTGGAGGATGAGGATGAGAAGAAGGAGGAGGACAAGAGCAAATAGCCAAAATCAAGAAGCGTATACCCATGTGTGGGTGTGAAAAGGTGCATGGGAATACACCTCCTAAAAAAAGACTCTGGATTTGAGTTTATGTTGCGCTGCTATCATTCGGTGGTGTTGAGAAGTCTGGCCCAATCCAGCCCTTGTTCATTTTTGTAAGAGTCAGCCTGTCAGCATTTTCAGTTGACAGGTGGATGCACTTATCAGTTATAATTCCACCAGCGGCACTAAAAACCCGCTCTGATAAAACGCTAGCGGCAGGGCAGGCCAGGACTTCCAAGGCGTAGAGCCAGTTCATTCCACGTGTCCAGCTTGGATACCCAATAATTATAAGGCACAGATGAATCACGGAGGACGTTGGTACGGTCGGCAAGGTACTCACTCAGTACTTGTGTTATAACCCTCCTGTTTGTTTTTTCTATCTTGTGTTTTGCAGTCATGTGACCATCTGTCTTTATATTCCAGCTCCACCCTTTTGGCTGTGCTAGACTTCAGTGTTGTTTGACTGTTTTGCTAGCCAGGTGTTTCTGTGCCTTCACTTGGTCCTTCTGGGACCTCTAGTACCTTTTTGTCAGTTTATCTTTTTGTGTTCTGCAACAACTTTCTCTGTTCAGGAGGTGTCCCATTTTTGTTCCAGTCCTTAGTTCTTTTAGGGATCCCTCCCCTTTATGCTATAGGTCTTCGTTCAGACTAGCCGAGGACTAAGGCGGGTTTGTTCGCTAGGAACAGGCAGCCCACTACACCGTAGGGATTCAGCTTAGTCTTACTGTAGGGAAAGCTTTCCCCTTTCTTTCCTTAGTACTTGTTGCAGATCATAACAGTAAGTCCAGCCAAAAAAAAAACTAAAAGGAAAGAAATTCGGTGATCAGTATGGCTTCCATCCAGGATTTGGCTCAACGCTTGCAGGGATTGTCTCTGGAGGTGGCCGAGCTCCAGCAACACATGAGTACCTGTTCTGGAACGCATTTTGTGGAACCCAAGGTAGGACTGCCTGATGTTTTTTATGGCAAACAGCAATATTTTTTTTCTTTTAAAAATGCTTGTTTGTTATATTTTCGTTTGAGACCAAGGTCCTCTGGGAATGAGTCACAGTGCATTGGTTTTAGTATGTCACTTTTGTGCAATGAACCACAGGGGTGGGCCTTTTCTCTCCAACCTAATGATCCATGCTTAAGGTCAGTAGAAGAATTTTTTTGTGCTATGGGTCTATTATATGATGATCCTGATCGAATCTCATCTGCTGAGGCAGAACTCAGGCGTTTGAATCAGGGGTCAGGTGATGTTGAAAATTATTGCACACACTTTAGAAGGTGGGCTTCAGAAGTCAAATGGAATGATCCTGCTCTGAAATGTTTATTTCTTGCTGGTCTGAGTGAAAAGGTTAAGGATTTGCTAATTGCATTCCCCGCACCTGAGACTATGCAGGATGCCATGCAATTAGCTGTTCGTGTGGATAGGAGGCTGAGATCTAGGCAGAATGAGGTAAAGACTCCTGTAATGACAGGTCCTAGTCCCCAGAAAATCTGCTAAGATGGCGGAGAACCGATGGAGGTTAGGGCGATGTCGCTCCGCTCTCAGGAAAGAGACCGGAGGTTCGCCGAGGGATTGTGTCTTTATTGTGGTAAAGCTGACCATTTGATTAAGTATTGTGAGCTTCGTTTAAGTAAAGAAAAAAAAGGTCAGGTACGCCCGTATAGCTTGTTTATGCTCTGCAGGAGTATTTCTTTCAGGGAGTACTACTTTTCAGGAAAATTTGATTGAATTTTAGGTATTTGTGGATTGTGGTTCAACACTTAATGTGATTGATAAAGGGTTTTTGGAAAAACTTAAATTGAAATCCAAACCTTTGTCATCACCTATTTCTCTGATTTCAATTGATTACACTCCCTTGAAATGTATTACTCACAAGGTTGCTGCATTTCCCCTCACTATCAATGGACTTCACCAAGAAATTTTGGACTTGGTTGTATTAAATAATTTATCCTCTTTGGTCGTTCTAGGATTGCCTTGGTTAAAACTGCACAATCCTTTGCTGGACTGGTCTACTAATATGATAAAGTCTTGGAGTCCGAAGTGCTATGATAAATGTTGTAATGGTCGCATTGCGGCTGTGCAAAAAGGAGAATTATGTGTACCTATTCAAGATTTTTTGAGGGTTTTTTCGGAGGAGGAGTCGCAAGTTTTACCTCCTCATAGGGATTATGATTGCGCCATTGAGTTTGTTCCAGGAGCTACTCTTCCCATGAGTAGCTTGCTTAGTCTGACTATCCCTGAAAGAAAGGCCTTGGAGGAGTACATACAGACTAGCCTGGCTGCTAGTCACATTAGACCTTCTAAGTCGCCTGTGGCAGTTGGATTTTTCTTTGTTAAAAAAAAGGATGACGGTTTACGTCCATGTCTGGATTTTCGTGAAATTAATAAGATTACTGTACGCAATTCCTACCCATTTCCGTTAATTCCTGACTTGTTTAACCAGTTAGTGGGGGCCAAATGGTTCCCTAAGATTGATCTCCGGGGGGCATACAATTTGTTACAAGTGAAAGAGGGTGATGAATGGAAAACTGCTTTTAACACTTCGGTAGGTCATTTTGAGAATCTGGTGATGCCTTTTGGTGTTACCAATGCACCTGCATTTTTTCAGAACCTTATTAATGACATCCTGAGACCTTTCATTGGTAAGAATGTGGTTGTGTATTTAGATGACATTTTGATTTATTTGCCAGATCTGGAGTCCCATTGGCAGAGTGTACGTGAAGTTTTGCAGTTTTTGAGTGATAATTCACTATTTGCTAAGCTGGAGAAATGTGAGTTTGCTGTGCAGAAAATTAGTTTTTTGGGCTACATTGTCTCCAGCGAGGGCTTTGAGATGGACCCGGTGAAGATTCAGGCTGTGCAGGAATGGTCTAGGCCTATTGGTTTGAAATCTATACAGAGATTTTTGGGTTTTGCCAATTATTACAGGAAATTCATTAAGAATTTTTCTGTAATTGTTAAGCCTCTAACCGATCTCACCAGGAAAGGTACGAATACGGCCCAGTGGACTACTAAGGCCATTAAAGCGTTTGAGTATCTCAAAGAGAGGTTCAGTTCTGCCCCTATCCTTATGCAGCCTGATGAGACCAAGCCTTTTTTGGTCGAGGTCCATGCTTCATCGGTGGGGGTCGGAGCAGTTTTGTCTCAGGAGAACAGGGATGGAGTACATCCTTGTGCCTTCTTTTCAAAATAATTTTCGGAAACCGAACTGAATTACGATGTTGGAAATCGGGAGTTGCTGGCTTTAAACTCGCGTTTGAACATTGTCGTTATTTTTTGGAAGGCGCTAGATTTCCTATTCAGGTTTTCACAGATCATAAGAATTTGATCTATCTGGATGCTGCCAAGCGCTTGAATTCCCATCAAGCTATGTGGGCACTTTTTTTTTCTCGGTTTAATTTTTCTGTTACCTATATCCCTGGTACTAAGAATGTTAAAGCCGATGCTTTATCTCGCAGCTTCTCTCTTACGGTCGGTGCCGAGGAGGAGGGGAGTATTTTACAGAAAGGAGTTGTGGTGGCGGCATTGGACTACGTTTTGAAGAATGGGATTCTAAAAGCTAAAGATGATGCTCCATCTAACACTCCCCATGGGAGGTTGTTGGTACCTAGAAACTTTAGGAGAGATTTGTTTTTGGAGTGTCATGAGTCTCTGTTGGCAGGTCATCCAGGAATTTCGGGAACTAAGGGACTTATCTGTCGCAGTTTTTGGTGGCCTGGATGGCAGAAGGAAGTCATCAAGTGGGTGCGTCAATGTACTGTGTGTGCTAGGTCAAAGGCTTCACATACTCCAGCTGCGGGGTTGCTTTGCTCTCTGGAGGTTCCTAGTGCGCCTTGGACGCATCTCACAATGGATTTTATTACTGATCTTCCTGTGTCCGAGGTTTTTACTGTCATCTGGGTGGTCGTGGACCGTTTTAGTAAGATGTGTCATTCGGTTCCATTCATTAAGTTGCCCTGCGCCAAGACACTCGCTAAGGAGATTGTCAGGCTCCATGGCGTTCCCACGGATATTGTTTCTGATAGAGGACCTAAGTTTGTGGCTCGCTTTTGGCGTGCTTTTTGTGACAGGTTGGGAGTCCATTTGTCATTTTTGTCTAGTTATCATCCTGAGTCTAATGGACAGACTGAAAGAAAGAACCAGGATGTTGAACAGTTTTTGCGCTGTTTTGTGGTGGACAATCAAGAGGTGTGGTCTGAGTTTCTGCCTCTCGCAGAATTTGCTCTTAACAATCATATATCCTCCTCTGCTGGGTGTTCTCCTTTTTTTTGTTGTACTGCGCGACATCCGTCTTTTGGTTCGTTCTCCAAATTGGGGTTGGCGGTGCCGGAGGAGGAGAATTTTTCCGGTGATTTGGAGAGAGTTTGGACTAATGTACGTTGCAACCTTCCAGAGGCTAACCAGAAGTCCAAGAAGTATTTTGACAGGAAACGTAAGGAGGTTTTGTTTACTGTGGGTGACATGGTTTGGTTGTCCTCAAGGAACTTGCGGTTGAGGATTCCCTCTAACAAACCGGGTCCTAAGTTTGTGGGTCCATTTTAAGTGCTTCAGGTTGTTAACCCGTCTGCGGTTAGTTTGGATGTCCCTACTTCCTGGAAGATTTATCCTGTGTTTCATGTTTCCTTGTTGAATTCTAGATGGCATAGAGGGAGATTACAGTATCTCGTCTCCTGGAAGGGTTTCGGTCCCGAAGATAACTCCTGGGTAAGGGCAGATGATGTCTCTGATCCTAGGCTTGTTAGAGCTTTCCACATGAGGTTTCCGGATAGACCTGGGGCTGGAAGATCCTCTTAAAAGAGGGGGTACTTTTAGAAACCTCCTGTTTTGTTTTTTCCATCTTGTGTTTTGCGGTCACGTGACCATCTGCCTTTATATTCCAGCTCCGCCCTTCTGGCTGTGCTGGACTTCAGTGTTTGACTGTTTTCTAGCCTGGTGCTTCGGTGACTTTCTCTGTCAGTTCGCTTGGTCCTTCTGGGACCTCTAGTGCCTTTTTGTCAGTTTGTCTTTTTGTGTTCTGCAACAACTTCTCTGTTTAGGAGGTGTCCCATTTTTGTCCCAGTCCTTAGTTCTTTCAGGGACCCCTGCCTTAATGCTATAGGTCTTCGTTCAGACTAGTCGAGGACTAAGGCTGGTCTGTTTTCTAGGAACTGGCAGCCCGCTACATCATAGGGATTCAGCTTAGTCTTACTGTAGGGAAAGCTTTCCTATTTCTTTCCTTAGTACTTGTTGCAGATCATAACAATTTGCACTCCTTTTGAGAGTACCCCGTGCCTCAGGGCCTGTGCGATGGGAGGGGCTGAGAAAATTCTCCCAGAACTTTAACAGTGTTCCCCTGCCTCTGCTGGATTGGAGTTGTGTCTCTCTTGGCTGTAGTCCTTGGTTGTCCAATGAACTATGACCTCTGCTGCCAGCGTTTTCAGATGGGAATTTTTTCAATAGTTCTGCAACAAGGGCTTTCTTGTACTGCCCCATTTTTGTAGACCTGTCCGCCTCAGGAATAAGAGATACAAAGTTCTCCTTGTAGCATGGGTCTAGAAGTATGAGCAACCAGTAATCACTGTCAGCCAAAATGGGTACAACGCAAGGGTCACGGGAAAGGCAGCAAAACATAAACATCACACACCAGTCTGTGAGCTGGAAGCTGCAAATGCTGCTGAAACACAGCAAGGGCAGTGGAAGCTGTAGGTGACTTTCTAAAATGGGCACATAGGCAGCGTAGATTAACAATCAGATCCCGCAGCTCTGGGTAGGATTTGAGAAACCGGTGAACCAGGAGGTTAAGCACATGGGCCAGGCATGGTACGTGTGTGAGCTCGCCTTGCCTCAGAGCTGCCACCAGGTTCTGGCCATTGTGAAACACGACCATGCCTGGCTGCAGGTTCAGCGGTGTGAGCCACAGATCTGCCTGCTCTTTCAGAGCTGTCCACAACTCTTCAGTATTGGGAGGTTTGTCACCTAACCAAAGTAGTGCTGCAGTGCTTTCAGCTTGTGACTGATGTGGTCATTTCGAGAGATGGAGGTTGAAAAGGAGGAGGAGGCTGAGGGGCAAGAGCTGTAGACTGTGGGGTCAACCCTGATTGACCTAGGGCCCGCAATCCTTGGCATCGGAAGGACGAGTTCCGTCCCAAGGTCCTACTGGGTCCCGGCTTCCACTATGTTAACCCAGTGTGCCGTCAGCGAGATGTACCGTCCCTGTCCACAAGCACTCGTCCATGTGTTCTTGGTTAGGTGGACTTTCTGGGTTACTGTGTTGTTAAGGGCATGGCTAATGTTGTGAAACATGTGCTTTTGTAATGCGGGGACGGCACCCCAGGAGAAATTGTTGGGGCCGGGAACTGAGTACCGAGGAACGGCCGCTGCCAACAGGTTGCAGATTGCTTCAGTCTCCACGACCCTAAAAGGCAACATTTCGAGTGCAAGCACTTGTGAAATGTTGGAATTTAGTAGTGTGGCCTGTGGGGCATTGGCTGCATTGGCTTTCGTTCCAAGGACTGGGGTATGGACAACTGAACGCTGCGCTGGGACAAGGACATGGACGTGCTTCCTGATGCTGCTACTTGAGAGTGAGCAATGACAGGTGCAGGGCAGGAGGCATACAACAAGACGTTTCAGCCCCTCATAGGCTTTTTTCAATTGTCAATTGTCAATTGAAAAAAGCCTGTGAGGGGCTGAAACGTCTTGTTGTAGTTTTCCTACATGTGGAATAAATGAACTGATCGAATACACGTGAGTGCCGGGATTTCTTCATTTTACTTGTAATCTCTCCACGTGCACCACTATTACTAACGAGGACTACGGAGTGCCGACTATTGCCTGCCTTCTGTCTGTGGCCACCGCTCTGCTTCTTCCTGCCTGTTGGGGTGCTCTGCCTCCCTCCCCCTGTCTACTGCTCTCCTTGCTCTGCATGTCCTCCTGCCAGGTTGGGTCACTTACTATATCATCCACCACCTCGTCTTCCATTTCCGCACCCTGGTCCTCTTCCTGACTTTCTGGCAATTGTGTCTCATCATCGTCCACCTTTTGTGACATTTTCCCACTGTCTCCTTCGTATGAATGTGGTTGCTCAAATATTTGGGCATCACTACATGTATAAACAGAAAAGTGAACAGCTCTTCGGAGTGTCACAGTGGGGGATCAGTTATCTCTGGGCACTCGGCATGGTAGGAGGAAGGAGGATCAGGGTGAGGAACATGCAGTCCAGACTCACGGCTACTGAGACTTGACCATGTGGAAGACAGGGTGGTGGTGGTGGTGGCTAAGTGACTTGAAGCATTATCTGCTATCCAACCGATAACCTTTTCACACTGCTCTGTGTTCAATAGTGGTGTTCTGCCATCCCCTATTAATTGGGATAGGAAGGTTGAGCGAGAAGATGTGGGTGTTTGTTGTGGCACAATTTCAGCTTGCCCACAGCCTCGGCCTCTGCGTGCACCATCATCATCGTCCAGTTCCCGTCCCTTGCCATGTGCCTTGCCCATTTTAAATGGAGGACAATATCTTCCACGCTTACTAAAAATGGCTGAATTTGGAGCGAACTTATATGTGATCGGTGCGACGGAGAAAACACAATTTTAAATACCGGGCCTGTAGGTAACTATTTTGAACAGCAAACTGGTGTCAATAGCTTCACTGACACACTGAAACAAATTTGTAATGGAGGTCAGAAATGGCAGTATTTTCTGAAAACTTATATGTGATCCGTGTGACGGAGAAAACACAGTTTTAAATAGCTGGCCTGTAGGTAACTATTTTGAACAGCAAACTGGTGTCAATAGTTTCACTGACACAGTGAAACAAATTTGTAATGGAGGACAGAAATGGCAGTGTAGCGTCGGCGTCCCTGCCTCCTGCTAGGCAGGGACGCCGTTCCCCTCACCTCTCTGCTCCGTGCCCGGCGTCTTCCTCCCGCTCTGCTGGCAGCGCGCGCTGCTTCCCGGTCACTGTGCTTAGGGCGCGTGCGCTCCCTCTCTCTTAAAGGGGCCGCGCGCGCCGTCCTAAGGAGTCCCCGGCCAATGGCCGGAGGACCTCACCATATATAAGGCACCTCCTCCAAAATGGAGATGCCCAAGCAATGTTGTTGCAAAGCCTATCAACTCTGCTTCAGCCCTCAGGTTACCAGATACCTGCCAGTTACCTGCCAGATTCCTGCTTGATACCTGCCTGATACCTGTCTATCTGCTTGCATTCCTGCGGTCCGACAGTCTGCCTACCAGCACCTGCCAGTCTGTCTATGGATCAGTCTGCCCGCTCACCTGGGAGCGCCCACCTGCTACCTGCCTGCTAGCCTACCTGGAGGCTCTGCCATCACTTGCTATGACCACTTGCCTGTCCAGAGACTCTTGCCTGCTCACCTGGGAGCGCCCACCTGCTACCTGCCTGCTAGCCTACCTGGAGGCTCTGCCTTCACTTGCTGTGATCACCTGCCTGTCCAGAGACTCTTGCCCGCTCACCTGGGAGCGCCTACCTGCTACCTGCCTGCTAGCCTACTTGGAGGCTCTGCCGTCACTTGCTGTGACCACTTGCCTGTCCAGAGACTCTTGCCTGCTCACCTGGGAGCGTTCACCTGCTACCCGCCTGCTAGCCTACCTGGAGGCTTAGCCATCACTTGCTGTGACCACCTGCCTGTCCAGAGAATCTTGCCCACTCACCTGGGAGCGCCCACCTGCTACCTGCCTGCTAGCCTACTTGAAGGCTCTGCCGTCACTTGCTGTGACCACCTGCCTGTCCAGAGACTCTTGCCCACTCACCTGGGAGAGCCCACCTGCTACCTGCCTGCTAGCCTACCTGGAGGCTCTGCCGTCACTGGCTGTGACCACCTGCCTGTCCAGAGACTCTTGCCCGCTCACCTGGGAGCGCCCACCTGCTACCTGCCTGCTAGCCTACCTGGAGGCTCTGCTGTCACTTGCCATGACCTCCCGCCTGTCAAGAGACTGTTCTCGTCACTTGCCGTGTCCGTTCTGTCCTTCTACCCTGAGACTGTTCTTGTCACCTGCCATGTCTACCTTCCCGCCTTCCCTGGGAGCCACCTGCCTCCTTACTAAGGACTGCCCCTTTGTATAATAGCTCAGAGGTTTCACCTCCCAGACCCGTTACAGGCAGTATTTCTGAAAACGTATATGTGATCTGTGTGACAGAGAAAACAGTGATAAATAGATGGCCTGTAGGTAACTATTTTGAACAGCAAACTAGTGTCAATAGCTTCACTGTCACACTGAAACAAATTTTTAATGGAGGCCAAAAATGGCAGAATTTTCTGAAAACTTATATGTGATCCGTGCGACGGAGAAAACACTGTTTTAAATAGCTGGCCTGTGTGTAACTATTTTGAACAGCAAACTGGTGTCAATAGCTTCACTGACACACTGAAACAAATGATTAATAGAGGCCAGAAATGGCAGTATTTTCTGAAAACGTATATGTGATCCGTGTGACGGAGAAAACACAGTTTTAAATAGCTAGCCTGTAGGTAACTATTTTGAGCAACAAACTGGTGTCAATAGCTTCACTGACAAACTGAATTTTTTTTTTAATGGAGACCAGAATGGCAGTATTTTCTGAAAATGTATAAGTGATCCGTGCGACGGAGAAAACACTATTTTAAATAGCTGGCCTGTGTGTAACTATTTTGAACAGCAAACTGGTGTCAATAGCTTCACTGACACACGGAAATAAAATTGTAATGGAAGCCAGAATGGCAGTATTTTCTGAAAACGTATATGTGATCCGTGTGACGGAGAAAACACAGTTTTAAATAGCTAGCCTGTAGGTAACTATTTTGAACAACAAACTGGTGTCAATAGCTTCACTGACACACTGAAACAAATTTGTAATGGAGGACAGAAATGGCAGTATTTTCTGAAAACGTATATGTGATCCGTGTGATGGAGAAAACACAGCTTTAAATAGCTGACCTGTAGGTAACTATTTTGATAAGCAAACTGGTGTCAATAGCTTCACTGACACAATGAAACAAATGTTTAATGGAGGCCAGAAATGGCAGCACTTTCTGAAAACGTATATGTGATCCGTGCGACTGTGAAAACACAGTTTTAAATACCAGGCCTGTAGGTAACTATACTGTACAGCAAACTGGTGTCAATAGCTTCACTGACACACTGAAACAAATGTTTAACCACTTCGCACCAGAGCCTGTTTTTGCCTTCGTGACCGGGCCAATTTTTTCAATTCTGACCACTGTCAATTTATGAAGTAATTACTCTGGAATGCTTCAACGGATTCCCCTGATTCTGAGAATGTTTTTTCGTGATATATTGTACTTCAGGATAGTAGTAAAATTTCTTCGATATCACTTGCGTTTATTTGTGAAAAAATAGGAAATTTGGCAAAAATTTTGAAAATTTTGCAATTTTTAAACTTTGAATTTTCATGCCCTTAAATCAGAGAGATATGTCACACAAAATAGTTAATAAATAACATTTTCCACATGTCTACTTTACATCAGCACAATTTTGGAACCCCATTTTTTTTTTGTTAGGGAGTTATAAGGGTTAAAAGTTGACCAGCGATTTCTCATTTTTCCAACAAAATTTACAAAAACATTTTTTTAGGGACCACATCATAGTTGAAGTCACTTTGAGGGGTCTTTATGACAGAAAATACCGAAAAGTGACACCATTCTAAAAACTGCACCCCTCAAGGTGCTCAAAACCACATTCAAGAACTTTATTAACCCTTCAGGTGCTTCACAGGAATTTTTGGAATGTGGAAGAAAAAAATTAACATTTAACTTTTTTCACAAAAATGTTACTTTAGACCCAATTTTTTTTATTTTCACAGGGGTAACAGGAAAAAATGGACCCCAGAATTTTTTGTGCAATTTCTCTTGAGCGCGCTGATACCCCATATGTGAGGGAATACCATTGTTTGGGCGCACGGCAGGGTTTGGAAGGGAAGGAGCGCCATTTGACTTTTTGAATGTAAAATTGGTTGAATAATTAGCGGATGCCATGTTGCATTTGGGGGGCCCCTAATGTGCCTAAACAGTGGAAACCCCCACAAGTGACACCATTTTGGAAACTAGACCCCTTAGGGAACTTATCTAGATGTGTGGTGAGCACCTTGAACCCCAAGGTGCTTCACAGAAGTTTATAATATTGAGCTGTAAAAATAAAATTTTCACATTTTTCCCACAAAAACGTTTTTCATCCCTTAATTTTGCATTATCATAAGGGTAATAGGATAAATTGCACCATGAAGTTTGTTGTGCAATTTCTCCTGAACACGCTGATACCCCATATGTGGAGGCAAACCACTGCTTTGGTGTATGGCAGGGTTCGGAAGAGAAAGCAGCGCTATGTTGGCTGGGATAGGTTGCAGACACCATGTCACATTTGAAGAGTCGCTGACATGCCGAAACAGCAGAAACCCCCACAAGTGACCCCATTTTGTAAACTACACCTCTCAAGGAATTCATCTAGGGAAGTAGTGAGTATTTTTTAATTTTTAAATTTATACCATTGGGCAGTGAAAAAAGCATAATTATATTTTTACCACGAAAAAATGTTTTACCCTCAGATTTTACATTTTCACACAGGGCAATGGGTAAAAATGGTGCCGAAATGTGTCACACAATTTCTTCTAAAAGTGTCAATACCCCATATGTGGCTGTATCGTACCGCTCAGCCATACGGCGAGATCTGAGGGGGACGGAGTGCTATTTGACAATTGGAGAACAAATTATTGTAGAATAGGCATTTGGATTTGGGAGCACAAAATTTTCTGAATTTCTTTGTGGGGGCAAGGGCCATTTTGCTTTTCCAGAGCCTTTCTGCTACCAGTAACTTGGAAGTCCCTTATATTTTTAACAGATGAAGGACCTGAGTGGGGACTAGCTTTTTTTGAGGACTGAGTTGAAGCTTTTATTGGGAACATTTTACGTAACATTTATCCGGCGCTCTAGGCTGAGCACTTACATCGGGGTTTCCATCTAAATTTCCAAGTGATGTAATTCAGATGAAACCCCTGCGGGATCCATTCACTGTAATGAGGAAGCAGAGTTACTCTGGACTCCGTCTGGCCTCTGTTTAGCGGTGTCCTTTTTTTCAGAAGTGCACAAAACTGTGGCCAACCGCACTTTTATGCACGCCTAAAACAAATGACACCGTGGGATCACAGGCCAGACGGCATTCACAGTGGCCTATATCTGCCTCATTACAGGGAATCTTCCGTCATTGGTTCCGTCTGAATCACATATTTCAGAGATTTACACGGAAACTCTGGCGTAAGTGCTCAACGCAGAGCGCAGGATAAATGTGAGGAGAGCCTTACTGCGATCTTTGGGAGACATAATAAACAAATCAGTAGCAGGTGAAGAATTGGTTTTATTTATTTTTTTTACGCCGTTCCTCGTGCAGTATAAGTGATGTGATTACTTTATTCTTCGGGTCGGTGCGATTACAGAGATACCAGATTTATATCGGGTTTTTATGACTGACAGCTGGTACACACTAAAAGACGCTTTTTTTTGCAAAATCTAGTTTTTGCATCGCCATATTTTGAGAGCTATAATTTTTCCATATTTCGGCCGACTGTCATGTGATAGCTTGTTTTTTGTTGGACGAGTTTACCTTTTTATTGGTACCATTTTTGGGTACGTGACATTTTTTGATCGCTTTCTATTCCGTTTTTTGGGAGGTAAAATTAACAAAAACCAACAATTCAGGAATTGTTTTTTGAGGGGTTTTTTTATGCCGTTTTGCGTGTGGTAAAAGTGATCAGACAGCGTTATTCTTCAGGTCAGTACGTTTACAGCGATACTACACTTACTGTATTTTTTTTATGTTTTGGCGCTTTTACACATTAAAACAATTTTATAGAAAAAAATATTTTTTTTGCATTGCTTTTTTCTGAGCGCTATAACTTTTTTATTTTTCGGCTGATGGAGCTGTATGGCAGCTTTTTTTTGCGGAACAAGATGATGTTTTCAGCGGTACCATTTTTATTTCCATTTTGCTTTTTGATCGCATTTTTTTCCACTTTTTGTTTGGCGATATGAGTAAAAAGCATAGTTTTTTGCTCCGTTTTTTGTTTATTTTTATTACGGTGTGCACAGAAGGAGTTAATTAGTGTGACAGTTTTATAGCTCAGGTTGTTTCGGACGCGGCGATACCAAATATGTGTACTTTTTTTATTTTTGCATAAATATACGGATTTATCGGTTTAATATTTTATTTATTTATTTTAATTTATTTTGTATTTTTTTTTTAACAGTTTCAAAACATTTTTTTTTACATTTTTACGTAGTCCCTGTATGGGACAATAATTTTTATTTTTCTGATCGCTGATCTCATGTAATGTAATAGACATATATTACATTACATGAGATCTTCACACAGTCAGTGTGTCCTGCCAGGCTTCAGCTGCAGGCTGACGCTGGCAGGACACCATATATGGCAGAGCTGGAGGCGGTCATGTGACCTCCAGCTGCCATAGCAACCCAAGGTCCTGGAAGCTATCAGGGGTCGTCAGAGAGGTAAGTGGACGACCCCCTCTCCTCCTGCTGTCTTCTATATGCCGCGATCACTATAGATCGCGGCATATAGAAGACAGCAAAAGGTTAACATCACTGGGACCTGATCCAATCAGGTCCCGATGATGTTCCCTGTCAGAGCTATCGCTCTGCACCGCTCTCGCGGCACTTGCAGGACCCTGGGGGTCCTGAGCGCTGCAAGACCACCCACCCTGGGCTCTGTGCAGCGCGGACGTTTATGTACAGTGGGCGGTCGGGAAGCGGTTAATAGAGGCCAGAAATGGCAGCATTTTCAACACCATTATATGTGATCCGTGTGACAGACAAACCACAGTTTTAAATAGCTGGATTTTTAACGCTGTAATATGAAAAGGACCTTGCTGTGTTCTGCAGTGCCAACAAGCAAATGTCGCAGAAAAATGCTTTTCTCTGGATTGCTTTTCAAGCAAATAATGAGGATTAAGATAAAAAAAAAAATTATTCCTGGCCCCTGAGACCTGGGCCTATTTTTAGAAATGTCTAACAGCAGCAGCAGTAGACAAAACTGGAATGGAGCCTCTTGTGCTATATGCACTGCAGTCTCCTATACAGTACAGACCAAAAGTTTGGGCACACCTTCTCATTTAAAGATTTTTCTGTATTTTCATGACTATGAAAATTGTACATTCACACTGAAGGCATCAAAACTATGAATTAACACATGTGGAATTATATACTTAACAAAAAAGTGTGAAACAACTGAAAATATGTCTTATATTCTAGGTTCTTCAAAGTAGCCACCTTTTGCTTTGATGACTGCTGTGCACACTCTTGGCATTCTCTTGATGAGCTTCAAGAGGTAGTCACCGGAAATGGTTTTCACTTCACAGGTGTGCCCTGTCACGTTTAATAAGTGGGATTTCTTGCATTATAAATGGGGTTGGGAACATCAGTTGTGTTGTGCAGAAGTCAGGTGGATACACAGCTGATAGTCCTACTGAATAGACTGTTAGGATTTGTATTATGGCAAGAAAAAAGCAGCTAATTAAAGAAAAACGAGTGGCCATCATTACTTTAAGAAATGAAGGTCAGTCAGTCCAAAAA
The DNA here is from genome assembly GCF_046119375.1 of Phyllobates terribilis. Lineage (NCBI taxonomy): Eukaryota > Metazoa > Chordata > Amphibia > Anura > Dendrobatidae > Phyllobates > Phyllobates terribilis. The sequence goes on along the minus strand of NW_027362761.1, from coordinate 976,766,975 downwards.
ATTGGGAAAACTTTCAAAGTGTCCCAGGTGCAGTTGCAAAAACCATCAAGCACTACAAAGAAACTGGCTCACATGAGGACCGCCCCAGGAAAGGAAGACCAAGAGTCATCTCTGCTCCTGAGGATAAGTTTATCCGAGTCACCAGCCTCAGAAATCGCAGGTTAACAGCAGCTCAGATTAGAGACCAGGTCAATGCCACACAGAGTAATAGCAGCAGACACATCTCTACAACAACTGTTAAGAGGAGACTTTGTGCAGCAGGCCTTCATGGCAAAATAGCTGCTAGGAAACCACTGCTAAGGACAGGCAACAAGCAGAAGAGACTTGTTTGGGCTAAAGAACACAAGGAATGGACATTAGACCAGTGGAAATCTGTGCTTTGGTCTGATGAGTCCAAATTTGAGATCTTTGGTTCCAACCACCGTGTCTTTGTGCGACGCAGAAAAGGTGAACGAATGGACTCTACATGCCTGGTTCCCACCGTGAAGCATGGAGGAGGAGGTGTGATGGTGTGGGGGGGCTTTGCTGGTGACACTGTTGGGGATTTATTCAAAATTGAAGGCATACTGAACCAGCATGGCTACCACAGCATCTTGCAGCTGCATGCTATTCCATCCGGTTTGCGTTTAGTTGGACCATTATTTATTTTTCAACAGGACAATGACCCCAAACACACCTCCAGGCTGTGAAAGGGCTATTTGACCAAGAAGGAGAGTGATGGGGTGCTATGCCAGATGACCTGGCCTCCACAGTCACCAGACCTGAACCCAATCGAGATGGTTTGGGGTGAGCTGGACCGCAGAGTGAAGGCAAAAGGGCCAACAAGTGCTAAGCATCTCTGGGAACTTCTTCAAGATTGTTGGAAGACCATTTCCGGTGACTACCTCTTGAAGCTCATCAAGAGAATGCCAAGAGTGTGCAAAGCAGTCATCAAAGCAAAAGGTGGCTACTTTGAAGAACCTAGAATATAAGACATATTTTCAGTTGTTTCACACTTTTTTGTTAACTATATAATTCCACATGTGTTTATTCATAGTTTTGATGCCTTCAGTGTGAATGTACAATTTTCATAGTCATGAAAATACAGAAAAATCTTTAAATGAGAAGGTGTGTCCAAACTTTTGGTCTGTATTGTATATGTTGTGGAATACCTATACTAACAGGACGTTCAATGGACCCTCTTGTGCTTTATCATGCACTGCAGTTTGCCACATAGCCTGTCTGCCTGCCTAACTCCTGCTATCACCACTGAATATATGCAGCTGGATTAGTCCTCAGAAGGACTGTTTGTTCAGTTGGATATATACTGTATATGTTGTGGAATACCTATACTAACTATAAAGAAGCAAATCTCTCTCTGATGCAGCAGCACCTCTTTCTACTCTGCCTGATTCCGGGGTACACTGTGATGAGTTTAGCGGCGCCAGGTCTTATATAGACCTGATAGCACTGTGCGGCCAGCCAATTATTGTAATCCCCACAAACAACATGGCTACGGCATTACAGTGCATGGCAGGCAATCCCTGCATGTTCATTGGTTCTCTAAAGAGCGCCAAACATGCAGGGAGGGGACTCAAGTTCCCTCCCGAGCAACCCGAAAATACTCGCCGAGCTTGCCGAGCTTGCCTCGGGCGAGTACCGAGGAGTGGCGAGCACGTTCGTTCATCACTAATGTTAACCAATATCACTGTTATGTGAAGTTATAAATGTACTCGTTTTATTTATGTTCCTAATGCTCTAATGGTTCCCCCCTTCTCCTACCCTTGTTTTTTTCCCCTCCCAGGCCCAGAATTGCTGTCTATAACGACAAATGTCCTCACTACTACTCCAACATTCATGGAGGCTAAACAAAAAATATTTAAATTAGAAAACTTTAACACACACGGTCTTAATTCTCCTATACCGAGATCTCAGACACTAGCTCAGTTCAGGAAAGAAAGTTTCGACGTAACTTTTATTTCAAGAAACCCACTTCCAAGCTGTAAAACTCCCTTCCTTTGAAAAAGCTTGCTATAACCAATGGTACCATGCTATATCACCCCAGAAAGGCTCTAGAGGGGTATCATCTGCCTTCACTAAAGATACTCCCTTTCTATTATGTGATTCTCTGGTTGACCCAGAAGGACGTTTTATCTTTGTGAAAGGCCTTCTGGCGGGATGCATGGTAATAATTGGCAACCTCTATGGCCCTAATAAAAAACTGATCAGATCGATTCTATCCAAATTGAACAGATTCCGCTCCTTCATAGAAGGTACACCATTGCTAGGAGGAGATATCAATCTCCCCCTAGACCCATTTCTTGACTCCTCCTCAAAAAAATGCAGCACACGCCACTCACAGGCACAGGACCCGGCCCCGGCCCCCTCCGGACCACAGGCCCCAGCCAGGCTCCAGCCCCAGCAAAGGCCCAGGCCCCACCACAGGCCCCATTCCAGGCCCTACCACAGGCCCAGGCCCCACCACAGGCACAGGACCCACTTCCGCCGGCTTTCTGAAGGACCCTGCCTCCTGTGACCCTCGCTCCAACGCCCCCCAGGTAAAATACCTGTTCAGAAGTGGGACCCACATCTTATAAAAAATATATTTTTTTCTATTTTCCATCCCAAAATTTGGGGTGCGCCTTATAGTCCGAAAAATACATTAGCTACCCAATTTTGTGAGAAGCACACAAAGCAGTGGTCAGAGGGGAATTGATCTCCATAGCATCCTACATAAACAAACAACGCAAAAAGACCACATAAAATCTGTACAAAGAAATAGCTACACTAGACGCACAACACAAAAGATCTATGATGCATCAAACTTTGGAAGCTCTCACAGCCAAACGCCAACAATTAAAAGTCTTATTAAACAAACAATCTGCTAAACAGTACCTTAATTAGAAAAACCACATGCTTGTGCATGGCGATAAAGCTTCTAAACTGATGATGTCCCTAATTAAAATAAGACAAGCACGAACTTACATGCACGCCTTGAAAACCTACAGTGGTCAATGTATTATGGATCACAACACGATTTCATCAGAATTCCTAAAATACTATTCAAATCTATACAATCTCCACCCAGACAAATCTGACCTAGGTAAAGACAGAAAATGCTTAGGCTATTTGCACACGTTCAGGATTTCATTGAAGAAATTGCACGTTTTGCTGCAATTTTGATGCATTTTTGATGCATTTTTGATACGTTTTTGTACATCAATGAATGCTTTTTAGAGCTAAATAAAGATATTTGAAAAAAGAAACGTGTGACATCACTTTAACCTTTGGATTACCATCAGGCTTATGTTTGTGTGTGTAAATTTAACTCTTTACTTTAATTAGGTTTAGTAATGAAAGGGTCTGATTGACAATTTATCATCACAAACAAAAGGGCTAAGTGTCAGCTAATCCCAATCTCATTAGCATTCCTATTCATGTAATTTATGGGGCAGCTGAGAGCTGCTATTTTTAGCCTAGGAAGGTGCCATTAGGCAAACATGTTCCCTGGCTATTAATAACAGCTCACAGCTGTTTGTTTAGCCGCTACGTCACCACGATCAGCAACCTGCAGCACTTTGAAAGCAGCGCATTTTAGCTGTGTTCTAATGCTGCACTTTTGTTGTCAATACATACAGATCCACAGCATATAATGAGACTTCAATTGGTCAAAATCTGTAGCAGAGACTTGCGTCTCCACTACAGAAATTGACATGCTGCGGGTGAGTTTGGGTACGTGGCCATGATCAGGAGTCACTTCAGGTTTGAAGCTGTGTGTTTATACAGCGTTGAACCCATAGCATCCAGATGTTACAGCATAGTGGATGGTATTTCTTGAAATCCCATGTCCACTATACTTTCATCTGAGGCTGCGGATCACCCATGGACATTGACATGTGGTGCGTCTTTCAGGACCACAGCATCTCAATTTCTCTTGCGGAGTTGCTAATCCCCACAACAGAAACTTGAATGTACTTAATGCGGTAAATCTGCATGGTTCAGGGAACACATGCGGATTTACCTGCGTTCAATAGAATGCAGTGTTTTGGAAGCAGCAAAAATATGCTGCGTCCAAAGTTACGCTACGTCCGGATCATGGGCACATAGCTTAAAATTTTAAAAAAATGGGGTTGGATCCCACGTCATTTTCATAGCCAGCAGTGGGAAAGCCAACTAATGGGAGCCGATATTAGTAGCCGGGGAGGGGGCCATTAGCCAAAAATGTTCCCTGTCTATTAATAACAGCCACAGCTGTTTGCTTAGCCTTTACTGGCTAGAGTACAGGGGGGCCCTAGAAAAAAAATTGACATAGGGCCCCCCTCTATAAAATCTAACCAGCAAAGGGTAAACAGACAACTGCAGAATGATATTAATAGCCAGGGAAGGGGCCATGGATCCTGGCCCTCTCCGAGGCTAATAATATAAGTTCTCCATAAGATGCGCCAAATCTGGCGCTAAGCCTCGCTCTTCCCACTGCAGTCTAGCGGTGGCGAGTGGGGTAATAAGGTTGGGGTTTATGTCATCCTTGTATTGGCGGCTGACATGAAGCCCAGGTTAGTAATGGGGGCGTCTATAAGACGCCCCCATTACTAACCCTGTAGTAAAGGTTTACAATGCTTTTTCAATAAAGACGCGGCCAAAATAAAGTCTTTTATTGAAATAAAATCACACACGGGTTTAAAAATGTATTCATTAATCTCCCCGAAGCCCTTGTCTCCTATAAAAAAATAATATAAAAAACAACCATATTCCTCACCTGTCCATCATCATGATGTAATCCAAGTATCGCATGGCGATCTGCATCACTTCTACAGCAGTCACATCAATCACTGATATGACTGTTGTAGAAGACAGCACTATACATCGACAGGAGTGTAATCACTCCTGTCAGTGTACATTGCTGTGCTGCTGGCTGAGTTCACCTGAGTTCATCAGCTGAAGATCAGCTGATCAGCTCTGGTGACCTCATTTACTGCATCATTGTTGTATAGGAATATTAAAGAGTGAGGTCCCGGAGATCTCAGATGATCTCGAACTGATGAACTCCGGTGAACTCAGCAAGCAGCACAGCGATGTACACTGCCGGGAGCGAGCACACTCTTGTCAGTGTACCGCCGGCCAATGGGTGATTGGGTCGCCGGGGGACATCGGAAGGTTGGTGGTCAGGTGAGAATAAGGTGTTTGTTATTTTAATGTAGATTTTTCCTTTTTTTTTTTTACAGGGCACAGAGACGCCGGCTTGACTGAGGAGACTACATAGCTCAAGAAATACAATCCTTTTTAACAAAACTTAAATTACCTAATAGTGTTGATCCACCCCCGTAGTGTTAGAGTTCGGTTCGGTTCGTCGAACACCTTCGAACACCGTTAAAACCAATGGCAGGCAAACAAAAACAAATAGAAACACATAGAAAACACCTTCAAAGGTGTCCAAAAGCTGACAAACTGCTCAGAAGACACAACTAACACATGGAAAAGTGACAAGTACATATAGTCATGCGAAAAGAAAAGAGGTGGAGGAGTAAAAGGAGGGGGAGACACAGATATAGGCATGTCATGCCCTTCTAAAATCCAAAAAGTGAGAAGCCGACACGGCCAGTCTGTTCCTGCCCGTGCCACCTCCGTTTGTGCCAGAGCCGCGGTGGACCCTGAAGGCCAGCCCCCCTCTCCCAATACTGGTGCCTGTCCGCTGGTGGGTCGAGCGAGCCCCCTGTGGTGGAGGCAGCTCTAAGCTTTTTCATTTAAATTGTCTCTCTAATTTGAATGAATACACTTTAAATCCTTTTACAAGGATATATTGAAGGGCAAGTCTCATGCCAGCAGCCGCGTAATTCCAGCTCCAGTAGCGTCCACTAAAGCTGCTGCAGTTAAAAAGCTTTCATAAGGATCGAGCTCGGCTGTCCATCGCAAGGCGTCCTACCGCCAGTCCCAGCCCCTATGCCTTGGGGTGCCTCCTGATGCTCTTCACTGAGTATCCCGTGGTCCCGAAGCATTTCCTTTGAAAAAATTAAGTGTCCAAACTACAGGTGGTGTAGCTTGCTTAACAGCCGGGATAATCCGCTGACTAGTAGACACTGCTACTAGGCACAAAGTATTTCCTGGGCTAGATGCAGTTAAAAATTTGTAATTAGATACTCTCGGATGCTGAGAAAGCATTCCATAGAGTCTCCTGGCACGCCATATATTATTCTCTTAAAAAGCTTGGGGTAGGGGGGATCGCAATGCGTCACCTAGGCTGAAGATAAATGGAACTGTAGCACCCCGAGGGCTCGGTTGCTGCAGAGGTATTGCACCTCACCCAGAGGTGTGATATCTCACTCTCAGGTAAGGATGGAGTGTGGATCAGGACCCCGACACCTGCATGCATTACACCACATTGCCGTGGGGCAAAGCGACCAATATGCCCCTGAGATGGGCACGACAGTCCCTGTCCCTGGCTGGAGTGGGGGGAGGGAACACTGAGGAAGGGGAACCCTGTAGAGCAGGAGCAGGGAGGAAGCAGTTCCTGGGTGCATTGAGAAGGGAGTATAAAAGGTGGGCACCATCTTAGTTCAGTGCAGAGAAGTCTGAGCAGAAGTGACAGGGAGCAGGGGCTCTGCATGAGCTCTGCTCCAGAGGCGGGCCTAGTAACAGAGGCCCAGGCCTGGAAGAGGGAGAAGGAAGGAAGAGGAGCGGAGAAGGCTCCAGGAACGAGGAATGAAGGGATCCCAGGGGTGTGGACGGGCGAGTCGCCACTGCACGCCCGAATACACCTACGTGGAGGGGTCAGGCCAAAGGGGGAGACCGGTCCCCGAAACTAGTGGAGGCGGGAAACGACCCTCAGCTAGAAACCGGAGGCTGTGACATTTTATGTGGCGCAGCCCCTCGCTACACCCGCTAGGAGGGCAGCACATAGGGTCAGGGAAAATGGCGCCAAGTTTACCAAGAGGAGGCCCGAGGCAGCCGGACAGAAGGGTTGGTAAGAAAGGCCAGACAAAGGACACACAAAGGGGGTCCTGTGAAGCGCTCCAAAGTTATCTGGGAGTTGTCTGAGCCCCTCACCTGGTGAGCACAGTACGACGTGGGCAGCCATTACCTGCAGAAGTGGTCTGGATAATAAGAACTGTGAGTAAAGGCCCTGGACTGCATCACTGGCTCCGTGTTGTTACTGCTGCTGCCCTGCACCATCACCCCCATCCTACGCATACACTGCCCTGAGGCTATACTCCTCCCGTGGGGAGTTATGCTACGCTCTGCTGCACCCACAACACCAGCCTCAGCGGTCTGCCCTGCAGCGGCGGTTCACTCTGACCGCAATCCACGGGTGGCGTAGTTGGACATTTAAACATCAAAACCACATAAATAGTTCTGCCACGGGTTTGACCGCCCTGAGCCACGGAACCGGGTCGCCGCCACGGAGACTACAATCACCAGCATCCACCAAAAAGGGTCCGGCTCCGGATGTCCCCAGGCCCAGGGGGCACGTCAGAACATTTTCATCACCTTTCATAATCACCAATGGGACAAGGCAGTGATGTCCTCTGTCCCCTCTCTTATGCATCCTAGTGACGAAGCACCTGCTCTCATCAATTCGCCATAACCCCAATATTAGGTGGATTGAGGTGGGAGGCACCGAGTACAAGTGTTCTCTATTTGCTGATGATGTCCTAGTATATATCACTCAATCACATATATCCATCCCTGCTGTTATGGCTGAAATAGATCACTTTGTTACATGGTCAAATTTTAAAATCAATACAGCGAAGTCTGAGGCCCTCGATGTCTCCCTCCACAAATCCAAACAGGATTCCATCCAGTCCAACTTTCCCTTTGCCTGGCCCTCACAGGGTATCAAATTCTTAGGAATTCCTATTCATAGAGACCTCTCCCGTCTATGTTATCTTAATTTTGGGCCCTTTATTGAACAACTCCATACAGACCACGGTTGGCAAGTTAGAACTGTAAGATTCACTACGTGAACCACTGGTGTTTTGTGGAAAAGCACATGTACACTGTGTTCCAAATTATTATGCAAAAAGTGTTTAGGAGTGATAAGGGAAGAATTTGTTTGTTTGTCAGTTAAACTCATTGATGGTGATGTGTGTCAGGGCTCTTTATATCACTGTAAGCAATTGCAGACACCTGTGCTAATTAGTTTGGCGGGTGTGTCCAATGAACGGCAAGACTACTTAAGAAGGCTGTCCCACATTATTAAGCAGCCTACATTTTCAGCCAAAATGGGAAAGAAAAAGGATGTGTCGGCTGCTGAGAAGCAACAAATTGTGGAGTGTTTAGGTCAAGGCATGACTACAATCAACATTGTGCGATGATCAGGATGAAGTGTCTTGGCAAGAAGTATGTAGCTGATTCACAGTACACACGTGTGCGTGCTGATAAGGGCAAATTGAGGACTCTTTCCTACAGGCAATTACGTCAGGTTAAAAGAGCAGCGGCAAAAAAGCCTTGTCATAGCAGCAGACAAGTTTTTGAAGCTGCTGGTGCCTCCAACGTCCCCCGAACAACAAGATGCAGGGTCCTTCAGAGGTTTGCAGCTGTGCGTACGCCATCCTGTCGACCTCCTCTATCCACTGCACACAAGCAGAAACGGCTCCAGTGGGCCAAACATTACATGAAGACTGATTTCAAAACTGTTTTGTTCACGGATGAGTGCCGTGCAACGCTCGATGGTCCAGATGGATGGAGTGGAGGATGGCTAGTTGATGGACACCCCACGAAAACACGGCTACAGCGCCAACAAGGAGGAGGTGGAGTAATGTTTTGGGCTGGAATCATGGGGAGAGAGATTGTCAGCCCCTTTAGGATCCCTGAAGGGGTAAAGATGAACTCCATAATGTATGTGGAGTTTCTCAAACAGCACTTCCTGCCATGGTTCAAGAAGAAGAACCGTGTATTCCGCAGCAAGATCATTTTCATGCATGATAATGCACCATCTCATGCTGCACATAACACATCTGCATCTCTGGCTGATATGGGCATAAAAGGGGACAAACTTATGGTGTGACTCCCATGCTCCCCTGACCTCTACCCCATTCAGAACCTCTGGAGCATCATCAAAAGGAGTGTCTATGATGGCGGGAGGCAGTTCACATCTAAGCAACAGCTCTGGGAGGGTATTCTGCCCTCATGCAAAACAATTGAAGCAGAAACCATCCAAAACCTGACAAATTCAATGGACGAGAGAGTTCAGAAGCTCCTTTCCAACAAGGGGTCCTATGTGCAAATGTAACATCACCTAGAATAAAGTTTTGAGTTGAAAACTGTTTGATTTCAGTTTCTAATAACCTGCTAATGCTTATAATTTCAAAAATGACCATTTTTTTGGTCTTTATTAAAATGAAAAGGTTGATCGAAGAGTGTGGGGGATCTAAGAGTGTGGCAACCCAGTAGTCAGGATTACTTCGAATTCTGACAATCTGAGGGTCATGTTGCAGGTAGTGCAGCAAGAAGGCACTTATGTGTCTTGCGCATCTCGGAGCCCCAAAATTATTTTCCGGGCTAGATGCAGCTAAAAATTATTGTTAATTTTAAATCTGGTGGAGCTTAGTATAGATGGCCTAATAGAATCAGTACTGCACACTGCTACAAAGCCCAAATTATTTTCCAGCCAAGATACAGATAAACATGATTAGTAATTTGAAAGCTTAAAACGTTTGGTGAGGTGATTTTAACCAATCATCAAGATTTTACTCTCCCCAGGATGACACAGGGGTAGAAAAGTCGTTTCGGATCCATGATTTGTTCATCTTTATGAACGTGAGTCTGTCTACATAATCAGTGGAGAGCCGCGTGCGCTTATCTGTCAGCACACGACCAGCAGCGCTGAACACACGTTCAGACAGAACGCTGGCTGCGGGGCATGACAAGATCTCCAAGGCGTAAGTGGCGAGCTCCGGCCATTTATCCAGATTGGAAGCCCAAAAAGAGCAAGGGTCCACTGACACAGTCATGGCTTCAATGTTTACTTGGAGATACTCCTGTACCATCGTCTCTAGGCGTTGACTATGTGTCAGACTTCTTGTCTCCTGTGGCCTTGCAAAGGATGAGCTAAAAAAGTGGTGAAATGATTCCGCAAAATTGATGTTACCAGCAGATACTGTGTTTCTGTTACGGTTTGAGTGCTGAACAACTTGACGGTCCCACGGTTGGCAAGTTGGAACTGTGAGATTCACTACGTGCACCACTGGTGTTTTGTGGAAAAGCACATGTAAGATTCTGCAACAGTCTCTGCTGATACTCCTGCATGCGTGCATCCCTTTCTATGGCAGGAATTATTTCTGCAAATTTACTTTTGTACTGGGGATCTAACAGTGTGGCAACCCAGTAGTCAGGATTATTTCTAATTCTCCCAATTCGAGGGTCATGTTGCAGGTAGTGCAGCAAGAAGGCACTCATGTGTCTTCCGCATCCAGGAGCACCAAGTCCCTGTTGTGTTGGTGGCGAGGTAACAATCATGCTTCCTTCCTCTGTCCTCTCCCCCCAACCTCGCACAAAAGAAATGTGATCAAGGTCTCCCTCTTCTGATGAGTCTTCCATCAGTTCGTCCTCCACTTCTTCCTGGGCTCCTGCATCTTCCTCACTAGTTTGGCTGCTACAATGCGCCCTGGTAAAACCATCTCCCCCACCCTCACATGCCTGCCGCCTTGGTGCTGCCGACCGTCTGGACCTTGCAGATGTTAGCCCTTCCGCATACAACTCCTCCTCCTCTACTTCCTCCACCTCCTCTTGTGCCACCACCTGACTCCGAATTCTGTTTAACATGTGCTCCAGCATGTAAATCACCGGAATAGTCATGCTGATAATGGCATCGTCACCGCTAAACATCTTCGTCGCCATTTCAAAACTGTGCAGAAGGGTGCATAGGTCCCTGATCTGAGACCACTCCTCCAGCATGATTTGCCCCACCTCTGGATCCCGTTGGCCCAGGCTATACGTCAGAACGTATTGCACCAGGGCTTGTCGGTGCTGCCACAGTCGCTGCAACATGTGCAGAGTTGAATTCCACCGGGTAGGCACATCGCATTTTAGCCGGTGAAGTGGCAGGCCCAACGACTTCTGTAGAGATGTAAGTCGCTGAGCTGCGGGATGCGAACGGCGGAAGTGAGCACACAGCGACCGTGCCCTCTGCAGAAGGCCATCTAGTCCGGGATAGTGGGCTAAAAATTGCTGGACAACCAGGTTCAACACGTGAGCCATACAAGGCACGTGTGTGACATTGCCCCGGCGAAGGGCCGCACCCAGGTTTGCAGCATTGTCGCACACGGCCTTCCCTGGTTTCAGGTCCAGTGGAGACAACCATTCATGAAATTGGTTCTCCAGAGCTGACCACAACTCCTCAGCTGTGTGACTCACATTTTCCAGACATTTCAAAGTAAAAACCGCCTGATGACGTTGAGCCCTACTGCCAGCATAGTAAGGAGGTGTGCAGGATCCCTTCTGCGCAGTTAGAAAGCTTGTGGCATGACCAGACAGGCTTTAGGTGCAGGTGGAGGACTGAGAGGAGGTTGAGGAGGCAGAAGCAGTGGAGGAACTTTGACATAAAGAGGATTGACGCACAACTTGTGGGGACGGCAAGACTTGGACAGCAGCACCTTGTCCTGCTGTCACCATAGTTACCCAGTGCCCAGTCAGCGACATGTAACGCCCCTGTCCATGCTTACTCGTCCAAGTGTCTGTGGTGAAATGCACCTTGTCACACACAGAGTTTCTCAAAGAAGCGGTGATGTTGTGTGCGACATGCTGGTGGAGCGCAGGCACATCTTTCTTTGAGAAGTAGTGCCGACTGGGCATCTGGTACTGGGGCACTGCGACGGACATAAGGTCTCGAAAATCCTCTGTGTCCACCAGGCGGAAAGGCAGCATTTCTGTAGCCAAGAGCTTGCAGATGGTGAAATTCAACCTCTTAGCTTTCTCATGGCTAGGAGGAAATGGTCTTTTACTTGTCTACATCTGAGGGACTGAGGGCTGGCTGTTGTGCTTAGACGGGGTTGATAAGGGTGTCCCCGGCAAACTGCCGGTCTGTGAGGAAGATGCAGGCGGACATGTTAGGTTGCCTTGATCCAAAGGTGGTGCTATCGATGTCGGACAGCGCTCAACACCAGCTGGTGTTACCACCTCCAAAGAAAATGATGATCTGCCAATCACGCTGGCTGTTGCGGGTAAAGAGGTGGCAGGTCTGCGTCCCAAAACAGGTGTGACTGCTGTCCCCCCAGTCACAGAGGATGAAGAGGCCGCAGATGCACAAGATGGGGCAGACGGTGGTTGGCCCGGCCGGCTAGGCCGCATTGTAGCACAGTGAACTTCCCACTGCAACTTATGCTTCATGTCCATGTGCCGGTTCATGCATGAAGAACTCAAACTATGTATTTTTTGGCCTCTACTTAGCTTTTGTTGACAAATGTTACAGATAACACGAGTTGGGTCATCTTTATCGATCTGAAAAAATGCCCAGGCTATGCAAGGCTTAGCACCCATGCGACCTGAAGAGCCACCACAACTTGTGGTCAGAGGCAGAGTTGTGTTTGAGGATGCAGTTGTTGAAGTGCTTCCAGTACTACGTCTCTGTCCAGGAAGGCGCAACCTGACCTCGTCGTCACTAGCATCCTCCTCCACCTCCTCTGCTGACCTCATCTCTTGGCTGACTGTGGGTTGACAGTAAGTGGGATCTCCAACCTCATCATCATCACCCTGTGTGTTATCACACCCGTCGTCCTCAGAGCCAACCTGTTCCTGCCCTGACAAAAAACTAAAGTTGTCGCTCCAATCTGGTATGAGTCTCATCATCGTCTTCCTCATTGTCTCCACCAACAGGAGTTACAGTTTGGGAATGAGGGTCTACATTATGGTCAGAACCTTCTGCGTCTGGTCCTGGATCCGACTCATAAAGATTCTGGGCATCAGTGCAGATCATTTCCTCGTCTGGATTCACAGAAGCGCTGGAGCCGACCTCTGCTTCCCAGGCTATAGTATGAGTAATCAGCTCTGCAGACTCAACCATCTGTTCTACCTCATACTCAGACGGGCAGCTGGAGATTTGGGAGCTGTGAGGAAGCAAGTGCGATTGGGGTGACACCGCTGAGGACTGGAGTATTTGTGATGTTGAAGTTGATGTGGAGGAGAGCACACTTAAAGGAGCACTTGATATCCGTTGAAGCACCTGCTGTTTTTGTGCCTCATCTGGAATGTGTAGCGATTGGCGTGGCCGTAAGAAAGGGATCTTATCACATTGTCCGCTAAAAGAAGTAGACATTTTAGTTTTGCTGGAAGATGGTCTTTCTTCTGCAGATGTTACTGTTGCTTTAACACCTACTCCACGGACAGAACCTTTTTTCCCCTTCCCAACACGCCTATTCCCCTTTCCACCAGCAGCAGGCCTTTTTCCACTCATTTTGGTGGTTAACTAATTCACAACTCTGGAGTTGTTTGCACAAAAAAACAATGGATGGGAACTGAGCAGAGCTGAGTGGCCAAACTGTGGTATTAGGCCAAAACTATTGTCTGGGTTAGATGCAGAAAAAAATTATATTCAATTTGCAACCTGATGGAGGTCAGTATAGATGGACTAATAGAACAAGTCCCACACACAGCTAGAAGCCCAAATATTTTTTCAGAGGTAGATGCAGAAAAAAATTATATTCAATTTGCAACCTGATGGAGGTCAGTATAGATGGACTAATAGAGAAAGTCCCACACACTGCTAGAAGGCCAAATATTTTTTCAGAGCTAGATGCAGAAAAATATTATATTCAATTTGCAACCTGATGGAGGTCAGTATAGATGGACTAATAGAACAAGTCCCACACACTGCTAGAAGGCCAAATATTTTTTCAGAGCTAGATGCAGAAAAATATTATATTCAATTTGCAACCTGATGGAGGTCAGTATAGATGGACTAATAGAACAAGTCCCACACACAGCTAGAAGCCCAAATATTTTTTCAGAGGTAGATGCAGAAAAATATTATATTCAATTTGCAACCTGATGGAGGTCAGTATAGATGGACTAATAGAACAAGTCCCACACACTGCTAGAAGGCCAAATATTTTTTCAGAGCTAGATGCAGAAAAATATTATATTCAATTTGCCACCTGATGGAGGTCAGTATAGATGGACTAATAGAACAAGCCCCACACACTGCTAGAAACCCAAATATTTTTTCAGAGCTAGATGCAGAAAAATATTATATTCAATTTGCAACCTGATGGAGGTCAGTATAGATGGACTAATAGAACAAGTCCCACACACTGCTAGAAGGCCAAATATTTTTTCAGAGCTAGATGCAGAAAAATATTCCATTCAATTTGCAACCTGATGGAGGTCAGTATAGATGGACTAATAGAACAAGTCCCACACACTGCTATAAGCCCAAATATTTTTTCAGAGCTAGATGCAGAAAAAACTTATATTCAATTTGCAACCTGATGGAGGTCAGTATAGATGGACTAATAGAACAAGTCCCACACACTGCTAGAAGGCCAAATATTTTTTCAGAGCTAGATGCAGAAAAATATTATATTCAATTTGCAACCTGATGGAGGTCAGTATAGATGGACTAATAGAACAAGTCCCACACACTGCTAGAAGGCCAAATATTTTTTCAGAGCTAGATGCAGAAAAATATTATATTCAATTTGCAACCTGATGGAGGTCAGTATAGATGGACTAATAGAACAAGTCCCACACACTGCTAGAAGGCCAAATATTTTTTCAGAGCTAGATGCAGAAAAAAATTATATTCAATTTCCAACCTGATGGAGGTCAGTATAGATGGACTAATAGAATGATGCTATGCCCAAAAGGTTTTACTTCACTAGGTGCAGTAAAAAAATTGGTATTCTATACACAGGTGGTGTAGCTTGCAACACAGATAGGCTACTCCACTGACTAACACACTCTGCAATAAGCCAAAAAGGATTAGCTTTGCTAGATTTAGCCAAATGCTGTGAAAAAAACTTGCACAGCACTGGCACAGACCTACCTGGCAAAAACTGATAGGAACTGATCTAACTTAGTCCTGAAAAGGACTGCATTTACAATTAGTCTTTACTCCCAACCTATCTATTTAAGAGCACAGACCTGCCTGATAAAAGTCATAGGAAATGCTGTAACCTAGTCCTTAAAAGGACTGCAATCACAACTATTCCCTAATCAGAAGCAATCTGTAGATATGTGCGAAAATTGGCTTGAAATTAACAAGGTATAGCTCACACAGCAACAGCAGTGCCGTCTAACACGCAGCTGCAGCAGTGAGAAAATGGTGGCGACGGGGAAAATGGCTGGGTCTTATAGGGCAAGGACATGTGACATACACTGCCAATGACACATGCCCTTGCTTGTGTGAAAAAAAGCACTTCGCTCCGTGTGTGCGCTGCTGATAGGTTGACAGATTGCACCTCCCCACTGTAAATGCGGGAAAGAGAAAAAAAAATGGAGATCTTCATTATTCCTGCAGAGATCCATCCCCTGCCCCTCCCCCCGCCCCGCTGTACACTCAAACTGCGTATTAACATTAATTTTCATCATTACTGAGAAAAAATCCAGTTATGATTTTGGTGCACGAACAGTTATCGAACATAACCTCGAACAGCCAAATTTTTTTCAAATCGTTCGTGTTCGCCGAACGGCTCGAACACCGCCCAAAACAGCTCGAATTTGAGATTGGCGAACAGTTCAAGTCGAACACTGCTCATCTCTATTACCTAAATTATAAATAGATCAGCAAACAGCTATTTCCAAACCATTTGATATAAGGGAGATCCAGTCCACATTGTTAACCCCTTAAAAGCCCAAGACGTACTAATACGTACCTGCGCCCTGGGCTTTAAGAGCCAGGTACGTATTAGTACGCCCTGTTGATTTCACCCCCACACACAGGCTGTGCGGGCGCGATCGCCGCCTGGTGTCAGCTGATTGTCACAGCTGACACCCGGTGCTATGTGCTGGGAGCGGTCCCACACTGATCCTGGCACATTAACCCCCGCAATGCTGCGATTGAAGTCGATCGCATCATTGCGGGGGCAAGGGGAGGTGATCGCGATCCAATGTCGTCATGACAACATACGCATCACCAGACAGCAGGAAGATACTTTGGTCATGCGCAGTGCATGACCAAAGTATCTTCTGCATCTGCAGCGCTGACAGCCTGTATAGCACAGGGATGGTGCTCCATCCCTATACTATACAGGCGATCAGAGTAAAAAAAGTGAAAGTCCCAAAGTGGGACAAAGTATAAAAGTAAAAAAAGTGTTAAAAAATGAAAAAAAAAAATAATTTTTGTAAAAATATTAAAAAAAAATAAAAAAATAATCCATATAAATAAAAATATAGTGTACCCATCAATAAATATTATTGTGAAAAAAAGCAAAACAGTAAAAGTACACATATTTGGTATCGCCGCGTCCGGAACGACCTGACCTATAAAATTGTCCCACTAGTTAACCCCTTTAGTAAACACGGTAAAAAAAAAACAATGCTATATCAGCATAACGCCAAACAAAAAATGGAATAACGTGCAATCAAAAAGACGAATATAAATAAAAATGGCACCGCTGAAAACATCAAGCCGCCATACAGCTCCATCAGCCGAAAAATACAAAAATTATAGCTCTCAGAATAAAGCGATGCAAAAAAATATTTTTTTCTATAAAATAGCTTTTATTGTGTAAAAGCACCAAAACATAGAAAAATTGTATAAATGTGGTACTGCTGTAAACAAACTGACCCGAAGAATAAAGCTGCCTTATTAATTTTACCACACGCGGAACAGCATAAAAAAATGAAAAAAACAAAACCATTCCTGAATTGTTGGTTTTTGTTTATTCTGTCTCTCAAAAATCGGAATGGAAAGAGATCAAAAAATGTCACGTGCCTGAAAATGGTACCAATAAAAAGTCAACTTGTCCCGCAAAAAACAAGCTGTCACATGACTCTGTCTGCCAAAATCTGGAAAAATTATAGCTCTCAAAATATGGAGATGCAAAAACTAGATTTTACAAAAAAATGCGTCTTTTAGTGTGTGACAGCTGGCAATCATAAAAACCCGATATGATTCTGGTATCGCTGTAATCGCACCGACCCGAAGAATAAAGTCATCTAATCACTTATACCGCACGAGGAACGGCGTAAAAAATAAACTCTAGGGTTAGGGTTACGGTTTGGGTTGTGCTAGGGTTAGGGTTAGGGTTGGACTAGGGTTAGGGTTGGGGTTGAGGTTAGGGTTGGGCTAGGGTTAGGGTTGGGGTTGGGGTTAGGGTTGGGCTATGGTTATGGTTGGTCTTTGGTTAGGGTTAGGGTTGGGCTAGGGTTAGGGTTGGGCTAGGGTTAGGGTTGGGGTTAGGGTTAGGGTTGGGCTAAGGTTAGGGTTGGGCTAGGGTTAGGGTTGAGGTTGAGGTTGTATTAGGATTGGGGTTAGGATTGGGATTTTTTTCAATAGTAAATAAAGAAGATGACGATATGATGACTAGTGTTGAGCGCAACTGCTCGCTACTTGAGTTTGCATCGGTTGCTCGGGTATGCACTGAGTATCGCGGGTGCTCGAGTGACATGCTCGAGTCTCCGCCCCATATGCTTCGCGGCCAAAAAAAACTCACGGGGATTGCCTGCCATGCACGAACGATCCCCGCATGGATGTTTTGGGGTGTCTAATAACTGTGAAACATGCGGGGGGGGACTCGAGCATGTCACTCGAGCATGCACGATACATGGTGCATACCTGAGTACCCGATGCAAACTCAAGTAGCGAGCACTTGCGCTCAAGACTAATGACAACTTATTCAATATGATGTTATCAAATTCTGTGTCGTACTTCTGGGTTCAAAATGTTCACTATACCCCTTGAAAATATCCTTGAGGAGTGTAGTTTCCAAAATGGGGTTACTTGTGGGGGGTTTCCACTATTTAGGCACATCAGGGGCTCTCCAAACGCGACATGGCGTCCGCTCTCAATTCCAGACAATTTTGCGTTCAAAAATTCACACAGTGCTCCTTCCCTTCTGAACTCTGCCGTGCGCCCAAACACTGTATTTTCCCCACATATGGGGTATTGCCGTACTCAGGAGAATTGCAAAAAAGTTGTTGGGGTCCATTTTCTCCTCTTACCCTTGTGAAAATAAAAAAATTGGGGCTAAAACATAATTTTTGTGGAAAAAGTTAGATTTTTTTTATTTTCACGGCTCCAAGTTATAAACGTCTGTAAAGCACTTGGGGGTTTAGGGAGCTCACCACACATCTAGATAAGTTCCCTATGGGGTCTAGTTTCCAAAATGGTGTCACTTATGGGGGGTTTCCACTGTTTAGGCACATCAGGGGCTCTCCAAACGCAACATGGCATCCGCTAATTATTCAAGCTAATTTTATAATCAAAAAGTCAAATGGCGCTCCTTCCCTTCCAAACCCTGCCGTGCGCCCAAACAGTAGTTTCCCCCCACATATGGGGTATCTGCTTATTCAGGAGACATTGCACAACAAACTGCATGGTGCAATTTCTCCTGTTACCCTTATGAAAATTGGGGGTTGAAAAACATTTTTGTGGGAAAAATGTGAAAATTTTATTTTTACGGCTCAATGTTATATACTTCTGTGAAGCACCTGGGGGTTCAAGGTGCTCACCACACATCTAGATAAGTTCCCTGAAGGGGAGTCAAAAAGTCAAATGTCGCTCCTTCGCTTCCGAACCCTGCCATGCACCCAAACAGTGTTTTTTCCCCAAATATGGGGTATCTGCGTGCTCAGGGGAAATTGCACAACAAATTTTGGGGTCCATTTTTTCCTGTTACCCCTGTGAAAATAAAAAATTTGGTCTAAAGTACTAAAGTAACATTTTTGTGAAAAAAGTTAAATGTTCCTGTGAAGCACCTGAAGGGTTAATAAAGTTCTTGAATGTGGTTTTGAGCACCTTGAGGGGTGCAGTTTTTAGAATGGTGTCACTTTTGGGTGTTTTCTGTCATAAAGACCCCTCAAAGTGACTTCAAATGTGATGTGGTCCCTAAAAAAATGGTTTTGTAAATTTTGTTGGAAAAATGAGAAATCGCTGGTCAACTTTTAACCCTTATAGCTCCCTAATAAAAAAAAAAATTGGTTCTAAAATTGTAGTGATGTAAAGTAGACATGTGGGAAATGTTATTTATTAACTATTTTGTGTGACATATCTCTCTGATTTAAGGGCATAAAAATTCAAATTTTGAAAATTGCTAAATTTCCGTTTTTTTCACAAATAAACACAAGTGAAATTTTACCACAATTATGAAGTACAATATGTCACAAAAAAAACTGTCTCAGAATCAGGGGGATCCATTGAAGCGTTCCAGAATAATTACCTCATAAAGTGACAGTGGTCAGAATTGTAAAAATTGGCCTGGTCATTAACGTGCAAACCTTGTGTTGTAAAGGGGTTAAATAACCCTATAGGGAAAGCCCCTGGCCCTGATGGTCTACCTGTTACATATTATAAGACCTTCTCTAAGATATTAGAACTTTCTTAAAATGTGTTAACAGAATACTCCAAGACGAGTCCTTTCCCCCTCAGTGAATGGAAGCTCACATCTCTTTTATACATAAAGAAGGTAAGTATCCAGAATGCTGTAGTAATTACAGACCGATATCCTTACTAAATGTAGATCTTAAAACATATGCTAGTATGCTAGTGTAGCACCCCGAGGGCTCGGCTGCTACAGGGGTATTGCACCTCGAACCAGAGGTGTGGTATTCCACTCCCGGGTAAGGATGGAGTGTGGACTAGAACTCAGTTAGCTGCATGCACCACACACACCCCATTTCCGAGGAACAGACCGACGGTACTCCCACTAGAAAGATGTGCAGGTACGACAGCTTCAGTTCCTGGCTGGAGTGGGGAGGGGGGGAGGAATATCCCAGTGGTGTAGGGGCAGATGGGAGTGGGTTTCTGGGCATAGGAAGGAGCCCATTGGTTGCTAGTCACCTGGGCTCGGGTGTCAGAGGGAGTATAAAAGGTGGGCACCATCTTAGGAGTGGGTTCAGTTCAGTCAGAAAGAAGAAGAGTGAGAAGAGGAGTGACAGGGAGCAGCAGCCCTGTCTGGGTGCTGCCCCTGGAGGGAGCAAGAGTGAAGAAGAAAGGAACAAGAAGCAAGGAAAGAATGAAACATAAGGAAAGGCCCAGAGACATGAAGCAAGAAGGAACCCGAACACGCTAGGAGTCAGCGGGTGAAGGGTTGGCAGATCAGGGTACCAGATCCCAAACTGGTGGAGGCCACTTATCCTCAGCCAGGAACCGGAGGTCGTGGCCACGTCTTGGCGCGACCACTCACTACACCCACCACGAAGGCACGCCACATAGGGTCAGGGAGACCGGAGAAAGGTTTCGCCACCAGAAGGCCCGAGGAAGCTGGACATGGGTGGGTCCCTAGTGGGGACGGCCAGAGAAAGGAACGGGGAAAGGAGTTCAAGGTCACACTCTGGAACTGCCTGGGGGTTGGTCGAGCCCCGTACCTGGTGGACGCAGCATGGCTCGGGTCGTCATCACCTGCAGGACTGACGTTAATAACAACTGTGAGTAAAGCATTGAAAACTGCAATCAGTCTCTGTGTTCCATCGCACCACCAGCACCATAGGTACCGGGACGCTCTTACTATCACTCCCTTCACCCGCACCAGCTGCCCTGAGGCTATACCTCTCCCGTTGGGGGTTATACCACCATAGCTGCACATATATACCATCGGCCTCAGCGGACTGTTTTGCAGTGGCGGCCTTGCGACCGCAAATCAACGGGTGGCGTAGTCGGACACTAATACCATCATACCAATAACTGCCACTTAGTTTGACCACCCTGGGCACGGACCGGGTCACCGCCACAAGAAGACTACTTCCCCCATCGGATCCGGCTCCGGGTACCCCCCCGCGCGCACGCGCGCCGCACTACAGCACTGGCCCAGGGGGCGAGTCACTAGCAAAACACATTGCTGACTATCTGCCAAGCCCCATTTCTTCAGACCAAACTAGCTTCATCAAGGAGGGGGGAGGGCAAGGATAACGCTTGGCGTGTTCTCCATTTAATGTAGTACTCTGTCCAACATAAACTTCCATTGGTGCTCTTAGGCACTGATGCGGAGAAAGCATTCAACAGGGTGGACTTGACCTTCCTACAAGAGGCACTTAGATGCTTTAATTTTCCCTCTGATGTTATAGCAGCAATACTCCAAATGTACAGTCATCCCTCAGCCAAAATCAAACTCAATAATTCCCTCACTAAACCATTTACTATAAATAATGGAACAAGGCAGGGCTGTCCCCTCTCCCCCCTTTTATTTATAATGGCGAAGGAACCCTTAATTAAATCCATCAACCAATGTTGTGAAATAGTGGGAGTAAACTTACATGGGATACACCACAAAACCATGGCCTTTGCTGATGACCATCTAATCACAATGACACGACAAAACAAGGGCATCCCAGCCCTTATGCAGATTGTGGAGAGGTATGGTTCCCTGTCCAATTTTAAAATAAACTTATCTAAATCTGAGGCATTGAGCATTAACATACCCACACAAACTATAGAACGCTATAAATCTCAATTTTCATTCTGTTGGTCCGATAATTACAACTCATACTTTGGCATTAAGATAGGTACATCCTATAGGGATCTATTTAATCTAAGCTATAAACCTCTTCTTGCATCAGTCATGAAACATACTAAGAGATCGAGAGCCCCCTATCTCTCCTGGATTGGTAGGAAAAACCTAATTAAAAGTATTCTATTGCCCCTTGCCCAAATTCATTTACTTATTCCAAATGCTACCCATCACATTATCAAAAACATACCTAACCAAAATCAATTCATTTTTCTTTAAATACATCTGGAACAAACACAAATCGAGACTTAACTCACATACCCTTTCGCTCTCTAAGAGATCGGGTGGTATGGGAGCTCCCAATTAGAGATGAGCGGTGTTCGACTAGAACTGTTCGCCAATCTCAAATTCGAGCTGTTTTGGGCGGTGTTCGAGTTGTTCGACGAACCCGAACGATTTGCAAAAAATTCGGCTGTTCGAGGTTATGTTCGATAACTGTTCGTGCACCAAAAGCGTGTCCTGCATGTCTGGCGCTATTTAGAGCACCAATCATGCAGGGATTGTCTGCCACTCACTGTAATGCCACAGCCATGGTGGTTGTGGCATTACAGTGATTGCCCAAATCGATGGGAACAGTGCCAACAGTGAAACATGAAAAGCCGGCAATTCAGCAGCGGCATACACCTGTACCCGACAATTTAGAACCGAAAGAATAGAGCTTCACACATAGATTAGATAGATATAAACATGTCAGCCACATATATACGAAGTACAGTGAAAGTGCTGCTTACTGTACTTGTCATTTAGCGTAAAGGATTTATCAAAAAAAATAATAGTGTTTTCATGCACCGTCTCTTTAAGAAAGCCGGCCGGCAATTCAGCATATGTACCCAACAATTTATAACAGACAGAATAGAGCTTCACACATAGATTAGATAGATAGAAACATGTCAGCCACATATATACGAAGTACAGTGACAGTGTTGCTTACTGTACTTGTCATTTAGCGTAAAGGATTTATCAAAAAAAATAATAGTGTTTTCATGCACCGTCTCTTTAAAAAAGCCGGCCGGCAATTCAGCAGCGGTACCCGACAATTTATAACAGACAGAATAGAGCTTCACACATAGATTAGATAGATAGAAACATGTCAGTCACATATATATGAAGTACAGTGATAGTGTTGGTTACTGTACTTGTCATTTAGTATTAAAATAAAGGATTTATTATTAAAAAAATTGGCGTGGGGTTCCCCTTAATTTTAGGCTCTAGCGGAGGTTAAGCAGACGGCTGGGGCAGATGTTTGAAGCCTGGGAAGGGGGTAATACCCACGGAGCTTCCCAGGCTACTAATATCAGCCCCCAGCTGAATACATAGCCTTTACTAGCTATTAAAATGGGGGACACCCCAAAAAAAATGACGTGGGGTCCCCCCTAATTTAATAGCTAGCAAAGGCTAGGCAGACAGCTGGGGGCTGATATTAATAGCCCAGGAAGGGAGCCATGAATATTGGCCCCCTCCCAGGCTAGAAACACCAGCCGTCAGCCGCCCCAGAAATGGCGCATTCATAGGATGCGCCAATTCTGGCACTTAGCCTCGCTCTTCCACGCTGCCCTGGTGCGGTGGCAGGGGGTAATAGGGTTGGGGTTGATGTCAGCTTATAATGCCAGCTGACATCAAGCCCAGGTTAGTAATGGAGAGGCGTCTATAAGACACCCCCATTACTAACCCCATAGTCAAAGTTAAAAAAAACACAAACACCCAGAATAAAGTCCTTTAATTGAAATAAAGACACAATCCTTTATTGTTCTAAATTAAACCATACTTACCGTCACGCCCATTCCAGCTGAAGCCAACGATCTCCTGCAATAAAAGAAAAATAATAAAGCAACCTCATCCTTACCTTTCCATGGTTCCCACGACAGCTTCAGCTCTGCTACATCGAGATGACAGGCTGGACCGCAGCAGAACGCTGCCATCCAGCCTGTCATCCCGCAGACACTGAGAAGCGCAGGCTTGCTTGCGCTGCTCAGCGTCTCTCTGTGACGACATCCAGATGAGCCGAGTTCATGTCCAATGAACTCGGCTCACCTCATGCACGTCACTGACAGCGTGGGAAAATTCTCACGCTGAAGCGGTGAGTGCAGGAGAATTCTCCCACGCTGTCAGTGACGTGCATGAGGTGAGCTCATGTCCAATGAACTCAGCTCACCTCCTGCACGTCACTGACAGCGTGGGAGAATTCTCCTGCACTCAGCGCTTCAGTGTGAGAATTCTCCCACGCTGAAGCGCTGAGTGCAGGAGAATTTTCCCACGCTGTCAGTGACGTGCATGAGGTGAGCCGAGTTCATTGGACATTAACTCGGCTCATCTGGATGTCGTCACAGAGAGACACTGTGGAGCGCAAGCAAGCCTGCGCTTCTCAGTGTCTGCGGGATGAGAGGCTGGATGGCAGCGTTCTGCTGCGGTCCAGCCTGTCATCTCGATGTAGCAGAGCTGAAGCTGTCATGGGAACCATGGAAAGGTAAGGATGATGTTGCTTTATTATTTTTCTTTTATTTCAGGAGATCGTTGGCTTCAGCTGGAATGGGCGTGATGGTAAGTATGGTTTAATTTAGAACAATAAAGAATTGTGTGTTTATTTCAATTAAAGGACTTTTTTCTGGGTGTTGTGTTTTTTTTAAATACTTTACTAGAAATTCATGGTGGTCATGTCTAATATTGGCGTGACCCCATGAATTTCGGGCTTAGGGCCAGCTGATAATGCCAAGCTGGCCCTAACCCCTTTATTACCCAGTGAGCCACCGCATCAGGGCCCTGGATGAGTTGGGTACAGCGCCAGAAGATGGCGCTTCTATGAACGCGCCATTTTCCGGGGTGGCTGCGGACTGCAATTTGCAGCGGGGGTGGCCCAGAAAGCTTGGGCCTCCCTGCGCTGCGGATTCCAGCCCCCAGCTGCCTAGTTGTACCTGGCTGGACACAAAAACAGGGCGAAGCCCCACGTCAATTTTCTTTAAATTATTTCATGAAATAATTAAGAAAAAAAGGGCTTCCCTATATTGTTGTGTCCGGCCAGGTACAAATAGGCAGCTGGTGGTTGGGGGCAGCCCGTTCCTGCCTGCTGCACCTGACTGGACACAAATATAGTGCGAAGCCCCACGTCAATTTTTTTTTAATTATTTCATGAATTTCCTGAAATAATTTAAGAAAATTGAAGTGGGGCTTCGCACTATATTTGTGTCCAGCCAGGTACAGCAGGCAGGAACGGGCTGCCCCCAACCACCAGCAGCCTATTTGTACCTGGCCGGACACAACAATATAGGGAACGCCTTTTTTTCTTAATTATTTCATGAATTTCATGAAATAATTAAAAAAAAAGTACGTGGGGCTTCGCCCTATTTTTGTGTCCAGCCAGGTACAACTAGGCAGCTGGGGGCTGGAATCTGCAGCGCAGGGAGGCCCAAGCTTTCTGGGCCCCCCCCCGCTACAAATTGCAGTCCGCAGCCACCCCGGAAAATGGCGCGTTCATAGAAGCGCCATCTTCTGGCGCTGTACCCAACTCATCCAGGGCCCTGGTGCGGTGGCTCACTGGGTAATAAAGGGGTTAGGGCCAGCTTGGTATTATCAGCTGGCCCCAAGCCCAAAATTCATGGGGTCACACCAGTATTAGACATGACCACCATGAATTTCTAGTAAAGTATTTAAAAAAAACACAACACCCAGAAAAAAGTCCTTTAATTGAAATAAAGACACAATTCTTTATTGTTCTAAATTAAACCATACTTACCATCACACCCATTCCAGCTGAAGCCAACGATCTCCTGCAATAAAAGAAAAATAATAAACCAACCTCATCCTTACCTTTCCATGGTTCCCACGACAGCTTCAGCTCTGCTACATCGAGATGACTGGCTGGACCGCAGCAGAACGCTGCCATCCAGTCTGTCATCCCGCAGACACTGAGAAGCGCAGGCATGCTTGCGCTCCTCACTGTCTCGCTGTGACGGCATCCAGATGAGCCGAGGTCATGTCCAATGAACTCGGCTCACCTCATGCACGTCACTGACAGCGTGGGAAAATTCTCACGCTGAAGTGCTGAGTGCAGGAGAATTCTCCCACGCTGTCAGTGATGTGCATGAGGTGAGCTCATGTCCAATGAACTCAGCTCACCTCCTGCACGTCACTGACAGCGTGGGAAAATTCTCCTGCAATCAGCGCTTCAGCGTGAGAATTTTCCCACGCTGTCAGTGACGTGCATGAAGTGAGCCGAGTTCATTGGACATGAACTCGGCTCATCTGGATGTCGTCACAGAGAGACGCTGAGCAGCGCAAGCAAGCCTGCGCTTCTCAGTGTCTGCGGGATGACAGGCTGGATGGCAGCGTTCTGCTGCGGTCCAGCCTGTCATCTCGATGTAGCAGAGCTGAAGCTGTCGTGGGAACCATGGAAAGGTAAGGATGAGGTTGCTTTATTATTTTTCTTTTATTGCAGGAGATCGTTGGCTTCAGCTGGAATGGGCGTGATGGTAAGTATGGTTTAATTTAGAACAATAAAGGATTGTGTCTTTATTTCAATTAAAGGACTTTATTCTGGGTGTTTGTGTTTTTTTTAACTTTGACTATGGGGTTAGTAATGGGGGTGTCTTATAGACGCCTCTCCATTACTAACCTGGGCTTGATGTCAGCTGGCATTATAAGCTGACATCAACCCCAACCCTATTACCCCCTGCCACCGCACCAGGGCAGCGTGGAAGAGCGAGGCTAAGTGCCAGAATTGGCGCATCCTATGAATGCGCCATTTCTGGGGCGGCTGACGGCTGGTGTTTCTAGCCTGGGAGGGGGCCAATATTCATGGCTCCCTTCCTGGGCTATTAATATCAGCCCCCAGCTGTCTGCCTAGCCTTTGCTAGCTATTAAATTAGGGGGGACCCCACGTCATTTTTTTTGGGGGGTCCCCCATTTTAATAGCTAGTAAAGGCTATGTATTCAGCTGGGGGCTGATATTAGTAGCCTGGGAAGCTCCGTGGGTATTACCCCCTTCCCAGGCTTCAAACATCTGCCCCAGCCGTCTGCTTAACCTCCGCTAGAGCCTAAAATTAAGGGGAACCCCACGCCAATTTTTTTAATAATAAATCCTTTATTTTAATACTAAATGACAAGTACAGTAACCAACACTATCACTGTACTTCATATATATGTGACTGACATGTTTCTATCTATCTAATCTATGTGTGAAGCTCTATTCTGTCTGTTATAAATTGTCGGGTACCGCTGCTGAATTGCCGGCCGGCTTTTTTAAAGAGACGGTGCATGAAAACACTAATATTTTTTTTAATAAATCCTTTACACTAAATGACAAGTGCAGTAACCAACACTGTCACTGTGCTTCTTATATGTGTGACTGACATGTTTCTATCGATCTAATCTATGTGTGATGCTCTATTCCTTCTTGTCTAAATTGTCGGGTACCGGTGTATGCCGCTGCTGAATTTGCCGGCCGGCTTTTTTAAAGAGAGTGTCTTCTGAGCAGTTTGTCAGCTTTTGGACACCTTTGCAGGTGTTTTCTATGTGTTTCTATGTGTTTTTGTTTGCCTGCCATTGGTTTTAACGATGTTCGACGGTGTTCTAAGGTGTTCGACGAACTGTTCGACGAACAGTTCCTCGAACATCCCGGTGTTCGACGAACCGAACCGAACCCGAACACTACGGGGGTGGCTCAACACTACTCCCAATATCCATTTTACTACCAAGCAGCCACACTTTCCAGGACTATTGATTGGATCAGAAAACTGCAGCGGAAACCCTAGCTCAATATGGAGGAACATATGTTTCCCATTCCGTTACGCTCCATAATCTTTTCGTCCCCCGCCTTAACACATAAAAACACATTTCACAATCTTCTAACCTGTACAATGGCTAATTGCTGGAGATCAGTTGCAGATTCTCTCTCTCCTCCCCTTTCCCCTTTATCTCGAGTGCCGGACTTTATGGCGTCAAGCTTAGAGAAATCCATGGTACATAATATAAGTAGAAACCCAGATGCTTCCCCCTTAATAGATCACCTATTAAAGGATGGCTCTTTTAGTCCCTATCAGGAAATGAAGGCTTTACCCACACTATCCAATATTACTTTTCTTCACTACAAATCTTTAAAAAAGACAGTGCTTCAGACAATGACTTATGGTGACCCCTCTAGACCACTCACCACATATGAATTTGCATGTCTCTACAATATATTGCTTAAAAGAGATATTCCTCAGAAGAGCACACATATATAATTTTTAACATGCCCCCCTACATTGTGTTAGAGTCCAAGGAAACTTCTATAAAATAATTACTCAATGGTATACAACACCTCTTCAGTCCCATAAATGGTTCCCCTCCACCTCCGACCTTCGCTGGAATTGTGAAAGAGATAAAGGATCCTACCTTCATATGCGGTGGTCTTGCCCGGTCATTCAAGAATTCTGGAAGATAGTCTCTCAAACCCTGACAGAACTTCTCCACATGCTCATAAAACTAACTCCTGAACAAATATTTTTAAATTTCCCAATTAAATCCAATAATAAAACCCTATCCAAACTAGTTTCTTTTGTTCTAGCAGCTTGTAAACTCCTTATACTGCCATTATGGCACACAACTAATATTCCAAATAAGAAACAATTACTCCTCAAGATCGATCAATTATACCATACTGAAAAATTAGCTGCTCTCTGACTACATAACCTAACTTCTTTCCATTGTGTGTGGACACCTTGGCAGAATTACAGAATCTTAGCTAACTTTTTATCTCTTGGCACGTAGCCTCTATTAATAACGCTATGATAATACTAGGCAACATCTGGACCACCCCCCTTGCTTCTACACCCATCTCCTCTTCAACTTCCTCCATCTATTCCCCAAACAGCATTTTTTTCCCCTCATACTTCAATTGTTCTAGTTGTTTCACATAATCTGTTTCTTTTCTGTAATGTTTTATTCCAAAATACTTGGAAAATCTTGAATTGTCATACCTAATTTCATTAGCTTCGTTGTTTCAATGACTATAATATACTCTACGAGAAATATTTTTATTCCTCTTAATTCATTTGTATTCCAAACATTCGATTGATATGACCTAAAACCTTTACGATCCAATTCAATTGATGTTGTATTACTCTTTGTTGTTCCTGACTTTCAATAAACAAAACATTGAAAACAAAACAAAATGTTAGCAAATGAACAAAATAGATTTTTTTACTCTGCAGAAGCTCTGCATACAGCTAAATTTCAACCCCACAAAATGACAAGGTGGGCTACTATGGCTTGGTGTATCACATTGGCAAGTGAAAAAAATAGATTTTTAAAGGAGTACTACAGACTTCTATGACATGAGCCCTGCTATCTTTGTCTGGACCACAGTAATGGCACAAGAAAAAAAAATCTGCTGGAAAGTCGATTTCACAGACACACATGATACTAGCTATCTAAACTATCTGACTTAGAAGCAACCGCCTATCTAACTAGCTAAAATATAATGAATCCAGGAGCAGAGTCAGCAGCAGCCTCTGTGACTTTAATCAGAAAATGGCGCTAACACAACATGTCCGCTCTTTGTATAGAGAGGACCTGTGATTTCAGCAGCCAATGGCACAAGTCCTTGTGCCTGGACAGTGTGGATGCTTCCTGCGTCCTGATTGGCTAGCTGTGATTTGCACACATAAAGTTATGGGAAAAAAAAAAGATTTCAAGCATGGCGCTGCTCTGAGCTCCTGTCAGCTCTCCCCAACCCCTCCCCTCATCAAACACGTCCCTCTGCTCACGAATCCGAATGTGCCACTCAAGAGAAGTGATGAGTGAATATGTTTGAAAAACGATTACAAGTTTCAAATTCGGCA
The DNA here is from genome assembly GCF_046119375.1 of Phyllobates terribilis. Taxonomy (NCBI): domain Eukaryota; kingdom Metazoa; phylum Chordata; class Amphibia; order Anura; family Dendrobatidae; genus Phyllobates; species Phyllobates terribilis. The sequence continues at coordinate 976,737,586 of NW_027362761.1, read as the reverse complement.
CGAATATGGCACATTCGGATTCGTGATTGGAAACCCAAGCATTTTCTCTTAAAATCGGCAAAAATTTGTAAAATTGATTGAAAAAGTGTTTGGAAATTATTGCGTTGAAACTAAATTTTTTTTAACACTTTGGCTAGCATAGTGGAGGTGTATGATGTGTGAGTGATACAGTCCGCCATATGTTAACTTGTCAACATATGTCACCTTGTCAAGATATGCTAGCATGCTAGTAAAATGCATTGCTGAATATCTGCCCAGCCTTATTTCTTCAGAACAAACTGGCTTCATCAAGGGAAGGGAGGGCAAGGATATCACCTGGCGTGTTCTCCATTTAACGTAGTACTCTATCCAACATAAACTCCCATTGGTGTTCTTAGGCAGCAATGCAGAGAAAGCCTTCGACAGGGTGGACTGGACCTTCCTACAAACATATTCGGATTATAATGAGGGCAATCTGGGCTACCGCCCGGGGCTCCGGGGCTCCAGGGAGCCCGGGGCTCCGGGGCGTCCATGGCCAGATTGCCCTCATTATAATATGTGCGGCACCGCGGCACATACTGGCAGTCAGAGGTGGGGGGCCCCTGGACCGCTCCCCCAGCAGCGGCGCACGGCTGCTACTTCTTCTTCGGCCGGGCCAGCACTGCACCTGTTAACTTCCCTGTGTACTGGCCCGGCCGAGTCACAGCTAGGAGACACGGCCCTGTGTGCGGCCATGTCTGCTAGTGTGACGTCACGCAGTGCGTGCTGCACTGCTGCATCGGAGAGGAGCTGGAGGACTGGAGCCGAGCCGGGGGATGGTGAGTGTGTATGTGTGAGAGTGTGTGTGTGTGAGTGATTGAGTGAGTGAGTGTGTGTGTGTGTGTGTGCAGGCAGATATCATTGTGTGATGTCTGTTTATATGTATTTTTGTGTTTCAAATGTGTTTGTACATGCGTTTTTCCTGCCAGGGACAAGCGGATATGAAGCGTTCTTCACATGCATTTCCGCATGCGGGTTGTCAAGCGCTTTCCAATCGATTTTAGCATCACTTGGAAAAGTACTTGACAACTTGGTCACACTATATAAATCCATGCAACCGGCATTTATATAGTGTGACCGTAAAAGAATGGTAAAAAATAAATATATACTTACCTTCTGATGGCCTGCCGACGTCAGCGGTCGCGTGACCCGTCACATGACTAAATGACGTTACCACAGGTTACCACAGGTCCTTTAGTCTACCGCGAACTGCCGGAAAGCCAGGACACATCGGATAAAGACACCGGGGGCCATCAGAAGGTAAGTATAATGTATATTTTTTAGTTTATTCTTTTTTTTACAGGTTCTATGGTACCCAGGTCCGGAGGAGAGTCTCCTCTTCTCCAGACCCGGGTACCATCCGCACATTGAAACACATGGAATCTTAGCAGAATTACAGAATCTCCACTAACTTTTTATCTCTTGGCACGTAGTCTCTACTAATAACGCTATGATAATACTAGGCAACATCTGGACCACCCCCCTTGCTTCTACACTCTTCTCCTCTTCAACTTCCTCCCCCTATTCCCCAAACAGCATTTTTTCCCCCTCATACTTCAATTGTTCTAGTTGTATCAAATAATCTGTTTCCTTTCTGTAATGTTTTATTCCAAAATACTTGAAATTGTCATACCTAATTTCATTCGCTTTGTTGTTTCGATGATTATAATATACTCTACGAGAAATAGTTTAAGGCTTTGTACCCACGATGAAGAAATGCTCCGGATTTTTTCCTGAGCATTTCTGCATCTCTCTGGCAGAAAAAACGCATGCGGATTGTACATGCGGATTGTACATGCGTTTTTCCTGCCAGGGACTTGCTGATATGAAGCGTTCTTCACATGCATTTCCGCATGCGGGTTGTCAAGCGCTTTCCAATCGATTTTAGCATCACTTGGAAAGTGCTTGTTAACTTGGTCACACTATATAAATCCATGCAACCGGCATGGATTTATATAGTGTGACTGTAAAAGAATGGTATAAAATAAAAAAATAAATCTATACTTACTTTCCAATAGCCCCCGCAGTTTTTGTTCGCTCAGTCCTGGCTTGCCAGCAGCTCGCGGTACACTACACTGAAGGACCTGCCGTCACATGACTATGACGTCAGCGCAGGTCCTTCAGTCCACCGCGATCTGCCGGCAAGTGAAGACAAGGAGACCGGGGGCCATCAGAAGGTAAATATCATATTTATTTTTTATTTTATTCTTTTTTTACAGGTTCTATGGTACCCGGGTCCGAAGGAGAGTCTCCTCTCCTCCACACCCGGGTACCATCCGCACATTGAAACGCATGGATTCCGCATGTAGAGATCCAGTGATGCGGAATCCAAGTGTTCGAATGAAAGTCAATGGGGGCGAAAACGCAGCGATTCTACAAAATAATTGGTAGTGCTGCATTTTTTTCCGCAATGATAACCCGCAGCGGAAATTTCTGCATGGGGATTATAATTTTGGAACACGGCAGGCCTTCTACATTGCGTTTTTTAAGCGTTTCTGCAGCGTTTTTGCCGCTGCGGAAACGCTTAAAAAACGCATCGTGGTCAGACAGCCTTATTCCTCTTAATTCATTTGTATTCCAAACACTCGATTGATATGACCGAAAACCTTTATGATACAATTCTATTGATGTTGTATTACTCTTTGTTGTTCCTGACTTTCAATAAACAAAACATTGAAAACAAAACAAAATGTTAGCAAATGAACAAAATATATTTTTTTACTCTGCAGGAGCTCTGCATACAGCTGAATTTCAACCTCACAAAATGACAAGGTGGGCTACTATGGCTTGCTGTATCACATTAGCAAGTGAAAAAAATAGATTTTTAAAGGTGTACTCGTGCATGGAGCACAATAGAAGCAGTGCACAACAGACTTCTATGACATGTGTCCTGCTGTCTTTGTCTAGACCTCAGTAATGACACAAGAAAAAAAAATCTGCTGGAAGGTCGATTTCACAGACACACAGGACACTAGCTATCTAAACTATCTGACTTAGAAGCAAATGCCTATCTTACTAGCTAAAATCTAATGAATCCAGGAGCAGAGTCATCAGCAGCCTCCGTGACCTGCTTTAATCAGAAAATGGCTCTAACACTACATGTCCACTCTTTATATAGAGAGGACATGTGATTTCAGCAGCCAATGGCACAAGTCCTTGTGTCTGGACAGTGTGGATGCTTCCTGTGCCCTGATTGGCTAGCTGCGATTTGCACATAAAGGTAGGGGGAAAAAAAAAGATTACAAGCACGTGCTGCTCTGAGCTCCTGTCAGCTCTCCAGGTCTAAACTGTAAGTAAGGGTTGATTCTAGAGGAGCAATAGTGAAGCAGGTTTGCTCAGCATGGCGTTCAGGACACGACCCTCACTCATTTCCTAACGTGATACAGTGTGACATGCACAAGTAGTGCTGTTGCTTTAAAAGCATTCAGCAACTATTAGAAGTAACACAAGCACAGGAGACAGGAAGTGTTGTGCTCCAGGAGCATCCAGCAACTAGAGGGATTAACACAGCCACAGGAGAAGGAAAGTGTTTTAGCAGCGCCCCAGGGGGATTGTATGGAAGTTGTTTACTGTCTGGCTGGAGCTGAAGAGAAAGGTGGTGTGTGTGTTCTGTATCTCACAGAAGCGCCCCTGCAAGTGAAAAGGATTCAAGTCAGGAGTGAAGCTAAGCACAGGTCGGGTAGAGTTCCTGAACTAGCAGTGCAGAGTATTGTCAGGCAGAAAGATAAGGACTGGAAGAAATGGTGTCACAGGCATCATGTCTCTCAGCAAAGCCCCCTCCTCCATCTCATTGTGCTGTAAAGAATGCTGTGTTCATTAATGTGCCTTTGCATTTGAACTGTGCTGTCCTGTACTACTGGGAAGACTGTGAACTGCTGTGCTGCTAAGGAAACTGTGCTGTTTGTCACTGGAGCCTGTTGCTCATAAGACTTAACTTGCACTGGCTGTGTGGCTTCTTATTAAATGCTACTGTTCTACCGTTTATGAGGACTTTTGTCAAGTGTGTCTGGTCAGCAAGTGAAACAACCTACGTGTCTGTGCCTGAGGGTCAATACCCCTGCGTGCCTGAGAGAAGCTGCAGCACATGGTCTATGGTCACCCTGAGTAACCGGTCCCCCAGGATTCCAAAGAATTCATGTAACCTGTCTCGCCCCTATCTGAACCTATCGGCGTGCGTGTTAAATTGGTGGCCCGTATGGGGTATCCTGAGCGGGAATTAGCGTGTAGAGGGAGAAGAGGAAAAGTGTCTGGAAAAACACAGCAGCAGAGCACCTCAACTCAAATCTGCTACACCAGTTAAAGGGGACCAGCCCTAAAGAAAACTCACTAGCAGCAATAGATATGGGAATCCAAATGAACAGAATAAGTGAGCTGCTTCTTCAGTTAACCTGTGAAGAATTGAGAACAGTAGCAGAACATATAAAGATGTCAGAAGAACAGATTTCTAAAGCACACAACCGCAGGCAACTGTTAGCTGCCATTAATGAAAAAATGGATGAGCTGGGAGAGAAAGAAGCTGAAGACGTCATGGGGACATTCCTCCAGGAACGAACACAGTTTCTAACCAGGTTGATTTTGGAGGATGGAGGGACGGCACCAATTACCAAAAGCGGGAATCTCCGTCCACTGGCTTAACTACAGGAATTGAAAGAACAATTCAAAGCCCTAACAACAGCCCTGCAGGAATCGACCTAAACCTCTGAATTGGTGATAGATTCAGACAGGACCTTTAACCAGCTTGGGTTAGATAAATAAGGGAGACAGTCCTCTCTAACATCACAAATCACCATAAGGAAAGAATTCAAGATCCTGGGACAGATTGGAGCGTGTGAACAGAAAGAGAGACTGTCTTATAAGAACTTGTTGCACCAGATCGATGCAGGCTTACAGAAAGGCAACCAGCCAGATAAGATCGTTGAGGGGTTGGTGAAAGCGATCAGCCCAGGACTGAACCTCCATAGTATGCTAGAAATGAAGAGTCAATTAACCTTGCAACAGCTGAAGATGATTTTAAACTTCAGAATTGTTCTCACAGAAAAATAATGAATCACCCCAAAGTTTATTGTTCAGAGCAATTGAACTGAAGGATAGACTGTTGTTAAAAGACAGGAGGTTACCAGTGGGGGGGCGACTGGAAACCGCAACATGGAGGAGGCCCCAGAAGCAAATCCAAATCTCACCAAACCCTAGAACAGTGCATGAGGTAAAATGGCTGCGTCAGTACTATCCACAAGTGTGTACCCATCTACAACAGCTGCAAGGGAGACAGGGGCATCAGTTACTTAATGCCCAGTGTGGAGGTCACATGATGTACTATTGGGAGGAGGATTCCTCGGTCAGTAAAGATAGCCTCATCAAACTAATTGGTAAAAGATGCTTTATACAGTGCCAGCTAGATGGACTCCTTGTAAAAGCACTGTGGAACACAGGAGCCCAAGCAAGCCTTTTAAATGAAGAAAGGAGAAGGCGCTACCTGCCACACACTTGCCTTCGGTCACTAAAAGAACTCTTGGGACCAGTGGAACTCCACGGCAAAGCCGTCAACCAGTCCGAAACCCCTTTCATAGGCTGGGTGGAAGTGACTTTCCAACTCAGGGCCACAAAGAACAGCAACACCATTGAGCTTTTGGTACCTTTTTTTGTGACCAGTGATCAGAACGTGGCAGAGGATCCTATCCTGGGTTATAATGTAATCAGTGAAGTCATCATGAAACACAAGGCAGGGGCGCTGGTGGAGGATGCAATCGCCACATTGCTCGCCATACTCTATGTGATTCATAGAGTAAAGAAAGCACAGAATACAATGGACCTAAAAGAAGTCAAGGTAGGCTGGCGCTCAACCATCATCCCTGCAAACCAAATGGTGGGGGTGAGGTGTGGAGTCTGGGTAGAACTGGAAGAAAAGTCCAGAAAAGACTGTTCGTGCCAAAAGACTCCTTAGAACTTCCGGAAGGCCTAGTTCAAGGTGAAACTGTGCTTACGATTCCTACTCGTGGGTTTGCTCGAGTGACAGTACCGGTGATGAATACTACGAGACATGAAATTAGACTGGGATCCAAAGACTGTGTTAGGTCACATCGAAACCCTTAAAACAGTATATCCAGCCAGTGTGAGACCCGCCCACGGGTCTACAGAGAATTCAGTCTCCCCACCAAGGAACAAGAGTTGCCCAGGGGAAGAAATTGCACGACCCAGCTCGGAGTCCTGGGATCCCCCAACACCCCTGGAACACTTGTGTGCTGAAGATCGAGCGGTAGCAAAACAGATGCTGAGAGAAGAGTGTCATGCATTCTCCAAATATGACTCTGATATAGGCTGTATCCTGTCATTGCAGTTGAAAATATATTTGACAGACACGACCCCAGTAACCAGAAGTTACATGTCTGTGCCAAAACCATTACATCGTGAAGTTAAAGAATATTTACCAGATCTCATCAACAGAGGTTGGGTCCAAAAGTCAAAGTTGTCTTATTCCTCTCCTATTGTCTGTGTTAAGAAGAAGGACGGAACGTTGAGACTCTGTTGTGATTACCAGGAACTAAACCGAAAGTCAGTACATGATCGACACGCGATACCAAAGATCCAAGATATGCTGGATAGCCTATCAGGAAGCACCTGGTTCTCTGTCCTGGATCAGGGCAAGGTATACCACCAAAGGTTTGTCAAAGAATCCAGTAGGCCCTTGACAGCATTCATCACACCGCGGGGATTATATGAGTGGATCCGCATACCGTTTGGGCTCAGTTCGGCTCCAGCAGAATTCCAGAGGAGCATGGAGACATATTTAGAAGGATTGAGGGACAATATCTGCCAGCCGTACTTGGATGACAATGTGGTACACAGCAAAACCTTCCGGGAGCATGTTGAACACGTGAGTACCATATTAAAACGGTATCAACAACACAGAGTTAAGTTGACCCCAAAGAAGTGGGGTCAAAAGACAAGTCCGATTTCTAGCGAAAATTGTGTCCAGAGATGAATATACCATGGACCCAGCAGAAATCGCTCCGGTACTGGCCTTAAAAGACAAGTGTCCCTCTACAGTCGGGGAGTTGAGGCAGATATTAGGATTCCTCTCCTACTATCGTACGTACGTTCGGAACTTCTCCAGGATTGCCGACCCACTATACCTCCTCTTGGGGGGGACGACAGAAACAACAACACCCACGGAGAAAAAGAAGAACGCAGGTAGGACCGGGCTTAAAAGAAACAACGCTGTTTCGTCCCAACAGCTCATTCTCTGGACAGCAGACCACCAGGAGGTATTGGAAGAACTAGTAGACTACCTGGTAAAACCACCCATCTTGGAATATCCTGATTTCAATCTACCATTTGTTCTTCATTGTGACGCTTCTCATATTGTTCTGGGAGCTGCCCTGTATCAGCATCAATATGTAAAAATGAGAGTCATTGGTTATGGTTCTAGAACGTTGACAGACGCCGAGAAGAATTACCATCTACATTCCGGAAAATTGGAGTTCCTGGCATTGAAATGGGCTATCTGTGAACAACTTAGAGATTATCTTTACTACAGCAAAGAGTTTGAGGTATACACTGACAACAACCCTTTGACCTATGTCCTTACTACAGCCAAACTGAATGCAAGGGTCAGAGATGGGTCGCTGAACTAGCTGACTTTAATTTCAGCATCAAGTACAGGCAAGGAAAATGCAATGCGGATGCTGACGGATTGTCAAGAATGCCACTAGAGCCTGAGGAGTTCATGCAAGAATGCTCAGACTAAGTCGATCTGGAAGTAATTAAGAGCATTGCCCAATCAGTACAAGCTTATCAAGAGGAAGACACACCATTGTAGTGTCCGTTGATGGTGGAAACCACCATAAAAGCAAGAGAACAAGATCACTCCCAGTCTATTCAACAACTACCAAAAGGGAAAATCCGTAGAGCACAACGGGAAGATCAGTTAATTGGTAGAATACTACTTTATATGGACCAAAATCGGTTTCCAAGTAAACGGGAGAGAGACCATGAGTCACCAGCAGTATCTGTTTTAATTAAAGAATGGATGAAGCTCTACCTCAGTGAAGACGGTATCCTGCATCATAAAGGAGGACAAAACCAGCAGTTGGTACTACCCAGAGTATTCCGTAGGTTGGTCTTTAAAGAACTCCATGAAAACAAGGGACACCTGGAGGTGGAAAGGACAACAAATTTGATCCGTGAACGTTTCTTCTGGCCGTACATGCAGAGAGATATTGAGAGGTACGTGACCAGGGAGTGTGGGTATCTGAAAGATAAACGTCCCAACACATCAACTCGGCCACCTATGGGCACCATCCAAACTACGTATCCATTTGAAATGGTCTCAATAGACTTTCTACATCTCGAGACGTGCAAGGGTGGTTACGAATACATCTTGGTGGTGATGGACCATTTCACTTGATTTGCTCAAGCATATACCACCACCAATAAATCAGGTTGAACAGCAGCAGAGAAGATCTTCAATGATTTTGCTTTGAGGTTTGGGTTCCCTGCGAGGTTACACCACGACCAAGGAAGAGATTTGGGAACCAGCTCTTTGCCAAGCTAGGAAAGTACTGTAGAATTCAGAGATGCCACACAATGCCCTATCACCCAGAAGGTAATGGACAAGTGGAACATTTTAACTGAACATTATTGTCGATGTTGCGCACTTTAACAGCTGATGAGAAGAAAGACTGGAAGAGTTCTCTGTCAAAAGTAGTACATGCCTATAACTGTACAAAGAGCGATGCAACGGATTACTCACCTTTTTTCCTATTGAGTGGACAATCGCCAAGACTGCCAATCGACATCATGTTTGATACTCCGGTGTCAGAGACTTACAGAACGTATCTGGAGTACGTTCGGAAATGGAGGGAATGGATGGCAGAGGCATACAACATAGCGTCGAAAGTGGTTACGCAAGGACAGAGGAAGAGTAAGGAGTACTATGATCGAAAATGTTATGGAGCAGAATTGGCACCGGGAAGCCAGTTGCTAGTCAAGAACGTACATGAGAAAGGCAGTCCAGGAAAACTTTGTTCATACTGGGAAGACAAGGTGTATGTGGTCGTAAGAAGGAAAGCTGATGACAACCCAGTGTATGAAATCTGATTGGAAATGGGAGACAAGAAAACCAGAATAGTCCATCGGAATTTACTACTACCCTGTGATTATCTCCCACCACAACAAGACTTCCTAGAAGTAGACCGACATCGTCCGAGTTCGACTAAGGGACCACCATAGACTGAAGCTCCAGAGGTGGATAGTGACCTTGAAAGTTCCGATGGAGAAGAACACACTATTGTATTTCTCGGACCGGCAAGGAGAGGGATGTACCGTCCTCAGGAGAGTGAACTAAGTCCTGAGGCGCCAGAGTTCGTACCGTGGAGAACAGATGAAGTCCAATTCAGATCTGATGATCAAACACTGGCCACTGAAGAGACCGATCGACACTCAGGAGGAGTGGAATTACAAAACAAGCGACTCAGGAGAAGTACAGGAACTAAAAAGGCAGCTACAAGAGCATCTGAGGAAGCACGGGAAATGAGTGCGGTGGAAGAAACTTCTGTGACCGAAGAACTCGTGGTCTCTGAGGAACAACCCACCAGGAGGATGTCGACTCGAGAAGTGAGGAGGCCCGTGATGCTGACGTATGAGATATTTTGTGAACCGAGTCAAGTGCCAAGGACTGTCAACTGGAAACCGGTATCTCTGTCTACAGACCAGGTAAGCCCACTTGAGTGGTATTCACCACCGAGAGGCAGTATGGAAGATGTTGCCTGGTGGAAAGAATTGTTTTCATGCTTTGATTTCCCTTAAAGACTTTGTATAAAACGAAGAACTGTTAAAGCATAGAGAAAGAGAGCTGGTTGAAGACATACGAAAAGCTCCAGGTGAATAGATGCTGATTGTTTTAATTGTGTTAATTGTTTATTTCTTACAGGCATCCTACAAGAAAGAGGTCGCAAGATTCGGTTGAGATCAATGTTTATGAACTTTATACCAATTTCACAATGCCAATTGGAATATAAAGTTATCCAACTTTCACCACTGTCTCAGAATTGGTCAGATTGACCAATTAAGATGAATGTTGAGGACGACATTCAAAAAGGAGGGAAGAGTGTGACATGCAGAAGTAGTCCTGTTGCTTTAAAAGCATTCAGCAACAATTAGAAGTGACACAAGTACAGGAGACAGGAAGTGTTGTGCTCCAGAAGCATCCAGCAACTAGAGGGGTAAACAAAGTCACAGGAGAAGGGGAGTGTTTTAGAAGAGCCCCAGGGGGATTGTGGGGAAGTTGTTTACTGTATGGCTGGAGCTGAAGAGAAAGGTGGTGTGTGTGTTCTGTATCTCACAGAAGCGCCCCTGCAAGTGAAAAGGATTCAAGTCAGGAGTGAAGCTAAGCACAGGTCAGGTAGAGTTCCTGAACTAGCAGTGCAGAGTATTGTCAGGCAGAAAGATAAGGACTGGAAGAAATGGTATCACAGGGATCATCTCCCTCGGCAAATCTCCCCCCCCTCCTTTATCTCACTGTGTTGTAAAGAATGGTGTGTTCATTAATGTGCCTTTGCATTAGAACTGTGCTGTCCTGTACTACTGGGAAGACTGTGAACTGCTGTGCTGCTAAAGAAACTGTACTGTTTGTTGTCACTGGAGCCTGTTGCTCATAAGACTTAACTTGCACTGGCTGTGTGGCTTCTTATTAAATGCTACTGTTCTAACGTTTATGAGGATTCTTGTCAAGTGTGTCTGGTCCCAACCTACGTGTCTGTGCCTGAGGGTCAATACCCCTGTGTGCCTGAGAGAAGCTGCAGCATATGGTCTATGGTCGCCCTGAGTAACGGTTCCCTCAGGATTCCAAAGAATTCATTTAACCTGTCTCGCCCCTATCTGAACCTAGCGGCGTGCGTGTAACAACAGCAAGCCATAGTAGCCCACCTTGTCTTTTGTGGGGGTGAAATTCAGCTGTATGCAGAGTAAAAAAACTATTTTTTTCATTTTCTAAGAAGAGTAAAAAAAATAGTCATTTTGTGGGGTTGAAATTAAGCTGTATGCAAAAAAAAAAAAAAATATTTTTTTCTGTGAGTAACATGACGCAGCACGTCATAAGTAGTGTTGAGCGAGCAGTAAAATGCTCAGGTGCTCGAAGCTCAGGCCGAGCTCACCGTGATACTCAGGTGCTCGACCCGAGCACCGAGCCTAATGTTAGTCTATGGGAGACTCGAGCATTTTTGCGGCGGCACCCCCGGCAGTCTGTAGAAAGCCTAAAAAGGGCCCAAAACAATAGTGACAGTCCTCAAATGACATGGGGACAGCATGGGGATCGCCCCAGGAAGCATTTCTGACCCCCAGGTCACTGCTGGCAACAACGTGGTCAGAGGTATTAAGCCACTTTTATGAGCTCACAGTAAAACGTTCAAAAACGAAACTGAAACGGTTTTCCTGTGAAATACGTTAAGGAACATCCTTTCCAGGGTAAAGACTTGTATATAAGGTAAAATAAATAACCAAAAACAAAAATATTCCTCCACACCTTGGGCTATGTTCACAAGTAGCATTTTTTATGCGGTTTTGCACTTTTGTATTGCTTTCAACTGTGACAAATGCATTCACCGGGAAATGTCATTTTAACATTTTACAACCTTATCTGGCCATGTGTTGTGTGACACATGCATAGAGTGCTAAAAAGACATGGGAACAGCATGGGGAAGACCCCTGGAAGCATCTCTGACACCCAGGTCACTGCCTAAAAGTGTGCCCATCAGAAGTGATCCTTGCCACATCAGAAGATGCAGACTTGCAACTATCCCCGTGCAAGTCCTTGTCCCAGGGCAGTGTTCAATTGTACCTCCCCCATTCCTTGCAATGCAAGTGCAAGTATGCAGCCTGCCACCCACCCACCCCCAGGCTGCAATACCATACTGCTTGCTTGCACTTGAAATTGGGCCTTTTAGGCATGTGGAGGAGGAATCTGGCCACCACGTCATGGCTGCGTCGGCAACCTGGTATCCATACTCAGTCCCCAGCCGCCCGGCGGCCGGGTGTCCACGCTTGGTCCCCAGCCGTCAGGGGGCGGCCGGGTGTCCATTCTCGGTCCCCAGCCGTCCTGCGGCCGGGTGCCCACACACGGTCCCCAGCCGCCTGGGGGAGGCCGGGTGTCCATAAACGGTCCCCAGCCGCCCCTATTTGAAGGACAGCCTAACCACAAACACGTGAACAAGTGAATGTGGCCAGGGATGGTCCATCTCACTGATGCCTTCACACTGGGTTAATATTGTGGAAGCCAGAACACTGGGATGCAACACTTCCTCCAGACATAGAGGATTGCGGGTCCGGGGTCAATCAGGCTTCAACACAAAGTTCAGAAGGTAGACAGCAGCAGTGGTCGGCCTCCTACACAATGAGTAAATTATTCATGATCATGAGGCCATCCATCTCCTTAGCTTTCTGTTCCTTGGAATGTAAGCGCATGTATGTAGTAGCGGCTAGGCCTGAGGTGGTCAGCGTTTTGGCGCATATCCTACCTCCTCAGAGGATTGCTGGATGTTTTCCTGCTACTATCCCAGTTCTATGACTCCCGTTAAAACAAAGCTTCAGGTGATGAATGATGGATGAGGTGGTGGCAAAGGAGAAAGAGCAGGAGGAACAGGGACCATTCACATCAATATCAGGCCAGTCAACCACACATGTCTTGTAGGATATGTTTCTGTACCAAAAGGAGCGGTTCGGCTACACAGTTATAGGGCATACTGTGAGTGCAATGCCTACCAAAAATTTTGAGGCACTCCAATGCCACTTGGAAGTGACATGGAGGTCAGAGGGCCTTAACTAAACCGTTTTTTTCCATTTATAGCAACTGAGTCTCCTGTACACTGCTGGCTTAAGCAGTGAATGGAAGGTTTTCCAAAAATTATGAGGAACTGCAATGCTCCTTGAAACAGAAGTGGATTACAGCGTACTAAAAACCTTCTACTCATTATTGGGGAGTGGGTCTCCCTTAGTGTTCACCTATGCATTGAAAAGCAAGAGCTGACTAAAATTAGGAGGAAATGCAATGCCCGTTGGAAGAGTCGTGGAGGTTAGAGGTAATTAAAAACATTTCACTGTCCCTTGGAAGAGCTGTGGAGTTCAGAGTGGTTTAACAAGATGGTTTTAATGCCCCTTGGAAGAGTGGTGGAGGTCGCAGTGGAATAAAAAGACAATATCAATGCCCCTTGGAAGAGTGGTGGAGGTCGCAGTGGAATGAAAAGACAATATCAATCCCCATGGAAGAGACATGGAGGTCACAGAAGCTTAACAAGACGGTTTTAATGCCCCTTGGTAGAGACGTGGAGGTCAAAGTAGCTTAACAAGACGGTTTTAATGCCTCTGGAAGAGTGGTGGCGGTCGCAGTGGAATAAAAAGACAATATCAATGCCCCTTGGAAGAGTGGTGGAAGTCGCAGTAGCTTAACAAGACAGTTTTAATGCCCCTTGGAAGATACGTGGAGGTCACAGTAGCTTAACAACATGGTTTTAATGCCCCTTGGAAGAGAGGTGGAGGTCACAGTAGCTTAACAAGACGGTTTTAATGCCCCTTGGAAGAGAGGTGGAGGTTACAGTGGAATAAAAAGACAATATAAATGCCCCATGGAAGAGATGTGGAGGTCACAGTAGCTTAACAAGACGGTTTTAATACCCCTTGGAAGAGTGGTGGAGGTTTCAGTGGAATAAAAAGACAACATTAATGCCCCTTGGAAGAGACGTGGAGGTCACAGTAGCTTAATAGGATGGTTTTAATGCCCCTTGGAAGAATGGTGGAGGTTGCAGTGGAATAAAAAGACAATATCAATGCCCCTTGGAAGAGATGTGGAGGTCACAGTAGCTTAACAAGACGGTTTTAATGCCCCTTGGAAGAGACATGGAGGTCACAGTAGCTTAACAAGACGGTTTTAATGTCCCATGGAAGAGACGTGGAGGTCACAGTAGCTTAACAAGACGGTTTTAATGGCCCTTGGAAGAGTGGTGGAGGTTTCAGTGGAATAAAAAGACAATATTAATGCCCCTTGGAAGAGATGTGGAGGTCATAGTAGCTTAACAAGATGGATTTAATGCCCCTTGGAAGAGACGTGGAGGTCCCAGTGGAATAAAAAGACAATATCAATGCCCCTTGGAAGAGTGGTGGAGGTCCCAGTGGAATAAAAAGACAATATCAATGCCCCTTGGAAGAGTGGTGGAGGTCACAGTGGAATAAAAAGACAATATTAATGCCCCTTGGAAGAGATGTGGAGGTCATAGTAGCTTAATAAGATGGATTTAATGCCCCTTGGAAGAGTGGTGGAGGTTACAGTGGAATAAAAAGACAATATCAATGCCCCTTGGAAGAGTGGTGGGGGTCACAGTAGCTTAACAAGACGGTTTTAATGCCCCTTTGAAGATACGTGGAGGTCACAGTAGCTTAACAAGACGATTTTAATGCCCCTTGGAAGAGATGTGGAGGTCACAGCAGCTTAACAAGATGGCTTTAATGTCCCTTGGAGGAGTGGTGGTGGTCGCAGTGGAATAAAAAGACAATATCAATGCCCCTTGGAACAGTGGTGGAAGTCGTAGTAGTTTAAGAAGATGGTTTTAATTCCCCTTGGAAGAGACGTGGTTGTCACAGTAGCTTAACAAGACAGTTTTGATGTCCCTTGGAAGAGACGTGGAGGTCCCAGTGGTATAAAAAGACAAAATTATTGCCCCTTGGAAGAGTGGTGGAGGTCCCAGTGGAATAAAAAGACAATATCAATGCCCCTTGGAAGAGTGGTGGAGATTGCAGTGGAATAAAAAGACAATATCATTGCCCCTTGGAAGAGACGTGGAGGTCCCAGTGGAATAAAAAGACAATATCAATGCCCCTTGGAAGAAACGTGGAGGTCACAGTAGCTTAACAAGACGGTTTTAATGCCCCTTGGAAGAGACGTGGAGATCAGAGTGGTTAAACAAGACGGCTTTAATTCCCCTTGGAAGAGACGTGGAGGTCCCAGTGGAATAAAAAGACATTATCAAAGCCCCTTGGAAGAGTGGTGGAGGTCGCAGTGGAATAAAAAGACAATATCAATGCCCCTTGGAAGAGACATGGAGGTCACAGTAGCTTAACAAGATGGTATTAATTAACCTTGGAAGAGACGTGGAGGTCACAGTGGAATAAAAAGACAATATCAATGCCCCTTGGAAGAGTGGTGGAGGTCGCAGTGGAATAAAAAGACAATATCATTGCCCCTTGGAAGAGACGTGGAGGTCACAGTAGCTTAACAAGACGGTTTTAATGCCCCTTGGAAGAGACGTGGAGGTCACAGTAGCTTAACAAGATGGTTTTAATGCCCCTTGGAAGAGACGTGGAGGTCCCAGTGGAATAAAAAGACAATATCAATGCCCCTTGGAAGAGTGGTGGAGGTCCCAGTGGAATAAACAGAAAGTATCAATGCCCCTTGGAAGAATGTTGGAGGTCGAAGGAGCTTAACAACACGGTTTTAATGCCCCATGGAAGAGACGTGGAGGTCACAGTAGCTTAATAAGATGGTTTTAATGCCCCTTGCAAGACTGGTGCAGGTTACAGTGGAATAAAAAGACAATATAAATGCCCCTTGGAAGACTGGTGGAGGTCGCTGTAGCTTAACAAGACGGTTTTAATGCCCCTTGGAAGAGACGTGGAGGTCACATTAGCTTAACAAGACGGTTTTAATGCCCCTTGGAAGAGACGTGGAGGTCACAGTAGCTTAACAAGACGGTTTTAATGCCTCTTGGAAGAGACGTGGAGGTCCCAGTGGTATAAAAAGACAATATCAATGCCCCTTGGAAGAGTGGTCGAGGTCGCAGTGGAATAAAAAGACAATATCAAAGCCACTTGGAAGAGACATGGAGGTCACAGTAGCTTAACAATACGGTTTTAATTAATCTTGGAAGAGACGTGGAGGTCCTAGTGGAATAAAAAGACAATATCAATGCCCCTTGGAAGAGTGGTAGAGGTCCCAGTGGAATAAAAAGAAAATATCAATGCCCCCTTGGAAGAGTGGTGGAGATTACAGTGGAATAAAAAGACAATATCAATGCCCCTTGGAAGAGTGGTGGAGGTCGCAGTGGAATAAAAAGACAATATCATTGCCCCTTGGAAGAGACTTTGTGGTCACAGTAGCTTAACAAGACGGTTTCAATGCCCCTTGGAAGAGACGTGGAGGTCATAGTTGTTTAACAAGAGGGTTTTAATGCCCCTTGGAAGAGACGTGGAGGTCCCAGTGGAATAAAAAAACAATATCAATGCCCCTTGGAAGAGACGTGGAGGTCACAGTAGCTTAACAAGATGGTTTTAATGTCCCTTGGAAAACACTTGTGTAACATACCTGGTGGCGGGCTTGCATGGTGCACCTTCTCTCACTATGCAAGATCACAAACTTGATCTTCAGTCCAGTCTGCTATCCTGGCTTCTATTCAAGCTGTCTGTTTGTCTCTGTTCTGACTGCTTAGGGCGGCGGCCCGGTTACTTCCTGTTTTTTGTAGCTGCTGTGGACACACCCCTAATGCGTCCTCAGCCTAATGCTGTCTGTCACTGTATATTTAAACCAGCTCCACTTTGAAGCTGGTGCATGAGCAGCTCTTATCCTCAGAGGGCTTCTTGCCTCTCATGTGCCAGGTCCTGTTCTGTGTTTCTTGCCTGCCCGCCTTCCTGGAGGCTGTATTTTTCCAGGCCTGTCTGAACACGCTCCTAGCCTGTTCATCCTGCCTTCTGGGGGCCGCATACCCAGACCTGTTGTCTGTGTCTTCTAGCCTGTTTGTCCGCCTTTCTGGGGACCGCATACCCAGACTCACTCCTGTATCTCGCTGCAGTATCAGTTCCTGTCTTAACACTCAGTTCCTGTCTGAACACTCTCCTAGCCTGTTACTTGTTCTTCTTTGTCTGTACCTTTACTTTTTCTGCAGAGTCTGAACCTGCACCTAACTCCTACTCGTTGTCGCTGTACTTCCTCTTGTGAGTTTGGAGTCCACTCGCTACTTCTTTGCAAGTACCTTGTGTGTATCTAGTTCTGCCTTTCCCTTCCAGTCTGTTCTGTGTGTACGAAGCCCTGTCCCCTTTGCTCTGTCTTTGCTCACCGCTTTGGCGGTTTTCCCCTTGCTCTGCCTTGCTTACCGCCCCGGTGGTTTATCTCTGCTCTGCCTTACTTACCGCTCTGGCAGTTCCTGCCCGCTCAGACTTGTCCACCGCATCTGTGGTTTTGCTCTGCTCAGCTTTGTCCACCGCATCTGCGGTTTCGCTCTGCTCAGCTTTGTCCACCGCATCTGCGGTTTCGCTCTGCTCAGCCCTGTCCACCGCACCTGCGATTTCGCTCTGCCTAGCCCTGTCCACCGCACCTGCGGTTTCGCTCTGCTCAGCCATGTCCACTGCCACCTGCGGTTTTGCTCTGCTCAGCCATGTCCACTGCCACCTGTGGTTTCGCTCTGCTCAGCCTTGTCCACCACACCTGCTGTTTCGCTCTGCCCAGCCTTGTCCACCGCATCTGCGGTTTTGCTCTGCTCCGCACTGTCCACCGCATCTGTGGTTTCGCTCTGCTCAGCCTTGTCCACTGCACCTGCGGTTTCGCTTTACTCTGCTTGATTACCGCATCTGCGGCTCTGAACCCGTCTCACAGTCTGTACTGGACCCTACCCAGCCTGTGCTCTAACCTGCCTGTTACTGTATTCCCTAGTGTGGGTCAACAGCCGTGTCCGGGGTCTGACATGGAGTCGCACCTGGTCCCTCTGCTCGGTTCCTCCCTGGTGCACGGCGTTGTAGCCGTCGTGCGACCTGGGTCGGATCGGGTTGAAACTTAGTTATGCCGCTCCAGGCACTCTCCGGTTCATGGCACAGTGGGATCACTAATCACGCACACGCCAGACAGTCCGGGCATGTGCATAACAACGTGGAGGTCACAGTCGCTTAACAAGACGGTTTTAATGCCCCTTGGAAGAGACGTGGATTTCAGAGTGGTTTAACAAGACAGTTTTAATGGCCCTTGGAAGAGACGTGGAGGTCATAGTGGAATAAAAAGACAATATCAATGACCCTTGGAAGAGACGTGGAGGTCACAGTAGCTTAACAAGACGGTTTTAATGCCCCTTGGAAGAGATGTGGAGGTCCCAGTGGAATAAAAAGACAATATCAATGCCCCTTGGAAGAGTGGTGGAGGTCGCAGTGGAATAAAAAGACAATATCATTGTCCCTTGGAACAGACGTGGAGGTCACAGTAGCTTAACAAGACAGTTTTAATGCCCCTTGGAAGAGAAGTGGAGTTCAGAGTGCTTTAACAAGACGGTTTTAATGCCCCTTGGAAGAGACGTGGAGGTCCCAGTGGAATAAAAAGACAATATCAATGCCCCTTGGAAGAGACATGGAGGTCACAGTAGCTTAACGAGATGGATTTAATGCCCCTTGGAAGAGACGTGGAGGTCACAGTAGCTTAACAAGACGGTTTTAATGCCCCTGGGAAGAGATGTGGAGTTCAGAGTGGTTTATCAAGATGGTTTTAATGCCCCTAGGAAGAGATGTGGAGTTCAGAGTGGTTTAGCAAGACGGTTTTAATGCCCCTTGGAAGAGACGTGGAGGTCCCAGAGGAATAAAAAGACAATATCAATGCCCCTTGGAAGAGACGTGGAGGTCACAGTAACTTAACAAGATGGTTTTAATGACCCTTGGAAGAGACGTGGAGGTCACAGTAGCTTAACAAGACGGTTTTAATGCCCCTTAGAAGAGACGAGGAGTTTAATGTGGTTTAACAAGATGGTTTTAATGCCCCTTGGAAGAGACGTGGAGGTCCCAGTGGAAAAAAAAGACAATATCAATGCCCTTTGGAAGAGTGGTGGAGGACCCAGTGGAATAAAAAGACAATATCAATGCCCCTTGGTAGAGTGGTGGAGGTCACAGTGGAATAAAAAGACATTATCAATGCCCCTTGGAAGAGTGGTGGAGGTCGCAGTGGAATAAAAAGACAATATCAATGCCCCTTGGAAGAGTGGTGGAGGTCCCAGTGGAATAAAAAGACAATATCAATGCCCCTTGGTAGAGTGGTGGAGGTCACAGTGGAATAAAAAGACAATATCAATGCCCCTTGGAAGAGTGGTGGAGGTCGCAGTGGAATAAAAAGATAATATCATTGCCCCTTGGAAGAGACGTGGAGGTCACAGTAGCTTAACAAGATGGTTTTAATGCCCCTTGGAAGAGACTTGGAGGACACAGTAGATTAACAAGACAGTTTTAATGCCCCTTGGAAGAGAAGTGGAGTTCAAAGTGGTTTAACAAGACGTTTTTAATGCCCCTTGGAAGAGACGTGGAGCTCCCAGTGGAATAAAAAGACAATGTCAATACCCCTTGGAAGAGTCGTGGAGGTCACAGTAGCTTAACAAGACGGTTTTAATGCCTTTTGGAAGAGACGTGGAGGTCACAGTAGCTTAACAAGACGGTTTTAATGCCCCTTGGAAGAGATGTGGAGTTCAGAGTGGTTTAACAAGACAATTTTAATGCCCCTTGGAAGAGACGTGGAGGTCCCAGAGGAACAAAAAGACAATATCAACGCCCCTTGGAAGAGACGTGGAGGTCACAGTAGCTTAACAAGACGGTTTTAATGCCCTTTGGAAGAGATGTGGAGGTCACAGTAGCTTAACAAGATGGTTTTAATGCCACTTGGAAGAGACGTGGAGTTCAATGTAGTTTAACAAGATGGTTTTAAAGCCCCTTGGAAGAGACGTGGAGGTCCCAGTGGAATAAAAAGACAATATCAATGCCCCTTGGAAGAGTGGTGGAGGTTACAGTGGAATAAAAAGACAATATCAATGACCCTTGGAAGAGTTGTGGAGGTCGCAGTGAAATAAAAAAACAATATCAATGCCCCTTGGAAGAGTGGTGGAGGTCGCAGTGGAACAAAAAGACAATATCATTGCCCCTTGGAAGAGACGTGGAGGTCCCAGTGGAATAAAAAGACAATATCAATGCCCCTTGGAAGAAACGTGGAGGTCACAGTAGCTTAACTAGACAGCTTTAATGCCCCTTGGAAGAGTGGTGGAGGTCGCAGTGGAATAAAAAGACAATATCAATGCCCCTTGGAAGAGACGTGGAGGTCACAATAGCTTAACAAGATGGTTTTAATTAACCTTGGAAGAGACGTGGAGGTCACAGTGGAATAAAAAGGCAATATCAATGCCCCTTGGAAGAGTGGTAGAGGTCCCAGTGGAATAAAAAAAAAATATCAATGCCCCTTGGAAGAGTGGTGGAGGTTACTGTGGAATAAAAAGACAATATTAATGCCCCTTGGAAGAGTGGTGGAGGTCGCAGTGGAATAAAAAGACAATATCATTGCCCCTTGGAAGAGAAGTGGAGGTCACAGTAGCTTAACAAGATGGTTTTAATGCCCCTTGGAAGAGACGTGGAGGTCACAGTAGCTTAACAAGATGGTTTTAATGCCCCTTGGAAGAGACGTGGAGGTCCCAGTGGAATAAAAAGACAATATCAATGCCCCTTGGAAGAGTGGTGGAGGTCCCAGTGGAATAAAAAGACAATATCAATGCCCCTTGGAAGAGTGGTGGAGGTTAGAGTGGAATAAAAAGAAAATATCAATGCCCCTTGGAAGAGTGGTGGAGGTCGCAGTAGCTTAACAAGACGGTTTTAATGCCCCTTGCAAGACTGGTGCAGGTTACAGTGGAATAAAAAGACAATATAAATGCCCCTTGGAAGACTGGTGGAGGTCACAGTAGCTTAACAAGACGGTTTTAATGCCCCTTTGAAGAGACGTGGAGGTCACAGTAGCTTAACAAGACGGTTTTAATGCCCCTTGGAGGAGTGGTGGAGGTCGCAGTGGAATAAAAAGACAATATCAATGCCTCTTGGAAGAGTGGTGGAAGTCGCAGTAGCTTAACAAGACGGTTTTAATGCCCCTTGGAAGAGACATGGACGTCACAGTAGCTTAACAAGACGGTTTTGATGTCCCTTTGAAGAGACGTGGAGGTTACAGTAGCTTAACAAAACGGATTTAATGCACCTTGGAAGAGACGTGGAGGTCACAGAAGCTTAGCAAGACGGTTTTAATGCCCCTTGGAAGAGACGTGGAGTACCCAGTGGTATAAAAAGACAATATTAATGCCCCTTGGTAGAGTGGTGGAGGTCGCAGTGGAATAAAAAGACAATATCATTGCCCATTGAAAGAGACGTGGAGGTCACAGTAGCTTAACAAGATGGTTTTAATGTCCCTTGGAAGAGACGTGGAGGTCCCAGTGGAATAAAAAGACAATATCAATGCCCCTTGGAAGAGTGGTGGAGGTCGCAGTAGCTTAACTAGACTGTTTTAATGCCCCTTGGAAGAGACGTGGAGGTCACAGTAGCTTAACAAGATGGTTTCAATTAACCTTGGAAGAGACGTGGAGGTCACAGTGGAATAAAAAGACAATATCAATGCCCCTTGGAAGAGTGGTAGAGGTCCCAGTGGAATAAAAAAAAAATATCAATGCCCCTTGGAAGAGTGGTGGAGGTTACTGTGGAATAAAAAGACAATATCAATGCCCCTTGGAAGAGTGGTGGAGGTCGCAGTGGAATAAAAAGACAATATCATTGCCCCTTGGAAGAGACGTGGAGGTCACAGTAGCTTAACAAGACGGTTTTAATGCCCCTTGGAAGAGTGGTGGAGGTTACAGTGGAATAAAAAGAAAATATCAGTGCCCCTTGGAAGAGACGTGGAGGTCACAGTAGCTTAACAAGATGTTTTTAATTAACCTTGGAAGAGACGTGGAGGTCACAGTGTAATAAAAAGACGATATCAATGCCCCATGTAAGAGACGTGGAGGTCCCAGTGGAATAAAAAGACAATATCAATGCCCCTTGGAAGAGACGTGGAGGTCACAGTAGCTTAATAAGTTGGTTTTAATGCCCCTTGAAAGACTGGTGCAGGTTACAGTGGAATAAAAAGACAATATAAATGCCCCTTGGAAGACTGGTGGAGGTCGCAGTAGCTTAACAAGACGATTTTAATGCCCCTTGGAAGAGACGTGGAGGTCACAGTAGCTTAACAAGACGGTTTTAATGCCCCTTGGAAGAGACCTGGAGGTCACAGTAGCTTAACAAGACGGTTTTAATGCCCCTTGGAGGAGTGGTGGAGGTCGCAGTGGAATAAAAAGACAATATCAATGCCTCTTGGAAGAGTGGTGGAGGTCGCAGTAGCTTAACAAGACGGTTTTAATGCCCCTTGGAAGAGCCATGGACCTCACAGTAGCTTAACAAGACGGTTTTGATGTCCATTTGAAGAGACGTGGAGGTCACCGTAGCTTAACAAGGCGGATTTAATGCACCTTGGAAGAGACGTGGAGGTCACAGAAGCTTAGTAAGACGGTTTTATTGCCCCTTGGAAGAGACGTGGAGCTCCCAGTGGTATAAAAAGACAATATTAATGCCCCTTGGTAGAGTGGTGGAGGTCGCAGTGGAATAAAAAGACAATATCATTGCCCCTTGGAAGAGACGTGGAGGTCACAGTAGCTTAACAAGACGGTTTTAATGTCCCTTGGAAGAGACGTGGAGTTCAAAGTGGTTTAACAAGACGGTTTTAATGCCCCTTGGAGGAGACGTGGAGGTCCCAGTGGAATAAAAAGACATTATCAATGCCCCTTGGAAGAGACGTGGGGGTCACAGTATCTTAACAAGTTGGTTTTAATGCCCCTTGGAAGAGACGTGGAGGTCACAGTAGCTTAACAAGACGGTTTTAGTGACCCTTGGATGAGACGTGGAGTTCAGAGTAGTTTAACAAGACGGTTTTAATGCCCCTTGGAAGAGACGTGGAGGTCCCAGTGGAATAAAAAGACAATATCAATGCCCCTTTGAAGAGTGGTGGAGGTCGCAGTAGCTTAACTAGACTGTTTTAATGCCCCTTGAAAGAGACGTGAAGGTCACAGTAGCTTAACAAGATGGTTTTAATGCCCCTTGGAAGAGACGTGGAGGTCACAGTAGCTTAACAAGATGGTTTTTATTGCCCATTGGAAGAGACGTGGAGTTCAGAGTGGTTTAACAAGACGGTTTTAATGCCCCTTGGAAGAGACGTGGAGGTCCCAGTGGAATAAAAAGACAATATCAATGCCCCTTGGAAGAGTGGTGGAGGTTGCAGTGCAATAAAAAGACAATATCAATGCCACTTGGAAGAGACATGGAGTTCACAGAAGCTTAACAATACGGTTTTAATTAACCTTGGAAGAGACGTGGAGGTCCCAGTTGAATAAAAAGACAATATCAATGCCCCTTGGAAGAGTGGTAGAGGCCCCAGTGGAATAAAAAGAAAATATCAATGCCCCCTTGGAAGAGTGGTGGAGATTACAGTGGAATAAAAAGACAATATCAATGCCCCTTGGAAGAGTGGTGGAGGTCACAGTGGAATAAAAAGACAATATCATTGCCCCTTGGAAGAGACGTTGAGGTCACAGTAGCTTAACAAGATGGTTTTAATGCCCCTTGTAAGAGACGTGGAGGTCATAGTAGCTTAACAAGACGGTTTTAATGCCCCTTGGAAGAGACGTGGAGGTCCCAGTGGAATAAAAAAACAATATCAATGCCCCTTGGTAGAGACGTGGAGGTCACAGTAGCTTAACAAGATGGTTTTAATGTCCCTTGGAAGAGACGGGTGTAACATACCTGGTGGCGGGCTTGCATGGTGCACCATCTCTCACTATGCAAGATCACAAACTTGATCTTCAGTCCAGTCTGCTAGCCTGGCTTCTATTCAAGCTGTCTGTTTGTCTCTGTTCTGACTGCTTAGGGCGGCGGCCCGGTTACTGCCTGTTTTTTGTAGCTGCTGTGGGCACACCCCTAACACATCCTCAGCCTATTGCTGTCTGTCACTGGATATTTAAACCAGCTCCACTTTGAAGCTGGTGCCTGAGCAAATATTATCCTCAGAGGGCTTCTTGCCTCTCATGTGCCAGGTCCTGTTCTGTTTTTCTTGCCTGCCCACCTTCCTGGAGGCTGTATTCCCAGGCCTTTCTGAACATGCTCCTAGCCTGTTCATCCTGCCTTCTGGGGGCCGCATACCCAGACCTGTTGTCTGTGTCATCTAGCCTGTTTGTCCGCCTTTCTGGGGACCGCATACCCAGACTCACTCCTGTATCTCGCTGCAGTATCAGTTCCTGTCTTAACACTCAGTTCCTGTCTGAACACTCTCCTAGCCTGTTACCTGTTCTTCTTTGTCTGTACCTTTCCTTTTTCTGCAGAGTCTGAACCTGCACCTAACTCCTACTCGTTGTCGCTGTACTTCCGCTTGTGAGTTTGGAGTCCACTAGCTACTTCTTTGCAATTACCTTGTGTGTATCTGGTTCTGCCTTTCCCTTTCAGTCTGTTCCGTATGTACGGAGCCCTGTCCCCTCTGCTCTGTCTTTGCTCACCGCTTTGGCGGTTTTCCCCTTGCTCTGCCTTGCTTACCGCCCCGGTGGTTTGTCTCTGCTCTGCCTTACTTACCGCTCTGGCAGTTCCTGCCCGCTCAGCCTTGTCCACCGCATCTGCGGTTTCGCTCTGCTCAGCCTTGTCCACCACATCGGCGGTTTCGCTCTGCTCAGCCTTGTCCACCGCATCTGTGGTTTCGCTCTGCTCAGCTTTGTCCACCGCATCTGCGGTTTTGCTCAGCTCAGCTTTGTCCACCGCATCTGCGGTTTCGCTCTGCTCCGCCCTGTCCACCGCAAGTGCGATTTCGCTCTGCTCAGCCCTGTCCACCGCACTTGCGATTTCGCTCTGCTCAACCCTGTCCACTGCACCTGCAGTTTCGCTCTGCCCAGCCCTGTCCACCGCACCTGCGGTTTCGCTCTGTTCAGCCCTGTCCACCGCACCTGTGGTTTTGCTCTGCTCAGCCCTGTCCACTGCACCTGTGGTTTCGCTCTGCTCAGCCCTGTCCACCGCACCTGCGGTTTCGCTCTGCTCAGCCGTGTCCACCGCACCTACGGTTTCGCTCTGCTCAGCCCTGTCCACTGCACCTGCGGTTTCACTCTGCTCAGCCTTGTTCACCGCACATGCGGTTTCGCTTTACTCTGCATGATTAGCGCATCTGCGGCTCTGAACCTGTCTCCCAGTCTGTACTGGACCCTACCCAGCCTGTGCTCTAACCTGAGTGTTCCTTTATTCCCCAGTGTGGGTCAACAGCCGTGTCAGGGGTCTGACATGGAGTCGCATCTGGTCCCTCTGCTCGGTTCCTCCCTGGTGCACGGCTTCGTAGCCGTCGTGCGACCTGGGTCTGATCGGGTTGATACTTAGTTACGCCCCTCCAGGCACTCTCCGGTTCATGGCACAGTGGGATCACTAATCACGCACACGTCAGTCAGTCCGCGCATGTGCATAACAACGTGGAGGTCACAGTAGCTTAACAAGACGGTTTTAATGCCCCTTGGAAGAGACGTGGAGGTCCCAGTGGAATAAAAAGACAATATCAATGCCCCTTGGAAGAGACGTGGAGGTCACAGTAGCTTAACAAGATGGATTTAATGCCCCTTGGAAGAGACGTGGAGGTCACAGTAGCTTAACAAGACAGTTTTAATGCCCCTTGGAAGAGATGTGGAGTTCAGAGTGGTTTAACAAGACGGTTTTAATGCCCCTTGGAAGAGATGTGGAGTTCAGAGTGGTTTAACAAGACGGTTTTAATGCCCCTTGGAAGAGACGTGGAGGTCCCAGAGGAATATAAACACAATATCAATGCCTCTTGGAAGAGACGTGGAGGTCACAGTAGCTTAACAAGATGGTTTTAATGACCCTTGGAAGAGACGTGGAGGTCCCAGTGGAATAAAAAGACAATATCAATGCCCCTTGGAAGAGTGGTGGAGGTCCCAGTGGAATAAAAAGACAATATCAATGCCCCTTGGAAGAGTGGTGGAGGTCACAGTGGAATAAAAAGACAATATCAATGTCCCTTGGAAGAGTGGTGGAGGTCACAGTGGAATAAAAAGACAATATCATTGCCCCTTGGAAGAGTCGTGGAGGTCACAGTAGCTTAACAAGATGGTTTTAATGCCCCTTGGAAGAGACTTGGAGGACACAGTAGCTTAACAAGACGGTTTTAATGCCACTTGGAAGAGAAGTGGAGTTCAAAGTGGTTTAACAAGACGGTTTTAATGCCCCTTGGAAGAGACGTGGAGGTCCCAGTGGAATAAAAAGACAATATCAAGGCCCCTTGGAAGAGACGTGGAGGTCACAGTAGCTTAACAAGATGGTTTTAATGCCCCTTGGAAGAGATGTGGAGTTCAGAGTGGTTTAACAAGACAGTTTTAATGCCACTTGGAAGAGACGTGGAGGTCCCAGAGGAATAAAAAGACAATATCAATGCCCCTTGGAAGAGACGTGGAGGTCACAGTAGCTTAACAGTACGGTTTTAATGCCTTTTGGAAGAGACGTGGAGGTCACAGTAGCTTAACAAGACGGTTTTAATGCCCCTTGGAAGAGATGTGGAGTTCAGAGTGGTTTAACAAGACAGTTTTAATGCCACTTGGAAGAGACGTGGAGGTCCCAGAGGAATAAAAAGACAATATCAATGCCCCTTGGAAGAGACGCGGAGGTCACAGTAGCTTAACAAGATGGTTTTAATGTCCCTTGGAAGAGACGTGTGTAACATACCTGGTGGCAGGCTTGCATGGTGCACCATCTCTCACTATGCAAGATCGCAAACTTGATCTTCAGTCCAGTCTGCTAGCCTGGCTTCTATTCAAGCTGTCTGTTTGTCTCTGTTCTGACTGCTTAGGGCGGCGGCCTGGTTACTTCCTGTTTTTTGTAGCTGCTGTGGGCACACCCCTAACGAGTCCTCAGCCTATTGCTGTCTGTCACTGGATATTTAAACCAGCTCCACTTTGAAGCTTGTGCCTGAGCAAATATTATCCTCAGAGGGTTTCTTGCCTCTCATGTGCCAGGTCCTGTTCTGTTTTTCCTACCTGCCCGCCTTCCTGGAGGCTGTATTCCCAGGCCTGTCTGAACACGCACCTAGCCTGTTCGTCCTGCCTTCTGGGGGCCTCATACCCAGACCTGTTGTCTGTGTCTTCTAGCCTGTTTGTCCGCCTTTCTGGGGACCGCATACCCAGACTCACTCCTGTATCTCGCTGCAGTATCAATTCCTGTCTTAACACTCAGTTCCTGTCTGAACACTCTCCTAGCCTGTTACCTGTTCTTCTCTGTCTGTACCTTTCCTTTTTCTGCAGAGTCTGAACCAGCACCTAACTCCTACTCGTTGTCGCTGTACTTCCGCTTGTGAGTTTGGAGTCCACTCGCTACTTCTTTGCAATTACCTTGTGTGTATCTGGTTCTGCCTTTCCCTTTCAGTCTGTTCCGTATGTACGGAGCCCTGTCCCCTCTGCTCTGTCTTTGCTCACCGCTTTGGCAGTTTTCCCTTGCTCTGACTTGCTTACCGCCCCGGTGGTTTGTCTCTGCTCTGCCTTACTTACCGCTCTGGCAGTTCCTGCCCGCTCAGCCTTGTCCACCGCATCTGCGGTTTCGCTCTGCTCAGCCTTGTCCACCACATTGGCGGTTTCGCTCTGCTCAGCCTTGTCCACCGCATCTGTGGTTTCGCTCTGCTCAGCTTTGTCCACTGCATCTGCGGTTTTGATCAGCTCAGCTTTGTCCACCGCACCTGCGATTTTGCTCTGCTCAACCCTGTCCACCGCACCTGCGGTTTCACTCTGCCCAGCCCTGTCCTCCGCACCTGCGGTTTCGCTCTGCTCAGTCCTGTCCACCGCACCTGTGGTTTCGCTCTGCTCAGCCCTGTCCACCGCACCTGCGATTTTGCTCAGCTCAGCCCTGTCCACCGCACCTGCAGTTTTGCTCTGCTCACCCCTGTCCACTGCACCTGCGGTTTCGCTCTCCTCAGCCTTGTCCACCGCACCTGCGGTTTCGCTCTGCTCAGCCTTGTCCACCGCATCTGCGGTTTCGCTCTGCTCAGCCTTGTCCACCGCATCTGCGGTTTTGCTCTGTTCAGCCCTGTCCACCGAACCTGCGGTTTCGCTTTACTCTGCTTGATTACCGCATCTGCGGCTCTGAACCCGTCTCCCAGTCTGTACTGGACCCTACCCAGCCTGTGCTCTAACCTGCCTGTTCCTGTATTCCCCAGTGTGGGTCAACAGCCGTGTCCGGGGTCTGACATGGAGTCGCATCTGGTCCCTCTGCTCGGTTCCTCCCTGGTGCACGGCGTCGTAGCCGTCATGCGACCTGGGTCGGATCGGGTTGATACTTAGTTACGCCCCTCCAGGCACTCTCCGGTTCATGGCACAGTGGGATCACTAATCACGCACACGCCAGTCAGTCCGGGCATGTGCATAACAACGTGGAGGTCACAGTAGCTTAACAAGACAGTTTTAATGCCCCTTGGAAGAGACGTGGAGTTCAGAGTGGTTTAACAAGACGGTTTTAATGCCCCTTGGAAGAGACGTAGAGGTCCCAGTGGAATAAAAAGACAATATCAATGCTCCTTGGAAGAGACGTGGAGGTCACAGTAGCTTAACAAGATGGTTTTAATGCCCCTTGGAAGTGAAGTGGAGGTCCCAGTGGAATAAAAAGACAATATCAATGCCCCTTGGAAGAGTGGTGGATGTTACAGTGGAATAAAAAGACAATATCATTGTCCCTTGGAACAGACGTGGAGATCACAGTAGCTTAACAAGACAGTTTTAATGCCCCTTGGAAGAGAAGTGGAGTTCAGGGTGCTTTAACAAGACGGTTTAAATTCATCCTTGGAACAGACGTGGAGGTCCCAGTGGAATAAAAAGACAATATCAATGCCCCTTGGAATAGACGTGGAGGTCACAGTAGCTTAACAAGATGGATTTAATGCCCCTTGGAAGAGACGTGGAGGTCACAGTAGCTTAACAAGACGGTTTTAATGCCCCTTGGAAGAGATGTGGAGTTCAGAGTGGTTTAACGAGACGGTTTTAATGCCCCTTGGAAGAGACGTGGAGGTCCCAGAGGAATAAAAAGATAATATCAATGCCCCTTGGAAGAGACGTGGAGGTCACAGTAGCTTAACAAGATGGTTTTAATGCCCCTTGGAAGAGACGTGAAGGTCACAGTAGCTTAACAAGATGGTTTTAATGCCCCTTGGAAGAGACGTGGAGTTCAATGTGGTTTAACAAGATGGTTTTAATGCCCCTTGGAAGAGACATGGAGGTCCCAGTGGAATAAAAAGACAATATCAATGCCCCTTGGAAGAGTGGTGGAGGTCACAGTGGAATAAAATGACAATATCAATGCCCCTTGGAAGAGTGGTGGAGGTCGCAGTGGAATAAAAAGACAATATCATTGCCCCTTGGAAGAGACGTGGAGGTCACAGTAGCTTAACAAGACCGTTTTAATGCCCCTTGGAAGAGAAGTGGAGTTCAGAGTGCTTTAACAAGACTGTTTTAATGCCCCTTGGAAGAGACGTGGAGGTCCCAGTGGAATAAAATGACAATATCAATGCCCCTTGGAAGAGACGTGGAGGTCACAGTAGCTTAACAAGATGGATTTATTGCCCCTTGGAAGAGACGTGGAGGTCACAGTAGCTTAACAAGACAGTTTTAATGCCCCTTGGAAGAGACGTGGAGTTCAGAGTGGTTTAACAAGACTGTTTTAATGCCCCTTGGAAGAGACGTGGAGGTCCCTGTGGAATAAAAAGACAATATCAATGCCCCTTGGAAGAGACGTGGAGGTCACAGTAGCTTAACAAGATGGTTTTAATGCCCCTTGGAAGAGACGTGGAGGTCCCAGTGGAATAAAAAGACAATATCAATGCCCCTTGGAAGAGTGGTGGATGTTACAGTGGAATAAAAAGACAATATCAATGCTCCTTGGAAGAGTGGTGGAGGTCGCAGTGGAATAAAAAGACAATATCGTTGTCCCTTGGAACAGACGTGGAGATCACAGTAGCTTAACAAGACAGTTTTAATGCCCCTTGGAAGAGAAGTGGAGTTCAGAGTGCTTTAACAAGACGGTTTTAATGCCCCTTGGAAGAGACGTGGAGGTCCCAGAGGAATAAAAAGACAATATCAATGCCCCTTGGAAGAGACGTGGAGGTCACAGTAGCTTAACAAGATGGTTTTAATGCCCCTTGGAAGAGACGTGAAGGTCACAGTAGCTTAACAAGATGGTTTTAATGCCCCTTGGAAGAGACGTGGAGTTCAATGTGGTTTAACAAGATGGTTTTAATGCCCCTTGGAAGAGACATGGAGGTCCCAGTGGAATAAAAAGACAATATCAATGCCCCTTGGAAGAGTGGTGGAGGTCACAGTGGAATAAAATGACAATATCAATGCCCCTTGGAAGAGTGGTGGAGGTCGCAGTGGAATAAAAAGACAATATCATTGCCCCTTGGAAGAGACGTGGAGGTCACAGTAGCTTAACAAGACCGTTTTAATGCCCCTTGGAAGAGAAGTGGAGTTCAGAGTCCTTTAACAAGACTGTTTTAATGCCCCTTGGAAGAGACGTGGAGGTCCCAGTGGAATAAAATGACAATATCAATGCCCCTTGGAAGAGACGTGGAGGTCACAGTAGCTTAACAAGATGGATTTATTGCCCCTTGGAAGAGACGTGGAGGTCACAGTAGCTTAACAAGACAGTTTTAATGCCCCTTGGAAGAGACGTGGAGTTCAGAGTGGTTTAACAAGACAGTTTTAATGCCCCTTGGAAGAGACGTGGAGGTCCCAGTGGAATAAAAAGACAATATCAATGCCCCTTGGAAGAGACGTGGAGGTCACAGTAGCTTAACAAGATGGTTTTAATGCCCCTTGGAAGAGACGTGGAGGTCCCAGTGGAATAAAAAGACAATATCAATGCTCCTTGGAAGAGTGGTGGAGGTCGCAGTGGAATAAAAAGACAATATCAATGCTCCTTGGAAGAGTGGTGGAGGTCGCAGTGGAATAAAAAGACAATATCATTGTCCCTTGGAACAGACGTGGAGATCACAGTAGCTTAACAAGACAGTTTTAATGCCCCTTGGAAGAAAAGTGGAGTTCAGAGTGCTTTAACAAGACGGTTTAAATTCATCCTTGGAACAGACGTGGAGGTCCCAGTGGAATAAAAAGACAATATCAATGCCCCTTGGAATAAACGTGGAGGTCACAGTAGCTTAACAAGATGGATTTAATGCCCCTTGGAAGAGACGTGGAGGTCACAGTAGCTTAACAAGATGGTTTTAATGCCCCTTGGAAGAGATGTGGAGTTCAGAGTGGTTTAACAAGACGGTTTTAATGCCCCTTGGAAGAGACGTGGAGGTCCCAGAGGAATAAAAAGACAATATCAATGCCCCTTGGAAGAGACGTGGAGGTCACAGTAGCTTAACAAGATGGTTTTAATGCCCCTTGGAAGAGACGTGAAGGTCACAGTAGCTTAACAAGATGGTTTTAATGCCCCTTGGAAGAGACGTGGAGTTCAATGTGGTTTAACAAGATGGTTTTAATGCCCCTTGGAAGAGACATGGAGGTCCCAGTGGAATAAAAAGACAATATCAATGCCCCTTGGAAGAGTGGTGGAGGTCACAGTGGAATAAAATGACAATATCAATGCCCCTTGGAAGAGTGGTGGAGGTCGCAGTGGAATAAAAAGACAATATCATTGCCCCTTGGAAGAGACGTGGAGGTCACAGTAGCTTAACAAGACCGTTTTAATGCCCCTTGGAAGAGAAGTGGAGTTCAGAGTGCTTTAACAAGACTGTTTTAATGCCCCTTGGAAGAGACGTGGAGGTCCCAGTGGAATAAAATGACAATATCAATGCCCCTTGGAAGAGACGTGGAGGTCACAGTAGCTTAACAAGATGGATTTATTGCCCCTTGGAAGAGACGTGGAGGTCACAGTAGCTTAACAAGACAGTTTTAATGCCCCTTGGAAGAGACGTGGAGTTCAGAGTGGTTTAACAAGACGGTTTTAATGCCCCTTGGAAGAGATGTGTTCAGAGTGGTTTAACAAGACGGTTTTAATGCCCCTTGGAGGAGACGTGTAGGTCCCAGAGGAATAGAAAGACAATATCAATGCTCCTTGGAAGAGACGTGGAGGTCACAGTAGCTTAACAAGATGGTTTTAATGCCCCTTGGAAGAGACATGAAGGTCACAGTAGCTTAACAAGATGTTTTTAATGCCCCTTGGAAGAGACGTGGCGTTCAATGTGGTTTAACAAGATGGTTTTAATGCCCCTTGGAAGAGACGTGGAGGTCCCAGTGGAATAAAAAGACAATATCAATGCCCCTTGGAAGAGTGGTGGAGGTCCCAGTGGAATAAAAAGACAATATCAATGCCCCTTGGAAGAGTGGTGGAGGTCACAGTGGAATAAAAAGACAATATCAATGCCCCTTGGAAGAGTGGTGGAGGTCGGAGTGGAATAAAAAGACAATATCATTGCCCCTTGGAAGAGACGTGGAGGTCACAGTAGCTTAACAAGATGGTTTTAATGCCCCTTGGAAGAGACTTGGAGGTCACGGAAGCTTAACAAGACGGTTTTAATACCCCTTGGAAGAGAAGTGGAGTTCAAAGTGGTTTAACAAGACGGTTTTAATGCCCCTTGGAAGAGACGTGGAGGTCCCAGTGGAATAAAAAGACAATATCAATGCCCCTTAGAAGAGACGCGGAGGTCACAGTAGCTTAACAAGACCGTTTTAATGCCCCTTGGAAGAGAAGTGGAGTTCAGAGTGCTTTAACAAGACTGTTTTAATGCCCCTTGGAAGAGACGTGGAGGTCCCAGTGGAATAAAATGACAATATCAATGCCCCTTGGAAGAGACGTGGAGGTCACAGTAGCTTAACAAGATGGATTTATTGCCCCTTGGAAGAGACGTGGAGGTCACAGTAGCTTAACAAGACGGTTTTAATGCCCCTTGGAAGAGATGTGGAGTTCAGAGTGGTTTAACAAGACTGTTTTAATGCCCCTTGGAAGAGATGTGTTCAGAGTGGTTTAACAAGACGGTTTTAATGCCCCTTGGAAGAGACGTGGAGGTCCCAGAGGAATAGAAAGACAATATCAATGCTCCTTGGAAGAGACGTGGAGGTCACAGTAGCTTAACAAGATGGTTTTAATGCCCCTTGGAAGAGACGTGAAGGTCACAGTAGCTTAATAAGATGTTTTTAATGCTCCTTGGAAGAGACGTGGCGTTCAATGTGGTTTAACAAGATGGTTTTAATGCCCCTTGGAAGAGACGTGGAGGTCCCAGTGGAATAAAAAGACAATATCAATGCCCCTTGGAAGAGTGGTGGAGGTCCCAGTGGAATAAAAAGACAATATCAATGCCCCTTGGAAGAGTGGTGGAGGTCCCAGTGGAATAAAAAGACAATATCAATGCCCCTTGGAAGAGTGGTGGAGGTCGGAGTGGAATAAAAAGACAATATCATTGCCCCTTGGAAGAGACGTGGAGGTCACAGTAGCTTAACAAGATGGTTTTAATGCCCCTTGGAAGAGACTTGGAGGTCACGGAAGCTTAACAAGACGGTTTTAATACCCCTTGGAAGAGAAGTGGAGTTCAAAGTGGTTTAACAAGACGGTTTTAATGCCCCTTGGAAGAGACGTGGAGGTCCCAGTGGAATAAAAAGACAATATCAATGCCCCTTAGAAGAGACGCGCAGGTCACAGTAGCTTAACAAGACGGTTTTAATGCCCTTTGGAAGAGAAGTGGAGGTCACAGTAGCTTAACAAGATGGTTTTAATGCCCCTTGGAAGAGACGTGGAGTTCAATGTAGTTTAACAAGATGGTTTTAATGCCCCTTGGAAGAGACGTGGAGGTCCCAGTGGAATAAAAAGACAATATCAATGCCCCTTGGAAGAGTGGTGGAGGTTACAGTGGAATAAAAAGACAATATCAATGACCCTTGGAAGAGTGGTGGAGGTCGCAGTGAAATAAAAAAACAATATCAATGCCCCTTGGAAGAGTGGTGGAGGTCGCAGTGGAATAAAAAGACAATATCAATGACCCTTGGAAGAGACGTGGAGGTCACAGTAGCTTAACAAGACGATTTTAATGCCCCTTACAAGAGCCATGCAGTACAGCATATTAAAAACATTATTCCCATTATTGGGGAGTGGGTCTCCCATAGTCTTTGCCTTTGCCTTCCAAGCAAAAGCTGCCAAAAATTAGGACGGATGAACTTGCAATGCCCCTTACAAGAGCCATGCAGTACAGCATATTAAAAACATTATTCCCATTATTGGGGAGTGGGTCTCCCATATTCTTTGCCTATGCCTTCCAAGCAAAAGCTGCCAAAAATTAGGATGGAGGAGCTTGCAATGCCCCTTACAAGAGACATGCAGCACAGCATATTATAAACATTATTCCCATTATTGGGGAGTGGGTCTCCCATTGTCTTTGCCTATGCCTTCCAAGCAAAAGCTGCCCAAAATTAGGACGGATTAACTTGCAATGCCCCTTCAAGAGCCATGCAGTACAGCATATTAAAAACATTATTCCCATTATTGGGGAGTGGGTCTCCCATAGTCTTTGCCTATGCCTTCCAAGCAAAAGCTGCCAAAAAATTAGGACGGAGGAACTTGCAATGCCCTTTACAAGAGCCATGCAGTACAGCATATTACAAACATAAGTCCCATTATTGGGGAGTGGGTCTCCCATAGTCTTTGCCTATGCCTTCCAAGCAAAAGCTGCCAAAAATTAGGACAGAGGAACATGCAATGCCCCTTACAAGAGCCATGCAGTACAGCATATTAAAAACATTATTCCCATTAGTGGGGAGTGGGTCTCCCATAGTCTTTGCCTATGCCTTCCAAGCAAAAGCTGCCAAAAATTAGGACAGAGGAACATGCAATGCCCCTTACAAGAGCCATGCAGTACAGCATATTAAAAACATTATTCCCATTATTGGGGAGTTGGTCTCCCATAGTCTTTGCCTGTGCCTTCCAAGCAAAAGCTGCCAAAAATTAGGATGGAGGAACTTGCAATGCTGGCAACACAGACCACGGTCACCCTGGTGGTATAGTGTTGGCGGAGGCTGAGGGTAAGGAGAAGAGCAAAAAACAGCCGAAATGAGGAAGCATATACCCATCTGTGGGTGTGAAGCAGTGCATGGGAATACACCTCCCGAAATAACACAGTGGATTTGACTTTATGTTACTCTGCTGTCATTTGGTGGTGATGAGAAGTCTGGCCCAATCCAGCCCTTGTTCATATTTATAAGGGTCAGCTTGTCAGCATTGTCAGTTGACAGGTGAGTGCGCTTATCAGTTATAATTCCCCCAGCGGCACTAAAAACATGCTCCGATAACACGCTAGCGGCAGGGCAGGGCAGGACCTCCAAGGCGCAGAGAGCGAGTTCATTCCAAGTGTCCAGCTTGGATACCCAATAATTAAAAGGTACAGAGGAATCACGGAGGACGCTGGTACGGTCAGCAAGGTACTCCCTCAGCATCTTCCCAAATTTTGCACTCCTTGTGAGAGTACCACGCGCCTCAGGGCCTGTGCGATGGGAGGGGCTGGGAAAATTCTCTCAGAACTTTGACAGTGTTCCCCTGCCTCTGATGGATTGGAGTTGTGTCTCTCTCACCTGTAGTCCTTGGTTGTCCAACGAACTGTGACCTCTGCCGCCAGCGTTTTCAGATGGGAATTTTTTTAATAGTTCCGCAACAGGGGCCTTCTGGTACTGCCCCATTTTTGTAGACCTGTCCGCCTCAGGAATAAGAGATATAAAGTTCTCCATGTAGCGTGGGTCTAGAAGTGTCACCAACCAGTAATGACTGTCACCCAAAATTTTGAGAACTCGAGGGTCATGGGAAAGGCAGCGTAACATAACCTCAGCCATGCATGCCAGACTGCTAACAGGCAAGACTTCCGTGTCCTGACCAAGAGGACAAGTGACCATGCTCTCCTCCTCCTCCCCCCTGCCCTCAGGCCACCCACGCTGAACCGACGGTATGACAGTTGTGCAGGTAGTACCGTCTACAGCGCATGATACCTGCTCCTGTTCTTCCTCCTCCTCCTCCTCTCCCTCATTGTCCCCCAATGCACATTGGGATGAGATGAGGCTGGACTGTGTGTAATCGCCCTCTACAGCTTCTTGATCCATCTCATCATACTCTGGCTGCAATGCCTCCTCTTTAATTCTCTGCAGAGAGCGATGCAAAAGACAGACAAGTGGGATGCTGATGCTAATGATGGCGTCATCGCCACTCACCATCTTGGTGGACTCCTCAAAGTTTGTCAGGATGGTACATATGCATAGAAATAAGTTGATCGCACACTCTCTGGAATTTGCTTTATTGGTGTAAATTTATTTACACAGGAAAAGAATATACAATGGTGACACTAAATGGCGACAGTAAGACGTTTCGGCCACCCAGGCCTTATTCATTAAGTCGCTACTGCAAAAAAGACAAATAGCACGATGAGAATACAGAAAACATAAAAAATAAAGAAATAGTCCTATCAAAGGGAATACATTTTTAAGGATACCTAATTTTGGGTAGGTTAGTATAAGAATAGATAGTATAGGTAAACAGAAGATAGTGGGGGAGGGAGGTGGGGGTGTTTACAGTTATGCAAACAATTAGTGAAAACAGTAAAAACATTCATAGGCAGTCATGGAGTACCAGGGGGAGCCCAGATGTTAAGTACAGGAGTAGGGGTTTTCCTTACTTGTATCTGGTTAAGATAATGGGACAAAGGAAGACACCATAGTATACAGGTGGAGAGTCCAATTTGAAGCTGTAATGATGAGGGGATACGTGTCAGTGTCATCAAGTACTGGAATGCGTACATAATATCATGAATAGAGATACCTTCACATTGGTACAATGGTTCATCTGCCCGTGGAGAGCTGCAATAGAAGTAGTGACTATTACACATGATGTCAGTAATGGAGGAATGAGAGCTTTTTGGCTGGAATGAGTAAATACCTGTGGATCCTGCGTCATGGACGTCTCATAGGTGGGGTTCCCACGTGTGGTGGCTGCGGAGGGTGTATGAGCGGCGTTCCCAAGCTGTGCTGTGGGCAATGTGGGGGCCTGCCTTCCTTTTGTATGCAGCGTCGCGCACTTCCGGAAGTGCGTCATAGAGGGGGCGTGTCCCGGAAGTGACGAGTCACGATCACGTGACGGAAGCTGCCATTCATCTCCATGGTAATAGTAAACCATGCACTAAGTGGTGGGCAGTACCATAGAGGGGGAGGTGTGACTGTAATATAGTGTTGGATGTATACTAAGTAGTGATGCGTCGCAGTGGGTCACGTGGGGAAGTCTAGCACAGGTAGTCATAGTGATGGTAAACAATTGCTGTCTGTGTAAGTCGTTTGAAATGAAAATAATGTTAACGCGGGCTATTGTAGTTAGGATGGACCAGGGGGAGGTTAATTAAACAGGCATAAGGTAAAGTACGCATAGGGATGAAGTATGATGTTATACTTTAGGATAGTGTAGGACCCCAAAGGGGGTCAAGAGCATTGTGTAGGGATAAACGGTTAAGAGAGTTTTTTTATATTGAAGGGTCAGGGTGGACACGTGTAAATGAGGGGAAGAGTCGTCACTGTATACTGGGGTGCAGTTAACTCACCTAATAGGTTAGTATGGTTCAGTGGGTCTGTAAAGGAAGGAAAACAGTTAGTAAATCCAGTCTATTTCCCTGTTGAGTCCCTTAGGAGAGAGGGTTTGTAAAGTATATATCCAGTAGGATTCCCGTTGTTTTAGAAGACTAATGTGGTTACCCCCTCGTCTAGGTCTGGCTACGTGTTCAATGACCTGGAAGCGGAGCTGAGCCACAGTGTGTTTAGCTTTTGAGAAGTGGTCAGGTAATGGAAGCCAGTTTTTGCCACACTGGATGTGGCTAACTACAATAGCCCTCGTTAACATTATTTTCATTTCAAAAGACTTACACAGACAGCAATTGTTTACCATCACTATGACTACCTGTGCTAGACTTCCCCACGTGACCCACTGCGACGCATCACTACTTAGTATATACCCAACACTATACTACAGTCACACCTCCCCCTCTATGGTACTGCCCACCACTTAGTGCATGGTTTACTATTACCATGGAGATGAATGGAAGCTTCCGTCACGTGATCGTGACTCGTCACTTCCGGGACACGCCCCCTCTATGACGCACTTCCGGCAGCGCGCGACGCTGCATACAAAAGGAAGGCAGGCCCCCACATTGCCCACAGCACAGCGTGGGAACGCCGCTCATACACCCTCCGCAGCCACCACACTTGGGAACCCCACCTATGAGACGTCGATGAGGCAGGATCCACAGGTATTTACTCATTCCAGCTAAAAAGCTCTCATTCCTCCATTACTGACATCATGTGTAATAGTCACTACCTCTATTGCAGCTCTCCACGGGCAGATGAACCCTAGTACCAATGTGAAGGTATCTCTATTCATGATATTATGTACGCATTCCAGTACTTGATGACACTGACACGTATCCCCTCATCATTACAGCTTCGAATTGGACTCTCCACCTGTATACTCTGGTGTCTTCCTTTGTCCCATTATCTTAACCAGATACAAGTAAGGAAAACCCCTACCCCTGTACTTAACATCTGGGCTCCCCCTGGTACTCCATGACTGCCTATTAATGTTTTTACTGTTTTCACTAATTGTTTGCATAACTGTAAACACCCCCCCTCCCCTCCTTCCCCTACCTCCCTCCCCCACTATCTTCTGTTTACCTATACTATCTATTCTTATACTAACCTACCCAATATTAGGTATCCTTAAAAATGTATTCCCTTTGATAGGACTATTTCTTTATTTTTTATGTTTTCTGTATTCTCATCATGCTATTTGTCTTTTTTGCAGTAGCGACTTAATGAATAAGGCCTGGGTGGCCGAAACGTCTTACTGTCGCCATTTATTGTCACCATTGTATATTCTTTTTCTGTGTGAATAAATTTTCACCAAAAAAGCAAATTCCAGAGAGTGTGCGATCAACTTATTTCTATGCAATTTACGAACACTACCAGTCCATTGCATCTGCACCTCGATTATACTAGACAGTGTGCACGCTAATTTTCTACCTACAGGATAGTACATATGTCAGACATCCAGGTTCACTCCTGAGGTCTTATGTGTGGAGTCTGACCTGAA
Organism: Phyllobates terribilis; assembly: GCF_046119375.1. Classification (NCBI taxonomy): domain Eukaryota; kingdom Metazoa; phylum Chordata; class Amphibia; order Anura; family Dendrobatidae; genus Phyllobates; species Phyllobates terribilis. The sequence continues at coordinate 976,698,568 of NW_027362761.1, read as the reverse complement.
TATCGACGGCTTTGTTGCAGCTGGTACTCAACAACTGCTCTCTTCTGCTCACAAATCCTTTGCAACATGTGGAGGGTAGAGTTCCAACGTGTGGGGACATCACACACCAGTCGCTGTGCCGGAAGCTGCAAACGCTGCTGCAACACAGCAAGGGCGGCGGAAGCTGTAGCCGACTTCCGAAAATGAGCTGACAGGTGGTGTACTTTGACGAGCAGATCTGGCAACTCTGGGTACGATTTAAGAAACCGCTGAACCACAAGGTTAAGCACATGAGCCAGGCATGGTACGTGTGTGATGTCGCCTTGCCTCAGAGCCGCCACCAGGTTACGGCCATTGTCACACACGACCATGCCTGGATGTAGGTTCAGCGGTCTCAGCCACAGATCTGCCTGCTCTTTCACAGCTGTCCACAACTCACAAGCAGTGTGAGGTTTATCACCTAAGCTTATGAGTTTCAGCACAGCCTGTTGCTGCTTGGCTGAGGCAGTTCTGCAGTGCTTCCAGCTTGTAACTGATGTGGTAATATCTGAGATGGAGGCTGAACATGAGGAGGAGGAGGAGGAGGAGGATGATGCACAGGAGCTGTACACTGTGGGGGCAACTCTGACTGACATAGGGCCCGCAATCCTCGGTGTGGGGAGGATGTGTTCCGTCCCAAGGTCCGTCTGGGTCCCGGCTTCCACTATGTTTACCCAGTGTGCCATCAGGGAGATGTACCGTCCCTGGCCACAAGCACTTGTCCACGTGTCCGTTGTCAGGTGGACTCTCCCAGTAACTGCGTTGTTGAGGGCACGGCAGATGTTTTGGGACACGTGCATGTGTAGTGCGGGGATGGCACACCGGGCAAAATAGTGTCGGCTGGGGACAGAGTACCGAGGGACGGCCACCGCCATAAGGTTGCGGAAGGATTCCGTCTCCACCAGCCTAAAAGGCAGCATTTCCAATGCAAGCAGTCGTGAAATGTGCGAATTTAGGACTGTGGCCTTTGGGGCGTTGGCTGCGAATTTCCGCTTTCGTTCAAAGGTATGGGATATGGACAATTGAACGCTGCGGTGGGACGTGGACGTGGATGCTGTTTCTTGAGAAACTGCCATAACAAGTGAAGACTGAGAGAAGGGGGCATCTTTGCATGCAGTATGGACAGGGGATTGCCTTGAACACACAACAGGGGGTTCTCTTACACGCACAACAGCGGAAGAAGCAGTGGTGACACCCGCTGACACTGGTCGTGGACCCTGGGGTTCGCCCCACAGAGTCGGGTGCTTTGCTGACATGAGCCTGATCATGCTGGTGGTGGTCAGACTGGTAGTTTTGTCACCCCTGCTGATGCTGGCCTGGTAGGTGGTACAAATGGCCTTTTTGGGGTTATCAGCAGAGTCTTTAAACAAATTCCAGACTCTGGAAGACCTACCGGTTGTACTAGCAACGTCCCTCGTGTTGGTGTAATGGGGAACGGTTGCCTGTCTTCTGTCTGCGGCCACCACACGGCTTCTTCTTGCCTGTTGGGGTACTCTGCCTCCCTCCCCCTGTGTGCTGCTGGCCTCGCTCTGCGTGTCCTCCTGCCACGTTGGGTCATTTACTAGATCATCCACCTCCTCTTCCACTTCCGCACCACGGTCCTCCTCCTCACTTCGTGGCAATTGTGTCTCGTCATCGTCCACCTCTTGTGACAAATTACCAGCGTTGCCTTCCTGTGGCCGTGGCTGTTCAAATATTTGGCCATCGCTACATGGGATCTCCTCTTCCACCACTTCAAGCGGAGCAGGAAAGGGGCACAAATATGGAAATGGACCAGTGAACAGCTCTTCAGAGTGTCCAACTGTGGGATCAGTTGCTGTCTGACGACACTCGGCATGGTGGGAGGAAGGAGCATCAGGGTGAGGAGGAGTATGCAGTCGAGACTCACGGCTACTAACACTTGACCGTGTGGAAGACAGAACAGAGGTGGTGGTACCCAGGTAACTGGAAGTATTATCTGCTATCCAATTAATAACCTGTTCACACTGATCAGTTCGCAATAGTGGTGCTGTTGTGTGCTTCTCTAGTAATTCGGTCAAGAACTGGGAGCGAGAAGATGTGGCTGTTGGTTGTGGCACATTTTCACCTTGGCCATGGCCCCATTCTCTGCATGCACCATCACCAGAACTTCCAGTTCCACGTCCCTTGCCACGCGCGTTGCCCATTGTAAATGAAGTAAAATAGCTTACACTCGCACTATCCATGGCAAAAGGGTAATAAAAAGGAGATTTGAACTGTGGAAGAGGAAAAACACAGTTCTAGTTCTCTGGCCTACACCAGACTCTTTTAAAGAGATATATTGGTGTCTGAACAGTCAGCGAGACACTGAAAATGGTTTTTTTTATGCAAAAAAGTGGATAACACAGAGATTTGAACCGTGGAACTGCAAAGTCACAGTTATAATTTCCTGGTGTATACCAGACTTGTTAAAATAGATATATTCGTGGCTGAACAGTCAACGACACACACCAACAGTTTTTTTTTATGGGAAAAAAGGCAAGCAGGTTGATAACACCCAGATTTGAACTGTGGAAGAGTAAAAGCACAGTTCTAGTTCTCTGACCTACGCCAGACTCTTTTAAACAGATATATTGTTGTCTAAACAGTCAGCGAGACACTGAAAATGTTTTTTTTTTTATGCAAAAAAGACAAAGAAGTGGATAATACAGAGATTTGAACCGTGGAACTGCAAAACCACAGTTATAATTTCCTGGTGTATACCAGACTTGTTAAAATAGATATATTGGTGTCTGAACAGTCAGCGAGACACTCAAACAGGATTTAGATGAAAAAAAAAGGATTTTTTCCTGGCCCCTGAGACCTGGGGATAAGTCTTGCAATTTGACCAACAGGAGCACACAGGACTGTAATGCAGTGTTTGTTGGTATAACCACTGCATCTCCTATACTGCCTGCCTGCCTGATATCTAGGATGGATATTAGTCCTGAGAAGGACTGTTTGCATGATTTGGCTGGCTTTAGAGACCCTACACTAACTATTTCGCAGTATAAATCTCTCCCTAGCTCAGCAGCACTGACCCTACACTGTCTGATCCGAAGCAACTATGTCCAAGATGGCGGCGCCCGGTTTTAAATACTCGAGGTGATGCTGTGCGGCCATCCAATCACTGTAATGCCCACAAACAACATGGCTGTGGCATTACAGTGACTGGCTGGCAATCCTTGCATGTTCATTGGCTCTGTAAAGAGCGCCAAACGTGCAGGCCGGAGACCCGAGCTCCCGCCCGAGTAACCCAGAAATGCTCGGTGCTCGCCGAACATCCCGAGTAGTGAGATGCTCGGGCGAGTACCGAGCAGTGTTGAGCATGCTCGCTCAACACTAGTCATAAGCCATCTTGTCATTTTGTGTTGTTGAAATTCAGCTGTATGCAGAGTAAAAAAAATCTATTTTTTGTGTGACTAACTGTAACATCCCTGGCGGCGTGTTTGCATAGTGCACCACCTCCCACTATGCAAGACCGCAATCTTACCTGTCAGTCCAGCCTGCTAATCTTGCTCCAGTTCTTGCTGTGTGCATGCCTCTTGACTGACTGCTTAGGGCGGCGGCACACCCCTAATGCGTCTCCAGCCTATTGATGTGAGTCACTGATATTTAAACTCCCTCCACCCAGTAGGAGGTGCCTGTACCTGGTACTTCGCCCACTTCATCCAGTAAGCTTGGCAAAGTGTACATCGAAGCAGTGATTACCCCTGAGTCTCTGCACCCTTCAAACCAGGCAGAGGACCTCCAGTTGTCTCCTGAATTCCCCGGGGTGCTACCTGATAAACGGAGAGAGACTTTCCTACACCCGGTACCTGGTACACCGCCCACTTCATCCAGTAAGCTTGGCAAAGTGTACATCGAAGCAGTGATTACCCCCCGAGTCTCTGCACCCCTCCAACCAGGCGGAGGACCTCCAGTTGTCTCCTGAATTCCCCGGGGTGCTACCTGTTAAACGGAGAGAGACTTTCCTACACCCGGTACCTGGTACGCCGCCCACTTCATCCAGTAAGCTTGGCAAAATGTACTTCGAAGCTGTGATTACCCCCCGATTCTCTGCACCCCTCCAACCAGGCGGAGGACCTCCAGTTGTCTCCTGAATCCACCAGGGTGCTACCTGATAACAAACGGAGAGAGACTTTCCTGTGTGCTGTTGCTGGTACTTCACCCACTTCATCTGTTGCGGAGGATGGCTTGATAGGAGGAAGCATCCTAGTCACCAAGATGATGAGATCAGTTTCGTTTCCTCTAATGGACAGAAGAGGTAATCCTCTTGAAGAGAAGGATTGGCCTCCAAATTCTATGCAGAAGAGCCTTGCAGGCTTGAAGAAGAAGGGGCGTAAAGGGGGGGGGGGTACTGTAACATCCCTGGTGGCGTGCTTGCATAGTGCACCACCTCCCACTATGCAAGACCGCAATCTTACCTGTCAGTCCAGCCTGCTAATCTTCCTCCAGTTCATGCTGTGTGCATGCCTCTTGACTGACTGTATAGGGCGGCGGCCCGGTTACTTCCTGATTCTTATAGCTGCTGTGGGCGCACCCCTAATGCGTCTCCAGCCTATTGCTGTGAGTCACTGATATTTAAACCCCCTCCACCCAGTAGGAGGTGCCTGAGCAACACCTTCACTCAGTTTGTCTTTGCAACTGTATTACCAGGTCCTGTCCCGTTATCTTTGACTTCTAGTCTGTTTCCGCCACTCTCGGGGCAGCATTCCCAGACCAGTTATCTCTGACTTCTAGTCAGTTTCCGCTACTCTGGGGGCTGTATTCCCAGGCCTGTTACCTGTGACTTATAATCTGTTTCCGCCACTCTGGGGGCTGTATTCCCAGGTTCATTTTTGTATCTCATTGCAGTAGCAGTTCCTGTCTGAACTGTATCCTAGCCTGTTACCTGTTTATCTCTATGTCCGTACCTTCCCTTTTCCTGCAGTATCTGAACCTGCACCTTACTCCAACTCGTTGTTTCTGTACTTGTGTTTGTGAGTTTTGTGTCCACTCGCTACGTCATAGTAAGTACCTTGTGTGTATCTGGTTCTGCTTGTCCCTTTTCCCTTCCTCCGTATCTTCCTGTATTTTCCAGTCTGTTCCATGTGAACAGAGCCCTGTCCTCTCTGCCTGCATCTTCAGCCCTGTTCTGCTCTGTCTTGCCCACTGCTCCGGCGGTTTCTCTCTGCTCTGACTTGCCCACCGTTCCGGCAGTTTCTCTCTGCTCTGCCTTGTTCACCGCACCTGTGGTTTCGCTCCGCTGTCTTGCTCACAGCTCCGGCGGTTTCTCTCTGCTCCGACTTACCCACAGCTCCGGCGGTTTCTCTCTGCTCCGACTTACCCACCGCTCCGGCGGTTTCTCTCCGCTCTGACTTACTCACCGCACCAGCAGTTCCTCTCTGCTCTGCCTTGTCCTCATTTTACTCTGCTTGTCTACCGCATCTGCAGCTCTGTACCTGTCTCCCAGTCTGTACTGGACCCTATCCAGCCTGTGCTCCAACCTGCTAGTACCTCCCTGTCTGCACTCCAGCCATGCTTGCCAGAATCTCCCTGTCTGCACTCCAGCAGTGCTTGCCAGTATCTCCCTGTCTGCACTCCAGCTGTGCTTGCCAGTGCCCACCTGTCTGCATACCAGCCGTGCTTGCCAGTGCCCACCTGTCTGCATACCAGCCGGGCTTGCCAGTGCCCACCTGTCTGCATACCAGCTGTACTGCCAGTACCCACCTGTCTGCATATCAGCCATACTTGCCAATACCCACCTGCCTGTATGCAGTCCACTTGAGGAAGGCACGCAGCGCCGAAACGCGCATCGGGGATACACACACGGAGTGTGCTCTGCTCTCTTCTCTCCCCCTTACAGAGGTAAAAATGTCCTTTAACTTATATCCATATCTTTATATTGTAGGGAGAGGACATGTGACTATTTGCTCATGGTGATTATGCTGCTTTTTTATTAAACATTGTCTATATGCATACTTGATTTATATAGCGCAACATCCTGTCCACCTTACTTTAGTTTTAAATAACGGACACTCTCCATGTTATTGTCACACTCCGTGTGATGTCTTGCTTGTTTTTTATGTTTTTACGCTATTGTGCATCGATTTTTGTTGTTATATGTGTATGTATGTGTATCTATTGTCTCCCCAGACTTTCTGTTGCCTGATATTCAATAAAGGTTTTCTATTATTGGGCTATTATCGTTGTTTTGTGCTTTGCACTCCTTCTTTCTGCCTGAATGCCAGTCTAATCTGCCTGTTCCTGCATTCCCCGGTGTGGGTCAACAACTGTGACCGGGGTCTGACCTGGAGTCGCACCTGGTACCTCTGCTCGGCTCCTCCTTGGTCCACGGAGTCGACTAAGCCACCGTGCGACCTTGGTCGGATCGGGTTGATACTTAGTTACGCCCCTCCAGGCACTCCTCGGTTCATGGTATAGTGGGATCACTAATCAAGCTCACGCCAGTCAGTCCGGGCGCGAGCGTAACGCTAACGTTATACAGCAAGCCATATCTCACCTTATCATATAGTGACGCTGAAATTCAACTGTATGCAGAGCTGTTGCAGAGTAAAAAAAATAAAAAAATTTCAGTTCTTAACGTGATACAGCAAGCCATATCTCACCTTTTCATTTTGTGGCGGTGAAATTCAACTGTATGCAGAGCTCATGAAGAGTAAAAAAATCTATTTTGTTCTGTGACAAACGTGATACAGCACGCTAGATCTGAGTTTGAAATTGTTTGAAGCATTTCTTGCATGTTATACAGGCCTCATCCACACACAAAAAAAATATGTTCTTCTGTTACTAACGTTCTGAGTTTTAAATTGTTTGGAGCATATCTCCTATTTTATACAGGCCTCATGCACACTAAACAAATATTTTATTCTGTTACTAACATGATACAGTAGGGGACATCTCATCTTGTCATTTAGTGCCGTTGAAATTCAGTTGTGTGCAGAGCTGTTGCAGAGTAAAAAAAAGTTTTCAGTTGCTAACATGATACAGCAAGCCATATTTCACCTTGTCATTTAGTGCCACTGAAATTCAGGTTTTTGCATAGCTGGTGCAGAGTAAAAAACCTAGTTTTTGGTTTCTAATTGCGTGCTCCTCCCACACTATCTGAGCAACATGAGTGGAAAAAAGCGAGGTCGTGGTGGAAGGGGGAATAGGCTTGGTGTTCAAGGTACATGTGGCTTAGCTCGTAATGTTAGTGAAAGCACCAGTGAACCAACACCGTCACGTCCAATCCAAAGACAACTGACAACTTCTGTTACTGGACGGGCTACTCTACTCCCTTTCTTTGCCAGCCACACAGCAGTATGCCTTTCTAATGAGGGCCAGAAAGAGCATGTGCTCCAGTGGATGGCAAGCGCTGCTGCAAGTGGTCTCTCCCCTCTTCCTCCACCTCAACATCACACACAGTACAGTCCACAGAGGTGGGACCCCAATTACCCTTGATTCCCCCCACGTCACAACTGTCCAACCGCCAAACTGACTGGGAACCACATTTTTTTTAGGTTGGATTCGGGGAGGACGAAGTTGGGTCCAAGCAGCTTCCAGTGTCTTGGAATCGCCAAGGCTTGCAGAACAAACCTCTGTATTTCACACTTCCTCCACTGCTTATGCCCCCTACAACTCTTCTAGGGGCTCCACCTGCACAATCAACCTCTGCTTTAATGAGACAAGCGTTCCAACAGTGCAGAGCAAATCCACACCACCTTCATACTCGTGCTACACAGCCAGGGCTCACTGCAATCAGGCAGTCTTAAAATTAATATGCCTTGGAGATCGCAGTCATACATCTGAAGAGTTGTGGACAACTATCCATGCCGAGTTTGAGCAATAACTGTCTCTGCTGAACCTGGAGCCAGGGAAGGCAGTGTGCGATAACGGTGTGAACCTGATGGCGGTTCTTTACCAAGGCAAGCTCACACACGTGCCTTACATGGCTCACGTCCTCAACCTGGTGGTACAGCGATTTCTCCACCACTATCCCGGCCTGGATGAGCTGCTGCAGAAAGCAAGGAAGCTGTGTGCTCACTTCTACTGTTCGCACCCCTCAGGTCATCAACTTGCATCGATACAGAGGTCTTTGTCCATGCCTGATCCAGTTGCAAAGTGCATATAGTGATTTGTTATCTATAGATGCGTGTGTTGGTGTCCACAGCACCCTCTCACCCCAATGCGCGTTTTGCCTCTCTTCTTCCGGGGGTGTGTTTGTTGAGGCTAGACGCTGATTTAACTGAGTTTCAGATACACTTTGTAATATGGGCAGATGTCTTTATAGTTTGGACTGGTGCCCTTTGTTCTGGAGGCTTGTTTAACTCACACTGATGGCACCTTCAACAGGCTTCTTCCACTGTCTGTCGCAGCTGAGGCCAGTACACTAATCATTGCAACCATCGGAAAGTCTTTCAATGCCGAAATGGGCTCCCCATTCATTAGCTTCCTTTGCCAGACTCATTGCCATTTCTTCAGAGATCATCACTTGCCAGGTGACATCCATCTCCCGAGGCAGCTGAATGCTTCTGCACAGCATACCAGTCTTCATGACAAGTCGTTCCCATTCCCTATCTGCAACGTACTAGCTGATAGAGACACTCTTAACTGCCCCAAGGTAACCCCCTTCCTCAGGTACGCAAGTTCAGGATTGGACTGCTGGAGATAAATCCACTCATCCTTTGGGTGTCCCATGGCCTGGGCGGGTTTATGTTCTCCCTCTTTTTCTTCAGCAGCCACCACAGCGGCTGCGAAACGAGTGAAATTCGGGATCTCGTCACCTTCTAGATCTTCATATGTTTCTCCTGTTGGACTTATTGGAGTGACTCGAGACATAGGCATGGGTAGTCTGAGCAGTTGAGTGATACACAATTCTGTATTGGTGCTTGGACATTCTGGGAATCCACCATTTTTCCATCGCACCTAACTTTTCATTTTCGAGATGAGCTAGGGGATTGTTATCGGTTCTCACCTGAACCTCCGACCCTGACAGATACTCAGCAAACTTTTCAGCCATTGCCCAGACTAGCACAAGCAGCTCTAACTTGAATGAACTGTACTTATCAGGGCTCCTTTTGGTTTCGCTCAGTGACCGACTAGCATGTGCAATCACCCGTTCTTTGCCTTCTTAAAATTGCGCTAATACTGCTCCTAAGTAGTGATGAGCGAGCATGCTCTCTACTGCTCGGTGTTCACCCGAGCATCTCACTGCTTGAGATGCTCGGCGCTCACCGAGTATTTCCGGGTTGCTCAGGCGGGAACTCGGGTCCCCTCCCTGCATGTTTGGCGCTCTTTAGAGAGCCAATGAACATGCAGGGATTGCCTGCCATGCACTGTAATGCCGTAGCCATGTTGGTTGTGGGCATTACAGTGATTGGCTGGCCGCACAGCGTCATCAGGTCTATATCAGACCTGGCGCCGCCATGCTCGTCACATTCACTCCGGATCAGACAGTGTAGGGAGAGCTGCTGCAGCGTTAGGGAGAGATTTGATTGTGTATTAGGTAGTGTAGGGAGAAAAACTGTACATTACACATATCCATCTTAACAAACAGTCTGAGGACTAATCCATCTGCAGAGATATCAAGCAGGCAGGGTGTATAGGCAAGCAGTGTATATAGCAGACTACAGTGCATATAGCACAAGAAACTCCAATCCAATTCTGCCTTCTGCTGCTGTTAGATATTTTTATACAAAGGCTCAGGTCTCAGGGGCCAGGAATACTTTTCTTTGGATGTTAATGCTCATTATTTACTTAAAAAGCAATCCAGAGAACACCGTTTTTTCTGCACCATTTGCTTGTTGGCACTGCAGAATGTAGCCAGGTCCTTCCCATATTAGAGCGCTAAAAATCCAGCTATTTAAAACTGTGTTTTCTCCGTCCAACAGATCACAAATACGTTGTCAGAAAATACTGCCATTTCTGGCCTCCATTAAAAATTTCCTTTAGTGTGTCAGTGAAGCAATTCACAGCAGTTTGCTGTTCAAACTACTTACCTACAGGCCAGGTATTTAAAACTGTGTTTTCTCTGTCAAACGGATCACAAATACATTGTCAGAAAATACTGCCATTTCTGGCCTCCATTAAAAATTTCTTTCAGTGTGTCAGTGAAGCTATTGACACCAGTTTGCTGGTCAAACTACTTACCTACAGGCCAGGTATTTAAAACTCTGTTTTCTCCATCACACGGATCACATATAAGTTCGCTCCAAACTCAGTCATTTGTAGTGAGCGTGGAAGATACTGTCCTCCATTTAAAATGGTCAAGAAACATGGCAAAGGACGGGGAACTGGACGTGATGGTAATGGTGCATGCAGAGGCCGAGGACAAGGCCATGGGCAAGCCGAAATTGTGCCACAACAAACACCTACATCTTCTCGCCTGACCATCCTGTCCCAATTTCAAGGGGACCGCAGCACACCACTATAGAACCCAGAGCAGTGTCAAAAGGTTGTTGGTTGGATAGCCGATAATGCTTCCAGTCACTTAGCCACCACCACCACCCTGTCTTCCACATGGTCAAGTCTCAGTAGCCGTGAGTCTGGACTGCATATTCCTCACCCTGATCCTCCTTCCTCCCACCATGCCGAGTACCCAGAGACAACTGATCCCACACTTGGACACTCTGAAGAGCTGTTCACTTTTCCATTTATAGATTCGGGCCTCTCACCCGGTCCACTTGAAGTGGGGCAAGAGGAGATTGTGTGTAGCGATGCCCAAATATTTGAGCAGCCACAGTCACACGAAGGCGACGATGGGAAAGTGTCACAAGAGGTGGACAATGATGAGACACAATTGCCAGAAAGTCAGGAGGAGGACCAGGGTGCGGAAATGGAAGATGAGGTGGTGGATGATATAGTAACTGACCCAACCTGGCAGGAGGACATGCAGAGCGAGGACAGCAGCACACAAGGGGAGGGAGGCAGAGTACCCCAACAGGCAGGAAGAAGCAGTGTGGTGGCCGCAGACAGAAGGCAGGCAACCGTTCCCCGTAACACCAATACGAAGGAAGTTGCCAGTACAACTGTTAGGTCTTCCCGAGTCTGGTTGTTTTTTGCCGATAACCCCAAACAGCACCTGCCAGGCCAGCATCAGCAGGGGTGGCAAAACGACCAGCCTGACCACCACCAACATGATCAGGCACTTGGCAGCAAAACACCCGACTTTGTGGGCCGAACCCCAGGGTCCAGGAACAGTGTCTGCGGGTGGCACCATTGTTTCTTCCGCTGTTGTGCATGCAAGCCAATCCCCTGTTCATGGTGTATGCGAAGATGCCTCCAGCCCTGCACCTGTCGTTGCACACTCTCAAGTAGCAGCATCCGGAAGCACGTCCATGTCCATGTCCCAGCGCAGCGTTCAGTTGTACATCTTGCGCAATGTATGCATTCCGTGAGCTACCGCTCGAGGATCCATACTGCTGCGAGAGATGTGAGCATATCGTGCACTTGGAAGCCCAAATTCTGGATCTAAGTGCTCAGATAGCGATACTGAGGAGCATCGACAACATGGAACGGAGTTTGCTGCTCACCGAGCAGACACTCAATGGGTCAATACTGGGGGTGGAGCATAGAGGGGAAGTGCAGGCTGAACAGGCAGGGAGCTGGATAACAGTTAGGAGGGATAGAGGGAAGAAGTATAGGAAGGCTGGTTCAGAACCGGCATTATTGGAGCACGACAGATCCTCTGACCGCCGGGGGAGTGTATGCTCCAGTAATGAGGGGGAGGGGGGAAGTGTAGGGCAGGAAATACAGGTCCTGGTAGTGGGTGACTCTATTATTAGGGGGACAGACAGGGCAATCTGTCACAAAGACCGGGATCACCGAACGGTGTGCTGCCTCCCTGGAGCTCGAGTCCTGCACATCGCGGATCGGGTTGACAGGTTACTGGGTGGGGCTGGCGAAGACCCAGCGGTCATGGTCCACATCGGCACCAATGACAAAGTGAGTGGTAGATGGAGGGTCCTTAAAAATGATTCAGGGACCTAGGTAGGAAGCTTAGGGCAAGGACCTCCAAGGTAGTTTTCTCAGAAATACTACCAATCCCGCGAGCCACACAGGAGCGCCAACGGGAAGTTAGGGAGGTGAATAAGTGGCTAAAGAGTTGGTGCAAGGCAGAAGGGTTTGGGTTCATGGAGACCTGGGCCGACTTCGCAGTCGGCTACAGGCTCTACCGTAGGGACGGGCTGCACCTCAATGGGGAGGGTGCAGCGGTGCTGGGGAAGAAGATGGCTAATAGGTTGGAGGAGTATTTCAACTAGAGACGGGGGGGGAAACCAAGGAAATAGGTGGGATGTGAGGCAAGCAAGGGGGAAGGGGAGAAGTGAATATAATGAGGGTGGAGAGGGGGGTGGGGATAGTACAGTTAGATCGTTAGAGAAGAATAGGATGCTAAATAACCCCAAAGTTTTATCTTGCATGCTGACCAACGCAAGAAGCCTGACCAATAAGGCGGATGAGCTGCGGGCGCTAATATCGGAGGAGAGGTATGACATCGTAGGTATAACAGAGACTTGGTTAGACGATAGCTATGACTGGGCGGTAAATTTATTAGATTATGGTTTATTTAGAAGGGACCGGAAACAGGGGAAAGGCGGAGGAGTCTGCTTATATGTAAAGTCATGTCTAAAGCCCAGACTAAGGGAAGATATAGGAGAGGGAGAAGAGGGGGTTGAGTCCATCTGGGTAGAGATAGAGGGGGCAAAAAATAATAATAAAATATTACTGGGGGTCTGCTATAAGCCACCAAATATAACAGAGGAGAATGAGAATCTGCTATTAGGACAAATAGACAAAGTAGCAAAACATAATGAAGTGATTGTAATGGGGGACTTCAACTACCCAGATATTGACTGGGAAACAGAAATCTGTAGATCTCAGAAAGGAAAAAGGTTCTTGACAAATATTAAGGATAATTATCTCTCCCAGCTAGTGCAGGAACCAACGAGAGCGAAGGCCGTGTTGGACTTAATATTGACTAATAGGCCTGATAGAATAACTGAGGTACAGATAGGGGGGCACCTAGGTAATGGCGATCATAATATTATCGATTTCAAAATGCCCTTCAGTAGGGTTATCAATAAGGGAACAACAAAAACATTAAACTTTAGGAGGGTGAAGTTTGATCAGCTGATAGAAAACCTCCAACTTATTGACTGGGACAAAGTTCTTAATCAAAGGAATACGAATAGTAAATGGGAAACCTTCAAAAGAATTCTGAATACTCAGTGCGAGAGATATATACCATATGGGAATAAAAGGGCCAGAAATAAGAGGAAACCAATATGGTTGAACAAGAACGTAAAAGGGGCGTTAAATAGCAAAAAAGAGGCATTCAAGAGGTTAAAACAGGAAAACAGTAAAGAGGTGTGGCACCCCAGGGGTCTGGTTTCCACAGTAATAGCAGTATTACGTCTGTGAGCAGGTGGGAGGTCTCCTGGGCAGGAATCCTAAGCATGCCACACCTCCTGCCCAGTCCTGGGAGGGGAAGAACTTCTCCTACATAAACTGGGGCTGAGGCAGGGTTAGAGAGAGGAGTTCCAGACAGAGACGGAGTCTGGTCTGGACACGCAGAAACAGGGACAGATAGACATCAGGAGCTCTGTAGGAGCCAAGGAGAAGCGCCAGGGGCTGGAGCTGTGCAGAGCTCGCCCTGGGAGAAGGTACTAAAACCGGACACAGGAGTCCGAGGCTGTGGGGACTAAGATATACCCAGCAGCAGAATCCATCCGGCAGGGGATTCCAGGTCCTCTGGCCATAAAAGCCCGGAGGCTCAGTCACAACGAAGGGACCAGCACCGCCATCCCGGAGCGGAGGCTAACAGGAGGCCCCAGGTCACCAGCCATATGGGTGAGCACCACACTGTATACCCAGGGACGTGGGCTACTTGTAACCGCCGAAAGCAGGGTAGCCAGGAAGGGTACAGACTAACGGGAAGGCCTACAACTCCACCTGGCCAGGGGAACTCCGGCTTACTCGCAGACTAACCAGGCCCCAACTACTAGCCAGTACTCCCGGGGGAATTTGCCTTGTACCATCAGTAAAGGCCCTGAACTGTACCCTCGCGTCTCCGTGCTTCCTAGTCGCACCGTTAGTGCTGGGACATCCACACCATCACTCCCAACATCACCCACATCCGCTGCCCTGAGGCCATACCTCTCCCGTTGGGGGTTATATCAACATTGCTGCACACCTATACCACCGGCCTCAGCGGTCTGCCCTGCAGCGGCGGTTTCATAGCCGCATTCAACGGGTGGCGTAGTCGGACACTAATACCATCATACCAATAACTGCCACTTAGTTTGACCACCCTGGGAGCGGACCGGGTCACCGCCACACGAAGACTACTACCCCCATCGGATCCGGGTATCCCCCGCGCGCACGCGCGCCGCACTACAGCACTGGCCCAGGGGGTGAGTCAACTTTGGCGTAGTCGGCAGGATTACGTGCCCGCAACCACCGGGTACTGCGTGCCTGAAAAAAGAGACTTTTATACTTACCTGTGGTGAAGTTTCCCGCCGTCCGGAGTCGTTTCCCGCCATCTGGAGCCGATTCCCGCCATCCGACGCCATCTTCTGCCTTCTTCCCGCCATCCGTGGAGTTTTCCCGCCATTGGACGCCATCCTGAGGGCGCCGCGCGGGAAGAAGAGGGGCGTGGACTCCGAAAGCCCGCGAGAACTGAAGCCCCGCCTCACGTCCGGACGTTGCGTATGGTCCTGGAAGGAGCCCGGCAGACGCCGACGTCACAGGAGCGCGACGGAAGGTCCTCAATCCTGACGATCCACTGCGGAGCCGCGGCCTACGGAAGAGGATCATCGCAAGGTAGGCCACGGTCCACTAGGGGGGAGGAGGATGTCGGATACGGAGGAGAGCTTCACCGCCACAGCCGCCGCCAGCGCCACCGCTGCTGCGGTCATGCCTTTCACCATGCCCTATATCCCGGGGGCAGCCTGGCTACCCCAGTACTCAGGGGAGTCACATACCCTAAATGACTTCAGAGAAAGGCTGGATAGCCTCTTCCAGGTGTATCCCCTCACGGAGCATCCTGGTGGCCCAATTAATCCTGGCCACCTGGGAGGAAGAGGACTGTCAGAGACATACTAACCCGGCTGAAAGACACATTTGACACCCACACCTCAGCCGAAATAAAACTAAGATTTTATGGGTGCAAACAACGGGCACATGAGAGCATAAGAGACTATGCTCTAAACCTACAAGAGGCCCTGAGAGCCATTAAGCAGGCAGACCCTGACAGCGTGGGAAATGAAGATAAGCTGTTGACTGAACAATTCATTGAGGGTCTACTGTGCAATGCCCACCGAACCCAGTTGCGGGCAATGGCCTTACAGGACCCTGACCTGGACTTTGCACAGTTCAAGGACAGAGCCATCCGGGTGCTCCGAGAACCGGCACCAGGTGGCGCTGTGACCCACAGGCGCCCTGCTATCACTTATCACCAGGAGACGGCGCCCTTGTCTGCAGGGCCTGTGGGAGCTGATGCGCAGGCTTTAAACAGTGACCCGGCTACAGACCTGCACCATCAGGTCCAAGAGCTAACTAAAAGCGTTGCCGCGCTAACCCGAACTGTGCAGTCTTTACAGGTTTCTACTGCAGGGAAGATCGAGCTGGCATCCGGACAGGAGGACATCCCGTGGCGCCGACCAAGGAGGACCCCACCGGCCAGAGGAAGACCCAGCGATCGATACAACGAGGACGGACGACCTATTTGCCGCCGCTGCAATCAACCCGGACATGTGGCAAGGTATTGTCATTTAAACGGGCACAACCTGGGGTAGAGGGCCAACCCCCAGGCATAAGACCATCAGGCCCATCAAACTGGCGTGATAAATACGTAGGGGGACGTCCAATCTTGCCTGTGGTACTGGATGGCATTCCTATGAGTGCCCTACTAGACACTGGGTCACAGGTCACCACCATCCCGTACGTGCTCTTCAAGCAGTACTGGAATGATTCGGACATAACCCGCTACCCAGACGACGACCTGAGTATCATCGCCAGCAATGGTCAGCCCGTGCCGCAGGTGGGATTCAAGGAGGTGACCATTAAAATCGGTAAAGTCGAACTGGCGGCACAAGGACTGATTATAGTGGACATAGACCGTCATGAGAGTCACCCTAGATTCACCCTGGGAACCAATGTAATTGAAAATTGTCTTGCAGAGGTGATTCTCATTTTACAGCAGGTTGCCAAGAACGCCAGTTCCGGCCAGCAGCGTGTGCTCCAAAAAGAGATCCGGGCACTGATGAAGCGGCAACAGGTGGAACTATCTGGTGGTGAGATAGGTAGCGTGAGAATGTGTGACCCGTTCCCTATTGCCATGCCCCCAAAAAGTGAGATGATGATTTGGTGCCGGGCAGCTATTGGTCTAAGAGGTAGAGACTACCAAGCAATGGTAGAACCCGTCTACTCAGACAGTAGGCCCACCATTTTGACAGCACGGGGGGTGGTCGATGTACGCCATGGGAGGGTGCCCGTTCGCATCATAAATATCGGTGAGAGAGAAGTACACCTGCCCCGGTATGCCAAGCTAGCTAAATTGTACACCATGAACCAGAATTCTGTACAGGCCGTGGAACCCTTGCCTCCATCTCAACCAGAGGAAGGTAACGGCTCTAAGAAACCAGTGGAGGACTGGTGTCAGCAACTACATCTGGGTACTGACTCCACTCCCTCACACCAGAAACAAGGAGTCTATCGGGTGGTTCAAGAGTACGAGAGAGTGTTTAGTAAACACCCGTTAGACTTCGGGCGAGTAAAGGGGGTAGAACACCACATCCCCACGGGAGACCATCCTCCCATAAAGGAGAGATACCGACCCGTACCCCCTGCACACTACCAACACGCCAAGGGGATGCTTAGAGACATGAAGGAGGCTGGGGTAATCAGGGACAGCTGTAGCCCCTGGGCAGCTCCACTAGTCTTAGTGAAAAAGAAGGACAACACTATGAGAATGTGTGTAGACTACAGGAAGGTCAACCGTATCACACACAAAGATGCGTACCCGTTACCAAGGATAGAAGAGTCCTTAGCTGCATTAAAATCTGCTAACTTCTTCTCTACTTTGGATCTCACTAGCGGGTACTGGCAGGTTCCTGTAGCAGAGGCAGACTGGGAGAAGACCGCATTCACCACCCCGATGGGTCTCAGCGAATTTAACTGTATGCCGTTCGGGCTCTGCAACGCACCAGGAACCTTCCAACGGTTGATGGAATGCTGTCTGAGACACCGGAACTTCGAGACGGTCCTGTTATACCTGGACGATGTCATCGTCTATTCCAAGACCTACGAGGACCACCTGAAACACCTGGCAGAAGTGTTCGAAGCTCTGGCAAACTACGGCCTAAAGGTGAAACCCTCCAAGTGTCACCTCCTGAAACCAAAGGTGCAATACCTGGGACACGTGGTGAGTGCTGACGGAGTGGCTCCTGACCCTGATAAGATCACCGTGATTAAGGACTGGCCAAGACCCTCCAGCATAAAGGAAGTGCGGCAGTTCCTCGGGTTGGTAGGCTACTACCGAAGATTCATTCCCGGTTTCACCAAAATGGCAGCCCCTATGCAGGTCCTCCTGATAGGTCAATCTCGAAAAGCCAAAAACCAGAAGCCGCCCTTCAGGTGGGAAAAGCTGGAAGAGGAGTCCTTTTGCCAGCTGAAGATGGCCCTCACGGGGGATGAAATCCTGGCATATCCAGACTACAGCCAGCCCTTTATCCTCCACACGGACGCAAGTAACATCGGGCTAGGAGCCGTGCTGTCCCAGATCCAGCAAGGAAAAGAACGGGTAATCGCTTACGCTAGCCGAAAGCTACGACCCACCGAGAGGAACCCTGAGAATTATAGCTCATTCAAGCTGGAGTTCCTGGCAGTAGTGTGGGCAGTGACCGAACGTTTCAAGCATTACCTTGCCTCCTCCAAATTCACCGTGTACACGCATAACCCGTTGACACACCTGGACACTGCAAGGCTCGGTGCCCTGGAACAGAGATGGATGGCCCGCCTGTCCAACTTTGAATTCACCATCAAATACCGGGCAGGACGATCAAATGCCAACGCGGATGCCCTGTCTAGAATGCCGAACTTACCAGACGTAGGGGAAGATCCAGAAGATCTGGAAGAAGTTGAGCTCCCTGCGTTCCACCGTCATGGGATTACCCTGTATTCCCACCGTGTGAAGGACAGGTGCTCCGCGACGTTCAATCCCTTGCCCCACTACAACTGGGCGGAGACGCAAGACAGTGATCCTGCAGTCCGTCTGGTGAAGGAAATGCTGACCCAAGCCGATGCCAGTCTGGACCCAGACGCCCCAGAGGAGACTAAGCAACTGTGGAAGGAGAAAAGTAGGCTGTTCCTCTACAGGGAGAAGTTGTGCCGGAGAATGGTTAACTCTCGAACACATGAGTTGACCTGGCAGGTAGTGGTCCCCAGACGAGACGCGGCTATGATTCTGGAGGCGTACCACAACGGAGCAGGACATTTCGGGTGGAAGAAGCTGGAGTTCTTATTGCGTGAACGGTTCTACTGGGTAGGCATGAGAGGAGCCATCGAGAGGTGGTGCAGAGACTGTGGACCGTGCCACCTAAGAAGGAAGGACCGTGCCAGCCAGAAGACTCCCTTGCAGCCCATCATCACCCGACAGCCACTGGAACTGGTAGCCCTGGACCATGTGAAACTGGCTCCAAGCAGATCTGGGTATGTATACGCCCTCACAATCGTAGATCATTACTCCCGGTTCCTGGTGGTGGTCCCGGTCAAGGACTTAACGGCTCAAACAGCAGCTAGAGCCTTCCAGCAGCACTTCTGCCATCCACACGGGTACCCGGACCAAGTGCTGACAGACCAAGGGCCAGCCTTCGAAGCGGAAGTCTTCCAGGAGTTCTGCAACCTGTATGGCTGCACGAAGATAAGAACAACGCCCTATCACCCACAAACTAATGGACTCTGCGAGAAGATGAACCAGGTGGTGATAGACCTCCTGAAAACATTGCCCCTGGAAGAACGCAGTCTGTGGCCTGAGAAGCTGCCTGATCTGGTGGACCTATACAACCACATCCCTGTAGGTTCTACCAACTGTACCCCGGCTTACCTAATGAGAGCGAGACCTGGTAAGCTGCCTATCGACCTGGATATGGGAGTCCTGACGCCCGAGGACACCTCGCCAGAGGCAGACTGGGATACAGGACGGCAGCAGCAGTATCGGAAAGTGCAGGAGAGCGTGGAGCGAAGTCTGTCTCAAGCTAGAGAAAGGCAAGAGAGGGCTTATAATCAGTATGCTCCCGCTGTTCCCCTCGTACCTGGAGAGCAGGTCTTGAAGAGGAAAAGACGGCTCCACAAGTTGGACGACCAGTGGGAGAAGGACCCGTACACCGTACTGCCATCAAGCCATGAGAACCCAAAGATTTGCGTGATCAGTAAGGATGGAGGAGAAACCACAGCCGTTGTCTCCAGAGACCACCTGAAGAAGTGTCCCGAGCAGCTGCAAAACCCTGAAGAAGAAGATCAAGAAAACCCTCGACCCGCAGAGGAAAGGGAAGAAATGATCAGGACTGTACTCGGAGACTTCCCCCGGTCTTGGACACAAGTAAACGGTGCTGTCGTGGTACCCGTCCTCACCTTTCTCCAGCCAGCCCCGCAAGTGCCTACAGAGGAACCAGTAGAGCTGGAAGAGCAGCCGGCCCAAGAGGCAGAAGAGTCCACACCAGCAGTACAGGAGGATCAACCCTCTGCTAGTAGTGAGCCTGCCGTGCCCCTAGTGAGCCAAAGAGTGCGTAGAAAGCTGCCCAGCCTGCCCATAACACCTCCTACACCCTGTAATGCAGGACCAGTTAGTGAGCTCCGTAGGTCCACTAGGGTTACCAGAGGCCAGATGCCCGTACGTTGGAGAATCTAAGTTGGCTAGTTGCTTTAACTATTTTATGTTTACCTGTTTTGTTGTAGCCGTTGCTAATTATGTTTTTCAGTTACAGATTTCTTTATATGGACTGACAGGTTATGGACAGTGAGTAACCGGAACTCTGTTGTAAATATGTTTGGAGCGTAACCCAGGAATGGACTAAAGACTGTTAAAGACTCGGGGCAGGACAGACCCCTACCTGGTTATGGCTCCCTGTTCTTTGGTGAAATGGACACCCTTATTGCTTCCCGGTTACGGACACGCCGTGACCATCTCATGTATTTAATTGTTATTGTTTCTACCCTGTTATGTTTAAAAAAAAAATATATGTTTAGTCCGGGAGTACTAAATTTCACTAGGGGGGAATGTGGCACCCCAGGGGTCTGGTTTCCACCGTAATAGCAGTATTACGTCTGTGAGCAGGTGGGAGGTCTCCTGGGCAGGAATCCTAAGCATGCCACACCTCCTGCCCAGTCCTGGGAGGGGAAGAACTTCCCCTACATAAACTGGGGCTGAGGCAGGGTTAGAGAGAGGAGTTCCAGACAGAGACGGAGTCTGGTCTGGACACGCAGAAACAGGGACAGATAGACATCAGGAGCTCTGTAGGAGCCAAGGAGAAGCGCCAGGGGCTGGAGCTGTGCAGAGCTCGCCCTGGGAGAAGGTACTAAAACCGGACACAGGAGTCCGAGGCTGTGGGGACTAAGATATACCCAGCAGCAGAATCCATCCGGCAGGGGATTCCAGGTCCTCTGGCCATAAAAGCCCGGAGGCTCAGTCACAACGAAGGGACCAGCACCGCCATCCCGGAGCGGAGGCTAACAGGAGGCCCCAGGTCACCAGCCATACGGGTGAGCACCACACGGTATACCCAGGGACGTGGGCTACTTGTAACCGCCGAAAGCAGGGTAGCCAGGAAGGGTACAGACTAACGGGAAGGCCTACAACTCCACCTGGCCAGGGGAACTCCGGCTTACTCGCAGACTAACCAGGCCCCAACTACTAGCCAGTACTCCCGGGGGAATTTGCCTTGTACCATCAGTAAAGGCCCTGAACTGTACCCTCGCGTCTCCGTGCTTCCTTGTCGCACCGTTAGTGCTGGGACATCCACACCATCACTCCCAACATCACCCACATCCGCTGCCCTGAGGCCATACCTCTCCCGTTGGGGGTTATATCAACATTGCTGCACACCTATACCACCGGCCTCAGCGGTCTGCCCTGCAGCGGCGGTTTCATAACCGCATTCAACGGGTGGCGTAGTCGGACACTAATACCATCATACCAATAACTGCCACTTAGTTTGACCACCCTGGGCGCGGACCGGGTCACCGCCACACGAAGACTACTACCCCCATCGGATCCGGCTCCGGGTATCCCCCGCGCGCACGCGCGCCGCACTACAGCACTGGCCCAGGGGGCGAGTCAGAGGCACTAAAGTGTTAAGAGGAAAAAACGAGAACCTGCAAAAAACAAATAAAAATAGCGAAGGAGGAAACAGAGAGACGTATTGCTAGGGAAAGTAGATCAAATCCCAAACTGTTCTTTACGTATATAAATAGTAAAAGGATTAAATCGGATAATATTGGACCGATAAAAAGTGATGAAGGCAAAATCATAGAGAAAGATGAGGATAAAGCTAATCTATTAAATAATTTTTTTTAGACAACTTTCACAAAGGATATAGAACTAACAGGCGAAATGAGAAGTGACAAGCTTAATCCTCCACTAAGTATGACAAATCTAACCCAAGTTGGGGTACAGAAACGCCTCAGTAACATTAAAATAAACAAATCACCAGGACCTGATGGCATACACCCACGGGTACTAAGGGAACTATGTAATGTGATAAATATAAGACATAACGGTCTGTCTTATATTTAAGGACTCTGTTGAGACTGGGTCTGTACCACTTGGTTGGCGACAGGCGAATGTAGTGCCAATATTCAAAAAGGGAGCAAAAAGTGACGCCGGAAACTATCGGCCGGTGAGTCTGACGTCCGTTGTGGGCAAAATTTTTGAAAGCTTCATTAAAGAGGCGATTACACAGCATCTTGATGTTAATAATCTTTTAACCCCGAACCAACATGGATTCACGAGGAATCGCTCCTGTCAAACAAACCTGATTGACTTCTACGAGGAGGTTAGCTCTCGAGTAGATCAGGGGGAACCAGTGGATGTCGTGCATCTCGACTTCTCAAAAGCGTTCGATAGCGTGCCACATAATAGGTTGGTATACAAAATGAGAATGATAGGGCTGGGGGAAAATGTTTGCAAGTGGGTAGCTAACTGGCTAAGGGATAGAAGGCAGAGGGTGGTTATAAATGGAATATAATCAGATTGGGTAAGCGTCACTAGTGGGGTACCACAGGGGTCTGTTCTAGGCCCAATGTTATTTAATATCTTTATTAACGACATAGTCAATGGGATAAATAGCAAAATATCAATATTTGCAGATGACACAAAGTTATGTAAAACAATTAATACAAAAGAGGACAGTGCAGACCTACAGAGGGATTTGGATAAGCTGGGTAGGTGGAGCATTAAATGGCAAATGAGGTTTAATGAGGAGAAATGTAAGGTCATACATATGGGAAGGAAAAATGGAAGTCACCAGTACTCACTGAATGGGAAATCATTGGGTAATTCAGAGATGGAGATGGACTTGGGCATCTTGATTGATAGCAAACTAAATTGGAGTGCCCAAAGTCAGGCCGCTGCTGTAAGGGCAAACAGGGTAATGGGATGAATCAGAAGAGGTATAGCTGCAAAGGATGAGAACATTGTTCTTCCACTGTACAAAGCACTGGTCAGACCACACTTGGAATACTGTGCTCAGTTATGGGCCCCAGTATATAGAAAGGATATAAATGAGCTTGAAAAGGTACAAAGGAGGATAACAAAATTAATAAAGGGAATGGAGGGACTGCAATACCCAGAGAGGTTGGCAAAACTAGGACTATTCAGCCTGGAAAAGAGAAGGTTGAGGGGGGACATAATAAATGTGTACAAATATGTTAGGGGACAGTATAGAGATCTTGCCCGGGATTTGTTCAAAAGGAGGGATATTACGGTAACAAGAGGGCATTCACTAAGACTGGAAGAGAAAAGGTTTCAGCACCAGCATAGGAAGGGGTTCTTTACAGTAAGAGCAGTGAGAATATGGAATTCACTGAGTTAGGAGACGGTAATGTCGGATTCACTACACCAGTTCAAGCGGGGACTGGATGCATTTCTAGATACCAGGCAGATTTCAGCGTATACTTAAAAATAAAATAAAATAGTAGGTTGATACAGGGATTTATTCTGACTGCTGGTTTCAGAGTCGGGAGGGAATTTTTCCTCAGGTGAAGATTGGCTAAATCATTTGAGGTTTTTGCCCTCCTCTGGATCAACTTTAGCAATTACAGAACTAATAGGTCGAACTTGATGGACGCAAGTCTTTATTCGGCTTTAAAAACTATGTTACTATGTTACCATGTAATGGCCGGAACCTGGTGGCAGCTCTGAGGCGAGGCGAGCTCACACACGTACCATGCCTGGCCCATGTGCTTAACCTCGTGGTTCAGCGGTTTCTCAAATCCTATCCGGAGCTGCTGGATCTGTATTTTAAAGTATGCCGCCTGTGTGCCCATTTTAATAGGTCAGCTACAGCTTCCGCCGCCCTTGCAGTGTTTCAGCAGCGTTTGCAGCTTCCGGCTCACCGACTGCTGTGTGATGTCCCCACGCGTTGGAACTCTACACTGCAGATGTTGGGAAGGATTTGTGAGCAGAAGAGGGCAGTTGTTGACTACCAGCATCAACAAGGCCGTCGGTAATTCAGTTCAGACTCCAGACATAAGACCTCAGGACTGGACATGTGTAGCATCGGCGTTTCTGCCCCCTGCCAGGCAGAGACTCCGTCCCTCTCACCGCCGCGCTCCCTGCCCGGAGTCCTCCAGCGCTCCTCTTCCTGCTTCTGCCGCCCTAAGGAGTCCCCGGCCAATTGCCGGAGGTCCTCCCATATATAAGGCACCTCCTCCAAAATGGAGGTGCCCGAGCAATAGTTGATGCACAGTGTTCTAACCTCTGCTTCAGCCCTCAGGTCCTGCTGCTAGCCTGACTACTAGTCCTGCCCGCCAGCCTGACTATCAGTCCAGTCCGGCAGCCTGACTACTCTCCAGCCCGACAGTCTGTCTTCCATTCAGTCCGCCAATCTGTCTATGGGCCTCTCCCACCTGCTTACCTGAAAGCACCTGCCTGTTACCTGTCTGCCTACCTGGAGGCTCCTGCCCGTCACTTGCCGTGACCACCTGACAGCCTACCTAGAGGCTCCCGCCTGTCACTTGCCGTGACCACCTGTCAGCCTACCTGGAGGCTCCTTCCCGTCACTTGCCGAGACCACCTGACAGCCTACCTGGAGGCTCCTTCCCGTCACTTGCCGTGACCACCTGACAGCCTACCTAGAGGCTTCCGCCTTTCGCCTGCTGTCTCTGCCAGTTCATCTACCTGGATTTCTCATCAGCCTGCCTGCTGTACCCATCTGCAGTATCGGTCAGTCTCAGCCATCTGACCGGTGGGAGACACCTGCTCCCTTACAAGGTCGTCCCCAGAGTAGCACCTGGTCCCTCTGCTCGGTCCCTCCCAGGTCACGGAGTCGTTAGCTGCCGTACGACCTGGGTCGGTCGGAGTTAATACTTAGTTACGCCCATCTGGGTCCCTCCTTGCACCGCAGCACAGAGGTTCCACCACCCGGATCCGTAACATGGAGGTCAGACATATGTACCATCCTCCAAAACTTTGAGGCCTCCACCAAGATGGTGAGCGGTGATGACGCCATAATTAGTGTCACTATCCCGCTTCTCTGTCTTCTGAAATGCTCTCTGCTCACAATCAAAGAGGATGCATTGCAGGCGGAGCACGATGAGAAGGAGCAAGGAACCATACAGGGTGATTACACACAATCCAGCCTCATCTCATCCCAACGTGGATTGGGTGACAATGAGGAAGAGGAAGAGGAGGAGGAAGGACAGGAGCTAGTTTCATGCACTATAGACGGTTCTACCTGCACAGCTGTCATACCGTCTGTTCAGCATGGATGGCCAGAGGACAGAGAGGAGGAGGAGAAGGACGAAAGCATGGTCAGTCATCCTCTTGGTGAGGACACGGAAGTCTTGCCTGTTAGTAGTCTGGCACGCATGGCTGAGTTTACGTTACGCTGCCTTTCCCATGACCCTCGCGTTCTCAAAATTTGGGTGACAGTCATTACTGGCTGGTGACACTTCTAGACACACGCTACAAGGAGAACTTTATATCTCTTATTCCTGAGGCGGACAGGTGTACAAAAATGGGGCAGTACCAGAAGGCCCTTGTTGAGGAACTATTAAAAAAATTCCCATCTGAAAACGCTGGCGGCAGAGGGCACACTTTGTTGGACAACCAGGTGAGAGAGACACAACTTCAATCCAGCAGAGGCAGGGGAACACTGTCAAAGTTCTGGGAGAGTTTTCTCAGACCCTCCCATCACACAGGCCCTGAGGCGCGGGGTACTCACGCAAGGAGTGCAAAGTTTGGGAAGATGCTGAGGGAGTACCTTGCCGACCGTACCAATGTCATAGAATCATAGAATGGTAGAGTTGGAGGGGACCTCCTGGGTCATCTGGTCCAACCCCCTGCTCAAAGCAGGATTCACTAAACCATCTCAGACAGATATCTGTCCAGCCTCTGTTTGAAGACGTCCATTGAAGGGGAACTCACCACCTCTCGTGGCAGCCTGTTCCACTAATAGATCACCCTAACTGTCAAAAAGTTTTTTTAATATCTAATCTGTGTCTCCTCCCATTCAGTTTCATCCCATTGCTTCTAGTCTTTCCTTGTGCAAATGAGAATAAAGATGATCCTTCTACAATGTGACAGCCCTTGAGATATTTGTAGACAGCTATTAAGTCTCCTCTCAGTCTTCTCTTTTGCAAGCTAAACATTCCCAAATCCTGTAACCGTTCCTCATAGGACATGGTTTGCAGACCGGTCACCATTCTGGTAGCTCTTCTCTGAACTTGTTCCAGTTTGTCAATGTCTTTTTTAAAATGTGGTGCCCAAAACTGGACGAAGTATTCCAGATGAGGTCTGACCTAAGAGGAGTAAAGTCCGATAATGACTTCACGTGATCTAGACTGTATGCTTCTGTTAATACATCCCAGAATTGTATTTCCCTTTCTTGCTGCTGCATCACACTGTTGTCTCATGTTCAGTCTATGATCTATTAGTATACCTAAGTCTTTTTCACATGTACTGTTGCTTAGCTCTATTCCTCCCATTTTGTATATGCTTTTTTCATTTTTATTGCCCAGATGTAGTACTTTGCATTTTTCCCTGTTAAAAACCATTCTGTTAGTAACTGCCCACTGCTCCAGTTTATTTAGGTCTTTTTGAATCCTCTCTCTCTCTTCTCTAGTATTAGCTATCCCTCCTAGCTTTGTGTCATCAGCAAATTTAATCAGTTTATCCTCAATTCCTTCATTTAAATCATTAATAAAGATGTTGAACAATACAGGTCCCAGGACAGAGCCCTGTGGTACCCCACTTGAGACATTCATCCAACTGGATGTGAAGCCATTTACAACCACTCTTAGAATCCGATCACTAAGCCAGTTATGAATCCACCTAACAGTTGCCTTGTCCATTCCATACTTGTAATTTTTTCAATAAGGATGGTGAGAGATACTTTGTCAAATGCTTTGCTGAAGTCAAGATATACTATATCTACACCACTTCCCTGATCCACCCAGTCAGTGATTCTGTCATAGAAGGAAATTAAGTTAGTCTGATATGACTTGTTAGTTACAAACCCATGCTGACTCTGGTTAATCACTTCATTCTTATCCAGGTACTTACATACATGTTGTTTAATAATTTGTTCAAAGATCTTTCCTGGTATAGAAATCAGACTCACCGGCCTATAGTTCCCTGGGTCCACCTTCTTCCCATTTTTGAAGATAGGAACAACATTTGCTCTTCTCCAGTCTTCTGGGACTTCTCCTGTTCTCCAAGAATTTTCAAAGATTATGGAGAGTGGTTCTAAAATTTCTTCTACGATCTCCTTCAGTACTCTGGGGTGTAATTCATCTGGACCTGGAGACTTGAACTCATTTATGTTAGCTAAATATTCCCTCACAATCTCTCTGTTTACAGATAACCTGGATTCTTCTATTCCTTTAATAGGACAGTGAAGATCAGTTGATGTTACATTTTATTTCTGAGAGAAAACAGATGCAAAATAGGAATTAAAAAGTTCGGCCTTCTCAACATCCTTTCTTACCATTTCACCATTTTCATCCTGTAAAAATCCTATAGCATCTTTGACTTTTCTTTTACTTTTGACATACCCCCAAAATCCTTTTTTATTGCTTTTGACATCTCTTGCAAGCCTTAATTCATTGTCAGCTTTAGCTAACCTGATACATGCCCTGCAGGATCTGCAGACTGCATTATAATCTTCTTTAGATATGCCTCCCTCTTTCCATTTGATAAACATTTCTTTCTTTCTTTTTAGCATGTGTTTAAGTTCTGTGTTCATCCATCCTGGTTTCCTTAAATGCTTCCCATTCTTCCTACTTTTCGGGATTGTTAACAATTGTGCTTTGAGAATCTCATTTTTAAAAATATCCCATCCTTCCTGGACATTTTTGTCCTTATGGACATCCAGCCATTGGATCCCTCCTATTCTCTTTCTGAGTCGCTTAAAATCTGCCTTTCTGAAATCTAACCTTGAAGTCTGAGTCTTCACATGTCTTCCTCCTCTAGTTATCCAAAATTCTATAATAGCATGATCGCTGCCTCCTAGAGTTCCAGCCACTTTTACCTCCTCAACCATTTCCTCCCTGTTTATAAGGATTAGATCCAAAGTAACAGATCCCCTTGTTTTCTCCCCTACCTTTTGGAAGATAAAGTTATCAGCAAGAGAGGATAAGAATTTGCTTGACCTGTTAGCTTTACTTGAGAGAGATTCCCAACAAATGTCTGGATAGTTGAAATCTCCCATGACCACTACGTCATATTTTTTGGAGAACTTGGTCATTTCATACATAAAGAGTTCATCCATATCTTCAGCTTGCCCAGGTGGCCAGTAGTAAATGCCTACAATGGTGTCCTTTTCATTGTTCTCTCCTTGTATTCTTACCCAAACAGTTTCCACAGAACTCCCAGTCTCTGCTTCAATCTCTGTGCAGATATACGCTTTTCTAACATACAATGCGACACCTCCTCCTCATTTATCAAGTCTGTTTCTTGCAAATAAGTTGTATCCTTTTAGCCTTGTATTCCAATCATGTGTATCGTCCCACCAAGTTTCAGTGATTCCAATGACATCATATTCCTTTTCCTGCGTTAGTAGTTCCAATTCTCCTTGTTGGTTGCTCATGCTTTGTGCATTTGTATAAAAACATTTAGTTTGTGATTGGTTTCTCTTCCTCCCATATTTTTATTATTTAAATTTTTTTGTCTTTGTTCTTCCTTTCCACTTAGATCTCAATAGTATTTGTCAGCTGTATATCTTTTTCTGGCCTTTTGCTTCCCTTCCCACATTGTTCTAGTTTAAAGCTCTCCTGATGAGTGTAGCAAGGTGACTTCCAAATACATGTTTTCCAGTCTTCGTAAGGAGCACCCCATCTCTAGCAAGTAGTCCCTCATATAGGTAATTCATTCCATGATCCAGAAATCCAAATCCTTGTTGACGGCACCATCGACGTAGCCAGTTGTTCACCTGTAGAATCTTATTCCACCTCATTGTTCCATGGCCATCCACTGGGAGGATGGATGAGAAGACCACCTGTGCTCCCAATTCTTTCACTTTCTTGCATAAGTCTTCAAAGTCACTGCAGATGGTTTCCAGGTCCTTTCTTGCGGTGTCATTTGTCCCCACATGTATTAGCAGGAATGGGTAGAGATCTGTAGGTCTGAAGAGTCTTGATATCCTGTCAGACACATCTTTAATTTTTGCTCTCCACCACTCTCCGTTTTTTCTTCACAACATTTTTCCTTCTCCATCCAGGAGGATTCTGAGGGCTTACAAGGTTATTCATTGTGGGCAAAGTCTTATCTTGCTGTATTTCTTCATGGTTCTCCTGCGTGAAAGCCAGGTACTGGTTCCTGAGCAGCATAGGTGCTGACTGCCTCTCGATCCTCCTGCTTCTCTGGGTCACATGCTTCCATTCCTCTGTTTCGTCAGGTGCAGTTCGAATTTCTTCTCTTTCTGTATCATGAAGAGATAATTCTGCTCTGTCTAAGAACTCTTCACCTTCCTTAATGATTTTCAAGGTAGTTAACCTCTCGTCTAGATTTCGCAACTTTTCCTCCAACAGGGACACAAGCTTGCATTTCTGGCATGTGAAGTTTGGCTTTTCCACTGACAAGTCTGTGAACATGTAGCAGGATATGCAGCTCACCAAATGGCTCCTGGACTCTTCCATGCTCTTATTGTTGATATGTTATGAAAATAGTGAAAAACGCTGCAAAATTTGTGCGCCTACCGGCGCGCGGATCACCGATGTGCTCCTTTCGGCTCCAACGGCCTCCGTGATTCCTCTGTGCCTTATAATTATTGGGTATCCAAGCTGGATACGTGGAATGAACTGGCTCACTACTCCTTGGAGGTCCTGGCCTGCCCTGCCGCCAGCGTTTTATCAGAGCGGGTTTTTAGTGCTGCTGGTGGAATTATAACGGATAAGCGCATCCGCCTGTCAATTGAAAATGCTGACAGGCTGACTCTTATACAAATGAACAAGGGCTGGATTGGGCCAGACTTCTCAACACCACCGAATGATAGCAGCATAACAAACTTAAATCCAGTGTCTTTTCTTGGGAGGTGTGCTCCCATGCACCTTTTCACACCCACACATGGGTATACGCTTCCTGATTTTGGCTATTTGCACTTGTCCTCCTCCTTCTCCTCATCCTCCACCACCATATCACCAGGGTGACCGTGGTTCGTGATGCAACACCCACATAATTTTTTTAAAGGGTGTTTAAGATGCACGTAAAAAATTTTTTTTATACAGTATGTTCATGTATACCCCCCAGGGGTAAATGTTTGTCAGCCCATACACTTAGTGCATGGGCATTACAAGTATAGGAGGCCTGCTCCTTTCTAATGGGAACATTTTTTTATGAGGCCCTCCTCCACATCTCTTCCAAGGGTCATTGAAGTGCCTCCCAAATTTTGGTAGCCCTTGCATTCACTGCATAGGCCAACACTATGGGAGACTCCTTTCTAATGGGAATTTGTCATTGCTGTGGCCCTGCTCTATGTGTCTTTAAATTCTTAGTGGGGTTTTTCCTAAAATTGGTCAGACGTTGGACTCACTGCATACCCTATAAATGTATAGCAGACCCTCTCCTTTCTAATGGGAACATGTCGTACCTTGTTACTGTGGCCCTGCTCTGTGTGTCTTTAAATTCTTAGTGGGGTTTTTCCTAAAATTGGTCAGCCATTGGACTCACTGCATACCCTATAACTGTATAGCAGACCCTCTCCTTCCTAAGGGGAACATGTCGTACCTTGTTACTGTGGCCCTGCTCTGTGTGTCTTTCAATTCTTAGTGGGGTTTTTCCAAAATTTTGGCAGCCCTTGCAGTCACAGCATGGGCATTACCACTAGAGGAGACCCGCTCCTTTATAATGGGAACATTTTTTTTTACTGAGACCCTCTTCTTGCGTCCAAATTTTTGGCAGCCCTTGCAGTCACTGGATACGCAATAACAGTATAGGAGACCCACTTGTTAATAATGGGAACAACAAAGCATAGCCGGCTGATGACTCTCTAACAATAGCTAGGGCTGACTGCTGGCCTTTTAAGAATAGTAAGGGCTGTCTGATGTCTCTATAAAAATAGGCTTTATGACTTTCAGAGTCCCTTCATCATAAATAAAACAGGATGTGTCTGATGATGTGTCACACACCACATTGCCAGATAAGGTTGTAAAATGTTAAAATGACATTTCCCGGTAAATGCATTTGTCTTAAAAAATAACGTAAAAAAAACAAAACAATAGGATCTTTCTTTAGTATAAAAAACAGCGTCACCAATTTAACCTCGATGTAATCACATTGTTCAGCTCATGCACCTCCTCCTCCATCTCCGAAATGACCACATCAGTAACAAGCTGACAGCACTGCAGCACTGTCTTGGCCAAACGGCAACAGGCTGTGCTGAAGATAACATGCTTAATTGACAAACCGCCCAGCGCTGCAGAGTTGTTGAAAGCTGTAAAACAGCAGCCTGATCTGTGGCTCTCACTGCTGAACATACAGCCAGGCATGGTCGTGTGTGACAATGGGCGGAACCTGGTGACGGAGAAATGACAGCCGGGGTAGATATGGTTTCCCTCTATGCCAGTCCTTTCACAGAGCTAAAGAATATGGCTGTGGTGAAATACAACTCCCACTGAGAAGCTGTTTCAGATTGAAAAACATTGTGCCCACCAGAGGATTTGATTCTGAGGGCTAACCTTTCTCACCCGCTCAAGAGCCCCATAGCAGCTGCAAAGTTAGCGCTATCATTAACTCTCCCCTTAGGTAGAAGCCAAGGCACACCAGAGGAGTCTCTGGTGGGACCATCCAACCCTGCCGAGAAGCAGTCCTGGCTAAGAAAAGTGTGTGGGAAGGTTCCCGGACACTCTACGGCTGTTTTTTTACTGAGGAGGAAACACACGCAAACACGGGGAGAACATACAAAGTCCTTGCAGATGTTGTCCTTGCTGGGATTTGAACCCAGGATCCCAGCACTGCAAGGCTTCAGTGCTAACCACTGATCCAATGTGCTGACGTTCGCCCTCTAATATCTAACAGGCTGGAGAAACTTGCAACTACTGCCACTCTATCTTCAGCTCCTTTGTGAGAAAATGTATTTGGGCAGCCACTCAGTCTACCAAATAAAATTCCTGAGAAGGAAATTGGGGATGGCTTCGCTACTGGAACTGGGGGCAGCGCTAATACCATGGCGTCATACCATAGTTTGCTGGAAATATTCCAGGCTGGTAGGAAGCAAGCAAATTCCCACAGAAAAGTAACAGCAGTAATGGTCAGGCCACATTTCAAGTGCAAGC
Organism: Phyllobates terribilis; assembly: GCF_046119375.1. Taxonomy (NCBI): domain Eukaryota; kingdom Metazoa; phylum Chordata; class Amphibia; order Anura; family Dendrobatidae; genus Phyllobates; species Phyllobates terribilis. The sequence continues at coordinate 976,666,582 of NW_027362761.1, read as the reverse complement.
AGCTTTAGAGGACTCCCTGGGAGAACTGACACGCAGGGTAGATACGGTTTCCCTCTATGCCAGTCCTTTCACCGAGCTAAATACAACTCTCAGCAAAAAAAGTTGTGGACTGGCTCCGTACCGTCCCTGGCCACATTCACCTGTCCACGTGTTTGTGGTTAGGCGGTCCTTCCCAGTAAGTGCACTGGGGAGGGCACAGGTAATGTTGTGGTACCTGGGCTTGTGGAAGGCGGAGACGATACCGGGAAAAATAATGGCAGCTGGGGACCAAGTATGGATACCTGGTCGCCGCGGGCATGAGGTTGTGAAAAGCTTCCACCTCCACGAGCTTAAAAGGCCATATTTCAAGTGCAAAGAGCTGCCCAGAAATCTGGCAGTTTAGTGTTGCGGCCTGTGGGTGGCTGGCTGCATACTTGCACTTGCATTCCAAGTAACAGAAAACTAAGCAGATGGTGGCCTCTATCATCATCATGGCCTCACCTCGGCACTATGAACTCTCCTGAAGGAGAAGCCAGGGCCCGCCGGAGGAGTCTCCGGTTCTCTGGTGGGAGCGTCCAACCCTGCCGAAAAGCAGCCCTGGCTAAGAAAAGTGTGGGGGAAGGTTCCCGGACACTCTATGGCTGCTTTTTTAATGTGGATCGGCCATGCTTATGCATGTTATTTCTCAAAACGCATTACAGATCAGGCCATTGTCCAACTCTGTATTCAAGAAATTAAATGCGCAAAGAAAGATGTGTGTGTGTCAAAGCACCACTGACAAGTGCGAGTTGATGTTGGACAGGCTGCCATTGCTTCTGCAACAAGCTCAATTACAGGACTTCCTGGGAGAAATGACACGCAGGGTAGATACGGTTTCCCTCTATGCCAGTCCTTTCACCGAGCTAAATACAACTCTCAGCAAAAAAAGTTGTGGACTGGCTCCGTACCGTCCCTGGCCACATTCACCTGTCCACGTGTTTGTGGTTAGGTGGTCCTTTCCAGTAAGTGCACTGGGGAGGGCACAGGTAATGTTGTGGGACCCGTGCTTGTGGAAGGCGGAGACGATACCGGGAAAAATAAAGGCGGCTGGGGACCGAGTATGGATACCCGGTCGCCGCCGGCATGAGGTTATGAAAAGCTTCCGCCTCCACGAGCCTAAAAGGCCACATTTCAAGTGCAAGCAGCTGTCAAAAATTTGGCAGTATAGTATTGCAGCACATGATGTCTGTAAGCGACCAGTGATAGCGCCACTCACAGGCATTATCTGCAACACAAGGTATTTACAGAGATACTTATGCCCACATGCTGAATACATTGGGCAACTTAAAAAAAGAACCGGACAACCCCTTTAAGGAACATCCTTTCCAGGGTAATGTCTTGTATATAAGGCAAAATAAATAACCAAAAACAAAAATTCTCCTTCACACCTTGGGCTATGTTCACTCATAGCATTTCTGATGCTTTTTTGCACTTTTGCATTTCTTTCAACGGTTAAAAATACATTCACCGGTAAATGTCATTTTAACATTTTACGTTATCTTGCCATGAGGTGTGTGAGCAGGGCTGGCTTCAGGTTTTTGCGGGCTCCGGGCGAAAGAGTTTCAGTGGGACCCTTTAACACATACCACAATTCATGATGCAAAGATACAGCAGAGAAATACCTATATAGTACAATGCCAAAGATTTCACTTACTTCTTACATTACATGAGTGATATCTATTGTAATGCAGGATGGCCCCATATAGATTTTCCATGCAGGATGGGCCCCATAGAGATGTTCCATGATGGATGGACCCCATACAGATGTTCCATGAAGGATGGGCGCCACACAGATTTTGCATGAAGGATGGGCCCCATATAAATGCTCCCTAGATAATGGGCTTTTATAATGCCCCATGCCTCCATACATAAAAAAATAAAAAAAAACAAATACTCACCTCACCTCTCCTCTCCGGGCTGCCACCACTGCTCTGCTCCACTCCGGACTCCTCAGCGTCACCGTCTTCCCGCTCTCTGCTGCACTATGACTGCTTAGCAGAGGGCGCGGTGGAAAGATGTCATCACGCACTCTGACCTGAGATGTCACAGTCAGGAGACGTGAAAGACACCGGAGCTGCGGAGGAACAGAAGAGGTAAGTATTGTGCTGGGGCCCTGAGCAAGCGGGGGAAGCCTAGTCGCGGGTGCTGGCTCCGGACTTCACCGCTCACAGGCCACATAGCGCACCAGGGTACCCGACGGCGAGTGGGCCCCCCCACCTTCTCAGGGCCCCGGTACTTGCCCGGGTGCGCCTGGTACTGACGCCGGCCCTGTGTGTGAGACATCACCAGAGACATCACCTATAGTGAGACTGCAAAGGCTGCCAAAATTTGGGAAAAACCCCAATAACAATTTAAAGACACATAGAGCTGGGCCTCAGTAACGACATGTTTTCATTAGAAAAGAGAGGGTCTATTACACAGTTATTGGGTATGCACTGAGTCCAACGGCTGCCAAAATTTAGGAAAAACCCCACTAACAATTTAAAGACACATAGAGCTGGGCCACAGTAATGAGTACGTCATGTTCCCATTAGATAGGAGAGGGTCTGCTATACAGTTATAGGGTATGCAGTGAGTCCAACGGATGCCAAAATTTAGGAAAAACCCCACTAACAATTTAAAGACACATAGAGCTGGGCCACAGTAATGACATGTTCCCATTAGAAAGGAGAGGGTCTGCTATACAGTGATAGGGTATGCAGTGAGTCCAACGGCTGCCAAAATGTAGGAAAAACCCCACTAACAATTTAAAGACACATAGAACTGGGCCACAGTAACGACATGTTCCCATTAGAAAGGAGAGGGTCTGCTATACAGTTATAGGGTATGCAGTGAGTACAACGGCTGCCAAAATTTAGGAAATACCCCACTAACAATTTACAGACACATAGAGCTGGGCCACAGTAACGACATGTTCCCATTAGAAAACAGTGAGTCTCCCATACTGTTCTTGAGTATGCAGTGACTGCAACGGCTGTCAAAAATTTGGAGGAACTCCTATAGCCCTTGCAAGACACGTAGAGGTCGGAGGGCCTCCTGAAAACAATCTTCTGATTATTAGTAAGTGGTTCTCCCATACTGTTTGTCTATGCAGTGAATGCAACGGCTGCCAAAAAATTGTAGGCACTCCAATGCCCCTTGCAAGAGACGTAGATATGGTGATATGGTAGCATTTTCAGTTGACAGGCGGATGCACCTATTGGTTATAATTCTACCAGCGGCACTAAAAACCCGCTCTGACAAAACGCTAGCGGCAGGGCAGGCCAGGACCTCCATGGCGTAGAGAGACAGTTCATGCCACATGTCCTGCTTGGATACCCAATAATTAGTGATGAGCGAGCACTAAAATGCTCGGGTACTCGTTGCTCGGGTCGAGCAAATTGGAATGCTCGAGTGCTCGGTCCAAGTAACAATCCCAATGTAAGTCTATGGTAAACTCGAGCATTTTTCCTGCGGCTCCACCCGGAGGGCCTAAAAATTGCTCAAATGACATGGGAACAGCATGGGGAAGACCCTTGGAAGCATTTCTGACTCCCAGGTCACTGCTGAATATAGTGATAATCTCCTGCTAATAAAAACACAGACCAGTAAGTGACACATCCCAGTAATTAGGGTCTCCTACATCATGGTGCGCTCTGATTACATAGCAAAACCTGATGACAGATTCCCTTTAAATTCGGATGGTGGTATGCTTTGACTGTTGCAGGGAGAGGCGGTAAGACACACCCTGTGATTAAAGGACATACTGTTTGTTCGAGACCTTACAATTAAGAAACACTTATTTTCCTCTACAGAAGATCCGGATTAAGTCAACAAAAACCTTTTGGAAAATGAATTCAAAAACAAGAACTTTTGTGAACAGAATAGTTATTTTTGTCTTTTGGATCTGAATTGTTCCTCTGCACCGCCTCAAGTAAAATATATAATTGACTCTTTTCAGACAAAAACCCCCCCTTTTCTACCCAATACAAACTAGAACAGACAATATGGAAAGTTTCCAGGAGAACATTGAACACGACCTGAAAGCTTTAGTTTCTGCCATGGTTTGCAAATCTCGTCAGTTTAATTTAACAATGTCAAAACAGATCACTTTCAATGATCTCCGTACACGACAAGATATAGTAATAAAAATGTCAGATAAGGGGGGGATCAGTGGTTGCTATGAACGAAAAAGATTGTGTTCACTCTGTTGAAACCATGTTGTTAGATACTAATTTTTCTTCTCACCCATGAGCCTACTGTTACCTATATGCAAGAATGTAACAATATTGTCCAAGAGGGTTTTTCCATGGGGCTATTCTTGAAAAAAACAAAAGGAATATCTGACCGTACATGATCCTACTATACCAATAATACATGCCCTACCTAAGACCCACAAAAACTTAAATCACCCACCAATGCGTCCTATAGTCTCGGGCGTAGGGTCCATAGGGGATCCTGTAGAATGTAAGCACGCAAGTGCAGGGTCTATAAGACTTAAGATGCAATATGGCACCTTGGCAAAGACCATTTCTGTTCTCCCTCTACAATAACAAACAGGTCATGCTGGAGAAACTTGCACCTACTGCCACTCAGTGTTCTCAGCTCCTTTGTGAGAAACTAATGTTTGGGCAACCAGTCTACGGAATAAAATTCCTGAGGTATGGAAATTGTGGATGGCTTCGCTTCTGGTACTTGGTGCTAATACCAACCATGGCATGCCATTCACTGGATATTCCTGGCTGGTTGGAGACAAGGCCATTCCCACAGAAAAGTACTAGCTAAGGAGATGGTGGCCTCTATCATCAAGAAGGAGTTTGCTCATTGTCTAGTAGTCTGGTTTTTATACTAAAGATCCTAATTTTCATAGTTTTAAGTGACCACATAAAGACCGTGGATTCTGCAGCAGGTTGAGGATGCGAGCCATGCAAGGCACGTGTGTGAAGTTTCCCCAGTGTAGGGCCGCCACCAAGTTTGCACCGTTATCGCACACGGCCTTCCCTTGCTCCTGGTTCAGTGGAGACAGCCATTGCTCAAACTCGGCCTGGAGAGCTGTCCACAACTCTTCAGCTGTATGACTGCGATCTCCAATGCATATTAATTTTAACACTCCCTGATTGCGGTGAGCCCTGGCTGCGCAGTATGGAGGTGGGGGGGGATTCTCTCTGCACTGTTGAAACATGTGTCTCATTAAGGAAGAGGTTGAGAGCGCAGGTGGAGGCCCCAGAGTAGGTAGAGGAGGCATAAGCACTAGAGGATGTGTTAAGATACAGAGGTTTGTCCCACAAGCCTTGGGGATTACAACACTTGACACTCTAGTGACACCTTGGTGTTTAGTGGTTTAGTTCTCCTTCCCCTGGTGTGTAGTAGTTTAGTTCTAAAACCCTAGCTGTTTAGTAGGTTAGTTTTCCAACCCCTGTTGTCTTATTAGTTCAGTTCTCCAACCCCTGTTTTCTATTAGTTTAGCTTTCCATGTTCTGGTGTGCATTTGTTTCATTCTCCAACCTTAGCTGTTTAGTAGTTTAATTCTCCAACCTCTGTAGTCTATTGGTTTGGTTCTCCATCTTCTGGTGTGTAGTAGTTTAGTCATCCCCTGGTGTGTAGTAGTTTAGTTCTCCAACCCTAGCTGTTTAGTAGCTTGGTTTTCCAACCCCTGTTGTATATTAGTTTAGTTGTCCATGTTCTGATGTGTATTTATTTCGTTCTCCAACCCATCCATGCCCACCCCCAGAGATTAACATCTGGTGATGAGGATTTGGATTCTTCTCGGACCCTACTTCATCCGGGCCGAGATCAACTGAAAAAAAATTTGGGCATCACTACACATGCTTTCCCCCTCTTGAGTCTGTGAAGCTTTGGATCAAACCTCTGATGCCTCGGAATAGAATTGTGAAAAGAAGAGTAATTGAGGTGCCACCTCTGAGGAGTGTATTGTGTGTGATGTTAAGGTGGAGGAAGAGGAGCAGAGACCACTTGATGCAGCGCTTGTCATCTACTGGAGCACATGTTCTTCCTGGCCCTCATCTACAAGGTGTACCGCTGTGCGGTTGCCAAAGAAAGGATGTGGAGTCCAGTAACAGAAGTTTTCAAATTGCTGCACAATTGCTCACAATTGCAGCAGCAAAACAAACCTACTTCTCATCTCTCATATCATACGTGTCTCACAACCCTAAACAGCTATTCAGTACTTTAAAGTCTGTCCTCTGTCCACCAGCTCTCCCTCCATCTCCTCTCATCTCAGCTGAAGACTTAGCCTCATTCTTCAAGCAGAAGATTGCAACGTAGGGTAAAGCTTTTGCTTAAAGTCCCAACAGCCCCTCCTCATAACTACTCAACTCTCCTCCTCCAAAACCAGCTTCTCTGCCATCACGGAAGATCATCTTTACTCTCCAAATCACATCTCACCACCTGTGAACTTGACCCAATACTGTCCCACCGTATTCCAAACCGTACCACAGTCTTCATCCCAAGCTTAACCCTCCTCTTCAACCTGTCACTAACAACTGGTGTCTTCCCCTCATGATTCAAACATACCTCATTCACACTTATCCTCAAAAAGCCCTCTCTTGACCCATCCTATGTCTAGCTATCATCCCATCTCATTTCTCCCCTATGCCTCTAAACTGCTGGATCAACACGTCCATTTTGAACTGTCCTCCCAACTCTCCTCCTGCTCCTTCTGTGACCCCTTACAGTCTGGCTTCCAACTGTACCATTCCACTGAAAAGTCACCAACGACCTACTACCTGCCAAATCCAAGCAACACTACTCTGTCCTCCTCTTACACCTGTCATCTGCCTTCGACACAGTAGACCATTCCCTCTTACTACAGACTCTTATTTCTCGGCATCACAGACCTGGCCCTATCTTAGATCTTTTCATATCTAACCAACAGGACATTCAGTCTCTCCCACTCGCACACCACCTCCTCATCTCGCACCCTATGTGTCGGTGTCCCCCAAGGTTCAGTTCTAGGACCCCTGCTCTTCTCCATCTACACCTTCAGCCTGGGACAGCTCATAGTCTCACGGCTTTCAGTATTACCTCTATGCTGAAGACATACTGATCTACCTCTCTGGACCTGATATCATCTCCTTACTAACCAGAATCCCACAATGTGGGACACAATGTGTCTTCTCTGCTAGATTTGTAAAACTTAACATGGATAAAACCGAATTCATCATCTTTCCACCATCTCATTCATCCCCCCATCTGACCTATCCATCAAAGTGAATGGCTGCCCACTCTCCCCAGTCCCGTAAGCTTGACTCTGATCTGTCCTTCAAACGTCAGATCTAAGCCCTTTCTACTTGCTGCTGACTCCAACTTCAAAATATCTTGGGGATCTGAACATTCCTCAATCATGAATCTAAAAAAAACACCAGTGCACGCCCTCATCATCTCCCACCTCAACTACTGCAAGCTCCTGCTCTGTGGCTTCCCTTCTATAACTCTCACACCCCTCCAATCTATCCTAAACTGTGCTGGTCAATTAATCCACCCGTTCACCCCGCTATTACCAGGCTTCTCCCTTCTGTCAATCCTTGCGCTGGCTGCCTGTTGCCCAGAGACTCCAGGTGAAAAGCCTAACTTTGGCATACCAAGCCATCGAATACCATACAATACCTGCTCCATACATGTGTGACCTAGTTTCCCTGTACTACTTACCTGCACGCAACCTCCCATTCTTCCAAGATCTCCTTCTCCACTTCCCTCTTATCTCTTCTTGCCACAATCGCATTCAAGATTTTTCCTGTGCATCTCCTCTACTGTGTAACTCTGTACCCCAACACATCAGACTCTCGCCTACTGTGGAAACCTTGAGAAGAAAGCTGAAGACTCACTTCTTCTGACAAGAGTACAATCTGTGGTAACCCTTTCTCCACCATACCGCTGCGTGACTAGCTGTACCCTGACTTACTGTATCCTCACCCATCCCTTGTAGATTGTCTGTGCGCCCTTGCGGGCAGGGTCCTCTCTCCTGTTGTCCCAGTCGGTGACCCCTTTTCACATGTCAAGCGCCACAGAATAAATGTTGCTGTAATAATAATAATAATAATTATTATAGTACTTGTACTCTGGGTCATTTGATGGCACTTTCCTGGTGTCTACTCATAATCAGATGTGTTTTGGCAGCTTTTGGCCCTGTCTGAAGGTGTTGCACATGCATTTGTTTTGGCCCCCCATTGAATGTTATGGCGTTCGTTAATATTCGGTGAATATTCAACTAATAAACCAGTAGCACACCTTGAGAGAGGAATCCGCCCCACCAAGGACAGGAAACCGTCTGAAAAAAAAGGGCGGAACCTCTCTCTCGCTTCAGTTGATTACAGAGCATTGAGAGGACCTCCAAAAAAGGTTAGACAATTAACCAACACCTACATTATACATAAGCACCCAAACAGTGCACACCCAAAGGCGTGGGGAAAAAAAGGGGGGGGGGATACGGGTGCTGTCATGGGTTCTGGAAAAAACAGCTACCAGTAAGTAACCTTGATGTTTTCCTTTCTTCCATGACAGCACACCTTGAGAGAATTTTGGAGAACTTGAGCAGCCTAGGGAGGGACCACCGCCTGAAGTGCCCTGCTCCCAAAGGTAAGGTCAATAGAGGAGGACAGATCCAACCTATAGTGCTTGTAAAAGGTGGATGGTGCAGATCAAGTAGCAGCTTTACATATCTGATCAATAGAAACGTCTGTTCTCTCCGCCCAGGAGGTTGCCACGGCTCTGGTGGAGTGAGCCTTGATGCCATCCGGGGCCGGAACTCCTGTAGATATATTGGCTAAACTAATGGCCTCCCTAAGCCACCAGGCAATAGTACCTTTTGATACCCTATGACCTTTCCTATTCCCCTGAAAGGCTAGAAACAAGGAATGATCCATCCTCCACTGACTAGTCATGTCTATGTACTGTAACAAAGACCTCCTAACATCAAGATTATGAAACCTAGATTCCCCAGGGTTTTTTGGATTACTGCAAAATGAAGGCAACACAATCTACTGATTACAGTGGAATCTGGACACTAACTTAGGGATGTATGAGGGGTCTGGACAATCCTGTCATCATAAATTTGGGTATACGGAGGATTAACTGAAAGTGCCTGCAGGTCACTCACCCTACGGGCTGAAGTTAAGGCCACCAAGAGAATAGTTTTAAGGGTGAGGATATTTGGAGAGATAACCGGCAGGGGTTCAAATGGGTTGTCATTGAGAGCTTTCAGAACCAAATTTAGGTCCCAGGGAGGAATTCTGGGAGTCCGAACTGGTCTGGACCTAGCTCAGAATTTAATGAACCTAGAAACCCCATATGTTCCCTGCCAGGTTGTAATTAAATAATGCCCCCAGAGCAGACACCTGAACTTTCAGTGTTCCGGTGGCCAACCCCAAATCATATAATTTTTGCAGGAATTCCAAGACATCCTTAATTGGAGGTTTATTCAATAACAGGGCTCTTATAAAATTCAGGAACTTCCCCAAAATTCTACCGTAAATTTTAGTTGTTATGGGTTTTCTACTACGCAGTAGGGTAGTAATGCCCTCTTAAATTCCACGCCTCAAGATGGAACCCTTTGACTTGCGCGTGGAATACTGGCCCCTGACTGAGAAGGTCCAGCCTTTCCGGCAGGATCCAGGGATCCGATATCGACATCAGTCGGAGCAGGGAAAATCAGGGTCTTTTGGGCCAGAAGGGGGCTATCAGAATTATTCTCATCCGATCATCCCGTATCTTTGTCACGACAGCCGGAACCATCACTATTGGGGGAAACGCATAGGTTTTTTTGAATTTCCACGGAATTTGGAGGGCGTCTACTGTGAAAGGATTTTCTGTTGGGTCTAGTGAACAGAATTTCTCCACCTTCTTGTTGGCCCTGTGGGCGAACAGATCTATGTCTGGTAAACCCCACAGCAGGACAATCTGCTGGAAAACTACCGGGTTTAGGGCCCACTCCCATTGTTCTAACGTATGGCGACTAAGAAAATCTGCTTTTGTGTTCTCTACCCCACTTATGTAGAGAGCACTGAGGGATGGGAGATGCTGCTCTGCTAGCTGCAGGATCCTGTTCACCAATACCATCAGTGAGTGTGATCTTGTTCCTCCCTGGTGATTTATGTATGCCACCGTTGTCCGATTGTCTGTCCTGACCTGAACGTGGTGACCCTGAATGTGGGGGGGGGGAGCCTATCAGGGATTTCTCTGTAGGGGATCGGACTTTAATGGACATTGAATACACTGTGACTTTAAGGCATCGTGCTCCCCTCTGAGTCTTGTGTTTGGACTAGTCGCCTCCCCCTGCTGTGGTTGGTATGTGCTGAGAGAAAAGAACCAGGAAGTAGATACCTCGTGTGTGTCTGTGTGTCTGAGGTAACAGAGAGACTCATGCAGAGTTCTGATCAACAGAGACTATAAAGAAGACACTGTTACTCTATGGAAAGAGAATATTACAGACTATAGCAAGTTTTGCTGTTTGGGACGGTGTCAAGTAGAAGTGAAATTTATCCTTTTCCTGAAGAATGTTTTCCCTGGAGATTAAGGACTTGAGATAACACAACACAACGTGTCAGCCATTTCTGTGAGAGTGAAACAAGGATTGCCTGCTGTCTGCAAGAAAGAGATCCCGTATACAAGTAATGGACTCAACTGAATTCATCTGGCTCTTTTACAACCGGAACAAGCGGCGGCCGCCATCTGCGCCTGCTCTGTGCAACTGTGAGTGACCCATCAGCGTGAACTGGTAGGCTTTAGCGTAGTTTGCTGTAGCTAGGATGCTGTAGCAGCGTGGCCCGACTAGCGTAAAGCAAGATAGAAAATTAGTGTGACATGCACAAGTAGCGTAGTTGCTTTAAAAACATCCAGCAACTATTAGAAGTAACGCAAGCACAGGAGACAGGAAGTGATGTGCTCCAGAAGCATCCAGCAACTAGAGGGGTTAACACAGTCACAGGAGACAGGGAAGGTTTTAGCAGAGCCCCAGGGAGATTGTGGTGAAGTTGTTTACTGTCTGGCTGGAGCCGAAGAGAAAGGTGGTGTGTGTTCAGTATCTCACAGAAGCACCCCTGCAAGAAAAGGATTCAAGTCAGGAGTGAAGATAAGCACAGGTCAGGTAGAGTTTCTGAACTAGCAGTGCAGAGTATTGTCAGGCAGAAAGATAAGGACTGGAAGAAATGGTGTCACAGGGATCATCTCCCTCAGCAAACCCTCCCCCCTCCTCCTTCTCACTGTGTTGTAAAGAATGCTGTGTTCATTAATGTGCATTTGCATTAGAACTGTGCTGTCCTGTATAGTGTTGAGCCACCCCCGTAGTGTTCGAGTTCGCCGAACTGTTCGTCGAACACCTGTGTGTTCGCCGAACTGTTCGTCGAACACCTTCGAACACCGTTAAAACCAATGGCAGGCAAACAAAAACCTTCAAAGGTGTCCAAAAGCTGACAAACTGCTCAGAAGACACAACTAACACATGGAAAAGTGACAAGTACATATAGTCATGCGAAAAGAAAAGAGGTGGAGCAGTAAAAGGAGGGGGAGACACAGATATAGGCATGTCATGCCCTTCTAAAATCCAAAAAGTGAGAAGCCGACACGGCCAGTCCGCTGCTGCCCGTGCCACCTCCGTGTTGCCGGGTTTGTGCCAGAGCCGCGGTGAACCCTGATGGCCAGCCCCCCTCTCCCAATACTGGTGCCTGTCCGCTGGTGGGTCGAGCGAGCCCCCCTGTGGTGGAGGCAGCTCTAAGCTTTTTAATTTAAATTGTCTCTCTAATTTGAATGAATACACTTTAAATCCATTTACAAGGATCTATTGGAGGGCAAGTCTCATGCCAGCAGCCGCGTAATTCCAGCTCCAGTAGCGTCCACTAAAGCTGCTGCAGTTAAAAAGCTTTTATAAGGATCGAGCTCGGCTGTCCACCGCAAGGCATCCTACTGCCAGTCCCAGCCCCTATGCCTTGGGGTGCCTCCTGATGCTCTTCACTGAGTATCCCATGGTCCCGAAGCATTTCCTTTGAAAAAATTAAGTGTCTAAACTACAGGTGGTGTAGCTTGCTTAACAGCCGGGATAATCCGCTGACTAGCAGACACTGCTACTAGGCACAAAGTATTTCCTGGGCTAGATGCAGTTAAAAATTTGTAATTAGATACTCTCGTTGGATGCTGAGAAAGCATTCCATAGAGTCTCCTGGCACGCCATATATGATTCTCTTAAAAAGCTTGGGGTAGGGGTCTAGGGGACCCTTTTATAGCCAAAATCACGGCCCTGTATCGCAATACGTCACCTAGGCTGAAGATAAATGGAACTGTAGCACCCTGAGGGCTCGGTTGCTACAGACGTATTGCACCTCACCCAGAGGTGTGATATCTCACTCTCAGGTAAGGATGGAGTGTGGATCAGGACCCGACACCTGCATGCATTACACCACATTGCCGTGGGGCAGGGCGACCAATATGCCCCTGAGATGGGCACGACAGTCCCTGTCCCTGGCTGGAGTGGGGGGAGGGAACACTGAGGAAGGGGAACCCTGTAGTGCAGGAGCAGGGAGGAAGCAGTTCCTGGGTGCATTGAGAAGGGAGTATAAAAGGTGGGCACCATCTTAGTTCAGTGCAGAGAAGTCTGAGCAGAAGTGGCAGGGAGCAGGGGCTCTGCATGAGCTCTGCTCCGGAGGCGGGCCTAGTAACAGAGGCCCAGGCCTGGAAGAGGGAGAAGGAAGGAAGAGGAGCGGAGAAGGCTCCAGGAACGAGGAATGAAGGGATCCCAGGGGTGCGGACGGGCGAGTCGCCACCGCACGCCCGAATCCACCTGCGTGGAGGGGTCAGGCCAAAGGGGGAGACCGGTCCCCGAACTAGTGGAGGCAGGAAACGACCCTCAGCTAGAAACCGGAGGCTCTGACATTTTATGTGGCGCAGCCCCTCGCTACACCCGCTAGGAAGGCACCACATAGGGTCAGGGAAACTGGCGCCAAGTTTACCAAGAGGAGGCCCGAGGCAGCCGGACAGAAGGGTTGGTAAGAAAGGCCAGACAAAGGACACACAAAGGGGGTCCTGTGAAGTGCTCCAAAGTTATCTGGGAGTTGTCTGAGCCCCTCACCTGGTGAGCACAGTACGACGTGGGCAGCCGTTACCTGCAGACGTGGTCTGGATAATAAGAACTGTGAGTAAAGGCCCTGGACTGCATCACTGACTCCGTGTCGTTACTGCTGCTGCCCTGCACCATCACCCCCATCCTCCGCATACACTGCCCTGAGGCTATACTCCTCCCGTGGGGAGTTATGCTATGCTCTGCTGCACCCACAACACCAGCCTCAGCGGTCTGCCCTGTAGCGGCGGTTCACTCTGACCGCAATCCACGGGTGGCGTAGTCGGACATTTAAACATCAAAACCACATAAATAGTTCCGCCACTGGTTTGACCGCCCTGAGCCACGGAACCGGGTCGCCGCCACGAAGACTACAACCACCAGCATCCACCAAAAAGGGTCCGGCTCCGGGTGTCCCAAGGCCCAGGGGGTGCGTCAGAACATTTTCATCACCTTTCACAATCACCAATGGGACAAGGCAGGGATGTCCTCTGTCCCCTCTCTTATACATCCTAGTGACGGAGCACCTGCTCTCATCAATTCGCCATAACCCCAATATTAGGTGGATTGAGGTGGGAGGCACCGAGTACAAGTGCTCTCTATTTGCTGATGATGTCCTAGTATATATCACTCAATCACATATATCCATCCATGCTGTTATGGCTGAAATAGATCACTTTGTTACATGGTAAAATTTTAAAATCAATGCAGCGAAGTCTGAGGCCCTCGATGTCTCCCTCCCCAGATCCATATAGGATTCCATCCAGTCCAACTTTCCCTTTGCCTGGCCCTCACAGGGTATCAAATACTTAGGAATTCCTATTCATAGAGACCTCTCCCATCTATGTTATCTTAATTTTGGGCCCTTTATTGAACAATTCCATACAGACCACGGTTGGCAAGTTAGAACTGTAAGATTCACTACGTGAACCGCTGGTGTTTTGTGGAAAAGCACATGTACACCGCGTTCCAAATTATTATGCAAAAAGTGTTTAGGAGTGATAAGGGAAGAATTTGTTTGTTTGTCAGTTAAACTCATTGATGGTGATGTGTGTCAGGGCTCTTTATATCACTGTAAGCAATTGCAGACACCTGTGCTAATTAGTTTGGCAGGTGTGTCCAATGAAAGGCAAGACTACTTAAGAAGGCTCTCTCACATTATTAAGCAGCCTACATTTTCTGCCAAAATGGGAAAGAAAAAGGATGTGTCGGCTGCTGAGAAGCAACAAATTGTGGAGTGTTTAGGTCAAGGCATGACTACAATCAACATTGTGCGATGATCAGGATGAAGTGTCTTGGCAATCAAGAAGTATGTAGCTGATTCACAGTACACACGTGTGCGTGCTGATAAGGGCAAATTGAGGACTCTTTCCTACAGGCAATTACGTCAGGTTGAAAGAGCAGCGGCAAAAAAGCCTTGTCATAGCAGCAGACAAGTTTTTGAAGCTGCTTGTGCCTCCAACGTCCCCCGAACAACAAGATGCAGGGTCCTTCAGAGGTTTGCAGCTGTGCATATGCCATCCTGTCGACCTCCTCTATCCACTTCACACAAGCAGAAACGGCTCCAGTGGGCCAAACATTACATGAAGACTGATTTCAAAACTGTTTTGTTCACGGATGAGTGCCGTGCAGCGCTCGATGGTCCAGATGGATGGAGTGGAGGATGGCTGGTTGATGGACACCCCACGCAAACACGGCTACAGCGCCAACAAGGAGGAGGTGGAGTAATGTTTTGGGCTGGAATCATGGGGAGAGAGATTGTCGGCCCCTTTAGGATCCCTGAAGGCGCTAAAGATGAACTCCATAATGTATGTGGATTTTCTCAAACAGCACTTCCTGCCATGGTTCAAGAAGAAGAACCGTGTATTTCACAGCAAGATCATTTTTCTGCATGATAATGCACCATCTCATGCTGCACATAAAACATCTGCATCTCTGGCTGATATGGGCATAAAAGGGGACAAACTTATGGTGTGACCCCCATGCTCCCCTGACCTCTACCCCATTCAGAACCTTTGGAGCATCATTAAAAGGAGTGTCTATGATGGCGGGAGGCAGTTCACATCTAAGCAACAGCTCTGGGAGGGTATTCTGTCCTCATGCAAAACAATTGAAGCAGAAACCATCCAAAACCTGACAAATTCAATGGACGAGAGAGTTCAGAAGCTCCTTTCGAACAAGGGGTCCTATGTGCAAATGTAACATCACCTAGAATAAAGTTTTGAGTTGAAAACTGTTTGATTTCAGTTTCTAACAACCTGCTAATGCTTATAATTTCAAAAATGACCATTTTTTTGGTCTTTATTAAAATGAAAAGGTTGATCGAAAAGTTTGGGGGATCTAAGAGTGTGGCAACCCAGTAGTCATGATTACTTCGAATTCTGACAATATGAGGGTCATGCTGCAGGTAGTGCAGCAAGAAGGCACTTATGTGTCTTGCGCATCTCGGAGCCCCAAAATTATTTTCCGGGCTAGATGCAGCTAAAAATTATTTTTAATTTTAAATCTGGTGGAGCTTATTATAGATGGCCTAATAGGATCAGTGCTGCACACTGCTACAAAGCCCAAATTATTTTCCAGTCAAGATACAGATAAACATGATTAGTAATTTGAAAGCTTAAAACGTTTGGTAGGGTGATTTTAACCAATCATCAAGCTTTTACTCTCCCCAGGATGACACAGGGGTAGAAAAGTCGTTTCGGATCCATGATTTGTTCATCTTTATGAACGTGAGTCTGTCTACATTATCAGTGGAGAGCCGCGTGCGCTTATCTGTCAGCACACCACCAGCAGCGCTGAACACACGTTCAGACAGAACGCTGGCTGCGGGGCATGACAAGATCTCCAAGGCGTAAGTGGCTAGCTCCGGCCATTTATCCAGATTGGAAGCCCAAAAAGAGCAAGGGTCCAGTGACACAGTCGTGGCTTCAATGTTTACTTGGAGATACTCCTGTACCATCGTCTCTAGGCGTTGACTATGTGTCAGACTTCTTGTCTCCTGTGGCCTTGCAAAGGATGGGCTAAAAAAGTGGTGAAATAATTCCGCAAAATTGATGTTACCAGCAGATACTGTGGTTCTGTTACGGTTTGAGTGCTGAACACTTGACGGTCCCACGGTTGGCAAGTTGGAACTGTGAGATTCACTACGTGCACCACTGGTATTTTGTGGAAAAGCACATGTAAGATTCTGCAACAGTCTCTGCTGATACTCCTGCATGCGTGCATCCCTTTCTATGGCAGGAATAATTTCTGCAAATTTACTTTTGTACCGGGGATCTAACAGTGTGGCAACCCAGTAGTCAGGATTATTTCTAATTCTCACAATTCGAGGGTCATGTTGCAGGTAGTGCAGCAAGAAGGCACTCGTGTGTTGCGCATCCAGGAGCACCAAGTCCCTGTTGTGTTGGTGGCGAGGTAACAATCATGCTTCCTTCCTCTGTCCTCTCCCCCCAACCTCGCACAACAGAAATGTGATCAAGGTCTCCCTCATCTGATGAGTCTTCCATCAGTTCGTCCTCCACTTCTTCCTGGGCTCCTGCACCTTCCTCACTAGTTTGGCTGCTACCATGCGCCCTGGTAAAACCATCTCCCCCACCCTCACATGCCTGCCGCCTTGGTGCTGCCGACCTTCTGGACCTTGCAGATGTTAGCCCTTCCGCATACAACTCCTCCTCCTCTACTTCCTCCACCTCCTCTTGTGCCACCACCTGACTCCGAATTCTGTTTAACATGTGCTCCAGCATGTAAATCACTGGAATAGTCATGCTGATAATGGCATCGCCAGCACTAAACATCTTCGTCGCCATTTCAAAACTGTGCAGAAGGGTGCATAGGTCCCTGATCTGAGACCACTCCTCCAGCGTGATTTGCCCCACCTCTGAATCTCGTTGGCCCAGGCTATACGTCAGAACGTATTGCACCAGGGCTTGTCGGTGCTGCCACAGTCGCTGCAACATGTGCAGAGTTGAATTCCACCGGGTAGGCACATCGCATTTTAGCCGGTGAAGTGGCAGGCCCAACGACTTCTGTAGAGATGTAAGTCGCTGAGCTGCGGGATGCGAACGGCGGAAGTGAGCACACAGCGACCGTGCCCTCTGCAGAAGGCCATCTAGTCTGGGATAGTGGGCTAAAAATTGCTGGACAACCAGGTTCAACACGTGAGCCATACAAGGCACGTGTGTGACATTGCCCCGGCGAAGGGCCGCACCCAGGTTTGCAGCATTGTCGCACACGGCCTTCCCTGGTTTCAGGTCCAGTGGAGACAACCATTCATGAAATTGGTTCTCCAGAGCTGACCACAACTCCTCAGCTGTGTGACTCACATTTCCCAGACATTTCAATGTAAAAACCGCCTGATGACGTTGAGCCCTACTGCCAGCATAGTAAGGAGGTGTGCAGGATCCCTTCTGCGCAGTTAGAAAGCTTGTGGCATGACCAGACAGGCTTTGGGTGCAGGTGGAAGACCGAGAGGAGGTTGAGGAGGCAGAAGCAGTGGAGGAACTTTGACATAAAGAGGATTGACGCACAACTCGTGGGGACGGCAAGACTTGGACAGCAGCCCCTTGTCCTGCTGTCACCATAGTTACCCAGTGCCCAGTCAGCGACATGTAACGCCCCTGTCCATGCCTACTCGTCCAAGTGTCTGTGGTGAAATGCACCCTGTCACACACAGAGTTTCTCAAAGAAGCGGTGATGTTGTGTGCGACATGCTGGTGGAGCGCAGGCACACCTTTCTTTGAGCAGTAGTGCCGAATGGGCATCTGGTACTGGGGCACTGCGACGGACATAAGGTCTCGAAAATCCTCTGTGTCCACCAGGCGGAAAGGCAGCATTTCTGTAGCCAAGAGCTTGCAGATGGTGAAATTCAACCTCTTAGCTTTCTCATGGCTAGGAGGAAATGGTCTTTTACTTGTCCACATCTGAGGGACCGAGGGCTGGCTATTGTGCTTAGGCGGGGTTGATAAGGGTGTCCCCGGCAAACTGCCGGTCTGTGAGGAAGATGCAGGCGGACATGTTAGGTTGCCTTGATCCAAAGGTGGTGCTATCGATGTCGGACAGCGCTCAACACCAGCTGGTGTTACCACCTCCAAAGAAAATGATGACCTGCCAATCACGCTGGCTGTTGCGGGTAAAGAGGTGGCAGGTCTGCGCCCCAAAACAGGTGTGACTGCTGTCCCCCCAGTCACAGAGGATGAAGAGGCCGCGGATGCACAAGATATGGCAGACGGTGGTTGGCCCGGCCGGCTAGGCCGCATTGTAGCACACTGAGCTTCCCACTGCAACTTATGCTTCATGTCCATGTGCCGGTTCATGCATGAAGTACTCAAACTAGGTATTTTTTGGCCTCTACTTAGCTTTTGCTGACAAATGTTACAGATAACACGAGTTGGGTCATCTTTATCGATCTGAAAAAATGCCCAGGCTATGCAAGGCTTAGCACCCATGCGACCTGAAGAGCCACCACGACTTGTGGTGAGAGGCAGAGTTGTGTTTGAGGATCCAGTTGTTGACGTGCTTCCAGTACTACGTCTCTGTCCAGGAAGGCGCAACCTGACCTCGTCGTCACTAGCATCTTCCTCCACCTCCTCTGCTGACCTCATCTCTTGGCTGACTGTGGGTTGACAGTAAGTGGGATCTCCAACCTCATCATCATCACCCTGTGTGTTATCACACCCGTCGTCCTCAGAGCCAACCTGTTCCTGCCCTGACAAAAAACTAAAGTTGTCGCTCCAATCAGGTATTTGAGTCTTATCATCGTCTTCCTCATTGTCTCCACCAACAGGAGTTACAGTTTGGGAATGAGGGTCTACATTATGGTCAGAACCTTCTGCGTCTGGTCCTGGATCCGACTCATAAAGATTCTGGGCATCAGTGCAGATCATTTCCTCGTCTGGATTCACAGAAGCGCTGGAGTCGACCTCTGATTCCCAGGCTATAGTATGAGTAAACAGCTCTGCAGACTCAACCATCTGTTCTACCTCATACTCAGACGGGCAGCTGGAGATTTGGGAGCTGTGAGGAAGCAAGTGCGATTTGGGTGACACCTTTGAGGACTGGAGTATTTGTGATGTTGAAGTTGATGTGGAGGAGAGCCCACTTAAAGGAGCACTTGATATCCGTTGAAGCACCTGCTGTTTTTGTGCCTCATCTGGAATTTGTAGCGATTGGCGTGGCCGTAAGAAAGGGATCTTATCACATTGTCCGCTAAAAGAAGTAGACATTTTAGTTTGGCTGGAAGATGGTCTTTCTTCTGCACCTACCCCACGGACACAACCTTTTTTCCCCTTCCCAACACGCCTATTCCCCTTTCCACCAGCAGCAGGCCTTTTTCCACTCATTTTGGTGGTTAACTAATTCACAACTCTGGAGTTGTTTGCACAAAAAAACAATGGATGGTAACCGAGCAGAGCTGAGTGGCCAAACTGTGGTATTAGGCCAAAACTATTGGCTGGGTTAGATGCAGAAAAAAATTATTTTTAATTTGCAACCTGATGGAGGTCAGTATAGATGGACTAATAGAGAAAGTCCGACACACTACTAGAAGGCCAAATATTTTTTCAGAGGTAGATGCAGAAAAAAATATATTCAGTTTGCAACCTGATGGAGGTCAGTATAGATGGACTAATACAACAAGTCCCGCACACAGCTAGAAGCCCAAATATTTTTTCAGAGGTACTGTAGATGCAGATAAAAATTAGTTTTAATTTGCAACCTGATGGAGGTCAGTATAGATGGACTAATAGAGAAAGTCCGACACACTACTAGAAGGCCAAATATTTTTTCAGAGCTAGATGCAGAAAAAAATTATATTCAGTTTGCAACCTGATGGAGGTCAGTATAGATGGACTAATAGAGAAAGTCCGACACACTACTAGAAGGCCAAATATTTTTTCAGTGCTAGATGCAGAAAACAATTATATTCAGTTTGCAACCTGATGGAGGTCAGTATAGATGGATTAATAGAACAAGACCCACACACAGCTAGAAGCCCAATATTTTTTCAGAGGTAGATGCAGAAAAAACTATATTCAGTTTGCAACCTGATGGAGGTCAGTATAGATGGACTAATAGAACAAGTCCCACACACTGCTAGAAGCCCAAATATTTTTTCAGAGGTACTGTAGATGCAGATAAAAATTAGTTTTAATTTGCAACCTGATGGAGGTCAGTATAGATGGACTAATAGAGAAAGTCCGACACACTACTAGAAGGCCAAATATTTTTTCAGAGCTAGATGCAGAAAAAAATATATTCAGTTTGCAACCTGATGGAGGTCAGTATAGATGGATTAATAGAACAAGACCCACACACAGCTAGAAGCCCAATATTTTTTTAGAGGTAGATGCAGAAAAAAATATATTCAGTTTGCAACCTGATGGAGGTCAGTATAGATGGACTAATAGAACAAGTCCCACACACTGCTAGAAGCCCAAATATTTTTTCAGAGGTACTGTAGATGCAGATAAAAATTAGTTTTAATTTGCAACCTGATGGAGGTCAGTATAGATGGACTAATAGAATGATGCTATGCCCAAAAGATTTTACTTCACTAGGTGCAGTAAAAAAATTGGTATTCTATACACAGGTGGTATATCTTGCAACACAGATAGGCTACTCCACTGACTAACACACTCTGCAATAGGCCAAAAAGGATTAGCTTTGCTAGATTCAGCCAAATGCTGTGAAAAAAACTTGCACAGCACTGGCACAGACCTGCCTGGCAAAAACTGATAGGAACTCATGTAACCTAGTCCTGAAAAGGACTGCAATTACAATTAGTCTTTACTCCCACAACCGATCTATTTAAGAGCACAGACCTCCCTGATAAAAGTCGTAGGAAATGCTGTAACCTAGTCCTTAAAAGGACTGCAATCACAACTATTCCCTACTCCCAAGCTATCTGTATATTTGTGCGAAAATTGGCTTGAAATTAACAAGGTATAGCGCACACAGCAACAGCGGTGCCTTCTAACACGCAGCTGCAGCAGTGAGAAAATGGTGGCGACGGGGAAAATGGCTTGGTCTTATAGGGCAAGGACATGTGACATACACTGCCAATGACACATGCCCTTGCTTGTGTGAAAAAAAGCACTTCGCTCCGTGTGTGCGCTGCTGATAGGCTGACAGATTGCACCTCCCCACTGTAAATGCGGGAAAGAGAAAAAAAAATGGAGATCTTCATTGTTCCTGCAGAGATCCATCCCCTGCCCCTCCCCCCACCCCGCTGTACACTCAAACTGCGTATTAACATTAATTTTCATCATTACTGAGAAAAAATCCAGTTATGATTTTGGTGCACGAACAGTTATCGAACATAACCTCGAACAGCCGAATTTTTCTCAAATTGTTCGTGTTCGCCGAACGGCTCGAACACCGCCCAAAACAGCTCGAATTTGAGATTGGCGAACAGTTCGAGTAGAACAACGCTCATCTCTAGTCCTGTACTACTGGGAAAACTGTGAACTGCTGTGCTGCTAAGGAAACTGTACTGTGTTTCTGTGTCTGTGCCTGTGTCCGTGTCTGCGCCTGAGGGTCAATTCCCCTGTGTGCCTGAGAGAAGCTGCAGCACATGGTCTATGGTCGCCCTGAGTAATGGTTCCCCCAGAATTTCAAAGAATTCATGTAACCTGTCTCCTCCCTATCTGAACCTAGCGGCGTGGTTGTAACATTGGCGGCCCGTACAGGGAATCCTGCGCGGGAATTAGCATGTAGAGGGAGAAGAGGAAAAGTGTCTGGAAAAACACAGCAGCACAGCACCTCAACTCAACTCTGCTACACCAGTTAAAGGGGACCAGCCCTAAAGAAAAACTCACTAGCAGCAATGGATGTGGACATACAAATCGACAGAATAAGTAAGCTGCTTCTTCAGTTAATCTGTGAAGAATTGAGAACAGTAGCAGAACATATAAAGATGTCAGTAGAATAGATTTCCAAAACACACAACCGCAGACAACGGTTAGCTGCCATTAATGCAAAAATGGATGAGTTGGGGGAGAAAGAAGCTGAAGACGTCATGGGGACATTCCTCCAGGAACCAACACAGTTTCTAAGCAGGTTGAAGTTGGAAGGAGGGACGGCACCAATTACCAAAAGCGGGAATCTCCGTCCACAGATTGAACTACAGGAATTGAAAGAACAATTCAAAGCCCTAACAATAGCCCTGCAGTAATCGACCAAAACCTCTGAACGGATGATAGACTCAGACAGAACCTTTAACCTGCTCGGGTTAGATAAATCAGGGAGACAGTCCTCTCTAACATCACAAATCACCATTATGAAAGAATTCAAGATCCTGGGACAGATTGGAGAGTGTGAACAGAAAGAGAGACTGTCTTATAGGAACTTGTTGCACCAGATCGATGCAGGCTTACAGAAAGCCTACCAGCCAGATGAGATCATTGAGGGGGTGGTGAAAGCGATCAGCCCAGGACTGAACCTCCGTAGTATGCTAGAAATGAAAAGTCAACTGACCTTGCAACAGCTGAAGATGATTTTAAAAGGAAACTATAAAGAAGACAGTACTTCAAAATTGTTCCACTGACTCATTAACCTCTCACAGAAGAATAATGAATCAACCGAAAGTTTCTTGTTCAGAGCAATTGAACTGAAGGATAGACTGTTGTTTGCATCCAGAGATGTAGAAGCAGAAGAGAAGTTTGATGCTGGACTAGTCCAGAAGAAGTTCTTGAGATCATTGGGAACGGGATTAATAAGCAAAGATATCAAGTTGCAGCTGAAACAGTACCTAGAAAATCCTAGCATTTTGGATGAAGTCCTAATTGAAAAAATGAATGAGGCCGCTAGTTTGGAGTCAGAGAGCAAACAGAAGTTAAAGAAAGGCCCTGCTCCTAAAATCACCAAAATGAGTCAACTGAAGGTGGAGACCCCCTTTGGCCAGTCCGAAGATCATCATGGAGACCCTCCAATGCCACCTCCGATGGGGAACCTTAAAGGACCAACAAAAGAGAGGACTGCCAGCGCTGACTGGGAGGAAGTAATAGGAGAACTGCGAGCCGAGTTGATTGAGGTGAAAAAGTTGATTCGTTCCAGGCCAGAACTGGTATCCCTCAGACCCAGGAGTGGTTTCCAAAACAGAAGATACCCGGCTTGTGAAGCATGCCGTTCATCAAATCAGAGTATGGTGTGTGTCCACTGTCTAAGGTATGGTGAGGAAGGACATTATGCCAAGGAATGCCAATGGTCACGGTCGTTTGGGTTAAAAGACAGGAGGTTTCCATTGTGGGGCGACTGGTAACCGCAACACGGAGGAGGCCCCAGAAGCAAATCCAAATCTCACCAATCCCAGAACGGAGCATGAGGCAAAACGACTGCGTCAGTACTATCCACAAGTGTGTTCCCATCTACAACAGCTGCAATGGAGACATGGGCATCAGTTACTTACTGCCTAGTGCGGAGGTCAAACGATGTACTCCTGGGAGGAGGATTCCTCGGTCAGTAAAGATAGCCTCATCAGCCTAATCGGTGAAAGGTGCTTTATGCAGTGCCAGCTGGATGGATTCCTAGTAAAAGCATTGTGGGACACAGGAGCCCAAGTGAGCCTTTTAAATGAAGAATGGAAAAGGCGCTACCTGCCACACACTTGCCTTCGGTCACTAAAAGAACTCTTGAGAAAAGTGGAACTCCACGGCAAAGCAGTCAACCAGACCGAAATCCCTTTCATAGGCTGGGTGGAAGTGACTTTCCAACTCAGGGCCACAAAGAACAGCAACATTATTGCGCTTTTGGTACCTTTTCTCGTGACCAGTGATCAGAAAGTAGCAGAGGATCCTATCCTGGGTTATAATGTAATCAGTCATCACGAGACACAAGGCAGGGGCACTGGTGGTGGATGCAATCGCCACATCTCTCGCCATACCCAACGCCATGGCGGAAAACGTTATACAGAGATTAAAGAAAGCACAAAATACAATGGACCTAAAAGAAGTCAAGGAAGGCTTGCGCCCAACCATCATCCCTGCAAACCAAATGGTGGGGGTGAGGTGTGGAGTCTGGGTAGAAACTGGAAGAAAAGTCCAGAAAAGACTGTTCGTGCCAAAAGACTCCTCAGAACTTCCAGAAGGCCTAGTTCAAGGTGAGACTGTGCTGATGATCCCTACTGGTGGGTTTGCTCGAGTGACAGTACCGGTGATGAATATTACGAAACACGAAATTAGACTGGATCCAAAGACTGTGTTAGGTAACATCGAAACAGTTAAAACGGTATATCCAGCCAGTGTGAGACCCGCCCAGGGGTCTACAGTGAATTTAGGCTCCCGCCAAGGAACAGGAGTTGCCCAAGGGAGTATATTGCGCAACCCACCTCAGGGTCCTGGGTTCCCCCAGTACCCCTCGAACATTTGTGTGCTGAACATCTAGTGGTAGGAAAACAGATGCTGAGAGAAGAGTGTCATGCATGCTCCAAAGATGACTCTGATATAGGCTGTATCCTGTCGTTGCATTTGAAAATCAATTTGATTTTCAAATGCAAATTTGATTTTGAAGTTACATGTCTGTACCAAAACCATTACATCGTGAAGTGAAAGAATATTTACAAGATCTACAGCGGTTGGGTCCAAAAGTCGAAGTCGTCTTACTCCTCTCTTATTGTCTGTGTTAGGAAGAAGGACAGTAGGTTGAGACTCTGTTGTGATTATCGGGAACCTAACTGAAAGTCAGTACCTAATCGATGCCCAATACCAAAGATTCAAGATATGCTGGAAAGCCTATTAGGAAGCACCTGGTTCTCTGTCCTCGATCAGGGTAAGGCATACCACCAAGGGTTTGTCGAAGAGTTCAGTAGACCCTTGACAGCATTCATCACACCGTGGGGATTATATGAGTGGATCCGAATACCGTTTGGGCTCAGTTCGGCTCCAGCAGAATTCCAGAGGAGTATGGAGACATGTTTAGAAGGATTGAGGAACAATATCTGCCAGCCGTACTTGGATGACAATGTGGTACACTGCAAAACCTTCCATGAGCATGTTGAACTTGTGAGGACCGTATTACAACGGTATCAACAACACGGAGTTAAGTTGACCCCAAAGAAGAGTGAACTGTTCAAAAGGCAAGTCTGATTTCTAAGGAAAATTGTGTCCGGAGAAGGATATACCATGGACCCAGCAGAAATCGCTCCGTACTGGCATTAAAAGACAAGCGTCCCTCTACCATCAGGGAGTTGAGGCAGATATTAGGATTCCTCTCCTACTATCGTACTTACGTTCGGAATTTCTCCAGGATTGCCGCCCCACTATACCTCCTCTTGGGGGAGGACGACATAGACAACAACACCCATGGAGAAAAAGAAGAAAGTGGGTAGGACCGGGCTTAAAAGAAACAACGCTGTTTTGTCCCAACAGCCCATTCTCTGGACAGCTGACCACAAGGAGGTATTGGAAGTACTAGTAGACTACCTGGTAAAACCACCCATCTTCGGATATCCTGATTTCAATCTACCATTTGTTCTACATTGTGACGCTTCTCAAGTTGGACTGGGAGCTGCCCTGTATCAGCATCAAGATGGAAAAATGAGAGTCATTGGTTCTAGAACGTTGACAGACGCCGAGAGGAATTACCATCTACATTCCGGAAAATTGAAATTCCTGGCATTGAAATAGGCTATCTTTACTACAGCAAAGAGCTTGAGGTATACACTGAGAACAACCCTTTGACCTACAGTATAGACCAAAAGCTTGGACACACCTTCTCATTTAAAGATTTTTCTGTATTTTCATGACTATGAAAATTGTACATTCACACTGAAGCATCAAAACTATGAATTAACACATGTGGAATTATATACTGTACAAAAAAGTGTGAAACAACTGAAAATATGTCTTATATTCTAGGTTCTTCAAAGTAGTCACCTTTTGCTTTGATGGCTGCTTTGCACACTCTTGGCATTCTTTTGATGAGCTTCAAGAGGTAGTCACCGGAAATGGTTTTCACTTCACAGGTGTGCCCTGTCAGGTTTAATAAGTGGGATTTCTTACCTTATAAATGGGGTTGGGACCATCAGTTGTGTTGTGCAGAAGTCAGGTGGATACACAGCTGATAGTCCTACTGAATAGACTGTTAGAATTTGTATTATGACAAGAAAAAAGCAGCTAAGTAAAGAAAAACGAGTGGCCATCATTACTTTAAGAAATGAAGGTCAGTCAGTCCGAAAAAATTGGGCAAACTTCCTCTTCCGGGCTCCAGCGCTATCTGCTGCGGCTTCCCGGATGTTGCCATGACGACCCGATGTAGTCATGACAACATCCGGGTCACCAGACAGCTGGAAGATATTTTGGTCATGCGCAGTGCATGACCAAACTATCGTCTCCCTGAAAAGTGCTGACAGCCTGCATAGCACAAGGATGTTGCTCCATTCCTGTGCTATGCAGGCGATCAGAATCAAAAAAGTGAAAGTCCCATAGTGGGACAAAGTAAAAAAACTGTCAGACAGTGAAAAAAAAAATTGTAAAAATATAAAAAAAAATTTTTTTAAAAAAGCCACCAAAAATAAAAATACAATGTACCCATCAATAAATATTATTATGAAAAAAACAAAACAATAAAAGTACACATATTTGGTATAGCCGCGTCCAGAACGACTTGACCTATAAAATTGTCCCACTAGTTAACCCCTTCAGTGAACACGGTAAAAAAATAAATAAAAAATGAAGCAAAAAAACAATGCTTTATCATCATACCGCCAAACAAAAAATGGAATAAGACACGATCAAAAAGACTAATGTAAATAAAAATGGTACCGCTGAAAACGTCATCTCGTCCTGCAAAAAACAAGCCACAATACAGCTCCATCAGCCGAAAAATACAAAAGTTATAGCTCTCAGAATAAAGCAAAAAAAATATTTTTTCTATAAACTTGCTTTTATTATGTAAAAGCGCCAAAACATAGAAAAACGATATAAATGTGGTACCGCTGTAAACGTACTGAACCGAAGAATAAAGCTACCTTATCAATTTTACCACACGCGGAACAGAATAAAAAAAATTAAAAAAAAACAATTCCTGAATTGTTGGTTTTTGTTTATTCTGCCTCCCAAAAATCGGAATAGAAAGCGATCAAAAAATGTCACGTGCCTGAAAATGGCACCAATAAAAACGTTAACTCATCCAGCAAAAAACAAGCCATCACATGACTCTGTTGGCCAAAATATGGAAAAATTATAGCTTTCAAAATATGGTGATGCAAAAACTAGATTTTACAAAAAAATGCGTCTTTTAGTGTGTGACAGCTGTCAGTCATAAAAACTCTATATGAATCTGGCATCGCTGTAATTGCACCGACCTGAAGAATGAAGTCGTCTAATCACTTATACCGTACGAAGAGCGGCGTAAAAAATAAACTCTCAGGTTAGGGTTGTGCTAGGGTTAGGGTTGGGGTAAGGGTTGTGCTAGGGTTGGGGTTGGGCTAGGGTTAGGGTTGGGCTAGGATTGGGGTTGGGGTTGGGTTAGGGTTGGGGTTGGGGTTGGGGTTGGGCTAGGGTTAGGGTTGGGATTTTTTTCAAAAGTTAAAAAAGATGACGATATGGCAACTAGTGTTGAGCGCAAGTGCTCGCTACTTGAGTTTGCATCGGGTGCTCGGGTATGCATTGAGTATCGCGGGTGCTCGAGTGACATGCTCGAGTCTAATGACAACTTATTCAATATGATGACCTAATGTTATCAAATTCTGTGTCGTATCTCTGGGTTCAAAATGTTCACTAGACCCCTTGATAAAATCCTTGAGGGGTGTAGTTTCCAAAATGAGGTCACTTGTGCAGGGTTTCCACTATTTAGGCACATCAGGGGCTTTCCAAATGCGACATGGCGTCCGCTCTCGATTCCAGACAATTTTGCGTTCAAAAAGTCACACAATGCTCCTTCCCTTCTGAACTCTGCCGGGCGCCCAGACACTGTATTTTCCCCACATATGGGGTATTGGCATACTCAGGAGAAATTGCACAAAAGTTTTTGGGGTCCATTTTCTCCTCTTACCCTTGTGAAAATAAAAAAATTGGGGCTAAAACATCATTTTTGTGGAAAAAGTTAGATTTTTTTATTTTCACGGCTCAATGTTATAAACTTCTGTAAAGGACTTGGGGGTTCAGGGTGCTCACCACATATCTAGATAAGTTCCCTGAGGAGTCTAGTTTCCAAAATGGTGTCACTTGTGGGGGTTTTCCACTGTTTAGGCACATCAGGGGCACATCCGCTAATTATTCAAGCAAATTTTACAATCAAAAAGTCAAATGGTGCTCCTTCCCTTCCGAACCCTGCCGTATGCCCAAGCAGTGGTTTTCCCACACATATCGGGTATCTGCTTACTCAGGAGAAGTTTCACAACAAATAGCATGGCGCAATTTCTGCTGTTACCCTTATGAAAATGCAAAATTGGGGGCTGAAAAACATTTTTGTGGGAAAAATGTGAAAATTTTATTTTTACGGATCAATGTTAGAAACTTCTGTGAAGCACCTGGGGGTTCAGGGTGCTCACCACACATCTAGATAAGTTCACTGAGGGGTCTACTTTCCAAAATGGTGTCACTTGTGGGTGGTTTCCACTGTTTATGGACATCAGGGGCTCTCTAAACGCAACATGGCGTCCTCAAATTATTCAAGCAAATTTTACATTCAAAAAGTCAAATGGCGCTCCTTCCCTTCCGAACCCTGCCGTGCACCCAAACAGTGGTTTTTCCCCACATATGGGGTATCTGCGTGCCCAGGGGAAATTTCACAACAAATTTTGGGGTCCATTTTCTCCTGTTACCCCTGCAAAAATAAAAAAAATTGGGTCTAAAGTAACATTTTTGTGAAAAAAGTTAAATGTTCATTTTTTTCTTCCACATTCCAAAAATTCCTGTGAAGCACCTGAAGGGTTAATAAAGTTCTTGAGGGGTGCAGTTTTTAGAATTTACTTTTGGGTATTTTCTGTCATAAAGACCCCTCAAAGTGACTTCAAATGTGATGTGGTCCCTAAAAAATGGTTTTGTAAATTTTGTTGGAAAAATCAGAAATCGCTGGTCAACTTTTAACCCTTAAAGCTCCCTAATAAAAAAGATTTTGGTCCCAAAATTGTACTGATCTGAAGTAGACATGTGGGAAATGTTATTAACTATTTTGTGTGACATATTTCTCTGACTTAAGGGCATAAAAATTCAAATTTTGAAAATTGCAAAATTTTCAAAATTTTCGCCAAATTTCTGTTTTTTCCACAAATAAACGCAAGTGATATCGAAGAAATTTTATCACTATCATGAAGTACAATATGTCACAAAAAACAGACTCAGAATCAGGGGGATCCGTTGAAGCGTTCCAGAGTAATTACCTTGGGTTTTAAAGGGGTTAAAAGACTTTGTAGAAACAAAGAGCTGTTAAAGCCTAGAGAGAGAGCTGGTTGAGGACGTACGAAAAGCTCCAGCTGAAGAGATGCTTATT
Source organism: Phyllobates terribilis (assembly GCF_046119375.1). Classification (NCBI taxonomy): domain Eukaryota; kingdom Metazoa; phylum Chordata; class Amphibia; order Anura; family Dendrobatidae; genus Phyllobates; species Phyllobates terribilis. The sequence continues at coordinate 976,637,097 of NW_027362761.1, read as the reverse complement.
GTTTTAATTGTGTTAATTGTTTATTTCTTACAGGCATCCAACAAGAAAAAGGTCGTAAGAATAGGTTGTTATTAGTGATGAGCGAGCATGCTCTCTACTGCTCGGTGCTCGCCCGAGCATCTCACTGCTCAAGATGACCAGCAATAGCCGAGTATTTCCGGGGTTGCTCTGGGGGAGCTCGGGTCCCCTCCCTGCATGTTTAGAGTGCCAATGAACATGCGGGGATAGTCTGCCACACACTGTAATGCCGCAGCCATGTTGGTTGTGGCATTACAGTGATTGATGGCCGCACAGCATCATCAGGTCTATATCAGACCTGGTGCTGCCATGCTCGTCACACTCTACTCCGGAATCAGGCAGTGTAGGGAGAGGTGCTGCTGAGCTAGGGAGAGATTTGCTTGTTTCTTAGTTAGTGTAGGTATACCAGCATACATTATTCACATATCCATCCCAACTAACAGTCCTTCTGAGGACTAATCCAGCTGCAGAGATATCAGTGCTAGGCAGGAAGGCAGCATATTTGGCAGACTGCAGTGCATATGGAAGGAGGGTCCATTCTAGTTCTGTCTGCTGGTGCTTTCTAGAAATAGCGCCAGGTATCAGGGGCCAGGAATAATTTCATTTGGATCTTAATCCTGATTATTTGCTTAAAAAGCAATCCAAAGAACACAGTTTTTCTGCTCCATTTGCTTGTTGGCACTGCAGAAAACATCCAGATCCTTTTCATATTACAGCGCTAAAAATCCATCTATTTAAAATTGTGGTTTGTCCGTAATACAGATCACATATAAGTGCGCTGAAAATTCTGCCATTTCTGGCCTACATTGAAATTTTGTTGCAGTGTGTCAGTGAAGTTATTGACACGAGGTAGCTGTTAAAAATAGTTACCTACAGGTCCGCTATTTAAAACTGTGGTTTGTCCGTCACACGGATCACATATAAACGCGCTGAAAATTCTGCCATTTCTGGCCTCCATTGAAATTTTGTTGCAGTGTGTCAGTGAAGATATTGACATGAGGTCGCTGTTAAAAATAGTTACCTACAGGTCAGCTATTTAAAACTGTGGTATGTCCGTCACATGGATCACATATAAGTGCACTGAAAATTCTGCCATTTATGACCTCCATTGAAATTTTGTTGCAGTGTGTTAGCGAAGTTATTGACACCAGTTCACTGTTAAAAATAGTTACCTACAGGCCACATATTTTAAACTGTGGTTTGTCTGTCACATGGATCACATATAAGAGAGCTGAAAATTCTGCCATTCCGGCCTCCATTGACATTCTGTTGCATTGTGTCAGTGAAGTTATTGACACCAGTTCACTGTTAAAAATAGCTACTTACAGGCCAGCTTTTTAAAACTGTGTTTTCTCCGTCACACGGATCACATATACGTTTTCAGAAAATACTGACATTTCTGGCTTAGATTAGAAATTAGTTTCAGTGTGTCAGTGAAGCTATTGACACCAGTTTGCTGTTCCACATAGTTACCTATAACTGTGGTTTTCCGTCACACTTATCACATATCACTGCGGTTCAAATCCAGCCATTTGTAGTGAACGTGGAAATTATTGTCCTCCACTTAAAATGGGCAAGGTGCGTGGCAAGGGATGGGGAAGTGGACGTGATGGTGATGAACGTGCAAGCAGAGGACCAGGACGAGGCCGTGGGCATGCTGAAATTGTGCCACAACAAACACCCACATCTTCTCGCTCGACCTTCTTGTCCCAATTAATAAGGGACCGCAGAACACCACTATTGAACACAGAGCAGTGTGAAAAGGTTATTGTTTGGATAGGAGATAATGCTTCCAGTCACTTAGCCACTACCACCACCCAGTCTTCCACACGGTCAAGTCTCAGTAGCCGTGAGTCTGGACCACATATTCCTCACCCTGATCCTCCTTCCTCCCACCATGCCGAGTGCCCGGAGACAACTGATCCCACACTTGGACACTCCGAAGAGCTGTTCTCTTTTCCATTTATAGACTCGGGCCTCTCGCCCGTTCCACTTGAAGCGGGACAAGAGGAGATCGCATGTAGCGATGCCCAAATATTTGAGCAGCCACGGTCACATGAAGGCGATGGTGGGAAACTGTCACAAGAGGTGGACGATGATGAGACACAATTGCCAGAAAGTTAGGAGGAGAACCAGGGTGCGGAAGTGGAAGACGAGGTGGTGGATGATATAGTAACTGACCCAACCTGGCAGGGGGACATGCAGAGCAAGGACAGCAGCACACAGGGGGAGGGAGGCGTAGCACCACAACAGGCAGGAAGAAGCAGTGTGGTGGCCGCAGACATAAGGTGGGCAACCGTTCCCTGTAACATCAACATGACGGAAGTTGCCAGTACAACTGTTAGGTCTTCCCGAGTCTGGTTGTTTTTTAACCCCTTAAGCCCCGCGGGTGGTTTGCACGTTAATGACCAGGCCAATTTTTACAATTCTGACCACTGTCACTTTATGAGGTAATTACTCTGGAACGCTTCAACGGATCCCCCTGATTCTGAGAAGGTTTTTTCATGACATATTGTACTTCATGATTGTGGAAAAATTTCTTCGATATCACTTGCATTTATTTGTGAAAAAAATGGAAATTTGGCGAAAATTTTGAAAATTTTGCAATTTTCAAAATTTGAATTTTTAAGCCCTGAAATCAGAGAGATATGTCACACAAAAGAGTTAATAAATAACATTTCCCACATGTCTAATTTACATCAGCACAATTTTGGAACCAAAATTTTTTTTTGTTAGGGAGCTATAAGGGTTAAAAGTTGACCAGCGATTTCTCATTTTTCCAACAAAATTTACAAAACCATTTTTTTAGGGACCACATCACATTTGAAGTCACTTGGAGAGGTCTTTTTGACAGAAAATACCCAAAAGTGACACCATTCTAAAAACTGCACCCCTCAAGGTGCTCAAAACCACATTCAAGAACTTTATTAACCCTTCAGGTGCTTCACAGGAATTTTTTGAATGTGGAAGAAAAAAATGAACATTTAACGTTTTTCACAAAAATGTTACTTTAGACCCAATTTTTTTTATTTTCACAGGGGTAACAAGAAAAAATGGACCCCAAAATTTGTTGTGCAATTTCCCCTGGGCACGCAGATACCCAATATTTGGGGAAAAAACACTGTTTGGGCGCACGGCAGGGCTTGGAAGGGAAGGAGCGCCATTTGACTTTTTGATTGTAAAATTTGCTTGAATAATTAGCGGACGCCATGTTGTGTTTGGAGAGCCCCTGTGTGCCCAAACTTTGGAGCTCCCCCACAAGTGACCCCATTTTGTAAACTAGACCCCCCAAGGCACCTTTCTAGATGCATAGTGAGCACTTGGAACCCCCAGGTGCTTCACAAATTGATTCGTAAAAATGAAAAAGTGAAAAAAAAAACACTTTTTCATTTTTACGAATCAATTTGTGAAGCACCTAGGGGTTCCAAGTGCTCACTATGCATCTAGATAGGTGCCTTTGGGGGTCTAGTTTCCAAAATGGGGTCACTTGTGGGGGAGCTCCAATGTTTGGGCACACAGGGACTCTCTAAATGCAACATGGTATCCGCTAACAAATTGAATGGAAAATCGGCTCAAATTGTTAGCGGACACCACATTGCGTTTGGAGAGCCCCTGTGTGCCCAAACTTTGGAGCTCCCCCACAAGTGACCCCATTTTGGAAACTAGACCCCCCAAGGCACCTATCTAGATTCATAGTGAGCACTTGGAACCCCAGGTGCTTCACAAATTGATTCATAAAAATGAAAAAGTGTTTTTTTTTTCACTTTTTCTTTTTTACGAATCAATTTGTGAAGCACCTGGGGGTTCCAAGTGCTCACTATGCATCTAGATAGGTGCCTTGGGGGGTCTAGTTTCCAAAATGGGGTCACTTGTGGGGGAGCTCCAATGTTTGGGCACACAGGGGCTCTCCAAACGCAACATGGCGTCCGCTAACAATTTGAGCCGATTTTCCATTCAATTTGTTAGCGGACACCATGTCGCGTTTGGAGAGCCCGTGATGTGCCTAAACAGTGGAGCTCCCCCACAAGTGTCCCCATTTTGGAAACTATACCCCTCAAGGATTTTATTAAGGTGTATAGTGAACATTTTGAACCCAGAGGTACGGCACAGAATTTGTTTACATTAGGTCATCATATTGAATAAGTTGTCATTATTCTTGAGCGCAAGTGCTCGCTACTTGAGTTTGCATCGGGTACTCAGGTATGCACCATGTACAGCGTGTGCTCGAGTGACATGCTTGAGTCCCTGCTCCGCATGTTTCACGGTTATTAGACACCCAAAAAAAAACATGCGGGGATCGCTCGTGCATGGCAGGCAATTCCCGTAAAGTTTTTTGGCCGCGAAGCATATGGGGCAGAGACTCGAGCATGTCACTCAAATACCCACGATACTCAATGCATACCAGAGCACCCGATGCAAACTCAAGTAGCGAGCACTTGCTCTCAACACTAGTCGCCATATCGTCATCTTTTTTTCTTACTTTTGAAAAAAATCCCAACCCCAGCCCTAGCACAACCCTAGCCCTAGCACAACCCTAGCCCCAGCACAACCCTAGCCCCAGCACAACCCTAGCCCCAGCACAACCCTAGCCCCAGCACAACCCTAGCCCCAGCACAACCCTAGCCCCAGCACAACCCTAGCCCCAGCACAACCCTAGCCCCAGCACAACCCTAGCCCAATCCTAACCCAAGAGTTTATTTTTGACGCCGTTCCTTGTGCGGTATAAGTGATTAGACGACTTTATTCTTCGGGTCGGTGTGATTACAGCAATGCGAGAATCATATGGGGTTTTTATGATTGACAGCTGTCACACACTAAAAGACGCATTTTTTGTAAAATCTAGTTTTTGCATCGCCATATTTTGAGAGCTATAATTTTTCCAGATTTTGGCAGACAGTCATGTGACAGCTCGTTTTTTGCGGGATGACTTGACGTTGTTATTGGTGCCATTTTCAGGCACGTGACATTTCTTGATCGCTTTCTATTCCGATTTTTGGGAGGCAGAATAAACAAAAACCAACAATTCAGGAATTGTTTTTTTTTTTTTTTTTATTCTGTTCCGCGTGTGGTAAAATTGATGAAGTAGCTTTATTCTTCGGGTCAGTACGTTTACAGCGGTACCACATTTGTATCATTTTTCTATGTTTTGGCGCTTATACACAATAAAAGCTATTTTATAGAAAAAAATATTTTTTAGCAATGCTTTATTCTGAGAGCTATAACTTTTTTATTTTTCGGCTGATGGAGCTGTATGGTGGCTTATTTTTTGCGGGACGAGATGACGTTTTCAGCGGTATCATTTTTATTTATATGCGTCTTTTTGATCGCGTGTTATTCCACTTTTTGTTTGGCGGTATGGTGATAAAGCATTGTTTTTTGCTTTTTTTTTTTTTTTTTTTTTTTTTTTTACCGTGTTCACTGAAGGGGTTAACTAGTGGGACAGTTTTATAGGTCAGGTTGTTCCGGACGCGGCGATACCAAATATGTGTACTTTTATTTTTTATTTTTTTATAATAATATTTATTGATGGGTACATTATATTTTTATTTTTGGTGTATTATTTTTTTTATAATATTTTTGCACATTTTTTATTTTTTTTTTTCCACTTTCACACAGTTTATACACTTTATTACTTTGTCCCACTCTGGGACTTTCACTTTTTTTTTTCTGATCACCTGCATGGCACAGGAATGAAGCACCATCCCTATGCCATGAAGGCTGTCAGAAATGCACAGTGTGAAGATTGCTTGGAGATGCACTGCGCATGCCCAAGCAATCTTCCTGCTCTCTGGCGACCCGGATGTTGTCATGACGACATCGGGTCGTCATGGCAACACCCGGGAAGCCTTTGCAGACTGCGCTGGAAGCCGGAAGAGGAGGTGAGTATCGCCGATCACCTCCCCTTGCCCCCGCAATGCCGCGATCGACTTCGATCGACTTCGATCGCAGCATCGCGGGGGTTAATGTGCTGGGAGCGGTGCAGGACCGCTCCCTGCACATAGTACCGGGTGTCAGCTGTGACAATCAGCTGACACCCGGCGGCGATCGCGCCCGCACAGCCTGTGTGCGCGCGCGATCGCCATGACGTACTAATACGGGTCTGGCTCTTAAGTCCCAGGGCACAGACGTGTATTAGTACATCAGATGTTATTAAGGGGTTAAAGACTCTGCCGATAACCCCAAAAAGGCCATTTGCACAACCTGCTAGGCCAGCATCACCCGAGATAGCAAAACTACCAGCCTGACCACCACCAGCATGATCAGGCACATGGAAGCAAAGCACCCAACTAAGTTGGCCGAACCCCAGGGTCCAGGAACAGTGCCTGTGGGTGGCACCACTGCTTCTTCCGCTGTTGTGTGTGCAAGCCAAACCTCTGTCCATGGCACATGCGAAGATGACTCCTGCCCTGCACCTGTCGTTGCACACTCTCAATCAGCACCATTAGCAAGCACGTCCACGTCCTTGTCCCAGCGCAGCGTTCAGTTGTCCCTACCCCAGTCCTTGGAGCGCAAACGCAAATACGCAGCCAACGCCCCACAGGCCACACTACTAAACCAAGATGGTGAGCGGCAATGACGCCATAATTAGAGTCACCATCCCGCTTCTCTGTTTTCTGAAACGCTCTCTGCTCACAATCAAAGAGGATGCATTGCAGGTGGAGCATGATGAGATGGAGCAAGGAACCATACAGGGTGATTACACACAGCCCAGGATCATCTCATCCCAACAAGGATTGTGTAACAATGAGGAAGAGGAGGAGGAGCTAGTTTCATGCGCTATAGACGGTACTACCTGCACAACTGTCATACCGTCAATTCAGCTTGGATGGCCTGAGGACAGGGAGGAGGAGGAGAGCGTGGTCAGTTGTCCTCTTGCTGAGGACACCGAAGTCTTGCCTGTTAGCAGTCTGGCACACATGGCTGAGTTTATGTTACGCTGCCTTTCCCATGACCCTCGTGTTCTCAAAATTTGGGTGACAGTCATTACTGGTTGGTGACACTTCTAGACCCACGCTACAAGGAGAACTTTCTATCTCTTATTCCTGAGGCGGACAGGTCTACTAAAATGGGGCAGTACCAGAAGGCCCATCTTGCGGAATTATTAAAATAAATTCCCATATTAAAACGTTGGCGGCATAGGTCACAGTTCGTTGGACAACCAAGGAGTACAGGCTAGAGATGACACAACTCCAATCCATCAGAGGCAGGCAAACACTGTCAAAGTTCTGGGACAGTTTTCTCAGACCCTTCCATCGCACAGGCCCTGAGGCGCGGGGTACTCTCACAAGGAGTGAAAAGTTTGGAAAGATGGTGAGGGAGTACCTTGCTGACCATACCAATGTCCTCCGTGATTCCTCTGTGCCTTATAATTACTGGGTATCCAAGCTGGACACGTGGAATGAACTGGCTCTTTACTCCTTGGAGGTCCTGGCCTGCCCTGCCGCTAGCATTTTATCTGAGCGTGTTTTTAGTGCCACAGGTGGAATTATAACCGATAGGCGCATCCGCCTGTCAACTGAAAATGCTGACAGGCTGACTCTTATAAAAATGGATTGGGCCAGACTTCTAAACATCACCGAATGATAGCAGTGTAACCCAAACTCAAAAACAGTGCATTTTTTTGGAAGGTCTAATTCTATTTCCATGCACCTCTGTCTTCACACCCTGACATGGGTATACACTTCCTGATTTTGTCTATTTTCTCTTGTCCTCCTCCTTCTCCTCATCCTCCATCACCATATCATTCACCACCATATCTATCATATCACCTCCTCTACGTGCCTTGCAAGGGGCATTGGAGTTCCTTCAAATTTTTGGCAGCTTTTGCATTCACTGCATAGGCAAACACTATGGGAGAGCCACTTCCTAATAATGGAAACATTGTTTTTAGGAGGCTCTCCGACCTCTATGTCTCTTTCAAGGGGCATTGGAATGCCTCCCAATTTTTGGACAGCTTTTGCATTCACTGAATAGGCAAACACTATAGGAGACCCACTTCCTAATAATGGGAACATTGTTTTTAGGAGGCTCTCTGACACATGCGTCTCTTCCAAGGGGCATTAGAGTGCCTCCAAATTTTTGCCAGCCCTTGCAATAACTGCATACACAATAACAGTATAGGAGACGCACTCATTAATAATGGGAACAACAAAGCATAGCCGGCTGATGGCTCGCTAACAATAGCGAGGGCCGAGTGCTGGCCCTTTAAAAATAGTAAGGGCCGCCTTATGGCCCTATAAAAATAGGCTTTGTGACTTTCAGAGTCCCTCTCTATATCATAAATGAAACAGGATGTGTCTGATGATGTGTCCTTAAAAGTGGGGTAATACCACTGACAACGTTGTTGACAGCAGTGACCTGGGAGTCAAAAATGCTTCCAGGGGTCTTCCCCATGCTGTTCCCATGTCATTTGAGCACTGTTCCCATCGATTTGGCCAATTTTTAGGACCTCTGCAGACAGCCGGGGGGAGCCACCTGAAAAATGCTCGTGTTTCCCATAGACTTACATTGGGCTCATTGCTCGGGTCGAGCACCCAAGCATTCCAATTTGCTCGTCCCGAGCATTGAGCACCAGAAGCATTTTAGTGCTCGCCCATCACTAGTTGTTATCAATGTTTATAAATGTTATGCCAATTTGACAATGCCCATTTGTATATAAAGTTACTGAACTTTCACCACTGTCTCAGAATTGTTCAGATTAACCTATTAAGGTGAATGTCGAGGACGACAATCAAAAAGGAGGGAAGAGTGTGACATGCAGAAGTAGCACAAGCACAGGATACAGGAAGTGTTGTGCTCCAGAAGCATCCAGCAACTAGAGGGGTTAACACAGTCACAGGAGACAGGGAAGGTTTTAGCAGAGCCCCAGGGGAATTGTGTGGAAATTGTTTACTGTCTGTCTGGAGCCATAGAGAAAGGTGGTGTGTGATCTGTATCTCACAGAAGCGCCCCTGCAAGTAAAAAGGATTCAAGTCAGGAGTAAAGCTAAGCACAGGTCAGGTAGAGTTCCTGCACTAGCAGTGCAAAGTATTGTCAGGCAGAAAGATAATGACTGGAAGAAATGGTGTCACAGGGATCATCTCTCTCGGCAAACCCTCCCCCCCTCCTCCATCTCACTGTGCCGTAAAGAATGCTGTGTTCATTAATGTGCCTTCGCATTAGAAATGTGCTGTCCTGTGCTACTGGGAAGAGTGTGAACTGCTGTGCTGCTAAGGAAACTGTACTGTTTGTCACTAGAGCCTGTTGCTCATAATATTTAACTTGCACTGGCTGTGCGGCTTCTTATTAAATGCTACCTGTCTCGCCCCTATCTGAACCTAGCGGCGTGCGTGTAACATTAGCTCAGAGTAGTTTGGGAAAGTTGTTGTTCACTGTTTGTTCTGAGCTTTCTTTGCCAAAGCTGGAGCATAGTTTGTGACTCGCTCCAGCTATATCTTCCTATGTTCATGTTGGTAATATTGTTATTGTAAATATTGTTATTTTCATCTCCCGGCATATAATTCCTTTGTACATAATAAAGCCGGAGTTTTGTTTCAGCCTTCTCGTCTGCTGTCCCATTCTTGAATATGACTTTTGGTGTTCTTTGGACACCGCCACATCTCCACCGCCCAAAGCTCCTTTATGTTTGATGACTCCCCCTCCTCGTGGCTTGCCCAGTGTCCCTGAACTGAGAGATCTGCCAGATGACCTCCCCAGCCAGAACCGCTTGCATTGGTTGTAATTATATAATCGATCGGTCTGGACCACGGCTTGCCTGAAGTTAAATTTCACCTGTTTGTCCACCATGAGAGGGAGATTATAGTCTCTAAAGAAAGAACTAATCTTCCTTCTAAATGTCCGTTAAAGGATCTCTGAACTGACAAGACCTCCCACTGAAGAAGCCCCATACTGTATGACCCTGGGCCCATCTGACTGCTGGGAGACAGGATGTCATGGAACCCAGTAGGAACATTGCCTCTCTCAAAGACATTGCAGGAGATCTGATAGCTTTTGTGGCCAAATTGATTATTTTGCATACTTTGTCCCCTGGAAGAAAGCAGGCTTGGAGATGAGAATTTAGAGTTAGGCCCAGAAAGATTTGTGTCTTTGAGGGAGTTAGTCTCAATTTTTGAGAATTTATTAACCATCCCAGCCTCTGTAAAACTGCTGTGACCTCTCATAGCTGAGTAGAACAGTGGTCCTCCAATCTTCCTACTACAAGAACATCGTCTAGGTAGGGAATGATCACCACGTTAATGATCCGTAGGAAGGCAGTCAACTCAGCTATGAGCTTTGTGAATACTCTCGGAGCTATTGAGAGACCGAATGGTAGGGCAGCAAATTGAAAAAGGTATTTATGGTAGGCTGGATAGATTAGGACATGGTAATAAGCATCTTTTAGGTCGATTAGTGCCATAAAGCAATTGTGGTGGAGGAGTTTTACTGCTAAGATCACAGATTCCATTTTGAACGTCTGGTTCTCCACCAGTTGGTTTAGGCTCTTGATGTTAATAATGGTCCTTAACGACCCATTTGTTTTTTTTAGCAAAAAGAGGGGAGAATAAAATACCCTTCCCTTTTGTGTCTCCGGAACCTCGTGAAGGACTTGTTTTTTTACTAGGTCTAATATTTCCACCTCCAAGGCCATCTGTTCCTCTACTGACTTCCTCCTCAGGGTGATTACAAAGGTTCAGTGAGGAATCTGACAGAAGCGTAGTTTTATGCCTTCTCTCACTATACTCAGCACCCAAGGGCTTGAGGTGATGGCCTCCCAAGCTGGAACAAAATGGGATAGCCTTCCACCCACTCTCAGCATAGCGTCATTGGGAGGACTTCTTAGCCGTGGAGGAGGATGGTCCTCCAAACATATAACCTGACTTTCTTAGTTCTGGAATCCCATCTCTTCCTGTCTCTCGGAGGGTGACCCTGGTTAAATTTCTTCCTCCGAAAATAAGACCTTTTTGCATCCCCTGAGAATCCTGGAAAACCTCTTTTCCAATAAACTGAAAAAAGATAATTAGCTCATATCACCTGATACTCACAGGAATCCCAGGCTCACGGATTAGTGTCCAGCATACACTTGCAAGGATATATAAAGAAGGTAAAATCCGGTGCCACATGCGATAAATCCATTTATTCCAAAATTAAAAATCACAACATGTCCCTAGGAGGGGAACAACTGGACGTGTTTCGAGGACACAGCCCCTTATTCGTCAGTATAGCCTGCCTTTTCCAAAATATCGTCCAGCTTTTTTCCAAATAGGAACTTGCCGTCGCAAGGGAGAAAGCATAGCCTGTGCTTCGACTGCAAGTCTCCTGGGCTACCCTTGAGCCACAAGGCCCGCCTGGCTGTATTTGACAGGTTCGCTGACCTGGCTGACAGCTTTACCGAATCCGCTGAGGTATCAGTGAGGATGGCCGATGCTGCCTGCATTAGAGGTAAATGAGACAGGATTTTATCTCTGGGAATTCTTTTGTCTTTAAGCTGGTCTTCCAATTGCTGTTACCATTAGTAATGGGCAAACACTAAAATGCTTGGGTGCTTATTGCTCATGTTGAGCACATTGGAATATTCGGGTGATTGACCCGAGCAACGAGTCTAATGTAAGTCTATGGGAAACTTGAGCATTTTTTAGGCGACTCCCCCCGGCGGTCTGCAGAGGGCCTAAAAATTGCCCAAATCGATGGGAACAGTGCTCAAATGAGATGGGAACAGCATGGGGAAGACCACTGGAAGCACTTCTGACTCCAAGATCACTGCTGTGAACAATGTTGTCAGAGGTATTTCTCCACTTTAACCCCTTAACAACATTAGACGTACTAATACGCGTCTGTGCCCTGGGACTTAAGAGCCAGACCCGTATTAGTACGTCATTGCGATCGCGCGCGCACACAGGCTGTGAGGGCGCGATCGCCACCGGGTGTCAGCTGATAGTACCGGGTGTCAGCTGTGACAATGTGCAGGGAGCGGTCATGCACCGCTCCCAGCACATTAACCCCCGCAATGCTGCGATCGAAGTCGATCGCAGCATTGCGGTGGCAAGGGGAGGTGATCGCAGATACTCACCTCCTCTTCCGGCCTCCAGCGCTGTCTGCCGTGGCTTCCAGGATGTTGCCATGACGACCCGATGTCATGACAACATCCGGGTCACCAGACAACAGGAAGATTGTTTGGACATGTGCAGTGCATCTCCAAACTATCTTCTCCCTGTCCAGCGCTGACAGCCTGCACGGCACAGGGATGGTGCTCCATCCCTATGCTGTGCAGGCGATCAGAATAAAAAAAGTGAAAGTCCCAGAGTGGGACAGAGTAAAAAAGTGTAAAAACTGTCAGAAAGTGAAAAAAAAAAATGGTAAAAATATTAAAAAAAATAAAATAAAAATAATCCACCAAAAATAAAAATATAATGTACCCATCAATAAATATTATTATAAAAAAAACAAAAAAAAACAATAAAAGTACACATATTTGGTATCGCCGCGTCTGGAACAACCTGACCTATAAAACTGTCACACTAGTTAACCCCTTCAGTGAACACGGTAAAAAAATTAAAATAAAAAACGAAACAAAAAACAATGCTTAATCATCATACTGCCAAACAAAAAATGGAATAACACGCGATCAAAAAGACGAATATAAATAAAAATGGTATCGTTGAAAATGTCATCTCATCCCGCAAAAAACAAGCCACCATACAGCTCCATCAGCCGAAAAATAAAAAAGTTATAGCTCTCAGAATAAAGCTATGCTAAAAAATTATTTTTTCTATAAAATTGCTTTTACTATGTAAAAGTGCAAAACATAGAAAAACTATATAAATGTGGTACCGCTGTAAACGTACTGACCCAAAGAATAAAGCTGCCTTATCAATTTTACCACACGCGGAACAGAATAAAAAAAAACAAAAAAACAATTCCTGAATTGTTGGTTTTTGTTTATTCTGCCTCCCAAAAATCGGAATAGAAAGCGATCAAAAAATGTTACGTGCCTGAAAATGGCACCAATAACGTCAACTCATCCCGCAAAAAACAAGCCATCACATGACTGTCTGCCAAAATCTGGAAAAATTATAGCTCTCAAAATATGGCGATGCAAAAAATGCGTCTTTTAGTGTGTGACAGCTGTCAATCATAAAAACCCCATATGATTCTGGTATCACTGTAATCGCACCGACCCGAAGAATAAAGTCGTCTAATCACATATACCGCACGAGGAACGGCGTAAAAAATAAACTCTCGGGTTAGGGTTGGGCTAGGGTTAGGGCTAGGGTTAGGGCTGGATTTGGGGTTAGGGTTGTGACGGGGTTGAGATTTTTTTCAAAAGTAAGAAAAAAAGATGACGATATGGCAACTAGTGTTGAGCGCAAGTGCTCGCTACTTGAGTTTGCATCGGGTGCTCGGGTATGCATTGAGTATCGTGGGTATTTGAGTGACATGCTCGAGTCTCCGCCCCATATGCTTCGTGGCCAAAAAAACTTTGCGGGGATTGCCTGCCATGCACGAGCGATCCCCGCATGTTTTTTTTTGGGTGTCTAATAACCGTGAAACATGCGGGGCAGGGACTCGAGCATGTCACTCAAGCACACGCAGTACATGGTGTATACCTAAGTACCCGATGCAAACTCAAGTAGCGAGCACTTGCGCTCAAGACTAATGACAAATTATTCAATATGATGACCTAATGTTATCAAATTCTGTGTCGTACCTCTGGGTTCAAAATGTTCACTATACACCTTAATAAAATCCTTGAGGGGTATAGTTTCCAAAATGGGGTCACTTGTGGGGGAGCTCCACTGTTTAGGCACATCAGGGGCTCTCCAAACGCGACATGGTGTCCGCTAACAAATTGAATGGAAAATCGGCTCAAATTGTTAGCGGACGCCATGTTGCGTTTGGAGAGCCCCTGCGTGCCTAAACATTGGAGCTCCCCCAAAAATGACCCCATTTTGGAAGCTAGACCCCCCAAGGCACCTATCTAGATGCATAGTGAGCACTTGGAACCCCCAGGTGCTTCACAAATTGATTCGTAAAAATGAAAAAGTGTTTTTTTTTTCACTTTTTCATTTTTACGAATCAATTTGTGAAGCACCTGGGGGTTCCAAGTGCTCACTATGCATCTAGATAGGTGCCAGGGGGGGTCTAGTTTCAAAAATGGGGTCACTTGTGGGGGAGCTCCAATGTTTGGGCACACAGGGGCTCTCCAAACGCAACATGGTGCCCGCTAACAATTTGAGCTGTTCAATTTGTTAGCGGACACCATGTTGCAACGCAACATGGCGTCCGATAATTATTCAAGAAAATTTTACAATCAAAAAGTCAAATGGCGCTCCTTCCCTTCCGAGCCCTGCCGTGCGCCCAAACAGTGTTTTTTCCCCACATATGGGGTATCTGTGTGCCCAGGGCAAATTGCATAACAAATTTTGGCGTCCATTTTGGACCTGAAGGGTTAATAAAGTTCTTGAATGTGGTTTTGAGCACCTTGAGGGGTGTAGTTTTTAGAATGGTGTCACTTTTGGGTATTTTCTGTCATAAAGACCTCTCAAAGTGACTTCAAATGTGATGTGGTCCCTAAAAAAATGGTTTTGTAAATTTTGTTGGAAAAATGAGAAATCGCTGGTCAACTTTTAACCCTTATAGCTCCCTAACAAAAAAAAATTTTGGTTCCAAAATTGTGCTGATGTAAAGTAGACATGTGGGAAATGTTATTTATTAACTATTTTGTGTGACATATCTCTCTGATTTAAGGGCATAAAAATTCAAAGTTTGAAAATTGCAAAATTTTCAAAATTTTCGCCAAATTTCCATTTTTTCACAAATAAATGCAAGTGATATCGAAGAAATTTTACCACAATCATGAAGTACAATATGTCACGAAAAAACAATCTCAGAATCAGGGGGATCCGTTGAAGCGTTCCAGAGTAATTACCTCATAAATTGACAATGGTCAGAATTGTAACAATTGGCCTGGTCATTAACGTGCAAACCACCCTCGGGGGTTAAGGGGTTAACAGACTCACAATAAAACATACAAAAAAGAAACCAAAATGGATTTTCCTGGGAAATATGTTAAGGAACATCTTTCCAGGGTAATGACTTGTATATAAGGCAAAATAAATAACTAAAAACAAAAATACTCCTCCACACCTTGGGCTATGTTTACACGTAGTGTTTTTGATGTGTTTTGCACTTTTGTATTGCTTTCAACCGTGACAAATGCATTTACCAGGAACTGTCATTTTAACATTTTGCAACCTTATCTGGCCATGTGGTGTGTGACACATCATCAGACACATCCTGTTTCATTTATGAAGGAGAGACTCTGAAAGTCACAAAGGCCATCAGGCAGTTTTTACTATTCTTAAAGGGTCAGCAGTCGGCTCTCACTATTCTTAGAGAGCCATCAGCCGGCTATGCTTTGTTGTTCCCATTACTAAAGAGTGGGTCTCCTATACTGTTATTGCGTATGCAGTGAGTGGCAGGGCTTCCCAATATTTGGAAGTACCCCAATACCCCTTTGAAAATTTGGATGCACCCCAATACCCCTTTGAAGAGACTTAGAGGAGGGCCTCATGAAAACAATGTTCCCATTATTAGGAAGTGGGTCTCCCATACTGTTTGCCTATGCAGTGAATGCAAGGGCTGCCAAAAATTGGGAGGCAATCCAATACCCCTTGGAAGAGACGTAGAGGGCCTCATGAAAAAATGTTCCCATTACTAGGAAGTGGGTCTCCCATAGTGTTGGCCTATGCAGTGAATGCAAGGGCTGCAAAAAAATGGGAGGCACTCCAATGCCCCTTGGAAGAGATGTGGAGTTCAGAGAGCCTCCTAAAAACAATGTTCCCATTATTAGGAAGTGTGTCTCCCATAGTGTTGGCCTATGCAGTGAATGCAAGGGCTGCCAAAAATTGGGAGGTACTCCAATGCCCCTTGGAAGAGATGTGGAGGTCAGAGAGCCTCCTAAAAACAATGTTCCCATTATTAGAAAGTGGGTCTCCCATTGTGTTTGCCTATGCAGTGAATGCAACGGTTGCCAAAAATTGGGAGGCACTAAAATGCCCCTTGGAAGAGATGTGGAGGTCAGAGGGCCTCCTGAAAACAATGTTTTCATTCATAGGAAGTGGTTCTCCCATAGTGTTGGCCTACGCAGTGAATGCAAGGGCTGACAAAAATTTGGAGGTACTCCAGTGCTCCTTGAAAGAGATGTGGAGGTCAGAGGGCCTCCTGAAAACAATGTTCCCATTATTAGGAAGTAGGTCTCCCATAGAGTTGGAGTATGCAGTGAATGCAAGGGCTGCCAAAAATTGGGAGGCACTCCAATGTCCCTTGGAAGAGACGTGTAGGAGGGCCTCATAAAAACATTTTCCCATTAGAAAGGAGCGGGTCTCCTATACTTGTAATGCACATGCACTAAGTGTATGGGCTGACAAACATTTAACCCTGGGGGGTATACATAAACATACTGTATAAAAAATGTTTTGAACGAGCATCATAAACACCCTTTAAAAAAATTATGTGGGTGTTGCATCACAGACCACGATCACCCTGGTGATATGGTGGTGGAGGATGAGGATGAGGAGAAGGAGGAGGACAAAAGCAAATAGCCAAAATCAGGAAGCGTATACCCATGTGTGGGTGTGAAAAGGTGCATGGGAATACACTTCCCAAAAAAAGACACTGGATTTGAGTTTATGTTGCGCTGCTATCATTCGGTGGTGTTGAGAAGTCTGGCCCAATCCAGCCCTTGTTCATTTTTATAAGAGTCAGCCTGTCAGCATTTTCAGTTGACAGGCGGATGCGCTTATCAGTTATAATTCCACCAACGGCACTAAAAACCCGCTCTGATAAAACGCTAGCGGCAGGGCAGGCCAGGACTTCCAAGGCGTAGAGAGCCAGTTCATTCCACATGTCCAGCTTGCATACCCAATAATTATAAGGCACAGAGGAATCACGGAGGACGTTGGAACGGTCGGCAAGGTACTCCCTCAGCATCTTCCCAAACTTTGCACTCCTTGTGAGAGTATCCCACGCCTCAGGGCCTGGGCAATGGGAGGGGTTGAGAAAACTCTCCCAGAGCATTGACAGTGTTCCCCTGCCTCTGCTGGATTGGAATTGTGTCTCTCTCGCCTGTACTCCTTGGTTGTCCAACGAACTGTGACCTCTGCTGCCAGCGTTTTCAGATGGGAATTTTTTTTAATAGTTCTGCAACAAGGGCCTTCTGGTACTGCCCAATTTTTATAAACCTGTCTGCCTCAGGAATAAGAGATAGAAAGCTCTCCTTGTAGCATGGGTCTAGAAGCGTCACCAACTAGTAATGACTGTCATCCAAAATTTGAGAATGGGAGGGTCACAGGAAAGGCAGCGTAACATAAACTCAGCCATGCGTGCCAGACTGCTAACAGGCAAGACTTCCATGTCCTCACCAAGAGGACGACTGACCATGCTCTCCTCCTCCTCCTCCTCCCTGTCCTCAGGCCATCCACGCTGAACAGACAGTATGACAGTTGTGCAGGTAGTACTGTCTATAGCGCATGAAACTAGCTCCTGTTCTTCCTCCTCCTACTCTTCCTCATTGTCATCCTATCCACATTGGGATGAGATGAGGCTTGGCTGTGTGTAATCACCCTGTATGGTTCCTTGCTCCATCTCATCGTGCTCCACCTGCAATGCATCCTCTTTGATTGTGAGCAGAGAGCATTTCAGAAGACAGAGAAGCAGGATGATGACACTAATTATGGCGTCATCGCCGCTCACCATCTTGGTGGCGTCCTCAAAGTTTTGGAGGATGGTACATATGTCTGATATCCATGTCCACTCCTGAGGTCTTATGTGTGGAGTCTGAACTGAATACCAACGGCCTTGTTGATGCTGGTAGTCAACAACTGCCCTCTTCTGCTCACAAATCCTTCCCAACATCTGCAGTATACAGTTCCAACGCGTGGGTACACCACACACCAGTTGGTGAGTCGGAAGCTGCAAACACTGCTGAAGCACGGCAAGGGCGGCGGAAGCTGTAGCTGACTTTCTAAACTGGGCACACAGGCGGCGTACTTTGACAAGCAGATCAAGCAGCTCTGGGTAAGTTTTGAGACACCGCTGAACCACAAGGTTAAGCACATGGGCCAGGCATGGTACATGTGTGAGCTCGCCTCGCCTCAGAGCCGCCACCAGGTTCCAGCCATTGTCACGCACGACCATGCCTGGCTGTAGGTTCAGCAGTGTCAGCCACAGATCTGCCTGCTCTTTCAGAGCTGTCCACAACTCTTCAGCATTGTGCGGTTTGTCACCTAAGCATATTAGCTTCAGCACAGCCTGTTGCCGATTGGCTGAGGCAGTGCTGCAGTGCTTCCAGTTTGTGACTGATGTGGTCATTTCGGAGATGGAGGCTGAAGTGGAGAAGGAGGAGGCTGAGGAGGATTAGGTGCAGGAGCTGTAGACTGTGGGGGCAACCCTGATTGACCTAGGGCCCACAATACTCGGCGTCAGGAGGATGTGTTCCGTCCCAAGGTCTGACTGGGTCCCGGCTTCCACTATGTTAACCCAGTGTGCCATCAGCGAGATGTACCATCCCTGCCCACAAGCACTTGTCCATGTGTCCGTGGTTAGGTGGACTTTCCCAGTAACTGCATTGTTAAGGACATGGCTAATGTTGTGGGACACGTGCTTGTGTAAAGTGGGGACGGCACACCGGGAGAAATAGTGGTGGCTGGGGACCGACTACCGAGGGACGGCCGCTGCCTTCAGGTTGCGGAAAGCTTCTGTCTCCTCAAGCCTAAAAGGCAAAATTTTGAGCGCAAACAGTCGAGAAATGTGGGAATTTAGTAGTGTGGCCTGTGGGGCGTTGGCTGCGTCTTTGCGTTTGCGTGCCAAGGACTGGAGTATGGACAACTGAACGCTTCGCTGGAAGTAGGACGTGCTTGCTGATGGTGCTAGTTGAGAGTGTGCAATGACAGGTGCCGGGCAGGTGGCATCTTCACATGCACTATGGACAGGGGATTGGCTTGCACGCACAACAGTGGAAGAAGCAGTGGTGTCACCCACAGACACTGTTCATGGACCCTGGGGTTCGGCCCACAAAGTCGGGTGCTTTGCTGCCATGTGCCTGATCATGCTGGTGGTGGTCAGGCTGGTAGTTTTACTACCCCTGCTGATGCTGGCCTGGCAGGTGGTGCAAGTGGCCTTTTTGGGGTTATCAGCAGAGTCTTTAAAAAACAACCAGTTGTACTGGCAACTTCCGTCGTGTTGGTGTTACGGGGAATGGTTGCCCGCCTTCTGTCTGCGGCCACCACACTGCTTATTCCTGCCTGTTGGGGTGCTCTGCCTCCCTCCCTCTGTGTGCTGCTGTCTTCGATCTGCATGTCCCCCTGCCAGGTTGGGTCAGTTACTATATCATTCACCACCTCTTCTTCTACTTCCGCACCCTGGTTCTCCTCCTGACTTTCTGGCAATTGTATCTCATCATCGTCCACTTCTTGTGACACTTTCCCACCATCGCCTTCATATGACCTTGGCTGCTCAAATATTTGGGCATCGCTATATGCGATCTCCTCTTGCCCCACTTCAAGTGGACCAGGTGAGAGGCCTGAATCTATAAATAGAAAAGTTAACAGCTCTTCGGAGTGTCCAAGTGTGGGATCAGTTGTCTCCGGGCACTCAGCATGGTGGGAGGAAGGAGGATCAGGGTGAGGAATATGCGGTCCAGACTCACGGCTACTGAGACTTGACCGTGTGGAAGAAAGGGTGGTGGTGGTGGCTAAGTAACTGGAAGCATTATCTGCTATCCAACAAATAACCTTTTCACACTGCTCTGTGTTCAATAGTGGTGTTCTGCGGTCCCCTATTAATTGGGACAAGAAGGTCGAGAGAGAAGATGTGGGTGTTTGCTGTGGCACAATTTCAGCTTGCCCACGGCCTTGGCTTCTGCATGCACCATCACCATTACCATCACGCCCAGTTCCCACGGCCTTTCCCATTTTAAAGGGAGGACAATATCTTCCACGCTCACTACAAATGGCTGAATTTGGAGCAAACTTATATGTGATCCATGTGTCGGACAAACCACAGTTTTAAATAGCTGGCCTGAAGGTAACTATTTTTAACAGCGCCAACCTCGTGTCAATAAGTTCGCTGACACACTGCAACAAAATTTAAATGGAGGCCAGAAATGGCAGAATTTTCAGCGCAATTATATGTGATCCGTGTGACGGACAAACCACAGTTTTAAATAGCTGGCCTGTAGGTAACTATTTTTAACAGCAAACTGGTGTCAATAGCTTCGCTGACACACTGAAACAAATTTTTACTGGAGGCCAGAAATGGCAGTATTTTCAGCGCAATTATATGTGATCCGTGTGAGGGACAAACCACAGTTTTAAATAGCTGGATTTTTAGCGCTGTAATATGGAAAGGACCTGGCTGTATTCTGCAAAGCAAATGGCGCAGAAAAACGGTGTTCTCTGGATTGCTTTATAAGCAAATAATCAGGATTAAAATAAAAAAATATATATTCCTGGCCCCTGATACCTGGGGCTATTTCTACAAATATCTGTAGAAGTACCAGCAGACAGAACTGGAACTCTATTTTATTATAAAAATATAAACCATAAATACCCACTACACAAAGAACAAGATGCAAAACCCCAACAAAACACAAACAAGTCCAAAATTATAATGTCCACTAAATATAAAGCAAAAATGTCCAGCATAAAACATAAAATGTCCATACTTTCCCAAAATCCTTATTCCCCCCAGCAAGGGAAGACCTTAACCTCTTTTTTTTTATTTATCCAGAAAAAACCCTTCCAACATTCAATCACATTCATACCTAACCCCCAAAAGAAACAACAAAACTGGCCCACTGCCAAAAACTTAAAGAAATAGGCCACCTGGCCGAAAGCTTAATACACAGCAAACATTTTTTTTTTTTGTTGTTTTTGTATTTTTTTTTTTGTTTTTTTTCCCCACCACCATTTTTGAAAACACCCAAGGTCCCACGAAAGTCTGTGACCTCATCACAGCAAGGTACCACGAAAGTTTGTGGCCTACACAAAAAAAAAAGGTCCTTTTGCCTTTTCTGGCATCCCGCAGGACGTCCAATTTTCCACACAAAATCACCACAACACCTCCCTCCACCCCCCTAAAGCCCCCCACCCAACCTAAACTACCCCCCCCACACGCACAATACGCATACATAATTTATATACAGTACACAACATAACAGTAACAACAATACACAGCATAACAATAACAATATAACAAAGACTAACCATATACCTACATGACATAACAACTTAACCATAAGACCACTAACCATGTACCAAAAGATCAGACCCAAGTTCAGTGCTTCCAAGCCCTATATTCACATTCTGATACTGTAAAACAAAAAACTACAATGTGAGGGGAGCAGCCCACCACCAGGAAACTGGAGACTACCGAGGCTCTCACCCTAATCTAACACACAAACAGCCTGTCCCTCCCTATTAAAGAAAAAGAAAAACCTGTCCCTACCGCCCTACCAATCTTTCCCTACCTGTCCCTCTCTGACCCTCACTACCAACCTAATGCTAACTACCTATCCCTAAAGACTGTCCCTGTCTGTCCCTCCCTGACCCTACACATCCATCTGACCCTACAAATAAATATAAAATATAGAAAGGGACTAAACTAACCCTATCACAGACACACATACCCTAACTCTCCCTAGGGCACATTAAATGAGAACCCCCTCCATAGAAGGGAAGCCCTCCCTGCACCCAGCCTCTCATACTCCAGTGAGCGCACTTTTGCCAGGTCACCCAGGATGTTCCTAATCACCTCTTCCCGGGGGAGGACTTTCTGCTGGGTGGACACTAAACACTGTGCGTTCCACGTGTAAAACCTAGTCACTAAGCTAACTAAGAAAACAGTGCCCCGATCTCGACCACCAAGGGACCTGAATGCCCCATAGGCCCACTCCGCATAGGAAAGGCCTGCCAGCCTGGGCCAGCCAATGGAAGCACCCACCCTCTTGTAGACCTCTGTATTAAAAGGACACCGAAGCAGGAAGTGCTCCATGCTTTCAAGCATGCCGCCACACTCCTCGCGGGGACAATCCTGGTCTAAAGAGTTCCTGTACTTCAGGTTGTCCCTCACATACAGTCTCCCATGGAAGCAGCGCCAAGCCAAGTCCCAAAACTTCAAGGGGATCTGCTTAGAGTTTAATAACCCGAGCCCCACCTCTAGATCCCGGCTTGGGCAATCCTTGAGGGCCAGGGGCTTCTGGAAGTGGGTCAACAGAACCCTATTGTCAAGTAACCTCCTTGACAAGCTCCTGATCTCCCACACTCCCAGACCCCACCGGCGGATCACCTTCACAACCAGGGTAGCATAAGCCGGAAGATGCCCATGAGGCGTGCGAAGGTCCCTCACCCGCCCTCCTGTCTCCCATTGCTGGAAGAAAGGCCGAAACCACCCCCTACAGGAGAATACCCACGGAGGAGCCCTCTCTAACCAGAGGTTGGCGATGTTTGCCTTAAGAAAGGTGTTTACTAGAAACACCACTGGGTTGACCATACCCAACCCTCCTAGTCTCCTCGTGCGGTACGTGACCTCCCTCTTGATTAGGTTCAGCCTATTCCCCCATAATAGTTGGAAGAACAGGCTGTAGACCCACGTCCAAAGAGGCTCTGGCAAGATGCAGACGCTGCCCAGGTATATTAATAAAGGGAGCAAAAACCCCTTGGCCAGGTTAACCCTTTCCCTCAGGGTCAAGGACCAACCCTTCCACTGATCCACCTTCTGGGCGGCAATCTTAAGTCTGCCGTCCCAGTTTTGCTGGGGATAGTCCCCCGGGCCGAAACTGATGCCTAAAATTTGTTGCTGTGGCCTGAGGCCCTGGAAGGGTGTCCGGGAGATCAAAACTTGGATCTCCCCCTCCCAGCCAGAGACTCTCACACTTATCCCGGTTGATCATGGACCCAGATGCCACCGAGTAGCGCTCAACCTCAGACATGACCCAGTCTGCCTCCTCTCTCAAGGATACAAAGAGGGAAACGTCGTCGGCGTACGCCACTACCCTCAAGGTGGCCTCTGGCTCCGCCCGGTCCATCCCGACTCCCACCAACGGTCCGCGCTCCACTCTCCTTAAAAAGGGGTCGATCGCGAACACGTATAACAGTGGGCTCAGAGGACAGCCTTGGCGGACACCAGACCTCACCTCAAAAGGGGATCCGACCCAACCGTTCACAAGCGGAAAAGTCTCTGCCCCATTGTATAATACTCTCAACGAATCAACAAACCTCCCAGGCAGACCATACCTCAGAAGGACGGACCAGAGGTACTCATGGTTAACCCGGTCAAAGGCCTTCGCTTGGTCTAAGGACAGCAAGTACCCCTTCCAGTGACCTGCCCTGCCCTGCTCCACTGCCTCTCGGACACCGAGCACAGCACTAAAAGTACTGCGGCCTGGAACAGAGCAGTGCTGGGCCCCCGAAAGGAGCCGGGGTGCAAACTTCACCAACCGATTAAAAAGCACCTTTGCCAGAACCTTTCGGTCCGTATTGAGAAGCGCTATGGGACGCCAATTCTCAATACGGGATGAGTCTTTACCCTTCGACAGAATAATCAGGGCGGACTTCCTCATTGAACCGGGCAGAATGTCCGAGGAGAGACATTCATTAAAAACCTCAGTCATGAGGGGGACCAAAGAGTACCTAAAAGTCCTGTAAAACTCGGATGTTAAGCCATCCGGACCGGGCGATTTTTTGGGCTGGAGCCCATCAATGGCCCGTCTCACTTCCTCTTCCCTGATTGCTTCTGCCAAAACATGAAGAGAGGGGTCATCCCCTGGCTCAGGGATGGTTTCAGCCAGGAAAGCCGACATCTCATCCCGATCTGGATCCCTCCTTCCCAAGAGGTGCGAGTAGAAGGATCTGACCACCTCCAGGATCCCTGATTTGGATCTGTTCAGGGAACCCGTACTGTCGATCAGTCCTGTTACCATCTTGCAACTCACTGACATCCTGCAGTTCCTGTAGGGGTCGGGCGAGCGGTACCTCCCGAAATCCCTCTCAAAAACTAAGGATGTGTGCCTATCATACTGGCACCCCTTCAGCAAGGCCTTCACCGTGGAGATTTCCTCACGGTCCCCTCCAGTCGAGACGAGTTGCTCGAGTTTCCTCCCCAGCTCCCGATACAGGCGGTACCTGTTCAGGCCTCTGAGGCTCGAGAGCTGACGGAAGAACCCCGCAACCCTTGTTTTGAAGATCTCCCACCACTCAGACTTACTGCTACAGAGACCCAAGAGAGGTACCTGGCTCTGAAGAAATTGCTCAAAAGGATTGTCTTACATCCGCCTCTTCCAACAGGGACGATTTCAGCTTCCATAGGCCTCTCCCTATCCGGGGAGTCTCTGCAACATTCAAGGAAAAGAAAATGAAACAGTGATCGGAGAATTCCACCTCAACAGCGGACACTGCAGAAGAGACGGCTTCCTCCTTTAAAAAAAACCTATCTATCCTAGACCTACAACTACCCCTATGAAAGGTGAAACCCCCGTGACCTGGGGTGTGCCGGATGTGGACATCCACCAGGCGAGCTTCGCTTGCTATGCTATTAAGAGTATTGCTATCAAAAGCCAGCCTTCGGTCTCCGGGGCCTCCCCTATCGCGGGATCTAGTTATAGTATTAAAGTCCCCACCGAAGACCACCTGCCGGCTGGTAAAAAGATAGGGCTTGATCTTCAGGAAGAGACATTTACGGTCCCACTCTGACTGTGGACCATAGATGTTAATGAGCCGGAGCTCCTGTCCCCCCATGAAGACGTCAAGGACCAAGCACCTCCCCATTTCTACCTCGATCACCCATCTGCATTCCATTGAAGCGGCCTTAAAAAGGACCGCTACCCCGCTATACGGCTCGGCCGCAAGAGACCAGTATGAGGGCCCGCACCTCCACTCCCTCCTTGCTTTGTAAATGGCCCCCCATGTCCGTTAGTCTGGTCTCCTGCAAAAATAAAATGTCAGCCTCAACTCGGTTGAAAAAATCAAAGGCCATAAATCTGGCCGTATCTGACTTTATACTGGCGACATTAATCGACGCCAGAGTCAACGGGGTAGGTTCCGCCATCATGGGTGATTGAGTTAGACGGCCTTCTTTTTGACCGTACCCCCCGATTTTCTCCTCTCACCTTCAGAGGAGGAGCCAGACTCTCCCCTCCTCTTTAGTGACACCGAGGTGTCCATGGTTGTTGACATCTCCTTCCCAGTACTGGGTTCCTCACCTCTGGACCCCGGGGCAGTCCCCCCCCCAGAGGAAAGTGAGCCCCCCGGAGGATGGACCCCGCCTCTCCCTGAAGGCACCTCAGATGTTACCGCCGGTCCCTCGCCCCCGACCTCCGACACAGCAGAGTCATCGAGGGCATGGAACCGGTTGGAGAGGGGGATCAGAGGTGAGCCGGTGAGACCTTCCGTAGGCACCTTAGTGGCCAGGGGGGGGGCTTTAGATGTTTCTGCCCCTTTTCGGTTCCTCCTCCTCCGACTCTTACTGGCCTTACTGTCACCTGATTTTTTAGGCTGCTCCACGTCCAGACTTTCATACTGGGAGGAATCATCAGAAGCAGCCACCTCCTCCCTCTCCATCCTCCTGATCTCCTCGTTCACCGCCTCCTCCCCCAGGGCCTCAGGGGCTCCGGCTGCCGCTTCTGGGGTGGGGACAGACATCACTCCAGTTGCCTGAGGCTTATCCTGCCCCCTACCCCCACGGCGCCTCACCTGTTGCCACTGGTGGGCAGATGAACTGGCCTCGCCTTCCCTCACTGGCCCCTCAGCTCCTCTCCCGCCCCCATCTCCAGCTCCAGCAGAGGATGCACCACCGGGGACCCCCCCACGGCTCTCCCCTGCCTGAGCAGAGACGGCGTTAGAAACGGAGCGGGGGCAGCGGCTATACGGGTGACCTAGGTCACCACACAGATGACACCTAATGTCACCACAGGCCGCGGCAAGATGACCTACCCAGCCACACAAGGCACATTTCTGCACCTTGCAGCCCGCGCTGAAGTGACGGGGATCACCGCACCTGTGGCAGACCTTCGGTTGCCCCTGGTAGAAGATCAGGATCCTGTCCCTCCCCAGAAATGCTGAGGAAGGGATGTGGGTGACCGTACCACCTGAGACCTTCAACCTCATCATGAAGGTCCAGCCCCCTGACCAAATACCAAACTCGTCCCTGTTTTTCTTTGGGACGTCCGTGACCTCCCCATAGCGAGAAAGCCACGTCACAATGTCAATACCAGAGAGTGACTCGTTATTGGTTAGAATGGTCACTCTCTTTACTCCGTTCTTGCGAGACACCGCCTGCACGGCAAAGTCTCGCCAGCCGGGCTCCCCCTTCACCAGTTCAAAATTCGACCAGAAAAGCTCTAGGCCCTCCGGTCGAACAAAGCTGATGTCGAAGATGGGGGTACCAAAAGGATGGATCAGGGCAAAGATGTCAGTTGCCCTGAAGTTCATCTTCAGGAGGAGCTCCACGACCCTCGCTCTTGGCGGGCACGCTTCACTGCCCCTCCACCGAAGACGGCTACATTCCTCCTGGCCACCCCCTGCCCGGCTGTCGGGAGGGACCACGCTGTCTCCTCCTCCCTTTTATCTTGGAAGGCGGCCAGGCCGTGTCTATCCAGCCAAAAGGCCAGGTCCACCTCTCTTCCCTCTACCTGGATCGTCCGTTCTCCCGTTTTGAGGGCCTCCAGGAAACGGCATCGCAAGTCACCATCCCTGAGGTCCAGAGGTGAGGAAGCCCCCCTAGAAGACCCCGAGGCCCAGCAGCCGGGGGGGCAGATGGACCAGCCCCGTCCCCACTCCCCCCCACTACCCACAGACATACCATTCTTACCCCCTGCCACAGACACACCAGCACTCGTATCCTCAACCACAGCCACATTCATACCCACGCCATCCGCATCCATGTCAACAGTCACCCCACTCCCACTCACATGCACACTGGGGTCACAATTTTTCATTTTCTGCAAACGTTTTTTTTCCTGCAGTTTTTTCACTGCTGCCACCTGCTGGCAGCACCTTCCCTGCCGGGGGGTTTTGGGAGCCAGTTGCTGCTGGCAGTTTTGGCGGCGCCCCTGCCCCAGATAAGCCCACGGGCAAAGGGGATACCGACAGGCAGGCACCATCTCTGCTGTCTGTTGCAGCCGTGGCACTACTGCTCCCAGCAGCTTCCAGCGCTAAGCCCCGCCCCTTTTTGGGCAGAGCCACGCCCAATTTGGCGGGGTTTGCCTGTGAGGCCACGCCCCCCGCACCAGGTAGCACAGTGGGGGCCTCAGAGGCCACTCCCACCGGTGCCTTGGATGACAGGGAGGCTACGCCCCCCACACCAGGCAGCACAGTAGGGGTCCCAGAGGCCACTCCCACCGGTGCCGTGGGTGACAGAGAGGCCACGCCCCCCACACCAGGCAGCACGGTGGGGGCACCAGAGGCCACTCCCACTGGCACCGTGGACGGCTGGGAGGCCACGCCCCCCGAAGCCGGCCGCGCCGGGACCCCCGAAGCCGACCCAGAACCGAGTCTACTCACAGGGGCCCCTGGACCAGCGGCACCAGCTCTCAGGGGCATAGCACCCCCTACCGTCACACCCTTCACCACAAACAGCCTGGCCACCCCAGCTCCGACGGCCGGCCCCAGGCTAGGCCACTCCCCCTCGGCACCCAGCGGCGGTGGAGCCCCCAGCGCTGACCCATTACTGGGCCCCTGCGCAGGGGGCCCCGACCTCGCCGCGGATTTTGCCAGGGGAGCAAGCCCCACCTTACGCTTATGAGCCGGCTCTGCCAGAGCCGCAGGCCCCGTGCCCTTCACCTTAACAGGTCTCTGGGTCCCTAAAAGTGATCCAGATTTTTTAGTGGATCCGTGTGTGAGGGACCCAGACACCCCAGCACACGCCGCCGGAGATGCGGCCCCGGCTGTCGGTGCGCCGCCGGCAGCGCAGGAGGCAGCGGCAGATGTACACGCCGCCCCCTGCATGCCAGCAGGCGCAACAGGTGCCAGGCCAGACCCCCCTCTTACAGGGGATCCAGCACGAGCACCACCACTGATAACACCCACCGCCGGGCCGCCCTCCGTGCCATGCTCAATATCAGACACCTCTGACCCACTGCCTCTATTACCACAAACAGAGGCAGCGCTCTGCGTGCCATGGCCTATATTCTCCCCGCTCCCTCGCTGTGGACCCACAACAGAGTCCAAGCCGGGGTGGGTGGCGGGTGCCGCACAACGGGACAGGGGTGCCCCAGAGAGGGGGACATACACAAATTTATGTGCAATAGATGTTTTCTTTTTTTATTTTGCTTTTCTCTTCGTCCCCCTCCCGGGTGCCTCATCCTCGCAGATCTCATCCCCGAACATAAGTTGACCAAAACGTACCGGGGACTCGATCTGCTGGATCTGCTGCATGATAAGGCAGCCCCCCTCACTGCTGCTACTCCCATCCTCCTCATCCTCCCCCTCGCTCCCGCTGCCCTCTGAAGGGCTAGAATCAGACGGGAGAGCCATCTGCTCAGGGGCTATCCCGCTATGCGATGCCTGGAGATCATTTACCAGGCCATCAGGCAGTGGGTAGGGTGCAACCTCCTCAACGCATGCCTCTTCCTCCTCCACCGCCTGGCCGGGGCCCTGCGACCCCTCCAGAGCCCGACCGGTCATGGCTCTGAACCGGTCATCGTTCATCAGCTTCTCCCGAAAGGGTCCACTGCCCGCCAATATGGTGCCTCTGCGGTCCTCTAGCTTTCAAAGGCCCGTTTGATTTTCCGGACCGCGGCGGATAGCTCAGGCTTCTTGCTGCCAGAGGCCCTCTCGGACGTCTCCTGAGCTACCCTCAACTCCCCCCAGAAGGAACTCAGCTTTTTAGAGGTGTCCTCATACTCGCAGAGGTGCGCATGGACACGGGAGGCATAGGTGACGGTTGCCTCCCTCGACACCTTGGTACCCCAATCAGGGGGCACCGCTGCAGCACCTCTGCTGGCACTCGACCTACCTCCAGAGGGAGGAGCCGCCACGGTCATAGCCTCGGGGGTCCTCCGGGTCCTCATGCTGGAACCCCTGCTGTCTTGGCCAGATCTTGTAGCCTTAGCCGGCTTGGTGTTCCTCCCACCCCCCACCAGCTTGGACCGGGAGGTGGGAGCCGGGGGCCCAGCCCCAGAGGCCAGTCCCACTTTGAGCCCTCTTTCCTGGGAAGGGGGCAGACAAAAAGTCCCAGATGGAAAAAAAAAAACCTCCCTTCCCAGGAGCTCTCTCCAAACACAGCCAAACAGTCCAGGAAGCACACTGCACACAGCACACGGCAGGCTCCGCCTCCACCACTTCCTGTAGGGAACTGCAACAGACAGAACTGGAACTCTTTTTATTAGAAAATTACAAAAACACAGATACACAACACAAATACAAACATTATACAATAAGAAACAAAAACCCCAGCAAAACACTGCCCCAAATCCCAAAATTATGTAGAGTCCAATAAATTAACGTACGACACAGAAATGTCCACACAAAAATGTCTCTGTAGGAGACCCCCCAGCAAGGGAAGACCCTAACACACCCTCTTCCTGCCCTGAAGTATACTTGACCCCCAACACTCTTCCCACTCACACCTGCACATTTACACCTAACCCCCTAAAAAGGAAAACTAAAAATAAACTGGCCCATCGCCAAAAATCAAAATATAGGCCACCTGGCCAAAACTTAACCCACTCTATAACACACTTTTTTTTTTTTTTTTTCCCCCACCACCATTTTTTTTTTAACACCCAAGGTCCCACTAAAGTCTGTGGCCTTATCACAGCAAGGTAACCACGAAAGTTTGTGGCCTACACATAAAGGTCATTTAGCCTTTTCTGGCATCCCGCAGGACGTCCAAAATTCCTCACAAAAACCTTCTTTTACAACACCTACCCCCCACCCCCCTAAAGCCCCCCACCCAAACTAAACTAACCCCCCCACACGCACAATACACATACATAATACATAATTTATATACAGTACACAACACAACAGTAACAACAATACACAACATAATAACAATATAACAAAGACTAACCATATACCTACATGACATAACAACTTAACCATAAGACCACTAACCATGTACCAAAAGATCAGACCCAAGTTCAGTGCTTCCAAGCCCTATATTCACATTCTGATACTGTAAAACAAAAAACTACAATGTGAGGGGAGCAGCCCACCACCAGGAAACTGGAGACTACTGAGGCTCTCACCCTAATCTAACACACAAACAGCCTGTCCCTCCCTATTAAAGAAAAAGAAAAACCTGTCCCTACCGCCCTACCAATCTTTCCCTACCTGTCCCTCTCTGACCCTCACTACCAACCTAATGCTAACTACCTATCCCTAAAGACTGTCCCTGTCTGTCCCTCCCTGACCCTACACATCCATCTGACCCTACAAATAAATATAAAATATAGAAAGGGACTAAACTAACCCTATCACAGACACACATACCCTAACTCTCCCTAGGGCACATTAAATGAGAACCCCCTCCATAGAAGGGAAGCCCTCCCTGCACCCAGCCTCTCATACTCCAGTGAGCGCACTTTTGCCAGGTCACCCAGGATGTTCCTAATCACCTCTTCCCGGGGGAGGACTTTCTGCTGGGTGGACACTAAACACTGTGCGTTCCACGTGTAAAACCTAGTCACTAAGCTAACTAAGAAAACAGTGCCCCGATCTCGGCCACCAAGGGATCTGAATGCCCCATAGGCCCACTCCGCATAGGAAAGGCCTGCCAGCCTGGGCCAGCCAATGGAAGCACCCACCCTCTTGTAGACCTCTGTATTAAAAGGACACCGAAGCAGGAAGTGCTCCATGCTTTCAAGCATGTCGCCACACTCCTCGCGGGGACAATCCCGGTCATCAGAGTTCCTGTACTTCAGGTTGTCCCTCCCATACAGTCTCCCATGGAAGCAGCGCCAAGCCAAGTCCCAAAACTTCAAGGGGATCCGCTTAGAGTTTAATAACCTGAGCCCCACCTCCAGATCCCGGCTTGGGCAATCCTTGAGGGCCAGGGGCTTCTGGAAGTGGGTCAACAGAACCCTATTGTCAAGTAACCTCCTTGACAAGGTCCTGATCTCCCACACTCCCAGACCCCACCGGCGGATCACCTTCACAACCAGGGTAGCATAAGCCGGAAGATGCCCATGAGGCGTGCGAAGGTCCTTCACCCGCCCTCCTGTCTCCCATTGCTGGAAGAAAGGCCGAAACCACCCCCTACAGGAGAATACCCACGGAGGAGCCCTCTCTAACCAGAGGTTGGCGATGTTTGCCTTAAGAAAGGTGTTTACTAGAAACACCACTGGGTTGACCATACCCAACCCTCCTAGTCTCCTCGTGCGATACGTGACCTCCCTCTTTATTAGGTTCAGCCTATTCCCCCATAATAGTTGGAAGAACAGGTTGTAGACCCGTGTCCAAAGAGGTTCTGGCAAGATGCAGACGCTGCCCAGGTATATTAATAAAGGGAGCAAATACCCCTTGGCCAGGTTAACCCTTTCCCTCAGGGTCAAGGACCAACCCTTCCACTGATCCACCTTCTGGGCGGCAATCTTAAGTCTGCCCTCCCAGTTTTGCTGGGGATAGTCCCCCGGGCCGAAACTGATGCCTAAAATTTTTGCTGTGGCCTGAGGCCCTGGAAGGGTGTCTGGGAGATCAAAACTAGGATCTCCCCCTCCCAGCCAGAGACTCTCACACTTATCCCGGTTGATCATGGACCCAGATGCCACAGAGTAGCGCTCAACCTCAGACATGACCCAGTCTGCCTCCTCTCTCGAGGATACAAAAAGGGAAACGTCGTCGGCGTACGCCACTACCCTCAAGGTGGTCTCTGGCTCTGCCCGGTCCATCCCGACTCCCACCAACAGTCCGCGTTCCACTCTCCTTAAAAAGGGGTCGATCGCGAACACGTATAACAGTGGGCTCAGAGGACAGCCCTGGCGGACACCAGACTTCACCTCAAAAGGGGGTCCGACCCAACCGTTCACAAGCGGAAAAGTCTCTGCCCCATTGTATAATACTCTCAACCAATCAACAAACCTCCCGGGCAGACCGTACCTCAGAAGGACGGACCAGAGGTACTCATGGTTAACCCGGTCAAAGGCCTTCGCCTGGTCTAAGGACAGCAAGTACCCCTTCCAGTGACCTGCCCTGCCCTGCTCCACTGCCTCCCGGACACCGAGCACAGCACTAAAAGTACTGCGGCCTGGAACAGAGCAGTGCTGGGCCCCTGAAAGGAGCCGGGGTGCAAACTTCACCAACCGATTGAAAAGCACCTTTGCCAGAACCTTTCGGTCCGTATTGAGAAGCGCTATGGGACGCCAATTCTCAATACGGGATGAGTCTTTACCCTTTGACAGGATAATCAGGGCGGACTTCCTCATTGAACCGGGAAGAATGTTCGAGGAGAGACATTCATTAAAAACCTCAGTCATGAGGGGGACCAAAGAGTCCCTAAAAGTCCTGTAAAACTCGGATGTTAAGCCATCCGGACCGGGCGATTTTTTGGGCCGGAGCCCATCAATGGCCCGTCTCACTTCCTCTTCCCTGATTGCTTCTGCCAAACCATGAAGAGAGGGGTCATCCTCTGGTTCAGGGATGGTTTCAGCCAGGAAAGCCGACATCTCATCCCGATCTGGATCCCTCCTTCCCAAGAGATGCGAGTAGAAGGATCTGACCACATCCAGGATCCCTGATTTGGATCTGTTCAGGGAACCCGTACTGTCGATCAGTCCTGTTACCATCTTGCAACTCACTGACATCCTGCAGTTCCTGTAGGGGTCAGGCGAGCGGTACCTCCCGAAATCTCTCTCAAAAACTAAGGATGTGTGCCTATCATACTGGCACCCCTTGAGCAAGGCCTTCACCCTGGAGATTTCCTCACGGTCCCCTCCAGTCGAGACGAGCTGCTCGAGTTTCCTCCACAGCTCCCGATACAGGCGGTACCTGTTCAGGCCTCTGAGGCTCGAAAGCTGACGGAAGAACCCCGCAACCCTTGTTTTGAAGATCTCCCACCACTCAGACTTACTGCTACAGAGACCCAAGAGAGGTACCTAGCTCTGAAGAAATTCCTCAAAGGATTGTCTCACATCCGCTTCTTCCAACAGGGACGAATTCAGCTTCCATAGGCCTCTCCCTATCCGGGGAGTCTCTGCAACATTCAAGGAAAAGGAAATGAAACAGTGATCGGAGAATTCCACCTCAACAGCGGACACTGCAGAAGAGACGGCTTCCTCCTTTAAAAAAAACCTATCTATCCTAGACCTACAACTACCCCTATGAAAGGTGAAACCCCCGTGACCTGGGGTGTGCCGGATGTGGACATCCACCAGGCGAGCTTCGCTTGCTATGCTGTTAAGGGTATTACTATCAAAAGCCAGCCTTCGGTCTCCGGGACCTCCCTTATCACGGGATCTAGTTATAGTATTAAAGTCCCCACCGAAGACCACCTGTCGGCTGGTAAAAAGATAGGGCTTGATCTTCAGGAAGAGACATTTACGGTCCCACTCTGACTGTGGACCATAGATGTTAATGAGCCGGAGCTCCTGTCCCCCCATGAAGACGTCAAGGACCAAGCACCTCCCCATTTCTACCTCGATCACCCGTCTGCATTCCACCGAAGCGGCCTTAAAAAGGACCGCTACCCCGCTATACGGCTCGGCCGCAAGAGACCAGTATGAGGGCCCGCACCTCCACTCCCTCCTTGCTTTGTAAATGGCCCCCATGTCCGTTAGTCTGGTCTCCTGCAAAAATAAAATGTCAGCCTCAACTCGGTTGAAAAAATCAAAGGCCATAAATCTGGCCGCATCTGACTTTATACTGGCGACATTAATCGACGCCAGAGTCAACGGGGTAGGTTCCGCCATCATGGGTGATTGAGTTAGACGGCCTTCTTTTTCACCGCACCCCTCAATTTACTTTTTTCACCCTCAGAGGAGGAGCCAGACTCTCCCCTCCTCTTTAGTGACACCGAGGTGTCCATAGCACCCGTCACCACCTTCCCAGTACCGGGTTCCTCACCCCTGGACCCCAGGGCAGTCCCCCCCCCAGAGGAAAGTGAGCCCTCCGGAGGACGGACCCCGCCGCTCCCTGAAGGCACCTCAGATGTTACCGCCGGTCCCTCACCCCCGACCTCTGACACAGCAGAGTCATCGAGGGCATGGAACCGGTTGGAGAGGGGGATCAGAGGGGAGCCGGTGAGCCCTTCCGTAGGCACCTTAGTGGCCAGGGGGGGGGCCTTAGATGTTTTTGCCCCTTTTCGGTTCCTCCTCCGACTCTTACTGGTCTTATTGTCACCTTTTGTTTTAGGCTGCTCCACCACCTCCTCGTCCAGACTTTCATACTGGGAGGAGTCATCAGAAGCAGCCACCTCCTCCCTCTCCATCCTCCTGATCTCCTCGCTCACCGCCTCCTCCCCCAGGGCCTCAGGGGCACCGGCTGCCGCTTCCGAGGAGGGTACAGACATCACCCCGGTTGCCTGGGGCTTATCCTGCCCCCTACCCCCACGGCGCCTCACCTGATGCCACTGGTGGGCAGATGTACTGGCCACGCCTTCCTTCACCGGCCCCTCAGCTCCTCTCCCGCCCCCACCTCCGGCTCCAGCAGAGGATGCACCGCTGGGGACCCCCCCATGGCTCTCCCCCGCCTGACCAGAGATGGTGTTAGAAAAGGAGCGGGGGCAGCGGCTGTACGGGTGACCTAGGTCACCACACAGGTGACACCTAATGTCACCACAGGCCGCGGCAAGATGACCTACCCCGCCACACAAGGCACATTTCTGCACCTTGCAGCCCGCGCTGAAGTGGCGGGGATCACCGCACCTGTGGCAGACCTTTGGTTGCCCCTGGTAGAAGATCAGGATCCTGTCCCTCCCCAGGAATGCTGAGGAGGGGATGTGGGTGACAGTACCGCCTGAGACCTTCAACCTCATCATGAAGGTCCAGCCCCCTGACCAGATGCCAAACTCGTCCCTGTTCTTTTTTGGGACGTCCGTGACCTCCCCATAGCGGGAAAGCCACGTCATAATATCGACCCCAGAGAGCGACTCGTTATTAGTTAGAACGGTCACTCTCTTTACTCCATTTTGGCGAGACACCGCCTGCACGGCAAAGTCTCGCCAGCCGGGCTCCCCCTTCACCAGTTCAAAATTCGACCAAAAAAGCTCTAGGCCCTCCGGCCGAACAAAACTGATGTCGAAGATGGGGGTACCAAAAGGATGGATCAGGGCAAAGATGTCAGTCGCCCTGAAGTTCATCTTCAGGAGGAGCTCCACGACCCTTGCTCTTGGCGGGCACGCTTCACTGCCCCTCCACCGAAGACGAACTACATTCCTCCTGGCCACCCCCTGCCCGGCTGTCGGGAGGGACCACGCTGTCTCCCCCTCCTTTTTATCTTGGAAGGCGGCCAGGCCATGTCTATCTAGCCAAAAGGCCAGGTCCACCTCTCTTCCCTCTACCTGGATCGTCCGTTCTCCTTTCTTGAGGGCCTCCAGGAAACGGCGTCGCAAGTCACCATCCCTGAGGTCCAGAGGTGAGGAAGCCCCCCGAGAAGACCCCGAGGCCCCGGCTACTACCCCCGCAAAACTCCGGGGACCAGCAGCCGGGGGGGCAGATGGACCAGCCCCACCCCCACTCCCCCCACTAGCAACAGACACACCAGCACTTGCTTCCTCCACCACAGACACATCCATACCGACAGTCACCCCACTTGCCCCACTCCCACTCACATGCACACTGGGGTCACAGTTGTTTTTCTTCTCCACACACTTTCTGCCAGCAGGTTTTTCAACAGCATTACTACTGCTGCCACCTGCTGGCAGCACCTTCCCTGCCGGGGGGTTTTGGGAGCCTGGTGCTGCAGCTATTTTTGCCGGCGCCCCTGCCCCAGATAAGCCCGTGGGCACAGAGGACACCGGCAGGCAGGCACCACCTCCATTTTTAGCCACAGCTGTGGCACTACTGCTCCCAGCAGCTGCCGGCGCTAAGCCCCGCCCCTTTTCGGGTGAAGCCACGCCCATTTGTGCGGGATTTACCCGCGAGGACACGCCCCCTGCACCAGGCAGCACAGTGGGGGCCCCAGAGGCCACTCCCACCGGTGCCTTGGGTGACATGGAGGCCACGCCCCCCGCACCAGGCAGCACAGTGGGGGCCCCAGAGGCCACTCCCACCGGTGCCGTGGATGACAGGGAGGCCACACCCCCCACACCAGGCAGCACGGTGGGGGCCCCGGAGGCCACTCCCACTGGTGCCATGGACGGCTGGGAGGCCACGCCCCCCGAAGCCGGCCGCGCCGGGACCCCCGAAGCCGACCCGGAACTGGGTCTACTCACAGGGGCCCCTGGACCAGCGGCACCAGCTCTCAGGGGCATAGCACCCCCTACCGTCACACCCTTTACGACAAACAGCCTGGCCACCCCAGCTCCGGCGGCCGGCCCCAGGCTAGGCCACTCCCCCTCGGCACCCAGCGGCGGTGGAGCCCCCCGCGCTGACCCATTACTGGGCCCCTGCGCAGGGGGCCCCGACCTCGCCACGGATTTTGCCAGGGGAGCAAGCCCCACCTTTCCTTTATGAGCCGGCTCTGCCGGAGCCGCAGGCCCCGCGCCCTTCACCTTACCAGGTCTCTGGGTCCCTGAAAGTGATCCAGATTTAGTGGATCCGTGCGTGAGGGACCCAGACACCCCAGCACACGCCGCCGGAGATGCGGCCCCGGCTGTCGGTGCGCCGCCAGCAGAGCAGGAGGCAGCGGCAGATGTACAAGCCGCCCCCTGCACGCCAGCAGGCGCACCAGGTGCCAGGCCAGACCTCCCTTTTACAGGGGATCCAGCCCGAGCACCACCACAGATCACACCCACCGTCGGGCCGCCCTCCGCGCCATGCTCCATATCAGACACCTTGGACCCACTGCCTCCATTACCACAAACAGAGGCAGCGCTCTGCGTGCCATGGCCTATGTTCTCCCCGCTCCCTCGCTGTGGACCCACAACAGAGTCCAAGCCGGGGTGGGTGGCAGGTGCCGCACAACGGGACAGGGGGGCCCCAGAGAGGGGGACATACACAAACTTGTGCGCAACAGTTGTTTTTCTCTTTTTTTTTGCTTTTCTCTTCATCCCCCTCACGGGTGCCTCATCCTCGCAGATCTCATCCCCGAACGTAAGCTGACCAAAACGTACCGGGGACTCGATCTGCTGGATCTGCTGCATGATAAGGCAGCCCCCCTCACTGCTACTGCTCCCATCCTCCCCCTCGCTCCCGCTGCCCTCTGAAGGGCTAGAATCAGACGGGAGAGCCATCTGCTCAGGGGCTATCCCGCTATGCGATGCCTGGAGATCACTTACCAGGCCACCAGGCGGTGGGTAGGGTGCAGCCTCCTCCACGCATACCTCTTCTTCCTCCTCCTCCACCGCCTGGCTGGGGCCCTGCGACCCCTCCAGAGCCCCACCGGTCATGGCTCTGAACCGGTCATCATTAAGCAGCTTCTCCATGAAGGGTCCACTTCCTGCCAGTATGGTGCTCCTGCGGTCTTCCAGGTCTTGAATGGCCCGCTTGATCTTCCGGACCGCGGCGGATAGCTCAGGCTTCTTACTGCCAGAGGCCCTCACGGACCTCTCCTGAGCCACCCTCAACTCCCCCCAGAGGGAACTTAGCTTCTTTGTGGCGTCCTCATACTCGCAGAGGTGCGCATGTATACGGGAGGCATAGGTGACGGTTGCCTCCCTCGACGCCTTGGTACCCCAATCAGGGGGCACCGCTGCAGCACCTCCGCTCGTACTCGACCTACCTCCGGAGGGAGGAGCCGCCGCGGTCGTAGCCTCGGGGGTCCTCCGGGTCCTCATGCTGGAACCCCTGCTGCCTTGGCCAGATCTTGTTGCCTTTAGCCGGCTTGGTGTTTCTCCCACCCCCCGCCAGCTTGGACCGGGAGGTGGGAGCCGGGGGCCCAGCCCCGGAGGCCAGTCCCACTATGAGCCTTTTTTCCTGGGAAGGGGGCAGACAAAAAGTCCCAGATAGAAAAAAAAAACCCTCCCTTCCCAGGAGCTCTCTCCACAGCAGCCAAACAGTCCAGGAAGCACACGGCACACAGCTCACTGCAGGCTCCACCTCCACCACTTCCTGAAAGAAGCTGCAACAGGCTGAACTGGAGCTCTTTTATTATAAAAGTACAAAAACACATATACAAAACACAAAAACCAAACCACAGATACAATTATACAACAAACAAACAACTAACAACCAACAAAACCCCAGCAAGACATAACCTAAAATCTGAAATTATATAGAGTCCAACAAAGAAATATATGACGACACAAAGTTCAAGTCCTCCAGCAGACTCTGTAGGAGACCCCCCAGCAAGGGAAGACCCTACCATAACTCCAGGGTGCGCCCTAAAACGCACCCGACCCCCAGCATACACAACATCCATACCTGCACACTCATACCTAACCCCCTAACAAAAAAGGAAAACTAAATAACTGGCCCACTGCCAAAAACAAAGAAATAGGCCACCTGGCCGAAACAAAACTTAATGCACAGCAAACCTTTTTTTTTTTTTTTTTTTTTTTTTTTATTTTTTTTTTTTTTTTTTTTTTTCCCCCACCACCATTTTTTAACACCCAAGGTCCCACGAGAGTCTGTGGCCTTATCACAACAAGCCCCACTAAAGTTTGTGGCCATTTCACACACAAAAAGGTCCCTTTGCCTCTTCCGGCATCCCGCAGGACGTCCACATTTTTCACAAAACCACCGCAAACCCCTCCCCCCTCCCCCCTAAAGCCCCCCACCCAACCTAAACTAACCCCCCCACACACACAATACACATACATTATTTATATACAACACAACATAACGATGTAACAACAACTAACCAAATCATCATGACATAACAACTTAACCGATTTTTTAAGACTACTAAACATGAACCAAAGGATCAGACCCAAGTTCAGTGCTTGCAAGCCCTATATTCAGATTCTGAACCGTAAAACAAAAAACTACAAATGTGAGGGGAGCAGCCCACCACCAGGAAACTGGAGACTACAGAGGCTCTCACCCTGCTCTAACACACAAACAGCCTGTCCCTCCCTATTAAAGAAAAAGAAAAACCTGTCCCTACCGCCCTACCAATCTTTCCCTACCTGTCCCTACCTGTCCCTCTCTGACCCTCACTACCAACCTAATGCTAACTACCTATCCCTAAAGACTGTCCCTACCTGTCCCTCCCTGACCCTACACATCCATCTGACCCTACAAATAAATATAAAATATAGAAAGGACTAAACTAACCCTATCACAGACACACATACCCTAACTCTCCCTAGGGCACATTAAATGAGAACCCCCTCCATAGAAGGGAAGCCCTCCCTGCACCCAGCCTCTCATACTCCAGCGAGCGCACTTTTGCCAGGTCACCCAGGATGTTCCTAATCACCTCTTCCCGGGGGAGGACTTTATGCTGGGTGGACACTAAACACCGTGCGTTCCACGTGTAAAACCTAGTCACTAAACTAACTAAGAAGACAGTGCCCCGATCTCGGCCACCAAGGGATCTGAATGCCCCATAGGCCCACTCCGCATAGGAAAGGCCTGCCAGCCTAGGCCAGCCAATGGAAGCACCCACCCTACTGTAGACCTCTGTATTAAAGGGACATTGAAGCAGGAAGTGCTCCATGCTTTCAAGCATGCCGCCACACTCCTCGCGGGGACAATCCCGGTCATCAGAGTTCCTGTACTTCAGGTTGCCCCTCACATACAGTCTCCCATGGAAGCAGCGCCAAGTCAAGTCCCAAAACTTCAAGGGGATCCGCTTAGAGTTTAATAACCCGAGCCCCACCTCCAGATCCCGGCTTGGGCAATCCTTGAGGGCCAGGGGCTTCTGGAAGTGGGTCAACAGAACCCTATTGTCAAGTAACCTCCTTGACAAGGTCCTGATCTCCCACACTCCCAGACCCCACCGGCGGATCGCCTTCACAACCAGGGTAGCATAAGCCGGAAGATGCCCATGAGGCGTGCGAAGGTCCTTCACCCGCCCTCCTGTCTCCCATTCCTGGAAGAAAGGCCGAAACCACCCCCTACAGGAGAATACCCACGGAGGAGCCCTCTCTAACCAGAGGTTGGCGATGTTTGCCTTAAGAAAGGTGTTTACTAGAAACACCACCGGGTTGACCATACCCAACCCTCCTAGTCTCCTCGTGCGGTACGTGACCTCCCTCTTGATCAGGTTCAGCCTATTCCCCCATAATAGTTGGAAGAACAGGCTGTAGACCCGTGTCCAAAGAGGTTCTGGCAAGATGCAGACGCTGCCCAGGTATATTAATAAAGGGAGCAAATACCCCTTGGCCAGGTTAACCCTTTCCCTCAGGGTCAAGGACCAACCCTTCCACTGATCCACCTTCTGGGCGGCAATCTTAAGTCTGCCCTCCCAGTTTTGCTGGGGATAGTCCCCCGGGCCGAAACTGATGCCTAAAATTTTTGCTGTGGCCTGAGGCCCTGGAAGGGTGTCCGGGAGATCGAAACTTGGATCTCCCCCTCCCAGCCAGAGACTCTCACACTTATCCCGGTTGATCATGGACCCAGAAGCCACCGAGTAGCGCTCAACTTCAGACATGACCCAGTCCGCCTCCTCTCTCGAGGATACAAAGAGGGAAACGTCGTCGGCGTACGCCACTACCCTCAAGGTGGCCTCTGGCTCCGCCCGGTCCATCCCGACTCCCACCAACGGTCCGCGTTCCACTCTCCTTAAAAAGGGGTCGATCGCGAACACGTATAACAGTGGGCTCAGAGGACAGCCCTGGCGGACACCAGACCTCACCTCAAAAGGGGGTCCGACCCAACCGTTCACAAGCGGAAAAGTCTCTGCCCCATTGTATAATACTCTCAACCAATCAACAAACCTCCCGGGCAGACCGTACCTCAGAAGGACGGACCAGAGGTACTCATGGTTAACCCGGTCAAAGGCCTTCGCTTGGTCTAAGGACAGCAAGTACCCCTTCCAGAGACCTGCCCTGCCCTGCTCCACTGCCTCCCGGACACCGAGCACAGCACTAAAAGTACTGCGGCCTGGAACAGAGCAGTGCTGGGCCCCCGAAAGGAGCCGGGGTGCAAACTTCACCAACCGATTGAAAAGCACCTTTGCCAGAACCTTTCGGTCCGTATTGAGAAGCGCTATGGGACGCCAATTCTCAATACGGGACGAGTCTTTACCCTTTGACAGGATAATCAGGGCGGACTTCCTCATTGAACCGGGAAGAATGTCCGAGGAAAGACATTCATTAAAAACCTCAGTCATGAGGGGGACCAAAGAGTCCCTAAAAGTCCTGTAAAACTCGGATGTTAAGCCATCCGGACCGGGCGATTTTTTGGGCCGGAGCCCATCAATGGCCCGTCTCACTTCCTCTTCCCTGATTGCTTCTGCCAAACCATGAAGAGAGGGGTCA
Organism: Phyllobates terribilis; assembly: GCF_046119375.1. Classification (NCBI taxonomy): domain Eukaryota; kingdom Metazoa; phylum Chordata; class Amphibia; order Anura; family Dendrobatidae; genus Phyllobates; species Phyllobates terribilis. The sequence goes on along the minus strand of NW_027362761.1, from coordinate 976,595,643 downwards.
TCCCCTGGTTCAGGGATGGTTTCAGCCAGGAAAGCCGACATCTCATCCCGATCTGGATCCCTCCTTCCCAAGAGATGCGAGTAGAAGGATCTGACCACCTCCAGGATCCCTGATTTGGATCTGTTCAGGGAACCCGTACTGTCGATCAGTCCTGTTACCATCTTGCAACTCACTGACATCCTGCAGTTCCTGTAGGGGTCGGGCGAGCGGTACCTCCCGAAATCCCTCTCAAAAACTAAGGATGTGTGCCTATCATACTGGCACCCCTTGAGCAAGGCCTTCACCCTGGAGATTTCCTCACGGTCCCCTCCAGTCGAGACGAGCTGCTCGAGTTTCCTCCCCAGCTCCCGATACAGGCGGTACCTGTTCAGGCCTCTGAGGCTCGAAAGCTGACGGAAGAACCCCGCAACCCTTGTTTTGAAGATCTCCCACCACTCAGACTTACTGCTACAGAGACCCAAGAGAGGTACCTGGCTCTGAAGAAATTCCTCAAAGGATTGTCTCACATCCGCTTCTTCCAACAGGGACGAATTCAGCTTCCATAGGCCTCTCCCTATCCGGGGAGTCTCTGCAACATTCAAAGAAAAGGAAATGAAACAGTGATCGGAGAATTCCACCTCAACAGCGGACACTGCAGAAGAGACGGCTTCCTCCTTTAAAAAAAACCTATCTATCCTAGACCTACAACTACCCCTATGAAAGGTGAAACCCCCGTGACCTGGGGTGTGCCGGATGTGGACATCCACCAGGCGAGCTTCGCTTGCTATGCTGTTGAGGGTATTACTATCAAAAGCCAGCCTTCGGTCTCCGGGGCCTCCCCTATCACGGGGTCTAGTTATAGTATTAAAGTCCCCACCGAAGACCACCTGCCGGCTGGTAAAAAGATAGGGCTTGATCTTCAGGAAGAGACATTTACGGTCCCACTCTGACTGTGGACCATAGATGTTAATGAGCCGGAGCTCCTGTCCCCCCATGAAGACGTCAAGGACCAAGCACCTCCCCATTTCTACCTCGATCACCCGTCTGCATTCCACCGAAGCGGCCTTAAAAAGGACCGCTACCCCGCTATACGGCTCGGCCGCAAGAGACCAGTATGAGGGCCCGCACCTCCACTCCCTCCTTGCTTTGTAAATGGCCCCCATGTCTGTTAGTCTGGTCTCCTGCAAAAATAAAATGTCAGCCTCAACTCGGTTGAAAAAATCAAAGGCCATAAATCTGGCCGCATCTGACTTTATACTGGCGACATTAATCGACGCCAGAGTCAACGGGGTAGGTTCCGCCATCATGGGTGATTGAGTTAGACGGCCTTCTTTTTAACCGCACCCCTCAATTTACCTTTTTCACCCTCAGAGGAGGAGCCAGACTCTCCCCTCCTCTTTAGTGACACCGAGGTGTCCATAGCACCCGTCACCACCTTCCCAGTACCGGGTTCCTCACCCCTGGACCCCAGGGCAGTCCCCCCCCCAGAGGAAAGTGAGCCCTCCGGAGGACGGACCCCGCCGCTCCCTGAAGGCACCTCAGATGTTACTGCCGGTCCCTCACCCCCGACCTCCGACACAGCAGAGTCATCGAGGGCATGGAACCGGTTGGAGAGGGGGATCAGAGGGGAGCCGGTGAGCCCTTCCGTAGGCACCTTAGTGGCCAGGGGGGGGGCCTTAGATGTTTTTGCCCCTTTTCGTTTCCTCCTCCGACTCTTACTGGTCTTATTGTCACCTTTTGTTTTAGGCTGCTCCACCACCTCCTCGTCCAGACTTTCATACTGGGAGGAGTCATCAGAAGCAGCCACCTCCTCCCTCTCCATCCTCCTGATCTCCTCGCTCACCGCCTCCTCCCCCAGGGCCTCAGGGGCACCGGCTGCCGCTTCCGAGGAGGGTACAGACATCACCCCAGTCGCCTGGGGCTTATCCTGCCCCCTACCCCCACGGCGCCTCACCTGATGCCACTGGTGGGCAGATGTACTGGCCACGCCTTCCTTCACCGACCCCTCAGCTCCTCTCCCGCCCCCACCTCCGGCTCCAGCAGAGGATGCACCGCTGGGGACCCCCCCATGGCTCTCCCCCGCCTGACCAGAGATGGTGTTAGAAAAGGAGCGGGGGCAGCGGCTGTACGGGTGACCTAGGTCACCACACAGGTGACACCTAATGTCACCACAGGCCGCGGCAAGATGACCTACCCCGCCACACAAGGCACATTTCTGCACCTTGCAGCCCGCGCTGAAGTGGCGGGGATCACCGCACCTGTGGCAGACCTTTGGTTGCCCCTGGTAGAAGATCAGGATCCTGTCCCTCCCCAGGAATGCTGAGGAGGGGATGTGGGTGACAGTACCGCCTGAGACCTTCAACCTCATCATGAAGGTCCAGCCCCCTGACCAGATGCCAAACTCGTCCCTGTTCTTTTTTGGGACGTCCGTGACCTCCCCATAGCGGGAAAGCCACGTCATAATATCAACCCCAGAGAGTGACTCGTTATTAGTTAGAACGGTCACTCTCTTTACTCCATTTTGGCGAGACACCGCCTGCACGGCAAAGTCTCGCCAGCCGGGCTCCCCCTTCACCAGTTCAAAATTCGACCAAAAAAGCTCTAGGCCCTCCGGCCGAACAAAACTGATGTCGAAGATGGGGGTACCAAAAGGATGGATCAGGGCAAAGATGTCAGTCGCCCTGAAGTTCATCTTCAGGAGGAGCTCCACGACCCTTGCTCTTGGCGGGCACGCTTCACTGCCCCTCCACCGAAGACGAACTACATTCCTCCTGGCCACCCCCTGCCCGGCTGTCGGGAGGGACCACGCTGTCTCCCCCTCCTTTTTATCTTGGAAGGCGGCCAGGCCATGCCTATCTAGCCAAAAGGCCAGGTCCACCTCTCTTCCCTCTACCTGGATCGTCCGTTCTCCCTTCTTGAGGGCCTCCAGGAAACGGCGTCGCAAGTCACCATCCCTGAGGTCCAGAGGTGAGGAAGCCCCCCGAGAAGACCCCGAGGCCCCGGCTACTACCCCCGCAAAACTCCGGGGACCAGCAGCCGGGGGGGCAGATGGACCAGCCCCACCCCCACTCCCCCCACTAGCAACAGACACACCAGCACTCGCTTCCTCCACCACAGACACATCCATACCGACAGTGACCCCACTTGCCCCACTCCCACTCACATGCACACTGGGGTCACAGTTATTTCTTTTCTCCACACACTTTCTGCCAGCAGGTTTTCCACCAGCATTACTACTGCTGCCACCTGCTGGCAGCACCTTCCCTGCCGGGGGGTTTTGGGAGCCTGGTGCTGCAGCTATTTTTGCCGGCGCCCCTGCCCCAGATAAGCCCGTGGGCACAGAGGACACCGGCAGGCAGGCACCACCTCCATTTTTAGCCACAACTGTGGCACCACTGCTCCCAGCAGCTGCCGGCGCTAAGCCCCGCCCCTTTTCGGGTGAAGCCACGCCCACTTGTGCGGGATTTACCCGCGAGGCCACGCCCCCCGCACCAGGCAGCACAGTGGGGGCCCCAGAGGCCACTCCCACCGGTGCCGTGGATGACAGGGAGGCCACGCCCCCCACACCAGGCAGCACGGTGGGGGCCCCGGAGGCCACTCCCACCGGTGCAGTGGGTGACAGGGAGGCCACGCCCCCCGCACCAGGCAGCACAGTGGGGGCCCCAGAGGCCACTCCCACCGGTGCCGTGGATGACAGGGAGGCCACGCCCCCCACACCAGGCAGCACGGCGGGGGCCCCAGAGGCCACTCCCACCGGTGCCTTTGGTGACAGGGAGGCCACGCCCCCCGCACCAGGCAGCACGGTGGGGGCCCCAGAGGCCACTCCCACTGGCGCTGTGGACGGCTGGGAGGCCACACACCCCGAAGCCGGCCGCGCAGGGACCCCCGAAGCTGACCCGGAGCCGGGTCTACTCACAGGGGCCCCTGGACCAGCGGCACCAGCTCTCAGGGGCATAGCACCCCCTACCGTCACACCCGTTGCCACAAAAAGCCTGGCCACCCCAGCTCCGGTGGCCGGCCCCAGGCTAGGCCACTCCCCCTCGGCACCCAGCGGCGGTGGAGCCCCCCGCGCTGACCCATTACTGGGCCCCTGCGCAGGGGGCCCCGACCTCGCCACGGATTTTGCCAGGGGAGCAAGCCCCACCTTTCGTTTATGAGCCGGCTCTGCCGGAGCCGCAGGCCCCGCGCCCTTCACCTTACCAGGTCTCTGGGTCCCTGAAAGTGATCCAGATTTAGTGGATCCGTGCGTGAGGGACCCAGACACCCCAGCACACGCCGCCGGAGATGCGGCCCCGGCTGTCGGTGCACCGCCGGCAGCGCAGGAGGCAGCGGCGGATGTACACGCCGCCCCCCGCACGCCAGCAGGCGCACCAGGTGCCAGGCCAGACCCCCCTTTTACAGGGGATCCAGCCTGAGCACCTCCACTGATGACTCCCACCATCGGGCCGCCCTCCGCGCCATGCTCCATATCAGACACCTTGGACCCACTGCCTCCATTACCACAAACAGAGGCAGCGTTCTGCGTGCCATGGCCTATGTTCTCCCCGCTCCCTCGCTGTGGACCCACAACAGAGTCCAAGCCGGGGTGGGTAGCGGGTGCCGCACAACGGGACAGGGGGGCCCCAGAGAGGGGGACATACACAAATTTGTGCGCAACAGTTGTTTTTCTCTTTTTTTTTGCTTTTCTCTTCATCCCCCTCACGGGTGCCTCATCCTCGCAGATCTCATCCCCGAACGTAAGCTGACCAAAACGTATCGGGGACTCGATCTGCTGGATCTGCTGCATGATAAGGCAGCCCCCCTCACTGCTACTGCTCCCATCCTCCTCATCCTCCCCCTCGCTCCCGCTGCCCTCTGAAGGGCTAGAATCCGACGGGAGAGCCATCTGCTCAGGGGCTATCCCGCTATACGATGCCTGGAGATCACTTACCAGGCCACCAGGCGGCGGGTAGGGTGCGACCTCCTCCACGCATACCTCTTCTTCCTCCTCCTCCACCGCCTGGCCGGGGCCCTGCGACCCCTCCAGAGCCCCACCGGTCATGGCTCTGAACCGGCTATCATTCTGCAGCTTTTCCTTAAATGGTCCGCTGCCCGCCATGATGGTGTTCCTGCGGTCCTCCAGGTCCTGTATGGCCCGCTTGATCTTCCGGACCGCGGCGGATAGCTCAGGCTTCTTACTGCCAGAGGCCCTCACGGACCTCTCCTGAGCCACCCTCAACTCCCCCCAGAGGGAACTTAGCTTCTTTGTGGCGTCCTCATACTCGCAGAGGTGTGCATGTATACGGGAGGCATAGGTGACGGTTGCCTCCCTCGACGCCTTGGTACCCCAATCAGGGGGCACCGCTGCAGCACCTCCGCTCATACTCGACCCACCTCCGGAGGGAGGAGCCGCCGCGGTCATAGCCTCGGGGGTCCTCCGGGTCCTCATGCCGGACCCCTTGCTGTCTTGGCCAGATCTTGTTGCCTTAGCCGGCTTGGTGTTTCTCCCACCCCCCGCCAGCTTGGACCGGGAGGTGGGAGCCGGGGGCCCGGCCCCGGAGGCCAGTCCCACCACAAGCTTTCCTTCCTGGGAAGGGGGCAGACAAAAAGTCCCAGATGGAAGAAAAAAAACCTCCCTTCCCAGGAGCTCTCTCCACAGCAGCCAAACAGTCCAGGAAGCACACGGCACACAGCTCACTGCAGGCTCCACCTCCACCACTTCCTGAAAGAAGCTGCAACAGGCTGAACTGGAATGGAGCCTCTTGCTATGTGCACTGCAGTCTGCTATATACCCTGCCTGCCTGTCTAGCACTGATATCTCTGCAGCTGGATTAGTCCTCAGAAAGACTGTTAGTTGAGATGGATATGTAGAGAATCTTGTAGACTACCTACACTAACTAATAAACAACCGAATCTCTCCCTAGCTCAGCAGCACCTCTCCCTACACTGCCTGATTAAGAAGTAGACTGTGACGAGCACGGCGGCACCAGGTCTGATATAGACCTGATGACGCAGTGTGGCCATCCAATCACTGTAATGCCACAACCAACATGGCTGCGACATTACAGTGTGTGGCAGACAATCCCAGCATGTTGATCTAAAGAGCGTCAAATATGCAGGGTAGGTACCCGAGGTCCCACCGAGCAACCCCAGAAATACTCGGCGAGCGCCCAGCATCTCGAGCAGTGAGATGCTCGGGCAAGCACCGAGCAGTAGCAAGCATGCTCGCTTATCACTAGTAACCATACCATGAATGACCTGGCTATACAGGTGCCTGCCACTGCTGCCTTAAGGCCTCCCGCCGCTGCTTCCCATGTGTGACGCAGGAAGGAATCTGCCTTTTTATCTAGGGCATCTTTAAAGACACCTGAATCCTCCAAGGGCAGAGATGAGTTTTTAGAGGACTGGGCTACAGCGCCATCAACCTTGGTGATTTTGTCCCAAGATTCAGAATCCTTATCCTCAAAAGGGTATTTCCTCTTAGAGGATGAAGGTAATGCCCCCGTTTTCTCAGGCTTCCTCCATTCTGGGTCAATAAGGGCCTGGATTCTAGGATTTACTGGTAATGTGCGTCTCTTTTTTTCTTCTAATCCAGTAAACATAATATCTTCAAGGGTTTTGGCTGCCCTTTCTTCCTTTAACCCCATCGTGGACCTAATGGCTTTGACCAATTTGTTTGTATCCTTAATAGGGAAGCAGGGTCTACCACAGTCACTATCCGAAGAGGAAGAGGATGAGGAATCACTGGGATATTGTTTCTCAGACTCAGAAGAAGAATCATAGTTGGAGGAGATTTACTTATGAGATTTTTTCTGCCCTTTAAGCAATCCCTTCAGGGAGCCTTGCACCTCTGAACAGACTATGGACCTCAGATTAGCTGCGAAATCTGGCATACTCTCAGCAATGGTCCTATCAATACAGGCTGAACAAAGTTCTTTCTGCCATTCTATAGGAAGGGGTATTTGGCATAAGGCACACATTCTGTGTTTCTTTTTGGTGCTACTTTTCTTAGGCTCCTAGGGGTTGAAGCACATAATAAAACTTCCATTAATACAAGGTGACATTCACGAAGATCATTCACCCCTGAAGTCACTGAAGGGTACCAGATTTGGAGGCTGAGGCAGGACACGAGATGAATCCCTTCTGGATGGCACAGTCATCCGACACTTTGCTTCTACGGCTGCTGCTAGGGTTGCTTGAGCGACTGTCTGTTGGTGGGGCGTCAGCCTGCTTATTCCGCTGACGCTGTTGACGCTGCTGCTGAGGTGGATGTGTCAGCTGCTGCTGCTCCTGACTGTCCTGGTCTGCCATAGTTACCAAGACTGTATGGCCAGAGCATGAGCAGAGCTGACCTTTCTTGCTCCTTCTTATATAAGGGTTGGTGCCATCCAGGTCCTCTTCCGAATCATGTGCGCTCCCCCTCCTTGCACCCGCCGGCCAAGGCTTCGATTACCGGCCGGCGAGCGCTACAGGGCACCACCATATTGGATCCGGGGTCCGGTCCCAAGACGTCATCCGGCATGCCTCTCCCAGAATGCTTTGCGCCATGAGGTCAGGGCCGTCCCGCAAGTACGCCGCTCCGTGCATGTGGCCGGCGTGGAGCTTGGACGGACGGCAGGGGGAGGGCGGCGCAGCGGTCTTCAGGGAGCCAGAGCCCTCCTCACCGCTTGCACCCGCTCGGATACAGCCCCAGAGAGCTGCGGACGGCGCCACCGGAGCCTGAAAGCTGGTGCACAGGCCGTAGCCTGCTCTTCCACAACCGGAACAGTCCCGGGTAAGCTTGAATCTTCATCTTTAATCTTCTCCAGACAGGTTCCCATAAAGGACAGGAAACCAACTAAAGCGGGAGAGAGGTACCGCCCTTTTATTTCAGACGGTTTCCTGTCCTTCGTGGGTCGGATCCCTCACTCACGGTGTGCTGTCATGGGTGAAGGGAAAATTACTGGTATTAAAAGGTAATTTCAAATCTCAGAGAGACAGAAAAGTTTGGAAATATAAACTCATGACGACCTTTTGACACCTTCAGAGCAGAAATAAATGTGTCGCATGGATTTATGTCATTCTACATCAACTAAGGATTATGCTCCTCAGACTTGTGGGGTCATCACAGCCCTGGACCAGACTTTAATCACAGGATAATGAAACTTGCACACTCCTTATCTATGAACTATTCTAATATTTACAACCACAACTGTTTATCCCTGTCCGATAATTCTCCTTTACATCATTTGTCGCATCTATTGCGCTACTTTTGTGCCTTGCTCTGTATATGTAAGATGCCCCAGAAAGGTAGTCGTGGGAGAGCTGTGGCCCCTACTCTCAAGGTGTGTCCTCACTCTGATGTGCTGCAGTGTATGTGGTGCTTTCCACTTAGTTCAGACCAGCCCTGCGCATCTGTCTCCAGGCAATTCTCTTCTGGAACCAGGGCAGCAATAAATTCAGAGGACACGAGATTCATAACCATAACTGGGACTTTACTTGGGGAAGAGGAATATGTACAATATTTACAGGCAGATATAATGGATAAGGCCCAACGGGTTGTCATTAGTAATGGGCGAGCACTAAAATGCTCGGGTGCTCGTTGCTTGGGTAGACCACATTGCAATACTCGGGTGCTCGACCCGAGCAACGAGCCCCTTGTAAGTCTATGGGAAACATGAGCATTTTTCAGGCGGCTCCCTCTGGCGGTCTGCAGAGGGCCTAAAAATTGCCCAAATCGATGGTGTTTAAATGGCATGGGGACAGCATCGGGAAGACCCCTGGAAGCATTTCTGACTCCCATTTAGGTGGAGGACCATATCTTCCACGCTCACTACAAATAGCTGAATTTGGAGCAAACTTATGTGATCCGTCTGACGGACAAAGTACAGTTTTAAATAGCTGTAGGTAAATATTTTGAACAGCAAACTGGTGTCAATAGCTTCACTGACACACTGAAACAAATTTTTAATGGAGGCCAGAAATGGCAGTATTTTCTGAAAACGTATATGTTATCCGTGTGACGGAGAAAACACAGTTTTAAATAGCTGGCCTGTAGGTAACTATTTTGAACAGCAAACTGGTGTCAATAGCTTCACTGACACACTGAAACAAATTTTTAATTGAGGCCAGAAATGGCAGAATTTTCTGAAAACGTATATGTGATCCATGTGACGGAGAAAACACAGTTTTGAATAGCTGGTCTGTAGGTAACTATTTTGAACAGCAAATTGGTGTCAATAGCTTTGCTGACACACTGAAACAAATTTTTATTGGAGGCCAGAAATGGCAGTATTTTCAGCTCAATTATATGTGATCCGTGTGACGGACAAACCACAGTTTTACATAGCTGGATTTTTAGCTCTGTAATATGGAAAGGACCTGGCTGTATTCTGCAGTGCCAACAAGCAAATGGTGCAGAAAAACGGTGCTCTCTGGATTGCTTTTTAAGCAAATAATGAGGATTAAGATCCAAAAAAAATTATTCCTGGCCCCTGAGACCTGGGCCTATTTCTAGAAATATCTAACAGCAGCAACAGCAGACAAAACTGGAATGGAGCCCCTTGTGCTATATGCACTGCAGTCTGCTATATACACTGCCTGCCTGCTTATATACACTGCCTGTCTGATATCTCTGCAAATGGATTAGTCCTCAGGACTGTTTGTTGAGATGGATATGTGTCTCTAATATAGTTTGGTATACCTACACTAACTAGAAACAAGTAAATCTCTCCCTAGCTCAGCAGCATCTCTCCCTACACTGTCTGATTCCGGAGTGACTGTGACGAGCACAGTGGCGCCAGGTCTGATATAGACACTGTGCGGCCAGCCAATCACTGTAATGCCACAACCAACAGGGCTGTGGCATTACAGTGAGTGGCAGACAATCCCTGCATGTTCGTTGGCTCTGTAAAGAGCGCCAAACATGCAGGGAGGGGACCCGAGCTCCCGCCGAGCAACCTCAGAAATACTCGGCGAGCGCCGAGCATCTCGAGCAGTGAGATGCTTGGGTGAGCACCAAGCAGTAGCGAGCATGCTCACTCATCACTAGTTGCTATCTTTCCCACAGGTACTTGATATAACTTCAGCCCTGGTTCCCTCTTTAAGTTAAGCATCTCTGTTGCTCTGTTCTCTAGCCCTAGAAAATCTTCCTCACCAATGACAGTATATCTGGATCCTAGTTCTCCCCACGTCCTAGACTTAAGTCCTAGCTACTTCTGCAACCTGCAGACAGAATGTGCCCCTGGGTCCTCAATATCTCTCTTGAGTTTCTCGGGACAGCTAAGGGGACTCTTGTGGGGGGAATCTTCACTCTGGTGATCCTACTGTCTGGAGCAGGGTTGGCTCCAGGTTTTCACGGGCCCTGGGCAAAAGATTCTCACTGGGCCCCTTTAACACATACCACGATTCATGATGTAAAGATACGGCAGAGAAATATAGGTATAGTACAAGGCCAAAGATTTCACTTACTTCTTACATTACATGAGTGATATATAATGTAAATTCTACAATGGCTCAGAAACTGGGGAATCCTCGCAGCGCACAGTGCAGACCGGACAATATAGTCCTCCATACAGTATTATGGGCACCACATAGTCCTCCATACAGTATTATGGGCACCACATAATCCTCCGTACAGTATTATGGGCACCACATAATCCTCCATACAGTATTATGGGCCCCATATATTGCTAGTTACAGAATAATGGCCCCCATATAATGCTCCATACAGGATACTGGCCCCTATATAATGCTCCATACAGGATACTGGCCCCCATATAATGCTCCATAGAGGATACTGGCCCCCATATAATGCTCCATGCAGGCTGGGCCCCATATAATGCTCCATGCTCTATGGGCCCCATATAATGCTCCATGCAGGCTGGGCCCCATTAAAATGCTCCATGCTTTATGGGCCCCATATAATGCACCATGCTTTATAGGCCCCATATAATGCCGTATCCTGTATGGGCCCCATATAATGCCCCATCCTGTATGGGCCCCATATAATGCCCCATCCTGTATGGGTCCCATATAATGCCCTATCCTGTATGGGCCCCATATAATGCCCCATCCTGTATGGGCCCCATATAATGACGTATGCTGTATGGGCCTCATATAATGCTACATGCCTCCATACATAAAACAAATAAAATAATCAAATACTCACCTCTCCTCGCTGCCGCTGATCAGCTCTAGACTCCTCAGCATCACCGTATTCCCACTCTTTGCGCTGGGACTGCTCAGCAGAGGGAGGTCATCACTCCTGCTGACCTGAGACGTCACAGCCAGGAGACGCGGAAGATACAGGACCTGTGGAGGCACGGGGAGAGGTAAGTATTGTGCCGGGGCCCTGAGCAATCGGGGTGGGGGGGAGCCCAGTCGTGGGCACTGGCATTGGCACCGGTACGAGACTCCTCCGCTCACGGGCCCCATAGCTCGCCGGGTGCACGACAGCGAGTGGGCTCCCCGCCTGCTCAGGGCCCCGGCACTTGCCCAGGTGCGCCGGGTGCTGACGCCAGGCCTGGTCTGGAGTACGGGGCCCACGTTTACCCTAACAGACAGTTATATGAAACCTGTCTGTCCTGTCCCAGGTACTACACAATACTGGCCTGCACTTCCTGCTTCTGGAAACTAACCAGAGATTTCCCTAAAGTGCCCACCCTCTACGGGCTGTCCCCACACACAATTAACCCCTTCACTGTCATACATGTCTGCAATCCTACTGGCAGTCTTAACCTGTCAACTGAACCCGGGACAGTGGCATCATGTGGCTGGTTACCAATACTACAGCCCAGAAGGAAAGATGTTATCAACAAGGCATTTACTCACATCTTATGCCTAACCAAAGCACTGGGTTCCCCTTTACTCTACTAGGCTGGATAATCATAGCTAACCCCTTAACTGGAGCTAACTGCAGCCCAGAGAGATCTATCGGGAACATTCTCTTTTAACTCTTTCAGTGCCAGAGGGAAGCTACGTCCTTCCCCATTACTAAATATAAATATGTGACTCTTCAGATTTTGTGTTATTCTATGCCTGATGAAGAAACCTGAGTAGTTTCGAAAGCTTGCAATTTATTACCATCTTTTCAGTTAGCCATTAAAAGATATCAACCACTAAGGACTCTCAAATCTAAATATTTTCTACCTAAACTACAGTTACTATGCTTATAACACTATATATGACCACATCAGAATACATTACAAATCACATAACACAATATATACAAAAGAGGCATGACATAATTCACATTACACAATACACATGATGCATTTGATGGCATCAGGGGTAGGAATGTGACAGTCATTGTCCAGCACCCTTACATATAGCCTTAGAATTCAATCCGAACAATTAAAGGGAATGTATCAGTAGGGTTCTGCTATGTAATTTGACAGCAGCATGAGGTAGGGGCAGAGACCTTGATTCCTGAGAGGAAATTACTTGGTTTACTGGGTGCAGCAGTTATGATAGTATCACAATTTTTCTCTGCATCAAATATAGCTGCGCTCAGAGTCTTGTGTAATCCCATCCACACCACTGATTGGCATCTTTCTGAGTACATTGTATAGTGGCAGAGAGCTGCTAATCAGTGCTGGGAGCATTTTTGGACCAGGAAGCACAAGTCAATTGTCTTCTAGTGATAATGTCCTGCTAATAAAAACACAGACCATTAAGTGACACATCCCTGCCCACTATGCGTTTTTTAAGTGTTTCCGCAGCGGCAATTCAGCTACAGAAGCGTTTAAAAAATGCATGGTAGAAGGCCTGCCATGTTCCCCAATGATGATCCACATGTGCTGTGCACATGCTGCGGAAATTTCCGCTGCGGATTATCATTGCGGAAAAATCAGCAGCACTACCAATTGTTTTGCGGAATCGCGGCATTTTCGCCACCATTGACTTGCATTGGACCGCATGCAATCCGCATCACTGCATCTGCAGATGCGGATACCATGCGGTTCAATGTGCAGATGGTACCCAGGTTTGGAGAAGAGAAGACTCTCCTACGGACCCGGGTACCATAGTACCTGTAAACAAAAGAATAAAATAAAAAATATACATTATACTTATCTTCTGATGGCCCCCGGTCTCCTCAGCGATCCGTCCTGGCTTGCTGGCAGCTCGCGATGGTCTAAAAAGGATTTGCCATGATGTCATTTAGTCATGTGACGGGTCACGCGACCCGTTACAAGACTAAATGACGTCATGGCAGGTCCTTTTAGTCCACCGCGAGCTGCCGGCAAGCCAAGACGGATGGGATAAGGACACCGGGGGCCATCAGAAGGTAAGCATAATATTTATTTTTTACCCTTCTTTTACGGTCACACTATATAAATCCATGCCAGTTGCATGGATTTATATAGAGTGACCAAGTTGTCAAGCACTTTACAAGTGATGCTAAAATCGCTTGGAAAGCGCTTGACAACCCGCATGCGGAAATGCATGCAAAAACGCTTCACATCCGCATGTCCCTGGCAGCAAAAGCGCATGTAAAATCCGCATGCACAATCCGCATGCGTTTTTTCTGCCAGGGAGATGCAGAAACGCTCAGGAAAAATCCGGAGCATTTCTGCATCGTGGGCACATAGTCTAATCAGGGTCTCCTACATCATGGTGCTCTCCGCTTACATAGCAAAAACCTGCTGACAGATTCCCTTTAAATTCGGATGGTGGTATGCTTTGACTATTGCAGGGAGAGGCGGTAAGACACTCCCTGTGATTGAAGGACAGATTGCTGGCAGGACTCTTGAGTAAGCGTACAAGCACAGGAACTACCAATGTAAAGTTTCAGGCATTTGAAGACAAACCATGAATGTGTTTATGTGTACATTAATATTGTTACTGACATGTTACTGTCACTGCCTGCTATGCAGTCTTAGTAAGTGTCAGAGAAGAAGCAAGTTACTTCCACTCTCAATGATATCACAAGTGAACTACACTAAGGCCTCTTTCACACGTCAGCATCTCCAGTATGTGTGGTGACCGTTTTAACACATACTGGAGACACTGACACACGTAGACCCATTCAAATGAATGAGTCTGCACACATGTCAATGTGTTTCCACGAACCATGCATCTGTGGGCAAAACACGCTGACATGTCTGTTTTTTTACACGCTGCACGAGCTGAAAAACGTCCCAACACTGATGACACACGGATGATATGTTGAGAGTAGTATTCACCTCCAGATGTCTCCAAAACCTGTAAAAATAAGAATACAATAAAAAAAAATGATTATACTCACCTGGCTTGAAGCGACCGCACATGCTGAGGAGCAGAGGAAAATGACTCACTGCAGCTAACGGACACCTGACCTCTGCTGAGCTCACTGAGTGACAGGACACCGCTCACTGAGCTCAGCACAGGTCAGGTGCTCGCTAGCTGCAACAAGTTATTCTCCTCTGCTCCTCAACGTGGACGGTCGCATCAAGCCAAGTGAGTATAATTTTTTTATTTTATTCTTATTTTTACAGGTTTTGGAGACATTGGGAGGTGAATACTACTCTCAACATTGTCCTCTGCTGGTGCGCAAGCAGGGGACAATGATGAGGGATGCCTTCAGCATCCGGCGCTTGGGAACAGCACTAACTGTACCGCATATTCCCAGGTGCCGGTACGTGTGATACTGATGTGGCACATGGTTGCCACACGTATACCACGCAGGTACACACGGACACGGATATCTCCGGTACTGTTTTTTCCAGTACCGGAAATATCTGGACATGTGAAAGAGCCCTAACCTAGCTTTCCTTGTTTTTCAGTTTCATTTTGTACTGCTTTAGCCCCTTATTGGGCGCATTTCGCTTTACCTTTTTCCTCCCATTCTTCCAAGAGTCATAACTTTTTATTATTCCATCGACATAGCTGTATGAGAGTTTGTATTTTGTAGAGGAAAAAAATCCAAGTACAGTAAAATTGCAAAAATCGAAACTCTATAATTGTTTTTTTCTTTTTGTTTTAATGGCTTTAAATGTGTGATTGAAATGATCTGATATTACAATTCTCCAGGTCAGTACAACTACAGCGATACCAAACATGTATATATATATATTTTTTTAGTGGTGAAAAAAACAATTGCATGTGTTGTCATTTTCCAAGACTCGAATCATTTTCATTTTTAGGACAATAGAGCTGTGTGAGGGCTTATTTTTAGGGAGAAAGATGATGCTTTTATTGAGAATTTTAAGGTAGATACAATGTTTTCATGTTTTGATTGCTTCTTACTGCATATTTATGCATCATTGAGGCTACTGCAATTCTGACATTTTGACTTTTTTTCACTTTATAGTGTTTACTAAGTGGGTTAATTAATGTTATATTTTGATAGAATGGACTTTCATGGACAGGGTGATACCAAATATATTAATATACAGTATTTTAAATAAGGAATAAAAGGGGGCAATTCAACATTTTATGTTTTAATATTGTTTTAAACTTTTTTTTTTTACTTTTTAGCAGTTCTCTCACATTGTGAATTTGTTCTCTGGGAGATAGTCCATCACCTGAGGAGTCAGGCAGCAGTTTTCTCATAGAGAATAGAGATGCAATTGGCAGAGCTGTCTTTTTTTTGTGTTTTGAGAGGACTGAAAGTGTCATCCATTTTTATATGTATCACCAGTGTTTCCCAGAGCCCAGCCCAGTGTTTCACATTAAGTGCTGAGAAAAGTCAGTTGGCCATGACAAATGGGGAAGTTGTTTGACACAGTGGTGTTTTCTGGAATAATGCTAAAATGAAAGGGAAAATTGTATCCTCACTATCTGTCCAAGTATTTTTAATTAGAACAGAATAAAACTGGATCTTTGCCCCAATTTTGTTGGGCTTAGCCCAGGAGAAGTAAGTGTAGGGTCCTTTCTGAAGTGTTTACCTTGTTGTCTGGCAGATAGACTCATAAAATGTGGTTCAAAATGTTCGATAAGAAATTTAAAGATAACCTGACAGCCAATGCATGCTGCGCAATCCACGGTGAGCATGTATCCGACACTAGCTGCATGATTTTAGCCATATATGTTTAATTCTGAAATTTGGTGACATTCCAGAGAAAAACCATGGTTTAGTAGCCACCGGGTACCAAGCAGCACAAGAGACTAGTCAGACAGGCGGGTCCCTGGCAGCTTTTTCCTGCCCTAGAATAGCCTGACTGCGTGTATAACGAGAGATCTGTCACTCAAAACGAGAAGGTAGCTTTTAAACTGTATTTTTGTCCCGATTCCTCCTATCTGAGTGTCTGGACACAGTAAATGACAGTTCTTCCATCCAATCTAGGAATAGGGCATGCTGAGCTGTCAGTATGGTGATGGACAATTCAGTCATCCAATCAGATGTGGGGGGCGTGCTGAGCTGTCAGTGTCTGGAGTGACAGTTTAGCCATCCAATCGGAAACAGGATGAACCGGGGCTTCATCCATGTGTCTCTTGTCCAGAGTAATTACCTGGCTAATTAAACAGCTCTCTGGCTTTGATTGCTGCAAGTTGTAGCTTTGCTCATGAAGTGTGTGCTTGCTCTATGCTCCTTGTCTGATATTCGGATCTTTTCTGCTCGACCTAGAATTTGTCTTGACCATCCTTTTGCCTAGCCCTTTTGTTGTGATCCGCTATGTTCTTAGAGTATTGATCTCGAACTGTTTCCTGACTACGCTATCATCTCACCCCTATGTCTATGATGTTCTCTCCTGGCTTTTGACCTCAGGCCTCTTGACTACCCAGCCTCATGGCTTATCCGTGAGTAGTCACTATTGTCACAATTTTTCAGAGTTAAAAATTTATGGCTGAAATCTTGGATTAGGCAGCATGTATCACATGTCAGGTTCCCCATATTTATATTTAACACTAGCATATATTTTGGCGTGCTGTTACATATGTTTGTGTTTCTTTCTTTCTTTACAGGCTTACAGTGCATTACAGTACATCATTCATGTAACGGGTCCGGGAGGCGGAACCTCTGAGCTACTATACAAGGGGGCGGCCCTTGTAAGGGAGCGGGTGGCAGTCTCTGGGTGAACGGACAGGGAGTTACGGCAAGTGATCAGGGCAGTCTCTGGGTAAGGGGTAGGTACGACCTGTGATGGCAGAGCCTCCGGGTAGGCTAGCAGGCAGATGGTAGATGTGTGCTCCCAGGTGAGCAAGCGAGAGTCTCTGGAATAGCAGGTGGTCACGGCACGTGACGGCGGAACCTCCGGGCTGGCAGGCAGGTAGGTAACGGAGAAGCGCTCCCAGGTGAGCGGGCAAGAGTCTCTGGAAAAGCTGGTGGTCACCGCACGTGACAACGGGACCTCCGGGCTGGCAAGCAGGCAGGTAACGGAGATGCGCTCCCAGGTGAGCGGGCAAGAGTCTCTGAGATAGCTGGTGGTCACAG
The DNA here is from genome assembly GCF_046119375.1 of Phyllobates terribilis. NCBI lineage: Eukaryota > Metazoa > Chordata > Amphibia > Anura > Dendrobatidae > Phyllobates > Phyllobates terribilis. Next base: position 976,578,350 of record NW_027362761.1, on the reverse strand, counting down.
CACGTGACAACGGAGCCTCCGGGCTGGCAAGCAGGCAGGTAGCGGAGAAGCGCTCCCAGGTGAGCGGGCAAGCTGGTCCATAGACAGACTGACCGGAGTTGTAAGGCAGACCGTCGGACCTCAGGCAAGCAGGCAGGTAGCTGATGTGCGCTCCCAGGTGAGCGGACAAGTTGGTCCTTAGACAGACTGACCGGAGTTGTAAGGCAGACCGTCGGACCTCAGGCAGGCAGGCAGGTAACAAGTATTCAGGCAGGAATCAGGCAGGTAACTAGCAGGAAACTGGCAGGAAACTGGCAGGTAACTGGCAGGTAACTGGCAGGTAACTGGCAACGGGACCTGAGGGCTGAAGCACAGGTGAGACACAGGTGCAAACAACATTGCTCGGGCACCTCCATTTTGGAGGAGGTGCCTTATATATGATGAAGTCCTCCGGCCATTGGCCGGGGACTCTTTAGGGCGGCGCGCGCGGCCCCTTTAAGAGGAGGGAAGCGCGCGCGCGCGCGCCCTAAGCACAGGGGCCGGGAAGGAGCGCGCGCTGAGAGCAGAGCAGGAGGAGGACGCCGGGACGGAGCGCGCGCTGACAGCAGAGCAGGAGGAGGACGCCGGGACGGAGCGCGCGCTGACAGCAGAGCAGGAGGAGGACGCCGGGACGGAGCGCGCGCTGACAGCAGAGCGGGGAGAGGACGCCGGGACGGAGCGCGCGCTGACAGCAGAGCGGTGAGGGGAGCAGCGTCCCTGCCTAGCAGAGGGCAGGGACGCCAGCGCTACAGTACCCCCCCCTTTAGGCCCCCCCTTTTTTAGGCCAGACAGAAATTTAGCTAGGATGAGAGGGGCATGGATATTCTCCCGGGGCTCCCACGTTCTCTCCTCAGGACCAAACCCCCTCCAATCTACCAAGAAAAAGGTCTTTCCTCTTACCCTTTTGGTGGCAAGAATGTTCTCTACCTCAAACTCGTCCTCAGCAGAAACCGGAGCAAGAGGCGTACCTGTAGACTTAGAAAAAGAGTTAAGTACCACAGGTTTGAGGAGAGATACATGGAAGGAGTTAGGGATCCGTAAGTTGGCCGGGAGTTTCAATTTATAGGCCACCGGGTTGATCTGACTGATAAACTCCAGTGGGCCGATGAACCGAGGCCCCAACTTATAGGAAGGGATCTTGAGCCGGACATATTTGGACGAGAGCCAGACTTTATCCCCAGGACGGAATTGAGGAGGATCCAGACGTCCTTTGTCAGCGTGCCTTTTCATACGCTCGGATGACAGAAGGAGTGCGGACCGGGTACTCTCCCATATGGAGGAAGACTCGCTCTTGTGATTGTTGTACGAGAATTCGGCCCATGGCAGGAGATCCACCCAGTCAGAATGGTGAGCATTAACGAAGTCCCGGAGGTAACTGGTCAGGTTCTGATTGATCCGCTCCACTTGACCATTAGACTGTGGGTGGTAAGCGGAGGAGAAGTCCAGAGTGACGTCTAGCAATTTACAAGTGGCTCTCCAGAAACGAGAAGTGAACTGTACTCCTCGATCCGACACGATGTGACGGGGCAGGCCATGAAGACGGAAGATGTGGCGGATAAAGACTCTGGCCAGCTCGGGTGCAGACGGAAGACCTGGCAGGGGAATGAAGTGAGCCATCTTGGAAAAGCGGTCAGCGACCACCCAAATGACCGTACAACCGGCAGAGACGGGCAGATCAGTTACGAAGTCCATCGCTATATGCTGCCAGGGGGCAGCAGGTGCTGGCAGAGGAAGAAGGCGGCCGGCCGACAGGTGTCTCGGAACCTTGTTGCGGGCGCAGGACACACAGGCAGAAACAAAGTCCATAACATCCTTGTGCAGGTTAGGCCACCAGTAGTGCCGGGTAATAAGCTGGAGGGTCTTTTTCTGACCGGCGTGGCCAGCTAGTTTAGACGAATGACCCCAGTGTAGGATCCTCTCCCGATCAGGTACCGATACGAACGTCTTACCAGGAGGGAGACAATTTAGACTCACGGGGGCCACCTGCATTACTCTGGCGGGATCGATGGGGCAGTCACATGGTCTACGAGGTGGTAATGTCTCTGCCTCCTCCATATCAAAGACATCAGCACAAGACCAATAAGGAATCGGAAGTCCAGGTAGATTAGCTGGGATAGGAGAGGGACGGACGGAATGGACGGGAACCAGACAGGTTTTATGACAGTCTTGTCCCCAGCGAAGGACTTCTCCGGTTTGCCAGTCAAGCACGGGTGCATGTCTCTGGAGCCAAGGCAGACCTAGCAAGAGGGCGTGAGAGAGTCCAGGCAGAACGTGAAGGGAGATACTCTCTGAATGCAGCATACCCACTTGCAGAGTAATGGATTCGGTGATGAATTGGATGGGGCGAGATAAGAGGCCCCCATCCACGGCAACAACAGACAAGGGTACAGCCAGAGGTTTGGTGGGGATGCGGTATTTCTCCACCAAGGACAGTGAAATAAGATTTCCGGCTGCTCCAGAGTCAAGTTGGGCTAGTTCGGAATAACGATTCTCCCCGCAGATGATTGAGACAGACAGCAGCAGGGATGGAGAGGATTTATTTTTGTCTAGATCAAGTCCTCTGAGCGAACCTAGACACAGGTGTTCTCCCGACCTCTCCGGGCAGGCACGGATCCGATGCTCCTTACTGCCACAGTAGAAGCAGCTCCCCTCGGCACGGCGAAAGTCCTGACGGGATTTGACCATCTTGGTCTGGTCGACCTGCATAGGCTCAGGAGAGTGTACCTGGGGAGAAACGGAAGGAGTGACGGGTTTCAGAAAAGTAGGAACCAGACGTGGAAGCCCCTTTTCACGGGTGACCTCTTTGGCACGTTCCTGGAACCGTAGGTCAATCCGGGTGGCAAGAGTTATTAGGTCATCGAGAGTGGTAGGAATGTCCCGACCAGCAAGTTCATCTTTAATACGGCCGGACAGACCCTCCCAGAAGACGGATACCAGAGCTTCGTTATCCCAGGCCAGCTCCGAGGCAAGGGTACGGAACCGTATGGCATATTGACCCACGGTGAGGCTTCCCTGACGGAGGCGTAGCAGAGATGATGCGGATGAGGTCCTCCGTCCGGGTTCGTCGAAGGCTTTCCGGAAAGCCGTGAGAAAGGCAGGCAAGTCGGACACCAGGGGGTCTCCTCTCTCCCATAGAGGATTTAGCCAGGCCAGAGCCTCCCCGGTGAGATGGGACATGATGAATGCAATTTTGGCTCGGTCGGAGTTAAACTGGTGGGACAATAGTTCAAAATGCAGGGTGCACTGATTTATGAAGCCCCGAGCCAGGACGGAGTCGCCTCCGAAGCGAGGAGGTGCAGAGAGCCGGGGTCCGGAAAAGGATACCATGGTACTGGCCGTAGTTGCAGGATCAGACAGGGTGTTCAGGCGAGTATTAACATTCCGCAGATGACCCAGGATGGCCTCCTGTTGGGACTTCTGACGGGACAGTTCAAGACAGAGGTCCGAGAGCGAGGGAGCTTGGGTGCCACCGGGTTCCATGGCCCGAGCAAACTGTAACGGGTCCGGGAGGCGGAACCTCTGAGCTACTATACAAGGGGGCGGCCCTTGTAAGGGAGCGGGTGGCAGTCTCTGGGTGAACGGACAGGGAGTTACGGCAAGTGATCAGGGCAGTCTCTGGGTAAGGGGTAGGTACGACCTGTGATGGCAGAGCCTCCGGGTAGGCTAGCAGGCAGATGGTAGATGTGTGCTCCCAGGTGAGCAAGCGAGAGTCTCTGGAATAGCAGGTGGTCACGGCACGTGACGGCGGAACCTCCGGGCTGGCAGGCAGGTAGGTAACGGAGAAGCGCTCCCAGGTGAGCGGGCAAGAGTCTCTGGAAAAGCTGGTGGTCACCGCACGTGACAACGGGACCTCCGGGCTGGCAAGCAGGCAGGTAACGGAGATGCGCTCCCAGGTGAGCGGGCAAGAGTCTCTGAGATAGCTGGTGGTCACAGCACGTGACAACGGAGCCTCCGGGCTGGCAAGCAGGCAGGTAGCGGAGAAGCGCTCCCAGGTGAGCGGGCAAGCTGGTCCATAGACAGACTGACCGGAGTTGTAAGGCAGACCGTCGGACCTCAGGCAAGCAGGCAGGTAGCTGATGTGCGCTCCCAGGTGAGCGGACAAGTTGGTCCTTAGACAGACTGACCGGAGTTGTAAGGCAGACCGTCGGACCTCAGGCAGGCAGGCAGGTAACAAGTATTCAGGCAGGAATCAGGCAGGTAACTAGCAGGAAACTGGCAGGAAACTGGCAGGTAACTGGCAGGTAACTGGCAGGTAACTGGCAGGTAACTGGCAACGGGACCTGAGGGCTGAAGCACAGGTGAGACACAGGTGCAAACAACATTGCTCGGGCACCTCCATTTTGGAGGAGGTGCCTTATATATGATGAAGTCCTCCGGCCATTGGCCGGGGACTCTTTAGGGCGGCGCGCGCGGCCCCTTTAAGAGGAGGGAAGCGCGCGCGCGCGCGCCCTAAGCACAGGGGCCGGGAAGGAGCGCGCGCTGAGAGCAGAGCAGGAGGAGGACGCCGGGACGGAGCGCGCGCTGACAGCAGAGCAGGAGGAGGACGCCGGGACGGAGCGCGCGCTGACAGCAGAGCAGGAGGAGGACGCCAGGACGGAGCGCGCGCTGACAGCAGAGCGGGGAGAGGACGCCGGGACGGAGCGCGCGCTGACAGCAGAGCGGTGAGGGGAGCAGCGTCCCTGCCTAGCAGAGGGCAGGGACGCCAGCGCTACAATTCATAAGCTCCTTCTTCCCCCTAAAAAAACAAAAGCAGGAAATCATCTGAGTGTGTAAGGTGGCCAAACAAGATAGTCATGTGTGAGCTGTAGCCCATGCTCGTTTTGGCACCCTACAGACAAAATGTGTCCTCGCTCTGGTATGCTGCTGTATATGTTACTTTTGGCCAGCCGGCCTCTTCTGACTCCAGGAATTCTTCTGGAACCAGGGCAGCAATCAATTCAGAGGACACAAAGTTTATAAAAACAACCAGAACTTTACTTGGCAACTGGCAGTATTTACAGGCATGCATAATTGACAAGGCCCAATGGGTTGTCATCTTTCCCACAGGTACCAGATACAACTTCAGCCCTGGTTCCTGATTTAGTTAAAGCATCTCTGTTGATTTCTTCTCTAGCCCTAGAGACTCTTCCTTACCAATGACAGTATATCTGGATCTCAATTCACTCCACCTCCTAGAGCTTGAGTCCTGACTTCTTCTGCAGCTTCGCAGACAGAATGCGCCCCCAGGCCTCGATAACTTTCTCGAGGTTCCCAGGCCAGCTAAGGGAGGGATTCTCTGGCAATCCACTGTCTGGGATACTAGGCCCATTGTTATGCACACGCCCGGACTGACTGGCGTGTGCGGGTGTTGTGGTTCCACTGGACCATGGACCGGAGAGTGCCTGGAGGGGCGTGACTAAGTATCTGGCCGATCCGACCAAGGTGGCACGACGGCATACGACGCCAGTGCACCAGGGAGAAACCGGGCAGAGGGACCAGGTGCTACTCCAGGTCAAACTCCGGACACGGGGGTTGACACACACTGGGATTACTGGAACAGGCAGGTTAGGCTGGCACAGACTGGTGGATGTAAGCAAACACGGCAGGTATGCAGATGGGTGGATACAGGCGAGTATGCAGGCAGGGAGGTACTGGCCGAAAGGACGGGCTGGAGCACAGAAAGGTTAAGACCCAGTACAGACTGGGCCACAGAACCGCAGATGCGGTAGACAACCACAGCAGAGAGGGAACGCCCGAAGCAGTGGGCAAGAACAGAGCAGGACGGGGCTGCAGGAGCAGCGAGCACAAGCAGGGCAGGACAGGACTGCCGAAGCAGCGGGCAGAAGCAGGGCAGGACAGGACTGCCGGAGCAGCGGGCAGAAGCAGGGCAGGGCAGGACTGCCGGAGCAGCGGGCAGAAGCAGGGCAGGGCAGGACTGCCGGAGCAGCGGGCAGAAGCAGGGCAGGACAGGACTGCCGGAGCAGCGGGCAGAAGCAGGGCAGGACAGGACTGCCAGAGCAGCGGGCAGAAGCAGGGCAGGACTGGACTGCCGGAGCAGTGAACACAAGGGTCAGAGCGGAGCAAGGCTGCCGGAGCAGTGAGCAAAAGGGTCAGAGCGGAGCAAGGCTGCGGAGCAGTGAGCAAGGAGTAAGAGCAGGCTAGAACCGCCGGAGCGGTAAGCAAAGGAGTCAGAGCAGACTAGAACCGCCGGAGCGGTGAGCAAAGGAGTCAGAGCAGACTAGAACCGCCGGAGCGGTGAGCAAAGGAGTCAGAGCAGGCTAGAACCGCCGGAGCGGTAAGCAAAGGAGTCAGAGCAGGCAAGGCTGAGTAGGGGGGACAGGGCTCTGTTCACACGGAACAGACAGGAAGGGAAAGGCAGAGCCAGACACCCACAGGGTACTTGCAGAGAAGTAGCGAGTGGACCACAAACTCACAAACGGGAGTACAGAGACAACAAGCAGGAGTTAGGTACGAGTTCAGACTCTGCAAAAAAAGGAAGGGAACGGACATAGAGGCAAAACAGGTAAAGGATAGGAGAGAGTTCAGACTGGAACTGAGTGTACGGAGGAGACCGACACTGCAGCGGAATACAGGAGCGGGTCTGGGAATACGGCCCCCAGAGAGGCAGGACGAACAGGCAAGGAGCGTGTTCAGACAGGACAGACAAGATACAGGAGCGGGTCTAGGTAATCGGCCCCTAGAAGGCAGGAGGAACAGGCTAGGAGCGTGTTCAGACAGGTCAGACAAGATACAGGAACGGGTCTAGGTAATCGGCCCCTAGAAGGCAGGAGGAACAGGCTAGGAGCGTGTTCAGACAGGCCTGGAAATACAGCCTCCAGGATAGGCAGACAAGAGAACACAGAACGGGACCTGGCACCTTCAGAGTGCAAGCACACACTGAAAGAAACACTATGCTCAGGCAGGAATAGATGGGAGCAGCTGAGCTATATACCAGGTGACAGACAGCAATAGGCTGAGGACGCACAAGGGGTGTGACCCACAGCAGGTACAAAAAGCAGGAAGTGATCGGGCGCCGCCCTTAAGCAGCAGAAACAGACACAAACAGACAGCATGGAGGGAAGCCAGAGAGACATTCTGGACTGGAGATCAAGTGCGCGCTCTTGCACAGTGGGAGATGGACCACCATGCAAGGACGCCGCCAGGTATGTTACACCCATGTCTACCCTAACAGCCATTACAGAGCCTGTTAACTTTCTGCAGTATGCCCTATACAGCCTCCGCAGCAGTCGCTGATCATGTGCCTCGCCCTACCATCCCTGGTGTAAGGCTATAGCTTGGGGTGGAAGGAGATGAGCACTAGTCAACCTCCGTTAGCACTCTAAAGACAAAAGAGGAAGACAACACAGGGGAATTACAACTTGACTTTAGAAGAAACTCCAACAGGGCAGACGGTCTCAAGACTCCAAAGAGGATGTGATGCTGCTTCAGCTAAGTTCCAAGTAGAAATGAGTATAACCGACGACGCCCACCTAGACACACCAGGCATATATATATTAAGATGCCCATATAGTGCCTACCACACACTGTGATACCCCTTACAGTGCTGTTCCACACAGCATGATGCTCCTCACAGTGTCCCACATATTATGGTGTCCTTATGATGCCCCCAAACACAATGTCATGCCCTTACAGTATGATGCCCCTTCTGCACACTCAGAATAGTGCTCTAGCTAAAAAAAAAATACTCACTTAGCACCAGGCAAGGGAGAAAAGGGGAGGAGGGTGGGAGCTGAGACATGTCGAATCCTGAATAACTTCAGTTCATTAAAGGAGTTCATCGGGCGGGTGCCACATACACTGGTTATTGCAGTCAAATTAGAAAAAAAACAAGAAAAGGACGTATACAGCACTACCAGTCAGATAATAAAAAATATGAAAACTTATTGGAAAATCATTAAAAAGTCATTAAAAACAAGGAAACCTGATGCGTTTCTGGTGCTAGAACAGTGCACCCTTAGTCATAGGATATACAAGAAAATTTGAAAATGCTGTTATATAGAAAAGGAGTGAATATTCACATCAATTAAAGTGCCAATTAGGACAAGAATAAGATCAGCTGAAAATTTGAACCTAGAGGACAAAAATGGAGCATAGAATGACCATGAGATAAATCACGATAAACAGTATATAAATTTCCACTCAAAATATACCAACTCAATATGTGCAAATAATAGAATTAATAACCAAATAAGCATATGACATATGAATCAGTTGTTATAAACAAGATTGCAGGAAAGAGTCAGTGTGTTATGAATTCATAAAGACAATGTGGTAAATATGCTGGAACAGGGGTTAGAAAAAAAACAATAAAAATAGCAGTAAAAAAAAAAAATCCAAAAAATAAAAATATATATATTTTTTTCATTTGTATTTTCCTTCTCTTTTCTCTCCGTTGCCATGTGATAAAGTGTTATATGCAACCTATAAAAGAAATAACTGCAAAAAATATATCAACCAAGAAATTAATAAATGTAAAATAAATAATTATTGAAATTCATACCAAGAGGAAACTTGATATCCTATTCCAGTATTCAAAATGCCTCACGCAGCGCCAGCTGTTGTTGCCAGCTGCCGCTGCGTGTGGGATACTGGACCTTTTCAATGGCAAAAAAAGAAAAAGATGATAAATCTCCCTTGCACATAACAACAAAGTGCTTTGCAGCTCCAGAATAACCTGGATTATTTTTAATAATATTGGAAATGTGTTCAGCTATGCGTTTCTTTGTTTATCTAGTGGTGTATCTTATGTAATAAAGGTTGCATATACTGCATTGAATACAATATACAACATGGCTTGTCTCACAGTTTATTAACGAGTTTATGCGATGCTGAATGCATTGTGTGAACTGAAGGTGCGTTTTCTATGCTGCGCATAGCAGCAAACCCAACATCTGCTAAATGAACATTTGTAGAAACCTGCAATGGAAAGCCACGATGTTTTGATCTTAGAACAGCGCAATAGACTTTGTGACTGCATATCTCCAAGAGAAACACCCCTTTTAGTAACATATTTGCAACCTCCTTGAATAACCTTGTGGAGGGTGTCATCCTGATTGACAACAGGTAGGTATTTTAATATGATGTTCTTTATAGCATTGACCTGAGGGCTATAGGCAGTTGTAAACATAATATTGGAGGGAGAAATTTAATTTATTGCTGATGTTGTCAGATTCATACACAGCAGGTCATGGCGAGAAATTTTATTTACATGACCAAAACAGCTCCTAATATTCGATCTACTATAACCTCTGTCAGTGAGTCTCCTGTTAATGAGAAAACTCTCCGCAAAAAAATCATCATGAGTGGAGCATATTCCTTTAGCTTGAATGAACTTCCCCTTAGGGATGGCCCTAATTGTGTGTTTGGAGTGTGAACTCGTGGACAATAAAATAGTATTGCCTGCAGTTTTTTTGAGATGCAGTCTGGTGTGAACCCTGTCAAATGCAATATCACCACAAAGGACAACATCCAAAAATAAAATTTCCATAGATAGGTCACTACAAGTGAAGAGCAATGTAACATACCTGGCGGCGTCCTTGCATGGTGGTCCATCTCCCACTGTGCAAGAGCGCGCACTTGATCTCCAGTCCAGAATGTCTCTCTGGCTTCCCTCCTTGCTGTCTGTTTGTCTGTTTTGGCTGCATAGGGCGACGCCCACTGAACTTCCTGTTTCTTGTACCTGCTGCGGACACGCCCCTGTTGCACCTTCAGCCTATTGCTGTCCATCTTTGGGTATTTATACCACCTTCTGCCTCAAGATGGCGCCTGAGCATTGTGTCCTGTCAGTTGGCTTTTTGTCTCTGACATGCCAGGTCCTATCCTGTTTTCCTGCCTGTTTTCCAGTTCTGTGTCTGAACTGTGGTCTGTTCTTGTGAACACGCTTCTTGCCTGTTCTTTCGCCTTCTAAGGGCCGTATTCCTAGATCTGCCTGTCTGTGCCTTGCGGTATCTGTTCCCGTCTGAACAGAGTCCTGTTTGTGTCCCTGCCTTGCGGTATCTGTTCCTGTCTGAACTGAGTCCTGTCTATGTCTCCTGCCTTGCGGTGTCAGTTCCCGTGTCTGAACTGAGTCCTGTCTGTGTACTCTTGCCTGCTGCCTTTCCTGGAGGCTGTATTTCCAGGCCTGTCTGAACACGCTCCTAGCCTGTTCCTCCCGCCTTCTAGGGGCCGATTACCTAGATCCGTTCCTGTATCTTGTCTGTCCTGTCTGAACACGCTCCTTGCCTGTTCGTCCCGCCTCTCTGGGGGCCGTATTCCCAGACCCGCTCCTGTATCCCGCTGCAGTGTCGGTCTCTTTCGTACACTCAGTTCCAGTCTGAACTCTCTCCTATCCTTTACCTGTTTTGCCTCTATGTCCGTTCCTTTCCTTTTTCTGCAGAGTCTGAACTCGTACCTAACTCCTGCTTGTTGTCTCTGTACTCCCGTTTGTGAGTTTGTGGTCCACTTGCTACTTCACTGCAAATACCCTGTGGGTATCTGGCTCTGCCTTTCCCTTCCTGTCTGTTCCGTGTGAACAGAGCCCTGTCCGTCCTGCTCTGACCCTTTTGCTCACTGCTCCGGCAGCCTTGCTCCGCTCTGACCCTTTTGCTCACTGCTCCGGCAGCCTTGCTCCGCTCTGACCCTTTTGTTCACTGCTCCGGCAGTCCTGTCCTGCCCTGCTTCTGCCCGCTGCTCCGGCAGTCCTGTCCTGCCCTGCTTCTGCCCGCTGCTCCGGCAGTCCTGTCCTGCCCTGCTTCTGCCCGCTGCTCCGGCAGTCCTGTCCTGCCCTGCTTCTGCCCGCTGCTCCGGCAGTCCTGTCCTGCCCTGCTTGTGCTCGCTGCTCCTGCAGCCCCGTCCTGCTCTGTTCTTGCCCACCGCTTTGGGCGTTCCCTCTCTGCTGTGGTTGTCTACCGCATCTGCGGTTCTGTGACCCAGTCTGTACTGGGTCTTAACCTTTCTGTGCTCCAGCCCGTCCTTTCGGCCAGTACCTCCCTGCCTGTATCCACCCATCTGCATACCTGCCGTGTTTGCTTACATCCACCAGTCTGTGCCAGCCTAACCTGCCTGTTCCAGTAATCCCAGTGTGGGTCAACCCCCGTGTCCGGAGTTTGACCTGGAGTAGCACCTGGTCCCTCTGCCCGGTTTCTCCCTGGTGCACTGGCGTCGTATGCCGTCGTGCCACCTTGGTCGGATCGGCCAGATACTTAGTCACGCCCCTCCAGGCACTCTCCGGTCCATGGTCCAGTGGAACCACAACACCCGCACACGCCAGTCAGTCCGGGCGTGTGCATAACAAGCAAGTTCAATTCATTGGCATTGATGTAAGAAATGAAATTTTGATACGTGGACTAGTCACCCCACCAGACAAGGAGTGCATCGTCCACGTACCTACCATACCAGACAATGTGAGATTGAAATGGATTGTGGTCAGAAAATATAAAGAATTCCTCCCACCATGAAACGAACAAAATAGCTAATGAAGGAGAAAATTTAGAGCCCATCGGGGGTGCCCAAAATCTGAAGATAGAACTCTGAATTAAACATAAAACAATTATGTTGGAGATAGTGATGAGTGAGAATGCTCGCTACTGCTCGGTGCTCGCCCGAGCATCTCACCGCTCGAGATGCTCGGCGCTCGCCGAATATTTCCGGGGTTGCTCGGCGGGACCTCAGGTACCCACCCTGCATGTTTGGCTCTCTTTAGATCAACATGCAGGGATTGTCTGCCACACACTGTAATGCCGCAGCCATGGTGGTTGTGGCATTACAGTAATTGGCTGGCCACACAGCGTCATCAGTTTATATCAGACCTGGCGCCGCAGTGCTCGTCACAGTGTACTCCGCAATCAGGCTGTGTAGGGAGAGGTGCTGCTGAGCTAGGGAGAGATTTTTTTGTTTATTAGTTAGTGTAGGTATTCTACTAGATTCTCTACATATCCATCTCAACTAACAGTCCTTCTGAGGACTAATCCAGCTGCAGAGATATCTAGCTAGGCAGGCAGTCAGGATATATAGCAGACTGCACTGCACATACAAGAGGGTCCATTCCAGTTCTGTCTGCTGGTGCTTTTACAAATATTTGAAGAAATAGCCCCAGGTATCAGGGGCCAGGAATATTTTTTTTATGTTAATCCTGATTATTTGCTTAAAAAGCAATCCAGAGAACACCGTTTTTCTGCGACTAACTATTTAAAACTGTGTTTTGTCAGTCACATGGATCACATATAATTGCGCAGAAAATATTGCCATTTCTGGCCTCCATTGAAATTTTGTTGCAGTATGTCAGTGAACTTATTGACACGAACTCGGCGCTGTTAAAAATAGTTACCTACAGGCCAGCTATTTAAAACAGTGGTTTGTCCGTCACACGGATCACATATAATTGAGCTGAAAATGCTGCCATTTCTGGCCTCCATTAAAATTTTGTTTCAGTGTGTCAGTGAACTTATTGACATGAGGTCGGCGATGTTAAAAATAGTTACCTACAGGCCAGATATTTAAAACTGTGATTTGTCCGTCACACGGATCACATAGAATTGAGCTGAAAATATTGCCATTTCTGGCCTCCATTGAAATTTTGTTGCAGTGTGCCAGTGAACTTATTGACACCTGTTTGCTGTTAAAAATAGTTACCTACAGGCCAGCTATTTAAAACTGTGGTTTGTCCATCACACGGATCACATATAAGTTCGCTCCAAATTCAGCCATTTGTAGTGAGCGTGGAAGATATTGTCCTCCATTTAAAATGGGCAAGGCTCGTGGCAAGGGACGGGGAACTGGACGTGATGGTGATGGAGCATGCAGAGGCCGAGGTCGGGGGAAAGCTGAAATTGTGCCTTGACAAACACCCACATCTTCTCGCTCGACCATCCTGTCCCAATTAATAAGGGACCACAGAACACCACTATTGAACACAGAGCAGTGTGAAAAGGTTATTGGTTGGATAGCAGATAATGCTTCCAGTTACTTAGCCACCACCACCACCACCACCATCCTGTCTTCCACAAGGTCAAGTCTCAGTAGCCGTGAGTCTGGAGAGCATATTCCTCACCCTGATCTTCCTTCCTCCCACCGTGCCAAGTGCCCAGAGACAACTGATCCCACACTTCGACACTCTGAAAAGCTGTTCACTTTTCCATTTATAGATTTGGGCCTGTCGCCTGGTCCACTTAAAGAGGGGAAAGAGGAGATCGCATGTAGCGATGCCCAAACATTTGAGCAGCCAAGCTCATACGAAGGCGACTGTGGGAAAGTGTCACAAAAGGTGGACGATGATGAGACACAATTGCTAGAAAGTCAGGAAGAGGACCTGGGTGTGGAAGTGGAAGACGAGGTGGTGGATGATATGGTAACTGACCCAACCTGGCCGGAGGACATGCAGAGCGAGGACAGCAGCACAGAGGGGGAGGGAGGCAGAGCACCCCAACAAGCAGGAAGAAGCAGTGTGGTGGCCGCAGACAAAAGGGGGGCAACCGTTCCCCGTAACAGCAACATGACGGAAGTTGCCAGTACAACTGTTAGGTCTTCCCGAGTCTGGTTGTTTTTTAAAGACTCTGCCGATAACCCCAAAAAGGCCATTTGTACTACCTGCTAGGCAGGGGTATCAAAACTACCAGCCTGACCACCACCAGCATGATCAGGCACTAGGCAGCAAAGCACCCGACTTTGTGGGCCGAACCCCAGGGTCCAGGAACAGTATCTGCAGGTGACACCACTTCTTCTTCCGCTGTTGTACGTGCAAGCCAATCCCCTGTCCATGGTGCATGTGAAGATGCCTCCTGCCTTGCACCTGTCGTTGCACACTCTCAAGTAGCAGCATCAGGAAGCACGTCCTTGTCCCAGCGCAGCATTCAGTTGTTCATACCCCAGTCCTTGGAAAGTAAAAACACCCCACAGGGGACACTACTAAATTCCCACATTTCGCGACTGCTTGCGCTCGAAATGTTGCCTTTTAGGTTCGTGGAGACGGAAGCTTTCCGGAACCTGATGGTGGCGGCCGTCCCTCGGTACTCTGTCCCCAGCCGCCACTATTTCTCCCGGTGTGCCGTCCCCGCATTACACAAGCACGTGTCCCACAACATTAGCCGTGCCCTCAACAATGCAGTTACTGGGAAAGTCAGCCTAACCACGGACACTTGTGGGCAGGGATGGTACATCTCGCTGACGGCACACTGGGTTAACATAGTGGAAGCCAGGACCCAGTCGGACTTTGGGGCGGAACACATCCTCCCGACACCGAGGATTGTGGGCCCTAGGTCAATCAGGTTTGCCCCCACAGTCTACAGCTCCTGCAACTCATCCTCCTCAGCCTCCTCCTCCTCTTCAGCCTCCATCTCCGAAATGACCACATCAGTCACAAGCTGAAAACACTGCCTCAGCCAAGCGGCAACAGGCTGTGCTGAAGCTAATATGCTTAGATGACAAACAGCACAATGCAGAAGAGTAGTGGACATCTCTGAAAGAGCAGGCAGATCTGTGGCTGACACCGCTGAACCTACAGCCAGGCATGGTGGTGTGTGACAATGGCCGGGACCTGGTGGCAGCTCTGAGGTGAGGCGAGCTCACACATGTACCATGCCTGGCCCATGTGCTTAACCTTGTGGCTCAGCGGTTTCTCAAAACCTACCTGGAGCTGCCAGATCTGCTTGTCAAAGTACGCCGCCTATGTGCCCATTTTAGAAAATCAACTACAGCTTCTGCTGCCCTTGCCGTACTTCAGCAGCGTTTGCAGCTTCTGGCTAATAGACTGGTGTGTGATGTTCCCACGCGTTGGAACTCTACACTGCAGATGTTGGGAAGGATTTGTGAGCATGGAGGGCAGTTGTTGACTACCAGCATCAACAAGGCCGTCGGTATTCAGTTCAGACTCCACACATAAGACTTCAGGAGTGGACATGGATTTCAGACATATGTTCCAAGCTCCAAAACTTTGAGGACACTACCAAGATGGTGAGCAGCGATGATGCTGTAATCAATCACCATCCCGCTTCTCTGTCTTCTCAAATGCTCTCTGCTCACAATCAAAGAGGATGCATTGCAGGCGGAGCACGATGAGATGGAGCAAGGAACCATGCAGGGTGATTATACACAGCCCAGCCTCATCTCATCACAATGTGGATTAGGTGACAATGAGGAACAGGAGGAGGAGGGAGAACAGGAGCTAGTTTCATGCGCTATAGACGGTACTATCTGTACAACTGTCATATCGTCTGCTCAGCGTGGATGGCCTGAGGACAGGGAGGAGGAGTAGGTGGAAGAGGAGGAGGAGGAGGAGGAGAAGAGCATGGTCAGTTTTTCTCTTGGTGAGGGCATGGAAGTCTTGCCTGTTAGCAGTCTGGCACGCATGGCTGAGTTTATGTTACTCTGCCTTTCCGTGACCCTCACGTTCTCAAAATTTTTGGTGACAGTCATTAATAGACCCACGCTACAAGGTGAACTTTATATCTCTTATTCCTGAGGCGGCAAGGCCTACAAAAATGAGGCAGTACGAGAAGGCCCTTGTTGCGGAACTATTAAAAAAATTCCCATCTGAAAATACTGGCGGCGAGGTCAAAGTTCGTTGGACAACCAAGGAGTACAGGCGAGAGAGACACAACTCCAATCCAGCAGAGGCAGGGGAACACCGTCAAAGTTCTGGGACAGACCCTCCCATTGCACAGGCCCTGAGGCATGGGGTACTCTCACAAGTAGTGCAAAGTTTGGGAAGATGCTGAGGGAGTACCTTGCTGACCGTACCAACGTCCGCCTTGATTCCTCTGTGCCTAATAATTATTGGGTATCCAAGCTGGACACGTGGAATGAACTGGCTCTCTACGCCTTGGAGGTCCTGGCCTGCCCTGCTGATAGCGTCTAATCAGAGTGGGTTTTTAGTGCCGCTGGTGGAATTATAACTGATAAGTGCATCCGCCTGTCAACTGAAAATGCTCACAGGCTGACTCTTATAAAAATGAACAAGGGCTGGATTGGGCCAGACTTCTCAACAGCACCGAATGATAGCGCAACATAAACTCAAATCCAGTGTCTTTTTTTGGGAGGTGTATTCTAATGCACCTTTTCACACCCACACATAGGTATACGGTTCCTGATTTTGGCTATTTGCTATTGTCTCCCTCCTTCTCCTTATCCTCATCCTCCACCACCATATCACCAGGGTGACCATGGTCCGTGGTGCAACACCCACATAATTTTTTTAAAGGGTGTTTATGATGCCCGCAAAAAAATTTTTTTATACAATATGTTCATGTATACCACCCAGGGGTAATTGTTTGTCAGCCAATACACTTAGTGCATGGGCATTACAAGTATAGGAGACCCGCTCTTTTCTAATGGGAACAATTTTTTATGAGCCCTCCTGCACGTCTTTTCCAAGCTACATTGGAGTGCCTCCCAATTTTTGGCAGCCCTTGCATTCACTACATAGGCCAACACTATGATAGACCCACTTCCTAATAAGAAGAACATTGTTTTCAGGAGGCCCTCTGACCTCCTCGTCTCTTCCAAGGGGCATTGGAGTGCCTCCAATTTTTTGGTAACCCTTGCATTCACTGCATAGGCCAACACTATGGGAGACCCACTTCCTAATAACGGGAACATTTTTTCATGAAGCCCGCTACGTCTCTTCCAAGGGACATTTGAGTGCCTCCAAATTTTTGGCAACCCTTGCATTCACTGCATAGGCAAACACAATGGGAGACCCACTTCCTAATAATGAGAACATTTTTTCATGAGGCCCTCTACGTCTCTTCCAAGGGGCATTGGAGTGCCTCCCAATTTTTGGCAACCCTTGCATTCACTGCATAGGCAAACAGTATGGTAGACCCACTTCCTAATAATGGGAACATTGTTTTCAGGAGGCCCTCTGACCTCCATGTCTCTTCCAAGGGGCATTGGAGTGCCTCCCAATTTTTGGCAGCCCTTGCATTCACTGCATAAGCCAACACTATGGGAGACCCACTTCCTAATAATGAGAACATTTTTTCATGAGGCCCTCTACGTCTCTTCCAAGGGGCATTGGAGTGCCTCCCAATTTTTGGCAACCCTTGCATTCACTGCATAGGCGAACAGTATGGTAGACCCACTTCCTAATAATGGGAACATTGTTTTCAGGAGGACCTCCTCTAAGTCTCTTCAAAGGGGTATTATGGTGCGCCCAAATTTTCTAAGGGGTATTGGGGTGCATCAAAATTTTGGGCAGACCTGCCACTCACTGCATACGCAATAACAGTATAGGAGACCCACTCTTTAGTAATGTGAACAACAAAGCATAGCCGGCTGATGGCTCTCTAAGAATAGTGAGGGCCCACTGCTGGCCCTTTAAGAATAGTAAAGGCCGCCTGATAGCCCTATAAAAATAGGCTTTGTGACTTTCAGAGTCCCTCCTTCATAAATGAAACAGGATGTGTCTGATCATGTTTCACACAACACATGGCCAGATAAGGTTGTAAAATGTTAAAATGGCATTTACTGGTGAATGCATTTGTCACGGTTGAAAGCAATGCAAAAAAGAAAAAACGCATCAAAAACGCTACGTGTGAACATAGCCCAAGGTGTGGAGGAGCATTTTTGTTTTTGGTCATTTATTTTGCCTTAAACACAAGTCTTTACCCTGGAAAGGAAGTTCCTTAACATAGTTCCCAGGAAAATCCATTTTGGTTTTGTTTTTGTATGTTTTATTGTGAGTCCTTAAAAGTGGCGTAATACCTCTGACAACGTTGTTGACAGCAGTGACCTGGGACTCAGAAATACTTTCAGGGGTCTTCCCCATGCTGTTCCCATGTCATTTGAGCACTGTTCCCATCAATTTGGGCAATTTTTAGGCCCTCTGCAGACCGCCGGGGGGAGTCGCCTGAAAAATGCTTGCGTTTCCCATAGACTTACATTGGGGTCGTTGTTATGGTTGAGCACCTGAGCATTCCAATTTGCTCGACCCGAGCATCGAGCACCCGAGCATTTTAGTGCTCGCCCATCACTAGTTGGAGAAGATAATTGAGTGATGTCAGAATAAATTGCTTTAACGGGGAAGAATACGTTGTATATTTATCCAAATGATATTTTATGGCCAAAATTGCTAGATGGTGAGGTATCGAAGAATACAGATTAATGACGTTGCATGTGGAAAAAAAAATAACTAGGTTGCCATTTAAATTTGTCAAAGATTTTCAAAACGGTGTAAGTATCCATAAGACAACCCAGGGTCCAAGAAATGAGAGGCTGTAAGTGGTTGTCAAGCCATTCACTCAAATTCTCATCGAGCGAACCAATGCCCGATATAATCGGGCGAAGTGGAGGGGGAAAGGACTCCTTATGCAGCTTGGGAAGACCATGAAAAATTGGTATAATAGGGTGGTCAGGCAATAGCCATCTAGAAATTTTATTGTTGAACACACCCATTATGAGACCGTCATTTACAATTTGCGATAATTCTACTTTAAATGCAATGGTAGGATCTGACCATAAAATTTTGTAGGTAGAAGGATCACGTAAAATATTCCAAACCATATTACAATAGAGGGTAGAATCAAGAATAGTAATGCAGCCGCCCTTATCAGACTAACGTATGACAATGTTTGGATTAGCTCGTAGCTCCTGAACAGCTTTAAACTGACTGGCAGTGAAATTACTGGAAACTTGGGTAGAACACGTTTCTTTATGTCAATTTCTGAGGTCTCTCTCCACCAAACTTTGGAAAAGGTCCAAACAAGGGGCCCTAGATTGAAGCGGGTAATAAGAGGGATTATATGGAGTGACAGTAATGTCACTGTCTTGGACTTTGTGGAGACCAACTGATTCATCCTGTAAGAAAGTAAGGATTAATAGTGCACTTTGTTCAGAAAGCATAAGAGAAGCATTATTGGTACAGGGAGTTGGTATATTGTCCATTGATTCAGGAGAATTATTGGATTGTTCTGAAAAAAAATGCTTCTTAACCGTGAGTAATCTCGAACATTTGTTGACGTCCCAGATGGTGTTGAAAAGGTTAAATTTCTTTGCAGGAACATAATTTAATCCTTTGGCCAAAACGTTAATTTGTATGTCAGAAAGAATGGTGGGAGTTAGTATAATGACACTTTGCAAATTCTTTTCTAATGAAAGAAGCGGCATCTTCTCTCCCTCACAGGATATGTTCTCCAATCTCCTGTGTCTGGCTCTCCTGCCACCCTTCGTCACCCTATTGCGTTTTTTGGCACATAGGAATGTGCCTGATGTCTAGAATCAGCACTGGAACACGATGTATCAGTTCCACGGTCGGAGATGTTATACTCTGCCGATGAAAATGAGACTGATTTATTGCCTCCAAATTCACGGCGTTTGTGCCCCATGCGATGCGTTTTCTTAGGATTGGTTTGAGAGGGTCATCCACATTATTCCTGGACAACGTGTAAGTTTTGGCATATTTATAGTCAATTAAATCTCTGTGGAATTTAGACTCTTTGGTTTTGGTGATTAAATCCTCTAAGGATTTTAGGTTGTCCATCATCCTTTTATTAAGTTGATTATAGTCGGGAGTATCCAGTGATTTGTTAACTTCACCTTGGATTTTTTCAATACTAATTTTCAGTTCACCAAGCCTGACTTCCTCGTAAGAAACAATTAACTCCATCAGCTTTAATGAACATTGGGTCAAAATAGCATTCCATTCATTCATAAATTGATCTGAAAATATATGTGGGAGATTTTTTTAAACGTAAACCCCTGGGAACCATTTTTTCTCCACATACTTTTTTATAGTATTGCGGTCCCAGCAAGTACAAAGTTTCTGGCTTGAAAGCTTCTCTAATTTGGAGAACATATCTTTCAATTCTGGAGACTGGCTGAGATGAGATGAGATTTTTTTTTACCTTTATTTTTATTGTTTTTTTCTAACCCCTGTTCCAGCATATCTATCACATTGTCTTTATGAATTCATAACACACTGACTCTTTCCTGCGATCTTGTTCATAACAACTGATTCATATGTCATCTGCTCATTTGGTTATTAATTCTATTATTTGCACATATTGAGTTTCTATATTTTGAGTGGAAATTTATATACTGGTTATATAGGGAAAATATATATTCTTGTACCGTGTTAGCCAGTAAATAGAAAAATATTTAGATTTGAGAGTCCTCAGTGGTTGATACCTTTTAATGGCTAACTGAAAAGATGGTAAAAAATTGCAAGCTTTCGAGACTACTCAGGACTCTTCATCAGGCTAGTATAACACAAAATCTGAAGAGTCACATATTTATACACAATAAGACAAAAAAAAAATAGTTAAGACAGGTGATGAAAAGCAGAGTTATTATGGAAGAAATAAACAGTTCTGACTATAAATATTTTAGCAGTTAATAGATAAGGAGTGTGAAGGTTTTATTGTCCTGTGTCCAGTGTTGTGATGACCTCACAGGTCTGAGAGTCTGAGGAGCACATTCCTTAGTTGATGTAGAATGACATAAATCCATGCGACACATTCATTCCTGCTCTGAAAGTGTTAAAGGTCATCATCAGTTTATATTCTGAGACTCTTCTTTCTCTTTGAGATTTGAAATTACCTTTTAATACTAGTAATTTCATATCTTTTATGCTGTGATCAGGGGAACAAAAATGCTTGGCTACAGGCAGATCTATTCTTCTTTCTTTTATTGTGTGGCGATGATGATTCACCCTTGTTCTAAGTTTTTGCCCTGTCTCCCCTACATAAAGACCCCCAGCTGGACATTTGGTGCATATAATTAAGTACACTACATTAGATGTGATACAGCTGAACGTACCAGGGATCTTATAGTCCTGATGTGAATTGGGGATCTTTATCTTGTCTGTGATCGTTATACATGGACAGGTTTTACATTTTTTCTGGTTGCAAGGAAAGGTTCCTGTAGCTGGTGGAGATGACAGGGAGCTTCTGACAATGATGCTTCTTAGATTTGGGGGCTGCCTGAAACACAGAAGTGGGGGGGTCTGGAAATATGGATTGTAATCGGGCATCTTTTTGTAGTAGGGGTTGTAGTTTCCGTGCAGCTCTTCTTAGCGCCTCCAGATTTGGATTGTAGGTGACTACTAGAGGCACCCGGTTGCTTTCTTGTTTAGTTTTGTAATGTAGGAGATGATTCCTCGATATTCTGGTGGCTCTTGTAATCTGGCTCTCAATTGTTCTCGGATGGTAGCCCTGTTTCAAAAAGGTCTTTCTGAGGCCATCAAGGTGTTTGTCTCTATCCATATGGTTGGAAAATATCCGATTGTATCTGATGGCTTGGCTGTAAACAATAGAGTTTTTTATGTGTTTTGGATGGAAACTGTCCCATTTAAGGTATGTAGGACGGTCGATTGGTTTCCGGTACAAGGATGTCTCTATTTCATTGTTCTGTAGCTTGATGATGGTGTCCAAAAAGTTAATTTCAGTACAGGAGTAGTTGAGTGTTAGGTTGATGGTGGGATGAAATTGATTAAAGTGTTCATGGAACGTCTTTAGCTGTTGCTCAGACCCCGTCCAGATGATTAAAATATCGTCAATGAAACGATAGTAGGCCAGAGGCCTGATGGGACATGAGGACAAAAAGTCACTTTCAAGCTTGGCCATGAAAAGATTTGCGTACTGTGGAGCCATTTTACTTCCCATAGCTGTACCAGTTTCCTGTAGATATATGTTGTTATCAAATTCAAAGTAATTGTGGGTGAGGATGAATTCTGTAAGTTTGACCACAGAATCAGCAACAATTCCTGTATTTTCTATGAAGAATTTGCAGGCATTTAGTCCATCCTTGTGTGGGATATTAGAATACAAAGATTCCACATCCATGGTGGCCAGGATGGTTCCTTCTGGTAGAGGACCTACTGCTGCTAGTTTATTTAGTAGATCTGTCGTGTCCTGAATGTAGCTGGGTGTACTCTTTACCAGGGGTTTAAGAACACACTCTACCCATCCATAAACTTGCTCAGTAAGGGTGCCCACACATGAAATAATTGGTCTTCCTGGATTTCCAGATTTGTGGATTTTGGAGAGCATATAGAATGTCCCAATTCTTGGACTCTCTGGTATCAGGTCATCGGCTCTTATGGATTCGTCAGGCAGACACGATACCAAGTTGTTTAGTTCCTTGTAATAGTCCTGTGTAGGATCAGACTCCATTTTTTTGTAGTAGCGCGTGTCCACCAGTTGTCTGTTTGCTTCCTTCATGTAGTCTGATGTGTTCATCATGACTATTGCACCACCCTTGTCAGCAGGTTTAATGATGATTTCTTTGTTGGTTTTCAAAGATTGTATGGCCTTTCTCTCCTGGGCACTGATGTTGGATGCTTGTCTCCTGTTTGTGTCTAAGATGGTGGATTTTATCACATGTCTGAAGGAGTCTATATATGTATCCAAATGAGGGTTTCGTCCAGGTGGAGGTGTCCAATCTGACCTCTACTTGGTTGTCAAAATCCCTTTTCCTTCAGTTAGGGTGGGTTCTGAATCTTCTGTAGCATTGAAGTATTCCCTCAGGCGCAGTCTCCTGAAATAATTTTCCATATCACTACAGAGTTCAGTTTTATCTAGGGCCTTAGTAGGACAAAATGAGAGTCCTCTAGAAAGCATGGTCAGCTCCACTTTGTTTGGTGTATAATCTGAGAGATTGATGACACAGTTAGATGCTTCTGTGTCTGGAATGGAGTGGTTGTCCAAATTGTCAGGTTTTGGCTTTGTTTTGTAACTGTTTGTATAGCGTCCTGAGTTTAGGCGCAATCTGTGCAGCTTCTTTTCCTTGTTATAAATCAGAAGGGTCCGTAGTTTGTTATAGTATTGCTGCAATTTTTGCTCTGTGTTTTCTGTGTTTTCCTCCGAGTTTCAAATTGCCCTTGGACTTTACTCTTGATGCTCTAGAAGACATTTAAAAGGTGGTTCCTTAGTCTCTCAGAAGTCCTGTGACAAAGGTTTTGTGCATAACGAGTATTGTAGGTATGAAGAATTGGGTTTGAAATCCAGAGTCCTTTGGGAATTAGATTCTCCTTTTTGCATTTAGATAAGAAAAAAATGTCGCTGTCCAATTGTGCACGTTTCTTCAGAAGTGGCTTAAGTTCCATGACGATGCGGTACATTCTGGTATCCTCCATTTTGATATAGGGAAAATATATATTCTTGTATCGTGTTAGCCAGTAAATAGAAAAATATTTAGATTTGAGAGTCCTCAGTGGTTGATACCTTTTAATGGCTAACTGAAAAGATGGTAACAAATTGCAAGCTTTCAAGACTACTCAGGTCTCTTCATCAGGCTAGTATAACACAAAATCTGAAGAGTCACATATTTATACACAATAAGTCACACAAGAGAAAATAAAAAATAAAAAAAAAATAGGTAAGACAGGTGATGAAAAGCAGAGTTATTATGGAAGAAATAAACAGTTCTGACTATAAATATTTTAGCAGTTAATAGATAAGGAGTGTGAAGGTTTTATTGTCCTGTGTCCAGTGTTGTGATGACCTCACAGGTCTGAGAGTCTGAGGAGCACATTCCTTAGTTGATGTAGAATGACATAAATCCATGCGACACATTCATTCCTGCTCTGAAAGTGTTAAAGGTCATCATCAGTTTATATTCTGAGACTCTTCTTTCTCTTTGAGATTTGAAATTACCTTTTAATACTAGTAATTTCATATCTTTTATGCTGTGATCAGGGGAACAAAAATGCTTGGCTACAGGCAGATCTATTCTTCTTTCTTTTATTGTGTGGCGATGATGATTCACCCTTGTTCTAAGTTTTTGCCCTGTCTCCCCTACATAAAGACCCCCAGCTGGACATTTGGTGCATGTAACTAGAAGCTAGGTCTCATGGATGAGCGTGTTTGTTGTGCTCCTGCAGCAGGCACAGTTTCACCAGGCACATGGTCTCGAAATCTGAGTGCACCATCAGCAACTTGTCCACTTCCCTGTCCCTTACCGCATGTCTAGTTTTACTAGAGAAAGGACAGTTTGTGGCCCTGAAAAGGACTTTTGTTTGAATGGTGCAGCAGCAGTGTACAATAGCAATTAAACACTACCTATATGCCTACTCTAATCTAAGCTCTCCCTCCTAGATCAACTCTCCCTGAACTGCTTCCTGAAGACAGTGTGCCGAGGATCGCCTCACCAGGTCTTATATAAGACCCAAAGATGTGATGCGGGTGGCCAATCACAGTAATGCCAGTAGCCAACATGGCTATGGCATTATCGTACATGGCGGGTAATCCCGCATGTTCACTGGTTATCTAACAGCAGCAAAACATGTGTGGCGGGGACTCGAGCATGGCACTTGAACACCTGCGATACTCGATCAAGTAAAGAGCGTACCCAAGCACCCGATGCTCGATCAAGTATCGAGAACACTCGCTCATCACTAGAAGCCAGGACAGTAAGTATTCCAATACATTTTGATATACCATGCTTTTTTTCTGTTCCTGTGTTAACATATATTAACTTGATGGATAACAAAAGTGTGATGCTGAGTCAGTTTTCACGGCCAGGCCGTGAGACGGGGTAGTCAAGGAATCCGAACTCAAAGCCAGGAGGGTACGTCATAAACAGAGGGAAGAGGCAAAGGCGTAGTCAGGTAGCGTACCATTGGTCAGAATACCAGGAGGAAGCAGATCAGAGCAGAAGGGGTTAAACAGACGGATGGTCAGAAAAAGGTCCAAGGTCAGGCAGCAGAAGATCAATAAACAGAAAGCAAGGCACAGAGCACAAACCACACACTAGCTGAATGTACGTCTGGCAGAGATCTGGGACAAACAGCTCAGTTAAGTAGCCAGGCATTCACATGGGATAATGAACACCTGAAGATAGCCATTGCCTCCCAGTCTCAGATTGGACAGCTGAGATGTCAATCACCACACTGACAGCTATTGCACGCCCCTGTACCAGATAGGATGGTCGAGTTGTCAATCACAGTACTGACAGCCCCAGCACGCCCCTGTACAAGATTGGGCGGCTGAGCTGTCAGTAATTGCGTCCCAGACATAGTGGGGGGTGGAACCGTGACAAAAAGGACATTTTTGGGCTTTTGTCAGCTTAATGTAACCATATAGATACACTGAGGGCCCGATTCATTAAGACTGTCATTTGCAGTGATTCATTATCTAAGGTAATAGCATGATGTTTCCTTTATATCAGATATATCATCTGCATAGAGCATCCTGGCATGGTGACATTGAAGCCATAGAATGATTAGAGTACACAAATAGGGATCTCTGCAGCTTGTTTTGCCCTTTTGTCTGCCCTACTTCACAATGGCTGCGGGGACATTGTGTGCCGCGTACGCGCCTCTCGCTCTCTCCCTCACTTTCCAGATGCTGCTTCATCCGACTGCGACATGGTCGCACTCTGGTGATGTACATCCGGTGGTGGAGGCGATGGCGGGTTGTGCGCGGGTACGGCGCCCGGTAATTAGAGAGTCCTTCTTGGTAAGTCGATTCAGCTGTTGTGGCCCTATTTAAAGCCTACACAGCCTTTCCACCTTACTCCCTGATGAAGCAGAAGCGAAACGCGCATTGGAGTAGGTGGAGGGGGATGTGGTGTGCCTCACAGGTCGGTATTCTACCGGTGCTTGGAATCAATTCAATTAATTGTTTCATACCTGATGTACCTGGGCTCATGCAAGAGATGATCCTTTGCCCAACATTTGAATAGGGTTAAAAGGCCTTTTTTGGTCAGTGCAATGTGTGATAAGATTAGGTATAAATTTGATACAGGAGTTGGCGACCTTTGGGCATGTGCAATATACAGGTGCATCTCACTAAATTAGAATATCATCAAAAAGTTAATTTATTTCAGTTCTTCAATACAAAAAGTGAAACTTATATATTATATAGAGTCATTACAAACAGAGTGATCTATTTCAAGTGTTTATTTCTGTTAATGTTAATGATTATGGCTTACAGCCAATAAAAACACAAAAGTCATTATCTCAGTAAATTAGAATACTTTATAACAAAAGCTTAAAAAATGTTTTTAAAATCCGAAATGTTGGCCTACTGAAATGTATGTTCAGTAAATGCACTCAATACTTGGTCGGGGCTCTTTTTGCATCAATTACTGCATCAATGCGGTGTCGCATGGAGGCGATCAGCCTGTGGCACCGCTGAGGTGTTATGGAAGCCCAGTTTGCTTTGATAGCAGCCTTCAGCTCGTCCACATTGTTGGGTCTGGTGTCTCTCATCTTCCTCTTGACAATACCCCATAGATTCTCTATGGGGTTAAGGTCAGGCGAGCTTGCTGGCCAATCAAGAACAGTGATACTGAAGTTTTTACACCAGGTATTGGTACTTTTGGCAGTGTGGACAGGTGCCAAGTCCTGCCGGAGAATGAAATTTCCATCTCCAAAAAGCTTATCGGCAGAGGGAAGCATGAAGTGCTCTAAAACTTCCTGGTAGACGGCTGTGCTGACTTTGGTCTTGATAAAACACAGTGGACCTACACCAGCAGATGACATGGCTCCCCAAGCCATCTCTGGAAACTTCAAACTAGACCTCAAGCGGCTTGGACTGTGTGCCTCTCCACTCTTCTTCCAGCCTCTAGGACCTTGATTTCCAAATGAAAATTGGAACTCTGGGACCTTGTGGAGTGTGTCAATGACTGCCTTTTGGACATCTGTCAAGTCAGCAGTCTTCCCCATGATTGTGGAGCCTACTGAAACAGACTAAGGGACCTTTTTAAACGCTTAGGAAGCTTTTGCAGGAGTTTTTTGTTAATTATTTTAATTTACTAAGATAATTTCTTTAGTGTTTTCATTGGCTGGAAGCCTTAATCATCAACATTAACGGAAATAAACACGGGAAATAGATCACTCGGTTTGTAATGACTCTATGTAATATATGCGTTTCACTTTTTGTATTGAAGAACTGAAATAAATTTACTTTTTGATGATATTCTAATTTAGTGAGATGCACCTGTATGTTTAATTTGGGTTCAGCTGTGTTTGCAACATTTCCCTGATTCCTTTATGGATAAAGAATGTAAAAATGATGTTTCAGCTACCCTCATAGACTTATAGACCAATAATTATGATCAAATAACATTGCACATTTGATAACTGGCCAGGTAGGCAGTCACTGTGATCATAGATCTGTATATTGGTCATTTTCATGTGACCATGCACACTTGCACTTTAAGGCTATGTGCCCACGATGCAGAAAGAAGCAGAAAATTTCTGCAGCATTTCTGCATCTCAATGGCAGAAAAAACGCATGCAGATTGTGCATGCGTTTTTCCTGCCAAATACATGCGGATTTGAAGCGTTATTCACATGCGTTTCCGCATGCGGATTGACAAGCGCTTTCTAGGCGATTTTAGCATCACTTGGAAAGTGCTTGACAACTAGGTCACACTATATAAATCCATGCAAACAGCATGGATTTATATAGTGTGACCGTAAAAGAATGTTTAAAAATAAAAAAATAAACCTATACTTACCTTCCGATGGCCCGGCGTGTGTTGCTGCGCTCCTTCCTGGCTGCCAGCTGATCGCGGGACACTGCACTGAAGGGCCTGCGGTCACATGACTGTGACATCACCGCAGGTCCTTCAGTCCTGCCCGCAAGCACAGGGAAGGAGACCGGGGGCCGTCGGAAGGTGAATATAATCTTTATTTTTTAATTTATTCTTTTTTTTACAGGTACAATGGTACCCAGGTCTGGATGAGAGTCTCCTCTTATCCAGAACTGGGTACCATCCGCACATTGAAACGCATATAATCCGTAAGTACAAATGTACTGACACGGATTATGTGCGTCTCAATGCAAGTCAATGGCGGCGATTACGCCGTGCTTCCGCAAAATTAATGGACATGCTGCGTATGGGCATTGAAAGTGCGGAATTGCATAGGGGACCATGGCAGAAGGCTTACCATGCGTTTATCATGCGTTTACGCTGCGGAAATTTCCGCACCAAAAACGCATGAAATACGCATCGTGAGCACACAGCCTTAATCTGATGTTTTTTTGTGTAATGAAATCATGAATATAATGTCTTTATTTTCTTACAACTCTAGTGACATCCTTGCATCTTTGTTTTTGGGCCTGGTATATACAAATATTTGTGGCTCATCCATCCCCCTCCATTTTTGTGATTTTATTATCTCTTTTTCTTCTTTTTTTTCACAAACCTTTGTTTTTTAATCATGTGTTTTTATGATAATTGTGTTCAATAAAAAATATATTTTTTAATCATAGTTATTTGCCTAATTTTGAGTAATTTATATATAGGGTGTCATTTGTGGTGAGCCTTCTCTACCTGTAGCTCACTAATATGATGTAGACAAGGCCTAATGCAGCTTTTAGATGGGTAAATAATTGAGTTTTCAACTGTCAAGCCATCTAAACAGGCCAGCAAAACACTTGTTTGTCAGGTGTGATTATGTTTCAGCCTGTTTAAAAATTATAGTTCTTGGCTTCACATCGTCTTGTGTAAACGGGACACGGGCTGCTGAGAACAATGATGTCCTTTGTGCACAGAACAATCGTATTAGCTGTCGTCGGCCAACCAACTTGCATGTAGCTGATCACTGCAGTCAAATTATGTAAACTCAGCATAACAAAAAATTCTAGTCTTTTCTGTACATGCTAGAAAAATTATAGAAGTAGAAAAAGAAGTATATGCTATATCTGTGCACACAAGTCCCTGGTCTGTGGCCAAAACTGTTCTCATCTATTTGATCCATCCTCCAGGGCAGCATCACAGGGGAGGAGGGGGGGAGTAAGGTAGCCGGAAATGCAGAAAGACCACCAACAACAAGAAGGGAAAGACAGGGCATATAGAAAAGAGCGTAACATCGAATAAAGCTTAAGAATGTACCTCATCCCAGATTTCTCCATTGAAACATGGATTCTGCTCATCACACTGCTGGCACTTCTCACTTGGTAAGATTCCCATCCTTCACTCTCTCTTTATATGAAGTGGTTTGTCTGTTCTTTCAATATAATAGGAGAAAGATAATGGCTTTACATCCATGAACCTGAATGTACGTATTCTTCATTAATGGATGGGACATATTTACCATAAACATTCCTGTTGCCTCCTATTCCTAAGATCAAAAAACATCACAGAAAAAGATAAAGCCTTAGCAACACCATGTCAGGTTACCTATGCACTAGCAAGATGCAGCAAGCCTCCATGATAAAGGCAGGAGGAGCACATGTGCAAAATACTGATGCGACAGCCACTCACTAACCTACCAATTCATGGAGGGGGTGGCTGTGTAGTATTATACATGCACACAGATGGAGCTTGCATAGGGCACAAGTCACACAGATACGTGTGATGCACAGTGTCTGACTTACAGCCTATTGATGACACCCACACTATTAGATCAGGCGAGCTGCTCAGCATTATATAAGCGCACCAACACAGGACAGATGCACCAAATAACCAAGCCAGCACTAAAAGGGGCCTGGCTGCTTCCTGTGCAAAAAACATGAAAAATAGTATATAAATATATATTTATACATACATATATAGTGCTGAGCAGCACGCTTAATCTAATAGTATGGGTGTCATGTGCTGCCCCCACCTTTATCATGGGGGTCTGCTGCATCTTGCTAGTGCATTGGTAATCTGACCTGGTGTTGCCAAGGCTTTATCTTTTTCTGTGATGTTTTTTGTGAAATTTTGCCCCACGGTTGCTATTCCTAAAATCAGCAGTAGGTACCGAGCCTAAACATGTACTATGTTACCACATTACTGCACATCATGTTCTGTTAAATGAACACCCTTTAATAAAATATTAACTAGAAGGTAAGATGGGGAATATGTAGACCTCTATTCATCATTTAGTTTCTCCACGATTCTGCAGTAATTTGCTCCTTTTTAGTGAGTTTAGTATTTGCACCTTATTGTCTATGCTTTTTTTGCCATTTTTTTTAGTTATTTTTCTTTTTAAAGTTTTTTTTTATTCTTTCTTAAAAACTTTGCTTCTTTAGATGTTTTAGGCTATGTGCCCACGATGCGCCCACAAAAATTTCCGCTTCATTTCTGCATGTCTTTGACAGTAAAAACGCGTGCGGATTTTTGCACGCGTTTTTGACATGCGGATTTGCCATGCATTTTTCTAATGCATTGAGTAGGCAATTCCGCATGCGTAAACGCACAAATAATGGACATGCTGCGGATTTTTCCGCACATAAAATCCGCTGCGAAAATTCCGCAGCATGGGCACAGGACATGCTGATTGTCATTGGGGAACATGAGGCACGTATTACCAAGCGTTTTTCAAGCGTTTCGCAGCAGAAATTCCGCAGCAAAAATGCTTGAAAAACGCATCGTCTGCACATAGCCTTAGACAGATTCATGGAATGTGACTTGATGCATTTTTTTTCTTTTTTGGAGTAAGATTTCTGAAGGAGATTAAGATTTAATGCATTTTAGATTTGCAACTGTTGGTGCTAAAAAGTTGGAAAAACTGGTTTAAGAAAAAAAAATGTGATTGTGCACTAAATTCATGAACCTTGTACACCATCAATCCCAAATGATGAATTGGGCATATAGTTTTTATAACCAGCACAGTGTATTAACCAATAGCTTAAGTGCTCCGTTCTCACGATGATCTTTTGATGAGTGAGTTTTTGATGTTGCAGATTGACTGCAGTGACCCCAAGCGAAAAACCAGCTGCCTACATCCCCACCAATATCCAGTAGAACAAATAAAAGACACTAACACGAATTGATGGGTGAAGGTCGGTCACAGCTTTACTCATTAATATATATTTTTATAGTACAATAACAAGGAAGGCACTTAAAACTTTAGAAGAGCTGGACTAGTAGCCAAATGCCCTTCAACAGGCCAGTCAGCCTACATAGTCAAAACATTCCGGTGCTTCATTTTTTGGATTAAACACCTAAGGAGGATCCTGTGTAATTCTACACAAGAGCTACTACCTCTGGCACCAAGGGGACAATTAAGCTGTTGCAGAGACACAGGCTGGCTGCAGGGATGTGTGTGTGTGTGATTGGTGCAGAGACACAGGCTGGCTGCAGGGATGTGTGGGTGTGATTGGTGCAGAGGCACAGGCTGGTGCAGGCTGGCTGCAGGGATGCGAGTGTGTGATTGGTGCAGAGGCACAGGCTGGCTGCAGGGATGTGTGGGTGTGATTGGTGCAGAGGCACAGGCTGGTGCAGGCTGGCTGCAGGGATGCGAGTGTGTGATTGGTGCAGAGGCACTGGCTGGCTGCAGGGATGTGTGGGTGTGATTGGTGCAGAGGCACAGGCTGGTGCAGGCTGGCTGCAGGGATGCGAGTGTGTGATTGGTGCAAAGGCACTGGCTGGCTGCAGGGATGTGTGGGTGTGATTGGTGCAGAGGCACAGGCTGGCTGCAGGGATGTGTGGGTGTGATTGGTGCAGAGTAGAGATGAGCGGTGTTCGACTAGAACTGTTCGCCAATCTCAAATTCGAGCTGTTTAGGGCGGTGTTCGAGTTGTTCGACGAACCCGAACGATTTGCAAAAAATTCGGCTGTTCGAGGTTATGTTCGATAACTGTTCGTGCACCAAAAGCGTGTCCTGCATGTCTGGCGCTATTTAGAGCACCAATCATGCAGGGATTGTCTGCCACTCACTGTAATGCCACAGCCATGGTGGTTGTGGCATTACAGTGATTGCCCAAATCGATGGGAACAGTGCTCACAGTGAAACATGAAAAGCCGGCAATTCAGCAGCGGCATACACCGGTACCCGACAATTTAGAACCGAAAGAATAGAGCTTCACACATAGATTAGATAGATAGAAACATGTCAGTCACACATATAAGAAGCACAGTGACAGTGTTGCTTACTGTACTTGTCATTTAGTGTAAAGGATTTATCAAAAAAAATAAGTGTTTTCATGCACCGTCTCTTTAAAAAAGCCGGCCGGCAATTCAGCATCTGTACTGTACCCGACAATTTATAACAGACAGAATAGAGCTTCACACATAGATTAGATAGATAGAAACATGTCAGTCACATATATAATAAGTACAGTGACAGTGTTGCTTACTGTACTTGTCATTTAGTGCAAAGGATTTATTAAAAATCGCCCTATATTTGTGTCCAGTCAGGTACAGCAGGCAGGAACGGGCTGCTCCCAACCACCAGCTGCCTATTTGTACCTAGCCGGACACAACAATATAGGGAAGCCCTTTTTTTCTTAATTATTCCATGAATTTCATGAATTTAAAAAAAAAATGCGTGGAGCTTCGCCCTATTTTTGTGTCCAGCCAGGTACAACTAGGCAGCTGGGGGCTGGAATCTGCAGCGCAGGGAGGCCCAAGCTTTCTGGGCCCCACCCGCTGCAAATTGCAGTCCGCAGCCGCCCCGGAAAATGGCGCGTTCATAGAAGCGCCATCTTCTGGCGCTGTACCCAACTCATCCAGGGCCCTGGTGCGGTGGCTCACTGGGTAATAAAGGGGTTAAGGCCAGCTTGGCATTATCAGCTGGCCCTAAGCCCGAAATTCATGGGGTCACGCCAATATTAGACATGACAGCCATGAATTTCTAGTAAAGTATTTAAAAAAAACACAACACCCAGAAAAAAGTCCTTTAATTGAAATAAACACACAATTCTTTATTGTTCCAAATTAAACCATACTTACCGCCACGCCCATTCCAGCTGAAGCCAATGATCTCCTGCAATAAAAGTAAAATAATAAAGCAACATCATCCTTACCTTTCCATGGCTCCCACGACAGCTTCAGCTCTGCTACATCGAGATGACAGGCTGGACCGCAGCAGAACGCTGCCTTCCAGCCTGTCATCCCGCAGACACTGAGAAGCACAGGCATGCTTGCGCTACTCAGTGTCTGGCTGTGACGGCATCCAGATGAGCCGACAATGAACTCGGCTCACCTCATGCACGTCACTGACAGCGTGGGAAAATTCTCACGCTGAAGCGCTGAGTGCAGGAGAATTTTCCCACGCTGTCAGTGACGTACATGAGGTGAGCCGAGTTCATTGTCGGCTCATCTGGATGCCGTCACAGTCAGACACTGAGGAGCGCAAGCATGCCTGCGCTTCTCAGTGTCTGCGGGATGACAGGCTGGATGGCAGCGTTCTGCTGCGGTCCAGCCTGTCATCTCGATGTAGCAGAGCTGAAGCTGTCCTGGGAACCATGGAAAGGTAAGGATGAGGTTGCTTTATTATTTTTCTTTTATTGCAGGAGATCGTTGGCTTCAGCTGGAATGGGTGTGATGGTAAGTATGGTTTAATTTAGAACAATAAAGAATTGTGTCTTTATTTCAATTAAAGGACTTTATTCTGGGTGTTTGTGTTTTTTTTTTAACTTTGACTATGGGGTTAGTAATGGGGGTGTCTTATAGACGCCTCTCCATTACTAACCTGGGCTTGATGTCAGCTGGCATTATAAGCTGACATCAACCCCAACCCTATTACCCCCTGCCACCGCTACAGGGCAGCGTGGAAGAGCGAGGCTAAGTGCCAGAATTGGCGCATCCTATGGATGCGCCATTTCTGGGGCGGCTGACGGCTGGTGTTTCTAGCCTGGGAGGGGGCCAATATTCATGGCTCCCTTCCTGGGCTATTAATATCAGCCCCCAGCTGTCTGCCTAGCCTTTGCTAGCTATTAAATTAGGGGGGACCCCACGTCATTTTTTTGGGGGGGGGTCCTCCATTTTAATAGCTAGTAAAGGCTAGGTATTCAGCTGGGGGCTGATATTAGTAGTCTGGGAAGCTCCGTGGGTATTACCCCCTTCCCAGGCTTCAAACATCTGCCCCAGCTGTCTGCTTAACCTCCGCTAGAGACTAAAATTACGGGGAACCCCACGCCAATTTTTTTTAATAATAAATCCTTTATTTTAATACTAAATGACAACTACAGTAACCAACACTGTCACTGTACTTCATATATATGTGACTGACATGTTTCTATCTATCTAATCTATGTGTGAAGCTCTATTCTGTCTGTTATAAATTGTCGGGTACAGATGCTGAATTGCCGGCCGGCTTTTTTAAAGAGACGGTGCATGAAAACACTATTATTTTTTTTAATAAATCCTTTGCAGTAAATGACAAGTACAGTAAGCAACACTGTCACTGTACTTCATATATATGTGACTGACATGTTTCTATCTATCTAATCTATGTGTGAAGCTCTATTCTGTCTGTTATAAATTGTCGGGTACTGCTGCTGAATTGCCGGCCGGCTTTTTTAAAGAGACGGTGCACGAAAACACTATTATATTTTTTAATAAATCCTTTACACTAAATGACAAGTACAGTAAGCAACACTGTCACTGTACTTCATATATATGTGACTGACATGTTTCTATCTATCTAATCTATGTGTGATGCTCTATTCCTTCATGTCTAAATTGTCGGGTACCGGTGTATGCCGCTGCTGAATTGCCGGCCGGCTTTTTTAAAGAAAGCGTCTTCTGAGCAGTTTGTCAGCTTTTGGACACCTTTGAAGGTGTTTTCTATGTGTTCCTATGTGTTTTTGTTTGACTGCCATTGGTTTTAACGGTGCTCGACGGTGTTCTAAGGTGTTCGACGAACAGTTCGACGAACAGTTCCTCGAACATCCCGGTGTTCGACGAACCGAACCGAACCCGAACACTACGGGGGTGGCTCAACACTAGTGCAGAGGCTGGTGCAGGCTGGCTGCAGGGATGTGAGTGTGTGATTGGTGCAGAGGCACAGGCTGGCTGCAGGGATGTGTGGGTGTGATTGGTGCAGAGGCTGGTGCAGGCTGGCTGCAGGGATGTGCGTGTGTGATTGGTGCAGAGGCACAGGCTGGCTGCAGGGATGTATGGGTGTGATTGGTGCAGAGGCACAGGCTGGTGCAGGCTGGCTGCAGGGATGCGAGTGTGTGATTGGTGCAGAGGCACAGGCTGGCTGCAGGGATGTGTGGGTGTGATTGGTGCAGAGACACAGGCTGGCTGCAGGGATGTGAGTGTGTGATTGGTGCAGAGGCACAGGCTGGCTGCAGGGATGTGTGGATGTGATTGGTGCAGAGGCACAGGCTGGTGCAGGCTGGCTGCAGGGATGCGAGTGTGTGATTGGTGCAAAGGCACTGGCTGGCTGCAGGGATGTGTGGGTGTGATTGGTGCAGAGGCACAGGCTGGCTGCAGGGATGTGTGGGTGTGATTGGTGCAGAGGCTGGTGCAGGCTGGCTGCAGGGATGTGCGTGTGTGATTGGTGCAGAGGCTGGTGCAGGCTGGCTGCAGGGATGTGCGTGTGTGATTGGTGCAGAGGCACAGGCTGGCTGCAGGGATGTATGGGTGTGATTGGTGCAGAGGCACAGGCTGGTGCAGGCTGGCTGCAGGGATGCGAGTGTGTGATTGGTGCAAAGGCACTGGCTGGCTGCAGGGATGTGTGGGTGTGATTGGTGCAGAGGCACAGGCTGGCTGCAGGGATGTGTGGGTGTGATTGGTGCAGAGGCTGGTGCAGGCTGGCTGCAGGGATATGCGTGTGTGATTGGTGCAGAGGCACAGGCTGGCTGCAGGGATGTATGGGTGTGATTGGTGCAGAGGCACAGGCTGGTGCAGGCTGGCTGCAGGGATGCGAGTGTGTGATTGGTGCAAAGGCACTGGCTGGCTGCAGGGATGTGTGGGTGTGATTGGTGCAGAGGCACAGGCTGGCTGCAGGGATGTGTGGGTGTGATTGGTGCAGAGGCTGGTGCAGGCTGGCTGCAGGGATG
Source organism: Phyllobates terribilis (assembly GCF_046119375.1). Lineage (NCBI taxonomy): Eukaryota > Metazoa > Chordata > Amphibia > Anura > Dendrobatidae > Phyllobates > Phyllobates terribilis. The sequence goes on along the minus strand of NW_027362761.1, from coordinate 976,542,747 downwards.
TGCGTGTGTGATTGGTGCAGAGACACAGGCTGGCTGCAGGGATGTGAGTGTGTGATTGGTGCAGAGGCTGGTGCAGGCTGGCTGCAGGGATGTGCGTGTGTGATTGGTGCAGAGGCACAGGCTGGCTGCAGGGATGTATGGGTGTGATTGGTGCAGAGGCACAGGCTGGTGCAGGCTGGCTGCAGGGATGCGAGTGTGTGATTGGTGCAGAGGCACAGGCTGGCTGCAGGGATGTGCATGTGTGATTGGTGCAGAGCACAGGCTGGCTGCAGGGATGTATGGGTGTGATTGGTGCAGAGGCACAGGCTGGTGCAGGCTGGCTGCAGGGATGCGAGTGTGTGATTGGTGCAGAGGCACAGGCTGGCTGCAGGGATGCGAGTGTGTGATTGGTGCAGAGGCACAGGCTGGCTGCAGGGATGTATGGGTGTGATTGGTGCAGAGGCACAGGCTGGTGCAGGGATGCGAGTGTGTGATTGGTGCAGAGGCACAGGCTGGCTGCAGGGATGCGAGTGTGTGATTGGTGCAGAGGCACAGGCTGGCTGCAGGGATGTGTGGGTGTGATTGGTGCAGAGGCACAGGCTGGTGCAGGCTGGCTGCAGGGATGCGAGTGTGTGATTGGTGCAGAGGCACAGGCTGGCTGCAGGGATGTGCGTGTGTGATTGGTGCAGAGGCACAGGCTGGCTGCAGGGATGTGTGGGTGTGATTGGTGCAGAGGCACAGGCTGGTGCAGGCTGGCTGCAGGGATGCGAGTGTGTGATTGGTGCAGAGGCACAGGCTGGCTGCAGGGATGCGAGTGTGTGATTGGTGCAGAGGCACAGGCGGGCTGCAGGGATGTGTGGGTGTGATTGGTGCAGAGGCACAGGCTGGTGCAGGCTGGCTGCAGGGATGCGAGTGTGTGATTGGTGCAGAGGCACAGGCTGGCTGCAGGGATGTGTGGGTCTGATTGGTGCAGAGGCACAGGCTGGTGCAGGCTGGCTGCAGGGATGTGAGTGTGTGATTGGTGCAGAGGCACAGGCTGGCTGCAGAGATGTGTGGGTGTGATTGGTGCAGAGGCACAGGCTGGTGCAGGCTGGCTGCAGTGATGCGAGTGTATGATTGGTGCAGAGGCACAGGCTGGTGCAGGGATGTGTGGGTGTGATTGGTGCAGAGGCACAGGCTGGTGCAGGCTGGCTGCAGGGATGTGTGGGTGTGATTGGTGCAGAGGCACAGGCTGGTGCAGGGATGTGTGGGTGTGATTGGTACAGAGTCACAGGCTGTTGCAGGCTGGCTGCAGGGATGTGAGTGTGTGATTGGTGCAGACTGATGGGGGAATTAAAAAAGTGGCTATTGCAGGGGCAGAGTGGTAACAAGAGTCGGCGGTTGGCTAATGGCGCCGCGCTCTGAAAAGAACAAGGGGAAAGAGTTAGTAGGGCTAAACTTTTATCTCGGCGCGTGTCTAAGCAGCCTGCAGTTACTGGAGCAGGGGAGCTGGGGCTAAGGTATGCTGGAGGGCAGGAACCCCATGCGGACTGCCGGCCTCCGGGCATTGCTGCAGCAGGAGCAGTGAGACGACTGCTGAGCCCAGAACTATAGGCTTGTAGCCAGTGCTCACCTTCCTGTACTACCACATACTGCTTGGATGAGGGGATGAGACATCTCTCCTGCCAGACAGTGCTGCTGATCCAGCACCTCTACGACCCAAAATGGGAGGAGGATGATACTGGCTCTGAGGGAACATTAAAGTAAGAGGAAGTGGCTGTACTAGCCATTCCTGCTCTCATTGGCCACATTAGAGGGAACATACCACTCATCGAGATAATAGAGGGGAGGGTGTGTGAACCTCAGTGTGAACCTGCTTTCATCTCTGAAGAGCACATGGTGCCAGTGGCGACTTTGCCAATCCTGGTGTTCTGTGGCAAATGCCAAGCATCCTGCACGGTGTTGGGCTGTGAGCACAACCCCCATCTGTGGACGTCAGGCCCTCATACCACCCTCATGGAGTCAGTTTCTAACCGTTTGTGCAGACACATGCACATTTGTGGCCTGCTGGAGGTCATTTTGCAGGGCTCTGGCAGTGCTCCTCCTGTTCCTCTTTGCACAAAGGCGGAGGTAACGGTCCTGCTGCTGGGTTGTTGCCCTCCTACGGCGCCCTCCACGTCTTCTGGTGTACTGGCCTGTCTCCTGGTAGCGCCTCCAGCCTCTGGACACTACGCTGACAGACACAGCAAACCTTCTTGCCACAGCTTGCATTGATGTGCCATCCTGGATGAGCTGCACTACCTGAGCAACTTCTGTGGGTTGTAGAGTCCATCTCATGCTACAACAAGTGTGAAAGCACAACCAGCATTCAAAAGTGACCAAAGCATGGTACTGAGATGTGGTCTGTGGTCCCCACCTGCAGAACCACTCCTTTATTGAGGGTGTCTTGATAATTGCCAATAATTTCCATCTATTGTCTATTCCATTTGCACAACAGCATGTGAAATTGATTGTCAATCAGTGTTGCTTCCTAAGTGGACAGTTTGATTTCACAGAAGTTTGATTCACTTGGAGTTATATTCTGTTAAGTGTTCCCTTTATTTTTTTGAGCAGTGTATATCTATCTGAACTAACAGTCCTTCTGAGGACTAATCCAGCTGCATATATTCAATGGTGATAGCAGGAGCTAGGCAGGCAGTATATGTGGCTGACCACAGTGCATATAGTGCAAGAGGGTCCATTGAACGTCCTGTTAGTATAGGTATTCCACAACGTATATATATATCCATCTGAACTAACAGTCTTTCTGAGAACTAATCCATCTACATATAATCAGTGTTAGGCAGGCAGGCAGTGTATGTCGCAGACTGCAGTGCATATAGTGCAAGAGGGTCTGCTGCTGTAACAATTACAGATATTTATAGACATAGCCCCAGATATCAGGGGCCAGGGCAAATTTTTTTTTTAATCTTAATTCTGGTTATTTGCTTAAAAAGCAATCCAGAGTACACAATTTTTCTGCTCCATTTGCTTGATAGCACTGCAGAATACAACCAGATCAGTTCCATATTACAGCGATAAAAATCCAGAAATTTGAACTGAACGTGGAAAAAATTGGCCTCCTTTATCATTCTGTTGCGGTCAAGCTATTCACACTAGGTGTCTGTGAAGAATAGAATTAGTAAATTACAGGCCTGCTATTTAAAACCGTGGTTCTCTGTCAGACATATCACCTATAAGAGTGTTCCAAAATCAGCCAATTCTCGTGAACGTGGAAAATATTGTCCTCCATTAAAAATGGGCAAGGTGCGTGGCAAGGGACGTGGAAGTGGACGTGATGGTGATGGTGCATGCAGAGGCCGAGGACGTTGCCGTAGGCAAGCTGAAATTGTGCCACAACAAACACTCACATCTTGTCACCCGACCTTTCTGTCCCAATTACTAGGGGACCGCAGTACACCACTATTGAACCCAGAGCAGTGTCAAAAGGTTGTTGGTTGGATAGCAGATAATGCTTCCAGGCATTTGCCACCACCACTACCACACTGTCTTCCATACGGTCAAGTCTCAGTAGCCGTGAGTCTGGACTGCATATTCCTCACCCTGATCCTTTTTCCTCTCACCATTCCGAGTGCCTGGAGACAACTGATCCCACACTTGGACACTCAGAAGAGCTGTTCACTTTCCATTTGTAGATTAGGAACTCTCGCCAGGCCAGCTTCAAGTGAGTCAAGAGGAGAATGTGTGTAGCGATGCCAAAATATTTGAGCAGCCACGGTCACACCATGGCAACGGTGGAAAAGTGCAATTACTGTCGCAAGAGGTGAATGACGTTGCTGATGAGACCCAATTGCCAGAAAGTCAGGAGGAGGACTAGGGTGCGGAAGTTGAAGAGGTGGTAGATGATATAATGATATAGTAACTGACCCAACCTGGCAGGGGAAAATACAGAGCGAGGACAGCAGCACACATGGGGTGGGAGGCGTAGCACCACAACAGGCAGGAAGAAGCAGTGTTGTGGCCGCAGACACAAGGTGGGAAAGCGTTCCTCGTAATGCCATCACGACTGAAGTTGCCATACAACTGTTAGGTCTTCCTGAGTCTGGTTATTTTTTAAAGACTCTGCAGATAACCTCAAAAAGGCCATTTGCATTACCTGCCAGGCCAGCATCAGCAGGGGAGCACCCAACTTTGTGGGCCGAACCCCAGGGTCCAGAAACAGTGTCTGCGGGTGACACCACTGCATCTTCCGCTGTTGTGCGTGTACGCCAATCCCCTGTCCATGTCGCATGCCAAGATGCCTCCCGCCCTGCACCTGTCGCTGCATACTCTCAACTAGCACCATCAGCAAGCACATCCACATCCTTGTCCCAGAGCAGCGTTCAGTTGTCCCCAGCCTCCACTATTTCTCCCTGTGTTCCGTCCCCACATTTCACAAGCACGTGTCCCACAACATTAGCCGTGCCCTCAACAACACAGTTACTGGGAAAGTCCACCTATTACCATGGACATGTGGACAAGCTCTTGTGGGCAGGGATAGTACATCTCGCTGACGACACTCTGGGTTAATATAATGGAAGCCGGGACCCAGTCGGACCTTGGGACGTAACACGTCCTCTCGATGCTGAGGATTGCGGGCCCTGGGTCAATCAGGGTTTCCCCCACATTCTACAGCTCCTGCACCTCCATTTCCGAAATGACCACATCAGTCGCAAGCTGGAAGCACTGCAGCACTGCCTTGGCCAAGCGGCAACAGTCTGTGCTGAAGCTAATATGCTTAGTTTGCAGCTTCTAGCTCACTGACTGATTTGCGATGTCCCCACGCGTTGGAACTCTACATTGCAGATTTTGGGAAGGATTTGTGAGCAGAAGAGGGCAGTTGTTGACCACCAAAATCAACAAGGCCATCAGTATTTAGTTCAGACTCCACAAATAAGACCTCAGGAATTTACATGGATGTCAGACATATGTACCATCCTCCAAAACTTTGAGGACTCCTCCAAGATGGTGAGTGACGATGACACCATAATTAGCGACACCATTCCGCTTCTCTGTCTTCTAAAATGCTCTCTGCTCACAATTAAAGAGGATGCATTGCAGGCGGAGCATGATGAGATGGAGCAAGGAACCATACAGGGTGATTCCACAGAGCCCAGCCTCATCTCATCACAACGTGATTGGGTGACAATGAGGAAGAGGAGGAGGAAGAACAGGAGCTAGTTTCCTGCGCTATAGACGGTACTATCTGCACAATTGTCATACCGTCTGTTCAGCGTGGATGGCCTGAGGACAGGGACGAGGAGGATGAGGAGGAGAGCATGGTCAGTCTTCCTCTTGGTGAAGACACGGAAGTCTTGCCTCTTTGCAGTCTGGCACATATGGCTGAGTTTATGTTACGCTGCCTTTCCCGTGACCCTCGCGTTGTCCAAATTTTGGGTGACAGTCATTACTGGTTGGTGACACTTCTAGACCCACGCTACAAGGAGAACTTTCTGCCTCTTATTCCTGTGCAGGACAGGCCTAATAAAATGGGGCAGTACGAGAAGGCCCTTGTTGCAGAATTATTGAAAAAATTCCATCTGAAAATGCTGGCGACAGAGGTCACAGTTCGTTGGACAATGAAGGAGAACAGACGAGAGAGACACAAATGCTATCCAGCAGAGACAGGGGAACACTGTCAAACTTCTGGGACAGTTTTCTCAGACCCTCCCATTGCACAGGCCCTGAGGCGTGGGGTACTCTCACAAGGAGGGAAAAGTTTGGGAAGATAGTGAGGGAGTATCTTGCCGACCGTACCAACGTCCTCCGTGATTCCTCTGTGCCTTATAATTATTGGGTATCCAAGCTGGACACGTCGCATGAACTCGCTCTCTATGCCTTAGAGGTCCTGGCCTGCCCTGCCGCTAGCGTTTTGTCAGAGCGGGTTTTCAGTAACACCAGTGGAATTAAACCGATAGGTGCATCCGCCTGTCAACTGAAAATGCTGACAGGCTGACACTTATAAAAATGAACAAGGGTTGGATTGGGCCAGACTTCTCAACACCACCGAATGATAGCAGCGTAATATAAACTCAAATTTAGTGGGGTATTTTTTGGGAGGTCTAACTCTATTCCCATGCACCTCTGTCTTCACACCCAGATATGGGTATACGCTTCCTGATTTTGTCTATTTGCTCTTGTCCTCCTCTTTCTCCGCATCATCATCCTCCTTCATATCACCACTATATCTACCATATCTACATCTCTTGCAAGGGACATTAGAGTTTCTCCAAATTTTTGGCAGCCGTTGCATTCACTGCATAGGCAAACAGTATGAGAGACCCACTTCCTAATAATGGGAACATTGTTTTCAGGAGGTCCTCCGACCTCTACGTCTCTTGCAAGGGGCATTGGAGTACTTCCAAATATTTGGCAGCCATTGCATTCACTACTTAAGCAAACAGTATGGTAGACCCACTCCATTTTAAAGGGAACATTTTGTACTCGTTACTGTAGCCCAGCTCCATGTGTCTTTAAATTGTTAGTAGGGTTTTTCATAAATTTTGGCAGCCGTTGGACTCACTGCATACCCTATAACTGAAAAGCAGACCTTCTACTTTATAATGGAAACATGTCGTACTCGTTACTGTGGCCCACCTCTATGTGTGTTTGGCAGCCGTTGCATTCACTCCGTAGGCAAACAGTATGGGAGACCCACTCCATTTTAATGGGAACATTTCGTACTCGTTACTGTAGCCCAGTCTTTAAATTGTTAGTAGGGTTTTCCTAACTTTTGTTTGCCTTTGGATTCACTGCATACCCTATAACTTGATAGCAGACCATCTCCTTTCTAATGGGAACATATCGTTACTGTGGCCCAGCATAATGTGTCTTTAAATTGTCAGTGGGGTTTTTCCTAAATTGTGGCAGCCGATGGACTCACTGCATACCCTATAACTGGATAGCAGACCTTCTCTTTCTAATATGAACATGTTGTTACAGTGGCCCAGCTCTATGTGTCTTTAAATTGTTAGTGGGGTTTTTCCTAAATTTTGGCAGCCGTTGGACTCACTGTATAGCAGACATTCTCCTTTCTAATGGGAACAGGTCGTTACTGTGGCCCAGCTCTATGTGTCTTTAAATTGTTAGTGGGGGTTTTTCCTAAATTTTGGCAGCCGTTGGACTCACTGCTTACTCTATAACTGTATAGCAGACCGCCTCCTTTTTAATGGGAACATGTCGTTACTGTGGCCCAGCTCTATGTGTCTTTAAATTGTTAGTGATGTTTTTCCTAAATTTTGGCAGCCCTTGCAGTCACAGCATGGGCATTAACACTATAGGAGACCCATTTTTTCACTGAGACCCTCCTCTATGTCTCTTCAAAGGGGTATTGGGTTGCGTCCAAATTTTTGGCAGCCCTTGCAGTCACTGCATACACAATAGTATAGGAGACCCACTCTCTAATTATGGGAACAACAAAGCATTGCCGACTGCTGGCCCTTTAAGAATAGTAACAGGATGTGTCTGATGATGTTTCACACACCATATGGCCAGATAAGGTTGTAAAATGTCAAAATGACATTTCCCGGTGAATGCATTTATTTTGGTTGAAAGCAATGCAAAAGTGTAAAAACGCATCAAAAACGCTATGTGTGAGCATAGCCCTAGGTGTGGAGGAGCATTTTTGTTTTTGGTTATTTATTTTCCCTTATATACAAGTCATTGTCCTGGAAAGGATGTTCTTTAACATATTTCCCAGGACAATCCATTTTGGTTTCGTTTTTGTATGTTTTATTGTGAGTCCGTAAAAGTGGCATAATACCTCTGACAATGTTGTTGATAGCAGTGACCTGAGAGTCAGAAATGCTTCCAGGGGTCTTCCTTATGTTGTTCCCATGTCATTTGAGCACTGTTCCCATCGATTTGAGCAATTTTTAGGCCCTCTGCAGACCACCGGGGAGAGCCGCCGGAAAAATGCTCGAGTTTCCCATAGACTTACATTGGGCTCGTTGCTCGGACTGAGCACTCGAGCATTCCAATTTGCTCGACCCGAGCAACGAGTAACGAGCATTTTAGTACTCGCTCATCACTAGCGGTGTCCTGTCACTCACTGAGCGCTGCTCCGGAGCTGCTCACTCTCCCTAGCTCCTCTGTGTCAGCGGTCGCAAATTGTCATCAGAAGTGATCCCATATTACTGCGGTAATAATTGTGACATTTTTTTGAGCGTGTCAAATATTACTCTCCATTTAAAGTCTGCCACCTGGGTGTTGTTCATCCTATTCACACTTGGTCGCTGACCAGTACCACTAGTGATGAGCGAACCTGCTTGTCACTGCTTGGTACTTGCCCGAGCATCTCACTGCTTGAGATGCTCGGCGCTCGGCAAGTATTTCCGGGATGCTCGGGCGAGAGTTCGGGTCCCCTCCCTGCTTGCTTAGCGCACTTTAGAGAGCCAATGAACATGCAGGGATTGTCTGCCACTCACTGTAATGCCGTAGCCATCTTGGTAGTGGCATTACAGTGATTGGCTGCCCCCATAGCGTCATCAGGTCTATATGAAACCTGGTGAGCCTATGCTCATCACAGTCTAACCTTCAGACAGGCAGAGGTGCTGCTGTGTGAGGGACAGAATTGGCGGTGTAATAGTAAGGTATAGGTATTTCACACCAGGATACATATCCTCCCATCACACAGGCCCTGAGGCGCGGGGTACCCTCACAAGGAGTGAAAAGTTTGGAAAGATGGTGAGGGAGTACCTTGCCGACCATACCAACATCCTCCGTGATTCCTCTGTGCCTTATAATTATTGGGTATCCAAGCGGGACACGTGGCATGAACTGGCTCTCTACGCCTTGGAGGTCCTGGCCTGCCCTGTCGCTAGCCTTTTGTCAGAGCAGGTTTTTAGTGCCAACGGGGGAATTATAATTGATAGGCGCATCCACCTGTCAACTGAAAATGCTGACAGGTTGACTCTTATAAAAATGAACAAGGGCTGGATTGGGGAAGACGTCTCAACACCACCGAATAATAGCAGCGTAACAAACTCAAATCCAGTGTCTTTTTTTGGGAGGTCTATTCCCATGCACCTCTTCACACCCAGACATGGGTATTCTTCCTGATTTTGTCTATTTTCTGTTGTCCTCCTCCTTCTCCTCATCCTCATCCTCCATCACCATATCGCCAGAGTAACCGTGATGCATCACCCACATAATTTTTTTTAAGGGTGTTTATTATGCCTGTAGGAGATGTTTGTTATATAGTATGTTCATGTATACCCCCCAAGGGTAAATGTTTTTCAGCCTATACAAGTATCTCCTATACAAGTATAGGAGACCCACTTCTTTGTAATGGGGACATTTTTTTAAATGAGGCCCTCCTCTAAGTCTCTTCCAAGGGGCATTGGATTGCGTCCAAATTTTTGGCAGCCCTTGTAGTCACTGCATACGCAAAAACAGTATAGGAGACCCGCTCCTTTTATAATGGGAACTTTTTTTTTACTGAGGCCCTGTCTTTTCAAAGGGGTATTATCGCGCACAGTGTGGGAAAGACTAAGTGCAACACGAAGGGACGAGGGGAAGGAAGTCCAGACACTAGGGAAAGGGGGAGTTGAGACCCCTAGTCAGGTTTAATAACACCATGCCTCACCTACCGTCCCTATATTTGTTCCACATCAATTGCCGAGCAGGAAACCTAAGCCCTGTATATTCCTAGAGCTACGCCCTGGATAGGGAGGGGGGTGAGCACTGGTTAGTTCCCACTATAAACTAAAGACAACAAGAGAGACAACCAAAGGTGGAGAAACTTAGCTTGAGCAGACTCCAGAGAGATAACACCAAACGTCCTCCAAGGGCACCAGAGAGGAAGTAAGCCGACTGCTGAAGCTCCAAGCCTTCACAAGGGATAGTGTGAATATCACTGGCGACTCCCTGAAGAAGACTGAGAGTTTATAAACACCAAAATGTGTCAATCAGAGTAGGAGGAAGGTTGCCGCTGGTTCCAAAAGTCAGAAAGATTAAGAAGGCGTCTGCAATGCCAAACGCAGAGACCTTCTGCAGCCAGATGCAGAGTGACTCTGTTGCATCTGACACACTTGTGACAGGTATTGGGATGCGTCAAAAATTTAGGCAGCCGTTGTAGTCATTGCATACGCAATAACTGTATAGCAGAACCGCTCCTTTATAATGGGAATATTTTGTTACTGAAGCCCTCCTCTATGTGTCTTCAAATTGGTATTGGGGTATTTCGAAAATATAGGCAGCCGCTGCATTCACTAGATATGCAATAACAGTATAGGAGATCCGCTCCTTTTGTAATGAGAACATTTTTTTACCTAGGCCCTCCTGTATGAGTCTTCAAAGGGGTTTTGTCATTTTTCCAAATTTTGGGCAACACTTGCAGTCACTGCATACGCAATAACAGTATAGCAGACCCGCTACTTTATAATGGGAACATTTTTTTAAACTGAGACCCTCTTCTATGTCTCTTCAAAGGGGTATTGAGGTTTTCTCAAATTTTGGCCAGGCCTTGCAGTCACTGCATATGCAATAACAGTATAGTTAATAATGGAAACAGCAAAGCCCTCTAACAATAGTGAGGACCGACTGCTGGCCCTTTAACAATAGTAAGTGCCGCCTGATGGCCCTGTAACAATAGGCTTTGTGACTTTCAGAGTCCTTCCTTCATAAATGAAACAGGATATGTCTGATCATGTCTCACATACCACATGGGCCGATAAGGTAGTAAAATGTTAAAATGACATTTACAGGTGAATGTATTTTTCGCCATTGAAAGCAATGCAAAACTGCAAAAACGCAGAAAAAAATGCTACGTGTGAACATAGCGCAAGGTCAGGAGGAGCATTTTGTTTGTGTGTATGTTTTTGCCTTATATACAAATCATTACCCTGGAAAGACTGTTTCTTAACGTCCAGGAAAATCCATTTTGGCTTTGTTTTGGTATGTTTTATTGTGAGTCTGTAAAAGTCGTGTAATACTTTGACAACATTGTTCACAGCAGTGACCTGGAAGTCAGAGATGCTTCCAAGGGTCTTCCCCATGTTTCTATGTCATTTGAGCACTGATATATATTGATTTGACCAATTTTTCAGCCCCCTGCAGACCTCTGGGGTGGGCTGCCGGAAAAATACTAGATTTTCCCAATGACTTACATTGGGCTCGTTACTTGGGTTGAGCACCCGAGCATTCCAATTTACTCGACCCGAGCAATGAGCACCTGAGCATTTTAGTGCTCGCTCACCACTAATGCTGGGATATTCAACTGGGGCGCCATCATGGTACAGAGGCTGTGATCACTGCCACAGCCTCTGCCCACTCCCTGAAAGAAGCATCATCAGTGATATCCATTACAGGGGCCGGTTAGTCCCTGCTCTACTGAGCATGTGTCAGTTGTCAATTCCGACATATGCTCAGTACGAGCTCCTTTGATCAGGTTATCCAGGATTACTTCATTTTTTTACCAAGGGCCTAAGAACCAACAGGCAAATAAGTAGTTGTTAACTATCTGTCTGTTGTGCCCGGCGCTGATCTCTGCCGGCACAGAGCAGACGAAGATTCAACAGCTCCTGCTGACGTCATGTCGACAGAGCAGCGACTTCTCTTCCGCTCTGCTCTGCTGACTGGCCATAGAATACTGTCTTATATTTACCCTGCCTTCGATTATTGTGAAATTTATGCAATCTATCTGCTCTGTCCCTAATTAATATCTATTGTATGATTTTTGATTTAGTATTGGTCATTTATATAACCAGTACTATTGTGATGAATCATCTGTGTGGTTTTAATATAATTTAATAAAATTATAGTTTTTAGTGGGGGATATTCTTCTTTAGTTTTTTTTTTTTGGCCCCCTAACGTCATAAGTAAATAGTTTTTTGGTAGTTTTGGCACAATCTCAGACAATAGCATTTAAATAACGTGGTCACCATTGCCCACGAATAGGACAGTATGTATCGGGTGTCAGGATCTCTTTAATTATAATCACATATGAACAAGTTCTAATATTAGAAATGTCGATAAATATTCTGCAATTATTAGATTCAATATAAAATAAATAAAACCTATTTTTTAATTTGCCATCTTCTTTCCAGTTATGGGATCTGGCCATACAGAATATTCAAAAAACATGGAATACCCGGTCCAAGACCCCTACCATTTATTGGAACTTTTCTTGAAAACAAAGATGTGAGTATAAAGATGGACTCATCTTATTCCATACATTATATTAGTGTATTCTATTATAAATGTGTTTACTAAATAAAGCAAATAAAATAATAGACTCTATTATTAGTTTTGCGGGTATAACTTATTTCAGTAAGCAGCAAAACTTCGGAAAACTATTCTTACTATTACAATTCCACATTATTCCTTAGTATAGTTTACTTCGTTTCCCTGTTTGTGCAACTACAGGCAAACAAGGCGCATGTTTGAACTGTATCAATATGAAAGACTAAAGGTTTTTTATTACTGGCCAAGGTAAAGCTTCACTGACAAAAAGTATTTGTGTAGAACAAATGTGATGGGTGCAGGGTGGTAGTTATGGCGAAGGACTACTGCTGTGCTCCCACATCCTGACTACCCACAAAGAGAAAATAGTGTTCAGTCTGTTTTGTAGTTTGCGTGTACTGAATAACACTCACAGTTTTCCTTGAGAGTCAAATCTGCTCCAGGGTTCCAACTTGAGCTGCAGGCAGACAACCAAGCACAGACTCTTGTTCCTTTTTCAACAGAACAATACAGTGTCCATTTTAGGACATGATCAGATATCAAAGTCAAACATCAGAATGATGTCAGTTTGAGGCTAAATACCCTGTCTGAGAACTGATTTTGTTAAGTGATTTTGATATATGACTTTGTCAAGTGACTTTGATATGTCACTTTGATAAGTGACTTTGACATCTGACCAAAAATTAAAGTGCGGCTGGTTTATTGCAATCCTCATAAACCACGTCCCCAGAAAACATAAATACAGCCTTTGTCCGGCAGAAGGTAAAACGTAAAATAACAAGTTCATACAATAGTGCTTGTTAGCCCACCAGTTTCCAAGTCCTTTAGCAAAGGAATTTCTTCCAGGAGACCTGCAGTCTCCATACATTCAGCATGTGTGAAACAAACAGCTCCAGAGCTGCTACATTCAGGCCCACCCCACTCCAGTACTTTGCCAGTGACTTTGTCACAACACACAGACACATAACTCTATAAAGAAGGATCCTCTACAGCAGGGGTGCACAGTCTGTGACACAAAGGACACTCGCGGCATGGAATGTCATTCTGTGCGACACCCCCCCCCCCCAACCATATCGACGGAAAAATGCTTGACTGACAGGTTAGCTGTATCTGAGCAGCCACACATAGAAGAGTAGTAGCAGCAGCTGAGGAGCAGGCAGGGACTGGCAAGTACTAATGGCACCCTGTGTAGACATCTCAGGGTGCCTCATACATCAGGAGAATTAGGTCTCTTATTTTATTTGAAACTCCAGAAAGTCATATGTGAATTAGACAGGCGGCCTTTCCTGTCTATGGCTCGCTGTACTGTAGATTATAGGAGTTCTGAATAGTGTTGAGCGATACCTTCCAATATCGGGAAATATCGGATCGGATTGGATCGGACCGATACCCAAAAAATATCGGATATCGCCGATTCCAATACCGGAAACCAATGCAAGTCAATGGGACACAAATATTGGAATGAAAATAAACCCTTTCTTTCCTTGTAGGTTAATTCTACATGAAGGAAAACAACTAAGAATAATGTAGAATGTATTGGGGGAGGTGGAGGTGACATTAAAGGCATAGAGGTTTAGCCCAATCAAATGGAATATCAGGAATTAATTTTTTTTAAGACATTCGGAGTTACAAAGATATTGAGTATGTTAAGCTTTTTATATTTTGTCAGATATTTATGTTTCACTACTTCCATGCTCTTCACCTTCTTTTTTACTTCTCCCACACTTTCTCCTTCATCATCCTCAGCAGCAGCATCTTTTTCATCAATTTCTTCTTCACCTTATTCATCTTCTTCTTCTTCACCTTCTTCCTATTATTCTTTTTTTTTACATTCTTCATATTCTTCTTATTCAACTATTCTTCTTCTACATCATATTCTTAGTTGTGACAGGCATTCCTGTAGTTGTTATCTATAAAAGTTTGAAGATTACATCTTCCGTTCTGCCTGTCACAAAAGATTTACAGCAGGATTTGTCCGCCTTCAGTTTGGCCTGCAGCAGCAGGTATTTTCCAGGGGCACCACGAGGAGGAACGGACTCACCCCCATACACTGCTTAGTCTTCTTGGTCATCTTCTTCAGGGTCATCTTCTTGGTCTTCTTTGGGGTGGTCTTCAGGGTCGTCGTCTTCAGGGTCATCTTCTTCTTCAGGGTGGTCTTCAGGGTCGTCGTCTTCGGGGTCCTCGTCTTCTTTGGGGTGGTCTTCAGGGTCGTCGTTTTCAGGGTCGTCATCTTTGGGGTCCTTGTCTTCTTCGGGGTGGTCTTCAGGGTCGTCGTCTTCAGGGTCGTCGTCTTCAGGGTCGTTGTCTTCTTCGGGGTGGTCTTCAGGGTCGTCATCTTCAGGGTCGTCGTCTTCGGGGTCCTCGTCTTCTTCGCGGTGGTCTTCTGGGTCGTCGTCTTCAGGGTCGTCGTCAGGGAGATCCAGAGTGATTACCAAAAACCATTTCAAAAAGTTTGAATTTGGAAATGTAGCAGAAGGTACAAGAAGGATGAGGAACTGCCGAAAACCAGCTGACGGAACTGGAACCCGGATGGGTAGCAGAAGGTACAAGAGCCAATGGAACTACCGAGGACCAGCTGATGGTACTGGAACCCAGTTACCAAGCAGGAGGTACCTGTGCCAGAAAGCACTACCAAGGACCAGCAGACGTTAGTGGAACTCGGATACCGAGAAGGAGGCACCTAAGCCAAAGGCACTGCCTGGAACCAGCTGATGTTACTGGAACCCAGGGGGACATGTTCAAGATTGACTTCCAAAGAACCAGCTAATGGTACTGGAACTCAGATAGGCAGCAGAAGGTACACATGAAAAAAAACGTTGCAAGGCCGCGAGCCGGCCGGAGTTACTGAAACCCACAGTCCTACAGGGGGTGCTTGTCCTATTGCCACTATGGAACCAGCCTTCATTGCCAGATCCAGCAGCCCACATAGGAGTCACCTAAACTGCAGGCACCATAGAGTCGGCTAACCCGACCGCAACACGACAGGACAACGTATTGGAGGCAAACTGACGTTGACACTACCCGGAAACAGCTGGGGTGCTGGAACCAGGCTGGGCAGGAGGGAGTACCCGTGCCAAAGACACTGCTGGGAAACAGCTGGCAGTGCTGGAACCCAGGGTAAATACTAAAAACAGAGTGGAGCCAGAGGCCTAATTGGAGCAAGTTTAAAATCAGTAGTAGTGTGAATGTGGACAGAGCAGGAGAAATTGCCGGACACACAGCAGGGGATTAGCTGACGTTACTGAACCCCAATAACACAGGAGCAAGTGTTGACTGTGCAAACGGCACTTCTGAGCAGCAACTGGCGGTGTTGGAGCCCAGGGTAAATACTGAAAACGGAGAGGAGCCAGAGGCCTAATTGGAGCAAGTTTAAAATCAGTAGTAGTGTGAATGTGGACAGAGCAGGAGAAATTGCCGGACACACAGCAGGGGATCAGCTGACGTTACTGAACCTCAATAACACTGGAGCAAGTGTTGACTGTGCAGACGACACTTCTGAGCAGCAACTGGCGGTGTTGGAGCCCAGGGTAAATACTGAAAACAGAGAGGAGCCAGAGGCCTAATTGGAGCAAGTTTAAAATCAGTAGTAGTGTGAATGTGGACAGAGCAGGAGAAATTGCCGGACACACAGCAGGGGATCAGCTGACGTTACTGAACCCCAATAACACTGGAGCAAGTGTTGACTGTGCAGACGGCACTTCTGAGCAGCAACTGGCGGTGTTGGAGCCCAGGGTAAATACTGAAAACAGAGTGGAGCCAGAGGCCTAATTGAAGCAAGTTTAAAATCAGTAGTAGTGTGAATGTGGACAGAGCAGGAGAAATTGCCGGATACACAGCAGGGGATCAGCTGACGTTACTGAACCCCAGTAACACTGGAGCAAGTGTTGACTGTGCAGACGGCACTTCTGAGCAGCAACTGGCGGTGTTGGAGCCCAGGGTAAATACTGAAAACAGAGAGGAGCCAGAGGCCTAATTGGAGCAAGTTTAAAATCAGTAGTAGTGTGAATGTGGACAGAGCAGGAGAAATTGCCGGACACACAGCAGGGGATCAGCTGACGTTACTGAACCCCAATAACACTGGAGCAAGTGTTGACTGTGCAGACGGCACTTCTGAGCAGCAACTGGCGTTGTTGGAGCCCAGGGTAAATACTGAAAACAGAGAGGAGCCAGAGGCCTAATTGGAGCAAGTTTAAAATCTGTAGTAGTGTGAATGTGGACAGAGCAGGAGAAATTGCCGGACACACAGCAGGGGATCAGCTGACGTTACTGAACCCCAATAATACTGGAGCAAGTGTTGACTGTGCAGACGGCACTTCTGAGCAGCAACTGGCGGTGTTCGAGCCCAGGGTAAATACTGAAAACGGAGAGTAGCCAGAGGCCTAATTGGAGCAAGTTTAAAATCAGTAGTAGTGTGAATATGGACAGAGCAGGAGAAATTGCCGAACACACAGCAGGGGATCAGCTGACGTTACTGAACCCCAATAACACTGGAGCAAGTGTTGACTGTGCAGACGGCACTTCTGAGCAGCAACTGGTGGTGTTGGAGCCCTGGGTAAATACTGAAAACAGAGAGGAGCCAGAGGCCTAATTGGAGTAAGTTTAAAATCAGTAGTAGTGTGAATGTGGACAGAGCAGGAGAAATTGCCGGACACACAGCGGCGGATCAGCTGACGTTACTGAACCCCAATAACACTGGAGCAAGTGTTTACTGTGCAGACGGCACTTCTGAGCAGCAACTGGCGGTGTTGGAGCCCAGGGATTACAGTTCAGTTGGTAGAAACATGAACACAACAGGAGACCTGGATACTGTTGACAACCAATTATTTAATCTGGAAGAGGACTGGCAAATTCATGCGAGATCCAGGCCTTGTTCATTTTCAGAAAAGTAAGCCTGTCAACGTTATCGGAGGATAGTCGGATGCGACGGTCTGTTAGTACACCACCTGCGACACTAAAGAAGCGTTCCGGTAATACACTAGCAGCAGGGCAAGCCAGCACCTCCAGTGCATACTGGCTAAGCTCTGGCCATGTATCCAGCTTAGAGACCCAAAACTTAAAGGGGGAAGAGCCGTCTGGGAGTACACTGAGAAGGCTGACTGGAGCCGTCTGCGATGGTGTAGACATTTGTGGCGGGGACACAAAACTTTGTCCCATTTGGGCCATACTGCTCTTGCCTTGTGCTGAGGCGCTGCTTCTGCTCCCTCTTTGTGCAGAGCTTCCTCCACTGCCTCGACGCACTGAGCTGCTTTGTAAAGTACTAGCAGCACTGCTCTCGGGTGGAATGGAGAACATGATGGAATGCACCAGTGTGTCTTGGTACTCCCGCATTTTACGCTCCCGATTCAACGGTGTTATGAGGCTTTGTAAGTTGTCCCGGTAGCGAGGATGTAGGAGGATGGACACCCAATAATCAGCCGTGTTGAGAATGTGGGCGATGCGGCGGTCGTTTCTCAGGCACTGCAGCATGAAATCAACCATGTGCTGCAGACTGCCAACTGGCCAAGAAATGCTGTCCCCTGCTTGAGGTGTGATCTCTGCCTGCTTTGCATCACCCCACCCTCGCTCTAGATACTGACTACTAGAGCATTGTGTACCTCCATCCTCTGGACAGATATCTTCCTCCTCCATTGACTCCTCCTCATCCTCCTCACAAAGTGTCCCCTGCCTAGGCCTTTGTGAGGAACCACGTTGCGCAGACTGTACAGAAGCAGATGGCATTTGTGGCTCCTCATCCTCCACCTCTTCCAAAACCTCCTCCCTTAGTGCTTGCAGTGTTTTTTCAAGCAGGCAGATAAGGGGGATAGTCATGCTGACTAGTGCATCATCTGCACTCGCCATCCGCATGGAATAATCGAAGGCACGCAAAACCTGGCAGATGTCCTTCATAGAGGCCCACTCAGTGGTGGTGAAGTGTGAACGGCGCGCAGTGCGACTTGTTTGCGCCTGCTGCAGCTGGTACTCCATTACTGCTGCCTGCTGCTCACACAACCTCTCCAACATATGTAACGTTGAATTCCACCTGGTGGGTAGGTCACATATTATGTGATGTTCCGGAAGGCGTAATCGGCGCTGCAGAGCTGCAATGCGCGATCTTGTGATGCTGGAACGCCGCAAGTGAGCGCACTCTATGCGGACCTTGTGCAGCAGTGCATCAAGATCTGGATAGTCCCTCAAAAAACTCTGCACGACCAAGTTGAGCACATGTGCCAGACATGGGATGTGAGTGAGGTTGCTTAGGCCCAGAGCTGCCACCAGATTTCGGCCATTGTCACACACTACCATGCCTGGCTGGAGATTCGCTGGCACAATCCACACGTCCCTCTGCTGATTGATGGCATTCCAGAGCTCCTGCGCTGTGTGGCTTTGATTCCCCAAAGAAATTAATTTCAATACGGCCTGTTGACGTTTGGCCACGGCTGTGCTCATATCGGTCGTAACAGGTAACCAACCGTTCATGGGTCGATGTGGAGGTAAACCGTGACGGCTCCTGCAGCGCTGATTCAGAGGAACTGGAGTATGAGGAGGAGTCAATGTGTACAGACTGGATTCCTGCAATCCTTGGAGTTGGCAGAACACGTACAGCGCCACTCTCAAGATCTGTACCCGGCTCCACAACATTTACCCAATGGGCAGTGAGGGAAAGGTATCGTCCGTGTCCATGCTTACTGGTCCACGCATCGGTGGTCAGGTGGACCTTGCTACGGCGTTTTGTAGCGCATGTTTAATTTTTCCCTCCACATGCTGTTGCAGGGCAGGGACGGCTTGCCTGCTGAAATAAAAGCGGCTGGGCACATTGTATTGTGGGACTGCCAATACCATCAAGTTACGGAAGGTGTCAGTCTCCACCAGCCTGAATGATAGCATTTCAAGGGACAGTAATTTTGCAATGCAAGCATTCAGAGCCTGTGCTCGGGGGTGGTTTGCCGAGTATGGGCGCCTTTTCTCCCATGCCTGTGCTAACGATGGCTGTAGACTGGCCTGGGAGTGTGAGGATGACAGGGAACGTGGTGCTGTGGGTGGAATGACACTGTGTCTCTGTACAACAGTGCCAGAGGTTCTTCCATGGCGATCCTGTGAGGAAGCCGAACCAGCTGTGTGTGAGCTGGAGGAAGAGGCTACAACACGAGCTGAAGAGGTGATAGGTGGCGCTGTAGGTTGGCCTAGGTCTTCAGTGTGTCTTTGTAACTCTACCATGTGCTTGGTCCGCACATGTTTCCACATATTTGTATTGAGGTTGCTGACACTTTTCCCTCTTTTCACTTTCTGATTACACAGCTTGCATTTGACAAAGCAAATGTCATCTGCAACTGTGTCAAAAAAGGATTAGGCAATGCAAGTCTTGGGAGCGCCCGTTTTGGGTTTTGAAAGACGCTTGCTCTTAATGGGTGCTGAAGTGGAGGCTACAGGCAACCAAGTCGGCCCCCTCCCTCTCCCTCCTTTTTGGGCCGTTCGGGGAATCTCTTCCAGAGCTGTTCCCACCACCTTCCTGTACCTCACGCTATGATGGGTCAAGGACCTCATCATCTACACTGCCCTCTTCAAACAACTGCTTCTCCTGGGTAGTCTCGAGAGCACAGTACGCACTAGAAAGTGGCACCTGAGTCTCATCATCAGATGCGTACTGAGGTGTGCTGACCATAGGCACTGACCCACCCGCCTCTTCAGATTCAGAGAGACAAAGCGGTTGCGCATCACTACATACTACCTCTTCTTCAAATTCTAGAATTCTGCTTGGCTGGCCCTCTCTTTCCAAGCCAAGAGATTCAGAGAACAGAAGTAGAGATGGCTCCTGTCCAGGGCTCTCTGACTGCCTGGGCAATTTGGCAGGTGGTGAAGAGACAGATGGGTGCTCTTCAGTGCTCAGGACCTGAGAGGATCTGGAACTAATTGAAGTCGATGCGTTAGCTGCCATCCATCCGATAACGGCTTCAATTTGGTCCTCCCGCAGCTGTGGGGTATAGCGAGCTCCTACAAAGCTGCGCATAAAGGACTGTTCCCTGGTAAAACTGGGGGATGCTGAGTCACTGGTGCCCGCAGCAGGCACAGAATCCCCAAGTCCTCTCCCTGCAGAAACTCCACGCCCACGCCCACGACCACATGCCTTACTCCCTGCCTTCTTCATCTTGGTAGACTGATAAAGATAGGCAGAAAAGTACTAAGGGCTTAGTGTGCTTATTCCTGAACAGCTGCTAACAGGTATAAGAAACACTAGTGTGGACTAGACTTTAATATGAGCTAATGTGGCCTACACAACTGTAAAGTGGAGTGTTTGGTGAACTTTATTTATGTTTTTTTTTATAACAAAAAGACACTGGATGTGCCCAAAGATGTAAAACCGATAGTATCACAAACTTTTTTTAGCTATTACAATGCAGGAAGGTAACCTACAATGCAATAGATGAGGCTACAAAAAATAGGCTAATACTAATCTGGCTGGGGCTGCAGGGCACAAGGCTGCAGAAAGGCTTCTCTATCTACTCCTATATAGTGTGTTTGGAAGCAATGTAGCTGGATACGGATGGAACCACACTAATAGGAGAAATCATGAAAAATTAGCAGCACTAATGCAAAAAAGGACAATGTATGAGGCAGTGACGCACGCTGAGCGGACTACAACTGGACGTGGCTGCAGAACACACTACAGCATGAGCAGCACTCACACGCAGAGACCTCGCAGACAGCCGTGAACAGTGCAGAGAACTATGCACTAGCGCTGCAAGGCAAAAGAAAGCTTCTCGCACAGCAGTTTATAAAGTAGCCTGGGTAAAGCACAATAAAGCAAATCGCTATCTCAAACTGTCCCTCAGAACAGCAGCGTCCTGTCCCTAACTGAATTCACAGCAGAGTGAACACAAAATGGCGGCGGCGGCTTTTATAGTGCGTCATGACATCATTTCATCAGCCAATCACAGCCATGCCATTAGTTAACATGCCTAACAGGATGTGCCCACACTTCTTAGGATCCTGATTGGCTGAATAAAATCAAACTAGCTCATTGCATTATGGGAACTTCCGATTCCGGTATTCGATATTCTAAAAGTATCGGAACTCAGTATCGGAACTCCGATACAGCGAATATCGGTTGATACCCGATATTTCAGTATCGGAATGCTCAATACTAGTTCCGAATCTTTAGGCAGTAAGCAAAAACCCATGGTCTATTGAAGAGAGCCGTGTGCATGACCTCTTCCTCTTTTGGGCTTATTCACACAGTATTTTACAAGGATTTAGAAAAGGATTTTACTGCAGATGCACATAAAAATGCTTCAAATACTCTTTGAATAAGCTTCATATTGGTTTTACTGTGAAATGTTCAAAATAACGTGAAAAAAACAGCACTGTGTCCACTTGTAAAGAGACAAGACACTGTGGAACCAGAACAGTGAGGAGATGTGGCAAAGGGGAGGAGTCTGATCAGGAGCCCGGGTACAGTATTGTCAGAGAAAAACAGCGCGTGTGCAAGTTCTGAGGTGATTCTGGCACCAAGGAGAGAGAAGGGAGGAGCGACAGCAGCGACCGGAGCTCCTGTCAGGAAGAAAAGTGCCGCATATCCGCCCAGATGTCAATGGTCAAGCCCTGAAGACCCGAGCAATGCCAGTCAAGGTTCCTCACCCAGGTGACGTAGGTTGACAGGTCGGGAGCAGGCTGCAGGGCATGGTTCTCAGATGTGTGCGCCAGAGACACGTGGTACCGGGCACAGATAAAGGGAAAGACAGTAGTCAAACGGGGACCAGCAGACGCCAGAGCGACATCGCGAAAGTGGATAGAGAGTGATGGGGGAAACCTTGCCCAGTATACTTAATGACAATCTAGTTCCCCTTCCCTCCAGTAGATCATTTTAAACTACCAGCCCCTGAATTCTAGTGTATTCTGATAATTTATTCTGTGATGTGATTTACTGCCAAACATTATAAGGAAATTGTTACCATATAATATGTGTTTTATAATTAATATTACTTGTTAAATAAAATAAATATACTGTTGTTCTGCCTGTGTCTCCGCTGTTGCATTCTGATACCTGCTTATACACTAAAGGAACTTTACTCATTAAAATCAGTCGGAAACTTGTTCAAAGAGTATTTGACATGGTTTTTGATGTGGATTTAGGAACAGAATCTATTTCTAAATTCTCGTAAAAAAAACCTCAATGTGAACATAGCATTAGAGGGCTGATTTTTGGAGGTAAGAGTTCTGGAATTTGAATTTGTACTTATCAGACATTTATTTTATATACTTTCGATAAGCCCCAAATGTCACGGAAGGTAATACAACTTTAATTTTTAGCGCAGCCCCTGGATTCGTTCAGTATGACAATGTGGCCATGGGCCAAAAAAAGTTGTGCACCCATGCTCTAGAGCTCGGTGCAGAAAATGGAACATGTAGCAGCAATTTTGAATGTTAGAGAAGTAGCATATGAGATTGTATAACAGAAGCAGAAATGTCGTCACACACCAGAGACAGAGCAATGTCCCAATTTCAAGGTGAATAATATATCTCGCTGATTTTTGTGTTTTGTGAGAGCTTGCTACATCTGCCTGTAATAACCGACTTTATAAACCAGTTACTCTATCTACATCTAACAATGTTCTTTTCTTAGTTTGCAGATTATCGCTTTTTTACTACTTACTAGTAAAGCAAATACTTTTTTTGTTTTTAGGGAGTTTTTGAATGTGACATGGAATGTTTCAAAAAATATGGAAAAATATGGGGGTAGGTAAACGATATAACGGAGAATTTGTCTCTTCATGCGGAGAAACTGGTATGAAAGAATTTCTGAAAAGAGAGCATGGCTTAGAGGAAAAGTGTGACCTAGAACAGCTCAACAGATTTTGTAATAATTTATGCCAGAATCTGAGTGAATTATAGCAAAACTGTACCGTGGCTCATGACTGGAGTACATTTCTGACTCTGGTGCGCAGGCAGGCTGAAAAGATGCACTAAATTCATTAAAAGTCTTGTATGTATCTGGGTAAATAAAGTCCACGTTTTTTACTTATTTCCATTGGACTGCTGTTTCCATCATGCTGCGTGTATGTGTATATATATATATATATATATATATATATACACATACACGCACCATGATATATATATATACACAGTTGAAACCAGAATTTTACATACAGTATAGACCAAAAGTTTGGACACACCTTCTCATTTAAAGATTTTTCTGTATTTTCATTACTATGAAAATTGTACATTCACACTGAAGGCATCAAAACTATGAATTAACACATGTGGAATTATATACTTAACAAAAAAGTGTGAAACAACTGAAAATATGTCTTATATTCTAGGTTCTTCAAAGTAGCCACCTTTTGCTTTGATGATTGCTTTGCACACTCTTGGCATTCTCTTGATGAGTTTCAAGAGGTAGTCACCGGAAATGGTCTTCCAACAATCTTGAAGGAGTTCCCAGAGATACTTAGCACTTGTTGGCCCCTTTGCCTTCACTCTGCGGTCCAGCTCACCCCAAACCATCTCGATTGGGTTCAGGTCTGGTGACTGTGGAGGCCAGGTCATCTGGCGTAGCACCCCATCACTCTCCCTCTTGGTCAAATAGCCCTTACACAGCCTGGAGGTGTGTTTGAGGTCATTGTACTGTTGAAAAATAAATGATGGTCCAACTAAACGCAAACTGGATGGAATAGCATGCCGCTGCAAGTTGCTGTGGTAGCCATGCTGGTTCAGTATGCCTTCAATTTTGAATAAATCCCCAACAGTGTCACCAGCAAAGCACCCCCACACCATCACACCTCCTCCTCCATGCTTCACGGTGGGAACCAAGCATGTAGAGTCCATCCGTTCACCTTTTCTGCGTCGCACAAAGACACGGTGGTTGGAACCAAAGATCTCAAATTTGGACTCATTAGACCAAAGCACAGATTTCCACTGGTCTAATGTACATTTCTTGTGTTCTTTAGCCCAAACAAGTCTCTTCTGCTTGTTGCATGTCCTTAGCAGTGGTTTCCTAGCAGCTATTTTACCATGAATGCCTGCTGCACAAAGTCTCCTCTTAACAGTTGTTGAGGAGATGTGTCTGCTGCTAGAACTCTGTGTGGCATTGACCTGGTCTCTAATCTGAGCTGCTGTTAACCTGCGATTTCTGAGGCTGGTGACTCGGATAAACTTATCCTCAGAAGCAGAGGTGACTGTTGGTCTTCCTTTCCTGGGGCGGTCCTCGTGTCAGCCAGTTTCTTTGTAGCGCTTGATGGTTTTTGCAACTGCACTTGGGGACACATTCAAAGTTTGCCCAATTTTTCGCACTGACTGACCTTCATTTCTTAAAGTAATGATGGCCATTTTACTTAGCTGCTTTTTTCTTGCCATAATACAAATTCTAACAGTCTATTCAGTAGGACTATCAGCTGTGTATCCACCTGACTTCTGCACAACACAACTGATGGTCCCAACCCCATTTATAAGGCAAGAAATCCCACTTATTAAACCTGACAGGGCACACCTGTGAAGTGAAAACCATTTCCGGTGACTACCTCTTGAAGCTCATCAAGAGAATGCCAAGAGTGTGCAAAGCAGTCATCAAAGCAAAAGGTGGCTACTTTGAAGAACCTAGAATATAAGACATATTTTCAGTTGTTTCACACTTTTTTGTTAAGTATATAATTCCACATGAGTTAATTCATAGTTTTGATGCCTTCAGTGTGAATGTACAATTTTCAAAGTCATGAAAATACAGAAAAATCTTTAAATGAAAAGGTGTGTCCAAACTTTTGGTCTGTACTGTATATTTTTTATTTGATAGCATGTCAGCCTGTTTTTCTATAATTTTCTATAGCTTTGAAAATTATCCAGAGCTATTTGTTTCCATCTGTTGACTTTCGAGAAATTATCAGTATACAAGATTGTATAACAGCACTTTACAGCAACGATATTTTGCATCAGCATTTGCAAATGAAAACATGATAGATGCTCAACATCCTCAGATGATATGATGGATCTGGATACAAAAAAATACTATGTTAATATGCCTTGTTCACATCTGAATTGTGACTTCTATTTATAATGGAAACATTGATGCAATGCCAGGGATCCATCATATGACAACAGCATCTGATGAACTCCAATAATGTATAATGAGGTCTGTCAGTTTCCATCATTTCATGTCTGTTAATGTCTATTAAAATTATGTCAACCGACAGACTAGAGATGAGTGAATTTGTTCGGCGAATGATCGCCAGTTTCAAATTCGGCACGAATACGGCACATTCGGATTCGTGTTCTTTTGCGCAAAAATTGGCAAAAGTCGGCCCCGAACACAAACATCCCTGGTTTCCCATGCTGTCATCTGCGTGACAGCGTGGGAATCAGGGGCTGTGACCAGCGGTAAGTAGGCTACCATCGGTCACAGCGATGCGAGGATCATGCAGTCAGCTGTCAGCATGATCCCGCAGCTATGACAGTCACCAGCGGTAAAAAGCTTATCACGGGTGACAGGCGCCGGCTGATGAGTCTACTAACCCCGTCATCCAACGCCTCCTGTTACTGTACACAAGCGCCGCTGAAGTAATCTCTCATCAGGGAGCTTGCGCGGTGATAGTGAAAAGTAAAATAAAAGTTAAATAAATATTTAAATAAAAATAATAAAACACATTATACTCACCTACCACTTACCTACACCTTGTCCTCGATGTTCTCATCTCCTATAAAAAAAAAAAAAAACACCATATACTCACCTTACACCTAGTCCCCAAAGCCAATGGTCACCTGCAATAAAGGTAAAATAATAAACCAACCTCATCCTCACCTGTCCGCCACAGTCGATATACCGAGTGTCCCATGACGATCTCAGTGATAGCACGGCCACATCGGGAGATGTGACTGTGCTTTCTGGCAGCCGGCGATACACTGACAGCTATGCCTCCCGCAGTGTATCGCGAGAAGATGCCGGCACTAAGATCACTGGAGTTCAAACAGCTGATGATCAGCTGTGTGAACTCGAATGACCACAGCCGACAACTTCTCGTGAAACACTGCGGGAGCGAGCGCGCTCCTGTCAGTGTATCGCCGG
The DNA here is from genome assembly GCF_046119375.1 of Phyllobates terribilis. Lineage (NCBI taxonomy): Eukaryota > Metazoa > Chordata > Amphibia > Anura > Dendrobatidae > Phyllobates > Phyllobates terribilis. The sequence continues at coordinate 976,516,538 of NW_027362761.1, read as the reverse complement.
CTGCCTGATAGGATGGTCACATCTCCAGATGTGGCCGTGCTATCACTGATATCGTCTTGGGACACTCGGTATATTGACTGTGGCGGACAGGTGAGGATGAGGTTGGTTTATTATTTTACCTTAATTGCAAGTGACCATGGGCTTCGGGGACTAGGTGTAAGTTGAGTATATTGTGGGAGGATGAGTACATTGGGGTCAAGTGCAGGTAAATGGTAGGTGAGTATAATGTGTTTTATTATTTTTATTGAAATATTTATTTATTTTTATTTTTTTTTACTTTCACTTTCATCGCGCATGCGTGCTGATGAGAGATTACTTGTCCCATCATTGGCGCTTGTGTACAGTGACAGGAGGCGCCGGATGATGGCGGTAGTAGCCCCATCAGCCTGCGCCTGTCACCTGCAGTAAGCTTTTTACCGCGGGTAACTGTCACAGCAGCAGGGATTATGCTGACAGCATGACCCCACAGCGCTGTTACCGGCGGTAATAATATTACAGCCGATAACAGGCCCTGATTCCCGTGCTGTCAACCCAAACATCAAAACATTCGCTCATCTCTACGACAGACCTCATGCTGCTAAAACCTATTTTACAATTAAGGCGCCGTTCTTTTTCATATCATTTGTTAACTAGTGTTGAGCGAGCATGCTCAACACTGCTCGGTACTCGCCCGAGCATCTCACTACTCGGGATGTTCGGCGAGCACCGAGCATTTCCGGGTTACTCAGGAGGGATCTCGGGTCACCGCCCTGCACGTTTGGCGCTCTTTACAGAGCCAATGAACATGCAGGGATTGCCAGCCAGTCACTTTAATGCCTCAGCCATGTTGTTTGTGGGCATTACAGTGATTGGATGGCCGCACAGCATCACCTCGAGTAATTAAAACCGGGCGCCGCCATCTTGGACACAGTCGCTTCAGATCAGCCAGTGTAGGGTCAGTGCTGCTGAGCTAGAGAGAGATTTATACTCCGAAATAGTTAGTGTAGGGTCTCTAAAGCCTGCCAGATCAAACAAACAGTCCTTCTCAGGACTAATATCCATCCCAGATATCAGGCAGGCAGGCTGTATAGGAGACGCAGTGGTTATACCAGAAAATGCTGCATTACAGTCCTGTGTGCTCCTGTTGGTCAAATTGCTAGACTTATCACCCCGGTCTCAGGGGCCAGGAAAATTTTTTTTTTTCATCTAAATCCTGTTTTTTTTTCCTTAGTCAGACTGTCCAAATACGCGTCTTATTAACCCTTTGGTATCCCCCCCCCAAAAAAAAAATTTTTTAGTGTGTCTGTGACTGTTCAGACACCAATATACCTGTTTAAAAAAGTCTTGGGTAGGCCAGAAAAATAGAACTGTGGTTTTGCAGTTCCATGGGTCAAATCTCTCGTATTATCCTTTTTTGGCATTTTTTGCCGTAAAAAAAAACTGTAATAGTGTCACCCTGACTGGTCAGACACCAATATATCTGTTTAAAAGAGTCTGGTGTAGGCCAGAAAAATATAACTGTGGTTTTGCAGTTCCACGGGTCAAATCTCTGTATTATCCTGTTTTTGGCATTTTTTGCCGTAAAAAAAACTGTAATAGTGTCTCTCTGACTGGTCAGACACCAATATATCTGTTTAAAAGAGTCTGGTGTAGGCCAGAAAAATATAACTGTGGTTTTGCAGTTCCACGGGTCAAATCTCTGTATTATCCTGTTTTTGGCATTTTTTGCCGTAAAAAAAACTGTAATAGTTTCTCCCTGACTGGTCAGACACCAATATATCTGTTTAAAAGAGTCTGGTGTAGGCCAGAAAAATATAACTGTGGTTTTGCAGTTCCACGGTTCAAATCTCTGTATTATCCTGTTTTTGGCATTTTTTGCCGTAAAAAAAACTGTAAATAGTGTCTCCCTGATTGGTCAGACACCAATATATCTGTTTAAAAGAGTCTGGTGTAGGCCAGAAAAATACATCTGTGGTTTTGCAGTTCCACCGTTCAAATCTCTGTATTATCCAGCTTTTGGCCTGTTTTACGTAAAAAAAAAAATTGTGTCTCCCTGTCTGTTCAGTCAAAAATATATCTGTTTAAAAGATTATGGTGCAGGCCAGAAAAATATAACTGTGGTTTTGCAGTTCCACGGGTCAAATCTCTGTATTATCCTGTTTTTGGCATTTTTTGCCGTAAAAAAAAACTGTAATAGTGTCTCCCTGACTGGTCAGACACCAATATATCTGTTTAAAAGAGTCTGGTGAAGGCCAGAAAAATATAACTGTGGTTTTGCAGTTCCACGGTTCAAATCTCTGTATTATCCACTTTTGGGCCTTTTTCACATAAAAAAAAACAGTTTGAGTGTGTCGCTGACTGTTCAGCCCCAAATATATCTATTAAAAAAAGTCTGGTATATGCCAGTAAATTAGAACTGTGGTTTTGCAGTTCCACGGTTCAAATCTCTGTATTATCCAGCTTTTGGCCTGTTTTACGTGAAAAAAAAAAATTGTGTCTCCCTGTCTGTTCAGTCACAAATATATCTGTTTAAAAGATTCTGGTGTAGGCCAGACAAATAGAACTGTGGTTTTCCTCTTCCACCGTTCTAATCTCCTTTTTATTACCCTTTTTCCATTGATAGTGCGAGTGTAAGCTATTTTACTTCATTTACAATGGGCAAGGCGCGTGGCAAGGGACGTGGAACTGGACGTTCTGGTGATGGTGTGTGTAGAGCACGGGGTCGTGGCCAAGGTGAAAATGTGCCACAACCAACAGCCACATATTCTCGCTCCCACTTCTTGACCGAATTACTACTACAACACCAGTATTGCGAACTGATCAGTGTGAACAGGTTATTAATTGGATAGCAGATAATTCTTCCAGTTACCTGGGCACCACCACCTCCGGTCTGTCTTCCACACGGTCAAGTTTTAGTAGCCGTACTCCTCCTCACCCTGATGCTCCTTCCTCCCAACATGCCGAGTGTCGTCAGACAGCAACTGATCCCACACTTGGACACTCTGAAGAGCTGTTCATTGGTCCATTTCCATATTTGTGCCCCTCGCCTGCTCCGCTGGAAGTGGTGGAAGAGGAGATCCCATGTAGCGATGCCCAAATATTTGAACAGCCACGGCCACAGGAAGTCGACGCTGGCAATTTGTCACAAGAGGTGGACGATGACGAGACACAATTGCTACGAACTGAGGAGGAGGATCGTGGTGTGGAAGAGGAGGAGGTGATGGATGATCTAGTAACTGACCCAACGTGGCAGGAGGACACGCAGAGCGAGGCCAGCAGCACACAGGGGGAGGGAGGCAGAGTACCCCAACAGGCAGGAAGAAGCAGTGTGGTGGCCGCAGACAGAAGGCAGGCAACCTTTCCCCGTAACACCAACACGAGGGACGTTGCCAGTACAACCGGTAGGTCTTCCTACTTTTTTAAAGACTCTGCTGATAACCCCAAAAAGGCCATTTGTACCACCTGCCATGCCAGCATCAGCAGGGGTGACCACCACCAGCATGATCAGGCACATGGCAGCAAAGCACCCGACTTTGTGGTGCATACCCCAGGGTCCACGACCAGTGTCAGCAGGTGTTACCATTGCTTCTTCCGCTGTTGTGCGTGTAATAGAACCCCCTGTTGTGCGTGCAAGGCAATCCCCTGTCCATATTGCATGCAAAGATGCCCCCTCCTCTCAGTCTTCACTTGTTATGGCAGTTTCTCAAGAAACAGCATCAACGTCCACATCCACGTCCCACCGCAGCGTTCAATTGTCCATATCCCAGAGCTTTGAACGAAAGCGCAAATTCGCAGCCAACGCCCCACAGGCCACAGTCCTAAATGCGCACATTTCACGACTGCTTGCGTTGGAAATGCTGCCTTTTAGGCTGGTGGAGACGGAATCCTTCCGCCACCTTATGGCGGTGGCTATCCCTCAGTACTCGGTCCCCAGCCGACACTATTTTGCCCGGTGTGCTATCCCCGCACTACACAAGCACGTGTCCCAAAACATCTGCCGTGCCCTCAGCAACGCAGTTACTGGGAGAGTACACCTGACAACGGACACGTGGACAAGCGCTTGTGGCCAGGGACGGTACATCTCCCTGACGGCACACTGGGTAAACATAGTGGAAGCCGGGACCCAGTCGGACCTTGGGACGGAACACATCCTCCCCACACCGAGGATTGCGGGCCCTATGTCAGTCAGAGTTGCCCCCACAGTGTACAGCTCCTGCGCATCATCATCCTCCTCTTCCTCATGTTCAGCCACCATCTCAGATATCACCACATCAGTTACAAGCTGGAAGCACTGCAGTACTGCCTCAGCCAAGCGGCAACAGGCTGTGCTGAAACTCATAAGCTTAGGTGAGAAACCTCACACTGCTTGTGAGTTGTGGACAGCTGTGAAGAGCAGGCAGATCTGTGGCTGAGACTGCTGAACCTACATCCAGGCATGGTCGTGTGTGACAATGGCCGTAACCTGGTGGCGGCTCTGAGGCGAGGCGAGATCACACACGTACCATGCCTGGCTCATGTGCTTAACCTCGTGGTTCAGCGGTTTCTAAAATCGTACCCTGAGTTGCCAGATCTGCTCGTCAAAGTACGCCACCTGTGTGCTCATTTTCGCAAGTCGGCTACAGCTTCCGCCGCCCTTGCTGTGTTGCAGCAGCGTTTGCAGCTTCCAGCACACCGACTGGTGTGTGATGTCCCAACACGTTGGAACTCTACCCTCCACATGTTGCAAAGGAATTGTGAGCAGAAGAGAGCAGTTGTGGAGTACCAACTGCAACAAGTCCGTCGATATTCAGGTCAGACTCCACACATAAGACCTCAGGAGTGGACCTGGATGTCTGACATATGTACCATCCTGACAAACTTGGAGGAGTCCACCAAGATGGTGAGTGGCGATGACGCCATCATTCGCATCAGCATCCCACTTGTCTGTCTTTTGCAACGTTCTCTGCAGAGAATTAAAGAGGAGGCATTGCAGCCAGAGTATGATGAGATGGATCAAGAAGCCGTAGCGGGCGATTACACACAGCCCAGCCTCATCTCATCACAATGTGCATTGGGGGACAATGAGGGAGAGGAGGAGGAGGAGGAAGAACAGGAGCTGGTATCTTGCGCTGTAGACGGTAGTACCTGTACAACTGTCATACCGTCGGTTCAGCGTGGGTGGCCTGAGGACAGGGGGGAGGAGGAGGAGGAGAGCATGGTCAGTCGTCATCTTGGTGAGGACATGGAAGTCTTGCCCGTTACCAGTCTGGCACGCATGGCTGACTTTATGTTACGCTGCCTTAACCGTGACCCTCGCGTAGTAAAAATGTTGGGTGACAGTCATTACTGGCTGGTGACACTTTTAGACCCTCACTACAAGGAGAACTTTCACTCTCTTATTCCTGAGGTGGAGAGGTCTACAAAAATGGAACAGTACCAGAAGGCCCTTGCTGCAGAACAGTTAAAAAAATTCCCATCTGAACACGCTAGCGGCGGAGGTCACAGTTAGTTGCCCAACCAAGACATACAGGCGAGAGAGACGCAACTCCAATCCAGCAGAGGCAGGGGAACACGTTCTGGGTCAGTTTTCTGAGACCCGCCCAGCTTACAGGCCCTGAGGCGTGGGGTACTCTCACAAGGAGTGGAAAGTTTCAAAAGATGGTGAGGGAGTACCTTGCCGACCGTACCAGCGTCCTCCGTGATTCCTCTGTGCCTTTTAATTATTGGGTATCCAAGCTGGACACTTGGAATGAACTCTCTCTGTACGCCTTGGAGGTCCTGGCCTGCCCTGCCGCTAGCGTGTTATCGGAGCTTGTTTTTAGTGCCGCTGGGGGAATTATAACAGATAAGCGCACTCGCCTGTCAACTGACAATGCTGACAAGCTGACCCTTATCAAAATGAACAAGGGCTGGATTGGGCCAGACTTCTCATCACCACCAAATGACAGCAGAGTAACATAAAGTCAAATCCACTGTGTTATTTCGGGAGGTGTATTCACATGCACCGCTTCACACCCACACATGGGTATACGCTTCCTCATTTCGGCTGTATTTTGCTCTTCTCCTTATCCTCAGCCTCCACCACCACTATACCACCAGGGTGACCTTGGTCCTTGTTGCCAGCATTGCAAGTTCCTCCATCCTAATTTTTGGCAGCTTTTGCTTGGAAGGCATAGGCAAAGACTATGGGAGACCCACTCCCCATTAATGGGAATAATGTTTTTAAGATGCTGTACTGCATGGCTCTTCTAAGGGGCATTTAAACCATCTTGTTAAGCTACTGCAACCTCCACATCTCTTCCAAGGGGCATTGAAACAATCTTGTTAAGCTACTGCGACCTCCACCACTTTTCCAAGGGGCATTGATATTGTCTTTTTATTCCACTGCGATCTCCACCATTCTTCCAACGGACATTGCATTTCTTCCTAATTTTAGTCAGCTTTTGCTTTTCAATGCATAGGCGAACACTAAGGGAGACCCACTCCCCAATAATGTGTAGAAGGTTTTTAGTATGCTGTAATCCACGTCTGTTTCAAGGGGCATTTCAGTTCCTCATAATTTTTGGAAAGCCTTCCATTCACTGCTTAGGCCAACAGTGCACAGGAGACCCAGTTTCTATAAATGGAAAAAACAGTTTAGTTAAGGCCCTCTGACCTCCATGTCACTTCCAAGGGGAATTGGAGTGCCTCAAAATTTTTGGTAGGCATTGCACTCACTGCATGCCCTTTAACTGTGTAGCCGTATTGGTCCTTTTGGTACCGAAACATATCCTACAAGACATGTGTGGTTGACTGGCCTGATATTGATGTGAATGGTCCCTGTTCCTCCTGCTCCTTCTCCTTTGCCACCACCTCATCCATCATTCATCACCTGAAGCTTTGTTTTAACGGGAGTCATAGAACTGGGATAGTAGCAGGAAAACATCCAGCAATCCTCGGAGGAGGTAGGATATGCGCCAAAACGCTGACCACCTCAGGCCTGGCCGCTACTACATACATGCACTTGCATTCCAAGAAAACAAAGCAGATGCTAACTTCTATCATGATCATCATGCTCCTCATCTTGGCACTCTCAAATCCCCTGATGGAGAAGCCAGGGCCCACCTGAGGAGTGTGGTTCTCTGGTGGGCTCGTCCAATGCTGTCCTAAAGCAGGCCGGGCTAAGAAAATTGTGTGGGGGGATGTTCCAAGGAGAAATGGGGGCGGCTGGGGACCGTTTATGTACACCCGGCCGCCCCTAGGCGGCTGGGGATCGAGTATGGACACCCGGCCACCCCCTGGCGGCTGGGAACCGAGCGTGGACACCCGGCCGCCGGGCGGCTGGGGACTGAGTATAGATACCTCGCTGCTGAAGCAGCCATAAGGTAGTGGCCAGCTTCGGCCTCCTCCAAACTAAAAGGCCCCATTTCAAGTGCAAGCTAGCAGTATGGTATTGCAGCCTGGGGGTGGGTGGGTGTTTGGTTGCACACTTACGCTTGCATTCCAAGAAAACAAAGCAGATGCTAACTTCTATCATCATCATCATGCTCCTCACCTTGGCACTCTCAACTCCCCTGATGGAGAAGCCAGGGCCCACCGGAGGAGTCTGGTTCTCTGGTGGGCTCATCAAATGCTGCCCTAAAGCAGGCCGGGCTAAGAAAAGTGTGTGAGGGATGTTCCAAGGAGAAATGGTGGCGGCTGGGGACCATTTATGGACACCCGGCCGCCCCCCAGGCGGCTGGAGAGCGTGTATGGACACCCGGCTGCGGGGCGGCTGGGGACCAAGTATGGACACCCGGCCGCCCCCTGGCGGCTGGGGACCGAGCGTGGACACCCGGCCGCCAGGCGGCTGGGGACTGAGTATGGATACCTCGCTGCCGAAGCAACCATGAGGTAGTGGCCAGCTTCGGCCTCCTCCAAACTAAAAGGCCCCATTTCAAGTGCAAGCAAGCTAGCAGTATGGTATTGCAGCCTGGGGGTGGGTGGGTGGCAGGCTGCATACTTGCGCTTGCATTGCAAGGAATGGGGGAGGTACAATTGAACACTGCCCTGGGACAAGGACTTGCACGGGGATAGTTGCAAGTCTGCATCTTCTGATGTGGAAAGGATCACTTCTGATGGACACACTTATAGGCAGTGACCTGGGTGTCAGAGATGCTTCCAGGGGTCTTCCCCATGCTGTTCTCATGTCTTTTCAGCACTGTATGCATGTGTCGCACAGCACATGGCCAGATAAGATTGTAAAATATTAAAATGACATTTCCCGGTGAATGCATTTGTGACGGTTGAAAGCAACACAAAAGTGCAAAAACGCATAAAAAATTCTACTTGTGAACATAGCCCAAGGTGTGGAGGAGTATTTTTGTTTTTGGTTATTTATTTTACCTTATACACAAGTCTTTACCCTGGAAAGGAAGTTCCTTAACATATTTCACAGGAAAACCGTTTCAGTTTAGTTTTTGAACGTTTTATTGTGAGCCCGTAAAAGTGGCTTAATACCTCTGACCACGTTGTTGACAGCAGTGACCTGGGGGTCAGAAATGCTTACTGGGGCGATGCCCATGCTGTCCCCATGTCTTTTGAGCACTGTCACTATCGTTTTGGGCACTTTTTAGGCTTTCTACAGACTGCCGGGGGTGCCGCCGCAAAAATGCTCGGGTCTCCCATAGACTAACATTGGGCTCGTTGCTCGGGTCGAGCACCCGAGTATCACGACGAGCACGGCCCGAGCTTCGAGCTCCCGAGCATTTTAGTGCTCGCTCAACACTAATGTTAACATATTGGGTTATAGGTTAAACTTCAACCTTAAAAATTCGGACACTGGAGGCAGTGCTCTTTTTGATATAGTTTCATAATTTTTAAGGTTGAAGTAAAACCTCTAACCCAATATGTTAACATATGATATGAAAAAGAACAGTGCCTTAATTAGAAAATAATGGATAGAAACCTAGAACAATACAACCAAAGCAAACTTAGGTAGCTTTAAGATTCTATACTTTTTAAGGGACTTATCAAGGTGAAGTAAATTTGTGTTTTCTTCTTTATAAAAGAGGTTTTCCAGGTAATGAAAATTTCTTAAGACTCAGTCTGGTTAAAAAAATATAATCATTACTCACCTTCATCGATGCCCAGCAGGTACCACTCCGGAGCTCACCCAGACGCCCTCTAGTTGTATCCTCAACACACTGAAAATGGCCTGAAAAGTCCACTCAGCCAGTCACGAGTGAAGTCAGGTCACCGCAGCAGCCAGTTATTTTCTAGTTTGTGTTACACGCTTGCCGCTAGGTTTAGATAGGGCGAGACGGGTTTCATGAATTCGTTGGAATCCTGGGGGAACCGTTACCCAGGGCGACCATAGCCTGCAGCTTCTCTCAGGCACACGATAGATTCAATTGCTGACTAGAAACATCTGACGAGTCTTCATAAACAGTTGAACAGTGACGTTTAATCAAGTACGGCCAGTACCATTTAACTCTTTGAAGCAACAGGCTTCACCACAGTACAGTCTATTAAAGCAGGCACAGTAACGTTAGTCTCTTCAGTAGCGTAATTCAGCAGAGATTAGATCTCTTTGAAGCACACTTCTATGCATACACAACCACAGGTTTTTCCTTCACAAGGATACAATAGTGCACAGCATTCTTTATCCTGCATAGAGATGGAAGGGGGGAGGGTTTGATGAGGGAGATGATCCCGGTGACACGATTCCTTCCAGTCCTTATCTTTCTGCTCGATAATACTCTGCACAGTTAGCTCAGGGAGTTTATCTGACCCATGTTTAGCTTTCCTCCTGACCTGAATTCTGTTCACTTGCCTTCTGTGAGATACAGATCACACACCAATTTTCTCTTAGACTCCAGCCAGACTAATAAACAAGTTCTCCACAATTCCCCTAGGGTTCTGCTAAACACTCCCTGTCTCCTGTGACTGTGTTAACCCCTCTAGTTGCTGGATGCTTCTGAAGCACAACACTTCCTGTCTCTTGTGACTGTGTTAACTCTTATAGTTGCTGGATGCTTTTGAAGCAACATCACTACTTCTGCATGTCACATTTGGAATTCTCAGTGTGTCAAGGTCGAGATCAAGAATTATAGACCAGCAGGAACTGGGTGAGTGCTCACTGGTACCTACTGGGGATCCGTGTGGGCGAATATTGATTCTCCGCTAAACTTAACTGAGTTTCTGACTATACTCCAGACTGAATAGATTGGTTCTGTTTGGCCATCCAGTGAGCCATGTAGCCCCATGTAGTCCTCTACTCTTCTTACTCCATGGCTTAGCTGCAAGCATAGAGCGCTGTGAGACACCATTTCTAGGCTGTCTCTTTTTAACCGTACTCACACAAAGTGATGTCCTAAGATAGTTTATGTAACATACCTGGCGGCGTCCTTGCATGGTGGTCCATCTCCCACTGTGCAAGAGGGCGCACTTGATCTCCTGTCCAGAATGTCTCTCTGGCTTCCCTCCATGCTGTCTGTTTGTGTCTGTTTCTGCTGCTTAAGGGCGGCGCCCGATCACTTCCTGCCTTTTGTACCTGCTGTGGGTCACACCCCTTGTGCGTCCTCAGCCTATTGCTGTCTGTCACCTGGTATATAGCTCAGCAGCTCCCTTCTATCCCTGCCTGAGCATAGTGTTTCCTTCAGTGTGTGCTTGCACTCTGAAGGTGCCAGGTCCCGTCTCTTGTCTCCTGCTTTTTGTATCAGTTCCCGTGTCTGAACTGAGTCCTGTATGTCTCCTGCTTTGCGGTATCAGCTCCCGTGTCTGAACTGTGTCCTGTATGTCTCCTGCTTTGCGGTATCAGCTCCCGTGTCTGAACTGAGTCCTGTATGTCTCCTGCTTTGCGGTTTCAGCTCCCGTGTCTGAACTGAGTCCTGTATGTCTCCTGCTTTGCGGTATCAGCTCCCGTGTCTGAACTGAGTCCTTTCTGTGTTCTCTTGTCTGTCCTGTCTGAACACGCTCCTAGCCTGTTCCTCCTGCCTTCTAGGGGCCGATTACCTAGACCCGCTCCTGTATCTTGTCTGTCCTGTCTGAACACGCTCCTTGCCTGTTCGTCCCGCCTCTCTGGGGGCAGTATTCCCAGACCCGCTCCTGTATCCCGCTGCAGTGTCGGTCTCCTCCGTACACTCAGTTCCAGTCTGAACTCTCTCCTATCCTTTACCTGTTTTTGCCTCTATGTCCGTTCCCTTCCTTTTTCTGCAGAGTCTGAACTCGTACCTAACTCCTGCCAGTTGTCTCTGTACTCCCGTTTGTGAGTTTGTGGTCCACTCGCTACTTCACTGCAAGTACCCTGTGGGTGTCTGGCTCTGTCTTTCCCTTCCTGTCTGTTCCGTGTGAACAGAGCCCTGTCCTCCCTGCTCAGCCTTGTCTGCACTCTAGCCGTGCTTGCCTGTACCCCTTTGCCTGTATTGTTCCTGTGTCCCGGTGTGTACTGGGTCCTATCCCGCCTGTGTTCCTACCTGCTAGTGCCTCCCTGTCTGCACTCTAGCTGTGCTTGCCTTTACCCCCCTGCCTGCATACCCGCCTGCCTGCATACCAGTCGTGCCTGCCTATACCCACCAGTCTGTGTGCCAGCCTACCAGCCTGTTCCTGTATTCCCCTGTGTGGGTCAACAGCCGTGTCCGGGGTCTGTCCTGGAGTAGCACCTGGTCCCTCTGCTCGGTTCCTCCTTGGTGCACTGGCGTCGTATGCCGTCGTGCGACCCTGGTCGGATCGGGTGAATACCTAGTCACGCCCCTCCAGGCATTCACTCTCCGGCACGGTCCAGTGGAATCACTACCAATCACACGCACACGCCGCTCAGCCCGGGCGTGTGCATAACAGCATGCTCAGGCCATGGTTCCCGTTGAGCCCCACGGCCTTCGCTCTTTGAGAAGTTTTTCCAGCGAATACATGCATTAAAATAAAATAAATAAATTTTTTTCCCCCTTTAGCTGAGTTCCAGGCGAATTACGCACCCGTCCAGATGGATCTATCAGCCCTCGTTCCTGCGGATCCGCCACGTTACTATGGGGATCCAAGACAGTGTCGTGCATTTGTGGAGCAATGCATGCTACACTTTAAGGCCTACCCTCTCTATTTTCCTTCCGATTGGGCTAAAGTGGCCTTTATGATTGACTACCTAGCGGGTGATGCCTTGAAATGGGTCACCCCCCTATGGGAAGCATGGGATCCTGTCATCCTTGACCTGCAGGCCTTCCTGGTGGCCTTTCGTATGGTCTTCGAGGACCCTAACTCTGAAGCCCCTGCTGAAGCTTCACTTCCCAATATCCCGGAGCAGCCCCGACGGGTAATGTGTGTGGGTAGCGCAATAGTCCTCCAGCCCAATGAGACTACTGCCCACCCAGAATCCTCACAGGGTGACTACGCTTTCCGGAATACTTCTCTCAACCTCAAGAGGCAGTCCAGACGTGCTAGACTTAGAGGCAAGCCGTCACGCCAGGGTCTGTCCTCCCTGAGACCTCCTGACCCCAACCTTGAAGTCCCTACTGAAGCTTCATCTCCCTGTATCCCGGAGAAACCCCAATGGGTAATGTGCGTGGGTAGTGCACCAGTTCTCCTGGCCGAAGAGACTTCTGCCCATCCAGACTCCACACAGGAGAACTTCCTGCACCCGGCATCAGATGCTTCTTTCTCTTTAACCGGTGTGCATGTCCAAGGATGCTCCAAAGCTGTGGTTACCTCAGAGTCTGTGCACCTCTACTACCTGGCGGAGGATCCCCTGTTGCCTCCTGAACCCTCCGGGATACCACTCGATGACAAATGGAGAGAGACTTCTCTACACCCGGTACTCAATACTTTGTCCGCTTCGTCCTGTGAGCCTGACAATGGGTACCCCAAAGTGGTAGTTACCTCCGAGTCTCTACACCCCTCCGACCAGGCGGAGGATCTCCAGTTGTCTCCTGAACCCTTCGGGGTGCTACCTGGTAGCGAAAGGACAGAGACTCTCCTATACTCTGTAACTGATACCTCGCTCGCTTCGTCCAGTGAGTCCAACTTAGTGTACTCCGAAGCAGAGGTTACTCCTGAGTCTCTACACCCCTCCGACCAGGCGGAGGACCTCCAGTTGTGTTCAGAATCCTTCGGGGTGCCACCTGGTGGTGAATGGACAGAGACTTTCCTATATCCTGGATCTGATACCTCGCTTGCTTCGTCCAGTGAGTCCGACCTAGTGTACTCTGAAGCAGAGGTTACCCGTGAGTCTCTACACCCCTCTGACCAGGCGGAGGACCGCCAGCTGTCTCCAGAACCCTTCGGGGTGCCACCTGGTGGTGAATGGACAGAGACTTTCCTATACTCGGTACCCGATACCTCGCCTGCTTCCTCCAGTGAGTCCGACCTAGTGTACTCTGAAGCAGAGGTTACCCGTGAGTCTCTACACCCCTCTGACCAGGCGGAGGTCCGCCAGCTGTCTCCAGAACCCTTCGGGGTGCCACCTGGTGGTGAATGGACAGAGACTTTCCTATACTCGGTACCCGATACCTCGCCTGCTTCCTCCAGTGAGTCCGACCTAGTGTACTCTGAAGCAGTTGTTTTCTCTGAGCCTCTGCACTCTTCTGACCCGGCGGAGGACCTCCAGTTGTTTCCTGAATCCTCCGGGATATCACCAGATAACAAAGAGACAGTGACTTTTCCTCATTATGTACCTGATAACCCGTCTATTTCTTCCTGTGAGCTTGACAAGATGTACCTCGAAGCAGAGATTACCCTTAAGTCTCTGTCCCCCTCCAACCCAGTGAACGACTGGCCCTCGAATTCCCTGCGGAAGATTCTGGCAGGCCTGAAGAAGAGGGGGCGTAAGGGGGGAGGTACTGTAACATACCTGGCGGCGTCCTTGCATGGTGGTCCATCTCCCACTGTGCAAGAGGGCGCACTTGATCTCCTGTCCAGAATGTCTCTCTGGCTTCCCTCCATGCTGTCTGTTTGTGTCTGTTTCTGCTGCTTAAGGGCGGCGCCCGATCACTTCCTGCCTTTTGTACCTGCTGTGGGTCACACCCCTTGTGCGTCCTCAGCCTATTGCTGTCTGTCACCTGGTATATAGCTCAGCAGCTCCCTTCTATCCCTGCCTGAGCATAGTGTTTCCTTCAGTGTGTGCTTGCACTCTGAAGGTGCCAGGTCCCGTCTCTTGTCTCCTGCTTTTTGTATCAGTTCCCGTGTCTGAACTGAGTCCTGTATGTCTCCTGCTTTGCGGTATCAGCTCCCGTGTCTGAACTGTGTCCTGTATGTCTCCTGCTTTGCGGTATCAGCTCCCGTGTCTGAACTGAGTCCTGTATGTCTCCTGCTTTGCGGTTTCAGCTCCCGTGTCTGAACTGAGTCCTGTATGTCTCCTGCTTTGCGGTATCAGCTCCCGTGTCTGAACTGAGTCCTTTCTGTGTTCTCTTGTCTGTCCTGTCTGAACACGCTCCTAGCCTGTTCCTCCTGCCTTCTAGGGGCCGATTACCTAGACCCGCTCCTGTATCTTGTCTGTCCTGTCTGAACACGCTCCTTGCCTGTTCGTCCCGCCTCTCTGGGGGCAGTATTCCCAGACCCGCTCCTGTATCCCGCTGCAGTGTCGGTCTCCTCCGTACACTCAGTTCCAGTCTGAACTCTCTCCTATCCTTTACCTGTTTTTGCCTCTATGTCCGTTCCCTTCCTTTTTCTGCAGAGTCTGAACTCGTACCTAACTCCTGCCAGTTGTCTCTGTACTCCCGTTTGTGAGTTTGTGGTCCACTCGCTACTTCACTGCAAGTACCCTGTGGGTGTCTGGCTCTGTCTTTCCCTTCCTGTCTGTTCCGTGTGAACAGAGCCCTGTCCTCCCTGCTCAGCCTTGTCTGCACTCTAGCCGTGCTTGCCTGTACCCCTTTGCCTGTATTGTTCCTGTGTCCCGGTGTGTACTGGGTCCTATCCCGCCTGTGTTCCTACCTGCTAGTGCCTCCCTGTCTGCACTCTAGCTGTGCTTGCCTTTACCCCCCTGCCTGCATACCCGCCTGCCTGCATACCAGTCGTGCCTGCCTATACCCACCAGTCTGTGTGCCAGCCTACCAGCCTGTTCCTGTATTCCCCTGTGTGGGTCAACAGCCGTGTCCGGGGTCTGTCCTGGAGTAGCACCTGGTCCCTCTGCTCGGTTCCTCCTTGGTGCACTGGCGTCGTATGCCGTCGTGCGACCCTGGTCGGATCGGGTGAATACCTAGTCACGCCCCTCCAGGCATTCACTCTCCGGCACGGTCCAGTGGAATCACTACCAATCACACGCACACGCCGCTCAGCCCGGGCGTGTGCATAACAGTTTACTCGACTGCATGAAGATTCAAAAGAGGATTTATTTTTCCAGCCGAATTCTTGATGATCTGCAAACATACATCAGGTAAAAAGGACTTTTTTAGAAACAGGCTGAAAGCACTAGTTTCTAAGGGTATCTGCCCAGAATCAGGAGCCGCTACAGGTTTGAAGCTGCGTGTTTATGCAGCGTCAAACCCGCAGCTTCCAGATGTTACAGCATAGTGTATGGAATTTCGTGCACCTGTGGATCACCCGTGGAAACTGACATGCGGCGCGTCTTTCAGGACCGCAGCATGTCAATTTCTCTTGCGGGTCTGCATGTGGACTTTCCCCATAGTCTAACATCAATGAGGAGAGTCCGCATGTGAAAAAAAAAATTGCTGATGTTCTTTTGCATAATGAGGGTGGAAGCCACGCGGATGTTCAGCAGCGTCGCGGCAGCAGCGACTTCTTATCGTGGGCACATACTCTAACATGGATGAAGATGGTGAATGAGGAAAAAGAATGGGGAAGAAGGGAGGGGTTACTGACCTCATAGCTACATCAGAGAGAGACAGGGAGAGAGAAAGGATAAACTTCTAAAGACAGCAAACCTTATTGAATAGCAAGGAAACAGCAATATAAAACAACTCAATAATGGTGTAATACTGTCTGAACGATTCCCAAATCATGGGACATGACAATCCCCATCTGAAATCTTTAGATTTCACAATGATCCATTTTGACTTGATGTCTTCTGATGATGTCCATCGTCAATCTGTAATCTAAAAGATAAAAAAGAAACACACAAGCATACAACAATTGCTATAACAGTTGTAAGTCCAGTTTTCCGGTTGGTGGCCTGAAGTCCACAACAGTAGGATAATCCAAGTCCAATTGGAAACCCATCTTCGGATTGGGGAAGCCGCAACATGCAAACACTTCCACCAACCCAACAATCAAAATGGTGAAAGTTCCATGTCCTAACACAGCTGGAGGTATATGGCGGTATACTCCCTGCCGTAAGCTGTGTCCAGTACAAATGTCCTTCATGTGATGCCTTCTCTCATGAAGCACTTGGAGATATAAGTGAGGTGAATACCAGCCTGCACGACTGATGACCAGCTTGAGAAGTGTCCAGAGTGGTGAGACCTCAGCTTCAACTTTGGTGTCATAGATATGCAGCGTTTAGAGCCTGCTGGTCTGATCTCTCCGTCAGTGTCTGGTTGTTCAAGTTCAAATGTTCTGCTAGCATCAACAGAACAAGGGTCCTCATGTAGAAAGTTGGGGAAGACAGCCAGGTGTTGTCACAAAAGCTAGATGCAGCCATGAATCAAGTCCTCGGTAAGCTGGATGCAGGTCAATGGAGTTGTGATGGCACTGTTCAGGGGCAACTTCGGCAACCTCCACCAGCAGTACAGCAGCACAAAGACCAAGTCTTGGTACAGAGTGAGCAGGCCTTGAGGCTAGTTTGGCTTTGTCCAGGACAAATCCACAATGTACCCTGTTGATGGCTTCTGAGGTCTTCAGATAGGCTACTGCAGGTATAACCTCTGTAGATGAGTCAGAGAAAATGTGAACTTCTCTTCTGGTGGAGGCTGAAAGGTACCTTAAAGGGGTATTCCCATCTCCAAGATCCTATCCCAATATGTAGTAGGTGTAATCAGGGCCGGCTCCAGGTTTTTCTGGGCCCGGGCGAGAGAGTCTCAGTGGGCCCCTTTAACACATACCACGATTCATGATGCACAGATACCGCAGAGAAATATATATAGTACAATGCAAAGATTTCACTTCTTACATTACATGAGCAATATCTATTGTAAATTCCACAATGGCTCAGAAACTGGTGAATCGCTTCACACAGTATACTGGCCCCCATAAAATGCTCCATACAGAATACTGGCCCCCATATAACGCTCCATACAGAATACTGACCTCCATATAACGCTCCATACAGAATACTGGCCCCCATATAACGCTCCATACAGAATATTGGCCCCTATAAAATGCTCCGTACAGGATACTGGTCCCCTTATAACGCTCCATACAGGATACTGACCCCCATATAATGCTCCATGCAGGCTGTTCCGTTCCCCTCACATAATGCCCTATGCAGGCTATAACCCCCTTATAATGCCCCATGCAGGCTGTTCCCCCCCCCTTATAATGCCCCATGCAGGATGTCACCCCCCATATAATGCCCCATGCAGGATGTCACCCCCATATAATGCCCCATGCAGGATGTCACTCCCCCCATATAATGCCCCATGCAGGATGTCCCTTTCCCCCCCATATAATGCCCCATGCAGGATGTCACCCCCCATATAATGCCCCATGCAGGATGTCACCCCTCATATAATGCCCTATGCAGGATGTCACTTCTCCCCCCCATATAATGCCCTATGCAGGATGTCCCTTCCCCCCCATATAATGCCCTATGCAGGATGTCCCTTCTCCCCCATATAATGCCCCATGCAGGATGTCACTTCTCCCCCCATGTAATGCCCCATGCAGGATGTCCCCCCATCCATATAATGCCCCATGCAGGATGTCCCTTCCCCCCATATAATGCCCCATGCAGGATGTCCCTTCCCCCCATATAATGCCCCATGCAGGATGTCCCTCCCCCCCATATAATGCCCCCATGCAGGATGTCCCTCCCCCCCATATAATGTCCCATGCAGGATGTCACCCCTCATATAATGCCCCATGCAGGATGTCACTTCTCCCCCCCATATAATGCCCCATGCAGGATGTCCCTTCCCCCCCATATAATGCCCCATGCAGGATGTCCCTTTCCCCCCCATATAATGTCCCATGCCGGATGTCACCCCCACCATATAATGCCCCATGCCTCCATACATTAAAAAAAAAAAAAATCAAATACTCACCTCACTCCTCCTCACCTGCTGCCGCTGCTCAAGTCTGGACTTCGTTGCTAGCGTCTTCCCGCTCTGCGCTGCCTGTGATGGCTCAGGGGAGGACGCGGTGGAAAGACATCACCGCACCCTCTCACCTGAGACGTCACAGGGAGCGCACAGCAGGAAGACAGCGGATCTCTGGAGGCACAGGGAGAGGTAAGTGTCCGGCTGCCGGGGCCCTGAGCAAATGGGGGAGAAGGGCGGGTGCTGGCACCGCTCTCCTCCGCCCATAGCCTGGCGGGGTGCCCGACCGTGAGTGGGCCCCCCGTCTGCTTAGGGCCCCGGCACTTGCCCGGGTGCGCCGGATGCTGACGTCGGCCCTGGGTGTAATAATAATAATATTAGCAAATACCTACAATTAGAAATGTAGTATACCATTTTTGATTCGCTATGTCTCTTTCCTCATGTGCAGGCATTGCAGGACCTTAGGTATCCATGGTTACGTCCACTGATATAGCGAAAGTTAGTTAGCTCGCTGCTAGTGGTTGTAACCCTGGATACCTAAGGTCCTGCAATGCCTGCACATGAGGTAAGTGGCAAAGCGAATCAAAAATACTATTCTACATTTCTAATTGGAGATATTTGCTAATATTATTATTATTACACCTACTACATATTGGGATAAGATCTTGGAGAAGGGAATACCCCTTTAAGGCGGAACAATGTGGCAACAAGATAGGATGTTCTAAGATCTTCAGAGATGTCTTCCTTGTCTCCCACCTTTGTTGTTTCTGGGACGGTAGTGAAGTGTTGCAGTCCGTGTTCTCAGAGGTCAACTGTCTCAACAGTATCTTGCCTTGAATAGGGATGGGTGCTATAAACCCAAGAGGATCACAGATGCTGTTCACAACAGGTAAGACTCCTCATTTAGTGAAGGGTTTATTATAGACTGACACCTGGAATAATAACTTGTCCTGTTTAATGTCCCGAAGCAGAGCAAGGCTGCATTGCATAGAAGGAACGTCAGAATCGATATCCTTTAGGCTCGTTGCATGGTCCTCAGATGGAAATGCTTTCATTACCTCCTGGCTGTTGAAGATGATCATGTGAAGTCTAAGGTTTGCTGGCGACAGCATTTCCTGAGTTCTAGAGAGCAGATCAATTGCTTCTTCACTTGTGGGCAGAAACTTAAGCCCATCATCTACATAGAAGTTCTTCTCCACAAATAGATGAGCATCAGATCTATACTCTCTCTCACCTTCCTGGGCTGTTTGACTCTAATGACCGGGGGTCCGAGAGAGATCCAGTGAGTCACAAACTGAGACAGAGGCAGAAATAAACAACACTTTCTTTACTAAACCAGGGATTAGACTAAAATTCAGTATTGAATGAATCAGTCTCAGGTTCTGCCTGGGACACTGTCTCTACTAAATACACGCAATCAGCAAAAGCTGAAATCAATGTGCCAATCTCAAGGTTTCCAGCTTATGTGAATTATTCTAGGGATCTGGAACAATTTTACCTAAACACAAAGTCAGTCTAGTGAGGGCGGTATATGGGGACCCCCTGAGATGGCACACTGAATACAATCCTACCACTATTAACAATAATAATGCATGAAACTATATAAATTGCTCTTATACCCTTATTATCAGGATACCCGGGTATCTTAAAGTTATGGTACCGTTAACCTCAGATGCAGTCTATCACAGGCCTGTGAATCACGGTGGCTGCAGCTAGTCCCGGAAAACTTTGGCGCCAAAACAAAAACAAAGTTCACAAAAACAGCAAAAATTCCTTGTCTTGTCAGCCGATGCCGAGCCCACACGCCGGGGACTTTAGTCCTGTAGCCTCAGATTAAGGTCTGGGAAGATCTCTTCACAAAGACTTGTCAATATCCTCTCAGTAGAAATGGCACCAGATACCTTCTTTCCTCCCGAAGTCTCTCACTCTTATCCAGTACACCAACCATGTGCTCTGTCACAGAAATGGATTCCTCAGTCCCTTCCTTTATCACTCGACACGTGACTCCTTCAGCACAAAGTCTCTAATCCACTCAGCATGGACTTCCACAAAACTCCACAGAGCCACACAGCTTTCCCCAGTTCAGCACTTGTTCTTAAACAGAGAAAGGGGTAAACAAACTCCACAGGGAAGCATGTAAAGACAGCATCTTCTTGCAGCTCAGTTCTCACAGACTTCCTGTCTAGCCTCTCACACCTAAGACACTCTTAAAACACACAGTTTCTTGCACTGCCCCTCCTCTGAGCTTAGCCAGGCAAAAGTCACAGGGTCCTAGTGCTCTCCTGCTGTTATCACATTTCACACTCTCACAAGTCCATAGTTTTCCACGGCAGGTGAGGGTCTGTTACTGAAGACATATACAGTACCTTCATCCGGTAGTCTACGACCTCCTTTTGAACGTCATTGTCCTTGTGCCATAGAAACCTGAGGTAGTTTCTACTGTCTTCTCTCAAAATAAAAAAAATGGAACATTTGCTGACTGTTGGCGATTACTGCAACAGGTTCTTGTCTGAAGCATATCAGTACTCCTATAAGGATGTTGTTTAAGTTAGGCCCAGTTAGGAGCAAGCTATTGAGAGAGATGCCTTCATACTGAGCACTGGAGTCAAACACCACTCCGATTTGGTTAGGTTTGCGAGGGTGATAGACACGAAAGGATGGAAGGTACCAGCATTCTTCTCCTTCCTTCAATGGTGGTGCAGGCTCTGCATGACCTCTGTCAAAGATATTCTGCATAAAGTCGACAAAATATTTCTCCATCTCTGTTTTCTCTTATGTTACGTTTTAAACATGAAAACCTCACCGTTGCTTGCTGCAGATTTTTAGGAAACCTTGTTCTTGGAGAATGAAAGGGTAAAGGTGCTACCCAGGAATCATCCTTGTAGGTCTCTTCATCTTTTCTATGCAGACATTACCTATGATAAGCCAGCCTAGATCAAAATGTTGAGAAAATGGAGAATTATGTGGTCCGTTGATTTGTTGACGTACCTTGTGTAGCCGGAGAATGTCTCTGCCAAGCAGAATCAGGATATTTGCACTGGTATCTTGTTGGCTATAGTTTTTAGATGAGAGTGAGGAAGAGCAGCCTCTGGAGTTTTGATCTCCTCTCTGTTGGATGGTATCTGGTTGCACTCAACGAGAGTGGGTAGGAGTATCTCCACATTGTTCCCGAAAGAAGACACTATGAGTCCATTGGCCCTTCTCCCAGAGACCTCCGTAATGCCACTACAGGTGCCCAGGGTGTAAGAATGAGCATTTCCCTTTAAGTTAAACAGATCAAAGAGTTCTGACCTTGCAAATGATCGGTTACTCTGATGTCCAGGATGACATACACCTTTGCAGTTTTCTGTGATTGACCCTTGTGATGCACGTTCACCAGGAATTAGTGTTGATCAAGCGTGTATTGTTAACTCTTCTGGTGAGCACGCTCAGGGGCTCGCCAAGTATTTGTATCATGCTCAGCATCTACAGTGGCATGTAAAAGTTTGGGCACCCCTGGTCAAAGTTATTGTTATTGTGAACAGTTAAGCAAGTTGAAGATGAAATGATCTCTAAAAGGCCTGAAGTTAAAGATAACAGATTTCCTTTGTATTTTAGGCAAAAAATATATATTTTTTAATCTTTTACATTTTAAAAATGACGAAAAAGGAAAATGGACCAATGCAAAAGTTTGGGCATCCTGCATGGTTAGTACCTAGTAGCACCCGGTTTTGAAAGTATCACAGCTTGTAAAAGCTTTTTGTAGCAAGACAAGAGTCTTTCAATTCTTGTTTGAGGGATTTTCATCCATTCTTCCTTGGAAAATCCTTCCAGTTCTGTGAGATTCCTTGGTCATCTTGCATGCACTGCTATTTTGAGGTCTAGCCACAGATTTTCATTGATGTTCAGAAGAGGGGACTGTGAGGGCCATTGTAAAACCTTCAGCTTGCAACTTTTGAGGTAGCCTATTGTGGATTTTGATGTTTGTTTAGGATCATTAACCATTTGTAGAAGCCATCCTCCTTTCAACTTCAGCTTTTTTACAGATGGTGTTATGTTTGCATTAAGAATTTGTTGAAATTTCATTGAATCCATTGTTCCCTCTACCCGTGAAATGTCCCCTGCACCATCGGCTGCAACACAACCCCAAAGCATGACTGATCCACCCCCATGCTTAATAGTTGGCGAGATGTTATTTTCCTGAAATTTGGTGGCCTTTTTTCTCCACACATACCTTTGATCATTGTGGCCAAAGACTTCTATTTTAACCTTTTCGGTCGATAGAACTTGTTTCCAAAATGTATCAGGGTAGTTTAGATGTTCTTTTGCATACTTCTGATGCTGAATTTTATGGTGAGGCTGCAGGAGAGGTTTTCTTCTGATGACTCTTCCATGAAGGTCATATTTGTGCAGGTGTCTCTGAACAGTAGAACAATGAACCACAAAGCTAGAGTCTGCTAAATCTTTCTGTAGGTCTTTTGAGGTTAAGCAGGGGTTCTGATTTGCCTCTCTAGCAATCGTACGAACAGCTCTCACTGAAATTTTGCTTGGTCTTCCAGTCCTTATCTTGACCTTCACTGTTCCTGTTAACTGCCATTTCTTAATTACATTTCAAACTGAGGAAAGGGCAACTTGAAAACACTTTGCTATCTTCTTTTAGCCTTCTCCTGCTTTATGGGCCTCCACCATTTTCATTTTCAGAGTGCTAGGCAGCTGCTTAGAATAACCCATGGCTGCTGATTTTTTGGCATAAAGTTAGAGGAGGCTTGGTTTTTATAAAGCTGGGAAATTTTCATCACCTGGCATTTCCTAACGATGGTAGTGTAACATACCTGGCGGCGTCCTTGCATAGTGGTCCATCTCCCACTGTGCAAGAGCGCGCACTTGATCTCCAGTCCAGTCTGCTAGCCTGGCTTCCCTCCATGCTGTCTGCTTGCCTCTGTTTCTGCTGCTTAAGGGCGGCGCCCGATCACTTCCTGCTTCTTGTAGCTGCTGCAGGCACACCCCTTGTGCGTCCTCAGCCTATTGCTGTCTGTCACCTGGTATTTAACCCAGCACTTTCCTGGAATCCTTGCCTGAGCATTGTGTTCTGTCAGTTGGCTTCTGGTCACTGATGTGCCAGGTCCTGTCTATGCTTCCTGTCTTGCGGTATCAGTTCCCGTGTCTGAACTGTGTCCTGTCTGAACTATCTTCTAGCCTGTTGTCTTCTGCCTATCCTGGAGGCTGTATTTCCAGGCCAGTGTGTACACGCTCCTAGCCTTTTCGTTCCGCCTTCTAGGGGCCGCATACCTAGACCCGCTCCTGTATCTTGCTGCTGTTCTTGTCTGAATACTCTCCTAGCCTGTTTCCTGTTTTTCTCTATGTCCGTACCTTCCCTTTTCCTGCAGAATCTATCCCGTACCTACTCCTACTCGTTGTCCCTGTACTCCCGTTTGTGAGTTTAGAGTCCACTCGCTACTTCATTGCTAGTATCCTGTGTGTACCTGGTTCTGCCTTTCCCTTCCTGTCTGTTCCGTGTGAACAGAGCCCTGTCCCCTCTGCTCTGCCTTGCTCACCGCTCCGGCGGTTCTTGCCTGCTCTGCCTTGCTCACAGCTCCGGCAGTCTCGCTCTACTCTGACCCTTTGCTCACTGCTCCGGCAGTCTCGCTCTGCTCTGACCCTTTGCTCGCTGCTCCGGCAGTCTCGCTCTGCTCTGACCCTTTGCTCGCTGCTCCGGTAGTCTCGCTCTGCTCTGACCCTTTGCTCGCTGCTCCGGCAGTCTCGCTCTGCTCTGACCCTTTGCTCGCTGCTCCGGCAGTCTCGTCCTGCTCCTCTCTCGCTCACCGCTCCAGGCGGCCTTGTCCTGCTCTTCTCTCGCCCACCGCTCCAGGCGGTCTCGTCTTGTTCTGCTCTTGCTCGCCGCTCTGGGCGGCCTCACTCTGCTGTGTTTGTCCACCACATCTGTGGTTCTGTTCCTGAGTCCCAGTCTGTACTGGGTCCTATCCACTCGGTGCTCCAACCTGTCGTACCTGCCAGTACCTCCCTGCCTGCATACCAGTCGTGCTTACCAGCATCCGCCAGTCTGCATACCAGCCGTGTCTGCCTATACCCAGCAGTCTGTGTGCCAGCCTAACCTGCCTGTTCCTGTATTCCCCTGTGTGGGTCAACAGCCGTGTCCGGGGTCTGTCCTGGAGTAGCACCTGGTCCCTCTGCTCGGTTCCTCCTTGGTGCACTGGCGTCGTATGCCGTCGAGCGACCCTGGTCAGATCGGGTGGATACTTAGTTACGCCCCTCCAAGCATTCACTCTCCGGCACGGTCCAGTGGAATCACTACATATACACGCACACGCCACTCAGCCCGGGCGTGTGCATTACAGGTAGTGAACAAGACATAACCCTAACAGGCTAATTAAGGTCAGAAACCTTGGTCAAAATTATCAAAGCACACAAATCTCCAAGCGTGCCCAAACTTTTGTATAGGCCCATTTCCCTTATTGTAATTTTTTAAAAAGAAAAAAAAAAGACAATATATATATTTATTTGCCTAAAATACAACTGAAATATGTCACAGGGCTCCGTCCTGGGACCTGTATTGTTCAACATCTTTATCAATGATTTAGATGAAGGAATTGAGGGTAAACTGATTAAATTTGCTGATGACACAAAGCTAGGAGGGATAGCTAATACTAGAGAAGAGAGAGAGAGGATTCAAAAAGACCTAAATAAACTGAAGCAGTGGGCAGCAACCAACAGAATGGTTTTTAACAGGGAAAAATGCAAAGTACTACATCTGGGCAATAAAAATGAAAAAAGCATATACAGAATGGGAGGAATAGAGCTAAGCAACAGTACATGTGAAAAAGACTTAGGTATACTAATAGATCATAGACTGAACATGAGTCAACAGTGTGATGCAGCAGCAAAAAAGGCAAATACAATTCTGGGATGTATTAACAGAAGCATACAGTCTAGATCACGTGAAGTCATTATCGGTCTTTACTCCTCTTTGGTCAGACCTCATCTGGAATACTGTGTACAGTTTTGGGCACCACATTTTAAAAAAGACATAGACAAACTGGAGCAAGTTCAGAGAAGAGCGACCAGAATGGTGACTGGTCTGCAAACCATGTCCTATGAGGAACGGTTGCAGGATTTGGGAATGTTTAGCTTGCAAAAAAGAAGACTGAGAGGAGACTTAATAGCTGTCTACAAATATGTCAAGGGCTGTCACATTGTAGAAGGATCATCTTTATTCTCATTTGCACAAGGAAAGACTAGAAGCAATGGGATGAAACTAAATGGGAGGAGACACAGATTAGATATTAGAAAAAACTTTTTGACAGTTAGGGTGATTAATGAGTGGAACAGGCTGCCACGAGAGGTGGTGAGTTCCCCTTCAATGGACGTCTTCAAACAGAGGCTGGACAGACATCTGTCTGAGATGATCTAGTGAATCCTGCTTTGAGCAGGGGGTTGGACCAGATGACCCAGGAGGTCCCTTCCAACTCTACCATTCTATGATTCTATGATCTTTAACAATATGCCTTTTAGAGATCATTTCATCTTCAACTTGCTTAACTGTTCACAATAACAGTGATTTTGACCAGGGGTGCCCAAACTTTTACATGCCACTGTATGTTAGTGTTACCGCGGCTGCATGTCTCATGGCTGTTAAACAGCTGTGACACATGCAGGGATTGCCTGTTTATTAGGCAATCCCTGCATGTGTCACAGCTGTTTAACAGCCATGACATATGCTGCCGCGGTGACACTAACATAGATGCCGAGCGCACCGCAAATACTCGGCGAGTACCCAAGCATGCTCACCGAAAGGGTTAACAATACACGCTCAATCAACACTACCAGGCATATCTTCGCACACGATTTGTCCCAGAGGCCTTCCCCGCAGACTTTTGTGCATGAAGAAGATATTGTGATATGACTCACTGCTTTATCTACATCCTCACCGGTCTTGCGTTGTGGTGGGAGAAGGTGTAAGCGGTACAGAGTTAGATTGGGATGGATGGAGTGCTTGTATGTGGTCCTCACTGTCGCCCTCCACACACTTAATAGGGATTTTACAGCTCTTAGCAAAGTGTTCATTAGAAGCACAACATCTGTAACATACCCCAAAGTTCTTTAGAATCTCCTTGTGTTCCTGAAGCGGTTTCTTTCTGAAGCCAATGCACTTCTTTAAGGGATGTGGCTTCTTATGCATGGGACACATTCAATTAGGATTTTCAATTGGAGCTGTTGAAGGTGTGGGAAGAACATCAGTCTTTTTCCCTGAAACTTAACTGCTGCGGTTTCTGTTACTTGAACTTGGACTTTCATACTTAGGAGGGGATGAACCAGGGCCGCTGGGTGCTCCGTAGGAAAAGCTTGGGTCAGTCTTACACTCTGCAAGGTCCTTGATAAACTCACAGAAGTAGGAAAATGGAGGAAAGGAGACTTGGTTAGCTGTTTTGTATCTTGATCCAATTATGGTCCACTTTTCTTGAATATTATACGGTAGCTTGGAAACTATTAGGTTTACCCCATAAGCAGTGTCCAGGTAGCTGAGGCCAGGTAGGTGCGTGCCTGCTTTGGCCATCTGGAGCTCTATCAGGAGGTCACTGAGCTCTTGGAATTTTGAACTGTTCTTACTAGATATTTTTGGAAAATCCCGTAGATGCTTGAACAGAGAATTTTCTATATCTTCAGGACTACCATAGCTTCATTCTAGTCTCTCCCATGCAGCCATGAGACCAGCCACTGGATTATTGATGTGAATAGATCTAAGTCTCTTGACCCGTTCTGTGGATTGTGGACCAAGTCATCTGATCAGCAGATCTAGCTCTTCAGCAGCAGTGATGCCAAGCCCCCTAATTATGGTTCTAAAGGTACATTTCCAACCTCTGTAGTTTTCAGGTTGATCGAAGTTTGTGAGACCAAACTTAGTAAGTTTTCAACGAACCATGTACCTTGCAAACTCAGACATGTCATGACTTGTCAGACATGTGAAGTTTTGACCTAGGAACGCCGGGAAGTATGGTGTAGCATAAGCATTCAGTTCAGTAACTGGTGTAATGTGCAAAGATTCTGCCACGCATGTAGCAGGAATTGTGTGGCTGACCAGAATGTGATGACTTGTCTGCATATTGGCTTGCACTTGGGCTTCAGTGTATAGGGTTTGGTGAGTTACAGGGGCCTGGTACATTCTTGTGCATGAAGAAGGTTCAGGATGTAGGGTTAGCAGCCTGTTTTACTGACCTTGAATGCAGGATGCTGGCGAACAATCTGCATCCTGTTGCCTTAGAGGGATGTCTGTGCTGTCAGGAAAGATTGCTGGAGTCGGGGGTGCACTATTTTGCTTTAGTACTTAGTCTCTTGTACACTTAAAAGGGTCTTCCGTATCAAAATCACTTAAACTGATGCTGTCTCTTTGGCTCCCACTGATAGCTTGTTCCAGGACCTTTAACCTTGTCATGGCTGTCATGGCTGTGGCATGTTCACATTTCTCTTCTAGGGCCTTTATTTCTGCTTTTTTGCGTGCTGCGCTGGCTTCCATTTCTGTCTTCCTGTGTGCTTCTTGCGTGCTGCTTCAGCTGCTGCGCTCGCTTCCATTTCTGCCTTCTTGTGTGCTGCTTCAGCTGCTGCGCTCGCTTCCATTTCTGCCTTCTTGCGTGCTGCTTCAGCTGCTGCGCTCGCTTCCATTTCTGCCTTCTAGCATGCTGCTTCCACTTCCATTTTAGTTTTATTTTGCGCAAAAGCGGCTTGTACCTTAGTAGCTTTGGCTTCTGCACGTGCTCTTATAAGCTGTTCGCTGAGCGTTGAAGATTTCGAAGAGTGTGACTTAGATAATTGTTTTGACTGCCTGGCGAATCTAGCAATGCGAGATGACGTCTCAGCTATTTGTACAATTCTTGCTTCTGTCTTGGCTTTAATATCACATACTATGCATTCTCTGACAGAGTTAAGTTTTTGGAAAACCTGCAACTCTTCTTCAAGTGAAATATTAAGCCTTTACAGAATTATAATGTATTAGTTTCTCTTTCTGGCATAGGTATCTGAACACAGTTGTCCTAGGGCTCCCTCTTGTGGTAGTTCGAGAGAAGCAGGCTGAGAGAGGCTTTTGATGTGACTCAGCAATTTTTACCATAAGTCTGCTATAACACAAGAAAGTTCATGTTTAATGGATTCAAAGTTCTCTCTAACTTTCCATGTAGGTTTTGTAGAATGTAGTCTTCTCACTGGACTGGGAATTAAACTCAACACATTCTTCATCTAACAGTGGATCTGGTAGAGACTGTGTAGTCTTTCCCTCAGCCATTATAATTCACAGGCAGAATGAACACTGGATGATTTCTTATATACATTGTCTATTATGGGACTACTGGAGAAAGCTGAGTACAGCGCTCGGCTATTTCTGCCTTACACTATGAATGAGTGGAAGTGCACACACTTGACCTCTTCTGCATTTAACATTATACAGGGCCCCATTTTCTGAATCAGTGGGGTCCAGTGGTTGGACTCCAGCTCTCAGTACGTTATCCCATTTTATGAATAGTCAATAACTTTCAACCCTGGTAAAATCCCTTTGTCTATAGAAATAACGGTAAGGTAAGTCTGAGCTTATTACACATTACAAAGGATCATGTACTGTAATCTCATCACTGATGTACACGGCTGAGACTGTTCAACTTGTATTTGGTAAATGTAAGCAATCATCTTGTGTCTATAGTGCTGGTCTCACAATATACCTGAACATATCTGTTTTCTGAACCAGGTTCTTTGATGGGAGACAGCCGGTGCTGGCAGTAATGGACCCCGCAATCATTAAGTCCATCCTAGTTAAGGAATGCTATACTATATTTACCAACAGAAGGGTAAGTCCTACAACCAAATCCTGGTATGATATTGTATATTTCTAGTGATTCTTGTTATGTATATTAATTTAAAAAAATTGCTTCCTTTTAGAATTTTGGCCTTAATGGCCCTTTAGAATCTGCAGTATCAAATGCTGTTGATGATCAATGGAAAAGGATACGGACAGTGTTGTCACCAACATTCACCAGCGGTAAACTTAAGCAGGTAAAATGTAGACAGATTATAAAGATGTATATACAGTGGCGACCAAAGGTTTAGCATTTTTTAGTGTGATTATTACCTCTGTCTGGTTGATGTGATGCCATTTTCTTGGTGATTTTAGTAAATTGAAAGCAAATGGTTGTCAGCTATAAGGACGAAAATTGTGCTTGACATTGTTTTATCCCTTTATGTGTTAGTTTTCAACATTTCCTGGGCCAAATGTTTTGCATATTTTGTCATGAGTAGTCGAATTTTGCCTACATTTTTTTTTGTGAGTGTGTATTTTTAGGTTAAAACATGGTAAAGACAAAGCCAAATTTATCACCAGATGTCAGGAAGCTTATTATTCTGAGAGTGAAGTCAGGCAAAAGCTAAAAAGAGGTAGCTATGGAATTCAGCTGTTCTCAAAGTCAAGTGTCGCGGATATTAAAGAAAAGAAAAAGAAGGTTATCGAACAGCTGACAAACCTAGAAGTGGACGACCACGGAAAACTTCCTCCAGAGTTGATCACATTATTAAGAAAAAGTCAGTATCTGATGTCCATAAAAGTGCTGTACAGATTTTGCATAAAATGAATGAAGAATATGGGGTCAAAGTGAGTCGCCAAACTGCGATGCGACGGCTAAGAGCAGTAGGGTTGAATGTACGAGTTCCAGTCAAGAAGCCTTTCATCTCTGCAAAGGACCAGAAGGTCCAACTTGAGATTGCCAACGAACACAGCCAATAGAAAGAGGCAGATTGGTCGAATGAATCCAAGTTCAATCTGTTTGGTAGTGATGGCAAGCACTATATATACCACCCAACTGGAAAACGTAATTCTGCAAGGTACCAAACACCTACAGTGAAACATGTTGGTGGCAATGTCATGGTTTGCAACTGCTTTTCTGATGAAATATGAATGCTACCATGTACAAGGATATACTGTAGAATGTAATGCTGCTACATGGTAAAACCAAAGTAGGCAAGGTATGAAAATTCCAGCAAGACAATGATCCTCAGCGCACATCCAATTTAATCAAAAATTGGTTAGCAAAGAAAAATGTTCACCGGTTGCAATGGCCAAGCCAATCACCTGATTTCAACCCTATAGAGCACCTTTGGGATGAGTTAGAGCGACGAGTTGGAGCTCGTACCCATAGCAATAAAGATGAATTGTTTGCAGATTTGCAAATGGAATGGAGCAAGATGTCTTGAGTACCCTAATGACTTCAATGCCCCGTCGGTGTGGTGCAGTAATTAAAGCAAGAGGTTATGATTAGTGATGAGCGAATATGTTCGAAATCCGATCGCAAATGTTAAATTCGACACGAATATGGCACATTCGGATTCGTGATCGGAAACGCAGGCATTTTTAAATTTTAAAATTGGCAGAAATCGGTAACATTTGGTGAAAAAGTGCAGAAAAATTATTGCTGTGCAACTAAAGTGTTTTTAACAGTTTGGCTAGCATACTACTTGTGTATGATGAGCGGGGGAACGTGTTTGATGATGGGATGGGCTGGGGGGAGAGCAGACAGAAGCTGAGAGCAGCACCATGCTTCTATTTTTTTTTTCTAACTTTATGTGTGCAAATCGTGGCTAGCCAATCAGAGCGCAGGAAGCATCCACACTGTCCAGACACAAGGGCTTGTGCCATTGGCTGCTGAAATCATATGTCCTTCTATATAAAGAGCGGACATGTTGTGTGAGCGCCATTTAATGCTTATAAGTGATCACAGACGCTGCTGCTGGATTGGAGATGTTAGCTAGATAGATAGGGTTTCTTCTAAGTCAGATAGTTTAGATAACTAGTGTCCTGTGTGTCAGTGAAATCGACCTTCCAGCAGATATTTTTTCCTTGTGCTATTACTGAGGTCCAGACAAAGACAGCAGGGCCCATGTCATAGAACTATGTTGTGCACTGCTTCTATTGTGCTCCATGCATGAGTATCCCTTAAAAAAATCTATTTTTTCACTTTCTAATGTGATACGGCAAGCTAGCCCTACTAGCCCTCCTTTCATTTTGTGGGGTTGAAATTCATCTGTATGCAGAGCTCCTGAGTGCAGAGTACAAAAATCTATTTTTTTTTTCATTTGCTAATGTGATACCGCAAGCTACAGTAGCCCACCTTGTCATTTTTGGGGTGTGAAATTCAGCTGTATGCACAGTAAAAATATATTTTTTTTCTGTTGCTAGCCAGAGTAAAAACTATATTTTTTTGTGTGGCAAACATGATACAGTCTGCTATAAGCCACCTAGTCCTCTTGTACCAGTCGGTGACCCCATTTCACATGTAAAGCGCCATGGAATAAATGTCGCTATAATAATAAATAATAATTATAGTACTTGTACTCTGGGTCAATCGATACACTTTCCTGGTGTCTGCCCTTAATTTGATGTGTTTTGGCAGCTTTTGGGCCCGTTTGAAGATGTATTGTATGCGTTTGGTTTTACCCCCCATTGAATCCAATGGCGTTTGGCAATGTTCGGCGAATATTCGATGAATAAATCGGCAAATATTGCAAATTTGACGATCGTAATCCTAACCGAACATTGAAACATTCGCTCATCTCTAGTTATGATACAAAATACTAAGTTATTGCATTGTAAACAATGAATTTCTCTCTGATATGATCAATAAATAGTATATGCAAAACTTTTGACAGTCAGTTTTCTTTAATTAAATGACCATACCTATATTCAAAAGCATTTTGGTTAAAATTAAGGTCTTGCATGATGAGAACTTCATGCACTTTCAATTCATCACCAGGAAAATGGCATCACAACAACCAGACAGAAGTAATCACACTAAACTTTTGGTCACCACTGTATGTATTTGCACATTTATTATGATCATAGATGAAGTAATAAGCTAAAAAATGATTTGCCTGCGGTGATTTAAGCAATTTTCCTAGCACTATAAGTTTTGTATTCCAAAAAACAACAATAGAGTAATTATGGATCGAGGAAGGGAAATGGGAAGAGAAAGCTCCTTTTTGATATATTTTCTCAAGTCCAAAAAGTTATAAAGTTCCTCATCCGTTAGATTGTAAGACAATTTTAAAGAATGAAAATTTATAATTGTATCCAAATTGGGGACTGTAATAACTGCTGAGTAGAGTTGAGCCCCGAACACGAACCCGAATTTGAAATGCCGAGCACATTCGCTCAACACTACTGCTGAGCACTTTGATATCCCAAATTTTCCCCATTTGTCGAA
Source organism: Phyllobates terribilis (assembly GCF_046119375.1). Taxonomy (NCBI): domain Eukaryota; kingdom Metazoa; phylum Chordata; class Amphibia; order Anura; family Dendrobatidae; genus Phyllobates; species Phyllobates terribilis. The sequence continues at coordinate 976,484,254 of NW_027362761.1, read as the reverse complement.
TGGAAAATTAGGGAGTGCAGATTGAAATATAGTTAAAGGAAGTTTATCCAAAGGATAATAGCTAAGACTAAGTTTTTGCAACTTTTTCCATAAAAGTATAGTAGATTCTATTAATGGGTGATCTGGGATTGGTAAATAATGATCTAGCAAATGAGAGATGACAAAAGAGAACTCTTGTTAAAGGATTTCTCCATACTTACCCAACAAGGCCTACCTTCCTTTATAAACCAATTTCTAATTTGTAAAATTGTTGGTATCACTATAGGCTTGGATATTAGGTAACCCAATACCTTTTTTATCTTTGGACTTAAATAGTAGTGTTTTTGCAATTCCTGCCGATTTAGCTTGTCATATAATTAGATAATTGCTTATGAAGCTTTTTAATCCAAAGATCTTGGATCAGGATACGAATTGTCCTAAAAAATATTGTAACTTCGGTAAAATAATTATTATATAAAGGGCAATTCTTGCTAACCACGAGTATTTACTTTATCAAATTTGTTAATGGAATTTTGGATCAGCTTTAAAATATTAGACTGGTTCTCATCCAGAGTATTATATAGTGGTTTTGTTATTTTCATTCCTAAATAAGGAATATTTAGATGTTTCCCAATAGTAAAGAAACTTGTTCTGGATTGAGTATCTTAGGTGGGAGTCCAATTTAAAACCTAGGATTTCTGACTTTTAACATTAATTTTATAGTAAGAAACCGAGGCAAAGTATTACTGAGGAGACAGCTGTTAAGGAATTAATTGGGTCAGTAATGGTAAATAGGGCATCTACACCTTGGGGGTCCTGGCCTGCCCTGCTGCTAGCATTTTGTCAGAGCGGGTTTTTAGTGCCGCCGGGGAAATTATAACTGATAGGCGCATCCACCTATCAACTGATAATGCTGACTCTTATAAAAATGAACAAGGGCTGGATTGGGCCAGATTTCTCAACACCACCGAATGATAGCAGGGTAACATAAACTCAAATCCAGTGTCTTCTTTTTGGAAGGTCTATTCCCATGCACCTCTTCACACATGGGTATACGCTTCCTGATTTTGTCTATTTGCTGTTGTCCTCCTCCTTCTCCTCATCCTCCACCACCATATCTACCATATCACCATATCTACATCTCTTACAAGGGGCATTGGAGTGCCTCCAAATTTTTGACAGCCCTTGCATTCACTGCATAGGCAATAACAGTATGGGAGACCTACTTCCTAATAATGGGAACATTTTTTTCATGAGGCCCTCCTCTACGTCTCTTGAAAGGGGCATTGGAGTGCCTCCAAATTTTTGGCAGCCCTTGCCTTCACTGCATAGGCAATAACAGTATGGGAGAACCACTTCCTAATAATGGGAACATTTTTTTCATGAGGCCCTCCAGCAGAGTCTGTATCAGGAGTGCAGCAGGCAGAGTCTGTATCAGGAGTGCAGCAGGCATAGTCTGTATCTGGAGTGCGGTAGGCAGCGTCTGTATCAGGAGTGCAGCAGGCAGAGTCTATATCAGGAGTGCAGCAGGCAGAGTCTGTATCAGGAGTGCAGCAGGCAGAATCTGTATCAGGAGTGCAGCAAGGACTGGTACGCAACCTTACACAACTTAGATTGCAGAACAGGAAGGTTCCACTAAAGCCAACCCAATAGATGGAGACCCAATCAGGATTCCCCACATTTAAAAAAATTTGCGGCAGACGCCAGCAAAGTGGCATCAATTTCACTACTGTACAAATAGTGTAAATAAGACCCACACCTCTTCCAGTACAGCCAACCCAGGAGATGGAGACCTAACCAGGAGTGGTCACATTGCCCTAAATGAGAGCCTAACATGACCGAAGTGGCATCAATGTCATCAACTACAAGTAGTTTAACGCAGACCCAAACCTGTCCCACTACAGCCAACCCAATGGATGGAGACACAATCAGAATTCTCTACATTTCCCAAAATTAGGGCCTAAAACCTGCAGCAGCAGCAACAGCAAGAGCAGGCACAGAAGCCATATCACAGACTGCAATTTCAAGAGATCAATGCAGCACACTCAAAACAACAACATCGCTTACTCTGTACAGTCTGCAATTGGGGTGCAAAAGTCCTTGGAGATCCATGACTTGTTCATCTTGATGAAAGTTAGGTGGTCTACACTTATCCGTCAAGACACTACCAGCAGCGCTGAAGACACGTTCAGAGAGAACTCTGGCTGCTGGGCATGATAAAACCTCCAAGGCGTTAGAGGCAAGCTCAGACCATTCATCCATTTTTGAAGACCAAAATGTAAAAGGGTCCAAACCCTCCCTGATGGTAATTATATTGAACTCTAGATACTCCTGCACCATCCTCTCCAGTCATTCACCACGTGTCAGACTTGTACTCTGTTGTATGAGCTGGTCTAAAAAATGTGTGAAAGGACTCAAAGAAATTGCTTCTGCCACTTACTCTGCTGATGCTGCTAATGTTTTGGCGTTGATGAACTGACGTGCTGGAGGTTGAAAGATTACAGCTGCGATGCACACTGTGTGCCTCCGTGTTATCTTGGGGAAAACCTCTATTAAGGTTGCTTAAAAGTTTATTTCGATACTCCAACATAAGCGGATCCGTTTCCAGGGCGGGAAGTATCTGGCAAAATTGACTCTTATAACGTGGATCTAATGGAGTGACAACCCAGTAGTCAGCATTATTTCGAATCCTAAGTATACGGGGATCATGTTGCAGATAGAGCATCAAGAAGGCACTCATATGTCGGGCTCTTCCAGGAGGTCCAAAGCCAGGCTGTACTGTGGGCTGCTTAACACTGATGCTTGTTTCCTCCGTCCCCTCCTGTCAACCACGTTCAAACGAGAGGGGATGATTATCCTCTTCATTCTCTGACAGCTGCTCGCCCATTACCTCTTCCTCCTCCATTAGTTCCTTGGCTCTTGCGCCTTCACTAACAGTTTGCCTAGTATCACCAAACCCTCCTCGATTGCTGTAATCCACCGTCACTTGGCATCCGCCTGTGTGACGACAGTCTGGATATTTGAGACATTGGTATCCCTTCCGCATCCTCCTCTTCTTCTGGGGCCACCACCTCCTCCTTATTCACAGTTTGATCCAGCATGTATATGACCGGAATAGTGATGCTGATGATGGCATCGTCAGCGTTAACCTCAAACGTGATATGCCCCAAGTCCGTAGTGCGTTGCCCCAAGCTATACGTCATGACATACTGCGTCAGAGCTCGTTGCTACTGGCACAGTCGCTGCAACATGTGCAGAGTGGAATTCCACCGCGTCAGCACATCGCAGATCAGCCTGTTAACTGGCACGGACAAAGACCTCTGTATCGATGCAAGTTGGTGACATGAGGGGTGCGAAAGGTGGAAGTGAGCGCACAGCTTCCGTACTTTGTGAAGCAGCTCATCCAGGCCAGGATAGTGCCGGAGAAATCGCTATACCACCAAGTTGAGGACGTGAGCCATGCAAGACACATGTGCGAGCTTGCCTCGGCATAGGGCCGCTAACAGGTTCGCACCGTTATCACACATGGCCTTCCCTGGCTCTAGGTTCAGCGGAGACAGCCATTGCTCAAACTGAGCCTGGAGAGCTGCCCACAACTCTTCAGCTGTATGACTGCGATCTCCAAAGCATATTAATTTAAAGACTGCCTGATTACGGTGAGCCCTGACTGTGCAGTACGGAGGTGGTGTGTATTCACTCTGCACCCTTGGAACACATGTCTCGTTAAGGCAGAGGTTGAGTGCACAGGTGGAGGCCCTAGAGGAGGCGGAGGACGCAGAAGAAGTGGAGGAAGTGGGAAATACAGAGGTTTCTTCTGCAAGCCTTGGGGATTCCAAGATTTGTGGGGCAGCCCCTTCCCCGCCTGCCCCCACAGCCACCAGAGTCACCCAGTGCCCAGTAAGCGAGATTTAACGCCCTTGGCCATGCTTACTCCTCCATGTGTCTGTGGTGAAATGCACCCTGGCACATATAGATTTAGACAAGGAACGGGTGATGTTGTCTGCGACATGCTGGTGTAGCCCAGGCACAGCTTTCTTAGAGAAGTAATGGCGACTGGGCAACTGGTACTGGGGGACTGCGATGGCCATCAGTTTTCTGAAACCGTCTGTATCTACCAGGCGGAAAGGCAGCATTTCCATGGCCAACAGATTGGAGATGGTGGAGTTCAACCTCTTAGCTTTGTCATGCGTGGGATGAAACAATCTTTTAGGTGACTACAACTGCGTGACCAAGGGTTGACTAAGGTTCTGAGAGAGGGTGGAGTATGGTGAACAGGAAAAACTGGTGGAGCAGTGCAGGTGTTACAGTGGATTGAGAAACATGCGGTGTGCTCGGTGAAACAAACACAGCAGGCGTGTAAGCTTCTGTTACAGGTGACGGGCTGTCACTCAGCCTGACTAGAGCGGCTAAAGAACCACAGTTTCTGCAATGGGAGACCTGCGTGACAATACTTGGCATGGTAAAAGAGGAGGAAGAAGCAGCGGATGCGTTTGATGGGGCAGCTGATGGTTGTTGAGGTGCGCTGGTCCGCATTTCAGCTCAGTAAGATTCCCAGTGTAAAGAATGTTGTTTGAGCATGTGAACGTTCATGCATGTAGTAGTCAAATTATTGCAGTTTTTCCCTCTACTGAGTTTTTATCGCAAAATTTGCAGATAACGTGAGTTGGCTCATCCTTTGCAGTGACAAAAAAGGCCCATGCTAGGCAACCCTTGCTGCCCCTGCGAGCTGCAGACCCTTGACCGCTGCTGGCCACAGCTATGGTTGTGGCTAAGGATGCAGTGCTCCTCGTGCTTGTATCACTCCGTGCCTGCGCCTTAGGGCGAAATGTAACCTTCTCATCTTCCTACTCCACCTCCTCAGATGAGCTACTCGGCTGCGTGACTCTGGGTTCACACCAAGCAGGATCTTCAACCTCGTCATCATCCAATGAGTTATCCCATTCCTCGCCCTCAGAGTGACCCCTCTCCTCTTGTTGCCCTGACAGCACAGTACAGTCCGCATGAGCCTCAGGTATCTTGAGTCTCATCGGGATCACCTCCCCTGCGGTTAACGTCTGGTGATGAGGGTCAGGAACTTACTCGGACCCTACTTCGTCCTGCCCCGAATCCAAGGTAAAAAAATTTGGGGCATCAGTGCAGATGCTTTCCTCCCCTTGACTCTGTGACTGTTTGGAGTATACTTCTGATGCCCATGGTGTAGAATGGGTGAAGAGTTCTACAGACTTGCCCATCTGTGGTTCGCTACAGTCAGTTGGGCAGTTGGCCAGTTGTGACGCGGGGGGGAAGCATGGGTAATTGGGGTGCCACCTCTGTGGACTGTACTGCATGTGATGTTGAGGTGGAGGAAGAAGACGAGAGGGCACTGGAAGCAGAGCTTGCCGTCCAATGGAGCACCTGCTCTTTCTGGGTCTCATCAACAAGGCGTATCGCTGTGCGACTGCCAAAGGAAGGGAGTGCAGTAGGCCGTCCACTAACATAAGTTGTCAGTTGTCTTTGGATAGGACCTGTTTGTGTTGGTTCACTAGTGCTTTCACTAACATTACCACATACCCCACGTACACCTTGAACACCAAGCCTATTCCCCCTTCCACCATGCCCTCTCTTTTTCCCACTCATGTTGGTCAGATACAGTGGTAGGAGCATGCAATTAACTAAAGAATTTTTTTTTTCCTGTGCAATAGTTCTGCACCCACCTGAATTTCAGCAACACTAAATGACAAGGTAAGATATGGCCTGCCGTATAACGTTACTAACAGACAAAAGAAATTTGTTAGTGTGCATGAGGCCGATAAAACCTACGAGATATTCTCCAAACAATTTCAAACTGAGATGTCCCCTGCTGTATTACTTTAGGAACAGAAGAATTTTTTTTTTTAATGTGGATGAGGCCAGTATGACATAGAATATATGCTCCAAAATATTTCAAACTCAGATCTAGCTAGCTGTATCACTTTACTCAGAGCAAAAAATATTTTTGGGTTATTCTGCATAAGCTCTGCGTCCAGCTGACTTTGATCGCCACTGACGTAGTAGCTGGCTTATAGCACTGTATGACTTTTGGCACAGGAAAAAATATTTTTTGGACTGGGCCTAGTAAGAGAAGTTTTTTTTTCTTACTGTGAAACCAGGACAAGTTCAACGCCACTAAAATAGGATCTGCCTTTTAGCAGACTGGATCAACTTTGCCACAATAAAAAAACCTTTGGTGGACTCTGCCTGCCAACCAAAAATATATATAGGTTTGACTGTGCGTACAAGCTGAATTTGACCGCCACTGATGTAGTAGCTGGCTTATAGCACTGTATGACTTATAGTACTGTGGACTGGGCTTATTTTTTTACTCTGAAACCACCTGAAGTTCAACGCCACTAAAATAGTATCTGACACTAAAAAAAACTTTAGTGCACACAGCTTTCAATATCACAATAGCAACAGAAAAAAAAACAGATTTGTGCTCTGCAATAAGTAGCTCTGCAGACTGTGCAGAGCACAATTTCAACCCCACTAAATGAAAAAGGTGCACTGCACTTGCTTGATCACATTAGCAAGCGCAAAAAAAGATTCAAGGTATACTGAAACATGGAGCTCTATACCAGCGGTGCACAGCACTATTGTATGGCATGGGCCTTCTGTTTCTGTCAGAATCTCAGTACTTGCACAAGAACACCAAAAATGTGCTGCACCAGCGGTTGCAGAGGTACACAGGCCAGGAATTATCTAAACTATCTGACTACCACACAAGTGCCCATCTATCTAGTTAATATCTCTCATTACACAGGAGAACACTGAGCTGCGTCTGTCTCCAGCAATGACATGGATATAATGGTGCTGAGGGAACATGGCCGCTTTTTATATTGAGACGACATGTGATTTCTGCAGCCAATTGTAGAAGCCCTTATGTCTGGATAGTGTAGATGCTTCCTGCGCTATGATTGACTGGCCGCGTTTTCCTCAGTTAAAGTTACCGCCCACAAGAAAAAAAAACAGTGCGCCGCTGATCTGACCTGTTCTAAGCTCTCCACAGCCCCCACACTCACCTGGCACATGTCAGCACTCATCATACACTTGCACTATGCTAACAAAACTGTTCAAAACGCCACGCAAATTCGACAAACTTTTCAAATTTGCTCGCCTTTGCGATCACGAATCCGAACATGCCATATTCGTGCCGAATTTGAAACTTTCGAACATTTGCCGAACAAATTCACTCAACACTACTCACTGCATTCGCAATAACTGCATAGCAGAACCGCTCCTTTGTAATGAGAACATGTCATTACTGAGGCCCACCTCTATGTGTTTTCAAATTGGTATTGGGGTTTTTCCCAAATTTAGGCAGCCGTTGTACTCACTGCATACGCAATAACTGTATAGCAGAACTGCTCCTTTCTAATGGGAACGCCGTTACTGAGGTCAAGCTCTATGTGTCTTCAAATTGGTATTGGGGTTTTTCCCAAATTTATGTAGCCATTGTACTCACTGCATACTCAATAACTGTATAGCAGAACCACTAATTTCTAATGGTAACATGTCGTTTCTGAGGCCCTCCTCTATGTGTCTTTAAATTTATATTGGGGTTTTTCCCAAATTTAAGCAGCCGTTGTACTCACTGTATACGCAATAACTGTATAGCAGAACCACTCTTTTCTAATGGGAACATGTCATTACGGAGGCCCTCCTCTATATGTCTTTAAATTGGTATTGAAGTTTTTCCCAAATTTAGGCAGCTCTTGCAGTCACTGCATGGGCATTACCACTATAGGAGACCCACTCCTTTATAATGGGAACTTTTTTTTTATTGAGGCCCTCCTGTATGTCTCTTCAAAGGGGTATTGGGGTGCATCCAAATTTTTGGCAGCCCTTGCAGTCACTCAATATGCAATAACAGTATAACAGACCCACTCTTTAATAATGGGAACAACAAAGCTTAGCCGGCTGATGGCTCTCTAACAATAGTAAGGGCTGCCTGAAGGCCCTATAAAAATAGGCTTTGTGACTTTCAGAGTCCCTCCTTCATAAATGAAACAGGATGTGTCTGATCATGTCTCGCACACCACATGGGAAGATAAGGTAGTAAAATGTTAAAATGACATTTACCTGTAAATGTATTTTTCACTGTTGAAAGCAATGCAAAAGTGCAAAAAACACATCAAAAATGCTACGTGTGAACATAGCCCAAGGTGTGGAGGAGCATTTTTGATTTTGGTTGTGTATTTTACTTAATATACATGTCATTACCATGGAATGGATGTTCCTTACCATTTTTCCCAGGAAAATCCAGTATGGTTTAATTTTTGTATATTTTAATGTGAGTCCGTAAAAGTGGCGTAATACTCTGACAAAATTATTCACAGCAGTGACCTGTTCTCCATGCTGTTCCTATGTCATTTGAGCACTGTTCCCATCGATTTCGGCAATTTCTAGGCCCCCTGCAGACCACCGGGGGGACAGCTGGAAAAATGCTTGAGTTTCCCATAGACTTACATTGGGCTCGTTACTCAGGTCGAACATCCCAACTTGCTCGACTCGAACAACGAGTACCCGAGCATTTTAGTGCTTGGTCATCATTAGTAATCTCGTGTGATCTTTTTCAAGGACATTTGCTTAATAGAAACAGATTCCACTGTGTCATCACATCAGTTACGTTAAGCTTCTAATTGATTTCTTGCAATGAATTTTGAATACAGTAAAATCTTTTATTCATGTTAATGTCCAGCTGTTGGATTGTGGACTTAAATAGTTCAGAAATCTCTCAGATTGAGTTGACTCCTGGTTGCCAATCAAGAGAGCATGTGTTTCTTCAGAAATTTTGGAATCATATGTACTAGTAGGATGAAAAGCAGGAGGACTCATTGTGTCCAAAATTGGGCGCTGTTTGTATGGAGAGACATTTAGAGAGATATCCTCAGAGTCCTTCTCAGTCTCTGATGCTGAATTTCCATTAGATTTTTATTTTCTTTATTATTGCTAGCCGATTTTTTTCATTCCTGGAGAGGGATTCCTCTGAGGAAAATGACCTATTGTGATCAATGGCTTTAGTGGGATATTTAGAGCCTCTTTTAGTATTGTTCCTTTGCTCTGTGTTAGTGTCTCTGACAGTGGGGTCTTTCTGAGCCTAAGCTCAAGAATCACCTGGTTGAGCCGTAGTTTGAATTGTGAGCTCTTGCGACGCGCTGCTATTTTTCCCCTGAAGGGATTTCCCAGAGTGCAGGGACTTCAGCGAGCTTCTATAAGAGTCCTTTTTGATACTAACACCACAGTAACCTGCGCGGTTATTTGCGTGGCGCTCCGTGTCACTACTGCTGCTGGGAAGTGATGTGCTTCACTGCGGGAAAGAAGTTACACTCACCGCAGCAGTGTCTTCGGATCCTCCAGTCTGCGCAGTGACTTCTTTGGCAGGATGAGTAATTTTTCTTCTGACCACCATAGATAGTTCCATGGGGTTTTGAGGGGGAGTTTCCAGGGTCCCTTGATGGTCTGAGCAGTGTGATGAGGGAAGCACTGAAGCAGGAGGGGAAATTTAACTCACATACTCACTGGCTTTCAGCTGTGGATCCAGAAATTCCTCACAGAAATCTTCTTTCTTCGATATTTCAGCTATTATACGGTCTACATAGTCCAGGGAGGTCTCCAAATGATCCAGGAATATGCAGAGAGGTTGTAGTTGAGTGTGCTAGGTTCCCTGTCTTCAATTTAGTTCTTAAATGTAAATTTCAGGACCTCAGGCTTCAGAGCCTCAGAAACATGCGACCATTCCTGTGCACCTTCAGGCCGCGTCAACCAATATTGATATATGAGCCATATTGTCTGCACCATCTCTACATTTATACTTTATTAAGCGCCTCAGTTGTAGACTACTGGAAATTTTTTCAGGAAAATGATACATCATGAAACAAACCATTTGTTGTCATCCTTACAGATGTTCCCGATAATAAAACAGTATGGAGACCTTTTAGTTAAGAATATTCAGAAGAAAGTTGATAACAAAGAATTTCTAGACATAAAGGAGTAAGTACACAGATTTATTACAGTTTCCATGCACTACCGCACAGTTGTTACCAGATTCCTATTGGATCATTCAGAGATCCTCACTGAACTTCTGGAGTGAGTTTGCTGCACTGAAAGTAAAGGGGTCGAATAATATTGCACGCCCCACTTTTCAGTTTTACATTTTTTTAAAAAAGTTTAAAATATCCAATACATTTCGTTCCACTTCACGATTGTGTCCCACTTGTTGTTGATTCTTCCCCAAAAAAATTAGAATTTTATATCTTTATGTTTGAAGCCAGAAATGTGGCAAAAGGTAGAAAAGTTGAAGGGGGCCAAATACTTTCACAAGGCACTGTATTATACATGCACAGGACAAGCATTATCTTTTTAGCTAGTACATAGGAAGTGATTTGCAGTGTAAACTTTTGGATCCTTCTCTTGTAGATGGAGAGTATGAAGGTGATACATGAGGGTATTAGGTTTATTAAGTTCAGCCGGGTATTTCACCATTTTGTCTTTTCAGCATCTTTGGAAGCTACAGCATGGACATTATCCTGAGCACATCATTCAGTGTGAATGTGGATTCATTGAACAATCCCAATGATCCATTTGTGACCAATGGAAAAAAACTTTTCACCTTCTCCGTTTTCAACCCTCTGTTCTTAACAACACGTAAGTTAATGCACTATTCAATCACATCTATTAAAGATAGATAGGCAACTTTATACCTGGTGTAAATGTTGCTGATCTTCTAAAGTCTGGAATGGGTCATTATTTGTTTCAATGCCTATCTGCTCCTGAGATATGGCCCCCTCATCTTTCTACATAATGCTAGCCTCGAGGACCACACCCAGATGGCTAAAAAGAAGACTCCTGTAGAGATGAGTTGGGAACCATGCTCAATTTGCTAAAATGACTAGATTAATATATAGAGAAGACAAGGCCATATCTCAGGAATACAGGGGCACATGAACAAAAGAAAATCAATTCCAGATTCAGCAGAACAGCAGAATTTATACCGAAAAAAAATCACATATTTATAGCAAATGACAGGTTCTCTTTAAGATCTTATGTATGATTTGGTCATATGTTGTGCAAAAACTTTATGATGATGTCTTAATGTCATACTTTGAAATCAGATTTAGTTACATTTGGCATATGATATGCGCCACTTGATTGATTGATTTACACCTCACACCAAGTATAGCCATCACTTCTTCAGTCTCCATAATTTTTCTTACAGTTCTGTGTCCATTCCTGATTCCTCTTTTGGAAAAACTGAATTTCTGCTTCCTTCCAATGAGCGTCCTCAACTTTTTTCAAGATGCTATTAGAAGCATTAAGAAAAACAGACAGAAAGGAATTCATAAGGTAAGTGAATGTGTAATTCCCTTTTCTTTAAAGTTTCTTTTATTATTTTTTATTATAAAGAATAAACAAAGGAAATTACAGGTATATGATTCGGGTGTCACCTCATCAACATCAACATATAAACAATACGCATTAAAAAGGACACTCGTTCATATCCTTAAGAGTAATCAACAATAGTAAACAGGGTAAGTATAATCCTTATCATCCTAGAAGTCTAATTATTGCAAATATCAGGATAAGTAATTGAGTTACAAGGGGGGGGAGGAAACAGTGTAGGAAAAGGTTTGTGGGGGGGCGTGGTACATGTATTTTATGTCTAAAGCAATTGATAGTCAAGTGTGTGCCTTACTCCAGGGAGACCAGATATCCGTAAAGTAAGTATGTTTTTTCAAGTCCCAACTCGCAAGTTCTTCTAGTCTACAGTACAGACCTAAAGTTTGGACACACCTTCTCATTTAAAGATTTTTCTGTATTTTCATGACTATGAAAATTGTACTTTCACACTGAAGGCATCAAAACTATGAATTAACACATGTGGAATTAGATACTTAACAAAAAAGTGTGAAACAACTGAAAATATGTCTTATATTCTAGGTTCTTCAAAGTAGCCACCTTTTGCTTTGATGACTGCTTTGCACACTCTTGGCATTCTCTTGATGAGCTTCAAGAGGTAGTCACTGGAAATGGTCTTCCAACAATCTTGAAGGAGTTCCCAGAGATGCTTAGCACTTGTTGGCCCTTTTGCCTTCACTCTGCGGTCCAGCTCACCCCAAACCATCTCGATTGGGTTCAGGTCTGGTGACTGTGGAGGCCAGGTCATCTGGTGTAGCACCCCATCACTCTCCTTCTTGGTCAAATAGCCCTTACACAGCCTGGAGGTGTGTCTGGGGTCATTGTCCTGTTGAAAAATAAATGATGGTCCAACTAAAAGCAAACCGGATGGAATAGCATGCCGCTGCAAGATGCTGTGGTAGCCATGTGGTTCAGTATGCCTTCAATTTTGAATTAATCCCCAACAGTGTCACTAGCAAAGTACCCCCACACCATCACATTTCCTCCTTCATGCTTCACGGTGGGAACCCGGCATGAAGAGTCCATCCGTTCACCTTTTCTACGTCGCACAAAGACACGGTGGTTGGAACCAAAGATCTCAAATTTGGACTCATCAGACCAAAGCACAGATTTCCACTGGTCTAATGTCCATTCCTTGTTTTCTTTAGCCGAAACAAGTCTCTTCTGCTTGTTGCCTGTCCTTAGCAGTGGTTTCCTAGCAGCTATTTTACCATGAAGGCCTGCTGCACAAAGTCTCCTCTTAACAGTTGTTGAAAAGATGTGTCTGCTGCTAGAACTCTTGTGTGGCATTGACCTGGTCTCTAATCTGAGCTGCTGTTAACCTGCGATTTCTGAGGCTGGTGACTCGGATAAACTTATCCTCATGAGCAGAGGTGACTCTTGGTCTTCCTTTCCTGGGGCTGTCCTCATGTGAGCCAGTTTCTTTGTAGCGCTTGATGATTTTTGCAACTGCACTTGGGGACACTTTCAAAGTTTTCCCAATTTTTCGCACTGACTGACCTTAATTTCTTAAAGTAATGATGGCCACTCGTTTTTCTTTACTTAGCTGCTTTTTTCTTGCCATAATACAAATTCTAACAGTCTATTCAGTGGGACTATCAGCTGTGTATCCAACTGACTTCTGCACAACACAACTGATGGTCCCAACCCCATTTATAAGGCAAGAGATCCCACTTATTAATCCTGACAGGGCACACCTGTGAAGTGAAAACCATTTCCGGTGAATACCTCTTGAAGCTCATCAAGAAAATGCCAAGAGTGTGCAAAGCAGTCATCAAAGCAAAAGGTGGCTACTTTGAAGAACCAAGAATATAAAACATATTTTCAGTTGTTTCACACTTTTTTGTTAAGTATATAATTCCACATGTGTTAATTCATAGTTTTGATGCCTTCAGTGTGAATGTACAATTTTCATAGTCATGAAAATACAGAAAAATCTTTAAATGAGAAGGTGTGTCCAAACTTTTGGTCTGTACTGTATATATTGCTGACATCTTTGAAGTCCTTCTGAGGCCGCCACTGAAAATTCTTGAGTTGCTTCTACTGATTCAACTCTTGTTCCCAGCTGTTTAATTTCCTGTCTAACATCTTTAATTTCTTTCATAAGAGGGTCTAATGCACTAGCAAGAGTTTCTTGAATGAAGGATTGGGAGATCGGCATTGAATCTAATGTACAATCATTGTCATTGTCATCTAGATCCTTTTTGGGGAGAGATGCATTTTTATTAGAAGATGCAGAAAAAGGAGTACTTGTTTTCTTGACGAATTTCCCCATCTCTCCCTTTGTGCTTTTTAAGTTTGTATTCATTTCTTTAGTTGGACCACCCCCAATTTTAACCATTTTGAAGGGATATTTGTTCGTTGTTGTATCACATTATATAGAGTTCCGTGTTACTGCCAGAAATGATTACATGGCGATGTAGAATGTAATTATATTAGTTTGTAATGGAAAGGTAGCAGAGCCAAGAATGATGAAATTATAGCATGTGTTGTATCTTTTGGCCACACGGTGTCAGCCGAGTACCATTTTCACAAAATGTACAGTTCCGGTAAGAAGAGACTATGATCTCCCTAAGTACTGTTCTGATATATTATAAATAGAGATGCTTCAAATTTAATGTTTTGCAAGTGAAATATTGTTCTCTCTTTGTATAGACTAAAGAAAGTTCTTATGTTTTGCTCCAGGGCTAAAATATCAGGTTGGGGGGGAGTTTGATATAATCTACTCAAAAGATGCTTTGAAGTCTTATAAAGTTCTATAATGGTATTGAAGGCAGGCTGGCTCAATTTTGCAGGGGGGAGGCAAGAGGATGGGGGCTCTCAACTACTGCCGCACTGAGTGTTTAAGATGGAGAGGCTTGGGTACTGAGGCAGGGGCACCACCATTAGTGATGCAGACAACCCACAGAGGGCAAAGTCAGGAAGCCAGCAGGGGGATCACCTCCAAGCCAGCCGCAGCCGTCGGAGGAAACTCTGAGGGTGAGCAGCAGTTCTGGTGCAGTGAAGTGCTGCTGGAGAGAGAAGCTCTGCTGCAGCAACAAGCGCAGGCACCGCCTCACCTCTATGCCCCTTGCCGCAACTCTGAGCTCCGCCACCGGCAGGGTAAGCTGGTGTTGTCTGGAAAGTGGGCAGGCACCCTACCGTAGAGGCCGCAGCCACTTGCTGGCCAAGGCGCACATGCACCCGCTTCGATATCCAGGTCCTCGCGCAACGGGCATCAGGGAAATCTCAGGGGACCCCTCTTCACCTATGTGTCCCACGCTGAGTCCTTGGGTTCCACTGCCAACGGGACAAGCCGGCCCCAGATGAGCGGTGGTCGGATGCCCACAGGAGAGGCCACAGCTGTGTGTTAGTAGCAGGCCGCAAGTCAATTCTTCCTCTTGATAAGGCTGATCCTGTCAAAAAAGGGTTCAAATGAAAGCTGGATGTTGGGGTGTAATCAGGTGGATATTTAATTTCCTGGATGTCTATTAAGACATGAGGATTGCTTGAGATAAAGTGTTTGGGGTTCAGAGCTCAGTCAAACATGTCTGACTTCCTTCCGGTCACGCCCCCTTGTGAATGTGTAATTCCAACTGGGAAATATATAGTGGTGGGATTCCCTCTTTGTCCTCTACCACCCATCTTGATTGTTATGGAAGGGATAAAATGTTGATATTTTATAATTCTGAGCCCAAGTTGATTTTTAAATATTGGAGAACTCCATTAATAAAAAGGCTGGGAATAATATATGATGCCACAATGTAAAAAGTAGTGAAGGTAGTCACTCAATTATCTGAGACATAGTACTAAAGTAGAATGCAAAGGAATAAGAATACTGCATCTTTGCTTGTTCTGATCTTTTCTTATGTCTTTCAGGATCGAGTAGATTTCCTGCAACTCATGGTAGATGCACAGTCTAGAGGCAACAGTACAGGAGAGTCAGATCATGGCTATAAAGGTATGAAGGCTGACTTTCCGTATCTTTCTTAAATGGTGTTCCATGTGGCCTTCAGACGCTATTGGGCTTTTACACATTAGAATTTTGCTAGAACCTATTATAAAATAATTTCGTGATACAATGTACAGTATTATTATGTAACTTGGCGTAAAACATTAGTAGAAGAGAATTTACTGGACACTAATCTTCATTGCATCCGAAGCATACTGATGGCGGGTGGGTTCCTTCAAGAAGACCACTGCCTGTTTGTCTTTGGCACACCACTTAGGATTGTAGAAGAAGAAACCCAGCATTTTAAAATAATATAAGACCCCTTAAACAACAAAAATATGTTTTTGTCTTTTTATTGACCAGTGCGACTATAGCCTACTCTATTTTGCTTTGTGCTCTATCGACATATTTGTGATTTGATGCACAAGTTAGCCAATATAACTTTCAGGTTTTTGGTGCAGAAAGGTTTACGCCCACTCACTTGTAAGATAACCAACTCTATGTACTTCACAGAATTGACAGACACGGAAATTATGGCTCAGGGACTTATCTTCATTATGGCTGGTTATGACACCACCAGCACTACACTCATGTTTCTGGCTTACCATCTGGCAACTCATCCGGATGTCCAAACCAAACTTCAGGAGGACATTGACACCTTTCTTCCCAATAAGGTACACCGATATGGAATAATGGCACGAAATAGTGCTCGCTAATTGTATACTATATGTATCAATATGGTGTCTCATATTCAATACAATGTTTTGGGTGTCTAAGGTCCCAAAAATTTGAAATAGAAAAGCTTGGAAACTTGGGACATGTACAGAGCCAAAAATCGTAGATACAAACCAGGCCAAAAATATTTACCCTGAAAAATAATTACAACTACTTTAAATATATCCAACACAACTGGCACAAAGACATATTGATGGGTGAGCCTACAGGAAAACACCCATAGTAACATGGAACCAGTCACCATAATAAGACAGTGTATACAAAATGCCCAAATGAGAATGATATATAGACTAAATTAAATTGAAGTGCCAAAAGAATGATTTCGTGAAAAGAGGGTTAGAAAAGGTACAAGCAATAGTAGCAGAAAAATAGCATTTCACAAATACTTTGTCAGGGGTCCTGTTGTGTTGGACATATTTATGCTTTTTAACTTATATTTAATTAAAGCCAATTTTTACGCTTTTACAACAACTTTGGTAGCTGCAGGTTTTTGGATCTTGTTTCATAGTCTTGGATTTGGACTCCCTACTTTGCATAGGGTTCCAATTTCTGTTTTCATTAAAATAACTAGTATAATGGTACAATATAGAGAAGTAATGAAGTAATTTACTTTATATAAATATATATTGATGATATTTGTAAACGATTTTCCAGCACATTCTCATCAATAGTGTGATGATTGAAAATTCCTATTTCATTCTAATAGTAGCCCTATTAATATATGCAGCAAATAGCATTTATCATTATGTCCAGCACTGTAGACACAGCATTTTTTTCAGTTAAAATCAAAAAAATTGTCTTCTTTTGTCAAAAATATTTTAGATTTGAGAGTCCTCAGTGGTTGATACCTTTTAATGGCTAACTGAAAAGATGGTAACAAATTGCAAGCTTTCGAGTATAACACAAAATCTGAAGAATCACATATTTATACCCAATAAGACACAGAAATAATGCAATAGATGAGACAAGTGACGTAAAGCAGAACTATCATTATGGGAGAGGGATAAATAGTTTGTGGCCGTAAATATTGGAATAGTTCATAGATAAGGAGTGTGAAAGTTTTATTGTTCTGTGATTGAAACATGCCAGTTTTGTGATGCCCCCACAGGTCTGAGGAGCACATTCCTTAGTTGATGAAGAATGACATAAATCCATGCTTTTCTGTCAAGAAGCTAAATATTCTTTCAGTTAAATATGACCTGCTCCTGTTTTCAGCTCTAAGGGCTTGTTCACATGTTGCGTTTCAACGTTGCAAGATTTTAAGCAAACTTCCACATTAAAGCCAGAATAGACATAATAATGGCCAAAATAGCAAAACACCCCTCTCACGGAAAATTAATTACTAATAGCATAATTTGTAACAACTTGCTATCATTTGGGAATGTGGTAGAAATTTCTGAATGTTTTGATTACATTAGAAGATGACCTTGAGTATACCAAAGGTGAAAAAGCAAAGTATTCAATGTATTCATCGTTGTCTTCAGGCTCCCCCGACATATGAAGCTCTGATGCAGATGGAGTACCTTGATATGGTGGTTCATGAAACCTTACGACTCTATCCCGTAGCTGGGAGAATTGAACGTGTTTGTAAGACCACAACTGAGATCAATGGAGTGACTATCCCAAAGGACATGGTGACTGTTATCCCAGTCTTTGTGCTGCACCGTGACCCTGAGTTCTGGCCTGATCCAGAGGAATTCCGACCTGAAAGGTATCATATATGTAAGGACATTTTCTTGAAAACTCAATGGGCTCTATTCATCATTTTGTGTTTTTTTAAGTCCCTTTTCTTTTTTGTCTTGTGGCATTAGTTGCCATTTTTGCGTCAAAATGACGCACACAATTCATGAATTTGGCACAACGTAAAAAATTGGCTTTTTTCCTGTCTTGAACTGTATTTGGGACTTTTGGTGCAAAAATTGTGTCAGATTGTGGGAATATATGAAAATACACCAGGGGCGCTAAAGTGAAGTTGCGCCAAATTTTGCAAATTTTTAAAATTCAGGAGAAAACATCTGGAATTGCTAAACTCTGCCCACAAAGCAGAAAAAACAGGCAACCACTTATAAAATATCGTTTAAAAAAGGCACAAATAGAATAAATAATTGAGTGCAAAAAAAAGGTGCAAATCACACAAAACTAGGCAAAAAATAGGCGCAAAGGCAATGATGAATTGGGGCCAATGAGTATACAGAGAAAAACTCAATCATATTGAATATTAAATAGCCGTCCAATTCTGCTGCAATCAATGGGTTCTGATAGCTTTACTCTAATGTGTTTGGGGTCTATACACTATGATTGAAATGCTAAGCTGGTCATGCATTATTAATTTTTTTTACGGTTTGTGTTATATCTTTTTCATGCACAGATTTAGTAAAGAGAACAGGGAGACACAAGACCCTTATACCTTCCTACCCTTTGGAGCTGGACCACGGAACTGCATAGGGATGAGATTTGCCATGATCAGTATGAAATCAGTCATCTCCCTGCTACTGCAGAACTTCTCTTTCCGAACGTGCAAAGACACTCCAGTAAGTATATACTGTACCCCTTCAGTGTGTGTGTATATGTATATATACTGAAGAGGCATGGTGTATATTTTTTTATATACCAGGGGGCACAGGTATTCAGGGTGCACTGTGCATAATTTGTTTTATATATTCTTTAAGCACTATGTGTATTTTTATATACATGATACAGGAGGCACATAATATGTTTTATGATATTAAGGGTGCCAAGTGTATGTATTTTGGTCACTTGTACAAAAATTATTTATAGGGGTACTCTGGGGTAATTTTTTTTCATCGTGGTGCCCCAAAGTTGAAAAGTTTGGGAAATACTGGACTAGATAATCACTTGTGGGCCAAACATTCAGGATTCCAGAGAATTCCCAGCACTGTGTGGCATTTGTGTGCGAGAACTGTCTTCTACTGTCCAAATGGGACCTTGCGAAACTGACTGGAAGAGGGAGAGTTTCAGGAGGGACAAGTGTGGATGGAGTAACCGGTCAGATGACCTTGAGGATGTGGTTCCCTGGTATAAAAGGTCACAGAAAACCAAAACAGGAGTGGATTTGGCACCAAGAGAAGATACGGTTAGGACGTGTGTTGATGAAGACACTGAGGCCGGGGTATCAGGCCATGAAAAGAAGCGTGAACCAGTGGACTGTGGCGCACCTGTAAGCAGAACTCAGGTGGCGCCAGATAAGCTCTGGAACCCAGATGCCACCAATCAAGGCCAGAAGACCAGACCTGCGCCAAGCAAGCTCCGGAACCCATGCTACACCAGTCTAGACCCAGAGGCCAGACCTGCGCCTGTTGACATCTGGAGCCCAGACAACGGCAGTCAAGAGCCGAGGCCCAGCCCTCATCCCACATTGTACGGGAGACATCCACCGTTGGTCAAGCACCAAAGATCTGTGAGGAAACCCGTTTGGGGGTGGACGCCTGCGGTGGTGAATGGGAGATGCGAGTGAGTCTTTGTCATGAGGACTTGCGACCTAGTGGGAAGAACCGGAGACCTCTGGTTGGGGCCTGTGATAAGGAAAAGCAGTTCAGTGATTCTCATAGTACTGAGATCATTACCCATGTTGGAAAGTTATAAGAATATATAACAAGAGACTGTTGTAATAGTTAGCATGAACCTGAAGATTCATTGTATATCTATATATATATATTTCACGCTGTAATTACTCTGCTTTGTATTATTCACCATTACTATAGTTCCCACAATTTCCCGCCACCCTAGAGAATTAAACGGTTTCAATGGTTACTTCCACCTTGTCCCTCACTGCGTATTGCATCCGGTCACCTGCTTACACATGCAAGTCAAAGAGTGCGTGGAAATCATAGGACTGCATTCAGATGACATCTGAGTGCAGTCCTATTTCTGTGCACCGACACAATGGAGAAAATGGTGAAATTTTTTTCTCGATCTTATCCTCAGTGTGCTCTGATTCTGTTATAAGAGATAATCAGATTACACTATGGTCAAAGTTTGATCAGTGTGTAATTTGCATAATCGACCCGATTCTCTCAGATGAGAGAATCTACGGCCATCCTCACCTGTTTTAGAGCTTTCAAGCGCTGCTCTAAAGCTGATCAGATTGCTGGATCTGATGTCCTTGCCTTACCACGATGCTATAGTAGTAATGCTGCCTCTGTTTGGAGAATAGGAGAGTGCACAGTTCTGGCCAGTGGCGCATTCATGCTGCCAGCCTGTACGGTTGATCTTCAGGAGCCCACCTCCCCCTATCAAGTGGGAGGCAAGGGAGCAGTGCCCTCCTGAGAATAATGGGAATATGTCAGTAAGATTTGCCCTAGGCAAGCATAGGTGATGTAGGCTAGAGCTGTGATAAACTCTACAAAGAATGCATATAAACCTGGGGGCCAGTACCGGAGGGAGAAGCGAAGACGAGCCAGGGACTGCAACTGCACTTATATGCCCATCAGTGCACTTGCAAAGCTAATTTGCATATGAATTTATATATGAATTCCACAGCAAAGGAGCATTAAATTCAGACAAAAATATACCTGGAAAGGTTTTACACATCCCAACCCTGCAGATTCTCAGATTCCCTTTAAAAAATTATTAACATTTATTACCATTATACAGAAGCTGGTTTTACAAGTCTTAGGGCTCGTTCACATGACCATATTCTCAGTCTGAGTCCAGTCTGTGAAAAAACGGACAGAACTTGGACCAATGTTATTCAATGAGGCAGTGCAGATGGGTGATTTTTTCACTGCGTGTGAAACAAATAGCAGCATTCACTAGTTTCTTGCATAAATCCGATTACACTTGCCCATTCAAGTCTATGGGTGCGTAAAAATAAATCATATGCCAAATGGAGCCATAGTATGGCATCTGATGTTTACGGATACATTACTATTTTGTAACATAGGAAACTAAATGGTTTTGTGAATGATTAATAGCTGCTGCTATAAAAAAACGGATTGTATATGGACTGCACACGGATGACAAGTGAGAAATAAAACGTCCCACTTTTCTGGATGAAACTGTAAACGATTTTTATACTCTCATGTGAACCTACCCTTAATCTGATAAATCTAATTTTACAGATACCTCTGGAAATTGACACCCGAGGATTCCTGAAGACAACTAAACCTATTATACTCAACCTTGTGTCTAGAGAAGCCTCGTAGACTGAAAGTTAGATGCCGAAGACCGCTGTGGATGGGACACAGATATCTGTACTAAATGGAGAACGAATGAGTTGACTGGAATACACTATAATCAGAAAATGTGCAAAAAGGCGAGGAGCATGCCTGTAAATCTTGCAAATACAAAAGAAATTGATGAATAGATGCCTGTAACATTCTGTAACAAATCTTTCTCCTACAGCCTTGTCTTCTTCATTGACACATATCAGACCCAGTCTGCAACGTCTGGGCTATGTATGTATGGTACTAAAGAGAATGTGTTTCATTACTGCTGTCCAGAAGATCATGTTTTCTAATTACAGCATGTATAGTTAGTAGCAGAACTTGTGTAAAGCTTCTTGCAGCCACTTACTGGTCAATATGAAATTGTAGAACTGCTTCTTACCTAGCTACATATCACTAACTGGCTCGATTCCTATAAGGGAAATAAATATTATTGATCTTTTGTAAAATTATTTAACACCTTCAACCCTGAGCCTGTTTTCACCTTCCTGATCAGGCCAAATTTTACAATTCTGACCAGTGTCACTTTATGTGGTAACAACTCTGGAACGCTTCAACTTATCCCAGTGATTCTGAGATTGTTTTCTCACGACATGTTACTACTTCATGTTAGTAGTAAATTTAGGCCAATATTTTTTCTGTTGATTTGTGAAAAAATTGGAAATTTGGCCACAATTTTGAAAATTTCGCAATTTTCAAACTTTTATGCCCTTAAACCAGAAATCATATTTGCCACATGTCTATTTTACATAAGAATTATTTGTGAAACATAATTTTTTTTTAGGAAGTTAGAAGGGTTAGAAGCAATTTCTCAATTTTCCAGCAAAATTTACAAAACCAATTTTTGTAGTGGCCTATATGACAGAAAATACCCAAAAGTGACCCCATTCTAAAAAAAACTGTACCCCTCAAAGTGCTCAAAACCACATTCAAGATGTTTATTAACCCTTCAGGTGCTTCACAGGAATTAAAGCAAAGTGGAAGGAAAAAATAAAAATTTTACTTTTTCCTGCAAAAATTTAGTCTTTTCCCCAAATTTATCATTTTCACAAGGGTAACAGGAGAAAAATGGTACAATTTGTTGTCGAAATTATCCTGGGTACACCGATACTCCATATGTGTTGGAAAACTACTGTTTGGGCGCACTTCAGGGCTCGGAAAGGAAGGAGAACTATTTGACTTTTGGAGCGCAAAATTGGCTGGAATACATAGAAGACGCCATGTCGCGTTTGCAGAGCCCTTGCTGTGCCTAAACAGTGGAAACCCCACAAAAGTGACCACATTATTGAAACTACACCCCTCAAGGAACTAATCTAGAGGTGTGGTGAGCACCTTGAACCCACAAGTGCCTCACAGAATTTTATAACATTGAGCTGTGAAAATGAAAAAAATACACTTTTCCTGCAAAAATTTTGATTTTGCCCAAAATTTTTCATTTTCACAAGGGTAACAGGAGAAAGTGAACTGTTCAATTTGTTGTACAATTTTTCCTGAGTACACCGATACCCCATAGGGGATAAAAAACTACTGTTTGGGCACTAGTCAAGGCTCACAAGGGAAGGAGAGCCAGTCTCTGACAGCGGCATTTAATGAGCGCTGGCAGGGGGTGCGTCATTCCATGTCACACGATCGCGGGGCACCAATAGGTTGCCATGACAGCTGGGGGTCTGCTGCAAAACCTCTGTGTTTGTCATGACGATTCTCATGTGAAAGCCAGCGTTTAGCTGGAAACCGTGATTTCACTATATATAGCAGTGCTGATGTATTGCTATGTATAGTACAAGCGATAAGAACTTCAAGTACCTTAAGGGGACTAACAAATACAGGAAAAAGTTAGAATTTTTTTTTAAAAAATATAAATGTTGAAATCACCCTTTTTTGCCCCATTAAAAATAAAACTAAAACTTAAAAAATAAACATATTTGGCATTGCTACGTTCATAAAAAACTGATCTATCAAAGTATAAAAGAAATTAATCCCATTGGTAAACGGTGTAACAAGAAAAGTAATCAAAACACAAGAAGTACGTTTTTTTGCCATTGCAACATTGATCTACTATTTTTACTATGTAATTGGATGTTACTGTCTGTCCATTGGTATACAGTACAGACCAAAAGTTTGGACACACCTTCTCATTTAAAGATTTTTCTGTATTTTCATGACTTTGAAAATTGTACTTTCACACTGAAGGCATCAAAACTATGAATTAACACATGTGGAATTATATACTTAACAAAAAAGTGTGAAACAACTGAAAATATGTCTTATATTCTAGGTTCTTCAAAGTAGCCACCTTTTGCTTTGATGACTGCTTTGCACACTCTTGGCATTCTCTTGATGAGCTTCAAGAGGTAGTCACCGGAAATGGTCTTCCAACAATCTTGAAGGAGTTCCCAGAGATGCTTAGCACTTGTTGGCCCTTTTGCCTTCACTCTGCGGTCCAGCTCACCCCAAACCATCTCGATTGGGTTCAGGTCTGGTGACGGTGGAGGCCAGGTCATCTGGCGTAGCACCCCATCACTCTCCTTCTTGGTAATTTTAGGCTTGGAAGGACCCAATAACCATTGACCTTCCCAGCCTGATAGCATCAGATTTAACAGAAAGCCTGCCAATAAAACATGTCTGACTGAATGTAATGCAGTGCTTGTTTGTGAAAAAATATACAGAGCGACAAAACACTAAACACCTTATGTAAACCTTGTGGGGGGAGACTGGTGCACAGAAACTGAGTCTGATAGGAGCAGACAGAGTTTCTCAGTAAGAGACATTAATCCCTTCATTGCCTTGGCAAGCTGTAAGAGGAGGAGCAACAGAAGAGGACAGGACTGACTGGCTGAGCAAGCTGGAGAAGAGGGGGGAGGAGACAATACTAGAGGACATGAGGGTTGTCAGTTATTACTGAGTAGAGACAGCAGTGAACCAGAAGGCGAGCACAGTGCACAGACTGATAGTTCTGCTGCTCCATGTGAGAGGACAGTGCGCTTTCGAGATGCACTACAACCACAGACCAGCCAGGGTACCCGGGAATGCCCACTTCCTCCTGGCTTTCCATCAAGGAAAAGAACTCTGCCTTGCATCCTTAAAGGGAATCTGTCACCCCCCTGGGACCTATCAGACCTTTAATATGGGTGATAGAAATGTGAATCTATACTTACCTGTATGTCCCATATTAGAGGTTTACTTGCTTTGAAATACCTTTATATTAAATTAGTTTTGACAAGCTTCCCGTCTGGGGGACGCGAAGAAATCCCCACCTGTTAACTTCATTTCCAAATTCTCCCCCTGCCCTGTGACGTCCAGTTCCCGGCCAGATCCCGCGCCTGCGCAATTTACCTTGTACGGAAGGGGCAGTAATCCCTGCCATCTGTGTAGCCTTGTGGAGCAGGAAACTTGTGCACAGGCGCCGGGAAGGCAGAGTGACTCACCGGCGCCTGCGCACAAGTTTCCCCCGGACGCGAAGCTTGTCAAAACGAATTTAATAAAAAGGTATTTCACAGCAAGCAAACCTCTAATATGGGACATACAGGTAAGTATAGATTCACATTTCTATCACCTGTATGCCCATATTAGAGGGATGATAGGTCCCAGGGGGGTGACAGATTCCCTTTAAGCAACTGAATCCTGAAGCCCAGTCTGGAAACCTGTGTGATTGCAGAAATGCTTCATCAAAGAGTAGCTTGCTGGGCTTGTGGTTCCAATGGGGAGAAGTATATAATAGTTACTTATAAGGGAGCATTGCTGGGACTTGTGGTTCAACGCACTAGGAGTTATAGTAGAACCAGCTGTGGAGGGGATCTTTTTTCCTATGGCATTACGTGCACCAACGGACTCTGAAAGTGTGCCATCACCCACGGCAACCAGGCCCCAACATTGAACTTTGTTGTTTCCATTGCTGCAGCCATTTATAGTTTAAGCAGCATTAGTTAGGAGTGTGCTTGTTGCGATTTAAAGGTCAAGTGTTATCCCTAACATTCAGGTTAACTGCAAATCCCTATATTGTATTTGTATTTTTAGATTGTGTAAAACTATTTGTTTTATTGTTACTTGCTATTCCCCTCACCCTATTTACCATTTATCCGCTTTATAAATAAACCTGTTAATTGTTCCAACTTAATCTCTTGTGTGTGCATGCATACGGAGTGTGGACAGGGGTTTCCCGAGTCGACCCCAAGCAGAAGAGGAAGACCCTCTTGCATCCCATTACAGCTCCCAGCAAGATTCGGGTGGAGGCACTGCGCCATATTGAAGTGAGAACTACCGGACACCCTGCCCACGGAGGCGGCTTAAAGGGATGTTACACCTAAATTAAACAGACACAATAAACTTGAAGAATAACAATAATAAAATGCCAGAACAAATACAAATACAGTCGCTCTGGCACAAATGAAAAAGAATATATGCAAAAATTGCAAAAATTTGAAAAAATAAATAGATAAATGCAGCATACTACTATCACAACCAAGGGATCATTAGTTGGATAAAAGATAAAGATGTGGAGGCAACCTGTGCAAAAATCAAAGAGGCAGATAGGGGTACAGACCCCATGAATATCGTCACTAAATGTGTGGCTTCATCATTAGCACACATCATCACACCGCGCTGGGACTCTGATGTTCTGTACAAGCATCGGCGCTGTGACAGAGTAGTGCTTTGCCTTGCTGATGGAGTCGTCGGGATCCGGGATTAGGTGAGTATATGATTTTTTTTATTATTAAAACTTGTGGTGTGTTGTGGGGGCATCATAAATAATGGGGGACCCTTATACATGGTATAGGAGACCCTGAAACCGTTTTGAGAGGCCATCATACAATTTAGGAACTAATACATGGGCCATTATACAGCTTCAGGACTAAAGCAGGGACCATTATACAGCTTGCGGCCTAAAGCAGGGGCCATTATATAGTTTGGGGCCTAATGCAGGGACCATTACACAGCTTGTGGACTAATGCAGGGGGGGGGCATTATACGGCTTTGGGACTAATGTGGGGGCTATTATACAGTGTGGGAGCTAATGTGGGGGCCATTATACAGCTTGTGGACTAATGCAGGGGCCATTACACAGCTAGGGACTAATGTGAGGGCCATTACACTTCCGGGGGACAAAAGCAGGGGTTATTATACAGCTTGAGGACTAATGTGAGGGCCATTATACTGTTTGGAGACTAATGCAAGTGTCATTATACAGCTTGAGAACTAATGGAGGGGTCATTATACAGCTTGGGGACTAATGTGTGGGGCCACTATATAGTTTGGGGACTAATGTGGGGGCCATTATACAGCTTAGGCACTAATGCAAGAGTCATTATACAGTTGGGGACTAATGTGGGGCCATTATACAGTTTGGGGACTAATGTGGGGGCCACTATATAGCTTAGGGACTAATGAGGGGGACCATTATACAGTTTGGGGACTAATACAGGGGTCATTATACAGCACCGAGATTTTATACTTGGTTTGAACAGTCCTTCTGTACTGACAAGAGTCCTTTAACCCCTTTTACAACCTATGACATATAGGTACATCATAGGTCACCTGCCCCTAACAACCGCAGGTGGAATCGCGATCCACCCGTAGCTGTTAGCATGTTAAATGCCGCTGTCAATCTCTGACAGTGGCATTTAACATGATCTGCAGGAGACCCCTGTTGTTGTCATTGCCGACATAGCGCTGTCCAGTGGCCGCCGCCTATAGAATATGAGCATATTTGGTATCGCCACGTTCAGAATCACCCGATCTATCGACATACAGTGGGTACGGAAAGTATTCTGACCCCTTTAAATGTTTCACTCTTTGTTTCATTGCAGCCATTTGGTAAATTCTAAAAAATTCTTTTTTTTTCTCATTAAAGTACACTCTGCACACCATCTTGACTGAAAAAAACAGAAATGTAGAAATTTTTGCATATTTCTTAAAAAAGAAAAACTGACATATAACATGGTCATAAGTATTCAGACCCTTTGCTCAGTATTGAGTAGAAGCACCCTTTTGAGCTAGTACAGCCATGAGTCTTCTTGGGAATGATGCAACAAGTTTTCCACACCTGGATTTGGGGATCTTCTGCCATTCTTCCTTGCAGATCCTCTCCAGTTCCGTCAGGTTGGATGGTGAACGTTGGTGGACAGCCATTTTCAGGTCTCTCCAGAGATGCTCATTTGGGTTTAGGTCAAGGCTCTGGCTGGACCAGTCAAGAATGGTCACAGAGTTGTTCTGAAGCCACTCCTTTGTTATTTTAGCTGTGTGCTTAGGGTCATTGTCTTGTTGGAAGGTGAACCTTCGGCCAAGTCTGAGGTCCAGAGCACTCTGGAATAGGTTTTCATCCAGGATATCTCTGTACTTGGCTGCATTCATGTTTCCTTCAACTGCATCTAGTCATCCTGTCCTGCAGCTGAAAAACACCCCCATAGCATGATGCTGCCACCACCATGTTTCACTGTTGGGATTGTATTGGGCAGGTGATGAGCAGTGCCTGTTTTTCTCCACACATACCGCTTACAATTATCACCAAAAAGTTTTACCTTCGTCTCATCAGACCAGAGAATCTTATTTCTCATAGTCTGGGAGTCCTTCATGTGTTCTTGAGCAAACTCTATGTGGGCTTTCATATGTCTTGCACTGAGGAGAGGCTTCCGTCGGGTCACTCTGCCATAAAGGTCCAAGTGGTGGAGGACTGCAGTGATAGTTGACTTTGTGGAACTTTCTCGCATCTCCCTACTGCATCTCTGGAGCTCAGCCACAGTGATCTTGGGGTTCTTCTTTACCTCTCTCACCAAGGCTCTTCTCCCACATTTGCTCAGTTTGCTGGACGCCCAGGTCTAGGAAGACATCTGGTGGTCCCAAACTTCTTCCATTTAAGTATTATGGAGGCCACTGTGCTCTTAAGAACCTAGAGTAATGCAGAAATTATTTTGTAACCTTGGCCAGATCTGTGCATTGCCACAATTCTGTCTCTGAGCTCGTTGGGCAGTTCCTTTGAGCTCATGATTCTCATTTGGTCTGACATGCACTGTGAGCTGTGAGGTCTTATATAGACAGGTGTGTGCCTTTCCAAATCAAGTTCTATCAGTTTAATTAAACACAGCTGGACTCCAATGAAGGAGTGGAACCATCTCAAGGATTATCACAAGGAAATGGACAGCATGTGATTTAAATATGAGTGTCTGATAAAAGGGTCTGAATACTTATGACCATGTGATATTTCAGTTGTTTTTTTTTAATAAATTTGCAAAAAATTTCTACATTTCTGTTTTTGTTCAGTCAAGATGGGGTGCAGAGTGTACTTTAACGAGAAAAAAAAATGAACTTTTTAGAATTTACCAAATGGCTGCAATGAAACAAAGAGTGAAAAATTTAAAGGGCTCTGAATACTTTCCATACCCACTGCATAAAAACAATTACTCCGATTGGTAAATGGTGTAATGAGAAAAGAAATCAAAACACCAGAATTAAGTTTTTTTGGCAGCCTCAACATTGCAATTAAATGCAATAACAGGCGATCAAAACATCGTATCTATCCCAAAATTATATCAATAAAAACGTCAGCTTGGCATGCTAAAAAAAAGCCCTCACCCGGCCCCAGATCCTGAAAAATGGAGATGCTACGGATCTCGGAAAATGACACAATTTTTTTTTTCTTTACAAACTCTGGATTTTTTTTTCACCACATAAATGAAAAAGAACCTATACATGTTTGGTATCTACTATCATAATGGCAGGTCAGTTTTAGCATTTAGTGAACATGGTAAAAAAAAAGGGAATTGCACTTTTTTCTTGCAATTTCACATCACTTGGAATGTTTTCCAGTACACTATATGGTAAAATCAATTGTGTTGGGGCATAGTTTACTTAGCAGTAGCACTTTTACTGAGCTCCAGACAAACCCTTGAAAAAAGCTACTTTTTCACCTTTTTAACTGGACTTTTTTGGACCAATTGATAAGGAAGAGTACCTGGACCATGTTCAAAAGGATTACAAGCAAGGAGCCTGCTGAAAAAAAGAAGAAACACTTTTTGGCTGTGTGCCCACGATGCGTTTTTTAAGCGTTTCCGCAGTGGCAAAAACGCTGCAGAAACGCATGCTGCGGAAACTTCCGCTGCGGGTTATCAATGCGGAAAAAAACGCAGCACTACCAATTATTTTGTGGAAGCGCTGCGTTTTCGCCGCCATTGACTTGCATTGGAACTCATGGAATCCGCATCACTGCATCTGTACATGCGGATTCCAATGCGTTCCAATGTGCGGATGGTACCCGGGTGTGGAGGAGAAGAGACTCTCCTCCGGACCCGGGTACCATAGAACCTGTGAAAAAAAGAATAAAATAAAAAATAAATATTATATTTACCTTCTGATGGCCCCCGCTCTTCTTGTCTTCACTTGCCGGCAACTCGCGGTGGACTGGAGGACCTGCGCTGACATCATAGTCATGTGACGGCAGGTCCTTCAGTGTAGTGTACAGCGAGCTGCCAGCAGCCAGGACGGAGCGAAGCAAGACTCCGGGGGCCATCGGAAGGTAAGTATAGATTTATTTTTTATTTTATACCATTCTTTAAGGCCACAGTATATAAATCCATGCAAAATAAATCCATGCCTTTTGCATGGATTTATATAGTGTGATCAAGTTGACAAGCACTTTCCAAGTGATGCTAAAATTGCTTGGAAAGCGCTTGACAACCCGCATGCGGAAATGCATGTGAAGAACGCTTCACATCCGCATGTCCCTGGCAGGAAAACACATGTACAATCCGCATGCGTTTTTTCTGCCAGGGAGATGCAGAAACGCTCAGTAAAAAATCCGGAGCACTTCTGCATCGTGGGCACATAGCCTTTATCTGACTCCTCTGGGAGAAGACTGGCTGTAACAAATAGCACATCTGCTGAGTCATCCTCACTGAAGCCTGGCAAGCTGAAAAACATCTCTGCACACAAAGAGAATGGCTCTGTCTCTCTGAAAGAGAAGGAACAGAAGACCCTGCTCAGAAGACCCCCCCTTAGACATTGCAGGACATGATGAGTCTCCTACAGTGAAGCAAAGGGGTTTAAGTTACCTCCATCGCACCTGGTCAAGTTCCCCTGTAGCTGTGATCCCCTCACTGACTCCTCCAGCATGTGTATCTGCTACAGCTGATGAGCAGAATGAAGATCAGGGAGACACAGAATCCATCTCTGACAAGACTCAGACAGAGGGGCAAAGGTGTAAGGGGGAAGACTGGGGTGTGAGTGCTTTCAGAGCAAGGGATCCGGAACTGCCGGGGCCGTACCTCTTGTTGCAGGGGGAAGACAGACTGCAAGCAGAGGAGTCATGTGACAGGGAAGCAGAGGGTGTGTCGAGAGAGAGGGCTGGGAGGTCAGGTGAGAGGGGAGCTCCTGGTGTGACAGAAGAGAGGAAGAGACGAGTACGTTTTGAGCGGGAAAGTGGAGCTGGATCCGGCTCAGCAGAGCAGTGTGAGAGGGTCCAGGCTCCTGGCTCCAGGACTGGGAGCAAGAGCCGAGTGCAGCGGACCGGAGGAGTCAGGCCGACTAGAGAAGAGACACAGGGTCTGTGGAGCCGGGCACGTGAGGTGCCGTGTTATGGACTAGGGGCTCAGCGGGTAAAACCGGAGACCGCCCGCTGCCGCCAGAAGACAGAGCATTGTTTGGGCGGGGACGCCTGAAAAATCAACACCGGCATCAGGGTGCATCTGCCTTGTGAGGAGCGAGAGTCAGCTAAGTGAAAAAAACTATTGATTATAACCGGTTTGATTCTGCTACATCCAGTTAAACTGTGAACTGTCAGTGATAGACTTTGACCTGCTTTTCCCTTGTTTTTCCCCCATATTTTCCCCTGATACTCCCTGCGTTGAGATTTACCCTGTTATTATAAACTTCCCCTGTTTATTTACCCCGTATTGGCTGCTCTGTGTTTCGGTGTCGCTGCATCTAAAGTACCTGTGTTACATTTGGCGTAGTCGGCAGGATGCAGTCGTTAGACACAGACACTGCAGAGCAGTCCATCCTGGGAGCCCGTAGATCTAGCTTGCCGCTGGGGGCCTTGCTCAGCAATCTCCTAAAGTTCACCGGGGACAATATGATGCTGTGGGACTGGACTGAGAGAGTTAGGAGTATGTTACGTATGCATCCGATGACCCCAGCTATGCAAGCCGAAATAGCCTTACTGGCCCTGGACGGCGAGGCCCGACAGTCCGTGATGTACCGCCCTCCCCATGTCCTGGATACTGTAGAAAAAGTGGTGCAGATACTGGAGGAGATGTATGGGGATCCCACCAATGTAGGAGACCTGAGGATACGGCTGTTTCACCAAGTGCAGCAGGAGGGGGAGACTGTGACGCAGTATGTTAATGCCTTACAGAGGGTGCATGCCTATATCACTAGAAAAGGCGACATGGGGAATTTGGGAATGGGCCCCCCTGACGTGATCTTAAGGGACCAGTTTGTGGCTGGCCTCAGGGATGTGCATCTGAAGCAGGCCTTGCGGGAGCGCCTGCGCGCCAACCCACGTATGACTTTTCTAGAAGTGGGGGTGGAGGCACGTGTGAGAGAGCAGGAGATGGGGGTGACGGCCCTGGCAGGGATGATCCGGAGTACTGAAGTACCCACCCCGCCTGCAGCTGAACCGGAATGGGCTCGAGAGATGCGGAAGGAGATACAGGAGATGTGGGATGAATGGTCCAGTCTTAAGAAGACCCCTGCCCCGACACCAGAGATACCCAGATCGATTGCCCCAGTTAAGGAAAGAATTGAATTCAGGACCCCCCCTGCAGGAGAGTTCCATAGAGGAGGGAGGCAGCCCTACACAGACAGAGACATGACCTGCTGGAAGTGTGGAGGCGCAGGACATTACGCCAGGGGCTGTGCTAGCCGAGGGCAGCCCCTGTCGCGACAGCCGTTAAACTAGCGGGCTCAGTGTTCGGGGGACACAGCATGGAGCCTGAGGAAGGGGAAAGAAAAAGAGGAAGTCCCAAGGACCTAGTTTCCAGCAGCCCGACTGTCTGGGCCAAAATAAGCGGTCGGGCTGTTCACTGCCTGGTTGACACGGGATCCCAGGTGACTACGATGACAGAAGCCTACTTTCAACAGCGATTTCCAGAGATAGCGCAGCCTGAATGGGGACCAGTAATTAGACTCACGGCAGCTAATCAATTACCCATCCCGGTCGCAGGGGTGGTGTGGATGAAGATACGAGTGTGTGGAAAAGATGTGGGAAAAAAAGGAGTCGTACTGGTCGCAGGGGGAACGGAAAGTGGACCCCCGGTGACCCTCGGAATGAATGTGCTGAAAGTGATCAGGCAAATCCTGCTTAGTGAGCCGAAGGAGATTTCTCTAGACCAGTGGGACCCGCGAACTCCCCAAAAGAGGGTCTTTCAACAACTAATCCGAACTGCCCAGGCTCAGGAGACATCGGAAGAACAAGTGCTAGGATGGCCAAGAGATGACTGGATCCGACTTCAACAGACTGACAGAGAAGTTGCTCAATTACGTCAATGGGTGGCTTTGCGGCAAGTCCCCAGTCGAGAAGAGAGGAGTATCCTGTCCTCGGGAGCACTGAAAATGCTGGGACAATGAGAGAGACTGTGTTTGCGAGACGGGCTGCTATACCGACTGGTGCAGCTACTGCGAGAGTTTGGGACCTCCTGGCAAGTGGTGATCCCAGAGAAGTTGGTCAGAGTAGTGGCTAAGGAGGCTCATGAACGAAGGGCTCACTTCGGACCAGAGAAGATATTTCAGTGGTTGCAGAGGCTGGTGTATCATCCCCGACTGCGAGCAACAATAGAAGACACTTGTCGAAGATGTCGGAGATGTGAGCTGGTAAAGCACCTGGAGCAGCGGGTCCCCATACAAACTATTGTGACTTCTGCCCCCTTGGAGGTGCTAATGATCGACTATTTGACTGTTGGACCGGCGCATCTCGGGTATCAACATTGCCTGGTAATGACAGACCACTTCACCAAGTTTGCGGTAGTGACTCTGACCAGAGACCAGACCGCCGAGTCAGCTGCGCCTGCCATCTGCCGAGACTTCATTCGGGTGTACGGCTGCCCAAAGAGGATTCATTCTGATCAAGGCGCCTGCTTCCAAGGCCGGGTGATGGAAGAGCTGCACCGGTTGTACAAGATTGAGAAGTCACGGACTACTCCTTACCACCCTCAAGGAAATGGGGCCTGTGAACGATTTAATCGGACACTGATCCAAATGCTCCGCACGTTGGAGGAAGATCGGAAGGTACGATGGCCTGAGTTTGTAGCCGAGCTGGTGTGGGTCTACAACAACCGAGTGAATAGTACGACGGGGTTCACTCCTTATACCTTGCTGTTCGGATGAAAGGGGCGAGAGATCACCGAGTTAGAGCTGGACCCCGAGGAGGACTACCCATGGACGGGGGTGTCTTCCTGAGTCCGAGAACATCGGCATCGACTGCAGACCCTCCGACGGTTGGTACAACAAAAGTTTCAGGAGCTCAATCATCATGAGACATTGCCTCTTCGAGGGACAGCTCTGAGGACCGGGGAGCGGGTGTTGGTTCGGGACAGGCGGCCCCGGGGAAAATTGAGTAGGTGGTGGGAACGGACCCCGCACCGAGTGAAGTGCAGGATTGGCGCTGAAGGACCTGTGTATGAAATTCAACCCGAGGGGGCTGAAGGTGCCTGTACCAGAGTATGTATGCTGCGACCCTCTCTGTTTAAAGATGACGAGGGTGGAAAAGAATCACCTGCTTCTAGAGAGGGACCTGTCACAGTTGCCCCAAGCCACGATGTGGACGAAGAAGAGTTGTTGATTCTACCTCCGAGCCCCAGCACTCGATTACCTGCAGTCCCCAGTGCAGGCGGAGAGGGAACAACATCGGTTGAAGCCACCGGGCAGGTGGAGATTGGAAATCCGAGTGACCCTGCACCCCCCATCGGTCAAACTGAGTTACGCCGGTCAGAACGGACAACAGCAGGAGTGCCTCCTCACCGTTACGAACAAGATCAATTCATATGGTACCGTATCGTCCAGGAAGTCCAAGAATGTGAACGTTTGATGAAGGAACTGTCGCCCGTGGAATGGCGAGTTAAAGGAGAGCGGGAGTGTAAGGGGGAAGACCGGGGTGTGAGTGCTTTCAGTGCAAGGGATCCGGAACTGCAGGGGCCGTACCTCTTGTTGCAGGGGGAAGACAGACTGCAAGCAGAGGAGTCATGTGACAGGGAAGAAGGGGGTGTGTCGAGAGAGAGAGCTGGGAGGTCAGGTGACAGGGGAACTCCTGGTGTGACAGAAGAGAGGAAGAGACGAGTACGTTTTGCGCGGGAAAGCGGAGCTGGATCCGGCTCAGCAGAGCAGTGTGAGAGGGTCCAGGCTCCTGGCTCCAGGACTGGGAGCAAGAGCCAAGTGCAGTGGACTGGAGGAGTCAGGCCAACTAGAGAAGAGACACAGGGTCTGTGGAGCCGGGCACGTGAGGTGCCGTGTTATGGACTAGGGGCTCAGCGGGTAAAACCGGAGACCGCCTACTGCCGCCAGAAGACAGAGCATTGTTTGGGCGGGGACGCCTGAAAAATCAACACCGGCATCAGGGTGCATCTGCCTTGTGAGGAGCGAGAGTCAGCTAAGTGGAAAAAAACTGTTTGACTCTGCTACATCCAGTTAAACTGTGAACTGTCAGTGATAGACTTTGACCTGCTTTTCCCTTGTTTTTCCCCCATATTTTCCCCTGATACTCCCTGCGTGGAGATTTACCCTGTTATTATAAACTTCCCCTGTTTATTAACCCCGTATTGGCTGCTCTGTGTTTCGGTGTCGCTGCATCTAAAGTACCTGTCTTACAAAGGTATGGAAATTTCTCCCCACGCCTGTCAAACAACATATCAATGCCTGTCAGCAAGAGGCCCACCGGAGAGTGGGCCCCTAACCGGTAACCCTGATCACAACTATGGTGCCGCAGCCTAATCGTGGGCATAGGGAAACCTTAACAGATGACCACGTCGATACTGGAATAAAATCTCTACACAAAGACAAAACATTGATATTACCGCCATATAGTGGTAGATACCAGTGCTGAAGAACAAACAATGTATTACAGTACAGTTATAGATGGTGACTTACAGCTGATGTTCTTTCTTCACTTTTCCAGTCTTTTCCATGTTGCTCAGATCACATGACAGCTGTAGCCTCCACACTGTATAATGGCCCCCACAGTAGACCCCAGCTGTATTATGGCACTCACATTAGCTGTCACACTGTATAATGGCTCCCACACTTTGAGGGCCCTCACAGTAGCCCCCAAACTATATAATGGCCCTCATATTAGCTGCCACACTGAATAATGGCCCCCAAAGTAGTTCCCACAGTTTATGATCACCCCATACTGTAGCTCCCACACTGTATAAAAGAATCCACTGTAATGCTCACATTGTATTATGGCCCCCATGGTTTATTACAGCCCTCCACAGTAGTTCCCATACTGTATAAAGGCACCTACAGTGTATGATGACACTGATAGTAGCCTTCAAACTGTATAATTAGCACCCACACTGTATAATGGCCTGCACAATAGTCCTCACATCGTTTGTCGGCACCCAAGGTAGGCCCCAAACTGAATAATTGCTCCTGTATTAACTCCCACGCTGTATAATGGCCTCCTCGTTAGCTCACGTGCTGTATAATGGCCCTGCATTAGTTGCCACACTGTATAATGGCCTATGCATTAGTTCCCGTGCTGTATGATGGTCCCCGCATTAGTTTTACGTTGTATAATTGCCCCTGAACTAGCTCCAATGCTGTATAATAGTCCCTGCATTAACTCCCATGCTTTATAATGGCCCTCGCCTTAGCTACCACACTGTATATGGATCCCCCACAGTAGTCCCTACTGTTAGAACCTTGCTCTTAGGTTTTTTTTTCCTTTGCTGGTCACATGACCTTGTTGGCCTATTTAATCCTGCTCCGCCCTTCTGGCTTTGCTGGACTTCATTGTATATCTACTTTCTAGCTAGCCTGTGCTCTGTGTCTTGCTCTGTTAGTTTGCTTGGTCTACTGACCTCTATGTTCTATATATTTTGTTTGTTCGTCTGTCTGCTACTATTTCTGTTAGGAGGTGTCCCATATTCCTCCCAGTCCTTAGTACTTGTAGGGATTCCTTCCCCACATCTATAGGTCTCCGTACAGACTAGCTTAGGACTTTAGCAGGTCTGATCGCAGGATCAGGTCCCCTGTTACATCGTAGGGATTAAGCTGAGTTCTATCGTAGGGACAGATCTCCTCTCTTTCCTTAGCTCTGGTAGCAGAACACAACAGTAAGTCCAGCCAGCAAATTCTCTAAGGAAAGATTTTTCTGTTCCATCATGGTGTCGGTTCAGGATTTGGTTCATCGCCTGCAGGGACTCTCTCTGGAGGTGGCCGAGCTCCGTCAGCACGTGAGTAGCTGTCCTGGAGCACATTTCTTGGAGCCTAAGGTATGTTTGCCGGATTTATTTTTTGGTGAACACCGAGAATTTTTTTCATTTAAAAATGCTTGCTTATTGTATTTTCGTTTGAGACCTAAGTCCTCTGGGGATGAATCCCAGCGCGTAGGGTTCATAATGTCACTTTTGCGCAAAGAGCCTCAGGAGTGGGCCTTTTCTTTGCAACCTAGTGATACATGCTTCAGATCAGTGGATAGTTTTTTTTCTGCTTTGGGACTATTATATGATGATCCTGACCGTGTCGCATCAGCTGAGACTGAGTTGAGACGTTTAAAACAGGGATCAGGTAATGTGGAAAAATATTGTACTCATTTCCGTCGTTGGTCTACTCAAACAGGGTGGAACGATTCTGCTCTGAAAAGTCTATTTCTTGCTGGGCTCAGTGAAAGGGTTAAAGACCTGCTAATTGCTTATCCTACACCTGAAGATTTGCAACAGGCTATGCAATTAGCTATACGGGTGGATAGAAGACTGCGTGCAAGGGTTAATGAGAGCAAATCCTCTGCTATGTCAGTTTATGGTTATGAGAATGTGTGTACTAACAGTGGTCAACCGATGGAGATTGGATCGGTGGCACCTCGCTCTCAAGAAAAAGACCGTCGATTTTTTGAAGGCTTGTGTTTCTATTGCGGAAAATCTGGTCATTTGATTAAAGGCTGTGAGCTTCGTATGAAGAAAGAAAAAAAAATGGTCAGTCATGCCCGTATTGCCTGTTTAAATTCCAAGGGTGTATTTTTAGCTGCTTCCACGATTGCTCAGGAAAAATTAATGGAATTTCGGGTGTTTGTCGATTGTGGGTCTACTCTGAATGTAATTGATGGGGGATTCGTGGAAAGACTCAATTTAAAACCTGAACCTTTATCATCCCCCATTGCTGTGGTTTCTGTGGATGGTTCCCCTTTGAAGAATATTACTCTCAAGGTCTGTGAATTTCCTCTCACTATTAATGGTGTTCACCATGAGAAATTGGATTTGGTAGTGTTGAATAACTTGCTTTCTCCAGTAATATTGGGATTGCCCTGGTTAAAATTTCACAATCCTGTACTGGATTGGTCTACCAGTGAAATTAAATCCTAGAGCCATAAATGTTATGACAAGTGTTGTAACGGGCGTATTGCAGCTTTGGATAGGGGAGAATTGCCTGTTCCTATTCAGGATTTTTGGAGAGTTTTTTCTGAGAAGGAATCGCAGGTTTTGCCTCCCCATAGAGACTATGATTGTTCTATTGAATTTGTCCCTGGAGCGACTCTTCCTAAAAGTCGTTTATTTAACCTTACTATTCCTGAGAGGAAGGCTTTGGAGGAATACATACAGACAAGTTTGGCCGCCGGTCACATTAGGCCCTCTAAGTCTCCTGTGGCGGTTGGATTTTTTTTTGTAAAAAAAAAGGACGGCGGTTTACGTCCTTGTCTGGATTTTCGTGAGATTAACAAAATTACTGTACGCAATCCTTACCCACTGCCATTGATTCCTGATCTGTTTAACCAGTTAATGGGGGCCAAGTGGTTCTCTAAAATTGACCTTAAGGGGGCATACAATCTGTTGCGCATGAAGGAGGGTGACGAATGGAAGACTGCTTTTAACACTCCTGTGGGTCATTTTGAGAATCTGGTTATGCCTTTTGGTCTTACTAATGCTCCTGCATTTTTTCAGAATCTGATTAATGACATCCTTAGACCTTTGATCGGTAAAAATGTGGTTGTGTATTTGGATGACATTTTGATTTATTCGCCGGATCTGGAGTCTCATTGGCGGAGCGTGCGTGAGGTATTACAGTTATTAATGGACAATTCGCTTTTTGCTAAGCTGGAGAAATGTGAGTTCGCTGTACAGAGAATTAGTTTTTTGGGCTACATTATCTCCAGCAAAGGTTTTGAGATGGATCCGGTTAAGGTTCAGGCTGTGCAGGAATGGCCTAGGCCTATTGGTTTGAAATCGATACAGAGGTTTTTGGGTTTCGCCAATTACTATAGAAAACTCATAAAAAATTTTTCTAGTATTGTCAAACCTCTGACTGATCTCACCAGGAAAGGTGCTGATGCGGTTCAGTGGTCTTCTGAGGCCATTGAAGCTTTTGTGTATCTCAAGGAGAGGTTCACCTCTGCTCCCATCCTTATGCAGCCTGATGTTACTAGGCCGTTTTTGGTTGAGGTTGATGCTTCCTCTGTGGGGGTTGGCGCAGTATTGTCTCAGGATAACGGGGATGGATTACATCCCTGTGCCTTTTTTTCAAAAAAATTTTCGGAGACTGAACTGAATTACGATATTGGTAATCGGGAATTATTGGCTATTAAACTCGCATTTGAACACTGGCGCCATTTCTTGGAAGGTGCGGAATTTCCCGTTCAGGTTCTTACGGATCATAAAAATCTGATATATCTTGATGCTGCCAAGCGCCTGAATGCCCGTCAGGCTAGGTGGGCACTGTTTTTCTCGGGGTTTAATTTCTCCGTTACTTACATCCCTGGTACTAAGAATGTTAAGGCGGATGCCTTGTCTCGCAGTTTTTCTCCCATAGTCGGTGCTGAGAAAGAGGAGAACATTTTACAAGAAGGTGTTGTGATAGCTGCTTTGGACTCCGTTTTGGAAAATGAGATTCTTAAAGCACAGGAGAATGCCCCTTCTAACACTCCTCATGGGAGGTTGTTTGTGCCTGGGACCTTTAGGAGAGATTTGTTTGTTGAGTGTCACGAATCTCGGTTGGCAGGTCATCCCGGAATCTCTGAGACCAAGAGACTGGTGGGTCGCAGTTTTTGGTGGCCTGGATGGCAGAAGGAAGTCATTAAGTGGGTGCGTCAATGTACTATATGTGCTAGATCTAAGTCCTCACATACTCCTGCTGCGGGGTTGCTTTGTCCTTTGGAGGTCCCCAGTGCTCCTTGGACACATTTGGCTATGGACTTTATAACTGACCTTCCCCCCTCTGAGGGTTTTACTGTCATCTGGGTGGTCGTGGACCGTTTTAGCAAGATGTGTCACTTGGTTCCCTTCGTCAAACTGCCCTGCGCTAAAACTCTCGCTAAGGCCTTTGTCAAGGAAATTGTCAGACTTCATGGCGTTCCTACTGACATTGTTTCTGATAGGGGTCCTCAGTTCGTGGCTCGTTTTTGGCGTGCCTTTTGTGATAGGTTGGGAGTTCATTTGTCGTTCTCGTCCGGATATCATCCAGAATCTAATGGCCAGACAGAAAGGAAAAACCAGGATGTTGAGCAGTTCTTGCGTTGTTTTGTGGCAGACAATCAAGAGGGGTGGTCTGAGTTTCTGCCACTTGCTGAATTTGCTCTGAACAATCATACATCTTCTTCTGCTGGTTGTTCGCCTTTTTTTTGTTGTTCTGGGAGACATCCGTCGTTTGGGTCGTTCTCCAAGTTGGGATCTGCCGTGCCTGAGGAGGAGAATTTTTCCGGTGATTTGGAGAGAGTTTGGACGGATGTGCGTGGTAATCTTCAGGAGGCCAACAGAAAATCTAAAGACTACTTTGATAGGAAACGACAGGAGGTTTTGTTCGCTGTTGGTGACATGGTTTGGTTGTCCTCTAGGAATCTGCGGTTGAGGATTCCTTCAAAGAAATTGGGTCCCAAGTTTGTAGGGCCCTTTAAGGTGCTTCAGGTTGTCAACCAATCTGCTGTTAGGTTGGAGGTTCCTACCTCCTGGAGAATTAATCCGGTATTTCATGTCTCTCTGTTGAAAAAAGCTGTTGTATCGGATTGTGACGCCTCTGCCTCTGTTCCTCCGGTGGTGGAGGACGGGGAATATGAAATTTCTCGCATCCTTAACTCTAGACGGTATAGAGGTAGTTTGCAGTATCTTGTGGCCTGGAAAGGTTTCGGTCCCGAGGATAACTCTTGGGTGAGGTCGGATGATGTTTCCGCGTCCAGACTTATCAGAGCGTTTCACAGGAGATTTCCTGATAAGCCTGGTCCTAGGGGATCCGGAGGATCCTCTTAGAAGGGGGGGTACTGTTAGAACCTTGCTCTTAGGTTTTTTTTTCCTTTGCTGGTCACATGACCTTGTTGGCCTATTTAATCCTGCTCCGCCCTTCTGGCTTTGCTGGACTTCATTGTATATCTACTTTCTAGCTAGCCTGTGCTCTGTGTCTTGCTCTGTTAGTTTGCTTGGTCTACTGATCTCTATGTTCTATATATTTTGTTTGTTCGTCTGTCTGCTATTATTTCTGTTAGGAGGTGTCCCATATTCCTCCCAGTCCTTAGTACTTGTAGGGATTCCTTCCCCACATCTATAGGTCTCCGTACAGACTAGCTTAGGACTTTAGCAGGTCTGATCGCAGGATCAGGTCCCCTGTT
This sequence comes from Phyllobates terribilis, assembly GCF_046119375.1. NCBI lineage: Eukaryota > Metazoa > Chordata > Amphibia > Anura > Dendrobatidae > Phyllobates > Phyllobates terribilis. Next base: position 976,443,261 of record NW_027362761.1, on the reverse strand, counting down.
ACATCGTAGGGATTAAGCTGAGTTCTATCGTAGGGACAGATCTCCTCTCTTTCCTTAGCTCTGGTAGCAGAACACAACACCTACAATATATGAAGGGGCCCCCTACACTGTATGAGGGTCCCCCATACCTACAATGTCCCCAGAGTCATACCACACATTTTAAATAAAATAAAAAAAATCCTGTACTCACCTAATCCAGGATCACAATGAGTCCATCCCACAAAGCGCGGGCAGGCCAACGTGCTGTCATTGACATCGGCAGGACTCTGAAGTCTTGTGCTTATGCCAGAGCATCACATGCTGACAGGGGTGTTGTTAAGATCTATAAAGATAAAGGGTTCAAGCCCCAAGACAATTTTTTTTGCCAAAAACACTTCCTCCAACCACCACCACAAAATAAACTACATCACAGATAACACACTGATAACTCTCTAAGTACAGAATGTATTAGATGACACCTGCAGTCGTATGTAACACCACAGATAGCACTGTGAGAACTCTGCGGACAGATAATAAGCAGTTAATGGGCTCAATAAAAAGTCCATTAGCCAGTACAAAATTCTGTAAGGCGCCTCATGCAGGGGCAGAGTGCTCCTTCTTGCTAAGAACATCTCAGGTGTTTTGAGCAATCACTGGGTTTCTTGGTCCTTAGAGGTCGATTAAAGGGAACCTATCAACAGAAAAAAATGCTAATAAACTGCAGATACTCTTAGGTCCATATATATTTGGACAGAGACAACATTTTTCTAATTTTGGTTCTAGACATTACCACAATGAATTTTAAGCAAAACAATTCAGATACAGTTGAAGTTCAGACTTTCAGCTTTCATTTGAGGGTATCCACATTAAAATTGGATGAAGGGTTTAGGAGTTTCAGCTCCTTAACATGTGCCACCCTGTTTTTAAAGGGACCAAAAGTAATTTGACAATTGACTCAAATGCTATTTCATGGACAGGTGTGGGCATGTCATTCTCAATTAAGCAGATAAAAGGCCTGGAGTTGATTTGAGGTGTGGTGATGCATTTGGAAGGTTTTGGTGTGAAGTAAACATGCGGTCAAAGGAGCTCTCCATGCAGGTGAAACGAACCATCTTTAAGCTGCAAAGACAGAAAAAACCCATCCGAGAAATTGCTACAATATTAGAAGTGGCAAAATCTACAGTTTGGTACATCCTGAGAAAGAAAGAAAGCACTGGTGAACTCATCAATGCAAAAAGACCTGGGCGCCCACGGAAGACAATGATCGCAGAATCATCTCCATGGTGAAGAGAAACCCCTTCACAACAGCCAACCAAGTGAACAACACTCTCCAGGAGGTAGGCGTATCAATATCCAAATCTACCATAAAGAGAAGACTGCATGAAAGTAAATACAGAGGGTTCACTGCACGGTGCAAGCCACTCATAAGCATCAAGCATAAAAAGGCTAGACTGGACTTTGCTAAAAAACATCTAAAAAAGCCAGCACAGTTCTGGAAGAACATTCTTTGGACAGATGAAACCAAGATCAACCTCTACTAGAATGATGGAAAGAGAAAAGTATGGCGAAGGCGTGGTACAGCTCATGATCCAAAGCATACCACATCATCTGTAAAACACGGCGGAGGCAGTGTGATGGCTTGGGCATGCATGGCTGCCAGTGGCACTGGGTCACTAGTGTTTATTGTTGATGTGACACAGGACCGAAGCAGCCGAATGAATTCTGATGTATTCAGAGCCATACTGTGTGCTCAGATCCAGCCAAATGCAGCCAAACTGATTGGTCATCGTTTCATACTACAGATGGACAATGCCCCAAAACATAAAGCCAAAGCAACCCAAGAGTTTATTAAAGCAAAGAAGTGGAATATTCTTGAATGGCCAAGTCAGTCACCTGATCTCAACCCAATTGAGCATGCATTTCACTTGTTAAAGACTAAACTTCAGGCAGAAAGGCCCACAAACAAACAGCTGTTATGTTCTGCTACCAGAGCTAAGGAAAGAGAGGAGATCTGTCCCTACGATAGAACTCAGCTTAATCCCTACGATGTAACAGGGAACCTGATCCTGCGATCAGACCTGCTAAAGTCCTAAGCTAGTCTGTACGGAGACCTATAGATGTGGGGAAGGAATCCCTACAAGTACTAAGGACTGGGAGGAAAATGGGACACCTCTTAACAGAAATTGTAGCAGACAGACGAACAAACAAAATATATAGAACATAGAGGTCCGTAGACCAAGCAAACTAACAGAGTTAGATACAAAGCACAGGCTAGCTAGAAAGTAGTTATACAATGAAGTCCAGCAAAGCCAGAAGGGCGGAGCAGGATTAAGTAGGCCAACAAGGTCATGTGACCAGCAAAGGAAAAAACCTAAGAGCAAGGTTCTAACAGTACCCCCCCTTCTAAGAGGATCCTCCGGATCCCCTAGGACCAGGCTTATCAGGAAATCTCCTGTGAAACGCTCTGATAAGTCTGGACGCGGAAACATCATCTGACCTCACCCAAGAGTTATCCTCGGGTCCGAAACCTTTCCAGGCCACAAGATACTGCAAACTACCTCTATACCGTCTAGAGTTAAGGATGCGAGAAATTTCATATTCCCCGTCCTCCACCACCGGAGGAACAGAGGCAGAGGCGTCACAATCCGATACAACAGCTTTTTTCAACAGAGAGACATGAAATACCGGATTAATTCTCCAGGAGGTAGGAACCTCCAACCTAACAGCAGATTGGTTGACAACCTGAAGCACCTTAAAGGGCCCTACAAACTTGGGACCCAATTTCTTAGAAGGAATCCTCAACCGCAGATTCCTAGAGGACAACCAGACCATGTCACCAACAGCGAACAAAACCTCCTGTCGTTTCCTATCAAAGTAGTCTTTAGATTTTCTGTTGGCCTCCTGAAGATTACCATGCACATCCGTCCAAACTCTCTCCAAATCACCGGAAAAATTCTCCTCCTCAGGCACGGCAGATCCCAACTTGGAGAACGACCCAAACGACGGATGTCTCCCAGAACAACAAAAAAAAGGCGAACAACCAGCAGAAGAAGATGTATGATTGTTCAGAGCAAATTCAGCAAGTGGCAGAAACTCAGACCACCCCTCTTGATTGTCTGCCACAAAACAACGCAAGAACTGCTCAACATCCTGGTTTTTCCTTTCTGTCTGGCCATTAGATTCAGGATGATATCCGGACGAGAACGACAAATGAACTCCCAACCTGTCACAAAAGGCACGCCAAAAACGAGCCACGAACTGAGGACCCCTATCAGAAACAATGTCAGTAGGAACGCCTTGAAGTCTGACAATTTCCTTGACAAAGGCCTTAGCGAGAGTTTTAGCGCAGGGCAGTTTGACGAAGGGAACCAAGTGACACATCTTGCTAAAATGGTCCACGACCACCCAGATGACAGTAAAACCCTCAGAGGGAGGAAGGTCAGTTATAAAGTCCATAGCCAAATGTGTCCAAGGAGCACTGGGAACCTCCAAAGGACAAAGCAACCCCGCAGCAGGAGTATGTGAGGACTTAGATCTAGCACATATAGTACATTGACGCACCCACTTAATGACTTCCTTCTGCCATCCAGGCCACCAAAAACTGCGACCCACCAGTCTCTTGGTCTCAGAGATTCCGGGATGACCTGCCAACCGAGATTCGTGACACTCAACAAACAAATCTCTCCTAAAGGTCCCAGGCACAAACAACCTCCCATGAGGAGTGTTAGAAGGGGCATTCTCCTGTGCTTTAAGAATCTCATCTTCCAAAACGGAGTCCAAAGCAGCTATCACAACACCTTCTTGTAAAATGTTCTCCTCTTTCTCAGCGCCGACTATGGGAGAAAAACTGCGAGACAAGGCATCCGCCTTAACATTCTTAGTACCAGGGATGTAAGTAACGGAGAAATTAAACCGCGAGAAAAACAGTGCCCACCTAGCCTGACGGGCATTCAGGCGCTTGGCAGCATCAAGATATATCAGATTTTTATGATCCGTAAGAACCTGAACGGGAAATTCCGCACCTTCCAAGAAGTGGCGCCAGTGTTCAAATGCGAGTTTAATAGCCAATAATTCCCGATTACCAATATCGTAATTCAGTTCAGTCTCCGAAAAATTTTTTGAAAAAAAGGCACAGGGATGTAATCCATCCCCGTTATCCTGAGACAATACTGCGCCAACCCCCACAGAGGAAGCATCAACCTCAACCAAAAACGGCTTAGTCACATCAGGCTGCATAAGGATGGGAGCAGAGGTGAACCTCTCCTTGAGATACACAAAAGCTTCAATGGCCTCAGAAGACCACTGAACCGCATCAGCACCTTTCCTGGTGAGATCGGTCAGAGGTTTGACAATACTAGAAAAAATTTTTATGAATTTTCTGTAATAATTGGCGAAACCCAAAAACCTCTGTATCGATTTCAAACCAATAGGCCTAGGCCATTCCTGTACAGCTTGAACTTTAACCGGGTCCATCTCAAAACCTTCGCTGGAGATAATGTAACCCAAAAAACTAATTCTTTGTACAGCGAACTCACATTTCTCCAGCTTAGCAAAAAGCGAATTGTCCATTAATAACTGTAATACCTCACGTACGCTCCGCCAATGAGACTCCAGATCCGGCGAATAAATCAAAATGTCATCCAAATACACAACCACATTTTTGCCGATCAAAGGTCTAAGGATGTCATTAATAAGATTCTGAAAAAATGCAGGAGCATTAGTAAGACCAAAAGGCATAACCAGGTTCTCAAAATGACCCACAGGAGTGTTAAAAGCAGACTTCCATTCATCACCCTCCTTCATGTGCAACAGATTGTATGCCCCCTTAAGGTCAATTTTAGAGAACCACTTGGCCCCCATTAACTGGTTAAACAGATCAGGAATCAATGGCAGTGGGTAAGGATTGCGTACAGTAATTTTGTTAATCTCACGAAAATCCAGACAAGGACGTAAACCGCCGTCCTTTTTTTTTCCAAAAAAAAATCCAACCGCCACAGGAGACTTAGAGGGCCTAATGTGACCGGCGGCCAAACTTGTCTGTATGTATTCCTCCAAAGCCTTCCTCTCAGGAATAGTAAGGTTAAATAAACGACTTTTAGGAAGAGTCGCTCCAGGGACAAATTCAATAGAACAATCATAGTCTCTATGGGGAGGCAAAACCTGCGATTCCTTCTCAGAAAAAACTCTCCAAAAATCCTGAATAGGAACAGGCAATTCTCCCCTATCCAAAGCTGCAATACGCCCGTTACAACACTTGTCATAACATTTATGGCTCCAGGATTTAATTTCACTGGTAGACCAATCCAGTACAGGATTGTGAAATTTTAACCAGGGCAATCCCAATATTACTGGAGAAGGCAAGTTATTCAAAACTACCAAATCCAATTTCTCATGGTGAACACCATTAATAGTGAGAGGAAATTCACAGACCTTGAGAGTAATATTCTTCAAAGGGGAACCATCCACAGAAACCACAGCAATGGGGGATGATAAAGGTTCGGGTTTTAAATTGAGTCTTTCCAAGAATCCCCCATCAATTACATTCAGAGTAGACCAACAATCAACAAACACCCGAAATTCCATTAATTTTTCCTGAGCAATCGTGGAAGCAGCTAAAAATACACCCTTGGAATTTAAACAGGCAATACGGGCATGACTGACCATTTTTTTTTCTTTCTTCATACGAAGCTCACAGCCTTTAATCAAATGACCAGATTTTCCGCAATAGAAACACAAGCCTTCAGAAAATCGACAGTCTTTTTCTTGAGAGCGAGGTGCCACCGATCCAATCTCCATTGGTTCACCACTGTTAGTACACACATTCTCATAACCAGAAACTGACATAGCAGAGGATTTGCTCTCATTAACCCTTGCACGCAGTCTCCTATCCACCCGTATAGCTAATTGCATAGCCTGTTGCAAATCTTCAGGTGTAGGATAAGCAATTAGCAGGTCTTTAACCCTTTCATTGAGCACAGCAAGAAATAGACTTTTCAGAGCAGAATCGTTCCACCCTGTTTGAGTAGACCATCGACGGAAATGAGTACAATATTTTTCCACATTACCTGATGCCTGTTTCAAATGTCTCAACTCAGTCTCAGCTGATGCGACACGGTCAGGATCATCATATAATAGTCCCAAAGCAGAAAAAAAACTATCCACTGATCTGAAGCATGTATCCCTAGGTTGCAAAGAAAAGGCCCACTCCTGAGGCTCTTTGCGCAAAAGTGACATTATGAACCCTATGCGCTGGGATTCATCCCCAGAGGACTTGGGTCTCAAACGAAAATACAATAAGCAAGCATTTTTAAATGAAAAAAATTCTCGGTGTTCACCAAAAAATAAATCCGGCAAACATACCTTAGGCTCCAAGAAATGTGCTCCAGGACAGTTACTCACGTGCTGACGGAGCTCGGCCACCTCCAGAGAGAGTCCCTGCAGGCGATGAGCCAAATCCTGAACCGACACCATGATGGAACAGAAAAATCTTTCCTTAGAGAATTTGCAGGCTGGACTTACTGTTATGTTCTGCTACCAGAGCTAAGGAAAGAGAGGAGATCTGTCCCTACGATAGAACTCAGCTTAATCCCTACGATGTAACAGGGAACCTGATCCTGCGATCAGACCTGCTAAAGTCCTAAGCTAGTCTGTACGGAGACCTATAGATGTGGGGAAGGAATCCCTACAAGTACTAAGGACTGGGAGGAAAATGAGACACCTCCTAACAGAAATTGTAGCAGACAGACGAACAAACAAAATATATAGAACATAGAGGTCCGTAGACCAAGCAAACTAACAGAGTTAGATACAAAGCACAGGCTAGCTAGAAAGTAGTTATACAATGAAGTCCAGCAAAGCCAGAAGGGCGGAGCAGGATTAAATAGGCCAACAAGGTCATGTGACCAGCAAAGGAAAAAACCTAAGAGCAAGGTTCTAACAACAGCAACTGAAAACCTCCGCAGGGAAGGCCTGGCAGAGCATCAAAAAGGAGGAAACACAGCGTCTGGTGATGTCCATGAGTTCAAGACTTCAGGCAGTCATTGCCAACAAAGGGTTTTCAACCAAGTACAAGAAATTAACATTTTATTTACAATTATTTAATCTGTCCAATTACTTTTGGTCCCTTTAAAAATAGGGTGGCACATGTTAAGGAGCTGAAACTCCTAAACCCTTCATCCAATTTTAATGTGGATACCCTCAAATGAAAGCTGAAAGTCTGAACTTCAACTGCATCTGAATTGTTTTGTTTAAAATTCATTCTGGTAATGTCTAGAACCAAAATTAGAAAAATGTTGTCTCTGTCCAAATATATATGAACCTAACTGTATGTGGTTAATCTGCAGGTTAATAGCGTTATCAACCTGCCCGGCACCTGCACTTAGCCAAAAGCTGCAGGGAGAAAATTAACATTAACCTTATTACCTCCCCCTCTTCCCCGCAGCATTCCGGTTTTAGCCACGGGGGCGGCACCAGCGCTGGTTCAGTCAACACTCTGAGAATACAGAGCGGTGGCTGTAACTGCGCTCCCGACCCTGACTGATGGCCTATGCAGAGCCAGTGTCAGTCAGTGCCGGAGGCGTGGTTACAGCCACTGCTCTGTATTCTCAGAGCGGTGACTGAACCAGTGCTGGTGCCGCCCCCATGGCTAAAACTGGGACACTGCAAAGGGGAATAAAGTTCATTTTCTCCCGGCAGCGTTAGGCAAAATGCAGGCGCTGGGCAGGTTAGTAATGCTATCAGGGGTGGATTAAGAGTAGCAAGGGCCCCAGGCAGTTTAGAAGGCGCGGGCCCCCCCGCCCACACACACACACCTGATGTATCACATGTCACATGATCCCCTGTGATAGATCATGTGATAGTTCACGTGAAATTAATTTGGCACAATATTAATTATAATAAATTTTTTTAGGCTGTGTGCCCACTATGCATTTTTCAAGCGTTTACGCAGCGGCAATTCCGCTGCAGAAACACTTAAAAAACGCTTGGTAGAAGGTCTGCCATGTTCCCCAATGATAATCCACATGTGCTATGCACATGCTGTGGAAATTTCCGCTGCGGATTATCATTGCGGAAAAATCCGCAGCATTACCAATTATTTTGCGGAAGCGCGGCGTTTTCACCGCCATTGACTTGCATTGGAACGAATGGAATCGGCATCACTGCATCTGTACATGCAGAATCCATGTGTTTCAATGTGCGGATGGTACCCAGGTTTGGAGAAGATGAGACTCTCCTCCGGACCCGGGTACCATAGAACCTGTAAAAAAAGATTAAAATAAAAAATAAATATTATACTTACCTTCTGATGGCCCCCGGTGTCTTTATCCAATGCGTCCTGGCTTGCCGGCAGCTCGCGATGGTCTGAAAAGGACCTGCCGTGACGTCATTTAGTCATGTGACGGGTCACGCGACCCCTGACGTCGGCAGGCCATCAGAAGGTAAGTATATATTTTTTATTTGTTACCATTCTTTTACGGTCACACTATATAAATCCATGCCGGTTGCATGGATTTATATAGTGTGACCAAGTTGTCAAGCACTTTCCAAGTGATGCTAAAATCGCTTGGAAAGCACTTGTCAACCCGCAAGCGGAAATGCATGTGAAGAACGCTTCACATCCGCATGTCCCTGGCAGGAAAAACGCATGTACAATCCGCATGTACAATCCGCATGTGTTTTTTCTGCCAGGGAGATGCAGAAACGCTCAAAAAAAATCCGGAGCATTTCTGCATCGTGGGTACATATACAATTAATGTAAGGCTATCTCAATATGGAGCACACGTAGCCATCTATATACAGCAGGAGGCCGAACGTAGCCATCTATACACAGCGGGAGGCTGCACGTAGCCATCTATACACAGCAGGAGGCCGCACGGTACCATCTATACACAGCGGGAGGCCGCACGGTGCCATCTATACACAGCGGGAGGCCGCACGGTGCCATCTATACACAGCGGGAGGCCACACGGCGCCATCTATACACAGCGGGAGGCCGCACATAGCCATCTGTACATAGCGGGAGGCCGCACGGCACCATCTATACACAGCGGGAGGCCGCACGTAGCCATCTATACACAGCGGGAGGCTGCACAGCGCCATCTATACACAGCGGGAGGCCGCACGGCGCCCCCCCCCAGAGACAGCAGGAGGCCGCACGGCGCCATCTATACTTAGCAGGAGGCTGCACGCAGTCACGCACACACACAAACATATACAGACATACACATACAAACACGCATACACATTTGAAACACAAAAATACATATAAACAGACATCACACAATTATGTCTGCCTGCCCACACACTCACTCACTCAATCACACACACTCACTCTCACTCACTTTCACACACTCTCACACACTCACCGTCCCCTGGCTCGGCTCCAGTCCTCCTGCTCCTCTCCTCTCCGCTCCAGTCCTCCTGCTCCTCTCCGATGCAGGCTGCAGCAGTGCTGGCCGGGCGTGCACTGCGTGACGTCACAGCTAGGAGACACGGCCGCGCACAGTGCCGTGTCTCCTAGCTGTGACGCGGCCGGGCCAGCACAGGGAAGTTAACTGCTACAGTGCTGGCCCGGCCGAAGAAGAAGTAGCGACCATGCGCCGCTGCTGGTGGAGCGGTCCGGGGGCCCCCCCGCCACTGTCTGCCTGTATGCCGCGCCCCTGTGTATGCTGGGCCCTGCCTGACTTCATGTGGCAGGGCGGTCACAGCATCATTCAAACTGCCCGCCCCGGTGGATCTGCAGCTGGCCGGATGGGAGCGGCTGCGTGATGCAGCATGTCTGTGAGTGGCTGTTTTGAACTTTGGGACCGCCCTGCTTGACGTCATGTGGCAGGGCAGTCACAAAGTTCAAAGCAGCCACTCACAGACACCCTGGCTGTATCACGCAGCCCTGTATATGCACGAGCACCGGCGGGAAATTTAAATGATGTTGGGACCGCCATGCCACATGACGTCAGGCAGGGCGGTACCAACAGCATTTAAACTGCACGCCCGTGTTAGTGAATATACAGCCGCCACGGCCGGATGGGAGCGTCATGTGGCACTGGCAGGGCGGGGCGACACAGTATGATTCAAACCGCCTACAGCTGCGGGCCCGCAGCGGTGATCATCTAAACCTTCGGCCAGCGCGGCGGTGACCGAAAAAAATGCGCATTATAATGGGAGCAATTCATGGCCCCCTGGAGCCTCAGGGCCCCAGGCGGTAGCCCATATTGCCCTCATTATAGTCCGCCTATGAACGCTATTAACCTGCAGATTAAGGCCATATCTGCAGGTTAATAGCATTTTTTTCTGGTGACAGGTTCTCTTTAATCACTCAACATTTGCATGGTGTTTAAGTCTTTGTCACATATTAGAACAAAAAAGTTTAGGAACTCCTTAAAAATGTTGTCCAGTGATTGAAAAAAAAGCCTCATGAAAGAAAGTGGTTTAAAAAAATAAATAAAGTAACTAAGTTGATATATTCCTCGATAGATAGAAAAATGAACAGCAGGCAGCACTCAAAATTATGCAGAAAAAAAGTGGCCTTTTATTAGTCCATGTGGTGTGGTGATGTTTCGGTTACAAATAACCTTTCTCAGCCGCCCCACATGGGCTAATAAAAGGCCACTTTTTCTCTGCATAATTTGGAGTGCTGCCTGCTGTTCATTTTTTATTTATCTTACAACTGGGTAATTGTTTGGAAGGCTTTGCACCCACCTCTTCATCTTATTGTGCTCTTCCATTTTGATACATAAATGATAGAGAGATACAAGATACTGATAGTAGATAAAAATAATGGGAGTAGCACTTCAGGCCTTTTTTTCTTCTGTATTTATGATCTATAAGCTAGTAGCAGATCCAGAGGTTTGCACCAGAACCTGGTGGCCTTAGTGCTGCTTTACTTTTTCTATATAGCAAGTAGTTAGTGCAGTAGGACACTGGAGGGAGAGGGGAGTCCAGTATTCGTGGCAGAGAGGTTACAGAGAACTGCAAAGTTCATAACAAAGAAGAGTTTCTACCTGCTCCTGAGGAGGAGACAAGATTCAGCTCCAGGGGCCCTGCCTTCACCTCACCAGAAGACAAGATGATGTCTGCTTCCTTGTATTGCCGGCCCCCACGCTGCCATACAGCCATGTCTACAGAGCAGCAGGGGGAGAAGCCGGCGCTATGTCTCAGGAGACAGGAAGAGGGAGTACCTGACGGAGCAGCCTGTGGTCAGATGTGCTGCACTCCTGATCTCCTCTCCCTCTTCTGATTGGCATGCAGTGGGAGCAGGGAGACGGAGCTACAGAGGTATGCAAATACATATATGCCCCTGAGTGTGTCTGCAGGCAGCTAGCTACACATTTGGGGTAGAATAGTTATGATAGGTGCCTAGTGAGCCCTTGTCAGCTGTTCTGTAGACCGCAGGCTTAGAGCGACCTTCAGTCTACAGAACAGAGAGCAGTGCAGGGAAATTGTGTCTCACTGCACTACCGCAGGGCTTTACTGAAACAGTAGCTCTTGGTGGGCCCCTAAGAGCACAGTGCCCGGGGCAACCGACCCCCTCTGCCCCCCCAGTAGCTATGCTACTGCTGTCAGCGCAAACCTGAGCAGGGAAAGCTCATGGTCCGGCACTGATCAGGATTTCAGCGCAGGGGAAGCAGACAATGAGTCCAATGAACATGAAGAGAGCCTCCATAGTTTTGAGTCAGCTCAAAATCCTGCTTCTGCTCTATCTTATTTCAATGGCAATGCAGCAGGAATCATGTGACGTCCAGCTGTGCTTGGTATCACAGATCCTAGAAGGGTGTATTGATGGATTCCTCCACAAGAGGCCCCCATAACCATTCACACATCTCCACCTTCCACCTCAGACCACCAGAGGGAGCCCGTTAGGGATAGATAAATAGGGAAGGTGGAGCCAGGCAGCCCAGAAAGTGATTCAGCAGTGAGTCTAGACTGGAGTCGACAGAGAGCAAACCTGTTGAGAGAGTTCCTGCAGTAAAGAAGCCTGAGAGAGGTTAGTCTGCAGTGGAGTGCGGTCGAGACTCAGTTGTAGCTCAGAGAGGTGAGGTGAGCTTAGGTGTGCTGGCGCCATAAGATCGGTGAAGCGCGGCAAGCTGCCATTAGTGTGAGTAGCCTAGTGAGGGCCCGAGCAGGCCGAAGGCAAGAGGAGAGTTAGTACATAGGGGGCAGAGGAGCTTAACTGGCTCACCCCGAAGCTGTTGCCGGACACCGGGTCCGAAGCTTACCGGGATCTCCACGACCCAGTAAGATAAACCGGAATCCCTGGAGAACTACAAGTCCCAGGATCGCTAAAGTGCTGATACGTAACAGAGCCAGGAGACACATAGGCCCCGTAAGTCGGGAGCATGCACTCCAAGAGAAGGCCCAACCACAAGGTCAGCCAGCGCAGGACAGAGACAAAGTTAGGCCTAGCTCCAGGCAGGTCAGAAACTTACTACGCAGAGGCAAGAAACAGGAGGCCCAAAACCCGCTCATTGGGAAGGATCCTGACATGCACCCTTCACCCTACAGTGCTCCGGGACGTGCCTGAATTTCCATCAGTAAAAGGTACTGAAGTGACTATTGTGTCTGTCCCTGTTCTTGCTCTGACCCAGCTGGGTCGCGCCTGTCCTGCATTCCCCGTCATACACTGCCCTGAGGCCTAGCTCCACCTGTGGGGAGCTATACCATCGAGCTGCCTTATCAACGGCCTCAGTGGACTGCCACAGGTGGCATCACAAACTCTTTTATTAACTTAACAAAATATCCACCCTTTTTAAGGAGAGACCCCAGGGTACGGGCCCGGGAGCCGACCACCGCGACATCCCTACAAGGCCAGCCTAATGGCTCGGGTACCGAGTCATCCCCATTCCCCTGGGCGAGTCAATCACACTTGACAATATTCAAGCATCAAATGCTCCTGCATCCAAAGAATTTATAAGGGATCTCTGCAATGCTTTCCTAAATTCATTTAATTGTCCACCTCTAATGTCTGCTACCGCAGATGAAGTAATTGATTCAGCATAAAGCCAAAATGAGTTGTCACCTTACTTTCTGAATAACTGTGATGATTAGATGGATAATACATTTACTAAGCCTAACATACCAGTATCAGAAATGTACATCAAGAGTATATTACATAGTATCAGAAGTGCGATTCAACAACTTATTGAGCCTCATTTTAGTAACACTAAGATATCTATAACTTTTATGAACTCAAAAATAAAGGATACTAATAGCTCATTGATAGAATTACAAAAAAAACAAACCAAACTAATGGATTCAGTGGACTCAATGCAAAAATAAATCTCATCACTTAATAGGAAAAATGCCAATCTAGAAAATAACTTGAGAAATAATTTAAAAATAAGAGGCATTCCTGAGAAAGTGGCCCCATCTCTATTATGCGATTACATCTCAAATATGGCTGCTGAAATCATTCCTGATTTGAATGGAGATCATATAATTATTAAAGCACACAGAATCCCTAAACCACATTTTATTCGTGCTGAAATGCCAAGGGATGTCATTGCAACTTTCAGCTCCTTTAATGTAAGAAATAAGTTCTTCGCCTTGACTTGGAACTCAAAAACACTTCCTGCTCCCTATGACGCAATCTACCTATTTAAGGTCTTTTCTAAAGCTACCATACAAGCGAGGAAAACATTTCAAAATACTACAAGAGAACTACTAGAGGCAGACATTAAGTACAAATGAGTATAATCCGCAATTCTTAAGTTAATTCAGGAGGCAGAATCTTTTCTATCTCTTCACCAGAGACGGGACCAAAATTGGTGAGCTATTGTAAACATCAATCCTATTCAAAGATCCAAGACTTTTCTCCTACTTAAATGTCCAGAAAATACTCTTCTACAATAATCTTGTAATGGGCTATTTCAAATATTGGTCCTACGGCACACAATAACGTTTAACCGTATTACGGTTTCTCCTTCAAACCTGGCAATTAAGAAGCTACAACAGCATACTTTGGAAAGACCCCGGCTGTTAAGAGGGCGGTTGCAAACAACTTTAATTTAATGGAACGCAACCGACCCCGGGGTCCGCAATGCAGCCTGGTGGACTGCTGCCGAACACTTTCCGGGTGGAAAGAAAGCGACAACTTAAATATTAAACCCTTTCGTGTTTCTCTACACAGGAACGGGTCTGGCGGTACGCTCTATCTCCGTTAACAGCACCGGAGATGAGCGACTGGAAAACTATCTGTAGCCCTGTTACTGCACAGGGACTACAGTGGCGGCGCTAGAGTGCGTGTGTGACTACGCCAACGGGTACACGTGCCTCCAGCCGGCGTCCTACCAGACTGAAGAGTTCAACTCCACGTGGCTGACAGGCGTTAGCCGTGAACAGGACGTCTGCAGGCTGCTCGGGGTGTTAGGTGACCCCTTTGGCTGAGCCAGGCTGCTAGACGAAGCTACCTGCCTCTATGGAGCTAACCTGCCTCTATGGAGCTAACCTGCCTAGGCGACCTGTGCTAATTAGCCGAGCGAACTCTGGCATCGGCAGGTCACGGAGCGAACAGCTAGAGAGCACGTGGAACACAGTTGTCCACACAACAGCATAGCTTGCTTAAATGATCTGAGCGCGTCGCCATGTTTGTGAGCGGGTCTTTTAAAGACTAAGCCCTGCTCACCGACGCGCCATTGGTGACGTTACCCGTGAACCAATCAGGCGGTGCCAGGTCACCGGGTCAGGTGGGTGCCAACCCACCAATCATGATCCGCCAGGTCACGGACCTGATCAGTACGGCAAACCATGGACTTAGATTCCACAAGCCCTGTCTCCCTCTGCAACCCAGGCTTAACATTGCTAGGCACAGCTACCTGGGGGATAAACAGTGCTCGCAGACCAGCTAAGTGTTGGGGCTGATGGTGATGCTGAGCAGCATAAGCCCTGGCTGGACTGAAATGGGAGACCACAGAAAGTACTGGACCCATTTCAAATCCAGCACCAGCCCAACGCCTAAGCCAGCTTTTACTGGACTTCAGGATTACAAATTGGTTACAACTCTCATGGAATGAATTATAACTCTTGTTTTACTTCAAAGGACAAAACGGCCGGCATGTAGTACGTTTAACTTGGAACTGGCACTAAACCTAATCTCAAGGAATATGAACATCCTGCCCTGAACCTAACATTTGCCCCCAACAAGTCAAGTGCATTAACTTGACCCCAACAAGGATACATTTGAAGCAACTAATAAGACTCTAACTTTATTTTCTTTTTATTGCTAACCTGTTTTTTTCCTTTTAGGTACAAAACACTTTAGCAACAAAGACTACCATATTATTACTATTATTACTGTTTTTCTCAGGTTAGGATAATGTAAGGTGCCCCAGCGAGGTAGTCATGGGCGAGCTGTAGCCCCCTCTCGCTCTGGCACCCTACTGACAATTCATGTCCTCCCTCTGATGTGAGGCTGTGTATGTGGGACTCTCCACTTACTTCAAACCATCCGATCGCGGCTGTCTCCAGGCTTTTCTCTTCTGGGAACAGGGCAGCAATAAATTCAGAGGACATGAGGTTCTTAACCAGAACTTGGACTTTACTTGGGGAAGAGGAATATGTACAATATTTACAGGCAGATATAATGGATAAGGTCCGACAGGTTTTTATCTCTCTCACAGGAGCTGGCAACATCTTCAGCCCTGGTTCCCTTTTTAAGTGAAGCATCTCTGTGACTCTAATCTCTAGCCCAAGAGACTCTTCTGCAATGCCAACAGTGATCTGGATCCGATATCTCCCCCACGTCTTAGCCTGGAGTCCTATTTATCTTCCTCTGCTTCCTGCAGACTAGAAGTGCCCCGGGTCCTCAATACTTCCTTTGAGTTTCTCCGGCTGGCTAACAGGACTCTTGCTCTTGCGTAGGGAGACTTTCACACTGGTGATCCCACTGTCTGAGGGTATGGAGCTCCCGTCTGCCCTAGCAGTCACCATATATTGAGGCTGCCCGTACGGTTCACTGTCCTATCTCTTACTGAATATCTCTTCCTGCTTCTGGAAACTAAGCAGAGATTTTTCCTAAAGTGCCCACCCTTTGTGAGCTGTCATCACTCAGCATTAACCCCATCACTGCCTGTAACACTGCTAGCAGACTCAACCTAACATCTACACCCAGGACAGTGGCATCTTGTGGCTGATTACAGGTACTGCAGCCCACAAGGAATTATGCCAGGAACAAGCTCACAACACTCAAGGCTTGATCAGGGCACTAAGTTCCCCCTTTACTTTACTGACTGGACCACTGAAGCTAACCCCTTAGCTTGGCCTACCAACAGTTCAGAGAGGTCTAACTACAGGAACACTTCTTTTAACTACCTCAGGGCCAAGGGAAGGCTACGTCCTTCCCCACTATTACATTCCCCCACACTTTAATGTTGGTCGTCCCTGACCACACTAAACAATCAATACATATAACATTACTATATTTACTAAAACATTTTAGTACACGACTGGTCCTGAAGTCTTCTTCTTGAGCGGGAGACCGGCCCTTCTCGGTTAAGGGCCCCGGAACTGCAATTCAGGACAGTCCATTATCAGCTTTCAAACTTCTCAAAAGTACCAGTCCTTCTCGGCAAGGACCCTGGAAACACAATGTCCATGTTCATATTTTTAAGACAGGTCACACACCATTAGCCCTCAATCTCCTTTGAAGGCTGCATTCTGAGGCACACAGTCACAGGGAGCACCCCGTGAGTCACTTTCTTCTTGGCCCTAGCGGGGGTCACCGGTTCTTCCCGCTAGGCCACAAGTCTCTTAGATTTAGAGGACAGTCATCCTCACAGTGTGCCTCAGTGTTTTAAATTCCAAGGCGCAACAAGCGCAACAAAAATAAAAATAGAAGTAAAAACAAAAAGAGCAGCTCCCTTGGGCACACAACTTTTAGTGCTGCTTAAGGCCTTCCTGGCCTGGGAGGTAGGGGAACAGTCCTCCATTTTTTCTCTTTAACTCAACTCAACATGGGGCACTCTGCCCCCATTGGGAAACAGTCCCAGAAACAGGACCACCGCTGGTGGGCCCTGATAAAGGAAGAGGTGAAAGCTCAATGGACCTTTTAGCCAGCTAGCTCACTTCTTCCGGGCCTCCACCCCCGTTCCTTCATGAAGGTGGCCCGTGCTGCAGATGAAGGTGGCTTCTTCCACTTCCAAGGCTGATCAGGATATCTGCTAGGCCCGGGGTCCTCGTCCGAGGACGTAGCACTGCCACAGCCGACCTGGGTATGGCCGTAGCTGGTCACTGTAAAGTGGTGGACTTCATGACTGGCACCAGCCTGAGTCTCTCTGGCAGTTCCTTGCTCAACTGCCACAGCCCCTCCTGGGTATTTGGCTGCCGAGTCAAAATCAGGCACCTCACTGGGAGAGTCGGCCCTGATGCCGCTTTGGAGGACCTCCTCCTCTTCATTCTCGATGTCTCCCCACTGCCGCTTCCTGGGTTCCTCCTCTTGTGTGACACTAGCCTTGGGAGGGGGCAGGAATCCTTTAGGGGCTTCCCTAGCCCAGCGCTGCAGAGCCTCTCTCTTGGCCCTTCATTGGAAGACTTCTTTGTCCTTCTCAAGGACATCCTCCCATTTGTACGGTCGGGTGAGCGCAGCCGCGTACCACCCCCTTCAGGCCTAGGGGCCCCTGTCGTCGCGGAAGCTAGCACGGCAGGCGCCACAGGCGAAACCGGCGGCTGGGGTACAGACCGCTCACCTCCATCAAGATCCGCTGCAGTTATTGCTCCAGCCCCACAGGGATGTTCTCCACCCTCGGCCGAGGGGGACGTGTCTTCCGGCATCCGGCTCCAGCACCACATACGGAACTCGTGGATGAGCAGGCCCAACTCCGGATTGGGCCTAGTGGACCACTGGACAGCCACTGGGGACAAAGACTCAGGGGCAGCATCCGCGGGTGAGCGACTTTCGATTGCAGCCCCTGGGGTAATCAGCTCTAGGATTTCTTCCTCGCCGCTCATTCTGGACAGGTCATCCGATCCTCCGGTCGCCATCCTCTTAGAGCGTCCATCGCAACACCTCCTTCCTCTTGTGCGCTGGACAGAAAATGGCGCTGGTCGCATACCAGTGACACGCGTCCTGCACGTCCAACTCCTCTTTCTGGGCCGGCCTTCTGACGCGACCACTGCGTCACACATCGCTCTCGGAAGCTCCTCCTTCAGCCGCGCCCCCTCTCTGTGCGCGCTGATACTCACGGGGCCGGACTTCACTTTACGCCGCACCCTCTTCCTCACTGGACGTCCCATCCTGGGACGCATCTTCACTGCTGGGCCCATCCTTCTTTGGGCCGGAACTCGTAGGGGCTGGACATCCTTTTGCGCGCTCCGGCGCCGTCCACTCCCACGATAGGCGGTACTTCTCCTAGACTTTACCGCCACTGTCACCATCTTGGAATGCATGCTTCGGGCCGCCATCTTGGGCCTTCCAACACTTTCTCCTCAGTGTTCTGCGTCGGCTCTTCCCCACTTTCTTCATGCGAGGAGCTCGTATCCTGCCGACTACGCCAAATGTAAGGTGCCCCAGCGAGGTAGTCGTGGGCGAGCTGTAGCCCCCTCTCGCTCTGGCACCCTACAGACAATTTGTGTCCTCCTTCTGAGGTGTGGCTGTGTATTTGGGGCTCTCCACTTACTTCAAACCATCCGATCGCGGCTGTCTCCAGGCATTTCTCTTCTGGGACCAGCGCAGCAATAAATTCAGAGAACACGAGGTTCTTAACCAGAACTTGGACTTTACTTGGGCAAGAGGAATATGTACAATATTTACAGGCAGATATAATGGATAAGTCCCGACAGGTTATTATCTCTCTCACAGGCGCTGGCAACATCTTCAGCCCTGGTTCCCTCTTTAAGTGAAGCATCTCTGTGACTCTAATCTCTAGCCCAAGAGACTCTTCTGCAATACCAACAGTGATCTGGATCCGATATCTCCCCCACGTCTTAGCCTGGAGTCCTATTTATCTTCCTCTGCTTCCTGCAGACTAGAAGTGCCCAGGGTCCTCAATACTTCCTTTGAGTTTCTCCGGCCGGCTAACAGGACTCTTGCTCCTGCGTAGGGAGACTTTCACACTGGTGATCCCACTGTCTGAGGGTATGGAGCTCCCGTCTACCCTAGCAGCCACCATATATTGAGGCTGCCCGTACGGTTCACTGTCCTATCTTTTACTGAATATCTCTTCCTGCTTCTGGAAACTAAGCAGGGATTTTTCCTAAAGTGCCCACCCTTTGTGAGCTGTCATCACTCAGCATTAACCCTATCACTGCCTGTAACACTGCTAGCAGACTCAACCTAACATCTGCACCCAGGACAGTGGCATCTTGTGGCTGATTACAGGTACTGCAGCCCACAAGGAATTATGCCAGGAACAAGCTCACAACACTCAAGGCTTGATCAGGGCACTAAGTTCCCCCTTTACTCTACTGACTGGACCACTGAAGCTAACCCCTTAGCTTGGCCTACCAACAGTTCAGAGAGGTCTAACTATAGGAACACTTCTTTTAACTACCTCAGGGCCAAGGGAAGGCTACGTCCTTCCCCACTATTACAATAATATAATGTACACTTGTTTCCTTTCTTCCCTATCTTCATAGGGATTTTTTTTATTATTTTGTTGTTATTCTTTGATTTTATTCCTTGTTTTTTTTTCTCTCTTTCCCACTCATTTTCCCATATTCCTTATTAAAGTATTCCTTCATTTCCCCCTTTTTACCCTTAACCCTTTCCATCCTTCTTTTGCCTTTATTTTTTATTCGTTTATATTCCTATATGTTATTTGTTATATTATAAATAATTCAATAAAACCATTGGAAAAAAAGATCAATGGTATTGTTCAAAAGTACAACTCGTTCCGCAAAAAACAAGCCCTTACATGGCCTTATTAATGGGAAAAATAGAAGAGTTATGGCTCTGAGAAGAAGGGGAGCAAAAAACGAAACCGCAAAAATGGTGGTGAAGGGGTTAATGATGGAGAACCAGACTTGAAAAAGTTGCTTCAGTTTTTATTCCACATGCGATAGAGCTCAATAAAACTGTTTATGCTATAAACATAGGGCTATTACTTTGTATCAACAGAGAATAGAAGTCTATCTAAGAATATGTTCACACTGAGTTTTTGAGGAGGTTTTGTAGCAAAAACAGAGCAAAAACTCTCCATATTCTATGCAAAAATTGGAGTGTCCGCTCCAAAAACTTAGCAAAAAGACTTTCAGTGTGCACATACAGTACCCTTAGAATTTAATCCGAACAATTAAAGGGAATGTATCAGCAGGTTTTTGCTATGTAATCTGACAGCAGCATGAGGTAGGGACAGAGATCTTGATTCCAGCGATCCGTCACTTAGTTTACTGGGCGCAGCAGCTATGATAGAATCACAATTTTCTCTGCAACAGATATAGAAAAGCTCAGATGTTGTGTCCTGTGTAACCCCATCA
Source organism: Phyllobates terribilis (assembly GCF_046119375.1). Taxonomy (NCBI): domain Eukaryota; kingdom Metazoa; phylum Chordata; class Amphibia; order Anura; family Dendrobatidae; genus Phyllobates; species Phyllobates terribilis. The sequence continues at coordinate 976,422,876 of NW_027362761.1, read as the reverse complement.
ACACCACTGATTAGCAGCTTTTTGTGTACATTGTAGAAAGGAGAAAGAGTGGTCCTTTAGTGATAATCAGAGGCGAAACCGATGGAAGTTGGAGCTGCCAGCTTTCGGACCGTTGAGAGAAGACGTTGGAATGACCTTGGACTCTGCTACTACTGTGGTCGCACTGGGCATCTTCTCAAGGACTGCTTAATACACCTTCAAGCAATCAGATTCGGGAAAACACCTAAGTCTGGGTGATTGTCGAGGTCACCCAGACTTCCAGGTACCTTTTTTATTCTGCCACCGATGTACGTGGGTGAGATGAGTCTGAGCGATGTGAACACGGATCTCTTTATAAGCAATGGCAGATAGTGTTACTCGCTAACCTGTGCTCCTATTCTTTATGAACTGCACGTGATTAGTCTGGAAGGATAATGCAGTGATGAATTCAACAGGTTGTATTCACAGTACCTTGATGAGATGAGATGTCAGGGAAGATGAGGCAGAAGTTAGGACTGCAGGTTAGAGTTGAGATTAGAAGCACGGGGTTAGAGGTAACAAGAGAATCCTTTCTCCAGTCTTGAAGCATGTGTTGTCCAAGATGGCACTGACACAAGAAGAAAGTGAGGAAAAAGGATAGGAGGCGTTGCAGACAGAAAGGTATTGTGGGAAAATAGAGTAATAATACATAAACAGCATAAATAACAATGGCTAGTAGATGGCAGCAAAGTACAATAAATACAATAGCCATACTAAAGATATAACATTAGATAAATGTTCCAAAATGGCTGAAAGTCTTTACTGAAGAATAGTTGAACAGCACACTCCCCATCTGAAATCCTTGGATTTCACTATATTAAAGTCTTGAGGTGGAGGTATTTTCCTGAAGTACCCTGAGGGATACCTCAACCTGAAAGACAAAACAATGCATGCAATGCAACAATAAAAATAACATATAAACGAGGTAGATGAATGTCTATAACAAGTTCCTGAAGTAATCCAATGGATAGCCCATCTTCGGATTGAAGAAGCCGCACTAGGCCAAACTGTCTCTAACCCAATTGTAATCCAAAGGTTAAAGCTCCTGGCTGCATTCAGAAGAGCATCTTAAGTAGTTTGAAAGTTCCTTGAAAGTTCCTCCTGGTTGAATGAATAGTCAATTCTCAACCGGTATGAATAAAATAACCTCTGATGTAGGCCTAATGAAAGATTTGGGGTCACCTTGCTTCGTGACTGACACTTCCACTTTGCATACCTTGCCACTTCACTTGGAAAGGTTTTTGATATAAGCCCCATAGGCCATGCGTTTCATTCTACCTTCTGGTCTTTCATGAGGACAAGATCTCCTACTTGTAACCTAGGTTTAACTTGTTGCCATTTTCTTCGTCCTTGAAGGAGAATAAGGTACTCCCTTTTCCATCTACTCCAGAAACAATTAGCCAGATGTTGTAAATGTTTCCAACGTCTCTGATATTTGTTACTGGACAAAGAGTCTTCAGGTGGGCTAGGAATGGTTCCAAGTTTCTGAGTGAGGAGAGTTGCTGGAGTAAGAATAGCAGGAGATTCTGAATCTGAAGATATGGGAACAATAGGTCTTGCATTTACAATAGCAGATACTTCTGCTAAGAAAGTGGTTAAGGTCTCGTGAGTGAGTCTTAAGAGGTTTGAGTCCATCAACATAGACTCCAGTATCTGACGAGTGATGCCTATCATTCTTTCCCATGATCCGCCCATATGGGAAGCATAAGGAGGGTTGAAGATCCAGGAACAACCATTATTTGCCAAGAAGTCCTGGACTGGTGTGGAATTCAATTGTAGTTCTCGACAGGCACCTACAACGTTTGTTCCACAATCAGATCTTAATTGTTTTACTGGTCCTCTGATGGTGAGGAATCGTCTTAAGGCATTGATGAAACTGGAGGAATCCATGGATTCTATTACTTTTATGTATATCACTCGCACACTCATGCATGTGAACAACACTGTCCACCGTTTACTTTCTGCATATTCGCCTCTGGTCCTACGTGCAGTGACTGCCCACGGGCCAAACCAAACCAATATAGGTAAATGGTGGCTCTGTGCTTGTCCTATCAGTAGGCAAATCAGAAATCTGTTGTTGTTGCAGTTTACCTCTTGTCTTGCTACACTGAACACAATGATGAATTAAATGGGAAACCTGTCTCTTTGCTCCCACAATCCAAAGGTCTGCAACTCTTAAGGCACCTTCAGTGAAGTGTCTGCCTTGATGTTTGACTTTTCTATGGTAATGTCATATTAGTAGAGTGGTGAAATGGTGATGGCCAGGAATAATTAGAGGGTTCTTTTCTGCCTCCTCCAACTTGGCTTTGTTTAAACGACCACCGACTCTCAGTAAACCAACAATCGACAATGGGGCTGTTTTTAGGAACATCTTGTTTTTTACGTATACATTCCAGTTTCTTGCGAAAAACATTCTGCTGCACATTATGTATCACAAACAGTGCACTCAGAGCAATGTCTTCTGCAGAGAGAGGCTTATGACAGATGTGCCAACTGTGACAATCAGCCTTACTGTCCTTATTGTGATAGCATTGTACAATGTGGATTAACCTTGCAATGGCACGAACAAGCCTTGTCCATCTGGAGAAGCGATGAAATCGCCGACAGTCCAAGCCAACTTTCTCTTCGGATTTGGTGATGAGGGTGCTGTCATCACGACGGATTTCTGGGTCAACGTCTGGACCCTAGAGGCTGAAGCTGTCTTCAATGGCAGTCTCTTCAAACTAGCCACGAAGGGACTCCGGTCATGTTAACCAAGAAGAATTTGCGAAAGCACCAACAGACACTAGCCTAGTAGTAAGGTCAGCAGGGTTAAGATGGAATGGAACATACTGCCATTGCTCAGGTTTAGAAGATTTCCTGATCCTTTCAATGTGGTTACTGACATAGACATAGAAGCGTTTTGTCTGGTTGTATATGTAACCCAGAACAACCTTGCTGTCTGTGTAGAATCTTGTGTCATTCACCTGAATAGCTAATTCGCTCTGTATGAAGTCTGCAAACTCTATGGCTAGTACTGCCCCACAGAGCTTAAGTCTGGCTATGGTGTGCTCGGGTTTAGGAGCCAATTAAGCCTTTTCAAATAGAAATCCAACATGGGTTTCATTGTTAAAGTCTATTAACTTTAAATTGGCAACAGTTGCAATAGCTTCAGTAGAAGCATCAGAGAATATATGGATCTCTTTCCTATGACTCGTAGCAAGGGATTCTAGAATGTAACAATGTGGTATGTGGATCTTATCCAAGGCGCAAAGAGATTCCCTCCATGACTTCCACTTTAATTGTTTGTGAGCAGGGAGTGGTACATCCTAGTCCTTAATAGACTCTGAGAGTTGTCTTAACAGAAGTTTGCCTTGTATAGTCAGGGGTGCAACAAATCCGGGTGGATCCTATAGACTGTGCACCACTGGCAGAACCCCATGCTTAGTAAATGTTTTTTCTGAACCACTAACCTGAAAGCTGAAGGAGTCCTTTAACAAGTTCCATCTGAAGTCCAGACTTCTCTGTACTGGTGGATTGTCTGAGCCTAGATTGTCCCTGAAGAAGAATAAAAAAAAGAAAAAAGAGTAAAATAAAGGAAAAGCTGATGAAACTTTCTCAGACTTGATCATTAAGGTGAAAGGCCTTCATGACAACAGCACTATTGGAGGCAATTTTCTGCAATCTTAAATGAGCCTTAGAAAGCATACCTTGTGTCCTTTTGAGCAGATCTATGGCTTCTTCCGCTGTGGGTAGGGATTTGAGACCATCGTCCATGTAGAAGTCCTTTTCAAAGCACTGTTGAGCATCCTTCCCGAACTCTGATTCACCATCAGAAGCAGTCCTACGTTGGCCGTTTGCAGCAACTGCAGGAGAAGGACTGTTTCCGAACACGTGCGCTTTCATACGGTATTCAACTATTTCCTTGTTGTTGTCATTGTCTCGGTGCCATAGAAAACGGAGATAATTTCTGTGATCTTGTCGCACGATGAAACAATGGAACATTTGTTCAATGTCAGCAGTAATGGCGACTGGCTATGTTCTGAATCTCATGAGCACTCCCACCAGGTTATTTATCAAGTTGGGGCGAGTGAGGAGAACATCGTTCAGAGATACAACATCATGTTTGGCGCTTGAATCGAACACCACTTTGATTTGTTTAGGCTTTCTTGGATGATATACTCCAAAGGAAGGTAGATACCAGCATTCTTTATTAGTTTGCAAGGGTGGAACTGGCTCAGCGTGGTCATTGCAAAATATCTTGTCCATAAAGGCTATGAAATGGTCCTTCATTTCAGGCTTGTTTCTCAATGTGCTCTGTAGTGAGATGAACCTGGATAAGGCCTGTTCTCGGTTGTTGAAGCTTGGCCCTTGTAAAATTGAAGGGTAAGGGAGCAACCCAACGGTCAAATTTGTTCTTGAAGAATCCACTGTCCATTATGTTAATGAACTCCTTGTCTTCTATGGATAAGGTGATTTTGTTGTCATGTTGTGTTGTACGAAACACTGTTCTCCCTAAATCATCATCATAGGGAGAGGGAATGATGTCAGGCTCTTGGATGAAGTCGGAGAACCTTTCTTTCACTTCGTAGTGATGATAGCATGGCTTAAAATGAGTTGTGCGACCATTTTGGAGTATTTACGTTTTAAAGGAGTTGACTTCGGATGTCTTGTGACTCTTAGCCAAACATACATTGCCCACGATTACCCAGCCTAGATCGAGTCTTTAGGCGTATGAAGCATCATCTGGGCCATTGCATTGTTGGTGCACCTTGTGGACCTTCAAAATGTCCCTCTCTAGTAGGATTAGAATATCAGCATTTGTGTCCAGAGGAGGAATTTAGCTAGTTAGGTGCCTAAAGTAGGGATGATGAAGCGCAGCTTCTGGAGTGGAAATTTCTTCCCTGTTATCAGGTATTTGGTCACATTCAATTACAGTTGGCAAGGGTATGTGTACATTCCCCTTGATTGAAGAGACAATGTACCCAGAGGCTCTCCTGCCAAAAGTCTCAATACGACCAGAGCAGGTGTTGAGGGTGTGCCGTTTGTCCCTTTATATTGAAGATCTCAAAGAGTTTTGGCTTTGCTAGAGACCTGTTACTTTGCTCATCTATTATGGCATACATTTTGGAGGCCTTGTCGGATTGTCCTTCTGGATAGACCTTAAAAAGACATACCTTGGCACAGCATTTAGGATCAGTCCCTTATCCACATACTTCAATACATGAGGAGGAAACAGCAGTTGCAGTTGGATCAGGAACTTGTGGCTCCCCGCCATGCTTTTGAGCAGGATTGGATGCTGCAGAAGGTTCTGAATTGTGTGGAGCTGGTGTGGGATGCATGGATGTAACGTGTTTGTCACTAGTGCATTCAGTGCACTTAATGACGACCTTACAATCCTTAGCAAGGTGGTCTGAGGAGGCACAATACTTATAACGTATCCCAAGCTCCTTGAGAGTATCTCTATACTCCTGCAAAGTCTTTGCGCTGAGTCCATGGCATTCCTTAAGTGGGTGTGTAGCACCCTGAGGATTCGGCTGCTACAGGGGTATTGCACCTCAATCCAGAGGTGTGATATTCCACTTCCGGGTAAGGATGGAGTGTGGAACTGAGCTCGGTAGGCTGCATGCACTACACACATCCCATTTCCGAGGAACAGACCAACGGTACTCCCACTTAGAAATGTGCAGGTACGACCGAGTCTGTTCCTGGCTGGAGTGGGAGGGGGGTGGAACATCCCATGTAGTGTAGAGGCAGATAGGGGGAGCAGCCTGGGTAAAGATAGGAGCTCATTGGGTGCTGGTCACCTGAGCTCACACATAGAGGGATATATAAGGTGGGCACCAACTAGAATCAGGGTCAGTCTGTCAGAATCAGGAAGAGGAGCAGAGCAGAGCCCTAGAGAGAGAGAGAGTGGAGCAGAGAAAGAGAGACCCAGAGGGGGAAGCAGAAGAGAGGACTCCAAGATCCCAAATTAAAACAACGGGTGAAGAGCCGGCATCAGGGTACCGGAACCCAAGCTGGTGGGGGCAGAAACACACCCCAGCCAGAGACCGGAGGCCGTGGGCAGCGTCTGCCACGGCCACCCACCACATCCACCCCGAAGGCATACCACGCGGAGGGTCAGGGAACCCAAGGCCAAGGGTCACCCAACAGAAGGCCCGAGGGAGCAGGACCTGGGTGGATCACTAGTGGGGACGGCCAGAGAAAGGACAGAAGGAGAGCTCAGGGTCACGCTCCGGACTCGCTTGGGGGTTGGCTGGATCCAGGACCTGGTGGACGCAGCACGGCTCGGGTGGTCACTAGCAGCTGGAGTGACCGGAACATCAGCAGTGAGTAAATACCCTAAACTGCACAACCCGACTCTGTCTTCCTTTAACATCTATGCTGCACCACCACAACCCCCATCCTCTGCACCTGACCCCCTGAGGCTATACCCCACCCGTTGGGGGTTATACCATCAAAAGCTGCACCTACACCATCAGCCTCAGCGGACCCTGCTGCAGCGGCGGCCATAGTGACCGCAATACAACGGGTGGCGTAGTCGACACAAAAGAACTTTAGTAACATCTGTAGAACTGCCACATCACACTGAGCTTGACGCCCTGGGCACGGGACCGGGTCACAGCCGCTCGGAGACTACAACCCCCCCCCATCTGATCCGGTGCCGGGTATTCCCCTCAAAAAGGAATATGTCCCAGGGGGCGCGTCAGGTGAGGTCTTTTGTGGATAGGGCACGTCCGGTTACTGTCCATAACTTTACAAGCAACAGCATTTGTTAGAGTGAAGGAGGGTGCAGTAAGTGAAACATCAGTCTTTACTGTGCCCGTTAACTCTCTACGTTTGGTGGTAATGTTATCATACCTTGTAGATGATGACGATGAAACTGGTGGAGTAGGTTCAGTGAAGTCGAAGCTGGAAATATTCTTCTTCCAAGCTTGATCAATGACAAACCTGGAAAAATGTGAAAAGGGAGGAGAAGACATATTATCTTAACTTTTATACCATGAGCCGTGGTCTGCCCATTTATCTTGCATGCTGTGTGGCAACTTGGACACTACTGGATTCACACCGTAAGCAGTATCAAAGTAACTCAGTCCTGAAGGACGTGGGTCTAATTTTGCCAATTCTATTTCCTTTAGCAGGTCGCTCGGGTCTTGAAGTTTCCAGTTGTCTTTGTTAGTTATCTTTGGGAAGGTTTGCAGACTCTTAAATAAGGCACATTCTCTGGCTTCTGACCTGAATAGGTTTGTTTCTGTCTCTCCCATGCTGCAATAAGACCTGCATCTGAATGGTCCACATGAACTGTCCTTATTGTCTTAATGTGCTCTGCTGATTCAGGGCCTAACCAGTTAACAAGCAAATCCAGTTGTTCCTTGCCAGTGAGGTTAAGGTCTTGAATTACTGCTTGAAATGTCGATTTCCAGGCTCTATAATTCTCGGCACGATCATCAAACTTTGAGAGACTGTTGTTTATTAACTCCCTGCGGATCATGTATCTGGCGAAATCAGACATGTCCGATCTCCCGGTCATAGTTGCAGGATTAACTTGTGGAATCCCTGGGGAATGTAAGTTCTCTGGCTTATATGACTGAGACAAATCAGGATGAAATGATGCGGCATGAGGGTTAAGTTGCGGTTTAGTCTCTATAGGGTCTGCTGGCCTAAATTGTGGGTTAGTGCTGGAAGTTACCTTGTCGACAGTAGGTGGGGATATTTCTTGGCTTGCGGGTGCATCCCTGTGGGAGAACGGAGGTGGTGCTGGTTCAGATGTTAAAGAAGTTGTCCAGTACTTTTTTGAATTGGCCCAATGTATTTAGCCTGTGGTCATAAGTCTTTTTTGTAAATACCTTTAGTTATATGTATTGCTTGTGAGCGGCGCTATGACTGCCCGCTCACAGACATCACGTGACCACCGGCTCTTTCTTCCGCTGATGTCACGTCAAGTGAGGCATGACATCAGTGATGCGATCCTCGCGGTGGATGCTGGTCTTTGGGCGGGGTTACCCCGCTTGTCACACCCAGCATCCACCGCGTGCTTTCCCAATGAATGAGGAGAGGGAAAGCGAGCAGTGGATGCTGGGTGTGACGGCAGGGAAACCCCGTCCACGGCCCAGCATCCACTGTGGAACGCAGCATTGAGTCACGCCCGGCAGCCGCCGGAACTTGACGTGACATCAGCGGATGTCAGAGCCCGCTGCAGCCGGGGGTCATGTGATGCCTGTGAGCGGCCAGTGATAGTGCCGCTCACAGGCAATACATACAACTAGAGGTATTTACAAAAAAACTTATGGCTACATGCTAAATACATCGGGCCAATTCAAAAAAGTACTGGACAACCCCTTTAAATGTTTTAGCATGTAGTCTATAGTGCGATCAGCTGGGTCTTCCACTTCTCCTGGAATGAGGCAGTCCATATCAGCATCTTGACTTAGTGCTTGTTCAAGGACCTTCAGTTTGGCAAGGGCTGTTGCTTCTTCCCTTTCTGCTTGGAGTATTTTCAATTGGGTTTCCATCTCAGCTTCCTGCCTGGCAATGGAGCTTCTAACTTTAGCTTCCTCTGCAGTGGCACGGATTTCTAGTAGCTTGTCAGACCATGTTAACTTCCTGGAGTGAGATGATCTGGGTTTTAGTTTTAAGTCATTAGCAGAACGGAGGGCACAGGTAGGGTGGTAAACTGAGAAGAGGGAGGAGATGTAGAGTGGTGCTGAATCGTGGAGAGCTTTGTGGGTAAGAGTGTTAAGTTTATATTGAACTCTGTATTGGATGAGCTACCAGTGCAATGACTGGCACAGGGAAGAGGCATCGGTGCATCGGTTGGTGAGGAACATGATCCAAGCTGCTGCGTTCAGGATGGATTGGAGAGGCGAAAGTTTAGAAAAAGGGACACCGATTAGTAAAGAGTTGCAATAGTCCAGACGAGAATAAATAAGAGCTACAGTAAGAGTTTTTACCGAGTCAAAGGTAAGAAAAGTTCTGATTCTAGAGATGTTTTTGAGGTGTAGATGACACGAGGGAGCGAGTGATTTAATGTGAGGAGTGAAGGAAAGATCTGAATCAAGTATAACCCCGAGACAGTGGGCTTGTTGCTGGGGGATAATGGTGGAGCCACAAATGGAGATGGCGATATCGGGCACAGGTAGGTTAGTGGAGGGAGAAAGTACGAGTAGTTCAGTTTTTGACAGATTCAATTTTAGATAGAGGGGGGACATAGTGTTAAAGACAGTGGAAAGACAATCACTGGTATTTTGTAATAATGCAGGGGTGATGTCCGGAGAAGAGGTGTATAATTGGGTGTCATCAGCATAGAGATGGTACTGAAAACCAAATCTGCTGATTGTTTGTCCAATAGGAGCAGTGTATAAGGAGAAAAGAAGGGGGCCTAGGACTGATCCTTGAGGAACCCCCAACAATAAGGGGGAGCGATCAGCGAGGTAGGAGGAGAACCAAGAGAGAACAGTGTCCTTGAGGCCAATAGAGCAAAGCATAGTGAGCAGGAGCTGGTGATCCACAGTGTTGAATGCTGCAGAGAGATCTAGGAGAATCAGCAGGGAGTAGTGACCATTAGATTTGGCTGTTAGTAGATCATTAGAGACTTTAGTGAGTGCAGTTTCAGTAGAATGTAAAGAGCGGAAACCATATGATGATGTGACCTAACCTCTTGAAGGTGTACGATGCGGAGTTCTGCCTTATCCTGGGCATCTCACACTAATGCAGTCTTTGTTGGAGAAGAGTCTCCCTTTCAGCTAGCTCTGCTGGGGCATTTTCCATGTCACAGTTACTCAAGAATGTGATGTACTTTGCAGACAGTCTCAGGTAGCGATCATAGGCGCAGATAAACAATTTGCTGCGTCATTGTTAGCGCATGGAAGAGCTGCTAAATAGTGATCAACTCTGCCCCATAAATGATCTAGGTTATCAAGGAACTCTTCTCTGGTTGTCTCAAGGTTCTCTCTGACCTTTTGTGTCCGCTTGATTACACGTTTGGGTCGTACGTTCTGCTCTACAGTAAATGTGGACTCTGCTCCCGGTGCATCTGTTGTGTCAGGTAGAGATGAGCGAATATTCGATTCAAATTACGATCGCCAAATTTGCGATATTCGCCGATTTATTCGTCGAATGTTCGACAAACGTTACCGAACGCCATAGGATTCAATGGGAGGACAAAAAAAACGCATATGTGACGCCTCTACTCGGAAAGCCCGTGTTTTACCCTGGGTATTGGGGGACTCGGTGTCAAACCCTGTGATGGAGAGGTGGGATGCAGCCGTGGCCCGGGCCCGACCCGTGCTCAGGGCCGTCACATTAGAAAGAGATGGTATGGGCTTGTCCGGGTTGAGTGGCTGATTAACGACTACGCCTCCTGTGGTGCCTGGTGAAGGGTCACCAGCGCCGCTGCAGTCCGCTGAGGCCTGGTGGTACTGCAGCCAAAGTTCTTACTACTCCCCACAGGCGGAGCAAGGCCTCAGGGCAGAGGGACAGGAGGATGGGGGGAAGTATTAGTAGAGGAAGAACGGAGGCCGCGTCGTGCGGTGTGGCGCAGGAATAACAGTCCGGAGGCCATAGGGGTGAACTTCCAAGGCTTTACTCACATAGCTGGCAAAGGAAGGCGACTCCCTGCTCCCCGCGGAGTCCTGCGGTCACCAGGGACAGGGGTGTCCGACAACCTCCGAGTAAGTCCAGCATTCAGTCGGGACCCTACACCTGAGTGTTCCCGAACTACAGACCAATTCCCTTCCTGTCCGTGTGTGTGCAAATAGGCCGGGTCTCCCTCTGAACTCCTCTCAGAACAAGAGCACGGGTGGCAGCTCCGCTCCGTCCGATACACGGTGGGATCCTCTGGGCCTAACCGGGCTTTCCCATCCAGGACGTAGAGTAGCAAGGTCGGGTGTCGGGGGCCGGTACCCCTCTTGCAGCCGGAGTCCCTCTGAATATATCAGCATGGCGATGACAGGTGGCGTACTCCGCTCCGTCTGCATCCTGACTGGGATCCATTTGCTACGGAGCCACACTCTTAAGCTCCGGGCCTTCTTGATCCTGGTCCTTGGCCGGGTTGAGACATTCCTTGTCTGCAACCTACCTCTCGTCCCGAGGCCAGGGTACGAGGGCTGTGTCCCTTGCCGGTGCAGGCCCACACAGGATCTGCGCTCCCGGAGGGAGGTCACATTGCACACAGTAGTCTGACAGCACAGTACGACCACATGAACTTGACTAACTAGGACCAGCAAAAGGACGAAGGGCCAAGATCAAAGATGGCTTTGAATTAAATATGAAATCTAAAGTGTAACTAACTTGTAAGTCCTCCACCCTCACCCACTAACTGGTTCCTACCACTTTGTGTTCCCCAGTCTCCCTGTAACCAGGTGAGCAGCACCTAGTGCATAATAGCTCCCTCTGGTGGAGAAGTGTGGTGTTGGATGCAAAAGGTTATGTCCCGACTATCACACTGTCCTTACCTCAGAGGAGGAATACCACACTCCACTAGAGAAGTGCAGCATCCCTGTGGCGGTCAAACCCTCAGGGGCGCCACACATACACAACACCTTAAAAGCTGCCAAAACACATCAAATTAGAGGTAGACACCTGGAAAGTGCCATCAATTGACCCAGAGAACAAGTACTATAATTATTACTATTACAGCGACATTTATTCCATGGCCTGTTACATGTGAAAAGGGGTCACCGACTAGAGGAGAGAGGACCCGGCCCACCAGGGCGCACAAACAATCTACAAGGGATGGGTGAAGATTCAGTAGGTCAGGGTACAGCAAGTCGTGCAACAGTATGCTGGAGCGAGGGTTACCGCAGATAGTATGCTTGCCACATGAAGTGGGTCTTCAGCTTCCCTTTCAAGGTTTCCACGGTAGTAAACATTGCAAGCTTCAACACAATGTTCACAAGGTAGACAGCAGCAGTAGTCTGTCTCCTAGACAACGAGCTAACTCCTTTATGATGATAGAGGACATCTGCAAGTAGTTTGTATGTTCTCCCCGTGTTTGTGGGGGTTTCCTTCAGGTTCTCCGGTTACCTCCTCAGTAAAAAAGCAGCCATACAGGAGTGTTCACTAATCAAAAAATTAGGGCCTGACACCACCATTTCCATGGCCAATAGATTGGAGATGGTGGATTTCCACCTCTTAGCTTTGTCATGTGTGGGAGGAAACTATTTTTTACGTGACCACAAATGAGGGACGGAGGGCTGGCTGCAGTGCTGAGAGAGGGCGGAGTACGGTCAAATGGACAAACTGTGAGTGGGGTGCAGGGGGGGACATGTTACGGTGTATTGAGAAACGTGTGGTGTGCTCGGTAAAACAAACACAGCATGCAAGTCCGCTTCCGTTACAGCTGACAGGCTCTCACTCAGCCTGACTGGAGAAGGTTCTGCAGTGGGAGACCTACGTGCCAATACTTGGCATGGTAACAGAGGAGGAGGAAGAAGCTGCGGATGCACTAGATGGGGCAGCTGATGGTTGTTGAGGTCCGCTGGTCCACATTTTATTGCAATGAGATTGTCAGAGTAACGCATGTTGATTGTGCATGTGAAGTTTCATGCATGTAGTAGTCAAATTATTGCACTTTTTCCCTCTACTGAGTTTATCGCAAAGTTTTCAGATAACGTGAGTTGGCTCATCCTTTGTGGTCTCAAAAAAGGCCCAGGCTAGGCAACCCTTGCCGTCCCTGTGAGCTGCAGACCAGTGTCCACTTCTGGTCACTGCCATGGTTGTGGCTAAGGATGTAGTGCTCCTCATGCTTGCATCACTCCGTGTCTGCGCCATAAGACGCAACGTAACCTCCTCATCTTCCTCCTCAGATGAGCTACTCAGCTGCGTGCCTCTGGGTTCACACCAAGTCGGATGTGTAACCTCATCATCATCTAATATGATATCCCATTCCTCACCCTCAGAGCCACCCTCCTCTTCTTCTTGCCTTGACAGCACAGTACAGTCGAGGGTCAGGAAGCTGCTCGGACCCAACCTTTTTTTTTTCCCCCTGTGTGGAGAAGAATATCTGCTCCAAACCATTTTAAGCTGAGATGCAGTCTGCTTTGTACACCCATGTTGAGTTTATCAGGTCTGTGTACCCCTGTATGGAAATCAATATTTGCACGAAAAAATTATTTTCACTAGAGTATAACTATTTTAAAGGAGACCAAAACCTCATCCACTGCAGCCAACCCAGCACATGGAGACCCAATCAGGAGTGTTCAAATTTCCCTAAATTAAGGCCTAATACCACCGAAGTGGCATCAATTTCAGTAGAGTAGAAATTGTACAATTGGGAACGACACCTCTTCCCCTACAGCCAATACAGTAGATGGAGACCCAATCAGGACTGTTCCCATTTGAAAACAATTGGGCCTAAAACCAACAAAGTGGCATCAATTTCACTAGAGTATAAGTAGTATCAATGGGGACCGACACCTCTTTCACTACAGCCAACCCAATAGATAGAGACCCAATCAGGATTCCCCACATTTCAAAAAATTACTGGCAGTCACCAACAAAGTGGCATCAATTTCAGTACAGTAGAAATTGTACAATTAGGAACAACACCTCTTCCACTACAGCCAACCAAATAGATGGAGACCCAATCAGGATTCCCCACATTTCCAAAAATTACTGGCAGACACCAACAAAGTGGCATCAATTTCAGTACAGTAGAAATTGTACAATTAGGAACGACACTTCTTCCCCTACAGCCAACACAGTAGATGGAGACCCAATCAGGACTGTTCCCATTTGAAAACATTTGGGCCTAAAACCACCAAAGTGGCATCAATTTCACTAGAGTATAAGTCGTATAATGGGGACCAACATCTCTTCCACCACAGCCAGCCCAATAGATGGAGACCCAATCAAGACTGTTCCCATTTGAAAACATTTGGGCCTAAAACCACCAAAGTGGCATCAATTTCACTAGAGTATAAGTAGTATAATGGGGATAGACACCTCTTCCACTACAGCCAGCCCAATAGATGGAGACCCAATCAGGATTCCCCACATTTCCAAAAATTAGGGCCTAAAACCTGCAGCCGCAGCAAGAGGAGGCACACAAGCCATATCACAGACTGCAATTCGGCAATATCAATACAGCACACTAAAAACTACAACATCACCTACTCTGTGCAGTCTGCAATTGGGGTGCAAAAGTCCTTTGAGATCCATGACTTGTTCATCTTGATGAAAGTTAGGTGATCAATACTTTCATGGGACAGCCGAGTGCGCTTATCCATCAGGACACCACCAGCAGCGCTGAACACACGTTCTGAGAGAACGCTGGCTGCCGGGCATGATAAAACCTCCAAGGCGTGACAGGCGAGCTCAGGCCATTCATCCATTTTTGAAGACCAAAATGTAAAAGGGTCAAAATACTCACTGATGGTATTCGTATTGAGCTCTAGATAGTCCTCCACCATCCACTCCAGTCATTCTCCACGTGTCAGTCTTGTGCTCTGTTGTGCTAGTGCACCAGCTGGTCTAAAAAATGTGTGAAAGGACTCACAGAAATTGCTTCTGCCACTTTCTCTGCTGCTGCTAATGTTTTGGCGTTGACAAACTGACATGCCTTAGGTTGAAAGACTGCAGCTGCAATGCACACTGTGTGCCTCGCTCCTATCTTGGAGAAAAGCTCTATTAAGGTTGCTTAAAAGCTTGTTTCGATACTCCAACATTAGTGTGTCCCTTTCCAGGGCAGGAAGCATCTGGCAAAATTGACTCTTATAACGTGGATCTAACAGAGTGGCAACCCAGTAGTCAGCATTATTTCAAATCCTAACTATATGGGGATCATCTTGCAGAAAGTGCAGCAAGAAGGCACTCATATGTCGGGCTCTTCCGGGTAGTCCAAAGCCAGACTTTATTGTTGCCTGCGTAACACTGATGCATGTTTCCTTCGTCCTCTCCTGCCAACCACGTTCAACGGAGAGGGGATGACTATCCTCTTCGTCTTCTAACTGTTGCTCGCCCATCACCTCTTCCTCCTCCATTTGTTCCTCAGCTCTTGCACCTTCACTAACAGTATGTCTGGTATCACCAAACCCCCTCGATAGCAGGAAGCCACCGTCACTTGGCATCCACCTGTGTGACGATAGTCTGGAACTTTGAGACATTCTTATCCCTTCCACATCCTCCTCTTCTTCTGGGACAACCACCTCCTGCCGCACGCTATTCAAAGTCTTCTCCTGCATGTAGATGACCGGAATAGTGATGCTGATGACGGAATTGTCAGCGCTAACTAGTTTAGTAGCCATTTCAAAACTGTGCAGAAAGGTGCAGTGGTCCTTAATCTGTTCCCACTCCGTAAACGTGATATGCCCCACGTCCATACTGCGTTGGCTTAGGCTATGTGACATGACATACTGCGTCAGGGCTCTTTGCTGCTGCCACAGTCACTGCAACATGTGCAGAGTGGAATTCTACCGATTCGGCACATCGCATATCAACCTGTTAACTGGCATGGAAAAAGACCTCTGTATCGATGCAAGTCGATGACATGAGGGATGCTAACGGCAGAAGTGAGCACACAGCTTCCATACTTTCTGAAGAAGCTCATCCAGGCCGGGTTAGTGGCGGAGAAATTGCTGTACCACCAGGTTGAGGACGTGAGCCAGGCAAGGCACTTGTGTGAGTTGGCCTCGGCATAGGGCCGCCAACAGGTTCGCACACTGTTATCGCACACGGCCTTCCCTCGCTCCAAGTTCAGTGGAGACAACCATTGTTAAAACTGAGCCTGGAGAGCTGTCCACAACTCTTCAGCTGTCTGACTGCGATCTCCAAGGCATATTAATTTTAAGACTGCCTGATTGCGGTGAGCCCTGGCTGTGCAGTACAGAGGTGGTGTGGATTTGTTCTGCACTGTTGGAACGCGTGTCTTATTAAGGCAGAGGTTGATTGCGCAGGTGGAGGCCCTAGAGGAGGTGGAGGACGCAGAAGCAGTGGAGGAAGTTTGAAATACAGAGGTTTGTTCTGCAAAGGTTGGGGATTGCAAGATTTGTGGAGCAGCCCCTTCCCCGCCTGTCCACACAGCCACCAGAGTCACCCAGTGCCCAGTCAGCGAGATGTAATGCCCTTGGCCATGCTTACTCGACCAGGTGTCTGTGGTGAAATGCACCCTAGCAGATATAGATTCAGATCATAACAGTAAGTCCAGCCCAAAAAAACTAAAAGGAAAGAAATTCGGGGATCAGTATGTCTTCCATCCAGGATTTGGCTCAACGCTTGCAGGGATTGTCTCTGGAGGTGGCAGAGCTCCAGCAACTCGTGAGTAGCTGTTCTGGAGCGCAAACCCAAGTTAGGACTGCCTGATGCTTTTTATGGTAAACAGCAAGATTTTTTTTCCTTTAAAAATGCTTGTTTGTTATACTTTTGTTTGAGACCAAGGTCCTCTGGGAATGAATCACAGCGCATTGGTTTTATTATGTCACTTTTGCACAATGAACCACAAGGGTGGGCCTTTTCTCTCCAACCTAATGATCCATGCTTAAGGTCGGTAGAAGAATTTTTTTCTGCTATGGGTCTATTATATGACGATCCTGATTGAATCTCATCTGCTGAGGCAGAACTCAGGCGTTTGAATCAGGGGTCAGGTGATCTTGAAAATTATTGCACACACTTTAGAAGATGGGCTTCAGAAGTCAGATGGAATGATCCTGCTCTGAAATGTCTATTTCTTGCTGGTCTGAGTGAAAGGGTTAAGGATTTGCTAATTGCATTCCCTGCACCTGAGACTCTGCAGCATGCCATGCAGTTAGCTGTTCGTGTGGATAGGAGGCTGAGATCTAGGCAGAATGAGGTAAAGACTCCTTTAATGCCAGGTCCTAGTCCCCAGAAAATCTGCTCAGACGGCGGAGAACCGATGGAGGTTGGGGGCGATATCGCTCCGCTCTCAGGAAAGAGACCGGAGGTTCGCCGAGGGATTGTGTCTTTATTGTGGTGAAGCTGACCATTTGATTAAGTATTGTGAGCTTCATTTAATTAAAGAAAAAAAAAGGTCAGGTACGACCGTATAGCTTGTTTACTCTCTGCAGGAGTATTTCTTTCAGGGAGTACTACTTTGCAGGAAAATTTGATTGAATTTCAGGTATTTGTGGATTGTGGTTCAACACTTAATGTGATTGATAAAGGGTTTTTGGAAAAACTTAAATTGAAATCCAAACCTTTGTCATCACCTATTTCTGTGATTGCAATTGATAACACTCCCTTGAAATGTATTACTCACAAGGTTGCTGCATTTCCCCTCACTATCAATGGACTTCACCAAGAAATTTTGGACTTGGTTGTATTAAATAATTTACCCTCTCTGGTCGTTCTAGGATTGCCTTGGTTAAAACTGCACAATCCTTTGCTAGACTGGTCTACTAATGTGATTAAGTCTTGGAGTCTGAAGTGCTATGATAAATGTTGTAACGGTCGCATTGCGGCTGTGGAAAAAGGGGAATTACGTGTACCTATTCAAGATTTTTGGAGGATTTTTTCGGAGTAGGAGTCGCAAGTTTTACCTCCTCATAGGGATTATGATTGCGCCATTGAGTTTGTTCCGGGAGCTACTCTTCCCAAGAGTCGCTTGTTTTCTGACTATCCCTGAAAGAAAGGCCTTGGAGGAGTACATACAGACTAGCCTGGCTGCTGGTCACATTAGACCTTCTAAGTCGTCTGTGGCAGTTGGATTTTTCTTTGTTAAAAAAAAGGATGGGGGTTTACGTCCATGTCTGGATTTTCATGAAATTAATAAGATTATCGTACGCAATTCCTACCCATTGCCGTTAATTCCTGACTTGTTTAACCAGTTAGTTGGGGCCAAGTGGTTCTCTAAGATTGATCACCGGGGGTCATACAATTTGTTACGAGTGAAGGAGGGTGATGAATGGAAAACTGCTTTTAACACTCCGGTAGGTTATTTTGAGAATCTAGTGATGCCTTTTGGTCTTACCAATGCACCTGCATTTTTTCAGAACCTTATTAATGACATCCTGAGACCTTTGATTGGTAAGAATGTGATTGTGTATTTAGATGACATTTTGATTTATTCGCCAGATCTGGGGTCCCATTGGCAGAGTGTACGTGAAGTTTTGCAGTTATTGAGTGATAATTCACTCTTTGCTAAGCTGGAGAAATGTGAGTTCGCTGTGCAGAAAATTAGGTTTTTGGGCTACATTTTCTCCAGCGAGGGCTTTGAGATGGACCCGGTGAAGGTTCAGGCTGTGCAGGAATGGCCTAGGCCTATTGGTTTGAAATCTATACAGAGATTTTTGGGTTTTGCCAATTATTACAGGAAATTCATTAAGAATTTTTCTGTACTTGTTAAGCCTCTAACCGATCTCACCAGGAAAGGTGCGAATACGGTCCAGTGGACTACTGAGGCCATTGAAGCGTTTAAGTATCTCAAAGAGAGGTTCAGTTCTGCCCCTATCCTTATGCAGCCTGATGAGACCAAGCCTTTTTTGGTCGAGGTCGATGCTTCATCGGTGGGGGTCGGAGCAGTTTTCTCTCAGGAGAACAGGGATGGAGTACATCCTTGTGCCTTCTTTTCAAAAGAATTTTGGGAAACCGAACTGAATTATGATGTTGGAAATCAGGAGTTGCTGGCTATTAAACTCTTCGTTTTAACATTGGCGTCATTTTTTGGAAGGCGCTAGATTTCCTATTCAGGTTTTCACAGATCATAAGAATTTGATCTATCTGAATGCTGCCAAGCGCTTGAATGCCCGTCAAGCTAGGTGGGCACTTTTTTTTTCTCGGTTTCATTTTTATGTTACCTATATCCCTGGTACTAACAATATTAAAGCCAATGCTTTATCTCACAGCTTCTCTCCTACGGTCGGTGCCGAGGAGGAGGAGAGCATTTTACAGAAAGGAGTTGTGGTGGCGGCATTGGACTCTGTCTTGGAGAATGGGATTCTGAAAGCTCAAGATGACGCTCCATCTAACACTCCCCATGAGAGGTTGTTCATGCCTAGAACCTTTAGGAGAGATTTGGTTGTGGGGTGTCATGAGTCTCTGTTGGCAGGTCATCCAGGAATTTCTGAGACTAAGAGACTTATCAGTCGCAGTTTTTGGTGGCCTGGATTGCAGAAAGAAGTCATCAAGTGGGTGCATCAATGTACTGTGTGTGCTAGGTCAAAGGCTTCACATACTCCTGCTGCGGGGTTGCTTTGCCCTCTGGAGGTTCCTAATGTGCCTTGGACGCATCTCACAATGGATTTTATTACTGATCTTCCTGTCTCCAAGGGTTTTACTGTCATCTGGGTGGTCGTGGTCCATTCTAGTAAGATGTGTCATTTGGTTCCATTCATTAAGTTGCCCTGCGCCAAGACACTCGCTAAGGCGTTTGTTAAGGAGATTGTCAAGCTTCATGGCGTTCCCACGGATATTGTTTCTGATAGAGGACCTCAGTTTGTGGCTCACTTTTGGCGTGCTTTTTGTGACAGGTTGGGAGTCCATTTGTCATTTTCGTCTGGGTATCATCCTGAGTCTAATGGACAGACTGAAATAAAGAACCAGGATGTAGAACAGTTTTTGCGTTGTTTTGTGGCGGACAATCAAGAGGTGTGGTCTGAGTTTCTGCCTCTCGCAGAATTTGCTCTTAACAATCATACATCCTACTCAGCTGGGTGTTCTCCTTTTTTTTGTTGTACTGGGAGACATCCATCTTTTGGTTCGTTCTCCAAATTGGGGTCGACGGTCCCGGAGGAGGAGAATTTTTCTGGTGATTTGAAGAGAGTTTGGACTAATGTACATTGCAACCTTCAAGAGGCTAACAAGAAGTCCAAGAAGTATTTTGACAAGAAACGTAAGGAGGTTTTGTTTACTGTGGGTGACATGGTTTGGTTGTCCTCAAGGAACTTGCGGTTGAGGATTCCCTCTAAAAAACTGGGTCCTAAGTTTATGGGTCCATTTATAGTGCTTCAGGTTGTTAACCCGTCTGCGGTTAGGTTGGATGTCCCTACTTCCTGGAAGATTAATCACCAAACCCCCTCGATCACAGGAAGCCACCGTCACTTGGCATACGCCTGTGTGATGATAGTCTGGAACTTTGAGACATTCTTATCCCTTCCGCATCCTCCTCTTCTTCTGGGACAACCACCTCCTGCCGCACGCTATTCAAAGTCTTCTCCTGCATGTAGATGACCGGAATAGTGATGCTGATGACGGAATTGTCAGCAGTAACTAGTTTAGTAGCCATTTCAAAACTGTGCAGAAAGGTGCAGAGGTCCTTAATCTGTTCCCACTCCGTAAACGTGATATGCCCCACGTCCATACTGCGTTGGCTTAGGCTATGCGACATGACATACTGCGTCAGGGCTCTTTGCTGCTGCTACAGTCGCTGCAACATGTGCAGAGTGGAATTCCACCGATTCGGCACATCGCATATCAACCTGTTAACTGGCATGGAGAAAGACCTCTGTATCGACGCAAGTTGATGACATGAGGGATGCTAACGGCGGAAGTGAGCACACAGCTTCCATACTTTCTGAAGAAGCTCATCCAGGCCGGGTTAGTGGCGGAGAAATCGCTGTACCACCAGGTTGATAACGTGAGCCATGCAAGGCACTTGTGTGAGTTGGCCTCGGCGTAGGGCCGCCAACAGGTTTGCACACTGTTATCGCACACGGCCTTCCCTGGCTCCAATTCCAGTGGAGACAGCCATTGTTGAAACTGAGCCTTGAGAGCAATCCACAACTCTTCAGCTGTCTAACTGCGATCTCCAAGGCATATTAATTTTAAGACTGCCTGATTGCGGTGAGCCCTGGCTGTGCAGTACAGAGGTGGTGTGGATTTTCTCTGCACTGTTGGAACGCGTGTCTTATTAAGGCAGAGGTTGATTGCGCAGGTGGGGGCCCTAGAGGAGGTGGAGGACGCAGAAGCAGTGGAGGAAGTTTTAAATACAGAGGTTTGTTCTGCAAGCCTTGGGGATTCCAAGATTTGTGGAGCAGCCCCTTCCCCGCCTGTCCACAAAGCCACCAGAGTCACCCAGTGCCCAGTCAGCAAGATGTAACGCCCTTGGCCATGCTTACTCAACCAGGTGTCTGTGGTGAAATACACCCTGGCTGATATAGATTTAGTCAAGGAAAGGGTGATGTTGTCTGCGACATGCTGGTGTAGTGCAGGCACAGCTTTCTTAGAGAAGTAATGGCGACTGGGCAACTGGTACTGGGGGACTGAAACGGTCATCAGCTTTCGGAAACCGTCTGTATCTACCAGGCGGAAAGGCAGCATTTCCGTGGCAAACAGATTTGAGATGGTGGAGTTCAACCTTTTAGCTTTGTCATGTGTAGGATGAAACAATCTTTTACGTGACCACAATTGCGGGACCGATGGCTGGCTGCGGTGCTGAAAGAGGGCAGAGTACTGTCAAACGGACAAACTGCTGGACTGTTAGTGAGGTACAGGCGCAGATGTTACAGTGGTGTGCTCGGTGAAACAAACAGCAGGCATGTCAACTTACGTTACAGCTGATGGGCTCTCAGTCAGCCTGACTGGAGTGGGTTGAGAACCAGAAGTTTTGCGGTGGGAGACCTGCATGCCAACACTGGCACGGTAACAGAGGAGGAGGAAGAAGCAGCAGATGCGGTTGATGGGGCAGCTGATGGTTGTTGATGTTCGCTGGTCTGCATTTTAACGCAGTGAGATTCCCAGCGTAACGCATGTTGTGTGCACATGTGAAGGTTCATGCATGTAGTAGTAAAATTATTGCACTTTTTCCCTCTACTGAATTTTTTCTTGCAAAGCGTGCAGATAACATGAGTTGGCTCATCCTTTGCGATCTTAGAAAATGCCCAGGCTAGGCAACCCTTGCCACCCCTGCGAGCTTCAGACTCGCAACTGCAGCTGGCCACAGCCACAGTTGTGGCTGAGGATGCAGTGCTCCTCGTGCTTGCATCACTCCGTGTCTGTGCCATAGGGCGGAAGGTAACCTCCTCGTCTTCCTCATCCACCTCCTCAGATAACCTACTCGGCTGCGTGACTCCGGGTTCAGACCAAGTAGGATCTTCAACCTTGTCATCATCCAATATGTTATCCCATTCCTCACCCTCAGAGTGACCCTTCTCCTTTTGTTGCCCTGACAGCACAGTAAAGTCCACATGAGCCTCAGGTATCTGAGTCTCATCAGGATCACCTCCCTCCTTGGTGGTTAACGTCTGGTGACGAGGGTCAGGAACCTGCTCGGATCCTACTTCATCCTGCCCCAAATCCAACGTAAAAAAGTTTTGGGAATCAGTGCAGATGCTTTTCTCCTCTTCTTGACTCTGTGAATGTTTGGAGTACACTTCTGATGCCCATGGTATAGAATGGGTGAACAGTTCTACAGACTCGCCCATCTGTGGTTCGCTACAGTCAGCTGGGTGAAAGCATGAGTAATTGGGGTGCCACCTCTGTGGACTGTACTGTGTGTGATGTTGAGGTGGAGGAAGAAGAGGAGAGGCCACTTGAAGGAGCATTTGCCATCCACTGGAGCACCTGCTCTTTCTGGTCCTTATCAACAAGGCGTATCGCTGTGCGGCTGCCAAAGAAAGGGAGTGGAGTAGCCCATCCAGTAACAGAAGTTGTCAGTTGTCTTTGGATAGGACTGTTAGAACCCTCCTGTTTGTTTTTTCCATCTTGTGTTTTGCGGTCACGTGACCATCTGCCTATATATTCTTGCTCCGCCCTTTTGGCTGTGCTGGACTTTAGTGTTGTTTGACTGTTTTGCCAGCCAGGTGCTTCTGTGCCTATCTCTGTCAGTTTGCTTGGTCCTTCTGGGACCTCTAGTACCTTTTTGTCAGTTTATCTTTTTGTGTTCTGCAACAACCTTCTCTGTTCAGGAGGTGTCCTGAATTTCAACCCCACAAAAACAAAAATTGGCCTACAAGGGCTTGCTTGCTTTATCACATTATCAAGTGCAAAAATAGATTGAAGGTCTGCATAGAGCACAGTACAATCGATGCACAGCTCTGTTCTGAGCCATAGACCCTGCTCTTTCTGTGAGAATCTCAGTAATTGCACAAAAACAAAAAAAAAGTCTGCAAAGTCGATTGAACAGGTACACAGCACAGGACAGGACTTATCTACACTATCTGACTTCCACAGAAAGGTCCATCTATCTAGCTAATATCTCTCATTACACAGGACACAGCACAATCAGCAGCGTCTATCTCCTTCAGTGACATGCATAAAATGGCGCTGAGGGAACATGGCCGCTTTTTATATGGAGAGAACATGTGATTACAGCAGCCAATTGCAGAAGCCCTTGTGTCTGGGACACTGCGGATGCTTCCCGCGCTCTGATTGGCTAGCCGCGCTTTGCTGACTTAAAGTTACCGCTTACAGGAAGGCAAAAAAAAAAAAACAGCGCGCTGCTGATCTGACCTGTTCTGAGCTTTCACCAGCCCCCCCACTCATCTGCCACATCTCCCCGCTCATCATACGCAAGCACTATGCTAGCAAAACTGTAAAAAAAGCAGTAGTTGCCCTGCAATCATTTAACCACCGCCGAACATTACTGATTTTCCCGAATTTAACACATTTTGCTAGTCTTTCCAATCACGAATTCGAATGTGCCACATTCGTGTTGAACTTAACATTTGAGATCGGATTTCGAACATATTCGCTCATCACTAGTGTTAGGAACATGATGTGCTTCTCTCACAGAGAGATCCATAGTGCTTTTTGTGGACATGCTTTAGCTAAGATGGCGAATGGTTAAAGACTTGCTAGAAGACAATGCATATGCACACAGACACTGTAGACTTAGGTCTCTTGTTACTATTCTGCCACCGATGTACGTAGGTGAGATGTGTCTGAGGGATGTGATCTCTGTATAAGCAATGGCAGATAGCGTTAATCGCTAACCCGTGCTCCTATTCTTTATGAACGGCACGTGATTAGTCCAGAAGGATTATGCACTGATGAATTCAACAGGTTTTATTCACTCTAGCTTGATGTGAAGAGATGTCAGGGAAGATGAGGTAGAAGTTAGGACTGCAGGTTAGAGTTGAGATTAGAAGCATGGGGTTAGCGGTAACAAGAGAATCCTTTCTCCAGTCCTGAAGCATATGTTGTCCAAGATGGCACTGACACAATAAGGAAGTGAGGAAAAAGGATAGGAGGAGTTGCAGACAGAAAGGTATTGTGAAAAAATAGAGTAATAATAAACAGCATATATAACAACTGTCAGTAGATGGCAGCAAAGTACATAAAATACAATAGCCATACTAAAGATATAACATTAGATAAATGTTCCAAAATGGCTGAAAGTCTTTACAGAAGAATAGTTGAACAGCACATTTTCACTCCTCAGATAAAGTACTGTTCAATGTGGAACTACTTTTCCAGAACCAGTCATTATCAGTAGTGATGAGCGAGCGTGGTCGCCACTGCTCGGGACTCGCCCGAGCATCACTATGTTTGACATGCTCGGTGAGTATTTCCGGGTTGCTCAGGCGGGAGTTTGTATCCCCGCCCTGCATGCTTGGCGCTCTTTAGAGAGCCAATGAACTTGCAGGGATTGCCTGTCACGCACTGTAATGCCGTAGCCATGTTGGTTGTGGCATTACAGTGATTGGCTGGCCGCATAGCATCATCGGGTCTATATAAGACCTGGTGCCCCTATGCTCGTCACAGTCTAACCCGGAAACGGGCAGAGTAAGGAGTAGGGAGAGATGCTGCTGAGCTAGGGACAGAATTGGCGGTGCAATACTTAGATATAGGTATTCTACAGCAAAATATATATATCCATCTGAACTAACAGTCCTTCTGAGGACTAATCCAGCTGCATATATTCAGTGGTGATAGCAGGAGTTAGGCAGGCAGTCAGGGTTTGTGGCAGTAGAGGGTCCATTGCATGTTCTGTCTGCTCTTGCTGTTACAGATATCTGTAGACATAGCCTCAGATATCAGGGGCCTGGGCTAATTTTTTTTTTTATCTTAATCCTGATTATTTGCTTAAAAAACAATCCAGAGTACACCATTTTACTGCTCCATATGCTTGTTAGCACTGCAGAATACAGCCAGATATTTTCCATCATTAGACGTGATCCCATATTACAGCAATAAAAATCCAGAAATTGGTAGTGAACGTGGAAAATATTGTCCTCCATTTAGAGTTTGTAGCATTGTGTCAGTGAAACTATTCACACGAGGTCGCTGCCAAAAATAGTAAACTAGTAAACTACAGGGCCGCTATTTAAAACCGTGGGTGTCCGTCAGACGTATCACATATAATTGCAGTACAAATCCAGCCATTTGTAGTGAACGTGGAAACTATTATCCTTCTTTTACAGTTTGGCAGCAGTGTGTTAGTGAAAGTGAAGCTATTCACACGTTGTCGCTGCCAAGAATAGTAAACTATAGGGCCACTATTTTAAACTGTGGATGTCCGTCAGTGACGCTATTCACACATGATCACTGTGAAGAATAGTAAACTACAAGCCCATCTATTTAAAACCGTGGGTATCAGTCAGATGTATCACATATAACTGCGGTACAAATCAAGCCACTTGTAGTGAATGTGAAAAATAGTATCCTCCTTTTACAGTTTGGCAGCAGTGTGTCAGTGAAGCTATTCACACGTGGTCGCTGCTAAAAATAATGAACTATAGGGCCGCTATTTCAAAGTGTGGGCGTCCGGCAAACGTATCACATATAACTGTAGTACAAAGAATAGTAAACTATAGGGCCGCTATTTCAAAGTGTGGGCGTCCATCAGACGTATCACACATAACTGTGGTACAAATCCAGACATTTGTAGGGAATGTGGAAAATATTGTCCTCCATTTAAAGTTTGTAGCAGTGTGTCAGTGAAGCTATTCACACGTGGTTGCTGTGAAGAATAGTAAACTACAAGTCCACTATTTAAAACCGTGGGTGTCCGTCAGATGTATCACATATAACTGCGGTACAAATCAAGCCACTTGTGGTGAATGTGAAAAATAGTATCCTCCTTTTACAGTTTGGCAGCAGTGTGTCAGTGAAGCTATTCACACATGGTCGCTGCCTAAAATAATAAACTATAGGACCACTATTTTAAACTGTGGATGTCCGTCAGCGAAGCTATTCACACATGATAATTGTGAAGAATAGTAAACTACAAGCCCACTATTTAAAACCGTGGGTGTCCGTCAAACCTATCACATATAACTGCGGTACAAATCAAGCCACTTGTAGTGAATGTGCAAAATAATATCCTCCTTTTACAGTTTGGCAGCAGTGTGTCAGTGAAGCTATTCACACGTGGTCGCTGCTAAAAATAATGAACTATAGGGCCGCTATTTCAAAGTGTGGGCGTCCGTCAAACGTATCACATATAACTGTAGAACAAAGAATAGTAAACTATAGGGCCACTATTTCAAAGCGTGGGCGTCCATCAGACGTATCACACATAACTGTGGTACAAATCCAGCCATTTGTAGTAAATGTGGAAAATATTGTCCTCCATTTACAGTTTGTAGCAGTGTGTCAGTGAAGCTATTCACACATGGTCGCTGTGAAGAGTAGTAAACTACAAGCATGCTATTTTAAACCGTGGGTGTCTGTCAGACGTATCACATATAACTGTGGTACAAATCCAGCCAATTGTAGTGAATGTGGAAAATATTGTCCTCCATTTACAGTTTGTAGCAGTGTGTCAGTGAAGCTACTCACACGTGGTCGAGGTGAAGAATAGTAAACTACAAGCCCGATATTTAAAACCATGGGTGTCCGTCAGATGTATCACATATAACTGCAGTACAAATCCAGCCATTTGTAGTGAATGTGGAAAATATTGTCCTCCATATACAGTTTGTAGCAGTGTGTCAGTGAAGCTATTCACACGTGGTCGCTGTGAATAATAGTGAACTACAAGCCCACTATTTAAAACCGTGGGTGTCTGTCAGACGTATCACATATAACTGCTGTACAAATCAAGCCACTTGTAGTGAATGTGTACACCATTTTACTGCTCCATTTGCTTGTTCACAGAATACAGCCAGATTTTTTAAATTTTATTCACATTACTGTATTGTGGAAGCAGAGAAACTTTTTTCATTGATCAAACGGAATCCTATATGACTGCCGTAACAATACAGAAATTTTGTGGAGCGTGCCAAATAGTCCACTGAATTTAAAGTCAGACAG
The DNA here is from genome assembly GCF_046119375.1 of Phyllobates terribilis. NCBI lineage: Eukaryota > Metazoa > Chordata > Amphibia > Anura > Dendrobatidae > Phyllobates > Phyllobates terribilis. The sequence goes on along the minus strand of NW_027362761.1, from coordinate 976,395,789 downwards.
CTGTGTTTTGTTGAACCAATTGACATTTGGTCGCTGACAAATACCATACTATTAGGCGACTGCCTGAAACCGTGGCCATCAGACGTGATCCCATATGACTGCCGTAATAATGCAGAAATATTTGGGAATGTGTCACATATTACACTGCATTTAAAGTCTGTCAGGTGTATGTTGTTCCAAACTATTGACACTTGTTTGCTTACAAATACCATATTATTATGCGACTGCCTGAAACCGTGCTCATCAGATGTGATCCCATATGACTGCCCTAATAATACAGCAATTTTTGTGAGCATGTCAAATTTTACACTTCATTTAAAGAATTGCAGTTGTGGGTTCAAACCTATTCACAGTTGGTCGCTGTCAAATAGCATATCTGTGAACAATGTTGTCAGAGTATCACGCCACTTTTACGGACTGACAATAAAAAAAACATACTAAAAAATGGAAAAAATGTTAAGAAACATTCTTTCTAGGGTAATGATTTGTATATAAGGCCAAAGAAATACGAAAAGAAAAGTTATGGACTGTGGAAGACATTTATGCGACCAGAATGAACACTCATCTGGAGCTGAGGATACCACCTAGCACCTGTCCCTATTGTAAATGCATTTAACAGCGTTATCGATAGGGAATAGAATAGATTTTATTTTTTTGGAGGCAGCACCAGAAGCACGCAGTATAAGGCAATAATACCTGGCTGGATCCACGTAATACACTATCCATACTGCTATACCTCACCCGTAAATGAATTTCAGATAAGACAGTTAATATTCTAGAATATAGAATCTATTTGAATTGTCCTTCCCATTATTAAGGAGTGGGTGTCCTATACTGTTATTGCATATGCAGCAATTTCAAGGGCTGCCAAAAATTAGGACGCATTCCAATACACATTTGAAGAGACGTAAAAAAAATATAAATAAAAACACAGTAGGATCTTTCTTTAGTATAAAAACCAGACTCGCTAATGTAACCTCAATGTAATCACATTGTTCAGCTGCTGCATCTCCTCCTCCTCCTGTTCGGCCTCCATCTCCGAAATGACCACATCAGTCACAAGCTGGAGGCACTGCAGCACTGCCTTGGCCAAGCGGCAACAGGCTGTGCTGAAGCTAATATGCTTAATGCTTAGGTGACAAACCGCACAACGCTGCAGAGTTGTTGAAAAGTGTAACACAGCAGGCAGATTTGTGACTCTCACTGCTGAATATACAGCCAGGCATGGTGTCACGAACGTGGTTTGTGGAATCACTGTGTCTCGGACCGAGGAGTGCCTGGAGGGGCTTAACTAGGGGCCTCGCCCAATCCGACCCCAGACGCATGGCGGCTTTACGACTCCGCATCCCGAGGAAGGACGAGGAAGGTGGCCCAGGTGCTACTCCAGAAAAGACCAACGGACTCGCAGCAGCTGGACCCAGTAGGACAGGCAGGATGGTGCCCAGGAGTGGCAAACAGGATAGCACTGGAGAGCGTCAGGCTGGGTTGTACCGGAGTGCTGCAAGGTTTCATTGAAGTGCAGCAGGCTTGGCTGCACCGGAATGCAGCAGAATTGTACTGGAGTGCAGCAGGCCTGGTTTGCACCGGAGTGCAGCAGGATTGCACCGGAGTGCAGTAGGCTTGGTTGCACCAGAGTGCAGCAGGATTGGTTGCACCGGAGTTCAGCAGGATTGCACAGGAGTGCAGCAGGCTTGGTTTGCACCGGAGTGCAGCAGGATTGCACAGGAGTGCAGCAGGCCTGGTTTGCATCGAAGTGCAGCAGAATTGCACTGGAGTGCAGCAGGCTTGGCTTGCACCGGAGTGCAGCAGGATTGCACCGGAGTGCAGCAGGCCTGGTTTGCACAGGAGTGCAGCAGGATTGCACCAGAGTGCAGCAGGCTTAGTTTGCACCTGAGTACAGCAGGCTAGATTGCACCGGAGTGCAGCAGACTTGGTAGCATGGACTAGTACGCAACTTTTACAACATAGACTGTAGAACAGGAAAGTTGCTCAGGCACCTCCCCAGCAGGGAGGAAGCAATATATATGTAATGTCCCACAGCCATTGTCTGGGGACGTAATAGCAAGTGTGCACTCTGGCCCTTTAAGAGGGCGAGAGCGAGCATGCGTGCCTTAAGGACACAACCAGTAGCCCTGCTGGAACCAGGCAGAACACAGGGGAGGGAAGAGCCGGCCACAGCACGGGTGAGTGAAGTGACACGCCGGAGTCCCTACCTGTCAGAGCGGGAATCCATCGTGGCGCTAACACATGGTCATGTGTGACAATGGCCGGAAAGAGAAATGACGGGGGGAGAAATGACAGCCATAATAGATACGGTTTCCCTGTATGCCAGTCCTAAACAATATGGCTGTGGTGAAATACAACTCTCTCTGAGAAGCAGCTCTGGCTAAGAAAAGTCTGTGTGAAGATTCCTGGACACTCTATGGCTGCTTTTTTACTATGGATTGGACGTGCTTATGCCATTGCCCAACTCTGTAGTCATGAAATTCAAGGTGCAAAGAAAAATCTTTGTGTGTTGAAGCGCCAGTGAGAAGTGTGAGCTGATGTTGGATGGGCTGCCATTGCTTATGCAACAAGCTGCATTAGAGGACTTCCTGGGAGAAAAGAAAGCTGGAGTAGATACAGTTTCCCTCTATGCCAGTCCTTTCACTGAGCTGTGGTGAAATACAACTCTCACAGAGAAGCAGTGTTGGACTAAAGAACATTAGGCTCACCAGAGGATTTAATTCTGAGGGCCCACCTTTCTCCTCTGCTCAAGAGCCCCAAAGCAGCTGCAAGGTTTGTGCTATGAACTCTCCTGAAGAAGTGGGCCTGTCCAACCCTGCTGAAAAGCAGCCCTGGCTAAGAAATGTCTGTGTGAAGGTTCCTGGACACTCTATGGCTGCTTTATTGCTGAGGAGGAAACACATGCAAACACTGGGAGAACATACAGAATCCTTGCAGATGTTGTCCTTGGTGGGATTTGAACCCAGGACCCCAGTGCTGCAAGGCTTCAGTGCTGCCCACTGAGCCACTGAGCCACTGTGCTGCCCTCTCTGTTCTCCCTGTGATATCTAACATGCTGGATAAACTTGCATCTACTGCCACTCAGTATCTTCAGCTCCTTTGTGAGAAACGGATGTATTTGGGCATCCACTTAGTCTACCAAATAACATTCCTGAGAAGGAAATTGTGGATGGCTTCACTACTGGTACTGGGGGCACTGCTAATACCATGGCGTTGTGCCATAGTTTACTGGAAATATTCCAGGCTGGTAGGAGCCAAGCTAATTCCCACAGAAAAGTACCAGCAGCAAGCTAAGGAGATGGTGGCCTCTATCATCATCACGACCTGCAAGGTTTGCACTATGAACTCTCCTGAAGGAAAAGCCAGGGCCCACCGGAGGAATCTCCGGTTCACTGGTGGGCCCGTCCAACCCTGCCAGAAGCAGCCCTGGATAAGAAAAGTCTGTGGGAAGGTTCCTAAACACTCTATGGCTGCTTTTTTACTGTGGACTGGCTCCAGCAATCTATAAGATTGCAATCTATAAGATCCCTTCACTGGCTCCCGATTGCCTACAGACTCCAGTTCGAAACCCTAACCACGACATGCAAAGCCATCCACAACCTGTCTCCTCCATATATCTGTGACCTAGTCTCCTGGTACATACCTGCGCACAATCTCCGATCCTCACAAGATCTCCTTCTCTACTCCCGTCTTCTCTCCTCTTCCCACAATCGCATACAAGATTTCTCCCGTGCATCTGACCTACTCTTGAACTCTGTACCCCAAGATATCAGACACTTGCCTACTGTTGAAACCTTTAAAAGGAAGCTGAAGACCCATCTCTTCCGACAAGCCTACAACTTGCAGTAACCCTCACTACACCATACTGCAGTCGGTAACCTCTTTTCACATGTAAAGCGCCATGGAATAAATGGCGCTATAATAATAAATAATAATAATTATATCACTTGTACTCTAGGTCAATTGATGTCACTTTCCTGGTATCTGCCCCTAAATTAATGTTTTTTGGCAGCTTTTGGTCCCGTTTGAAGGTGTTGTGTATGCGTTTGGTTTTGGACCTCATTGAATCCAATGGCGTTCAGTAATGGTTGACGAATATTCGACAATTACATTGGCGAATATAACAAAAACAGTGATCATAATCCGAAACGAATGATGAAATATTCGCTCGTCTCTAATCAGAAACACCCTTAAAAAAATTATGTGGGCATGGCATGATGGTCACCCTGGTGATATGCTGGTGGAAGATGCGGAAAAGGAGGAGGACGACATAAAATAGTATAATTCCTGAAGCATATACCCATGTCTGGATCTGAAGGGGTGCATGGGAATAGACCCCTAAAAAAATAACCACTGGATTTGAGTTTATGTTCGATGCTATCATCTGGTGGTGTTGAAAAGTCTGGCCCAATCCAGCCCTTCTTCATTTTGATAAGTCAGCATGTCAGCATTCATAGTTGACAGGTGCCCCCGGCGGCACTAAAAACCATCTCTGACAAAACATTAGAGGCCAAAACCTCCAAGGCGTAGAGAGACAGTTCATGCCACGTGTCCAGCTTGGATACCTAACAGTTGTAAGACACAGAGAGGAATCATGGAGGACGCTGGTACAGTCGCCAAGGTAGTCCTTCATTATCTTTCAAAACTTTTCCCTCCTTGTCAGAGTACCTCGTGTATCAGGGCCTGGGTCTGAAAAAACTGTCCCAGACCTTTGACAGCGTTCCCCTGCCTCTGCCACATCTGGTTTGTGTGTCCCTCGCTTGTACTCGTTGGTTGTCTAATGGTCCAATGAACTGTCTGTGACCTCTGCCGTCAGCATTGTCAGATGGGAATTTTTTTTTTGTTATAATTCTTCAAAAAGAGCCTGAACTTAATATCTCCAAAAATTAACTCCTTCGGTTTCCTCCCTCTACTAACCTACCTATACCTGACTTTTACTAACCTACCTATATCTGACTGTTACTAACCTAACTTTCCTTTACCTGACTTTTCCTAACCTACCTATATCTGACTTTTACTAGCCTACCTATACCTGACTTTGGAATTTCATTTAAGTGATGCCACCATAACTCCCACTCGGCACACCTGCTGTCTTGGAGTCATATTTGACACACAACTTTCCTTTATTCAATGTGGAAAATCACTCACTCGCTCATGTCACCTGCACCTTAAAAACATCTCCAGAATTCGACTTTTTCTCACCTAAAAGGCAACATTTCAAGTGAAAGTAGTCCAGAAATATGGCAGTTTAGTATTGCGCTTGCATTCCAAGTAACAGAAAGCTAAGGAGATGGATAGCCCCATCATGAATAATTTGCTCATTGTCTAGGAGAACGACCACTGCTGCTGTCTACCTTGTGAACATTGTTGTCTTCAAGCTTGATTGACCCAGGGTCTGCAATCCTCTGCATCTGGAGGACATATTCCGTCCCAGGGTCCCACTGGGTCCCTGCTTCCACAATATTAACCCAGTGAAATACATCAGTGAGATGTACTGTCCCTGGCCACATTCACTTGTCCACGTGTTTGTGGTTAGGCGGTCCTTCCCACCAAGTGCACTGGGGAGGGCACAGGTAATGTTCTGGGACCCATGCTTGTGGAAGGCGGGGACAACACCGGGAGAAATAGTGGCGGCTGGGGACCGAGTATGGAGCCCTGGCCGTCGCCATGAGGTTGTGTAAAGCTTCCGCCTCCATGAGCCTAAAGGGCAGCATTTCAAGTTCAGGCAGTCCAGAAATGTGGCAGTTTAGTATTGCGGCCTGTGGGTGGGTGGCTTGGCTGCATACTTGCGCTTGCATTCCAAGGACTGGGGTAGGGACAACTGAACGCTGCAAAGGGACAAGAACGTGGACGGCGATGGTTGCAAGTCTGCAATGACAGGTGCAGGGCGGGAGGCATCCTCGCATGCGCAATGGACAGAAAGCAATGCAAAGGTGCAAAAACGCATCATAAACACTGTGTGAACATAGCCCAAGGTGCGGAGGATCATTTTTGTTTTTGTTTATTTATTTTGCCTTATATACAAGTCATTACCCTGGAAAAGATGTTCCTTGACATTTTTCCCAGAAAAATCCATTTTGGTTTTGTTTTTGTAAGTTTTATTGTGAGTCCGTAAAATTGGCGTAATACTCTGACAACATTGTTAACAGCAGTAACCTGGGAGTCAGAGATGCTTCCAGGGGTCTTCCCCATTCTGTTCCCATCGGTTTCGGCAATTTTTAGGCCCACTGCAGAGCTCTGAATGGGGGGTTGGCCGCCAGAAAAATGCTCAAGTTTCCCATAGAATTACATTGGGCTCGTTGCTCGGATCGAGCACTCGAGCATTCCAATTTGCTTGACTCGAGCAACGAGTACCCGAGCATTTTAGTGCTCGCTCATCACTAATTATCAGCAGTAGCTTTCATTGATTGTGGATCTGCTGCCAACTTCATCAATTCAGAACTGGTCCTGAGCAGGGCCAAGTGCTGGGGCCCTGAGCAGGCGGGGGGGCCCACTCGCCGTCGGGCACCCCGCCGCGCTACGGGACTTGTAAGCGGAGAAGAGCAGTGCCAGCGCCCGCTCCCTCCCTCTTGCTCAGAGCCCTGGCACCCGGCGCAATACTTACCTCTCCCTGTGCCTCCGCAGCAGCTCCAGTCTCTTCCGCGTCCTCTGACTGTGACGTCTCAGGTCAGGGGGCACGGTGACGTCTTTCCACCGCGCTCTCTCCTGAGTCGTCACAGCGCAGGGCGGGAAGACGCCGGCGACACTGGAGTCCGGAGCAGTGGCAGCAGGTGAGAAGTGAGGTATTTGATTTTTTTTTTATTGTATGGGGGCATGGGGCATTATATGGTGGGGTGGGGGTGTGTGACATCCTGCATGGGGCATTATAAGCGAGGGAGTGTGCGACATCCTGCATGGGGCATTATAAGGGAGGGGGGTGTGACATCCTGCATGGGGCATTATAAGGGAGGGGGTGACATCCTGCATGGGGCATTATAAGGGAGGGGGGGTGTGACATCCTGCATGGGGCATTAGGGGCATTATAAGGGAGGGGGGGTGTGACATCCTGCATGGGGCATTATAAAGGAGGGGGTCTGTGTGACATCCTGCATGGGGCATTAAAAGGGAGGGGGGTGTGACATCCTACATGGGGCATTATATGGGGGGAACAGCCTGCATGGGGCATTATATGGGGGGAACACCCTGCATGGGGCATTATTTGGGGGGAACAGCCTGTGTGGGGCATTATGTGGAGGGAACAGCCTACGTGGGGCATTATGTGGGGGGAACAGCCTGTGTGGGGCATTATGTGGGGGGAACAGCCTGCATGAGGCATTATGTGGGGGGCACAGCCTGCATGGAGCATTATGTGGGGGCACAGCCTGCATGGAGCGTTATATGGGGGCCAGTATTCTGTATGGAGCATTATATAGGGGCCAGTATTCTGTATGGAGCACTTTATGGGGGCCAGTATACTGCGTGGAGCGATTCGCCGGATTCTGAACTATTGTAGAATTTACAATAGATATCGCTCATGTAATGTAAGAAGTGAAATCTTTGCATTGTACTGTATATATATTTCTCTGCGGTATCTGTGCATCATGAACCGTGGTATGTGTTAAAGAGGCCCACTGAGACTCTTTCACCCAGGGCCCATAAAAACCTGGAGCCGGCCCTGGTCCTGAGATTAGGATTAGGCCGCGGCCTCACTATCAGTATTTGGCCATGGCCCCAATATCATTATTTAGTCAATATTCGGTCATTATTTTTTCTCAGGAGTGAGAGCCAAAACCAGGCGTGGGTGATAAATGCAGAATTGGTGACTTGTTTCTATTCTACCTTTTCTCTGATTGTTCCTCACCTGGTTTTGGCTCCCCCTCCTGAGAAAAAATACTGACTAATGAGAGTGGGGTCGTGGCCTTAAAGGGGGAACACTTCACTATGAGTTCACCTCCTGTTAGGTTTTGAATAATTTGGTTGCTGGGTTGATATTGGGGTTTCCATGGCTTAATTTGAATTTTATTGCATGAAATAAGTATTTGATCACCTACCAGCCAGCAAGATTTATGTCTCTCACAGACCTGTTAGTTTTTCTTTAAGAAGCCCTCCTCCTCCAGGATACAGTCCACAGTTCAGACCCCTTATTCACACACTGAGGTCAACTTTGACACATGGTAAGGTTTTTAATATTAGACAGAGTAGGACTATCCTGAATGGGTTCACATTGCCGTCGTGGGATAGAATTTATGCTATTTTTGATCAAAAACAGTGTTACTAAGAACTCTACTTTATTTAAATGCACTTTTGCTTTTTATTTATTTATTTATTTACAGCAGGGTTTATGTTCATTTTGCTTCTTGTAAGTTTTTTTCTGATTTATGATTTTTCTGATTTATGGCCATTGTGAACATGGGTTTATGTACTGCATGTATACCAACTTAAACCCAGCTAAACAACTTACACTAAGCTAAAATTCTGGTGTTTTCTGTACATGCTAGAAAAATTATAGAAGTCTGTGGAGTAGAAGAAAACAAATTATATATTATCTCTGAACCTGAATGTACGTATTCCTCATTAAAGGATGGGACATATTTACAAAAAACATTCCTGTCGCCTCCTATTCCTAAGATCAGCAGTAGGTACCAAGCCTAAACGTGTACTATGTTATCACATTACTACACATCATGTTCCGTTAAATGAACACTTTTATCTTCACCTTTCAATAAAGTATAAACTAGAAGGTAAGATGGGGAATATACAGTGGGTGAAATAAGTATTTGATCCCTTGCTGTTTTTGTAAGTTTGCCCACTGACAAAGACATGAACAGTCTATAATTTTAAGGGTAGGTTAATTTTAACATTGAGAGATAGAATATCCCAAAAAAATCAAGAAAATCACGTTGTATAAATTAGATACTTTTTTTTGCATTTTGTAGTTAGAAATAAGTATTTGATCCCCTACAAACCATTATGAATTCTGGATCCTACAGACCAGAACTACGCTCGTGGTGCCGGCAAATGACGTCAGCGCATGCACGGTGAGAACTTTTCCACACTCGAGCTGACGTCAATGAGGTGAACGGAGTTCATATGACATGAACTCAACTCATCTTGATGCCGTCACAGCGAGTCACTGAGAAGCGCAAGCATGTGTCTCTGCAAGATGGCAGGCTGAATGGTCGCGTCAAGCTACTATGTAGCCTGCCATCTAGATGTAGCAGAGCTGGACCCATCGCAGGACACGTGGATTATGTTCTTCACGTCAGAAAGGTAAGGATGAGGTTGGTTTATTATTTTACTTTTATTACAGTTGACAATGAATTCTGAGGGATGGGTGTAATGGTAAGTAGGGATTCATTTAGAATATTAAAGGAGTCTGTGTGTATATTTCAAATAAAAAATGTTGTTCTCGGTGTGGGTGTTTTTTGTTCACATTTCACGCTCACTATGAGGTTAGTAATGGGGGCGTTTTATAGATGCCTCTCCATAACTAACCTGGGCTTGATGTCAGCTAATATTATAAGCTGACATCAACCCCAGCCCTATAACCCCACTTGCCAAAACCACAGGGCAATAAGCCGAGCGAGGCTAAGTGCCAGAATTGGTGCATACTATGGATGCGCCATTTCTGGGGCGACTGAGGGCTGGTGTTTCTTGCCTGGGAGGTGGCCAATATTCATGGCCCCTTCCTAGGCTATTAATATCAGCCCCCAGATGTCTGCCTAGACTTTGCTAGCTGTTAAAATAAGGGGACCCCACGTCAATTTTTTTTGAGGTCCCCCATTTTAGTAGCCAGTAAAGGCTAAGTATACAGCTGGGGGCTGATATTAGTAGCCTGGGACGCTCTGTGGGTATTACCTCCTTTCCAAGCTTCAAACATCTGCCCCAGCTGTCTGCTTAACCTCTGCTAGACAATAAAATTACGGGGGACCCCACGCCATTTTTTAAAATAAATTCTTTAATTTAACAATAAATGAAAAGTACAGTAACCAAATCAGTCACTGTACTAATTATATATGTGACCGACATCTTTCTATCTATTCTATGTGTGTATAGCTATTCTATCTATTCTAAATTGTTGGGTACTGCTATGTTTTAACTGTACGTGGCTAATGAATTTTCGGGTTTCAAGGAGATGGGTGCGTCAAAAATGGACGGCACACGCATGATCCGAGTGCTGTGCGATTTTTTTCATGCACCCATTGACTTGCATTGGCGAGTCTCGTCCACGATATGCAGCAATACGCAGCATGCTGCGATTTTTTTCTCAGTCTGATTTGAGCTGAGAAAAAAATTTGCAGATGAGAAGTCACTCATAGATTAACATTGGTCAGAGTGAAATCCGATTTTTTTGAGTATGAGCCCTTAGATTGGACATGTCTTTGCAAAAAATCAGACATGTGAACAGCCCCATAGACTATCATAGGTACAATCGCTATCCATGAAAACCACGGATATCACTCGTATGCGAAAAACTGATGTGTGAATGAGCCCTTATGCTACTATAAGCAGCTTTCCTTCATTTGCAGACACATTTACTTCTCTTATCTTCAGTTTGAGGCTCATTGATCCATACACCACTGGGCTTTTTATAAATATATAAACTGTATATAATTCACAAGTAGTTTCTGCAATCATGTAAACTTCCCAGTAATTTGACATTTAGGCTAAGAGCACTTCTAGGAGTGAGCTGTTCCCCTTTTCCCCCAGGAATGGTTGACATCAGTTCCCCTTTGTGAATAGTGGAAATCGCTGAGGTGCAGCCGAGGTGCCGCACTCCAGTATCTACTATTCTTGCTATCATACTCTTTAAGCTTCTCTGCTAATGGAGCTTCCTTATAGGATTACTGTTATAAACCTTCTCTTATACACAACTAATGAACTCTTTTATGTGCAAGGTTTTTATGACCAACTAGTTGTTACACTATCCAACTGCTTTACACAACAGCAAAAACACAATAATTCACAAGTTTTTAGCATTAGAAGGATAAAGCTCATTTTTACTTTGCCATCTGATCAGTTGTGTCCAGTTAACCTGGCACAGGCATTAATTGGCTGGCTGGAAACAAATTACATTTGTGAGCCGAAAAAGTTCTTTTAAGAACTGAAAAGTTCTTTTAAGAAATACCGTAAGCCATTTCTTAAAAAATAAATCATCATGTGCAAGAGTAAAATAGGGCAGTATATAAAGAGCGTGAGCACAATCTACGTCCTCATCATAAAATTACTACCTTGATGTTTCAGCCCCAAAAACCCAAATTGGATTTTCCTAAAAACCGTAAAAATGTAAAAATAAATAAATAAAAAACAAGGGGAAAAAACCCTCAAAGCTGCAGCTCTATTCACAGATGGAGGTGCAAAAAGTCCTCTCATAAAAGTAGCCAGGAAAATATCTTTCTGATAAAGTAAAACATATCTTTTGGAAGTTTTCTCTTTTCTTGGTTTTTTTTAAATTTACAATAAATAAATCAATATATAAAATTAAATGAATAAATGTCCTTAAAACAGTGTTAGGGCTCATGCAAATCGGTCTCAGCATGGACTGCTAATGCACATACTGGCCATGGATCACTCGACTCAAGCGTGACGGCTTTATGTATGTCTGTGAAGCTGTCACGCTCGGGTCGGCAGAGCCGCGGCCAGTTCATGCACTGCGGTCCGATCCCAGACTGATTTGCACAGATGAATGAGACATTAGTCTAAATATTTGATATCAACATTAAAAATTATTTATGTGAACACCACTAAGTTTCCTTAAAATACTTGTTCCTCTCTACGGCTGACCATTCACATTAGATGAATATTGGCCACAAGTGCCAATTTCTATTGTGTATGAGGACCTCCTGACTCTTCCCCAATAGCAAATGTCAAGGGCGATAAACATTAGACAGTTGGATTTAAACTGCATGTTCCTTTTGTTAGCATGAAATTAAAGGGGTGGTCCAAAACTAATATTTATTTTAATCCTAAATGTCTTTCTATTTAATGTAATAATGTTATCTCTTTTCTAATTTACTTTAGTTAAAAGTTCCCTACTGTTCCCTCTATAACTGCATCATTTATTTATTTTATCTACTTCCATTTTGATGACACTTTGTTTGAGAATCCCCAAAGCATGCTGGGATACTAAAACGTGACGCCATCATCGGGCAGAGGTTGCAGTCACTGATACAGCCTCTGCCCACTCCCTGAAAAGAGCGTCATTGGTGACATCCATTTCAGTGGCTGGGCTAGTCCTTGCTCTACTGAGCATGTGTCAGTTGTCAATTCCGACGTATGCTCAGTACGAGCTGCTTTGTCAAGTTATCCAGGACTACTTAATTATTTTACTAAGGGCCTAAGAACTAACAGGCATAGCTCCTAACCCTCTCGTATTCGTCGGGACTGTCCCCATTTGAGGGCTCAGTCCCAAATCCCGTCACGGCACAGCTGTTCTCCCAGATTCCAGGGCTAGGCACTGGTCTCAGATGTATCTGGTATTCACTTGTATTCGTGTCTACAAAGACGTGAATACAAATGAATATGCGAGCGCTGGCACTTCCGGGATGAGCTCTCTGCCCAACGTGCAGCATGATGATGTCATCGCATCACGCTAGGGAAGTTTGTCAGAGAGCACCGCAGAAGGCTGGAAGGAGCGTCAGCCAGGAGACGGTAAGTTTAGTTAGGCTTTGGTAGCTCTCAGTGTGGAGATGGGGCAGACTGAGAAGAAGTCTGTCTGTGGAGATGGGGCAGCCTAAGGGGCATGTCTTGCTGGGGAAATGGGGCAGCCTGAAGGGCAAGTCTGGCTGGGAAGATGGGACAGCATGAGTGGCAAGTCTGGCTGGGAAGATGGGGCAGCCTGAGGGGCAAGTCTGGCTGGGGAGATGGGGCAGTCTGAGGGGCAAGTCTGGCTGGGGAGATGGGGCAGCCTAAGGGGCTAGTCTGGCTGGGGAGATGGGGCAGCCTAAGGGGCAAGTCTGGCTGGGGAGATGGGGCAGCCTGAGGGGCAAGTCTGGCTGGGGAGATGGGACAGCCTGAGGGGCAAGTCTTCCTGGGGAGATGGGGCAGCCTGAGGGGCAAGTCTGGCTGGGAAGATGGGGCAGCCTGAGGGGCAAGTCTGGCTGGGGAGATGGGGCAGCCTGAAGGGCAAGTCTGGCTCGAGAGATGGGGCAGCCTGAGGGGCAAGTCTGGCTGGGAAGATGGGGCAGCCTGAGGGGCAAGTCTGGCTGGGCAGATGGGGCAGCCTGAAGGTCAAGTCTGGCTGGGAAGATGGGGCAGCCTGAGGGGCAAGTCTGGCTGGGGAGATGGGACAGCCTGAGGGGCAAGTCTGGCTGGGGAGATGGGGCAGCATGAGGGACAAGTCTGGCTAGAGAGATGGGGCAGAATGAGCAGAAGTCTGGCTGGGAAAATGGGGCAGCATGAGAGGCAAGTCTGGCTATGGAGATGAGGCAGCAGAAAAAGGGGACTCAATATGGAGTGAAATTATAGTGGGGGGTTAGCATGAAGGAAACAATGTGCAGGGCATTATTCATTAAGGATGAAGGTGTGGTGGGTATAACTCATAAGCGAGGGCAGTGGTGGTTGTAGTTTACCAAGGCATACAGTATGGTTGTTCTGTCTACTCTAGAGCAGTTAAGGGAATGTTCATAGAGTTATTCTAGTTGCGACCTGTAGCGGTCACCAGTTGTCTGTTTATGTTGTTTAGAAGCTGCACATCATCTAGTAATACTCTTATAGTCACAAGAGTCTGTCCCCTTTAAGAATAATGTGTGCAGAGGGACCGCCCCCCTCCTTCCTCAAGGAGAAAGAGTTCCTGTAATCAGTTATACTCTACAACTTTCCTCTTGTCAGATGATTCCAGTAAGAGCAAATACAGTTACATGTTTTGGTGTGAAATTACTGTAAAGTGAAGTGTATTGTGCTCTGAGATACACCATTCAGTTAATGCCTCTTGTACTGTACTCAGGTTGATGCATTCTGTATAGAATAGAGCCTGTGGCAGTGATCTACCCCGGTTACTCCAGTTTACTGTAATCTGTATTATCACTATGTTAGTGCTAGTTTCTTTAATGTACCCAGTACTGACTGTCATCATTCTGTATTGTGTTATAGTTTTTACCACACTATCAAGTTCATACCATTAAATCAAGATTACAGAGCGCTACAGTCTATTTAATTGAGTATGAATGAGGGTTAAGCTATACGCTAAATCCTCCACAGCATCATACGTTGAGGAAGGCAGAACAGTAAAAACGGACTCTATGTGGTTGAACAGACTTTACGGAACCACTAACGCCCACGCTGCTCCGCATACTTGCATTACAACAGCCGCCATACAGCCACAGAGAGCAAGAGCCCAGCTCCCCCCCAGAAAGCACGACGCTATTCCCGCCACGCGGAAGACGGCCGCATATAGACTCAGTTTACGGCCAAAGTATTCAGCAGTCTACCGCTAAGCGCGCCATGTCTCGAAGCGCTACATCCTTACTCAAAACAAGGTCACGAGCAGGCTCTAGCAAGTCATTAATAGCAGAGCTCGCTGCAGTCGCTCGCACCGAAGCCGAGGCGGCCAAAGCGAGATCCTCTTTCGTCGCACAAGAGATACAATTAAAGTTGAGACAAGCAGAGCAAGAAGCAGTGAGTGCTCGTCTGCGAGTGTCTCTGGAAAGACTTGCCACTGACAGAGAGGCAGCGGCCGCAATAGCCAAGGCAGAGTACTTGGAAGCAATGGAGTATCCTGATTATGAGAAATGTAGCAACGTTCTGGGACCTGATCTAGATCAGCAGGATCCAGTACAGCGCATCTCAGAGTATGTCAACCGACAACACGGAAGAGATGACAGCCCTCACGCATTACATCGACCAGCCTACGCCGAATACCAACGATCCAACCCCGAACTTCGCTACTACAAACGAGAAGACATCCAACACGGAGATGTCGACCACAGCCACAGTTCCCCCAAACAGAAGGTAAAGCCCCCGTCCCGCCTCAAAGAGACACCTTCCTCTCCAGAGAGGTATCATGCAGACTATCCGAAGACAGAACCGTCCGACAGGTATGGTGATACACCACACTCTAGACGTGACTATAACACACCAGCTCGTATCAGCAAAAACCAAGCCACCATGGACTTTGTAAAGCTCCTTGCTCGCCGGGAGCTGATCACACAGGGACTTGTAAAGTTCACTGATCGAGCTGAGAACTATAGGTCATGGTGAGCCTCATTCCAGAATGCCATCAGAGGTTTGGACCTTTCTTACAGCGAGGAGTTAGACCTCCTAGTAAAGTGGCTTGGAAGCGATTCCGCTGAACACGCCAAAAGGATCAGAGACATTAATATAAAGTATCCACACACAGGTCTACGCAAGGTGTGGGAAAGACTTGATGAGTGTTATGGGTCAATAGAAGCAATAAAAAATGCTTTATATAAGAGAATTGATGATCTTCCCAAAATAGTGTCTAAGGGTTACCAAAAGCTCAGGGAACTAAGCGATTTGTTAGTGGAGCTACATGTGGCTCAGGAGGAAGGAGATTTACCTGGATTGACATTCCTGGACACCACCAGGGGTGTCAGTCCGATTGTTCAAAAACTTCCTGACATCCTACGAGATAAGTGGGTCACATATGGTTCGCGTTATAAACAGACTCATAACGTACCGTTTCCCCCTTTTACAGTGTTTGTAGATTTTGTCGCCCAACAAGCTAAAATCAGAAATGACCCTAGCTTCGACTTCACTTTGTCATGTCCCACTGCGCCCTGGTGTCAAAGCTAGTAGAACACCAGTGGCAGTCCACAAAACTAATATTATTTCCACAGGTCCTCCTCACAAGGCGAATAGGTCCCCTCCAGAAGAGAATAAACCTCAAGACGTCAGTAAGCAGTGTCCTCAACACTGGAAACCACATCCTCTCCCAAAATGCAGAGCCTTCAGGGAGAAGTCTTTAGAGGATCGCAAAGAGTTCCTCAAAGAAAATAACATCTGCTTCAAATGTTGTGCCACAACCTCTCACCTTGCCAGGAACTGTGAAGCTAGCGTGAAATGTGCAGAATGCAGCAGCACGGACCACAATACAGCCTTGCACCCTCGAGTGTTGTCGCAGCCAGAGGAGCATGATGGAAGATTGAAGAACACTGACGAAGGCACCCCCGAGGTCACCTCTAAATGTACAGAGATCTGCGGAGGGATCGTGGGAGGAAGATCCTGTTCAAAAATCTGCCTTGTCCGAATCTACCCAGCAGGCCACAGGGACAAAGCGATCAAGATATACGCGATCCTGGATGACCAAACAGGTCTCTAGCCAAGTCCATCTTCTTTGACAACTTCAGCGTTGTAGGCCCCTTTTCTCCCTACGCCCTGAAGACATGTTCAGGTACCGTTGAAACGGCGGGGAGGAAAGCTACCGGATACAAAGTCTAGTCCAAAGATGGTCAGACCTGCCTATCGCTACCGACCATCCTGGAGTGCAACCAAACTCCCGACAACAGGTCTGAGATACATCACCCTTATCTGAAGCGTATAGCTCACCTGATACCTGAGTTGGTCCCAGAAGCTCCAATAGCTTTACTCCTGGGGAGAGATATACTAAGAGTCCACAAGTCTAGAGAGTCTATCAATGGCTTCCAGAATGCTCCGTACACACAGAGGCTTGACCTTGGTTGGATCATAATAGGAGACGTCTGTCTAGGAGGAGCACACAAGCCGACCTCAGTCAACAGTATGCTCACCAGCGCGCTAGAAAATGGACGTCCATCTTTCTTGAAACCATGTCCAAATAGTCTGCTGGTAAAGGAGTTACCGAGCAGCACTCACCTGCCTTGCCCTTCCTCATCTCCTTCCATTGAAGACCACGCCTGTGAAGGTGAACAAGACCACATAGGATGTGCAGTTTTCCGCAGGACAAAGGAAGACAACAAGACAACAATGTCCATAGAAGACAGGATGTTCTTGGACATCATGGATCGAGAGATAGTCAAAGACAAGTCAAACAGTTGGGTCGCACCTCTACCATTCTGACCCCGGAGAAGACGTCTACCCAACAACAGGGAACTGGTCTACAGTCGATTCATCTCCCTCGGACACAAGCTTTGGAAGTCGCCTAAGACGAAGGAACATTTCTTTACCTTCATGGGGAAGATATTCCAGAACAGCCACACAGAGATTGCACCTGCACTTCAGCATTCAGAGGAGTGTTGGTACTTACCTATCTTCGGAGTGTACCATCCTAAGAAGCCAGGTCAGATAAGAGTGATATTCGACTCAAGCGCCAAATGTGAAGACGTCTCGTTGAACGATGTCCTACCGTCAGGCCCAGACCTCAACAACAAGCTCCTAGAGGTGCTACTCTGTTTCCGCAGAGATATGGTGGCATTTATGGCTGACATACAACAGATGTTCCACTGTTTCCTCGTCAAGGAGGAACACAGAAACTACTTGAGGTTCTTCTGGTACCGCAATAACGACCCCGACAAGACATCACCGAGTACCCGATGAGGGTCCACATCTTCGGGAACAGTCCCTCCCCAGCAGTCGCTATCTACGGACTCTGAAATTCTGCAAAAGCGGGCGAAAAAGGTACAGATCAGATGTCAGATCCTTTGTAGAAAAGGACTTCTACGTTGACGACTGTCTTAAGTCCACACCAACAAACGAGGTTGCAATCAGCCTCCTGAAGAGGGCTCAAGAAATGCTTGCTCTGTCTAACCTGAGGCTACATAAGATCACCTCCAACAGCAGAGAATTGATGGAAGCCTTTCCTTCTCAAGACTATTCCAGTGATCAGAAGGACTTAGACCTAAGCATCGACTCCCCTCCCATACAGCAGAGCCTAGGATTGCTTTGGGATTTGAAGACGGATGCCTTCACCTTTCAGATCAACAAAGATGAGAAACCCTTTACGTGCAGAGGAGTTCTTTCCTTTGTGAATAGCCTGTACGACCCCTTGGGGTTTGTAACTCCAGTAACCATCCAAGGCAAAATGATGCTGAGAGACTTCACCCAAGGGAAATTTGATTGGGAAGATCCACTCCCAGCAGAAAAGGCAGACTTGTGGACAGAGTGGAGGAAGTCTCTTGAAGCCTTGACCGACCTTCATGTGAAACGGCCCTATGCTCTCGTGCCATCCACAGAAGTCAAGACTCAAAGACTTTGTATCTTCTGTGACGTTTCAGACAAAGCGATCGCAGCAGGTCTCAAGACCACAGACGTGAACGAACAAAGCCATATCGGGTTTGTCATGAGTCGGACAAAGTTAGCGCCACTCCGTGAACACACGATACCCAGAATGGAACTCTGTGCTGCCGTCCTTGCAGTTGATTTGACTGAACTTATCTCGTATGGGTTGAATCTGCAGATCAAAAATGCCGAATTCTACGCGGTTTAGGCTGTACGTGCGTCCTCATTTGATGATGTAAGGAAGGGTCATGGTCGTAATTGGTGTTTCATATGGTAATGATCGGTGTGTGCATGTTTAGTGTGGATCCTGGGGCACTCCTACGTGTTCTAGGGTGCATTACGGGCGGACGCTCGTCGAGATGGTCGACAGCTCGAGCAGAATAGATCCAAGGCGTTGGTCAAGTGGATCGGTATTCATGGCATGACATCGGGGAGGGTCCTCCTGGAGGTGTCATGCTATAGCAGAATCGACCGTCCACCGGATATCCTCATGTTGCATGTCGGAGGAAACGACGTTGGCGTACGTTCATCTCTGTAGTTAATCCGGGAGATTAAATTTGACATTTTAAGGTTGTGGTCAGAATATCCCGGAATCATCATAGTATGGTCGGACATAGTGGCTCGGTCCACATGGATGTACACAAGGTCCGTAGATCGAGTCAACAAGACGCGGATGAAAATGAATAAGGTTGTGGCCCGTTTTGTGTCCAGGAACGGTGGCATCATTGTAAGGCATAGGGAGTTGGAAACGCCGTCGGAGGAACATATGAGGCCGGATAGGGTCCACCTCAACACCATTGGTACAGATTTGTGGATGTTAGGTTTAAGGGATGGCATCAAGCAAGCAATGCGGTGGTGGCGGGACCGGGCCGCGTAAGGTGTCATGGTCCCGGTCTATGTCGGGGTGATAGGTCTGGGATAGAGGCGGGGTCAAGTGGTAATGGCCTTTGGTGGAACTATCAAGGCATGGTAGCTTTGGTGATAGGCCAGGGTAATTGCGGGCGTAGGTCCTGCAAAGTTAGGGGCTATTAATTAGGTGTGATTAATGCCTCATTCCCTTTGCTGGTGCTGTGCGGCCAGGGAATTAATCAGGAAGGTGGTGATATGCCTCTGGACCAGACTTATCAGTGGGTTAATGTGATTCTTCTGTTATTCATGCTATTTAATGTTTATAATGTTTACATTGTTTTGATGTTTTGGGGCAGGAGGTTGTTGGGCGCCCCAAGGGGTACAATTTAATAAGAGGCTGCTGTGGCCATTTTTTACATCAAGTCACAAGCAGTCATGTCGTTATTTAAGGTACTAAAGGAAGTGCAAGAATTTAAGGTCAAATTAGGAATGATCTTATGCCTCCTTAACTTGTCAAGGTAAGATACTGCTGAGACAGTTGACCACTGAGAACACGGATTGGAACACTCCACTACTGTCCCAGAAACCACAAAGGGGGGTGACATGGAAAACGTCTCTGAAGATCTTAGAACATCCCATCTCATTCCTATCTTGTTCTGCGTTAAAGTCCATTTCAGCCGCCACTAGAAGAGAAGTCCACATTTTCCCTGACGCACCTACAAAGGCTATTGCTGCAGTAGGCTACTTGAAGACCTCAGAAGCCAACAACAGAGTACATTGCGGATTTGTCCTGGACAAGGCCAAACTAGCCTCAAGGCCTGCTCACACTGCACCAAGACTTGGTCTTTTTTTTTCTGCTGTACTAGTGGTGGAGGTTGCCCCTGAACAGTGGCACCACATCTCCACTGACCTGTATCCAATTTAGCAAGGAACAGGACTCATGGCTGCACCTAGCCTTTGTGACAACACCTGGCTGTTGTCTCCAAGCTTTGCACATGAGAATCCTTGTTCTGTTGATACTGGCAGCACATTTGAACTTGCGGAACCAGTCGCTGATGGAGAAATCAGACAAACCATCTCTACACACTGCATATCTATGACACCAAAGTTAAAGCTGAGGCCTTATCACTCTAGACGTTTCTCGAGCTGGTCATCGGTTGTGCAGGTTGGTATTCGCCTGACTTATACTGCCAAGTGCTTCATGAGAGACAGCATCACATGAAGGACATTACTACTAGACACAGCTTACGGCGGGGAGTATTCCGCCATATGCCTCCAGCTGTATTAGGAACTTTTACCAGTGTATTCTTGGGTTGATGGAAGTGTTTGTATGTTGCAGCTTCCCCAAACAGAAGATGGGTTTCTAATTGACTTGGATTATTCAACTGTTGTGGACTTCAGGCCACCAACCAGAAAACTGAGCTTACAACTGTCATAGTTATTGTTGCATGCCTTGTGTTTCTTGTTATCTTTCAGGTCGACGGTGACATCATCAGAAGACATCACATCAATATAATCATCGTGAAATCTATAGATTTCAGAAGGGGAGTGTCATGTCCCATGATCTGGGAATTTTACAGACTGTATTGCACTTCTTTCAGTTGTTATGTATTGCTGTTTGTTACTATGCAATAAGGTTTGCCTTCCTTATAAGTTTGTCCTCTCTCTCTCCCTGTCCCCCTCTGATGGAGCTGTGATGTAAGTAACCCCTCCCTTCTTCCTCATGTTCCTTCCTCATTCCACATCTTCAGCCATGTTAGAAGCTCATGTGCTTCCAGTCTGTATGTAAATTTTTTTTTTTTATCTGCTGTATGTTTGCACTTCAAGAAGATTTCTGCTTGAAAATAAATCTTCTTCTGAATCTTCAACAACGTGCTTCCTGCAGTCAAGTTAAACTATCTGAGGACATCGCTGCGTGTGAGTAAGGTTAAGAGACAGCCTAGAAACGGTGTCTCACAGCGCTCTATGATTGCAGCTTAGTCATGGAGTCAGAATAGTGAATATCTTTGGAACATACATAATAATGGTGTATAACAACAAAGTAACACAGAACATTAACCAGTAAACAATAAAACCAACAGCTGACTGCCAAACATATCCCAAGTAATGCATATGTCACCTCATGGTGTTTCCTCTACTACCACATCCATCTATACAATATAGCAGAACCAAATCAGGCCCAGAGATCCAGTCTTTATCTGCTGAATCATCTAGAGATAAAACGACCTATTTAAAGGGAACCTGTCACCAGAAAAAATGTTATTAACCTGCAGATATGGGGTTAATCTGCAGGTTAATAGCATTCTGCACCTGCCCAGCACTCGTATTTAGCCGAACACTGTGGGGAGAAAATTAACATTATTCTTCCCGGCAGCATTCGGTTGTAGTCACGGTGGCAGCACCGTTTCAGTCTCCGCGGTGGCTGTAACCATGCCCCTGGCACTGACTGACACACGCTCTGCATTGGGGCTGGCTGTCAGTCAGGTCTGGGACTCCAGCATTTCCTCCCAGTCCTCATCTTGAATGGAAGGTATTAGTATTTTCCATCTGTCCCTTACCGTTATAGGATTAGACTCAATACCTGTTGAAAGCGTATATAAATATAAGGTGGAAATGAGGCCTTACGATTTAAGGATTCCTATCAAAGGGAACGCTGATATTGATATTTCTGTGCCCTGGTGTATTGAGACCACTTTAGCATTTAAGAAGGAGTTATCCACTAGGGTTCACCCCCCTTAACATCTCCGTTTAGTCATGGAAGCACAATCCATCACTTTCAGCCATATGTCAAAAAGAAACAAATGTTTTACACATGCGGAAAATTATTTTGTCTTTATTAGTCTTGATATTGCAGAAGAAAATGTTCCAGTTTCTTTTGATGTGGGGGCACTGCTGTCATGCAATTCTTCCTCTTATAACAATATTACCTTTCATCTTACTACATAAAGAGCTTAATGTTGAGGTGAGAAAAACATCAGCTGATGTTGGAGTGGTGACCCTGTAGTTGCAGATGACGACGATGAAAGGAAACATTTTCCTATTGAATTTTTACATAGCTTAACCCTATCAGGCATGCCAAGTCATTGCCTTAGACTTAAGGTGGGCAGCATTATTATGTTGTTGAGAAATTTGAATACAAAACAAGGACTCTGCAATGGTACACGATTAGTTGTAACATCATTGAATAGAAATGTTCTTGAGGTAGAGATTTTAACAGGATCAGTTAAAGGTGATAAGGCATGCAGAAAGATTGCCACGCAATCTGTCCTGGGCAATTCACTTATTGATTTGGCGAACGTCTCTGTAATCTTCTAAATTTTATTTTTGTTTTCCGTAATGCAATTTACTAATTTATTAATTATGACAACTTTGTTGTTTATCGTGTAAAATGGCTGAAAGTAAATAGACATGGGTACATCAGTTTTCTTTTGCATTTACAAGATTTACATGCTCCTCGGCACATTTTCTGATTATAGTGTATTCCAGTCAACTCATTAGTTCTCCATTTAGTACAGATATCTGTGTCCCATCCACAGCGGTCTTCGGCATCTAACTTTCTGTCTTCAGGGCTTCTCTAGACACAAGGTTGAGTATAATAGGTTTTGCAGTCTTTAGGAATCCTCGAGTGTCAATTTCCAGAGGGATCTGTAAAATTAGATTTATCAGGTTAAGGGTAGGTTCACATGAGAGTATAAAAATCGTTTAGAATTTGATCCAGAAAAGTGGGATGTTTTGTTTCTCACTTCTCATTCGTGTGCAGTCCGTTTTTTATAGCAGCAGATATTAACCCCTTTACAACCCAAGGTGGTTTGCACGTTAATGACCAGGCCAATTTTTACAATTCTGACCACTGTCACTTTATGAGGTAATTACTATGGAACGCTTCAATGGATCCCCCTGATTCTGAGATTGTTTTTTCGTAACATATTGTACTTCATGACTGTGGTAAAATTTCTACGATATGACTTCCGTTTATTTGTGAAAAAAATGGAAATTTGGTGAAAAGTTTGAAAATTTTGCAATTTTCCAAATTTGAATTTTTATGCCCTTAAATCAGAGAGATATGTCACACAAAATAGTTAATAAATAACATTTCCCACATGTCTACTTTACATCAGCACAATTTTGGAACCAAAGTTTTTTTTTTATTGGGGAGCTATAAGGGTTAAAAGTTGACCAGTGATTTCTCATTTTTCCAACAAAATTTACAAAACCATTTTTTTAGGGACCACATCATATTTAAAGTCACTTTGAGGAGTCTTTATGACAGAAAATACCCCAAAGTGACACCATTCTAAAAACTGCACCCCTCAAGAACTTTATTAACCCTTCAGGTGCTTCACAGGAATTTTTGGAATGTGGAAGAAAAAAATTAGCATTTAACTTTTTTCACAAAAATGTCACTTTAGACCCAATTTTTTTTATTTTCGCAGGGTTAACAGGAAAAAATGGACCCCAAAATTTGTTGTGCAATTTCTCCTGAGTAAGCAGATACCCCATATGTGAGGAAAAAACACTGTTTGGGTGCACGGCAGGGTTCGGAAGGGAAGGAGCGCCATTTGACTTTTTGAATGTAAAATTTGCTTGAATAATTAGCGGACGCCATGTTGCATTTGGGGAGCCCCTGATGTGCCTAAACAGTGGAAACCCCCCACAAGTGACACCATTTTGGAAACTAGACCCCTCAGGGAACTTATCTAGATGTGTGGTGAGCACATTGAACCCCCAGGTGCTTCACAGAAGTTTATAACATTGAGCCGTAAAAATACAATTTTCACATTTTTACAACAAAAATGTTTTTCAGCCCCCACGTTTGCATTTTCATAAGGGTAACAGGAAAAATTGCACCATGAAGTTTGTTGTGCAATTTCTCCTGAGTAAGCAGATACCCCATATGTGGAGGAAAACCACTGTTTGGGCGCGCGGCAGGGTTCGGAAGCGAAGGAGCGCCATTTGACTTTTTGAATGTAAAATTTGCTTGAATAATTAGCAGACGCCATGTTGCATTTGGGGAGCCCCTGATGTGCCTAAACAGTGGAAACCCCCCACAAGTGACACCATTTTGGAAACTAGACCCCTCAGGGAACTTATCTAGATGTGTGGTGAGCACCTTGAACCCCCAAGTCCTTTACAGAAGTTTATAACATTGAGCCGTGAAAATAAAAAAATCTAACTTTTTCCCCAAAAATGATGTTTTAGCCCCAATTTTTTTATTTTCACAAGGATAAGAGGAGAAAATGGACCCCAAAAACTTTTGTGCAATTTCTCCTGAGTACACCAATACCCCATATGTGGGGAAAATACAGTGTTTGGGCGCACGGCAGAGTTCAGAAGGGAAGGAGCACTGTGTGACTTTTTGAACACAAAATCGGCTGGAATCGAGAGCGGACGCCATGTCGCGTTTGGAGAGCCCCTAATGTGCCTAAATAGTTGAACCCCGCCACAAGTGACCCGATTTTGGAAACTACACCCCTCAAGGATTTTATCAAGGGGTATAGTGAACATTTTGAACCCAGAGGTACGACACAGAATTTGATGACATTAGGTCATCATATTGAATAAGTTGTCATTAGTCTTGAGCGCAAGTGCTCGCTACTTGAGTTTGCATCGGGTACTCAGGTATGCACCATGTATCACGGGTGCTCAAGTGAAATGCTCGAGTCCCCGCCCGCATGTTTCACGGTTATTAGACACCCCAAAAAAAACATGCGGGGATCGCTCGTGCATGGCAGCCAATCCCCGCGAGTTTTTTTGGGCCGCGAAGCATATGGGGCGGAGACTCGAGCACCCGCGATACTCAATGCATACCCGAGCAACCGATGCAAACTCAAGTAGTGAGCACTTGTGTTCAACACTAGTTGCCATATCGTCATCTTTTTTTTTTTTTTTCCTTTTGAAAAAAAAAAACAAGCCCAACCCTGACCCCAACCCTAACATTAGCACAACCCTAACCCCATCCCCAGCCCTAGCGTTTATTTTTTACGCCGTTCCTAGTGCGGTATAAGTGATTAGACTACCTTATTCTTCGGATCGGTGCGACTACAGAGATACCAGAATGATATCGGGTTTTTATGATTGGCAGCTGTCACACACTAAAAGACATATTTTGTAAACTCTAGTTTTTGCATCGCCATATTTTGAGAGCTATAATTTTTCCATATTTTGGCCGACAGAGTCATGTGACAGCTTGTTTTTTGCGGGATGAGTTGAAGTTTTTATTGGTGCCATTTTCAGGCACGTGACATTTTTTGATCGCTTTCTATTCCAGCTTTTGGGAGGCAGAATAAACAAAAACCAACAATTCAGGAATTGTTTTTTTTTACATTTTTTTATTCTACTCCGCGTGTGGTAAAATTGATAAGGTAGCTTTATTCTTCGGGTCAGTACGTTTACAGCGGTAACACATTTATATCGTTTTTCTATGTTTTGGCGCTTTTACACAATAAAAGCAATTTTATAGAAAAAAAAATTTTTTTGCATCGCTTTATTCTGAGAACTATAACTTTTTGATTTTTCGGATGATGGAGCTGTATTGTGACTTGTTTTTTGCGGGACAAGATGACGTTTTCAGTGTTACCATTTTTTTTTATATGCGTCTTTTTGATCGCGTGTTATTCCATTTTTTGTGTGGCGGTATGATGATAAAGCATTGTTTTTTGCTTCGTTTTTTTTTTTTTTTACCGTGGTCACTGAAGGGGTTAACTAGTGGAACAGTTTTATAGGTCAGGTCGTTCCGGACGCGGAGATACCAAATATGGGTACTTTTATTGTTTTTTTTATTTTTTTTCCATAATAATATTTATTGATGGGTACATTATATTTTTATTTTTGGTGGATTTTTTTTTTTTT
Source organism: Phyllobates terribilis (assembly GCF_046119375.1). Classification (NCBI taxonomy): domain Eukaryota; kingdom Metazoa; phylum Chordata; class Amphibia; order Anura; family Dendrobatidae; genus Phyllobates; species Phyllobates terribilis. The sequence goes on along the minus strand of NW_027362761.1, from coordinate 976,369,953 downwards.
TTTTTTTTCTATATTTTTACAATTTTTTTTAAAACATTTTTTTCACTTTCTGAGAGTTTTTTTTACTTTTTTACTTTGTCCCACTCTGGGATCGCCTGCATAGCACAGGGATGGAACACCATCCCTGTGCCATGCAGGCAGTCAGCGCTGCACAGTGAGAAGATTGTTTGGTCATGCACTGCGCATGACCAAAAAATCTTCCTGCTGTCTGGTGACCCGGATGTTGTCATGATGACATCGGGTCGTCATGGCAACACCCGGGAAGCCGCGGCAGACAGCGCTGGAGGCCGGAAGAGGAGGTGAGTATTGCGATCACCTCCCCTTAGCCTCCGCAATGCTGCGATCGACTTCGATCGCAGCATTGCGGGGGTTAATGTGCTGGGAGCAGTGCGGGACCGCTCCCTGCACATAGTACCGGGTGTCAGCTGTGACAATCAGCTGACACCCGGCGGCGATCGCGCCCGCACAGCCTGTGTGCGCGCGCGATCGCGATGACGTACTAATACGGGTCAGGCTCTTAAGTCCCAGGGCACAGACGCGTATTAGTACATCATGGGCTTTAAAGGGGTTAATCGTTTACAAGACCATTTACAGTTTCCTATGTTAAAGAATGGTAATGTATCCACATTGGCTCCCAGGTATACATGCATCCTTTGTAGGGTTTAATGTGGCGCCCCTGCGGGTTCAGTCGCCACAGAGGTACTGCATCCGTGGTGCCTCACTCACTGGTAAGGAAAGAGTACAGCCTGGGACCCCAACACCTGCATCCAACACTACACTGCTCCAGGCCGGCTGGAAGGGCAAGATGCACTGTGTTCTGCTGAGCCCTGTCCCTGGCTGGAGTGGGGGGAACCAAGTAGTGGGTGTGGGTGGAGGAAGGAGTTTAGGGGAGCATTTGTTAGGAGTATAAATAGGGGATCCATCTTAGTTAGAGGCAGTGTGTAAAGTAGTGAGTCTGAGAGAGAGGTGTCTGTGTCCAGTAAGAGGAGCAGGTGCTCTGCAGGAGCTCTGCTCCAGAGTGGGCCTGGTAAATGAGGCCCAGCGGAGGAGAGAAGAGGAGGGGAGCAGAGGAGGAAGGCTCCGGTAACTAAAGGGGTCCCAGGGGTACGGAAGGAGCAGGAAGCCACCCGTACGCTCTAATCTGTCAAGTGTCAGAGGGACCAGGCCGCAAGAAGGGAACCAGTCCCTAGGCTTGTCGTGTCGCTTCAAGCCTCGGCTAGGAAACCGGAGGCTTCTGACTTTTATGGTGCAGTTGCCATACTCGCATCCGGGTAGCCAAGAAAGGTAGCCGTGTAGGATCAGGGAACTCCAAGTGACCCTGAGGGATCCGAGGACTTGGGACTCAGTTTGTGAGGCGCAGGGCAGGAGGGAGAGACGCAGCGCGAAAAGTCGGCTGAGGAAAGGAACATATAGAAAGGGGGTCTCGATAAGTACTCTCGAATTGCCGGAGGGACTTCTGAACCCCTGCTTGGTGAACGCAGCGCGACGCGGGAAGCGGTAACCTGTACAGTGTACCTGAGGAATCTAAAAAGAACTGTGAGTAAAATTGGACGACTGCACTCCACTGTCTCTGTCGGTTATTGCTGCTGTGTAGTGTTGAGCGAGCACTAAAATGCTCGGGTGCTCGAAGCTCGGGCCGAGCTCGCCGTGATACTCGGGTGCTCGACCCGAGCAACGAGCCCAATGTTAGTCTATGGGAGACCTGAGCATTTTTGCGGCGGCACCCCCGGCAGTCTGTTGAAAGCCTAAAAAGTGCCCAAAACGATAGTGACAGTGCTCAAATGACATGGGGACAGCATGGGCATCGCCCCAGGAAGCATTTCTGACCCCCAGGTCACTGCTGTCAACAACGTGGTCAGAGGTTTGAGGCTGCCTGCCCACGTTGCGGATTCCAAGCGTTTTTGATGCGGAATTTCCGCAGCCGAAACGCTTGTAAAACGCTTGGTAATCCGCACCCCATGGTCCCCAATGGGATTCCGCAAGTTCTATGCACATGCTGCGGATTTTTCCGCAGCGTTTATGCTGCGTTCAAAAATCCGCAACATGTCAATTAATTTTGCGTTTCTGCAAGCGGAATTGCCTTTGTCCAATGCAAAAAAATCGCAAGGCAATTCCACATGTGGAAAACGCGCGATAAACGCGAGAAAAACGCGCGATAAACGCGTGTGGAATTCCGCATGCGTTTTTCCGGGAGAGGACTTGCAGAAATGAAGCAGAAATTTTCTGCTTCATTTCTGCAACGTGGGCACATAGCCTGAAGCCACTTTTACGGGCTCACAATAAAACGTTCAAAAACGAAACTGAAACTGTTTTCCTGTGACTTTCCAGGGTAAAGACTTGTGTATAAGGTAAAATAAATAACCAAAAACAAAAATACCTCATACACCCGCGGCTCTGCTCCATAAACGCGCGGCTTCGCTCCGTACACCTCGTACACGCGGCTCTGCTCTGCACACTCGTACACGCGCGGCTCGGCTCCGTACACCTCATACACGCGCGGCTCCGCTCCGTACACCTCATACACGCGCGGATCAGCTCTTCTCCGTACATCTCGTACACGCGCGGCTCCGCTCCGTACACCTCGTACACACGCTGCTCCGCTCCGTACACCTCGTACACGCGAAGCTCCGCTCCGTACACCTCGTACACACGCTGCTCCGCTCCGTACACCACGAACACGCGCGGCTCCTCTCCGCACACCTCGTACACGCGTGGTTCCGCTCCTCGTACCTCGTACACGCGCGTCTCCGCTCCGTACACCTCGTACACGCTCGGCTCCGCTCCATACACCTCGTATATGTGCGTCTCCGTTCCGTACACCTCGTACACGTGCAGCTCCGCTCCTTACACCTCGTATATGCGCGGCTCCGCTCTGCTCCGTACACCTCGTACACACGCTGCTCTGCTCCGTACACCTCGTACACGCGTGGATCCACTCCGTACACCACAAACACGCCTGGCTCCGCTCACCTCGTAAACGCGTGGCTCCACTCCGCACACCTCGTACACGCGTGGCTCCACTCCGTACACCTCGTACACGCTCGGCTCCGCTCCATACACCTCGTACACGCGCGTCTCCGCTCCATACACCTCGTACACGCAGCTCCGCTCCGCACACTCGTACACATGCGGCTCCGCTCCGTACACATCGTACACGCGCGGCTCCGCTCCGTACACCTCGTACACACGCGGCTCCGCACACCTCGTACACGCGCGGATCCGCTCCGTACATCTCGTACACGCGCGGCTCAACTTATTTAGCTCTGTATGGCGGTATTATCTGGGCGGTGTGTTATTTAGCTCTGTATGGCGATATTATCTGGGCAGTGTGTTATTTAGCACTGTATGGCGGTATTATCTGGGCGGTGTGTTATTTAGCACTGTATGGCGGTATTATCCGGGCGGTGTGTTATTTAGCTCTGTATGGCGGTATTATCCGGGCGGTGTGTTATTTAGCACTGTATGGCGGTATTATCCGGGCGGTGTGTTATTTAGCATTGTATGGCGGTATTATCTGGGCGGTGTGTTATTTAGCTCTGTATGGCGGTATTATCCGAACGGTGTGTTATTTAGCTCTGTATGGCGGTATTATCCGGGCGGTGTGTTATTTAGCTCTGTATGGCGGTATTATCCGGGCAGTGTGTTATTTAGCTCTGTATGGCGGTATTATCCGGGGCGTGTGTTATTTAGCTCTGTATGCCGGTATTATCCGGGCGGTGTGTTATTTAGCTCTGTATGGCAGTAATATCTGGGCGGTGTGTTATTTAGCACTGTATGGTGGTATTATCTGGGTGGTGTGTTATTTAGCTCTGTATGGCGGTATTATCTGGACGGTGTGTTATTTAGCTTTGTATGGCAGTATTATCTGGGCGGTATGTTATTTAGCTCTGTATGGCGGTATTATCTAGGTGGTGTGTTATTTAGCACTGTATGGCGGTATTATCTGGGCGGTGTGTTATTTAGCTCTCTATGGTGGTATTATCTAGGCGGTGTGTTATTTAGCACTGTATGGCGGTATTATCTGGGCCGTGTGTTGGGGTACTCTGCCTCCCTCCCCCTATGTGCTGCTGGCCTCACTCTGCGTGTCCTCCTGCCCCGTTGGGTCAGTTACTAGATCATCCACCACATCCTCCTCTTCCACTTGCGCACCACGATCATCCTCCTCACTTCGTGGCAATTGTGTCTCGTCATCGTCCACCTCTTGTGACAAATTGCCAGCGTCACCTTCCTGTGGCCGGGGCTGTTCAAATATTTGGCCATGGGATCTCCTCTTCCACCACTTCAAGCGGAGCAGGCGAGGGGCCCAAATATGGAAATGGACCAGTGAACAGCTCTTCAGATTGTCCAACTGTGGGATCAGTTGCTGTCTGACGACACTCGGCATGGTGGGAGAAAGGAGCATCAGGGTGAGGAGGAATATGCGGTCGAGACTCACAGCTACTAAGATTTGACCGTGTGGAAGACAGACCGGAGGTGGTGGTGCCCAGGTAACTGGAAGTATTATCTGCTATCCAATTAATAACCTGTTCACACTGATCAGTTCGCAATACTGGTGTTGTTCTGTGCTTCCCTAGTAATTCGGTCAAGAAGTGGGAGCGAGAAGATGTGGCTGTTGGTGGTGGCACATTTTCACCTTGGCCACGGCCCCGTCTTCGGCACGCACCATCACCAGAACGTCCAGTTCCACGTCCCTTGCCACGCGCCTTGCCCATTGTAAAGGAAGTAAAATAGCTTACACTCGCACTATCAATGGAAAAAGGGTAATATAAAGTAGATTAGAACCGTGGAAGAGGAAAACCACAGTTCTATTTCTCTGGCCTATACCCGACTATTTTAAACAATCTGAACAATCAGGGAGAAACTATTACTGTTTTTCTTTACGGAAAAAATACCAAAAGCTGAATAATAGAGATTTTTTTTACCGTAGAATGGCAAAACCACAGTTATTGTTTACTGGGGTATACCAGACAATTTTAAATAGATATATTTGCAGCTGAACAGTGAGCGACACACTCAAACTGTTTTTTTTTAGGCAAAAATGGCCCAAAAGTGGATAATACAGAGGTTTGAACCGTGGAACTGCAAAACCACACTTCTATTTCTCTGGCCTACACCAGACTATTTTCAACAATCAGGGACACACTATTATTTTTTTTTTTTACGGCAAAAAATGCCAAAAGCAGGATAATAGAGATTTGTTACCGTGGAACGGCAAAACCACAGTTCTATTTCTCGGGCCTACACCAGACTATTTTCAACAGATATATTTGTGTCTGAACAATCAGGAGACACTATTACTGTTTTTCTTTACGCAAAAAATGCCAAAAGCAGGATAATAGAGATTTTTCACCGTGGAAAGCCACAGTTATAATTTACTGGTGTATACCAGACTCTTTTAAACAGATATATTGGTGTCTGGATAATCAGCAGACACTATGACTGTTTTTCTTTACGGAAAAAATACCAATAGCTGGATAATAGAGATTTTTTACCGTGGAACTGCAAAACCACAGTTCTATTGCTCGGGCCTACACCAGACTATTTTAAACAGATATATTGGTATCTGAACAATCAGGAGACACTATTACTGTTTTTCTTTACGTAAAAAATACCAAAAGCTGGATAATAGAGATTTTTTTACCGTGGGACGGCAAAACCACAGTTATAATTTATTGGTGTATACCAGACTCTTTTGAACAGATATATTTGTGTCTGAACAATCAGGAGACACTATTACTGTTTTTATTTACGGCTAAAAATGCCAAAAGCAGGATAATACAGAGATTTGACCCGTGGAACTGCAAAACCACAGTTCTATTTCTCGGGCCTACATCAGACTATTTTCAACAGATATATTTGTGTCTGAACAATCAGGGGACACTATTACTGTTTTTCTTTACGGAAAAAATACCAAAAGCTGGATAATAGAGATTTTTTACTGTGGAACAGTAAAACCACAGTTATAATTTACTGGTGTACACCAGACTTTTTTAAACAGATATATTTGCGGCTGAACAGTGAGCGACACACTCAAAACTGTTTTTTTTCAGGTAAAATGGCCCAAAAATGGATAATACAGAGGTTTGAACCATGCAACTGCAAAACCACACTTCTATTTCTCTGGCCTACACCAGACTATTTTCAACAAATATATTTGTGTCTGAACAATCAGGGAGACACTATTACAGTTTTTTTTTACGGCAAAAAATGCCAAAAGCAGGATAATAGAGATTTTTTACCGTGGAACGGCAAAACCACAGTTATAATTTACTTGTGTATACCAGACTTTTTTAAATAGATATATTTGCCGCTGAACAGCGAGCGACACACTCAAACTGTTTTTTTTAAGGTAAAAATGGCCCAAAAGTGGATAATACAGAGGTTTGAACCGTAGAACTGCAAAATCACACTTCTGTTTCTCTGGCCTACACCAGACTCTTTTAAAAAAATATATTTGTGTCGAACTGTCACAGACACACTTTTTTTTTTTTTGGGGGGGGACACCAAAAGGTTAATAAGATGGGTATTTGTAGAGTGTGAAGGAGGAAAAAAAAAAGAGGATTTAGATGAAAAAAAAAGGATTTTTCCTGGCCCCCGAGACCTGGAGCTAAGTCCAGCAATTTCAGCAACAGGAGCAGCTCACAGGACTGTAATGCAGCGTTTGCTGGTATAACCACTGCGTCTCCTATATAGCCTGCCTGCCTGATATCTGGGATGGAGATTAGTCCTGAGAAGGACTGTTTGTTTGATATGGCAGCCTTTACAGACCCTACACTAACTATTTTGCAGTATATATCTCTCCCTAAATCAGCAGCGCTGTCCCTACACTGTCTGATCCCAGCCGTCTGTGTCCAAGATGGCGGCGCCCGGTTTTAAATACTCGAGGTGACGCTGTGCGGCCAGTCAATCAATGTAATGCCCACAACCAACATGGCTGCAGCATTACAGTGACTGGCTGGAAATCCCTGCATGTTCATTGGCTCTGTAAAGAGCGCCAAACATGCAGGGCGGAGACCCGAGCTCCCGCCCGAGTAACCCGAAAATGCTCGGTGCTCGCCGAACATCCCGAGTAGCATGATGCTCGGGCAAGTACCGAGCAGTGTCGAGCATGCTCGCTCAACACTACTGCTGCGCCATCATCCCTCCTACGTTACAACGCCCTGCATCCCATCTATCAACTCTGCCCCAGGGGCCCGCTCCACCTGTGGGGAGCAGAAACATCCCAGCTGCCATCCCATCACCCCCGGAGGTCTGAAGCAGCGCTGGTAACTATTACCAGAAACCACAGGTGGCGTCACGAGACAAACTGTTAACAACAACACTAAAACCCCTTTTAAAGAGTGACCCCAGGGTACGGGCCCGGGAGCCGACTGCCGTGACATCCCACCGAAGGTAAAGGCCCGGGTACCGAGTTCCCCCATATCCCCCCTGGGCGAGTCATTTAACACAGCCCTAGCTTACAGTACCTATGCTTGCCTAGCAAATCTTACTGACATTCCCATTATTCTCAAGCTGTTTCTCAGGAGCGCACTGCTCCCTTGCCTCTCATTTGCTAGGGGGAGGTGTGCTGCTGAAGATTAAAGGGAATCAGTCAGCAGGTTTTTGCTACCTCATCTGAGAGCAGCCTGATGTAGGCAAAGAGAAGCTGAATCCAATGATGGATCACCTTATTTATTGGGTGCAGCCATTCTGACACAATCAGAGTTTTTCCATTTAGCAATACAGATCTGAGGAAGCTAACCCCGCCCACACCAGGCTCTGTATGTACAATGTCCATAGACAGTAAGGTGCCTTTCACAGCAGGAGGCATTTCCGGATCAGGAGGCACACACTGCTGTGTCCCAGCAATGATAAGCTCTTGGTGCTAAAACAATCATTGGAAGTAAACAAAAACCACAGAGCTTGATAAGAGAGGCATTGCTGAAATCTGTGTTTTAAGCATTACCACATGCTGTCTCCAGTTTACATAGCAAAAACCTGCTGACAAATCCCTTTAACCAATCAGACTGGCAGCATAAATGTGCCACTGGCCAAAACTACGCACTCTCCTATTCTCCAAGCACAGGCAGCATTACTGCTATAGCATCGGCGGGGTAAGGCACGTACACCAGATTTAGCAATCTCTAAAATAGGTGAAGACGGCTGTAGATTCTCTCATCTGAGATAATCAGGTCGATTATGCAAATGATACTCTGATCAAACTTTTTTCAGACTTTGATCAGAGTGTCAACATAGTGTGATCAGATTCTCTCAGATGAGAGTATCGGAGCACACTGCCAGGAGAACATGGACAACAAAATTTCTCCATGTTCTCCATTGTGTGCATGTGTGGAAATTGGACTGTACTCAGATGTCATCCGAGTGCAGTCCGATGATTTCCATGCACTCATTGGAAAATATGGTGGTGTGAGCAAGCCCTAAAGCAATTTGCTTGTACTGTAGAGGTGGTCATTAACATAGGGAACAATCTATACATTACAGAATTAATAATCCCTAGAGGATTTTTAGGAGTGCATTTACACATTTACATTTTGGCAAACTGCAGTCTAGCTTTTTCCTTCCACACTTCCTACCACACTTTTTCCTTCCACTCAACTTTCCATTAATATGCTTGGATACAGCATTCTGTGAACAGCCCGCTTCTTTAGCAATGACCTATTGTGGCTTACCCTCCTTGTGGAGTGTGTCAATGACTGCCTTCTGGACATCTGTCAAGTCAGCAGTCTTCCCCATGATTGTGGAGCCTACTGAAACCGACTAAGGGACCTTTTTAAACGTGTTGGAAGCCTTTGCAGGTGTTTTTGTTAATTATTCTAATTTACTGAGATAATGACTTTTGTGTTTTCATTGGCTGTAAGCCATAATCATCAATATTAACAGAAATAAACACTTGAAATAGATCACTCTGTTTGTAATGACGCTATATAATATATGAGTTTCACATTTTGCATTGAAGAACTGAAATAAATTAACTTTTTGATGATATTCTAATTTTGTGAGAAGCACCTGTATATATACTTACTGGAGTGTCTTTACACGTTCGGAAAGAGAAGTTCTACAGTATCAGGGAGATGACTGATTTCATATTGATCATGGCAAATCTCATCCCTATGCAGTTCCTTGGTCCAGCTCCAAAGGGTAGAAAGGTGTAAGGGTCTTGTGTTTCCCTGTTCTCTTTACTAAATCTGTGCATGAAAAAGATATAACAAAAAACGAAAATGAATACTGCTTGACCAGCTTAACATTTCAACCAAAGTGTAAAGACCCTCAAACACATCAAAGTAAAGCAATCCGACCCCATTGATTGCTGCAGAATTGGCCGGCTACAGTGGCTTGTGAAAGTATTTTTCGAGGGTTTGCATCAGATCATGTAAAGTATATGCTTACAACTGTGAACATTTGGTTTACTTTTTTATTGTGAAGCAAGCAACAAATAGGACAAAATAACTGAAAACTTCAGTGAGCATAACTATTCACCACCTTTGAGTCCTTTGGAAGTGCATTGAGCTGTAGGGTGCATTGCTGCAAAAGGGAAAAAAAACAAAAAACCTCTTTAAATCTTCTTCCTTAGCGAGTGTGAACGAGCTGAGTGTGACCGGAGCGTAAGTGCAAATGGAAGTAAGTGTGTGACTTGTTTTTCAGTGAAGAGGTATTTGGGAATCCTGCAGAAAATACCTGTGTGAATTGCGGTGAGTTGCTGAATTGTGACCTGCTGAGTGCTTTTCTACCTGTTTAGTTTTATTGGGCTTTTTAAAACCTATTTTCTCACTAAAGTTTTACAGTTTCTTAGTTTACTACCTGTGTATTTAAGGGTTAACTACATTTCATTAAAATCCTGAGGTGTAGCTATACTCACAAGGGATTAATTAAGGGTGAGGGGTCATAATTAAGGGTTTATAAGGGGCAGCTGGTTGGGGCATCCAGTCCTTTGGAAGTGCATTGAGCTGTAGGGTGCATTGCTGCAAAAGGGAAAAAAAAAAAAACCTCTTTAAATTTTCTTCCTTAGCGAATGTGAACGAGTGCAAACGGAAGTAAGCGCGTGACTTGTTTTTCAGTGACTTTGGATTCAGGGAGTTTGGAAGGGAGGAATTTGGACTGAATTGCTGTCTGTATTTTATTAATTCTTTACATTTCTTTTTACTTAACATTTCTGGCTAGTGCAATCCCGATTAGGAAATGAGTTCCATTATTGGTAATGCTATCCAGTGTACATCTTGCCACATGTATGCAATCCTTGAACAGCCGGGCGGGGTTGCATACTGCTGCGCGAGATGTGTGCATGTTGTGCGTTTGGAAGCCCAGGTACTGGATCTAAATGAGCAGCTGGCAACACTGAGATCCATTGACAATATGGAAAGGAGTCTGCTGCTCACTGAGCAGCAGCTCACTGGGGTAGATGTGGGGGAGGGTGGTAGTAGGGAGCTGCAGGACAGTGAGGCCGCTAGCTGGGTGACCGAAGGGGGGGTAGAGGTTAGAGTGCCAGGGAGGCTAGTCCTGATCTGGCACACCCCAATAAGTTTGCAAAGTTGGCAGATGAGGGGGGTGACGGTACAGGAGTAGCACTGCTGCAGCAAGGCATGTTCCCTGAAAGCCGGAGGAGTGTCAGCTCCAGTAAGGAGGGAAATAGGAGAGCAGGGCAGGCCAGGCAGGTGCTGGTAGTGGGGGACTCAATTATTAGGGGAACAGATAGGGCAATCTGTCACAAAGACAGGGATCGTCGAACAGTGTGCTGCCTACCTGGCGCTCGAGTCCGGCACATCGCTGATCGGGTTCACAGATTACTGGGAGGAGCTGGTGACGACCCAGCGGTCATGGTGCACATTGGCACCAATGACAAAGTTAGAGGTAGGTGGAAGGTCCTTAAAGATGATTTCAGGGAATTAGGCAGCAAGCTTAAAGCAAGGACCTCCAAGGTGGTATTCTCTGAAATACTACCTGTACCACGTGCCATGCCTGAGAGGCTCAAGAACAGGAGTAATAAGGAGGGATTTGGGTTCCTGGAGAACTGGGCCAACTTCTCAGTTGGCTACAGACTCTACGCTAGGGACCGGCTGCATCTCAATGGGGAGGGTGCCGCTGTGCTGGGGGAGAAAATGGCTAGAAGGTTGGAGGAGTGTTTAAACTAGGGATTGGGGGGGAGGGTATTCATTTTATAGGGGGGGAAGATAGTGTCGATAGTGACCTGGGCACAAATAAAGAAATTGGGGGTGGGGTTAGAACAGTCAATAAAGTAAGAAGGAATAGAGGTACAGAGAGATAAAATGCATGTACACTAATGCCAGAAGCCTCACCAACAAAATGGAGGAATTAGAATTTATTTTGTTGGAAAATAATTATGATATGGTGGGGATATCTGAGACGTGGCTGGACGAGAGCCATGACTGGGCAGTTAATTTATAGTCTGTTCAGAAATGACCGTACAAACAAGTGAGGGGGGGTGTGTGTGTTTTTATGTAAAATCATCCTTAAAACCCATCTTGCGGGAGGATATATGTGAATCTAATGGAAATGTAGAGTCCCTGTGGGTGGAGATAAGGGGAGGGGGAAAAAATAATAAATTACTGATAGGGGTTTGTTACAAGTCTCCAAAAATAATGGAAGCAGCGGAGAATATCCTCGTAAAGCAAATAGATGAAGCAGCGACTCAAGGAGAAGTCATTATTATGGGGGACTTCAACTACCCTGAAATACATTGGGGGACAGAAACCTGTAGTTCAAGCAAAGGTAATAGGTTTTTGACAACTATGAGAGACAATTACCTTTCACAACTGGTTAAGGACCCAACAAGAAGGGGGGCACTGCTAGACCTAATATTAACCAATAGGCCAGACCGCATATCAAATATATGAGTTGGGGGTCACTTGGGTAATAGTGATCACAAATTAATAAGTTTTCATGTAACCTTTAATAAGATGTGTAGTAGAGGGGTTACAAGGACACTAAACTTCAGGAAGGCAAATTTCCAATGGTTGAGAGATGATCTTAGTGCATTAAACTGGGACAATATCCTGAGACATAAAGCTACACAAAGCAAATGGTAGACATTTATTAGCATCCTGAATAGGACCTGTGCACAATATATACCCTATGGGAATAAACATGCTAGAAATAAGAGGAAACCGCTATACATAAATAGAGCTGTAAGGGGCGCAATAAGTGACAAAAAGAAAGCATTTAGAGAACTAAAGCAAGTAGGTAGTGATGAGGCATTAAATAAATATAGAAAATTAAATAAATTCTGTAAAAACCAAATCAAGGCAGCAAAGATTGAGGCAGAGAGAATCATTGCCAGAGAAAGTAAAAATAATCCCAAAATATTCTTTAACTGCATAAATAGAAAAAAACTAAAAAATGATAGTGTTGGCCCCCTTAAAAATAGTCTGGGTGAAATGGTGGATGAGGATGAGGAAGAGGAAAAAGCCAATATGCTAAATGATTTTTTTTCAACCGTATTTACACAAGAAAACCGCATGACAGAAAACATGATTAGTGATAACAAAAATGCTCCATTAAATGTCACTTGCTTAACCCAGCAAGAAGTACGGTGGCGTCTAAAAATCACTAAAGTTGACAAATCCCCGGCCCCGGATGGGATACACCCGCGAGTACTGCAGGAATTAAGTAACGTCATAGATAGACCATTATTTTTAATCTTTAAAAATTCCATAATAACAGGGTCTGCACCACAGGACTGGCGTATAGCAAATGTGGTGCCAATATTCAAAAAGGGGACAAAAACTAAACTTGGAAATTATAGGCCAGTAAGATTAATCTCTACTGTGGATAAAATCCTGGAGGGTTTCTTAAGAGATGCTATACTAGAGTATCTGAAGAAGAATAACCTCCTGACCCAATATCAACATGGGTTTACGAGGGACCGTTCCTGTCAAACTAATCTGATCAGTTTTTATGAGGAGGCAAGTTCCGGACTGGACCAAGGAAATGCAGTGGATGTTGTGTATATGGACTTTTCAAAAGCTTTTGATACGGTTCCACACAAAAGGTTGATACATAAAATGAGAACAATGGGGATAGGGGAAAATATATGTATGTGGGTTAAGAATTGGCTCAGTGATAGGAAACAAAGGGTGGTTATTAATGGAAACACTCAGACTGGGTCTCAGTTAACAGTGGGGTACCACAGGGGTCAGTATTGGGCCCCATTCTTTTTAACATATTTATTAATGACCTTGTAGGGGGCATACAGAGTAATATTTCAATATTTGCAGATGACACTAAACTCTGCAGGGTAATCAATACAGAGGAGGAGGACAATTTTATATTACAGGAGGATCTATGTAAACTAGAAGCTTGGGCTGATAAATGGCAAATGAGCTTTAATGGGGATAAATGTAAGGTAATGCACTTGGGCAGAGGAAATAAAATGTATAATTATATGCTTAATTGTAAAACACTGGGCAAAACTGTAACTGAAAAAGACCTGGGTGTATTGGTGGACAACAAGCTCACGTTTAGTGGCCAGTGTCAGGCAGTTGCTGCAAAGGCAAATAAAATTTATGGGATGCATTAAAAGAGGCATAGATGCTCATGAGGAGAACATAATTTTACCTCTATAAAAGTCACTAGTGCGACCACACTTAGAATACTGTGTACAGTTCTGGTCTCCGGTGTATAAGAAAGACATAGCTGAACTAGAGAGGGTGCAGAGAAGAGCGACCAAGGTTATTAGAGGACTGGGGGGTCTGCAAATCCAAGACAGGTTATTACACTTGGGGTTATTTACTGTGGAAAAACGAAGGCTTAGGGGTGATCTTATTACTATGTACAAGTATATGAGGGGACAGTACAAAGACCTTTCTACTGATCTTTTTACTCTGAGGCCTGAGACGGGGATAAGGGGGCATCTTCTACGTCTGGAGGAAAGAAGGTTTAATCATAATCACAGACGGGGATTCTTTACTGTAAGAGCAGTGAGACTATAGAACTCTCTGCCTCATGATGTTGTAATGAGTGATTCACTATTAAAATTTAAGAAGGGCATGGATGCCTTTCTTGAAAAGTATAATATTACAGGTTATATATACTAGATTCGATAGGGCGTTGATCCAGGGAACTAGTCTGATTGTCGTATGGAGTCGGGAAGGAATTTTTTTCCCCAATGTGGAGCTTAGTGTTTGCCACATGGGTTTTTTTTGCCTTCCTCTGGATCAACATGTTAGGCTATGGGTTGAACTAAATGGACTTAGTCTACCTTCAACCTTAAAAACTATGTTACTATGTTAAAGTCAGTACTTTGTAGAGCCTCCTTTTGCAGAAATTAAAGCTGCAATACATTTTGACAGACCGAAATAGGTTTTGCTCAAGAATATCCCTCTATTTCGAACCATCCACCTTTCTCTCTACTTGGACCATTTTCCTTGTCCCTGCTGCTAAAAAACATCCCCACAGCATGATGCTGCCACCACCATGTTTCACTTTGAGGATGGTGTTATTGCGGTGATGAGCTGTGCTGGTTGGTGCCAGACATAGCATTTACCGTAGTGGCCAAAAAGTTAAATTTTGGTCTCATCTGATCACAGCACCATCCTCCATACATTTGAGGAGTCTCCCAAATGTATTTTAACAAACTCAAAATGAGCCTTACAATTTGTGTGTAAATAAAGGCTTTTTTCTGCCCACTCTTCCATAAAGGCCACATCCATAGAGTGTGAGGCTTATTGTGGTCGTATGGACAATACTCCAGTCTCTGCAGGCGAACTCTTCAGCTCCTTCAGGGTTATTTTTATTATTATAGCGCCATTTATTCCATGGCGCTTTACATGTGAAAAAGGGGTATAATACAAGAACAATTACAATAATCTTGAACACAATGTGACAGCGACTGGTACAGGAGGAGCGAGGACCCTGCCCGCGAGGGCTCACAATCTACGAGGGATGGGTGAGGATAAAGTAGGTGAGGGTAGAGCTGGTCGTGGGTTAAATTTTGGTCTCTGTGCTGCCTCTCTGATTAATGCCTTCTTTGCCCGGGCTGAGAATTTTGGTGGACGGCCCTCTCTTGGCAGGTTTGTCATGGAACCATGTTCTTTCCATTTGATGATAATAGATTTGATGGTGCTCCGGGGATCATCAGAGATTGGGATTTTTTTTATAACTCAACCTTGACTTGTACTTCTCATCAACTTAATCCCTGACTTGTTTGGAGATCTCCTTGGTCTTCATGGTGTTGTTTGGTTAGTGGTGCCTCTTGCTTAATGGTTTTGAATTCTCTGTGCCCTTTCAGAAAAGGTGTATATATACTGACAGACCATGTGACACTTAGATTCATAGGTGGACTACCTTTCACTGATCATGTGACTTATGAAGGTAATTGCTTGCACCAGAGATTTTTAGGGGCTTCAAAATGGGTGGATACATTTGCACATGCCAATTTTTAGTTATTTGATCCAATAAATTTAATTTGTACCTATATTTTTCTCACTTCACTTCACCAACTTAGACTATTTAGTGCTGATGCATCACACACAAATCAAAAGTACAAAAATATTTAAACACAGGTCGTAATTTAACAAAATAGGTAAAAAGCCAAAGTGGTTGAATACTTTCGCCAACCACTGTATTTAATATGATTGAGTTTTTCTCTTTATACTCATTGGCCCCGATTCATCATTGCCTTTGTTAATTTTTTGTGTAGTTCTGTGTGATTTGTGCCCTTGTTTTATTTGCACTCAATTCTTTATTCTATTTGTGCCCTTTTTTTAAAGTATATTTTATATGTGCTTGCCTGTTTTTTTCTGCTTTGTGGGCAGAGTTTATCAATTCCAGATGTTTTCTCCTGATTTTTAAAATGTCGCAAAACTTGGCGCAACTTCACTTCAGTCCCCCTGATGTACTTTCATATACGCCCAAATTTTAACACAATTTTTGCGCCAAAAGTACCAAAAGCAGTTCAAGACAAGAAAAAAGCCAATTTGTGGCATTATGCCAAATTCATGATTTGCTTGCGTCCTTTTGATGAATTTGGCACAAAAATGACAAGTAATACAAAAAAAGTATTTTTTTCACAATAAATGCCCCCACATATACAGTGTATGATACCTTTCAGGTCGGAAATCCTCTGAATCAGGCCACAACTCAGGGTCACGGTGCAGCACAAAGACTGGGATAACAGTCACCATGTCCTTTGGGATAGTCACTCCATTGATCTCAGTTGTGGTTTTGCAAACACGTTCCAGTCTCCCAGCTGCGGGATAGAGTCTTAAGGTTTCATAAAGCACCATATCAAGGTACTCCATCTGCTTCAGAGCTTCATATGTTGGAGGAGCCTGAAGACAATGAATACATTGAATACTTTGATTTTTGTACTTGAGATCATCTTCTAATGTAATCAGACATTCATAAATTTTCCCCACATTCGCCATTGATAGCAAGTTGTTACAAATTATGTTATTAGTACTGTATTTTTCAGACTATAAAATGCATTTTTTCCCAAAAATTTGGGAGGAAAATGGATGTGTGTTTTATAGTTATGGAGCTTTACCTGGCTCGCTGTGGGGGGGAGATGGGCGGCGGTGGAGAGGGGTCATAAGAGGCAGGAGCAGGGTCGCCACTGCAGGAAGCTGGCGGCAGGAGTGGGGCGATGCTGTGGGCCCTGGGCTGGGAGAAAGGGGTGTCCAGGCTTTGCAAAGCAAGGGAGGGAGGAGCAGAGCCCCCGCTGTGTACAGTGACCTCTCCGTGTTCTCCAGGAAAATGGTGCCAGTGTCAATGCATGTGCAGATTGAGATATTGGCTCAATGACGAGCTGAGACCTCACTCTAGGCTATGGATTTTTACACTGAAGGTACCTATTAAACCAGCATGACAGCGCTTTTATGCCCATACGTTTAGTTTAACATGCCTGGTCCTGATGACAGCTTCAAAATGTTATTTACTATTTTCCGGTGCATTTTAAAGTGCGAAAAATATGATAATTAATTTTCCATGTGAGGCATGTTTGTTATTTTGGCCATTATTATGTCTATTTTGGCTTTAATGTGGAAGCTTGTTTAGAATCTTGGAAAACCTGCTTACTAATGGTTTGTACATACTCACATACTGGAGTGCTGGCCGGGAAAACACTGCTTAAAATATGCACTTTTTTGAGTGGGGGAAAAGGTACTGCACAAACACTGAAAGAATTAGCATGCTGCAGAATTTAAACTGCCAAAAATCTGCAAGGAAACTCAAGCAACATGGGCATGAGATTTCAGGAATCTCATTCACTTTGCTGGGACTATAAGGACTCATGCAGACGTCTGTGTATCTCGGTCCGATCATGGACCGCAATGCACAAACTGGCCTGCTCCAGGTTTCGTGGGCCCCGGGCGAAAGAGTCTCAGTGGGCCCCTTTAACACATACCACAATTCATGATGCAAAGATACAGCAGATAAATATATATATAATACAATGCCAAAGATTTCAATGACTTCTTAAATTACATGAGTGATATCTATAGTAACTTCTACAATAGCTCAGAAATCGGCAAATCCTTGCCGCGCACAGTGCAGACTGGACAGTATAGTCCTCCATACAGTATTATGGGCACCACATAGTCCTCCATACAGTATTATAGGCACCACATAGTCCTCCATACAGAATAATGGACCCAATATAATGCTCCATACAGAATACTGGGTCCCATATCTTGCTCTGTACAGTATTATGGGCTCCATATATTGTTCCTTACAGAATAATGGACCCATATAATGCTCCATACAGAATACTGGCCCCCATATAATGTTCCATACAAAATATTGACCCCCCATATAATGCTCCATACAGAATATTGGCCCCCATATGATGCTCCATACAGAATAATGGACCCCATGTAATACTGAATGCAGAATACTGGCCCCCATATAATGCTCCATGCAGAATACTGGCCCCCATATAATGCTCCATGCAGAATACTGCCCCCCATATAAAGCTATATGCTGTATAGGCCCCATATAAATGCTCCATGCTGTATGGGCCCCATATAAATGTTCCATGCAGGATGGCCCCATATAAATGTTCCATGCAGGATGGGCCCCATATAAATGTTCCATGCAGGATGGCCCCATATAAATGTTTCATGCAGGATGGCCCCATATAAATGTTCCATGCTGTATAGGCCCCATATAAATGTTCCATGCAGGATGGGCCCCATATAATTGTTTCAAGCAGGATGGCCCCATATAAATGTTCCATGCAGGATGGCCCCATATAAATGTTCCATGCAGAATGGGCCCCATATAAATGTTCCATGCAGGATGGCACCCTATAGATGTTCCATGCAGGCTGGGCCCCATATAAATGTTCCATTGTTCCATGCAGGATGGCCCCATATAAATGTTCCATGCAGAATGGGCCCCATATAAATGCTCCTTACATAATGGGCCTATATAGTGCCCCATGCCTCCATACATAAAAAAATCAAATACTCACCTCTCCTGCTGCCGCTGATCTGCTCTGGACTCCTCAGCGTCGCCATCTTCCCGCTCTCTTCGCTGTGACAGCTCAGCAGAGGGCGTGCTGGAAAGACGTCATCGCACCCTCTGACCTGAGACGTCACAGTCAGGAGATGCGGAAGAGACAGGAGCTGCGGAGGCACGAGGAGAGGTAAGTATTGTGCTGGGGCCCTGAGCAAGCAAGGGGGGGGGGGGTCCTCTGCTCACGGGCCCCATAGCGGGGTGTCCGATGGTGAGTGGGCTCCCCGCCAACTGAGGGCCCCGGAACTTGCCCAGGTGCGCTGGGTGCTGACGCCGTCCCTGAAATACAGTATATGAAGCTGTCATGCTCCAGTCAGGAGACCTGTGACCAAGATCCACGGATGTCTGCATGAGCCCTTAAAAGCTTCGTATGATGGCAAAAACACAACATGTGAACAAGCCCTTAAAGCTGAAGACAGGAGCAGGCCATGTCTAACTGGAAGAATATTTCGCTTTTTTGACAAAAGAGGACAATTATTTTAACTGAAAAAGTGCTGTGTCTAAAGTGCTGAACATAATATTAAATGCTATTTTCTGCATCAAATAATAGTTCTACTATTAGAATGAAATAGTAATTGTCAGTCATCACACTGTTGATGAGAATGTGCTGGAAAAGCATTTATTTCGATATATATTTATATTAAGTAAATGGCATTACTTCTCATTACTTCTCTATGTTGTACCATTATACTAGTTATTTCCTGAAAACAAAAACAAAAATTGGAACCCAAGCAAAGTAGAGAGTCCAAATGCACGACTATATATCAAGAACCAAAGTTGTTGTAAAAGGGTAAAAATATGTCCAAAACAGAACCCCTGACAAAGTATTTGTGAAATGCTTGTTGTGTGTATGGTGTATGGGGGGGGGCCTTACCATTTTTCTGCTACTATTCCTTGTACCTTTTCTAATTCTCTTTTCAGAAAATCATTCTTTTGGCACTCCAATTTAAATTACGGCAGTCTATATATTATACTCTTTTGGGCATTTTGTATGCACTGTCTTATTATTGTGACTAGTTCCATGTTACTATGGGTATTTCCCCATCAATATGTCTTTGTGCCGGTTGTGTTGGATGTATTTATAGTAGTTGTAGTTATTTTCCCGGGTAAATATTTTTGGCCCTGTTTGTATCTATGATTTTTGGTTCTGTACATGTACTCCCAATGTATCTATTTAACTTTTCTATTTCAAACTTTCCAGACCTCAAACACCCAAGACATTGTACTGAATATTAGAGATGAGAGAATGTTTTGATGTTCGAGTTCGGCGAATAAACCTGAACATCAAAAAAATATTCGTGTTTGGCCACCTGATCACGAACCAGAACCCGAACAGGGCCCCAAACATCCCTGGTTTCCTGCACTGTCATATTTTTTGATAGCGCAGGAATCAGGGGCTGTGACCGGTGGTAAGATCGCTATCGCTGGTCACAGCGCTGCGGGATCATGCTGACAGGTGTCAGAGTGACCCCGAAGCTGTAACAATGACGCGCGGTAAAAAGTTTACCGCGGGTCACAGGCACCGGCTGATGGGACTACTTCCCCCATCATCCGGCGCCTGCTGTCACTGTACACAAGCTGCGCAACTGCCACTGATGGGAGTAGTGAAAGTGAAAGTAAAAAAAAAGTTAAAATAAATAAATAATTATTTAAATAAAAATAATAAACACATTATACTTACCTACACTTATTTACACCTTGACCCCGATGTTCTCACCCCCTGTAAAAAACAAACAAAAAAAAAACAACATATACTCACCTAACAGCTAATCTTCAAAGCCATCGTCCCCTGCAATAAAGGTAAAATAATAAACCAACCTCACCCTCTTTCAAGGCCGCACCATGTCAATTTCTCTTGCAGAGTCGCTAATTTCCCAACAGAAATCTGATCAGTACAATATATTGAACACATGCGGATTCACCTGCGTTCAATAGAGCGCAGCGCTTTGGACACAGCATAAAGTGTGCTGCGTCCAAAACGCGGCCTGTCTGGATCGTGCGTACATACCCTAACCCTTGGATTACCGTCGGACCGGGGTGAGTATTTTTGTTGCAACCAAAATGCTCCGTTCTAATGCCGCACTTGTTTTGTCAGTACATGTGGTCTACTGTAATTGGTCAAAATCAGCAGCGGAGACTTGCGTCTCCGCTACAGAAATTGACATGCTGCGGTTGAGTTTATGCAGCATCAAAAACAAGTACAGTGGGCATGGGATTTCTTATAAATGAAATAAAATGAAGAATTAAATAAAAAAAATGGCGTGGGCTCCTGCGTCATTTTCATAACCAGCAGAGGAAAAACTAACCACTGGGGGCTGAAATTACTAACCGGGGAAGGGACCATTAGCCAAAGATGTTCCCCGGCGCTATTAATAACAGCTCACAGCTGTTTGCTTAGCCTTTACTGCCTAAATTACACCGGGACCCCAGAAAAAAATTGATGTAGGGTCCCCACATAAAATCTATCCAGCAAAGGCTAAACAGACAGCTGTGAGCTGATATTAATAGCCAGGGAAGGGGCCATGGATCCTGGCCCCCTCTGAGGCTAATGATTTCAGCCCTCAGCGGCTCCAGAAATGGCGCATCCATAAGATGCGCCAATTCTGGTGGTTAGCCTCCGCTCTTCCCACAGCTGTGGAGCGAGTGGGGTAATAGGGTGGTGTTCATGTCAGCCTTTTATTGGCGGCTGATATGAAACCCAGGTTAGTAATGGAGGCGTCTTTAAGACGCCTCCATTACTAACCCCGTAGTAAGGTTTTTGACGTTTTTTCAATAAAGACACTGCCAGAATAAAGTTTTTTATTTAAATAAAATTCTACTTGGTTTTAATAATTTATTTAAAAATATAAAATACTGTATACTCACCTAACACCCAGTCTCCGAATCCCTCGTCTCCTGTAAGAAACGGAAAATAAAAAACAACCATATCCCTCACCTGTCTACCATCATGACGTAATCCCAGTGTCCCATGGCGATTCGGGTCACTTCTACAGGGGACGAGAACATCAGGGGTCAAGGTGTAGGTAAGTGGTAGGTGAGCATAATGTGTTTATTATTTTTATTTAAATAATTATTTATTTGAACTTTTTTTTTAAAACTTTTTTTTTACTTTCACTTTCACTGCACAATTGCAGCTGATGAGAGATTACTTCTCCCATCAGCGGCGGTTGCGCAGCTTGTGTACAGTGACAGCAGGCGCTGGATGATGGGCTCCTGTCAGCATGATCCCGCAGCGCTGTGACCAGTGGTAACGATCTTACCGCCGATCCCAGCCCCTGATTCCCACGCTGTCACGGAAACCAGGGATATTCGTGTTCGGGGCCGACTTTTGCTGATTTTTGCACAAAAGCTCGATAACCGGAATTCGAATGTGCCATATTCGTGCCGAATTTGAAACTTGCGATCATTTCCTGAACATATTCGCTCATCTCTACTGAATATAAGACACCATATTGATACATATATTATATAATTAGTGAGCACCGTTTAATGCTATAAATTCCATATCGGTGTACCTTATTTGGAAGAAAGGTGTCAATTTCCTCCTGAAGTTTGGTTTGGACATCCGGATAAGTTGCCAGATGGTAAGCCAGAAACATGAGTGTACTACTGGTGGTCTCATAACCAGCTATAATGAAGGTAAGTCCCTGAGCCATAATTTCCGTGTCTGTCAATTCTGTGAAGTACATACAACATAGAGTTGGTTATCTTACGGGCATAAACCTTTCTCCACCAAAAACCTGAAAGTTATATTGGCTAACTTGTGCATTAAATCACAAATATGTTGATAGAGCCCAAAGCAAAATATAGTAGGCCATATTCACACTGGTCAATAAAAAAGACAAAAACATATGTTTGTTGTTTAAGGGGTCCTATATTATTTTAACATGCTGGGCTTCTTCTTCTGCCATCCTAAGTAGTATGCCAGACAGTGGTCTTCTTGAAGAAACCCACCCTCCATCAGTATGCTTCAGATGTAATGAATCTCAGTGTCAAGTAAATTCTCCTCTACTAATGTTTTACATTCAGTTACCTAATAATACTGTACATTGTATCACAAGATTATTGGACAATAGGTTCTAGGAAAATTCTAATCTCTACAAGCTCAACAGCATCTGAAAGCCGCATGGAACACCTTTTAAGAAAGATGTGGAAAGTCAGCCTTCATACCTTTATAGCCATGATCTGACTCTCCTGTACTGTTGCCTCTAGACTGAGCATCTACCATGAGTTGTAGGAAATCTACTCGATCCTGAAAGACATGAGAAAAGATCAGAACAAGCAAAGATCCAGTATTTCTATTCTTTTGCATTCAGCCTTTTTATTAATGGGGTTCTCCAGTATTTGAAAATCAACTTGGGCTCAGAATTACAAAACATCAACATTTTGTCCCTTCCATAACAATAAAGATGGGTGGTAGAGGATGAAGAGGGAATCCGACCACTACTTATTTCCCAGTTGGAGTTACACATTCCCTTACCTTATGAATTCCTTTCTGTCTGTTTTTCTTTATGCTTTTTATAGCATCTCGAAAAAAGTTGAGGACGCTCATTGGAAGGAAGCAGAAATTCAGTTTTTCCAAAAGAGGCGTCAGGAACGGAAACATAACTGTAAGAATTATGCAAAAAAAACATGATTTCATGAGCATTGTGATTATTATTTTCTAGAAGAAGTGATGGCTATACTTGCTTTGATGTCTAAATCTTGGTGGTTAAGAAATAGCTTCGCTTATCAGATGCCAAATGTAACTAAATCTGATTTCAAAGTATGACATTAAGACATCATCATGAAGTGTTTGCACAACATATGACCAAGTCATACATAAGATTTTAAAGAAGACCTGTCACTTGCTATAAATGTGATTTTTTTGGGGGGTGTAAATTCTGCTGTTCTGCTGAATCTGGTGTTGGTTTTCTTTTGTTCATGTGCCCCTGTATTCCTGAGACATGGCCATCTCTTCCCTGTATGTTCATCTAGTCATTTTAGCAAAGTGAGCATGGTTCCCAACTCTTCTCTACGGGAGTCTTCTTTTTAGCCAACTGACCGTGGTCCTTAAGACTAGCATTATGTACAGAGATAAGGGGACCATATCTCAGGAACAAAATAATAACCCACTCCAGATTTAGAAGAACAGCAACATTTACACAAGGTAAAAAGTTGTCTGCCTATCTTTAATAGATGTGAAAAAACAGTGAATTAACTTACATGTTAAGAACAGAGGGTTAAAAAAGGAGAAGGTGAAAAGTTTTCTTCCATTGGTCACGAATGGATCATTGGGATTGTTCAATGAATCCACATTCACACTAAAGAATGTACTCAGGACAATGTCCATGCTGTAGCTTCCAAAAATGCTGAAAAGACAAAATGGTGAAATACCAGGCTGAACTAAATTAGCCCAACACCCTCATGTATCACCTTCATACTCCCCATCTACTGTAGTAGCAAACTCCAGAGAAGGATCAAAAAGTTTACACTGCAATCACTTCCTATGTGGTAGCTAAAAGATAATGCTTGTCCTGTGCATGTATAATAAATAGATTTGTGCTCTGGACAATTCTACTGTAGTATCACAAGTTGTACAGAAGTGTGGTCAGCATGATACAAAGTACTGCAGTTTAATATTACATTGCGTAGGGTGTAAGACTCATCAATTTCTCCATTTTCAGCACCCATTTAATGACTATTCCTTATCTGGGTTCATCTTAAGGAGGCAGAATAAAGAGTGCCACTATGCTGATGAATATATGTGAATACAACTGGGTAACTGCACTCAGCGAAAAAAATACAGGTGGTGCAAGATATAGAAATAAATGATATTTCTTACAATGTCAGTTGCAACAGTGTATTTCTTGCCTGAATAAATATATGTGGCAGGTCCCTCTAGTTAGTCAGTGTCAGGCTGATAGTCTGTCCTTATGTATAGGAATCTGGTAACAACTGTGCGGTAGTGCATGGAAACTGTAATAAATCTGTGTACTTACTCCTTCATGTCTATAAAGTCTTTGTTATCAACTGTCTTCTGAATATTCTTAACTAAAAGGTCTCCATACTGTTTTATTATAGGGAACATCTGTAAGGATGACAACAAAGGGTTTGTTTCATGATGTATCATTTTAACAAAAAAAAAAATTCCTGAAATCTGCAACTGAGACGCCTAATAAAGTCTACAACACAGATGTGACTTTTTTTACACAAAGTTTGTCACATGCAGTATGCAATATTTCACACTCTTATTGGATATATAATAAATACATCTAGGGATGGAGCAGACAATATGGCTCATATATCAATATTGGTTATTTGTATTGAAATTTGCATAAATCTACAACACATGAATAAATTTATTTTGTCAGACGTCAATTTAAAAATCTGCGATTCATATACTGGACAGGTAGAAACTGTTATGAAGCAACAATTTGGGAAATACCGAGTATGAGCTTTCCATCATATCATATGACACTAGATGAATCCTGTGAACTGTATGTGACATATTTCCTAAAACTATAATAAAAAAATAAACTCTTTTAAAGGAGCATTTAGAAAATATACCACATTTTCTCACATACATTGTTTCTATTTTCCTGAAAATGATTTTTTTTCCTGATATGTTAAAGGGAAACTGTCAGTTAAAAATATATATATGGTATTTGCCTGCAGCCGTAGTACTAGTCTGCAGGTAAACACTATTTTAAATACACCACAACCAAAAAGAAGTAATGGAGGAGAAGAGGTAGATCTATCAATGAGAGGGAAACCCCTATATGTCCCAATGTAGAATAATTAATGAACGCAAGTAATACCTTCAAAACAGCACAGCAAGGATTTAATCATGTAAATATACTTTATTGAAAAAATGAACAAAAACAATCAAATACAAAAAATGTAGCAATGGGAATTTGGGAGAGGAACAGCTAAAACAGGCAGGTTATAGATAGCAAATCCTGCAAAGAGACCTAAATCCCCTTAATGACACCCAATAAGTAATGAGTGTCAGCATAATCTGCCAGCCAAATAGTCTGGTAATGGATATGTTAAATGTTATGACTATAATTATGATATCTATAACCTGCCTTTTTTAGCTGTTCCTCTCCCAAATTCTCATTCCTACATTTTCTGAATTTGATTGTTTTTGTTAATTTTTTCAATAAAGTATATTTATATGATTAAATCCCTTGCTGTGTTGTTTTGGAGGTATTACTTGTGTTCAATAATTATTCTACATTGGGACACATAGGGGTTTCCCTCTCATTCATAGATCTACCGCTTCTCCACCATTACTTCTTTTTGGTTGTGGTGTCTTTATAGGGATTACGGACCATATATCGAATGGTCGGTTTATAGGTTTTCACTATTTTAAATACACTCAGCAGTCTAATTGGAAGTGCAGCTGCAGGGCGAAAATGTAATTATATTCTCCCTGCAGCCACTCAACTTCCTGTTATGGGTCTGGTGCTGGGGCTGTGATCAATCAGTGCTCACTACACAGTGTGCGCTTTGTAATCACTTGCACCGCTCCCTGATTGGCATTCTACTCGGTAGTGTGTGTGCTGAGTAGGATGTCATTCAAGAGAAGATTACCACTATGGCTGCATATAAATGCCATTTTTTTGCCCACTGGTTCACTTTTAGCAATGCAAAAAAAGATAAATACAACTGAGTAAGTGTTTATTCCTCAAAATATTTAAGGTTGTGTATCAAAGACTAGTATTCATTACAAGAGGATAAGAGGATTTTTCCCACCATAGTCATTTATGGCATGGTAATAGACTATAAAAAGTCACCTGCTGCCTCCTGATGAGTGTGGCCAACTGAAGCAATGGTGGCTTAATTTTACTGATCATGGAGTCTCAGCGATCAGTCATCACAATCATAAATGAATGGCAGATCGTAGATTTATGTCCAAAGCTATAGTGCTGGGAAAATTCTTTAAATCACCACAGGCAAATCATTTGCTAGCTTATTACTTCATCTAAGATCAAAATAACTAGTCAAATATATATACAGTACAGACCAAAAGTTTGGACACACCTTCTCATTTAAAGATTTTTCTGTATTTTCTTGACTATGAAAATTGTACATTCACACTGAAGGCATCAAAACTATGAATTAACACATGTGGAATTATATACTTAACAAAAAAGTGTGAAACAACTGAAAATATGTCTTATATTCTAGGTTCTTCAAAGTAGCCACCTTTTGCTTTGATGACTGCTTTGCACACTCTTGGCATTTTCTTGATGAGCTTCAAGAGGTAGTCACCGGAAATGGTTTTCACTTCACAGGTGTTCCCTGTCAGGTTTAATAAGTGGGATTTCTTGTCTTATAAATGGGGTTAGTACCATCAGTTGTGCTGTGCAGAAGTCTGGTGGATACACAGCTGATAGTCCTACTGAATAGACTGTTAGAATTTGTATTATGGCAAGAAAAAAGCAGCTAAGTAAAGAAAAACGAGTGGCCATCAATACTTTAAGAAATGAAGGTCAGTCAGTCCGAAAAATTGGGAAAACTTTGAAAGTGTCCCCAAGTGCAGTTGCAAAAACCATCAAGCGCTACAAAGAAACTGGCTCACATGAGGACCGCCCCAGGAAAGGAAGACCAAGAGTCACCTCTGCTTCTGAGGATAAGTTTATCCGAGTCACCAGCCTCAGAAATCGCAGGTTAACAGCAGCTCAGATTAGAGACCAGGTCAATGCCACACAGAGTTCTAGCAGCAGACACATCTCTTCAACAACTGTTAAGAGGAGACTTTGTGCAGCAGGCCTTCATTGTAAAATAGCTGCTAGGAAACCACTGCTAAGGACAGGCAAAAAGCAAAAGAGACTTGTTTGGACTAAAGAACACAAGGAATGGACCAGTGGAAATCTGTGCTTTGGTCTGATGAGTCCAAACTTGAGATCTTTGGTTCCAACCACCGTGTCTTTGTGCGACGTAGAAAAGGTGAACGGATGGACTCTACATGCCTGGTTCCCACCGTGAAGCATGGAGGAGGAGGTGTGATAGTGTGGGGGTGCTTTGCTGGTGACACTGTTGGGGATTTATTCAAAATTGAAGGCATACTGAACCAGCATGGCTACCACAGCATCTTGCAGCGGCATGCTATTCCATCCGGTTTGCGTTTAGTTGGACCATCATTTATTTTCAACAGGACAATGACCCCAAACACACCTCCAGGCTGTGTAAGGTGTATTTGACCAAGAAGGAGAGTGATGGGGTGCTACGCCAGATGACCTGGCCTCCACAGTCACCAGACCTGAACCCAATCGAGATGGTTTGGGGTGAGCTGGACTGCAGAGTGAAGGCAAAAGGGCCAACAAGTGCTAAGCATCTCTGGGAACTCCTTCAAGATTGTTGGAAGACCATTTCCAGTGACTACCTCTTGAAGCTCATCAAGAGAATGCCAAGAGTGTGCAAAGCAGTCATCAAAGCAAAAGGTGGCTACTTTGAAGAACCTAGAATATAAGACATATTTTCAGTTGTTTCACACTTTTTTGTTAAGTATATAATTCCACATGTGTTAATTCATAGTTTTGATGCCTTCAGTGTGAATGTACAATTTTCATAGTCAAGAAAATACAGAAAAATCTTTAAATGAGAAGGTGTGTCCAAACTTTTGGTCTGTACTGTGTATATATATATTATATATATATATATATATATATATATATATATACACATATATATATATATATATATATATATATAAAATATATATACAGGTGCATCTCTCTAAATTAGAATATCATCAAAAAGTAAATTTATTTCAGTTTTTCAATACAAAAAGTGAAACTCATATATCATATAGAGTCATTACAAACAGAGTGATCTATTTCAAGTGTTTATTTCTGTTAATGTTGATGATTATGGCTTACAGCCAATGAAAACACAAAAGTCATTATCTCAGTAAATTAGAATACTTTATAACAACAGCTTGAAAAATGTTTTCAAAATCCGAAATGTTGGCCTACTGAAATATATGTTTAGTAAATGCACTCAATACTTGGTCGGGGCTCCTTTTGCATCAATTACTGCATCAATGCGGCGTAGCATGGAGGTGATCAGCCTGTGGCACTGCTGCGGTGTTATGGAAGCCCAGATTACTTTAATAGCAGCCTTTAGCTCGTCTGCATTGTTGGGTCTGGTGTCTCTCATCTTCCTCTTGACAATACCCCATAGATTCTCTATGGGGTTAAGGTCAGGTGAGTTTGCTGGCCAATCAAGCACAGTGATACTGTTGTTTTTAAAGCAAGTATTGGTACTTTTGGCAGTGTGGACAGGTGCCAAGACCTGCTGGAGAATGAAATTTCCATCTCCAAAAAGCTTGTCGGCAGAGGGAAGCATGAAGTGCTCTAAAATTTCCTGGTAGATGGCTGCACTGACTTTGGTCTTGATAAAACACAGTGAACCCACACCCGCAGATGACATGGCTCCCCAAACCATCACTGATTGTGGAAACTTCACACTAGACCTCAAGCAGCTTGGATTGTGTGCCTCTCCATTCTTCCTCCAGACTCTGGGACCTTGATTTCCAAATGAAAATTGGAATTCTGGGACCTTGGGGAGTATGTCAATGACTGCCTTCTGGACATCTGTCAAGTCAGCAGTCTTCCCCATGATTGTGGAGCCTACTGAAACAGACTAAGGGACCTTTTTAAATGCTTAGGAAGCCTTTGCAGGTGTTTTTTTGTTAAATATTTTAATTTGCTGAGATAATGACTTTTGTGTTTTCATTGACTGCAAGCCATAATCATCAACATTAACAGAAATAAACACTTGAAATAGATCACTCTGTTTGTAATGACTCTATATAATATATGAGTTTCACTTTCTGTATTGGAGAACTGAAATAAATTAACTTTTTGATGATATTCTAACTTAGTGAGTTGCACATGTATATAGATTAATAATATACATACCATACATATTTATATTTATAATCTGTCTACATATTTTACCTGCTTAAGTTTTCCGCTGGTGAATGTTGGTGACAACACTGTCCGTATCCTTTTCCATTGATCATCAGCAGCAACTGCCACTCCGGATTCTAAAGGGCCATTAAGGCCAAAATTCTAAAAAGAAACACTTTTTTAAATTAATATAGATAACAAGAATTATTAGAAATGTACAAAATCATACCAGGATTTGGTTGTAGGACTTACCCTTCTGTTGGTAAATATAGTATAGCATTCCTTAACTAGGATGGCCTTAATGATTGCGGGGTCCATTACTGCCAGCACCGGCTGTCTCCCATCAAAGAACCTGGTTCAGAAAACAGATATGTTCAGGTATATTGTGAGACCAGCACTATAGGCACAAGATGATTGCTTACATTTACCAAGTAAAACTTGAACAGTCTCAGCTGTGTACGTCAGTGATGAGATTACAGTACAGATCCTTTGTAATGTGTAATAAGCTCAGACTTACCTAACCGTTATTTCTGTAGTCAAAGGCATTTTACCCGGGTTGAAAGTTATCGACTATTCATAAGATATGGGATAAAGTACAAGTACTGATAGCTGGAGTCCAACCACTGATTCTGAGACTGGGGCCTTGTAGAACTTTAAATGAGGCCAGATGTCATGATCCTGCCATTCATGAGGCCCTAGGGTCGCAGTGAGTGATAGTTCAGCCACTCTGTAAAATGCAGGGGCGTGCTGGGCTGTCAGTTTTGTGAATGACAGCCCAGCTGCTCAATCAGTAGTAGTGGCGTGCTGGGCTCTCGGTATTGTGAATGACAGTCCAGCTGCCCAATCAGTGGTAGGGGCGAGCTGGGCTCTCGGTATTGTGTATGACAGCCCAGTTGCCCAAACAGTGGTAGGGGCATGCTGAGTTGTTAGTATTGTGAGTGACAACCCAGGCATCCATTTAGCTCTGGCCAGTTGGGTTAATTTCAGATGTCTCC
Source organism: Phyllobates terribilis (assembly GCF_046119375.1). Taxonomy (NCBI): domain Eukaryota; kingdom Metazoa; phylum Chordata; class Amphibia; order Anura; family Dendrobatidae; genus Phyllobates; species Phyllobates terribilis. The sequence continues at coordinate 976,339,586 of NW_027362761.1, read as the reverse complement.
CATTCTGAATGATTGTCAGCTAACTAAAGAGCCAGGCAATCGTTAGATCATTGCCAGTCATAGCGTTAGATCGGGAGTTTGTGTGCCTTGTTCTCTAGTGCTCTGTTATTCTGATCTTTTGCTGCCCGACCTTGAACCTTGCCTTTGACCATCCTTTTGCTTAGCCCCTCTGCGCGACCTGTCCGGAATTCTGACCTCTGACTGTGACCTGTTTATTATTTTGTCTTGCCTCTCTGTTTATGATGAACTCCCTTAGTATTTGACCTCGGACCTTTTTGACTCCCCTGCCTCATGGCTTGTCTGTGAGAAGTGACATTTATAAGCGTCACATTCAGACTGTCTGTATAACTTTTTTCTTTGCCAGTATGGATCCCATTTGTACATTATTTGATCAGCTGGCAAATTTGATTCAGATGTTTCAGGATCTGGACGAGGAGCCCCAGAACCTAGAATCGATGCAGTTACAACTGCACTGTCAGTTGTCTAGCATGATGAATGCTTCCTATAGCTCTCCACTGCTGGCAGTGGCTGTGACATCTGCATGTTCTATCGTACAGTTGGTCTCTCCTGAACCTGTAGTAACCCTCCCTGATAAATTTTCGGGGGCGAAAAATCAGTTTAGGGTGTTCAGGGGCAGCTGTAGGCTATTTTTTACTCTGATGTGATGAGTTCCAGTGGGTGTTGATAATCAAGTCCCTACTGTACTGCAAGAAGCGCCTCAGACCTGGGCAGTTTCTTTGTCCCCGCAAGCCCATAATGGTCTTCTGTTGATGCCTTTTTTTACACCGTAGGTTTGATCTATGATGAACCCAACATGATGCAGATTGCTAAGGCAAAGATCATGAACCTGACACAGGGGGACCTCACCGCTGAGGACTATTGTACCCAGTTCCAGCAATGGTCCATTGAAGTTCTGTGGAATAATGCAGCTCTCAGGTGCCAGTTCCACAAAGATCTTTACGAAAAACTTAAGGAAGCTCTGGCGCTTCATACTCCACCTTGTTCTCTGGGGGAGACCTTTGTATGACTCAGGTCATAAAAATGGATCACAGAATTCGGAAGAAGCGTGTTGAGCGGCAGGATGCTTTGGACATTCCCCATGAGCCTGTCCATGTACCTGAGGTGGAACCTATGGAAGTTGTGGTTGCCAGTCTTGTGCCATTGAGAGGAAACGTCGGCGCAATCTCGGATTCTGCCTCTACTGTGGACTTGCTGGGCATGTTCTTAAGGACTAGTCGACCTGCCCTCAAGGAGGAGGGTGATTGTCGAGGAGGTCAGCAAGACTTGCAGGTAACTTTTTACTCAGACAAAGTTCTGCTTAATGTGGAACTACTTTTCAAGAACCAGTTGTTATTAGCCTTAGATTTCATTGACTTCCGGTCTGCAGCCAACTTTATTAATTCGGGACAGGTTATGAAATTAGGATTAGGGACAGTTAGTTTGGAAAGACCCATTCAAATTTTTGCCATTGACAGAATACCATTACTTCAGAATTTTTTCAGTCTGGTAACAGTGGAGTTCACTCTTTGAGTGAGAAAATTTCACTCTGAATCAATTTCCTGCTTTGTTTTGAATAATTTACCTGCAGGGTTGGTATTGGGGTTTACATAGCTACTTCTTCACAATCTTATTATCAATTGGTGTCAGAAGGATATTGTTAAGTGGAGCCTCAATTGTCATAAAAAAATGTATCTTTACAATTTTTTTCCACCAGTCGTCCTTATGATTGTGCTATTAACCTTATACCTAATGCCAAATTACCTAAAGCTCGCCTGTACAGTTTGTCTGGACCTGAATGTGTCGCCAGGAAGGATTATGAGAACAAAAGTTTACTTATAATCTGATACACATTCGGAGGAGTGACGAGTGGAAAATGGTGTTTTACGTCTGAGAGTGTATTTGAAAATCTTGACATGCCTTCTGGGTTAACCAATGTGCTAGCAATTTTTCAAAATTCTATGAAATATATCTTTTCAGATTGTATTGGAAGATTTATTGTGGTGTACCTTGAGGTTATTCTTACTTTTTTTTGCCCGATTTGGATTCTCACCATGAATACGTCCATTTTGTATTACAAAAGGTGAAAGAGAATTCTTTGTATGCTAAATTAGATAAATGTACATTTTCTATTAAATAAATTTTGTTGTTGAGGTTTGTTAGCTGCATGCTACTGGGGCTTTTAAAAAATTGAAAGAATGTTTCATGTCTGCTCCAGTCCTAATCAAACCCGATCTCCAAGAGCCAATCATTGTGGAAGTGGACGCTTCGGAGGTCAGGGTAGGGGCCATATTATCTTAGTGTCCCAAAACTCTGACCAACTTGTGGCCATGTGCATTTTTTCCTAGGAAATATTTGTCTGCTGAAAGAAATTGTGATGTTGGGAATCACGAGCTATTTGCTGTAAAATTAGCTTTTGAAGAATGGAGGCATTTTTTTGGGAGGGGGCAGGTTACCAAGTCACTGTGGTCATGGAGCATAAGCATTTAGCTTATATTGAATCAGCTAAATGATTAACCATAAGACAGGCCAGATGGTCCTTATTTTTTCTGGATTCAATTTCTCTACCATGTTCAGGATGGTGGCCCAGAATGTGAGGGCTGATGCTTTATCACACAGTCTTGATTCAGTTTCTCCTCCAAAACCTTTGTCGTCCATTCGTCCTCATTCTTCCTTAGGGCATAGTGTTTTCCATGGTAACCTCAGAGTTGGAAACAAAGATACGTAGAGTCCAGTCATTGGCCCCTTCTGCTACTCAAGGGTCCAATTTTTTTGTACCTGGGTACCTTAAATTTCATCTGTTATAAGAGTTTCATGATTCCATCTTGAGTGGTCACCCTAGTGTCCCTGCTACGTGGAAGGCCATTGCTAAACTTATTTGGTGGCCGTCCATACATATTGATATTAGAGATTTTGTGTCCACCTAAATTATTACAATATCTGTTGTGCTGTGCTAGGTCACGCTGCTCCTCTAAGCACTGGTCCCTTTTCAGAATTTTTTTTATACCAGTTTCTCTGCATAATGTGACAAATTCTCTGTTATATCTTTTACTTACCCCCATATTTTTCCATATTTATTGAAACATTCCATGTCAAATTCAAAGAGTCCCTAAAAAAAAAGTATTTTCTTTACTAATAAGTAGTAAAAAAGTGATAATCTGCAAACTAAAGAAAGAACATTGTTCAATGTAGGCAGAGTAACTGGTTTATAAAGTAGGTTATTACAGACATATGTAGCAAGCCCTCACAAAACATAAATATCAGAACAATATAGTTAATTGAAATCAGGACACTGCTCTGTGTCTCTGGTGGGTGATGACATGCTGCTTCTGTTATACAATCTCATATGCTACTTCTCTAACATTCAAAATTGCTGCTACCTGTTCCATCTTACATTCCTTGCACCGAGCTCTAAAGCAGGAGTGCACAACCTTTTTTGGTCCATGTCCACAAAAACAAAAAGTTGACAAAAGAGAGAAACTGGGTTTACAAGAATTGCAAGCACAAAGGGGCTTTCACAGGAGGTGTCAAACATGGCACCTCAGCTCCTGGACCCTGAGCTTCAAAGAGAAACAAGTGGTCTGTAACTAGGCAAAATATTTCTTATTTACTGTATAGAGAGGAGTGGGGGAGACATAGAATATTTGAAATGCAAAGCCCACCGGTCCAGTCACAAACAGCAATTTTTAAATAGTCAAATCCAGGTCATCCTGGAAATATGAGTCCAGGACCAAGCATATAAAACTGTGTTGCACAAAAGAAAGTTGTTCACACGTGAAGGCATGCCTATAATGGTGTGATCTATATTTCATTTCTCCTTCCCTCAAGGAAGCAGAAGATAACTGTAGGCATAAACTTTTAGATATTTCTATTATTTTTCCTTCTCATATTTTAGAACTGTTTTGCATATTTGTGTCATTTTATTTTTACCTTTTTCTATCTTTTATTGTAAGCACTGTATATTTTTATGTTAAAGCTTAAAATCTCTAATAAGTTTGATTCCTGTATTCTCTATGGAATCAATAGCCTTTCAGAGAGTGTGTGGCCTTTTTTGATTGGCTGACAGCAACATATTTTGGGGACTCATCACCTCGTGTGTTTGATGAGTGGTGGCAGCATGTTAAGTAACCGGATTGTGTGGACTGTGTTGGGATGTGATTTATGCTCACTTTGCAGCCTAGAAGAGAGGTTGAGTGCTGGATTGGGTCAGATGAGATAAATTAACCCTTGCAGGCGCACCCCACATTACGTGCTGAACAGCCTGTACGTTACAGTCATACTGAACTAATCCAGGGGCTGCACTAAAAATTAAAGAGGTATTACCTTATGTGGCATTTGTGGTATATCAAAAGTATGTAACATAAATGTCTGATAAGTACAACTTCAACTTACTAGACTCTTACCTCCAAAAATCAGCACTCTAATGGTACATTCACATTGAGTTTTACAAGGATTTAGAAATAAATTCTACTCCTAAATCCACATAAAAAAACATGTGAAATAAGTTTCCAACTGATTCACAGTGTTTTTTCACATTATTTTGAACATTTTGCAGTAAAACCAATAGGAAGCTTATTCTCAGAGTATTTAAAGCATTTTTATGTGGATTTTCAGCAAATTATTTTCTAAATCCTCGTAAAACTGTGTGAATAAGTCCTAAAGACGATAAGAAAATGATAGAGAGAGCTCCTTGTGCAGGTCAACGGGGTTAATGAAATAGCGGTGAATGTCGGTGCTCACCTAAACTAGTTGTGCAGCTTCAGGCACAGCTTCAGGCTCCATCCGCTCTATCCCACAGACCGGAAATCCAGATGGAACATAGAAAACGAAAAGTGGATACTCAGGGCTCCAAAATAGCGCTGCCATTTTCGGATATGCTAGTTGGCCTATCAGAAAAAGGCAGCGCTATATTGCAGCCCTGAGTATTCATTTTTCATTTTCTAAAGAGGACGGTCATGCACACAGCTCTGTATAATATAGATCATGAGTTTTTGCTTACTGCCTAATGATTCAGAACTCCCATAATCTATAGTAGAGCGAGCCATAAACAGGGAAGCCCACATGTCTAATTCACATACGAATTTCTGGAGTGCCAAATAAGTTAAGAGACTCAATTCTCCTGATGTATGAGGCACCCTGAGATGTCTACACAGGGTGCCATTAGTACTTGTCAGTCCCTGCTCCTCAGCTGCTGCCACTACTCTTCTATGTGCCGGTCAGTCAAGCATTTTTCTGTCCATAAGGTTTAGGGCCGCAAAGAATGGCATTGCAGACCGCAAATGTCTCCCAGGCAGCAGACTGTGCACCCCTGCTCTAGAGGATCCCCATTTATAGAGTTATGTGTTTGTTTGCTCCTATAGATTTGTCTATGGAGGTGATGTGAGCATAGATCTAACTTTAAGCTTCAAACTAGTGATGAGCGAGCACTAAAATGCTCGGGTACTCGTTGCTTGGGTCAAGCAAATTGGAAAGTTTGAGTGCTCGGTCCGAGTAACGAACCCAATGTAAGTCTATGGGAAACTCAAGCATTTTTCTGGCGGCTCCACCTGGCGGTCTGCAGAGGTCCTAAAAATTGCCCAAATCGAAGGGAACAGTGCTCAAATGACATGGGAACAGCATGGGGAAGACCCCTGGAAGCATTTCTGACTCCCAGGTCACTGCTGTCAACAACGTTGTCAGAGGTATTACGCCACTTTTACGGACTCACAATAAAACATATAAAAACGAAACCAAAATAGATTTTCCTGGGAAATATGTTAAGGAACATCCTTTCCAGGATAATGAGTTGTATATAAGGCAAAATAAATAACCAAAAACAAAAATGCTCCTCCACACCTTGGGCTATGTTCACACATAGCGTTTTTGATGCGTTTTTGCACTTTTGCATTGCTTCCAACCAAGACAAATGCATTCACCGGGAAATGTCATTTTAACATTTTACAACCTTATCTGGCCATGTGGTGTGTGAAACATCATCAGACACATCCTGTTTCATTTATGAAGGAGGGATTGTGAAAGTCACAAACACTATTTTTATAGCCTTACTATTCTTAAAGGCCCAGCAGTCGTCTATGCTTTGTTGTTCCTATTATTAAAGAGTGTGTCTCCTATACTTTTATTGCGTATGCAGTGACTGCAAGGGCTGCCAAAAATTTTGACGCACCCCAATATACCCCTCTGAAGAGACATAGAGGAGGGTCTCAGTAAAAAAAATGTTCCCATTATAAAGGAGTGGGTCTCCTATAGTGGTAATGCTCATGCAGTGACTGCCAGGGCTGCCAAAATTTAGGAAAAACCCCAATAACGATTTAAAGACACATAGAGGTGGGCTTCAGAAATGACATGTTCCCATTAGAAAGGAGAGGGTCTGCTATCCAGTTATAGGGCATGCAGTGAGTCCAACGGCTGCCAAAATTTAGGAAAAACCCCACTAACAATTTAAATACACATAGAGCTGAGCGACAGTAATGACATGTTCCCATTAGAAAGGAGAGGGTCTGCTATCCAGTTATAGGGTATGCAGTGAGTCCACCGGCTGCCAAAATTTAGGAAAAACCCTACTAACAATTTAAAGACACATGGAGCTGGGCTACAGTAACAAGTACGACATGTTCCCATTAAAAATGAGTGGGTCTCCCATACTGTTTACCTATGCAGTGAATGCAACGGCTGCCAAAAATTTGGAGGCACTCCAATGCCCCTTGCAAGAGACGTAGAGGTCAGAGGGCCTCCTGAAAACAATGTTCCCTTTATTAGGAAGTGCGTCTCCCATACTGTTTCCCTATGCAGTGAATGCAACGGCTGCCAAAAATTTGGAGGAGCTCCAATGCCACTTGCAAGAGACGTAGATATGGTGATATGGTAGATATGCTGGTGATACGGGGGAGGATGTGGAGGATGAGGAGAAGGAGGAGGACAAGAGCAAATAGACAAAAAGAGGAAGCATATACCCATGTCTGGGTGTGAAGACAGAGGTTCATGGGAATAGAGTTAGACCTTCCAAAAACAGCACTGTATTTGAGTTTATGTTACGCTGCTATCATTCGGCGGTGTTGAGAAGTCTGGCCCAATCCAGCCCTTGTACATTTTTATAAGAGTCAGCCTGTCAGCATTTTCAGTTGACAGGCGGATGCGCCTATCGGTTATAATTCCACAAGCGGCACTAAAAACCCGCTCTGACAAAACGCTAGCGGCAGGGCAGGCCAGGACCTCCAAGGCGGAGAGAGCCAGTTCATATCACGTGTCCAGCTTGGTACCCAATAATTATAAGGCACAGAGGAATCATGGAGGACGTTGGTACGGTTGGCAAGGTACTCCCTCACCATCTTCCGAAACTTTTCCCTCCTTGGGAGAGTACCCCACGCCTCAGGGCCTGTGCAATGGGAGGGTATGAGAAAACTGTCCCAGAACTTTGACAACTTTCCCCTGCCTCTGCTGGACTGCATTTGTGTCTCTCTCACCAGTACTCCTTGGTTGTCCAACGAACTGTGACTTCTACTGCCAGCGTTTTCAAGTAGGAATTTTTTTAATAATTCCGCAACAAGGGCCTTCTCGTACTGCACCATTTTATTAATCCTCTCCTGTATGGGAATAAGAGACAGAAAGTTCTCCTTGTAGCGTGGGTCTAGAAGTGTCACCAACCAATAATGACTGTCACCCAAAATTTGGACAAGGCGAGGGTCATGGGAAAGACAGCGTAACATAAATTCAGCCATGTGTGCCAGACTGCTAACAGGCAAGACTTCCGTTTCCTCACCAAGAGGACGACTGACCATGCTCTCCTCCTCATCCTCCTCCTCATCCTCATCCTCCTCCCTGTCCTCAGGCCATCCATGTTGTACAGATGGTATGACAGTTGTGCAGGTAGTACCGTCTATATCGCAGGAAACTAGCTCCTGTTCTTCCTCCTCCTCATCCTCATTGTCACCCAATCCATGTTGGGATGAGATGAGGCTGGGCTGTGTGGAATCACCCTGTATGGTTCCTTGCTCCATCTCATCATGCTCTGCCTGCAATGCATCCTCTTTAATTGTGAGCAGAGAGCATTTCAGAAGACAGAGAAGCGGGATGGTGACACTAATTATGGCGTCATCGCCGCTCACCATCTTGGTGGAGTCCTCAAAGTTTTTGAGGATAGTACATATGTCTGACATCCACGTCCACTCCTGAGGTTTTATGTGTGGAGTTTGAACTGAATACCGATGGCCTTGTTTATGCTGGTTGTCAACAACTGCCCTCTTCTGCTCACAAATCCTTCCCAACATCTGCAATGTAGAGTTCCAACGCGTGAGAACATCGCACACCAGTCGGTGAGCTGGAAGCTGCAAATGCTGCTGAAGCACGGCAAGGGAAGCAGAAGCTGTAGCTGACTTTCTAAATGGGCACACAGGCGGTGTACTTTGACAAGTAGATCCGACAGATCCGGGTAGGTTTTGAGAAACCGCTGAACCACAGGGTTAAGCACATGGACAGGCATGGTTTGTGTGTGAGCTCTAGTGTTGAGCATTCCGATACTGAAATATCGGGTATCGGCCGATATTCGCGGTATCGGAATTCCGATACTTAATTCCGATACTTTTGCAATATCGTATACCGGAATTGGAAGTTCCCATAATGCAATGAGCCAGTTTCATTTTATTCAGCCAATGAGGATCCTAAGAAGTGTGGGCACATCCTGTTAGGCATGTAGGCATGTTAACTAATGGCATGGCTGTGATTGGCTGCTGAAATGATGTCATGATGCACTATAAAAGCCGCCGCGGCCATTTTGAGCTCACTCTGCTGTGAATTCAGTTAGGGATAGGACGCTGTTGTTCTGAGGGACAGTTTTAGCTACCTATTTGGTCTATTCTGCTTTACCCAAGCTACTTTATAAATCGCTGTGCCTTGCAGCGCTAGTGCACAGTTCTCTGTGCTGTTCACCGCTGTCTGCAAGGTCTCTGTGTGTGAGTGCAGCTCACCCTGTAGTGTGTGCTTCAGCCACGTCTGGTTGTAGTGCACTCAGTGTGTGTCACTGCCTCATACATTGTCCTTTTTTGCTAATTCATAATTTTTCCTGATATCTCCTATTAGTGTGGTGGTTCCATCCGTATTCAGCTAAATTGGTTCCAAACACACTATATAGGAGTAGATAGAGAATTTTTTTTTTGTCTTGCAGCGCTAGTGCACAGTGCTCTGCATCTGGTTGTAGTGTGCTCAGCGTGCGTCACTGCCTCATACATTGTCCTTTTTTGCTAATTGAACATTTTTCCTGATTTCTCCTATTAGTGTGGTGGTTCCATCCGTATTCAGCTACATTGGTTCCAAACACACTATATAGGAGTAGCTAGAGGAGCCTTTCTGCAGCATTGTGCCCTGCAGCCCCAGCCAGATTAGTATTAGCCTATTTTTTGTAGCCTCATCTATTGCATTGTAGGTTACCTTCCTACATTGTAATAGCTACATAAAGTTTGTGATACTATCGGTATTACTTCTTTGGGCACATCCAGTGTCTTTTTGTGACAAAAAAAACCTAAATAATGTTCACCAAGCACTCCTCTTTACAGTTGTGTAGGCCACATTAGCTCATATTAAAGTCTAGTCCACACTTTATAAAATTAGTGTTTCTTATACCTGTTAGCAGCTGTTCAGGAATAAGCACACTAAGCCCTTAGTACTTTTCTGCCTATCTTTATCAGTCTACCAAGATGAAGAAGGCAGGGAGTAAGGCATGTGGTCGTGGTCGTGGAGTTTCTGCAGGGAGAGGACGTGAGGATTCTGTGGCTGCAGGGAGAGGACGTGGGGATTCTGTGCCTGCTGCGGGCACCAGTGACTCAGCATCCCCCAGTTTTACCAGGGAACAGTCCTTTATGCGCAGCTTTGTAGGAGCTAGCCGTACCCCACTGCTGCGGGAGGACCAAATTGAAGCCGTTGTCGGATGGATGGCAGCTAACGCATCGACTTCAATTAGTTCCAGATCCTCTCAGGTCCTGAGCACTGAAGAGCACCCATCTGTCTCTTCACCACCTGCCAAATTGCCCAGGCAGTCAGAGAGCCCTGGACAGGAGCCATCTCTACTTCTGTTCTCTGAATCTCTTGGCTTGGAAAGAGGGGGCCAGCCAAGCAGAATTCGAGAATTTGAAGAAGAGGTAGTATGCAGTGATGCGCAACCGTTTTGTCTCTCTGAATCTGAAGAGGCGGATGGGCCAGTGCCTATGGTCAGCAGCACACCTCAGTACGCATCTGATGATGAGACTCAGGTGCCACTTTCTGGTGCGTACTGTGCTGTCGAGACTACCCAGGAGAAGCAGTTGTTTGAAAAGGGTGGTGTAGATGATGTGGTCCTTGACCCATCATGGCGCGAGGGACAGGAAGGTGGTGGGAGCAGCTCTGATGAAGAGATTCCCCGAACGGCCCAAAAAGGAGGGAGAGGGAGGGGGCAGACTCGGTTGCCTGTAGCCTCCACTTCGGCACCCATTAGGAGCATGGCTCTTCCAAAATCCAAAGCGGGCGCTCCCAAAACTTGCAGTGCCTGGTCCTTTTTTGACACAGTTGCAGATGACATTTGCTTTGTCAAATGCAAGCTGTGTAATCAGAAGGTGAAAAGAGGGAAAAGTGTCAGCAACCTCAATACCACAAATATGTGGAAACATGTGCGGACCAAGCACGTGGTGGAGTTACAAAAACACACTGAAGACCTAGGCCAACCTACAGTGCCACCTACCACCTCTTCAGCTCGTGTTGTAGCCTCTTCCTCCAGCTCACACATAGCTGGTTCGGCTTCCTCACAGGATCGCCATGGAAGAATCTCTGGCACTGTTGTACAGAGACACAGTGTAGTTCCACCCACAGCACCACTTTCCCTGTCATCCTCACACTCCCAGGCCAGTCTACAGCCATCGTTAGCACAGACATGGGAGAAAAGGAGCCCATACTCGGCAAACCACCCCCGAGCACAGGCTCTCAATGCTGGCACTGCTAAACTACTGGCCCTTGAAATGCTATCATTCAGGCTGGTGGAGACTGACACCTTCCGTAACTTTATGGCACTGGCAGTCCCACAATACAACGTGCCCAGCCGTTTTTATTTCAGCAGGCAAGCCGTCCCTGCCCTGCAACAGCATGTGGAGGGAAAAATTAAACATGCGCTACAAAACGCCGTCAGTAGCAAGGTCCACCTGACCACCGATGCGTGGACCAGTAAGCATGGACAGGGACGATACCTTTCCCTCACTGCCCATTGGGTAAATGTTGTGGAGCCGGGTACAGATCTTGAGAGTGGCGCTGTACGTGTTCTGCCAACTCCAAGGATTGCAGGAATCAAGTCTGTACACTTTGACTCCTCCTCATACTCCAGTTCCTCTGAATCAGCGCTGCAGGAGCCGTCACGGTCTACCTCCACATCGACCCGTGAACGGTTACCTGTTATGATGACCGATATGAGCACAGCCATGGCCAAACGTCAACAGGCTGTATTAAAATTAATTTCTTTGGGGAATCGAAGCCACACAGCGCAGGAGCTCTGGAATACCATCAAGCAGCAGAGCGACGTGTGGTTTGTGCCAGCGAATCTCCAGCCAGGCATGGTAGTGTGTGACAATGGCCGAAATCTGGTGGCAGCTCTGGGCCTAGGCAACCTCACTCACATCCCATGTCTGGCACATGTGCTCAACTTGGTCGTGCAGAGTTTTTTGAGGGACTATCCGGATCTTGATGCACTGCTTCATAAGGTCCGCATAGAGTGCACTCACTTGCGGCGTTCCAGCAACGCAAGATCGCGCATTGCTGCTCTGCAGCGTCGATTACGTCTTCCGGAACATCGCATCATATGTGACCTACCCACCAGGTGGAATTCAACGTTACATATGTTGGAGAGGTTGTGTGAGCAGCAGGCAGCAGTAATGGAGTACCAGCTGCAGCAGGCGCAAACAAGTCGCAGTGCGCGCCGTTCACACTTCACCACCACTGAGTGGACCTTTATGAAGGACATTTGCCACGTTTTGCGTGCCTTCGATTATTCCACGCGGATGGCGAGTGCAGATGATGCATTAGTCAGCATGACTATCCCCCTTATCTGCCTGCTTGAAAAAACACTGCAAGCACTAAGGGAGGAGGTTTTGGAAGAGGTGGAGGATGAGGAGTCACAAATGCCATTTGCTTCTGTAATGTCTGCGCAACGTGGTTCCTCACAAAGGCCTAGGCAGGGGACACTTTGTGAGGAGGATGAGGAGGAGTCAATGCAGGAGGAAAACATCTGTCCAGAGAAGAGAGGTACACAATGCTCTAGTAGTCAGTATCTAGAGCGAGGGTGGGGTGATGCAGAGCAGGCAGAGATCACGCCTCAAGCAGGGGACAGCGTTTCTTGGCCAGTTGGCAGTCTGCAGCACATGGTTGATTTCATGCTGCAGTGCCTGAGAAACGACCGCCGCATCGCCCACATTCTCAACACGGCTGATTATTGGGTGTCCACCCTCCTAGATCCTTGCTACCAGGACAACTTACAAAGCCTCATAACACCGTTGAACCGGGAGCATAAAATGCGAAAGTACCAAGACACACTGGTGCATTCCATCATGTTCTCCATTACAACCGAGAGCAGTGCTGCTAGTGCTTTACAAAGCAGCTCAGTGCGTCGAGGCAGTGGAGGAAGCTCTGCACAAAGAGGGAGCAGAAGCAGCGCCTCAGCACAAGGCAAGACCAGTATGGCCCAAATGTGGCAAAGTTTTGTGTCCCCGCCGCCACAAATGTCTACACCATCACAGACGGCTCCAGTCAGCAGGAGGCAACGTTTCCGTCAGATGGTGACAGACTACATGTCTTGCCCTCTCAGTGTACTCCCAGACGGCTCTTCTCCCTTCAAGTTTTGGGTCTGTAAGCTGGATACATGGCCAGAGCTTAGCCAGTATGCATTGGAGGTGCTAGCTTGCCCTGCTGCTAGTGTATTAACGGAACGCGTCTTTAGTGCCGCCGGTGGTGTACTAACAGACCGTCGCATGTGACTATCCTCCGATAACGTTGACCGGCTTACTTTTCTCAAAATGAACAAGGCCTGGATCTCGCATGAATTTGCCAGTCCTCTTCCAGAATAAATAATTTGTTGGCAACAGTATCCAGGTCTCCTGTTGTGTTCATGTTTCTACCACCTGAACTGTAATCCATGAGCTCCAACACCGCCAGTTGCAGCTCAGAAGTGCCGTCTGCACAGTCAATGCTTGCTCCAGTGTTATTGGGGTTCAGTAACGTCAGCTGATCCCCAGCTGTGTGTCCGGCAAATTCTCCTGCTCTGTCCACATCCACTGTACTACTGATTTAAAACTTGCTCCAATTACACCTCTGGCTCCTCTGTTTTCAGTATTATCCCTGAGCTCCAACACCGCCAGCTGGCGCTCTTAAGTGCTGTCTGCACAGTCAACACTTGCTGCCATGTTATTGGGGTTCAGTAACGTTAGCTGTTCCCCTGCTGTGCGGACGGCAATTTCTCCTGCTCTGTCCACATTCACACTACTACAGATTTTAAAGTTGCTCCAATTACACCTCTGGCTCCTCTGTTTTCAGTATTATCCCTGAGCTCCAACACCGCTAGTTGGCGCTCAGAAGTGCTGTCTGCACAGTGAACACTTGCTGCCGTGTTATTGGGGTTCAGTAACGTCAGCTGTTCCCCTGCTGTGCGGACGGCAATTTCTCCTGCTCTGTCCACATTCACACTACTACAGATTTTAAAGTTGCTCCAATTACACCTCTGACTCCTCTGTTTCAGTATTATCCCTGAGCTCCAACACCGCCAGTTGGCGCTCAGAAGTGCTGTCTGCACAGTCAACACTTGCTGCCATGTTATTGGGGTTCAGTAACGTCAGCTGTTCCCCTGCTGTGCGGACGGCAATTTCTCCTGCTCTGTCCACATTCACACTACTACAGATTTTAAAGTTGCTCCAATTACGCCTCTGCCTCCTCTGTTTTTAGTATTTACCCTGGGCTCCAATACCGCTAGTTGCTGCTCAGAAGTGCCATCTGCACAGTCAATGCTTGCTCCAGTGTAATTGGGGTTCAGTAACGTCAGCTGATCCCCAGCTGTGTGTTCGGCAAATTCTCCTGCTTTGTCCACATCCACTGTACTACTGATTTAAAACTTGCTCCAATTACAGCTCTGGCTCCTCTGTTTTTAGTATTTACCCTGGGCTCCAATACCACTAGTTGCTGCTCAGAAGTGCCGTCTGCACAGTCAACGCTTGCTCCAGTGTTATTGGGGTTCAGTACCATCAGCTGATCCCCAGCTGTGTGTCCGGCAAATTCTCCTGCTTTGTCCACATCCACTGTACTACTGATTTAAAACTTGCTCCAATTACACCTCTGGCTCCTCTGTTTTTAGTATTTACCCTGGGCTCCAATACCGCTAGTTGCTGCTCAGAAGTGCCGTCTACAGCTGTTCCCCTGCTGTGTGTCCGGAAAATTCTCCTGCTCTGTCCACATTCACACTACTACAGATTTTAAAGTTGCTCCAATTACGCCTCTGGCTCCACTCTGTTTTTAGTATTTACCCTGGGTTCCAGCACCGCCAGCTGTTTCCCAGCAGTGTCTTTGGCACGGGTACTCCCTCCTGCCTCCTGCCCAACGTCTGCTGGTCCTTGGTAGTGCTTTCTGGCACAGGTACCTCCTGCTTAGTAACCGAGTTCCAGTACCGTCAGCTGGTCCTCGGTAGTTCCATTGGCTCTTGTACCTTCTGCTACCCATCCGGGTTCCAGTACCGTCAGCTGGTCCTCGGTAGTTCCATTTGCTCTTGTACCTTCTACTACCCATCCGGGTTCCAGTACCATCAGCTGGTTGTCGGCAGTGTCTTTGGCACGGGTACTCCCTCCTGCCCAGCCTGGTTCTAGCACGCCAGCTGTTTCCGGGTAGTGTCAACGTCACTTTGCCTCCAATGCGTTGTCCTGTCGTGTTGCGGTCAGGTTAGCCGACTCTATGGTGCCTGCAGTTTAGGTGACTCCTATGTGAGCTGCGGGATCTGGCAATGAAGGCTGGTTCCATGGTGCCAATAAGACAAGCACCCCCTGTAGGACTGTGGGTTTCGGTAACTGCGGCTGACTCGCGGCCTTGCAACTTTTTTTTTTCATGGGTACCTTCTGTTACCCATCCGAGTTCCAGTACTGTCAGCTGGTTCTCGGCAGTGCCTTTGGCTTACGTGCCTCCTTCGCGGTATCCAAGTTCCACCAACGTCCTGCTTAGTAACCGAGTTCCAGTACCGTCAGTTGGTCCTCGGTAGTTCCATTGGCTCTTGTACCTTCTGCTACCCATCCGGGTTCCAGTACCATCAGCTGGTTCTCGGCAGTTCCTCAGCCTTCTTGTACCTTCTGCTACATTTCCAAGTTCAAGCTTTTTGAAATGGTTCTTGGTAATCACTCTTGATCTCCCTGACGAGGACCCTGAAGACGAGGACCCTGAAGACCAACCTGAAGAAGACGAGGACCCCAAAGACGACGACCCTGAAGACGAGGACGCTGAAGACCACCCCGAAGAAGACGACGACCCTGAAGACGACAACCCTGAAGACGACGACCCTGAAGACCACCCCGAAGATGACGACCCTGAACACGAGGACCCTGAAGACCACCCCGAAGAAGAGGAGGACCCCGAAGACGACGACCCTGAACACGAGGACCCTGAAGACCACCCCGAAGAAGACGAGGACCTCGAAGACAATGAACCTGAAGACGACAACCCTGAAGACCACCCCGAAGAAGACCAAGAAGATGACCCTGAAGAAGTTGACCAAGAGGACAAAGAACAAGAAGACAACCACCAAGATACAGAAGAACAAGAGACAGAAAACCAAGAAGCAGAAGTACAAGAATCTGCAGAACAAAAAGCGGAAGAACATTAAGCATAAGACTAAAAATCAGAGCAAAAGATATTATCTAAATTATAAGCAGAAGATGACTAAGCAGTGTATGGGGGTGAGTCCATTCCTCCTCGTGGTGCCCCTGGAAAAGACCTGCTGCTGCAGGCAAAACTGAACGCGGACAAATCCTGTTGTAAATCTTTTGTGACCGGCAGAACGAAAGGTGTAATGTTCAAACTTTTATAGATAACAACTACAGGAATACCTGTCACAAATAAGAATATGATGAAGAAGAAGAATATGAAGAAGATGAAGAAGTAGAATATGAAGAAGAATAATAGTTGAATAAGAAGAATATGAAGAATGTAAAAAAAAGAATAATATGAAGAAGGTGAAGAAGAAGAAGATGAAGAAGGTGAAGAAGAAGTTGATGAAAAAGATGCTGATGCTGAGGATGATGAAGGAGAAAGTGTTGGAGAAGTAAAAAAGAAGGTGAAGAGCATGGAAGTAGTGAACATAAATATCTGACAAAATATAAAAAAGCTTAACATAGTCAATATTTCTGTAACTCCGAACGTCTTAAAAAAAATATTAATTCCTGCTATTCCATTTGATTGGGCTAAACCTCTATGCCTTTATTGTCTCCCCCACCTCCCCCAATACATTCTACATTATTCTTAGTTGTTTTCCTTCATGTAGAATTAACCTACAAGGAAAAAAAGGGTTTATTTTTATTCCGATATTTCTGTCCCATTGACTTGCATTGGTTTCCGGTATCGGAATCGGCGATATCCGATACTTCTTGGGTATCGGTCCGATCCAATCCGATCTGATATTTCCCGATATCGGAAGGTATCGCTAAACACTAGTGACCAATCTCATGCTGCAAGCGTTTGCGCCGGCCAGCCGGCAAAACAGCAACTCTGACAGTTTGCACTTCTCTAATGCCATCACTAAGGATAGATCTGGCAGCATCACTAATGATCCTGCTGGCCGACCAAACACTATAGTGAGTCAGCAGATTAATTGGCATGAGCTTTGCGGCCTTGATACTCTATTTAAATCGCTACTAGGTTTCAGTTATTACCAGTTATCATGTCTCTGTACTAGACACGCTGCTGTTTATTGAATTGACAATTATTAGACCCTTCTTTGTCACAGTTTATTCAGCTGATTAACTCCTGGATGCCCTCTCGGATTTGACCATAAGACCTCATTCAAACCTTTGTTTTTTACGTATATATTCTATCTGTGCTTTATATGGATACGACACATACTCATTATACAGTTAGGTCCATATATATTTGGACAGAGACAACATTTTTCTAATTTTGGTTCTAGACATTACCACAATGAATTTTAAACAAAACAATTCAGATGAAGTTGAAGTTCAGACTTTCAGCTTTCATTTGAGGGTATCCCCATTAAAATTGGATGAAGGGTTTAGAAGTTTCAGCTCCTTAACATGTGCCACCCTGTTTTTAATGGGACCAAAAGTAATTGGACAATTGACTCCAAGGCTATTTCATGGACAGGTGTGGGCAATCCCTTCGTTATGTCATTCTCAATTAAGCAGATAAAAAGCCTGGAGTTGATTTGAGGTGTGGTGCTTGCATTTGGAAGCTTTTGCTGTGAAGTAAACATGCGGCCAAAGGAGCTCTCCATGCAGGTGAAACAAGCCATCCTTAAGCTGCAAAAACAGAAAAAAAAACATCCGAGAAATTGCTACAATATTAGGAGTGGCAAAATCTACAGTTTGGTACATCCTGAGAAAGAAAGAAAACACTGGTGAACTCATCAATGCAAAAAGACCTGGAAGACAACAGTGGTGGACGATCGCAGAATAATCTTCATGGTGAAGTCAAACCCCTTCACAACAGCCAACCAAGTGAATAACACTCTCCAGGAGGTAGGCGTATCAATATCCAAATGTACCATAAAGAGAAGACTGCATGAAAGTAAATACAGAGGGTTAACTGCATGGTGCAAGCCACTCATAAGCATCAAGAATAAAAAGGCTAGACTGGACTTTGCTCAAAAACATCTAAAAAAGCCTGCACAGTTCTGGAAGAACATTCTTTGGACAGATGAAACCAAGATCAACCTCTACCAAAATGATGGAAATAGAAAAGTATAGCGAAGGCGTGGTACAGCTCATGATTCAAAGCATACCACATCATCTGTAAAACACAGCGGAGGCAGTGTGATGGCTTGGGCATGCATGGCTGCCAGTGGCACTGGGTCACTAGTGTTTATTGATGATGTGACACAGGACAGAAGCAGCCGAATGAATTCTGATGTATTCAGAGCCATACTGTGTGCTCAGATCCAGCCAAATGCAGCCAAACTGATTGGTCGTCATTTCATACTACAGATGGACAATGACCCACAACATAAAGCCAAAGCAACCCAGGAGTTTATTAAAGCAAAGAAGTGGAATATTCTTGAATGGCCAAGTCAGTCACATGATCTCAACCCAATTGAGCATGCATTTCACTTGTTAAAGACTAAACTTCAGACAGAAAGGCCCACAAACAAACAGCAACTGAAAACTACCACAGTGAAGGCCTGGCAGAGCATCAAAAAGGAGGAAACACAGCGTCTGGTGATGTCCATGAGTTCAAGACTTCAGGCAGTCATTGCCAACATAGGGTTTTCAACCAAGTACTAGAAATGAACATTTTATTTACAATTATTTAATCTGTCCAATTACTTTTGGTCCCTTTAAAAACAGGATGGCACATGTTAAGGAGCTGAAACTCCTAAACCCTTCATCCAATTTTAATGTGGATACCCTTAAATGAAAGCTGAAAGTCTGAACTTCAACTGCATCTGAATTGTTTTGTTTAAAATTCATTGTGGTAATTTCTAGAACCAAAATTAGAAAAATGTTGTCTCTGTCCAAATATATATGGACCTAACGGTATTTTATGGGGCTGCTCACATGTCCATATTTTTTTTTGTAGACTGTGTGTCCTCAAAAAAATCACGGAGACTTCCATTTTCACATGGATCTAATTACCCATAAAAGTCTTTGAGTCTGTAAGAAATCATGGACAGCACACAATGCTATTAACATTGCAATGTCTAGGAGAAGCTTTGTCATTTATTTTTTTCATACAAGAAAATCACTGATGAAACACTGATGGGAAATACTGACAAAACACTGATGAAACTCAGATACAAAACACAAATGGAAATTGATCCATTTTATTCATACATGAATGTGCTACATCCCCATACTGGGGTACTCAGAGGGAGCCCGAGTCACAAAAGAGGGGTAGTAGAGCCACAACTGGGGGGAGTCCAAGGTCCCAAGGGGTTGCTGAGGGCTTGCCAAAGGCCACTGGGAAAGAGATGATCTGCTGGAGATGTCATGGTCCTGGTCACATAGTCGCCCGTTGTCCTATGTCCTCCATGCAGATAGACTGCAGTGCTAGGAGGCGCTGCTCGTACTATGCATGCCCCGCCTGCAGCGTGGACTATCAGCTCGGCAAGGACCCGTAGTCATTCCCGTGACAATAAATGAGGTACTGGTGTCAGGACTTTTGGACTCAGCGAGTCTCCCTCACCAGTTGATCCCTGGGAAACACGTGGGTGTTTGCTGTATCAACGGGGACGCCAAGCACTACCCTGTCGCCCAAGTGACTATAAAAATGAACCATGGTACTGAGTCCCATGAGGTCAGGGTTGTCAAGGACTTGCTACACCCAGTGATAACCGGGCGGTACTTCAGGCTGTTCTTGGACTTGTGCGGAAAGGCAGGGGTACACTCTAACTCTGATAGGAGCTAGTTCGTCCATGAAGAATCCCCTTTGCAGTCAGAGGCGGAAGAGTTTCCCTTGTGTGTCCTTGCTGGCGATGAGGACGAGACAGTGACCCATGAGGAAGAGATTCCAGAATTGGGAGTTTCTGGGGGGAATTTTGAGATTGCTCAAATGGAGGACCTTACGTTAAAAGGGGCATGGGACAATGTGACTGTGATAAATTGGGTTGTTCAAGAGTTGGGGGCTAACACCAGGTTTCCTTGTTTTTCAGTTCATCAGGATTTGCTATATCGGGTCACTAAACAGAGAGGGGAAGTGTTAGAGAAGCTGTTGGTGCCAAGACCTTATAGAGGTAGGGTACTAGACCTAGCCCATTCTCATGTCTTGAGTGGGCATCTGGGCATAGAAAAGACCCATGAGTGGGTCCTTCAAAGATTTTACTGGCCTGGATATCCCTGGGAGGTTGTTAACTTTTGTCGGTCCTGTCTTATTTGTCAGTTAACTGCTCCCATGTCCCACTTCTGTACTGGTCCCATTACCCATTATAGAGGTCCTATTTGACCGAATTGCTATGGACCCTTTAGGGCCATTAGTTATGTCCACCAGGGGTCACCAATACATTCTGGTGGTGCTGGACTACGCACCACAGTACCCAGAGGCGGTACCACTGAGAAACTCCTCTGCCCGTAGTATAGCGCAAGAACTAGTCAATATCTTCTCCCGAACGGGCCTGCCAAAGGAGATCT
Organism: Phyllobates terribilis; assembly: GCF_046119375.1. Taxonomy (NCBI): domain Eukaryota; kingdom Metazoa; phylum Chordata; class Amphibia; order Anura; family Dendrobatidae; genus Phyllobates; species Phyllobates terribilis. The sequence goes on along the minus strand of NW_027362761.1, from coordinate 976,319,265 downwards.
TGATGGACCAAGAAAGTCCTTTCATGTCGAAAGTGATGAGGGTGTTGAGTAAGGCTCTGCAGATTACCCAACTCCGGACAACTGTCTACCATCTGCAGACGGACGGCCTAGTAGAGAGGTTCAATAAGACCCTGAAGTCTATGCTTAAGAAGGTCGTGAAAAAGGATGGCTAAGACTGCGACTACCTACTGTTCTCCATTAGGAAAGTTCTCCATGCCTCTACGGGGTTCTTACCCTTCGAGTTGCTTTATGGATGGCACTCTCGGGGACTATTGTACATTGCGAAAGAGAACTGGGAAGCTGAGGTAATACCCCACCGGAGCGACATCAAGCATGTGGCCCAGATGCATGACTGGATCGCAAGGGTGATGCCGATTGTAAGGGAATGCCTCCTCTTCAAGCACAAGATGCCCAGGCAAGAGTCTACAATTGGTCGGCAAGACTGAGGCAATTTAGCCCTGCAGACCGGGTGTTGGTCCCCACGGTTGAGAGTAAATTCCTGGCCAAGTGGCAAGGGCCATATGAGGTGGTCAAAAAGTTGGGTGACGTCAACTACAAGGTCCACTAACCAGGAAGAAAAAAGCCGAATCAGGTGTACCACATTAACCTGCTCAAACCTTGGCAAGACAGAGACAGGTGGAAGCTACGTGCCTGGGGGCCCATCCTGAAGCCTGAGTCGAGGATGTCACAGTGGCACAGAGACACTGTCACCGGCCCAGAAGCAATAGAGCCAAGAGCTGCTTCAGTGGAACCGGGACCTGTTTTCGGGGCTGCCAGGTTGTACGCAGGTGGTCAGGCAGGAAATCTTGATGGAGCCGCATGTGAGGGTGAATCAAAGGCTGTAATGGATTCTTGAAGCCCGCCGCAAGGTGATCTCCAAGGAGGTGAGGAGAATGTTGAGCCTGGGCGTCATCGATGAGTCAAAACACGGCTGGTGTAGTCCCATTGTCCTTGTGCCAAAGCCAGATGGAGAATGCGGTTCTGTAATGACTACAGGAAGCTAAATAAGATGTCAAAGTTCGACGCATATCCAATGTCCCGGGTCGATGAGTTCATTGAAAGGCTAGGGTCAGCCAGATATATGACCACCCTGGACTTAACAAAAGAGTACTGGCAAATTCTCCAGTCCCCAAGTGCCAAGGAGAAGACGGTCTTCCCTGATGGGTGCTTTCAGTACACCAGGATGCCATTCGGTCTGCAGGGAGCCACAACTACCTTCCAGAGGGACATGGACCAGATCCTAGCCTCTCACAAAAAGTATGCTGCAGCTTACCTGGATGACATTGTGATACTCAGCCCGGAGTGGGAAAGTAATTTACAGAAGGTCCAGGTGGTACTGGATGCACTAAGGAAGACAGGGTTTACTATAAATCCAAAGAAGTGCGCAATTGGGAAAGAAGAGGCAAAATACTTGGCTGCATCATCGGAAGGGGCGAAATAAAGCCGCAAGTAAATAATGTGGAGGCTATCCAAAACTGTCCGCAACCGAACTCCAAGAAGCAAGTTCGTGCATTCCTGGGAATTGTGGGATATTATCGGCGATTTTCCCAAATTTTGCCTTGACAGCCACCCCACTAACTGATCTTCTTAAAGGCATGAAGACATCGATGGCCAAATGGTCCTCGGAAGCGGAGATGGCATTCCAGGAGTTGAAGCTCACCCTATGTAAACAGCCGGTCTTATTCGTGTCTGATTTCACTAAGGAGTTTGTGGTGAAGACAGACGCATCCGAGGTCGGTTTGGGAGCGGTGTTGTCCTAGGAAATAGATGGGGATGAACATCCAGTCCTATTCCTGAGTAGGAAACTCTCTTCCTGTGAAAAGAACTATGCCGTCGTAGAGAAGGAGTGCTTGGCCATCAAATGGGCAACTGAGACACTAAGGTACTATCTGTTAGGCCGAAAGTTCAGGCTAGTGTCAGATCATGTGCCCCTGAGATGGATGAGGGAAAGGAAGGGGAAGAATGCCCGGGTGACCAGGTGGTTTCTAGTGCTCCAGGACTTTAATTTTCATGTGGAACACAGGCCCAAGAAACTACAAAGTAATGCAGATGCCCTGTCCAGACTTCCCTGTTTAGCGAGTGAAGGTGCCAAAACACCTGGCTTTGGGCAGAGAGGGAGGATATGTGACAAAGTCACTTACAGCGTGTCGGACGTGAGATATGTTTCACTGAGGCTATAAGCTTCAGTGATGTGAAACTGGAAGTCTTCTCCGGCATGGTATGTGCTGAGAGAGTTAATCAGCCATATTTAAATGGGTCAGTTTGTGTGAACGACTATAGAGTGGGTGGGAGGTCGTTCACCATATCTCCACCCCAGGGTGTGGTCTGGGGTTTAAATACTCGGCCTACTGAGGCATTCAGTGTTCAGTAGGTCTGGAGAGAGGAACTCCAGACATGTTTGTGTTGAGCTGACCTGGACCTCTGTCTGCAGCTGAGTGAGCAATCTACCACACTGTATATACATTACTGATCTGGCATGTTATATACACTACTCAAAAAAATAAAGGGAACACTCAAATAACACATCCTAGATCTGAATGAATGAAATATTCTCATTGAATACTTTGTTCTGTACAAAGTTGAATGTGCTAACAACAAAATCACACAAAAATCATCAATGGAAATCAAATTTATTAACCAATGGAAGCCTGGATTTGGAGTCACCTGCAAAATTAAAGTGCAAAAACACACTACAGGCTGATCCAACTTTGATGTAATGTCCTTAAAACAAGTCAAAATGAGGCTAGGTATTGTGTGTGGCCTCCATGTGCCTGTGTGACCTCCCCACAATGCCTGGGCATGCTCCTGATGAGGTTGTGGATGGTCTCCAGTGGGATCTCCTCTCAGACCTGGACTAAAGTATCCGCCAACTCCTGGACAGTCTGTGGTGCAACGTGACGTTGGTGGATGAAGCGAGACATAATGTCCCAGATGTGCTCAATCGGATTCAGGTCTGGGGAACGGGCGGGCTAGTCCATAGCTTCAATGCCTTCATCTTGCAGGAACTGCTGACACACTCCAGCCACATGAGGTCTGGCATTGTCCTGCATTAGGAGGAACTCAGGGCCAACCGCACCAGCATATTGTCTCACAAGGGGTCTGAGGATCTCATCTCGGTACCTAATGGCAGTCAGGCTACCTCTGGCGAGCACATGGAGGGCTGTGCGGCCCTCCAAAGAAATGCCACCCCACACCATTACTGACCCACTGCCAAACCTGTCATGCTGAAGGATGTTGCAGGCAGCAGATCGCTCTCCACGGCGTCTCCAGACTCTGTCACGTCTGTCACATGTGCTCAGTGTGAACCTGCTTTCATCTGTGAAGAGCACAGGGCGCCAGTGGCGACTTTGCCAATCTTGGTATTCTGTGGCAAATGCCAAGCGTCCTGCACGGTGTTGGGCTGTGAGCACAACCCCCATCTGTGGATGTTGGGCCCTCATACCATCCTCATGGAGTCGGTTTCTAACCGTTTGTGCAGACACATGCACATTTGTGGCCTGCTGGAGGTCATTTTGCAGGACTCTGGCAGTGCTCCTCCTGTTCCTCCTTGCACAAAGGGACGGAGGTAGCGGTCATGCTGCTGGGCAGTTGCCCTCCTACAGCCCCCTCCACGTCTCCTGGTGTACTGGCCTGTCTCCTGGTAGCGCCTCCAGCCTCTGGACACTACCCTGACAGACACAGCAAACCTTCTTGCCACTGCTCGCATTGATGTGCCATCCTCGATGAGCTGCACTACCTGAGCAACTTCTGTGGGTTGTAGAGTCCGTCTCATGCTACCACGAGTGTGAAAGCACAACCAACATTCAAAAGTGACCAAAACATCAGCCAGAAAGCATTGGTACTGAGATGTGGTCTGTGGTCCCCACCTGCAGAACCACTCCTTTAATGAATGTGTCTTGATAATTGCCAATAATTTCCATCTATTGTCTATTCCATTTGCACAACAGCATGTGAAATTGATTGTCAATCAGTGTTGCTTCTTAAGTGGACAGTTTGATTTCACAGAAGTTTGATTTACTTGGAGTTATATTCTGTTGTTTTAGGCTGAGTTCACACGATGCGTATTTCATGCGTTTCCGCGGCGTTTTTGCAGTTGCATAAACGCTGCGGAAACGCATGAAAAACGCATGGTAGAAGGGAAGCAATGTTCCCCAATTGAAATCCGCATGTGCTGTGCCCATGATGCGGATTTTTCCGCAGCGTAAACGCTGCGCTCAAAAATCCGCAGCATGTCATTTAATTTTGCGGAAACGCGGCGTTTTCGCCGCCATTGACTTGCATTAGAACGCGCCAATTCCGCAAGACTGCATCTGTACTTGCGTAATTGGTGCGTTCTAATGTGCGGATGGTACCCGAGTGTGGAGGAGAGGAGAGTCTCATCCACACCCAGGTACCATTAAAAAAGCTGTAAAAACAAGAATAAAATAAAAAATATATATATACTTACCATCTGTCGGCCCACGCACCGCTCCTGCTTGCTTCCCGGCACTCGCAGTGAGTTGTAGGACCTGCGGTGACGTCAGAGTCATGTGACGGGTCACGTGACGCTGACGTCGGCAGGTCTTTCAATTCAAAGTTGCCTGGAGAACGGATAGAGCAGGACAGCGCGGGCCATCAGAGGTAAGTATATACACTCTCTCGGGTCACACTGTATAAATCCATGCTGTTTGCATGGATTTATATAGTGTGACCTAGTTGTCAAGCACTTTCCAGGTGATGCTAAAATCGCCTGGAAAGCGCTTGTCAATCTGCATGCGGAAACGCATGTTAATCTGCATGTGGATCCGCATGTATTCTGCAGGAAAAACGCATGCACAATCTGCATGCGTTTTTTCTGCCAGGGAGATGCAGAAATGATGCAGAAATTTTCTGCTTCATTTCTGCATCGTGTGCACATAGCCTAAGTGTTCCCTTTATTTTTTTGAGCAATGTATTTTCTCCTAAACTTGATCTACCAGCCAGAAGCTACTACCCAGAGGTCCACCCAGGTAAAGTGAAATCCTTGCATTGTGGTGAAAGGTTAAATACCATTCTAAGTGGACAGGCTAGTGCAAAGTCTGTCATTAGATGAATATTTTGAGTTGACAAATTTGCTGACTAGTGCAATGTGCTGTCTTAATTTACGTTAATCATTTATAACTTTGTATCTTACAATCTTTCATATTCAAGAACTTCTGACTTCACTGATTAATGTGAAAAGTAGCCTGGGTAAAGGTCCCATCACAATTATTTTTATTATGTTCAATCACATACTGTGCACAGATGGAAATAATTTATTGGAGTGCCACACTGGCCTCACCACCAAGCAATCACATTTGTGCATAGCTCATTATTTTTACTCTATTTATTTTACCTACAATTATACACTGTAACGAAAGTCAGGACAAAAGAGAGATTTGGACCAACCCTGAAACATAAAATACAGTATTGGTGCCTATGGTGCAAGTAGAATCAAATTGTCTAAGGATTTGGAAATTGAGATTAGCAGAGATGCTTAGTCATCCAGCATATTTGTTAGTGAAGCTTTACCTTGGTCAGTAATAAAAAGCTTTTAGACTTTCATATTGATACAGTTCAGACATGCGCCTCGTTTGCCTGTAGTTGCACAACCAGAGAAATGCAGTAAATTGTACTAAGGAATAATGTGGAACTATAATAGTAAGAATGGTTTTACGAAGTTTTGCTGCTCACTGAAATAAATTCTAACCGCAAAACTAATGATAGAGTCTATTATTTTATTTACTTTATTTAGTAGATACATTTATAATAAAATACATTAATATAGTAGGTGGAATCAGATGATTTGTCTTTATACTCACATATTTGTTATCAAGAAAATTTCCAATAAATGGTAGGGGTCTAGGACCGGGTATTCCATATTTTTTGAATATTCTGTATGGCCAGATCCCATAACTGGAAAGAAGATAGCAAATTAAAAAATAGGTTTTATTTATTTATTTCATATTTTATCCAATAATTGAAGAATATTTATCAACATTTCTAATATTAGAACTTGTTCATATGTGATTATATTTATAGAGAACCCAACACCCGATACATACTGTCCTATTCGTGGGCAACGGTAATCATGTTATTTAAATGCTATTGTCTGAGATTGTGCCAAAACTACCAAAAAACTATTTACTTATAACATTAGAGGGCCAAAACAAAATAACTAAAGAAGAATATCCCCCACTAAAAACTATAATTTTATTAAATTATATTAAAACCACACAGATAATTCATCACAATAGTACTGGCTATATAAATGACCAATGCTAAATCAACAATCACACAATAAATATTAGGGAAACAGCAGATAGATTGCATGAATTTCACAATAACGGAAGGCTGGGTAAATATGAGAAAGTATTCAATGCTCAGTCATCAGAGCAGAGTGGAATCTCCGTCTACTCTATGCCGGCAGAGACTGGCGCTGGGCACAACAGTCAGGTAGTTAACAACTGCTTTCTTGCCTGTTAGTTCTTAGGCCCTTAGTAAAAAAATGAAGTAATCCTGGATAACTTGACAAAGCAGCTCGTACTGAGCATACGTCAGAATTGACAACTGACACATGCTCAGTAGAGCAAGGACTAGCCCGGCCACTGAAATGGATGTCACCAATGACGCTCTTTTCAGGGAATGGGCAGAGGCTGTATCAGTGACTGCAGCCTCTGCCCCATGATGACATCATGTTTTAGTATCCCAGCATGCTTTGGGGATTCTCAAATGAAGTGTCATCAAAATGGAAGTAGATAAATTAAATAAATAAATGACGCAGTTATAGAGGGAACAGTAGGGACTTTTTAACTAAAGTATATTAGAAAATATATAACATTATTACATTAAATAGAAAGACATTTAGGATTAAAATAAATGCTAGTTTTTGACCACCCCTAGTTTTGGATCCATGGACACGTGCATTAGCAATCCATGCTCTGACCGATTTGCATGAACGTCTGCATGAGTCCTAACACTGTTTTAAGGACATTTACTCATTGAGTTTTATATATCAATTTATTTATTATAGATTTCAAAAAAAGGAAAGAGAAAACTTCCAAAAGATATGTTTTCCTTTATCCGAAAGATTTTTTTCTGGCTACTTTTCTGGGAGGATTTTTTTTTGTACCTCCATCTGTGAATAGAGCTGCAGCTTTCAGTGTTTTTTCCCCTTGTTTTTTATTTATTTATTTAATTTTACATATAGTCACGTAGTAAGTAGTGTACGGTTTTCAGGAAAATCCAATTTGGGTTTTTGGGGCTGAAACATCAAAGTAGTAATTTTATGATGAGGACGTAGATGGTGCTCACGCTCTTTATATACTGCCCCATTTTAGTCTTGTACATGATAATTTATTTTTAAAGAAATGGCTTATTTCTTAAAAGAATGTTTTAGCTCACAAATTGTTTCCAGCCAGCCGATTAATGCCTGTGTCAGGATAAATTGGACACAACTGATCAGATAGCAAAACCAGGAGTGGATGATAAATGCAGAATTGGTGACTTGTTTCTATTATACCTTTTCTCTGATTGTTCCTCACCTGGTTTTGGCTCCCACTCCTGAGAAAAATTACTGACCAAATGCTGATAGTGGGGCCGTGGCCTTAGGCTAAATGTCAAATTACTGGGAAGTTTACATGATTGCAGAAACTACTTGTGAACTATATACAATTTATATATTTATACAAAGCCCAGTGGTGTATGGATCAATGAGCCTCAAACTGAAGATAAGAGAAGTAAAAATGTCTACAAATGAAGGAAAGCTGCTTATACATACTAACGTAGCATAAGGGCTCATTCACACATCAGTTTTTCGCATACAAGTGATATCTGTGGTTTTCACGGATAGCGGTTGTACCTATGATAGTCTATGGGGCTGTTCACGTCTGTGATTTTTTTGCAAAGACATGTCCAATCTTAATCCGAATGTCGAATCAAACTCGGCAATGCAAGTCTATGGGTCTGTGAAAAAAAATCGGACAGCACTCGGATGCCATCCATGTGCTATCAATTTTTTACATTCTATTTGATAAAAGGTGGAGAAATTTTTTTTTTACACATACAAGAAAAATTGGTGAAAATCGGACCAAACTCTGATGAAACTGATGAAAATCTGATAAAACTCTGATGATAATCACTGATAAAACTCAGTCCGATTTTGTTGTACTTGAAAAAAACTGATGTCTCATTGAGGTCCAAGGCTACATTCTCAAGATGAGTTTTGACGCTGCATATTTTTTACAAAAAATGCAAGTAACCTATTTTACTTAATGGGTACAGAAATGCTGCAAAAAGTCTGCACCATCAAAAACTCACCAAATAGCTCATCTTGGTAACGTAGCCTTAGAGGGCACTTAAAGGGAATCTGTCACCCTTTTGAGCTTTTTGAGTTACAGTATGAGTATGGACATACAAGTTGTATGCAGGTGAAATTAGTCATACCTGTACTGGCGTGGCCGGAAATCCCACGCCTGCGCATTCAGCCTGCTGTCACTCCTCTGCTCTGTTACACCCTTCTGTGGGTGCTGTCTTCAATTTTGATGTGAGTAGACACCAGCGTAGATGTGAGTAGAAGGCCAGCAGGATGCGTGGGATTTCTAGCTGAGCACATGACGTAAAAGTGACATGGGTGTGATAGCATAATTTGCATGAGCCAACATCATCCCTAGCTCATGCAAATTGTGTGCATGCGCACTGCTCTTTTTCAGAAGCATCACTGTGCCTCTGTAGCCGGGTGTACGCTTACTGGCTTCAGAGGCGCATTGCGAATGACCAGAAGTTCAGAAGATAGCTTTCCGTCATGCGCAGTGAGCCTCTGAAGCTTGGAAGCGAACACCCGGCTATAGAGGAACAGTGATGCTGCGGAAATGAGCGGCAAGCATGCGCCACAGGGGCGCTATAACATGGAAAGAGGGCTGACTAGTCTGGAGAAACTAACACCTATCGACTAATCAAAGCCCTACTTAGCACAGGAAATGGACATTATAAATGCTTTTTTAAAACATTTATTTAACTGAATAACATTATACACGACTGATTAGGCAGGGAATTTACTCATACATAGGTGAATGCTGCTGGGTTGGAGGGCATGGGGGACCTGACAAGTTCCCTTTTAACAAGGCCACATCCAGGAGGCATACATGTATGATTAATTTTAGCCATAATTTCATACAACCTATATGCCCATATTCATAAGTCAAAAAGTTCAATAGGGTGACAGATTCCCTTTAAGCTTTTGGTTAGTACACAGTGGTGGTGGTAAAGACTATGAGCCTGATTCATCATTTGTGATTGATTGAAGTAATCAATTTGTGATTGATTGAAGTAACTTCTTTGTTTTGTATTTGCTTAAGTTTTTTGAGCCAATTTTTTTAAAAAGCCACACACGGTTCATAAATTTGTTGCAAAATCAATTTTTTGTTCTTAAACCAGTTTTTGCAACATTTTAGCACCAAAAGTTGCAAATCTATTGAATAGAAAATTGCAAACATGCATTAAATTTAAATCTCCTCCAGAAAACCTTACTCCAAGAAAGAAAAAAAAATGCGACTTGATTTCTGTCTAAAACAGCTAAATAAGCAAAGTTCTTGAGGAAGAATAACTAAAACACTTTAAAAAAGAAAAAGAACTAAAAAAGTGGCGCAAAATGTATAGAGAATAAGGCGCAAATATTAAACTCACTAAAAAGGAGCAAATTACTGCAGAATCGCAGAGAAATTAAATGATGAATAGAGGTTTATATATTTCCCATCTTACCTTTATACTTTATACTTTATTGAAGGGAGAAGATAAAAGTGTTCATTTAACAGAACATGATGTGCAGTAATGTGGTAACATAGTACATGTTTAGGCTTGGTACCTACTGCTGATCTTAGAAATAGGAGGCGACAGGAATGTTTTTTTGTAACTATGTCCCATCCTTTAATGAGGAATACGTACATTCAGGTTCATGCATGTAAAGCCATTATCTTTCTCCTATTCTATTGAAAGAACAGACAAACTACTTCATACAAAGTGAGAGTGAAGGATAGGAATCTTACCAAGTGAGAAGTGCCAGCAGTGTGATGAGCAGAATCCATGTTTCTTTCGAGAAATCTGGGATGAGGTACATGCTCAATCTTTCTTTGATGTTACTCTCTCTTCTGTATGCCCGGTCTTTCCCTTCTTCTTGTTGCTGGTCTTCCTGCACTTCTGGCTATCCTACTCCGGCAGCTTTTAATATCCTGCTCCCTCCCCTGTTATGCTGCTCTGGAGGAGGGTTCACATACATGAGAACAATTTTGGCCACAGACCAGAGACTTGTGTGCACAGAGATAACATAGAATTATTTTTCTTCTACTCCACAGACTTCTATAATTTTTCTAGCATGTACAGAAAACACCAGAATTTTTTGTTATACTGAATTTACACGAGTTGACTGCATTGATCAGCTACATGCAAGTTAGATGGCCAACGACAGCTAATACGATTGTTCTATGCACATAGGGCATCATTGTTCTCAGCATGTCCCATTTAAACAAGGCGATGTGCAACCAAGAACTATAATTTAAACAGGCTAAAACATAATCACACCTGACAAACAAGTGTTTTGCTGGCCTGTTTAGATGGCTTGACAGTTGCAAACCCAATTATCTACCCATCTAAAAGCAGCATTAGGCCTTTGTGGCAAAGTCACTGGAAATGTACTGGAGGTGAGATATGTAGCACTGAGATTGTTAGCTCCAGTAATATAAACATAGGAAAAATGTTCCAGCACACGAAGTGAAGAGGGGTTAATCAGCCATGTTTAGCGCTAGGGTGATTCAACACCTGTAGAGAGGGAGGAGGTCAGAGGATAAACTCCCAGCCTTTTAGAGCATTTGGTGTGGGGTGGGCCTGGAGACACAAGCTCTGGAGCTGTATTTTCATGTGAAGGAAAGTTAAACTTTGGGTTGTTTGTTCCTGAAGCGGGCGGTTACCCGTAGCAACAAGGACTGTGCCATACATCATGTTTTGTTTTGCCTGTTAGGCTGGGAAGGCTGTATTTGTTATGCTAACATTATGCAGTACTCTTAATAAACCATCGGAGGATTTAACCCCATAACGCTCAATGACGGACAATGCATTGCATGAGCGGGTGCTAGTTCCTGCTCACTGCCGTTCAGTGTCCGTCATAGCTTTAAACCGTCACTTCGTGTAAACACGCTGTGACAGTTAAGTGGCAACAGCTGTCTGTGCAGCTGTGTGGCAGGAGAAGAGGTGCAGGGACCCATGCCGGTGGTCCCCGCACCCAGATCGCTGCGATCGGTCAGTCAATCTGACTAACCAATCTCAGCATGATTGTGCAGGAGATGCTGTAATATCAGCACCTGCTGCCCGACCAGAGCCGGAGGTCAGCGCTGCTAGTGGCTGAACTCCGGCCCTAAACATCCAGTAGCGGTGTCATCACTGCCCCTGGCTGTTAACCCCCTGAATGCTGCGATCAAGTGCGATCGCAGCTTTCAGAAGGCAGGCGGAGGGACAGGAGCTCCCTCTGCCTCAGATCGGCGCCCCCGCAATGTAATCATGGGGCCCGATCGTTGCCATGGTGATCAGGGGTCATCATGACGACCCCCGAGTCACCAAGCTACGGAAAGCTGCTGAAACCATGCTCACAGAATGGTCCCAGGAGCTTTCACTATAGGTATAATGCACTGCAATCTAGTGCATTGCAATGCATTATACCTGTGATCAAAGGGAAAAAAGTGAAAGTCCCATAAAGGGACTAAGTTAAAAGATATTGTAATTTTTTTTTTTAACAATATGTAAAAACAAATATTACAAAATAATAATAATAATATTAAAATATTACACTAATAAATACACATTTTTATGTAAAAAAAATGAAATAAAAAAAGTACACATATTTGGTATCGCCGTGTCCGGAACGACCCGACCTATAAAAGTGTCACACTAGTTAACCTCTTCAGTAAATGCTATAGAAAAAAAAAAAAAAAACAAGGCAAACGATGCTTTATCATCATACCACTGGAAAAAAGTGGAATAAAACTCGATAAAAAAGCGAATATAAATAAAATTGGTACCGCTGAAAATGTCATCTTGTCCCGCAAAAAACAAGCTGCCATGCTGCTCCATCAGCGGAAAAATAAAAAAATGATAGCTTTCAGAATACAGCGATGCAAAAATAATTATTTTTTCTATAAAAGTTTTTATTGTGTAAAAGCGCCAAAACATAAAAAAACGCTATAAATGTGGTATCACTGTAATCGCACCGACCTGAAGAATAAAGCTGCCTTATCAATTTTACAAAACGCGGAACTGCATAAAAAAAAAAAAAAAATTCCTGAATTGCCGGATTTTGTTCATTCTGTCTCCCCAAAAATTGGAATAGAAAGCGATCAAAAAATGTCATGTGCCCGAAAATGGTACAAATAAAAACATCAACTCGTCCCGCAAAAAACAAGCCCTTACATGACTGTCCCGGTGGAAGATTCCCTATAATGAGGCAGATGGAGGCACCGTGGACGCCGTGTGACCTTTGATCCGGCGGTGTCCATCTTTTTATGTGTGCATAAAAGCGCGGTAGGCCGCAGTTTTGTGCACCTCTGAAAAGAAGGACAACGCTGAACAGAGGCCAGACGGACCCCAGAGTAACTCTGCTGCCTCATTATAGTGAATGGATCCCCTGGGGGTGTCACCTGAATCACGTCATTCAGAGATTTAGATAGAAACCCTGATGTAAGCGCTCAGCATAGAGCACAGGATAAATGTGATCCAAATGTTATGTAAAATGTTCTCAATAAAAGCTTCTACTCAATCCACAAAAAAAAAATCCACTCAGGTCAGTCATCTGTCAATGCAAATATAGGGGCTTCCACGATACTGGTAGCACAAAGGCTCTGGAAAAGTGAAATGGCTCCTCGCACCCAAAGGAAATTCAGCAAATTCTGCGCCCCGAAATTCTAATCCCCCCCCCCCGCCCTTCTGAGCTCCAGTCTCTGCCTAAACCACATTTTGCTTCCACATGTTTGGCAGTGGTATAATTTCCAAAATGGGTCACTTCTCTTCTAGCATTTAGGCTCTCTGTATATTGAGTCCGCTGGGAAAATCTGTGCTCCAGGAGGCAAATAGCGCTCCGTTGCCGTGTGGCTAAGCAATACTGTACAGCCACATATGAGGTATTACCACATTCAGCAGAAATTGTGGGACAAATTTTGGTGCCAGTTTTATCCATTATCCCCATTTGAAAATATAAAATCTGGGGCTAAAACAAAATTATTTTTTCTTCACTGCCTAATTGTATAAGGTTCTGTGACACACCTGTGGTGTCAATATGATCACTGCACCCATAGATGAATAGATGAGTTCATTGAGAGGTGTAGTTTGTAAAATGGGGTCACTTATGGGGAATTTTGCTGTTATGGCACCTCAGGGGATCTCTTAGTGTGTCATGGCACCCTCAAACCATAACAGTAAAATCTGCACTATAATATAGTGCTCCTTCCCTTCTGACCTTTGCACTATGCCTCAAAAGTAGTTCCCAGTTACATGTAGTATATTGTGTACCCAGAAGAAATTGCACAACAAAATGAGAGGTCAATTTTCTCCTGTTACCCTTGTGAAAATAAAAAATTTGTGGCTAAAAGAAAATTTTTGTGGAAAAAATGTGATTTTTTTATTTTCACAGCTCTATGTGAAGCACCTGGAGGTTCAAAGTGCAACATGGCGTTAACTCTCAATTCCAGGCAATTCTGCATTCAAAAAGTCAAATGGAGCTCCATCCTTTTCGAATCCTGCCGCGCACTCAAACAGTGGTATTCACCCACATACGGGGTATCAGTGAACTCAGGAGAAATTGCACAACAACTATTGATGTACCTTTTCTCCTGTTACCCTTGTGAAAATAAAAAATTGGGTCTAAAAGTTCATTTTTGTGGAAAACATTTGATTTTTTAATTTTCACGGCTCTACATTATAAACTTCTGTGAAGCACCTGGGGGTTCAAAGTGCTCACCACACATCTAGATAAGTTTATTAAGGGGTCTAGTTTCCAAAATGGGGTCACTTGTGGGGGTTTTTCACTGTTTAGGCACATCAGGGGCTCTCCAAACGCGACATGGCGTCCGCTAATTATTCCAGCAAATTTTGAATTCAAAAAGTGAAATGGCGCTCTTTTGTGAAAAAAAGCTAAATGTTATTTTTTTTCTTCCTCATTGCTTCAGTTCCTGTGAAGCACCTGAAGGGTTAATAAACTTGAATGTAGTTTTGAGCACCTTAAGGGGTGCAGTTTTTAGAATGGTGTCACTTTTAGGAATTTTCTGTAATGTAGACCTCTCAAAGTCACTTCAAATGTGATGTGGTCCTAAAAAAATGGTTTTATAAATTTTGTTGGAAAAATGAGAAATCGCTGGTCAACTTTTAACCCTTATAACTTTCTAGCAAAAAAAAAAAATTTGGTTCCAAAATTTTGCTGATGTAAAGTAGACATGTGAGAAATATTATTACTATTTTGTGTGACGTATCTCTCTGATTTATGGGCATAAAAATTCTAAGTTTGAACTTTGAAAAATTTTCAAAATTTTCACCAAACTTATGTTTTTTTCAGAAATAAACACAAGTCATATTGAATAAATTTTACCACTATCATGAAGTACAATATGTCATGAAAAAACAGTCTCAGAATCAGTGGGATCCGTTGAAGCATTCTAGAGTTATTACCTCATAAAGTGACAGTAGTCAGATTTAAAAAATAAGGACTGGTCATTAGTGTTGAGCGAGCATGCTCAACGCTGCTCGTTACTCGCCCGAGCATCACGGTACTCGGGATGTTCGGTGAGCACCGAGCATTTCCGGGTTACTTGGGCGGGAGCTCGGGTCTCCGCCCCCTGCACGTTTGGCGCTCTATACAGAGCCAATGAACATGCAGGGATTGCCTGCCAGTCACTGTAATGCCGCAGCCATGTTGTTTGTGGGCATTACAGTGATTGGCTGGCCGCACAGTGTCACCTGGAGTATTTAAAACCAGGCGCTGCCATCTTGGACACAGTCGCTCCGGATCAGCCAGTGTAGGGTCAATGCTGCTGAGTTAGGGAGAGATATATAGTGCGAAATAGGTAGTGTAGGGTCTCTAAAGCCTGCCAAATCAAACAAACAGTCCTTCTCAGGACTAATATCCATCCAAGATATCAGGCAGGCAGGCTGTATAGGAGACGCAGTGGTTATACCAGCAAACGCTGCATTACAGTCCTGTGTGCTCCTGTTGGTCAAATTGCTAGACTTATCACCCAGGTCTCAGGAGCCAGGAACATTTTTATTTTTTTCCATCTAAATCCTGTATTTTTTTTTCTTCCTCAGTCAGACTGTACAAATATGTGTCTTATTAACCTTTTGGTATTCCCCCCCCCAAAAAAAAATTGAGTGTGTCTGTGACTGTTCAGACAACAATATATCTGTTTAAAAGAGTCTGATGTAGGCCAGAAAAATAGAACTGTGGTTTTGCAGTTCCAAGGGTCAAATATCTGTATTATCCTGTTTTTGGCATTTTTTGCTTAAAAAAAAAACTGTAATAGTGTCTCCCTGACTGGTCAGACACCAATATATCTGTTTAAAAGAGTCTGGTGTAGGCCCGAAAAATAGAACTGTGGTTTTTCAGTTCCATGGGTCAAATCTTTGTATTATCCTGCTTTTGGCATTTTTTGCCGTAAAAAAACAGTAATAGTGTCTCCCTGACTTTACAGACACCAATATATCTGTTTAAAAGAGTCTGGAGTAGGCCAGAGAAATAGAACTGTGGTTTTGCAGTTTCACGAGTCAAATCTCTGTATTATCCTGTTTTTGGCATTTTTTGCCATGAAAAAAGCTGTAATAGTGTCTCCCTGACTGGTCAGACACCAATATATCTGTTTAAAAGAGTCTGGTGTACGCCACATAACTATAACTGTGGTTTTGCAGTTCCACAGGTCAAATCTCTGTATTATCCTGTTTTTGGCATTTTTTGCCGTAAAAACATACAGTAATAGCGTCTACCTGACTTTGCAGACACCAATATATCTGTTTAAAAGAGTCTGGCGTACGCCACATAACTATAACTGTGGTTTCGCAGTTCCACGGGTCAAATCTCTGTATTATCCTGCTTTTGGCATTTTTTGCCGTAAAAAAAAACAGTATTAATGTCTCCCTGACTGTTCAGACACCAATATATCTGTTTAAAAGAATCTGGTGTAGGCCAGAAAAATGCAACTGTGGTTTTGCAGTTCCACGGGTCAAATCTCTGAATTATCCTGTTTTTGGCATTTTATGCCGTAAAAAAACACTGTAATAGTGTCTCCCTGACTGGTCAGACACCAATATCTCTGTTTAAAAGTCTGGTGTAGACTAGAAAAATAAAACTGTGGTTTTGCAGTTCCACGGGTCAAATCTCTGAATTATGCTGTTTTTGGCATTTTTTGCCGTAAAACAAAACTGTAATAGTGTCTCCCTGACTGGTCAGACACCAATATATCTGTTTAAAAGAGTCTGGTGTACGCCACATAACTATAACTGTGGTTTTGCAGTTCCACGTGTCAAATCTCTGTATTATCCTGTTTTTGGCATTTTTTGCCAGAAAACAAAACTGTAATAGTGTCTCCCTGACTGGTCAGACACCATTATATCTGTTTAAGAGAGTCTGGTGTAAGCCAGAAAAATAGAACTGTGGTTTTGCAGTTCCACGGGTCAAACCTCTGTGTTATCCTCCTTTTTTCATTTTTTGCCATAAAAAAAACAGTAATAGTGTCTCCCTGACTGTTCAGACACCAATATATCTGTTTAAAAGAGTCTGGTGAGGCCAGAAAAATTGAACTGTGATTTTGCAGTTCTATGGGTCAAATCTCTGTATTATCCTGTTTTTGTCATTTTTTGAAGTAAAAAAAACTGCAATAGTGTCTCCCTGACAGGTCAGACACCAATATATCTGTTTAAAAGAGTATGGTGTATGCCACATAACTACAACTGTGGTTTTGCAGTTCCACGTGTCAAATCTGTATATTATCCTGTTTTTGGCATTTTTTGCCATAAAAAAACAGAAATAGTGTCTCCCTGACTGGTCAGACACCAATATATCTGTTTAAAAGAATCTGGTGTAGGCCAGAAAAATAGAACTGTGGATTGCACTTCCACGGGTCAAATCTCTGAATTATCCTGTTTTGGGCATTTTTTGCTGTAAAAAAACACTGTAATTGTGTCACCCTGACTGGTCAGACACCAATATATCTGTTTAAAAGAGTCTGGTGTAGGCCAGAAAAATAGAACTGCGGTTTTGCAGTTCCACGGGTCAAATCTCTGTATTATCCTGCTTGTGACATTTTTTGCCGTAAAAAAAAACAGTAATAGTGTCTCCCTGACTGGCCAGACACCAATATATCTGTTTAAAAGAGTCTGGTGTAGGCAAGGAAAATAGAACTGTGGTTTTGCAGTTCCACTGGTCAAATCTCTGAATTATCCTGTTTTTGGCATTTTTTGCCGTAAAAAAAAAGAGTAATAGTGTCTCCCTGACTGGTCAGACACCAATATATCTGTTTAAGAGAGTCTGGTGTAGGCCAGAAAAATAGAACTCTGGTTTTGCAGTTGCACGGGTCAAATCTCTGTCATATCCTGCTTTTGGCATTTTTTGCCGTATAAAAAAGAGTAATAGTGTCTCCCTGACTGTTCAGACACCAATATATCTGTTTAAAAGAGTCTGGTGTAGGCCGCAAAAATAGAACTGTGTTTTTGCAGTTAGACGGGTCAAATCTCTGAATTATGCTGTTTTTGGCATTTTTGCCGTAAAAAAAACTGTAATAGTGTCTCCCTGACTGGTCAGACACCAGTATATCTGTGTAAAAGAGTCTAGTGTACGCCCCATAACTATAACTGTGGTTTTGCAGTTCCACGGGTCAAATCTCTGTATTATACTGCTTTTGGCATTTTTTGCCGTTAAAAAAAACAGTAATAGTGTCTCCCTGACTGGTCAGACACCAATATATCTGTTTAAGAGAGCTTGGTGTAGGCAAGAAAAATGGAACTGTGGTTTTGCAGTTCCACGTGTCAAATCTCTGTATTGTCCTGCTTTTGGCATTTTTTGCCGTAAAAAAAAAACAGTAATTGTGTCTCCCTGACTGTTCAGACACCAATATATCTGTTTAAAAGAGTCTGGTGTACGCCACATAACTATAACTGTGGTTTTGCAGTTCTACGGGTCAAATCTCTGAATTATCCTGTTTTTGGCAATTTTTGCCGTAAATAAAACTGTAATAGTGTCTCCCTGACTGATCAGACACCAAGATATCTGTTTAAAAGAGTCTGGTGTACGCCACTTAACTCTAACTGTGGTTTTGCAATTCCACGGCTCAAATATCTGTATTATCCTGTTTTTGGTATTTTTTGCCTTAAAAAAAAACAGTAATAGTGTCTCTCTGACTGGTCAGACACCAATATATCTGTTTAAAAGAGTCTGGTGTACGCCACATAACTATAACTGTGGTTTTGCAGTTCCACAGGTCAAATCTCTGTATTATCCTGTTTTTGGCATTTTTTGCCATAAAAAAATACAGTATTAGTGTCTACCTGACTTTGCAGACACCAATATATCTGTTTAAAAGAGTCTGGTGTACGCCACATAACTATAACTGTGGTTTTGCAGTTCCACGGGTCAAATCTCTGTATTATCCTGCTTTTGCCATTTTTTGCCGTAAAAAAAAACAGTATTAATGTCTCCCTGACTGTTCAGACACCAATATATCTGTTTAAAAGAATCTGGTGTAGGCCAGAAAAATACAACTGTGGTTTTGCAGTTCCACGGGTCAAATCTCTGAATTATCCTGTTTTTGGCATTTTATGCCATAAAAAAACACTGTAATAGTGTCTCCCTGACTGGTCAGATACCAATATCTCTGTTTAAAAGTCTGGTGTAGGCTAGAAAAATAAAACTGTGGTTTTGCAGTTCCACGGGTCAAATCTCTGAATTATCCTGATTTTGGCTTTTTTTGCCATATAACAAAACTGTAATAGTGTCTCCCTGACTGGTCAGACACCAATATATCTGTTTAAAAGAGTCTGGTGTACGCCACAAAACTATAACTGTGGTTTTGCAGTTCCACGGGTCAAATCTCTGTATTGTTTTGCTTTTGGCATTTTTGCCGTAAAAAAAACAGTAAAAGTGTCTCCCTGATTGTTCAGACACCAATATATCTGTTTAAAAGAGTCTGGTGTAGGCCAGAAAAATAGAACTGTGGTTTTGCAGTTCCACGGGTCAAATCTCTGTATTATCCTGCTTTTGGCATTTTTTGCCATAAAAAAAACAGTAATAGTGTCTCCCTGACTGTTCAGACACCAATATATCTGTTTAAAAGAGCCTGGTGTATGCCAGAAAAATAGAACTGTGGTTTTGCAGTTCCACGGGTCAAATCTCTGTATTATCCTGCTTTTGGCATTTTTTACCGTAAAAAAAACTGTAATAGTGTCTCCCTGACTGATCAGACACCAAGATATCTGTTTAAAAGAGTCTGGTGTACGCCACTTAACTATAACTGTGGTTTTGCAGTTCCACGGGTCAAATTTCTGTATTATCCTGTTTTTGGCATTTTTTGCCGTAAAAAAAAACAGTAATAGTGTCTCCCTGATTGTTCAGAGACCAATATATCTGTTTAAAAGAGTCTAGTGTACGCCACATAACTATAACTTTGGTTTTGCAGTTCCACGGGTCAAATCTCTGAATTATCCTGTTTTTGGCATTTTTTGCCGTAAAAGAAAACTGTAATAGTGTCTCCCTGACTGGTCAGACACCAGTATATCTGTGTAAAAGAGTCTGGTATATGCCACATAACTATAACTGTGGTTTTGCAGTTCCACTGGTCAAATCTCTGTATTATCCTGTTTTTGGCATTTTTTCCATATAAAAACAATAATAGTGTCTCCCTGACTGGTCAGACACCAATATTTCTGTTTAAAAGAGTCTAGTGTACGCCCCATAACTATAACTGTGGTTTTGCAGTTCCACGGGTCAAATCTCTGTATTATACTGCTTTTGGCATTTTTTGCCGTTAAAAAAAACAGTAATAGTGTCTCCCTGACTGGTCAGACACCAATATATCTGTTTAAGAGAGCTTGGTGTAGGCAAGAAAAATGGAACTGTGGTTTTGCAGTTCCACGTGTCAAATCTCTGTATTGTCCTGCTTTTGGCATTTTTTGCCGTAAAAAAAAAACAGTAATTGTGTCTCCCTGACTGTTCAGACACCAATATATCTGTTTAAAAGAGTCTGGTGTACGCCACATAACTATAACTGTGGTTTTGCAGTTCTACGGGTCAAATCTCTGAATTATCCTGTTTTTGGCAATTTTTGCCGTAAATAAAACTGTAATAGTGTCTCCCTGACTGATCAGACACCAAGATATCTGTTTAAAAGAGTCTGGTGTATGCCACTTAACTATAACTGTGGTTTTGCAATTCCACAGGTCAAATCTCTGTATTATCCTGTTTTTGGCATTTTTTGCCGTAAAAAAACCAGTAATACTGTCTCCCTGATTGTTCAGAGACCAATATATCTGTTTAAAAGAGTCTGGAGTCTGCCACATAACTATACCTGTTGTTTTGCAGTTCCACGGGTCAAATCTCTGAATTATCCTGTTTTTGGCATTTTTTTGCCATAAAAAAAACTGTAATAGTGTCTCCCTGACTGATCAGACACCAATATATCTGTTTAAAAGAGTCTGGTGTACGCCACTTAACTATGACTGTGGTTTTGCAGTTCCACGGGTCAAATCTCTGTATTATCCTGTTTTTGGCATTTTTTGCCGTAAAAAAAAACAGTAATAGTGTCTCCCTGATTGTTCAGAGACCAATATATCTGTTTAAAAGAGTCTGGTGTACGCCATATAACTATAACTGTGGTTTTGCAGTTCCACGGGTCAAATCTCTGTATTATCCTGTTTTTGGCATTTTTTGCCATAAATAAAACAGTAATAGTGTCTCCCTGATTGTTCAGACACCAATATTTCTGTTTAAAAGAGTCTGATGTAGGCCAGAAAAATAGAACTGTGGTTTTGCAGTTCCATGGGTCAAATCTCTGAATTATCCTGTTTTTGGCATTTTTTGCCGTAAAAAAAAAAAAAATAGTGTCTACCTGACTGGTCAGACACCAATATATCTGTTTAAAAGAGTCTGGTGTAGGCCAGAAAAATAGAACTGTGGTTTTGCAGTTCGACGGGTCAAATCTCTGAATTATCCTGTTTTTGGCATTTTTTGCCGTAAAAAAAACTGTAATAGTGTCTCCCTGACAGATCAGACACCAATATATCTGTTTAAAAGAGTCTGGTGTACGCCGCTTAACTATGACTGTGGTTTTGCAGTTCCACGGGTCAAATCTCTGTATTATCCTGTTTTTGGCATTTTTTGCCGTAAAAAAAACAGTAATAGTATCTCCCTGATTGTTCAGAGACCAATATATCTGTTTAAAAGAGTCTGGTGTACGCCATATAACTATAACTGTGGTTTTGCAGTTCCACGGGTCAAATCTCTGTATTATCTTGCTTTTGGCATTTTTGCTGTAAAAGAAAATTGTAATAGTGTCTCCCTGACTGGTCAGACACCAATATATCTGTGTAAAAGAGTATGGTATACGGTACATAACTATAACTGTGGTTTTGCAGTTCCATGGGTCAAATCTCTGAATTATCCTGTTTTTGGCATTTTTTGCCGTAAAAGAAAACTGTAATAGTGCCTCCCTGACTGGTCAGACACCAATATATCTCTGTAAAAGAGTATGATGTACGCCACATAACTATAACTGTGGTTTTGCAGTTCCACGGGTCAAATCTCTGTATTATCCTGTTTTTGCCATTTTTTTCCTTAAAAAAAACAGTAATAGTGTCTCCCTGACTGGTCAGACACCAATATATCTGTTTAAAAGAGTCTGGTGTATGCCACATAACTATAACTGTGGTTTTGCAGTTCCACGGGTCAAATCTCTGTATTATCCTGTTTTTGGCATTTTTTGCCGTAAAAAAAAACAGTAATAGTGTCTCCCTGACTGGTCAGACACCATTATATCTGTTTAAGAGAGTCTGGTGTAAGCCAGAAAAATAGAACTGTGGTTTTGCAGTTCCACGGGTCAAACCTCTGTATTATCCTCCTTTTGTCATTTTTTGCCGTAAAAAAAAACAGTAATAGTGTCTCCCTGACTGTTCAGACACCAATATATCTGTTTAAAAGAGTCTGGTGTAGGCCAGAAAAATTGAACTGTGATTTTGCAGTTCTATGGGTCAAATCTCTGTATTATCCTGTTTTTGTCATTTTTTGCAGTAAAAAAACTGCAATAGTGTCTCCCTGACTGGTCAGACACCAATATATCTGTTTAAAAGAGTATGGTGTACGCCACATAACTATAACTGTGGTTTTGCAGTTCCACGTGTCAAATCTGTATATTATCCTGTTTTTGGCATTTTTTGCCGTAAAAAAACAGAAATAGTGTCTCCCTGACTGGTCAGACACCAATATATCTGTTTAAAAGAATCTGGTGTAGGCCAGAAAAATAGAACTCTGGTTTTGCAGTTCCACAGGTCAAATCTCTGTAATATCCTGCTTTTGGCATTTTTTTCCGTATAAAAAAGAGTAATAGTGTCTCCCTGACTGGTCAGACACCAATATATCTGTTTAAAAAAGTGTGGTGCATGCCACATAACTATAACTGTGGTTTTGCAGTTCCACGTGTCAAATCTGTATATTATCCTGTTTTTGCCATTTTTTGCCGTAAAAAAAAAAGAGTAATACTGTCTCCCTGACTGGTCAGACACCAATATATCTGTTTAAGAGAGTCTGGTGTAATCCAGAAAAATAGAACTGTGGTTTTGCAGTTCCACGGGTCAAATCTCTGAATTATCCTGTTTTTTGTATTTTTTGCCATAAAAAAAACTGTAATAGTGTCTCCCTGACAGGTCAGACACCAATATATCTGTTTAAAAGAGTATGGTGTACGCCACATAACTATAACTGTGGTTTTGCAGTTCCATGTGTCAAATCTGTATATTATCCTGTTTTTGGCATTTTTTGCCGTAAAAAAACAGAAATAGTGTCTCCCTGACTGGTCAGACACCAATATATCTGTTTAAAAGAATCTGGTGTAGGCCAGAAAAATAGAACTCTGGTTTTGCAGTTCCAAGGGTCAAATCTCTGTAATATCCTGCTTTTGGCATTTTTTTCCGTATAAAAAAGAGTAATAGTGTCTCCCTGACTGGTCAGACACCAATATATCTGTTTAAAAGAGTATGGTGTACGCCACATAACTATAACTGTGGTTTTGCAGTTCCACGGGTCAAATCTCTGTATTATCCTGTTTTTGGCATTTTTTGCCGTAAAAAAAAACAGTAATAGTGTCTCCCTGACTGGTCAGACACCATTATATCTGTTTAAGAGAGTCTGGTGTAAGCCAGAAAAATAGAACTGTGGTTTTGCAGTTCCACGGGTCAAACCTCTGTATTATCCTCCTTTTGTCATTTTTTGCCGTAAAAAAAAACAGTAATAGTGTCTCCCTGACTGTTCAGACACCAATATATCTGTTTAAAAGAGTCTGGTGTAGGCCAGAAAAATTGAACTGTGATTTTGCAGTTCTATGGGTCAAATCTCTGTATTGTCCTGTTTTTGTCATTTTTTGCAGTAAAAAAACTGCAATAGTATCTCACTGACTGGTCAGACACCAATATATCTGTTTAAAAGAGTATGGTGTACGCCACATAACTATAACTGTGGTTTTGCAGTTCCACGTGTCAAATCTGTATATTATCCTGTTTTTGGCATTTTTTGCCATAAAAAAACAGAAATAGTGTCTCCCTGACTGGTCAGACACCAATATATCTGTTTAAAAGAATCTGGTGTAGGCCAGAAAAATAGAACTCTGGTTTTGCAGTTCCACGGGTCAAATCTCTGTAATATCCTGCTTTTGGCATTTTTTGCCGTATAAAAAAGAGTAATAGTGTCTCCCTGACTGTTCAGACACCAATATATCTGTTTAAAAGAGTGTGGTGTAGGCCACAAAAATAGAACTGTGGTTTTGCAGTTCCACAGGTCAAATCTCTGAATTATCCTTTTTTTTTGTATTTTTTGCCGTAAAAAAAACTGTAATAGTGTCTCCCTGACAGGTCAGACACCAATATATCTGTTTAAAAGAGTCTGGTGTACGCCACATAACTATAACTGTGGTTTTGCAGTTCCATGGCTCAAATCTCTGTATTATCCTGTTTTTGGCATTTTTTGCCTTAAAAAAAAACAGTAATAGTGTCTCCCTGAGTGGTCAGACACCAATATATCTGTTTAAAAGAATCTGGTGTAGGCCAGAAAGATAGAACTGTGGATTGCAGTTCCACGGGTCAAATCTCTGAATTATCCTGTTTTGGGCATTTTTTGCAGTAAAAAAACACTGTAATTGTGTCACCCTGACTCGTCAGACACCAATATATCTGTTTAAAAGAGACTGGTGTAGTCCAGAAAAATAGAACTGCGGTTTTGCAGTTCCATGGGTCAAATCTCTGTATTATCCTGCTTGTGGCATTTTTTGCCGTAAAAAAAAACAGTAATGGTGTCTCCCTGACTGGCCAGACACCAATATATCTGTTTAAAAGAGTCTTGTGTAGGCAAGGAAATTAGAACTGTGGTTTTGCAGTTCCACTGGTCAAATCTCTGAATTATCCTGTTTTTGGCATTTTTTGCCGTAAAAAAAAAGAGTAATAGTGTCTCCCTGACTGGTCAGACACCAATATATCTGTTTAAGAGAGTCTGGTGTAGGCCACAAAAATAGAGCTGTGTTTTTGCAGTTCCACGGGTCAAATCTCTGAATTATCCTGTTTTTGGCATTTTTTGCCTTAAAAAAAACTGTAATAGTGTCTCCCTGACAGGTCAGACACCAATATATCTGTTTAAAAGAGTATGGTGTACGCCACATAACTATAACTGTGGTTTTGCAGTTCCACGGCTCAAATCTCTGTATTATCCTGTTTTTCGCATTTTTTGCCTTAAAAAAAAATAGTAATAGTGTCTCCCTGACTTGTCAGACACCAATATATCTGTTTAAAAGAGTCTGGTGTACACCACATAACTATAACTGTGGTTTTGCAGTTCCACAGGTCAAATCTCTGTATTGTCCTGTTTTTGGCATTTTTTGCCGTAAAAAAATACAGTAATAGTGTGTACCTGACTTTGCAGACACCAATATATCTGTTTAAAAGAGTCTGGTGTACGCCACATAACTATGACTGTGGTTTTGCAGTTCCACGGGTCAAATCTCTGTATTATCCTGCTTTTGCCATTTTTTGCCGTAAAAAAAAAACAGTATTAATGTCTCCCTGACTGTTCAGACACCAATATATCGGTTTAAAAGAGTCTGGTGTAGGCCAGAAAAATACAACTGTGGTTTTGCAGTTCCACGGGTCAAATCTCTGAATTATTCTGTTTTTGGCATTGTTTGCCGTAAAAAAACACTGTAATAGTGTCTCCCTGACTGCTCAGATACCAATATCTCTGTTTAAAAGTCTGGTGTAGGCTAGAAAAATAAAACTGTGGTTTTGCAGTTCCACGGGTAAAATCTCTGAATTATCCTGTTTTTGGCCTTTTTTGCCATAAAACAAAACTGTAATAGTGTCTCCCTGACTGGTCAGACACCAATATATCTGTTTTAAAGAGTCTGGTGTACGCCACATAACTATAACTGTGGTTTTGCAGTTCCATGGGTCAAATCTCTGTATTATCCTGTTTTGGGCATTTTTTGCCTTAAAAAAAACAGTAATAGTGTCTCCCTGACTGGTCAGACACCATTATATCTGTTTAAGAGAGTCTGGTGTACGCCCTATAACTATAACAGTGGTTTTGCAGTTCCACGGGTCAAATCTCTGTATTATCTTGCTTTTGGCATTTTTTGCCGTAAAAAAAAACAGTAATAATGCCTCCCTGACTGGTCAGACACCAATATATCTGTTTAAAAGGGTCTGGTGTAGGCCACATAACTATAACTGTGGTTTTGCAGTTCCACAGGTCAAATCTCTGTATTATCCTCTTTTTGGCATTTTTTGCCGGAAAAAAATACAGTAATAGTGTGTACCTGACTTTGCAGACACCAATATATCTGTTTAAAAGAGTCTGGTGTACGCCACATAACTATAACTGTGGTTTTGCAGTTCCACGGGTCACATCTCTGTATTATCCTGCTTTTGGCATTTTTTGCCGTAAAAAAAACAGTATTAATGTCTCCCTGACTGTTCAGACACCAATATATCTGTTTAAAAGAGTCTGGTGTAGGCCAGAAAAATACAACTGTGGTTTTGCAGTTCCAATGGTCAAATATCTGAATTATCCTGTTTTTGGCATTTTTTGCCGTAAAAAAACACTGTAATAGTGTATCCATGACTGGTCAGACACCAATATCTCTGTTTAAAAGTCTGGTGTAGGCTAGAAAAATAAAACTGTGGTTTTGCAGTTCCACAGGTTAAATCTCTGAATTATCCTGTTTTTGGCATTTTTTGCCATAAAACAAAACTGTAATAGTGTCTCCCTGACTGGTCAGACACCAATATATCTGTTTAAAAGAGTCTGGTGTACGCCACATAACTATAACTGTGGTTTTGCAGTTCCATGGGTCAAATCTCTGTATTATCCTGTTTTTGGCATTTTTTGCCGTAAAAAAAACAGTAATAGTGTCTCCCTGACTGGTCAGACACCATTATATCGGTTTAAGAGAGTCTGGTGTAAGCCAGAAAAATAGAACTGTGGTTTTGCAGTTTCACGGGTCAAACCTCTGTATTATCCTCCTTTTGTCATTTTTTGCCGTAAAAAAAACAGTAATAGTGTCTCCCTGACTGTTCAGACACCAATATATCTGTTTAAAAGAGTCTGGTGTAGGCCAGAAAAATTGAACTGTGATTTTGCAGTTCTATGGGTCAAATCTCTGTATTATCCTCTTTTTGTCATTTTTTGCAGTAAAAAAAACTGCAATAGTGTCTCCCTGACTGGTCAGACACCAATATATCTGTTTAAAAGAGTATGGTGTACGCCACATAACTATAACTGTGGATTTGCAGTTCCACGGGTCAAATCTGTATATTATCCTGTTTTTGGCATTTTTTGCCCTAAAAAAACAGAAATAGTGTCTCCCTGACTGGTCAGACACCAACATATCTGTTTAAAAGAATCTGGTGTAGGCCAGAAAAATAGAACTGTGGATTCCAGTTCCACGGGTCAAATCTCTGTATTATCCAGTTTTTGTCATTTTTTGCCTTAAAAAAAACAGTAATAGTGTCTCCCTGACTGGTCAGACACCAATATATCTGTTTAAAAGAGTCTGGTGTACGCCCCATAACTATAACTGTGGTTTTGCAGTTCCACGGGTCAAATGTCTGTATTATCTTGCTTTTGGCATTTTTTGCCGTAAAAAAAAACTGTAATTGTGTCTCCCTGACTGGTCAGACACCAATATATCTGTTTAAAAGAGTCTGGCGTAGGCCAGAAAAGTAGAACTGTGGTTTTTCAGTTCCACAGGCCAAATCTTTGAATTATCCTGTTTTTGGCATTTTTTGCCGTAAAAAAAATGTAATAGTGTCTCCCTGCCAGGTCAGACACCAATATATCTGTTTAAAAGAGTCTGGTGTACGCCACAAAACTATAACTGTGGTTTTGCAGTTCCATGTCTCAAATCTCTGTATTATCCTGTTTTTGGCATTTTTTGCCTTAAAAAAACAGTAATAGTGTCTCCCTGACTGGTCAGACACCAATATATCTGTTTAAAAGAGTCTGGTGTACGCTACATAACTATAACTGTGGTTTTGCAGTTCCACGGGTCAAATCTCTGAATTATCCTGTTTTTGGCATTTTTTGCCGTAAAAGAAAACTGTAATAGTGTCTCCCTGACTGGTCAGACACCAATATATCTGTTTAAAAGAGTCTGGTGTAGGCCAGAAAAATAGAACTGTGGTTTTGCAGTTCCACGGGTCAAATCTCTGTATTATCCTGTTTTTGGCATTTTTTTCCATATAGAAAAACAGTAATAGTGTCTCCCTGACTGGTCAGACACCAATATATCGGTTTAAAAGATTCTAGTGTATGCCTCATAACTATAACTGTGGTTTTGCAGTTCCACGGGTCAAATCTCTGTATTATCCTGCTTTTGGCATTTTTTTCCGTAAAAAAAAACAGTAATAGTGTCTCCCTGACGGGTCAGACACCAGTATATCTGTGTAAAAGAGTCTGGTATATGCCACATAACTATAACTGTGCTTTTGCAGTTCCACTGGTCAAATCTCTGTATTATCCTGTTTTTGGCATTTTTTTCCATATAGAAAAACAGTAATAGTGTCTCCCTGACTGGTCAGACACCAATATATCGGTTTAAAAGATTCTAGTGTATGCCCCATAACTATAACTGTGGTTTTGCAGTTCCACGGGTCAAATCTCTGTATTATCCTGCTTTTGGCATTTTTTGCCGTAAAAAAAAACAGTAATAGTGTCTCCCTGACGGGTCAGACACCAATATGTCTGTTTAAGAGAGCCTGGTGTAGGCCAGAAAAATAGAACTGTGGTTTTGCAGTTCCACGGGTCAAATCTCTGTATTGTCCTGCTTTTGGCATTTTTTGCCGTAAAAAAACAGTAATAATGTCTCCCTGACTGTTCAGACACCAATATATCTGTTTGAAAGAGTCTGGTGTAGGCCAGAAAAATAGAACTGTGGTTTTGCAGTTCTACGGGTCAAATCTCTGAATTATCCTGTTTTTGGCATTTTTTGCCGTAAAAAAAACTGTAATAGTGTCTCCCTGACTGATCAGACACCAATATATCTGTTTAAAAAAGTCTGGTGTACGCCACTTAACTATAACTGTGGTTTTGCAGTTCCACAGGTCAAATTTCTGTATTATCCTGTTTTTGGCATTTTTTGCCGTAAAAAAAACAGTAATAGTGTCTCCCTGATTGTTCAGAGACCAATATATCTGTTTAAAAGAGTCTGGTGTACGCCACTTAACTATAACTGTGGTTTTGCAGTTCCACGGGTCAAATCTCTGAATTATCCTGTTTTTGGCATTTTTTGCCGTAAAAGAAAACTGTAATAGTGTCTCCCTGACTGGTCAGACACCAGTATATCTGTGTAAAAGAATCTAGTATATGCCACATAACTATAACTGTGGTTTTGCAGTTCCACTGGTCAAATCTCTGTATTATCCTGTTTTTGGCATTTTTTTCCATATAAAAAACAGTAATAGTGTCTCCCTGACTGGTCAGACACCAATATATCTGTTTAAAAGAGTCTAGTGTACGCCCCATAACTATAACTGTGGTTTTGCAGTTCCACGGGTCAAATCTCTGTATTATCCTGCTTTTGGCACTTTTTGCCGTTAAAAAAAACAGTAATGGTGTCTCCCTGACTGGTCAGACACCAATATATCTGTTTAAGAGAGCCTGGTGTAGGTCAGAAAAATAGAACTGTGGTTTTGCAGTTCCACGGGTCAAATCCCTGTATTATCCTGCTTTTGGAATTTTTGCCATAAAAAAATCAGTAATAGTGTCTCCCTGACTGCTCAGACACCAATATATTTGTTTAAAAGAGTCTGGTGTACGCCAGAAAAATAGAACTGCGGTTTTGCAGTTCCACGGGTCAAATCTCTGAATTATCAGGTTTTTGGCAATTTTTGCTGTAAAAAAAACTGTAATAGTGTCTCCCTGACTGATCAGACACCAAGATATCTGTTTAAAAGAGTCTGGTGTACGCCACTTAACTATAACTGTGGTTTTGCAGTTCCACGGGTCAAATCTCTGTATTATCCTGTTTTTGGCATTTTTTGCCCTAAAAAAAACAGTATTTGTGTCTCCCTGATTGTTCAGAAACCAATATATCTGTTTAAAAGAGTCTTGTGTACGCCACATAACTATAACTGTGGTTTTGCAGTTCCACGGGTCAAATCTCTGTATTATCCTGTTTTTTGCATTTTTTTCCTTAAAAAAAAACAGTAATAGTGTCTCCCTGACTGGTCAGACACCAATATATCTGTTCTGACGAAGCCGGAAGGAGAAACGCGCGTCGAGGCGCTTGTGTGGATCCCCTGCCCTCTCTCCATAACGCTGTTATGTCCTCAGGTACAGCATGCATCTAACTTTTTATATTATGTTGCATTACACCCGCTTGGCGTTTTGCGCTAAGCTTACTTTGATCTTTATTTATATCTAAAGTCTTTGCTGTTCGAGAGGCTACTATACATGCTTATAATGTAAGGTGGTGGATTTCTGCCTACGTTGATTAAGGGCAGGGAATTCTGTGGGTCTCTATGAGTCTCTATTTGCACACCATTGCTGTCAATATTTTAGCAACATATTCTTTCTCACCATTTGTGGATTTCTCTGTATGTATTATTATTTTGCCTTAATAAAATTATTTTGACATTTAAACCGTTCCCGCGGTTTTTTCTTTGGACAAAGAGTCCTTTGGTTCTTTCTCTCTCTGAGACTTACTCGAACCCATAGTTAATACTTTGATACTGTTTTAAAAAAATTCTTTTTTTTTTTTTTTTTTCTGGGTTCAATTGCTATTATCATTTATTACAGACCTAAGGTCTTTGTCTTTCCTTTCTTCTTTGGTCTAATATCTGTTTAAGAGAGCCTGGTGTAGGCCAGAAAAAATAGAACTGTGGTTTTGCAGTTCCACGGGTGAAATCTCTGTATTATCTTGCTTTTGGCATTTTTTGCCGTAAAAAAAACAGTAATAGTGTCTGCCTGACTGTTCAGACACCAATATATCTGTTTAAAAGAGTCTGGTGTACGCCACATAACTATAACTGTGGTTTTGCAGTTCCAAGGTCAAATCTCTGTATTATCTTGCTTTTGGCATTTTTTGCCATAAAAAAAACAGTAATAGTGTCTCCCTGATTGTTCAGACACCAATATATCTGTTTAAAAGAGTCTGGTGTAGGCCAGAAAAATAGAACTGTGGTTTTGCAGTTCCACGGGTCAAATCTCTGAATTATCCTATTTTTGGCATTTTTTGCCGTAAAAGAAAACTGTAATAGTGTCTCCCTGACTGGTCAGACACCAATATATCTGTTTAAAAGAGTCTGGTATAGGCCAGAAAAATAGAACTGTGGTTTTGCAGTTCCACGGGTCAAATCTCTGAATTATCCTTTTTTTTAGCATTTTTTGGCGTAAAAAAACAGTAATAGTGTCTCCCTGACTGGTCAGGCACCAATATATCTTTTTAAAAGAGTCTGGTGTACGCCACTTAACTATAACTGCGGTTTTCCAGTTCCACGGGTCAAATCTCTGTATTATCCTGCTTTAGGCATTTTTTGCTGTAAAAAAAACAGTAGTAGTGTCTCCCTGATTGTTCAGAGACCAATATATCTGTTTAAAAGAGTCTGGTGTAGGTCAGAAAAATATAACTGTGGTTTTGCAGTTCCACGGGTCAAATCTCTGAATTATCCCGTTTTTGGCATTTTTTGCCGTAAAAGAAAACTGTAATAGTGTCTCCCTGAATGGTCAGACACCAATATATCTGTGTAAAAGAGTCTGATGTATGCCACATAACTATAACTGTGGTTTTGCAGTTCCACAGGTCAAATCTCTGTATTATCCTGTTTTTTGCATTTTTTTCCTCAAAAAAAACAGTAATAGTGTCTCCCAGACTGGTCAGACACCAATATATCTGTTTAAGAGAGCCTGGTGTATGCCACTTAACTATAACTGTGGTTTCGCAGTTCCACAGTTCAAATCTCTGTATTATCCTGCTTTTGGCATTTTTTGCCGTAAAAAAACAGTAATAGTGTCTCCCTGATTGTTCAGAGACCAATATATCTGTTAAAAAGAGTCTGGTGTACGCCACGTAACTATAACTGTGGTTTTGCAGTTCCACGGGTCAAATCTCTGAATTATCCTGTTTTTGGCATTTTTTGCCGTAAAAGAAAACTGTAATAGTGTCTCCCTGACTGGTCAGACACCAGTATATCTGTGTAAAAGAATCTGGTATATGCCACATAACTATAACTGTGGCTTTGCAGTTCCACTGGTCAAATCTCTGTATTATCCTGTTTTTGGCATTTTTTTCCGTATAAAAAACAGTAATAGTGTCTCCCTGACTGGTCAGACACCAATATATCTGTTTAAAAGAGTCTAGTGTACGCCCCATAACTATAACTGTGGTTTTGCAGTTCCACGGGTCAAATCTCTGTATTATCCTGCTTTTGGCATTTTTTGCCGTTAAAAAAAACAGTAATAGTGTCTCCCTGATTGTTCAGACACCTATATATCTGTTTAAAAGAGTCTGGTGTAGGCCAGAAAAATAGAACTGTGGTTTTGCAGTTCCACGGGTCAAATCTCTGAATTATCCTGTTTTTGGCATTTTTTGCCGTAAAAGAAAACTGTAATAGTGTCTCCCTGACTGGTCAGACACCAATATATCTGTTTAAAAGAGTCTGGTGTAGGCCAGAAAAATAGAGCTGTGGTTTTGCAGTTCCACGGGTCAAATCTCTGAATTATCCTGTTTTTGGCATTTTTTGCCGTAAAAAAAACTGTAATAGTGTCTCCCTGACTGGTCAGACACCAATATATCTGTTTCAAAGAGCCTGGTGTATGCCACGTAACTATAACTGTGGTTTTGCAGTTCCACGGTTCAAATCTCTGTATTATCCTGTTTTTGGCATTTTTTGCCGTAAAAAAAACAGTAATAGTGTCTCCCTGATTGTTCAGAGACCAGTTTATCTGTTTAAAAGAGTCTGGTGTACGCCACATAACTATAACTGTGGTTTTGAAGTTCAACTGGTCAAAGCTCTGTATTATCTTGCTTTTGGCACTTTTTGCCGTAAAAAAAACAGTAATAGTGTCTCCCTGACTGGTCAGACACCAACATATCTGTTTAAGAGAGCCTGGTGTAGGTCAGAAAAATAGAACTGTGGTTTTGCAGTTCCACGGGTCAAATCTCTGTATTATCCTGCTTTTGGCGTTTTTGCCATAAAAAAATCAGTAATAGTGTCTCCCTGACTGTTCAGACACCAATATATTTGTTTAAAAGAGTCTGGTGTACGCCAGAAAAATAGAACTGCGGTTTTGCAGTTCTACGGGTCAAATCTCTGAATTATCAGGTTTTTGGCAATTTTTGCTGTAAAAAAAACTGTAATAGTGTCTCCCTGACTGATCAGACACCAAGATATCTGTTTAAAAGAGTCTGGTGTACGCCACTTAACTATAACTGTGGTTTTGCAGTTCCACGGGTCAAATCTCTGTATTATCCTGTTTTTGGCACTTTTTGCCCTAAAAAAACAGTATTTGTGTCTCCCTGATTGTTCAGAAACCAATATATCTGTTTAAAAGAGTCTGGTGTACGCCACATAACTATAACTGTGGTTTTGCAGTTCCACGGGTCAAATCTCTGTATTATCCTGCTTTTGGCATTTTTTGCCGTAAAAAAAACCAGTAATAGTGTCTCCCTGACTGTTCCGACAACAATATATCTGTTTAAAAGAGTCTGGTGTAGGACAGAAAAATAGAACTGTGGTTTTGCAGTTCCACGGGTCAAATCTCTGAATTATCCTGTTTTTGGCATTTTTTGCCGTGAAAAAAACTGTAATAGTGTCTCCCTGACTGGTCAGACACCAATATATCTGTTTAAAAGAGTCTGGTGTATGCCACGTAACTATAACTGTGGTTTTGCAGTTCCACGGTTCAAATCTCTGTATTATCCTGTTTTTGGGATTTTTTGCCGTAAAAAAAACAGTAATAGTGTCTCGCAGATTGTTCAGACACCAATATATCTGTTTAAAAGAGTCTGGTGTACGCCACATAACTATAACTGTGGTTTTGCAGTTCCACAGGTCAAATCTCTGTATTATCCTGCTTTAGGCATTTTTTGCTGTAAAAAAAACAGTAGTAGTGTCTCCCTGATTGTTCAGAGAAAAATATATCTGTTTAAAAGAGTCTGGTGTAGGCCAGAAAAATAGAACTGTGGTTTTGCAGTACCACGGGTCAAATCTCTGAATTATCCAGTTTTTGGCATTTTTTGCCGTAAAAGAAAACTGTAATAGTGTCTCCCTGACTGGTCAGACACCAATATGTCTGTGTAAAAGAGTCTGATGTATGCCACATAACTATAACTGTGGTTTTGCAGTTCCACAGGTCAAATCTCTGTATTATCCTGTTTTTTGCATTTTTTCCCTCAAAAAAAACAGTAATAGTGTCTCCCAGACTGGTCAGACACCAATATATCTGTTTAAGAGAGCCTGGTGTATGCCACTTAACTATAACTGTGGTTTCGCAGTTCCACAGGTCAAATCTCTGTATTATCTTGCTTTTGGCATTTTTTGCCGTAAAAAAACAGTAATAGGGTCTCCCTGATTGTTCAGAGACCAATATATCTGTTAAAAAGAGTCTGGTGTACGCCACGTAACTATAACTGTGGTTTTGCAGTTCCACGGGTCAAATCTCTGAATTATCCTGTTTTTGGGATTTTTTTGCCGTAAAAGAAAACTGTAATAGTGTCTCCCTGACTGGTCAGACACCAGTATATCTGTGTAAAAGAATCTGGTATATGCCACATAACTATAACTGTGATTTTGCAGTTCCACTGGTCAAATCTCTGTATTATCCTGTTTTTGGCATTTTTTTCCGTATAAAAAGCAGTAATAGTGTCTCCCTGACTGGTCAGACACCAATATATCTGTTTAAAAGAGTCTGGTGTACGCCAGAAAAATAGAACTGCGGTTTTGCAGTTCCACGGGTCAAATCTCTGTATTATCCTGTTTTTGGCATTTTTTGCCATAAAAAAATCAGTAATAGTGTCTCCTGACTGTTCAGACACCAATATATCTGTTTAAAAGAGTCTGGTGTACGCCAGAAAAATAGAACTGTGGTTTTGCAGTTCCATGGGTCAAATCTCTGAATTATCCTGTTTTTGGCATTTTTTGCCGTAAAAGAAAACTGTAATAGTGTCTCCCTGACTGGTCAGACACCAATATATCTGTGTAAAAGAGTATGATGTACGCCACATAACTATAACTGTGGTTTTGCAGTTCCACGGGTCAAATCTCTGTATTATCCTGTTTTTGGCATTTTTTTCCTTAAAAAAACAGCAATAGTGTCTCCCTGACTGTTCAGAGACCAATATATCTGTTTAAAAGAGTCTGGTGTAGGCCAGAAAAATAGAACTGTGGTTTTGCCGTTCCACGGGTCAAATCTCTGAATTATCCTGTTTTTGGCATTTTTTGCCTTGAAAGAAAACTGTAATAGTGTCTCCCTGACTGGTCAGACACAAATATATCTGTGTAAAAGAGTCTGATGTACGCCACATAACTATAACTGTGGTTTTGCAGTTCCACGGGTCAAATCTCTGTATTATCCTGTTTTTTGCATTTTTTCCTTAAAAAAAAACAGTAATAGTGTCTCCCTGACTGGTCAGACACCAATATATCTGTTTAAAAGAGTCTGGTGTATGCCACATAACTAAAAATGTGGTTTTGCAGTTACACGGGTCAAATCTCTGTATTATCCTGCTTTTGGCATTTTTTGCCGTAAAAAAAACAGTAATAGTGTCTCCCTGACTGGTCAGACACCAATATATCTGTTTAAGAGAGCCTGGTGTAGGCCAGAAAAATAGAACTGTGGTTTTGCAGTTCCACGGGTAAAATCTCTGTATTATCTTGCTTTTTGCATTTTTTGCCGTGAAAAAAAACAGTAATAGTGTCTCCCTGACTGTTCAGACACCAATATATCTGTTTAAAACAGTCTGGAGTAGGCTAGAAAAATAGAACTGTGGTTTTGCAGTTCCATGGGTCAAATCTCTGAATTATCCTGTTTTTGGCATTTTTTGCTATAAAAAAAAACTGTAATAGTGTCTCCCTGACTGGTCAGACACCAATATATCTGTTTAAAAGAGTCTGGTATACGCCACATAACTATAACTGTGGTTTGGCAGTTCGACGGATCACATCTCTGTATTATCCTGTTTTTGGCATATTTTGCCGTAAAAAAAAAGAGAAAAAATGTCTCCCTGATTGTTCAGACACCAATATATCTGTTTAAAAGAGTCTGGTGTACGCCCCATAACTATAACTGTGGTTTTGCAGTTCCACGGGTCAAATCTCTGTATTATCTTGCTTTTGGCATTTTTTGCCATAAAAAAAACAGTAATAGTGTCTCCCTGATTGTTCAGACACCAATATATCTGTTTAAAAGAGTCTGGTGTAGGCCAGAAAAATAGAACTGTGGTTTTGCAGTTCCACGGGTCAAATCTCTGAATTATCCTGTTTTTGGCATTTTTTGCCGTAAAAGAAAACTGTAATAGTGTCTCCCTGACTGGTCAGACACCAATATATCTGTTTAAAAGAGTCTGGTGTAGGCCAGAAAAATAGAGCTGTGGTTTTGCAGTTCCACGGGTCAAATCTCTGAATTATCCTGTTTTTGGCATTTTTTGCCGTAAAAAAAACTGTAATGGTGTCTCCCTGACTGGTCAGACACCAATATATCTGTTTCAAAGAGCCTGGTGTATGCCACGTAACTATAACTGTGGTTTTGCAGTTCCACGGTTCAAATCTCTGTATTATCCTGTTTTTGGCATTTTTTGCCGTAAAAAAACAGTAATAGTGTCTCCCTGATTGTTCAGAGACCAGTATATCTGTTTAAAAGAGTCTGGTGTACGCCACATAACTATAACTGTGGTTTTGAAGTTCTACGGGTCAAATCTCTGTATTATCTTGCTTTTGGCATTTTTGCCGTAAAAAAAACAGTAATAGTGTCTCCCTGATTGTTCAGACACCAATATATCTGTTTAAAAGAGTCTGGTGTAGGCCAGAAAAATAGAACTGTGGTTTTGCCGTTCCACGCGTCAAATCTCTGAATTATCCTGTTTTTGGCATTTTTTGCCGTGAAAGAAAACTGTAATAGTGTCTGCCTGACTGGTCAGACACAAATATATCTGTGTAAAAGAGTCTGATGTACGCCACATAACTATAACTGTGGTTTTGCAGTTCCACGGGTCAAATCTCTGTATTATCTTGCTTTTGGCATTTTTTGCCGTAAAAAAAACAGTAATAGTGTCTCCCTGACTGGTCAGACACCAATATATCTGTTTAAGAGAGCCTGGTGTAGGCCAGAAAAATAGAACTGTGGTTTTGCAGTTCCACGGGTAAAATCTCTGTATTATCTTGCTTTTTGCATTTTTTGCCGTGAAAAAAAACAGTAATAGTGTCTCCCTGACTGTTCAGACACCAATATATCTGTTTAAAACAGTCTGGGGTAGGCTAGAAAAATAAAACTGTGGTTTTGCAGTTCCATGGGTCAAATCTCTGAATTATCCTGTTTTTGGCATTTTTTGCTATAAAAAAAAACTGTAATAGTGTCTCCCTGACTGGTCAGACACCAATATATCTGTTTAAAAGAGTCTGGTGTACGCCACATAACTATAACTGTGGTTTGGCAGTTCGACGGATCACATCTCTGTATTATCCTGTTTTTGGCATATTTTGCCATAAAAAAAAACAGAAAAAATGTCTTCCTGATTGTTCAGACACCAATATATCTGTTTAAAAGAGTCTGGTGTACGCCCCATAACTATAACTGTGGTTTTGCAGTTCCACGGGTCAAATCTCTGTATTATCTTGCTTTTGGCATTTTTTGCCATTAAAAAAACAGTAATAGTGTCTCCCTGATTGTTCAGACACCAATATATCTGTTTAAAAGAGTCTTTTGTAGGCCAGAAAAATAGAACTGTGGTTTTGCAGTTCCACGGGTCAAATCTCTGAATTAACCTGTTTTTGGCATTTTTTGCCATAAAAGAAAACTGTAATAGTGTCTCCCTGACTGGTCAGACACCAATATATCTGTTTAAAAGAGTCTGGTGTAGGCCAGAAAAATAGAACTGTGGTTTTGCAGTTCCACGGGTCAAATCTCTGAATTATCCTATTTTTGGCATTTTTTGCCGTAAAAGAAAACTGTAATAGTGTCTCCCTGACTGGTCAGACAACAATATATCTTTTTAAAAGAGTCTGGTGTACGCCACGTAACTATAACTGTGGTTTTGCAGTTCCACGGGTCAAATCTCTGTATTATCCTGCTTTAGGCATTTTTTGCTGTAAAAAAAACAGTAATAGTGTCTCCCTGATTGTTCAGAGACCAATATATCTGTTTAAAAGAGTCTGGTGTACGCCACATAACTATAACTGTGGTTTTGCAGTTCCATGTGTCAAATCTCTGTATTATCTTGCTTTTGGCATTTTTGCCATAAAAAAAACAGTAATAGTGTCTCCCTGATTGTTCAGACACCAATATATCTGTTTAAAAGAGTCTTTTGTAGGCCAGAAAAATAGATCTGTGGTTTTGCAGTTCCACGGGTCAAATCTCTGAATTATCCTGTTTTTGGTATTTTTTGCCGTAAAAAAACAGTAATAGTGTCTCCCTGACTGATCAGACACCAATATATCTGTTTAAAAGAGTCTGGTGTACGCCACTTAACTATGACTGTGGTTTTGCAGTTCCATGGGTCAAATCTCTGTATTATCCTGTTTTTGGCATTTTTTGCCGTAAAAAAAAACAGTAATAGTGTCTCCCTGATTGTTCAGAGACCAATATATCTGTTTAAAAGAGTCTGGTGTACGCCACATAACTATAACTGTGGTTTTGCAGTTCCACGGGTCAAATCTCTGTATTATCTTGCTTTTGGCATTTTTGCCATGAAAGAAAACTGTAATAGTGTCTCGCTGACTGGTCAGACACCAGTATATCTGTGTAAAAGAGTCTGGTATACGGCACATTACTATAACTGTGGTTTTGCAGTTCTACGGGTCAAATCTCTGTATTATCCTGTTTTTGGCATTTTTTGCCGTAAATAAAAGCAGTAATAGTGTCTCCCTGATTTTTCAGAGACCAATATATCTGTTTAAAAGAGTCTGGTGTACGCCACATAACTATAACTGTGGTTTTGCAGTTCCACGGTTCAAATCTCGGTATTATCTTGCCTTTGGCACTTTTGCCGTAAAAAAAACCAATAATAGTGTCTCCCTGATTGTTCAGACACCAATGCATCTGTTTAAAAGAGTCTGGTGTAGGCCAGAAAAATAGAACTGTGGTTTTGCAGTTCCATGGGTCAAATCTCTGAATTATCCTGTTTTTGGCATTTTTTGCCGTAAAAGAAAACTGTAATAGTGTCTCCCTGACTGGTCAGACACCAATATATCTGTGTAAAAGAGTATGATGTACGCCACATAACTATAACTGTGGTTTTGCAGTTCCACGGGTCAAATCTCTGTATTATCCTGTTTTTGGCATTTTTTTCCTTAAAAAAAACAGCAATAGTGTTTCCCTGACTGGTCAGACACCAATATATCTGTTTAAAAGATTCTGGTGTATGCCCCATAACTATAAATGTGGTTTTGCAGTTCCACGGGTCAAATCTCTGTATCATCCTGCTTTTGGCATTTTTTGCCATAAAAAAAACTGTAATAGTGTCTCCCTGACTGGTCAGACACCAATATATCTGTTTAAAAGAGTCTGGTGTATGCCACGTAACTATAACTGTGGTTTTGCAGTTCCACGGTTCAAATCTCTGTATTATCCTGTTTTTGGCATTTTTTGCCGTAAAAAAAACAGTAATAGTGTCTCCCTGATTGTTCAGAGATCAATATATCTGTTTAAAAGAGTCTGGTGTACGCCACATAATTATAACTGTGGTTTTGCAGTTCCACGGGTCAAATCTCTGTATTATCTTGCTTTTGGCATTTTTGCCATAAAAAAAACAGTAATAGTGTCTCCCTGATTGTTCAGACACCAATATATCTGTTTAAAAGAGTCTGGTGTAGGCCAGAAAAATAGAACTGTGGTTTTACAGTTCCACAGTTCAAATCACTGAATTATCCTATTTTTGGCATTTTTTGCCTTAAAAGAAAACTGTAATAGTGTCTCCCTGACTGGTCAGACACCAATATATCTGTTTAAAAGAGTCTGGTGTAGGCCAGAAAAATAGAACTGTGGTTTTGCAGTTCCACGGGTCAAATCTCTGAATTATCCTGTTTTTAGCATTTTTTGGCGTAAAAAAACTGTAATAGTGTCTCCCTGACTGGTCAGGCACCAATATATCATTTTAAAAGAGTCTGGTGTACGCCACGTAACTATAACTGTGGTTTTGCAGTTCCACGGGTCAAATCTCTGTATTATCCTGCTTTAGGCATTTTTTGCTGTAAAAAAAACAGTAGTAGTGTCTCCCTGATTGTTCAGAGACCAATATATCTGTTTAAAAGAGTCTGGTGTAGGCCAGAAAAATAGAACTGTGGTTTTGCAGTTCCACGGGTCAAATCTCTGAATTATCCTGTTTTTTGCATTTTTTTCCTTAAAAAAAACAGTAATAGTGTCTCCCTGATTGTTCAGAGACCAATATATCTGTTAAAAAGAGTCTGGTGTACGCCACGTAACTATAACTGTGGTTTTGCAGTTCCACGGGTCAAATCTCTGAATTATCCTGTTTTTGGCATTTTTAGCCGTAAAAGAAAACTGTAATAGTGTCTCCCTGACTGGTCAGACACCAGTATATCTGTGTAAAAGAATCTGGTATATGCCACATAACTATAACTGTGGTTTTGCAGTTCCACTGGTCAAATCTCTGTATTATCCTGTGTTTGGCATTTTTTTCCATATAAAAAACAGTAATAGTGTCTCCCTGACTGGTCAGACACCAATATATCTGTTTAAAAGAGTCTGGTGTACGCCACATAACTATAACTGTGGTTTGGCAGTTCGACAGATCACATCTCTGTATTATCCTGTTTTTGGCATATTTTGCCATAAAAAAAACAGAAAAAATGTCTCCCTGATTGTTCAGACACCAATATATCTGTTTAAAAGAGTCTGGTGTACGCCCCATAACTATAACTGTGGTTTTGCAGTTCCACGGGTTAAATCTCTGTATTATCTTGCTTTTGGCATTTTTTGCCATAAAAAAAAACAGTAATAGTGTCTCCCTGATTGTTCAGACACCAATATATCTGTTTAAAAGAGTCTGGTGTAGGCCAGAAAAATAGAACTGTGGTTTTGCAGTTCCACGGGTCAAATCTCTGAATTATCCTGTTTTTGGCATTTTTTGCCGTAAAAGAAAACTGTAATAGTGTCTCCCTGACTGGTCAGACACCAATATATCTGTTTAAAAGAGTCTGGTGTAGGCCAGAAAAATAGAACTGTGGTTTTGCAGTTCCACGGGTCAAATCTCTGAATTATCCTATTTTTGGCATTTTTTGCCGTAAAAGAAAACTGTAATAGTGTCTCCCTGACTGGTCAGACAACAATATATCTTTTTAAAAGAGTCTGGTGTACGCCACGTAACTATAACTGTGGTTTTGCAGTTCCACGGGTCAAATCTCTGTATTATCCTGCTTTAGGCATTTTTTGCTGTAAAAAAAACAGTAATAGTGTCTCCCTGATTGTTCAGAGACCAATATATCTGTTTAAAAGAGTCTGGTGTACGCCACATAACTATAACTGTGGTTTTGCAGTTCCACGGGTCAAATCTCTGTATTATCTTGCTTTTGGCATTTTTGCCATAAAAAAAAACAGTAATAGTGTCTCCCTGATTGTTCAGACACCAATATATCTGTTTAAAAGAGTCTGGTGTAGGCCAGAAAAATAGATCTGTGGTTTTGCAGTTCCACGGGTCAAATCTCTGAATTATCCTGTTTTTGGCATTTTTTTCCGTAAAAAAACAGTAATAGTGTCTCCCTGACTGATCAGACACCAATATATCTGTTTAAAAGAGTCTGGTGTACGCCACTTAACTATGACTGTGGTTTTGCAGTTCCATGGGTCAAATCTCTGTATTATCCTGTTTTTGGCATTTTTTGCCGTAAAAAAAAACAGTAATAGTGTCTCCCTGATTGTTCAGAGACCAATATATCTGTTTAAAAGAGTCTGGTGTACGCCACATAACTATAACTGTGGTTTTGCAGTTCCACGGGTCAAATCTCTGTATTATCTTGCTTTTGGCATTTTTGCCATGAAAGAAAACTGTAATAGTGTCTCCCTGACTGGTCAGACACCAGTATATCTGTGTAATAGAGTCTGGTATACGGCACATAACTATAACTGTGGTTTTGCAGTTCTACGGGTCAAATCTCTGTATTATCCTGTTTTTGGCATTTTTTGCCGTAAATAAAAACAGTAATAGTGTCTCCCTGATTTTTCAGAGACCAATATATCTGTTTAAAAGAGTCTGGTGTACGCCACATAACTATAACTGTGGTTTTGCAGTTCCACGGTTCAAATCTCGGTATTATCTTGCCTTTGGCACTTTTGCCGTAAAAAAAACCAATAATAGTGTCTCCCTGATTGTTCAGACACCAATGCATCTGTTTAAAAGAGTCTGGTGTAGGCCTGAAAAATAGAACTGTGGTTTTGCAGTTCCATGGGTCAAATCTCTGAATTATCCTGTTTTTGGCATTTTTTGCCTTAAAAGAAAACTGTAATAGTGTCTCCTTGACTGGTCAGACACCAATATATCTGTGTAAAAGAGTATGATGTACGCCACATAACTATAACTGTGGTTTTGCAGTTCCACGGGTCAAATCTCTGTATTATCCTGT
Organism: Phyllobates terribilis; assembly: GCF_046119375.1. NCBI lineage: Eukaryota > Metazoa > Chordata > Amphibia > Anura > Dendrobatidae > Phyllobates > Phyllobates terribilis. The sequence continues at coordinate 976,276,713 of NW_027362761.1, read as the reverse complement.
TTTTGGCATTTTTTTCCTTAAAAAAAACAGCAATAGTGTTTCCCTGACTGGTCAGACACCAATATATCTGTTTAAAAGAGTCTGGTGTACGCCACATAACTATAACTGTGGTTTTGCAGTTCCACGGGTCAAATCTCTGTATTATCTTGCTTTTGGCATTTTTGCCGTAAAAAAAACAGTAATAGTGTCTCCCTGATTGTTCAGACACCAATATATCTGTTTAAAAGAGTCTGGTGTAGGCCAGAAAAATAGAACTGTGGTTTTACAGTTCCACAGGTCAAATCTCTGAATTATCCTATTTTTGGCATTTTTTGCCGTAAAAGAAAACTGTAATAGTGTCTCCCTGACTGGTCAGACACCAATATATCTGTTTAAAAGAGTCTGGTGTAGGCCAGAAAAATAGAACTGTGGTTTTGCAGTTCCACGGGTCAAATCTCTGAATTATCCTGTTTTTTGCATTTTTTTCCTTAAAAAAAACAGTAATAGTGTCTCCCTGACTGGTCAGACACCAATATATCTGTTTAAGAGAGCCTGGTGTACGCCACTTAACTATAACTGTGGTTTCACAGTTCCACAGGTCAAATTTCTGTATTATCCTGTTTTTGGCATTTTTTGCCGTAAAAAAACAGTAATAGTGTCTCCCTGATTGTTCAGAGACCAATATATCTGTTAAAAAGAGTCTGGTGTACGCCCCGTAACTATAACTGTGGTTTTGCAGTTCCACGCGTCAAATCTCTGAATGATCCTGTTTTTGGCATTTTTTGCCGTAAAAGAAAACTGTAATAGTGTCTCCCTGACTGGTCAGACACCAGTATATCTGTGTAAAAGAATCTGGTATATGCCACATAACTATAACTGTGGTTTTGCAGTTCCACTGGTCAAATCTCTGTATTATCCTGTTTTTGGCATTTTTTTCCATATAAAAAACAGTAATAGTGTCTCCCTGACTGGTCAGACACCAATATATCTGTTTAAAAGAGTCTAGTGTACGCTCCATAACTATAACTGTGGTTTTGCAGTTCCACGGGTCAAATCTCTGTATTATCCTGCTTTTGGCATTTTTTGCCGTTAAAAAAAACAGTAATAGTGTCTCCCTGACTGGTCAGACACCAATATATCTGTTTAAGAGAGCCTGGTGTAGGCGAGAAAAATAGAACTGTGGTTTTGCAGTTCCACGGGTCAAATCTCTGTTTTATCCTGTTTTAGGCATTTTTTGCCGTAAAAAAATCAGTAATAGTGTCTCCCTGACTGTTCAGACACCAATATATCTGTTTAAAAGAGTCTGGTGTACGCCAGAAAAATAGAACTGCGGTTTTGCAGTTCTACGGGTCAAATCTCTGAATTATCAGGTTTTTGGCAATTTTTGCCGTAAACAAAAACAGTAAAAGTGTCTCCCTGATTGTTCAAACACCAATATATCTGTTTAAAAGAGTCTGGTGTACGCCAGGAAAATAGAACTGTGGTTTTGCAGTTCCACGGGTCAAATCTCTGTGTTATCCTGCTTTTGGCATTTTTTGCCGTAAAAAAAACCGTAATAGTGTCTCCCTGACTGGTCAGGCACCAAATATCTGTTTAAAAGAGTCTGGTGTACGCCAGGAAAATAGAACTGTGGTTTTGCAGTTCCACGGGTCAAATCTCTGAATTATCCTGTTTTTGGCATTTTTTGCCATAAAAAAACAGTAATAGTGTCTCCCTGACTGATCAGACACCAATATATCTGTTTAAAAGAGTCTGGTGTACGCCACATAACTATAACTGTGGTTTTGCAGTTCCACGGTTCAAATCTCGGTATTATCTTGCCTTTGGCACTTTTGCCATAAAAAAAACAGTAATAGTGTCTCCCTGATTGTTCAGACACCAATGTATCTGTTTAAATGAGTCTGGTGTAGGCCGGAAAAATAGAACTGTGGTTTTGCAGTTCCATGGGTCAAATCTCTGAATTATCCTGATTTTGGCATTTTTTGCCGTAAAAGAAAACTGTAATAGTGTCTCCCTGACTGGTCAGACACCAATATATCTGTGTAAAAGAGTATGATGTACGCCACATAACTATAACTGTGGTTTTGCAGTTCCACGGGTCAAATCTCTGTATTATCCTGTTTTTGGCATTTTTTGCCGTAAAAAAAACAGTAATAGTGTCTCCCTGATTGTTCAGAGACCAATATATCTGTTTAAAAGAGTCTGGTGTACGCCACATAACTATAACTGTGGTTTTGCAGTTCCACGGGTCAAACCTCTGTATTATCTTGCTTTTGGCATTTTTGCCGTAAAAAAAACAGTAATAGTGTCTGCCTGATTGTTCAGACACCAATATATCTGTTTAAAAGAGTCTGGTGTAGGCCAGAAAAATAGAACTGTGGTTTTACAGTTCCACAGGTCAAATCTCTGAATTATCCTATTTTTGGCATTTTTTGCCGTAAAAGAAAACTGTAATAGTGTCTCCCTGACTGGTCAGACACCAATATTTCTGTTTAAAAGAGTCTGGTGTAGGCCAGAAAAATAGAACTGTGGTTTTGCAGTTCCACGGGTCAAATCTCTGAATTATCCTGTTTTTGGCATTTTTTGCCGTAAAAAAAACTGTAATAGTGTCTCCCTGACTGGTCAGACACCAATATATCTGTTTAAAAGAGCCTGGTGTATGCCACGTAACTATAACTGTGGTTTTGCAGTTCCACGGTTCAAATCTCTGTATTATCCTGTTTTTGGCATTTTTTTGCCGTAAAAAAACAGTAATAGTGTCTCCCTGATTGTTCAGAGACCAGTATATTTGTTTAAAAGAGTCTGGTGTACGCCACATAACTATAACTGTGGTTTTGCAGTTCCACGGGTCAAATCTCTGTATTATCTTGCTTTTTGCATTTTTTGCCGTGAAAAAAAACAGTAATAGTGTCTCCCTGACTGTTCAGACACCAATATATCTGTTTAAAACAGTCTGGGGTAGGCTAGAAAAATAGAACTGTGGTTTTGCAGTTCCATGGGTCAAATCTCTGAATTATCCTGTTTTTTTCATTTTTTGCTAAAAAAAAAAACTGTAATAGTGTCTCCCTGACTGGTCAGACACCAATATATCTGTTTAAAAGAGTCTGCTGTAGGCCAGAAAAATAGAACTGCGGCTTTGCAGTTCCATGGGTCAAATCTCTGTATTGTCCTGCTTGTGGCATTTTTTGCCATAAAAAAAACAGTAATAGTGTCTCCCTGATTGTTCAGACACCAATATATCTGTTTAAAAGAGTCTGGTGTAGGCCAGAAAAATAGAACTGTGGTTTTGCAGTTCCACGGGTCAAATCTCTGAATTATCCTATTTTTGGCATTTTTTGCCGTAAAAGAAAACTGTAATAGTGTCTCCCTGACTGGTCAGACACCAATATATCTGTTTAAAAGAGTCTGGTGTAGGCCAGAAAAATAGAACTGTGGTTTTGCAGTTCCACGGGTCAAATCTCTGAATTATCCTGTTTTTAGCATTTTTTGGCGTAAAAAAACTGTAATAATGTCTCCCTGACTGGTCAGACACCAATATATCTTTTTAAAAGAGTCTGGTGTACGCCACGTAACAATAACTGTGGTTTTGCAGTTCCACGGGTCAAATCTCTGTATTATCCTGCTTTAGGCATTTTTTGCTGTAAAAAAAACAGTAATAGTGTCTCCCTGATTGTTCAGAGACCAATATATCTGTTTAAAAGAGTCTGGTGTACGCCACACAACTATAACTGTGGTTTTGCAGTTCCACGGGTCAAATCTCTGTATTATCTTGCTTTTGGCATTTTTGCCATAAAAAAAAAAACAGTAATAGTGTCTCCCTGATTGTTCAGACACCAATATATCTGTTTAAAAGAGTCTGGTGTAGGCCAGAAAAATAGAACTGTGGTTTTGCAGTTCCACGGGTCAAATCTCTGAATTATCCTGTTTTTGGCATTTTTTGCCGTAAAAAAAACATTATTTGTGTCTCGCTGATTGTTCCAGAAACCAATATATCTGTTTTAAAGAGTCTGGTGTACGCCACATAACTATATCTGTGGTTTTGCATTTCCACGGGTCAAATCTCTATATTATCTTGCTTTTGGCATTTTTGCCGTAAAAAAAAACAGTAAAAGTGTCTCCCTGATTGTTCAAACACCAATATATCTGTTTAAAAGAGTTTGGTGTAGGCCAGAAAAATATAACTGTGGTTTTGCAGTTCCACGGGTCAAATCTCTGAATTATCCTGTTTTTGGCATTTTTTGCCGTAAAAAAAACAGTTATAGTGTCTCCCTGACTGATCAGACACCAATATATCTGTTTAAAAAAGTCTGGAGTACGCCACTTAACTATGACTGTGGTTTTGCAGTTCAATGGGCCAAATCTCTGTATTATCCTGTTTTTGGCATTTTTTGCCGTAAAAAAAAACAGTAATAGTGTCTCCCTGATTGTTCAGAGACCAATATATCTGTTTAAAAGAGTCTGGTGTACGCCACATAACTATAACTGTGGTTTTGCAGTTCCACGGGTCAAATCTCTGTATTATCTTGCTTTTGGCATTTTTGCCATGAAAGAAAACTGTAATAGTGTCTCCCTGACTGGTCAGACACCAGTATATCTGTGTAAAATAGTCTGGTATACGGCACATAACTAAAACTGTGGTTTTGCAGTTCCACGGGTCAAATCTCTGTATTATCCTGTTTTTGGCATTTTTTGCCGTAAATAAAAACAGTAATAGTGTCTCCCTGATTTTTCAGAGACCAATATATCTGTTTAAAAGAGTCTGGTGTACGCCACATAACTATAACTGTGGTTTTGCAGTTCCATGGTTCAAATCTCGGTATTATCTTGCCTTTGGCACTTTTGCCGTAAAAAAAAACAATAATAGTGTCTCCCTGATTGTTCAGACACCAATGCATCTGTTTAAAAGAGTCTGGTGTAGGACAGAAAAATAGAACTGTGGTTTTGCAGTTCCATGGGTCAAATCTCTGAATTATCCTGTTTTTGGCATTTTTTGCCGTAAAAGAAAACTGTAATAGTGTCTCCCTGACTGGTCAGACACCAATATATCTGTGTAAAAGAGTATGATGTACGCCACATAACTATAACTGTGGTTTTGCAGTTCCACGGGTCAAATCTCTGTATTATCCTGTTTTTGGCATTTTTTTCCTTAAAAAAAACAGCAATAGTGTTTCCCTGACTGGTCAGACACCAATATATCTGTTTAAAAGATTCTCGTGTATGCCCCATAACTATAAATGTGGTTTTGCTGTTCCACGGGTCAAATCTCTGTATTATCCTGCTTTTGGCATTTTTTGCCGTAAAAAAAAACAGTAATAGTGTCTCCCTGACTGTTCAGACACCAATATATCTGTTTAAAAGAGTCTGGTGTAGGACAGAAAAATAGAACTGTGGTTTTGCAGTTCCACGGGTCAAATCTCTGTATTATCCTGTTTTTGTCATTTTTTTCCTTAAAAAAAACAGTAATAGTGTCTCCCTGACTGGTCAGACACCAATATATCTGTTTAAATGAGTCTGGTGTACGCCACATAACTATCACTGTGGTTTTGCAGTTCCACGTGTCAAATCTGTATATTATCCTGTTTTTGGAATTTTTTGCCATAAAAAAACAGAAATAGTGTCTCCCTGACTGGTCAGACACCAATATATCTGTTTAAAAGAATCTGGTGTAGGCCAGAAAAATAGAACTGTGGATTGCAGTTCCACGGGTCAAATCTCTGAATTATCCTGTTTTGGGCATTTTTTGCTGTAAAAAAACACTGTAATTGTGTCACCCTGACTGGTCAGACACCAATATATCTGTTTAAAAGAGTCTGGTGTAGGCAAGTAAAATAGAACTGTGGTTTTGCAGTTCCACTGGTCAAATTTCTGAATTATCCTGTTTTTGTCATTTTTTGACGTAAAAAAAACTGTAATAGTGTCTCCCTGACAGGTCAGACACCAATATATCTGTTTAAAAGAGTATGGTGTACGCCACATAACTATAACTGTGGTTTTGCATTTCCACGGGTCAAATCTCTATATTATCTTGCTTTTGGCATTTTTGCCGTAAAAAAAAACAGTAAAAGTGTCTCCCTGATTGTTCAAACACCAATATATCTGTTTAAAAGAGTTTGGTGTAGGCCAGAAAAATATAACTGTGGTTTTGCAGTTCCACGGGTCAAATCTCTGAATTATCCTGTTTTTGGCATTTTTTGCCGTAAAAAAAACAGTTATAGTGTCTCCCTGACTGATCAGACACCAATATATCTGTTTAAAAAAGTCTGGAGTACGCCACTTAACTATGACTGTGGTTTTGCAGTTCAATGGGCCAAATCTCTGTATTATCCTGTTTTTGGCATTTTTTGCCGTAAAAAAAAACAGTAATAGTGTCTCCCTGATTGTTCAGAGACCAATATATCTGTTTAAAAGAGTCTGGTGTACGCCACATAACTATAACTGTGGTTTTGCAGTTCCACGGGTCAAATCTCTGTATTATCTTGCTTTTGGCATTTTTGCCATGAAAGAAAACTGTAATAGTGTCTCCCTGACTGGTCAGACACCAGTATATCTGTGTAAAATAGTCTGGTATACGGCACATAACTAAAACTGTGGTTTTGCAGTTCCACGGGTCAAATCTCTGTATTATCCTGTTTTTGGCATTTTTTGCCGTAAATAAAAACAGTAATAGTGTCTCCCTGATTTTTCAGAGACCAATATATCTGTTTAAAAGAGTCTGGTGTACGCCACATAACTATAACTGTGGTTTTGCAGTTCCATGGTTCAAATCTCGGTATTATCTTGCCTTTGGCACTTTTGCCGTAAAAAAAAACAATAATAGTGTCTCCCTGATTGTTCAGACACCAATGCATCTGTTTAAAAGAGTCTGGTGTAGGACAGAAAAATAGAACTGTGGTTTTGCAGTTCCATGGGTCAAATCTCTGAATTATCCTGTTTTTGGCATTTTTTGCCGTAAAAGAAAACTGTAATAGTGTCTCCCTGACTGGTCAGACACCAATATATCTGTGTAAAAGAGTATGATGTACGCCACATAACTATAACTGTGGTTTTGCAGTTCCACGGGTCAAATCTCTGTATTATCCTGTTTTTGGCATTTTTTTCCTTAAAAAAAACAGCAATAGTGTTTCCCTGACTGGTCAGACACCAATATATCTGTTTAAAAGATTCTCGTGTATGCCCCATAACTATAAATGTGGTTTTGCTGTTCCACGGGTCAAATCTCTGTATTATCCTGCTTTTGGCATTTTTTGCCGTAAAAAAAAACAGTAATAGTGTCTCCCTGACTGTTCAGACACCAATATATCTGTTTAAAAGAGTCTGGTGTAGGACAGAAAAATAGAACTGTGGTTTTGCAGTTCCACGGGTCAAATCTCTGTATTATCCTGTTTTTGTCATTTTTTTCCTTAAAAAAAACAGTAATAGTGTCTCCCTGACTGGTCAGACACCAATATATCTGTTTAAATGAGTCTGGTGTACGCCACATAACTATCACTGTGGTTTTGCAGTTCCACGTGTCAAATCTGTATATTATCCTGTTTTTGGAATTTTTTGCCATAAAAAAACAGAAATAGTGTCTCCCTGACTGGTCAGACACCAATATATCTGTTTAAAAGAATCTGGTGTAGGCCAGAAAAATAGAACTGTGGATTGCAGTTCCACGGGTCAAATCTCTGAATTATCCTGTTTTGGGCATTTTTTGCTGTAAAAAAACACTGTAATTGTGTCACCCTGACTGGTCAGACACCAATATATCTGTTTAAAAGAGTCTGGTGTAGGCAAGTAAAATAGAACTGTGGTTTTGCAGTTCCACTGGTCAAATTTCTGAATTATCCTGTTTTTGTCATTTTTTGACGTAAAAAAAACTGTAATAGTGTCTCCCTGACAGGTCAGACACCAATATATCTGTTTAAAAGAGTATGGTGTACGCCACATAACTATAACTGTGGTTTTGCAGTTCCACGGGTCAAATCTCTGTATTATCCTGCTTTTGCCATTTTTTGCCATTAAAAAAAAACAGTATTAATGTCTCCCTGACTGTTCAGACACCAATATATCTGTTTAAAAGAGTCTGGTGTAGGCCAGAAAAATACAATTGTAGTTTTGCAGTTCCACGGGTCAAATCTCTGAATTATCCTGTTTTTGGCATTTTTTGCCATAAAAAAACACTGTAATATTGTCTCCCTGACTGGTCAGATACCAATATCTCTGTTTAAAAGTCTGGTGTAGGCTAGAAAAATAAAACTGTGGTTTTGCAGTTCCACGGGTCAAATCTCTGAATTATCCTGTTTTTGGCATTTTTTGCTATGAAACAAAACTGTAATAGTGTCTCCCTGACTGGTCAGACACCAATATATCTGTTTAATAGAGTCTGGTGTACGCCACAAAACTATAACTGTGGTTTTGCAGTTCCACGGCTCAAATCTCTGTATTATCCTGTTTTTGGCATTTTTTGCCTTAAAAAAATCAGTAATTGTGTCTCCCTGACTGGTCAGACAACAATATATCTGTTTAATAGAGTCTGGTGTAAGCCCCATAACTATAACTGTGATTTTGCAGTTCCACGGGTCAAATCTCTGTATTATCTTGCTTTTGGCATTTTTTGCCGTAAAAAAACAGTAATAGTGTCTCCCTGATTGTTCAGACACCAATATATCTGTTTAAAAGAGTCTGGTGTACGCCACATAACTATAACTGTGGTTTTGCAGTTCCACGGCTGAAATCTCTGTATTATCCTGTTTTTGGCATTTTTTTGCCTTAAAAAAAACAGTAATAGTGTCTCCCTGACTGGTCAGACACCAACATATCTGTTTAAGAGAGTCTGATGTAGGCCACATATCTATAACTGTGGTTTTGCAGTTCCAAAGGTCAAATCTCTGTATTATCCTGTTTTTGGCATTTTTTGCCGTAAAAAAAAACAGTAATAGTGTCTACCTGACTTTGCAGACACCAATATATCTGTTTAAAAGAGTCTGGTGTTCGCCACATAACTATAACTGTGGTTTTGCAGTTCCACGGGTCAAATCTCTGTATTATCCTGCTTTTGGCATTTTTGCCGTAACAAAAAACAGTATTAATGTCTCCCTGACTGTTCAGACACCAACATATCTGTTTAAAAGAGTCTGGTGTAGGCCAGAAAAATACAACTGTGGTTTTGCAGTTCCACTGGACAAATCTCTGAATTATCCTGTTTTTGGCATTTTTTGCCGTAAAAAAACACTGTAATAGTGTCTCCCTGACTGTTCAGACACCAATATCTCTGTTTAAAAGTCTGGTGTAGGCTAGAAAAATAAAACTGTGGTTTTGCAGTTCCACGGATCAAATCTCTGAATTATCCTGTTTTTGGCATTTTTTGCCATAAAACAAAACTGTAATAGTGTCTCCCTGACTGGTCAGACACCAATATATCTGTTTAAAAGAGTCTGGTGTACGCCACATAACTATAACTATGGTTTTGCAGTTCCACGGGTCAAATCTCTGTATTATCCTGTTTTTTACATTTTTTGCCGTTAAAAAAAACAGTAATAGTGTCTCCCTGACTGGTCAGACACCAATATATCTGTTTAAGAGAGCCTGGTGTAGGCCAGAAAAATAGAACTGTGGTTTTGCAGTTCCACTGGTCAAATCTCTGTATTATCCTGTTTTTGGCATTTTTTGCCGTAAAAAAATCAGTAATAGTGTCTCCCTGACTGTTCAGACACCAATATATCTGTTTAAAAGAGTCTGGTGTACGCCAGAAAAATAGAACTGCGGTTTTGCAGTTCTACAGGTCAAATCTCTGAATTATCAGGTTTTTGGCAATTTTTGTCGTAAAAAAAACTGTAATAGTGTCTCCCTGACTTGTCAGACACCAAGATATCTGTTTAAAAGAGTCTGGTGTACGCCACTTAACTATTACTGTGGTTTTGCAGTACCACGGGTCAAATCTCTGTATTATCCTGTTTTTGGCATTTTTTGCCGTAAATAAAACAGTATTTGTGTCTCCCTGATTGTTCAGAAACCAATATATCTGTGTAAAAGAGTCTGGTATACGGCACATAACTATAACTGTGGTTTTGCAGTTCCACGGGTCAAATCTCTGTATTATCCTGTTTTTGGCATTTTTTGCCGTAAATAAAAACAGTAATAGTGTCTCCCTGATTTTTCAGAGACCAATATATCTGTTTAAAAGAGTCTGGTGTACGCCACATAACTATAACTGTGGTTTTGCAGTTCCACGGTTCAAATCTCGGTATTATCTTGCCTTTGGCACTTTTGCCGTAAAAAAAAAACAGTAATAGTGTCTCCCTGATTGTTCAGACACCAATGTATCTGTTTAAAAGAGTCTGGTGTAGGCCAGAAAAGTAGAACTGTGGTTTTGCAGTTCCATGGGTCAAATCTCTGAAATATCCTGTTTTTGGCATTTTTTGCCATAAAAGAAAACTGTAATAGTGTCTCCCTGACTGGTCAGACACCAATATATCTGTGTAAGAGAGTATGATGTACGCCACATAACTATAACTGTGGTTTTGCAGTTCCACGGGTCAAATCTCTGTATTATCCTGTTTTTGGCATTTTTTTCCTTAAAAAACAGCAATAGTGTTTCCCTGCCAGGTCAGACACCAATATATCTGTTTAAAAGATTCTGGTGTATGCCCCAAAACTATAAATGTGGTTTTGCAGTTCCACGGATCAAATGTCTGTATTATCCTGCTTTTGCCATTTTTTTGCCGTAAAAAAAAACAGTAATAGTGTCTCCCTGACTGTTCAAACACCAATATATCTGTTTAAAAGAGTCTGGTGTACGCCACATAACTATAACTGTGGTTTTGCAGTTCTACGGGTCAAATCTCTATATTATCTTGCTTTTGGCATTTTTGCCGTAAAAAAAAACAGTAAAAGTGTCTCCCTGATTGTTCAAACACCAATATATCTGTTTAAAAGAGTCTGGTGTACGCCAGGAAAATAGAACTGTGGTTTTGCAGTTCCACGGGTCAAATCTCTGTATTATCCTGCTTTTGGCATTTTTTGCCGTAAAAAAACAGTAATAGTGTCTCCCTGACTGATCAGACACCAATATATCTGTTTAAAAGAGTCTGGTGTACGCCACTTAGCTATGACTGTGGTTTTGCAGTTCCATGGGTCAAATCTCTGTATTATCCTGTTTTTGGCATTTTTTGCCGTAAAAAAAAAACAGTAATAGTGTCTCCCTGATTGTTCAGAGACCAATATATCTGTTTAAAAGAGTCTGGTGTACGCCACATAACTATAACTGTGGTTTTGCAGTTCCACGGGTCAAATCTCTGTATTATCTTGATTTTGGCATTTTTGCCATAAAAGAAAACTGTAATAGTGTCTCCCGGACTGGTCAGACACCAGTATATCTGTGTAAAAGAGCCTGGTATACGGCACATAACTATAACTGTGGTTTTGCATTTCCACGGGTCAAATCTCTGTATTATCCTGTTTTTGGCATTTTTTGCCGTAAATAAAAACAGTAATAGTGTCTCCCTGATTTTTCAGAGACCAATATATCTGTTTAAAAGAGTCTGGTGTACACCACATAACTATAACTGTGGTTTTGCAGTTCCACGGTTCAAATCTCGGTATTATCTTGCCTTTGGCACTTTTGCCGTAAAAAAAAACAGTAATAGTGTCTCCCTGATTGTTCAGACACCAATGTATCTTTTTAAAAGAGTCTGGTGTAGGCCAGAAAAATAGAACTGTGGTTTTGAAGTTCCATGGGTCAAATCTCTGAATTATCCTGTTTTTGGCATTTTTTGCCGTAAAAGAAAACTGTAATAGTGTCTCCCTGACTGGTCAGACACCAATATATCTGTGTAAAAGAGTATGATGTACGCCACATAACTATAACTGTGGTTTTGCAGTTCCACGGGTCAAATCTCTGTATTATCCTGCTTTTGCCATTTTTTGCCGTAAAAAAAAACAGTAATAGTGTCTCCCTGACTGTTCAGACACCAATATATCTGTTTAAAAGAGTCTGGTGTAGGCCAGAAAAATGGAACTGTGGTTTTGCAGTTCCACGGGTCAAATCTCTGAATTATCCTGTTTTTGGCATTTTTGCCGTAAAAAAAACTGTAATAGTGTCTCCCTGACTGGTCAGACACCAATATATCTGTTTAAAAGAGCCTGGTGTATGCCACGTAACTATAACTGTGGTTTTGCAGTTCCACGGTTCAAATCTCTGTATTATCCTGTTTTTGGCATTTTTTGCCGTAAAAAAATCAGTAATAGTGTCTCCCTGATTGTTCAGAGACCAGTATATCTGTTTAAAAGAGTCTGGTGTACGCCACATAACTATAACTGTGGTTTTGCAATTCCACGGGTCAAATCTCTGTATTATCTTGTTTTTGGCACTTTTGCCGTAAAAAAAACAGTAATAGTGTCTCCCTGATTGTTCAGACACCAATATATCTTTTTAAAAGAGTCTGGTGTAGGCCAGAAAAATAGAACTGTGGTTTTGCCGTTCCACGGGTCAAATCTCTGAATTATCCTGTTTTTGGCATTTTTTGCCGTAAAAGAAAACTGTAATAGTGTCTCCCTGACTGGTCAGACACAAATATATCTGTGTAAAAGAATCTGATGTACGCCACAGAACTATAACTGTGGTTTTGCAGTTCCACGTGTCAAATCTCTGTATTATCCTGTTTTTTGCATTTTTTCCTTAAAAATAAACAGTAATAGTGTCTCCCTGACTGGTCAGACACCAATATATCTGTTTAAAAGAGTCTGGTGTACGCCACATAACTAAAAATGTGGTTTTGCAGTTACACGGGGTCAAATCTCTGTATTATCCTGCTTTTGGCATTTTTTGCCGTAAAAAAAACAGTAATAGTGTCTCTCTGACTGGTCAGACACCAATATATCTGTTTAAGAGAGCCTGGTGTAGGCCAGAAAAATAGAACTGTGGTTTTGCAGTTCCACGGGTAAAATCTCTGTATTATCTTGCTTTTTGCATTTTTTGCCGTGAAAAAAAACAGTAATAGTGTGTCCCTGACTGTTCAGACACCAATATATCTGTTTAAAACAGTCTGGGGTAGGCTAGAAAAATAGAACTGTGGTTTTGCAGTTCCATGGGTCAAATCTCTGAATTATCCTGTTTTTGGCATTTTTTGCTATAAAAAAAAACTGTAGTAGTGTCTCCCTGACTGGTCAGACACCAATATATCTGTTTAAAAGAGTCTGGTGTACGCCACATAACTATAACTGTGGTTTGGCAGTTCGACGGATCACATCTCTGTATTATCCTGTTTTTGGCATATTTTGCCGTAAAAAAAAACAGAAAAAATGTCTCCCTGATTGTTCAGACACCAATATATCTGTTTAAAAGAGTCTGGTGTACGCCCCATAACTATAACTGTGGTTTTGCAGTTCCACGGGTCAAATCTCTGTATTATCTTGCTTTTGGCATTTTTTGCCATAAAAAAACAGTAATAGTGTCTCCCTGATGGTTCAGACACCAATATATCTGTTTAAAAGAGTCTGGTGTAGGCCAGAAAAATAGAACTGTGGTTTTGCAGTTCCACGGGTCAAATCTCTGAATTATCCTATTTTTGGCATTGTTTGCCGTAAAAGAAAACTGTAATAGTGTCTCCCTGACTGGTCAGACACCAATATATCTGTTTAAAAGAGTCTGGTGTAGGCCAGAAAAATAGAACTGTGGTTTTGCAGTTCCACGGGTCAAATCTCTGTATTATCCTATTTTTGGCAATTTTTGCCGTAAAAAAAACTGTAATAGTGTCTCCCCGACTGATCAGACACCAAGATATCTGTTTAAAAGAGTCTGGTGTACGCCACTCAACTATAACTGTGGTTTTGCAGTACCACGGGTCAAATCTCTGTATTATCCTGTTTTTGGCATTTTTTGCCGTAAAAAAAACAGTATTTGTGTCTCCCTGATTTTTCAGAAACCAATATATCTTTTTAAAAGATTCTGGAGTACGCCACATAACTATAACTGTGGTTTTGCAGTTCCACGGGTCAAATCTCTATATTATCTTGCTTTTGGCATTTTTGCCGTAAAAAAAAAACAGTAAAAGTGTCTCCCTGATTGTTCAAACACCAATATATCTGTTTAAAAGAGTCTGGTGTACGCCAGGAAAATAGAACTGTTGTTTTGCAGTTCCACGGGTCAAATCTCTGAATTATCCTGTTTTTGGCATTTTTTGCCGTAAAAAAAACAGTAATAGTGTCTCCCTGACTGGTCAGGCACCAATATATCTGTTTAAAAAAGTCTGGTGTAGGCCAGAAAAATAGAACTGTGGTTTTGCAGTTCCACGGGTCAAATCTCTGAATTATCCTGTTTTTGGCATTTTTTGCCGTAAAAAAACAGTAATAGTGTCTCCCTGACTGATCAGACACCAATATATCTGTTTAAAAGAGTCTCGTGTATGCCACTTAACTATGACTGTGGTTTTGCAGTTCCATGGGTCAAATCTCTGTATTATCCTGTTTTTGGCATTTTTTGCCGTAAAAAAAAACAGTAATAGTGTCTCCCTGATTGTTCAGACACCAATATATCTGTTTAAAAGAGTCTGGTGTAGGCCAGAAAAATAGAACTGTGGTTTTGCCGTTACACGGGTCAAATCTCTGAATTATCCTCTTTTTGGCATTTTTTGCCGTAAAAGAAAACTGTAATAGTGTCTCCCTGACTGGTCAGACACCAATATATCTGTTTAAGAGAGTCTGGTGTTTGCCAGAAAAATAGAACTGTGGTTTTGCAGTTCCACGGGTAAAATCTCTGTATTATCTTGCTTTTTGCATTTTTTGCCGTGAAAAAAAAACAATAATAGTGTCTCCCTGACTGGTCAGACACCAATATATCTGTTTAAAAGAGTCTGGTGTACGCCACATAACTATAATTGTGGTTTGGCAGTTCGACGGATCACATCTCTGTATTATCCTGTTTTTGGCATATTTTGCCGTAAAAAAAAACAGAAAAAATGTCTCCCTGATTGTTCAGACACCAATATATCTGTTTAAAAGAGTCTGGTGTACGCCCCATAACTATAACTGTGGTTTTGCAGTTCCACGGGTCAAATCTCTGTATTATCTTGCTTTTGGCATTTTTTGCCATAAAAAAACAGTAATAGTGTCTCCCTGATTGTTCAGACACCAATATATCTGTTTAAAAGAGTCTGGTGTAGGCCAGAAAAATAGAACTGTGGTTTTGCAGTTCCACGGGTCAAATCTCTGAATTATCCTATTTTTGGCATTTTTTGCCGTAAAAGAAAACTGTAATAGTGTCTCCCTGACTTGTCAGACACCAATATATCTGTTTAAAAGAGTCTGGTGTAGGCCAGAAAAATAGAACTGTGGTTTTGCAGTTCCACGGGTCAAATCTCTGAATTATCCTGTTTTTAGCATTTTTTGGCGTAAAAAAACTGTAATAATGTCTCCCTGACTGGTCAGATACCAATATATCTTTTTAAAAGAGTCTGGTGTACGCCACGTAACTATAACTGTGGTTTTGCAGTTCCACGGGTCAAATCTCTGTATTATCCTGCTTTAGGCATTTTTTGCTGTAAAAAAAACAGTAATAGTGTCTCCCTGATTGTTCAGAGACCAATATATCTGTTTAAAAGAGTCTGGTGTACGCCACATAACTATAACTGTGGTTTTGCAGTTCCACGGGTCAAATCTCTGTATTATCTTGCTTTTGGCATTTTTGTCATAAAGAAAAACAGTAATAGTGTCTCCCTGATTGTTCAGACACCAATATATCTGTTTAAAAGAGTCTGGTGTAGGCCAGAAAAATAGTACTGTGGTTTTTCAGTTCCACGGGTCAAATCTCTGAATTATACTGTTTTTGGCATTTTTTGCCGTAAAAGAAAACTGTAATAGTGTCTCCCTGACTGGTCAGACACCAATATATCTGTGTAAAAGAGTCTGGTGTACGCCACTTAACTATAACTGTGGTTTTGCAGTACCACAGGTCAAATCTCTGTATTATCCTGTTTTTGGCATTTTTTGCCGTAAAAAAAACAGTATTTGTGTCTCCCTGATTGTTCAGAAACCAATATATCTGTTTAAAAGAGTCTGGTGTACGCCACATAACTATATCTGTGGTTTTGCAGTTCCACGGGTCAAATCTCTATATTATCTTGCTTTTGGCATTTTTGCCGTAAAAAAAAACAGTAAAAGTGTCTCCCTGATTGTTCAAACACCAATATATCTGTTTAAAAGAGTCTGGTGTAGGCCAGAAAAATAGAACTGTGGTTTGGCAGTTCCACGGGTCAAATATCTGAATTATCCTGTTTTTGGCATTTTTTGCCGTAAAAAAACAGTAATAGTGTCTCCCTGACTGATCAGACACCAATATATCTGTTTAAAAGAGTCTGGTGTACGCCACATAACTATGACTGTGGTTTTGCAGTTCCATGGGTCAAATCTCTGTATTATCCTGTTTTTGGCATTTTTTGCCGTAAAAAAAAACAGTAATAGTGTTTCCCTGATTGTTCAGAGACCAATATATCTGTTTAAAAGAGTTTGGTGTACGCCACATAACTATAACTGTGGTTTTGCAGTTCCACGGGTCAAATCTCTGTATTATCTTGCTTTTGGCATTTTTTCCATGAAAGAAAACTGTAATAGTGTCTCCCTGACTGGTCAGACACCAGTATATCTGTGTAAAAGAGTCTGGTATATGGCACATAACTATAACTGTGGTTTTGCAGTTCCACGGGTCAAATCTCTGTATTATCCTGTTTTTGGCATTTTTTGCCATAAATAAAAACAGTAATAGTGTCTCCCTGATTTTTTAGAGACCAATATATCTGTTTAAAAGAGTCTGATGTACGCCACATAACTATAACTGTGGTTTTGCAGTTCCACGGTTCAAATCTCGGTATTATCTTGCCTTTGGCACTTTTGCCGTAAAAAAAAACAATAATAGTGTCTCCCTGATTGTTCAGACACCAATGCATCTGTTTAAAAGAGTCTGGTGTAGGACAGAAAAATAGAACTGTGGTTTTGCAGTTCCATGGGTCAAATCTCTGAATTATCCTGTTTTTGGCATTTTTTGCCGTAAAAGAAAACTGTAATAGTGTCTCCCTGACTGGTCAGACACCAATATATCTGTGTAAAAGAGTATGATGTACGCCACATAACTATAACTGTGGTTTTGCAGTTCCACGGGTCAAATCTCTGTATTATCCTGTTTTTGGCATTTTTTTCCTTAAAAAAACAGCAATAGTGTTTCCCTGACTGGTCAGACACCAATATATCTGTTTAAAAGATTCTGGTGTATGCCCCATAACTATAAATGTAGTTTTGCAGTTCCACGGGTCAAATCTCTGTAATATTCTGCTTTTGGCATTTTTTGCCGTAAAAAAAACAGTAATAGTGTCTCCCTGACTCTTCAGACACCAATATATCTGTTTAAAAGAGTCTGGTGTAGGCCAGAAAAATAGAACAGTGGTTTTGCAGTTCCACGGGTCAAATCTCTGAATTATCCTGTTTTTGGCAATTTTTGCCGTAAAAGAAAACTGTAATAGTGTCTGCTTGACTGGTCAGACACCAATATATCTGTGTAAAAGAGACTCATGTACGCCACATAGTTATAACTGTGGTTTTGCAGTTCCACGGTTCAAATCTCTGTATTATCCTGTTTTTGTCATTTTTTGCCATAAAAAAAACAGTAATAGTTTCTCCCTGAATGTTCAGAGACCAATGTATCTGTTTAAAAGAGTCTGGTGTACACCACATAACTATAAATGTGGTTTTGCAGTTCCACGGGTCAAATCTCTGTATTATCCTGCTTTTGGCATTTTTTGCCGTAAAAAAAAACAGTAATAGTGTCTCCCTGACTTGTCAGACACCAAAATATCTGTTTAAAAGAGTCTGGTGTAGGCCAGAAAAATAGAACTGTGGTTTTGCAGTTCCACGGGTCAAATCTCTGAATTATCCTGTTTTTGGCATTTTTTGCCGTAAAAGAAAACTGTAATAGTGTCTCCCTGACTGGTCAGACACCAATATATCTGTGTAAAAGTGTCTGATGTACGCCACATAACTATAACTGTGGTTTTGCAGTTCCACGGGTCAAATCTCTGTATTATCGTGTTTTTTGCATTTTTTTCCATAAAAAAAATAGTAATAGTGTCTCCCTGACTGATCAGACACCAATATATCTGTTTAAGAGAGCCTGGTGTAGGTCTGAAAAATAGAACTGTGGTTTTGCAGCTCCACAGCTGAAATCTCTGTATTATCTTGCTTTTGGCATTTTTTGCCGTAAAAAAAAACAGCAATAGTGTCTCCCTGACTGTTCAGACACCATTATATCTGTTTAAAACAGTCTGGGGTAGGCCAGAAAAATAGAACTGTGGTTTTGCAGTTCCATGGGTCAAATCTCTGAATTATCCTGTTTTTGGCATTTTTTGCCATAAAAAAAAACTGTAATAGTGTCTCCCTGACTGGTCAGACACCAATATATCTGTTTAAAAGAGTCTGGTGTACGCCACATAACTATAACTGTGATTTGGCAGTTCGACGGATCACATCTCTGTATTATCCTGTTTTTGGCATATTTTGCCGTAAAAAAAAACAGAAAAAATGTCTCCCTGATTGTTCAGACACCAATATATCTGTTTAAAAGAGTATGGTGTACGCCACATAACTATAACTGTGGTTTGGCAGTTCGACGGATCACATCTCTGAATTATCCTGTTTTTGGCATATTTTGCCTTAAAAAAAACAGAAAAAATGTCTCCCTGATTGTTCAGACACCAATATATCTGTTTAAAAGAGTCTGGTGTACGCCACATAACTATAACTGTGGTTTTGCAGATCCACGGGTCAAATCTCTGTATTATCTTGCTTTTGGCATTTTTTGCCATAAAAAAACAGTAATAGTGTCTCCCTGATTGTTCAGACACCAATATATCAGTTTAAAAGAGTCTGGTGTAGGCCAGAAAAATAGAACTGTGGTTTTGCCGTTCCACGGGTCAAATCTCTGAATTATCCCATTTTTGGCATTTTTTGCAGTAAAAGAAAATGGTAATAGTGTCTCCCTGACTGGTCAGACACCAATATATCTGTTTAAAAGAGTCTGGTGTACGCCACATAACTATAACTGTGGTTTTGCAGTTCGACGGATCACATCTCTGTATTATCCTGTTTTTGGCATATTTTGCCGTAAAAAAAAACAGTAAAAGTGTCTCCCTGATTGTTCAGACACCAATATATCTGCTTAAAAGACTCTGGTGTACGCCCCATAACTATAACTGTGGTTTTGCAGTTCCACGGGTCAAAACTCTGTATTATCTTGCTTTTGGCATTTTTGCCGTAAAAAAAAACAGTAATAGTGTCTCCCTGATTGTTCAGACACCAATATATCTGTTTAAAAGAGTCTAGTGTAGGCCAGAAAAATAGAACTGTGGTTTTGCAGTTCCATGGGTCAAATCTCTGAATTATCCTGTTTTTGGCATTTTTTGCCGTAAAAGAAAACTATAATAGTGTCTCCCTGACTGGTCAGACACCAATATATCTGTGTAAAAGAGTCTGATGTATGCCACATAACTATAGCTGTGGTTTTGCAGTTCCATGGGTCAAATCTCTGTATTATCCTGCTTTTGGCATTTTTTGCAGTAAAAAAAACAGTAATAGTGTCTCCCTGACTGTTCAGACACCAATATATCTGTTTAAAAGAGTCTGGTGTAGGCCAGAAAAATAGAACTGTGGTTTTGCAGATCCACGGGTCAAGTCTCTGAATTATCCTGTTTTTGGCATTTTTTCCATAAAAAAACCTGTAATATTGTCTCCCTGACTGGTCAGACACCAATATATCTGTTTAAAAGAGTCTGGTGTATGCCACGTAACTATAACTGTGGTTTTGCAGTTCCACGGGTCAATTCTCCGTATTATCCTGTTTTTGGCATATTTTGCCGTAAAATAAAACAGTAAAAGTGTCTCCCTGATTGTTCAGACACCAATAAATCTGTTTAAAAGAGTCTAGTGTATGCCAGAAAAATAGAACTGTGGTTTTGCAGTTCCATGGGTCAAATCTCTGAATTATCCTGTTTTTGGCATTTTTTGCCGTAAAAAAACTGTAGTAGTGTCTCCCTGACTTGTCAGACACTTATATATCTGTTTAAAAGAGTCTGGTGTACGCCACATAACTATAACTGTGGTTTTGCAGTTCCACAGATCAAATCTCTGAATTATCCTGTTTTTGGCATTTATTGCCGAAAAAAAACCCAGCAATAGTGTCTCCCTGACTGTTCAGACACCAATATATCTGTTTAAAAGAGTCTGGTGTAAGCCAGAAAAATAGAACTGTGGTGTTGCAGTTCCACGGGTCAAATGTCTGAATTATCTTGCTTTTGGCATTTTTTCCTTTAAAAAAACTGTAATAGTGTCTCCCTGACTGGTCAGACACCAATATATCTGTTTAAAAGAGTCTGGTGTACGCCACGTAACTATAACTGTGGTTTTGCAGTTCCATGGGTCAAATCTCTGTATTATCCTGTTTTTGGCTTTTTTTGCCATAAAAAAAAACTGTAATAGTGTCTCCCTGACTGGTCAGACACCAATATATCTGTTTAAAAGAGTCTGGTGTACGCCACATAACTATAACTGTGGTTTTGCAGTTCGACGGATCACATCTCTGTATTATCCTGTTTTCGGCATATTTTGCCGTAAAAAAAAACAGTAAAAGTGTCTCCCTGATTGTTCAGACACCAATATATCTGCTTAAAAGAGTCTGGTGTACGCCCCATAACTATAACTGTGGTTTTGCAGTTCCACGGGTCAAATCTCTGTATTATCTTGCTTTTGCCATTTTTTTGCCATAAAAAAAACAGTAATAGTGTCTCCCTGATTGTTCAGACACCAATATATCAGTTTAAAAGAGTCTGGTGTAGGCCAGAAAAATAGAACTGTGGTTTTGCCGTTCCACGGGTCAAATCTCTGAATTATCCTATTTTTGGCATTTTTTGCAGTAAAAGAAAATGGTAATAGTGTCTCCCTGACTGGTCAGACACCAATATATCTGTTTAAAAGAGTCTGGTGTATGCCAGAAAAATAGAACTGTGGTTTTGCAGTTCCACGGGTCAAATCTCTGAAGTATCCTGTTTTTAGCATTTTTTGGCGTAAAAAAAACTGTAATAGTGTCTCCCTGACTGGTCAGACACCAATATATATGTTTAAAAGAGTCTGGTGTACGCCACGTAACTATAACTGTGGTTTTGCAGTTCCACGGGTCAAATCTCTGAATTATCCTGTTTTTGGCATTTTTTCCATAAAAAAACCTGTAATATTGTCTCCCTGACTGGTCAGACACCAATATATCTGTTTAAAAGAGTCTGGTGTATGCTACGTAACTATAACTGTGGTTTTGCAGTTCCACGGGTCAAATCTCCGTATTATCCTGTTTTTGGCATATTTTGCCATAAAATAAAACAGTAAAAGTGTCTCCCTGATTGTTCAGACACCAATAAATCTGTTTAAAAGAGTCTGGTGTAGGCCAGAAAAATAGAACTGTGGTTTTGCAGTTCCACGGGTCAAATCTCTGAATTATCCTGTTTTTGGCATTTTTTTCCTTAAAAAAACAGTAATAGTGTCTCCCTGACTGGTCAGACACCGATATATATGTTTAAAAGAGTCTGGTGTACGCCCCATAACTATAAATGTGGTTTTGCAGTTCCACGGGTTAAATCTCTCTATTATCCTGCTTTTGGCATTTTTTGCCGTAAAAAAAACAGTAATAGTGTCTCCCTGACCGGTCAGACACCAATATATCTGTTTAAGAGAGCCTGGTGTAGGACAGAAAAATAGAACTGTGGTTTTGCAGTTCCACGGGTCAAATCTCTGTATTATCCTGCTTTTGGCATTTTTTTCCTTTAAAAAAACTGTAATGGTGTCTCCCTGACTGGTCAGACACCAATATATCTGTTTAAAAGAGTCTGGTGTACGCCACGTAACTATAACTGTGGTTTTGCAGTTCCATGGGTCAAATCTCTGTATTATCCTGTTTTTGGCTTTTTTTGCCATAAAAAAAAACTGTAATAGTGTCTCCCTGACTGGTCAGACACCAATATATCTGTTTAAAAGAGTCTGGTGTACGCCACATAACTATAACTGTGGTTTTGCAGTTCGACGGATCACATCTCTGTATTATCCTGTTTTTGGCATATTTTGCCGTAAAAAAAACCAGTAAAAGTGTCTCCCTGATTGTTCAGACACCAATATATCTGCTTAAAAGAGTCTGGTGTAAACCCCATAACTATAACTGTGGTTTTGCAGTTCCACAGGTCAAATCTCTGTGTTATCTTGCCTTTTGGCATTTTTTGCCGTAAAAAAAACAGTAATAGTGTCTCCCTGACTGTTCAGACACCAATATATCTGTTTAAAAGAGTCTGGTGTAGGCCAGAAAAATAGAACTGTGGTTTTGCAGTTCCACGGGTCAAATCTCTGACTTATCCTGTTTTTGGCATTTTTTGACGTAAAAAAAACTGTAATAGTGTCTCCCTGACTGGTCAGACATCAATATATCTGTTTAAAAGAGTCTGGTGTACGCCACGTAACTACAACTGTGGTTTTGCAGTTCCACGGGTCAAATCTCTGTATTATCCTGTTTTTGGCATTTTTTGCCATAAAAAAACAGTAATAGTGTCTCCCTGATTGTTCAGAGACCAATATATCTGTTTAAAAGAGTCTGGTGTACGCCACATAACTATAACTGTGGTTTTGCATTTCCACGGGTCAAATCTCTGTATTATCCTGTTTTTGGCATTTTTTTCCTTAAATAAAACAGTAATAGTGTCTCCCTGACTGGTCAGACACCAATATATCTGTTTAAGAGAGCCTGGTGTAGGCCAGAAAAATAGAACTGTGGTTTTGCAGTTCCACGGGTCAAATCTCTGTATTATTCTGCTTTTGGCATTTTTTGCCGTAAAAAAAACAGTAATAGTGTCTCCCTGACTGTTCAGACACCAATATATCTGTTTAAAAGAGTCTGGTGTACGCCAGAAAAACAGAACTGTGGTTTTGCAGTTCCATGGGTCAAGTCTCTGAATTATCCTGTTTTTGGCATTTTTGGCCGTAAAAAAAAACTGTAGTAGTGTCTCCCTGACTGGTCAGACACCAATATATCTGTTTAAGAGAGCCTGGTGTAGGCCAGAAAAATAGAACTGTGTTTTTGCAGTTCCACGGGTCAAATCTCTGTATAATCCTGCTTTTGACATTTTTTGCCGTAAAAAAAACAGTAAAAGTGTCTCCCTGATTGTTCAGACACCAATATATCTGCTTAAAAGAGTCTGGTGTACGCCCCATAACTATAAATGTGGTTTTGCAGTTCAATGGGTCAAATCTCTGTATTATCCTGCTTTTGGCTTTTTTTGCCGTAAAAAAAAACAGTAATAGTGTCTCCCTGACTGGTCAGACACCAATATATCTGTTTAAGAGAGCCTGGTGTAGGCCAGAAAAATAGAACTGTGTTTTTGCAGTTCCACGGGTCAAATCTCTGTATTATCCTGCTTTTGACATTTTTTGCCGTAAAAAAAACAGTAATAGTGTCTCCCTGACTGGTCAGACACCAATATATCTGTTTAAAAGAGTCTGGTGTATGCCACGTAACTACAACTGTGGTTTAGCAGTTCCACGGGTCAAATCTCTGTATTATCCTGTTTTTGGCATTTTTTGCCATAAAAAAAACAGTAATAGTGTCTCCCTGATTGTTCAGAGACCAATATATCTGTTTAAAAGAGTCTGGTGTACGCCACATAACTATAACTGTGGTTTTGCATTTCCACGGGTCAAATCTCTGTATTATCCTGTTTTTGGCATTTTTTTCCTTAAATAAAACAGTAATAGTGTCTCCCTGACAGGTCAGACACCAATATATCTGTTTAAGAGAGCCTGGTGTAGGCCAGAAAAAATAGAAATGTGGTTTTGCAGTTCCACGGGTCAAATCTCTGTATTATCCTGCTTTTGGCATTTTTTGCTGTAAAAAAACAGTAATAGTGTCTCCCTGACTGTTCAGACACCAATAAATCTGTTTAAAAGAGTCTGGTGTACGCCAGAAAAATAGAACTGTGGTTTTGCAGTTCCATGGGTCAAATCTCTGAATTATCCTGTTTTTGGCATTTTTGCCGTAAAAAAACTGTAGTAGTGTCTCCCTGACTTGTCAGACACCAATATATCTGTGTAAAAGAGTCTGATGTATGCCACATAACTATAGCTGTGGTTTTGCAGTTCCATGGGTCAAATCTCTGTATTATCCTGCTTTTGGCATTTTTTGCAGTAAAAAAAACAGTAATAGTGTCTCCCTGACTGTTCAGACACCAATATATCTGTTTAAAAGAGTCTGGTGTAGGCCAGAAAAATAGAACTGTGGTTTTGCAGATCCACGGGTCAAGTCTCTGAACTATCCTGTTTTTGGCATTTTTTCCATAAAAAAACCTGTAATATTGTCTCCCTGACTGGTCAGACACCAATAAATCTGTTTAAAAGAGTCTGGTGTAAGCCAGAAAAATAGAACTGTGGTTTTGCAGTTCTACGGGTCAAATGTCTGAATTATCTTGCTTTTGGCATTTTTTCCTTTAAAAAAACTGTAATAGTGTCTCCCTGACTGGTCAGACACCAATATATCTGTTTAAAAGAGTCTGGTGTACGCCACGTAACTATAACAGTGGTTTTGCAGTACCATGGGTCAAATCTCTGTATTATCCTGTTTTTGGCTTTTTTTGCCATAAAAAAAAACTGTAATAGTGTCTCCCTGACTGGTCATACACCATTATATCTGCTTAAAAGAGTCTGGTGTACGCCCCATAACTATAACTGTGGTTTTGCAGTTCCACGGGTCAAATCTCTGTATTATCTTGCTTTTGGCATTTTTTGCCGTAAAAAAAAACAGTAATAGTGTCTCCCTGACTGTTCAGACACCAATATATCTGTTTAAAAGAGTCTGGTGTACGCCCCATAACTATAAATGTGGTTTTGCAGTTCCATGGGTCAAATCTCTGTATTATCCTGCTTTTGGCTTTTTTGCCGTAAAAAAAACAGTAATAGTGTCTCCCTGACTGGTCAGACACCAATAAATCTGTTTAAAAGACTCTGGTGTAGGCCAGAAAAATAGAACTGTGGTTTTGCAGCTCCACGGGTCAAATCTCTAACTTATCCTGTTTTTGGCATTTTTTGCCGTAAAAAAAACTGTAATAGTGTCTCCCTGACTGGTCAGACATCAATATATCTGTTTAAAAGAGTCTGGTGTACGCCACGTAACTACAACTGTGGTTTTGCAGTTCCACGGGTCAAATCTCTGTATTATCCTGTTTTTGGCATTTTTTGCCATAAAAAAAACAGTAATAGTGTCTCCCTGATTGTTCAGAGACCAATATATCTGTTTAAAAGAGTCTGGTGTACGCCACATAACTATAACTGTGGTTTTGCATTTCCACGGGTCAAATCTCTGTATTATCCTGTTTTTGGCATTTTTTTCCTTAAATAAAACAGTAATAGTGTCTCCCTGACTGGTCAGACACCAATATATCTGTTTAAGAGAGCCTGGTGTAGACCAGAAAAATAGAATTGTGGTTTTGCAGTTCCACGGGTCAAATCTCTGTATTATCCTGCTTTTGGCATTTTTTGCCGTAAAAAAAACAGTAATAGTGTCTCCCTGACTGTTCAGACACCAATATATCTGTTTAAAAGAGTCTGGTGTACGCCAGAAAAACAGAACTGTGGTTTTGCAGTTCCATGGGTCAAATCTCTGAATTATCCTGTTTTTGGCATTTTTGGCCGTAAAAAAACTGTAGTAGTGTCTCCCTGACTGGTCAGACACCAATATATCTGTTTAAGAGAGCCTGGTGTAGGCCAGAAAAATAGAACTGTGGTTTTGAAGTTCCACGGGTCAAATCTCTGTATTATCCTGCTTTTGACATTTTTTGCTGTAAAAAAAAAAAGTAAAAGTGTCTCCCTGATTGTTCAGACAACAATATATCTGCTTAAAAGAGTCTGGTGTGCGCCCCATAACTATAAATGTGGTTTTGCAGTTCCATGGGTCAAATCTCTGTATTATCCTGCTTTTGGCTTTTTTTGCCGTAAAAAAAAACAGTAATAGTGTCTCCCTGACTGGTCAGACACCAATATATCTGTTTAAGAGAGCCTGGTGTAGGCCAGAAAAATAGAACTGTGGTTTTGCAGTTCCACGGGTCAAATCTCTGTATTATCCTGCTTTTGGCATTTTTTGCCGTAAAAAAACAGTAATAGTGTCTCCCTGACTGTTCAGACACCAATATATCTGTTTAAAGGAGTCTGGTGTACGCCAGAAAAATAGAACTGTGGTTTTGCAGTTCCATGGGTCAAATCTCTGAATTATCCTGTTTTTGGCATTTTTGGCTGTAAAAAAACTGTAGTAGTGTCTCCCTGATTGTTCAGAGACCAATATATCTGTTTAAAAGAGTCTGGTGTACGCCACATAACTATGACTGTGGTTTTGCAGTTCCATGGGTCAAATCTCTGTATTATCCTGTTTTTGGCATTTTTTGCTGAAAAAAAAACAGTAATAGTGTCTCCCTGACTGGTCAGAAACCAATATATCTGTTTAAAAGAGTCTGGTGTATGCCCCATAACTATAAATGTGGTTTTGCAGTTCCACATGTCAAATCTCTGTATTATCCTGCTTTTGGCAATTTTTGCTGTAAAAAAAAACAGTAATAGTGTCTCCCTGACTGGTCAGACACCAATATATCTGTTTAAGAGAGCCTGGTGTAGGGCAGAAAAATAGAACTGTGGTTTTGCAGTTCCACGGGTCAAATCTCTGTATTATCTTGATTTTGGCATTTTTTGCTGTAAAAAAAAACAGTAATAGTGTCTCCCTGACTGTTCAGACACCAATATATCTGTTTAAAACAGTCTGGTGTATGCCAGAAAAATAGAACTGTGGTTTTGCAGTTCCACAGGTCAAATCTCTGAATTATCCTGTTTTTGGCATTTTTTGCCATAAAAAAAAACTGTAATAGTGTCTCCCTGACTGGTCAGACACCAATATATCTGTTTAAAACAGTCTGGTGTATGCCACATAACTATAACTGTGGTTTTGCAGTACGCCGGATCACATCTCTGTATTATCCTGATTTTGGCATATTTTGCCGTAAAAAAAAACAGTAAAAGTGTTTCCCTGATTGTTCAGACACCAATAAATCTGTTTAAAAGAGTCTGGTGTAGGCCAGAAAAATAGCACTGTGGTTTTGCAGTTCCACGGGTCAAATCTCTGAATTATCCTGTTTATGGCATTTTTTTCCTTAAAAAACAGTAATAGTGTCTCCCTGACTGGTCAGACACCAATATATCTGATTAAAACAGTCTGGTGTACGCCCCATAACTATAAATGTGGTTTTGCAGTACCACGGGTCAAATCTCTGTATTATCCTGCTTTTGGCATTTTTTGCCGTAAAAAAAAACAGTAATAGTGTCTGCCTGACTGGTCAGACACCAATATATCTGTTTAAGAGAGCCTGGTGTAGGCCAGAAAAATAGAACTGTGGTTTTGCAGTTCCACGGGTCAAATCTCTGTATTATCCTGCTTTTGTCATTTTTTGCTGTAAAAAAAAACAGTAATAGTGTCTCCCTGAATGTTCAGACACCAATATATCTGTTTAAAAGAGTCTGGTGTACGCCAGAAAAATGGAACTGTGGTTTTGCAGTTCCATGGGTCAAATCTCTGAATTATCTTGTTTTTGGCATTTTTTGCCGTAAAAAAACTGTAGTAGTGTCTCCCTGACTTGTCAGACACCAATATATCTGTTTAAAAGAGTCTGGTGTACGCCACATAACTATAACTGTGGTTTTGCAGTTCCACAGATCAAATCTCTGAATTATCCTGTTTTTGGCATTTTTTGTCGAAAAAACCCCCAGCAATAGTGTCTCCCTGACTGTTCAGACACCAATATATCTGTTTAAAAGAGTCTGGTGTAAGCCAGAAAAATAGAACTGTGGTTCTGCAGTTCCACGGGTCAAATGTCTGAATTATCTTGCTTTTGGCATTTTTTCCTTTAAAAAAACTGTAATAGTGTCTCCCTGACTGGTCAGACACCAATATATCTGTTTAAAAGAGTCTGGTGTACGCCACGTAACTGTAACTGTGGTTTTGCAGTTCCAAGGGTCAAATCTCTGAATTATCCTGTTTTTGGCTTTTTTTGTCATAAAAAAAAAAACAGTAATAGTGTCTCCCTGACTGGTCAGACACCAATATATCTGTTTAAAAGAGTCTGGTGTACGCCACATAACTATAACTGTGGTTTTGCAGTTCGACGGATCACATCTCTGTATTATCCTGTTTTTGGCATATTTTGCCGTAAAAAAAAACAGTAAAAGTGTCTCCCTGATTGTTCAGACACCAATATATCTGCTTAAAAGACTCTGGTGTACGCCCCATAACTATAACTGTGGTTTTGCAGTTCCACGGGTCAAATCTCTGTATTATCTTGCTTTTGGCATTTTTTGCCATAAAAAAAAACAGTAATAGTGTCTCCCTGACTGTTCAGACACCAATATATCTGTTTAAAGGAGTCTGGTGTACGCCAGAAAAATAGAACTGTGGTTTTGCAGTTCCATGGGTCAAATCTCTGAATTATCCTGTTTTTGGCATTTTTGGCTGTAAAAAAACTGTAGTAGTGTCTCCCTGATTGTTCAGAGACCAATATATCTGTTTAAAAGAGTCTGGTGTACGCCACATAACTATGACTGTGGTTTTGCAGTTCCATGGGTCAAATCTCTGTATTATCCTGTTTTTGGCATTTTTTGCTGAAAAAAAAACAGTAATAGTGTCTCCCTGACTGGTCAGAAACCAATATATCTGTTTAAAAGAGTCTGGTGTATGCCCCATAACTATAAATGTGGTTTTGCAGTTCCACATGTCAAATCTCTGTATTATCCTGCTTTTGGCAATTTTTGCTGTAAAAAAAAACAGTAATAGTGTCTCCCTGACTGGTCAGACACCAATATATCTGTTTAAGAGAGCCTGGTGTAGGGCAGAAAAATAGAACTGTGGTTTTGCAGTTCCACGGGTCAAATCTCTGTATTATCTTGATTTTGGCATTTTTTGCTGTAAAAAAAAACAGTAATAGTGTCTCCCTGACTGTTCAGACACCAATATATCTGTTTAAAACAGTCTGGTGTATGCCAGAAAAATAGAACTGTGGTTTTGCAGTTCCACAGGTCAAATCTCTGAATTATCCTGTTTTTGGCATTTTTTGCCATAAAAAAAAACTGTAATAGTGCCTCCCTGACTGGTCAGACACCAATATATCTGTTTAAAACAGTCTGGTGTATGCCACATAACTATAACTGTGGTTTTGCAGTACGCCGGATCACATCTCTGTATTATCCTGATTTTGGCATATTTTGCCGTAAAAAAAAACAGTAAAAGTGTTTCCCTGATTGTTCAGACACCAATAAATCTGTTTAAAAGAGTCTGGTGTAGGCCAGAAAAATAGCACTGTGGTTTTGCAGTTCCACGGGTCAAATCTCTGAATTATCCTGTTTATGGCATTTTTTTCCTTAAAAAACAGTAATAGTGTCTCCCTGACTGGTCAGACACCAATATATCTGATTAAAACAGTCTGGTGTACGCCCCATAACTATAAATGTGGTTTTGCAGTACCACGGGTCAAATCTCTGTATTATCCTGCTTTTGGCATTTTTTGCCGTAAAAAAAAACAGTAATAGTGTCTGCCTGACTGGTCAGACACCAATATATCTGTTTAAGAGAGCCTGGTGTAGGCCAGAAAAATAGAACTGTGGTTTTGCAGTTCCACGGGTCAAATCTCTGTATTATCCTGCTTTTGTCATTTTTTGCTGTAAAAAAAAAACAGTAATAGTGTCTCCCTGAATGTTCAGACACCAATATATCTGTTTAAAAGAGTCTGGTGTACGCCAGAAAAATGGAACTGTGGTTTTGCAGTTCCATGGGTCAAATCTCTGAATTATCTTGTTTTTGGCATTTTTTGCCGTAAAAAAACTGTAGTAGTGTCTCCCTGACTTGTCAGACACCAATATATCTGTTTAAAAGAGTCTGGTGTACGCCACATAACTATAACTGTGGTTTTGCAGTTCCACAGATCAAATCTCTGAATTATCCTGTTTTTGGCATTTTTTGTCGAAAAAACCCCCAGCAATAGTGTCTCCCTGACTGTTCAGACACCAATATATCTGTTTAAAAGAGTCTGGTGTAAGCCAGAAAAATAGAACTGTGGTTCTGCAGTTCCACGGGTCAAATGTCTGAATTATCTTGCTTTTGGCATTTTTTCCTTTAAAAAAACTGTAATAGTGTCTCCCTGACTGGTCAGACACCAATATATCTGTTTAAAAGAGTCTGGTGTACGCCACGTAACTGTAACTGTGGTTTTGCAGTTCCAAGGGTCAAATCTCTGAATTATCCTGTTTTTGGCTTTTTTTGTCATAAAAAAAAAAAACAGTAATAGTGTCTCCCTGACTGGTCAGACACCAATATATCTGTTTAAAAGAGTCTGGTGTACGCCACATAACTATAACTGTGGTTTTGCAGTTCGACGGATCACATCTCTGTATTATCCTGTTTTTGGCATATTTTGCCGTAAAAAAAAACAGTAAAAGTGTCTCCCTGATTGTTCAGACACCAATATATCTGCTTAAAAGACTCTGGTGTACGCCCCATAACTATAACTGTGGTTTTGCAGTTCCACGGGTCAAATCTCTGTATTATCTTGCTTTTGGCATTTTTTGCCATAAAAAAAAACAGTAATAGTGTCTCCCTGACTGTTCAGACACCAATATATCTGTTTAAAAGAGTCTGGTGTACACCAGAAAAATAGAACTGTGGTTTTGCAGTTCCATGGGTCAAATCTCTGAATTATCCTGTTTTTGGCTGTAAAAAAACTGTAGTAGTGTCTCCCTGACTTGTCAGACACCAATATATCTGTTTAAAAGAGTCTCGTGTACGCCACATAACTATAACTGTGGTTTTGCAGTTCCACAGTTCAAATCTCTGTATTATCCTGTTTTTGGCATTTTTTGCCGAAAAAAACCCCAGCAATAGTGTCTCCCTGATTGTTCAGAGACCAATATATCTGTTTAAAAGAGTCTGGTGTACGCCACATAACTATGACTGTGGTTTTGCAGTTCCATGGGTCAAATCTCTGTATTATCCTGTTTTTGGCATTTTTTTCCTTAAAAAAAACAGTAATAGTCTCCCTGACTGGTCAGAAACCAATATATCTGTTTAAAAGAGTCTGGTATACGCCCCATAACTATAAATGTGGTTTTGCAGTTCCACAGGTCAAATCTCTGTATTATCCTGCTTTTGGCATTTTTTGCCGTAAAAAAAAACAGTAATAGTGCCTCCCTGACTGGTCAGACACCAATTTATCTGTTTAAGAGAGCCTGGTGTAGGCCAGAAAAATAGAACTGTGGTTTTGCAGTTCCACGGGTCAAATCTCTGTATTATCTTGCTTTTGGCATTTTTTGCTGTAAAAAAAAACAGTAATAGTGTCTCCCTGACTGTTCAGACACCAATATATCTGTTTAAAACAGTCTGGTGTAGGCCAAAAAAATAGAACTGTTGTTTTGCAGTTCCACAGGTCAAATCTCTGAATTATCCTGTTTTTGGCATTTTTTGCCATAAAAAAAACAGTAATAGTGTCTCCCTGACTGGTCATACACCAATATATCTGTTTAAAACAGTCTGGTGTACGCCACATAACTATAACTGTGGTTTTGCAGTACGACGGATCACTTCTCTGTATTATTCTGATTTTGGCATATTTTGCCGTAAAAAAAACAGTAAAAGTGTCTCCCTGATTGTTCAGACACCAATAAATCTGTTTAAAAGAGTCTGGTGTAGGCCAGAAAAATAGAACTGTGGTTTTGCAGTTCCACGGGTCAAATCTCTGAATTATCCTGTTTTTGGCATTTTTTTCCTTAAAAAACAGTAATAGTGTCTCCCTGACAGGTCAGACACCAATATATCTGTTTAAAAGAGTCTGGTGTACGCCCCATAACTATAAATGTGGTTTTGCAGTTCCACGGGTCAAATCTCTGTATTATCCTGCTTTTGGCATTTTTTGCCGTAAAAAAAAACAGTAATAGTGTCTCCCTGACCGGTCAGACACAAATATATCTGTTTAAGAGAGCCTGGTGTAGGCCAGAAAAATAGAACTGTGGTTTTGCAGTTCTTAGGGTCAAATCTCTGAATTATCCTGTTTTTGGCATTTTTTTCCTTAAAAAACAGTAATAGTGTCTCCCTGACTGGTCAGACACCAATATATCTGTTTAAAAGAGTCTGGTGTACGTCCCATAACTATAAATGTGGTTTTGCAGTTCCACGGGTCAAATCTCTGTATTATCCTGCTTTTGGCATTTTTTGCCGTAAAAAAAAACAGTAATAGTGTCTCCCTGACCGGTCAGACACCAATATATCTGTTTAAGAGAGCCTGGTGTAGGCCAGAAAAATAGAACTGTGGTTTTGCAGTTCCACGGGTCAAATCTCTGTATTATCCTGCTTTTGGCATTTTTTGCCATAAAAAAAAACTGTAGTAGTGTCTCCCTGACTTGTCAGACACCAATATATCTGTTTAAAAGAGTCTGGTGTACGCCACATAACTATAACTGTGGTTTTGCAGTTCCACAGATCAAATCTCTGAATTATCCTGTTTTTGGCATTTTTTGACGAAAAAAACCCCAGCAATAGTGTCTCCCTGACTGTTCAGACACCAATATATCTGTTTAAAAGAGTCTGGTGTAAGCCAGAAAAATAGAACTGTGGTTTTGCAGTTCCACAGGTCAAATGTCTGAATTATCTTGCTTTTGGCATTTTTTCCTTTAAAAAAACTGTAATAGTGCCTCCCTGACTGGTCAGACACCAATATATCTGTTTAAAAGATTCTGGTGTACGCCACTTAACTGTAATTGTGGTTTTGCAGTTCCACGGGTCAAATCTCTGAATTATCCTGTTTTTGGCTTTTTTTGGCATAAAAAAAAAACAGTAATAGTGTCTCCCTGACTGGTCAGACACCAATATATCTGTTTAAAAGAGTCTGGTGTACGCCACATAACTATAACTGTGGTTTTGCAGTTCAACGGATCACATCTCTGTATTATCCTGTTTTTGGCATATTTTGCCATAAAAAAAAACAGTAAAAGTGTCTCCCTGATTGTTCAGACACCAATATATCTGCTTAAAAGACTCTGGTGTACGCCCCATAACTATAACTGTGGTTTTGCAGTTCCACGGGTCAAATCTCTGTATTATCTTGCTTTTGGCATTTTTTGCCGTAAAAAAAAAAGTAATAGTGTCTCCCTGACTGTTCAGACACCAATATATCTGTTTAAAAGAGTCTGGTGTACGCCAGAAAAATAGAACTGTGGTTTTGCAGTTCCATGGGTCAAATCTCTGAATTATCCTGTTTTTGGCATTTTTGGCCGTAAAAAAACTGTAGTAGTGTCTCCCTGACTTGCAGACACCAATATATCTGTTTAAAAGAGTCTGGTGTACGCCACATAACTATAACTGTGGTTTTGCAGTTCCACAGTTCAAATCTCTGTATTATCCTGTTTTTGGCATTTTTTGCCGAAAAAAACCCCAGCAATAGTGTCTCCCTGATTGTTCAGAGACCAATATATCTGTTTAAAAGAGTCTGGTGTACGCCACATAACTATGACTGTCGTTTTGCAGTTCCATGGGTCAAATCTCTGTATTATCCTGTTTTTGGCATTTTTTTCTTTAAAAAAAACAGTAATAGTGTCTCCCTGACTGGTCAGAAACCAATATATCTGTTCAAAAGAGTCTGGTGTACGCCCCATAACTATAAATGTGGTTTTGCAGTTCCACAGGTCAAATCTCTGTATTATCCTGCTTTTAGTATTTTTTGCCGTAAAAAAAAACCGTAATAGTGCCTCCCTGACTGGTCAGACACCAATATATCTGTTTAAGAGAGCCTGGTGTAGGCCAGAAAAATAGAACTGTGGTTTTGCAGTTCCACGGGTCAAATCTCTGTATTATCTTGCTTTTGGCATTTTTTGCTGTAAAAAAAAAACAGTAATAGTGTCTCCCTGACTGTTCAGACACCAATATATCTGTTTAAAACAGTCTGGTGTAGGCCAGAAAAATAGAACTGTTGTTTTGCAGTTCCACAGGTCAAATCTCTGAATTATCCTGTTTTTGGCATTTTTTGCCATTAAAAAACTGTAATAGTGTCTCCCTGACTGGTCATACACCAATATATCTGTTTAAAACAGTCTGGTGTACGCCACATAACTATAACTGTGGTTTTGCAGTACGATGGATCACTTCTCTGTATTATCCTGATTTTGGCATATTTTGCCGTAAAAAAAAACAGTAAAAGTGTCTCCCTGATTGTTCAGACACCAATAAATCTGTTTAAAAGAGTCTGGTGTAGGCCAGAAAAATAGAACTGTGGTTTTGCAGTTCCACGGGTCAAATCTCTGAATTATCCTGTTTTTGGCATTTTTTTCCTTAAAAAACAGTAATAGTGTCTCCCTGACTGGTCAGACACCAATATATCTGTTTAAAAGAGTCTGGTGTACGCCCCATAACTATAAATGTGGTTTTGCAGTTCCACGGGTCAAATCTCTGTATTATCCTGCTTTTGGCATTTTTTGCCGTAAAAAAAAACAGTAATAGTGTCTCCCTGACCGTTCAGACACCAATATATCTGTTTAAGAGAGCCTGGTGTAGGCCAGAAAAATAGAACTGTGGTTTTGCAGTTCCACGGGTCAAATCTCTGAATTATCCTGTTTTTGGCATTTTTTTCCTTAAAAAACAGTAAAAGTGTCTCCCTGATTGTTCAGACACCAATATATCTGCTTAAAAGAGTCTGGTGTACTCCCCATAACTATAACTGTGGTTTTGCAGTTCCACAGGTCAAATCTCTGTATTATCTTGCTTTTGGCATTTTTTGCCGTAAAAAAAAACAGTAATAGTGTCTCCCTGACTGTTCAGACACCAATATATCTGTTTAAAAGAGTCTGGTGTACGCCCCATAACTATAAATGTGGTTTTGCAGTTCCACGGGTCAAATCTCTGTATTATCCTGCTTTTGGCTTTTTTTGCCGTAAAAAAAAAACAGTAATAGTGTCTCCCTGACTGGTCAGACACCAATATATCTGTTTAAGAGAGCCTGGTGTAGGTCAGAAAAATAGAACTGTGGTTTTGCAGTTCCACGGGTCAAATCTCTGTATTATCCTGCTTTTGGCATTTTTTAACGTAAAAAAAAACAGTAAAAGTGTCTCCCTGATTGTTCAGACACCAATATATCTGCTTAAAAGAGTCTGGTGTACGCCCCATAACTATAACTGTGGTTTTGCAGTTCCACGGGTCAAATCTCTGTGTTATCTTGCTTTTGGCATTTTTTGCCGTAAAAAAAACAGTAATAGTGTCTCCCTGACTGTTCAGACACCAATATATCTGTTTAAAAGAGTCTGGTGTAGGCCAGAAAATAGAACTGTGGTTTTGCAGTTTCACGGGTCAAATCTCTGACTTATCCTGTTTTTGGCATTTTTTGCCATAAAAAAAACTGTAATAGTGTCTCCCTGACTGGTCAGACACCAATATATCTGTTTAAATGAGTCTGGTGTACGCCACGTAACTGCAACTGTGGTTTTGCAGTTCCACGGGTCAAATCTCTGTATTATAATGTTTTGGGCATTTTTTGCCATAAAAAAAAACAGTAATAGTGTCTCCCTGATTGTTCAGAGACCAATATATCTGTTTAAAAGAGTCTGGTGTACGCCACATAGCTATAACTGTGGTTTTGCATTTCCACGGGTTAAATCTCTGTATTATCCTGTTTTTGCCATTTTTTTCCTTAAATAAAACAGAAATAGTGTCTCCATGACTGGTCAGACACCAATATATCTGTTTAAGAGAGCCTGGTGTACGCCAGAAAAATAGAACTGTGGTTTTGCAGTTCCACGGGTCAAATCTCTGTATTATCCTGCTTTTGGCATTTTTTGCCGTAAAAAAAATAGTAATAGTGTCTCCCTGACCGTTCAGACACCAATATATCTGTTTAAAAGAGTCTGGTGTACTCCAGAAAAATAGAACTGTGGTTTTGAAGTTCCATGGGTCAAATCTCTGAATTATCCTGTTTTTGGCATTTTTGGCTGTAAAAAAACTGTAGTAGTGTCTCCCTGACTTGTCAGACACCAATATATCTGTTTAAAAGAGTCTGGTGTACGCCACATAACTATAACTGTGGTTTTGCAGTTCCACAGATCAAATCTCTGTTTTATCCTGTTTTTGGCATTTTTTGCCGAAAAAAACCCCAGCAATAGTGTCTCCATGATTGTACAGAGACCAATATATCTGTTTAAAAGAGTCTGGTGTACGCCACATAACTATAACTGTGGTTTTGCATTTCCAC
This sequence comes from Phyllobates terribilis, assembly GCF_046119375.1. NCBI lineage: Eukaryota > Metazoa > Chordata > Amphibia > Anura > Dendrobatidae > Phyllobates > Phyllobates terribilis. The sequence goes on along the minus strand of NW_027362761.1, from coordinate 976,240,384 downwards.
GGGTCAAATCTCTGTATTTTGCTGTTTATAGCATTTTTTTCCTTAAATAAAACAGCAATAGTGTCTCCCTGACTGGTCAGACACCAATATATCTTTTTAAAAGAGTCTGGTGTACGCCAGAAAAATAGAACTGTGCTTTTGCAGTTCCACGGGACAAATCTCTGAATTATCCTGTTTTTGGCATTTTTTGCCATAAAAAAAACTGTAATAGTGTCTCCCTGACTGGTCAGACACCAATATATCTGTTTAAAATAGTCTGGTGTACGCCACATAACTATAACTGTGGTTTTGCGTTTGGACGGGTCAAATCTCTGTATTATCCTGTTTTTGGCATTTTTTTCCTTAAATAAAACAGTAATAGTCTCTCCCTGACTGGTCAGACACCAATATATCTGTTTAAAAGAGTCTGGTGTACGCCCCATAAGTATAACTGTGGTTTTGCAGTTCCGCGGGTCAAATCTCTGTATTTCCTGCTTTTGCCATTTTTTGCCGTAAAAAAAAACAGTAATAGTGTCTCCCTGACTGTTCAGACACCAATATATCTGTTTAAAAGAGTCTGGTGTAGGCCAGAAAAATAGAACTGTGCTTTTGCAGTTCCACGGGTCAAATCTCTGAATTATCCTGTTTTTGGCATTTTTTTCCATAAAAAAAACAGTAATAGTGTCTCCCTGACTTGTCAGACACCAATATATCTGTTTAAAAGAGTCTGGTGTACGCCCCTTAAGTATAACTGTGGTTTTGCAGTTCCATGGGTCAAATCTCTGTATTTCCTGCTATTGGCATTTTTTGCCGTAAAGAAAAACTGTAATAGTGTCTCCCTGATTGTTCAGACACCAATATATCTGTTTAAAAGAGTCTGGTGTAGGCCAGAAAATTAGAACTGTGGTTTTTCAGTTCCACGGGTCAAATCTCTGAATTATCCTGTTTTTGGCATTTTTTGCCGTAAAAAAAACTGTAATAGTGTCTCCCTGACTGGTCAGGCACCAATATATCTGTTTAAAAGAGTCTGGTGTAGGCCACATAACTATAACTGTGGTTTTGCAGTTCCACAGGTCAAATCTCTGTATTATCCTGTTTTTGGCATTTTTTTCCGTAGAAAAAAACAGTAATAGTGTCTCCCTGACTGGTCAGACACCAATATATCTGTTTAAAAGAGTCTGGTGTATGCCCCATAACTGTAACTGTGGTTTTGCAGTTCCATGGGTCAAATCTCTGTATTATCTTGCTTTTGGCATTTTTTGCCGTAATAAAAACAGTAATAGTGTCTCCCTGATTGTTCAGACACCAATATATCTGTTTAAAAGAGTCTGGTGTAGGCCAGAAAAATAGAACTGTGGTTTTGCAGTTCCACGGGTCAAATCTCTGAATTATCCTGTTTTTGGCATTTTTCGCCGTAAAAGAAAACTGTAATAGTGTCTCCCTGACTGGTCAGACACCAATATATCTGTTTAAAGTAGTCTGGTGTACGCCACATAACTATAATTGTGGTTTTGCAGTTCCACGAGTCAAATCTCTGTATTATCCTGTTTTAGGCATTTTTTTCCATAAAAAAAACAGTAATAGTGTCTCCCTGACTGGTCAGACACCAATATATCTGTTTAAAAGAGTCTGGTGTACGCCACATAACTATAATTATGGTTTTTCAGTTCCATGGGTGAAATCTATGTATTTCCTGCTTTTGGCATTTTTTGCCGTAAAAAAAAACTGTAATAGTGTCTCCCTGACTGGTCAGACACCAATATATCTGTTTAAAAGAGTCTGGTGTACGCCCCATGAGTATAACTGTGGTTTTGCAGTTCCACAGGTCAAATCTCTGTATTTCCTGCTTTTGGCATTTATGGCGTAAAGAAACTGTAATAGTGTCTCCCTGACTGGTCAGGCACCAATATATCTGTTTAAAAGAGTCTGGTGTAGGCCACATAACTATAACTGTGGTTTTGCAGTTCCACAGGTCAAATCTCTGTATTATCCTGTTTTTGGCATTTTTTTGCGCACAAAAAAACAGTAATAGTGTCTCCCTGACTGGTCAGACACCAATATATCTGTTTAAAAGAGTCTGGTGTAGGCCAGAAAAATAGAACTGTGGTTTTGCAGTTCCACGGGTCAAATCTCTTATTATCCTGTTTTTGGCATTTTTTGCCGTAAAAGAAAACTGTAATAGTGTCTCCCTGACTGGTCAGACACCAATATATCTGTTTAAAATAGTCTGGTGTACGCCACATAACTATAATTGTGGTTTTGCAATTCCACTGGTCAAATATCTGTATTATCCTGTTTTTGGCATTTTTTTCCATAAAAAAAACAGTAATAGTGTCTCCCTGACTGGTCAGACATCAATATATCTGTTTAAAAGAGTCTGGTATATGCCCCATAACTATAACTGTGGTTTTGCAGTTCCACGGGTCCAATCTCTGTATTGTCTTGCTTTTGGCATTTTTTGCCGTAAAAAAAACTGTAATAGTGTCTCCCTGATTGTTCAGACACCAATATATCTGTTTAAAAGAGTCTGGTGTAAGCCAGAAAAATAGAACTGTGGTTTTGCAGTTCCACGGGTCAAATCTCTGAATTATCTTGTTTTTGGCATTTTTGCCGTAAAAGAAAACTGTAATAGTGTCTCTCTGACTGGTCAGACACCAATATATCTGTTTAAAAGAGTCTCGTGTATGCCACATAACTATAATTGTGGTTTTGCAGTTCCGCGGGTCAAATCTCTGTATTATCCTGTTTTTGCCATTTTTTTCCGTACAAAAAAAACAGTAATAGTGTCTCCCTGACTGGTCAGACACCAATATATCTGTTTAAAAGAGTCTGGTGTACGCCACGTAACTATAACTGTGGTTTTGCAGTTCCACGGGTCAAATCTCTGTATTATCCTGTTTTTGGCATTTTTTGACATTAAAAAAAACAGTAATAGTGTCTCCCTGATTGTTCAGAGACCAATATATCTGTTTAAAAGAGTCTGGTGTACGCCACATAACTATAACTGTGGTTTTGCATTTCCACTGGTCAAATCTCTGTATTATCCTGTTTTTGGCATTTTTTTCCTTAAAAAAACAGTAATAGTGTCTCCCTGACTGGTCAGACACCAATATATCTGTTTAAGAGAGCCTGGTGTAGGCCAGAAAAATAGAACTGTGGTTTTGCAGTTCCACGGGTCAAATCTCTGTATTATCCTGCTTTTGGCATTTTTTGCCGTAAAAAAAAACAGTAATAGTGTCTCCCTGACTGTTCAGACACCAATATATCTTTTTAAAAGAGTCTGGTGTACGCCAGAAAAATAGAACTGTGGTTTTGCAGTTCCATGGGTCAAATCTCTGAATTATCCTGTTTTGGGCATTTTTTGCCGTAAAGAAAGCTGTAGTAGTGTCTCCCTGACTGGTCAGACACCAATATATCTGTTTAAAAGAGTCTGGTGTACGCCACATAACTATAACTGTGGTTTTGCAGTTCCACGGATCAAATCTCTGTATTATCCTGTTTTTGGCATTTTTTACCATAAAAAAACCCAGCAATAGTGTCTCCCTGATTGTTCAGACACCAATATATCTGTTTAAAAGAGTCTGGTGTACGCCCCATAACTATAACTGTGGTTTTGCAGTTCCACGGGTCAAATCTCTGTATTATCTTGCCTTTGGCATTTTTGCCGTAAAAAAAAACAGTAATAGTGTCTCCCTGACTGTTCAGACACCAATATATCTGTTTAAAAGAGTCTGGTGTAAGCCAGAAAAATAGAACTGTGGTTTTGCAGTTCCACGGGTCAAATGTCTGAATTATCCTGTTTTTGGCATTTTTTGCCGTAAAAAAAACAGTAATAGTGTCTCCCTGACTGGTCAGACACCAATATATCTGTTTAAAAGAGTCTGGTGTACGCCACGTAACTATAACTGTGGTTTTGCAGTTCCAAGGGTCAAATCTCTGTATTATCCACTTTTGGGTCTGTTTTACATAAAAAAAACAGTTTGAGTGTGTCGCTGACTGTTCAGCCCCAAATATATCTATTTAAAAAAGTCTGGTATACGCTAGTAAATTAGAACTGTGGTTTTGCAGTTCCATGGTTCAAATCTCCGTATTTTCCAGCTTTTGGCCTGTTTTACGTAAAAAAAAAACAGTAATAGTGTCTCCCTGTCTGTTCACTCACAAATATAACTGTTTAAAAGATTCTGGTGTCGGCCAGACAAATAGAACTGTGGTTTTCCTCTTCCACGGTTCCAATCTCCTTTTTAAAACTCTTTTTCCATTAATAGTGCGAGTGTAAACTATTTTACTTCATTTACAATGGGCAAGGGCAAGGCTAGGCGCGTGGCAAGGGACGTGGAACTGGACGTTCTGGTGATGGTGTGTATAGAGGACGGGGCCCTGGCCAAGGTGAAAATGTGCCACAACCAACAGCCACATCTTCTCTCTCCCACTTCTTGACCGAATTACTAGGGACGCACACTACAACACTAGTATTGCGAACTGATCAGTGTGAACAGGTTATTAATTGGATAGCAGATAATACTTCCAGGTACCTGGGCACCACCACCTCCGGTCTGTCTTCCACACGGACAAGTTTTAGTAGCCGTGAGTCTCGACCGCATACTCCTCCTCACTCCTCACCCTCACTAATTCCTCCCACCATGCCGAGTGTCGTCAGACAGCTACTGAACCCACACTTGGACACTCTGAAGAGTTGTTCACTGGTCCATTTCCATATTTGTGCCCCTTGCCTGCTCCGTTTGAAGTGGTGGAAGAGGAGATCCCATGTAGCGATGCCCAAATATTTGAACAGCCACAGCCACAGGAAGTCGGCACTGGCAATTTGTCACAAGTGGTGGACGATGACGAGACACAATTGCCACGAAGTGAGGAGGAGGATCGTGGTGCGCAAGTGGAAGAAGAGGAGGTGGTGGATGATCTAGTAACTGACCCAACGTGGCAGGAGGACACGCAGAGCGAGGCCAGCAGCACACAGGGGGAGGGAGGCAGAGTACACCAAAAGGCAGGAAGAAGCAGTGTGGTGGCTGCACACAGAAGATGGGCAACAGTTCCCCGTAACACCAACACGAGGGACGTTGCCAGTACAACCAGTAGGACTTCCAGAGTCTGGAATTTTTTTAAAGACTCTGCTGATAACCCCAAAAAGGCCATTTGTACCACCTGCCATGCCAGCATCAGCAGGGGTGACAAAACTACCAGCCTGACCACCACCAGCTTGATCAGGCACATGGCAGCAAAGCACCCGACTTTGTGGGGCGAACCCCAGGGTCCACGACCAGTGTCAGCGAGTGTCACCACTGCTTATTCCGCTCTTGTGCGTGTAATAGAACCCCCTGTTGTGCTTGCAAGGCAATCCCCTGTCCATACTGCATGCAAAGATGCCCCCTCCTCTCAGTCTTCACTTGTTATGGCAGTTTCTCAAGAAACAGCATCAACGTCCACGTCCACGTCCACGTCCCACCGCAGCGTTCAATTGTCCATATCCTAGAGCTTTGAACGAAAGCGCTAATTTGCAGCTAACGCCCCACAGGCCACAGTCGTAAATTTGCACATTTCACGACTGCTTGCATTGGAAATGCTGCCTTTTAGGCTGGTGGAGACGGAATCCTTCCGCAACCTTATGGTGGTGGCCGTCCCTCGGTACTCGATCCCCAGTCGACACTATTTTGCCCGGTGAGCCATCCCCGCACTACACAAGCACGTGTCCCAAAACATCTGCCTTGCCCTCAGCAACGCAGTTACTGGGAGAGTCCACCTGACAACGGACACATGGACAAGTGCTTGTGACCAGGGACGGTACATCTCCCTGACGTCACACTGGGTAAACATAGTGGAAGTCGGGACCCAGTCGGACCTTGGGACGGAACACATCCTCCCCACACCGAGGATTGCGGGCCCTATGTCAGTCAGAGTTGCCCCCACAGTGTACAGCTCCTGCGCATCATCCTCCTCCTCCTCATGTTCAGCCTCCATCTCAGATATCACCACATCAGTTACAAGCTGGAAGCACTGCAGTACTGCCACAGCCAAGTGGCAACAGGCTGTGCTGAAACTCATAAGCTTAGGTGATAATTAGTGTTGAGCATTCCGATACTGAAATATCGGGTATCGGCCGATATTCGCGGTATCGGAATTCCGATACTTAATTCCGATACTATTGCAATATCGTATACCGGAATCGGAAGTTCCCATAATGCAATGAGACATTTTCATTTTATTCAGCCAATGAGGATCCTAAGAAGTGTGGGCACATCCTGTTAGGCATGTAGGCATCTTAACTAATGGCATGGCTGTGATTGGCTGCTGAAATGATGTCATGATGCACTATAAAAGCCACCGCCGCCATTTTGAGCTCACTCTGCTGTGAATTCAGTTAGGGATAGGACGCTGTTGTTCTGAGGGACAGTTTTAGCTACCTATTTGCTCTATACTGCTTTACCCAAGCTACTTTCTAAATCACTGTGCCTTGCAGTGCTAGTGCACAGTTCCCTGTGCTGTTCACCGCTATCTGCAAGGTCTGTGTGTGTGAGTGCAGCTCACCCTGTAGTGTGTGCTTCAGCCAAGTCTGGTTGTAGTGCACTCAGTGTGTGTCACTGCCTCATACATTGTCCTTTTTTGCCAATTCATAATTTTTCCTGATATCTCCTATTAGTGTGGTGGTTCCATCTGTATTCAGCTAAATTGGTTCCAAACACACTATATAGGAGTAGATAGAGAAATTTTTTTCCGTCTTGCAGCACTAGTGCACAGTGCTCTGCATCTGTACTGTTCACCGCTGTCTGCAAGGTCTGGTGTGTGAGTGCAGCTCACCCTGTAGTGTGTGCTTCAACCCCGTCTGGTTGTAGTGCACTCAGTGTGTGTCACTGCCTCATACATTGTCCTTTATTGCCAATTCATAATTTTTCCTGATATCTCCTATTAGTGTGGTGGTTCCATCTGTATTCAGCTAAATTGGTTCCAAACACACTATATAGGAGTAGATAGAGAAATTTTTTTCCGTCTTGCAGCACTAGTGCACAGTGCTCTGCATCTGTACTGTTCACCGCTGTCTGCAAGGTCTGGTGTGTGAGTGCAGCTCACCCTGTAGTGTGTGCTTCAACCCCGTCTGGTTGTAGTGCACTCAGTGTGTGTCACTGCCTCATACATTGTCCTTTATTGCCAATTCATAATTTTTCCTGATATCTCCTATTAGTGTGGTGGTTCCATCTGTATTCAGCTAAATTGGTTCCAAACACACTATATAGGAGTAGATAGAGAATTTTTTTTCCGTCTTGCAGCACTAGTGCACAGTGCTCTGCATCTGTACTGTTCACCGCTGTCTGCAAGGTCTGGTGTGTGAGTGCAGCTCACCCTGTAGTGTGTGCTTCAACCCCGTCTGGTTGTAGTGCACTCAGTGTGTGTCACTGCCTCATACATTGTCCTTTATTGCCAATTCATAATTTTTCCTGATATCTCCTATTAGTGTGGTGGTTCCATCCATATTCAGCTAAATTGATTCCAAACACACTATATAGGAGTAGATAGAGGAGCCTTTCTGCAGCATTGGGCCCTGCAGCCCCAGCCAGATTAGTATTAGCCTATTTTTTGCAGCCTCATCTATTGCATTGTAGGTTACCTTCCTACATTGTAATAGCTACAAAAAGTTTGTGATACTATCGTTATTACATCTTTAGGCACATCCAGTGTCTTTTTGTGACAAAAAAAACCTAAATAAAGTTCACCAAACACTCCACTTTACAGTTGTGTAGGCCACATTAGCTCATATTAAAGTCTAGTCCACACTTTATAAAATTAGTGTTTCTTATACCTGTTAGCAGCTGTTCAGGAATAAGCACACTAAGCCCTTAGTACTTTTCTGCCTATCTTTATCAGTCTACCAAGATGAAGAAGGCAGGGAGTAAGGCATGTGGTCGTGGTCGTGGGCGTGGGCGTGGAGTTTCTGCAGGGAGAGGACGTGAGGATTCTGTGCCTGCAGGGAGAGGACGTGGGGATTCTGTGCCTGCTGCGGGCACCAGTGACTCAGCATCCCCCAGTTTTACCAGGGAACAGTCCTTTATGCGCAGCTTTGTAGGAGCTAGCCGTACCCCACTGCTGCGCGAGGACCAAATTGAAGCCGTTGTCGGATGGATGGCAGCTAACGCATCGACTTCAATTAGTTCCAGATCCTCTCAGGTCCTGAGCACTGAAGAGCACCCATCTGTCTCTTCACCACCTGCCAAATTGCCCAGGCAGTCAGAGAGCCCTGGACAGGAGCCATCTCTACTTCTGTTCTCTGAATCTCTTGGCTTGGAAAGAGGGGGCCAGCCAAGCAGAATTCGAGAATTTGAAGAAGAGGTAGTATGCAGTGATGCGCAACCGTTTTGTCTCTCTGAATCTGAAGAGGCGGGTGGGCCAGTGCCTATGGTCAGCAGCACACCTCAGTACGCATCTGATGATGAGACTCAGGTGCCACTTTCTGGTGCGTACTGTGCTGTCGAGACTACCCAGGAGAAGCAGTTGTTTGAAGAGGGTGGTGTAGATGATGAGGTCCTTGACCCATCATGGCGTGAGGGACAGGAAGGTGGTGGGAGCAGCTCTGAGGAAGAGATTCCCCGAACGGCCCAAAAAGGAGGGAGAGGGAGGGGGCAGACTTGGTTGCCTGTAGCCTCCACTTCGGCACCCATTAGGAGCATGGCTCTTCCAAAATCCAAAGCGGGCGCTCCCAAGACTTGCAGTGCCTGGTCCTTTTTTGACACAGTTGCAGATGACATTTGCTTTGTCAAATGCAAGCTGTGTAATCAGAAGGTGAAAAGAGGGAAAAGTGTCAGCAACCTCAATACCACAAATATGTGGAAACATGTGCGGACCAAGCACGTGGTGGAGTTACACAAACACACTGAAGACCTAGGCCAACCTACAGCGCCACCTACCACCTCTTCAGCTCGTGTTGTAGCCTCTTCCTCCAGCTCACACACAGCTGGTTCGGCTTCCTCACAGGATCGCCATGGAAGAATCTCTGGCACTGTTGTACAGAGACACAGTGTAATTCCACCCACAGCACCACTTTCCCAGTCATCCTCACACTCCCAGGCCAGTCTACAGCCATCGTTAGCACAGGCATGGGAGAAAAGGCGCCCATACTCGGCAAACCACCCCCGAGCACAGGCTCTGAATGCTGGCATTGCTAAACTACTGGCCCTTGAAATGCTATCATTCAGGCTGGTGGAGACTGACACATTCCGTAACTTTATGGCATTGGCAGTCCCACAATACAACGTGCCCAGCCGCTTTTATTTCAGCAGGCAAGCCGTCCCTGCCCTGCAACATCATGTGGAGGGAAAAATTAAACATGCGCTACAAAACGCCGTCAGTAGCAAGGTCCACCTGACCACTGATGCGTGGACCAGTAAGCATGGACAGGGACGATACCTTTCCCTCACTGCCCATTGGGTAAATGTTGTGGAGCCGGGTACAGATCTTGAGAGTGGCGCTGTACGTGTTCTGCCAACTCCAAGGATTGCAGGAATCCAGTCTGTACACATTGACTCCTCCTCATACTCCAGTTCCTCTGAATCAGCGCTGCAGGAGCCGTCACGGTCTACCTCCACATCGACCCGTGAACGGTTACCTGTTATGATGACCGATATGAGCACAGCCGTGGCCAAACGTCAACAGGCCGTATTAAAATTAATTTCTTTGGGGAATCGAAGCCACACAGCGCAGGAGCTCTGGAATGCCATCAAGCAGCAGAGTGACGTGTGGTTTGTGCCAGCGAATCTCCAGCCAGGCATGGTAGTGTGTGACAATGGCCGAAATCTGGTGGCAGCTCTGGGCCTAGGCAACCTCACTCACATCCCATGTCTGGCACATGTGCTCAACTTGGTCGTGCAGAGTTTTTTGAGGGACTATCCGGATCTTGATGCACTGCTTCACAAGGTCCGCATAGAGTGCGCTCACTTGCGGCGTTCCAGCAATGCAAGATCACGCATTGCAGCTCTGCAGCGCCGATTATGTCTTCCGGAACATCGCATCATATGTGACCTACCCACCAGGTGGAATTCAACGTTACATATGTTGGAGAGGTTGTGTGAGCAGCAGGCAGCAGTAATGGAGTACCAGCTGCAGCAGGCGCAAACAAGTCGCAGTGCGCGCCGTTCACACTTCACCACCACTGAGTGGGCCTCTATGAAGGACATTTGCCACGTTTTGCGTGCCTTCGATTATTCCACGCGGATGGCGAGTGCAGATGATGCACTAGTCAGCATGACTATCCCCCTTATCTGCCTGCTTGAAAAAACACTGCAAGCACTAAGGGACGAGGTTTTGGAAGAGGTGGAGGATGAGGAGTCACAAATGCCATCTGCTTCTCTACAGTCTGCGCAACGTGGTTCCTCACAAAGGCCTAGGCAGGGGACACTTTGTGAGGAGGATGAGGAGGAGTCAATGGATGAGGAAGACATCTGTCCAGAGGAGGGAGGTACACAATGCTCTAGTAGTCAGTATCTAGAGCGAGGGTGGGGTGATGCAGAGCAGGCAGAGATCACGCCTCAAGCAGGGGACAGCGTTTCTTGGCCAGTTGGCAGTCTGCAGCACATGGTTGATTTCATGCTGCAGTGCCTCAGAAACGACCGCCGCATCGCCCACATTCTCAACACGGCTGATTATTGGGTGTCCACCCTCCTAGATCCTCGCTACCGGGACAACTTACAAAGCCTCATAACACCATTGAACCGGGAGCGTAAAATGCGGGAGTACCAAGACGCACTGGTGCATTCCATCATGTTCTCCATTCCAACCGAGAGCAGTGCTGCTAGTGCTTTACAAAGCAGCTCAGTGCGTCGAGGCAGTGGAGGAAGCTCTGCACAAAGAGGGAGCAGAAGCAGCGCCTCAGCACAAGGCAAGACCAGTATGGCCGAAATGTGGCAAAGTTTTGTGTCCCCGCCGCCACAAATGTCTACACCATCACAGACAGCTCCAGTCAGCAGGAGGCAACGTTTCCGTCAGATGGTGACAGACTACATGTCTTGCCCTCTTAGTGTACTCCCAGACGGCTCTTCTCCCTTCAAGTTTTGGGTCTGTAAGCTGGATACATGGCCAGAGCTTAGTCAGTATGCACTGGAGGTGCTAGCTTGCCCTGCTGCTAGTGTATTATCGGAACGCGTCTTTAGTGCCGCAGGTGGTGTACTAACAGACCGTCGCATGCGACTATCCTCCGATAACGTTGACCGGCTTACTTTTCTCAAAATGAACAAGGCCTGGATCTCTCATGAATTTGCCAGTCCTCTTCCAGAATAAATAATTGGTTGGCAACAGTATCCAGGTCTCCTGTTCTGTTCATGTTTCTACCACCTGAACTGTAATCCCTGAGCTCCAACACCGCCAGTTGGCGCTCGGAAGTGCCGTCTGCACAGTCAACACTTGCTGCCGTGTTATTGGGGTTCAGTAACGTCAGCTGTTCTCCTGCTGTGCGGACGGCAATTTCTCCTGATTTGTCCACATCCACTGTACTACACATTTTAAAGTTGCTCCAATTACTCCTCTGGCTCCTCTGTTTTCATTCTTATCCCTGGGCTCCAGCACCGCCAGTTGGCGCTCGGAAGTGCTGTCTGCACAGTCAACACTTGCTACCATGTTATTGGGGTTCAGTAACGTCAGCTGTTCCCCTGCTGTGCGGACGGCAATTTCTCCTGCTCTGTCCACATTCTCACTACTACAGATTTTAAAGTTGCTCCAATTACACCTCTGGCTCCTCTGTTTTCATTCTTATCCCTGGGCTCCAGCACCGCCAGTTGGCGCTCGGAAGTGCCGTCTGCACAGTCAACACTTGCTGCGGTGTTATTGGGGTTCGGTAACGTCAGCTGTTCCCCTGCTGTGTTCACGGCAATTTCTCCTGCTCTGTCCATATTCACTGTGCTACTTATTTAAAACTTGCTCCAATTACACCTCTGGCTCCTCCGTTTTTAGTATTTACCCTGGGCTCCAACACCGCCAGTTGGCGCTCGGAAGTGCTGTCTGCACAGTCAACACTTGCTGCCGTGTTATTGGGGTTCAGTAACGTCAGCTGTTCTCCTGCTGTGCGGACGGCAATTTCTCCTGCTTTGTCCACATCCACTGTACTACACATTTTAAAGTTGCTCGAATTACACCTCTGGCTCCTCTGTTTTCATTCTTATCCCTGGGCTCCAGCACCGCCAGTTGGCGCTCGGAAGTGCCGTCTGCACAGTCAACACTTGCTGCCGTGTTATTGGGGTTCAGTAACGTCAGCTGTTCTCCTGCTGTGCGGACGGCAATTTCTCCTGCTTTGTCCACATCCACTGTACTACACATTTTAAAGTTGCTCGAATTACACCTCTGGCTCCTCTGTTTTCATTCTTATCCCTGGGCTCCAGCACCGCCAGTTGGCGCTCGGAAGTGCCGTCTGCACAGTCAACACTTGCTGCCGTGTTATTGGGGTTCAGTAACGTCAGCTGTTCTCCTGCTGTGCGGACGGCAATTTCTCCTGCTTTGTCCACATCCACTGTACTACACATTTTAAAGTTGCTCGAATTACACCTCTGGCTCCTCTGTTTTCATTCTTATCCCTGGGCTCCAGCACCGCCAGTTGGCGCTCGGAAGTGCCGTCTGCACAGTCAACACTTGCTACCATGTTATTGGGGTTCAGTAACGTCAGCTGTTCCCCTGCTGTGTTCACGGCAATTTCTCCTGCTCTGTCCATATTCACTGTGCTACTTATTTAAAACTTGCTCCAATTACACCTCTGGCTCCTCCGTTTTTAGTATTTACCCTGGGCTCCAACACCGCCAGTTGGCGCTCGGAAGTGCTGTCTGCACAGTCAACACTTGCTGCCGTGTTATTGGGGTTCAGTAACGTCAGCTGTTCCCCTGCTGTGCGGACGGCAATTTCTCCTGCTCTGTCCACATTCTCACTACTACAGATTTTAAAGTTGCTCCAATTACACCTCTGGCTCCTCTGTTTTCATTCTTATCCCTGGGCTCCAGCACCGCCAGTTGGCGCTCGGAAGTGCTGTCTGCACAGTCAACACTTGCTACCATGTTATTGGGGTTCAGTAACGTCAGCTGTTCCCCTGCTGTGCGGACGGCAATTTCTCCTGCTCTGTCCACATTCTCACTACTACAGATTTTAAAGTTGCTCCAATTACACCTCTGGCTCCTCTGTTTTCATTCTTATCCCTGGGCTCCAGCACCGCCAGTTGGCGCTCGGAAGTGCCGTCTGCACAGTCAACACTTGCTGCGGTGTTATTGGGGTTCGGTAACGTCAGCTGTTCCCCTGCTGTGTTCACGGCAATTTCTCCTGCTCTGTCCATATTCACTGTGCTACTTATTTAAAACTTGCTCCAATTACACCTCTGGCTCCTCCGTTTTTAGTATTTACCCTGGGCTCCAACACCGCCAGTTGGCGCTCGGAAGTGCTGTCTGCACAGTCAACACTTGCTGCCGTGTTATTGGGGTTCAGTAACGTCAGCTGTTCTCCTGCTGTGCGGACGGCAATTTCTCCTGCTTTGTCCACATCCACTGTACTACACATTTTAAAGTTGCTCGAATTACACCTCTGGCTCCTCTGTTTTCATTCTTATCCCTGGGCTCCAGCACCGCCAGTTGGCGCTCGGAAGTGCCGTCTGCACAGTCAACACTTGCTGCGGTGTTATTGGGGTTCGGTAACGTCAGCTGTTCCCCTGCTGTGTTCACGGCAATTTCTCCTGCTCTGTCCATATTCACTGTGCTACTTATTTAAAACTTGCTCCAATTACACCTCTGGCTCCTCCGTTTTTAGTATTTACCCTGGGCTCCAATACCGCTAGTTGCTGCTCAGAAGTGCCGTCTGCACAGTCAACGCTTGCTCCAGTGTTATTGGGATTCAGTAACGTCAGCTGATCCCCAGCTGTGTGTCCGGCAAATTCTCCTGCTTTGTCCACATCCACTGTAGTACGGATTTAAAACCTCCTCCAAATACACCTCTGGCTCTTCTGTTTTTAGTATTTACCCTGGGCTCCAGCACCGCCAGCTGGTTCTCGGCAGTTCCATTGGCTCTTGTACCTTCTGCTACCCATCCGGGTTCCAGTACCGTCAGCTGGTTCTCGGCAGTGTCTTTGGCACGGGTACTCCCTCCTGCCCAGCCTGGTTCCAGCACGCCAGCTGTTTCCGGGTAGTGTCAACGTCACTTTGCCTCCAATGCGTTGTCCTGTCGTGTTGCGGTCGGGTTAGCCGACTCTATGGTGCCTGCAGTTTAGGTGACTCCTATGTGGGCTGCGGGATCTGGCAATGAAGGCTGGTTCCATAGTGCCAATAGGACAAGCACCCTCTGTAGGACTGTGGGTTTTGGTAACTGCGGCCGGCTCGCGGCCTTGAACTTTTTTTTTACATGGGTACCTTCTGCTACCCATCCGGGTTCCAGTACCGTCAGCTGGTTCTCGGCAGTGCCTTTGGATTAGGTGCCTCCTTCTCGGTATCCAAGTTCCACCAACGTCTGCTGGTCCTTGGTAGTGCTTTCTGGCACAGGTACCTCCTGCTTAGTAACCGAGTTCCAGTAACATCAGCTGGTCCTCGGTAGTTCCATTGGCTCTTGTACCTTCTGCTACCCATCCGGGTTCCAGTACCGTCAGCTGGTCCTCGGTAGTTCCATTTGCTCTTGTATCTTCTGCTACCCATCCGGGTTCCAGTACCGTCAGCTGGTTCTCGGCAGTGCCTTTGGATTAGGTGCCTCCTTCTCGGTATCCAAGTTCCACCAACGTCTGCTGGTCCTTGGTAGTGCTTTCTGGCACAGGTACCTCCTGCTTAGTAACCGAGTTCCAGTAACATCAGCTGGTCCTCGGTAGTTCCATTGGCTCTTGTACCTTCTGCTACCCATCCGGGTTCCAGTACCGTCAGCTGGTCCTCGGTAGTTCCATTTGCTCTTGTATCTTCTGCTACCCATCCGGGTTCCAGTACCGTCAGCTGGTCCTCGGTAGTTCCATTTGCTCTTGTATCTTCTGCTACCCATCCGGGTTCCAGTACCGTCAGCTGGTTCTCGGCAGTGCCTTTGGATTAGGTGCCTCCTTCTCGGTATCCAAGTTCCACCAACGTCTGCTGGTCCTTGGTAGTGCTTTCTGGCACAGGTACCTCCTGCTTAGTAACCGAGTTCCAGTAACATCAGCTGGTCCTCGGTAGTTCCATTGGCTCTTGTACCTTCTGCTACCCATCCGGGTTCCAGTACCGTCAGCTGGTCCTCGGTAGTTCCATTTGCTCTTGTATCTTCTGCTACCCATCCGGGTTCCAGTACCGTCAGCTGGTTCTCAGCAGTGCCTTTGGATTAGGTGCCTCCTTCTCGGTATCCAAGTTCCACCAACGTCTGCTGGTCCTTGGTAGTGCTTTCTGGCACAGGTACCTCCTGCTTAGTAACCGAGTTCCAGTAACATCAGCTGGTCCTCGGTAGTTCCATTGGCTCTTGTACCTTCTGCTACCCATCCGGGTTCCAGTACCGTCAGCTGGTCCTCGGTAGTTCCATTTGCTCTTGTATCTTCTGCTACCCATCCGGGTTCCAGTACCGTCAGCTGGTCCTCGGTAGTTCCATTTGCTCTTGTATCTTCTGCTACCCATCCGGGTTCCAGTACCGTCAGCTGGTTCTCGGCAGTGCCTTTGGATTAGGTGCCTCCTTCTCGGTATCCAAGTTCCACCAACGTCTGCTGGTCCTTGGTAGTGCTTTCTGGCACAGGTACCTCCTGCTTAGTAACCGAGTTCCAGTAACATCAGCTGGTCCTCGGTAGTTCCATTGGCTCTTGTACCTTCTGCTACCCATCCGGGTTCCAGTACCGTCAGCTGGTCCTCGGTAGTTCCATTTGCTCTTGTATCTTCTGCTACCCATCCGGGTTCCAGTACCGTCAGCTGGTTCTCGGCAGTGTCTTTGGCACGGGTACTCCCTCCTGCCCAGCCTGGTTCCAGCACGCCAGCTGTTTCCGGGTAGTGTCAACGTCACTTTGCCTCCAATGCGTTGTCCTGTCGTGTTGCGGTCGGGTTAGCCGACTCTATGGTGCCTGCAGTTTAGGTGACTCCTATGTGGGCTGCGGGATCTGGCAATGAAGGCTGGTTCCATAGTGCCAATAGGACAAGCACCCTCTGTAGGACTGTGGGTTTTGGTAACTGCGGCCGGCTCGCGGCCTTGAACTTTTTTTTTACATGGGTACCTTCTGCTACCCATCCGGGTTCCAGTACCGTCAGCTGGTTCTCGGCAGTGCCTTTGGATTAGGTGCCTCCTTCTCGGTATCCAAGTTCCACCAACGTCTGCTGGTCCTTGGTAGTGCTTTCTGGCACAGGTACCTCCTGCTTAGTAACCGAGTTCCAGTAACATCAGCTGGTCCTCGGTAGTTCCATTGGCTCTTGTACCTTCTGCTACCCATCCGGGTTCCAGTACCGTCAGCTGGTCCTCGGTAGTTCCATTTGCTCTTGTATCTTCTGCTACCCATCCGGGTTCCAGTACCGTCAGCTGGTTCTCGGCAGTGTCTTTGGCACGGGTACTCCCTCCTGCCCAGCCTGGTTCCAGCACGCCAGCTGTTTCCGGGTAGTGTCAACGTCACTTTGCCTCCAATGCGTTGTCCTGTCGTGTTGCGGTCGGGTTAGCCGACTCTATGGTGCCTGCAGTTTAGGTGACTCCTATGTGGGCTGCGGGATCTGGCAATGAAGGCTGGTTCCATAGTGCCAATAGGACAAGCACCCTCTGTAGGACTGTGGGTTTTGGTAACTGCGGCCGGCTCGCGGCCTTGAACTTTTTTTTTACATGGGTACCTTCTGCTACCCATCCGGGTTCCAGTACCGTCAGCTGGTTCTCGGCAGTGCCTTTGGATTAGGTGCCTCCTTCTCGGTATCCAAGTTCCACCAACGTCTGCTGGTCCTTGGTAGTGCTTTCTGGCACAGGTACCTCCTGCTTAGTAACCGAGTTCCAGTAACATCAGCTGGTCCTCGGTAGTTCCATTGGCTCTTGTACCTTCTGCTACCCATCCGGGTTCCAGTACCGTCAGCTGGTCCTCGGTAGTTCCATTTGCTCTTGTATCTTCTGCTACCCATCCGGGTTCCAGTACCGTCAGCTGGTCCTCGGTAGTTCCATTTGCTCTTGTATCTTCTGCTACCCATCCGGGTTCCAGTACCGTCAGCTGGTTCTCGGCAGTGCCTTTGGATTAGGTGCCTCCTTCTCGGTATCCAAGTTCCACCAACGTCTGCTGGTCCTTGGTAGTGCTTTCTGGCACAGGTACCTCCTGCTTAGTAACCGAGTTCCAGTAACATCAGCTGGTCCTCGGTAGTTCCATTGGCTCTTGTACCTTCTGCTACCCATCCGGGTTCCAGTACCGTCAGCTGGTCCTCGGTAGTTCCATTTGCTCTTGTATCTTCTGCTACCCATCCGGGTTCCAGTACCATCAGCTGGTTCTCGGCAGTGCCTTTGGATTAGGTGCCTCCTTCTCGGTATCCAAGTTCCACCAACGTCTGCTGGTCCTTGGTAGTGCTTTCTGGCACAGGTACCTCCTGCTTAGTAACCGAGTTCCAGTAACATCAGCTGGTCCTCGGTAGTTCCATTGGCTCTTGTACCTTCTGCTACCCATCCGGGTTCCAGTACCGTCAGCTGGTCCTCGGTAGTTCCATTTGCTCTTGTATCTTCTGCTACCCATCCGGGTTCCAGTACCGTCAGCTGGTCCTCGGTAGTTCCATTTGCTCTTGTATCTTCTGCTACCCATCCGGGTTCCAGTACCGTCAGCTGGTTCTCGGCAGTGCCTTTGGATTAGGTGCCTCCTTCTCGGTATCCAAGTTCCACCAACGTCTGCTGGTCCTTGGTAGTGCTTTCTGGCACAGGTACCTCCTGCTTAGTAACCGAGTTCCAGTAACATCAGCTGGTCCTCGGTAGTTCCATTGGCTCTTGTACCTTCTGCTACCCATCCGGGTTCCAGTACCGTCAGCTGGTCCTCGGTAGTTCCATTTGCTCTTGTATCTTCTGCTACCCATCCGGGTTCCAGTACCGTCAGCTGGTTCTCGGCAGTGCCTTTGGATTAGGTGCCTCCTTCTCGGTATCCAAGTTCCACCAACGTCTGCTGGTCCTTGGTAGTGCTTTCTGGCACAGGTACCTCCTGCTTAGTAACCGAGTTCCAGTAACATCAGCTGGTCCTCGGTAGTTCCATTGGCTCTTGTACCTTCTGCTACCCATCCGGGTTCCAGTACCGTCAGCTGGTCCTCGGTAGTTCCATTTGCTCTTGTATCTTCTGCTACCCATCCGGGTTCCAGTACCGTCAGCTGGTCCTCGGTAGTTCCATTTGCTCTTGTATCTTCTGCTACCCATCCGGGTTCCAGTACCGTCAGCTGGTTCTCGGCAGTGCCTTTGGATTAGGTGCCTCCTTCTCGGTATCCAAGTTCCACCAACGTCTGCTGGTCCTTGGTAGTGCTTTCTGGCACAGGTACCTCCTGCTTAGTAACCGAGTTCCAGTAACATCAGCTGGTCCTCGGTAGTTCCATTGGCTCTTGTACCTTCTGCTACCCATCCGGGTTCCAGTACCGTCAGCTGGTCCTCGGTAGTTCCATTTGCTCTTGTATCTTCTGCTACCCATCCGGGTTCCAGTACCGTCAGCTGGTTCTCGGCAGTGTCTTTGGCACGGGTACTCCCTCCTGCCCAGCCTGGTTCCAGCACGCCAGCTGTTTCCGGGTAGTGTCAACGTCACTTTGCCTCCAATGCGTTGTCCTGTCGTGTTGCGGTCGGGTTAGCCGACTCTATGGTGCCTGCAGTTTAGGTGACTCCTATGTGGGCTGCGGGATCTGGCAATGAAGGCTGGTTCCATAGTGCCAATAGGACAAGCACCCTCTGTAGGACTGTGGGTTTTGGTAACTGCGGCCGGCTCGCGGCCTTGAACTTTTTTTTTACATGGGTACCTTCTGCTACCCATCCGGGTTCCAGTACCGTCAGCTGGTTCTCGGCAGTGCCTTTGGATTAGGTGCCTCCTTCTCGGTATCCAAGTTCCACCAACGTCTGCTGGTCCTTGGTAGTGCTTTCTGGCACAGGTACCTCCTGCTTAGTAACCGAGTTCCAGTAACATCAGCTGGTCCTCGGTAGTTCCATTGGCTCTTGTACCTTCTGCTACCCATCCGGGTTCCAGTACCGTCAGCTGGTCCTCGGTAGTTCCATTTGCTCTTGTATCTTCTGCTACCCATCCGGGTTCCAGTACCGTCAGCTGGTTCTCGGCAGTGTCTTTGGCACGGGTACTCCCTCCTGCCCAGCCTGGTTCCAGCACGCCAGCTGTTTCCGGGTAGTGTCAACGTCACTTTGCCTCCAATGCGTTGTCCTGTCGTGTTGCGGTCGGGTTAGCCGACTCTATGGTGCCTGCAGTTTAGGTGACTCCTATGTGGGCTGCGGGATCTGGCAATGAAGGCTGGTTCCATAGTGCCAATAGGACAAGCACCCTCTGTAGGACTGTGGGTTTTGGTAACTGCGGCCGGCTCGCGGCCTTGAACTTTTTTTTTACATGGGTACCTTCTGCTACCCATCCGGGTTCCAGTACCGTCAGCTGGTTCTCGGCAGTGCCTTTGGATTAGGTGCCTCCTTCTCGGTATCCAAGTTCCACCAACGTCTGCTGGTCCTTGGTAGTGCTTTCTGGCACAGGTACCTCCTGCTTAGTAACCGAGTTCCAGTAACATCAGCTGGTCCTCGGTAGTTCCATTGGCTCTTGTACCTTCTGCTACCCATCCGGGTTCCAGTACCGTCAGCTGGTCCTCGGTAGTTCCATTTGCTCTTGTATCTTCTGCTACCCATCCGGGTTCCAGTACCGTCAGCTGGTTCTCGGCAGTGTCTTTGGCACGGGTACTCCCTCCTGCCCAGCCTGGTTCCAGCACGCCAGCTGTTTCCGGGTAGTGTCAACGTCACTTTGCCTCCAATGCGTTGTCCTGTCGTGTTGCGGTCGGGTTAGCCGACTCTATGGTGCCTGCAGTTTAGGTGACTCCTATGTGGGCTGCGGGATCTGGCAATGAAGGCTGGTTCCATAGTGCCAATAGGACAAGCACCCTCTGTAGGACTGTGGGTTTTGGTAACTGCGGCCGGCTCGCGGCCTTGAACTTTTTTTTTACATGGGTACCTTCTGCTACCCATCCGGGTTCCAGTACCGTCAGCTGGTTCTCGGCAGTGCCTTTGGATTAGGTGCCTCCTTCTCGGTATCCAAGTTCCACCAACGTCTGCTGGTCCTTGGTAGTGCTTTCTGGCACAGGTACCTCCTGCTTAGTAACCGAGTTCCAGTAACATCAGCTGGTCCTCGGTAGTTCCATTGGCTCTTGTACCTTCTGCTACCCATCCGGGTTCCAGTAACATCAGCTGGTCCTCGGTAGTTCCATTGGCTCTTGTACCTTCTGCTACCCATCCGGGTTCCAGTACCGTCAGCTGGTTCTCGGCAGTGCCTTTGGATTAGGTGCCTCCTTCTCGGTATCCAAGTTCCACCAACGTCTGCTGGTCCTTGGTAGTGCTTTCTGGCACAGGTACCTCCTGCTTAGTAACCGAGTTCCAGTAACATCAGCTGGTCCTCGGTAGTTCCATTGGCTCTTGTACCTTCTGCTATCCATCCGGGTTCCAGTACCGTCAGCTGGTCCTCGGTAGTTCCTCAGCTTTCTTGTACCTTCTGCTACATTTCCAAGTTCAAGCTTTTTGAAATGGTTCTTGGTAATCACTCTGGATCTCCCTGACGAGGACCCTGAAGACGAGGACCCTGAAGACCAACCCTAAGAAGACGAGGACCCCGAAGACAATGACCCTGAAGACGAGGACCCTGAAGACCACCCCGAAGAAGACGAGGACCCTGAAGACCACCCCGAAGAAGACGAGGACCCTGAAGACCACCCCGAAGAAGACGAGGACCCCGAAGACGAGGACCCAGAAGACCAACCCGAAGAAGACGAGGACCCCGAAGACGAGGACCCCCGAAGACGACGACCCTGAAGACCACCCCGAAGAAGACCAAGAAGATGACCCTGAAGAAGTTGACCAAGAAGACAAAGAAGAGAAGACAAGCACCAAGATACAGAAAAACAAGAGACAGAAAACCAAGAAGCAGAAATACAAGAAGCTGCAGAACAAAAAGCGGAAGAACATTAAGCATAAGACTAAAAATCAGAGCAAAAGATAATATCTAAATTATAAGCAGAAGATGACTAAGCAGTGTATGGGGGTGAGTTCGTTCCTCCTCGTGGTGCCCCTGGAAAAGACCTGCTGCTGCAGGCCAAACTGAACGCGGACAAATCCTGTTGTAAATCTTTTGTGACGGGCAGAACGAAAGGTGTAATGTCCAACCTTTTATAGATAACAACTACAGGAATGCCTGTCACAAATAAGAATATGATGAAGAAGAAGAATATGAAGAAGATGAAGAAGTAGAATATGAAGAATGTAAAAAAAAGAATAATACGAAGAAGGTGAAGAAGAAGAAGGTGAAGAAGAAGTGGATGAAAAAGATGCTGAGGATGATGAAGGAGAAAGTGTGGGAGAAGTAAAAAAGAAGGTGAAGAGCATGGAAGTAGTGAAACATAAATATCTGACAAAATATAAAAATACTTAACATAGTTAATATTTCCGTAACTCAGAACATAATAAAAAAATATTAATTCCTGCTATTCCATTTGACTGGGCTAAACCTCTATGCCTTTATTGTCTCCCCCACCTCCCCCAATACATTCTACATTATTCTTAGTTGTTTTCCTTCATGTAGAAATAACCTACAAGGAAAGAAAGGGTTTATTTTAATTCCGATATTTATGTCCCATTGACTTGCATTGGTTTCCGGTATCGGAATCGGCGATATCCGATACTTTTTCGGTATCGGTCCGATCCAATCCGATCCGATATTTCCCGATATCGGAAGGTATCGCTCAACACTAGGATAATCCTCACACTGCTTGTGAGTTGTGGACAGCTGTGAAAGAGCAGACAGATCTGTGGCTGAGACCACTGAACCTACATCCAGGCATGGTCGTGTGTGACAATGGCCGTAACTTGGTGGTGGCTCTGAGGCGAGGCGAGATCACACACGTACCATGCCTGGCTCATGTGCTTAACCTCGTGGTTCAGCGGTTTCTTAAATTGTACCCCGTGTTGCCAGATCTGCTCGTGAAAGTAGGCTGCCTGTCAGCTAATTTTCGTAAGTCGGCTACAGCTTCCGCTGCCCTTCCTGTGTTGCAGCAGTGTTTGCATCTTCCGGCACACCGACTGGTGTGTGATGTCCCCACACGTTGGAACTCTACTTTCCACATGTTGCAAAGGATTTGTGAGCAGAAGAGAGCAGTTGTGGAGTACCAGCTGCATCAAGGCCATCGATATTCAGGTCAGACTCCACACATAAGACCTCAGGAGTGGACCTGGATGTCTGACATATGTACCATCCTGACAAACTTTGAGGAGTTCACCAAGATGGTGAGTGGCGATGATGCCATCATTAGCATCAGCATCCCACTTGTCTGTCTTTTGCAACACTCTCTGCAGAGAATTAAAGAGGAGGCATTGCAGCCAGAGTATGATGAGATGGATCAAGAAGCCGTAGCGGGCGATTACACAGAGCCCAGCCTCATCTCATCCCAACGTGCATTGGGGGACAATGATTGAGAGGAGGAGGAAGAACAGGAGCTGCTATCATGCGCTGTAGACGGTAGTACCTGTACAACTGTCATACCGTCGGTTCAGCGTGGGTGGCCTGAGGACAGGGGGGAGGAGGAGGAGGAGGAGGAGGAGAGCATGGTCAGTCGTCATCTTGGTGAGGACACGGAAGTCTTGCCCGTTACCAGTCTGGCACGCATGGCTGACTTTATGGTACGCTGCCTTAACCGTGACCCTCGCATTGTCAAAATGTTGGATGACAGTCATTACTGGTTGGTGACACTTTTAGACCCCCTCTACATGGAGAACCTTCACTCTCTTATTCCTGAGGTGGAGAGGTCTACAAAAATGGGGCAGTACCAGAAGGCCCTTGCTGCAGAACTGTTAAAAAAATTCCCATCTGAACACGCTAGCGGCAGAGGTCACAGTTCGTTGCCCAACCAAGGCGTACAGGTGAGAGAGACGCAACTCCAATCCAGCAGAGGCAGTGGAACACTGTCAATGTTCTGGGACAGTTTTCTGATACCCGCCCATCTTACAGGCCCTGAGGTGCGGGGTACTCTTACAAGGAGTGGAAAGTTTCAAAAGATGGTGATGGAGTACCTTGCCGACCGTACCAGCATCCTCCGTGATTCCTCTGGGCCTTTTAATTTTTGGGTATCCAAGCTGGACACTTGGAATGAACTCGCTCTGTATGCCTTGGAGGTCCTTGCCTGCCCTGCCGCTAGCGTGTTATCGGAGAGTGTTTTTAGTGCCGCTGGGGGAATTAAAACAGATAAGCGCACTCGCCTGTCAACTGACAATGCTGACAAGCTGACCCTTATCAAAATGAACAAGGGCTGGATTGGGCCAGACTTCTCATCACCACCATATGACAGCAGAGTAACATAAAGTCAAATCCACTGTGTTATTTTGGGAGGTGTATTCCCATGCACCGCTTCACACCCACACATGGGTATACGCTTCCTCATTTCGGCTGTATTTTGCTCTTCTCCTTATCCTCAGCCTTCACCACCACTATACCACCAGGGTGACGCTAACTTCTATCATCATCATCATGCTCCTCACCTTGGCACTCTCAACTCCCCTGATAGAGAAGCCAGGGCCCACCGGAGGAGTCTGGTTCTCTGGTGGGCTCGTCCAATGCTGCCCTAAAGCAGGCCAGGCTAAGAAAAGTATGGTGGAAGCTTGAAGGAGAAATAGGGGCGGCTGGGGACTGTTTATAGACACCCGGCCGCCCCCAGGCAGCTGGGGACCGTGTGAGGACACCCGGCCGCGGGTGGCTGGGGACTGAGTATGGATACCTCGCTGCCGAAGCAGCCATGAGGTAGTGGCCAGCTTCTGCCTCCTCCAAACTAAAAGGCCCCATTTCTAGTGCAAGCTAGCAGTATGGTATTGCAGCCTGGGGGTGGGTGGGTGGCTGGTTGCACACTTACGCTTGCATTCCAAGAAAACAAAGCAGATGCTAACTTCTATCATCATCATCATTCTCCTCACCTTGGCACTCTCAACTCCCCTGATGGAGAAGCCAGGGCCCACCGGAGGAGTCTGGTTCTCTGGTGGGCTCGTCCAATGCTGCCCTAAAGCAGGCCAGGCTAAGAAAAGTGTGGGGGAAGTTTGAAGGAGAAATAGGGGCGGCTGGGGACCGTTTATGGACACCCGGCCGCCCCCAGGCGGCTGGGGACTGTGTGTGGACACCCGGCCGCAGGGCGGCTGGGGACCGAGCGTGGACACCCGGCCGCCGGGCCGCTGGGGACTGAGTATGGATACCTCGCTGCCGAAGCAGCCATGAGGTAGTGGCCAGCTTCGGCCTCCTCCAAACTAAAAGGCCCCATTTCAAGTTCAAGCAAGCTAGCAGTATGGTATTGCAGCCTGGGGGTGGGTGAGTGGCAGGCTGCATACTTGTGCTTGCATTGCAAGGAATGGGGGAGGTACAATTGAACACTGCCCTGGGACAAGGACTTGCTTGGGGATAGTTGCAAGTCTGCACCTTCTGATGCGGAAAGGATCACTTCTGATGGGCACACTTTTAGGCAGTGACTTGGGTGTCAGAGATGCTTCCAGGGGTCTTCCCCATGGTGTTCTTTTTAGCACTGTATGCATGTGTCATACACCACATGGCCAGATAAGATTGTAAAATGTCAAAATGATATTTCCCGATGAATGCATTTGTCGCGGTTGAAAGCAATACAAAAGTGCAAAACACATAAAAAATGCTACTTGTGAACATAGCCCATGGTGTGGAGGAGTATTTTTGTTTTTGGTTATTTATTTTACCTTATACACAAGTCTTTACCCTGGAAAGGAAGTCCCTTAACATATTTCACAGGAAAACCGTTTCAGTTTAGTTTTTGAACGTATTATTGTGAGCCCGTTAAACTGGCTTAATACCTCCGACCACGTTGTTGACAGCAGTGACCTGGGGGTCAGAAATGCTTCTTGGGGCGATGCCCATGCTGTTCCCCATGTCTTTTGAGCACTGTCACTATCGTTTTGGGCACTTTTTAGGCTTTCTACAGACTGCCGGGGGTGCCGCCGCAAAAATGCTCGGGTCTCCCATAGACTAACATTGGGCTCGTTGCTCGGGTCGAGCAAATGAGTATCACGGTGAGCTCGGCCCAAGCTTCGAGCACCCGAGCATTTTAGTGCTCGCTCAACACTACTGGTCATTAACCTATAAAGTGGCTCTGTCCTTAAGGGGTTAAAGAGACAGTCTTCCTGTGTCTACCTCTACGTGCAGCCAAGTGAACCGATCTACCACACCTTGTTCACATCATGTTAGTGAGTTACATGTAGTGTGAATGAAAGAAAAGGTTCACAGTATATACACTAAAGACTCAATTCCTAAAGGTGTTTTTCCTGTTTTCTGGCGTAAACCAGCTAAACAGCTGCAAAATTCGCACAATTGTTTGCGCAACTCAAAGTTGGTATTTTTACTCATGTTCCGGCCAACTCCGCCAAAATGGGCAGGGGATGGGGTGTGGCTAAGCCCACCTTTCTAATTCCTCAAAATTTACATGGCGTAAAGTTTGCCAGAAATATATTCCAGTCCCTGACAGGAGTAACATTTCTGTTAGAAGCACTTGGCAGTTGTAAAATTTGACTAATTCAATAAGTAAAAACGCAAAATTTGAGCTTGATTTAAGTTGATATACAGTACAGACCAAAAGTTTGGACACACCTTCTCATTTAAAGATTTTTCTGTATTTTCATGACTTTGAAAATTGTACATTCACACTGAAGGCATCAAAACTATGAATTAACACATGTAGAATTATATACTTAACAAAAAAAGTGTGAAACAACTGAAAATATGTCTTATATGCTATGTTCTTCAAAGTAGCCACCTTTTGCTTTGATGACTGCTTTTCACACTCTTGGCATTCTCTTGATGAGCTTCAAGAGGTAGTCACCGGAAATGGTTTTCACTTCACAGGTGTGCCCAGTCAGGTTTAATAAGTGGGATTTCTTGCCTTATAAATGGTGTTGGGACTATCAGTTGTGTTGTGCAGAAGTCAGGTGCATACACAGCTGATAGTCCTACTGAATAGACTGTTAGAATTTGTATTATGGCAAGAAAAAAGCAGCTAAATAAAGAAAAACGAGTGGCCATCATTACTTTAAGAAATAAAGGTCAGTCAGTCTGAAAAATTGGGCAAACTTTGAAAGTGTCCCCAAGTGCAGTTGCAAAAACCATCAAGCGCTACAAAGAAACTGGCTCACATGAGGACCGCCCCAGGAAAGGAAGACCAAGAGTCACCTCTGCTTCTTAGGATAAGTTTATCCGAGTCACCAGCCTCAGAAATCGCAGGTTAACAGCAGCTCAGATTAGAGACCAGGTCAGTGCCACACAGAGTTCTAGCAGAAGACACATCTCTACAACACCTGTTTAGAGGAGACTTTGTGCAGCAGGCCTTCATGGTAAAATAGCTGCTAGGAAACCACTGCTAAGGACAGGCAACAAGCAGAAGAGACTTGTTTGGGCTAAAGAACACAAGGAATGGACATTAGACCAGTGGAAATCTGTGCTTTGGTCTGATGAGTCCAAATTTGAAATCTTTGGTTCCAACCACCGTGTCTTTGTGCGACGCAGAAAAGGTGAACGGATGGACTCTACATGCCTGGTTCCCACCGTGAAGCATGGAGGAGGAGGTGTGATGGTGTGGGGGTGCTTTGCTGTTGACACTGTTGGGGATTTATTCAAAATTGAAGGCATACTGAACCAGCATGGCTACCACAGCATCTTGCAGCGGCATGCTATTCCATCCGGTTTGCGTTTAGTTGGACCATCATGTATTTTTCAACAGGACAATGACCCCAAACACACCTCCAGGCTGTTTAGGAGCTATTTGACCAAGAGGGAGAGTGATGGGGTGCTATGCCAGATGACCCGGCCTCCACAGTCACAAGACCTGAACCCATTCGAGATGGTTTGGGGTGAGCTGGACCGCAGAGTGAAGGCAAAAGGACCAACAAGTGCTAAGCATCTCTGGAAACTCCTTCAAGATTGTTGGAAGACCATTTCCGGTGACTACCTCTTGAAGCTCATCAAGAGAATGCCAAGAGTGCGCAAAGCAGTCATCAAAGCAAAAGGTGGCTACTTTGAAGAGCCTAGAATATAAGACATATTTTCAGTTGTTTCACACTTTTTTGTTAAAGTATATAATTCCACATGTGTTAATTCATAGTTTTGATGCCTTCAGTGTGAATGTACAATTTTCATAGAAAATACAGAAAAATCTTTAAATGAGAAGGTGTGTCCAAACTTTTGGTCTGTACTGTACATACAGCACATAAACGCATGTTCACAATAGCCATAAATCAGAAAAAAAACTACAAGAAGCAAAATAAACATAAACCCTGCTGTAAATAAATAAATAAATAAAAAGGAAAATTATATTTAAATAAAGTAGTGTTCTTAGTATCACTGTTTTTGATCAAAAATAGCATGAAAGCTTTAACACCACGGCAAGGTGTACCCATTAAAAACCTTACCATGTGTCAAAGTTGACCTCAGTGTGTGAATAAGGGTAGACAAAGGATCGGGTCCTGAACTGTGGACACAATCCTGGAGGAGGAAGGCTTCTTAAAGAAAAATTAATAGGTCTGTGAGAGCCAGAAATCTTGCAGGCTAGTATGTGATCAAATACTTATTTCATGCAATAAAATGCAAAATAAGCCATGAAAACCCCAAAATCAACCCAGCAACCAAATTATCCAAATCAAACAGGAGGTGAACTGACAGTGAAGTGTTCACCCTTTAAGGCCACAGCCCCACTATCAGGTGAGTATTCAGTCAGTATTTTTTCTCAGGAGTGGGAGCCAAAACCAGGTGAGGAACAATCAGAGAAAAGGTATAATAGAAACAAGTGCACCAATTCTGCATTTATCACCCACTCCTGAGAAAAAATACTGACCGAATACTGACCAAATACTGATAATGGGGCAGTGGCCAAATACTGATAGTGGGGCCGTGGCCTAATCCTAATCTCAGGACCAGTTCTGAATTGATGAAGTTGGCAACAGACTCAAAATCAATGAAAGCTACTGCTGATACTGACTGGTTCTGGAAAAGTAGTTCCACATTCTTTATCTGAGGAGTAAAAAGGTACCTGGAAGTCTGGGTGACCTTCTTGACAATCACCCAGGCTTAGGTGTTTTCCTGACAACCTGAATGCTTGAAGGCATATTGAGCAGTCCTTGAGAAGATGCCCGGTGCAACCACAGTAGTAGCAGAGTCCAAGATCATTCCAATGTCTCCTCTCAACAATCTGAAAGCTGGCACCTCCAACTTCCATCGGTTCCGCCGCTAATTATCACTAGAAGACAACTGACTTGTGTCTCCTGGTCCAACAACGCTCCCAGCACTGATTAACTGCTTTCTGCCACTCTACAATATACACAGAAAGCTGCTAATCAGTGGTGTTGATGGGGTTACACAGGACACAACATCTGAGCTCTTCTATATCTGCTGCAGAGAAAATTGTGATTCTATCATAGCTGCTGCGCCCAGTAAACTCAGTGACACATTGCTGGAATCAAGGTCTCTGTCCCTACCTCGTGCTGCTGTCAGATTACATTTCAAGAAACTGCTGATACATTCCCTTTAATTGTTCAGATTAAATTCTAAGGGTATGTTTTTGGAGCGGACACTCCAATTTGTGCATAGAATACGGAGAGTTTCTGTTTCTGCTCCAAAACCTCATACCCTTAGATACAGGGTGGGACTGGCCCACCAGAGGACTTGAGAATCCTCTGGTGGGCCCTGGCTTCTCCTTCAGGAGAGTTCATAGTGCAAATCTTGCAGCTACTATGGGGCTCTTGAGTGGGAGAGAAAGGTGGGCCCTCAGAATCAAATCCTCTGGTGGGCCCAATGTCCTTCAGTCTGACACTGCCTAGATAGACTTCTATTCTCTATTGATGCAAAGTAATAGCCCTATGTTTACAGCATAAACCGTTTTATTGAGCTCTGGTTCTCCATCATTAACCAAATCAGCAATGTTTTTGCGTTTTCATTTTTTGCTCCCCTTCTCAGAGCCATAACTTTTTTATTTTCCCATCAATATGGCCATGTGAGGGTTTATTTTTTGCGGGACGAGTTGTACTTTTGAACAAACCATTGAATTTACCATATAGTGTACTGGAAAACAGGAAAAAAAATCCAAGTGCGGAGAAATTGCAAAAAAAAGTGCAACTCCACAATTGTTTTTTTTTTTTTTTTTTGCCATGTTCACTAAATGCTAAAACTGACCTGCCATTATGATAGTTCATACCAAACATGTATGGGTTCTTTTTTATTTGTGTGGTGAAACAAAAATCCATAGTTTGTAAATAAACTTCAGCAATGACAACCACAGGGGTCTCATGCAGATCATGTTAAATGCCACTGTCAGAGATTGACAGCGGCATTTAACATATTAACAGCCACGGGTGGATCATGATTCCACCTGCGGCTGTTAGGGGCACATGTCAGCTGATGAAAAAGGGGCAGGCGACCTATGACATACCTATATGTCATAGGTCGTAAAAGGGGTTAAAGGACTCTATAAATACAGAAGGACTGTTCAAACCAAGTATAGAATCTCGATGCTGTATAATGACCCCTGCATTAGTCCCTAAGCTATATAGTGGCTCCCACATTAGTCCCCAAACTGTATAATGGCCCCACATTAGACCCCAACTGTATAATGACCCTTGCATTAGTACCCAAGCTGTATAATGGCCCCCACATTAGTCCCCAAATTGTATAGTGGCCCCACACATTAGTCCCCAAGCTGTATAATGGCCCCTCCATTAGTCCTCAAGCTGTATGATGGCACTTGCATTAGTCTCCAAGCTGTATAATGGCCTCTGCTTTAGTCCCCAAGCTGTATAATGGTCCTTGCATTAGTCCCCAAGCTGTATAATGCCCCATGTATTAGTTCCTAAATTGTATGATGGCCTCTCTGCACGGTGTCAGGATCCCCCATGCCATGTATTAGGGTCCTCCATTATTTATGATGCCCCCACAACACACCAGAAGTTTTAATTAAAAAAATCATATACTCACCTAATCCTGGATCCCGACAACTACATCAGCAAGGCAATGCACTACTCTGTCATAGCGCCGATGCATGCACAGAACATCAGAGTCCCAGCGTGGTGTGATGACGTGCGCTTATGATGAAGCCACACATTTAGTGACGATATGCATGGTGTCTGTACCCCTATCTGCCTCTTTGATTTTTACACAGGTTGCCTCCACATCTTTATCTTTTGATCCAACTAATGATCCCTTGGTTGTGCTGGTAGTATGCTGCATTTATCTATTTATTTTTTCACATTTTTGCAATTTTTGCATATATTCTATTTTCATTTGTGCAAGAGCGACTGTATTTGTTCTAGCATTTTATTATTGTTATTCTGCAAGTTTATTGTGTGTGTTTAATTTGGGTGTAACATTCCTTTAAGCCACCTCTGTGGGCAGGGTGTCTGGTAGTTCTCACTTCAATATGGCGCAGTGCCTCCACCCGAATCTTGCTGGGAGCTGTAATGGGATGTAAGAGGGTCTTCCTCTTCTGCCAGGGGTCGACTCAGGAAACCCCTGTCCACACTACGCATACACACACAAAAGATGAGGTTGGAACAATTAACAGGTTTATTTATAAAGTGGATAAATGGTAAATAGTGTGAGGGGAATAGCAAGTAACAATAAAACAAATAGTATTACACAATCTACAAATACAAATACAATATTGGAATTTGCAGTTAACCTGAATGTTAGGGATAACACTTTCCCTTTAAATCGCAACAAGCACACTCCTAACTAATGCTGCTTAAAATATAAATGGCTGCAGCAATGGAAACAACAAAGTTCAATGTTGGCCCCTGGTTGCTGTGGGTGATGGGCTTGCAGAGTCCGTTGGTGCATGCCATAGGAAAAAGATCCTCTCCACAGCTGGCCCTATTATAACGCCTACTGTGTTGAACCACAAGCCCCAGCAATGCTCTCTTATAAGTAACTATTATATATTTCTCCGCAGTGGAACCACAAGTCCCAGCTAGCTACTCTTTGATGTGGCAGTTCTGCAATCACACAGGTTTCCAGCCTGGGGCTTCAGGATTCAGTTGCTTAAGGATGCAAGGCAGAGTTCTTCTCCTTGATGTAAAGCCAGGAGGAAGTGGGCATTCCCGGGTACCCTGGCTGGTCTGTGGTTGCAGTGCATCTCCAAAGCGCACTGTCCTCTCACATGGAGCAGCAGAACTATCAGTCTGTGCACTGTGCTCGCCTTCTGGTTCACTGCTGTCTCTTCTCAGTAATAACTGACAACCCTCATGTCCTCTAGTATTGTCTCCTCCCCCCTCTTCTCCAGCTTGCTCAGCCAGTCAGTCCTGTCCTCTTCTGTTGCTCCTCCTCTTACAGCTTGCCAAGGCAATGAAGGGATTAATGTCTCTTACTGAGAAACTCTGTCTGCTCCTATCAGACTCAGTTTCTGTGCACCTTTACATAAGGTGTTTAGTGTTTTGTCGCTCTGTATATTTTTTCACAAACAAGCACTGCATTACATTCAGTCAGACATGTTTATTGGCAGGCTTTCTGTTAAATCTGATATATTATCAGGCTGGGAAGGTTATTGGGCCCTTCCAAGTCTAAAAATACCAGCCCGAGTCACGCTGTCCTCTGTGAGACCTGGTAACTCTGATGAGCGGTATAGTTACTGATGTCACTGCTGTTCTGTGGACTAAGTCGGTCTCGGTAGACCTGAGTGGCTTTTTTTTAAAATAACTTGGTGAACCAGGGAAAGTGTCAAGGAGTGTTTTTTCTAATAAAATTAATTCTTCTGTATGTGTATTTTTTTATAGGCACCTCCCCATTACTAAAACCAGGGCTTGATTCCAACTGTGATTTTTGAAAAATCACAGCTGACATAAAATCCAAATACCATTACCCCGATTGCCAATGCATCGGGACAATCGTGAAGAGTCATGCAAAGTGACAGAATTGGCGTATCTAATGTGATGCGCCACTTCTGGGGCTGTGGCGGGCTGTGATTTTTAGGCTGGGAAGAGCCCAATAACCATGGACCGTCCCAGCCTGATAATATCATCTCACAGCTGTATGCTTTACCTTTGCTGGTTATCAAAAATAGGGAGAATCTCCACGTCATTTTTTAAAACCATTTATTAGGTTAAACAAGGCTAAACACCTTTTAGTGCCACATAAAAGAGTGCAAGCATATTATATCTAAGGGGCTTGTGAAATCATATATCTACAGGACATCTATTTGTCCTTTATATCTATTCTGAGGGTTCTGGCTGTGGATTTACCGTACTTGGCTGATGAAATTTTGTATTTCCTTTGAGATATGTGCGCCTCAAAGGAAATCAGATGGCACACGCATGGTCCGTGTGCTTTTTGTTTTTTCTCTCGCATAGATTGACTTGCATTGGCGACTCTCATCCGATATACGTGGCCACTCGCAGCATGCTGTGATTTTTTTCCTCAGCTCAATTACAGCTGAGGAAAAACTTGCAGATCAGCACTGACTCATTGAATAACATTGCTGCGAGTGCAATGCGATTTTTTTTATCAAATTACACATTACTTTTTCACATAAAATAGGACATTACACTCTCTGATTTTACACGCAGATGTGAGAGAGCCCTTAAATGCCCCCCAAAGGTTTTTTATTACGTTGGGAGTGGTGGTGGTGGTGGGGGGGAGGTTGATGCACTGGAAAGCGGGAAAAAAATTCCAAGTGTGTTAAAATAGCACAAAAGTGCCATTCCACAATTATTTTTTGTATTTACCATGTTCACTATATGGTAAAACTGACCTGGCAGTATGATTCCCCAGGTCAGTATGATTATGCAGATACCAAAACATGTTTAGGGTTTTTTTTTATTTAAGTGGTGAAAACAAATTCAGAAATTTGTAGAAAAAAAAACCTTTGCATGTGTCGCTATTTCCAGAGACCCGCAAGGGTTACATTTTTCTGGATATGGCACTGTGTGGGCTTATTTTTTGTGCCCTGAGTGGACATTTTATCTAATATAATTTTAGGGTAGATTTGATGTTTTTAACTTCTCTTATTGCATCTGACTGAAATTACATAACACCGAAACTATGGGTGTGTACAGAGACCATAATCCCTCCAGGGAATGGAGAACTCCCAAATGAATATATTCTACAATATAATAGAGTAATGACCACCAGAAATGGACAACACTAAAGTATCAGCCATTATGGAATTTTAAAGATAAAAAATAAATATATGTATACCAATGGACAGACAGTAACATCCAATAACATAATAAAAATAGTAGATCAATGTTGCACAAAAAAGGTAATTCTAGTGTTTTGATTACTTTTCTTGTTACACAGTTTACCAATAGGATTAATTTCTTTTATATTTTGATAGATCAGTTTTTTACGAACGTAGCAATGCCAAATATGTGTATTTTTTGTGTTTTGATTTTATTTTTAATGGGGCAAAAGAGGGAGATTTCAACATTTGTATTTTTTAATACACTTTTTCCTGTACTTGTTAGTTCCTTTAGGGTACTTGAAGTTCTGATCGCTTGTACCATACATAGCAATACATCAGCACTGCTATGTGTAGTGAAATCATGGTCTCCTATGAACACCAGCTAAACGTTGGCTTTCCCATGAGAACCGTCATGACAAACACAGAGGTTTTCAGCAGACTCCCAGCTGTTATGGCAACCTATTGGTGCCCCGCGATCACATCATATGGAATGACGCACCCCCCTGCCAGTGCTCATTAAATTCCGATGTCAGAGATTGGCGCTCCTTCCCATGCGAGCCTTGACTTGTTTGCCCAAACAGTAGTTTTCTACCACATATGGGGTATTGGTGTACTCAGGAAAAATTGCACAACAAATTGAACAGTTTATTTTGTCATGTTACCCTTGTGAAAATGAAAAATTTGGGGCAAAACCAACATTTTTATGGGAAAAGTGTATTTTTTTCATTTTCACGGCTCAATGTTATAAAATTCTGTGAGGCACTTGTGGGTTCAAGGTGCTCACCACACCTCTAGATAAGTTATTTGAGGTCTGTAGTTTCCAAAATGTGGTCACTTTTGGGAGGTTTCCACTGTTTAGGCACATCAGAGGCTCGGCAAATGCGACATGGTGTCCGTTACCTATTCCAGTCAATTTTGCGCTCCAAAAGTTAAATAATACTCCATCCTTTCCGAGCCCTGCCGTGCGCCCAAACAGTAGTTTTCCAACACATATGGAGTATCATTGTACTCAGGAGAAATTCCACAACAAATTGTGCAGTCTATTTTCTCCTGTTACCCTTGTGAAAATGAAAAATTTTGGGAAAAAGCTAAATTTTTTTGGGAAAAAGCAAAATTTGTATTTTTTTACTTCCACGTTGCTTTAATTCCTGTGAAGCACCTGAAGGGTTAATAAACTTCTTGAATGTGGTTTTGAGCACTTTGACGGGTGCAGTTTTTTAGAATGGGGTCATTTTTGGTTATTTTCTGTCATATAGGCCTCTCAAAGTCACTTCAAATGTGATGTGGCCAAGTACAAAAATTGGTTTTGTAAATTTTGTTGGAAAATTGAGAAATTGCTTCTAACACTTCTAACTTCCTGAAACAAAAAAAATTATGTTTCACAAATAATTCTTATGTAAAATAGACATGTGGCAAAGATTATTTATTAACTATATTGTGTGATATAACTATCTGGTTTAAGTGCATGAAAATTAAAAGTTTTAAAATTGCAAAATTTTCAAAATTTTGGCCAAATTTCCAATTTTTTCACAAATTAATGCAAAAAATATCGGCCTAAATTTACCACTAACATGAAGTAGTAACATGTCGTGAGAAAAAAATCTCAGAATCACTGGGATAAGTTGAAGCGTTCCAGAGTTGTTACCACATAAAGTGACACTGGTCAGAATTGTAAAATTTGGCCTGATCAGGAAGGTGAAAACAGGCTCAGGGTTGAAGAGTTAAAGGGGTTAAATAATTTTACAAAAGATCAATAATATTTATTTCCCTTATAGGAATCAGAGCCAGTTAGTGATATGTAGTTAGGTAAGAAGCAGTTCTACAATTTCATATTGACCAGTAAGTGGCTGCAAGAAGCTTTACACAAGTTCTGCTACTAACTATACATGCTGTAATTAGAAAACATGATCTTCTGGACAGCAGTAATGAAACACATTCTCTTTAGTACCATACATACATAGCCCAGACGTTGCAGACTGGGTCTGATATGTGTCAATGAAGAAGACAAGGCTGTAGGAGAAAGATTTGTTACAGAATGTTACAGGCATCTATTCATCAATTTTCTTTTGTATTTGCAAGATTTACAGGCATGCTCCTCGCCTTTTTGCACATTTTCTGATTATAGTGTATTCCAGTCAACTCATTAGTTCTCCATTTAGTACAGATATCTGTGTCCCATCCACAGCGGTCTTCGGCATCTAACTTTCAGTCTACGAGGCTTCTCTAGACACAAGGTTGAGTATAATAGGTTTAGTTGTATTCAGGAATCCTCCGGTGTCAAGTTCCAGAGGTATCTGTAAAATTAGATTTATCAGATTAAGGGTAGGTTCACATGAGAGTATAAAAATCGTTTACAGTTTCATCCAGAAAAGTGGGACGTTTTATTTCTCACTTGTCATCCGTGTGCCGTCCATATACAACTCGTTTTTTTTATAGCAGCAGCTATTAATCATTCACAAAACCATTTAGTTTCCTATGTTACAAAATAGTAATGTATCCGTAAACATCAGATGCCATACTATGGCTCCATATGGCATATGATTTTTTTTTCACCCATAGACTTGAATGGGCAAGTGTAATCTGAGTTATGCAAGAAACTAGTGAATGCTGCTATTTGTTTCACACGCAGTGAAAAAAATCACCCATCTGCACTGCCTCATTGAATAACATTGGTCCATGTTCTGTCCGTTTTTTCACAGACTGCACTCAGACTGAGAATATGGTCATGTGAACGAGCATTAAGACTTGTAAAACCAGCTTCTGTATAATTGTAATAAATGTTAATAATTTTTTAAAGGGAATCTGAGAATCTGCAGGGTTGAGATGTGTAAAACCTTTCCAGGTATACTTTTTGTCTGCATTTGATGCTCCCTTGCTGTGAAATTCGTATATAAATTCATAGAAATTAGCTTTGCAAGTGCACTGATGGGCATATAAGTGCAGTTGCAGTCCCTGGCTCGTCTTCGCTTCTCCCTCCGGTACTGGCCTCAAGATTTATAAGCATTCTTTGTAAGGTTTATCACAGCTCTAGCCTACAGCACCTATGCTTGCCTAGGGCTAATCTTACTGACATATTCCCATTATTCTCAGGAGGGCACTGCTCCATTGCCTCCCACTTGATAGGGGGAGGTGGGCTCCTGAAGATCAACCGTACAGGCTGGCAGCATGAATGCGTCACTGGCCAGAACTGTGCACTCTCCTATTCTCCAAACAGAGGCAGCATTACTACTATTGCTTCGGGGTAAGGCAGGACACCAGATTCAGCGATCTGACCAGCTTTAGAGCAGCGCTTGAAAGCTCTAAAACAGGTGAGGATGGCCGTAGATTCTCTCATCTGAGAGAATCGGGTCGATTATGCAAATGACACTCTGATCAAACTTTGACCAGAGTGTCAGCATAGTGTAATCCGATGATCTCGTATGAGAGAATCAGAGCACACTGAGGAGAAGATGGAGAACAAAATTTCACCATCTTCTCCATTGTGTCAGTGC
The DNA here is from genome assembly GCF_046119375.1 of Phyllobates terribilis. Lineage (NCBI taxonomy): Eukaryota > Metazoa > Chordata > Amphibia > Anura > Dendrobatidae > Phyllobates > Phyllobates terribilis. The sequence continues at coordinate 976,203,597 of NW_027362761.1, read as the reverse complement.
ACAGAAATAGGACTGCACTCAGATGTCAGCCGAATGCAGTCCGATGATTTCCACACACTCTTTGACTTGCATGTGTAAGCAGGTGACCGGATGCAACACGCAGTGAGGGACAAGGTGGAAGTAAACAATTAAACCGTTTAATACTCTATGGTGGCAGGAAATTGTGGTAACTATAGTAATGGTGAATAATACAAAGCAGAGTAATTACAGCGTGAAATATACAATGAATCCTCAGGTTCACTCTAACTATTGCAACAGTCTCTCTTGTGATATATTCTTATAACTTTCTAACAGGGATAATGATCTCAGTACTATGAGAATCACTGAACTGCTTCTTCCTTATCACAGGCCCCTAACAAGGGTCTCCGGTTCTTCCCACTTGGTTGTAAGTCCTCATGACAGACTCACTTGCATCTCTCATTCACCACCGCAGGAGTCCACCCCTAAACGGAGTTTCCTCACGGATCTTTGCTGCTTGAAAGATGGCAGATATCTCCTGTATCCGGTGGGATGAGGGCTGGGCCTCGGCTCTTGACTGGTGTAGTCTGGGCACCGGATCTCAACAGGCGCAGGTCTGGTCTCAGGGCCTAGACTGGCGTAGCATGGGTTCCGGAGCTTGCCTGGCGCAGGTCTGGTCTTTGGGCCTTGACTGGTGGCATCTGGGTTCCGAAGCTTGACTGGCGCCGCCTGAGTTCTGCTTCCAAATCTGCTGGTTCACACTTCTTGTCACGGTGTGACACTCTGGCCTCAGTGTCTTCATCAACACACGTCCTGACAGTCTCTTCTCTTGGTTCCAAATTCACTCCCGTTTTGGTTTTCAGTGACTTTTTATACCAGGAAACTGCGTTCTCAAGGTCATCTGACCCGGTACTTGTCCTTCCTGAAACTCTCCCTCTTCCAGTCAGTCCCTCACGGTCTCATTTGAACAGTAGATGGCAGTCCTCACACACAAATGTCGCACAGTGCTGGGGATTCTCTGGAATCATGAATGTTTGGCCCACAAGTGATTATCTAGTCCAGTATTTCCAAAACTTTTCAACTTTGGGGCACCCCTGATGAAAAAAAATTACCCCAGAGTACTCCTATAGATAATTTTTGTACAAGTGACCAAAATACATACACTTGGCACCTTTAATATCTTAAGACTTATGATATACCTCCTGTATCGTTTATATAAAAATACACACAGTGCTTAAAGAATATATTAAAAAAATTATGCACAGTGCCCCCTGAATATCCGTGCCCCCTGGTATATAAAAAATACACACCATGTCCCTTCAGTATATATAAATATATATATATATATATATATATATACAGTATATATATATATATATATATATATATATATATATATATATACTCTAAAGGAGTACCCCACTGAACACATATAGAAATAAAATATATACAGTGCCCCCAAATACATGCTGTATATATACACATATCTATACAGTTGAAACCAGAAGTTTACATACACTATCTAAAAAGACACATATGCATGTTTTTCTCAATATCTGACATGAAATCAGAATAAACTTTTCCCATTTTAGGTCAATTAGGATTACCATAATTGTTAATATTTGCCAAATGCCAGAATAATGAGAGAGAATGTTTTAAGTAGTGTTGAGCGAACATGCTCGACACTGCTCGGTACTCGCCCGAGCATCACGCTACTTGGGATGTTCGGCGAGCACCGAGCATTTCCAGGTTACTCGGGCGGGAGCTCAGGTCTCCGCCCTGCATGTTTGGCGCTCTTTACAGAGCCAATGAACATGCAGGGATTGCCAGCCAGTCACTGTAATGCTGTAGCCATGTTGGTTGTGGGCATTACATTGATTGGCTGGCTGCACAGCGTCACCTCGAGTATTTAAAACCGGGCGCCGCCATCTTGGACACAGACGGCTGGGATCAGACAGTGTAGGGACAGCGCTGCTGATTTAGGGAGAGATATATACTGCAAAATAGTTAGTGTAGGGTCTGTAAAGACTGCCAGATCAAACAAACAGTACTTCTCAGGACTAATATCCATCCCAGATATCAGGCGGGCAGGCAGGCAGGCAGGCTGTATGGGAGACGCAGTGGTTATACCAGCAAACGCTGCATTACAGTCCTGTGTGCTCCTGTTGCTGAAATTGCTGGACTTAGCTCCAGGTCTTGGGGGCCAGGAAAAATCCTTTTTTTTCATCTAAATCCTCTTTTTTTTTTCCTCCTTCACACTGTACAAATACCCGTCTTATAAACCTTTTGGTGTCCCCCCCCCCCCAAAAAAAAGTGTGTCTGTGACAGTTCAGACACAAATATATCTGTTGAAAATAGTCTGGTGTAGGCCAGACAAACAGAAGTGTGGTTTTGCAGTTCCACTTTTCAAACCTCTGTATTATCCACTTTTGGCCCATTTGTATCTAAAAAAAAACAGTTTGAGTGTGTCGCTCATTGTTCAGCCGCAAATATATATATTTAAAAAAGTCTGGTATACACCAGTAAATTATAACTGTGGTTTTGCTGTTCCACGGTAAAAAATCTCTATTATCCTGCTTTTGGCATTTTTTGCCGTAAAAAAAAAACTAATAGTGTCTCCCTGATTTTTCAGACACAAATATATCTGTTGAAAATAGTCTGGTGTAGGCCTGAGAAACAGAAGTGTGGTTTTGCAGTTCCACGGTTCAAACCTCTGTATTATCCACTTTTGGGCCATTTGTATCTAAAAAAAAACAGTTTGAGTGTGTCTCTCACTGTTCAGCCGCAAATATACAGTACAGACCAAAAGTTTGGACACACCTTCTCATTTAAAGATTTTTCTGTATTTTTATGACTATGAAAATTGTACATTCACACTGAAGGCATCAAAACTATGAATTAACACATGTGGAATTATATACTTAACAAAAAAGAGTGAAACAACTGAAAATATGTCTTATATTCTAGGTTCTTCAAAGTAGCCACCTTTTGCTTTGATGACTGCTTTGCACACTCTTGGCATTCTCTTGATGAGCTTCAAGAGGTAGTCACCGGAAATGGTCTTCCAACAATCTTGAAGGAGTTCCCAGAGATGCTTAGCACTTGTTGGCCCTTTTGCCTTCACTCTGCGGTCCAGCTCACCCCAAACAATCTTGATTGGGTTCAGGTCTGGTGACTGTGGAGGCCAGGTCATCTGGCGTAGCCCCCCATCACTCTCCTTCTTGGTCAAATAGCCCTTACACAGTTTTGCAGTTCCACGGTTCAAACCTCTGTATTATCCACTTTTGGGCCATTTGTATCTAAAAAAAAACAGTTTGAGCGTGTCGCTCACTGTTCAGCCGCAAATATATATATTTAAAAAAGTCTGGTATACACCAGTAAATTATAACTGTGGTTTTGCCATTCCACGGTAAAAAATCTCTATTATCCAGCTTTTGTCATTTTTTCCGTAAAGAAAAACAGTAATAGTTTCTCCCTGATTGTTCAGATTGTTTAAAAGAGTTGGGTGTAGGCCAGAGAAATAGAACTGTGGTTTTCCTCTTCCATGGTTCTAATCTACTTTTTATTACCCTTTTTCCATTGATAGTGCGAGTGTAAGCTATTTTATTTCCTTTACAATGGGCAAAGCGCGTGGCAAGGGACGTGGAACTGGACGTTCTGTTGATGGTGCGTGCAGAGGATGGGGACGTGGCCAAGGTGAAAATGTTCCACAACCAACAGCTACATCTTCTCACTCCCACTTCTTGACCAAATTACTAGGGAAGCACAGAACAACACCAGTATTGCGAACTGATCAGTGTGAACAGGTTATTAATTAGATAGCAGATAATACTTCCAGTTACCTGGGCACCACCACCTCCGGACTGTCTTCCACACAGTCAAATCTTAGTAGCCGTGAGTCTCGACCGCATACTCCTCCTCACCCTGATGCTCCTTCCTCCCACCATGCCGAGTGTCGTCAGACAGCAGCTGATCCCACACTTGGACACTCTGAAGAGCTGTTCACTGGTCCATTTCCAGATTTGTGCCCCTCGCCTGCTCCGCTTGAAGTGGTGGAAGAGGAGGTCCCATGTAGCGATGCCCAAATATTTGAACAGCCACGGCCACAGGTAGTCGACGCTGGCAATTTTTCACAAGACGTGGACGATGACGAGACACAATTGCCAGGAAGTGATGAGGAGGATCGTGGTGCGCAAGTGGAAGAGGAGGAAGTGGTGGATGATCTAGTAACTGACCCAACGTGGCAGGAGGACATGCAGAGCGAGGCTAGCAGCACACAGGGTGAGGGAGGCAGAGTACCCCAACAGGCAGGAAGAAGCAATGTGGTGTCCGCACACAGAAGGCAGGCAACAGTTCCCCGTAACACCAACACGAGGGACGTTGCCAGTACAACCTGTAGGTCTTCCAGAGTCTGGAATTTTTTTAAAGACTCTGCTGATAACCCCAAAAAGGCCATTTGTACCACCTGCCATGCCAGCATCAGCAGGGGTGACAAAACTACCAGCCTGACCACCACCAGCATGATCAGGCACATGGCAGCAAAGCACCCGACTTTGTGGGGCGAACCCCAGGGTCCACGACCAGTGTCAGCGGGTGTCACCACTGCTTCTTCCGCTGTTGTGCGTGCAATAGAACCCCCTGTTGTGTGTGCAAGGCAATCCCCTGTCCATACTGCATGCAAAAATGCCCCCTCCTCTCAGTCTTCACTTGTTATGGCAGTTTCTCAAGAAACAGCATCAACGTCCACGTCCACGTCCCACCGCAGCGTTCAATTGTCCATATCCTAGAGCTTTGAACAAAAGCGGAAATTCGCAGCTAACACCCCACAGGCCACAGTCTTAAATTCGCACATTTCACGACTGCTTGCATTGGAAATGCTGCCTTTTAGGCTGGTGGAGACGGAATCCTTCCGCAACCTTATGGCGGTGGCCATCCCTCGGAACTCGGTCCCCAGCCGACACTATTTTGCCCGGTGTGCCCAAACCCCTGCCACTCCCTCAACAACGCAGTTACTGGGATAGTCCACCTGACAACGGACACGTGGACAAGTGCTTGTGGCCAGGGACGGTACATCTCCCTGACGGCACACTGGGTAAACGTAGTGGAAGCCGAGACCCAGTCGGACCTTGGGACGGAACACATCCTCCCCACACCGAGGATTGCGGGCCCTATGTCAGTCAGAGTTGCCCCCACAGTGTACAACTCCTGCGCATCTTCCTCCTCCTCCTCATGTTCAGCCTCCATCTCAGATATCACCACATCAGTTACAAGCGGGAAGCACTGCAGTACTGCCTCCGCCAAGCGGCAACAGGCTGTGCTGAAACTCATAAGCTTAGGTGAGAAACCTCACACTGCTTGTGAGTTGTGGACAGCTGTGAAAGAGCAGGCAGATCTGTGGCTGAGACCGCTGAACCTACATCCAAGCATGGTCTTGTGTGACAAGCGAGGCGAGATCACACACGTACCATGCCTGGCTCATGTGCTTAACCTCGTGGTTCAGCGGTTTCTTAAATTGTACCCCGAGTTGCCAGATCTGCTCGTCAAAGTACGCCGCCTGTCAGCTCATTTTCGCAAGTCGGCTACAGCTTCCGCCGCCCTTGCTGTGTTGCAGCAGCATTTGCAGCTTCCGTCACACCGACTGGTGTGTGATGTCCCCACACATTGGAACTCTATCCTCCACATGTTGCATAGGATTTGTGAGCAGAAGAGAGCAGTTGTGGAGTACCAGCTGCAACAAGGCCGTCGATATTCAGGTCAGACTCCACACATAAGACCTCAGGAGTGGACCTGGATGTCTGACATATGTACCATCTTGACAAACTTTGAGGAGTACACCAAGATGGTGAGTAACGATGATGCCATCATTAGCGTCAGCATTCCACTTGTCTGTCTTTTGCAACGCTCTCTGCAGAGAATAAAAGAGGAGGCATTGCAGCCAAAGTATGATGAGATGGATCAAGAAGCCGTAGCAGTCGATTACACAACGCCCAGCCTCATCTCATCCCAACGTGCATTGGGGGACAATGAGGGAGAGGAGGAGGAGGAGGAGGAGGAGGAGGAAGAACAGGAGCTTGTATCATGCGCTGTAGATGGTAGTACCTGTACAACTGTCATACCGTCGGTTCAGCGTGGGTGGCCTGAGGACAGGGGGGAGGAGGAGGAGGAGGAGAGCATGGTCAGTCGTCATCTTGGTGAGGACATGGAAGTCTTGCCCGTTACCAGTCTGGCACACATAGCTGAATTTATGTTACGCTGCCTTAACCGTGACCCTCGCGTTGTCAAAATATTGGGTGACAGTCATTACTGGTTGGTGACACTTTTAGACCCCCGCTACAAGGAGAACTTTCACTCTCTTATTCCTGAGGTGGAGAGTTCTACAAAAATGGGGCAGTACCAGAAGGCCCTTGCTGCAGAACGGTTAAAAAAATTCCCATCTGAACACGCTAGCGGCAGAGGTCACAGTTCGTTGCCCAACCAAGGCGTACATGCGAGAGAGACGCAACTCCAATCCAGCAAAGGCAGGGGAACACTGTCAACGTTCTGGCATAGTTTTCTCAGACCCTCTCTTCGGACAGACCCTGAGGCGCGGGGTACTCTCACAAGTAGTGGAAAGTTTCAAAAGATGGTGAAGGAGTACCAGCGTCCTCCGTGATTCCTCTCTGCCTTTTAATTATTGGGTATCCAAGCTGGACACTTGGAATGAACTCACTCTGTACGCCTTGGAGGTCCTGGCCTGCCCTGCCGCTAGCGTGTTATCGGAGCGTGTTTTTAGTGCCGCTGGGGGAATTATAACTGATAAGCGCACTCGCCTGGCAACTGACAATGCTGACAAGCTGACCATTATCAAAATTAACAAGGGCTGGATTGGGCCAGACTTCTCATCACCACCAAATGACAGCAGAGTATCATAAAGTCAAATCCACTGTGTTATTTCGGGAGGTGTATTCACATGCACCGCTTCACACCCACTCATGGCTATATGCTTCCTCATTTCAGCTGTTTTATGTTCTTCTACTTATCCTCAGACTCCACCACCACTATACCACCAGGGTGACCGTGGTCCATGTTGCCATTATTGAAAGTTCCTCCGTCCTTGTTTGTGTCAGCTTTTGCTTGGAAGGCATAAGCAAAGACTGTGGGAGACCCACTCCCCAATAATGGGAATAATGTTTTTAATATGCTGTACTGCATGGCTCTTGTAAGGGGCATTAAAACCGTCTTGTTAAGCTACTGTGACCTCCACCACTTTTCCAAGGGGAATTAAAACCATCTTGTTAAGCTACTGGGACCTCCACGTCTCTTCCGAGGGGCATTAAAAGCGTCTTGTTAAACCACTCTGAACTCCACAGCTCTTCCAAGGGGCATTGAAATGTTGTTTTTAATTACCTCTAACCTCCACGACACTTCCAACGGGCATTGCATTTCCTCCTAATTGTAGTCAGCTTTTGCTTTTCAATGCAAAGGCGAAAACTAAAGGAGACCCACTCCCCAATAATGGGTAGAAGGTTTTTAGTACGCTGTAATCCACGTCTGTTTCAAGGGGCATTGCAGTTCCTCATAATTTTTGGAAAGCCTTCCATTCACTGCTTAGGCCAACAGTGTACAGGAGACCCAGTTGCTATAAATGGAAAAAACGGTTTAGTTAAGGCCCTCAGACCTCCATGTCATTTCCAAGGGGCATTGGAGTGCCTCGAAATTTTTGGTAGGCATTGCACTCACTGTATGCCCTATAACTGTGTAGCCGAACCGCTCCTTTTGTTACAGAAACATATCCTACAAGACATATGTGGTTGACTGGCCTGATATTGATGAGAATGGTCCCTGTTCCTCCTGCTCTTTCTCCTTTGCCACCACCTCATCCATCATTTATCACCTGAAGCTTTGTTTTAACGGGAGTCATAGAACCGGGATAGTAGCAGGAAAACATCCAGCAATCCTCGGAGGAGGTAGGATATGCGCCAAAATGCTGACCACCTCAGGCCTAGCCACTACTAAATACATGCGCTTGCATTCCAAGAAAACAAAGCAGATGCTAACTTCTATCATCATCATCATGCTCCTCACCTTGGCACTCTCAACTCCCCTGATGGAGAAGCTAGGGCCCACCGGAGGAGTCTGGTTGTCTGGTGGGCTCGTCTAATGCTGCCTTAAAGTAGGCCAGGCTAAGAAAAGTGTGTGGGAAGGTGACAGGAGAAATAGGGGCGGCTGGGGACCGTTTATGGACACCCGGCAGCCCCTGGTGGCTGGGGACCGAGCGTGGACACCCGGCCGCCGGGCGGCTGGGGACTGAGTATGGATACCTCGCTGCCGAAGCAGCCATGAGGTAGTGGCCAGCTTCGGCCTCCTCCAAACTAAAAGGCCCCATTTCAAGTGCAAGCTAGCAGTATGGTATTGCAGCCTGGGGGTGGGTGGGTGGCAGGCTGCACATTTACGCTTGCATTAAAAGAAAACAAAGCAGATGCTAACTTCTATCATCATCATCATGCTCCTCACCTTGGCACTCTCAACTCCCCTGATGGAGAAGCCAGGGCCCACCGGAGGAGTCTGGTTCTCTGGTGGGCTTGTCCAATGCTGCCCTAAAGCAGGCCAGGCTAAGAAAAGTGTGTGGGAAGGTGACAGTAGAAATAGGGGCTGCCGAAGCAGCCATGAGGTAGTGGCCAACTTCGGCCTCCTCCAAACTAAAAGGCCCCATTTCAAGTGCAATCTAGCAATATAGTATTGCAGCCTGCGGGTGGGTGGGTGGTTGGCAGCATATTTGCGCTTGCATTGCAAGGAATGGGGGAGGTACAATTGAACACTGCCCTGGGACCAGGACTTGCACGGGGATAGTTGCAAGTCTGCATCTTCTGATTCGGCAAGGATCACTTCTGATGGGCACACTTTTAGGCAGTGACCTGGGTGTCAGAGATGCTTCAGGGGTCTTCCCCATGCTGTTCCCATGTCTTTTCTTCACTGTAGGCATGTGTCACACAGCACATGGCCAGATAAGGTTGTAAAATGTTAAAATGACATTTCCCAGTGAATGCATTTGTCACGGTTGAAAGCAATACAAAAGTGCAAAAACGCATAAAAAATGCTACTTGTGAACATAGCCCAAGGTGTGGAGGAGTATTTTTTTTTTGGTTATTTATTTTACCTTATACACAAGTCTTTACCCTGGAAAGGAACTTCCTTAACATATTTCACAGGAAAGCAGTTTCAGTTTCGTTTTTGAACGTTTTATTGTGAGCCCTTAAAAGTGGCTTAATACCTCTGACCACGTTGTTGACAGCAGTGACCTGGGGGTCATAAATGCTTCCTGGGGTGATCCCCATGCTGTCCCCATGTCATTTGAGCACTGTCACTATCGTTTTGGGCACTTGTTAGGCTTTTAAAAGACTGCCGGGGGTGCCACCGCAAAAATGCTCGGGTCTCCCATAGACTAACATTGGGCTCGTTGCTCGGGTCGAGCACCCTAGTATCACGGCGAGCTCGGCCCGAGCTTCGAGCACCCGAACATTTTAGTGCTCGCTCAACACTAGTTTTAAGGCATTTTTATTACTTACTGCAAAGTCAAATGTTTACATACATTTCATTAGTATTTTGTACCATTGCCCTTAAACTGAATGACTTAGGTCAAACATTTGGGATATCCTTCTACAAACTTCTCACAATAGTTAGTCGGAATTTGGGCCCATTCCTCCTGATAAAACTGGTGTAACTGATCTAGGTTTGTAGGTCGCCTTGCTTGCACCTGCCTTATCAGTAATGATGAGTGAGCGTGCTCGCCACTGCTCGGTACTCGCCCGAGCAACACACTGCTCGACAAGCTCGGCGTTCCGCGAGTATTTCCGGGTTGCTCGGGCGGGAGCTCGGGTCCCCGCCCTGCATGTTTGGCGCTCTTTAGAGAGCCAATGAACACGCAGGGATTGCTTGCCATGCATTGTAATGCTGTAGCCGGGGTTGGAGTGGGGCACCGGGACCCTGGAGAATTCTCCGGTGGTCCCGGGTCTTCAGCAAGCCCCCGAGCAGAACGCACAGGGGCCCGCTGGTTAACATTGCCGCCAGTGTACCTGCACCAGGGCCAGAGGTGGGCCCTTGCAGTTCGGCTGATGAGGGCAATCTGGCCTGCTTCTCGGACCCCCGGGCTCCAGGAGTCCCTTGGCCAGATTGCCCTCATCATGTGCAGCGGGCAGGGAGCGATCCTTCCAGTTCTGCTGCTAACAGGAGGAAAATGGCAGTGGAGCTGATCGATCTGTCCTCTGTTTCCAGCCCACCGCTTTCTCCCTGACACAGGCTCGCGCGGCTTGATGACGTCATCAAGCAGCGCGTGCCTGTGTCAGGGAGAAAGTTGCACACAATGAGGATGCTGAAGGGGAGCGGTAAGGTTTTTTTCTGTTTTTTAACTAATACACTGGGGATGAGGAAGACCTGGCAATGATGGAGGAGTGGAGGGAGTTGAGCAGGAAATGATGGAGGAGTGTGGGGGGGAGCTGGCAATGATGGAGGAGATGCGGGGGAGAGCTGGCAATGATGGAGGAGGTGGAAGGGAAAGCTGGAAATGATGGAGGAGGTGGGGGGAGAGCTGGCAATGATGGAGGAGGTGGGGGGAGAGCTGGCAATGATGGAGGAGGTGGGGGGAGAGCTGGCAATGATGGAGGAGGTGGGAGGAGAGCTGGCAATGATGGAGGAGGTTGGGGGAGAGCTGGCAATGATGGAGGAGGTGGGGGGGAGAGCTGGCAATGATGGAGGAGGTGGGGGGGAGCTGGCAATGATGAAGCAGGTGGGGGGAGCTGGCAATGATGAGGAAATGGGGGGGAGAGCTGGTAATGATGGAGGAAGTGGGGGGAGAGCTGGCAATGATGGAGGAAGTGGGGGGGCGCTGGCAATGATGGAGGAGGTGGGGGGAGAGCTGGCAATGATGGAGAAGGTGGGGATAGAGCTGGCAATGATGGAGGAGGTGGGGGGAAATCTGGCAATGATGGAGGAGGTGGGGGGGCTGGCAATGATGGAGGAGGTAGAAGGAGAGCTGGAAATGATGGAGGAGGCGGGGAGAGCTAGCAATGATGGAGGTGGGGGAGAGCTGGCAATGATTGAGGAGGTGGGAGGGAGAGCTGGCAGTGATGGAGTAGGTGGGGGATCTGGCAATGATGGATGAGGTGGGGGGAGCTGGCAATGATTGAGAAGGTGGGGGGAGAGCTGGCAATGATGGAGGAGGTGGAGGGGAGAGCTGGCATTGATGATGGAGGTGGGGGAGAGCTGGCAATGATGATGGAGGAGGGGGAGAACAATGATGGAGCAGGGGGGATAGCAATGATGGAGGAGGGGGAGTGCAATGATGGAGGAGGGAAGAGCAATGATGGGGAATTATTTGGACACTGTATGCTGTTAATATCTGGTGTGGCGGTATTTGTCTCTAGTATTTGGTATTATTTGGTCTCTATATGCTGGAAATATGTAGTCCAGTCATGGTGTGGCGGTATTTCTCCCTTGTATGTGGGACTGTTGGTGTTGGTATAGTGGATTGTGTTGTGTTTGGGGTCACTTGTTCTCTCTAATATTAATTAGGAGAAGATTCTTTATTTCCATTAGTGATTAAATACTTGGAACAGAGCGGCAGAGATGCACTTACAGGGGTTCTCTGGGGAAAACAAGTAATCACCTCTCCACAGGATAAGTGATAAATTATTGATTAATGGGGGTCTGAATGCTGGGACCCACACCGATTGGTAGAATGTGGAGGTTTTATCCCCATTAGGCTGGAGCTCATGTGCGACTTGACCACTGATCCATTCATTCCCTCCGTGGCTGTTGTTTTTTTCTGGAAGTCCCAAAGAGAATGAATGAGGCTGCGGTCAGACGTCCTACCTGCCGCTGCATTTTAAAATGGGGAAAAGTGTCCTTACAGGGATAAAACTTCCCCATTCTTCCGATAGGTGTGTTTTCCAATGTTCGGACCCAAACGATCTTATGACACATATGAGTAGGCAGAGCTATAGGGCAGCATCATATGACACATATGAGTAGGCGGAGCTATCGGGCAGCGTCATATGATGCATAGGAATGGGCGGAGCTATAGGGCATGTCAAGGGGACTTACACCACAGCATAAGATGATGCGATTAGGGGTGTGACCTCAGGCCACATGACCAGTGGGGGTGGTGATCCAGTGACGTCACACACTTTCTATTTCCGGGTTCTGAGCATAAAACACACGCTGGTGAGGAAGAGAGACAGCACCATACTAATGTGAAATACATGATTTCTGAAGTGCGATATACAGGCAGTATTTTTCGAGCAATCCGGTAAGCTTGTACTCCACAATGTTCCTTTTCTTTTTTCTTTTGGATACTCATGTCATGTCTTTATATTTTAGTCTACTCTATGGTGGAAGTTTCCTGAGAACCGAAAATGAAAGTTCAAAGGGTCTACTACTATCACAACCCTAATGGAAATCATACCTTTATATTATTGATATCTACTTTCAAACTCACTATTGAAAACACTAGTGGAGATTCACTCTAGTTATAAAAAACTATATAATACTTGATACGTTTTCCTAGACCGCATATGTATGTTTCTAACATTGATATGTTATATGTATATTATGAAAATTAAACTATATGATTATAACTCTAATAGTTAAATTATATTTCTGTATGGAATAATAAATTTGATTTATTTTTTCTGTATGTATACAGTGTTTGATGAAGACCGATATACGGGTCGAAATGTTACACATTTTTGTGGATTGCATATAAAAAGTACAATTAAAGAATCTATTTTTTTGAACTGGCAATTGAGTGCTGAGTATTTGGAATATAGTAATAACGGGTTGGAACCCTTACTCAAGCCATATTTTCCAAACGATCAATAAGTTATCACCTATTTTGTGGAGCCCATGGATCGGTGATAACTTGTTTTAACCAAAGAACTCCTTTAATGCAAACTACCGTAATTGTACATCTCAGTTATAGTGGTGCACAGGAGATGTGCAGGAGTCGTCTGTGATTTACCGCTGACGCTCCACTATAACAGCGATAACTGCTAACAGGTATTTGCATATAGCTGTAGGGTGGGCCCTGAGGATCAATTCCTCCTGTGGGCCCCAGACACTCCAGTCTGACACTGGCTGTAGCCATGTTGGTTGTGGCATTGCAGTGATTGGCTGGCCGCATAGCGTCATCGGGTCTATATAAGAGCTTATGCACCTCTTCCCTCTTTGTGCACATAATGTTGTACTCTGTGTTTTTATCTGAGTATGTATATGTCCTGATGTCTGATGTATTAGTTATAGGGTCAGTATAGGTTAAGTGTAGGCAGACTATTAGATTAGCAGAAGGGTAGTGTTAAGAGTTAAGGGGTTTAGGAGCTGCTCCAGTGTGGGAGGAGAAGGTTCAGTGAAGTACTGAGACACTTCCTGTTTTCAGGGAGTTGATGTTAGGGTGAGAGAAGGAGAGATGTGAGAGAGCAATAGTTGGAGGTCTGTCCAGCAGTCGAGGAACGTCAGTCAGGAACTCTAAAATAGACTTTCCCTTAACGTTCGGGGCCTAAGGTCCACGGGAGCCAGCAGAGAAGTTTGTCTCAAAATCTTCCCAGAAGGGGAAGTCAGACGGGAATTAGTACAGAGAAGACAGTACGGGACTCTTAAAACTGCAAGCGTCTCAGAGGTCAAAAAGGTCGACTATGGATGGGATAGCTCAGGACAATCGGACAGTGAACATTAACAACACGTGATGTGCAATGGACTGTGAACCTGAAAAAGTATGTACCCAATACTGCGTGTTTCCCTATGTTGAATTTGGATGTTTAAGTAAAGTTCTTTTTTATAAAACGGAGTGGAAGTCCCCTAATATGTGTGCGGCAGTTCCTGGAGTGGAAGAACTGAAGACAGCAGAGATCTGCGACCAAAATGTGAGTGTTAAATACCACACGCACAGCACAGGAGAATTGGGACATTTGTCTTTGTCAGGGAGCCAGGGTGTAGGAACGCAGCAGTCCATCGCCACAACTACCACCCTGAGCCCCTCAAACTTAGGTGACAAACCACACACCGCTGAAGAGTTGTTGAAAGCTGTAACACAGCAGGCAGATCTGTGGCTCTCATCTCGGAACATACAGCCAGGCATGGTCGTGTGTGACAATGTCCGGAACATGGTGGGGGAGAAATGACAGCAGGAGTATATACGGTTTCCCTCTATGCCAGTCCTTTCACTGAGCTAAAGAATATGGCTGTGGTTAAATACAACTCTCACCGAGAAGCAGTATCAGACTGAAGAACAATGGGCCCACCAGAGGATTTGATTCTGAGGGCCCACTTTTCTCCCCCGCTCAAGAGCCGCATAGCAGCTGCAAAGTTTGCGGTATGAATACTCCTGAAGGAGAAGCCAAGGCCTACCGATTCTCTGGTGGGCCCATCCAACCCTGCCGAGAAGCAACCCTGGCTAAGAAAAGTCTGTGTTAAGGTTCCCGGACACTCTATGGCTGCTTTTTTACTGAGGGGGAAACCCACGCAAAAACGGGGAGAACATACAAAATCCTTGCAGATGGTATCCTTGGTGGGATTTGAACCCAGGACCACAGTGCTGCAAGGCTTCAATGCTAACCACTTAGCCACTGTGCTGCCCTCTCTCTTCTCCCTCTGATATCTAACATGCTGGAGAAACTTGCACCTACTTCCACTCAGTATCTTGAGCTCCTTTGTGAGAAACTAATGTATTTGGGCAGCCACTCAGTCTTCCAAATAATATTCCTGAAAAGTAAATTGTGGTATGACTTTGCTACAGGTACTGGGGGCACTGCTAATATCATGGAGTCATGCCATAATTCACTGGAAATATTACAGGCTGGTTGGAGCTAAGCTGATTCCCACAGAAAAGTACCAGCAGCAAGCTAAGGAGGTGGTGGCCTGTATCATCATGAATAATTTGCTCGTTGACTAGGAGACCTAATACTGCTGATGTCTACTTTGTGACTATTGTGTTGAAGCTTGATTGTCCCAGGGCCCGCAATCCTATGCGTCGGGAAGACGTGTTCCATCCCAGGGTCCCACTGGGTCCCGGCTTCCACAATATTAACCCTGTGATGCGTCAGTAAGTTGTACCATCCCTGGCCACATTCACTTGTCCACGTGTTTGTGGTTAGGCAGTCCTTCCCACTAATTGCGCTGGTGAAGGTATGGGTAATGTTCTGGGACCCGTGCTTGTATAAGGCGGGGACGACACCGGGAGAAAGAGTGGCGGCTGGGGACTGCCGCCGCCATGAGGTTGTCGAAAGCTTTCAGCTCCATGAGCCTAAAAGGCTACATTTCTAGTGCAAGCAGTCAAGAAATGTGGCAGTTTAGTAATGTGGCCTGTGGGTGGTTGGCTGTGTATTTGTGCTTTCATTCCACCTGGGTTAGGGACAACTGAACGCTGCGCTGGGGCAAGGACGTGGACCTGGTTGCTGATGGTGATGGTTGCAAGAGTGCATCGACAGGTGCAGGCTGGGGGGCATTTTTGCCTGCATCATGGAGGCTTGGTGTGCATGTATAATGGGGAAGAGGCAGTGGCGTCATCCGCAGACACTTTTTCTGGACCCTGGCTTCATCATCCACCCAAGTGTGGGATCAGTTGTCTCAGGGCACTCGGAAGTAGGAATATGCCGACTCCAAGTAAAAAATATCTCCCGGATCCGCACATTCCACAAACAAGAATTTGTAAAAACAGTAGTGCAAGCCCTCATCATCTCCCGCCTCAACGACTGGAAACTCCTGCTCTGTGGCCTCCCTTCCAACACTCTTGCACCTTCCAACACTCTCGCACCCCTCCAATCTATCCTAAACTCTGCTGCCCGACTAATTCACCTGTCCCCCCACTATTCCCTCGCCTCTCCTCTCTGTCAATCCCTTCACTGGCTCCCCATTGTCCAGAGACTCCAGTTCAAAACCTTAGCATGACATGCAAAGCCATCCACAACCTGTCTCCTCCATACAGTACAGATCAAAAGTTTGGACACACCTTCTCATTTAAAGATTTTTCTGTATTTTCATGACTATGAAAATTGTACATTCACATTGAAGGCATCAAAACTATGAATTAACACATGTGGAATTATATACTTAACAAAAAAGTGTGAAACAACTGAAAATATGTCTTATATTCTAGGTTCTTCAAAGTAGCCACCTTTTGCTTTGATGACTGCTTTGCACACTCTTGGAATTCTCTTGATGAGCTTCAAGAGGTAGTCACCGGAAATGGTCTTCCAACAATCTTGAAGGAGTTCCCAAAGATGCTTAGCACTTGTTGGCCCTTTTGCCTTCACTCTGCAGTCCAGCTCACCCCAAACCATCTCGATTGGGTTCAGGTTTGGTGACTGTGGAGGCCAGGTCATCTGGCGTAGCACCCCATCACTCTATTTCTTGGTTAAACAGCCCTTACACAGCCTGGAGGTGTGTTTGGGGTCATTGTCCTGTTGAAAAATAAATGATGGTCCAACTAAATGCAAACCAGATGGAATAGCATGCCGCTGCAAGGTGCTGTGGTAGCCTTGCTGGTTCAGTATGCCTTCAATTTTGAATAAATCCCCAACAGTGTCACCAGCAAAGCACCCCCACACCATCACACCTCCTCCTCCATGCTTCACAGTGCGAACCAGGCATGTAGAGTCCATTCGTTCACCTTTTCTGCGACGCACAAAGACACGGTGGTTGGAACCAAAGATCTCAAATTTGGACTCATCAGACCAAAGCACAGATTTCCACTGGTCTAATATCCATTCCTTGTGTTCTTTAGCCCGAGCAAGTCTCTTCTGCTTGTTGCCTGTCCTTAGCAGTGGTTTCCTAGCAGCTATTTTACCATGAAGGCTTGCTGCACAAAGTCTCCTCTTAACAGTTGTTGTAGAGATGTGTCTGCTGCTAGAACTCTGTGTGGAATTGACCTGGTCTCTAATCTGAGCTGATGTTAACCTGCAATTTCTGAGGCTGGTGACTCGGATAAACTTATCCTCAGAAGCAGAGGTGACTCTTGGTCTTCCTTTCCTGGGGCGGTCCTCATGTGAGCCAGTTTCTTTGTAGCACTTGATGGTTTTTGCAACTGCACTTGGGGACACTTTCAAAGTTTTCCCAATTTTTCACACTGACTGACTGATGGCCACTCGTTTTTCTTTACTTAGCTGCTTTTTCTTGCCATAATACAAATTCTAACAGTCTATTCAGTAGGACTATCAGCTGTGTATCCACCAGACTTCTGCACAACACAACTGATGATCCCAACCCCATTTATAAGGCAAGAAATCCCACTTATTAAACCTGACAGGGCACACCTGTGAAGTGAAAACCATTTCCGGTGACTACCTCTTGAAGCTCATCAAGAGAATGCCAAGAGTGTGCAAAGCAATCGTCAAAGCAAAAGGTGGCTACTTTGAAGAACCTAGAAAATAAGACATATTTTCAGTTGGTCTGTACTGTATATCTGAGACCTAATCTCCCGGTACATACCTGCATGCAAACTCCATTCCTCACAAGATCTCCTTCTCCACTCTCCTCTTATCTCCTCTTCCCACAATCGCATGCAAGATTTCTCCCGTGCATCACTCCTACTCTGGAACTGTCTAATAGTGTTGAGCCACCCCCGTAGTGTTCGGGTTCGGTTCGGTTCGTCGAACACCGGGATGTTCGAGGAACTGTTCGTCGAACTGTTCGTCGAACACCTTAGAACACCGTCGAACACCGTTAAAACCAATGGCAGGCAAACAAAAACACATAGAAACACATAGAAAACACCTGCAAAGGTGTCCAAAAGCTGACAAACTGCTCAGAAGACACTCTCTTTAAAATAGCCGGCCGGCAAATTCAGCAGCGGCATACACCGGTACCCGACAATTTAGACAAGAAGGAATAGAGCATCACACATAGATTAGATAGATAGAAACATGTCAGTCACACATATAAGAAGCACAGTGACAGTGTTGGTTACTGCACTTGTCATTTAGTGTAAAGGATTTATTAAAAAAAATATTAGTGTTTTCATGCACCGTCTCTTTAAAAAAGCTGGCCGGCAATTCAGCATCTGTACCCGACAATTTAGAACAGAAAGAATAGAGCTTCACACATAGATTAGATAGATAGAAACATGTCAGTCACATATATAATAAGTACAGTGATAGTGTTGCTTACTGTACTTGTCATTTAGTGTAAAGGATTTATTTAAAAAAATAATAGTGTTTTCATGCACTGTCTCTTTAAAAAAGCCGGCCGGCAATTCAGCAGCGGTACCCGACAATTTAGAACAGAAAGATAGAGCATCACACATAGATTAGATAGAAACATGTCAGTCACATATATATGAAGTACAGTGATAGTGTTGGTTACTGTACTTGTCATTTAGTATTAAAATAAAGGATTTATTATTAAAAAAATTGGCGTGGGGTTCCCCTTAATTTTAGGCTCTAGCGGAGGTTAAGCAGACGGCTGGGGCAGATGTTTGAAGCCTGGGAAGGGGGTAATACCCACGGAGCTTCCCAGGCTGCTAATATCAGCCCCCAGCTGAATACATAGCCTTTACTAGCTATTAAAATGGGGGACCCCCCAAAAAAAATGACGTGGGGTCCCCCCTAATTTAATAGTTAGCAAAGGCTAGGCAGACAGCTGGGGGCTGATATTAATAGCCCAGGAAGGGAGCCATGAATATTGGCCCCCTCCCAGGCTAGAAACACCAGCCGTCAGCCGCCCCAGAAATGGCGCATTCATAGGATGCGCCAATTCTGGCACTTAGCCTCGCTCTTCCACGCTGCCCTGGTGCGGTGGCAGGGGGTAATAGGGTTGGGGTTGATGTCAGCTTATAATGCCAGCTGACATCAAGCCCAGGTTAGTAATGGAGAGGCGTCTATAAGACACCCCCATTACTAACCCCATAGTCAAAGTTAAAAAAAACACAAACACCCAGAATAAAGTCCTTTAATTGAAATAAAGACACAATCCTTTATTGTTCTAAATTAAACCATACTTACCATCACGCCCATTCCAGCTGAAGCCAACGATCTCCTGCAATAAAAGAAAAATAATAAAGCAACCTCATCCTTACCTTTCCATGGTTCCCACGACAGCTTCAGCTCTGCTACATCGAGATGACAGGCTGGACCGCAGCAGAACGCTGCCATCCAGCCTGTCATCCCGCAGACACTGAGAAGTGCAGGCTTGCTTGCGCTGCTCAGCATCTCTCTGTGACGACATACAGATGAGCCGAGTTCATGTCCAATGAACTCGGCTCACCTCATGCACGTCACTGACAGCGTGGGAAAATTCTCACGCTGAAGCGCTGATTGCAGGAGAATTTTCCCACGCTGTCAGTGACGTGCAGGAGGTGAGCTGAGTTCATTGGACATGAGCTCACCTCATGCACATCACTGACAGCGTGGGAAAATTCTCCTGCACTCAGCACTTCAGCGTGAGAATTTTCCCACGCTGTCAGTGACGTGCATGAGGTGAGCCGAGTTCATTGGACATGACCTCGGCTCATCTGGATGCCGTCACAGCGAGACAGTGAGGAGCGCAAGCATGCCTGCTCTTCTCAGTGTCTGCGTTATGACAGGCTGGATGGCAGCGTTCTGCTGCGGTCCAGCCAGTCATCTCGATGTAGCAGAGCTGAAGCTGTCGTGGGAACCATGGAAAGGTAAGGATGAGGTTGGTTTATTATTTTTCTTTTATTGCAGGAGATCGTTGGCTTCAGCTGGAATGGGTGTGATGGTAAGTATGGTTTAATTTAGAACAATAAAGAATTGTGTCTTTATTTCAATTAAAGGACTTTATTCTGGGTGTTGTGTTTTTTTTAAATACTTTACTAGAAATTCATGGCGGTCATGTCTAATACTGGCGTGACCCCATGAATTTTGGGCTTGGGGCCAGCTGATAATACCAAGCTGGCCCTAACCCCTTTATTACCCAGTGAGCCACCGCACCAGGGCCCTGGATGAGTTGGGTACAGCGCCAGAAGATGGCGCTTCTATGAACGCGCCATTTTCCGGGGTGGCTGCGGACTGCAATTTGTAGCGGGGGGGGGCCCAGAAAGCTTGGGCCTCCCTGCGCTGCAGATTCCAGCCCCCAGCTGCCTAGTTGTACATGGCTGGACACAAAAATAGGGCGAAGCCCCACGTACTTTTTTTTTAATTATTTCATGAAATTCATGAAATAATTAAGAAAAAAAGGCCTTCCCTATATTGTTGTGTCCGGCCAGGTACAAATAGGCAGCTGGTGGTTGGGGGCAGCCCGTTCCTGCCTGCTGTACCTGGCTGGACACAAATATAGTGCGAAGCCCCACTTCAATTTTTTTTAATTATTTCATGAAATTCATGAAATAATTAAGAAAAAAAGGGCTTCCCTATATTGTTGTGTCCGGCCAGGTACAAATAGGCAGCTGGTGGATGGGGGCAGCCCGTTCCTGCCTGCTGTACCTGGCTGGACACAAATATAGTGCGAAGCCCCACTTCAATTTTTTTAAATTATTTCAGGAAATTCATGAAATAATTTAAAAAAAATTGACGTGGGGCTTCGCACTATATTTGTGTCCAGCCAGGTACAGCAGGCAGGAACGGGCTGCCCCCAACCACCAGCTGCCTATTTGTACCTGGCCGGACACAACAATATAGGGAAGCCCTTTTTTTCTTAATTATTTCATGAAATAATTTAAAGAAAATTGACGTGGGGCTTCGCCCTGTTTTTGTGTCCAGCCAGGTACAACTAGGCAGCTGGGGGCTGGAATCCGCAGCGCAGGGAGGCCCAAGCTTTCTGGGCCACCCCCGCTGCAAATTGCAGTCCGCAGCCACCCCGGAAAATGGCGCGTTCATAGAAGCGCCATCTTCTGGCGCTGTACCCAACTCATCCAGGGCCCTGATGCGGTGGCTCACTGGGTAATAAAGGGGTTAGGGCCAGCTTGGCATTATCAGCTGGCCCTAAGCCCGAAATTCATGGGGTCACGCCAATATTAGACAAGACCACCATGAATTTCTAGTAAAGTATTTAAAAAAAACACAACACCCAGAAAAAAGTCCTTTAATTGAAATAAACACACAATTCTTTATTGTTCTAAATTAAACCATACTTACCATCACGCCCATTCCAGCTGAAGCCAACGATCTCCTGAAATAAAAGAAAAATAATAAAGCAACATCATCCTTACCTTTCCATGGTTCCCATGACAGCTTCAGCTCTGCTACATCGAGATGACAGGCTGGACCGCAGCAGAACGCTGCCATCCAGCCTGTCATCCCGCAGACACTGAGAAGCGCAGGCTTGCTTGCGCTCCACAGTGTCTCTCTGTGAGGGCATCCAGATGAGCCGAGTTAATGTCCAATGAACTCGGCTCACCTCATGCACGTCACTGACAGCGTGGGAAAATTCTCCTGCACTCAGCGCTTCAGCGTGGGAGAATTCTCACACTGAAGCGCTGAGTGCAGGAGAATTCTCCCACGCTGTCAGTGACGTGCAGGAGGTGAGCTGAGTTCATTGGACATGAGCTCACCTTATGCACGTCACTGACAGCGTGGGAAAATTCTCCTGCACTCAGCGCTTCAGCGTGGGAGAATTCTCACGCTGAAGCGCTGAGTGCAGGAGAATTCTCCCACGCTGTCAGTGACGTGCAGGAGGTGAGCTGAGTTCATTGGACATGAGCTCACCTTATGCACGTCACTGACAGCGTGGGAGAATTCTCCTGCACTCACCGCTTCAGCGTGAGAATTTTCCCACGCTGTCAGTGACGTGCATGAGGTGAGCCGAGTTCATTGGATATGAACTCGGCTCATCTGGATGTCGTCACAGAGAGACGCTGAGCAGCGCAAGCAAGCCTGCGCTTCTCAGTGTCTGCGGGATGAGAGGCTGGATGGCAGCGTTCTGCTGCGGTCCAGCCTGTCATCTCGATGTAGCAGAGCTGAAGCTGTCGTGGGAACCATGGAAAGGTAAGGATGAGGTTGCTTTATTATTTTTCTTTTATTGCAGGAGATCGTTGGCTTCAGCTGGAATGGGCGTGACGGTAAGTATGGTTTAATTTAGAACAATAAAGGATTGTGTCTTTATTTCAATTAAAGGACTTTATTCTGGGTGTTTGTGTTTTTTTTAACTTTGACTATGGGGTTAGTAATGGGGGTGTCTTATAGACGCCTCTCCATTACTAACCTGGGCTTGATGTCAGCTGGCATTATAAGCTGACATCAACCCCAACCCTATTACCCCCTGCCACCGCACCAGGGCAGCGTGGAAGAGCGAGGCTAAGTGCCAGAATTGGCGCATCCTATGAATGCGCCATTTCTGGGGCGGCTGACGGCTGGTGTTTCTAGCCTGGGAGGGGGCCAATATTCATGGCTCCCTTCCTGGGCTATTAATATCAGCCCCCAGCTGTCTGCCTAGCCTTTGCTAGCTATTAAATTAGGGGGGACCCCACGTCATTTTTTTGGGGGGGTCCCCCATTTTAATAGCTAGTAAAGGCTATGTATTCAGCTGGGGGCTGATATTAGTAGCCTGGGAAGCTCCGTGGGTATTACCCCCTTCCCAGGCTTCAAACATCTGCCCCAGCCGTCTGCTTAACCTCCGCTAGAGCCTAAAATTAAGGGGAACCCCACGCCAATTTTTTTAATAATAAATCCTTTATTTTAATACTAAATGACAAGTACAGTAACCAACACTATCACTGTACTTCATATATATGTGACTGACATGTTTCTATCTATCTAATCTATGTGTGAAGCTCTATTCTGTCTGTTATAAATTGTCGGGTACCGCTGCTGAATTGCCGGCCGGCTTTTTTAAAGAGACGGTGCATGAAAACACTATTATTTTTTTTGATAAATCCTTTACGCTAAATGACAAGTACAGTAAGCAACACTGTCACTGTACTTCGTATATATGTGGCTGACATGTTTCTATCTATCTAATCTATGTGTGAAGCTCTATTCTGTCTGTTATATATTGTCGGGTACCGCTGCTGAATTGCCGGCCGGCTTTTTTAAAGAGACGGTGCATGAAAACACTATTATTTTTTTTGATAAATCCTTTACGCTAAATGACAAGTACAGTAAGCAGCACTTTCACTGTACTTCGTATATATGTGGCTGACATGTTTCTATCTAATCTATGTGTGAAGCTCTATTCTTTCGGTTCTAAATTGTCGGGTACCGGTGTATGCCGCTGCTGAATTGCCGGCTTTTCATGTTTCACTGTTGGCACTGTTCCCATCGATTTGGGCAATCACTGTAATGCCACAACCACCATGGCTGTGGCATTACAGTGAGTGGCAGACAATCCCTGCATGATTGGTGCTCTAAATAGCGCCAGACATGCAGGACACGCTTTTGGTGCACGAACAGTTATCGAACATAACCTCGAACAGCCGAATTTTTTGCAAATCGTTCGGGTTCGTCGAACAACTCGAACACCGCCCAAAACAGCTCGAATATGAGATTGGCGAACAGTTCTAGTCGAACACCGCTCATCTCTACTGTCTAACCCAACATATCAGACTCTCGTCTACTGTTGAAGCCTTCAAAAGCCACCTGAAGACCCACCTCTTCCGACAAGCTTACAACCTGCAGTAACCCTTGCTCCACCATACCGCTGCACGACCAGCTCTATCATCACCTACTGCATCCTCACCCATCCATTGTAGACCTGTGAGCCCTCGCGGGCAGGGTCCTCTCCTCTCCTGTACCAGTCGCTGTCAAGATTATTGTAATTGTTTTTGTGATGTATACCTCTTTTTCACATGTAAAGCGCCATGGAATAAATGGCGCTAAAGTAATAATAATAATCTGGTCCAGACTCACAGCTATTGAGATGTGGAAGACAGAATGGTGGTGGTGGCAAACTGACTGGAAGCATTATCTGCTATCCATCCAACAACCTTTTCACACTGCTCTGGATTCAATAGTGGTGTTCCGCAGCCCCCTAGAAATTGGGACAGAAAGGTAGTTCAACATGATGTGGTTGCTTGTTGTGCTCCCTCAGCAGGCACAGTTTCATCTTGCCCACAGCCTCGGCCTCTGCGCGCACCATCACCATAACATCCACTTCCCTGTCATCCCTTGCAAAACTTCATGCCCATTTTAAATGGAGTTTAATATTTGTCACATTGCCAAAATGTCTGTATTATTACCGTAGTAATATAGGATCACGTCTGATGACTACAGCTTTTGGCAGTGACCTGGGAGTCAGAGATGCTCCCAGGAGTCTTCCTCATGCTGTTTCCATGTCTTTTCAGCACTGTATGCATGTATCTGATCATGTCTCACACATCACATGGGAAGATAAGGTAGTAAAATGTTAAAATGACATTTACTGGTAAATGTATTTTTCACCGTTGAAAGCCATGCAAAAGTGCAAAAACACATTAAAAATGCTACGTGTGAACATAGCCCAAGGTGTGGAGGAGTATTTTTGTTTTTGTTTATTTATTTTACCTAATATACAAGTCATTACCCTGAAAAGGATGTTCTTTAACATTTTTACCCAGAAAATCCATTTTGGTTTCGTTTTTGTATGTTTTATTGTGAGCCCGTAAAAATGGCGTAATATTCTGACAACATTGTTGACAGCAGTGACCTGGCAGTCAGAGATGCTTCCAGAGGTCTTCCTCATGCTGTTCCCATGTCATTGGAACACTGTTCCCATCGATTTGGATCGTTTTTAGGCCCCCTGCAGACCTATGGGGAGTGCCGCTGGAAAAATGCTCGAGTTTCTCATAGACTTACATTGGGCTCGTTGCTCGGGTCGAGCACTCGAGCATTCAAATTTGCCACATAATCTTTTTTACTCATGATGCCATCTATTTTGTGAAATGCACCAGTCCCTTCTGCGGCAAAACAACCCCACAACATGATGCTGCCACTCACATGTTTCACAGTTGGGATGGTGTTCTTAGGCTTCCAAGCTTCTCCCTTTTTCCTTCAAATGTAATGATGGTCATTATGCCCAAAAAGTTAAATTTTAGTTTCATTAGACCACAGGAGAAAAACATGCATAAGTGTCTTTTTATATACTGTATGTAAACTTCTGGTTTCAACTATATATACTTACTGGAGTGTCTTTGCAAGTTCGGAAAGAGAAGTTCTGCAGTAGCAGGGTGATGACTGATTTCATACTGATCATGGCAAATCTCATCCCTATGCAGTTCCGTGGTCCAGCTCCAAATGGTAGGAAGGTGTAAGGGTCTCGTGTCTCCCTGTTCTCTTTACTAAATCTGTGCATGAAAAAGATATAACACAAAACTTAATAAAATGAATAATGCAGTAGTGTAAAGACCCCAAACACATTAGAGTAAAGCTATCAGAACCCATTGATTGCAGCATAATTGGCCGGCTATTTAATATTCAATATTATTGAGTTTTTCTCTTTATACTCATTGGCCCCGATTCATCATTGCCTTTGCGCCTGTTTTTTGTCTAGTTTTGTGTGATTTGCACCTTTTTTGTTTGCACTCAGTTCTTTATTCTATTTGTGCCTTTTTTAAACTATATGTTATAAGTGATTGATTGTTTTTTTCTGCTTTGTGGGCAGAGTTTAGCAATTCCAGATGTTTTCTCCTGATTTTTAAAAATTCGCAAAATTTGGCGCAACTTCACATTAGTCCCCCTGGTGTATTTTCATATACTCCCACAATCTGGCAAAATTTTTGCGTCAAAAGTCCCAAATACAGTTCAACACAGGAAAAAAGCCCATTTTTTACATTGTGCCAAATTCATGAATTGTGTGCATCAGTCTGACGCAAAAATGTAAACTAATGCCACAAGACAAAAAAGGAAAGGGACTTTAAAAAACACAAATGATGAATTGGGGCCTTTATGTTTCTCCAAAAAATGACCCCACCTATATGATACCTTTCAGGTCGGAATTCCTCTGGATCAGGCCAGAACTCGGGGTCACGGTGCAGCACAAAGACTGGGATAACAATCACAGCGTCCTTTGGGATAGTCACTCCATTGATCTCAGTTGTGGTCTTACAAACACGTTCAATTCTCCCAGCTGCGGGATAGAGTCGTAAGGTTTCATGAAGCACCATATCAAGGTACTCCATCTGCATCAGAGCTTCATATATCGGGGGAGCCTGAAGACAACGATGAATACATTGAATACTTTGCTTCTTCACCTTTGGTATATTTGAGATCATGTTCTAATATAATCAGATATTCATAAATTATTACCACATTCGCAAATGATAGCAAGTTGTTACAAATTATGTTATTACTAATTAATTTTCCGTGAGAGGCGTGTTTTGCTATTTTGGCCATTATTATGTCTATTCTGGCTTTAATGTGGAAGTTTGCTTAAAATCTTGCAACGTTGAATCGCAACATGTGAACAAGCCCTTAGAGCTGAAAACAGGAGCAGGTCATATCTAACTGAAAGAATATTTAGCTTCTTGACAGAAGAGCATGGATTTATGTCATTCTTCATCAACTAAGGAATGTGCTCCTCAGACCTGTGGGGGCATTACAAAACTCTACCAGACTTCAATCACAGAATAATTAAACTTTCACACTCCTTATCTATCACTATTGCAATATTTATGGCCACAACTGTTTATCCATCTCCCATAATGATAGTTCTGCTTTACATCACTTGTCTCATCTATTGCATTATTTCTGTGTCTTATTGTATATAAATATGTGATTCTTCAGATTTTGTATTATACAATGCTCGATGGACATAATATTAAATTTTATTTGCTGCATCTACTCATAGTGCTACTATTAGAATGAAAATGTGCTGGAAAAGCATTTACAAATATAATCAATATATATTATATAAAGTAAATGGCATTACTTCCCTATATTGTACCATTATACTAGTTATTTTAATGAAAGCAGAAATTGGAACCCTATGTAAAGTAGGGAGTCCAAATCCAAGACTATGAAACAAGATCCAAAAACCTGCAGGGACAAAAGTTGTTGTAAAAGGGTAAAAATTTGCTTTAATTAAATATAAGTTAAAAAGCATAAATATGCCCAACACAACAGGACCCCTGACAAAGTATTTGTGAAATGCTGTTTTTCTGCTACTATTGCTTGTACCTTTTCTAACCCTCTTTTTAGGAAATCAGTCTTTTGGCACTTCAATTTAAATTAGTCTATATATTATACTCTTTTGGTCATTTTTTATACACTGTCTTAGTATTGTGACTGGTTCCATGTTACTATGGGTTTTTCCCTGTAGGTTCACCCATCAATATGTCTTTGTGCCGGTTGTGTTGGATATATTTATAGTAGTTGTAGTTATTTTCTTGGGTAAATATTTTTAGCCTGGTTTGTATCTACGATTTTTGGCTCTGTACATGTCCCAAGCTTCCAAGCTTTTCTATTTCAAACTTTCGAGACCTCAGACACCCAAACATTGAACTAAATATGAGTCACCATATTGATACATATAGTATATAATTAGCGAGCACCATTTCGTGCCATTATTCCATATCGGTGTACCTTATTGGGAAGAAAGGTGTCAATTTCCTCCTGAAGTTTGGTTTGCACATCCGGGTGAGTTGCCAGATGGTAAGCCAGAAACATGAGTGTAGTGCTGGTGGTCTCATAACCAGCCATAATGAAGATAAGTCCCTGAGCCATAATTTCCGAGTCTGTCAATTCTGTGAAGTACATACAACATAGAGTTGGTTATCTTACATGTGAGCGGGCGTACACCTTTCTGCAACAAAGACCTGGTCAATAAAAAGACAAAAACATATGTTTGTTGTTTAAGGGGTCTTATATTATTTTAAAATCCTGGGTTTCTTCTACAATCCTAAGTAGAATGACAAGCAGGCAATGGTCTTCTTGAAGAAATCCACCCGCCATCAGTATGCTTCGGATGGAATCAAGATTAGTGTCCAGTAAATTCTCTTCTTCTAATGTTTTACACTCAGTACATTGTATCACAAAATTATTGTATAATAGGTTCTAGCAAAATTCTAATCTGTAAAAGCTCAACAGCATCTGAAGGCCACATGGAACACCATTTAAGAAAGATGAGAAATGTCAGCCTTCATACCTTTATAGCCATGATCTGACTCTCCTGTACTGTTGCCTCTAATCTGAGCATCTACCATGAGTTGTAGGAAATCTACTCGATCCTGAAAGACATAAGAAAAGATCAGAACAAGCAAAAATGCAGTATTCCTAACCCTTTGCATTTTACTTTAGTACTATGTCTCAGATAATTTAGTGACTACCTTCACTACTTCTTACATTGTGGCATTATATATTATTCCCAGCCTTTTTATTAATGGGGTTCTCCAATATTTAAAAATCAACTTGGGCTCAGAATTACAAAACATCAACATTTTGTCCCTTCCATAACAATCAAGATGGGTGGTAGAGGACAAAGAGGGAATCCCACCACTACATATTTCCCAGTTGGAATTACACATTCACTTACCTTATGAATTCCTTTCTGTCTGTTTTTCTTAATGCTTTTTATAGCATCTTGAAAAAAGTTGAGGACGCTCATTGGAAGTAAGCAGAAATTCAGTTTTTCCAAAAGAGGAATCAGGAATGGAAACAGAACTGTAAGAAAAATTATACAGGAAAACATGATTTCATGAGCATTGTGATTATTATTTTCTAGGAGCTAGAGGCCTTTTCTGACTTTTATGGAGACAGAAGAAGTGATGGCTATACTTGGTGTAATGTTTAAATCAATCAATCAAGTAGCGCATATCAGATGCCAAATGTAACTAAACCTGATTTCAAAGTATGACATTTAGGCTGCGTGCACATGATGCGTTTTTCATGTGTTTCCGCTGCGGAATTTCCGTAGCGGAAACGCTTCAAAAACGCATGGTAATCCGCACCCCATGGTCCCCAATGGCATTCCGCAATGTCAATGCACATGCTGCGGATTTTTCCGCAGCGTTTCTGCTGCGCTCATAAATCCACAGCATGTTCATTAATTTTGCGGAAGCGCCGCCATTGACTTGCATTGAGACGCATAATATCCGCGTCTGTACATTTGTACAAGCGGATATCATGCGTCTCAATGTGCGGATGGTACCCAGTTCTGGAGGAGAGGAGACTCTCAACCAGACCTGGGTACCATTGTACCTGTAAAAAAAAGAATAAAATAAAAAAGAAAGTTTATATTCACCTGTCCGGCGACTTCTCTCTGCTTGCCAGCAGCGCTTCTCCTTCCAGGACTTGAGATGGCGTCGCGGTCATGTGACCGCAGGCTGTCTCGCGAGATGCCGGCAAGCCAGGAAGGAACCAGGAAGGAGTGCGACAGCACACGCGGCGGCATCGGAGGTAAGTATAGCTTTATTTTTTTTATTTTTACGGTCACACTGTATAAATCCATGCCGTTTGCATGGATTTATACAGTGTGACCTAGTTGTCAAGCACTTTCCAAGTGATGCTATCGCCTGGAAAGTGCTTGTCAGTCCGCATGCGGAAACACATGCGTTAACGCATGTGGATACGCATGTGAATCCGCATGTATTCTACAGGAAAAACGCATGCACAATCTGCATGCGTTTTTTCTGCCAGGGAGATGCAGAAATGCTGCAGAAATTTTCTGCTTCATTTCTGCATCGTGGGCACATAGCCTAAGACATCATCATAAAGTGTTTGCACATGTTACACCGCTATGTTCAGATAGGGCGAGATGGGTTTCATTAATTCGTTGGAATCCTGGGGGAACCGTTACTCAGGGCGACCATAGGCTGCAGCTTCTCTCAGGCACACGATAGATTCAGTTGCTGACCAGACACATCTGACAAGAGTCTTTTTCAACAGTTTAACAGTGTAATTTAATCTGAAGCACTTCCAGTGCAATTCAGGGATAGTACAGCACCAATATTCATTACAGTACAGTTTAATAAGGCAGGCACAGTAATGTCAGTCTCTTCAGTAGCATAATTGAGCACAGATTAGATCTCTTAGCAGCACACTTCTATGCATACACAACCACAGGCTTTTCCTTCACAATGACTCAATAGTACACAGTATTCTGTATCCTCCATGGAGATGGAGGGGGGGAGGGTTTGATGAGGGAGAAGATCCCTATGACACAATTCCCTCCAGTCCTTATTTTTCTGCCTGATAATACTCCACACTGTTAACTCAGGGAGTTTATCTGACCTGTGTTGAGCTTCCCTCCTGACCTGAATTCTGTTCCCTTGCCTTCTGTGATATACAGATCACATACCACCTTTCTCTTTGGCTCCAGCCAGACAGTAAACAACTTCCTCACAATCACCTTGGGGCTCTGCTAAAACACTCCCTGTCTCTTGTGACTGTGTTAACCCCTCTAGTTGCTGGATGCTTTTGAAGCAACAGCACTACTTCTGCATGTCCCCCCAGGGGGATTGTGGGGAACTTGTTATTGTAGTCTGGCTGAAGCCGAAGAGAAAGGTAGTGTGTTATCTGTATCTGACAGAAGGCAACTGAACAGGATTCAGATCAGGAGAGAAACTAAACACAGGTCAGATAAACTCCCTGAACTAACAGTGCAGAGTACTATTGGGCAGGAAGATAAGGACTGGAATGAATTTTGGGACAGGGATCATCTCCCTCATTAAGCCCCCCCCTCCATCTCCATGCAGGATAAAGAATGCTGTCTACTACTGTGTCCTTGTGAACGAAAAGCCTGTGGTTGTGTATGCAGAGAAGTGTGCTGCTAAGAGATCTAATCTATGCTGAATTATGCTACTGAAGAAACTGTAATACTGTGCCTTGTGAAGAAACTACTGCATTGTTACTGGAGCTGGTTGCTCAAGAAACTCAGACTGTATTGTAATGAAGATTGTGCTGTAATATCCCTGAATTGCACTGGCCGTGCTTCAGATTAAATTCCACTGTTAAACTCTTGAAAAAGACTCTTGTCAGATGTGTCTGGTCAGCTCTTGAATCTATCGTGTGCCTGAGAGAAGCTGCAGTCTATGGTTGCCCTGAGTAACGGTTCCCCCAGGATTCCAACGAATTCATGAAATTCGTCTCGCCCTATCTGAACCTAGAGGCCTGAGTGGGAATTATCATGTAGAGGGAGAAGATGAAAAGTGTGTGGAAAAATACAGCAGCACAACACCTCAATTCAACTCTGCTACACCAGTTAAAGGGGACCAGGCCTAAAGAAAACTCACTAGCAGCAATGGATGTGGAAATACAAATAGACAGAATTGGTGAGCTGCTTCTTCAGTTAACCTGTGAAGAATTGAGAACAGTAGCAGAACATATAAAGATGTCAGAAGAACAGATTTCTAAAGCACACAACCACAGGCAACTGTTAGCTGCTATTAATGCAAAAATGGATGAGCTGGGGAAGAAAGAAGCTGAAGATGTCATGGGGACGTTTCTCCAGGAGCTAACACAGTTTCTAACCAGGTTGAAGTTGGAGGATGGAGGGGCGTCACCAATTACCAAAAGCTGGAATCTCCGTCCGCAGACAGAACTACAGGAATTGAAAGAACAATTCAAAGCCCTAACAACAGCCCTGCAGGAATCGACCAAAATCTCTGAACGGGTGACAGACTCAGACAGAACCTTTACCCTGCTCAGGTTAGATAAATCAGGAAGACAGTCCTCTCTAACACCACAAATCACCATAAGGAAAGAATTCAAGATCCTGGAACAGATTGCAGAGTGTGAACAGAAAGAGAAACTGTCTGATATGAACTTGTTGCACCAGATCAATGCAGGCTTACAGAAAGGCTACCAGCCAGATGAGATCGTTGAGGGGGTGGTGAAAGGGATCAGCCCAGGACTGAACCTCCGTAGTATGCTAGAAATGAAGAGTCAATTGACCTTGCAACAGCTGAAGATGATTTTAAAAGGGCACTATAAAGAAGAGAGTACTTCAGAATTGTTTCACTGACTCATTAACCTCTCACAGAAAAATAATGAATCACCCCAAAGTTTCTTGATCAGACCAATTGAACTGAAGGATAGACTGTTGTTTGCATCCAGAGATGTAGAAGTGGAGGAGAAGTTTGATGCTGGACTAGTCCAGAAGAAGTTCTTGAGATCACTGGGAATGGGGTTAATCAGCAAAGACATTAAGTTGCAGCTGAAACAGTACCTAGACGATCCTGGCATTCTGGACAAAGTCCTAATTGAAAAAAATGAATGAGGCAGCTAGTTTGGAGTCAGAGAGCGAACAATAGTTAAAGAAAGGCTCTGCTCCTAAAATCACCAAAATGAGTCAGCAGAAGTTGGAGACCTACGGTGGCCAGTCCAAAGATCATCATGGAGACCCTTCAGTACCACCTCCGAGAGGGAACCTTAAATCACCAACAAAAGAGAGGACCGCCAGCGCTGACTGGGTGGAAATAATAGGAGAACTGCGAGCAGAGTTGATTGAGGTAAAAAAGTTGATTCGTTCTCCCCTGATGAGTCAGTATCCCTGACGAAACACGTTGGGAGTTCATAAGGATACAGGCACCCTTAAGGCATCTGGTATTACAGCCTTCCGCATCCTGATAATCGGGTGAGACCTTTCCTTTTTCTTTAATATGTGGCTGGTGTACCTTTGAGAATGAGCTTAATTAAGCTCATACCGCCACTCTACATATTAGGTGACTGATATTTATTAACAGCATTTGATGCCATGGTCACAGGGTGACTGACATTGATTAACAACATCTGTTGCCATGGTCACAGGTTATATTTGAGCGATTTGCATAATATTGGATATCCATACTCTCCCTTTGTGCTAACGAGGGCAGTATCCTCCGGTACAGCCATAATGAGCTAAACCATGATGGGGGCCTATTAGAGGGCATATGGCTTTTGGCTCTGTATCTGGTAGGGTGAGTGGTATCAAAATAACAAGTTAGATATCTTTTTTAGTCAAATACATGATATGGTACAAACAATGTTCATGTGGACATATTGAAATGTCCACCTAGATTTTATTTGGCACTCTGTGATACTCACAGTCTTTCTTATTATATACATAGGGGCTACTGTGCCCCATATGTGCTCATGTGGTGATTGATGCGTGTTTTTTGTTGCAGATGTTGTTTTGGCTACAGCACCATGTGTTAATAGTTCCACCTTGCCTGGAACCCAGATCTTGTTTGTCTTGAATGTAACAATAGTTTTAACTTCTTTTCTAATAAAGATATTTTTAATAGTCCAATTTTTGCTCATTCATATTGGAATACATTGGCTTTTCTTTACATATACATGCCCAGCTTCTTTTCACTGACTATAGTATGGCAGGATTTCTCACTACAGGGTTAGATACCAACCAATGGTTCTCTGAAACAAAAGAAGTATTCGCTGACAGGGCCTTCACCCAGAAAAAATACACCCCCACCTCTATTGCAGCATTTAAATAACTCTCCAAGGTGTATAAAGAACAAATCTCATCATGGTGGGAAGTACAAAGTATTGATAACTAAATTAAATCAGGGACAGTCCCGAGGCACCTTAGGATTACTCTAACACCTGGCTATCGATATAAAGATCCCAAATTACTAGCTAAATGGGAAAAAGAGGCCACAGACAGTTCCATTAAGCTAATGCAACTTTTGTTGCAGGAGGAAAGGGCCTCCCTAGCCAGACTTAATGATGTCCTGAAGGAGCAAATTGAAACCACCAAAAAATTCTCATCTGAACCAGATTTCTCTAAAACAGAATCACAGTTGCAAAACATTATCAAATGATATCAATACCATCTGAAAGATAAAAAACATAGATTCTTTATTAGAGACCTGGAAGAATTCAGAGAGAACAAGGCTTTCTCAGTAGCAATTACCAGACATAATTACAACCTTGAAGCGGAGGTATCCTCCTCCGAAACAGAAGTGTCGGATAGTGACACAAGACCTAAGTCCCAAAAGGGGAAATCGAAAGGTAGGGGGGATACCGAGGACGAGGGATAGGGGTTAACAGAAGGTCACCCCAAAGAAGTGATTTTTTAGAACTGAATTACCTTCTCAGGAGCCGCTCAAATACACTGAATCTAACTTAGGGCTACAGATAGTTAATCAGATAGTTAATCTATCCACTAGGCCCCAGAGTAGAGATGAAATGGCGGTACTGAGTAAAGGTCTAAACTCTGTCCCCAGAAATTCAAAACCATTAAGGACCTTCATTTGTTCGTCAGACGCCTAAAATGGAAAAAACATTTTGTAAGGGAGGATAAGAAGGAATGTTCCATTTTGGGGATCCCAGATAACCTCCTACAGGACATCAGGTTTTTATATCATCTTGACGATATAGACTCGAATGTACAGGGAAATGGCCCTTTTACCAATTTGAAGAGTAAAAGCTCTAAAATGCCACCTCCAACAGTGGATCTTAGTTCTATTGATGTCTTTTTGAACCTTGTTTCGAACGACATCATGAGACTAAGGAAAATTAAACACAGGACACAATACAACCTCTCACGTATGGAAAATGGAAGCCCTTTGTAGACTGGAAAGAGATCAGGACATAACCATAAAGCCTTCCAACAAGGGTGACAATGTTGTTATAATGGATACAGCGAAATATAGGGCCCTTTGTTTATCACTTCTAAATGAAGAAATGGGATTTAGGTAATTACCTGGCAATCCACTTGAAACCTTCTTGGTGGAGCTGAAGGAATTGGTCAATGAAGGCTTTAACCAAAAGGTGATAGATAAAAATGAAAAGGACTTCTTGATTCCTCAATCTCCAATTATGGCAACTTTTTATTGCCTCCTTAAGGTCCATAAGGGTACAAATCCCTTGAAGGGGTGACCTATTGTTTAGGGCTGTAACAGCCTTACAGAAAACCTTGGTTTATACATTGATAAGGTACTTCGCCCCTTTGTCACATCTTTGAACTCATATGTTTGTGACACCACCGACTTACTGGTTAAACTGGACAGGATTAAGCTGGACAGTGACATGACATTAGGTAGTATTGACGTTGAGGCTTTGTACTCTTCTATTCCCCATGAGAAGGGTCTAATGACTGTGGACCACTACCTAGGCACAAGGGGACGGCAATTTAAGAAACACAATGAGTTTATTCTAAAAGCTTTAGAGTTTTATCTCACAAAAAATGTTTTTCTCTTTGGCAAAAAGTACTTCCACCAGCTCAGGGGTACTGCGATGGGGAGCCCTTGTGCCCCCCTTGTATTCTAATTTGCTCCTGGGCTGGTGGAAGGAAAATGTCATTTTTGGGGATGCCGCCCAACCACTGGAAGACAAGATCGTCAAGTGGCTACGCTACATTGACAATGTCTTCGTAATCTGGAAGGGGAGTACCGACGAGTTCATTGAGTTTGCGGATGGTCTTAATTTAAATCCGATTGGACTTCATTTTACAGACGAGGTCAGTACGTCTAAATTCAATTTTCTGGATGTCTGCATAGAAAAATATAATAATGGAGAAATACTTACTAGCACTTTTCGCAACGAACAGCAACGAATGCCCTTCTGAGGTGGGAGAGCAGTCACCCTGCCCCCTTCAGGAGAGGTATTCCAAAAGGCCAATATTTCCATTTACGCAGGAACTGCTCACATCTAGCCACCTTTAGGGAGCAGCAAATGATCTTCGGGATAGATTTGCTGACAGGGGATACCCTGAAAAAGTCCTGCAGAGTGCATGTAAAGAATCTCTCAAAAAAGACCGTAGGCAATAGCTCACCACTGCCCCTAAAAAACAGGATGATAGAGTATTACGTTTCATCACTAGATTCTCAGGTAGATCTAATGAGATTCGAGTGGCGCTTAACGCGTCACTTCCGGTTTTCTGCATTCCAGCAGTGACAGTGCATTCCACAGACCGGAAATCCGGCCCCGCAGACCAGAAATACGTGACACGCTGTGGCTGAGACACCACAGCGTGGTATTTTTATATTTGACACAGCTAGGTGGGAGCTTACACCGCAGCGTTCATCATGATGCAGATGCATCATGAGATCGGACCTAAACAGGAGGGTCTATGATTATCTTCTCTGATGAGTGAGTATCCCTGACGAAATGCATTGGGAGTTCATAAGGACACAGGCACCCTTAAGGGATCTGGTAATACAGCCTTCCGCATCCTGATAGTTGGGTGAGACAATTCCTTTTTCTATGATATGTGGCTGGTGTATCTTTGAGAATGAGCTTAATTACGCTCATACCGCCACTCTAAATATTAGGTGACTGATATTTATTAACAGCATTTGATGCCATGGTCACAGGATGACTGATATTGATTAACAACATCTGTTGCCATGGTCACAGGTTATATTTGAGCGATTTGCATAATATTGGATATCCATACTCTCCCTTTGTGCTAATGAGGGCAGTATCCTCCGGTACAGCCATAGTATGCTAAACCATGATGGGGGCCTATTAGAGGGCATATGGCTTTTGGCTCTGTATCTGGTAGGGCGAGTGGTATCAAAATAACAAGTTAGATATCTTTTTTTAGTCAAATACATGATATCATAG
Source organism: Phyllobates terribilis (assembly GCF_046119375.1). NCBI lineage: Eukaryota > Metazoa > Chordata > Amphibia > Anura > Dendrobatidae > Phyllobates > Phyllobates terribilis. Next base: position 976,167,304 of record NW_027362761.1, on the reverse strand, counting down.
AATCATAGCATGGTAGAGTTGGAGGGGACCTCCTGGGTCATCTGGTCCAACCCCCCTGCTCAAAGCAGGATTCACTAAATCATCTCAGACAGATATCTGTCCAGCCTCTGTTTGAAGACGTCCATTGAAGGGGAACTCACCACCTCTCGTGGCAGCCTGTTCCACTCATTGATCACCCTCACTGTCAAAACTTTTTTTCTAATATCTAATCTGTGTCTCCTCCCATTCAGTTTCATCCCATTGCTTCTAGTCTTTCCTTGTGCAAATGAGAATAAAGATGATCCTTCTACAATGTGACAGCCCTTGAGATATTTGTAGACAGCTATTAAGTCTCCTCTCAGTCTTCTTTTTTGCAAGCTAAACATTCCCAAATCCTGTAACCGTTCCTCATAGGACATGGTGTGCAGACCGGTCACCATTCTGGTCGCTCTTCTCTGAACTTGCTCCAGTTTGTAGATGTCTTTTTTAAAATGTGGTACCCAAAACTGGACGCAGTTTTCCAGATGAGGTCTGACCAAAGAGGAGTAAAGTCCGATAATGACTTCACGTGATCTAGACTGTATGCTTCTGTTAATACATCCCAGAATTGTATTTGCCTTTTTTGCTGCTGCATCACACTGTTGACTCATGTTCAGTCTATGATCTATTAGTATACCTAAGTCTTTTTCACATGTACTGTTGCTTAGCTCTATTCCTCCCATTTTGTATATGCTTTTTTCATTTTTATTGCCCAGATGTAGTACTTTGCATTTTTCCCTGTTAAAAACCATTCAGTTACTGCCCAGTGCTCCTGTTTATTTAGGTCTTTTTAAATCCTCTCTCTCTCTTCTCTAGTATTAGCTATCCCTCCTAGCTTTGTGTTATCAGCAAATTTAATCAGTTTACCCTCAATTCCTTCATCTAAATCATTGATAAAGATGTTGAACAATACAGGTCCCAGGACAGAGCCCTGTGGTACCCCACTTGAGACATTCATCCAACTGGATGTGAAGCCATTTACGACCACTCTTTGAGTTCGATCACTAAGCCAGTTATGAATCCACCTAACAGTTGCCTTGTCCATTCCATACTTGATAATTTTTTCAATAAGGATGGTGTGAGATACTTTGTCAAATGCTTTGCTCAAGTCAAGATATACTATATCTACAGCATTTCCCTGATCCACCCAGTCAGTGATTCTGTCATAGAAGGAAATTAAGTTAGTCTGACATGACTTGTTAGTTACAAACCCATGCTGACTCTGGTTAATCACTTCATTCTTTTCCAGGTACTTACATACATGTTGTTTAATAATTTGTACATTGTTTGTAATATGGTACAAACAATGTTCATGTGAACATATTGAAATGTTCCCCTAGATTTTATTTGGCACTCTGTGATACTCACAGTCTTTCTTGTTATATACATAGGGGCTTCTGTGCCCCATATGTGCTCATCTGGTGATTGATGCATCTTAGTGTTTTTTTTGTTGCAGACGTTGTTTTGGCTACAGCACCATGTGTTAATAGTTCCACCTCGCCTGGACCCCAGTTCTTGTTTGTCTTGAATGTTACAATAGTTTTAACTTCTTTTCTAATAAAGATATTTTTAATAGTTCAATTTTTGCTCATTCATATTGGAATTCATTGGCTTTTCTTTACATATACATGCCCAGCCTCTTTTCACTGATTTGTTCCAGGCCAGAACCTGTATCCCTCAGACCCAGGAGTGGGTTCCAAAACTGAAGATACCCAGCTTGTGAAGCGTGCCGTTCATCAAATCAGAGAACGGTGTGTGTCCACTGTCTAGGATGTAGTGAGGAAGGACATTATGCCAAGGAATGGCAATGGTCATGGTCTTTTAGGTTAAAAGACAGGAGGTTGCCAGTGCGGGGCGACTGGTAAACCGCGACACAGAGGATGCCCCAGAAGCAAATCCAAATCTCACCAAACCCCAGAACAGCCCATGAGGTAAAACGGCTGCGTCAGTACTATCCCCAAGTGTGTTTCCGTCTACAACAGCTCCAAGAGAGACAGGGGCATCAGTTACTTAATGTCCAGTGCGGAGGTCAATCAATGTACTCCTGGGAGGAGGATTGATCCGTCAGTAAAGATAGCCTCATCAGCCTAATTGGTTAAAGGTGTTTTATACAGTGCCAGCTAGATGGACTCCTGGTAAAAGAACTGTGGGACACAGGAGTCCAAGCGAGCCTTTTAAATGAAAAATGGAGAAGGCGCTACCTGCCACATACCTGCCTTCGGTCGCTAAAAGAACTCATAAGACAAGTGGAACTCCACGGCAAATCTGTCAACCAAACCGAAATCCTTTTCATGGCTGGGTGGAAGTGACTTTCCAACTGAGGGCCACGAAGAACAGCAAAACCATTGAGCTTTTGGTACCTTTTCTCGTGACCAGTGATCAGAACGTGGCAGAGGATCCTATCCTGGGCTATAATGTAATTAGTGAGGTCATCACGAAACACAAGTCAGGGATGCTGGTGGTGGATGCAATTGCCACATCACTTGCCATACCCAACGCCGTGGCAGAAAATGTGATTCATAGAGTAAAGAAAGCACAGAATACAAAGGACCTAAAAGAAGTCAAGGTAGGCTGGCTCCCAACCATCATCCCTGTAAACCAAATGGTAGGGGTGAGGTGTGGAGTCCGGGTAGAACCGGAAAGAAAAGTCCAGAAAAGACTGTTCGTGCCAAAAGACTCCTCAGAACATCCGGAAGGCCTAGTTCAAGGTGAGACTGTGCTGATGATTCCTACTGGTGGGTTTGCTCGAGTGACAGTACTGGTGATGAATATTACGAAACAAAAAATTAGACCGGATCCAAAGACTGTATTAGGACACATTGAAACCATTAAAACGGTATATCCAGCCAGTTAGAGACCTGCCCAGGGGTCTACCGTGAATTCAGTCTCCCCACCAAGGAACAAGAGTTGCCCAGGGGAGGAAATTGCACGACCCACCTCGGGGTCCTGGGATCCCCCAGTATCCCTGGAACACTTGTGTGCTGAAGATATAGAGATAGCAAAACAGATGCTGAGAGAAGAGTGTCATGCATTCTCTGAAGATGACTCTGATATAGGCTGTATCCCGTCGTTGCAATTGAAAATCAATTTGAAGGACATGACCCCAGTAACCGGAAGTTACATGTCTGTGCCGAAGCCATTACACCGGGAAGTGAAAGAGTATTTATAAGATCTAATCAACAGAGGTTGGGTCCAAAAGTCGAAGTCGTCTTATTCCTCTCAAAGTAAATAAAGTCCGATTTATGTGGACGGTATTCACATAGATGGTCACCACCAATTACATAACTATTAGGAAATAGGAAGGGTAATGAAGGAGGAAAAAGAAATGTGAATAAAAATTAACTTTTAATAATTAAACTAAAACTAATAGTAAAATATAAAATAAAACACACATCCAATAGAGGATGTATATTGGGCCACTGCTGTAAATAGATACAGACAGTTGTGACCCACAAGATCCTGACATGTATATGACAGCACTAAATCAAAATAATTCCACAACCAATGTCTCTACAATTGAATGGTTGGGTAATATATATATCCTATCTAAGGATCTCATCCATGCCCATCTTATCCCGTCAAGAAAATTAGCTGTGCCGTGTATTGAAAGAACATCCTCAATACCATGGGGAGCTAAATGCAATAAATGCCACCATCTATCATCCCCATGTATTCATCAAATCAAACCTATAGGATGCTATAGTGTGGAGACACAACAAAACACCTATGTCTAGGAAATGTGAATGAACAACAGGTATTTCATTATCCAGGATCGCTGTGATGACAATGCGATCCTGTAGACTAGTAGTGAGGAGATAGTAATTTCACACATGCAAGAGCCAAGCTGGTGATTACGGATGGCACCCCAATTCTGAAACAGTGGTAAAAGTTGAATAACTTTATATACAAATTGGCATTATCAAATTGGCATAATGTTCATAAACATTGATATCAACCTCTCCTTACGACCTTTTTCTTGTAGGACGTCTGTAAAAGCATTAGTGATGAGCGAACATGCTCGCTAATGTTCGGTGCTCGCCCGAGCATGTCACTGCCGAGTATTTTTGGGGTTGCTCGGCAGGAGCTCGGGTCTCCTCCATGCATGTTTGGCGCTCTTTACAGAGCCAATGAACATGCAGGGATTGCCTGCCACTCACTGTAATGCCGTAGCTATATTGGTTGTGGCATTACAGTGATTGGATGGCCGCACAGCGTCATCAGGTCTATATTCGACCTGGCACCGCCATGCTTGTCACAGTCACTCCGGAATCAGACAGTGTAGGGAGAGGTGCTGCTGAGCTAGGGAGAGATTTGCTTGTTTCTAGTTAGTATAGGTGTACCAAACTATATTAGAGACACATATCCATCTCAACAAACAGTCCTTCTGAGGACTAATCCATCTGCAGAGATATCAGGCAGGCAGGGTATATAGCAGACGGCAGTACACATAGCACAAGAGGCTCCATTCCAGTTTTGCCTGCTGCTGCTGTTAGATATTTCTAGAAATAGGCCCAGGTTTCAGTTGCCAGGAATACATTTTTTTGGATCTTAATCCTCATTATTTGCTTAAAAAGCAATCCAGAGAACACCGTTGTTCTGCGCCATTTGCTTGTCAGCAAAGTTTTTGACGCCGCTTTGCTGCTCAAAATAGTTACCTACAGGCCACGTATTTAAAACTGTGGTTTCTCCGTCACACGGATTACATATAACTTCGCTCCAAATTCAGCTATTTGTAGTGAGCGTGGAAGATATTGTCCTCCATTTAAAATGGGCAAGGCGCGTGGCAAGGGACGGGGAACTGGACGTGATGGTGATGGTGTATGCAGAGGCCGAGACCATGGGCAAGCTTAAATTGTGCCACAACAAATACCCACATCTTCTCACCCGACCTTCCTGTCCCAATTCCAAGGGGACCGCAGCACACCACTATTGAACCCAGAGCAGTGTCAAAAGGTTGTTGGTTGGATAGTAGATAATGCTTCCAGTCACTTTGCCACCACCACCACCCTGTCTTCCACACGGTCAAGTCTCAGTAGCCGTGAGTCTGGACTGCATATTCCTCACATGATCCTCCTTCCTCCCACCATGCCGAGTGACCGGAGACAACTGATCCCACACTTGGACACTCCGAAGAGCTGTTCACTTTTCCATTTATAGATTTGGTCCTCTCGCCCGGTCCACTTGAAGCGGGGCAAGAGGAGATCGCATGTAGCGTTGCCCAAATATTTCAGCAGCCACGGTCACATGAAGGCGATGGTGGGAAAGTGTCACAAGAGGTGGATGATGATGAGACACAATTGCCATAAAGTCAGGAGGAGGACCAGGGTGCGGAAGTGGAAGACGAGGTGGTGGATGATATAGTAACTGACCCAACCTGGCAGAAGGACATGCAGAGCGAGGACAGCAGCACACAGGGGGAGGGAGGCCGAGCACCCCAACAGGCAGGAAGAAGCAGTGTGGTGGCCACAGACAGAAGGCAGGCAACCGTTCCCCGTAACACCAACACGAAGGAAGTTGCCAGTACAACTGTTAGGTCTTCCCGAGTCTGGTTGTTTTTTAAAGACTCTTCCGATAACCCCAAAAAGGCCATTTGCACCACCTGCCAGGCCAGCATCAGCATGGGTGGTAAAACGACCAGCCTGACCACTACCAGCATGATCAGGCACATGGCAGCAAAGCACCCGCTTTGTGGGCTGAACCCCAGGGTCCAGGAACAGTGTCTGCGGGTGGCACCACTGCTTCTTCTGCTGTTGTGCATGCAAGCCAGTCCCCTGTCCATGGTGCATGCGAAGATGCCTCCTGCCCTGCACCTGTCGTTGCACACTCTCAAGTAGCAGCATCAGGAAGCACGTCCATGTCCTTGCCCCAGCGCAGCTTTCAGTTGTCCATACCCCAGTTCTTGGAACGCAAGCGCAAATATGCAGCCAACGCCCAACAGGCCACATTACTAAATACCCACATTTCACAACTGCTTGTGCTCAAAATGTTGCCTTTTAGGCTCGTGGAGATGGAAGCATTCCGCAACCTGATGGCGGCGGCCGTCCCTCGGTACTCGGTCCCCAGCAGCCACTATTTCTCCCGGTGTGTCGTCCCCGCATAACACAAGCATGTGTCCCAAAACAATAGCCGTGCTCTCAACAACGCTGTTCCCGGGAAAGTCCACCTAACCACGGACATGTGGACAAGTGCTTTTGGACAGGGACGGTACATCTCGCTGACGGCACACTGGGTTAACATAGTGGCAGCCGGGACCCAGTCGTACCTTGGGATGGAACACGTCCTCTCGACGCCAAGGATTGCAGGCCCTAGGTCAATCAGGGTTGCCCCCACAGTCTACAGCTCCTTCACCTCAGCCTCCTCCTCCTCTTCAGCCTCCATCTCTGAAATGACCACATGAGTCACAAGCTGGAAGCACTGCAGCACTGCCTCGGCAAAGCGGCAACAGGCTGTGCTGAAGCTAATATGCTTAGATGACAAACCGCACAATGCTGAAGAGTCGTGGACAGCTCTGAAAGAGCAGGCAGATCTGTGGCTCACACTGCTGAACCTACATTCAGGCATGGTCGTGTGTGACAATGGCCAGAACCTGGTGGCGGCTCTGAGGCGAGGCGAGCTCACACACGTACCATGCCTGGCCCATGTGCTTAACCTCGTGGTTCAGTGGTTTCTCAAATCCTACCCGGAGCTGCCGGATCGGCTTGTTAAAGTACGCCGCCTGTGTGCCCATTTTAGAAAGTCACCTACTAGGGCCGGCTCCAGGTTTTTGTGGGCCCTGGGTGAAAGAGTCTCAGTGGGCCCCTTTAACACATACCACGATTCATGATGCACAGATACCGCAGAGAAATATATATATAGTACAATGCCAAAGATTTCACTTCTTACATTACATGACCCATATCTATTGTAAATTCCACAATAGCTCAGAAAACAGCGAATCGCTCCATACAGAATACTGGCCCCCATCAAATGCTCCATACAGGATACTGGCCTCCATACAATGCTCCATACAGGATACTGGCCCCCATATAACGCTCCATACAGGATATTGGCCCCCATATAACGCAACATACAGGATACTGGTCCCCATATAACGCTCCATACAGGATACTGGCCCCCATATAATGCTCCATACAGGATACTGGCCCCCATATAATGCTCCACACAGAATACTGGCCCCCATATAATGCTCCATGCAGGCTGTGCCCCCACATAATGCTCCATGCAAGCTGTTTCCCCCACATAATGCCTCATGCAGGCTGTTCCCCCACATAATGCCCCATGCAGGCTGTTCCCTCCATATAATGCCCCATGCAGGATGTCACCCCCCCTTAAAATGCCCCATGCAGGATGTCACCCCCCTTATAATGCCCCATGCAGGATGTGACCGTCCTTATAATGCCCCATGTATTATGTCACCCCCCTCCTTTATAATGCCGCATGCAGGATGTCACTTCCACCCCCATATAATGCCCCATGCAGAATGTCACTTCTCCCCCTTTTAATGCTCCATGCAGGATGTCACATCCCCCCCTTTTAATGCCCCATGCAGGATGTCACCTCTCCCCCCCTCCCCTATAATGCTCCATGCAGGATGTCACTCTCCCCCTTATAATGCCCTATGCAGGTTGTCACCCCCCACATATAATGCCCCATGCAGGATGTAACCCCCCCTTTTAATGCCCCATGCAGGATGTCACACACACCCGCCCCATATAATGCCCCATGCAGGATCACCCCCCCATATAATGCCCCATGCAGGATGTCACACACACCCCCATTTAATGCCCCATGCAGGATGTCACACACCCCTCCCACCTCCCTTATAATGCCCTATGCCTCCATACATTAAAAAAAAAAAAAAATCAAATACTCACCTCACTTCTCCTCACCTGCTGCCGCTGCTCTGGGCTCCAGCATCTCCGGCGTCTTTCCACTCTGCGCTGTGACGGCTCAGGAGAGAGCGCGGTGTAAAGACGTCACCGCACCCTCTGACCTGAGACATCACAGTGCAGCAGCCGCGGAGGAGACAGGAGCTGCTGTGGGCATGGGGAGGCGTAAGTATTGTGCCACCGGCTGCCAGGGCCCTGAGCAAGCGGGATGAGCGGGCGCTGACACCATTCTCCTCCACTCATGGGTCCCATAGCGCGGCAGTGTACCAAACGGTGAGTGGGCCCCCCCGCCTGCTCAGGGCCCGGCACTTGCCTCAGTGCGCCAGGTGCTGACGCCTGCCCTGTCACCTACAGCTTCCGCCACCCTTTCCATGTTTCAGCAGCGTTTGCAGCTTCCGGCTCACAGACTGGTGTGTGATGTCCCCACGCATTGGAACTCTACGCTGCAGATGTTGGGAAGGATTTGTGAGCAGTAAAGGGCTGTTGTTGAGTACCAGCATCAACAAGGCCGTCGGTATTCAGTTCAGACTCCACACATAAGACCTCAGGAGTGGACATGGATGTCAGACATATGTACCATCCTCCAAAACTTTGAGGACTCCATCAAGTTGGTGAGCGGCGATGACGCCATAATTAGCGTCACCATCCTGCTTCTCTGTCTTCTGAAATGCTCTCTGCTCACAATCAAAGAGGATGCATTGCAGGCGGAGCACGATGAGATGGAGCAAAGAACCATACAGGGTGATTACACACAGCCCAGCTTCATCTCATCCCAACGTGGATTGGGTGACAATGAAGAAGAGGAGGAGGAGGAGGAAGAACAGGAGCTAGTTTCATGCGCTATAGACGGTACTACCTGCACAACTGTCATACTGTCTGTTCAGCGTGAATGGCCAGAGGACAGAGAGGAGGAGGACAGCATGGTCAGTCATCCTCTTGGTCAGGACACGGAAATCTTGCCTGTTAGCAGTCTGGCACGCATGGCTGAGTTTATGTTACGCTACCTTTCCCATGACCCTCGCGTTCTCAAAATTTTGGGTGACAGTTATTACTGGTTGGTGACACTTCTAGACCCACGCTACAAGGATAACTTTATATCTCTTATTGCTGAGGCAGACAGGTCTACAAAAATGGAGCAGTACCAGAAGGTCCTTTTTGCAGAACTATTAAAAAAATTCCCATCTGAAAACGCTGGTGGCAGAGGTCATAGTTCGTTGGACAACCAAGGAATACAGGTGAGAGAGACACAACTTCAATCCAGCAGAGGCAGGGGAACACTGTCAAAGTTCTGGGAGAATTTTCTCAGCCCCTCCCATCACACAGGCCCTGAAGCACTGGGTACTCTCACAAGGAGTGCAAAGTTTGGGAAGATGCTGAGGGAGTACCTTGCCGACCGTACCAAGGTCCTCCGTGATTCCTCTGTGCCTTATAATTATTGGGTATCCAAGCTGGATACGTGGAATGAACTGGTTCTCTGCGCCTTGGAGGTCCTGGTCTGCTCTTCCGCCAGTGTTTTATCAGAGCGGGTTTTTAGTGCCACTGGTGGAATTATAACTGATAAGCGCATCTGCCTGTCAACTGAAGATGCTGAGAGGCTGACTCTTATAAAAATGAACAAGAGCTGGATTGGGCCAGATTTATTAACACCACCGAATGATAGCAGTGTAACATAAACTCAAATTCAGTGTCTTTTTTTGGGAGGTGTATTCCCATGCACCTCTTCACACCCACACATGGGTATACGCTTGATGATTTTGGCTATTTGCTCTTGTCCTCCTCTTTCTCCTCATCCTCATCCTCCACAACCATATCACCAGGGTGACCGTGGTCCGTGATGCAACACCCACATAATTTATTTAAAGGGTGTTTATGATGCCCGTAAAAAATTTTTTTTACACAGTATGTTCATGCATACCCCCCAGGGGTAAATGTTTGTCAGCCCATACACTTAGTGCATGGGCATTACAAGTATAGGAGACCCGCTCCTTTCTCATGGGAACGTTTTTTATGAGGACCTCCTCCATGTCTCTTCCAAGGGGCACTGGAGTGCCTACAAATTTTTGGCAACCCTTGAATTCACTGCAAAGGCAAACACAATGGGAGACCTACTTCCTAATAATGGGAACATTGTATTCAGGAAGCCCTCCTCTAAGCCTCTTCAAAGGGTTATTGGGGTGCGTCCAAATTTGAGCAGCCCTGCCACTCACTGCATATGCAATAGCAGTATTGGAGACCCAGTCTTTAGTAATGGGAACAATAAAACATAGCCGGCTGATGGCTCTCTAAGAATAATGAGGGCTTACTGCTGGCCCTTTAAGAATAGTAAAGGCCGCCTGATGACCCTATAAAGATAGGCTTTGTGACTTTCAGAGTCCCTCCTTCATAAATGAAACACGATGTGTTTGATGATATCTCACACACCACATGGCCAGATAAGGTTGTAAAATGTTAAAATGACATTTCCTGGTGAATGCATTTGTTACAGTTGAAAGCAATGCAAAAGTGCAAAAATGCATCAAAAACGCTAAGTGTGAACATAGCCCAAGATGTGGAGGAGTATTTTTGTTTTTGGTTATTTATTTTGCTTTATATACAAATCATTACCCTGGAAAGGATGATCTTTAACATATTTCCAAGGAAAATCCATTTTGGTTTCGTTTTTTTATATTTTATTGTGAGTCCGTAAAAGTGGCGCAATACCTCTGACAATGTTGTTGACAGAAATTACCTGGCAGTCAGAAATGCTTCCAGGGGTCTTCCCCATGCTGTTCCCATGTCATTTGAGCACTGTTCCCATCGATTTGGGCTATTTTTAGGCCCTCTGAAGACCCCCGGGGGGAGCCGCCTGAAAAATGCTTGAGTTTCCCATAGACTTACATTGGGCTCGTTGCTCAGGTCGATTCCAATGTGCTCGACCAGAGCATCGAGCACCCGAGCATTTTAGTGCTCACCCATCACTAATCAGCATCTCTTCAGCTGGAGCTTTTCAGACATCTTCAACCAGCTCTCTCTCACTAGGCTTTAACAGTTCTTTGCTTCTACAAAGTTTTTTTTAGGAAAATCAAAGAATGAAAACAAGTCTTCTCACCAGGCAACATCTTCCATACTGCCTGTCGGTGGTGAATGCAACTCCAGTGGGCTTATTTGGTTCGTAGGCAGAGACACCTGTTTCCAGTCGACAGTCCTTGGCCCTTGACTCGGTTCACCAAGTGTCTCATACATCAACATCACGGAACTCCTCACTTCTCGAGTCAACATGCTCCTGGTTGGTTGTTCCTCGGATACCACGGGTTCTTCGGTCACAGGAGTTTCTTCCATCACACTCATTTCTTGTGCTTCCTCAGATGCTTTTGGAGCTGCCTCTGTAAGTTCCTGTACTTCTCTTGAATCGCCTGTTTCCACATGGTCTGGTAATTCCGCTCCTCCTGAGTGTCGATCAGTCTCTTCAGCTCTTCAGGGACCGGTGTTCAATCATCAGATCTGAATTGGACTTCATCTGTACTCCTTGGTACAAACTCTGGAGCCTCGGGACTTAGTTCACTCTCCTGAGGATGGTACATCCCTCTCCTTGACGGTTCGAGAAATACTGTACAACAGTGTGTTCTTCATCTGAACTTTCAAGGTCACTATCCACCTTCGGAGCTTCAGTGGTGGTCCCTTAGTCAATCTCGGACGATGTTGGTCTACTTCTGGGAAGTATTGTTGTGGTGGGAGATAATCACAGGGTAGTAGTAAATTTCTATGGACTATTCTGGTTTTCTTGTCTTCTGTTTCTGACGCGCCCCCTGGGCCATGTTGTGTAGCGTTGCGCATGCAGGGAATACCCGGAGCCGGATCTGATAGGGGTAGTAGTCCTCGTGGCGGTGACCCGGTCCGTGCCCAGGGTGTCAAACCAAGTGGCAGAACTTAGAATAAGATGTTATAGAGTTCGACTACGCCACCCGTTGAATGCGGTTATGAAACCGCCGCTGCAGGCCGGTGGTACGGTTGTGCAGCGTGGATGGTATAACCCCCAACGGGAGGGGTATGGCCTCAGGGCAGCGGACGTGGATGATGGGGATAGCAGAATTGCACGCAGGCACCAGGAACCACTCAGAGACGGTGCGGTGTAGTTTAGGGTCTTTACTGGTGGCAAAGGTAGACCCTCCCGGGAGTACTGGCTAGCGATCGGGGCCTGGTCAGTCCGTGAGCAGATAGGATCTCCCCTGGCCAGGCGGAGTTGTAGGCCTCCCCAACTAATTGTACTCTCCCTGGCTACCTTGCTAGAAGCGGGTAAAAGTAGCCCACGTCCCTGAGTGTACCGTGTGGTGCTCACCCGTATGGCCGGTGACTCGGGGCCTTCTGGTAGCCTCCGCTCCACAACGGCGGTGCTGGTCCCTTGCGTGTGACCGTGCCTTCGGGTTTCTTGGCCAGGGGACCTGAAATCCCCTGCCGGTCGGTTTCTGCTGCTGGGTATGGATCAGTCCCCACAGCCTCGGACTCCGTGTCCGGTGAGATCTCTTCAGTCAGGATGAGCTCTACAGCTTCCAGTCCCTGACCCCTTCTATCACTGCTCCCACAGAGCTCCTGATCTTGCTCTCCCTGTATCTGCTCCACTCCAGACCAGACTGTGTCTCTGTCTGGGACTCCTCTTCTTCTCCTAACCCTGCCTCAGCCCCCAGTTTATATAGGGGAAGTTCTTCCCCTCCCAGGACTGGGCAGGAGGTGTGGCATGCTTAGGGTACCTGACCAGGAGACCTCCCACCTGCTCTCAGACGTAATATTGCAGCACCATCAGTACTGGGACACTCGCACCATCACTCCCATCATTTTCCACACTAGCTGCCCTGAGGCAATACTCCTCCCGTGGGGAGTCATCCCATACTCAGCTGCACAAACAACATCAGCCTCAGCGGTCTGCAGTGCAGCGGCGGTCCCCACTGACCGCAATCCACGGGTGGCGTAGTCGGACACTTATTACAATACAAGTTGACGCGCCCCCTGGGCCTGTGCTGCTGCGGCTGTGCAGGGGGAATACCCGGAGCCGGATCGCTGGGGATTGTAGTCTCCGTGTGGCGGTGACCCGGTCCGTGCCCAGGGTGGTCAAACCAGTGGCAGTCTACTTGTATTGTAATAAGTGTCCGACTACGCCACCCGTGGATTGCGGTCAGTGGGGACCGCCGCTGCACTGCAGACCGCTGAGGCTGATGTTGTTTGTGCAGCTGAGTATGGGATGACTCCCCACAGGAGGAGTATTGCCTCAGGGCAGCTAGTGTGGAAAATGATGGGAGTGATGGTGCGAGTGTCCCAGTACTGATGGTGCTGGTGCGGCGATGAAACACAGAGACTTGTGGTGCAGTTTCCAAAGCTTTACTCACTGTTGTTGTTCAGATCACTTCGGCCAGCAGTGACCGCCCGAGCCGTGCTGCGTCCACCAGGTGAGGGACTCGGTCAACTCCCAGGCAATTCCAGAGTGCGGTTCAGAGCTCCCCTCTCTTCCTTTCTACTGGCCGTCCTCACCAGTGACCCACCTTTGTCCAGCTTCCTCGGGCCTTCTGTTGGTGAAACCTCTCTCCGGTCTCCCTGACCCTATGCGGTATGCCTTTCTGGTGGATGTAGTGAGGGGTCGCACCAAGATGTGGTCACGACCTCCGGTTTTGGCTGAGGATTAGTCGCCTCCACCAATTCGGGTTCCGGTACCCTGCTCTGCCAACCCTTCACCTAGTATCTCCTCTGGGAATATGGGGTTCCTTCTGCCTTCGTGTCTCTGGGCCTTTCTCTGTGTTCCTCGCCTCCTTTCTCCTCTGTTTCAGTTCCTTTCTTACTCTCCTTGCTGTTCCTTCTCTTCTCTCCCTCTCTGCTGTTTCTGGCCTCCACTCCAGGCCTGGCTCTGGAGCTGGGCCCAGACTGAGCCACAGCTCCCTGTCAGCCCTCTCTGGCTGAGCTCCTCTCTTAACTGACCACTGATCTAAGATGGTGCCCACCTTATATACCTCCTTCTGACACCCGAGCCCAGGTGACTAGCAACCAATGGGCTCCTACCTATGCCCAGAAACCCACCCCTATCTGCTCCTACACCACTGGGTTTTCCTCCCCCTCCCCACTCCAGCCAGGAACAGAAGCTGTCGTGCCTGCACTCTGTCTAGTGGGAGCACCGTTGGTCTGTTCCTCGGAAATGGGGTGTGTGTGGTGCATGCAGCCTACTGAGCCCCGGTCCACACTCCATCCTTACCCGGGAGTGGAATATCACACCTCTGGTTCGAGGTGCAATACCCCTGTAGCAGCCGAGTCCTCGGGGTGCTACATTTCCAATCGGATTTCATACACTGGACTGTCATTGGCTTTCCTCCTTACGACCACATACACCTTGTCTTCCCAGTACGAACAAAGTTTTCCTGGACCGCCTTTCTCACATACGTTCTTGACTAGCACCCGGCTTCCCGATACCAATTATGCTCCATAACATTTTCGATCATAGTACTCCTTACTCTTGCTCTGTCCTTGCGTAACCACTTTGGACGCTATGTTGTATGCCTCTGCCATCCGTTCCTTCCATTTTCGAACATACTCCGGATACATTCTGTAAGTCTCTGACACCGGAGTATCGAACATGATGTCAATTGGCAGTCTTGGTGATTGTCCATACAATAGGAAGAAGGGTGAGTAACCCGTTGCATCGCTCTTTGTACAGTTGTAGGCATGTACCACTTTTGACAGTGAACTGTTTCAGTCTTTCTTATCGTCAGCTGTTAAAGTGTGCAACATCAACAATAATGTCTGGTTAAAACGTTCCACTTGTCCATTACCCTCTGGGTGATACGGCGTTGTGTGGGATCTCTGAATTCTACAGTACTTTCCTAGCTTGGCAAAGAGCTGGTTTTCAAATTCTCTTCCTTGGTCGTGATGCAACCTCGTAGGGAACCCAAACCTCAAAGCAAAATCATTGAAGATCTTCTCTGCCGCTATTTGACCCGCTTTATTGGTGGTGGCATATGCTTGAGCAAATCGAGTAAAATGATCCATCACCACCAAGATGTATTTGGAACCACCCTTGCACGTCTTGAGATGTAGAAAGTCTATTGAGACCATCTCAAACAGATACGTAGTTTGGGGGTTGATGTGTTGGGACGTTTATCTTTCAGACACCCACACTCCTTGGTCATGTACCTCTCAATATCTCTCTGCATGTACGGCCAGAAGAAACGTTCATGGACCAAGTTTGTTGTCTTTTCCACTCCCAGGTATCCCATGTTTTCATGGAGTTCTTTGAAGACCAACCTACGGAATACTCTGGGTAGTACCAACTGCCGGTTTTGTCCTCCTTTACGATACAGGATACCGTCTTCACTGAGGTAGAGCTCCGTCCATTCTTTAACTAAAACAGATACTGCTGGTAACTCTCTCCCGTTTACTTGGAAACCAATTTTGGTCCACATAAAGTAGTATTCTACCAATTATCTGATCTTCCCGTTGTGCTCTATGGATTTTTCCTTTTGGTAGTTGTTGAATGGACAGGGGGTGATCTTGTTCTCTCACTTTTATGGTGGTTTCCACTGTCAACAGACACCACAGTGGTGTGTCTTCCTCTTGATAAACTTGAACTGCTTGGGTTGTGCTCTCAATTGCTTCCAGACTGACTTCCTCCAAGCATTCTTGCATGAACTCCTCAGGCTCTAGTGGCATTCTTGACAATCCGTCAGCATCCATAACGCATTTTCCTGGCCTGTGCTTGATGCTGAAATTGAAGTCAGCTAGTTCAGTGACCCATCTCTGACCCATTGCATTCAGTTTGGCTGTAGTGAGGACATAGGTAAAAGGGTTGTTGTCAGTGTATACCTCAAACTCTTTGCTGTAGTAGAGATAATCTCTAAATCATTCACAGATAGCCCATTTCAATGCCAGGAACTCCAATTTTCCAGAATGTAGATGGTAATTCTTTTCGGCGTCTGTCAACATTCTAGAACCATAACCGATGACTCTCAATTTTCCATCTTGATGCTGATACAGGGCAGCTCCCAGTCCAAGTTGAGAAGCATCACATTGAAGAACAAACGGTAAGTTGAAATCAAGATATCCTAAAATGGGTGGTTTTACCAGGTAGTCTACTACTTCTTCCAATACCTCCTGGTGGTCTGCTGTCCAGAGAATGGGCTGTTGGGACGAAACGGCGTTGTTTATTTTAAGCCCGTTCCTACCCGCGTTCTTCTTTTTCTCCGTGGGTGTTGTTGACTCTGTCATCCACACCAAGAGGAGGTATAGTGGGGCGGCAATCCTGGAGAAGTTCCGAACGTAAGTACGATAGTAGGAGAGGAATCCTAAGATCTGCCTCAAATCCCCGACAATAGTGGGTCGCTTGTCTTTTAAGTCCAGTACCGGAGCGATTTCTGCTGGGTCCATGGTATATCCTTCTCCGGACACAATTTTCCCTAGAAATCGGACTTGCCTTTTGAACAGTTCACACTTCTTTGGGGTCAACTTAACTCCGTGTTGTTAATACCACTGTAATATGGTCCTCACGTGTTCAACATTCTCCCGGAAGGTTTTGCTGTGTACCAGATTGTCATCCAAGTACTGCTGGCAGATATCGTCCCTCAATCCTTCTAAACATGTCTCCATGCTCCTCTGGAATTCTGCTGGAGCTGAGCTGAGACCAAACGGTATGCGGATCCACTTATATAACCCCCACAGTATAAAGAATGCTGTCAAAGGTCTACTGGATTCTTCAAAAAACCCTTAATGGTATGCTTTACCCTGATCGAGGATGGAGAACCAGGTACTTCCTGATAGGCTATACAGCATATCTTGAATTTTTGGTATCGGATGCCAATCAGGTACTGACTTTCGGTTTAGTTCTCAGTAATCACAGCAGAGTCTCAACGTACTGTCCTTCTTCCTAACACAAACAATAGGAGAGGAATAAGACGACTTCGACTTTTGGACCCAACATCTGTTGATTAGGTCTTGTAAATACTCTTTCACTTCACGGTGTAATGGTTTCGGCACAGACATGTAACTTCTGGTTACTGGGGTCGTGTCTTTCAAATTGATTTTCAACTGCAACGACGGGATACAACCTATATCAGAGTCATCTTTGGAGAATGCTTAACACTCTTCTCTCAGCATCTGTTTTGCTGCCGCTCGATCTTCAGCACACAAGTGTTCCAGGGGTACTGGGGGATCCCAGGACCCCGAGGTGGGTCGTGCAATTTCCTCCCCTGGGCAACTCCTGTTCCTTGGTGGGGAGACTGAATTCATGGTAGACCCCTGGGCGGGTCTCACACTGGCTGGATATACCGTTTTAACGGTTTTGATGTGACCTAACACAGTCTTTGGATCCAGTCTAATTTTGTGTTTCGTAGCATTCATCACCGGTACTATCACTCGAGCAATCCCACCAGTAGGAATTGTAAGCACAGTCTCACCTTGAACTAGACCTTCTGGAAGTTCTGAGGAGTCTTTTGACACGAACAGTTTTTTCTGGACTTTTTTTCCCGGTTCTACCTGGACTCCACACCTCACCCCCACCATTTGGTTTGCAGGGATGATGGTTGGGCGCCAGCCTACCTTGACTTCTTTTAGGTCCATTGTATTCTGTGCTTTCTTTACTCTATGAATCACATTTTCCGCCACGACGTTGGGTATGGCAAGCGATGTGGCAATTGCATCCACCACCAGCATCCCTGACTTGTGTTTCATGATGACTTCACTGATTACATTATAACCCAGGATAGGATCCTCTGCCACGTTCTGATCACTGGTCACAAGAAAAGGTACCAAAAACTCAATGGTGTTGCTGTTCTTCGTGGCCCTCAGTTTCAGTTGCAAAGTCACTTCCACCCAGTCTATAAAAAGGATTTCGGTCTGGTTGACAGATTTGCCATGAAGTTCCACTGGTCCTAAGAGTTATTTTAGTGACCGAAGGCAGGTATGTGGCAGGTAGCGCCTTCTCCATTGTTAATTTAAAAGGCTCGCTTGGGCTCCCACAGTGCTTTTACCAGGAGTCCATCTAGCTGGCACTGTATAAAGCACCTTTCACCGATTAGGCTGATGAGGCTACCATTACTGACCGAGGAATCCTCCTTTCAGGAGTACATCGTTTGACCTGCGCACTGGGCATTAAGGAACTTATGTCTCTGTCTCTCTTGCATCTGTTGTAGACGGGAACACACTTGGGATAGTACAGACGCAGCCATTTTACCTCATGTGCCGTTCTGGGGTTTGGTGAGATTTGGATTTGGATTCACACTGGCAACCTCCTGTCTTTTAACCCAAATGACTGTGACCATTGGCATTCCTTGGCATTATGTCCTTTCTCTCCACATCTTAGACATTGGACACACACCGTACTCTGATTTGATGAACGGCATGCTTCACAAGCCGGGTATCTTCTGTTTTGGAACCCACTCCTGGGTCTGAGGGATAAAGGTTCTGGCCTGGAATGAATCAACTTTTTCACCTCAATCAATTCGGCTCGCAGTTCTCCTATTACTTCCTCCCAGTCAGCGCTGGTGGTCCTCTCTTTTGCTGGTGCTTTAAGGTTTCCTCTCGGATGTGGCACTGGAGGGTTCTCCATGATGATCTTTGGACTGGCCACCAGGGTTCTCCAACTTCAGCTGACTCATTTTGGTGATTTTAGGAGCAGTGCCTTTCTTTAACTATTGTTCGCTCTCTGACTCCAAACTAGCTGCCTCATTCATTTTTTCAATTAGGACTTCGTCCAGAATGCCAGGATCTTCTAGGTACTGTTTCAGTTGCAACTTGATGTCTTTGCTGATTAACCCCATTCCCAATGATCTCAAGAACTTCTTCTGTACTAGTCCAGCATCAATCTTCTCCTCCGCTTCTACATCTCTGGATGCAAACAACAGGCTATCCTTCAGTTCAATTGCTCTGAACAAGAAACTTTGGGGCGATTCATTAATTTTCTGTGAGAGGTTAATGATTCGGTGGAACAATTCTGAAATACTTTCTTCTTTATAGTGCCCTTTTAAAATCATCTTCAGCTGTTGCAAGTTCAATTGACTCTTCATTTCTAGCATACTACAGAGGTTCAGTCCTGGACTGATTGCTTTCACCACCCCCTCAACGATCTCATCTGGCTGGTAGCCTTTCTGTAAGGCTGCATCGATCTGGTGCAACAAGTTCATATAAGACAGTTTCTCTTTCTGTTCACAATCTCCAATCTGTCCCAGGTTCTTGAATTCTTTCCTTATGGTGATTTGTGGTGTTAGAGAGGACTGTCTTCCTGATTTATCTTACCCGAGCAGGTTAAAGGTTTTGTCTGAGTCTGCCACCCGTTCAGAGGTTTTGGTCGATTCCTGCAGGGCTGTTGTTAGGGCTTTGAGTTGTTCTTTCAATTCCTGTAGATCAGTCTGCGGACGGAGATTCCTGCTTTTGGTAATTGGTGCCGCCCCTCCATCTTCCAACTTCAACCTGGTTAGAAACTGTGTTAGCTCCTGGAGCAACGTCCCCATGACATCTTCAGCTTCTTTCTTCCCCAGCTCATCCATTTTTGCATTAATGGCAGCTAACAGTTGCCTGCGGTTATGTGTTTTAGAAATCTGTTCTTCTGACAACTTTATATGTTCTGCTACTGTTCCCAATTCTTCACAGGTTAACTGAAGAAACAGCTCACTAATTCTGTCCACTTGTATTTCCAAATCCATTGCTGCTAGTGAGTTTTATATAGGGTGGTCCCCTTTAACTGATGTAGCAGAATTGAGTTGAGGTGCTGTGCTGCTGTGTTTTTCCAGACACTTTTCCTCTTCTCCCTCTACACGCTAATTCCCACTTAGGACTCCCCAAACGGGCCACCAATGTTACACACATGCCATAAGGTTCAGATAGGGCAAAACGAGTTTCATGAATTCATTGGAACACTGGAGGAACTGTTACTCAGGGCGATCATAGGCTGCAGCTTCTCTCAGGCACACGATAGATTCAAGTGCAGACAAGACACATCTGACAAGTGTCTTTTTCAATAATTTAACAATGAAATGCAATCTGAAGCACGACCAGTGCAATTCAGGGATATTACAGCAACAATCTTCATTACATTACAGTTTAATAAAGCAGGCACAGTAACCTCAGTCTCTTCAGTAGTATAATTCAGCACAGATTAGACCTCTTAGCAGCACACTTCTATGCATACACAACCACAGGCTTTTCTTTTACAAGGACTCAATAGTAAACAGCATTCTTTATCCTGCATGGAGATGGAGGGGGGGAGGGTTTGATGAGGGAGAATATCCCTATGACACGATTCCTTCCAGTCCTTATCTTTCTGCCCGATAATACTCAACACTGTTAACTCAGGGAGTCTATCTGACCTGTGTTTAGCTTCCCTCCTGACCTGAATTCTGGTTCCTTGCCTTCTGTGATATACAGATCACACATCACCTTTCTCTTCGGCTACAACCAGACAGTAAACAACTTCCCCACAATCCCCCTGAGGCTCTGCTAAAACACTCCCTGTCTCTTGTGAGTGTGTTAACCCCACTAGTTGCTGGATGCTTTTGAAGCAACAGCACTACTTCTGCATGTCACACACAACATATGACCAAATCATACATAAGATCTTAAAGAGAACCTGTCACTTGCTATAAATATGTGATTTTTTACAGTGTAAATTCTGGCTGAATCTGGGATTGATGTTCTTTTGTTCATGTGCTCCTGTATTCCTGATATATGGCCATCTCTTCTCTGCATATTAATCTAGTCATTTTAACAAAGTGAGCATGGTTCCCAAATCTTCTCTACAGGAGTCTTCTTTTTAGCCAACTGGGTTTGGTCCTCGAGGCTAGCATTATTTACAAAGATGAAAGAGCCACATCTTGATAGACATTGAAACAAATAATGACCCATTCCAGATTTTAGAAGATCACTGCATTTACTTACGTGTAGATAAGAACAGAGGGTTGAAAAAGGATAAGGTGAAAAGTTTTTTTCCATTGGTCACAAATGGATCATTGGGATTGTTCAATGAATCCACATTCACACTGAATGATGTGCTCAGGATAACGTCCATGCTGTAGCTTCCAAAGATGCTGAAAAGACAAAATGGTAAAATATCAGGCTTAACTTAATAAACCCAAGACCCTCATATATCACCTTCATACTCTCCATCTACAAGAGAAGGATCCAAAAGTTTACACTGCAAATCACTTCCCATGTACTAGCTAAACAGATAATGCTTGTCCTGTGCATATATAATAAATAGATTTGTGCTCTGGACAATTCTACTGTAGTATCACAAGTTGTACAGAAGTGTGGTCAGCATGATACAAAGTACTGCAGTTTAATATTACATTGTGTAGACTGTAAGACACCATAAGGAGGCAGAATAAAGATTACCACTATGCCAATGAATGTAGGTGCATGCCAGGGGCGTACATAGCAATCATGGGGCCACATAGCAGAAGTTCTAATTGGGCCCCCCCCCCTAAAAAAAAAAAAATCCCCCCCATAAGGTATGATGCCAACAAAAGTACCCCCTCCCCCCAAACACAGTGATACGCCCAAGTTGAATTCCTCCACATGCGCAGTATAATGACCCTACTGTACCCCATCTCAACTCCCAGGGCAAAGTATGCTGACCCCAACACAGTATGATCCCCTAACTGTGACCCCCTAGAGCTAGAAAGGATGGTAGGTAATAAGGGAGGGTGTTATACATGATAAAAGATTAAACTAAATAATTAAGGACAAAGCTATACATAATAAGTGAGTACACTATATACTAAAGAACTGTGCTATACATAATAAGTGAGTACACTATAGACTAAGGGACTGAGCTATACATAATAAGTGAGTACAATATATACTAAGGGACTGTGCTATACATAATAAGTGAGTACACTATATACTAAGGGATTGTGCTATACATACTAAGTGAGTCCACTATATGCTAAGGGACTGTGCTATACATAATAAGTCTGTACACTATATACTAAGGGACTGTGCTATACATAATAAGTGAGAACACTAAATTCTAAGGGACTGTGCTATACATAATAAGGCTACATTCTTGTATCTGTGTGCAGTGTTGGTGTGCTGCCCTATTTTACAGACATATTGAGCATGTCCTATTCTAATCCTCAAAATCGGATCAGAACAGGACATTCTCTGACCCTCACAGATCTCATTCTCAGATCCATGATTTTCATGGATGTGTGAATGGATCTATACACTGTGATCAGAATTATTAGGCAAGTTATATTTTAGAGGATTTTTTTATTATTGATCAACAACTATGTTCTCAATCAACCCAAAAGACTCATAAATATCCAACCTTAATATTTTTGGAAGTTGGAGTGGGATTTTTTAAGATTTGGCTATCTTAGGAGGATATCTGTTTGTGCAGGTAACTATTACTGTGCCGAATTATTAGGCAAGTTAGTAAAAACCAAATATAATCCCATCTCACTTGTTTATTTTCACCAGGTAAACCAATATCAGTGCACAACATTTAGAAATAAACATTTCTGACATGCAAAATCAAAAAACAAAAAAATTAGTGATCAATATAGCCAACTTTCTTTATGATGACACTCAACAGCCTTCCATCCATAGATTCTGTCAGTTTCTTGATCTGTTTTCGATCAACATTGCGTGCAGCAGCCACCACAGCCTCCCAGACACTGTTCCGAGAGGTGTACTGTTTTCCCTATAGATGTCACATTTTATGATGGACCACAGGTTCTCTATGGGGTTCAGATCAGGTGAACAAGGGGGCCAGGTCATTATTTTTTCTTCTTTTAGACCTTTACTGGCCAGCCACGCTGTGGAGTAGTTGGATGCATGTGATGGAGCATTGTCCTGCATGAAAATCATGTTTTTCCTGAACGATAC
Source organism: Phyllobates terribilis (assembly GCF_046119375.1). Classification (NCBI taxonomy): domain Eukaryota; kingdom Metazoa; phylum Chordata; class Amphibia; order Anura; family Dendrobatidae; genus Phyllobates; species Phyllobates terribilis. The sequence continues at coordinate 976,144,568 of NW_027362761.1, read as the reverse complement.
CGACTTCTTCCAGTACCACTGCTTGAAGAAGTTGTCTTCCAGAAACTGGCAGTAGGTCTGGGAGTTGAGCTTCACTCCATCCTCAACCCGAAAAGGTCCCACAAGTTCATCTTTGATGATACCATCCCATACCAGTACCCTACCTCCACCTTGCTGGCGTCTGAGTCGGAGTGGAGTTCTCTGCCCTTTACTGATCCAGCCTCTGGCCCATCCCTCTGGCCCATCCAAGAGTCATTTCATCAGTCCATAAAACCTTTGAAAAATCAGTCTTAAGATATTTCCTGGCCCATTCTTGACGTTTTATCTTATTTTTCTTGTTCAAAGGTGGTCGTTTTTCAGCCTTCCTTACCTTTGCCATGTCCCTGAGTATCGCACACCTTGTGCTTTTTGATACTCCAGTAACATTGCAGCTCTGAAATATGGCAAAACTAGTGGCGAATGGCATCTTGGCATCTTCACGCTTGATTTTCCTCAATTCATGGGCAGTTATTTTGGCCAACACGCTTCTTGCGACCCTGTTGGCTATTTGCCATGAAACGCTTGATTGTTCGGTGATCACGCTTCAAAAGTTTGGAAATTTCAAGACTGCTGCATCCCTCTGCAAGACAACTCACAATTTTGGACTTTTCAGAGCCCGTCAAATCTCTCTTCTGACCCATTTTGCCAAAGGAAAGTAAGCTGCCTAATAATTAAGCCCACCTTATATAGGATGTTGATGTCATTAGTCAACACCCCTCCTCATTACAGAGATGCACATCACCAGATTTACTTAATTGGTAGTTGGCTCTCAAGCCTATGCAGCTTGGAGTAGGACAACATGTATAAAAAGTATCATGTGATCAAAATACTCATTTGCCTAATAATTCTGCACACAGTGTAAAACTCTACAAGTCCATGGACCATTCGATAAAAAAAATCTGGACATTTCTCACACAAATGTGAGAATGGAGCCTAAGGGATTTTACAGACAGCATTATCACTCCAAGTCACACAGTGCAGATACAGAATAATATTTCCAACCAGGAACTTACCACTAACGTCTCGTCCGATCAGAGGCGGTTTCTGCTGTTTCTTCTCCGTCTGGTCAGACCTTCATGTCCACATCTCCCAGCCACGACTCGTCTTGTCACGATGATCTCCAGCCTAGAAAATAACAAGGTCACATGCTTTCCAGGTCATCCCCCCGGGTCCCTCACTTATGTTTCCTTCCTTTGAAGTCCACACCATCAGACTCTTTAAACCCTTCTCCCTGCGAGTGGCAGTTGTGTATCGCCCTCCAGGCTCCTCCCACCAGTTCTTGGATCACTTTGCCACCTGGCTTCCTCACTTTCTATTCTGAGACATCCCCACCCTCATCATGGGCGACTTTAACATCCCCATCGATGATCCCCTCTCCCAATCTGCCTCTCATCTACTTTCTCTAACCTCTTCATTCCGTCTCTCACAGTTTACTAATTCTCCTACCCATGCAGACGGGAATACTCTGGACCTGTTTTTTTCCAGTCTCTGCTTGCTGGATGACTTTACCAACTCCCCTTTCTCGCTCTCGGACCACAACCTTCTTTCCTTCTCTATTAAGAATTGTCTCCTCACCCGGGACACCCCCACTTACCACACTTATAGGAATACACATACCATTAATACCCAGCAGCTTATGGACAATCTCCACACATCTTTAGCCCCTATCTCCTCCTTCTCCTGACCAGACTTAGCATTGTCACGCTACAATAATACACTGAAAAGTGCCCTAGATGAAGCCGCTCCTTCTACTCGCAGAAAGATCCGACACAGACAACGGCAGCCCTGGCACACGATGCAAACACGTTTTCTTCAACGTTGCTCAAGGTGTGCTGAGCGTCAGTGGAGAAAATCTCTTTTAGCAGAGGACTTCATCCACTATAAATTCATGCTCAAAACCTATAACTCTGCCCTTCATCTGGCCAAACAATCCTACTTCACCACCCTCATCATTTCAATGTCCAACAATCCAAAATGACTTTTCGAAACCTTAAACTCCCTCCTGAAACCTAAAGCACAGGCCCCCACCACCAACCTCAGCAGGGAGGATCTGGCCACTTATTTCTTTGAAAAAATCAACCACATCCATCAGGACATCTCAGCCCAATCTCCTCAGTGCCTGGATCCCCTTCCCTGCCGCACTTCAAGCTCACTTGCCATCTTTGAGCCTGTTACAGAAGAAGAAGTTACCCAGTTCCTCGCTTCTTCTCGGCCTACTACCTGCAACAGTGACCCCATTCCTTCACATCTCCTGCAGTCCCTCTCACCTGTGGTCACCACTCATCTGACTAAAATATTTAACCTCTCTCTTTCTTCAGGTATCTTTCCCTGCTCATTTAAACATGCCATCATAACCCCTTTACTTAAAAAGCCATCCCTGGACCAGAACTGCGCTGCTAACTACAGACCTGTCTCTAATCTTCCTTTCATCTCTAAACTCCTGGAACGCTTGGTCCACTCCCGTCTAATCCGCTATCTCTCAGATATCTCTCTCCTCGACCCTCTACAATCTGGTTTCCGCTCCTTACACTCCACTGAAACTGCCCTCACTAAAGTCTCTATTGATCTACTAACAGCCAAATCCAAAGGTCACTGCTCCCTGCTGATTCTCCTGGATCTCTCTCCAGCATTTGACACTGTGGCTCACCAGCTCCTCCTCACTATGCTCCGCTCTATAGGCCTCAAGGACACTGTTCTCTCCTGGTTCTCCTCCTACCTCTCTGACCGCTCCTTCACTGTATCTCTTGCCGGCTCCTCTTCCCCTCCTCATCCCCTTACTATCGGGGTTCCGCAGGGCTCAGTCCTAGGCCCCCTCCTCTTCTCTCTATACACTGCCCCTATTGGACAAACAAACAGCAGATTTGGGTTCCAGTATCATCTCTATGCTGACGACACCCAATTATACACTTCTTCCTCTGACATCACCCCTACCCTAATACAAAATACCAAGGATTGTTTGTCTGCTGTGTCTAGCATCATGTCCTGCCTCTATCTTAAACTGAATCTCTCCAAAACTGAACTTCTTGTGTTTCCCCCTCTACTAACCTAACTCTACCTAACATCGAAATTACCTTGGAGGGTTCAACCATAACTCCCAAGCAGCACGCCCGCTGCCTTGGGGTCATATTCGACACTAACCTTTCCTTTACTCCCTATATCCGATCACTCACTCGCTCTTGTTACCTGCATCTTAAAAACATCTCCAGAATCCGATCTTTTCTCACTTTTGAAACTGCTAAAACTCTTACTGTCGCTCTTATTCACTCTCGTCTGGACTACTGCAACTCTCTTCTGATCGGTCTCCCTCTTACCAAAATTTCCCCTCTCCAATCTGTCCTGAATGCGGCAGCCAGGGTCATATTTCTGTCCAGCCGCTTCACCGATGCCTCCACCTTGTGCCAGTCATTACACTGGTTACCCACTCGCTACAGGGTCCAATATAAACTCATTGCTCTCACCCACAAAGCTCTCCACAGTTCTGCACCACCTTATATCTCCTCTCTCATCTCAGTCTATCATCCTACACGTGCCCTCCGTTCCACAAATGACCTAAGACTAACATCCGCCATAATCCGAACCTCGCACCTCTGTCTCCAAGACTTCTCTCGTGCTGCGCCAGTTCTCTGGAATGCTCTACCCCAGATGATCCGATTGATGCCTAGCCCCGATGTCTTCAAGCGCGCTTTAAAAACCCATCTCTTTAAACAAGCCTACCACCTCAAATACCAAGTAAACTAACTTTCCCCTGTTCCCTCCTAAATACTATTCAGAATCTGCCCCCCACTGTTCATCTGTCTCTACACCCTCCATGCACACGATAACTGCACTCGGTAATTGAGTATTGCACTTGAACATACAGGCTGATGACCGGATCATACAGCTTTATATGATAATCCCGGCTTATTATAATTGCCTGACCTGTAATAACAAGCACTTTCCACCTATTGTGTCCCCCCATTTCCTTGTAGAATGTAAGCTTGTGAGCAGGGACCTCACTCCTAATGTAACTGTTAAACAGTCTCACCTTGTATTGAATTTATTGTTTGTACATGTCCCCGCTTAATTGTAAAGTGCTGCGGAATATGTTGGCGCAATATAAATAAATATTATTGTTATAAATATTATTATATTGTATATATACATTTATCTCCCCCACACTGCGCCCCTGAATAGAGATATGTACCCCCCACGATTAATATACTATTAGCCACTTAGCAATCAAAATGTAAAGTGATAAGCAGCACTGTGCCCCCCATTAACTATAATCTCCTCTGGCCAATAATATAAATTATTCAGTCTCTGTGACTCTCCCCAATTAACTGTAAGGCTATGTGCACACGGAAAACATACAAGGCTTTACAGTATAAGCAAAGTGAAACCCCCATAATTGCTCTCTCCCAGCACCCCCATGATTGCTCGCTCCTAGCACCCCCATGATTGCTCTCTCCCAGCACCCCCATCATTGCTCTGTCCCAGCACCCCCATCATTGCTCTGTCCCAGCACCCCCATCATTGCTCTGTCCCAGCACCCCCATCATTGCACTCTCCCAGCACCCCCATCATTGCTCTGTCCCAGCAACCCCATCATTGCTCTGTCAAAGCACCCGCATCATTGCTCTGTCCCAGCACCCCCATCATTGCACTCTCTCAGCAGCCCCATCATTGCTCTGTCCCAGCACCCCCATCATTGCTCTGTCCCACCACCCCCATCATTGCTCTGTCCCCATTGTCACCAGCCCCTTCAGTGCTCTGTCCCACCAGCCCCATCATTGCTCTGTCCCCATTGCCACCAGCCCAGTCATTGCTCTGTCCCCATTGCCACCAGCCCCATCATTGCTCTGTCCCCATGGCCACCAGGCCCATCATTGCTGTCCCCATTGCCACCAGCCCCGTCATTGCTCTGTCCTCATTGCCACCAGCCCCGTCATTGCTCTGTCCCCATTGCCACCAGCCCCATCATTGCTCTGTCCCCATTGCCACCAGCCCCATCATTGCTCTGTCCCCATTGCCACCAGCCCCATCATTGCTGTCCCCATTGCCACCAGCCCCGTCATTGCTCTGTCCTCATTGCCACCAACCCCGTCATTACTCTGTCCCCATTGCCACCAGCCCCATCATTGCTGTCCCCCTCCTCCCCTCATTCTCCTGTTACTCTCCCCAGCATTTCAGTAAAAAAAAAAAATATACAACTTACCTCTCAGCCCGCTCCCCTGCAGCATCCTCCTCGTTCCCGGCAACTTTCTTCCTGACCCAGCCAGGCGCACGCTGCATGACGACGTCATCAAGCTGCGCGCATCGGTGTCAGGGAGGAAGCGCCAGGCAGGAAGAAGAGAACGGATCCCTCCAGCTTCGCAGCGGAGCTGCAGGGATTGCTCCCTGCCCGCCGCTCAATTTTAGCCGCCCGGCAAGAGCCCCCCTGGCCCTCCAGGCCCCGGTGCAGCTGCATCGGCGGTATGTCCACCCCTGGACTGCTATGGGGCCCCCCCCCGGCTCACGGGCCCCATAGCAGTATTGGCAGTACTCCACTGGTGCATGCAACTACTGGGTAACTGCAATCCAACACAAAGGAAAAACAAATACTGGTGGTGCAAGATATACAGATTAAATACATTCAGTTGCATCAGTGTATTTCTTGCCTGAATAAATATATGTGGCAGGTGTCTCTAGTTACTCAGTGTCAGGCTGATAGTCTGCCCTTATGTATAGAAATCTGGTAACAACTGTGCGGTAGTGCATGGAAACTGTAATAAATCTGTGTACTTACTCCTTCATGTCTATAAAGTCTTTGTTATCAACTTTCTTCTGAATATTCTTAACTAAAAGGTCTCCATACTGTTTTATTATCGGAAACATCTGTAAGGATGACAACAAAGGGTTTGTTTCATGACGTATCATTTTCCTGAAAAAATTTCCTGTAATCTGCAACTGAGATGCTTAATAAAGTCTTTAACACAGAGGTGCCAAAAATATGAGGTTTTTTTTTACAGAAAATTTGTTGCATGCAGGATGCAATTACTCACGCTCTTATTGGATATATAACAAATACATGTAGAGATGGTGCAGACAATATGGCTCATATATCAATACTGGTTGATGCGGCCTGAAGGTGCACAGGAATGGTCGCATGTTTCTGAGGCTCTGATGCCTGAGCTCCTGAAATGTAGATTTAAGGACTAAATTGAAGACTGGGAATCTAGCACACTCGACTACATCCTCCCTGGATATTCCTGGATCATGTGGAGACCTCCCTGGACTATGTAGACCTTATAATGGCTGAATTATCCAAGAAATAAGATTTCTGTGAGGAATTTTTGACTCCACAGCTGAAAGCCTGTGAGTATGTGAGAGAAATTTCCCCTCACGCTTCAGTGCTTCCCTCATCACACTGCTCAGACAATCAAGGGACCCTGAAGACTCCCCCTCAAAACCTCATGGGACTACCTATGGTGGTCAGAAGAAAAATTACTCATCCTTAGTGTTGAGCGATACCTTCCGATATCGGGAAATATCGGATCGGATTGGATCGGACCGATACCCCAAAAATATCGGATATCGCCGATTCCGATATCTGAATCCAATGCAAGTCAATGGGACACAAATATCGGAATGAAAATAAACTCTTTCTTTCCTTGTAGGTTAATTCTACATGAAGGAAAACAACTAAGAATAATGTAGAATGTATTACATGAAAAGCCGGCAATTCAGCAGCGGCATACACCGGTACCCGACAATTTAGAACAGAAAGAATAGAGCATCACACATAGATTAGATAGATAGAAACATGTCAGTCACATATATAAGAAGTACAGTGACAGTGTTGCTTACTGTACTTGTCATTTAGTGTTAAAATAAAGGATTTATTAAAAAAAAAATTGGCGTGGGGTTCCCCGTAATTTTAGTCTCTAGCAGAGGTTAAGCAGATGGCTGGGGCAGATGTTTGAAGCCTGGGAAGGGGGTAATACCCACGGAGCGTCCCAGGTTACTAATATCAGCCCCCAGCTGAATACCTAGCCAAAGCTGTGGCAGTGGGGTAATAGGGCTGGGGTTGATGTCAGCTTATAATGCCAGCTGACATCAAGCCCAGGTTAGTAATGGAGAGGCGTCTATAAGACACCCCCATTACTAACCCCATAGTCAAAGTTAAAAAAAAACACAAACACCCAGAATAAAGTCCTTTAATTGAAATAAACACACAATTCTTTATTGTTCTCAATTAAACCATACTTACCATCATGCCCATTCCAGCTGAAGCCAATGTCTTCTGCAATAAAAGTAAAATAATAAAGCAACCTCATCCTTACCTTTCCATGGTTCCCACGACGGCTCCAGCTCTGCTACATTCACATGACAGGCTGGATCGCAGCCGAAAGCTGCCATCCAGCTTGCCATGCCGCAGACACTGAGAAGCGCAGGCATGCTTGCGCTCCTCAGTGTCTGGCTGTGACGGCATCCAGATGAGCCGAGTTCAAGTCAGCTTTCGGCTGCGATCCAGCCTGTCATGTGAATGTAGCAGAGCTGGAGCCGTCATGGGAACCATGGAAAGGTAAGGATGAGGTTGCTTTATTATTTTGCTTTTATTGTAGACATTGGCTTCAGCTGGAATGGGTGTGATGGTAAGTATGGTTTCATTGAGAACAATAAAGAATTGTGTGTTTATTTCAATTAAAGGACTTTATTCTGGGTGTTTGTGGTTTTTTTTTAACTTTGACTATGGGGTTAGTAATGGGGGTGTCTTATAGACGCCTCTCCATTACTAACCTGGGCTTGATGTCAGCTGGCATTATAAGCTGACATCAACCCCAGCCCTATTACCCCACTGCCACCGCTACAGGGCAGTGGGAAGAGCGAGGCTAAGTGCCAAAATTGGCGCATCCTATGGATGCGCCATTTCTGGGGCGGCTGACGGCTGGTGTTTCTAGCCTGGGAGGTGGCCAATATTCATGGCACCCTTCCTGGGCTATTAACATCAGCCCCCAGCTGTCTGCCTAGCCTTTGCTAGCTATTAACATAGGGGGGGCCCACGTCATTTTTTTGGGGGTCCCCCATTTTAATAGCTAGTAAAGGCTAAGTATTCAGCTGGGGGCTGATATTAGTAGCCTGGGAAGCTCCGTGGGTATTACCCCCTTCCCAGGCTTCAAACATCTGCCCCAGGTGTCTGCTTAACCTCCGCTAGAGACTAAAATTACGGGGAACCCACGCCAATTATTTTTTTTAATAAATCCTTTATTTTAACACTAAATGACAAGTACAGTAATAAACACTATCACTGTACTTTTTATATATGTGACTGACATGTTTCTATCTATCTAATCTATGTGTGATGCTCTATTCTTTCTATTCTAAATTGTCGGGTACCGTTGCTGAATTGGCGGCCGGCTTTTCTAAAGAGACGGTGCATGAAAACACTATTATTTTTTTTTAATAAAACCTTTTACACTATCGGTATTCGATATTCTAAAAGTATCGGAACTCAGTATCGGAACTCTGATACCGCGAATATTGGTCGTTACCCGATATTTCAGTATCGGAATGCTCAACACTACTCATCCAGCCAAAGGAGAGACTGCGCAGGCCGAAGACACTGCTGCAGTGAGTGTAACTTCTCTCCCGCAGTGATGCACATCACTTTCCAGCAGCAGTAGTGACACGGAGCACCACGCAAATAACCAAGGAGGTAACTCTGGTGTTAGTATTCACAAGGTCTCTTAAAGAAGCTCAGAGGAGTGCCTGCACTCTGGGTAATCCCCTAAGGGGAAAATTAGCAGCTTGTCGCAAGAACGCACAATTCAAATTACCGCTCAGCCACCTGATTCTAGAGCTTAGGCTCAGAAAGACCCCTCTGTTAGAGACACTAACACAGAGCATAGGAACAATACTAAAAGAGGCTCTAAACATCCAACTAAAGCCATTGACCACAATATGTCATTTTCCTCAGAGGAATCCCTCTCCAGGAATAAATGAAATAAATCGGCTAGCAATAATAAAGATAATAAAAATCTAATAAAAATTCAGCCATCAGAGACTGAGGAGGACTCTGAGGATATCTATTTAAATGTCTCTCCATACAAACAGCGTCCAAGATTAGACACAATGAGTCCTCCTGCCTTTCATCCTACTTTTACATTTGATTCCAAAATTACTGAAGAAACACATGGTCTCTCGATTGGCAACCAGGGAAACAACTCAATGTGAGAGATTTCTATCTGAGCTATTTAAGTCCACAATCCAACAGCTGGACATTAGCATGAATAATAGATTTGACAGTATTCAGAATTCATTGCAAGAAATCAATAAGAAGCTTAAAGTAACTGATGAGACAGTGGAATCTGTTTCTATTAAGCAAAATGTCCTTGAAAATGGTCACACAACATTACTAAAAAATGAAGTAAAAATGCTTAAAGCAAAACGCACGGGTCTTGAAGATCGCAACAAGCAAAATAGCCTCAAATTTAGAGAGATTCCAGAGAGCGACCGACCTGGAGATCTTACCTCCTATATAAAAGACTTATTACACAAAACTCTATCTGTGTCTTCTAACATAGAGCTGACAATTGATAGAGCACATACACTACCGAAGCCAAAGTTCCTACTTAGATAGGTACACATGGAAGTTATTACAAGGCTTCATTTTTTCCAAACAAAGGATCGACTCTTGCTCTTGGAATATTTAAGGAAATATAAAAACTTACCCTCTCTTTTTGAATCTATCAAGGTCTTTCCCGATTCTTCTAAAGAGACATTATGTGGCAGGAAATCATTCCCTGACACTACTTCTATCCTAAGCTTAATAATACCTCCCATAAATGGGGTTTTCCAAAAAAAACCTGACCAATTCTTACCAAATTAATTCTCTAAACTCCCCCTTCTCCAATGATGAAACTGAGGCAGCAATTCATAAGTTAAAAGAGAGCAAATCTCCAGGTCCCGACGGTCTTCCTAATGAGTACTACAAGCATTTGGGCATCACCTTTCTCTCCCATTGACATTTATATTTAATCAAGCTTGCACCAAAGGCTCATTACGGAAAGAATCTTCACATGCAACCATAGTTGTTATACCCAAGCAAAACAGTGACCCTGAGTTTGTCTCAAATTATAGACTTATCTCACTTTTGAATACTGATATAAAAATCTATTCCAAATTGATCTCTGAAAGACTACTTAAAATCATTCCTAAATTAGTACATTCAGACCAAATTGGTTTTCTCAATAGGAGACAAGTCTTGAACGGCACAAGGAGAATTTTTAACCTATTATCGTCAGTGGAAAAGAAGAAATCCCAAGTTATTTTATTATTTTTAGATGCCAAAAAGGCATTTGATCGGATTAAGTGGGAATTTATGTTTTCAACATTAAATAAATTCAGTTTTCAAGGTCATATTCTTAAGACAATTTCAGATTTGTACTCTCACCAATCATCAAAGGTTTATGTCAACAATTAGCTATCTAATAATATCTTTATATCTAATGGCACCTGTCAAGGTTACCCACTTTCCCCTCTCCTCTTTGGTCTTATTATGGAACCTTTCATTGAATCCATCAGAACTAATCAGCATTTAAAGGGCATCCTCTTGAGCCATAGGCAATACAAAATTTGGTTATTTGATGCCCTATTTACCATTACTGGCCCAATTACCATTACTGGCCCAATTAATTCTGTCTCCTCAGTAATTAATGACTTTGCCTTGGTTTCTTACTATAAAATGAATGTTAAAAAGTCAAATATCCTAGGTTTTTGCTTGGACACCCACCTAAGAAACTCAATCCAGAACAAGTTTCTTTACTATTGGGAAAAACCTAATATTCCTTATTTAGGAATAAAAATAACAAAACCACTATATAATACTCTGGATGAGAACCAGTCTAATATTTTAAAGCTGATCCAAACTTCCATTAACAAATTTGATAAAGTAAATACTCGTGGTTAGCAAGGATTGCCTTTTATAAAATAATTATTTTACTGAAGTTACACTATTTTTTAGGACAATTCGTATCCTGATCCAAGATCTTTGGATTAAAAAGCTTCATAAGCAATTATCTAATTATATGACAAGCTAAATCAGCAAGAATTGCAAAAACACTATTATTTAAGTCCAAAGGGAAAAGAGGTATTGGGCTACCTAATATCCAAGCCTATAGTGATACCAACATGTTTTTACAAAGTAGAAATTGGTTTATAAAGGAAGGTAGGCCTTGTTGGGTATGTATAGAGAAATCATTTAACAAGAGTTCTCTTTTGTCATCTTTCATTTGCTAGATCATTATTTACCAATCCCAGATCACCCATTAATAGAATCTACTATACTTTTATGGAAAAAGTTGCAAAAACTTAATCTAAGCTTTTATCCTTTGCATAAACTTCTTTTAACTACCGTATTTTGCGGATTATAAGACACACTTTTTTCACCCCCAAAAAAGGAGGAAAAAGGGGGTGCGTCTTATAATGCGAGCTTATGGTTTTCCTTGGGGGGGGTGGCAGCATCGGATCGGGGTCCCAGATACAGGATGTTGGTGGCGGCTGCGGCGGTAGCAGGGCGATGCTGCGGGCCCCCGGTGGTGGCGGGGAGAAGCTGCGGCCCTGTCCTCAGAAGTCGGAGGTGAGCGAAGGCAAGGTTCCCTATCCCGTACATAGCACTGTGCTTCAGCAAAATGGCCGCCGAAGCATGCGCAGATTGAGATTTCGGGAGACGAGATCTCGATCTGCACATGCTCCGGTGGCCGTTTTACCAAAGCACAGCGCAAGGCTATGTATGGCATAGGGAACTTTGCCTCCTCTCAACGCCAACTTCTGAGGACGGGGCCGCAGCATCACCTCGCCACCACCGGGGCCACCCACTGTCTTGAATAAGCGACATTTCTTCTGAGGACGGGGCCTGTAGTATCACCAATCTCTGGTATGTGTGACACCCGCTCCACCACCGCTGCCCCCCAGGTAAAAAGAATTATAAGGCGCACAATTTTATTTAAAAAAAAACATTTTTCCTATTTTGCACCCCAAAATTTGGGGTGCATTTTATAATCCGGTGCGTCTTGTAATCCGCAAAATACGGTATACATCAATCTGCACTCCCTAATAAATAGGGAAAATTTGGGATATCAAAGTGCTCAGCAGTTATAAGAGGCCCCAATTCGGATGCAATTATAAATTTTAATTCTTTAAAATTGTCCTACAATCTTCTGGATGAGGAAATTTATAACTTTTTGGACTTGAGAAAATACATAAAAAATAAGCTCTATTCCCATTTCCCTTCCTCGAGCCATAATTACTCTATTATTTTTTGGAATACAAAACTTATAGTGCTAGGAAAATTGCTTAAATCACCGCAGACAAATCATTTTTTAACTTATTACTTCATCTATGATCAAAATAAATGTGCAAATGCAGTTGTGCTGAAAAGTTTACATACCCCGGCAGAATTTTTGCTTTCTTGGCCTTGTTTCAGAGAATATGAATGATAACATAAAAAGTTTTTCTCCACTCATGGTTATTGGTTGGGTGAAGCCATTTATTGTCAAATAACTGTGTTTTCTCTTTTTAAATCTTAATGACAACCAAAAACATCCAAATGACCCTGATCAAAAGTTTACATACCCCAGTTCTTAATACAGTGTATTGCCCCCTCTAACATCAATGACAGCTTGAAGTTTTTTGTGGTAGTTGTGGATGAGGTTCTTTATTTTCTCAGATGGTAAAGGTGCCCATTCTTCTTGGCAAAAAGTCTATAGTTCCTGTAAATTCCTGGGCTGTCTAGCATGAACTGCGCGCTTGAGATCTCCCCAGAGTGGCTCAATAATATTGAGGTCAGGAGACTGAGATGGCCACTCCAGAACCTTCACTTTGTTCTGCTGTAGTCAATGACAGGTCGATATGGCCTTATGTTTTGGATCGTTGTCATGTTGGAACGTCTAAGTACGTCCCATGCGCAGCTTCTGGGCTGATGAGTGCAAATTTGCCTCTAGTATTTGCTGATAACATGCTGCATTCATCTTTCCTTCAATTTTTACCAAGTTTCCTGTGCCTTTGTAGCTCACACATCCCCAAAACATCAGCAATCCACCTCCGTGCTTTACATTAGAAATGGTGTTCCTTTCAGCATAGGCCTTGTTGACCTCTCTCCAAATGTAACGTTTATGGTTGAGGCCAAAAAGTTCAATTTTGGTCTCATCACTCCAAATTACTTTGTTCCAGAAGTTTTAAGGCTTGTCTCTATGCTGTTTGGCGTATTTTAGACGAGATACTTTGTGGCATTTGCGCAGTAATGGCTTTCTTCTGGTGACTCCACCATGCAGCCCATTTTTCTTCAAGTGCCTCCTGCAATACACACTATTAAGAACTGGGGTATGTAAACTTTTGATCAGGGTCATTTGGATGTTTTTGGTTGTCATTAATATTTAAAAAGAGAAAACACAGTAGTTTGACAATAAATGGCTTCGCCCAACCAATAACCATGTGTGGAGAAAAAGTTTTTTTGTTATCATTCATATTGTCTGAAACAAGGCCAAGAAAGCAAAAATTCTGCCGGGTATGTAAACTTTTGAGCGCAACTGTACATGCAGTGGCGACCAAAAATTTAGCATTTTTCTTAAAAATGTGATTACTTCTGTCTGGTTGTTTTGATGTGATGCCATTTCCCTGGTGATGAATTGAAAGTGCATGAAGTTGTCACCATGGAAGACCTTAATTTTAACCAAAATGCATTTGAATATACTGTTAGGTCCATATATATTTGGACAGAGACAACATTTTTCTAATTTTGGTTCTAGACATTACCACAATGAATTTTAAACAAAACAATTCAGATGCAGTTGAAGTTCAGACTTTCAGCTTTCATTTGAGGGTATCCACATTAAAATTGGATGAAGGGTTTAGGAGTTTCCTTAACATGTGCCACCCTGTTTTTAAAGGGACCAAAAGTAATTGGACAGATTAAATAACTGTTAGGGTTGAGTGAGTATGCTCTGTCCGAGTATGCTCGGGCCGAGCTCAGAGTATTTACAGCTGCTCGGTGATATGGTTGAATCGCTCCCGTGTGCATGATTTGCAACTGTTTGACAGCTTTATTACATGTGAGGAATGTGTAAGAAATAGACATTCCTCACATGTCATAAAAATGTCAAACAGTCGCAAATCATGCACAAGGGAGCGATTCAAACATATCAATGAGCAGCTGTAAATACACGGAGCTCGGCCCGAGCATACTCGGCGAAAGGGTTAATAGAACATACTCGCTCAACACTAATAACTGTAAATAAAATGTTAATTTCTAGTACTTGGTTGAAAACCCTTTGTTGGCAATGACTGCCTGAAGTCTTGAACTCATGGACATCACCAGACGCTGTGTTTCCTCCTTTTTGATGCTCTGCCAGGCCTTCACTGCGGTGGTTTTCAGTTGCTGTTTGTTTGTGGGCCTTTCTGTCTGAAGTTTAGTCTTTAACAAGTGAAATGCATGCTCAATTGGGTTGAGATCAGGTGACTGATTTGGCCATTCAAGAATATTCCACTTCTTTGCTTTAATAAACTCCTGGGTTGCTTTGGCTTTATGTTTTGGGTCATTGTCCATCTGTAGTATGAAACGACGACCAATCAGTTTGGCTGCATTTGGCTGGATCAGAGCACACAGTATGGCTCTGAATACATCAGAATTCATTCGGCTGCTTCTGTCCTGTGTCACATCATCAATAAACACTAGTGACCCAGTGCCACTGGCAGTCATGCATGCCCAAGCCATCACACTGCCTCTGCCGTGTTTTATAGATGATGTGGTATGCTTTGGATCATGAGCTGTACCACGCCTTTGCCATACTTTTCTCTTTCCATCATTCTGGTTGAGGTTGATCTTGGTTTCATCTGTCCAAAGAATGTTCTTCCAGAACTGTGCTGGCTTTTTTAGATGTTTTTTAGCAAAGTCCAGTCTAGCCTTTTTATTCTTGATGCTTATGAGTGGCTTGCACCATGCAGTGAACCCTCTGTATTTACTTTCATGCAGACATCTCTTTATGGTAGATTTGGATATTGATATGCCTACTTCCTGGAGAGTGTTGTTCACTTGGTTGGCTGTTCTGAAGGGGTTTCTCTTCACCATGGAGATTATTCTGCGATCATCCACCACTGTTGTCTTCTGTGGGCGCCCAGGTCTTTTGCATTGATGAGTTCACCAGTGCTTTCTTTCTATCTCAGGATGTACCAAACTGTAGATTTTGCCACTCCTAATATTGTAGCAATTTCTCAGATGAGTTTTTTCTGTTTTTGCAGCTAAGGATGGCTTGTTTCACCTGCATGGAGAGCTCCTTTGAGGGCATGTTTACTTCACAGCAAAACCTTCCAAATGCAAGCACCACACCTCAAATCAACTCCAGGCCTTTTATTTGCTTAATTGAGAATGACATAGCGAAGGGATTGCCCACACCTGTCCATGAAATAGCCTTGGAGTCAATTGTCCAATTACTTTTGGTCCCTTTTAAAAACAGGGTGGCACTTGTTAACGAGCTGAAACTCCTAAACCCTTCATCCAATTTTAATGGGGATACCCTCAAATGAAAGCTGAAAGTCTGAACTTCAACTGCATCTGAATTGTTTTGTTTAAAATTCATTGTGGTAATGTCTAGAACCAAAATTAGAAAAATGTTGTCTCTGTCCAAATATATATGGACCTAACTGTAGGTATGGTCATTTAATTAAAGAAAAGTGACTGCCAAAAGTTTTGCATATACTATTTACTGATCACAAAAAACATAGGGAGCAATTCATTGTTTACAATGTGTTACGGATCCGGATGGTGGAACCTCTGTGCTGCGGTGCAAGGAGGGACCCAGAGGGGCGCAACTAGGTATCAACTCGCAGCGACCTAGGTCGTACGGCGGCTCAATCGACTCCATGACCAGGGAGGGTCCGAGCAGAGGGACCAGGTGCTACTCTGAGGACGACCTTGTAAGGGAGCAGGTGACTCCCAAGGTACAGATGGCAGGGACTGACCGGTATTGCAGATGGGCACAGCAGGCAGGCTGACGAGTGATCGGGGTGGATGGACTGGCAGACACGGCAGGCGAAAGGCGGGAGCTTCTAGGTAGGCTGTCAGGTGGTCACGGCAGGTGACAGGCAGGAGCCTCTAGGTAGGCTGTCAGGTGGTCACGGCAAGTGACGGGCAGGAGCCTCCAGGTAGGCTGACAGGTGGTCACGGCAAGTGACAGGCAGGAGCCTCTAGGTAGGCTGTCAGGTGGTCACGGCAAGTGACAGGCAGGAGCCTCCAGGTAGGCTGACAGGTGGTCACGGCAAGTGACAGGCAGGAGCCTCTAGGTAGGCTATCAGTTGGTCACGGCAAGTGATGGGCAGGAGCCTCCAGGTAGGCTGACAGGTGGTCACGGCAAGTATCAAGCAGGTGCTTCCAGGTGAGCAGGCGGGCAAAGCCCATAGACAAACTGGCGGACTGAACGGAAGACAGACTGTCGGGCTGGAGAGGAGTCAGGCTGGTGGACTGGATTGGTAGTCAGGCTGGCGGGCAGGACTAGTAGTCAGGCTAGCAGCAGGACCTGAGGACTGAAGCAGAGGTAAGTATACTGTGCAACAACTGTTGCTCGGGCACCTCCATTTTGGAGGAGGTGCCTCATATATGGGAGGACCTCCGGCAATTGGCCGGGGAATCCTTAGGGTGGCGCACGCAGCCCCTTTAAGAGGGAGGGAGCGCGGGCACGCCCTAACCACCGTGCCCGGGAAGCTGCGCGCGCCGGCAGAAGCAGGAAGAGGAGCGCTGGAGAACGCCAGGCGGGGAGCGTGGCGGTGAGAGGGACAGCGTCTCTGCCTGGCAGGGGGCAGAGACGCCAATGCTACAGTATCCCCCCCTTTACGCCCCCTCTTTTTTAGGCCAGAAAGAATTTTTTTAAGGAGAAGCTGGGCATGAATGTTCTCCCTGGGTTCCCAAGTTCTCTTCTCTGGGCCAAACCCCTTCCAATCCACCAGAAAAAAGGTTTTTCCTCTTACCTTCTTGGAGGCCAGAATGTTCTCTACCTCAAAAACGTCCTCAGCGGAAACCGGAACAGGGGGAGTACCTGGATTGTTGGAAAAAGAATTAAACACAACAGGTTTGAGGAGAGATACGTGGAAGGAATTGGGAATCTGCAAGGTGGCCAGGAGTTTTAACTTGTAGGCCACTGAGTTGATTTGTTTGAGGACTTCAAATGGACCGATGAACCAAGGACCCAACTTATAGGAGGGTATTTTGAGCCGAACATGTTTGGAGGAGAGCCAAACCTTGTCTCCCGGATGGAATTGAGGCGGATCCAAACGTCTCTTGTCAGCATGTCTCTTCATCTACTCTTAGAGCAATGAAGGATGAATTGTTTGCAGATTTGCAAATGGAATGGAGCAAGATGTCTTGAATACCCTAGTGGCTTGATTGCGCCTTCGGTGTGGTGCAGTAATTAAAGCAAGAGGTTATGATACAAAATACTAAGTTATGGCATTGTGTAGCATCGGCATCTCTGCCCCCGGCCAGGCAGAGACGCCGCCCCCCTCACCGCCGCACTCCCCGCCCGGCGTTCTCCAGCGCTCCTCTTCCTGCTGCTGCCGGTGCGCGCAGCTTCCCGGGCACGGTGCTTAGTGAGCGCGCACACTCCCTCCCTCTTAAAGGGGCCGCGCGCGCCGCCCTAAGGATTCCCCGGCCAATTGCCGGAGGTCCTCCCATATATGAGGCACCTCCTCCAAAATGGAGGTGCCCGAGCAATAGTTGTTGCACAGTGTACTTACCTCTGCTTCAGCCCTCAGGTCCCGCTGCTAGCCTGACTACTAGTCCTGCCCGCCAGCCTGACTACCAGTCCAGTCCGCCAGCCTGACTCCTCTCCAGCCCGACAGTCTGTCTTCCGTTCAGTCCGCCAGTCTGTCTATGGGCTTTGCCCACCTGCTTATCTGGAAGCACCTCCTTACTACTTGCCGTAACCACCTGTCAGCCTACCTGGAGGCTCCTGCCCGTCACTTGCCGTGACCACCTGACTGCCTACCTAGAGGCTCCTGCCTGTCACTTGCCATGACCACCTGTCAGCCTACCTGGAGGCTCCTGCCTGTCACTTGCCATGACCACCTGTCAGCCTACCTGGAGGCTCCTGCCTGTCACTTGCCATGACCACCTGACAGCCTACCTAGAGGCTCCTGCCTGTCACTTGCCGTGACCACCTGTCAGCCTACCTGGAGGCTCCTGCCCGTCACTTGCCATGACCAACTGACAGCCTACCTAGAGGCTCCTGCCTGTCACCTGCCGTGACCACCTGACAGCCTACCTAGAGGCTCCCGTCTTTCGCCTGCCGTGTCTGCCAGTCCATCCACCCGGATCACTCGTCAGCCTGCCTGCTGTGCCCATCTGCAATACCGGTCAGTCCCTGCCATCTGTACCATGGGAGTCACCTGCTCCCTTACAAGGTCGTCCCCAGAGTAGCACCTGGTCCCTCTGCTCGGACCCTCCCTGGTCATGGAGTCGATTGAGTTGATACCTAGTTACGCCCCTCTGGGTCCCTCCTTGCACCGCAGCACAGAAGTTCCACCATCCGGATCCGTAACAGTATGCTCGGGCCATGGAACTCGGTGGCCCCCAGACCCCCGCAATCTCCGACCTGCAGCAGGAGGTCTTACGTCAGAGAGTTCAATAGGAGTCGGTCCTGTCCTTACTGCGGTCTGTTAACTCTCGCCTAGGCGCATTGTCCGACCCGTCTGTGTCTGTCTCTGGTCAAGCAGCGCCTGCTTCCGCGGCACCGCAACCCAGTCCTATTATGGCGTCCGGCTATGGACCCCGGCTCTCGGCACCTCCTCGTTTTGCTGGCAACCCCGCTTTAGCTCGAGGTTTCATAAACCAGTGCACCCTGCACTTTGAACTCTTGGCACACCAGTTCATCTCCGACCGGGCCAAGGTGTCATTCATCTTGTCCCATCTCACTGGAGAAGCACTGGCATGGCTAAATCCCCTGTGGGAGAGAGGGGATCCCCTGGTGTCCGATTTATCATCTTTCCTCGCTGCTTTCCGGAAAGTCTTCGATGAACCAGGAAGAAAATCCTCTTCTGCCTCCTCTCTGCTACGTCTCCGCCAAGGGAGTCTCACCGTGGGCCAATATGCCATACGGTTCCATACCCTCGCTTCTGAGCTTGCCTGGGACAATGAGGCCCTGGTGGCCATTTTCTGGAAGGGTCTTTCTGGTCGGATTAAGGACGAGTTAGCCGGCTGGGACATTCCTACCACCCTGAATGACCTGGTGTCACTAGCAACCCAGAGTGACATTCGTTTCCTAGAACGTGCTAAGGAGTCTACCCGGGAAAGAGGATTTCCTCGTCTTGCTCCTGTTTTCCAGAGACCGGCTTCCCAATCAGAAATTTCCCGGGCACGCTCGCCCGAACCTATGCAGATCGACCAGACCAAGATGGTCAAATCTCGCCAAGAGACACGCCGAGCCGAGGGGATCTGTTTCTACTGTGGTAGTAAGGAGCACCGGATCCGTTCCTGCCCGGTGAAGCCGGGAAACTCCAGAATCTAGGACCGTTCGGAGAGGTCGTCTTAGGCAAAAGTAAATCCTCTCCATCCTTGACTTTATCCATCTCTATCTCCTGGGGAGAGAACCGCTACTTTGAAATTGCACACCTGGATTCCGGAGCTGCTGGAAACCTCATTTCCCAGTCCCTGGTAGAAAAATATCACATTCCCACCAAACCTCTGGCTGAACCATTGGCAGTCGCCTCCGTGGATGGAAGACTCCTTCCGGTGACCATCCTGCTCGTCCTATAACCCTGCAGGTGGGAATGCTGCACTCTGAGACGATCTCCTTCCATGTGCTTTCCGGTCTCTCTCACTCCCTATTGCTAGGTCTACCCTGGCTTCAGAGACATGAACCCTTGCTGAATTGGCAATCCAGTGAAGTTCTCCGTTGGGGGCAGGATTGCCATAAGACCTGCCTGGTCCCGGTCCGCCCGGTTCGTCCGCCACCCACCCTGGCTAATCTACCCGGTTTACCGGCACCTTACTGGTCCTATGCAGATGTCTTCGACAAAAAGGAAGCAGAGACACTGCCACCTCATAGGCCATATGATTGCCCGATCAACCTGGTACCCGGTGCCACTCCACCCCGTGGGCGTATTTACCAGTTGTCGTCGGCCGAAACCCGGGCCATGTCGGAATACATTAAGGAGAATCTGGCTAGGGGATTCATCTGGAAATCTACCTCCCCGGCTGGAGCCGAATTCTTCTTCGTAAAGAAGAAGGATGGTTCACTACGCCCCTGTATAGACTATAGAGGACTCTACCAAATCACGGTCAAAAACAAATACCCCCTGCCGCTCATCTCCAAATTGTTTGACCGCCTTAAGGGTGCTAGGATCTTTTCCAAGCTGGATCTACGTGGGGCGTATAACCTGGTCCGGATCCTTCAAGAAGACGAGTGGAAGACGGCATTCAATACCAGGGACGGTCACTATGAATACCGTGTGATGCCCTTCGGTCTCTGCAATGCTCCCGCCATCTTCCAAGAATTAGTCAATGACATCTTCCGTGACCTTCTATATTCCTGCGTGATGGTGTATCTGGACGACATCTTGGTCTTCTCTCCGGACCTTCCCACACACCGGAGGGATGTTCGTCAGGTCCTGCTTAGGCTCAGGCAGAATCATCTCTATGCCAAATTTGAGAAGTGCCTCTTCGAGCAGACCTCCCTTCCGTTCCTGGGATATATATTATCTCCCAGACAGGTCTTAGAATGGACCCCAAGAAGCTCTCTGCTGTCTTAAAGTGGCCCCGTCCGGACGGGTTGAAGGCGATTCAACGATTCCTGGGCTTCGCCAACTACTACCGTCTCTTCATCCCGCACATCTCTTCCCGGACTGCTCCCATCTCTGCGCTCACCCGTAAGGGAGCAAATCCCAAGGAATGGCCGCCCGAAGCTGAAGAGGCCTTCCTTTCCTTAAAGCAAGCCTTCTCCTCTGCCCCAGTGCTGCACCGTCTGGACTGCAACAAACAGTTTTTCCTGGAGGTTGATGCTTCCTCCTCCGGGGCCGGAGCAGTGTTCACCCAAAAATCTTCATCCGGGAGAATGGTAACCTGCGGCTTCTTCTCCAAACTCTTCTCCTCGTCTGAGCGCAACTACTCCATAGGAGACCGAGAACTGCTAGCCATTAAATTGGCGCTGGAGGAGTGGCGTTACCTGCTTGAAGGGGCTCTATACCCGGTGATCATCTATACTGATCACAAAAACCTAGCATATCTCCAGAATGCCCAAAGACTCAATCCGCGTCAGGCCCGGTGGTCTCTGTTCTTCGCTCGCTTCGACTTTATCCTACATTTCCGCCCGGCGGACAAGAATGTTAAAGCTGACGCCTTGTCCCGATCCTTCCTGTCCGCCGATCTAGAGGAGGAGCCTATGCATATCATCGATCCCTCCAAAGTGATGTGTATGGCCCCCTTGGATCTCACTCGTCTCCCACCCGGTAAGACGTTTGTAGCGGTTCCAGATCGGGAGAAGATTCTTCACTGGGGTCATTCATCTAAACTAGCTAGCCATGCCGGTCAGAAGAACACCTTCCTGCTCATTACCCGGCACTACTGGTGGCCTACCCTGCGCAAGGATGTGGTAGACTTCGTCTCAGCCTGTTCGTCCTTTGCCCGCCACAAAGTTCCCAGACATCTTCCAGACGGTCACCTCCTGCCCCTTCCCGTACCTGCTGCCCCATGGCAGCACATTGCTATGGACTTTATTACAGATCTCCCTGTTTCTTCCGGTTGTACAGTCATTTGAGTGGTCGCCAACCGCTTTTCTAAAATGGCCCACTTCATCCCTCCGCCTGGTCTCCCGTCTGCATCGGAGCTGGCTAAGGACTTCATCCTTCACATCTTCCGTCTCCATTGCCTACCCCTACACACTGTGTCGGATCAAGGGGTTCAGTTCACCTCACGCTTCTGGAGAGCTACGTGTAAGCTGCTGGATGTCACCCTGGATTTCTCCTCCACTTACCATCCACAGTCCAATGGCCAAGTGGAGCGTATCAACCAGATCCTTACCAGCTACCTCCGGCACTTTGTTAACGCTCACCATACCGATAGGGTGGAGCTCCTACCATGGGCCGAGTTCTCCTACAACAACCATGAGAGCGAATCGACTTCCAAGTCCCCGTTCTTTGTAGTCTACGGTCAACATCCCCGGATTCCATTTCCCGTTTCCGCTTCTGTGGACAACCCTGCCGCGGAGTCTCTGGTCAGCGAATTTTCCACCATTTGGGAAAATACTAGGTCCGCACTTCTTCAGTCCTCCGAGTAGATGAAGAGACATGCTGACAAGAGACGTTTGGATCCGCCTCAATTCCATCCGGGAGACAAGGTTTGGCTCTCCTCCAAACATGTTCGGCTCAAAATACCCTCCTATAAGTTGGGTCCTTGGTTCATCGGTCCATTTGAAGTCCTCAAACAAATCAACTCAGTGGCCTACAAGTTAAAACTCCTGGCCACCTTGCAGATTCCCAATTCCTTCCACGTATCTCTCCTCAAACCTGTTGTGTTTAATTCTTTTTCCAACAATCCAGGTACTCCCCCTGTTCCGGTTTCCGCTGAGGACGTTTTTGAGGTAGAGAACATTCTGGCCTCCAAGAAGGTAAGAGGAAAAACCTTTTTTCTGGTGGATTGGAAGGGGTTTGGCCCAGAGAAGAGAACTTGGGAACCCAGGGAGAACATTCATGCCCAGCTTCTCCTTAAAAAAATTCTTTCTGGCCTAAAAAAGAGGGGGCGTAAATGGGGGGGTACTGTAGCATTGGCGTCTCTGCCCCCTGCCAGGCAGAGACGCTGTCCCCCTCACCGCCGCGCTCCCCGCCTGGCGTTCTCCAGCGCTCCTCTTCCTGCTTCTGCCGGCGCGCGCAGCTTCCCGGGCACGGTGGTTAGGGCGTGCCCGCGCTCCCTCCCTCTTAAAGGGGCTGCGTGCGCCACCCTAAGGATTCCCCGGCCAATTGCCGGAGGTCCTCCCATATATGAGGCACCTCCTCCAAAATGGAGGTGCCCGAGCAACAGTTGTTGCACAGTATACTTACCTCTGCTTCAGTCTTCAGGTCCTGCTGCTAGCCTGACTACTAGTCCTGCCCGCCAGCCTGACTACCAATCCAGTCCGCCAGCCTGACTCCTCTCCAGCCCGACAGTCTGTCTTCCGTTCAGTCCGCCAGTCTGTCTATGGGCTTTGCCCGCCTGCTCACCTGGAAGCACCTGCTTGATACTTGCCGTGACCACCTGTCAGCCTACCTGGAGGCTCCTGCCCATCACTTGCCGTGACCAACTGATAGCCTACCTAGAGGCTCCTGCCTGTCACTTGCCGTGACCACCTGTCAGCCTACCTGGAGGCTCCTGCCTGTCACTTGCCGTGACCACCTGACAGCCTACCTAGAGGCTCCTGCCTGTCACTTGCCGTGACCACCTGTTAGCCTACCTGGAGGCTCCTGCCCGTCACTTGCCGTGACCACCTGACAGCCTACCTAGAGGCTCCTGCCTGTCACCTGCCGTGACCACCTGACAGCCTACCTAGAAGCTCCCGCCTTTCGCCTGCCGTGTCTGCCAGTCCATCCACCCGGATCACTCGTCAGCCTGCCTGCTGTGCCCATCTGCAATACCGGTCAGTCCCTGCCATCTGTACCTTGGGAGTCACCTGCTCCCTTACAAGGTCGTCCTCAGAGTAGCACCTGGTCCCTCTGCTCGGACCCTCCCTGGTCATGGAGTCGATTGAGCCGCCGTACGACCTAGGTCGCTCCGAGTTGATACCTAGTTGCGCCCCTCTGGGTCCCTCCTTGCACCGCAGCACAGAGGTTCCACCATCCGGATCCGTAACACATTGTAAACAATGAATTGCTCCCTATGTTTTTTGTGATCAATAAATAGTATATGCAAAACTTTTGGCAGTCACTTTTCTTTAATTAAATGACCATACCTACAGTTAGGTCCATATATATTTGGACAGAGACAACATTTTTCTAATTTTGGTTCTAGACATTACCACAAGTGACACCATTTTGGAAACTAGACCCCTTAGGGAACTTATCTAGATGTGTGGTGAGCACCTTGCACCCCCAGGTGCTTCACAGAAGTTTATAATATTGAGCCGTAAAAATAACATTTTCACATTTTTCCCACAAAAAATGTTTTTCATCCCCTAATTATGCATTATCATAAGGATAACAGGAGAAATTGCACCATGAAATTTGTTTTGCAATTTCTCCTGAGTACGCTGATACCCCATATGTGGGGGAAAACCACTGCTTTGGTGTACGGCAGGGTTCGGAAAAGAAAGGAGCGCTATGTTGGCTGGGATAGGTTGCAGACACCTTGTCACATTTGAAGAGTCGCTGACATGCCAAAACAGCAGAAACCCCCACAAGTGACCCCATTTTGTAAACTACACCTCTCAAGGAATTCATCTAGGGAAGTAGTGAGTATTTTTTAATTTTTTAATTTATACCATTGGGCAGTGAAGAAAACATAATTGTATTTTTACCACAAAAACGCTCCACTTGGCCATTGGACTGTGGATGGTAAGTGGAGGAGAAATCCAGGGTGACATCCAGCAGCTTACACGTAGCTCTCCAGAAGCGTGAGGTGAACTGAACCCCTTGATCCGACACAGTGTGGAGGGGTAGGCAATGGAGACGGAAGATGTGAAGGATGAAGTCCTTAGCCAGCTCCGATGCAGACGGGAGACCAGGCGGAGGGATGAAGTGGGCCATTTTAGAAAAGCGGTTGGCGACCACTCAAATGACTGTACAACCGGAAGAAACAGGGAGATCTGTAATAAAGTCCATAGCAATGTGCTGCCATGGGGCAGCAGGTACGGGAAGGGGCAGGAGGTGACCGTCTGGAAGATGTCTGGGAACTTTGTGGCGGGCAAAGGACGAACAGGCTGAGACAAAGTCTACCACATCCTTGCGCAGGGTAGGCCACCAGTAGTGCCGGGTAATGAGCAGGAAGGTGTTCTTCTGACCGGCATGGCTAGCTAGTTTAGATGAATGACCCCAGTGAAGAATCTTCTCCCGATCTGGAACCGCTACAAACGTCTTACCGGGTGGGAGACGAGTGAGATCCAAGGGGGCCATACACATCACTTTGGAGGGATCGATGATATGCATAGGCTCCTCCTCTAGATCGGCGGACAGGAAGGATCGGGACAAGGCGTCAGCTTTAACATTCTTGTCCGCCGGGCGGAAATGTAGGATAAAGTCGAAGCGAGCGAAGAACAGAGACCACCGGGCCTGACGCGGATTGAGTCTTTGGGCATTCTGGAGATATGCTAGGTTTTTGTGATCAGTATAGATGATCACCGGGTATAGAGCCCCTTCAAGCAGGTAACGCCACTCCTCCAGCGCCAATTTAATGGCTAGCAGTTCTCGGTCTCCTATGGAGTAGTTGCGCTCAGACGAGGAGAAGAGTTTGGAGAAGAAGCCGCAGGTTACCATTCTCCCGGATGAAGATTTTTGGGTGAACACTGCTCCGGCCCCGGAGGAGGAAGCATCAACCTCCAGGAAAAACTGTTTGTTGCAGTCCAGACGGTGCAGCACTGGGGCAGAGGAGAAGGCTTGCTTTAAGGAAAGGAAGGCCTCTTCAGCTTCGGGCGGCCATTCCTTGGGATTTGCTCCCTTACGGGTGAGCGCAGAGATGGGAGCAGTCCGGGAAGAGATGTGCGGGATGAAGAGACGGTAGTAGTTGGCGAAGCCCAGGAATCGTTGAATCGCCTTCAACCCGTCCGGACGGGGCCACTTTAAGACAGCAGAGAGCTTCTTGGGGTCCATTCTAAGACCTGTCTGGGAGATAATATAGCCGAGGAACGGAAGGGAGGTCTGCTCGAAGAGGCACTTCTCAAATTTGGCATAGAGGTGATTCTGCCTGAGCCTAAGCAGGACCTGACGAACATCCCTCCGGTGTGTGGGAAGGTCCGGAGAGAAGACCAAGATGTCGTCCAGATACACCATCACGCAGGAATATAGAAGGTCACGGAAGATGTCATTGACTAATTCTTGGAAGATGGCGGGAGCATTGCAGAGACCGAAGGGCATCACACGGTATTCATAGTGACCGTCCCTGGTATTGAATGCCGTCTTCCACTCGTCTTCTTGAAGGATCCGGACCAGGTTATACGCCCCACGTAGATCCAGCTTGGAAAAGATCCTAGCACCCTTAAGGCGGTCAAACAATTTGGAGATGAGCGGCAGGGGGTATTTGTTTTTGACCGTGATTTGGTAGAGTCCTCTATAGTCTATACAGGGGCGTAGTGAACCATCCTTCTTCTTTACGAAGAAGAATTCGGCTCCAGCCGGGGAGGTAGATTTCCAGATGAATCCCCTAGCCAGATTCTCCTTAATGTATTCCGACATGGCCCGGGTTTCGGCCGACGACAACTGGTAAATACGCCCACGGGGTGGAGTGGAACCGGGTACCAGGTTGATCGGGCAATCATATGGCCTATGAGGTGGCAGTGTCTCTGCTTCCTTTTTGTCGAAGACATCTGCATAGGACCAGTAAGGTGCCGGTAAACCGGGTAGATTAGCCGGGGTGGGTGGCGGACGAACCGGGCGGACCGGGACCAGGCAGGTCTTATGGCAATCCTGCCCCCAACGGAGAACTTCACTGGATTGCCAATTCAGCAAGGGTTCATGTCTCTGAAGCCAGGGTAGACCTAGCAATAGGGAGTGAGACAGACCGGAAAGCACATGGAAGGAGATCGTCTCAGAGTGCAGCATTCCCACCTGCAGGGTTATAGGACGAGCAGGATGGTCACCGGAAGGAGTCTTCCATCCACGGAGGCGACTGCCAATGGTTCAGCCAGAGGTTTGGTGGGAATGTGATATTTTTCTACCAGGGACTGGGAAATGAGGTTTCCAGCAGCTCCGGAATCCAGGTGTGCAATTTCAAAGTAGCGGTTCTCTCCCCAGGAGATAGAGATGGATAAAGTCAAGGATGGAGAGGATTTACTTTTGCCTAAGACGACCTCTCCGAACGGTCCTAGATTCTGGAGTTTCCCGGCTTCACCGGGCAGGAACGGATCCGGTGCTCCTTACTACCACAGTAGAAACAGATCCCCTCGGCTCGGCGTGTCTCTTGGCGAGATTTGACCATCTTGGTCTGGTCGATCTGCATAGGTTCGGGCGAGCGTGCCCGGGAAATTTCTGATTGGGAAGCCGGTCTCTGGAAAACAGGAGCAAGACGAGGAAATCCTCTTTCCCGGGTAGACTCCTTAGCACGTTCTAGGAAACGAATGTCACTCTGGGTTGCTAGTGACACCAGGTCATTCAGGGTGGTAGGAATGTCCCAGCCGGCTAACTCGTCCTTAATCCGACCAGAAAGACCCTTCCAGAAAATGGCCACCAGGGCCTCATTGTCCCAGGCAAGCTCAGAAGCGAGGGTATGGAACCGTATGGCATATTGGCCCACGGTGAGACTCCCTTGGCGGAGACGTAGCAGAGAGGAGGCAGAAGAGGATTTTCTTCCTGGTTCATCGAAGACTTTCCGGAAAGCAGCGAGGAAAGATGATAAATCGGACACCAGGGGATCCCCTCTCTCCCACAGGGGATTTAGCCATGCCAGTGCTTCTCCAGTGAGATGGGACAAGATGAATGACACCTTGGCCCGGTCGGAGATGAACTGGTGTGCCAAGAGTTCAAAGTGCAGGGTGCACTGGTTTATGAAACCTCGAGCTAAAGCGGGGTTGCCAGCAAAACGAGGAGGTGCCGAGAGCCGGGGTCCATAGCCGGACGCCATAATAGGACTGGGTTGCGGTGCCGCGGAAGCAGGCGCTGCTTGACCAGAGACAGACACAGACGGGTCGGACAATGCGCCTAGGCGAGAGTTAACAGACCGCAGTAAGGACAGGACCGACTCCTGTTGAACTCTCTGACGTAAGACCTCCTGCTGCAGGTCGGAGATTGCGGGGGTCTGGGGGCCACCGAGTTCCATGGCCCGAGCATACTGTTACGGATCCGGATGGTGGAACTTCTGTGCTGCGGTGCAAGGAGGGACCCAGAGGGGCGTAACTAGGTATCAACTCAATCGACTCCATGACCAGGGAGGGTCCGAGCAGAGGGACCAGGTGCTACTCTGGGGACGACCTTGTAAGGGAGCAGGTGACTCCCATGGTACAGATGGCAGGGACTGACCGGTATTGCAGATGGGCACAGCAGGCAGGCTGACGAGTGATCCGGGTGGATGGACTGGCAGACACGGCAGGCGAAAGACGGGAGCCTCTAGGTAGGCTGTCAGGTGGTCACGGCAGGTGACAGGCAGGAGCCTCTAGGTAGGCTGTCAGTTGGTCACGGCAAGTGACGGGCAGGAGCCTCCAGGTAGGCTGACAGGTGGTCACGGCAAGTGACAGGCAGGAGCCTCTAGGTAGGCTGTCAGGTGGTCATGGCAAGTGACAGGCAGGAGCCTCCAGGTAGGCTGACAGGTGGTCATGGCAAGTGACAGGCAGGAGCCTCCAGGTAGGCTGACAGGTGGTCATGGCAAGTGACAGGCAGGAGCCTCTAGGTAGGCAGTCAGGTGGTCACGGCAAGTGACGGGCAGGAGCCTCCAGGTAGGCTGACAGGTGGTTACGGCAAGTAGTAAGGAGGTGCTTCCAGATAAGCAGGTGGGCAAAGCCCATAGACAGACTGGCGGACTGAACGGAAGACAGACTGTCGGGCTGGAGAGGAGTCAGGCTGGCGGACTGGACTGGTAGTCAGGCTGGCGGGCAGGACTAGTAGTCAGGCTAGCAGCGGGACCTGAGGGCTGAAGCAGAGGTAAGTACACTGTGCAACAACTATTGCTCGGGCACCTCCATTTTGGAGGAGGTGCCTCATATATGGGAGGACCTCCGGCAATTGGCCGGGGAATCCTTAGGGCGGTGCGCGCGGCCCCTTTAAGAGGGAGGGAGTGTGCGCGCTCACTAAGCACCGTGCCCGGGAAGCTGCGCGCGCCGGCAGCAGCAGGAAGAGGAGCGCTGGAGAACGCCGGGCGGGGAGTGCGGCGGTGAGGGGGGCGGCGTCTCTGCCTGGCCGGGGGCAGAGATGCCGATGCTACACAATGCCATAACTTAGTATTTTGTATCATAACCTCTTGCTTTAATTACTGCACCACACCGAAGGCGCAATCAAGCCACTAGGGTATTCAAGACATCTTGCTCCATTCCATTTGCAAATCTGCAAACAATTCATCCTTCATTGCTCTAATTCATCCCAAAGGTGCTCTGTAGGGTTGAAATCAGGTGATTGGCATGGCCATTGCAACCGGTGAACATTTTTCTTTGCCAACCAATTTTTGACTAAATTCAAGTTGGACCTTCTAGTCCTTTGCAGAGATGAAAGGGTTTTTGACTGGAACTCGTGCATTCAACCCTACTGCTCGTAGCTGTCACACCACAGTTAGGCGACTCACTTTGACCCCATATTCTTCTTTCATTTCATGGAAAATCTATACAGCACTTTTATGGACATCAGATACTGACTTTTTCTTAATAATCTGATCAACTCTGGAGGAAGTTTTCCGTGGTCGTCCATTACTAGATTTGTCAGCTGTTCCATAACCTTCCTTTTCTTTCTTTAATATACGTGACATTTGACTCTGAGAACAGTTAAATTCCATAGTTGAATTATTTTTAGCTTTTGCCTGACTTCACTCTCAGAATAATAAGCTTCCTGACATCTGGTAATAAATTTGGCTTTGTCTTTACAATGTTTTAACCTAAAAACACAAACATAAAAAAAAAAAAATTAGGCAAAATTCGACTACTCATGACAAAATATGCAAAACATTTGGCCCAGCAAATGTTGAAAACTAACACATAAAGAGTCAAACACAATTTTCGTCCTTATAGCTGACAACCATTTGCTTTCAATCTACTAAAATCACCAGGAAAATGGCATCACAACAACCAGACAGAGGTAATAACACTTAAAAAAAAAATGCTAAACTTTTGGTCGCCACTGTATATACATCTTTATAATCTGTCTACATATTTTACCTGCTTAAGTTTACCGCTGGTGAATGTTGGTGACAACACTGTCCGTATCCTTTTCCATTGATCATCAACAGCATTTGATACTGCAGATTCTAAAGGGCCATTAAGGCCAAAATTCTAAAAGGAAGCAATTTTTTTTAATTAATATAGATAACAAGAATCACTAGAAATATACAATATCATACCAGGATTTGGTTGAAGGACTTACCCTTCTGTTGGTAAATATAGTATAGCATTCCTTAACTAGGATGAACTTAATTATTGCGGGGTCCATTACTCCCAGCACCGGCTGTCTCCCATCATAGAACCTAGTTCAGAAAACAGATGTGTTCAAATAAATTGTGAGACCAGCACTATAGGCACAAGATGATTGCTTACATTTATCAATTAAAAGTTGAACAGTCTCAGCCGTGTACGTCAGTGATGAGATTACAGTACATGATCCTTTGTAATGTGTAATAAGCTCAGACTTACCTTACCGTTATTTCTATAGACAAAGGGATTTTACCAGGGTTTTAAGCTATTGACTATTCATAAAATGGGATAACGTATGAGAGCTGGAGTCCAAAGACTGGACCCCACTGATTCAGAAAATGGGGCCCTGTATAATGTTAAATGCAAAAGAGGTCAAGTGTGTGCACTTCCACTCATTCATAGTGTAAGGCAGAAATAGCCGAGCGCTGTACTCAGCTTTCTCCAGTAGTCCCATAATAGACAATGTATG
Source organism: Phyllobates terribilis (assembly GCF_046119375.1). NCBI lineage: Eukaryota > Metazoa > Chordata > Amphibia > Anura > Dendrobatidae > Phyllobates > Phyllobates terribilis. The sequence continues at coordinate 976,113,860 of NW_027362761.1, read as the reverse complement.
GAGTGCCAATGTGTATGCTCGATCATGACTCCATTTAGACAGGCCTCTGCTGAGCTCCATTGTCTGAATAAATGGGGTTCCCAGTGATTAGTAAGCTATACTCTAGCTTTTGGATGAGGCATAACTTTCAATCTTGGTAAAAAAAAAACCTTTATCTAAAGAAATTGTGGTCACACATGTTTGAGCTAAGTAGACATTCTAAAGACTAATATATTTTATCTTTTAAAAGGAACCTGACTGCGGAGTCCAGCTTTGTCAATTCAGCCAGGTACGTTTTTCTTTGAAATGCAGCTTTTCAGAGAAAACACATTTAACCGCTTCCCGACCGCCCACTGTACATAAACGTCGGCGCTGCCTGGGCTCTGTGCAGCGCCGACGTTTATGAACGGTCGGTGGTCCCGCAGCCCTCAGGACCCCCAGGGTCCTGCAAGTGATGCGGTTGTGGTTCAGAGTGACAGCTCTGACAGGGGACATCATCGGGACCTGATTGGATCAGGTCCCAATGATGTTAACCCTTTTCTAGCTTCTATATGCCACGATCTATAGTGATCGCGGCATATAGAAGATAGTGAGAGGAGAGGGGGTCGTCCACTTACCTCTCCGACGGGCCCCTGATGTCTTCCAGGACCTGCCGTTGTTATGGCAGCTGGAGGTCACATGACCGCCTCCAGATCTGCCATATATGGTGTCCTGTTGAGCTCAGGCTGCAGCTGAGTCCAGCAGGAGACAGACAGTGTGAAACTGTCAGCAAACTTCTCATGCAATGCAATACATGTCTATTGCATTGCATGAGAACAGTGATTAGAAAAATAAAAATTAATGTCCCATACAGGGACTAAGTAAAAATGTAAAAAAAAGTCAAAAAAATGTTTTCAAACTGTTAAAAAAAAATCACAAAATAAATAAAAATAAATAAATAAAATATTAAACCAATAAATCCGTATATTTATGCAAAAACAAAGAGTACACATATTTGGTATAGCTGCATCCGAAACAACCCGATCTATAAAACTGTCACACTAATTAACTCCTTCTGTGCACACCGTAATAAAAATAAATAAAAAACGGAGCAAAAAACTATGCTTTTTCCTCATATCGCCAAACAAAAAGTGGAAAAAAATGCGATCAGAAAGCAAAATGGAAATAAAAATGGTACCGCTGAAAACGTCATCTTGTTCCGCAAAAAAAAGCCGCCATACAGCTCCATCAGCCGAAAAATAAAAAAGTTATAGCTCTCAGAAAAAAGCGATGCAAAAAAATATTTTTTCTATAAAATTGTTTTATTGTGTAAAAGCGCCAAAACATAAAAAAATATACAGTAAATGTAGTATCGCTGTAAATGTACTGACCCGAAGAATAACGCTGCCTTATCACTTTTACCACACGCAGAACGGCATAAAAAAAACCTCAAAAAACAATTCCTGAATTGTTGGTTTTTGTTAATTTTACCTCCCAAAAAACGGAATAGAAAGCGATCAAAAAATGTCACGTACTCAAAAATGGTACCAATAAAAATGTCAACTCGTCCCGCAAAAAACAAGCCATAATATGACTCAGTCAGCCGAAATATGGAAAAATTATAGCTCTCAAAATATGGCGATGCAAAAACTAGATTTTGCAAAAAAAGTGTCTTTTAGTGTGTGACAGCTGTCAGTCATAAAAACCCGATATAAATCTGGTATCTCTGTAATCACACCGACCCGAAGAATAGAGTAATCTCATCACTTATACCGCACGAGGAAAGGCGTAAAAAATAAATAAAACCAATTCTTCACCTGCTACTGATTTGTTTATTATGTCTCCCAAAGATCGCAGTAAGGCTCTGCTCACATTTATCCTGTGCTCTCTGCTGAGCGCTTACACCGGAGTTTCCGTGTAAATATCTGTAATACGTGATTCAGACGGAACCCATGATGGAAGATTCCCTGTAATGAGGCAGATATAGGCCACTGTGGATGCCATTTGGCCTGTGATCCCACGGTGTCATTTTTTTAAGCGTGCATAAAAATACGGTTGGCCAAAATTTTGTGCACTTCTGAAAAAAAGGACATCGCCAAACAGAGGCCAGACGGAGTCCAGAGTAACTCTGCTGCCTCATTATAGTGAATGGATCCTGCAGGGGTTTCATCTGAATTACATCACTTGGAAATTTAGATGGAAACCCCGATGTAAGTGCTCAGCCTAGAGCGCCGGATAAATGTTACGTAAAATGTTCCCAATAAAAGCTTCAACTTGGTCCTCAAAAAAAGCTAGTCCCCACTCAGGTCCGTCATCTGTTAAAAATATAAGGGACTTCCAAGTTACAGGTAGCAGAAAGTTCTCCAATTGTCAAATAGCGCTCCGTCCCTTCCAGATCTCGCCGTATGGCTAAGCGGTACGATACAGCCACATATGGGGTATTGCCACTTTTAGAAGAAATTGTGTGACACATTTCGGCACATTTTTACCCATTGCCCTGTGTGAAAATGTAAAATCTGAGGGTAAAACATTTTTTTGTGGTAAAAATACAATTATGTTTTCTTCACTGCCCAATGGTATAAATTAAAAAATTAAAAAATACTCACTACTTCCCTAGATGAATTCCTTGAGAGGTGTAGTTTACAAAATGGGGTCACTTGTGGGGGTTTCTGCTGTTTTGGCATGTCAGCGACTCTTCAAATGTGACAAGGTGTCTGCAACCTATCCCAGCCAACATAGCGCTCCTTTCTTTTCTGAACCCTGCCGTACACCAAAGCAGTGGTTTTCCCCCACATATGGGGTATCAGCGTACTCAGGAGAAATTGCAAAACAAATTTCATGGTGCAATTTCTCCTGTTATCCTTATGATAATGCATAATTAGGGGATGAAAAACATTTTTTGTGGGAAAAATGTGAAAATGTTATTTTTACGGCTCAATATTATAAACTTCTGTGAAGCACCTGGGGGTGCAAGGTGCTCACCACACATCTAGATAAGTTCCCTAAGGGGTCTAGTTTCCAAAATGGTGTCACTTGTGGGGGGTTTCCACTGTTTAGGCACATCAGGGGCTCCCCAAATGCAACATGGAGTCCGCTAATTATTCAAGCAAATTTTACATTCAAAAAGTCAAATGGCGCTCCTTCCCTTCCAAACCCTGCCGTGCACCCAAACAGTGGTTTTCCTCCACATATGGGGTATCGGCGTGTTCAGAAGAAATTGCACAATAAATTTCATGGTGCAATTTATCCTATTACCCTTATGATAATGCAAAATTAAGGGATGAAAAATGTTTTTGTGGGAAAAATGTGAAAATTTTATTTTTACGGCTCAATATTATAAACCTCTGTGAAGCACCTGGGGGTGCAAGGTGCTCACCACACATCTAGATAAGTTCCCTAAGGGGTCTAGTTTCCAAAATGGTGTCACTTGTGGGGGTTTCCACTGTTTAGGCACATCAGGAGCTCTCCAAACGCAACATGGCGTATGCTAATTATTCAAACAAATTTTACATTCAAAAAGTCTAATGGCACTCCTTCCCTTCCGAACCCTGCAGTGCGCCAAACAGTGGTTTTCCCTCACATATGGAGTATCAGCGCTCTAATGAGAAATTGCACTACAAATTGTGTATTCCATTTTTTCCTGTTACCCTTGGGAAAATAAAAAAATTGGGTCTAAAATAACATTTTTGTGAAAAAAAGTTAAATGTTCATTGCTTTCTTCCACATTCCAAAAATTCCCGTGAAACACGTGAAGGGTTAATAAACTTCTTGAATGTGGTTTTGAGCACCTTGAGGGGTGCAGTTTTTAGAATGGTGTCACTTTTGGGTATTTTCTGTTATAAAGGCCCCTCAAAGTCACTTCAAATAAGATGTGGCCCCTAAAAAAATGTTTTTGTAAATTTTGTTGGAAAAATGAGAAATCGCTGGTCAACTTTTAACCCTTATAGCTTCCTAACAAAAAAACTATGGGTTCCAAAATTGTGCTGATGTAAAGTAGACATGTGGGAAATGTTATTTATTAACTATTTTGTGTGACATATCTCTCTGATTTAAGGGCATGAAAATTCAAAGTTTGAAAATTGCAAAATTTTCTAAATTTTTGCCAAATTTATGTTTTTTTCACAAATAAACGCAAGTGATATCGAAGAAATGTTACCACTATCATGAAGTACAATATGTCACGAAAAAACAATCTCAGAATCAGGGGAATCCGTTGAAGCGTTCCAGAGTAATTACTTCATAAAGTGACAGTGGTCAGAATTGAAAAAAATGGCCTGGTCACGAATGCAAAAACAGGCTCTGGCGCGAAGTGGTTAAAATATGGCCGGGGACTATACCGCTTGGATGACTGCTACAAGACGCCGGGCCCTGGTGGCTTGTCCCTACCCCACTTCCATCCTACATGTGTGTATAAGGAGAAACCTGTCACTCAAGAGGAGTGCCGGCAGGGACACACGAAGGGGACATACTTCTTGGACAAGACTCCCATATGGTATGGTCCCCAGCCAGCTTTTAAATGCATGATTTCTCTGAAATACTGCAGCGTTTCAGAGTAAAAGAGTAAAACACACCAGACTGAAATGACAGAACCAATGTCTGATTCATGCGGCCTGCGGTTTGGGCAGCACAAATCAGCTGTCAAGTTCCCTTTATGTCTACAATGACTATAATGTACAGATCTGTAGATCATATAAATGTATTCACAGAATATCACAACTGTATGTAAAAAATTAGCAAAATTATAATATATTAAATAAATACAAATAATGCTGGACACCAGAACCATTATATTGTGCTGTAGTACAAAACAATCCGTGAAACTCAATAAAGTCTTTTACATTGGTTGAGACTTTTAAAAGAGGACCATCGCACTCAGCAAGAGAGTAGATGCCATGTCCCATGATTTGGGAATTATTCAACAGTATTGCGCCATTATTGAGTTGTTTTATATTGCTGTATCATTGCTAGTCAATAAGGTTTGCTCTCTATAGAAGTTTGTCCTTTCTTTCTCGCTGTCTCTCTCTGATGTAGCTCTGATGTCAGTAACCCCTCCATTCTTCCACATTCTTCTTGTTAATTCACCATCCTCAGCCATGTTAGAAGCTCATGTGACCAAGTTGTCAAGCATTTTTCCAAGTGATGCTAAAGTCGCTTGGAAAAGCGCTTGATAACCTGCATGCAGAAATGCATGCAAAAACGCTTGACAAATGCTTCTACCCTGCAGCATTTCTGCATCATGGGCACATAGCCTTATAGCAGACTTATGGGAAAATTGCTGAGTCACATCAACAGCCTCTCTCAGCCTGCTTCTCTCTAACTACCACTAAAGGGAGCCCTAGGACAACTGTGTTCAGATTATGAAACCTATGCCAGAAAGAGAAACAAATACATTACAATTCTGTAAAGGCTTAATACATCTGTTTCTCTTGAAGAGCTGCAGGTTTTCCAAAAACTTAACTCTGAGAGAGAATGCATAGTACGTGATATTAAAGCCAAGACAGAAGCAAGAATTGTACAAATAGCCAAGACATCATCTCGCATTGCTGGGTCCGCCAGACAGTCAAACAATCATCAAAGTCACGCTCTTCGAAATCTTCAACCCTCAGTGAACAGCTTATAAGAGCACATGCAGAAGCCAAAGCTACTAAGGTACAAGCTGCTTTCGCGCAAAAGAAAACTAAAATGGAAGTGGAAGCAGCATGCAAGAAGACAGAAATGGCAGCTGAAGAAGCACGCAGGAAGGCAGAAATGGAAGCCAGCGCAGCACGCAATAAGGCAGAAATAAAGGCCCAAGAAGAGGAATGTGAACACGCCACAGCCATGGCAAGGTTAAAGGTCCTGGAACAAGCTATCAGTGGGAGCCAAAGAGACAGCATCAGTTTAAGTGATTTTGATACGGAAGACCAAGTGATGGTCGAGCACTAAAATGTTCGGGTACTCGTTGCTCGGATCAAGCAAATTAAAATGCTTGCGTGCTCGACCCGAGCAACGAGCCCAATGTAAGTCTATGGGAAAACTGCCCAAATCGATGGGAACAGTGCTCAAATGACATGGGAACAGCATGGGGAAACCCATGGAAGCATCTCTGACTCCTTGGTGTCTGCTGTGAACAATGTGGTCAGAGTTTTACGCCACTTTTACAGGCTCACAATAAAACATACAAAAACTAATCCAAAATGGATTTTCCTGGCGCTTTACACTTTGTACAGAATTATTGGGCAATTATTAGGCAAGTTGTATTTTAGAGGATTATTTTTATTATTGCTCAACAACTATGTTCTCAATCAACCCAAAAGACTCATAAATATCCAAGCTTAATATTTTTGGAAGTGGGAGTGGTTTTTTTTTTAGATTTTGCTATCTTAGGAGGATATCTGTTTGTGCAAGTAACTTTTACTGTGCCGAATTATTAGGCAACTTAATAAAAACCAAATATAATCCCATCTCACTTGCTTATTTTCACCAGGTAAACCAATATCAGTGCACAAAATTTAGAAATAAGCATTTCTGACATGTAAAAAAAAAAAAAAATTAGTGATCAATATAGCCACCTTTCTTTATGATGACACTCAACAGCCTTCCATCCATAGATTCTCTCAGTTGCTTGATCTGTTTTCGATCAACATTGCGTGCAACAGCCACCACAGCCTCCCAGACACTGTTTCTAGAGGTGTACTGTTTTCCCTCCCTGTAGAACTCACATTTTATGATGGACCACAGGTTCTCTATGGGGTTCAGATCAAGTGAACAAGGGGGCCATGTCATTATTTTTTCTTCTTTTAGACCTTTACTGGCCAGCCACGCTGTGGAGTAGTTGGATGCATGTGATGGAGCATTGTCCTGCATGAAAATCATGTTATAATTGAACAATACCGACTTCTTCCTGTACCACTGCTTGAAGAAGTTGTCTTCCAGAAACTGGCAGTAGGTCTGGAAGTTGAGCTTCACTCCATCCTCAACCTGAAAAGGTCCCACAAGTTCATCTTTGATGATACCAGCCCATACCAGTACCCCACCTCCACCTTGCTGGCGTCTGAGTCGGAGTGGAGCTCTCTGCCCTTAACAGATCCAGCCTCTGGCCCATAAAGAGTCACTCTCATTTTATCAGTCTATAAAACCTTTGAAAAATCAGTCTTAAGATATTTCTTGGCCCATTCTTGACGTTTTATCTTATGTTTCTTGTTCAAAGGTGGTCGTTTTTCAGCCTTCCTTACCTTTGCCATGTCCCTGAGTATCACACACCTTGTGCTTTTTGATACTCCAGTAACGTTGCAGCTCTGACATATGGCAAAACTGGTGGCGAAAGGCATCTTGGCAGCTTCACGCTTGATTTTCCTCAATTCATGGGCAGTTATTTTGCGCCTTTTTTGGCCAACACGCTTCTTGCGACCCTGTTGGCTATTTGCCATGAAACGCTTGATTGTTCGGTGATCACGCTTCAAAAGTTTGGAAATTTCAAGACTGCTGCATCCCTTCAAGACATCTCACAATTTTGGACTTTTCAGAGCCCGTCAAATCTCTCTTCTGACCCATTTTGCCAAAGGAAAGTAAGTTGCCTAATAATTAAGCACACCTTATATAGGGTGTTGATGTCATTAGTCAACACCCCTCCTCATTACAGAGATGCACATCACCAGATTTACTTAATTGGTAGTTGGCTCTCAAGCCTATGCAGCTTGGAGTAGGACAACATGTATAAAAAGTATCATGTGATCAAAATACTCATTTGCCTAATAATTCGGCGCACAGTGTACATGTGAGAAAGGGGTATACATCGCAAAAATAATTACAAAAATCTTGAACAAAAATGTGACAGCGACTGGTACAGCAGAGGAGAGGACCCTGCCCGCGAAGGCTCACAGTCTACAAGGGATGGGTGAGGATACAGTAGGTGAGGATAGAACTGGTCATGCAGCGGTATGTTGGAGCGAGGGTTACTGCAGGTTGTACGCTTGTCGGAAGAGGTGGGTCTTCAGGTGCCTTTTGAAGGTTTCAACAGTAGGGTCAGAAATGTTGGGATAGAGAGTTCCAGAGTAGGGGGGATGTATGGGAGAAATCTTGTATGCGATTGGGGGAAGAGGAGATAAGAGGAGAGTAGAGAAGAAGATCTTGTGAGGATCTGAGGTTGCATACAGGTAAGTACCGGGAGACTAGGTCACAGATGTATGGAGGAGACAGGTTGTGGATGGCTTTGCATGCCAAGGATAGGGTTTTGAACTGGAGTCTCTGGGCAATGAGGAGCCAGTGAAAGGATTGACAGAGGAGAGGCCAAGGAATAGTGAGGGGACCGGTGGATTAGTCGAGCAACAGAGTTTAGGATAGATTGGAGAGGTGCGAGAGTGTTAGAAGTGAGGCCATAGAGCAGGAGGTTGCAGTAGTCGAGGCGGGAGATGATGAGGGCGTGCACTAGTGCTTTTGTAGATTCGTGGTTGAGAAAAGTGTGGATCCAGGAGATTTTTTTTATTTGGAGTCGGCATGTTCCTCACCCTGATCCTCCTTCCTCTCACCATTCCGAGTGCCCTGAGACAACTGATCCGATACTTGGACACTCCGAGAGCTGTTTTGTTCATCTTTCCATTTATAGATTCTGGCCTCTCGCTCGGTCCGCTAATAAGTGGAAAGAGCTTGGATATGTGGTTTGAAGGAGAGAGTCCAGGGTTACCCGAAGAGCTGTTCACATTTCCATTTATAGATTTGGGCCTCTCGCTTGGTCCGCTTCAAGCAGTTCAACAGAAAATCGCATGGTGATGGTGACGGTGGGAAAGTGCAATTACTGTCGCAAGAGGTGGATGATCATGAGACACAATGGGCAGAAAGTCAGGAGGAGGACCAGGGTGCGGAAGTGGAAAATGAAGCTGTGGACGACGAAGTCACTGACCCATCCTGGCAAAGGGACATGTAGAATGAGGACAGCAGCACACAGGGAGAGGGAGGCATAGCACCACAATAGGCAGGAACAAGCAGTGTGGTGGCCACAAACACAAGGCGGGCAACTGTTCCCCGGAACACCAACACGACGGAAGTTGCCAGTACAACTTCTCAAATCTGGTTCATTTTTAAAGACTGTTTAGATAACCCCAAAAAGGCCATTTAAAACATCTGCCAGGCCAGCATCAGCAAGAGCGCCAAAACTACAAGCCTGACTACCAGCATGCTCAGGCACATGACAGCAAAGCACCTGACTAGCTGGGTTGATCGCTAGGGTCCAGAAACAGTGTCTGCGGGTGACACCACTGCCTGTTCCGCTGTTGTGCGTGCACGCCAATCCCCTGTCCATGGTGCATGCGTAGATGCCTCCCGTCCTGCACCTGTCGTTGCAGACTTTCAACCATCACCATCCATGTCCTTGTCGCAGCACAGCTTTCAGTTGTCCATACCTCAGTCCTTGGAATGCAAGTGCAAGTATGCTGCCAAACACCCACCCATCCACAGGCCGCAATACTAAACTGCCACATTTCTGGACTGCTTGCACTAGAAATTTTGCCTTTTAGGCTTGTGAAGGCAGAAGGTTTCCACAACCTCATGGCGGTGGCCGGGGCTCGGTACTTGGTCCCTAGCCACCAATATTTTACCCGGTGTCGTCCCTGCCTTACACAACCACGGGTCCCAGAACATTACCCGTACCCTTCCCAGCGCAGTTAGCGGGAAGGACCACCTAACCACAAACACGTGGACAAGTGAATGTGGCCAGGGACGGTACATCTCACTGATGCATTTTAACTGGGTTAATATTGTGGAAGCCGGGACCTAGTGGGACCCTGGGATGGAAAATGTCTTCCCGATGCATAGGATTGAGTGCCTTGGGTCAATCAAGGTACAACACAATATTCACAAGGTAGACAGCAGCAGTAGTCAGTCTCCTAATCTACAAGCAAATTATTCATGATGATAGAGGCCACCATCTCCTTAGCTTGCTGCTAGTATTTTTCTGTGGGAATCAGCTTGGCTCCAACCAGCTTGGAATATTGCCAGTGAGCTGTGGCACGACACCATGTTATTAGTAGTGCCCCCATTACCAGTAGCAAAGCCATCCACAATTTCTTTCTCAGGAATTTTATTTGGTAGACTGAGTGGCTGGCCAAATACATTAGTTTCTCACAAACGAGCTGAAGATACTGAGTGGCAGTAGGTGCAAGTTCCTCCAGAATGTTAGACTGGAGATTACATAAGGGAATATATCAGGAGAGATTAGCTCAGAGATGTACGGAGGATTAAGGTTATGGATGGCTTTGTAGGTCAATGTTAGTAGTTTGAACTGGATACGCTGGGCAATTGGGAGCCAGTGAACGGATCTTATAGATTGCAATCTTTTAGATTGCTGGAGCCGGTTCACAGAAAATAACAGCCATAGAGTGTCCGGGAACCTTCCCACAGACTTTTCTTAGCCAGGGCTGCTTCTCGTCAGGGTTGGACGGGCCCACTAGAGAACCGGAGACTCCTCCAGGTCGCCCTATGAATAAGGGTGTTGTATACACCAGAAACACGTCAGGTTTCTGAGGTTTCATTTTAGTATGTTTTAGTTTTTTCTTCAATAAAGAACAATTTTTAATTATTTCCTGTTGGATGTGCCGGTGGATTTCCCTTTTCTTTTTCATTTGCTTGTGATCACCAATGGGTGCGGCACCCTCAGGATGGATTCCGGCTGACATATAGTTTTGAAATAGACAACGTGGCAAGCTTTCTACATTTCCTCTCCCCTCTTCCCTTCTACGCCATTTTCCTTGGTCGTCTCCCATGAAGTCCACTTTGGATCAAACAACGACGGATGGTGCGATCTGACACTGATGTTACTTGAGCTTGAAGTTCACCTTTAATCTCTTTAGAAGTTATCCTGGGCTCTTTTGTTACCATTCATATTATCCGTCTCTTTGATTTGTCATCAATTTTCCTCCTGCGGCCACGTCCAGGGAGGTTGGCTACAGTCCCATGGATCTTAAATTTCTGAATAATATGTTCAACTGTAGTCACAGGAACATCAAGCTGCTTGGAGATGGTCTTATAACTTTTTAACATGCTTATCTATAATTTTCTTTCTAATCTCCTGAGACAACTCTTTCCTTTGCTTCCTCTGGTCCATGTTGAGTGTGGTACACACCATGTCACCAAACAGCACAGTGAGTATCTGTAGCCCTATATACAGGCCCACTGACTGATTACAAGATTGTAGACACCTGTGATGTTAATTAGTGGACACAACTTGATTTAACAAGTCCCTTTTGTCACATTATTTTCAGAGGTACCATCATTTCTGTCCAGGCCTATTTCATGAGTTTAATTTTTTTTTAAATCCCGTGGAAGCAGGGTTGAAAAGCAATGTCTGACTTTCATTTGTTCATTTTCATAGATTTTTAATGTATTATTACTTTTGCCAGATTCAAGTTATTTCTGTGACCATTGTGGGTTTTTCTTTCATTAAACGAGGGGTATCAACAATTTTGACCACGTGTGTATATATCTATCTGAACTAACAGTCTGAGGACTAATCCAGCTGCATATATTCAGTGGTGATAGCAGGAGTTAGGCGGGCAGGCAGTGTATGTGGCAGACTGCAGTGCATATAGTGCGAGAGGGTCCATTGAACGTCCTGTTACTATAGGTATTACACAACATATATATATATATATTTATATATATATCCATCTGAACTAACAGTCCTTCTGAGGACTAATCCAGCTGCATATAATCAGTGTTAGGCAGGAGTTAGGCAGGCAGGCAGTGTATGTGGCAGACTGCAGTGAATATAGGGCAAGAGGGTCCACTGAACGTTCTGTCTGCTGCTGCTGTAATAATTACAGATATTTGTAGACATAGCCCCAGATATCAGGGGCCAGGTCAAATTTTTTTTTTTAAATTAATCCTGGTTATTTGCTTAAAAAGAAATCCAGAGTACACCATTTTTCTGCACCATTTGCTTGTTAGCACTGCAGAATACAGCCAGATCTGTTCCATATTACAGCGTTAAAAATCCAGAAATTTGAACTGAACGTGGAAAATATTGCCCTCCTTCTCCATTCTGTTGCAGTGTGTCGGTCAAGCTATTCACACTAGGTGTCTGTGTAGAATAATATTAGTAAATTACAGGCCTGCTATTTAAAACTGTGGTTCTCTGTCAGACATATCACCTATAAGAATGTTCCAAAATCAGCCACTTCTCCCTTTTCCATTCTGTTGCAGTGTGTCGGTCAAGCTATTCACACTAGGTGTCTGTGAAGAATAGTATTAGTAAATTACAGGCCTGCTATTTAAAACCGTGGTTCTCTGTCAGACATATCACCTATAAGAGTGTTCCAAAATCAGCCATTTCTTCCATTTTCATTTTGTTGCAGTGTCAGTCAAGCTATTCACAATAGGTCTCTGTGTAGAATAAATATATATAATAATATAAATATAAATAATATTTAAAACTGTGGTTCTCTGTCAGACGTATCACATATAATTGCGGTTCAAATCCATTCATTTGTAATGAACTTGGAAAATATTGTCCTCCATTTATAGATTGTAGCAGTGTGTCAGTGTACACCATTTTACAGCTCCATTTGCTTGTTCACAGAATACAGCCAGATTTTTTTAGTTTTATTCATATTACTGTATTGTGTAAGTAGAGGACCTTTTTTCAATGATCAGACTCACGTGATCCATATGACTGACAAAATAATACTGACATTTTGTGGAGCGTGCCAAATATTCCACTCCATTTAAAGTCAGCCACCTGTGTTTTGTTGAACCAATTGACACTTGGTCGCTGACAAATACCATACTATTAGGCGACTGCCTGAAACTGTGGCCATCAGACGTTATCCATATGACTGCCCAATAATCCAGCAATTATTGGGAGCGTGTCAAATATTACATTCCATTTAAAGTATTGCAGTTGAGGGTTCAAACCTACTCACAGTTGGCCGCTGACAAACAGCATATCTGTGAACAACGTTGTCAGAGTATTACGCCACTTTTGCGGACTGACAAAAAAAAACATACAAAAAACAAGCTAAAATGGAAAAAATGTTAAGAAACATTCTTTCCAGGGTAATGACTTGTATATAATACCAAAGAAATAAAAAAAATAAAGTTATGAACTGTGGAAGACATTTATGCAACCAAAATGAACACTCATGTATAGGTGGTGATGATACCACCTAGCAGCAGCACATGTTCCTATTGTAAATGCATCTGACAGCGTTATCGATAGGGAATAGAATCGATTTTATTTTTTTTGGGCAGCACCAGCAGCACGCAGTATAAGGTAATAATACCTGGCTGGATCGGTATAATATGCTATCCATACTGCGATACCTCACCCGTAAAAGAATTTCAGATAAGACAGTTAATATTCTAGAACATAGAATCTATTTGAATTGTCCTTCCCATTATTAAGGAGTGTGTCTCCTATACTGTTATTGCATATGCAACAATTTTAAGGGCTGACAAAAATTAGGACGCACTCCAGTACACATTTGAAGTGACGTAAAAAAAAAAATAAAAACACAGTAGAATCTTTCTTTAGTATAAAAACTAGACTCGCCAATGTAACCTCAATGTAATCACATTGGTCAGCTCCTGCACCTCCTCCAGTTCGGCCTCCATCTCCAAAATGACCACATTAGTCACAAGCTGGAATCACTGCAGCACTGCTTTGGCCAAGCGGCAACAGGCTGTGCTGAAGATAATATGCTTAATGCTTAGGTGACAAACAGCCCACCGCTGCAGAGTTGTTGAAAGCTGTAACACAGCAGCCTGATCTGTGGCTCTCACCGCTGAACATACAGCGAGACATGGTCATGTGTGACAATGGGCAGAACCTGGTGGTGGAGAAATGACAGCCAGAGTAGATACGGTTTCCCTCTATGCCAGTCCTTTCACCGCCTAAAGAATATGGCTGTGGTGAAATACAACTCTCACCCAGAAGCAGTGTCAGAATGAAAAACATTGGGCCACCAGAGGATTTGATTCTGAGGGCCCACCTTTCTTCCCCCACTCAAAAGCCCCATAGCAGCTGCAAACTTTGCGCTATCATGAACTCTCCTGATGGAGACGCCAGGGCCCACCGGAGGAGTCTCTGGTTCTCTGGTGGGCCCGTCCAACTCTGCCGTGAAGCAGCCCTGGCTAAGAAAAGTGTGTGGGAAGGTTCCCGGACACTCTATGGCTAACATGGGGAGAACATACAAAATCCTTGCAGATGTTGTCCTTGGTGGGATTTTAGCCCAAGACCCCAGCGCTGCAAGGCTTCAGTGCTAACCAGTGAGCCACTGTGCTGTCCTCTCTGTTATCCCTCTGATAGCTAACATGCTGGTGAAACGTGCACCTACTGCCACTCAGTATCTTCAGCTCCTTTGTGGGAAACATGTATTTGGGCAGCCACTCAATCTACCAAATAAAATTCCTGAGAAGGAAATTGTGGATGGCTTTGCTTCTGGTACTGGGTGCCAATACCAAGCCCCTGGAAATATTCCAGGCTGTTTGGAGCCAAGCTGATTCCTACAGAAAAGTACCATCAGCAAGCTAAGGAGATGGTGGCCTCTATCATCATTACGACCTCACCTCGGCACTATGAACTCTCCAAAATGGAGAAGCCAAAGCCCACCGGAGGAGTCTCCGGTTCTCTGGTGGGCCTGTCCAACCCTGCCGAGAAGAAGCCCTGGCTAAGAAAAGTTTGTGGGAAGGTTCCCGGACACTCTATGGCTGTTTTTTTTTTTTTACTGTGGACTGGCTCCATACCATCCCTGGCCACATTCACCTGTCCATGTGTTTGTGGTTAGGCTGTCCTTCCCAGTAAGTGCACTTGGGAGGGCACGGGTAATTTTCTGGGACCTGCGCTTGTGGAAGGCGGAGACGATACCGGGAGAAATAGTGGTGACTGGGGACCAAATATGGACACCCGGCCACCACCGGCATGAGGTGGTGAAAAGCTTCTGCCTCCACGAGCCTAAAAGGCAACATTTCAAGTGCAAGCAAGCAGTCCAGAAATGTCGCAGTTTAGTATTGCGGCCTGCGGGTGGCTGCATACTTGGGCTTGCATTCTAAGAACTGTGGTAGGGACAACTGAATGCTGCAAAGGGACAAAGACTTGGACGGTGATGGTTGCAAGTCTGTAATGACAGGTGCAGGGCGGGGGGCATCTTCGCATACACCATGGACATGGGATTGGCGTGCACGCACAACAGTGGAAGATTCTGTTGTGTCACCCGCAGATACTGTTTCTGGACCTTGGTGTTCGGTCCAGCTAGTCAGGTGCTTTGCTGTCATGTGCCTGAGCATGCCGGTGGTGGTCAGGCTGGTAGTTTCGGTGATCTTGCTGATGCTGGCCTGGCAGATGTTGCAAATGGCCTTTTTGGAGTTATCTAAACAGTCTTTAAAAAAGAACCAGACTCGGGAAGACCTAACAGTTGTACTGGCAACTTCCGTCGTGTTGGTGTTCCGGGGAGCAGTTGCCCGCCTTGTGTCTGTGGCCACCACACTGCTTGTTCCTGCCAGTTGTGGTGCTACACCTCTCTCCCCCTGTGTGATGCTGTCATCGCTCTACATGTCCCCTTGCCAGGTTGGGTTAACGACTTCATCGTCCACCACTTCATTTTCCACTTCTGCACCCTGGTCCTCCTCCTGACTTTCTGTTCATTGTGTCTCATCATTATAAACCTCTTGCGACAGTATTTGCACCTTTGGGTGACCATGGCTCCTCAAATCACTACATGTGATTTTCTGTTGCCCTGCTCGAACCTGACCGGTCGAGAGGCCCAAACTTATCGATGGAAAAGTGAACAGCTCTTGGGTTAACCCTGGACTCTAATCTCTCCTTCAAACCACATATCCAAGCTCTTTCCACTTCTAAGCGGACCGAGCAAGAGGCTAGAATCTATTAATGGAAAGATGAACAAAACAGCTCTTCGAAATGTACAAGTGTGGGATCAGTTGTCTCAGGGCACTCGGAATGGTGGGAGGAAGGAGGATCAGGGTGAGAAATATGCCGACTCCAGGTAAAAAAAAATCTCCCGGATCCGCACATTTATCAACCACAAATCTACAAAAACACTAGTGCACGCGCTCATCATCTCCCTTCTCGATGACTGCAACCTCCTGCCCTGTGTCCTCCCTTCTAACACTCTCACATTCCTCCAATCTATCCTAAACTCTGTTGCCAGACTAATCCATCTGTTCCCTTGCTATTCCCTGGCCTCTCCTCTCTGTCAATCCCTTCACTGGCTCCCCATTACCCAGAGACTCCAGTTCAAAACCCTAACCTTGGAATGCAAATGTTAGAACCCTCCTCTTAGTTTTTTCTATCTTGTGTTTTGCGGTCACGTGACCATCTGCCTATATATTCCAGCTCCGCCCTTCTGGCTTTGCTGGACTTCAGTGTTATTTGACTGGTTTGCTAGCCTGGTGCTTCGGTGCCTATCTCTGTCAGTTTGCTTGGTCCTCTTGGACCTCTAGTACTTTTTGTCAGTTTGTCTTTTGTGTTCTACAACAATTTCTGTTTAGGAGGTGTCCCATTTTTGTCCCAGTCCTTAGTTCTTTTAGGGACCCCTCCTTTAATTCTATAGGTCTTCGTTCAGACTAGCCGAGGACGAAGGCGGGTCTGTTCACTAGGAACAGGCAGCCCCCTACATCTTAGGGATTCAGCTTAGTATTACTGTAGGGACAGCTTTCCCCTATCTTTCCTTAGTTCTTGTTGCAAATCATAACAGTAAGTCCAGCCCAAAAAACTTAAAGGAAAGAAATTCGGGGATCAGTATGGTTTCCGTCCAGGATTTGGCTCAACGCCTGCAGGGATTGTCTCTGGAGGTGGCCAAGCTTCAGCAATACGTGAGTAGCTGTCCTGGAGTGCATTTTGTCGAACCGAAGGTAGGACTGCCTGATATTTTTTATGGTAAACAGCAAGATTTTTTTTCCTTTAAAAATGCTTGTTTGTTATATTTTCGTTTGAGACCAAGATCCTCTGGGAATGAATCACAGCGCATTGGTTTTATTATGTCACTTTTGCGCAAAGAACCACAGGGTTGGGCATTTTCTCTCCAGCCTAATGATCCATGTTTAAGTTCTGTGGAAGAATTTTTTTCTGCTATGGGGCTATTATATGACGATCCTGATCAAATCTCATCTGCTGAATCAGAACTTAGACATTTGAATCAGGGGTCAGATGATGTTGAAAATTATTGCACACACTTCAGGAGATGGGCCTCAGAAGTTAAATGAAATGATTCTGCGCTGAGATGTTTATTTCTTGCTGGTCTGAGTGAAAGGGTTAAGGATTTGCTAATTGCATTCCCCGCACCTGAGACTCTGCAGGAAGCTATGCAGTTAGCTGTTCGTGTGGACAGGAGACTGAGGTCCAGGGTGAATGATGTAAAAACTCCTGTAACGTCAGGTCCTAGTTCCCAGAAATTCTGCTCTGACAGTGGAGAACCAATGGAGGTGGGGGCAATGTCACTCCCCTCTCAGGAAAGAGACTGGAGATTCGCCGAGGGTTTATGTCTTTATTGTGGTAAAGCTGATCATTTGATTAAGTATTGTGAGCGTCGTTTAAGTAAAGAAAAAAAAAGGTCAGTTACACCCGTATAGCTTGTTTACGCTCTGCAGGAGTATTTCTTTCTGGGAGTACTACTCTGCAGGGAGATTTGATTGAATTTCAGGTATTTGTGGATTGTGGTTCAACACTTAATGTGATTGATAAAGGGTTTTTGGAAAACCTTAAATTGAAATCCAAACCTTTGTCATCACCTATTTCTGTGGTTGCAATTGATAACACTCCTTTGAAATGTATTACTCACAAGACTGGTGCATTTTCCCTCACTATCAATGGAGTGCACCAAGAAATTTTGGACTTGGTTGTTTTGCATAATTTGCCCTCTCCAGTTGTTCTAGGATTGCCTTGGTTAAAACTGCACAATCCTTTATTGGACTAGTCTACTAATGTGATAAAGTCTTGGAGTCCAAAGTGCTATGATAAATGTTGTAATGGTTGCATTGCGGCTGTGGAAAAAGGGGAATTACCTGTACCTATTCAGGATTTTTGGTTTTTTTTTTCGGAGGAGGAGTCGCAAGTTTTACCTCCTCATAGGGATTATGATTGCGCCATTGAGTTTGTTCCGGGCGCTACTCTTCCCAAAAGTCGCTTGTTTAATCTGACTATCCCTGAAAGAAAGACTTTGGAGGAGTACATAGAGACTAGCCTGGCTGCTGGTCACATTAGACCTTCTAAGTCGCCTGTGGCAGTTGGATTCTTCTTTGCTAATAAAAAGGACGGCGGTTTACGTCCATGTCTGGATTTTCGTGAAATTAATAAGATTACCGTACGCACTTCCTACCCATTGTCGTTAATTCCTGACTTGTTTAACCAGTTAGTGGGAGCCAAGTGGTTCTCCAAAATTGATCTCCAGGGGGCATACAATTTGTTACGAGTGAAGGAGGGTGATGAATGGAAAACTGCTTTTAACACTCTGGTAGGTCATTTTGAGAATCTGGTGATGCCTTTTGGTCTTACCAATGCACCTGCATTTTTTCAGAACCTTATTAATGACATCCTGAGACCTTTGATTGGTAAGAATGTGGTTGTGTATTTGGATGACATTTTGATTTATTCGCCAGATCTGGAGTCCCATTGGCAGAGTGTACATGAAGTTTTGCAGTTATTGAGTGATAATTCACTCTTTGCTAAACTGGAGAAATGTGAGTTCGCTGTGCAGAAAATTAGTTTTCTTCGGCTGCATTGTCTCTAGTGAGGGCTTTGAGATGGACCCTGTGAAGGTTCAGGCTGTGCAGGAATGGCCTAGGCCTATTGGTTTGAAATCTATACAGAGATTTTTGGGATTTGCCAATTATTACAGGAAGTTCATTAAGAATTTTTTTGTAATTGTTAAACCTCTAACCGATCTCACCTAGAAAGGTGCGAATACGGCCCAGTGGACTACTGAGGCCATTGAAGCGTTTGAGTATCTCAAAGAGAGGTTCAGTTCTGCCCCTATCCTTATGCAGCCTGATGAGACCAAGCCTTTTTTGGTCGAGGTCGATGCTTCATCAGTAGGGGTCGGAGCAGTTTTGTCTCAGGAGAACAAGGGTGGAGTGCATCCTTGTGCCTTCTTTTTGAGGAAATTTTCGGAAACCAAACTGAATTATGATATTGGAAATCGGGAGTTGCTAGCTATTAAACTTGCGTTTAAACATTGGCATCATTTTTTGGAAGGCGCTAGATTCCCTATTCAAGTTTTCACAGATCATAAGAATTTGATCTATCTGGATGCTGCCAAGCGCTTGAATGGCCATCAAGCTAGGTGGGCACTTTTTTTTTCTCGGTTTCATTTTTCTGTTACCTATATCCCTGGTGCTATGTTAAAGCCGATGCTTTATCTCGCAGCTTCTCTCCTACAGTCGGTGCCGAGGAGGAGGAGAGCATTTTACAGAAAGGAGTTGTGGTGGCGGCTTTGGACTCCATTTTGGAGAATGTGATTCAGAAAGCTCAAGATGATGCTCCATCTAACACTCCCCATGGGAGGTTGTTCGTGCCTAGAGCATTTAGGAGAGATTTCTTTGTGGAGTGTCATGAGCCTCGGTTGGCTGGTCATCCAGGAATTTCGGAAACTAAGAGACTTATCAGTCGCAGTTTTTGGTGGCCTGGATGGCAGAAGGAAGTCATAAAGTGGGTGCGTCAATGTACTGTGTGTGCTAGGTCAAAGGCTTCACATACTCCTGCTGTGGGGTTGCTTTGCCCTCTGGAAGTTCCTAGTGCGCCTTGGACGCATCTCACAATGGATTTTATTACTGATCTTCCTTTGTCTGAGAGTTTTACTGTCATCTGGGTGGTCGTGGACCGTTTTAGTAAGATGTGTCACTTGGTTCCGTTCATTAAGTTGCCCTGCGCCAAGACACTCGCTAAGGCGTTTGTTAAGGAGATTGTCAAACTCCATGGCGTTCCCACAGATATTGTTTCTGATAGAGGACCTCAGTTTGTGGCTCGCTTTTGGCGTGCTTTTTGTGACAGGTTGGGAGTCCATTTGTCATTTTCGTCTGGTTATCATCCTGAGTCTAATGGACAGACTGAAAGAAAGAACCAGGATGTTGAACAGATTTTGCGTTGTTTTGTGGCAGACAATCAAGAGGTGTGGTCTGAGTTTCTGCCTCTCACAGAATTTGCTCTTAACAATCATACATCCTCCTCTGCTGGGTGTTCTCCTTTTTTTTGTTGTACTGGGTGACATCCGTCTTTTGGTTCGTTCTCCAAATTAGGGTCGGCGGTGCCGGAGGAGGAGAATTTTTCCGGTGATTTGGAGAGAGTTTGGACTAATGTACATTGCAACCTTCAAGAGACTAACAAGAAGTCCAAGAAGTATTTTGACAGGAAACGTAAAGAGGTTTTGTTTACTGTGGGTGACATGGTTTGTTTGTCCTCGAAGAACCTGCGGTGGAGGATTCCCTCTAAAAAACTGGGTCCTAAGTTTGTGGGTCCATTTAAAGTGCTTCAGGTTGTTAACCCGTCCGCTGTTAGGTTGGATGTTCCTACTTCCTGGAAGATTAATCCTGTGTTTCATGTTTCCTTGTTGAAAAAGGCTGACGTATCTGATAGGGACCCCACTGTCACAGTTCCCCCTGTGGTGGAAGACGGCGAATTTGAAATTTCGCGTATCTTGAATTCTAGATGGCATAGAGGGAGATTACAGTATCTTGTCTCCTGGAAGGGTTTTGGTCCCGAAGACAACTCCTGGGTAAGGACGGATGATATCTCTGCTCCTAGACTTGTTAAAGCTTTCCACAGGAGGTTTCCGGATAGGCCTGGGCCTGGAGGATCCGGAGGATCCTCATAAAAGAGGGGGTACCGTTAGAACCCTCCTGTTAGTTTTCTCTATCTTGTGTTTTGCGGTCACGTGACCATCTGCCTATATATTCCAGCTCCGCCCTTCTGGTTTTGCTGGACTTCAGTGTTGTTTGACTGTTTTGCTAGCCTGGTGCTTCGGTGCCTATCTCTGTCAGTTGGCTTGGTCCTCTTGGACCTCTAGCACTTTTTGTCAGTTTGTCTTTTGTGTTCTACAACAATTTCTGTTTAGGAGGTGTCCCATTTTTGTCCCAGTCCTTAGTTCTTTTAGGGACCCCACCCTTAATTCTATAGGTCTTCGTTCAGACTAGCCGAGGACGAAGGCGGGTCTGTTCACTAGGAACAGGCAGCCCGCTACATCGTGGGAATTCAGCTTAGTCTTAGTGTAGGGACAGCTTTCCCCTATCTTTCCTTAGTTCTTGTTGCAGATCATAACAGCAAAGCTATCCACCACCTGTCTCCTCCATACATCTGTGACCTATTCTCCCTGTACTTACCTGCATGCAACCTCCGATCCTCACAAGATCTCCTTCTCTACTCCCCTCTTATCTCCTCTTCCCACAATCGCATACAAGATTTTTCCTGTGCATCCCCCCTTCTCTGGAACTCTCTACCCAACCATTTCTGACTCTCGCCTACTGTTGAAACCTTTAAAAGGAAGCTAAAGACCCACCTCTTGCGGCATGCATACAACCTGCAGTAACCCTTGCTCCACCATACCGCTGCAAGACCAGCTCTGTCCACACCCATGCCTTGTAGACTGAGCCCTCGCGGGCAGGGTCCTCTCCTCTCCTGTACCAGTCGCTGTCACATTTTTGTTCAAGATTATTGTAATTGTTCTTGCGATGTATACCCCTTTTTCACATATAAAGTGCCATAAGATAAATGGCGCTAAAATTATAATAATAATGTGGTCCAGACTCACGGCTACTGAGACTGGACCATGTGGAAGACTGACTGGAAGCATTATCTGCTATCCAACCAACAACCTTTTCACACTGCTCTGGCTTCAATAGTGGTGTTCTGCGGCCCCCTAGAAATTGGAACAGGAAGGTAGTTCAACATGACGTGGGTGTTTGTTGTGCTCTCTCAGCAGGCACAGTTTCATCTTGCCCACGGCCACTGCATGCACTATCACCATCACCATAACGTCACCTTCCCAGTCCCTTAACACACACCTTGCCCATTTTAAATGAAGTTTAAGATTTGTCACGTTGCCAAAAATGTCTGTATTATTACCACAGTAATATAGGATCACTTCTGATGAGATGACCACAGTTTTAGGCAGTGCCCTGGGAGTAAGAGATGCTTCCAGGGGTTGTCCCCATGCTGTTCCCATGACACACACCACATGGCCAGATAAGGTTGTAAAATGGTAAAATGACATTTCCAAGTGAATGCATTTGTCTTGGTTGAAAGCAATGCAAAAGTGAAAAAACGCATCAAAAACGCAACGTGTGAACATAGCCCAAGGTGTGGAGGAGCATTTTTGGGTTTGTATATTTATTTTGCCTCTTATACAAGTCATTACCCTGGAAAGGATGTTCCTTCACATATTTCCCAGGAAAATCCATTTTTGTTTCGCTTTTGTATGTTTTTTTGTGAGTCCGTAAAAGTGGCGTAATACCTCTGACAACATTGTTGACAACAGTGACCTGGGAGTCAGAAATGCTACCAGGGGTCTTCCCCATGCTGTTCCCATGCCATTTGAACACTGTTCCCATCGATTTGGGCAATTTTAGGCCCTCTGCAGACCACCGGGGGGGCCGCCAGAAAATGTTTCCCATTGATTTATATTGGGCTCATTACTCGGTCCGAGCACTCGAGCATTCCAATTTGCTTGACACAAGCAACGAGTACCCGAACATTTTAGTACTCGCTCATCACTAGTTAGCACTGAAGCCTTGCAGCGCTTTCACCTAGGACAACATCTGCAAGGATTTTGTATGTTCTTCCCATGTTTGCGTGGTTTTCCCCCTCAGTAAAAAGCAGCCGCAGAGTGTCTGGGAACCTTCCCACAGACTTTTCTTACCCAGGGCTGCTTCTCGGCAGGGTTGAACTGGGTTTGAGAACCGGAGAATCCTCCGGTGGGCCCTGGCTTCTCCATCAGGAGTGTTCATAGCGCAAACTTTGCAGCTGCTATGGAGCTCTTGAGTGGGGAAGAAAGGCGGGCCCTCAGAATCAAATCCTCTGGTGGGCCCAATGTTCTTCAGTCTGACACTGCTTCTCGGTGACAGTTGTATTTCACCACAGCCATATTCTTTAGCTCAGTGAAAGGACTGGCAGAGAGGGAAACCGTATCTACTCGCGCTGTCATTTCTCCACCACCAGGTTTCGGACATTGTCACACACGACCATGCCTGGCTGTATGTTCAGTGATGAGAGCCACAGATCAGACTGCTGTGTTATAGCTTTCAACAACTCTGCAGAGGTGTGCGGTTTGTCACCTAAGCTAGCATATTATCTTCAGCAAAGCCTGTTGCCGCTTGGCCGAGACAGTGCTGTAGTGCTTCCAGCTTGTGACTGATGTGGTCATTTCGGAGATGGAGGCCAAACAGGAAGAGGAGGAGGTGCAGGAGCTAAACAATGTGATTACATTGAAGTTACATTGGCGAGTCTGGTTTTTATACCAAACATCCTACTGTGTTTTTTTTTTTTTTTTTTTTACGTCTCTTCAAATGTGTATTGGAGGGCGTCCTAATTTTTGGCAGGTCTTGAAATTGTTACATATGCAATAATAGTATAGGAGACCCACTCCTTAGTAATGGGAAGGACAGTTCAAAGAGATTTTATATTCTAGAATATTAACTGTCTTATCTGAAATTCGTTTATGAGTGAGGTATCGCAGTATGGATAGCGTATTACACTGATCCAGCCAGGTATTATTGCCTTATTACTAAAAAATGTAAAATCTATTCTACTCCCTATCGATAACACTGTTAGATGCATTTACAATAGGGACAGGTGCCACGTGGTATCATCAGCTCCAGATGAGTGTTAAATCTGGTCGCATAAATGTCTTCCATAACTTTTTTTTTATTATTTCTTTGGCATTATATACAAGTCATTACCCTGGAAAGAGTGTTTCTTAACATGTTTTCCATTTTAGCTTGTTTTTTGTATGTTTTTTTATTTTCAGTCCATAAAAGTGGTGTGATACTCTGACAACATTGTTCACAGATATGCTATTTGTCAGCGACCAACTGTGAATAGGTTTGAACCCACAACTGCAATACTTTAAATGGAGTGTAATATTTGACACGGTCACAAAAATTGCTGGATTATTAGGGCAGTCATATGGGATTACGTCTGATGACCATGGTTTCAGACAGTCGCCTAACAGTATGGTATTTGTCAGCAACCAAGTGTCAATAGTTTGGAACAGCATACACCTGGCAGACTTTAGATGTAGTGTAACATGTGACACGTTCTCAAAACTTTCTGTATTATTGCGGCAGTAATATGGGATCACATCTGATGGCACAGTTTCAGGCAGTTGCCTAATAGTATGGTATTTGTCAGTGACCAAGTGTCAATTGGTTCAACAAAACACAGCTGGCTAATTTTAAATGGAGTATAATATTTGGCACGCTCCACAAAATGTCTGTATTACTGCAGTCATGCAGTCATATGGTATAACGTGTGATGGACCCGGTTTCAGGCAGCCGCCTAATAGTATGGTATTTGTCAGCGACCAAGTGTCAATTGGTTCAACAAAACACAGCTGGCTGACTTTAAATGGTGTGGAATATTTGGCAGGCTCCACAAAATTTCTTTATTATTATGGCAGTCATATGGGATCACGTCTGATGACCACGATTTCAGGCAGTCGCCTAACAGTATGGTATTTGTCAGCGATCAGGTGTCAATTGGTTCAACAAAACACAACTGGCTGACTTTAAATGGAGTGGAATATTTGGCACGAGCCACAAAATTTCTGTATTATCACAGCAGTCATATGGGATCACGTCAGATCATTGAAAAAACAGTAAATGCGAATAAAATCAAAAAATCTGGCTGTATTCTGCTAACAAGCAAATGGAGCAGTAAAATGGTGTACTCTGGATTGCTTTTTAAGCAAATAATCAGGATTAAGATAAAAAGAAAATTAGCCCTGGCCCCTAATTTCTGGGGCTATGTCTACGGATGTCTGTAACAGCAGGAGCAGACAGAATGTGCAATGGACCATCTTTTGCTGTATACACTGCCACAAACCCTGCCTGCCTAACTCCTGCTATCACCACTGAATATATGCTGCTGGATTAGTCCTCAGAAGGACTGTTAGTTCAGATGGATATATATATATACTCCTGGAGTACCACTACCTATATCTAACTATTACACCACCAATTCTGTCCCTCACACAGCAGCACCTCTCCCTACTCTGCCTTTTTCCGGGATAGACTGTGACGAACCTAGTGTCACCAGGTCTTATATAAACCCGATGATGCTATGCGGCCAGCCAATCACTGTAATGCCACAACCAACATGGCTACGGCATTACAGTGCGTGGCAAGAAATTCCTGCATGTTCATTGGCTCTCTAAAGAGAGCCAAACATGCAGGGTGGGGACCCAAGCTCCCGCACAAGCAAACCGGAAATACTCGCCGGGCGCCAAGCATGTCGAGCAGTGTGATGCTCGGGCGGGTACCCAGCAGTGGCGAGCATGCTCGCTCATTACTAGTAAGACCCTCTTAAGTGTACAAGAGACTATGTACTAAGGCAAAATAGTGCACCCCTGACTCCAGCAATCTTTCATGACAGCCCAGACATTCCACTAAGGCAACAGGATGCTGAACGTTCACCAGCATCCTGCATTCAAGGTCAGTTCAACACGCTGCCAACCCTACATCCTGAACCTCCTTCATGCACAAGAATGTACCAGGCCCCTGGAACTCACCAAACCCTATACATTAAAGCCCAAGTGCAAGCCAATATGCAGGCAAGTCATCACATTCCGGTCAGCCACACAATTCCAGCTCCATGAGTGGCATAATCTTTGCACATTAAACCAGTTACTGAAATGAATGCTTATGCTGCATCATGCTTCCTGGTGTTTTTAGGTAAAAATGCCACAGACGATAGGAATAATACTTCTCAGCCTGTAACTGCAAGGTACAGTGGGTACGGAAAGTATTCAGACCCCTTTAAATTTTTCACTCTTTGTTTCATTGCAGCCATTTGGTAAATTCTAAAAAGTTAATTTTTTCCTCATTAAGTACACTCTGCACCCCATCTTGACTGAAGAAAAAACAGAAATGTAGAAATTTTTGCAAATTTATTAAAAAAGAAAATCTGAAATATCAGATTGTCCTATGGTAGTCCTGAAGCCATAGAAAATGCTCTGTTCAAGCATCTATGGGATTTTCCAAAAATATCTAGTAAGAACAGTTCAAAATTCCAAGAGCTCAGTGACCTCCTGTTAGAGCTGCAGCTGGCCAAAGCAGGCATGGTCCTACCTGGCCTCAGCTACCTGGACACTGCTCGTGGGGTAAACCCAATAGTTTTTCAAGCTACCGTACAATATTCAATAAAAGTGGACCACACTAGCATCAAGATACAAAACAGCTAACCAAGTCTCCTTTCCTCCATTTTCCTACTTCTGTGAGTTTATCAAGGACCTTGCAGAGTGTATGACTGACCCAAACTTTTCCTATGGAGAACCCAGCGGCCCTGGTTCATCCCCTCCTAAGTATGAAAGTCCACGTTTGAGCAACAGAAACCGCAGCAGTCCAGTGTCAGTGAAGAAGACTGATGTTCTTCCCACACATTCAACAGCTCAAGAGAAGAGTGAAGTATGTGAAAGGGTTGAAAATCCTAATTGAATGTGTCCCATGCAAAAGAAGCCACATCCCTTAAAGCAGTGCATCGGCTTCAGAAAGAAATCGCTCCAGGAATGCAAGGAGATTCTAAAGAACTTTGGGGTATGTTACAGATGTTGTGTTTCTGTGGCGCCCCTGAGGGTTCGACCGCCACAGGGATGCTGCACTTCTCTAATGGAGTGTAGTGTTCCTCCTCTGAGGTAAGACCAGTGTGATAGTTGTGACCCAACCTTCGCATCCAACACCACATTTCTCCACCAGAGGGAGCTAGTATGCACTAGGTGCTGCTCCCCTGGTTACAGGGAGACTGGGGAACCAAGAGTTAGGGGAACCAGTTAGTGGGTGAGGGTGGAGGACTTACAAGTTAGTTACACTTTAGACTTGGTCTTGGTCTTTTGCAGGTCCTTGTTAGTCAAGTCTTTTGTCGGTCTTCCGGCCGTGCTCTGTGCTGTCATATACTGTGTGTAAATGTGACCTTCCTCCCGGAGCGCAGACCCTGTGTGGGCCTGCAGGGTCGGGAGACACAGCCCTCGTACCCCGGCCTTGGGAAGAGAGGCAGGTTGTAGATGGGAAATGTCTCAACCCAGCCAATGACCAGGACAAAGAAGGCCCGGAGCTTAAGAGTGTGGCTCTACAGCAAATGGATCCCAGGCAGGATGCAGACGGAGCGGTATACGCCACCTGTCCTCGCCATGCTGATATATTCAGAGGGACTCCGGCTGCAAGAGGGGTACCGGCCCCCGACACCCGACCTTGCTACTCTATGTCCTGGTCGGGAAAGCCCGGTAGGCCCTGAGGATTCCACCGGGCATCGGACGGAGCGGAGCTGCCACCCATGCCCTTGTTCTGAGAGGAGTTCAGAGGGAGTCCTGGCCTATTTGCACACACACGGACAGGAAAGGATTCGGTCTGTAGTTCAGGAACACTCTGCTGTAGGGTCCCGACTGAATGCTGGACTTACTCGGAGGTTGTCGGACCCCCGTCTCTGGTGAGCGCAGGTCTCCGCGGGGAGCAGGGAGTTGCCTTCCTTTGCCAGCTATGTGAGTAAAGCGTTGGAAGTTCACCCCTATGGCCTCCGGACTGTTATTCCTGCCCCACACCGCGTGACTCGGCATCCGTTCTCCTCTACTACTACCCTCTCCATCCTGTCCCTCTGCCCTGAGGCCTTGCTCTGCCTGTGGGGAGTAGTAATAACTTTGACTGCCATAACATCATGCCTCAGCGGACTGCAGCGGCGCTGGTGGCCTTTCACCAGGCACCACAGGTGGCGTAGTCGTTAATTAGCCACTCAACCCGGATAAGCCCACACCATCTCCTTTTAATGTGATGGCCCTGAGCACGGGTCGGGTCCGGGCCATGGCTGCATCCCATCTCTCCATCACAGGACCCGACTCCGAGTCCCCTATCACCCAGGGTTAACTAAAAGGGCTTCCACCGGAGAGGACATCACACTTCTACTGAACACTTTGCTCAAAGCTGTAAAATCCCTATTAAGTGTGTGGCGTGCGACAGTGAGGACCACGAACAAGGACTCCATCCATCCCAATCTAACTCTGCTTACACCTTCTCCCACCACAACGCAAGGCAGGGAGGATGTAGATCAGAGGTCTCAAACATGCAGCCCGTAGGTACCACAGAGTCAGACCCCTTGACGATCCCGACCTGGTCCCGGAGGAGCCGCCGACAGCAGCACTGCATTGCCGCGCGCTGCACGCACAGACAGTCTCCCAGCACAGCATTACCAATGCCAGCCGCTGGCCAATCAGAGGCCAGCAGCTGACATTTGCGCACCGTCACTGCCATGCGCAGATGTCAGCTGCTGGCCTCTGATTGGCCAGTGGCTGGCATTGGTAGTACTGTGCTGGGAGACTGTCTCTGTGCGCAGTGCGCGGCAATGCAGCGCTGCTGTCGGCGGCTCCTCCGGGACCAGTTAGGGATCGTCAAGGGGTCTGACTCTGTGGTGCCTGTGGGCCGCATGTGCAGAAAGGACGCCGAGGGAACGGAGGACAGGTGACAAGAATCTTTTTTTTTCTCTTTTATGTGTGTGAAGAACAGCACAATAGGGGACATAGCCACAACATGGGGACTCGGATGGGGGACGTAGCCACAACATGTGAACATAGCCACAGCAAGGGGACATCGATGGGGACATAGCCACAAATGGGGACCTGGATGGCGGACATAGCCACAACATGGGGACCTGGATGGGGGACATAGCCACAACATGGGGACCTGGATGGAGGACATAGCCACAACATGGGGACATAGCCACAGCATGGGGACATTGATGGGGACATAGCCACAGCATGGTGACATCGATGGGGACACAGCCACAACATGGGGACATTGATGGGAACATAGCCACAGCATGGGGAGATTGATGGGGACACAGCCACAGCATGGGGATATTGATGGGGACACAGCCACAGCATGGGGACATTGATGGGAACATAGCCACAGCATGGGGACATAGCCACAACATGGGGATATTGATGGGGACATAGCCACAACATGGGGACATTGATGGGAACATAGCCACAGCATGGGGACATTGATGGGGACATAGCCGCAACATGGGGACCTGAATGGGGGCATAGCCACAATATGGGGACCTGGATGGGGACATAGCCACAATATGGAGACCTGGATGGGGACCTAGCCACAATATGGGGACCTGGATGGGGACATAGCCACAATATGGGGACCTGGATGGGGACATAGCCACAATATGGAAATCTGGATGGGGGACATAGCCACAATATGGAAACCTGGATGGGGGACATTACTACAAGATGGGGACATTACTCCATGATGGGGACCAGGATGGGGTTTTAGTCCAAGATGGGGACCAGTATGGGCACATTACTACAAGATGGGGATGGGATGGACACATTACAACAAGATGAGGACCAGGATGGGAAACATTACTACAAGATGGGGAACATTACTACAAGATGAGGACCAGGATGGGGAACATTACTACAAGATGGGGACTAGGATGGGGCACATTATTACAAGATGGGGACTAGGATGGGGCACATTACTACAAGATGGGGACCAAGATGGGGCACATTACTACAAAATGAGGACCAGGATGGAGAACATTACTGCAAGATGTTTGCCAGAATTTTTATATGGTGCTAATTGTAAGATAATGTTAATGTATGTGGCCAATTGGGTGAAACAAAATTTTAAAGTTAAAAAAAAAAATTAAAAATAAAGCATGAAATATATTTTGGCACTAAAAATTCTGTTTTATATATAAACTAAAGTACACGCATATTATTACCACATCCATTACGACCCAAGCTCTAAAAAAAATAAAATAAACATGGCAAAAATGCTCAAAAGGTGTATACAAAAAAAAATGGTATCACTAAAAATGGCACTTTCACCTGCAAAGAATGCAGCCCCCCAAATTCAAATTTTTTCCATGTGTGGCCCATATACCCAGTCGAGTTTGAGACCCCTGATGTAGATAAAGCAGTGAGTCCTATCACAATATCTTCTTCATGCACAGAAGTCTGTGGAGAAGGCCTCTGGGACAAATCGTGTTCGAAGATATGCCTGGTCTGCATGTGTCATGGTTGTTAAACATCTGTGACACATGCAGGGATTGCCTAACAAACAGGCAATCCCTGCATGTGTCACGACTGTTTAACAGCTGTGATACATGCAGCCGCGGCGACACTAACATAGATGCCGAGCATGCCACGTATCAGTTTACCAACATTGTCATAGGCTTCACCCTCTGATCTACCTTATCCACTTGATTTCCCTCATTATAGTCCACTAAATGTTGTGGGGGATTTTTTGTTAGAGACAATTAATCGTTCTTACAGAGACTATGAATACCAAATTATCCCTCTTTTATAGAGAAATCCCTGACCATGCCTTTGAGGGTTTAAAAGGAGAGATATTAATATATCCTCCACATATATGGCACTTCCTGGATGCATTCCACGTATCTGGGTCTATATTAAGGAGGTGTCCATGCTCTGCACCCAAAGGGATATGTGCTGTAAGATGCAAGGGGTTAACACTCCTTTCTGGCACCCATCGATCTGTGAAACAAAGGACTATAGAACAGTCGCTGGACGCAGACACCGGGAGGTGTGCTTACAGCATTGCTTCCGGTGTTATGCGTTCCAGCACAGAGACTGTACATTCCACAGACTGGAAGTTCGGGTCCACGGACAGTAAATACGTCACACGTTGCTGGCGGAGACACCACAGTGTTTTGAGATCAGATACAGTGAGGTGAGGGCTCCCTTTGCAGTGCTCACCACACCAATATACAGATGTGAGCATTTTGATGCGACCCTGATGCAAGGTCTAAGAGTATCTCCTCTGATGAGTCGGTACCTCTGACGAAACGCATTGGGAGTTCATTAAAAGGACACAGACACCCATGAGGGATTTGAGAAACAGGCTTGCTTATCCTGAGTACTTGGTGAGACCATTCCTTTTCATATTTACGATGGGCGGTTGGTGGTCACAGAAACGTGCATAATGACGCCAACATTGCTACATCATATATATTGCGTGACGAAACTTTGTTGGTGGTCTGGGTATATCCCGTTGTCACAATATATACTTGAGCTGCATGCACAAGGTTGATGTCCACTTTCTCATGTATAAGACACCATGATATATGGCTTACTGTTGTGTACAATTCAGTACCATTATAAAAATAACCTCAGAAAGGGCAGATGGTGTTATATGTTTTAATATGAGCATAAGAGATATCACTAACAAGCGCTGTATCCTTAGTGATTTGTGGATATAAAATGTGGTTTGTGTGATGGGTGGTTGAACTTGGACCGCTTAACCCACACTTTTATACCACTGGTCACCAAGAGTGAATCCAGGTACACTTGGTGACGTATTGTGAGTCTTGTTTTGCACATAGGTGCAGCCTGCACCATGTGGAGTCGTGGTATAATCTATTTTGGTTTTCCGGCATAATAGGTGTATCATCACTTTATTAAATAGTTCCACCTCATTGGAATTCTGGTTTTTACTTGTTCGTGTGTCATTGTGAATTGTTTTTTTTTTAGCTTTTTCTAATAAAGGTAATTTTAATTAGCCCAATTACTGCTTAAACCTATTGAATTGACTTGACATTCTACTTATACCCTGCTTTATCACAAATCCAAACTAGCCTCGAGGCCTGCTCACTCTGTACCAAGACTTGGTCTTTGTGCTGCTGCACTGCTGGTGGAGGTTGCTGAAGTTGCTCCTCAACAATGGCACGACATTTCCACTGACCTGCATCCAGCTTACCGAGGACATGATTCATGGCCGCATCTAGCCTTTGTGACAACACCTGGCTGTCTTCTCCAAGCTTTCTACATGAGGGCCCTTGTTCTGTTGATGCTAGCAGCACATTTGAGCTTGAGCAACCAGAGGATTACGGAGAGATCAGACCAGACATCTCTAAACGCTGCATATGTTACACTAACGCCGCTAGGATTAGATAGGGCGAGGGGGGTTTCATGAATTTGTTGGAATCCTGGGGGAACCGTTACCCAGGGTGACCAGAGGCTGGAGCTTCTCTCAGGCACACAATAGATTCAATTGCTGACTAGACACATCTGACAAGAGTCTTCATAAACAGTTGAACAATGGAGTTTAATCAAGTACGGCCAGTACCATTTAACTCTTTGAAGCAACAAGCTTCACCACAGTACAGTCTATTAAAGCAGGCTTACTAACGTCAGTCTCTCCAGTAGCATAATACAGCACAGATTATATTTTTTTGCAGCACACTTCTATACATCCACAACCACAGGTTTTTCCTTCACAAGCACTCAATAGTGCACAACATTCTTTATCCAGCATGGAGATGTAGGGGGGGAGGGTTTGATGATGGAGATGATCCCTGGGTGAAGATGATTCCTTCCAGTCCTTATCTTTCTGCCCGATAATACTCTGCACTGTTAGTTCAGGGAGTCTATCTGACCCATGTTTAGCTTCCCTCCTGACCTGAATTCTGTTCACTTGCCTTGTGTGAGATACAGATCACATACCACCTTTCTCTTAGGCTCCAGCCAGACTAATAAACAAGTTCCCCACAATCCCGCTGGGGCTCTGCTAAACACTCCCTGTCTCCTGTGACTGTGTTAACCTCTCTAATTGCTGGATGCTTCTGAAGCACAATACTTCCTGTCTCTTGTGACTGTGTTAACTCTTAAAGTTGCTGGATGCTTTTGAAGCAACAGCACTACTTCTGTATGTCACACATATCTATGACACCAAAGTTGAAGCTGAGGCCTCATCACTCTGGACGCTTCTCGAGCTGGTCATCAGTTGTGCAGGCTGGTATTCACCTGACATATATCGCCAAGTGCTTCATGAGAGAAGGAATCACATGAAGGACATTACTACTGGAGATAGCTTACGGTAGTGAGTATACCACCATATACGCGTAACTCTAGCTGTGTTAGGACATGAAACTTTCACTATTTTGATTGCTGTGTTGGTGGAAGTGTTAGCATTTTGCGGTTTCCCCAATTCGAAGATGGGTTTCTAATTGGACTTGGCTTATCCTACTGTTGTGGACTTCAAGTCACCAGCCAGAAAACCGGACTTACAACTGTTATAGTTATTGTTGTTTGCTTGTGTGTTTATTTTTTATCTTTTAGATTACAGATCGACGGTGGACATCATCAGAAGGCATCAAGTCAAAATGAATCATTGTGAAATCTAAAGATTTCAGATGGGGAGTGTCATGTCCCATGATTTGGGAATCATTCAGATAGTATAGCATCATTATTGAGTTGTTTTCTATTGCTGTTTCGTTGCTATTCAATAAGGTTTGCTCTCTTTAGAAGTTTACTCTTTCTCTCTCCCTGTCTCTCTCTGATGTAGCTATGATGTCAGTAACCCCTCCCTTCTTCCCCATTCTTTTTCCTCATTCACCATCTTCAGCCTAGTAAGAGTATGTGCCCACAATAAGGAGCCGCTGCGGCCCTAACGCAGCTGAACATCCGCGTGGCTTCCACCCTCATTATTCAAATGAGCGGCCGCAATTTTTTTTATTCACATGTGGACTTTCCTCATTGATGTTAGTCTATGGGGAAAGTCCACACGCGAACCCGCAAGAGAAATTGACATGCTGTGGTCCTGAAACACGCGCTGCATGTCAGTTTCCGCGGGTGATCCGCAGGTGCATGGGTTTCTAAAAATCCCATCCACTATGCTGTAACATCTGGATGCTGCGGATTTGATGCTGTATAAACACGCAGCTTGCTTCAAACCTGCAGCGGCTCCTGATCGTTGGCACATACCCTTAGAAGCTCATGTGCTTCCAGCCTGTTTCTAAAAAGTCTTTTTTTACCTGATGTATGTTTGCACATCATCAAGAATTCTGCTGGAAAAATAAATCCTCTTCTGAATCATCATATGTGCTTCCTGTAGTCGAGTTAAACCATCTGAGGACATCACTTTGTGAGAGGACAGTTAAAAGAGACAGCCTAGAAACGGTGTCTCACAGCGCTCTATGCTTGCAGCTAAGCCATGGAGTCAGAAAAGTAGAGGACTACATGGGGCTACATGGCTCATTGGATGGCCAAACAGAACCAACCCATTCAGTCTTGAGTATAGTCAGAAACTCAGTTAAGTTTAGTGGAGAATAAATATTCACCCACACGGATCCCCAGTAGGTACCAGTGAGCACTCACCCAGTTCCTGCTGGTCTATGATTCCTGATCTTGACCTTGACCGACTGGGAATTCCAAACTAGAAAATAACTGGTTGCTGCGGTGACCTAACTTCACTCATGATTGGCTGAATTGGCTTTTCAGGCCATTTTCAGTGTGTTGAGGATACAATTAAGAGGCATCTGGGTGAGCTCCGGAGTGGTACCTGCTGGGCATCGGTGCAGGTGAGTAATGATTGTATTTTTTTAACCAGACTGAATCTTAAGAAATTTTCATTACCTAGAAAACCCCTTTTAGAAAAAAGAAAACACAAATTTACTTCACCTTGATAAGTCCCTTAAAAAGTATAGAATCTAAAACTACCTAGGTTTGCTTTGGTTGTATTGGTTTAAGTTTCTATTCATTATTTTCTAATTAAGGCGTTGTTTTTTTTCATATCATATGTTAACATATTGGGCTATAGGTTGAACTTCAACCTTAAAAATTATGAAACTATATCAAAAATAGCACTGCCTCCAGTTTCAGAATTTTTAAGGTTGAAGTCCAACCCATAACCCAATATGTTAACATATGATATGAAAAAGAACAGCGCCTTAATTGGAAAATAGGTTTTAGCAGCATGAGGTCTGTCGGTTGACATAATTTTAATAGACATGCACAGTAATGTCTATTAAAATGATGGAAACTGACAAACCTTATTATACGTCATTGGAGTCTATCAGGTGCTGTTGTCATATGATGGATCCCTGGCATTGCATCAATGTTTCCATTATAAATAGAAGTCACAATTCAGATGTGAACAACGCATATTAACATAGTGTTTTTTTGTATCCAGATCCATCATATCATCCGAGGATATTGAGCATCTGTCATGATTTCTTTTGCAAATGCTGATGCAAAATATCGTTGCTGTAAAGTGCTGTTATACAATCTTGTATACTGATAATTTCTCGAAGGTCAGCAGATGGAAACTAATAGCTGTGGATAATTTTCAAAGCTAAAGAAAATATAGGAAAACAGGCTGAAATGCTATCAAATTGCAATATATAAATATATACAGTATATTGTGACCAAGTCACTGATAAAGTGATGGAGGGAAGATTTGTTTCACAGAGGCGATTAGCTTCCGTGAATTGAAACCATGAAGTTAGCTCCAGCATGTTATTTGCTGAGAGGGGTTAAACCGTCATTTTAAAAGGGAGTTTTTTTTGGGGAATGACCATTGTGAAGGGTGGATGGTCATTCACCATACCTCCACCTCATGTTGTGGTCTGGGATTTAAATACATGGCCTGCTAAGGCATTCAGTGTTCAGTGTATCTGGAGAGGCTAACTCCAGAGAAAGGAGCTTGTGGTTGTACTAACCTGAACCGTGTGTGTTTTGTGAACCCTGTGCGGACGGATCCCCACAGGCCTCTGGACTGTGCTATCTGTTTTCTTTTGTTTACCCTTTTTTCAAAGAAAGGCCTGTTTGATTTGATGAACTTTACAGTGATTTATGCCTGCACTAATAAATCATTGAGAAATTTAAAGCAACAGCGTTCCTGTGTTACCACTGTGTGCAGCTGAGTGAGTCGATCTACCACAGGTGGTGAATTATTCTGGCAAGATCCCCAGGAGCCACGTGTAGCAGCGGAGGACAAACCACATGTTCTGGGTAAAGACAGCGATAAGCCAGGAAACAAAGACAGACGGTATGGAGGACCTGATCAAGCACCTGGTGCTAGCCCAGCAGGAGACAAGCAAGCTGCTTTTGGAACAGATCCACCAACAGCAGCAGCACCAACAAGACCAGCTCCGACAGCAGCAGTAGCAGAGGGGATTCATGGGAGGCCGATTTCCCCTCTCCCAACTCCAGGTGATGACTCGTATGTCTGGAGAGCGATAAGACGAGCCATGCAAAAAATGACCCAGGGTGGTGATGTTGAGGTATTTTTGACTGTGTTTGAGGGGGTGGCATAGCTGGAAAAGCTACCGCCGGAGCAGTGGTCGGAGGTGCTGGCCCCCTATCTGACTGGTGAGCCCCAGAAGGCCTATTACTAGTGTTGAGCGAGTATGTTCTGTTAACCCTTTCATCGAGTGTGCTCTGGCGATCACCGAGTAGTTACAGCTGCTCGGTGTTATGTTTAAATCACTCCCGTGTGCATGATTTGCGACTGTTTGACAGCTTTATTACATGTGAGGAATGCAAAAGAAACAATCATTCCTCACATGTATTAAAGCTGTCAAACAGTCGCAAATCATGCACGCGGGAATGATTTAAAAATAACACCGAGCAGCTGTAACTACTCGGTGCTCGCCCGAGCATACTCGGTGAAAGGGTTAACAGAACATACTCGCTCAACACTACTTTTTACGACCTGGCCTTGCAAGATGCCCAGGAATATGTTAAATTAAAAACTGAGATACTGGCACTTGCAGGAGTGACTATGTCAGTCAGAGCCCAAAGGGTTCACCACTGAGCGCATTATGGTGATGAACCCCCTCGCTCCCAAATGTTCGACCTTCTGCATCTTGTACAGAAGTGGCTGCAGCTAGAGTCCTCCACTCCAACCCAGAAGGTTGAGCTGGTTGTCATGGACAGATTTGTGCACTCCCTACCTAGGCCGGTGCAAACCTGGCATGCCCAGGGAGATCCCCGGAATGGGGATGACATGGTCGGCCTCGTAGAAAGATATCAGGTGGTTGAGAGGTCCCTAAAAAAGCCGGGTGGTGCTGCATCCCCCATACTGGGGTACTCAGAGGGAGTCAGAGCCACAACTGGGGGGAGTCCAAGGACCCAAGGGGTTGCTGAGGAGTTGCCAAAGACAGCTGGGAAAGACATGATCTGCTGGAGATGTCATGGTCCTGGACACATAGCTGCCCGTTGTCCTATTTCCTCCGAGCAGATGGACTGCAGCTTTGGAAGGCGCTGTTCGTATTATGCATACCCTACCTGCAGTTTGGACTATCAGCCCGGTTAGGGGCCACAGTCCTGTCCTGTGACCATAAATGGGGTACTGGTGTAGGGACTTTTGGACTCTGGGAGTTTGGTAACTCTAGTAAGGGCCACACTCCCCCACTAGTTGATCCCTGGGAAACATGTGAGCGTCCGCTGTATCCACGGGGACGCCAAGGACTACCCTGTCACCCAAGTGACTATAAAAGCAAACCGTGGTACTGATTCCCATGAGGTCAGGGTGATCAGAGACTCGTTACACCCAGTTATAATCAGGCGGGACTTCAGGCTGTTCTGGAACTTGTAGGGAAAGGCGGAACTTGTTGGGAACTATCTCAGACCGCAGCCAGTTCGTCCATGAAGAATCCCCATTACAGTCAGATGTGGATGAGTTCCTCCTGTGTGTCCTTGCTGGCGACGAGGATGAGAAAGAGACCCATGAAGATGAGATTCCTGAACTGGGGGTTTCTGGGGGGAATTTTGGTACCGCGCAAATGCAGGATCGTACATTGAAAGGTGCATTTGACAATGTGACTGTGATAAATGGGGTTGTTCAAGAGCCAGGGGCTGACACCAGGTTCCAATATTTCACCTTAATTGAAGAGCTGCTTTATCGGGTCACTAAATCAAGCGGGGAAACAATAGAGCAGTTGTTGGTGCCGGGTCCCTATAAACGTAGGGTATTAGATTTGGCCCATTCATGTCTTAGGTGGGCATCTGGGAGTAGACAAAACCCAAGAGCATGTCCTACAGAGGTTCTACTGGCCTGGGTGTCACTGAGTCATTGTTCATTTCTGCCCGTCTTGCCTACTTGTCAGCTAACTGCTCCCGCGTCCCACTTCCAGAGTCCCTTGGTTCCATTACCCATTATTGAGGTCCCGTTTAACTGAATTGCCATGGACCTTGTAAGGCCTTTAGTTAAGTCTGCCAGGGGTCATCATACATACGGGTTGTGCTGGACTATGCAACATGTTACTCAGAGGTGATACCATTGAGAAACTCCTCTGCCAGGAGCATAGCCCGAGAGCTGGTACATATCTTCTCCTGAAAGGGCCTGCCAAAAGAGATCCTGACAGACCATGGAACTCCTTTCATGTCAAAAGTAATGAGGGGGTTGTGTAAGGCTCTCCAGATTACCCAACTCAGGACGTCAGTGTACCATCCGCAGATGGAAGGCCTGGTGGAGAGGTTCAACAAGACCCTAAAGTTCATAGTTAAAAAGGTTGTGGAGAAGGATGGAAGGGACTGGGATTGCCTACTCCCCTACCTACTATTCTCTATTAGGGAAGTTCCCCAGGCCTCTACAGGGTTCTCACCCTTCGAGTTGCTTCATGGACGGCACCCTTGGGGACTATTGGACATTACAAAAGAGACCTGGGAAGCCGAGGTAACATCCCCACCAGAGCATCATCGAGCTTGTGGCCCAGATGCAAGACTGGATCATGAGGGTGATGCCGATTGTAAGAGACAGCCTCCTTCAAGCCCAAGGGGCCAAGGCAAGGGTCTACAATCGGTCGGCGAGACTGAGGCAGTTTAGCCCAGGAGATCGGGTGTAGATGTAGATGTTGGTGTAGATCCCCACGATGGAGAGTAAATTCTTGGCCAAGTGAAAAGGCCATACGAGGTGGTCGAGAAGTTGAGTGACGCCAACTACAAGGTCCACCAACCAGGGAGAAGACGGTATCAGGTGTACCACATTAACCTGCTCAAACCTTGGCAAGACAGAGAACCGGTGGAAGCTACGTGCCTGGGGGGCCCATCCCGAGGCCCTAGTTGAGGATATCACAATGGCAAAAACACTGTCACCGGCTCAGAAGCAAAAGTGCCAAGAGCTTCTTCAGCAGAACCAGGACCTGTTTTCGGAGCTGCCAGGTTGTACGCAGGTGGTCGAGCATGAAATCTTGACAGAGCCAGATGTGAGGGTGAATCAGAGGCTGTATCGGATTCCAAAGCACGCCGTGAGGTGATCTCCATAGAGGTGAGGAGAATGTTGAGCCTGGGCGTCATTGAGGAGTCAAAAAGCAGCTGGTCCAGCCCCATTGTCCTTGTGCCGAAACCGGATGGAGAATGGCGATTCTGTAATGACTACAGGAAGCTGAATGAGGTGTCAAAGATCGAAGAATATCCAATGCCCCGTGTTGATGAGCTCATTGAGAGGCTAGGGTTAGCCAGATATATCACCACCCTAGACATAACGAAAGGGTACCAGCAAATTCTCCTTTCCCCAAGTGCCCAGGAGAAGACAGCTTTCTCTACTCCTGACGGGTGCTTTCAGTACACCAGGATGCCATTTGGTCTGCAGGGAGCCCCAGCTACCTTCCAGAGGGCCATGGACTGGATCCTAGTTTCTCACAAAAAGTATGCTGAAGCTCATCTGGATGACAGATGTGATCATCAGTCCGGATTGGGGAAATCACCTACCGAAGGTCCAGGCAGTACTTGATGCGCTGAGAAAGGCTGGGTTTAGAGTAAACCCAAAGAAGTGTGCCATGGGGAAAGAAGAGGCAAAATACTTGTCAGGGCCGGCTCCAGGTTTTTGTGGGCCCTGGGTGAAAGAGTCTCATTGGCCCCTACCACGAGACACATACCACTATTCATGATGCACAGATACTGCAGAGAAATATATAAATAGTACAATGCAGAAGATTTCACTTCTTACATTACATGAGCGATATCTATTGTAAATTCTACAATAGCTCAGAAACCGGCGAATTCTCTCAATGCACAGTGCAGAACGGACAATATACTGTAGTACTCCATACAGTATTATGGGCCCCATATATTGCTCGAATACTGGTCCCCATATAACACTCCATACAGGTTACTGGTCCCAATAAAGCGCTCCATACAGGATACTAGTCCCCATATAACGCTCCATACAGGAAACTGGTCCCCATATAATGCTCCATACAGGATACTGCCCCCCATATAACACTCCATAGAGGATACTGGCCCCCTTATAACGCTCCATACAGAATACTAATGCCCCATGCAGGATGACATCCCCCCTTATAATGTCCCATGCAGGATGTCACCTCTCCCCCCCATATAATGCCCCATGCAGGATGTTACCTCTCCCTCCCATATAATGCCCCATGCAGGATGTCACCTCTCCCCCCCATATAATGCCCCATGCAGGATGTCACCCCCCCATATAATGCCCCATGCAGGATGTCACCTCTCCCCCCCCATATAATGCCCCATGCAGGATATCACTTCTCCCCCCCATTTATTGCCCCATGCAGGATGTCACCTCTCCCCCCCTTATAATGCCCCATTCAGGATGTCACCTCTCCCCCCATATAATGCCCTATGCAGGATGTCACCTCTCCCCCATATAATGCCCTATGCAGGATGTCACCTCTCCCCCCCATATAATGCCCCATGCAGGATGTCACCCCCCCATATAAAGCCCCATGCAGGATGTCACTTGTTCCCTGCCCCCACATAATGCCCCATGCAGGGTGTCACCTGTTCCCCCCCATATAATGCCTCATGCAGGATGTCACTTGTTCCCCCCACCATATAATGCCCCATACCTACATACATGTAAAAAAAAAAAAAAATCAAATACTCACCTCACTTCTCACCTGCTGCCGCTGCTCCAGACCCCTCACCAGTGCCGGCGTCTTCCCGTTCTGCGCTGCCTGTGACGGCTCAGGAGAGAGCGCGGTGTTAAGACGTCACTGCGCCCTCTGACCTGAGATGTCACAGTGCAGCATCTGCGGAAGGGACTGGAGCTGCTGCGGAGGCATGGGGAGAGGTAAGTATTGTGCCGGGCCCTGAGCAAGCGGGGAGGTGCAGGTGCTGACACCAGCACCACACCGCTCACGGGTCCCATAGCGCGCCGGGGTGCCCGACGGTGAGTGGGTTCCCCCGCCTGCTCAGGGCCCCGGCACTTGCCCGGGTGCGCTGGGTGCTGACGCCGGCCCTGATACTTGGGCTACATCGTCGGAAGGGGCAAAATAAATCCGCAAGTAAATAAGGTGCAGGCTATCTGAAATTGTCCACAACCGAACTCCAAGAAGCAAATTTGTGTGTTTCTGGGAATTGTGGGATATTATCAGTGATTTATCCAGAATTTCACCAGGATAGCCACCCCCCTGACTGATTTTCTTAAGGGCACGAAGACATCGATGGCCAAGTGGTCCACTGAAGCGGAGATGGTATTCCAGGAGTTGAAGCTCGCCCTATGTAAACAGCCAGTCTTAGTAGCGCCTTCCCTAAGGAGTTCGTGATTCAGATTTAAGCCTCCGAGGTCAGTTTGAGAGCTGTGTCCCAGAAAATAGACGAACATCCAGTCCTATTCCTGAGTAGGAAATTCTCTTCCTGTGAAAAGAACTATGCCATTGTTGAGAACGAGTGCTTGGCCATCAAATGGACAATTGAGACCCTAAGATATTATCTGGTAGGCCGAAATTTCAAGCTAGTATCAGATCATGTGCCCCTGGGATGGATGAGGGAAAGGAAGGGGAGGAATGCCTGGGTAAGTAGGTGGTTTATAGCACTCCAGGAC
Organism: Phyllobates terribilis; assembly: GCF_046119375.1. Taxonomy (NCBI): domain Eukaryota; kingdom Metazoa; phylum Chordata; class Amphibia; order Anura; family Dendrobatidae; genus Phyllobates; species Phyllobates terribilis. Next base: position 976,072,163 of record NW_027362761.1, on the reverse strand, counting down.
TTTAATTTTCATGTAGAGCACAGGCCCGGGAGACTACATGGTAACGCAAATTCCCTGTCCAGACTTCCCTGTTTAGCGAGTGAAGGTGCCAAAACCCCAGGCTTTGGGCAGTGGACGGGGATATGTGACAAAGTCACTGGTAAAGTGATGGAGGGAATGTTTCACAGAGGCTATTAGCTTCCGTGAATTGAAACCATGAAGTTTGCTCCAGCATGTTATTTGCTGAGAGTTTAAACCGCCATTTTAAAAGGGAATGTTATTTTATTGTGAAGGGTGGAAGGTCATTCACCATATCTCCACCTCAGGGTGTTGTCTGGGATTTAAATACATGGCCTGCTGAGGCATTCAGTGTTCAGTGTATCTGGAGAGGCTAACTCCAGAGAAAGGAGCTTGTGGTTATACTAACCTAAACCATGTGTGTTTTGTGAACCCTGTGTGGACAGATCCCCACAGGCCTCTGGACTGTGCTATCTGTTTTCTTTTGTTTACCCTTTTTGCCAAGAAAGGCCTGTTTGATTTGATGGACTTTACAGTGGTTTATGCCTGCACTAATAAATCACTGAGAAATTTAAAGCAACACTGTGTTACCTCCGTGTGCAGCTGAGTGAGTCCATCTACCCCTCTTCTGACCTGTTCCGCAGGGTCCCATTTGGACAGTAGATGGCAGTCCTCGCACACAAATGCCGCACAGTGCTGGGGATTCTCTGGAATCCTGAATGTTTGGCCCACAAGTGATTATCTAGTCCAGTATTTCCCAAACTTTTTAACTTTGGGACATCCCTGATGAAAAAAAATTACCCCAGAGTACTTCTATACACTGTGTGCAGAATTATTAGTCAAGTTGTATTTTAGAGGATTATTTTTATTATTGATCCACAACTATGTTCTCAATCAACCCAAAAGACTCAGAAATATCCAAGCTTAATATTTTTGGAAGTTGGAGTGGGTTTTTTTTAGATTTGACTATCTTAGGAGGATATCTGTTTGTGCAGGTAACTATTACTGTGCAGAATTATTAGGCAACTTAATAAAAACCAAATATAATGCCATCTCACTTGTTTATTTTCACAAGGTAAACCAATATCAGTGCACAAAATTTAGAAATAAACATTTCTGACATGCAAAAACAAAAAACAAAAAAATTAGTGATCAATATAGCCACCTTTCTTTATGATGACACTCAACAGCCTTCCATCCATAGATTCTGTCAGTTGCTTGATCTGTTTTCGATCAACATTGCGTGCAGCAGCCACCACAGCCTCCCAGACACTGTTCCGAGAGGTGTACTGTTTTCCCTCCCTGTAGAGCTCACATTTTATGATGGACTGAGTCGGAGTGGAGCTCTCTGCCCTTTAATGATCCAGCCTCTGGCCCATCCATCTGGCCCATCAAGAGTCACTCTCATTTCATCAGTCCATAAAACCTTTGAAAAATCAGTCTTAAGGTATTTCTTGGCCCATTCTTGATGTTTTATCTTATGTTTCTTGTTCAAAGGTGGTCGTTTTTCAGCCTTCCTTACCTTGGCCATGTCCCTGAGTATCGCACACCTTGTGCTTTTTGATACTCCAGTAACGTTCCAGCTCTGAAATATGGCAAAACTGGTGGCGAATGGCATCTTGGCAGCTTCACGCTTGATTTTCCTCAATTCATGGACAGTTATTTTGCGCCTTTTTTGACCAACACGCTTCTTGCCACCCTGTTGGCTATTTGCTATGAAACGCTTGATTGTTCGGTGATCACGCTTCAAAAGTTTGGAAATTTCAAGACTTCTGCATCCCTCTGCAAGACATCTCACAATTTTGGACTTTTCAGAGCCCGTCAAATCTCTCTTCTGACCCATTTTGCCAAAGGAACGGAAGTTGCCTAATAATTAAGCACACCTTATATAGGGTGTTGATGTCATTAGTCAACACCCCTCCTCATTACAGAGATGCACATCACCAGATTTACTTAATTGGTAGTTGGCTCTCAAGCCTATGCAGCTTGGAGAAGGACAACATGTATAAAAAGTATCATGTGATCAAAATACTCATTTGCCTAATAATTCTGCACAGAGTGTAGATAATTTTTGTACAAGTGACCAAAATACATACACTCAGCACCCTTAATATCATAAAACATATGATGTACCTCCTGTATCACATATATAAAAATACACACAGTACTTAAAGAATATATTAAAAAAAATTATGCACAGTAAAAAATACACACCATGCCCCTTCAGTATATACATATGTATATACACTGAAGGGGTATCCCACTGAATACATATAGAAATAAAATATATAACGTACCCCCGAATACATGCTGTATATATACACATATTTATACAGTTGAAACCAGAAGTCTACATACACTATATAAAAAGACACATATGCATGTTTTTCTCAATATCTGAACTCAGAATAAACCTTTCCCGGCTTAGGTCAATTAGGATTACCATAATTTTTAATATTTGGCAAATGCCAGAATAATGAGAGAGAGAGAGAATGTTTTAAGGCATTTTTATTACTTACTGCAAAGTCAAAAGTTTACATATACTAAGATTACTATGCCTATACTAACAATTCTGGACTGCCCTTATGATGATGTCATGTGTTTGGAAGCTTCAGCAGTGTGGTTCACAGCTGAAACACACTGCTTCTTTATGTAGCATCATGGGAAAGTCTAAAGAAATCAGCCAAGATATCAAGAAAAGAATTGTGGACTTGCACAAGTATGGCTTATCCTTGGGTCCAATGTCAAGACACCTGAAGGTGCCTTGTTCATCTGTATAAACAATTATAAGCAAGTACAAACAAGATGGGAATGTTCCGCCATCATACCACTCAGGAAGGAGACGGGTTCTGTGTCCCAGAGATTAACGTGCTTTGGTCCGACATGTGTATATCAACCCAACGACAAAAGCAAAAGACCTTGTGAAGATGATGGCGGATGCTGGTAAGATTGTGTCAATATCCACAGTGAAACGAGTACTGTATCAACATGGGCTGAAAGGCCACTCTGCCAGGAAGAAGCTATTACTCCAAAAGAAACATAAAAAAAAACAGATTAATGTTTGCAAATGCACACAGAAACAAAGACCTTAATTTTTGGAGACATGTCCTGTGGTCTGATGAAACTAAAATTGAACTTTTTGGGCATAATGAAGCCTAAAAACACCATCCCAACTGTGAAACACGGGTGTAGCAGCATCATGTTGTGGGGTTGTTTTGCTGCAGGAGGGAACGGTGCACTTCACAAAATAGATGGCATCATGAGAAAAGAAGATTATGCGGCAATACTGAAGCAACATCTCAAGATATCAGCAAGGAAGTTAAAGCTAGGGCGTAAATGTGTCTTCCAAATGGACAATGACCTGAAGCATACTGCCAAAATGGTAACAAAGTGGCTTAAGGATAACAAAGTCAATATTTTGGAGTGGCCATCACAAAGCCCTGATCTCAATCCTATTGAAAATTTATGGGCAAAGCTGAAAAGGCAGGTGCAAGGAAGGCGACCTACAAACCTGGATCAGTTACACTAGTTTTGAAAGGAGGAATGAGCCCAAATTCCGACCAACTATTGTGAGAAGCTTGTGGAAGGATATCCCAAACCTTTGACCCAAGTCATTCAGTTTAAGGGCAATGGTACCAAATACTAATGAAATGTATGTAAACTTTTGACTTTGCAGTAAATAATAAAAATGCTTTTAAACATTCTCTCTCTCTCATTATTCTGGCATTTGGCAAGTATTAAAAATTATGGTAATCCTAACTGACCTAAAACGGGAGAGGTTTATTCTGATTTCATGTCACATATTGAGAAAAACACGCATATGTGTCTTTTTATATAGTGTATGTAAACTTCTGAAACTTCTGGTTTCAACTGTATATATATACATACACACAGCATGATGAAAGCAGCACTCCAATCGAAATAAGTAAAAAAGGTGGACTTTATTCACCCAGACACATATATGTTTATAATATAGAAAATTCAGCAAGTCTTGGGTTATTACACTAGTCCTGATTGAAAGACTGCTGGAATAACATGACTTTTAATAAATTTAGTGTATCTTTTCACCCTGCCTGCGCATCAGGGTCAGAAATGTACTCCATTCATGAGCCATAGTACATTTTTGCTATAATTCACGCCAGATTCTGGCATAAATTATTACAAAATCTGTTGAGCTGTGCTATGTCACGCTTTTCCTCTAAACCATGCTCACTTTTCAGAAATTTTTTCATACTAGTTTCTCTGGTGACAAATTCACACTACTTAGCATTACAGTGTGCTGCTTTGTTTGTTAGTTGTATATACAGTGCTGGCCAAAAGTATTGGCACCCCTGCAATTCTGTCAGATAATACTCAGTTTCTTCCTGAAAATGATTGCAATCACAAATTCTTTGGCATTATTCTCTTCATTTAATTTGTCTTCAATGAAAAAAACACAAAAAGAATTGTCCTAAAGCCAAATTGGATATAATTCCACACCAAACCTAAAAAAGGGGGAGGACAAAAGTATTGGCACCCTTTGAAAAATCATGTGATGCTTCTCTAATTCGTGTAATTAACAGCACCTGTTACTTACCTGTGGCACCTAACAGGTGTTGGCAATAACTAAATCACACTTGCAGCCAGTTAACATGGATTAAAGTTGACTCAACCTCTGTGCTGTGTCCTTGTGTGTACCACATTGAGCATGGAGAAAAGAAAGAAGACCAAAGAACTGTCTGAGGACTTGAGAAACCAAATTGTGAGGAAGCATGAGCAATCTCAAGGCTACAAGTCCATCTCCAAAGACCTGAATGTTCCTGTGTCTTCCGTGCGCAGTGTCATCAAGAAGTTTAAAGCCCATGGCACTGTGGCTAACCTCCCTAGATGTGGACGGAAAAGAAAAATTGACGAGAGATTTCAACGCTAGATTGTGCGGATGGTGGATAAAGATCCTCGACTAACTTCCAAACAGGTTCAAGCTGCCCTGCAGTCCGAGGATACAACAGTGTCAAACCGTACTATCCGTCGGCGTCTGAATGAAAAGGGACTGTATGGTAGGATACCCAAGAAGACCCCACTTCTTACCCCGAGACATAAAAAAGCCAGGCTGAAGTTTGCCAAAACTTACCTGAGAAAGCCTAAAACGTTTTGGAAGAATGTTCTCTGGTCAGATGAGACAAAAGTAGAGCTTTTTGGGAAAAAGCATCAACATAGAGTGTACAGGAAAAAAAAAGAGGCATTCAAAGAAAAGAACACGGTCCCTACAGTCAAACATGGTGGAGGTTCCCTGATGTTTTGGGGTTGCTTTGCTGCCTCCGGCACTGGACTGCTTGACCGTGTGCATGGCATTATGAAGTCTGAAGACTACCAACAAATTTTGCAGCATAATGTAGGGCCCAGTATGAGAAAGCTGGGTCTCCCTCAGAGGTCATGGGTCTTCCAGCAGGACAATGACCCAAAACACACTTCCAAAAGCACTATAAAATGGTTTTAGAGAAAGCACTGTAGACTTCTAAGGTGGCCAGCAATGAATCCAGACCTGAATCCCATAGAACACCTGTGGAGAGATCTCAAAATGGCAGTTTGGAGAAGGCACCCTTCAAATATGAGGGACCTGGAGCAGTTTGCCAAAGAAGAATGGTCTACAATTCCAGCAGAGCATTGTAAGAAACTGATTGATGGTTACCGGAAGCGGTTGTTCGCAGTTATTTTGGCTGAAGGTTGTGCAACCAAGTATTAGGCTGAGGGTGCCAATACTTTTGTCCGGCCCTTTTTTGGAGTTTTGTGTGAAATGATCAATGATTTGATTTTTGCTTCTTTCTCTTTTGTGTTTTTTCCATGCAAGCAAATTAAATGAAGAGAATAATACCAAAGAATTTGTGATTGCAATCATTTTCAGGAAGAAACTGTGTATTATCTGACAGAATTGCAGGGGTGCCAATACTTTTGGCCAGCACTGTAGAGGTAGCTGCTCCTAGTAAGCACCTGTTCACATCTATTTCTTGTTTTGAAAGTGCCGGCCAGTTTTTTCAAATTCTCCGTTATATATCGTTTACTTACCCCCATATTTTTCCATATTTTTTGAAACATTCCATGTCAAATGTAAAAAGTCCCTAAAAACACAAAAAGTATTTGCTTTATAAATAAGTAGTAAAAAAGTGATAATCTGCAAAATAAGGAAAGAACATTGTTAGCTGTAGATAGAGTAACTAGTTTATGAATTTGGTTATTACAGACAGATGTAGCAAGCCCCCAAAAAACACTAAATCAGAGCGATATAGCTAATATTATTCACCTTGAAATTGGGACATTGCTCTGTCTCTGGTGTGTGACGACATTTCTGCTTCTGTTATACAATCTCATATGCTACTTCTCTAACATTCAAAATTGCTGCTACATGTTCCATTTTCTGCACCGAGCTCTAGAGCATGGGTGCACAACATTTTTTGGCCCACAGCCACATTGTCATACTGAACCAATCCAGGGGCTGCGCTAAAAATTAAAATGGTATTACCTTCTGGGACATTTGTAGCATATCGAAAGTATGTAAAATAAATTCAACTTCCAGAACTCTTACCACCTAAAATCAGCCCTCTAATGCTATGTTCACATTGAGTATTTTTAAAAGAAAATTTAGAAATAGATTCTGCTCCTAAATCCACATCAAAAACCATACTCTTTGAATAAGTTTCCGACTGATTTTAATGGGTAAAGCTCCTTTAGTGTATATTTAACAACTAATATTAATTATAAAACACGTATTATATGGTAACAATTTCTTTATAATGTTTGACAGTAAAATAAGCAGGAAATCACATAACAGAATAAATTATCAGAATACACTAGAATTCAAGGGCTGGTAGTTTAAAATGATCTATTGAAGGGAAGGGGAACTAGATTGTCATTAACTATACCTGCCAAGGGTCTGTCTTTTAAAGCTTTGGCAATACTCGGTTCCTATCACAACTCGCTGCTCGTTTCCCCCGTCAATCTTTATCCACTTTTGCGATGCCGCTCTGGCGTCTGCTGGTCCCCGTCTGACTATTGGCTTTCCCTCTATCTGTGCCCGGTACCATATGTCTCTGGCACACACATCTGAGAACCATGCCCTGCAACCTGCTCCCGACCTGTCAACCAAAGTCACCTGGGTGATGAACCTTGATTGGCATCTTTCGGGTCTTCAGGGCTTGACCATTGACGTCTGGGCGGATATGTGGCACCTTTCTTCCTGACAGGAGCTCCGGTCGCTGCTGTCGCTCCTCTTGTCTCTCTCCTTGGTGCCAGAATCACCTCAGAACTTGCAAACGTGCTGTTTTTCTCCTCAGCTCGTTTCCCTGACAATACTGTACCCGGGCTCCTGATCAGACCCCTCCCCTTTGCCACATCTCCTCGCTGTTCTGGTACAATGTCTTGTCTCTTTACAAGTGCACACAGTGCTGATTCTTTCACGTTATTTTGAACATTTCACAGTAAAACCAATATGAAGCTTATTCAAAGAGTATTTGAAGCAATTTTATGTACATTTGCAGTAAAATCCTTTACTAAATCCTCGTAACAAACTGTGTGAATAAGTCCTAAAGAGGAAGAGGTCATGGACATGCCTTTCTACAATAGATCATGGGTTTTTGCTTACTGCCTAAAGATTCAGAACTCCTATAATCTACAGTGGAGCGAGCCACAGACAGGGAAGGCCACCTGTCTAATTCACATACGATTTTCCGGAGTTTCAAATAAGATAAGAGACCTAATTCTCCTGATGTATGAGGCACCCTGAAATGTCTACATAGGGTGCCATTAGTACTTGCTAGTCCCTGCCTGCTCCTCAGCTGCTGCTACTACTCTTCTATGTGTGGCTGCTCAGATACAGTTAGCCTGTCAGTCAACCATTTTTCTGTCCATATGGTTGGGGGGGGGTCGCACAGAATGACATACCAAGCCGCGAGTGTCTTTTGTGCCACAGGCTGTGCACCCCTGCTGTAGAGGATCCTTCTTTATAGACTTGTGTGTCTGTGTGTTGTGATAAAGTCACTGGTAAAGTACTGGTATGGGGTGGGCCTGGAAGTAACAGCTCCGGAGCTGTTTGTTTCACACGTGCTGGATGTATGGAGATTGCAGGTCTCCTGGAAGAAATGCCTTTGCTAAAGGACTTGGAAACTGGTGGGCTAAGAGGCAGAGCATCCGAAGGGTGACTGGAGACCGAGGTAGGTGAGACATCGATGGTCAAGCACCGAAACTCAGACTTCGCACGTCAAGAACCAAGGCATATGTTACACATACGCCACCTAAGTTCAGATAGGGGCGAGACCGGTTTCAAGAATTCGTTGGCATCCTGGGGGAACCGTTACTCATGGCGACCAAAGGCTGCAGCTTCTCTCAGGCACAGGATATAAATCATTTGATGCAGTGAAAGATGTAAACCTATTTGTTCGTAAGGTTAAATGGAGGAAATACTTTGCTCAGATGAACAAACTCACTTGTTCCGATCTGGGGGTATCAGATGATTTATTGGTTGACATTAGGATTCTTTTTGACTTGGGTTTACCAGACCCTAATTTGGAGGGCAGGGGTCCCTTTACTGATTTACAATTGAAAAATACTAATATGCCGCCACCACAGGTTGATGTTGGCCCCATTGATGTGTTTCTGGACCTGGTCACAGAAGACCTTACCGCCTTGGAAAAGAAAAAAACGAGATATAAATATAATCTGACAAAACTCGAGATTCAGGCTTTATGTAATTTGGAAGGGGATCAGTCAATTACTATTAAGTCCTCCGATAAAGGGGGCAATGTTGTGGTTATGGATTCCAGAAATTATCATCAGATGTGCCTGAATATTTTGTGTGATAAAGACTGTTATAGGGTCTTGAGGGGCAATCCTACTGGTGAATATTTGGATGATTTGAAATTGTTGGCATCTGAGGGCCTGACAAGTGGGATTATCAGTAAGAAAGAATTCGATTTTATCTGCCCTAAATTCCCGATAATGGCCACTTTCTATAGCCTCCCCAAGGTGCATAAGGGGACGAGTCCTTTGAAAGGACGTCCTATAGTGGCAGGGGTGGACAGTCTTACCCAAAATTTGGGTTTTTATCTCGATAAAATCTTGAGACCATTTGTCATTGGCCTTAATTCACACATTAGAGATACTAGTGACCTATTGAGAAAACTGGATGGCATATCTGTGGATCCTGATGTAATGTTGGCTAGTATAGACGTGGAATCCCTGTATTCATCAATTCCCCATGAAAAGGGCCTGGAGGCAGTGGAATACTTTTTGAGTAGCAGAGGATGTCAATTCGCCGACCACAATGAATTTATTAAAAAGTCTATTGAGTTTTGTCTGAACATAAATGTCTTTCTATTTTACAACCAATACTTCCACCAGCTCAGGGGGACTGCGATGGGGAGTCCCTGTGCCCCATCGTACGCCAATATTTACCTGGGCTGGTGGGAGGAAACAATTGTGTTTGGGGAACGTACTGTGGAAGGTAGTGAGAGGATATCCCTATGGATACGGTATATTGATGATATCCTAATTTTTTGGAAGGGGGACTCCATACAATTTCATACCTTTGTGAAGGCACTCAACAAAAATAGTCTTAATTTGCGGTTTACATGTGAAGTAGGTATTAATACCTTGCCTTTTCTGGATATCTTGTTATGTAAGAATGAGGATGGTAGTATCTCTACCTCGACATATCGTAAAAAAACAGCTACAAATTTATTACTGAAATGGGAGAGCAATCACCCCTTGCCCTTGAAGAAAGGGATCCCAAAGGGCCAGTATCTGAGGGTTCGTAGAAACTGTTCAGATAATGTGGTTTTTGATCAGCAGGCCTCTGAATTACGGGATAGATTTATTGAAAGCGGGTATCCCAAAAAAGTCCTAGCCAAGGCCTATGAGGAAACTCTGGCGAAGGATCATATGACTCTTCTTTATCCATCTCCACAGGATCAGGGAATAAATGACACATGTAGAGTGATTACTACCTACTCAAATAAGGCACATGAGGTCAGAAAAATTCTCCAGAAGCACTGGAAGATCCTTCAGATGGATGAAGACATAGGGAGCTATGTTAAGTCCACCCAACAGATTACATACCGTAGGGGTAGATCCCTTCGAGATAAGCTTGTAAAAAACCATTATGTTGGTGAAGCGGGTACTGAATGGCTTAGATCAACTGGCAAGGGGTGCTTTAAATTTAGTGGATGTGTGGCATGTAAGGTGATCATACAGAGTAAAACTTTTGAGAGTAAAGTGACTGGAGAAATACACTATATTAATTCCTTCATAAATTGCAGATCCAAAGGGATTATTTACAAAGCCACATGTCAATGTAATATCGAATATGTGGGTAAAACGAAAAGAGAACTCAGGAAGCATATAGGTGAACATTTGCGTGATATTGCTAATAAAAAGGACACACCCCTAGCTAAACATGTTAACACCATGCATGAGGGCAAAGTTGATTCGGTTAGGTTTATAGGTATTGATAAGGTCAAGTTTCCACAGATAGGTGGGAATTGGGATAAGGCTCTACTTCAAAGAGAGGCCAAATGGATACACTGGCACCTAGTGGACTTAATGAACAAATCTCGTATAAATGTTTCCTATAGGTCGAGGGACTATCTAGGGAAAGGAGTGTAGGGACAGCCGTCGTTGAGTGGGGGCGCCACTGAGCAGGTCTAGGGTGCCAACCTTCGCTGTCAGGTAGGGATTGGGGCGTAGGGCCAGTGTAGAAAAGATTTTGTGTGCCATGCAGTATCCTTTTGGCCTCTTTTATGGGGCTTCCTTTTTCGCAAAGGTTTCCTTCATTCAATTTTAGAAATATACCATTTATTTGCCTACCCTATGGTGTGTGTTGTTCTCTCTACCCCGTACTTCAGATGCTGACCCTTGGTTTAGCCTTTTGGGCAATGTTCTAAATGGTTTGTTGTGGACAAATATGTGTTGGTCTTAGCCTCCTATTCATGCCTGCTTAGCTGTCTGGTGAAGATAGCCCTATGGTGGGAGGCCATGCTTAACCCTTAAGGGGTGGGACGATGGATGCTTCCTTTTTTTTTTTTAAAAGTTGATTTGTTATAAAAATTTTGTCCCATTATCTGATATGTTGCTGCGTGATTAGAGTGGCGAATATATCTGAAAATGAAGGTGAGGAGGTGTATTATACCTCCCAGTTTTTTTGACTGGGGTAGTGGATTACTTTGTTCCTTCCTCCCTCCCCAACCACCGCTCTGTGGAGTCCAGTTTAGGATCGGCGGTTTTGGTCTTATTGAAGCGCTAGTGTAAGTGCCTGAGATACACCTCATTGATGCATACATGCGTTCCAGTAACCGGAAACAGGGAGGACGTCACCGGATGTGACGTCGGCGGGATCCCGTATGCGTTCCACCTGATGGTTTGCGTTCCAGAAACCGGATATACCAGGACACGTGACCGGAAGTGACATAGCGGCGTGTTGTTCAGCGCGGCAGTTTAAAGGAGACACGGTGTAGGAGGTGACAGGTGGAACCCTGGGTCTTTTGAGAGGAGGATAAGGGCTGCTTGTAATGATGGAAACCCTCAGCCCCTTTTTCAGTCTCCCCTGATGAATCTATTTTAGGAGGAGCAGGATATCTCCAATATGTTTTGGTCATGAATAATAGGATGACATTACACCAGGATGAATCAAGCCATGATGCACTTTAGGATTGGGTGAGATTGTTTCATTTTGCTTGGCATAACAACAACCCGAAGGATTCTTTCAGTGAGGCTTTGTTGATTTTCCCTGACATAGTCCACGGTACCTTTTTGAATAGAGGTCATGTGGGATTTTACTGTATAGTCCATGGTATCTTTTTTGTTAAAGGGCATGTGGGATTTAATTGTATGCCTAATTTTTTGAGCGCATACATGGTATCTCTATATGATTGTTATTAAAAATGCTAACCAATACTAGTAAGGGTAATATTTAACTATATGATCCTCAGTGCTCTGGATGAATTGAGGCTAACTTTTTTAACCACTTTGCACCAGAGCCTGTTTTTGCCTTCATGACCGGGCCAATTTTTTCAATTCTGACCACTGTCACTTTATGAAGTAATTACTCTGGAATGCTTCAACGGATTCCCCTGATTCTGAGAATGTTTTTTCGGGACATATTGTACTTCACGATAGTGGTAAAATTTCTTCGATATCACTTGCGTTTATTTGTGAAAAAATCAGAAATTTGATGAAAATTTTGAAAATTTTGCAATTTTCAAATTTTGAATTTTCATGCCCTTAAATCAGAGAGATACGTCACACAAAATAGTTAATAAATAACATTTCCCACATGTCTACTTTACATCAGCACAATTTTGGAACCAAAATTTTTTTTTGTTAAGGAGCTATAAGGGTTAAAAGTTGACCAGCGATTTCTCATTTTTCCAACAAAATTTACAAAAACATTTTTTTAGGGACCCTATCATATTTGAAGTCACTTTGAGGGGTCTTTATGACAGAAAATACCCAAAAGTGACACCATTCTAAAAACTGCACCCCTCAAGGTGCTCAAAACCACATTCAAGAACTTTATTAACCCTTCAGGTGCTTCACAGGAATTTTTGAAATGTGGAAGAAAAAAATTAACATTTAACTTTTTTCACAAAAATGTTACTTTAGACCCAATTTTTTTTATTTTCACAGGGGTAACAGGAAAAAAAGGACCCCCAAATTTTTTGTGCAATTTCTCTTGAGCGCGCTGATACCCCATATGTGAGGGAAAACCACTGTTTGGGCGCACAGCAGGGCTCGGAAGGGAAGGAGCGCCATTAGACTTTTTGAATGTAAAATTTGTCTGAATAATTAGCAGACGCCATGTTGCGTTTGGAGAGCCCCTGATGTTCCTAAACAGTGGAAACCTCCCACAAGTGACACCATTTTGGAAACTAGACCCCTTAGGGAACATATCTAGATGTGTGGTGAGCACCTTGAACCTCAAGGTGCTTCACAGAAGTTTATAATATTGAGCTGTAAAAATAAAATTTTCACATTTTTCCCACAAAAACGTTTTTCATCCCTTAATTTTGCATTATCATAAGGGTAATAGGATAAATTGCACCATGAGATTTGTTGTGCAGTTTCTCCTGAACACGCTGATACCCCATATGTGGAGGCAAACCACTGTTTGAGCGCACGGCAGGGTTTGGAAGGGAAGGAGCGCCATTTGACTTTTTGAATGTAAAATTTGTTTGAATAATTAGCGGACGCCATGTTGCATTTGGGGAGCCCCTGATGTGCCTAAACAGTGGAAACCCCCACAAGTGACACCATTTTGGAAACTAGACCCCTTAGGGAACTTATCTAGATGTGTGGTGAGCACCTTGAACCCCAAGGTGCTTCACAGAAGTTTATAATAATCAGCTGTAAAAATAAAATTTTCACATTTTTCCCACAAAAACGTTTTTCATCCCGTAATTTTGCATTATCATAAGGGTAATAGGATAAATTGCACCATGAAATTTGTTGCACAATTTCTCCTGAGTACGCTGATACCCCATATGTGGGGGAAAACCACTGCTTTGGTGTACGGCAGGGTTCGGAAAAGAAAGGAGCGCTATGTTGGCTGGGATAGGTTGCAGACACCTTGTCACATTTGAAGAGTCGCTGACATGCCAAAACAGCAGAGACCCCCACAAGTGACCCCATTTTGTAAACTACACCTCTCAAGGAATTCATCTAGGGAAGTAGTGAGTATTTTTTAATTTTTAAATTTATACCATTGGGCAGTGTATAAACGTAATTATAATGGTATAAACATAATTGTATTTTTACCACAAAAAAATGTTTTACCCTCAGATTTTACATTTTCACACAGGGCAATGGGTAAAAATGGTGCCGAAATGTGTCACACAATTTCTTCTAAAAGTGGCAATACCCCATATGTGGCTGTATCGTACCACTCAGCCATACGGCGAGATCTGGGGGGGACGGAGCACTATTTGACAATTGGAGAACAAATTATTGTAGAATAGGCATTTGGATTTGGGAGCACAAAATTTTCTGAATTTCTTTTGGGGGGCAAGGGCCATTTTGCTTTTCCAGAGCCTTTCTGCTACCAGTAACTTGGAAGTCCCTTATATTTTTAACAGATGACGGACCTGAGTGGGGACTAGCTTTTTTTGAGGACTGAGTTGAAGCTTTTATTGGGAACATTTTACGTAACATTTATCCGGCGCTCTAGGCTGAGCACTTACATCGGGGTTTCCATCTAAATTTCCAAGTGATGTAATTCAGATGAAACCCCTGCGGGATCCATTCACTGTAATGAGGCAGCAGAGTTTCTCTGGACTCCGTCTGGCCTCTGTTTAGTGGTGTCCTTTTCAACCGCGCTTTTATGCACGCCTAAAACAAATGACACCGTGGGATCACAGGCCAGACGGCATCCACAGTGGCCTATATCTGCCTCATTACAGGGAATCTTCCGTCATGGGTTCCGGCTGAATCACATATTTCAGAGATTTTCACGGAAACTCTGGCGTAAGTGCTCAGCGCAGGATAAATGTATGCCGAGCCATACTGCGATCTTTGGGAGACATAATAAACAAATCAGTAGCAGGTGAAGAATTGGTTTTATTTATTTTTTTACACCATTCCTAGTGTGATATAACTGATTAGATTACTTTATTCTTCGGGTCGGTGCGATTACAGAGATACCAGATTTATATCGGGTTTTTATGACTGACAGCTGTCACACACTAAGAGACGCTTTTTTTTTGCAAAATCTAGTTTTTGCATCGCTATATTTTGAGAGCTATAATTTTTCCATATTTCAGCCGACAGAGTCATGTGATGGCTTGTTTTTTGCGGGACGAGTTGACATTTTTATTGGTACCATTTTTGGGTACGGGACATTTTTGATCGCTTTCTATTCCGTTTTTTGGGAGGTAAAATTAACAAAAACCAACAATTCAGGAATTGTTTTTTGAGGTTTTTTTTTATGCCGTTCTGCGTGTGGTAAAAGTGATCAAGCAGTGTTATTCTTCAGGTCAGTACGTTTACAGCGATACTACACTTACTGTATATTTTTTTTATGTTTTGGCGCTTTTACACAATAAAACAATTTTATAGAAAAAAAATTTTTTTTGCATTGCTTTATTCTGAGAGCTATAACTTTTTTATTTTTCGGCTGATGGAGCTGTATGGCGGCTTTTTTTTGCGGAAAAAGATGACGTTTTCAGCGGTACCATTTTTATTTCCATTTTGCTTTTTGATCGCATTTTTTTCCACTTTTTGTTTGGCGATATGAGGAAAAAGCATAGTTTTTGCTCCGTTTTTTATTTATTTTTATTACAGTGTGCACAGAAGGAGTTAATTAGTGTGACAGTTTTATAGCTCGGGTTGTTTCGGACGCGGCAATACCAAATATGTGTACTTTTTTTATTTTTGCATAAATATACGGATTTATCGGTTTAATATTTTATTTATTTATTTTCATTTATTTTGTATTTTTTTTTAACAGTTTCAAAACATTTTTTTTACTTTTTTTTACATTTTTACTTAGTCCCTGTATGGGACATTAATTTTTATTTTTCTGATCCCTGATCTCATGTAATGTAATAGACATATATTACATTGAATGAGATCTTCACTGACTTTCACAGTCAGAGTCTCTTGCCAGGCTTCAGCTGCAGGCTGCAGGCTGAGCCTGGCAGGACAACATATATGGCAGAGCTGGAGGCGGTCATGTTACCTCCAGCTGCCATAGCAACCCAAGGTCCTGGAAGATATCAGGGGTCGTCAGAGAGGTAAGTGGACGACCCCCTCTCCTCCAGCTGTCTTCTATATGCCGCAATCACTATAGATCGCGGCATATAGAAGACAGCAAAGGGTTAACATCACTGGGACCTGATCCAATCAGGTCCCGATGATGTTCCCTGTCAGAGCTATCGCCCTGCACCGCTCCTGCAGCGCTTGCAGGACCCCCCACCGTTTTTAAACGTCCGCGCTGCACAGAGCCCAGGCAGCGCGGACGTTTACAGTGGGCGGTCGGGAAGCGGTTAAACCCTACATACTTGGTATTTGGCATTTTGAGGTGTGGTTTGCATGTATACACAATTATAAGCTATTGATGGTAATTCAGAAGACCCAGGGTTCATTATATTGGCCCATTAGGGGTTTTTTACCTAAAGAAAAGTTTAATATATATCTAATAAATGTTATATTTTAACTATCTTGCTTAAAATTCAATTACTGACCAGACACATTTGACAAGAGTCCTCAGAAACGGTAGAGCAGTAACATTTAATCAGGCATGGCCAGTACAATTTAAGTGTCTCTTTGAGCAACAGGCTCCAGTAACAACAGTACAATCTTCTTCGCAGCACATTAGTACAGTCTATCCAGTAGCACAGTAAAGCACAGTTTTAATGCATACACAACCACAGGCTTTTCCTTCACAAAGACTCAATAGTACACAGCATTCATACAAAAAATAAACCAAAATGGATTTTCCTGGGGAATATGTTAAGGAACATCCTTTCCAGGGTAATGAATTGTATATAAGGCAAAATAAATAACCAAAAACAAAAATGCTCCACTGTACCTTGGGCTATGTTTACACGTAGAGTTTTTGATGCACTTTTGCATTGCTTTCAACCGTGACAAATGCATTCACCGGGAAATGTCATTTTAACATTTTACAACCTTATTTGGCCATGTCGTGTGTGAGACATGATCAGACACATCCTGTTTCTTTTATGAAGGAGGGACTCTGAAAGTCACAAAGCCTATTTTTATAGGGCCATCAGGCGGCCTTTACTATTCTTAAAGGGCCAGCAGTCGGCCCTCACTATTCTTAGAGAGCCATCAGCTGGCTAGGCTTTGTTGTTCCCATTACTAAAGAATGGGTCTCCTATACTGTTATTGCGTATGCAGTGAGTGGCAGGGCTGCCCAAAATTTGGACGCACCCCAATACGCCTTTGAAAATTTGGACGCACCCCAATACTCCTTTGAAGAGACTTAGAGGAGGGCTTCCTAGAAGCAATGTTCCCCTTATTAGGAAGTGGGTCTCCCATTGTGTTTGCCTATGCAGTGAATGCAAGGGTTGCCAAAAATTTGGAGGCACTCCAATGCCCCTTGGAAGAGACGTGGTGGTCAGAGGGCCTCCTGAAAACAATGTTCCCATTATTAGGAAGTGGGTTTCCCATTGTGTTTGCCTATGCAGTGAATGCAAGGGTTGCCAAAAATTTGGAGGCACTCCAATGCCCCCTGGAAGAGACGTAGAGGGCCTCATGAAAAAATGTTCCCATTATTAGGAAGTGGGTCTTCCATAGTGTTGGCCTATGCAGTGAATGCGAGGTTTGCCAAAAATTTGTAGGCACTCCAATGCCCCTTGGAAGAGACGTGGAGGTCAGAGGGCCTCCTGAAAACAATGTTCCCACTGTTAGGAAGTGGGTTTCCCATTGTGTTTGCCTATGCAGTGAATGCAAGGGTTGCCAAAAATTTGGAGGCACTCCAATGCCCCTTAGAAGAGACGTGGAGGTCAGAGGGCCTCATGAAAAATGTTCCAATTATTATGAAGTGGGTCTCCCATAGTGTTGGACTATGCAGTGTGTAACATTCCTGGCGGCATGCTGGCATGGCTTACCATCTCCCACCATGCAAGACCACCAACTTACCTATCAGTCCAGGCTGTGCACTGTACTCCTCTGCTTGCTGTGTGCATGTCTCTTGTCTGCTGGCTTAGGGCGGCGGCGCTGTTACTTCCTGATTCTTAAAGCTACAGTGTGCGCAGTCCTAATGCGTCCCCAGCCTATTGCTGTGAGACACTGGATACTTAAACCTCCCCCACCCTGTGGGAGGTGCCTGAGCAAAGCTTTCTTTCAGTGTGTTCTGTGCAACTGAGTTGCCAGGTTCTGTCCTGTATCTGTTAGAACCCTCCTGTTTGTTTTTTCCAACTTGGTTTTGCGGTCACGTGACCATCTGCCTTTATATTCCAGCTCCGCCCTTCTGGCTGTGCTGGACTTCAGTGTTTGTCTGTTTCTCTAGCGAGGTGCTTCTGTGCCTTTCTCTGTCAGTTCGCTTGGTCCTTCTGGGACCTCTAGTACTTTTTTGTCAGTTTGTCTTTTTGTGTTCTGCAACTACTTTTCTGTTTAGGAGGCGTCCCATTTTTGTCTCAGTCCTTAGTTCTTTTAGGGACCCCTCCCGTTATGCTATAGGTCTTCGTTCAGACTAGCCGAGGACTAAGGCGGGTCTGTTCACTAGGAACAGGCAGCCCGCTACATCATAGGGATTCAGCTTAGTCTTACTCTAGGGACAGCTTTCCCCTATCTTTCCTTAGTTCATGTTGCAGATCATAACAGTAAGTCCAGCCCAAAAAACTTAAAGGAAAGAAATTCGGGGATCAGTATGGTTTCCATCCACGATTTGGCTCAACGCCTGCAGGGATTGTCTCTGGAGGTGGCCGAGCTTCAGCAACACGTGAGTAGCTGTTCCGGAGCGCATTTTGTCGAACCCATGGTAGGACTGCCTGATGTTTTGTATGGTAAACAGCAAGATTTTTTTTCCTTTAAAAATGCTTGTTTGTTATATTTTTGTTTGAGACCAAGGTCCTCTGGGAATAAATCACAGCACATTGGTTTTATTATGTCACTTTTGCGCAATGAACCACAGGGGTGGGCCTTTTCTCTCCAACCTAATGATCTGATCCGTGTTTAAGGTCTGTTGAAGAATTTTTTTCTGCTATGGGGCTGTTATATGACGATCCTGATCGAATCTCATCTGCTGAGGCAGAACTCAGGCATTTGAATCAGGTGTTAGGTGATGTTGAAAATTATTGCACACATTTCAGGAGATGGGCCTCAGAAGTTAAATGGAATGATCCTGCTCTGAAATGTTTATTTCTTGCTGGTCTGAGTGAAAAGGTTAAGGATCTTCTAATAACATTCCTGTAGCGTCGGCGTCCGTGCCTCCTGCAAGGCAGGGACGCCGTTCCCCTCACCTCTCCGCTCCGTGCCTCTGCTGGCAGCGCACACTCCTTCCCGGCCACTGTGCTTAGGGCGCGCGCGCGCTCCCCCTCTCTTAAAGGGGCCGCGCGCGCCGTCCTAAGGAGTCCCCGGCCAATGGTCGGAGGATCTCTCCATATATAAGGCACCTCCTCCAAAATGGAGGTGCCCGAGCAATGTTGTAGCATAGTTCATCACTCTGCTTCAGCCCTCAGGTCCCGTTACCAGTTACCTGCCAGTTACCTGCCAGTTACCTGCCAATTTCCTGTCTGATACCTGCCTGACTCGTGTCTATCTACTGTTATTCCTGCGGTCCGACAGTCTGTCTACCAGCCCTGCCAGTCTGTCTATGGATCCGTCTGCCTGCTCACCTGCTACCTGCCTGCTAGCCTACCTGGAGGCTCTGCCATCACGTGCTGTGACCACCTGCCTGTCCAGAGACTCTTACCCGCTCACCTGGGAGTGCTCACCTGCTACCTGCCTGCTAGCCTACCTGGAGGCTCTGCCGTCACGTGCTGTGACCACCTGCCTGTCCAGAGACTCTTACCCGCTCACCTGGGAGCGCTTACCTGCTACCTGCCTGCTAGCCTACCTGGAGGCTCAGCCGTCACTTGCCGTGACCACCTGCCTGTCCGGGGACTCTCGCTCGCTCACCTGGGAGCGTCCATCTGCTACCTGCCTGCTAGCCTACCTGGGGGCTCAGCCGTCACTTGCTGTGACCACCTGCCTGTCCAGTGACTCTCGCCCGCTCACCTGGGAGCGTCCACCTGCTACCTGCCTGCTAGCCTACCTGGAGGCTCAGCCGTCACTTGCCGTGACCACCCGCCTGTCAAGAGACTGTCCCCGTCACTTGCCATGACCTCCTGCCCTCTTACCCAGAGACTGTCCCCGTCACTTGCCGTGACCTCCTGCCCTCTTACCCAGAGACTGTCCCTGTCACTTGACGTGACCTCCTGCCCTCTTACCCAGAGACTGTCCCCGTCACTAGCCGTGACTGCCAGCCCGCCTTCCCTGGGAGCCACCCGCTTCCTTACAAGGACTGCCCCTTTGTATAGTTGCTCAGAGGTTCCACCTCCCAGACCCGTTAAAGTTTGCTCGGGCCATGGAACCCGGTGGCACCCAAGCTCCCTCGCTCTCGGACCTATGTCATGAACTGTCCCGTCAGAGGTCCCAACAGGAGACCATCCTGAGTCACCTGCGGAATGTCAACTCTCGCCTGGACACTCTGACTGCTCCGCCAGCAACCACCGCTAGTGTCATGACTCTCAACCCGGCAGTGCCGCTGCCCACCAATACCATGGCATCCTGCCCCGGACCCCGGCTTTCTGCACCTCCTCGCTTCGGAGGCGACCCCGCTCAAGCTCGGGGCTTCATAAACCAGTGCACCCTGCACTTTGAACTCCTGTCCCACCAGTTTATCTCCGACCGGGCCAAAGTAGCCTTCATCATGTCCCATCTCACGGGGGAGGCACTGGCTTGGCTAAATCCTCTATGGGAGAGAGGAGACCCCCTGGTGTCCAACCTGCCAGCCTTTCTCACGGCTTTCCGGAAAGTCTTCGACGAACTCGGACGGAAGACCTAATCCGCATCATCTCTGCTACGCCTCCATCAAGGAGATCTCACCGTGGGCCGTACCCTTGCTTCAGAGCTGGCCTGGGATAACGACGCCCTGGTGTCTGTCTTTTGGGAGGGTCTGTCCGGCCATATTAAAGATGAACTCGCCGGTCGGGACATTCCTACCACTCTCGACGACTTAATAACTCTTGCCACCCGGATTGACATCCGGTTCCAGGAGCGCGCCAAAGAGGTCACCCGTGAGAGGAGGTTTCCATGTCTAGCCCCTACCTTTCAGAAACCCGTCTCTTCTCCCGCTACTCCCCAGGCGCACTCACCCGAACCTATGCAGTTCGACCAGACCAAAATGGTCAAAACCCGTCAAGAGTTACGCCAAGCTGAGGGGAGCTGCTTCTACTGTGGCAGTAAGGAGCACCGGATCCGTTCCTGCCCGGAGAGGTCAGGAAACGCCTGTGTCTAGGATCGCTCAGAGAGGTCGTCCTAGACAAGAATAAACCCTCTCCATCTCTGTTGTTGTCGGTCTCTATCATCTGCGGGGAGAACCGTTATTTTGAACTAGCCCAACTTGACTCTGGAGCTGCCGGAAATCTCATTTCTCAGTCCCTGGTAGAAAAATACCGCATTCCCACCAAACCTCTGACTGTACCCTTATCTGTCGCTGCCGTGGATGGGGGTCTCTTACCACGTCCCATCCAACTCATCACCGAATCCATTACTCTGCAGGTGGGAATGCTGCACTCTGAGTGCATCTTCTTCCATGTTCTGCTTGGACTCTGTCACGCCCTCTTGCTAGGCCTACCTTGGCTTCAGAAACATGCACCCGTGCTTGATTGGCAGACCGGAGAAGTCCTTCGCTGGGGGCAGGACTGCCATAAGATTTGTTTAGTTCCCGTCCATCCTGTCCGTCCTTCTCCTACTCCAGCCAATCTACCTGGTCTTCCGGTTCCCTATTGGTCTTATGCGGACGTCTTTAATAAAAAGGAGGCAGAGACATTACCCCCTCATAGACCATACGACTGCCCAATCGACCTGATACCCGGCGCTACTCCTCCCCGTGGGCGTATTTACCCTTTGTCCACTGCTGAGACCCGGTCCATGTCTGAATATATTGAGGAGAATCTGGCCCGGGGATTTATCCGGAAATCTACCTCCCCGGCGGGAGCAGGCTTCTTCTTCGTTAAAAAGAAGGACGGCTCACTCCGTCCCTGTATAGACTATAGAGGCCTTAACCAGATCATGGTGAAGAATAAATATCCCCTTCCGCTCATTCCGGAATTATTTGACCGTCTGAGGGGGGCTAGAATCTTCACCAAGCTGGACCTCCGTGGCGCCTATAATCTGGTCCGTATCCGTCAGGGGGATGAATGGAAGACGGCATTCAACACCCGGGACGGCCACTATGAATACCTGGAAATGCCCTTTGGTCTCTGTAACGCTTCCGCCGTCTTTCAAGAGTTGGTCAATGACATCTTCCGGGACCTTCTCTACTCCTGCATAGTGGTATACCTGGACGACATCTTGGTCTTCTCTCCGGATCTTCCCACTCACCGGAGGGACGTTCGTCAGGTCCTGCTCAGGCTCAGGCAGAACCACCTCTACGCTAAATATGAGAAGTGCCTCTTTGAGCAGACCTCGCTTCCGTTTTTGGGCTACATTATCTCTCAGACCGGCCTACGAATGGATCCTGAGAAACTGTCTGCCATCCAGAAGTGGCCTCGACCAGAGGGGTTGAAGGCTATTCAGCGGTTCCTGGGCTTTGCCAACTACTACCGCCTCTTCATACCGCACTTCTCTTCCCGGACGGCCCCAATCTCTGCGCTCACCCGTAAGGGTACTAATCCCAGAGAATGGCCGCCCGAAGCAGAGGAAGCCTTTCTTTCCTTAAAACAGGCTTTCTCTTCCGCCCCGGTGCTGCATCGCCCGGACGGCAACAAACAATTCTTCCTGGAAGTTGACGCCTCCTCCTCTGGAGCCGGAGCGCTACTTACCCAAAAGTCGTCTTCCGGAAGAATGGTAACTTGCGGCTTCTTCTCCAAACTCTTCTCCTCTTCTGAGCGCAACTATTCTATAGGAGACCGAGAGTTATTGGCCATTAAGCTGGCACTGGAGGAGTGGCGTTACCTGCTCGAGGGGGCTCTTCACCCGGTATTAATTTACACGGGCCACAAGAACTTGGCTTACCTCCAGAGTGCCCAGAGACTTAACCCGCGCCAAGCCCGGTGGTCCTTGTTTTTTGCTCGCTTTGATTTCGTTCTTCATTTTCGCCCGGCTGACAAAAACATCAAAGCTGACGCCTTGTCCCGATCCTTCCTGGTGTCTGATCTCGAGGAGGAACCTAAACACATCATCGATCCCGCCAGAGTAATGCAGGTGGCCCCCGTGAGTCTAAATCGTCTCCCTCCCGGTAAGACGTTCGTAACTGTACCTGATCGGGAGAAGATCCTACACTGGGGTCACTCGTCTAAGCTAGCTGGCCACGCCGGTCAGAAAAAGACCCTCCAGCTTATTACTCGGCACTACTGGTGGCCTACCCTACACAAGGACGTAATAGACTTTGTTTCTGCCTGTGGGTCCTGCGCCCGCAACAAGGTTCCGAGACACCTGCCAGCCGGCCGCCTCCTCCCTCTTCCAGTACCTGCTGCCCCCTGGCAGCATATAGCTATGGACTTTATAACAGACCTCCCTGTCTCTGCTGGTTGTACGGTCATTTGGGTGGTCGCTGACCGCTTTTCCAAGATGGCTCACTTCATTCCCCTGCCGGGCCTCCCGTCTGCACCCGAGCTGGCTAAAGACTTTATCCGCCACATCTTCCGTCTCCATGGCCTGCCCCTCCACATCGTGTTGGATCGTGGGGTTCAGTTCACCTCACGCTTCTGGAGAGCCACATGTAAGCTGCTAGACGTCACCCTGGACTTCTCCTCCGCTTACCACCCACAGTCCAATGGTCAAGTGGAGCGGATCAATCAGATCCTGGCCAGTTACCTCCGGCACTTCGTTAATGCCCACCATTCAGACAGGGTGGAGCTCCAACCATGGGCCGAATTCTCTTACAATAACCACGAGAGCGAATCTTCCTCCAAATCCCCGTTTTTTGTAGTCTTCGGTCAGCATCCTCGGATCCCATTTCCCGTCTCCACCTCGGTGGACAATCCGGCTGCGGAATCCCTCGTTAGCGAATTTTCCTCCATTTCGGAGAGTACCCGATCCGCACTCCTTCTGTCGTCCGAGCGGATGAAAAAACACGCTGACAAAAAACGCCTGGATCCTCCACAATTCCGTCCTGGAGATAAAGTCTGGCTCTCGTCCAAGTATGTCCGGCTCAAGGTTCCTTCCTACAAGTTAGGTCCTCGGTTCATCGGCCCACTGGAGGTTATCAAACAGATCAACCCGGTGGCCTATAAATTGAAACTCCCGGCCAACTTGCGGATCCCTAACTCCTTCCATGTATCTCTCCTCAAACCCGTGGTACTTAACTCTTTTTCCAAGTCTACAGGTACGCCTCCTGCTCCGGTTTCTGCTGAAGACGAGTTTGAGGTAGAGAACATTCTGGCCACCAAAAGGGTAAGAGGAAAGACCTTTTTTCTAGTAGATTGGAAGGGGTTTGGTCCTGAGGAGAGAACGTGGGAGGCCCGGGAGAACATCCATGCCCCTCTCATCCTTGATAAATTTCTGTCTGGCCTAAAAAAGGGGGGGCCTAAAGGGGGGGGTACTGTAGCGTCGGCGTCCCTGCCTCCTGCAAGGCAGGGACGCCGTTCCCCTCACCTCTCCGCTCCGTTCCCGGCGTCTTCCTCCCGCTCTGCTGGCAGCGCGCGCTCCTTCCCGGCCACTGTGCTTAGGGCGTGAGCGCGCGCGCGCTCCCCCTCTCTTAAAGGGGCCGCGCGCGCCGTCCTAAGGAGTCCCCGGCCAATGGCCGGAGGATCTCTCCATATATAAGGCACCTCCTCCAAAATGGAGGTGCCCGAGCAATGTTGTAGCATAGTTCATCACTCTGCTTCAGCCCTCAGGTCCCATTACCAGTTACCTGCCAGTTTCCTGTCTGATACCTGCCTGACTCGTGTCTATCTGCTGTTATTCCTGCGGTCCGACAGTCTGCCTACCAGCCCTGCCAGTCTGTCTATGGATCCGTCTGCCCGCTCACCTGGGAGCGCTCACCTGCTACCTGCCTGCTAGCCTACCTGGAGGCTCTGCCGTCACGTGCTGTGACCACCTGCCTGTCCAGAGACTCTTACCCGCTCACCTGGGAGCGCTCACCTGCTACCTGCCTGCTAGCCTACCTGGAGGCTCAGCCATCACGTGCTGTGACCACCTGCCTGCCAGAGACTCTTACCCGCTCACCTGGGAGCGCTTACCTGCTACCTGCCTGCTAGCCTACCTGGAGGCTCAGCCGTCACTTGCCGTGACCACCTGCCTGTCCAGGGACTCTCGCTCGCTCACCTGGGAGCGTCCACCTGCTACCTGCCTGCTAGCCTACCTGGAGGCTCAGCCGTCACGTGCTGTGACCACCTGCCTGTCCAGTGACTCTCGCCCACTCACGTGGGAGCGTCCACCTGCTACCTGCCTGCTAGCCTACCTGGAGGCTCAGCCGTCACTTGCCGTGACCACCCGCCTGTCAAGAGACTGTCCCCGTCACTTGCCGTGACCTCCTGCCCTCTTACCCAGAGACTGTCCCCGTCACTTGCCGTGACCTCCTGCCCTCTTACCCAGAGACTGTCCCCGTCACTTGCCATGACCACCTGCCCTCTTACCCAGAGACTGTCCCCGTCACTAGCCGTGACTGCCAGCCCGCCTTCCCTGGGAGCCACCCGCTTCCTTACAAGGACTGCCCCTTTGTATAGTTGCTCAGAGGTTCCACCTCCCAGACCCGTTACAATTCCCTGCACCTGAGACTCTGCAGGATGCCATGTAATTAGCTGTTCGTGTGGACAGGAGGCTGAGATCTAGGCAGAATGAGGTAAAGACTAGTGTTGAGCCACCCCTGTAGTGTTCGGGTTCGGTTCGGTTCGTCGAACACCGGGATGTTCGAGGAACTGTTCGTCGAACTGTTCGTCGAACACCTTAGAACACCGTCGAACACCGTTAAAACCAATGGCAGGCAAACAAAAACACATAGAAACACATAGAAAACACCTTCAAAGGTGTCCAAAAGCTGACAAACTGCTCAGAAGACGCTCTCTTTAAAAAAGCCGGCCGGCAATTCAGCAGCGGCATACACCGGTACCCGACAATTTAGACAAGAAGGAATAGAGCTTCACACATAGATTAGATAGATAGAAACATGTCAGTCACATATAAGAAGCACAGTGACAGTGTTGCTTACTGTACTTGTCATTTAGTGTAAAGGATTTATTTAAAAAAATAATAGTGTTTTCATGCACCATCTCTTTAAAAAAGCCGGCCGGCAATTCAGCATCTGTACCCGACAATTTATAACAGAAAGAATAGAGCATCACACATAGATAGATATTTACATGCCAATCACATATATAATAAGTACAGTGATAGTGTTGGTTACTGTACTTGTCATTTAGTGTAAAGGATTTATTTAAAAAAATAATAGTGTTTTCATGCACTGTCTCTTTAAAAAAGCCGGCCGGCAATTCAGCATCTGTACCCGACAATTTAGAACAGAAAGAAAGAGCATCACACATAGATTAGATAGATAGAAACATGTCAGTCACATATATATGAAGTACAGTGACAGTGTTGATTACTGTACTTGTCATTTAGTGTTAAAATAAAGGATTTATTAAAAAAAAAATTGGCGTGGGGGTCCCCGTAATTTTAGTCTCTAGCGGAGGTTAAGCAGACGGCTGGGGCAGATGTTTGAAGCCTGGGAAGGGGGTAATACCAACGGAGCTTCCCAGGCTACTAATATCAGCCCCCAGCTGAATACCTAGCCTTTACTAGCTATTAAAATGGGGGACCCCCCCAAAAAAATGACGTGGGGTCCCCCCTATTTTAATAGCTAGCAAAGGCTAGGCAGACAGCTGGGGGCTGATATTAATAGCCCAGGAAGGGTGCCATGAATATTGGCCCCCTCCCAGGCTAGAAACACCAGCCGTCAGCCGCCCCAGAAATGGCGCATCCATAGGATGCGCCAATTCTGGCACTTAGCCTCGCTCTTCCCACTGCCCTGTAGCAGTGGCAGTGGGGTAATAGGGCTGGGGTTGATGTCAGCTTATAATGCCAGCTGACATCAAGCCCAGGTTAGTAATGGAGAGGCGTCTATAAGACACCCCCATTACTAACCCCATAGTCAAAGTTACAAAAAAAAACACAAACACCCAGAATAAAGTCCTTTAATTGAAATAAACACACAATTCTTTATTGTTCTAAATTAAACTATACTTACCATCACGCCCATTCCAGCTGAAGCCAACGATCTCCTGCAATAAAAGAAAAATAATAAAGCAACATCATCCTTACCTTTCCATGGTTCCCAGGACAGCTCCAGCTCTGCTACATCGAGATGACAGGCTGGACCGCAGCAGAACGCTGCCATCCAGCCTGTCATCCCGCAGACACTGAGAAGCGCAGGCATGCTTGCGCTCCTCAGTGTCTCTCTGTGACGGCATAAAGATGAGCCGACAATGAACTCGGCTCACCTCATGGACGTCACTGACAGCGTGGGAAAATTCTCCTGCACTCAGCGCTTCAGCTGAATTTTCCCACGCTGTCAGTGACGTGCATGAGGTGAGCTCATGTCCAATGAACTCAGCTCACCTCATGTACGTCACTGACAGCATGGGAGAATTCTCACGCTGAAGCGCTGAGTGCAGGAGAATTTTCCCACGCTGTCAGTGACGTGCATGAGGCTGATATTTAAATTTGGCGCACAAATCGGTGATTGGTCGCGGGCAGCGTCCGCGACCAATCAGCACGGTAGTGTTTAACTTTGGCGGCAAGATTAGTGATTGGTCGCGCGCCAAGACCGCGACCAATCACCGATTTGGGCGCCACATTTAAATATCGGCCGCGACCAATCAGCACAGCGTTGTTTAAATGTGGATCCAAGATCGGTGATTGGTCGCGGCCGATATTTAAATTTGGCGCACAAATCTGTGATTGGTCGCGGGCAGCGTCCGCGACCAATCAGCACAGTAGTGTTTAACTTTGGCGGCAAGATCAGTGATTGGTCGCGGTCAAGACGGCGACCAATCACCGATTTGTGCCGCACATTTAAATAGCGGCCGCGACCAATTGGATGTCAGCGCCGCTCCCCGGTCCTCCCTTCACACCCTAGCCGCATGGATGTCAGCGGCGCTGCCTGTGCGGATACTCCCGCTGCGAGAACCCGGGACATGAGCGGGTGCTCGCAGCAGAAGTATCCCGACCCGCAGCGCCGCTCCCCGGTCCTCCCTTCACACCCTAGCCGCTGATGTCCCCACAGTATCCGCATGGTGTTACAAAGGTCCGGACATTTGTGTTAAAAATCGCTGATTGGTCGCTGGCGCTGCCTGCGACCAATCACCGATTTGGGCACCAAATTTAAATATCAGCCGCGACCAATCACCGATTTGGGCGCCAAATTTAAATATCCTCCGCGACCAATCACCCATCTTGGCTCGACATTTAAACACCGCTGTACTGATTGGTCGCGGACGCTATTTAAATGTGGCGCCAAAATCGGTGATTGGTCGCGCCCAGCGTCGGCGACCAATCAGCACAGCGGTGTTTAAATGTGGAGCCAAGATTGGTGATTGGTTGCGGCCGATATTTAAATTTGGCGCCCAAATCGGTGATTGGTCGCGGGCAGCGCCAGCGACCAATCAGCGATTTTTAACACAAATGTCCGGATCTTTGTAACACCATGCGGATACTGCGGGGACATCAGCGGCTAGGGTGTCAAGGGAGGACCGGGGAGCGGAGCTGCGGGTCGGGATACATCTGCTGCGAGCAGTCGCTCATCTCCCGGCTTCTCGCAACGGAAGTATCCGACCAGGCAGCGGCGTTCCCCGGTCCTCACCAATACGATTAGCTGATTGGTCGCGCTCTCCGCACGCGACCAATCAGTGATCTTGGCGCTAAAGTTAAACACCGCTCTGCTGATTGGTCGCGGACGCTGCCCGCGACCAATCACCGATTTGGGCGCCACATTTAAATAGCGGCCGCGACCAATCAGCGAGCTTGGCGCCAAATTTAAACAACGCTCTGCTGATTGGTCGCGGACGCCAGACGCGTCCAATCAGTGAGATTGGCGCCAAATTTAAACAACGCTCTGCTGATTGGTTGCGGACTCCAGCCGCGACCAATCAGCGAGATTGGCGCCAAATTTAAACCCCGCTCTGCTAATTGGTCGCGGATGCCGGCCGCGACTAATCAGCATTATTGGCGCCAAATTTAAACACCGCTCTGCTGATTGATCGCGGTCGCCGTCCGCGACCAATCAGTAGTATTGGCGCCAAATTTAAACCCTGCTCTGCTGATTGGTCACAGTTGCCTTCCGCGACCAATCAGCGATTTTGACGCCAAATTTAAACACCGCTCTGCTGATTGGTCGCGGCCGGCGATTGCGACCAATCAGCATTATTGGCGCCAAATTTAAACCCCGCTCTGCTGATTGGTCGTGACCGCCGGCCGCGACTAATCAACATTGTTGCCGCCAAATTTAAACACCGCTCTGCTGAATGGTCGAGGTCGTGACCAATCACCATTATTGGCGCCAAATTTAAACACCGCTTTGCTGATTGGTCGCGACCACAACCTATCAGCATTATTGGCGCAAAATTTAAACCCCGCTCTGCTGATTAGTCGCGACCGCCGGCCGCGACTAATCAACATTGTTGCCGCCAAATTTAAACACCGCTCTGCTGAATGGTCGAGGTCGTGACCAATCACCATTATTGGCGCCAAATTTAAACACCGCTTTGCTGATTGGTCGCGACCACAACCTATCAGCATTATTGGCGCAAAATTTAAACCCCGCTCTGCTGATTAGTCGCGACCGCCGGCCGCGACTAATCAACATTGTTGCCGCCAAATTTAAACACCGCTCTGCTGAATGGTCGAGGTCGTGACCAATCACCATTATTGGCGCCAAATTTAAACACCGCTTTGCTGATTGGTCGCGACCACAACCTATCAGCATTATTGGCGCAAAATATAAACCCCGCTCTGCTGATTAGTCGCGACCGCCGGCCGTGACCAATCAGTGATATAGTCGCCAAATTTCAACACCGCTTTGCTGATTGGTCGCGGTTGCTGGCCACGACCAGTCAGCGATTTTGGCGAAAATTTAAACACCGCTCTGCTGATTGCGCCGGGTCTGCCGCATACATATTCTAGAATACCCGATGCGTTAGAATCGGGCCACCATCTAGTTTCATGAAATAATTTAAAAAAAAATTGACGTGGGGCTTCGCACTATATTTGTGTCCAGCCAGGTACAGCAGGCAGGAACGGGCTGCCCCCAACCACCAGCTGCCTATTTGTACCTGGCCGGACACAACAATATAGGGAAGCCCTTTTTTTCTTAATTATTTCATGAATTTCATGAAATAATTAAAAAAAAAAATACGTGGGGCTTCGCCCTATTTTTGTGTCCAGCCAGGTACAACTAGGCAGTTGGGGGCTGGAATCTGCAGCGCAGGGAGACCCAAGCTTTCTGGGTCACCCCAGCTGCAAATTGCAGTCCGCAGCCACCCCGGAAAATGGCGCGTTCATAGAAGCGCCATCTTCTGGCGCTGTACCCAACTCATCCAGGGCCCTGGTGCGGTGGCTCACTGGGTAATAAAGGGGTTAGGGCCAGCTTGGCATTATCAGCTGGCCCTAAGCCCGAAATTCATGGGGTCACGCCAATATTAGACATGACCACTATGAATTTCTAGTAAAGTATTTAAAAAAAACACAACACCCAGAAAAAAGTCCTTTAATTGAAATAAACACACAATTCTTTATTGTTCTAAATTAAACCATACTTACCGTCACGCCCATTCCAGCTGAAGCCAACAATCTCCTGCAATAAAAGAAAAATAATAAACCAACCTCATCCTTACCTTTCCATGGTTCCCAGACAGCTTCAGCTCTGCTACATCGAGATGACAGGCTGGACAGCAGCAGAACGCTGCCATCCAGCCTGTCATCCCGCAGACACTGAGAAGCACAGGCATGCTTGCGCTCCTCAGTGTCTCGCTGTGACGGCATAAAGATGAGCCGAGGTCATGTCCAATGAACTCAGCTCACCTCATGTACGTCACTGACAGCGTGGAAGAATTCTCCTGCACTCAGCGCTTCAGCGTGAGAATTCTCCCACGCTGTCGGTGACGTACATGAGGTCAGCTGAGTTCAATGGACATGAATGAGCTCACCTCATGCACGTCACTGACAGCGTGGGAAAATTCTCCTGCACTCAGCGCTTCAGCGTGAGAATTTTCCCACGCTGTCAGTGACGTGCATGAGGTGAGCTCATTCATGTCCAATGAACTCGGCTCACCTCATGCACGTCACTGACAGCGTGGGAAAATTCTCACGCTGAAGCGCTGAGTGCAGGAGAATTCTCCCACGCTGTCAGTGACGTGCATGAGGTGAGCCGAGTTCATTGTCGGCTCATCTTTATGCCGTCACAGCGAGACACTGAGGAGCGCAAGCATGCCTGCGCTTCTCAGTGTCTGCGGGATGACAGGCTGGATGGCAGCGTTCTGCTGCGGTCCAGCCTGTCATCTCAATGTAGCAGAGCTGAAGCTGTCCTGGGAACCATGGAAAGGTAAGGATGAGGTTGCTTTATTATTTTACTTTTATTGCAGGAGATCGTTGGCTTCAGCTGGAATGGGCGTGGTGGTAAGTATGGTTTAATTTAGAACAATAAAGGATTGTGTCTTTGTTTCAATTAAAGGACTTTATTCTGGGTGTTTGTGTTTTCTTTTAACTTTGACTATGGGGTTAGTAATGGGGGTGTCTTATAGACGCCTCTCCATTACTAACCTGGGCTTGATGTCAGCTGGCATTATAAGCTGACATCAACCCCAGCCCTATTACCCCACTGCCACCGCTACAGGGCAGTGGGAAGAGCGAGGCTAAGTGCCAGAATTGGCGCATCCTATGGATGCGCCATTTCTGGGGCGGCTGACGGCTGGTGTTTCTAGCCTGGGAGGGGGCCAATATTCATGGCACCCTTCCTGGGCTATTAATATCAGCCCCCAGCTGTCTGCCTAGCCTTTGCTAGCTATTAAAATAGGGGGGACCCCACGTCATTTTTTTTGGGGGGTCCCCCATTTTAATAGCTAGTAAAGGCTAGGTATTCCACTGGGGGCTGACATTAGTAGCCTGGGAAGCTCCGTGGGTATTACCCCCTTCCCAGGCTTCAAACATCTGCCCCAGCCGTCTGCTTAACCTCCGCTAGAGACTAAAATTACGGGGAACACCACGCCAATTTTTTTTTAAATAAATCCTTTATTTTAACACTAAATGACAAGTACAGTAACCAACACTGTCACTGTACTTCATATATATGTGACTGACATGTTTCTTTCTATCTAATCTATGTGTGATGCTCTATTCCTTCTATTCTAAATTGTCGGGTACAGATGCTGAAATGTTGGCCGGCTTTTTTAAAGAGACAGTGCATGAAAACACTAATATTTTTTTTAATAAATCCTTTACACTAAATGACAAGTACAGTAAGCAACACTGTCACTGTACTTCATATATATGTGACTGACATGTTTCTATCTATCTAATCTATGTGTGATTCTCTATTCTTTCTATTCCAAATTGTCGGGTACCGCTGCTGAATTGCCGGCCGGCTTTTTCAAAGAGACAGTGCATGAAAACACTATTATTTTTTTTAATAAATCCTTTACACTAAATGACAAGTACAGTAAGCAACACTGTCACTGTACTTCATATATATCTGACTGACATGTTTCTATCTATCTAATCTATGTATGATTCTCTATTCTTTCTGTTATAAATTGTCGGGTACAGATGCTGAATTGCCGGCCGGCTTTTTTAAAGAGACGGTGCATGAAAACACTATTATTTTTTTTGATAAATCCTTTACACTAAATGACAAGTACAGTAAGCAACACTGTCACTGTACTTCATATTTATGTGGCTGACATGTTTCTATCTATCTAATCTATGTGTGAAGCTCTATTCTTTCGGTTCTAAATTGTCGGGTACCGGTGTATGCCGCTGCTGAATTGCCGGCTTTTCATGTTTCACTGTTGGCACTGTTCCCATCGATTTGGGCAATCACTGTAATGCCACAACCACCATGGCTGTGGCATTACAGTGAGTGGCAGACAATCCCTGCATGATTGGTGCTCTAAATAGCGCCAGACATGCAGGACACGCTTTTGGTGCACGAACAGTTATCGAACATAACCTCGAACAGCCGAATTTTTTGCAAATCGTTCGGGTTCGTCGAACAACTCGAACACCGCCCAAAACAGCTCGAATTTGAGATTGGCGAACAGTTCTAGTCGAACACCGCTCATCTCTAGTAAAGACTCCTGTAATGTCAGTTCCTAGTCCCCAGAAAATCTGCTCAGACGGCGGAGAATCGATGGAGGTTGGGGCGATGTCACTCCGGTCTCAGGAAAGAGACCGGAGGTTCAACGAGGGATTGTGTCTTTATTGTGGTAAAGCTGACCATTTGATTAAGTATTGCGAGCGTCGTTTAAGTAAAGAAAAAAAAAAGGTCAGTTACGCCCGTATAGCTTGTTTACGCTCTGCAGGAGTAATTCTTTCTGGGAGTACTACTCTGCAGGGAGATTTGATTGAATTTTAGGTATTTGTGGATTGTGGTTCAACACTTAATGTGATTGATAAAGGGTTTTTGGAAAACCTTAAATTGAAATCCAAACCTTTGTCATCACCTATTTCTGTGATTGCAATTGATAACACTCCCTTGAAATGTATTACTCACAAGGTTGCTGCATTTCCCCTTACTATCAATGGAGTTCACCAAGAAATTTTGGACTTGGTTGTTTTAGATAATTTACCCTCTCTGGTTGTTCTAGGATTGCCTTGGTTAAAACTGCACAATCCTTTACTGGACTGGTCTACTAATGTGATTAAGTCTTGGAGTCCGAAGTGCTATGATAAATGTTGTAATGGTCGCATTGCGGTGGTGGAAAAAGGGGAATTACCTGTACCTATTCAAGATTTTTGGAGGGTTTTTTCGGAGGAGGAGTCGCAAGTTTTACCTCCTCATAGGGATTATGATTGAGCCATTGAGTTTGTACCGGGAGCTACTCTTCCCAAAAGTCGCTTGTTTAATCTGACTATCCCTGAAAGAAAGGCCTTGGAGGAATACATACAGACTAGCCTGGCCGCTGGTCACATTAGACCTTCTAAGTTGCCTGTGGCAGTTGGATTTTTCTTTGTTAAAAAAAAGGACGGGGGTTTACGTCCATGTCTGGATTTTCGGGACATTAATAAGATTACCGTACGCAATTCCTACCCATTGCCGTTAATTCCTGACTTGTTTAACGAGTTAGTGGGTGCCAAGTGGTTCTCTAAAATTGATCTCCGGGAGGCATACAATTTGTTACGAGTGAAGGAGGGTGATGGATGGAAAACTGCTTTTAACACTCCGGTAGGTCATTTTGAGAATCTGGTGATGCCTTTCGGTCTTACCAATGCACCTGCATTTTTTCAGAACCTTATTAATGACATCCTGAGACCTTTGATTGGTAAGAATGTGGTTGTGTATTTGGATAACATTTTGATTTACTCACCAGATCTAGAGTCCCAGTGGCAGAGTGTACGTGAAGTTTTGCAGTTATTGAGTGATAATTCACTTTTTGCTAAGCTGGAGAAATGTGAGTTCGCTGTGCAGAAAATTAGTTTTTTGGGCTACATTGTCTCCAGTGAGGGCTTTGAGATGGACCCTGTGAAGGTTCAGGCTGTGCAGGAATGGCCTAAGCCTATTGGTTTGAAATCTATACAGAGATTTTTGGGTTTTGCCAATTATTACAGGAAATTCATTAAGAATTTTTCTGTAATTGTTAAACCTCTAACCGATCTCACCAGGAAAGGTGCGAATACGGCCCAGTGGACTACTAAGGCCATTGAAGCGTTTGAGTATCTCAAAGAGAGGTTCAGTTCTGCCCCTATCCTTATGCAGCCTGATGAGACCAAGCCTTTTTTGGTCGAGGTCGATGCTTCATCGGTGGGGGTCGGAGCAGTTTTATCCCAGGAGAACAAGGGTGGAGTACATCCTTGTGCCTTCTTTTCGAAAAAAATTTCGGAAACCGAACTGAATTATGATGTTGGAAATCGGGAGTTGCTGGCTATTAAACTTGCGTTTGAACATTGGCATCATTTTTTGGTAGGCGCTAGATTTCCTATTTAGGTTTTCACAGATCATAAGAATTTGATCTATCTGCATGCTGCCAAGCGCTTGAATGCCCGTCAAGCTAGGTGGGCACTTTTTTTTTCTCAGTTTCATTTTTCTGTTACCTATATCCTTGGTACTAAGAATGTTAAAGCCGATGCTTTATCTCGCAGCTTCTCTCCTACGGTCGGTGCCGAAGAGGAGGAGAGCATTTTACAGAAAGGAGTTGTGGTGGCGGCATTGGACTCCGTTTTGGAGAATGGGATTCTGAAAGCCCAAGATGATGCTCCATCTAACACTCCCCATGGGAGGTTGTTCGTGCCTAGAGCATTTAGGAGAGATTTGTTTGTGGAGTGTCATGAGTCTCAGTTAGCAGGTCATCCAGGAATTTCGGAGACTAAGAGACTTATCAGTCGAAGTTTTTGGTGGCCTGGATGGCAGAAGGAAGTCATCAAGTGGGTGCATCAGTGTACTGTGTGTGCTAGGTCAAAGGCTTCACATACTCCTGCTGAGGGGTTGTTTTGCCCTCTGGAGGTTCCTAGTGTGCCTTGGATGCATCTCACAATGGATTTTATTACTGATCTTCCTGTGTCAGAGGGTTTTACTGTCATCTGGGTGGTCGTGGACCGTTTTAGTAAGATGTGTCATTTGGTTCCATTCATTAAGTTGCCCTGCGCCAAGACACTCGTTAAGGCGTTTGTTAAGGAGATTGTCAAGCTTCACGGCATTCCCACGGATATTGTTTCTGATAGAGGACCTCAAATTGTGGCTCGCTTTTGGCGTGCTTTTTGTGACAGGTTGGGAGTCCATTTGTCATTTTCGTCTGGTTATCATCCTGAGTCTAATGGACAGACTGAAAGAAAGAACCAGGATGTTGAACAGTTTTTGCGTTGTTTTGTGGCAGACAATCAAGAGGTGTGGTCTGAGTTTCTGCCTCTCGCAGAATTTGCTCTTAACAATCATACATCCTCCTCTGCTGGGTGTTCTCCTTTTTTTTGTTGTACTGGGAGACATCCGTCTTTTGGTTCCTTCTCCAAATTGGGGTCGGCGGTGCCGGAGAAGGAGAATTTTATCTGTGATTTGGAGAGAGTTTGGACTAATGTACGATGCAACCTTCAAGAGGCTAACAAGAAGTCCAAGTAGAATTTTGACAGGAAACCTAAGGAGGTTTTGTTTACTGTGGGTGACATGGTTTGGTTGTCCTCGAAGAACCTGCGGTTGAGGATTCCCTCTAAAAAACTGGGTCCTAAGTTTGTGGGTCCATTTAAAGTGCTTCAGGTTGTTAACCCATCTGCTGTTAGATTGGATGTCCCTACTTCCTGGAAGATTAATCCTGTGTTTCATGTTTCCTTGTTGAAAAAGGCTGATGTATCTGATAGGGACGCCACTGTCACAGTTCCTCCTGTGGTGGAAGACGGCGAATATGAAATTTCTCGTATCTTGAATTCTAGATTGCATAGAGGGAGATTACAGTATCTTGTCTCCTGGAAGGGTTTCGGTCCCGAAGACAACTCCTGGGTAAGGACGGATGATGTCTCTGCTCCTAGGCTTGTTAAAGCTTTCCATAGGAGTTTTCCGGATAGGCCCGGGCCTGGAGGATCTGGAGGATCCTCATAAAAGAGGGGGTACTGTTAGAACCCTCCTGTTTATTTTATCCATCTTGTGTTTTGCGGTCACGTGACCATCTGCCTTTATATTCCAGCTCCGCCCTTCTGGCTGTGCTGGACTTCAGTGTTTGTCTGTTTCTCTAGCCAGGTGCTTCTGTGCCTTTCTCTGTCAGTTCGCTTGGTCCTTCTGGGACCTCTAGTACTTTTTTGTCAGTTTGTGTTTTTGTGTTCTGCAACTACTTTTCTGTTTAGGAGGTGTCCCATTTTTGTCCCAGTCCTTAGTTCTTTTAGGGATCCCTCCCATTATGCTATAGGTCTTCGTTCAGACTAGCCGAGGACTCAGGCAGCTAGGAACAGGCAGCCCACTACATCGTATGGATTCAGCTTAGTCTTACTGTAGGGACAGCTTTCCCCTATCTTTCCTTAGTTCATGTTGCAGATCATAACAGTATCTTGTCTGTTTCTGCCACCCTGGGGGCTGAGTATCCAGGCCCGTTACATGTATCTATGACTTCTAGTCTGTTTCCACCACCCTGGGGGCTGAGTACCCAGGTCCGTTACATGTATCTATGAATTCTAGTCTGTTTCTGCCACCCTGGGGGCTGAGTACGCAGGCTCATTCCTGTATCTTGTTCCTGGTTCAGTTCCTGTCTGAACTGTGTCCTTGCCCGTTACCTTTTTGTCTCTATGTCAGATTCTTTCCTTTTCCTGCAGTGTCTGAACCTGCACCTAACTCCAACTCGTTGTCTCTGTACTTCTGTTTGTGAGTTTTGTGTCCACTCGCTACTTCATTGCAAGTACCTTGTGTGTATCTGGTTCTGCTTGTCGCATTTCCCTGCCTCCGTATCTACCTCCTGTGTTCTAGCTATCTTCCTGTGTTTCCCAGTCTGTTCCATGTGAACACAGCCCTGTCCTGTCTGCCTGTGCCTGCGGTTCCGCTCTACTCTGCTCCGCTTGTCCTCTGCGCCTGCGGTTCCGCTCTGCTCCGCTTGTCCTCTGCGCCTGCGGTACTGCTCTGCTCTACTCCGCTTGCCCTCCGCGACTGTGGTTCTGCTCTGCTCTCCACTGCTTGTCCTCCGCGTCTGCGGTTCTGCTCTGCCCTCCTCCGCTTGTCCTCCCCATCTGCAGTTCTGCTCTGCTCCGCTTGTCCTCCGCACCTGCAGTTCTGCTCTGCTCCACTTGTCCTCTGCACCTGCGGTTCTGCTCTGCTCTGCTCTGCTTGTCCTCCGCGCCTGCGGTTCTGCTCTGTTTTACTTGTCCTCCGCGCCTGCAGTTCTGGTCTGCTCTGCTCCGCTTGTCCTCCGTGCCTGTGGTTCTGCTCTGCTTGTCCACCGCACCTGTGGTTCTACTCTGCTCTGCTCCGCTTGTCCTCCGCACCTGCGGTTCTGCTCTGCTCTGCTCTGCTTGTCCTTCGCGCCTGCGGGTCTGCTCTGCTTTACTTGTCCTCCGCGCCTGCGGTTCTGGTCCGCTCTGCTCCGCTTGTCCTCCGCACTTGCGGCTCTGTTCCTGTATCCCAGTCTGTACTGGTCCCTATCCAGCCTGCTTTCCTACCTGCCAGTATCAGCCTGTCTGCATACCAGCCGTGCCTGCCAGTACCCGCCTGTCTGCATACCAGCCGTGCCTGCCAGTAGTACCCGCCTGTCTGCATACCAGCCGTGCCTGCCAGTACCCACCTGTCTGCATACCAGCCCGGTCTGCCAGTACTCACCTGTCTGCATATCAGCTGTACCTGCCAGTACCCACCTGTCTGCATACAAGCCTAACCTGCCTGATCCTGCATTCCCGGTGTGGGTCAACAGCTGTGACCGGGGTCTGTCCTGGGCCACCTCCCACATCCCTCCTCGGACCACGGAGTCAATTAAGCCACCGTGTGTT
Organism: Phyllobates terribilis; assembly: GCF_046119375.1. Taxonomy (NCBI): domain Eukaryota; kingdom Metazoa; phylum Chordata; class Amphibia; order Anura; family Dendrobatidae; genus Phyllobates; species Phyllobates terribilis. Next base: position 976,033,877 of record NW_027362761.1, on the reverse strand, counting down.
CGTGGTCGGATCTGGCGGGGCCCCTAGTCATGCCCCTCCAGGCACTCCTCGGTTCGTGGCCCAGTGGGACCACTTACCACGCTCACGCCAGTCAGTCTGGGCGTGAGCGCAACAGTTTGCTCAGGCCATGGTCCCCGTTGAGCCCCACGGCCCTTCGCTCTCTGAGACATTTGAATCCTTGTCTGGCGAATACGTGCACCAAGGAAAAGTTTTTTCTCAAGCTGAGGTCCAGGCTGTTTATGCACCAGCCCAAATAGAGCTATCAGCACTCGTTCCTGCGGATCCACCACGGTACTATGGGGATCCAAAACAAAGCCGTGCATTTGTGGAGCAATGCATGCTGCATTTCAAATTCTATGCTCACTATTTTCCCACCGATCGGGTTAACGTAGTATTTCTGATGTCCTACCTAGCGGGTGATGCCTTGAATTGGATCCCCCCCCTATGGTTAGCATGGGATCCTATCGTCTCCGACCTGTAGGCCTTCCTGGTGGCCTTTCTAATGGTCTTCGATGACCCTATCCCTGAAGCTTCTGCTAAAGCTTCCCTTCCCAATATCCTGGAGCAGTCCCGATGGGTGATGCGTGTAGGTAGCCCACGAGTTCACCAGCCTGAAGAGGCTGCTGTCCACGCAGAATCCGCACAGGATGACAATACTCCGCAGAATACTTCTCTTCCCAACCTCAAGAGGCAGTCCAGACGTGCATGGCGTAGAGGTAAACCGTCACGTCAGGTTCTGTCCTCCCAAAGACCTCCTGTTCCCCAGCCTGTAGAGGCAGCTACCCGCACAGAATCCATGAAGGATGACCATGTTCGTCAGGCAAAGCAGAGGTCGGAACTTAGTCACAAAATTGGAATGTTTGGGACACCCTGACGGTCTTTGTCCAGCGAAGGTTGGAGAATCCCAAGACATTAGGCCTGCAGGAGAGGCTGCACTTGGCGTTAGTGTTTCCTCTCCACAGATGACCGTGACTGTCTCCGTGGCAAGTGAAGGCCTCGGATTAACCCGAAGTTTTGGGCGTAAAGCCTTGAAGAGTCGGTGTCTGATTCCCGTCCCACAACTCCAGAAACCGGTTTGGGCATTGTCAGCGGAAGGACGAGCCCTACTCAGAAACAGTCAAAATATGTCTGTACAAATTAAGCTCCAGATTGGAGCATTGCACATGATGAAGTTCACATTCCAGGTGCTGACTGATTTACCCACAGGTCGTCTAGAGCCGAGAGATCTAGTGCCCGCTCAGGTCTGGAGATCCTGCATGGTGTTTCCTGGGGGACTGCTGAGGTACAGTAGGATGTGCCTGAGCAACACTTTCTTTCAGTGTGTCCTGTGCAACTGAGTTGCCAGGTCCTGTTCTGTATCTTGTCTGTTATCGCCACCCTGGGGGCTGAGTACCCAGGCCCGTTGCCTGTATCTGTGACTTCTAGTCTGTTTCCGCCACCCTGGGGGCTGAGTTCCCACGCTCGTTCCTGTATCTTCTTCCTGGTTCAGTTCCTGTCTGAACTGTGTCCTAGCCCGTTACTTGTTTGTCTCTATGTTCGTATCTTTCCTTTTCCTGCAGTGTCTGAACCTGCACCTAACTCCAACTCGTTGTCCATCTCCCACTGTGCAAGTGCGCGCACTTGATTTCCAGTCCAGACTATCACTTTGGCTTCTTTCCATATGGTCTGCTTTGCTCTCCTCTGTCTGCTTAGGGCGACGCCCGCTGAACTTCCTGTTTCTTGTAGCTGCTGCAGACACACCCCTAATGTGTCCTGAGCCTATTGCTGTCTTTCACCTGGTATTTAACCCAGCTCCTCCCTGGAATCCATGCCTGAGCATCTTGTTCTGTCAGTTGGCGTCTTGTCACTGATGTGCCAGGTCCTGTCTATGTTTCCTGCCTTGCGGTATCAGTTCCCGTGTCTGAACTGAGTCCTGTCTGTGTACTCTAGCCAGCTGCCTTTCCTGGAGGCTGCATTTCCAGGCCCGTGTGAACACGCTCTTAGCCTGTTCCTTCTGCCCTCTAGGGGCCGTATACCTAGATCTGTTGTCTGTGTCTTTTCCCAGTGTCTGTTCCTGCCCAATCTATCTTCCAGCCTGTTTCCCGTTTCTCTCTACGCCCATATCTTCCCTTTTTCTGCAGAGTCTGAACTCGTACCTAACTCCTGCTCGTTGTCACTGTACTTCCGTTTGTGAGTTTGTGGTCCACTCGCTACTTCACTGCAAGTACCCTGTGGGTATCTGGTTCTGCCTTTCCCTTCCTGTGTGTTCCGTGTGAACAGAGCCCTGTCCCCTCTGCTCTGCCTTGCTCGCCGCTCCGGCGGTTCTTGCCTGCTCTGCCTTGCTCACCGCTCTGGCGGCTCTTGCCTGCTCTGCCTTTGCTCACCGCTCCAGACGGTCTCGCTCTGCTCTGCCTTTGCTCACAGCCCCAGGCGGTCTCGCTCTGCTCTAACCTTTTGCTCACTGCTCCGGCAGTCTCGCTCTGCTCTGACCCTTTGCTCACTGCTCTGGCAGTCTCGCTCTGCTCTCACCCTTTGCTCACTGCTCTGGCAGTCTCACTCTGCTCTGACCCTTTGCTCGCTGCTCCGGCAGTCTCGCTCTGGTCTGACCCTTTGCTCGCTGCTCCGGCAGTCTCGCTCTGCTCTCACCCTTTGCTCCCTGCTCCAGCAGTCTCGCTCTGCTCTGACCCTTTGCTCGCTGCTCCAGGCGGCCTCGTCCTGCTCTACTCTCGCTCACCGCTCCAGGCGGTCTCGTCTTGCTCTGCTCTTGCTTGCCGCTCCGGGTGGCCTCACTCTGCTGTGTTTGTCCACCGCATCTGCGGTTCTGTTCCTGAGTCCCAGTCTGTACTGGGTCCTAGCCACTCTGTGCTCCAACCTGTCGTACCTGCCAGTACCTCCCTGCCTGCATACCAGTCGTGCTTGCCAGCATCCACCCGTCTGCATACCTGCCGTGTCTGCCTGTACCCACCAGTCTGTGTGCCAGCCTAACCTGCCTGTTCCTGTATTTCCCGGTGAGGGTCAACAGCCGTGTCCGGGGTCTGACCTGGAGTAGCACCTGGTCCCTCTGCTCGGTCCTTCCTTGGTGCACTGGCGGATCGGTGGATACTTAGTTACGCCCCTCCAGGCATTCACTCTCCGGTACGGTCCAGTGGAATCACTACATATACACGCACACGCTAGTCAGTCCGGGCGTGTGCATTACAGTACCTTTTGTGTATCGGCTCTGCTTGTCTACTGCACCTGCGGTTTTGCTCTGCTCTGCTTGTCTAGTGCACCTGCGGGTTTTGCTCTGCTTTGCTTGTCTACCGCACTTGCGAGTTTTGCTCTGCTCTGCTTGTCTACCGAACCTGTGGGTTTTGCTCTGCTCTGCTTGTCTACCGCACCTGTGGGTTTTTCTCTGCTCTGCTTGTCTACCGCACCTGCGGGTTTTTCTCTGCTCTGCTTGTCTACCGCACCTGCGGGTTTTGCTCTGCTCTGCTTGTCTACAGCACCTGTGGGTTTTGCTCTGCTCTGCTTGTCTACCGCACCTGCGGGTTTTGCTCTGCTCTGCTTGTCTACCGCACCTGCAGGTTTTGCTCTGCTCTGCTTGTCTACCACACCTGCAGATTTTGCTCTTCTTTGCTTGTCTACCGCACTTGCGGATTTTGCTCTGCTCTGCTTGTCTACCGCACTTGCGGGTTTTGCTCTTCTCCGCTTGTCTACTGCACCTGCGGGTTTTGCGCTGCTCTGCTTGCCTACTGCACCTGCGGGTTTTGCGCTGCTCTGCTTGCCTACCGCACCTGCGGGTTTTGCTCTTCTCTGCTTATCTACCGCACTTGCGGGTTTTGCTCTGCTCTGCTTGTGTACCGCACCTGCAGGTTTTGCTCTGCTCTGCTTGTCTACCGCACCTGCGGGTTTTGCTCTGCTCTGCTTGTCTACCGCACCTGCGGGTTTTGCTCTTGTCTGCTTGTCTACCGCACCTGCGGGTTTTGCTCTGCTCCGCTTGTCTACCGCACCTGTGGGTTTTTCTCTGCTCTGCTTGTCTACCGCACCTGCGGGTTTTGCTCTGCTCCGCTTGTCTACCGCACCTGTGGGTTTTGCTCTTCTCTGCTTGTCTACAGCACCTGCGTGTTTTGCTCTGCTCTGCTTGTCTACCGCACCTGCGGGTTTTGCTCTGCTCTGGTTGTCTACCGAACTTGCGGGTTTTGCTCTGCTCTGCTCGTCTACTGCACCTGCGGGTTTTGCTCTGCTCTGCTTGTCTGCCGCACTTACGGCTCTGTTCCTGTATCCCAGTCTGTTCTGGTCCCTATCCTGCCTATGTTCCTACCTGCCAGTACCCAACTGTCTGTATACCAGCCGTGCCTGCCAGTATCCACCTGTCTGCATACCAGCCGTGCCTGCCAGTACCCACCTGTCTGCATACCAGCCGTGCCTGCCAGTACCCACCTGTCAGTATGCCAGCCTAACCTGCCTGTTCCTGCATTCCCCGGTGTGGGTCAACAGCTGTGACCAGGGTCTGACCTGGAGTATCACCTGGTCCTTCTGCTCGGTTCCTCCCTGGTTCATGGAGTCGACTGAGCCGCCGTGCCATTTGGTCGGACCGAGTTGATACTTAGTCACACCCCTCTAGGCAATCCTCGGTTCATGGTCTAGTGGGATCGCTAACCACGCTCACGCCAGTCAGTCCAGGCTTGAGCGTAACACTAACGTTATACAGTAGGGGACATCTCAGTTTGAAATAGTTTGGAGCATATCTGCTATGCTATACTGGCATCATCCACAGTAAAAAAAAAATACTTTCTTTTTTTACTAACGTGATACAGCAGGGGACATCTCAGTTTGAAATAGTTTGGAGAATATCTCCTATATTATACAGGTGTCATCCACAGTAAAAAAAAAATGATTCTGTTATTAACGTGATACAGCAGGGGACATCTCAGTTTGAAATAGTTTGATTATATCTCCTATGTTATACAGGCCTCATCCACAGTAAAAAAAAACTTTCTTCTATTACTAACGTTATACAGCAGGGGACATCTCAGTTTGAAATAGTTTCGAACATATCTGCTATGCTATACAGGCGTCATCCACAGGAAAAAAAATTCTTCTGTTACTAACGTGATACAGCAGGGGACATCTCAGTTTGAAATAGTTTGAGTATATCTCCTATGTTATACAGGCCTCATCCACAGTAGAAAAAAACTTTCTTCTATTACTAACGTTATTCAGCAGGGGACATCTCAGTTTGAAATAGTTTGGAGCATATCTCCTATATTATACAGGTGTCATCCACAGTAAAAAAAAATTCTTCTGTTACTAACGTTATACAGCAGGGGACATCTCAGTTTGAAATAGTTTGAGTATATCTCCTATGTTATACAGGCCTTATCCACAGTAAAAAAAAGAACTTTCTTCTGTTACTAACATTATACAGCAGGGGATATCTCAGTTTGAAATGGTTTGGAACATATCTGCTATGCTATAAAGGCGTCATCCACAGTAAAAAAAAATACTTTCTTCTGTTACTAACATTATACAGCAGGGGACATCTCAGTTTGAAATAGTTTGAGTATATCTCCTATATTACACAGGCCTCATCCACAGTAAAAAAAACTTTCTGCTGTTACTAACGTTATACAGCAGGGGATATTTCATTTTGAAATAGTTTGGAACATATCTGCTATGCTATACAGGCGTCATCCACAGTAAAAAAAAAATACTATCTTCTGTTACTAACGTGATACAGCAGGGGTCATCTCAGTTTGAAATAGTTTGGAGCATATCTCCTATGTTATACAAGCGTCATCCACAGTAAAATAAAACTTTCTTCTGTTACTAACGTGATACAGCAGGGACATCTCAGTTTGAAATAGTTTGGAGCATATCTCCTATGTTATACAGGCGTCACCCACAGTAAAAATAATACTTTCTTCTGTTACTAACGTGATACAGCAGGGAAAATCTCAGTTTGAAATAGTTTGAGTATATCTCCTATGTCATACAGGCCTCATCCACAGTAGAAAAAAACTTTCTTCTATTACTAACGTTATACAGCAGGGTACATCTCAGTTTGAAATGGTTTGGAGCATATCTCCTATATTACACAGGCGTCATCCACAGTAAAAAAAATTCTTCTGTTCCTAACGTTATACAGCAGGGGACATCTCAGTTTGAGTATATCTCCTATGTTATACAGGCCTTATCCACAGTAAAAAAAAACTTTCTTCTGTTACTAACATTATACAGCAGGGGACATCTCAGTTTGAAATGGTTTGGAACATATCTGCTATGCTATAAAGGCGTCATCCACAGTAAAAAAAAATACTTTCCTCTGTTACTAACATTATACAGCAGGGGACATCTCAGTTTGAAATAGTTTGAGTATATCTCCTATATTATACAGGCCTCATCCACAGTAAAAAAAACTTTCTTCTGTTACTAACATTATACAGCAGGGGATATCTTATTTTGAAATAGTTTGGAACATATCTGCTTTGCTATACAGGCGTCATCCACAGTAAAAAAAAAATACTATCTTCTGTTACTAACGTGATACAGCAGGGGACATCTCAGTTTGAAATAGTTTGGAGCATATCTCCTATATTATACCGGCGTCACCCACAGTAAAAAAAAAACTTTCTTCTGTTACTAACGTGATACAGCAGGGGTCATCTCAGTTTGTAGGATGTATGCTATGTTATACAAGCGTCATCCACAGTAAAAAAAAAACTTTCTTCTGTTACTAATGTTATACAGCAACCCCTTGTCATTTAGTGCCTCTGAAATTCAGCTGTGTGCAGAACTGGTGCAGAGTAAAAAAAAATCACATTTTTTTTTGCTAATAGCGTGCTCCTACCACAATATCTGAGCAACATGAGTGGGAAAAAGAGAGGACGTAGTGGAAGGGGGAATAGGCTTGGTGTTTAAGGTATATGTGGGGTAGGTGGTAATGTTAGTGAAAGCACTAGGGAACCAACACCATTACGTCCTATCTAAAGACAACTGACAACTTCTGTTACTGGATGGACTACTCCACTTCCTTTCTTTGGAAGCCGCACAGAGATACGCCTTGTTGATAAGGCCCAGAAAGAGCAGGTGCTCCAGTGGATGGCAAGCGCTGCTTCAAGTGGCCTCTCCTTTTCTTCCTCCACCTCAACATCACACATAGTACAGTCCACAGAGGTGGCACCCCAATTACCCTCACTTCCTCCCACGTCACAACTGTCCAACTGCCCAGCTGACTGTAGGGAACCACAGATGGGTGAGTCTGCAGAACTGTTCACATATTCTATACCATGGGCATCAGAAGTGCCCTCTAAACATTCACAGAGTCAAGAGGAGGAAAGCATCTGTACCAATGCTCAAATTTTTTTTCGGTTGGATTCGGGGCAGGATGAAGTAGGGTCCAAGCAGGCTCCTGACCCTCGTCACCAGAGGTTAACCACCGGGGGGAGGTGATCCTGATGAGACTCAGATACCTGAGGCTAATGCGGACTGTACTGTGCTGTCAGAGCAACAAAAGGAGAAGGGTCATAACACACAGGAATGGGATAACACATTGGATAATGACGAGGTTGAAGATCCTACTTGGTGTGAACCCAGAGTCACGCAGCCGAGTAGCTCATCTGAGGAGGTGGAAGAGGAAGATGAGGAGGTTACGTTTCGCCCTACGATGCAGACACGGAGAGGTGCATGCACAATAAGCACTGCATCCTTATCCACAACTGTGGCTGTGGCCATCAGCAGTCGTGGGTCTACAGCTCACAGGGGCGGCAAAGGTTGCCTAGCCTGGGCCTTTTTTGTCACCACAAAGGAGGAGCCAACTCCCATTATCTGCAAACTTTGCAACAAAAAACTCAGTAGAGGGATTAAGTGCAATAATTTGACTACTACATGCATGAACCTTCATATGCGTAATTAACATGCGTTACACTGGCAATCTCACTGCGATAAAATGCGGACCAGAGGACCTCAACAACCATCATCTGCCCCATCAACCGCATCTGCAGCTTCTTCCTCCTCTCTGTTACCGTGCCAAGTATTGTCACGCAGGTCTCTGATCGCAGAACCTCCGGTCCTTTACTGGCTCCAGTCAGGCTGAGTGAGAGCCCATCACCTGTAACGGAAGCGGACATGCCTGTTGTGTTTGTTTCACTGAGCACACCGCCTGTACCTCACTCACCGTCCAGCAGTTTGTCTGGTTCACTGTACTCCTCCCCCTCTCAGCACAGCAGCCAGCCTTCGGTCACAAAGTTGGGGTCTCTTAAAAGACTGTTTCCTCCTACACATGACAAAGCTAAGAGATTGAATTCCACCATCTCCAATCTGATGGCCATGGAAAAGGTAGTGTCAGGCCCTAATTTTTTGAAATGTGAACACTCCTGGTTGGGTCTCCATCTGCTGGGTTGGCTGTAGTGGACGAGTTGTCGGTCCCCATTATACTAGTTCCATAGTTCTACTCTAGTGAAATTAATTCTTCGGTGCAGATATTGTTGTCACAGGGGTACACATGATATAATCTGTAAAGATCTGAGGTTGTGGGTTGTAAGTAATCGCCTAGGCAGGTTAACGATGCAACAATATTTTATTAATCACAGCCATGGTAGTAAAGCAAATCCAGGTAAATGGCCAAAATACAGTTCTCTCAGTCCTTAAGTTCCCAATCTGGGTTCAGTAGTTCCACTGGCTTTGTATAAGGTCATACTCACGGTCTCCCAACTTTTGGTTGGCCCACAGATTTCGTATCTCCAGCCAGTATAGTCTGTAGCCACAGTCCACTATCCTCTAGATGGCAGATAAAACGACGAAAGCACATGTATCCAGTAGCAACAGTCCTTTTAAGAAAGTTTAAATTCAAACAACATAATCCATAATGGTAACATGTTTATCCATCCATCCTTCCGAGTCCACAGTCTCCATTCTCTTCTGTCAATGTTCTTCCACACAACTCCTTGACTAAAATCATGTCTCTCTCCTCCTTCACTGGGCTCAGCCCCCTGAATGGGCAGAAGAGCTCACCCCTCCCTCCCCCTGCTAATTGTGTCTTAGTGGAGATATTTTCTCAGGTGGAAGCCATCAACTGGGTTTGCATGTGAGACTTCCTGTGGTAACGGCTTCTCTGCATTCACTCTTTCCATCTACATAAGGGGTCTGTTGGCTGAAATAACAATGGCCCAAGGCCCCTGAGATAAGGTCACTGAATGGAATTGATACCTGAGTTTGAATTGATGAGCAAACAAATCACTAACAAAACACAGCAAGCTAATTTCTAACAAAACACAAAAATAAGATTGATGAAAATGGGTGCTCAGTGCTGGAAAAGTATTTAGTCCTCACACACTTCCTCCACTTTTTCAGCACGGACATGAATGTAAGAGCTCTCACCTTTATGTGAATGAAACTTTGTATCATCCAGTTTCCTCAAAGCATATTCCATTTCGCCCTTGCGAATATACTCCACAGTCCCCTTTCCACCCTGGTATACATCAGTATAATAGACATCTCCAGCTTTTCTCATATGATCTTTTAGATCCTGCCAACTCCCCGATGGGGGAAGCCCTGAGACCAGGACTCTGTATTTAGTTCGCTGAGACAAGGGTCTGTCCCTCCCACGGGGTCCTTAATATCCTCCCCCTGATTCCCAGTTTGTACTGGGAAACTCCACACATACCCGTCGAGAACCAAGCGTGTATTCAACGCAACCAACCCCAGACTGCTATCCCCCAGCTGGGGGGATGGTCACTTGGCGGCCTGGTAGAGGGAGCTCTGGGGGGACAGTATCTGGGCTGACCAGGGTGATGGTAGATCCAGTGCCCCAAAATGCCTGGGCCTCCTCCTTGATGTAATTTACCTCACCCAGATGACATTCCTTCATTGTGACAGTCATTGCATTTTGTGTATCACTCACCGCTGACATGTTGAAATTGCTCCTTTCCCTATCGGCTGATGCAGTGTGAACCGATCCTTGGCTTCCAGTTACGACATTGGCCCAGTGGCACACCAATCTTGCTCCCAGATTGTTTCCCAGCAACACATATACTGGTAGGTGCCACACTACTCCTATATCCACCATTCCATGACTGTGACCCCAGTCTAAATGTAGTCGGGCCTTCCAAATGTTCAAAGATTCTCCTGCGGCTATGTTGACTAACATACGGCTGCCGGGGACAATACATTGGTCCGGTACTAAATGGTCTTTTATCAATGTGACTGAGACTCCGGAGTCACGGAGCCCCACAGCCTTCACGGCCTCTACCCAGACTGGCTGCAGATGCTGGTTAATAGACTCTGAGGTGTCCCATCTAGTCCGGGACACTTCTCCTTGTACCACATATGCCTCTTCTTCCTGTCGGGTAGTGGGATCCTCTCTCCCTCAGCACTCCAGCCCCATTGCAGCACAGTGTTCACAGGTTGGGGACGCGGATGATATGGGCTAGAACGTTCCTGGCATTCCCTGGCAAAGTGTCCAATGCATCCACAGTTATGGCAGTTAAACCCTCCTCACCCCAACATGGGCCGTACTTGGGGGCTTGGGCAACCTCCCCCTCTTTGTGAAGTTCGAACTCCCTGCCGTTCCTCCTCTTGCCAGTCCATGGGTTTCAATGGCCTCTCTGTAAGCTCCTTTTCCCGACTCACTGGAGCTGTACTTCCACATTGCCCTGGTCGATTAGCAGACCAATCATCAGCCAATCTTGCAGCCTCATCCAGGCTGAGTGGTTTTCCATCTGCCACCCATTCTTTTAAATTACCTTTATAATTAAATTGTTCCAGCATAATTATATCCATTACATGTTCTGCTTCCTGAGCCCTCAGTCCTTCTATCCATCGAGTTCATGCCGTATGTAGTTTGTTGGCAAACTCCCAATGTGTGTGTGCAGCGGGCTTGTCAGTCTCCTGAAACTTCCTCCAGTAGGTTTCCAGCGTGACGGCATACCTCTCTAGTAATGAGCTGCGAATGGTATAGTAACATCTCTCTTACCCAGAAGACAAGGTACTAAAAGCTACTCTTGCTTTTCCGGTCAGGCCAACGCTCAAAAATCTGGGCCAGTCACTGACTGACACCTCATGCAGCAGACAGAGGTTCTCAAATAACCGGAGATGTTCATCAATATCCGAGGTGTCCTCATTGAACTCGGGTATATCCTGGTGCCGTAAAGATGCGGGCCCCTCTCTCCTGTTATCCACTATCCTCTGTGATGGGGTGGGTTGGGGTACTGCACACCCAGATATTTGCTTAACACTGCTGCCTGCTCTATCTCCGCAGCCCGCTCTCCTAGCGCATCCAGCATTCGCCTCCACTCAGTCAGTCAATCCGCCACCATCTGGATGGCAGCCCTGAGCTGTCTCATCCACGTCTGAACTGACCTCCTCATGTGGTTGTTCCTGGTCTCAATCATCCAAGCGTTGCATTAGGGTTGCCCGATTGTCCTCCGGCAACCATTCTAGTTCTCTCTCAGAGCAAAGGGCTCGCAGCTCCTCCTTCTTAAGCCTCTTGTAGATGGAGTCAGCCATCTCTTCTACCAAGTCATCTCTCAGTAACTTTCCCTGGTATGCTGTCCAGAGATAGGTGATCTCACCTGCTTGCCACCACTTGTAAAGATCTGAGGTTGTGGGTTGTAAGTAATCACCTAGGCAGGTTAATGATGCAACAATATTTTATCAATCACAGCCATGGTAATAAAGTAATTCCAGGTAAATGGCCAAAATACAGTTCTCTCAGTCCTTAAGCTCCCAATCTGGGTTCAGTAGTTCCACTGGCTTTGTATAAGGCCATACTCACTGTCTCCCAACTTTTGGTTGACCCACAGATTTTGTATCTCCAGCCAGTATAGTCTATAGCCACAGTCCACGATCCTCTAGATGGCAGATAAAACAATGAAAGCACATGTATCCAGTAGCAACAGTCCCTTTAAGACAGTTTAAATCCAAACAACATAATCCATAATGGTAACATGTTTATCCATCCATCCTTCCAAGTCCACAGTCTCCATCCTCTTCCTTCAATGTGCTTCCACACAACTCCTTGACTAAAATCATGTCTCTCTCCTCCTTCTCTGTGCTCAGCCCCCTGAATGGGCAGAAGAGCTCACCCCTCCCTCCCCCAGCTAATTGTGTCTTAGTGGAGATATTTTCTCAGGTGGAAGCCATCACCTGGGTTTGCATGTGAGACTCCCTGTGGTGACGGCTCCTCTGCGTCCACTCTTTCCATCTACATAAGGGGTCCATTGGCTGAAAGAACAATGGCCAAAGGCCCCTGAGATAAGGTCACTGAATGGAATTGATACCTGAGGTTGAACTAATGAGCAAACAAATCACTAACTAAACACAGCAAGCTAATTTCTAACAAAACACAAAAATAAGATTGATGAAAATGGGTGCTCAGTAGTGATGAGCAAGTATGTTTTGTTAACCCTTTCGCCGAGTCACATGTATTAAAGCTGTCAAACAGTTGCAAATCATCCACACAGGAGTGATTCAAACATATCACCGAGCAGCTGTAACTACTCGGTGCTCGCCCAAGCATACTCGGCAAAAGGGTTAACAAAACATACTCGCTCATCACTAGTGTTCAGTGCTGGAAAAGTATTTAGTAAGTGGAAAGGTCCTCACATAATCTAAATTGGTTTTCTTACTACCATGGTATATAAAGCAGGCTGCATTTCATCTTTTAATTTTAATTAATTTAATTTGAGGAGTGAATACCCCCGCAGCTCACCTCGTCATCTGAGGGTGCATGGCAGTGATGTCATGCGTTGCTCAGATGCTGAGATCAGCTGCATACCAGAATTGGGGATGAAGGGGCCATGCATACCAGGATTGGGGATGAGAGGGCTATGCATACCAGGATTGGGGATGAGGGAGCCATGCATGCCAGGAATGGGGATGAGGGTCGTCTGCTGAATGCCCCTCATTACCAGCGCCCCTCTGACAACTCCTCTTGCCAGGGGAGAAAGAAATGGTGCATGGGCGTGGACTGGGGTGTGGCCAGGGGATCACTCCCTCTTTCTCTTCTTCAAAAGTTGGGAGGTATGTTTAAGCATGTGCTGGAGGGATAACTGAGAGAAGTGGAGAAGCTCAAGGCCCTTGGGGCCTGAAGGTCAGCAGACACGCAGCGAGAAGAGAGGACACAGGAGACGCAGACTAGGCCTGGAGCCTGAGAAAGTACGAGGAGCACGCTGAAGGGTAGGACATACAATATACGAACATCCGCCACTTTGTTCAGTGGGATACTGAAACTGCAGAATAGTGGGTTAGGGAGCATGAAAACTGTTTTGGAAGAGGAAGGCATTACAGAACATGAGGTAACAGGGAATGCAGGAAGAGCTCAGGATGAGTAACAGAACATGTGCTGTACTGTATCTGCTATGGAAATTGTGACTGCTGTATCACAATGTGCTGTGACCAAAATTGACCTGGAGGAGTTCAGTAAAGTTGTTCTGTTGAAAAAGGAACAAGAGTCTGTGCTTGGTTGTCTGCCTGCAGCTGAAGTTGGAACTCTAGAGCAGATGAGACTCTCAAGGAAAATTGTGTTATTCAGTACACACAAACTATAAGACAGACTGAACACTATTTTCACTTTGTAGGGAGTCAGGGTGTGGGAGCACAGCAGCAGCTCCTAACCACAACTACCACCCTGCACCCTTCACATTTGTTCTACACAAATCCTGTTTGTCAGTGAAGCTTTACCTTGGCCAGTAATAAAAAGCTTTTAGTCTTTCATATTGATACAGTTCAGACATGCACCTTGTTTACCTGTAGTTGCACAACCAGGGAAGCAAAGTAAATTGTACTAAAGAACAATGTGGAACTGTAATAGTAAGAATAGTTCTCCGAGGTTTTGCTGCTCACTGAAATAAGTTCTACCCGCAAAACTAATGATAGAGTCTATTATTTTATTTGCTTTATATAGTAAACACATTTATAATAGAATGCATTAATATAATGTATGCAATCAGATGATTTGTCTTTATACTCACATCTTTGTTATCAAGAAAAGTTCCAATAAATGGTAGGGGTCTTGGACCGGGTATTCCATATTTTTTGAATATTCTGTATGGCCAGATCCCATAACTAAAAAGAAGATAGTAAATTAAAAAATAGGTTTTATTTATTTTATATTGAATCCATTAATTGCCGAATATGTATCAACATTTATAGTATTAGAACTTGTTCATATGTGATTATAATTAAAGAGAACCTGACACCCGATACATACTGCCCTATTCATGGGCAAGGGTGATCATGTTATGTAAATGCTATTGTCTGAGATTGTACCAAAACTGCCAAAAAACTATTTGCTTATGATATTAGGGGGCCAAAACAAAATAACTAAAGAAGAATATCCCCCACTAAAAACTATAAATTTATTAAATTATATTAAAACCACACAGATAATTCAACACAATATTACTAGCTATATAATTGACCAATAATAAACCAGCAATCATACAATAGATATTACTTAGGGACTCAGCAGATAGATTGCATAAATTTCACAATAACGGAAGGCAGGTTAAATGTAAGAAAGTATTCTATGGTCAATCATCGGAGCAGAGCGCAAGAGAAGTCGCTGCTCTGTCGACATGACGTCAGCGGGAGCCGCTGAATCTCCGTCTGCTCTGTGCCAGCAGAGATCGGCGCCGGGCACAACAGGCAGATAGTTAACAACTACTTATTTGCCTGTTAGTTCTTAGGCCCTTGGTAAAAAGTGAAGTAATCCTGGATAACCTGACAACGGAGCTCGTACTGAGCATATGTCAGAATTGATAATTGACACATGCTTAGTAGAGCAGGGACTAGCCCGGCCCCTGAAATGGATGTCACCGATGACGCTTCCTTCAGAGAGTGTGCAGAGGCTGTGGCAGTGATCGCAGCCTCTGTCCCATGATGGTGTCCCATTTGAGTATCCCAGCATTAGTGATGCTAAAGTGTACGGGTGCTCATTGCTCGGGTCGAGCAAATCGCAATGCTCGGGTGCTCGACCCGAGCAACGATCCCAATGTAAGTCAATGGGAAACTCGAGCATTTTTCCGGCGGAGGTCTTTAGGGGGCCCTAAAAATTGGTCAAATCAATGTAAACAGTGCTCATATGACATGGGAACAGCCTGGTGGAAGACCCCTGGAAGAATCACTGCTGTGAACAATGTTGTCAGAGTATTACGCCACTTTTACGGACTCACAATAAAACATACAAAAATTAAGCCAAAATGGATTTTCCTGGAAAAAAACGTTAAGGAGCATTCTTTCCAGGGTAATAACTTGTATATAAGGCAAAAATACACACACACACACAAAAATGCTCCTTCACACCTTGGGCTATGTTGACACGTAGTGTTTTTGATGCGTTTTTGCACTTTTGCATAGCTTTCAACGGTGAAAAATACATTCACCATTTTACTTTCATTTTAACATTTTAATACCTTATCTGCCCATGTGGTGTGTGAGATATGATCAGACACATCCTGTTTCATTTATGAAGGAGGGACTCTGAAAGTCACAAGGCCTATTTTTAAAGGGCCATCAGGCGACCCTTACTATTGTTAAAGGGCCAGCAGTCGGTCCTCACTATTGTTACAGGGCCATCAGCATATGCTTTGTTGTTTCCATTATTAACCCCTTAACGACCATAAGTCTTTCTGTTTTTGTGTTTTCATTTTTTGCTCCCCTTCTTCCCAGAGCCAGAACTTTTTAAATTTTCGTTCAATATGGCCGTGTGAGGGGTTATTTTTTGCAGGACGAGTTGTACTTTGAAACTCCATCACTGGTTTTACCATATCATGTGCTGGAAAACGGGAAAAAAATTCCAAGTGTGGTGAAATTGCAAAAATAATGCAATTCCACAGTTGTATTTTGGGTCCTTTTTTTACCACGTTCACTGATTGCTAAAACTGACCTGCCATCATTATTCTCCAGGTCATTACGAGTTCGTAGACACCAAACATGTATAGGTTCTTTTTTATTTAAGTGGTGAAAAATCCAAGTTTGCTAAAAAAAAAAAAATGATGCCATTTTCCAAGACCCATAGTGTCTCCATTTTTCAGGATCTGGGGCCAGGTGAAGGCTTATTTTTTGCGCGCCAGGCTGATGTTTTTATTGATACTATTTTGGGGTAGATCTGATGTTTTGATCGCCCGTTATTGCATTTTATTGCAATGTTGCAGCAATCAAACGTAAATCTGGTGTTTAGATTTTTTTTCTCGTTTCGCCGCTTACTGATCGGATTAATTCTTCTTTTATATTGATAGATCGGGCGATTCTGAACGCGGCGATACCAAATATGTGTATGTGTTGTTTTTTTTTAATTATTTTATTTTGAATGGGGCGAAAGGGGGATGATTTAAACTTTTATATTTTTTTAATATTTTTAAAAACATTTTTTTTACACTTACCGCATGCTTCAATAGTCTCCATAGGAGACTAGAAGCAGTAGTTGTCTGATTGCTTCTACTGCATACAGGCGATGAGCAGATAGCTTGTATGCAGCAGAAATGCTCCTGTGCTATGAGCGCCGACCACTAGGTGGCGCTCATAGCAATTGAGACATGACAACCACACGCGTCTGCTGCAGACCCTGGGTTGTCATGCCCACCCATCGATGACCCGCGATCACGTGACGGGGTCACCGATGGGCGGGGCTTAGGAAGCGCGAGTTAAATGCCGCTGTCAGAGATTGACAGCGGTATTTAACATGTTAACAGCCGCAGGTGGATCGTGATTCCACCCGCGGCTGTTGCGGGCACATGTCAGCTGTAAGAATCAGCTGACATGTGCTCGGTTCAGTGCGGGCTGACCACCGGAGGCCCCGCTGAACCGGCCTTTCTGACCAGGTGTGTACTATTACTGACCTGGTCGGAAAGGGGTTAAGGAGCGGGTCTTCTATACTGTCCTATAAGTGCTGGCCAAAATTTGGAAAAACCCCAATAACCCTTTGAAGAGACATAGAGGAGGGCCTCAGTTTAAAAAATGCTGCGTACTTTGACAAACAGCGCAAGCAGATCAGTGTAGGTTTTGAGAAACCGCTGAACCACTAGGTTGAGCACATGGGTCAGGCATGGTACGTGTGTGACGCCTCCTGACGAAGCCGCTTCCGACGAAACGCGCGTCGAGGTAATGGTTAATTTTTATATCACTAGCACACTTGATTGAACTGACAGTGCAGTGCGCATGCTTGTATATTGTATCCACAGCCCAGAGTTAAAAGCAATTAACCTGTCCATTTGGACAACAGACAGCTGTGGTACATCTATATCCTGTATCCATACTATCTGCTTATGCAATTGTGGGAAGTATCTCTCTATGATTTTATTAGCTGAGACTCCCATATTTCCTCTATGTTCCCCCCACAAATGTTCATCCCTAAATCTTTAATATTTAAGTGTTTTTTGTGAATAAATTATATATTTTTTCTGTCAATAAAGAATATTGATATGGCTAAATCCCTCTTTTATTGTCTTGGAGGTATTTTAGTATATGGTGATTAATTATTAGAATTTACTATTTTCCTTCATTACTTTCTTTTTGGTTGTGTCGACTTTATAGGGATTACGGACCATATATTACATGGTCGGGTTATAGGTTTTTATGGTACGTGTGTGAGCTCGCCTCACCTCGGCGCCGCCATCAGGTTCCGACCATTGTCACACACGACCATGCCTGGCTGTAGGGCCAGCGGTGTCAGCCACAGATCTGCCTGCTCTTTCAGAGCTGTCCATAGCTCTTTAGCGTTGTGCGGTTTGTCACTTAAGCATATTAGCTTCAGCATAGCCTGTTGCCGTTTGGCCGAGGAAGTGCTGCAGTGCTTTCAGCTTGCGACTGATGTGGTCATTTTGGAGATGGAGGCTGAAGAGGAGGAGGAGGAAGAGTTGCAGTAGCTGTTGAATGTGGGGGCAACCCTGATTGACCCAGGGCCCGCAATCCCCGGCATCAGGAGGACGTGTTCCATCCCAAGGTCCGACTGGGTCCCGGCTTCCACTATATTAACCCAGCAAGATGTACCGTTCTTGCTCACAAGCACTTGTCCACGTGTCTGTGGTTAGTCCTCAGAAGGACTGTTAGTTCAGATGGATATATAAATACAGTACAGACCAAAACGTTGGACACACCTTCTCATTTAAAGATTTTTCTGTATTTTCATGACTATGAAAATTGTACATTCACACTGAAGGCATCAAAACTATGAATTAACACATGTGGAATTATATACTTAACAAAAAAGTGTGAAACAACTGAAAATATGTCTTATATTCTAGGTACTTCAAAGTAGCCACCTTTTGCTTTGATGACTGCTTTGCACACTCTTGGCATTCTCTTGATGAGCTGTAACTATAAACAAGCAAATCTCTCCCTGACTCAGCAGCAGCTCTCCCTACTCTGCCTGGTTCCGGTGTAGACTGTGATGGGCATAGCGGCGCCAGGTATTATATAGATCTGATGACGCTGTGCGGCCAGCCAATCACTTTAATGCTCACAACCAACATGGCTACAGTATTACAGTGCATGGCAGGCAATCCCTGCATGTTCATTGGCTCTCTAAAGAGCGCCAAACAAGCAGGGAGGGGACCCGAGTCACCGCCCAAGCAACCCGGAAATACTCGCCGAGCTTGTCGAGCACAGTGATGCTTGGGCGAGTATCGAGCAGTGGCAAGCACGTTCAGTCATCACTAGTATTAACCCAACTTTTCGGCCTCAGCATTTATCAAGGTTATCTATACAAATGTAAAATAGAAACTATGAAATTCATCCAAACAAAACATGATGATGTTACATAAAAATAATTATAGTTGTCTAGGAAAGAGAAAAACAACAAATAAGTCGACATAATATCTAGGTACACAAAGTATTTCATATCAATTGATCTGGCATAGCAGTACTCCATTGTCAAGTTTATTCACTAAACAAAAAGAGAATGAATAGCATGAATAACAAATGGTTAAATATGTATGACATCTTTTAAAGAACATTTAGCAAAATACGCAATTGATATGGGTCAAACGGGCCACAGGTATCAAAAGATAATATATGAAAGATAATGTATGAAAATAAAGTGGATAAAGGAGTAAGTATATTAAAGAAACTTATATCACTCCAAATATATGAGAAGTAAGCCTATGTTTATGGAGACATAGTGAAAGGTCTTATGACGGTGTGTGACCCCCAATGCCGCGGGCCGCATTTAAATAGAGGAAGTGAAATTGTAAAAAGAGATCAGCTGTGTGATGATGTGTTACTATGGTACTGCACGTGTGCGAACCGCTATGATCGGAAAGACCCAAGTGAGTCTAATGGGCAATGCAGCAGTGCGCATGTGCAAGCATATGGCTCTGGATAGAGATGTGAGACTGCGCGTCCGCAAACAGCGCACGGTCGTAAAGAGATAAGTCATGGAAAAATTTAATAAATTTGCAAAAATTTCTACATTTCTGTTTTTTTTCAGTCAAGATGGGGTGCAGAGTGTACTTTAATGAGAAAAAAATGAACTTTTTAGAATTTACCAAATGGCTGCAATGAAACTAAGAGTAAAAAATTTAAAGGGGTCTGATTACTTTCCGTGTCCACTGTAAATTGTAAATTACGTGTTGTGGGGTTTCTACTCAGTTGGGTGGGTTGGGAGGCAAACAGGAAGCGTTTTCATTTAAATATCCATGTCGGTTTATTACTTCATAGACCCGGTGTAACAGGCCAGATTAACCCCCCGCCCAGAATATACCCGGGATTAAAGTGGCCTAGGCGAGATTATACATCTTCTAACATGCAAGCCGCTAGGTTCAGATAGGGCAAGACGGGTTTCATGAATTGAATGAAGGACCAGACACATCTGACAAGAGTCTTTTTCAAGAGTTTAACAGTGGGATTTAATCTGAAGCACGGCCAGTGCAATTCAGGGATATTACAGCAACAATCTTCATTACAGTACAGTCTCATAAAGCAGGCACAGTAACGTCAATCTCTTCAGTAGCATATTTCAGCACAGATTAGATCTCTTGACACCACATTTCTATGCATAAACAGTAGGCTTTTCCTTCACAAGGACTCACTAGTACACAGCATTCTTTATCCTGCATGGAGATGGAGTGGGGGAGGGTTTGATGAGGGAGATGATCCCTGTGACACGATTCCTTCCAGTTCGTATCTTTCTGCCCATTAATACTTTACATTGTTAGCTCAGGGAGTTTATCTGACCCGTGCTTAGTTTCTCTCCTGATCTGAATCCTGTTCAGTTGCCTTCTGTCAGATCCAGATAACATACCACCTTTCTCTTTGGCTTCAGCCAGACTACAATAACAAGTTCCACACAGTCCCCCTAGGGCTCTGCTAAAACATTCCCTGTCTCCTGTGACTGTGTTAACCCCTCTAGTTGCTGTATGCTTCTGAAGCACAACACTTCCTGTCTCCTGTGCTTGTGTTATTTGTAACAGTTGCTAGATGCTTTGGAAGCAACAGCACTACTTCTGCATGTCACACTCTTCCCTCCTTTTTGAATGTTGTCCTCGACATTCGTCTTAATTGG
The DNA here is from genome assembly GCF_046119375.1 of Phyllobates terribilis. Classification (NCBI taxonomy): domain Eukaryota; kingdom Metazoa; phylum Chordata; class Amphibia; order Anura; family Dendrobatidae; genus Phyllobates; species Phyllobates terribilis. Next base: position 976,013,416 of record NW_027362761.1, on the reverse strand, counting down.
TCAATCTGACCAATTCTGAGACTGTGGTAAAAGTTGAATAACTTTATATACAAATTGGCATTGTCAAATTGGCATAACATTTACAAAAATCAATAACAACCTATTCTTATGACCTTTTGCTTGTAGAACTCCTGTAGGAAATACACAATTAAAACAATCAGCATCTCTTCCGCTGTAGCTTTTCGTATGTCTTCAACCAGCTCTCTCTCTCACTAGGCCAAAATAAGTCTTTCCACCAGGTAACATTGTCCATACTCATACTGTCTCTCGTTGGTGAATACCACTCAAATGAGCTTACCTGGTCCGTAGGCAGAGATACCTTTTTCCAATAGACAGTCCTTGGCACTTGGCTCGGTTCACCAAGTGTCTCATACGTCAGCATCACAGGCCTCCTCACTTCTCGAGTCGACATCCTCCTGGTAGGTTGTTCCACAGATACCACGGGTTCCTCAGTTGCAGGAGTTTTTCTGCCGCACTCATTTCTCGTACTTCCTCAAATGATCTTGGAACTGCCTCTGTAAGTTCCTGTACTTCTCTTGAATCGTCCGTTTCCACCTGGTCTGGTAATTCTGCTACTCCTAAGTGTCGATCGGTCTCTTCAGTGACCGGTATTCAATCATCAGATCTGAATTGAACTTCATCTGTACTCCTTGGTACAAACTCTGGAGCCTCAGGACTTAGTTCACTCTCCTGAGGATGGTACATCCCTCTCCTTGCCAGACCGAGTGTAGCATCGGCGTCTCTGGCCCCTGCCAGGCAGAGACGCCGTCCTTCTCACCTCCCCGCTCCCCGCGCGGCGTCCTCCTGCGCTCCTCTTCCTGCTGCGGCCAGCGCGCGCAGCTTCCCGGGCACTGTGCTTAGGGCGCGCGCTTCCTCTCTCTTAAAGGGGCCGTGCGCGCCGTCCTAAGGAGTCCCCGGCCAATAGCCGGGGGTCCTCCCATATATAAGGCACCTCCTCCAAAATGGAGGTGCCCGAGCAATAGTTGTTGCACAGTATACTCACCTCTGCTTCAGCCCTCAGGTCCAGTTGCCAGCCTGACTAGTGTTTCAGTCCGCCAGCCTGACTACTCTTCAGCCCGACAGTCTGTCTTCCGTTCAACCTGCCAGTCTGTCTATGGGCAAGTCCGCCTGCTTACCAGGAAGCACCTGCCAGTTACCTGCCTGCTACCTGCCGTGCCTGCTAGCCCCCTCACCTGGGAGCATCCGCCTGTTTCCTGGCTGTTACCTGCCGTGCCCGCTAGCCCGCTCACTTGGGAGCACTCGCCTGTTACCTGCTTGTTACCTGCTAGCCTACCTGGAGGCTCGGCCGTCACTTGCCGTGACCACCTGTCTGCTATCCTAGAGACTTCAGCCTGCTCTGCTGCCACTTGCCGTGACCACCTATCTGCTAACCTAGAGACTTCAGCCTGCTCTGCCGTCACGTGCCGTGACCACCTGTCAGCTAACCCGGAGACTTCTGCCTGGCTGTTGTGCCCATCCGCTATACCGGTCAGTCCCAGTCTGCTGACCCGTGGGAGCCACCTGCTCTCTTACAAGGTCGTCCCCAGAGTAGCACCAGGTCCCTCTGCTCGGTCCCTCCCTGGTCACGGAGTCGTTAGCCGCAGTACGACCAGGGTCGGTCTGAGTTGATACTTAGTTAAGCCCCTCTGGGTCCCTCCTTGCACCTTGGCACAGAGGTTCCACCCCCCGGACCTGTAACAGTTTGCTCGGGCCATGGAACCCGGTGGCCCCCAGGTTTCTTCGCTTGCTGACCTATACCAGGAGGTGTCTCGTCAGAGATCCCAACAGGAAACCATCCTGACCTACCTGTGGTCTGTCAACACTCGCCTGGACACGCTGTCCGTACCACTTGTGTCTGCCCCTAGTCGAGCAACACCCGCTCCGGCAGCACCGCTGCCCACCAGTACCACGGCATCCAACCCAGGACCCCGGCTTTCTGCACCTCCTCGTTTTGGAGGCGACCCCGCTCTAGCTCGGGGTTTCATAAACCAGTGCACACTGCACTTGGAACTTTTGGCACATCAGTTCATCTCCGACCGGGCCAAAGTGGCATTCATCATGTCCCATCTCACTGGGGAGGCACTGGCATGGCTAAATCCCCTGTGGGAGAGAGGGGATCCCCTGGTGTCCGACCTGTCGTCTTTCCTCGTTGCTTTCCGGAAAGTCTTCGATGAACCAGGGCGAAAAGCCTCTTCAGCTTCCTCTCTGCTACGTCTCCGCCAAGGGAGTCTCAATGTGGGCCAATATGCCATACGGTTCCGAACCCTCGCTTCTGAGCTTGCTTGGGATAACGAGGCTCTGGTGTCCATCTTCTGGGAGGGTCTTTCCGGTCGGATTAAGGATGAGCTAGCCGGTCGGGACATTCCTACCACCCTGGATGACCTGGTGTCACTCGCTACCTGGATTGACATCCGGTTCCAAGAATGCACCAAAGAGACCACCCGGGAGAGAAAGTTCCTCCGCCTTGCTCCTACTTTCCAACCAGTCACTCCCCGGGCGCACTCGCCCGAACCCATGCAGATCGACCAGACCAAGATGGTCAAATCTCGCCAGGAGTCACGTCGAGCCGAGGGGAGCTGTTTCTATTGTGGCAGTAAAGAGCACCTGATCCGTTCCTGCCCGGAGAGGCCGGAAAACTTCAGTGTCTAGGACTGTTCGGAGAGGTCGTCCTAGGCAAAAGTAAGCCCTCTCCATCCTTGACTTTGTCTGTCTCTATCTCCTGGGGAGAGAACCGTCTCTTTGAAATTGCTCATCTGGATTCTGAAGCTGCTGGAAACCTCATTTCTCAGTCCCTGATAGAGAGATACCGTATTCCCACCAAACCTCTGGCTGAACCATTGTCAGTCGCCTCGTTGGATGGAAGACTCCTTCCGGTGACTATCCTGCTCGTCACTGAGCCCCTAACCCTGCAGGTGGGAATGCTGCACTCGGAGAAAATCTCCTTCCATGTGCTGTCTGGACTCTCCCACTGTTATGTTCTGCTACCAAAGCTAAGGAAAGAGAGGAGATCTGTCCCTACTATAAGACTCAGCTGAATCCCTACGATGTAACAGGGAACCTGATCCTGCGATCAGACCTGCTAAAGTCCTAATCTAGTCTGTACGAAGACCTATAGATGTGGGGAGGGAATCCCTACAAGTACTAAGGACTGGGAGGAATAAGGGACACCTCCTAACAGAAATAGTAGCAGACAGACGAACAAACAAAATAGATAGAACATAGAGGTCCGTAGACCAAGCAAACTAACAGAGTTAGATACAGAGCACAGGCTAGCTAGAAAGTAGATATACAATAAAGTCCAGCAAAGCCAGAAGGGCGGAGCAGGATTAAATAGGCCAACAAGGTCATGTGACCAGCAAAGGAAAAAAAACCTAACAGCAAGGTTCTAACAGTACCCCCCCTTCTAAGAGGATCCTCCGGATCCCCTAGGACCAGGCTTATTAGGAAATCTCCTGTGAAACGCTCTGATAAGTCTGGACGCGGAAACATCATCTGACCTCACCCAAGAGTTATCCTCGGGTCCGAAACCTTTCCAGGCCACAAGATACTGCAAACTACCTCTATACCGTCTAGAGTCAAGGATGCGAGAAATTTCATATTCCCCGTCCTCCACCACCGGAGGAACAGAGGCAGAGGCGTCACAATCCGACACAACAGCTTTTTTTTAACAGAGAGACATGAAAGACCGGATTAATTCTCCAGGAGGTAGGAACCTCCAATCTAACAGCAGATTGGTTGACAACCTGAAGCACCTTAAAGGGACCTACAAACTTGGGACCCAATTTCTTAGAAGGAATCCTCAACCGCAGATTCCTAGAGGACAACCAAACCATGTCACCAACAGCGAACAAAACCTCCTGTCGTTTCCTATCAAAGTAGTCTTTAGATTTTCTGTTGGCCTCCTGAAGATTACCACGCACATCCGTCCAAACTCTTTCCAAATCACCGGAAAAATTCTCCTCCTCAGGCACGGCAGATCCCAACTTGGAGAACGACCCAAACGACGGATGTCTCCCAGAACAACAAAAAAAAGGCGAACAACCAGCAGAAGAAGATGTATGATTGTTCAGAGCAAATTCGGCAAGTGGCAGAAACTCAGACCACCCCTCTTGATTGTCTGCCACAAAACAACGCAAGAACTGCTCAACATCCTGGTTTTTCCTTTCTGTCTGGCCATTAGATTCAGGATGATATCCGGACGAAAACGACAAATGAATTCCCAACCTGTCACAAAAGGCACGCCAAAAACGAGCCACGAACTGAGGACCCCTATCAGAAACAATGTCAGTAGGAACGCCATGAAGTCTGACAATTTCCTTGACAAAGGCCTTAGCGAGAGTTTTAGCGCAGGGCAGTTTGACGAAGGGAACCAAGTGACACATCTTGCTAAAACGGTCCACGACCACCCAGATGACAGTAAAACCCTCAGAGGAGGGAAGGTCAGTTATAAAGTCCATAGCCAAATGTGTTCAAGGAGCACTGGGGACCTCCAAAGGACAAAGCAACCCCGCAGCAGGAGTATGTGAGGACTTAGATCTAGCACATATAGTACATTGGCGCACCCACTTAATGACTTCCTTCTGCCATCCAGGCCACCAAAAACTGCGACCCACCAGTCTCTTGGTCTCAGAGATTCCGGGATGACCTGCCAACCGAGATTCGTGACACTCAACAAACAAATCTCTCCTAAAGGTCTCAGGCACAAACAACCTCCCATGAGGAGTGTTAGATGGGGCATTCTCCTGAGCTTTAAGAATCTCATCTTCCAAAACGGAGTCTAAAGCAGCTATCACAACACCTTCTTGTAAAATGTTTTCCTCTTTCTCAGCACCGACTATGGGAGAAAAACTGCGAGACAAGGCATCCGCCTTAACATTCTTAGTACCAGGGATGTAAGTAACGGAGAAATTAAACCGCGAGAAAAACAGTGCCCACCTAGCCTGACGGGCATTCAGGCGCTTGGCAGCATCAAGATATATCAGATTTTTATGATCCGTAAGAACCTGAACGGGAAATTCCGCACCTTCCAAGAAGTGGCGCCAGTGTTCAAATGCGAGTTTAATAGCCAATAATTCCCGATTACCAATATCGTAATTCAATTCAGTCTCCGAAAATTTTTTTGAAAAAAAGGCACAGGGATGTAATCCATCCCCGTTATCCTGAGACAATACTGCGCCAACCCCCACAGAGGAAGCATCAACCTCAACCAAAAACGGCCTAGTAACATCAGGCTGCATAAGGATGGGAGCAGAGGTGAACCTCTCCTTGAGATACACAAAAGCTTCAATGGCCTCAGAAGACCACTGAACCGCATCAGCACCTTTCCTGGTGAGATCAGTCAGAGGTTTGACAATACTAGAAAAATTTTTTATGAACTTTCTATAGTAATTGGCGAAACCCAAAAACCTCTGTATCGATTTCAAACCAATAGGCCTAGGCCATTCCTGCACAGCCTGAACCTTAACCGGATCCATCTCAAAACCTTTGCTGGAGATAATGTAACCCAAAAAACTAATTCTCTGTACAGCGAGCTCACATTTCTCCAGCTTAGCCAAAAGCGAATTGTCCATTAATAACTGTAATACCTCACGCACGCTCCGCCAATGAGACTCCAGATCTGGCGAATAAATCAAAATGTCATCCAAATACACAACCACATTTTTACCGATCAAAGGTCTAAGGATGTCATTAATCAGATTCTGAAAAAATGCAGGAGCATTAGTGAGACCAAAAGGCATAACCAGATTCTCAAAATGACCCACAGGAGTGTTAAAAGCAGTCTTCCATTCATCACCCTCCTTCATGCGCAACAGATTGTATGCCCCCTTAAGGTCAATTTTAGAGAACCACTTGGCCCCCAATAACTGGTTAAACAGATCAGGAATCAATGGCAGTGGGTAAGGATTGCGTACCGTAATTTTGTTAATCTCACGAAAATCCAGACAAGGACGTAAACCGCCGTCCTTTTTTTTTACAAAAAAAAATCCAACCGCCACAGGAGACTTAGAGGGCCTAATGTGACCGGCGGCCAAGCTTGTCTGTATGTATTCCTCCAAAGCCTTCCTCTCAGGAATAGTAAGGTTAAATAAACGACTCTTAGGAAGAGTCGCTCCAGGGACAAATTCAATAGAACAATCATAGTCTCTATGGGGAGGCAAAACCTGCGATTCCTTCTCAGAAAAAACTCTCCAAAAATCCTGAATAGGAACAGGCAATTCTCCCCTATCCAAAGCTGCAATACGCCCGTTACAACACTTGTCATAACATTTATGGCTCCAGGATTTAATTTCACTGGTAGACCAATCCAGTACAGGATTGTGAAATTTTAACCAGGGCAAACCCAATATTACTGGAGAAGGCAAGTTATTCAACACTACCAAATCCAATTTCTCATGGTGAACACCATTAATAGTGAGAGGAAATTCACTGACCTTGAGAGTAATATTCTTCAAAGGGGAGCCATCCACAGAAACCACAGCAATGGGGGATGACAAAGGTTCAGGTTTTAAATTGAGTTTTTCCACGAATCCCCCATCAATTACATTCAGTGTAGACCCGCAATCAACAAACACCCGAAATTCCATTAATTTTTCCTGAGCAATCGTGGAAGCAGCTAAAAATATACCCTTGGAATTTAAACAGGCAATACGGGCGTGACTGACCATTTTTTTTTCTTTCTTCATACGAAGCTCACAGCCTTTAATCAAATGACCAGATTTTCCGCAGTAGAAACACAAGCCTTGCGAAAAACGACGGTCTTTTTCTTGAGAGCGAGGTGCCACCGATCCAATCTCCATCGGTTCACCACTGTTAGTACACACATTATCATAACCAGAAACTGACATAGCAGAGGATTTTCTCTCATTAACCCTAGCACGCAGTCTTCTATCCACCCGTATAGCTAATTGCATAGCCTGTTGCAAATCTTCAGGTGTAGGATAAGCAATTAGCAGGTCTTTAACCCTTTCACTGAGCCCAGCAAGAAATAGACTTTTCAGAGCAGAATCGTTCCACCCTGTTTGAGTGGACCAACGACGAAAATGTGTACAATATTTTTCCACATTACCCGATCCTTGTTTTAGACGTCTCAACTCAGTCTCAGCTGATGCGACACGGTCAGGATCATCATATAATAGTCCCAAAGCAGAAAAAAAACTATCCACTGATCTGAAGCATGAATCACTAGGTTGCAAAGAAAAGGCCCACTCCTGAGGCTCTTTGCGCAAAAGTGACATTATGAACCCTACGCGCTGGGATTCATCCCCAGAGGACTTAGGTCTCAAACGAAAATACAACAAGCAAGCATTTCTAAATGAAAAAAATTCTCGGTGTTCACCAAAAAACAAATCCGGCAAACATACCTTAGGCTCCAAGAAATGTGCTCCAGGACAGTTACCCACGTGCTGACGGAGCTCGGCCACCTCCAGAGAGAGTCCCTGCAGGCGATGAGCCAAATCCTGAACCGACACCATGATGGAACAGAAAAATCTTTCCTTAGAGAATTTGCAGGCTGGACTTACTGTTATGTTCTGCTACCAAAGCTAAGGAAAGAGAGGAGATCTGTCCCTACTATAAGACTCAGCTGAATCCCTACGATGTAACAGGGAACCTGATCCTGCGATCAGACCTGCTAAAGTCCTAATCTAGTCTGTACGAAGACCTATAGATGTGGGGAGGGAATCCCTACAAGTACTAAGGACTGGGAGGAATATGGGACACCTCCTAACAGAAATAGTAGCAGACAGTCGAACAAACAAAATAGATAGAACATAGAGGTCCGTAGACCAAGCAAACTAACAGAGTTAGATACAGAGCACAGGCTAGCTAGAAAGTAGATATACAATGAAGTCCAGCAAAGCCAGAAGGGCGGAGCAGGATTAAATAGGCCAACAAGGTCATGTGACCAGCAAAGGAAAAAAAACCTAACAGCAAGGTTCTAACACTCAGGCTCTAGTGGCATTCTCAACAATCCGTCAGCCTCTGCATTGCATTTTCCTGGCCTGTACTTGATGCTGAAATTGAAGTCAGCTAGTTCAGCGACTCATCTCTGACCCGTTGCATTCAGTTTGGCTGTAGTGAGGACGTAGGTCAAAGGGTTGTTGTCATTGTATACCTCAAACTCTTTGCTGTAGTATAGATCATTTCTAAATTGTTCACAGATAACCCATTTCAATGCCAGAAACTACAATTTTCAAGAATGTAGACGGTAACTCTTCTCGGTGTCTGTCAACGTTCTAGAACCGTAACAGATGACTCTCAATTTTCCATCTTGATGCTGATACAGCTCCCCGTCCAACTTGAGAAGCGTCACAATGAAGAACAAATGGTAAGTTGAAATCAGGATATGCCAAGATGGGTGGCTTTACCAGGTAGTCTACTAGTTGTTCCAATATCTCCTGGTGGTCTGCTGTCCAGAGAATGGGCTGTTGGGACAAAACGGTGTTGTCTTTTAAGACCGGTCCTACCCGCGTTCTTCTTTTTCTCCATGGGTGTTGTTGACTCTGTTGTCCCCACCAAGAGGAGGTATAGTGGGGCGAACATAAGTACGATAGTAGGAGAGGAATTCTAAGATCTGCCTCAACTCCCCGACAGTAGAGGGCCGCTTGTCTTTTAAGGCCAGAACCGGAGCGATTTCTGCTAGGTCCATGGTATATTCATCTCCGGACACAATTTTCGCTAGAAATCGGACTTGTCTTTTGAACAGTTCACACTACTTTGGGGTCAACTTAACTCCGTGTTGTTGATACCACTGTAATACGATCCTCAATGGTTCAACATGCTCCTGAAAGGCTTTGCTGTGTGCCACATTGTCATCCAAGTACAGCTGGCAGATATTGTCCCTCAATCCTTCCAAACAGGTCTCCATACTCCTCTGAAATTCTGGTGGAGCTGAACTGAGCCCAAATGGTATGCGGATCCACTCATATAACCCCCACGGTGTGATGAATGCTGTCAAGGGTATACTGGACTCTTCAACAAACCCTTGATGGTATGCTTTACCCTGATCGAGGACAGAGAACCGGGTACTTCCTGATAGGCTATCCAGCATATCTTGAATTTTTAGTATCGGGTGCCGATCAGGTACTGACTTTCGGTTTTGTTCCCGGTAATCACAGCAGTCTCAACGTACCGTCCTTCTTCCTAACACAAACAATAGGAGAGGAATAAGACGACTTGTAAATACTCTTTCGCTTCACATTGTAATGGTTTTGTCACAGATATGTAAGTTACTGAGGTCGTGTCTTTCAAGTTGATTTTCAATTGCAACAACGGGATACAACCTATATCAGAGTCATCTTTAGAGAATGCATGACACTTTTCTCTCAACATCTGTTTTGCTATCGCTATATCTTCAGCACAAGTGTTTTAGGGATACTGGGGGATCCCAGGACCCCGAGGTGGGTCGTGCAATTTCCTCCCCTGGGTAACTCCTGTTCCTTGATGGGGAGACAGAATTCACAGTAGACCCCTGGACGGGTCTCACACTGGCTGGATATACAGTTTTAACAGTTTCAATGTGACCTAACATAGTCTTTGGATCCAGTCTAATTTCGTGCTTCGTAGTTTTCATCACCGGTACTGTCACTCGAGCAGATCCAACTGTAGGAATCATAAGCACAGTCTCACCTTGAACTAGGCCTTCCGGAAGTTCTGAGGAGTCTTTTGGCACGAACAGTCTTTTCTGGACTTTTCTTTCCGGTTCTACCAGGACTCGACACCTCACCCCCACCATTTGGTTTGCAAGGATGATGGTTGGGCACCAGCCTACCTTGACTTCTTTAAGGTCCAATGTATTCTTTACTTTCTTTAATCTATGAATCACATTTTCCGCCACGGCGTTGGGTATGGCAAGCGATGTGGCAATTGCATCCACCACCAGCGTCTCTGACTTGTGTTTCGTGATGACCTCACTGATTACAATATAACCCAGGATGGGATCCTCTGCTACACACTGATCACTGGTCATGAGAAAAGGTACCAAAAGCTCAATGGTGTTGCTGTTCTTCGTGACCCTCAGTTGGAAAGTCACTTCCACCCAGCCTATGAAAGAGATTTCGGTCTGGTTGACGACTTTGGTTCCACTGGTCCTAAGAGTTCTTTTAACGACCGAAGGCAGGTATGTGGCAGGTACCGCCTTCTCCATTCTTCATTTAAAAGGCTTGCTTGGGCTCTGGTGTCCCACAGTGCTTTTACCAGGAGTCCATCTAGCTGGTACTGTATAAAGCATCTTTCACCAATTAAGCTGATGAGGCTATCTTTACTGACCGAGGAATCCTCCTCCCAGGAGTACATAATTTGATCTCCGCACTGGGTATTAAGTAACTGATGCCCCCTGTCTCTCTTGCAGCTGTCTCGTCAGGTGGGAATAGTACTGACGCAGCCTTTTTACCCCATGCGCCGTTCTGGGGTTTGGTGATATTTGGATTTACTTCTGGGGCTTCCTCTGTGTCACGGTTACCACTCGCCCTGCACTGACAACCTCCTGTCTTTTAACCCCAAATGACCTTGACCATTGGCATTCCTTGGCGCAATGTCCTTCCTCACCACATCTTAGACAGTGGACACAGGTAAGGATGAGGTTGGTTTATTATGGGGTTAGTAATGAGGGTGTCTTATAGACGCCTCTCCATTACTAACCTGGGCTTGATGTCAGCTGGCATTATAAGCTGACATCAACCCCAACCCTATTACCCCACTGCCACCACTACAGGGCAGTGGGAAGAGCGAGGCTAAGTGCCAGAATTGGCACATCCTATGGATGCGCCATTTCTGGGGCAGCTGACGGCTGGTGTTTCTAGCCTGGGAGGGGGCCAATATTCATGGCACCCTTCCTGGGCTATTAATATCAGACCCCAGCTGTCTGCCTAGCCTTTGCTAGCTATGAAAATAGGGGGGCCCCCACGTCATTTTTTTGGGGGGTCCTCCATTTTAATAGCTAGTAAAGGCTAGGTATTCAGCTGGGAGGACAGAGGAGCCTCTTAAAGAAGAAGTTATAGGTCTGTGAGAGCCAGAAATCTTGCTTGTTTGTAATTGACCAAATACTTATTTTCCACCAAAATTTGAAAAAAAATTCTTTCCAAATCAGGCAATGTGATTTTCTGGATTTGTTTTCTCATTTTGTCTCTCATAGTTGAGGTCTACCTATGATGTCACTTACAGGCCTCTCTCATCTTTTTAAGTGGAAAACTTGCACAATTGGTGGCTGACTAAATACTTTTTTTGCCCCACTGTACTTACCTGCATAAATTCCACTATTTGCATCAAAATTCATTGTGCCAAAGGTTTTCTTTTATATGATATTGACTTTCCTTGTGGCACCACCTAGAGTGTTGTGGACCTATTGCCCTCTTTATATTACGTCTATTTTGGGACCACATCCCTACGACATTTATACAATGTCTTTCAATACATTATCGTATAACCACGCTGAAACAGAAGCCATCATTGCTCAAGTGACTATTCCAGGACAATCTAAAGATTACGAGAGAATATTAAAGGGAATCTGTCATCCTCTGGGAGATTTGGGACCTCTAATATGGGCATACAGGTTATAGAAAAGTAAATCTATACATACCCGTATGGCCCATAGTAGAGGTCTGCTTGCAGTAAAATGGAGTTTTATAAAATTTGTTTTCACATGCTTGGCGTCCCCCGGATGGCAAGAAATCCCCGCCTATCTCTTTGGTTACCCCAGAAATCCCCGCCTATCTCCTTATTTAGCATGTTAACCCCCTCCCCTGCACGTCACAGGGCCCTGTGACGTGCACTGGTCTAACTCATTTCCCTCGCATGCGCAATTGATGCTCACATCAGGAGCGCTTTGTTTCCTCACGGCCCCATTTGTTTCTGCACTTGGGAGGCGGTGAACCAGAACACTGCGGAACAGTGCAGAGACAAACGAACCGGGATGAAACAAAGCGCTCCTGATGTGAGCGTCGCATTGCGCATGCACAGGAAATGAGTTAGACCAGTGCACGTCACAGGACCCTGTAACATGCAGGGGATGGGGGAACATGCTAAATAAGCAGATAGGCGGGGATTTCTGGGCTAACTAAAGAGATATTATATTTTATAAAACTCCATTTCACTGCAAGCAGACCTCTACTATGGGCCATACAGGTATGTATAGATTTACTTTTCTATAACCTGTATGCCCATATTAGATGTCTCAAATCTTCCAGGGGGTGACAGATTCCCTTTAAGAAAGAAAACAGCCTTAGAATTACATTATGTTACACTGGCTGAATATGATAGGGTGCAAAGGATTCCCAGGGGACTTAGAGAATCTTTAAGACCAACTTTGTTCTCTGATAAACCTGGTTTTTATACGAAATTTGAAGGGATTCTGAGTAAGTGTTCCATGGATATCATTTTACTGACAATCGAGTTCCTGCAAAAGGAGATTATGGAAATTGATACACAGATTAACTGTATTCAACAACAGATGAATAATACCTTGTCTACTGAGGAATTCAATAATATCAAAACTAAAACAGATAAAATAATAGGAGTATTTTGGTTTACCTTTCAGGAACGAAAACGCTCTAAATTTCTCAAAGACACTGGAGATTACCAGCGCAATTAAATTTATCGATGGCGGGACACTGGCTCATTCAGAGAACAGAGGAACTACAGACAAGGGGATTTTTCCGCTTGAATTGTCTGACAGCGACAATTCAAAATGCTCCTTACATTTTTTACATCAAATACGTGGAAGAGGATCAAGGAACCGATACGGAGGGACAACAGAGAGCAAAATGATGACATCATCATCCCGCATGCAGACCAAGTCACAGGTATGACCAAACAGATTGTCTATAACATCTCTTCATATAATTTATCACCACCTGAACTTTCATTATTACAAAATGGACTTTTCTTTTGCCCTACTCCCATCTTCGACGAATTTACATTAGATCAAGAATTCCACCGATTCTTCAGGACATTATGGATCAAGGTTAATTTCTCAGATGATGCACATAAACAATTGATTAATCCACCAAGTGGAGCTGGGGAGAATACAAAAATGTTTAAGCTGAAACAACTGAAATTGCAAGTTCCAAGTAACTTTAATCCACCCAAATGTACCATCCAGTGGAAACATATATTTCCTTAGTTAAAAGGGACATAGCGACCAAATTATAACAGATCCATGGAGGGAACTTATGTATTCATTACAATTTCTCTAGAATAGAACAAAGGGCCGTCAAGGATCTAAGTACTAACAAACGGATTATTATTAAACTGATAAGAGCGGATCAATAGTGATTATGGATAAAGAATATTATGTCTCAGAGATTTATACTATAGATTTATAGATTTTGGTGGATCGCTTCAAAGCTATAGGGATTATAGATACCAAGTTGAGTGAATTCCTCATCAATTCACATCCCATAATTCCTGTATTCTGTACCCTGCCCAAGATACATAAAAACCTTTCCCATCCGTGGGGACGACCAATAGTAGCATCCACCAACTCTTTGTTATCTCCACTGGCCATGACCTTAGAGAAAATTCTTACTCCATTATTACCATTGGTACCCACATACTTGAGGGATACCTCCCATTTTCTGACTTGTATCAGAGCAATTGGGAAAATCCCATCAAACAGTATACTAATAACTTTAGACGTAAACAGTTTGTATACAAGCATAGCACATCAGAATGTGATTTGAGCGGTAACTACGTTTCTTGATGACAATACGACATTTTCTTTTGAACAAAAGGAATTTTATATTTCCATGTTAACATTGATTCTTACAAGAAATTATTTCACGTTCAAAGATCAATTTTTTATACAAAACAAGGAGACCGCAATGGGATCTATTTGCTATATGCAAATATCTACATGGTGGATTTTGAATCTTCCTTTCTTCTCTTCCAGAAACACTTGTTGATCAGGAAGAGATATAGTACAGACCAAAAGTTTGGACACACCTTCTCATTTAAAGATTTTTCTGTATTTTCATGACTTTGAAAATTGTACATTCACACTGAAGGCATCAAAACTATGAATTAACACATGTGGAATTATATACTTAACAAGAAAGTGTGAAACAACTGAAAATATGTCTTATATTCTCTTATATTCTAGGTTCTTCAAAGTAGCCACCTTTTGCTTTGATGACTGCTTTGCACACTCTTGCCATTCTCTTGATGAGCTTCAAGAGGTAGTCACTGGAAATGGTCTTCCAATAATCTTGAAGGAGTTCCCAGAGATGCTTAGCACTTGTTGGCCCTTTTGCCTTCACTCTGCGGTCCAGCTCACCCCAAACCATCTCGATTGGATTCAGGTCTTGTGACTGTGGAGGCCAAGTCATCTGGTGTAGCACCCCATCACTCTCCCTCTTGTTCAAATAGCCCTTACACAGCTTGGAGGTGAGTTTGGGGTCATTGTCCTGTTATAAAATAAATGATGGTCCAACTAAACGCAAACCGGATGGAATAGCATGCCGCTGCGAGATGGTGTGGTAGCCATGCTGGTTCAGTATGCCTTCAATTCTGAATAAATCCCCAACAATGTCACCAGCAAAGCACCCCCACACCATCACACCTCCATGCTTCACGGTGGGAACCAGGCATATAGAGTCCATCCGTTCACCTTTTCTGCGTCACACAAAGACACGGTGGTTGGAACCAAAGATCTCAAATTTGGACTCATCAGACCAAAGCAACAGATTTCCACTGGTCTAATGTCCATTCCTTGTGTTCTTTAGCCCAAACAAGTCTCTTCTGCTTGTTGCCTGTCCTTAGCAGTGGTTTCCTAGCAGCTATTTTACTATGAAGGCCTGCTGCACAAAGTCTCCTCTTAACAGTTGTTGTAGAGATGTGTCTGCTGCTAGAACTCTGTGTGGCATTGACCTGGTCTCTAATCTGAGCTGCTGTTAACCTGCGATTTCTGAGGCTGTTGACTCGGATAAACTTATCCTCAGAAGCAGAGGTGACTCTTGGTCTTCCTTTCCAGGGGCGGTCCTCATGTGAGCCAGTTTCTTTGTAGCGCTTGATGGTTTTAGCAACTGCACTTGGGGACACATTCAAAGTTTGCCCAATTTATCGGACTGACTTACCTTAATTTCTTAAAGTAATGATGGCCACTCGTTTTTCTTTACTTAGTGTAACGGGTCTGGGAGGTGGAACCTCTGAGCAACTATACAAGGGGGCAGTCCTTGTAAGGAAGCGGGTGGCTCCCAGGGAAGGCGGGCAGGTAGTCACGGCTAGTGACGGGACAGTCTCTGGGTAGAAGGGCAGGAGGACACGGCAGGTGACGGGGACAGTCTCTGGGTAGAGGGGCTGGAGGTCACGGCAAATGACGGGGACAGTCTCTGGGTAGAAGGGCAGGAGGTCACGACAAGTGACGGGGACAGTCTCTTGACAGGCGGGTGGTCACGGCAAGTGACGGCAGAGCCTCCAGGTAGTCTAGCAGGTAGGTAGCAGGTGGACGCTCCCAGGTGAGCGGGCAAGAGTCTCTGGACAAGCAGGTGGTTACGGCACGTGACGGCAGAGCCTCCAGGTAGGCTAGCAGGCAGGTAGCAGGTGAGTGCTCCCAGGTGAGCGGGCAAGAGTCTCTGGACAGGCAGGTGGTCACAGCACATGACAGCGGAGCCTCCAGGTAGGCGAACAGGCAGGTAGCAGGTGAGCGCTCCCAGGTGAGCAGGCAAGAGTCTCTGGACAGGCAGGTGGTCACAGCACGTGACGGCGGAGCCTCCCGGTAGGCTAACAGGCAGGTAGCAGGTGAGCGCTCCCAGGTGAGCGGGCAAGAGTCTCTGGACAGGCAGGTGGTCACAGCACGTGACGGCGGAGCCTCCAGGTAGGCTAGCAGACAGGTAGTAGCTGAGCGCTCCCAGATGAGCGGGCAGACTGATCCATAGACAGACTGGCAGGGCTGGTAGGCAGACTGTCGGACCGCAGATAGATAAGTAACAGGCTGGAATCTGGCAGGTGACTGGCAGGTGACTGGCAGGTAACTGGCAGGTAACTGGTAACGGGACCTGAGGGCTGAAGCAGAATTGAAAGGCTTTGCAACAACATTGCTCGGGCACCTCCATTTTGGAGGAGGTGCCTTATATATGGTGAGGTCCTCCGGCCATTGGCCGGGGACTCCTTAGGACAGCGCGCGCGGCCCCTTTAAGAGAGGGGGAGCGTGCGCGCGCGCACCCTAAGCACAGAGGCCGGGAAGCAGCGCGCGCTGCCAGCAGAGCGGGAGGAAGCCGCCGGGCACGGAGCGGAGAGGTGAGGGGAACGGCGTCCCTGCCTAGCAGGAGGCAGGGACGCCGATGCTACAGTACCCCCCCCCTTTAGGCCCCCCTTTTTTAGGCCAGAGAGAAATTTAGCAAGGATGAGAGGGGCATGGATGTTCTCCCGGGGCTCCCATGTTCTCTCCTCAGGACCAAACCCCTTCCAATCTACCAAAATAAAAGTCTTTCCTCTTACCCTCTTAGTGGCCAGAATACTCTCTACCTCAAAGACGTCTTCAGTGGAAACCGGAGCAGGAGGAGTACCTGGATTGTTGGAAAAAGAGTTAAAGACAACGGGTTTGAGGAGAGATACGTGGAAGGAGTTGGGAATCCATAAGGTGGCCGGGAGTTTTAATTTGTAGGCCACTGGATTAATTTGCCTGAGGATTTCGAAAGGACCGATGAAGCGAGGACCTAACTTGTAGGAGGGTATCTTGAGCCGTACATGTTTGGAAGAGAGCCAAACCTTGTCTCCCGGACGGAATTGAGGCGGATCCAGACGTCTCTTATCAGCATATCGCTTCATCCGCTCGGAGGACTGAAGAAGTGCAGACCTAGTACTCTCCCAAATGGTAGAAAACTCGCAGACAAGAGACTGCGCGGCAGGGTTGTCCACAGAGGCGGAGACGGGAAACGGAATCCGGGGGTGCTGGCCATAGACAATAAAGAACGGGGACTTGGAAGAGGATTCGCTCTCATGGTTATTATAAGATAACTCGGCCCAAGGAAGGAGGTCCACCCAATCAGAATGGTGGGCATTAACAAAGTGCCGGAGATAGCTGGTAAGGATCTGATTGATCCGCTCCACTTGACCATTGGACTGAGGGTGGTAAGCGGAGAAGTCCAGGGTGACGTCCAGCAGTTTACATGTGGCTCTCCAGAAGCGTGAGGTAAACTGAACCCCTCGATCTGACACGATGTGGAGGGGTAGGCCATGGAGACGGAAGATATGGCGGATAAAGTCCTTAGCCAGCTCAGGTGCAGACGGAAGACCAGGCAGGGGAATGAAGTGGGCCATTTTAGAGAAGCGGTTCGCGACCACCCAAATGACAGTACACCCGGCAGAGACAGGAAGATCGGTAATGAAGTCCATAGCGATGTGTTGCCACGGGGCAACAGGTATGGGAAGCGGCAGGAGATGACCAGCTGGTAAGTGTCTGGGAACTTTGTTGCGGCCACAAGATGAACAGACAGAAATGAAGTCTACCACATTCTTACGCAGGGTAGACCACCAGTAATGCCGGGAAATGAGTAGGAAGGTCTTTTTTTGGCCGGCATGGCCAGCTAGTTTAGAAGAATGACCCCAGCGAAGAACCCTCTCACGGTCTGGAGGCGCCACGAACATCTTGCCGGGTGGAAGACGAGTCAAATCCAAGGGGGCCACATTCATCACCTTGGAGGGGTCGATAATGTGCATAGGCTCCTCCTCTTGGTCGGAGGACAGGAAGGATTGGGACAAGGCATCAGCTTTGACATTTTTGTCCGCCGGGCGGAAATGAAGGATGAAATCGAAGCGGGCAAAAAACAAAGACCACCGGGCCTGATGTGGATTAAGTCTCTGGGCATTTTGGAGATATGCCAGGTTCTTGTGATCCGTGTAGATGATCGCCGGGTATAGAGCCCCTTCAAGCAGGTAACGCCACTCCTCCAGCGCCAATTTAACGGCTAGCAGTTCTCGGTCTCCTATGGAGTAATTGCGCTCAGCGGAGGAGAAGATTTTAGAGAAAAAGCCACAGGTTACCATTCTCCCGGAGGAAGACTTTTGGGTGAGCACCGCTCCGGCTCCAGAGGAGGAGGCATCAACCTCCAGGTAGAACTGTTTGTTGCAGTCCGGACGGTGCAGCACAGGGGCAGAGGAGAAGGCTTGTTTTAGGGAAAGGAAGGCCTCCTCAGCTTCGGATGACCATACCTTGGGATTTGCTCCCTTACGGGTGAGCACAGATATGGGCGCAGTCCGTGACGAGAAGTGAGGAATGAAGAGACGATAGTAATTAGCGAAGCCCAGGAATCGCTGTATCGCCTTCAAGCCCTCCGGGCGGGGCCACTTTAGGACAGCAGAGAGCTTTTCGGGATCCATTCGCAAGCCTGTCTGGGAGATAACATAGCCCAGGAAAGGAAGAGAGGTCTGCTCAAAAAGGCACTTCTCGCATTTAGCATAGAGGTGGTTCTGCCTGAGCCTAAGCAGGACCTGACGAACATCCCTCCGGTGTGTGGAAAGATCCAGAGAGAAGACCAAGATGTCGTCCAGGTATACCACCACGCAGGAGTAAAGAAGGTCACGGAAGATGTCGTTGACCAGTTCTTGGAAGACGGCGGGAGCATTGCAGAGACCGAAGGGCATCACACGGTACTCATAGTGTCCGTCCCGGGTATTAAATGCTGTTTTCCACTCGTCTCCCTGACGGATACGGACCAGGTTATATGCTCCACGTAGATCCAGCTTGGAAAAGATCCTGGCGCCTTTAAGGCGATCAAATAACTCAGAGATGAGCGGAAGGGGGTATTTATTTTTAACCGTGATCTGATTGAGTCCTCTATAGTCAATACAGGGGCGAAGCGGGCCATCTTTTTTTTTGACAAAGAAGAATCCGGCTCCAGCCGGGGAAGTAGACTTCCGGATGAATCCCCTGGCCAGATTCTCCTCTATGTACTCAGACATGGCCCGGGTTTCTGCCGCAGACTACGGATAAATACGCCCACGGGGTGGAGTGGCGCCGGGTACCAGGTCGATCGGGCAATCATATGGCCTATGAGGTGGCAATGTCTCTGCTTCCTTCTTACCAAAGACGTCAGCATAGGGCCAGTAAGGAGCCGGAAGACCGGGTAAATTAGCTGGGATAGGTGGAGGACGAACCGGACGAACCGGAACCAGGCAGGTCTTATGGCAGGCCGGCCCCCACCGGAGTACTTCACCTGAATGCCAGTTCAACACGGGTTCATGTGTCTGGAGCCAAGGTAGACCTAGCAATAGGGAGTGGGAGAGTCCGGACAACACATGGAAGGAGATTACCTCAGAGTGCAGCATTCCCACCTGCAGGGTTATGGGTTCCGTGACGAGCAGGATGGTCACCGGAAGGAGTCTTCCATCCATGGAGGCGACTGACAAAGGTTCAGCCAGAGACTTGGTGGGAATACGGTATTTCTCAACCAGGGACTGAGAGATAAGTTTTCCAGCTTATCCAGAGTCCAGGTGGGCAAGTTCAAAGTGACGGTTCTCTCCCCAGGAGATAGATACAGACAAAGTCAGGGTTGGAGAGGACTTATTTTTGTCTAGGACGACCTCTCCGAGCGGTCCTAGACACTGGAGTTTCCCGGCCTCTCCGGGCAGGAACGAATCAGGTGCTCCTTACTGCCACAATAGAAGCAGCTCCCCTCGGCTCGGCGTGACTCTTGGCGAGATTTGACCAACTTGGTCTGGTCAATCTGCATGGACTCGGGTGAGTGCGCCCGGGGAGTGACAGAAGAGGAGACAGGTTTCTGGAAAGTAGGAGCTAGGTGGGGAAACCTTCTCTCACGGGTGTTCTCTTTGGTACGTTCTAGAAACCGGATGTCAATCCGGGTAGCCAGAGACACCAGGTCATCCAGGGTGGTAGGAATGTCCCGACCGGCGAGCTCATCTTTAATCCGACCGGAAAGGCCCTCCCAGAAGACGGACACCAGGGCCTCATTATCCCAGGCAAGCTCAGAAGCGAGGGTGCGGAATCGTATGGCATATTGGCTCACGGTGAGACTCCCTTGGCGGAGACGTAGCAAAGAGGAGGCAGATGAGGTCTTTCGTCCCGGTTCATCGAAGACCCTTCGGAAAGCAGCGAGGAAAGACGACAGGTCGGACACCTGGGGATCCCCTCTCTCCCACAGAGGGTTAAGCCATGCCAGTGCCTCCCCAGTGAGATGGGACATGATGAATGCCACTTTGGCTCGGTCGGAGATAAACTGGTGGGCCAGGAGTTCAAAGTGCAGGGTGCACTGGTTTATGAAGCCCCGAGCCTGAGCGGGGTCGCCTCCGAAGCGAGGAGGTGCAGAAAGCTGGGGAACGGGGCAGGATGCCATGGTATTGGTGGGCAGCGGTGCTGCCGGGTTGTGAGTCAAGACACTAGCGGTGGTTGCTGGTGGAGCAGTCAGAGTGTCCAGGCGAGAGTTGACGTTCCGCAGGTGGCTCAGGATGTACCCCTGTTGGGACCTCTGACGGGACAGTTCATGGCATAGGTCCGAGAGCGAGGGAGTTTGGGTGCCACCGGGTTCCATGGCCCGAGCAAACTGTAACGGGTCTGGGAGGTGGAACCTCTGAGCAACTATACAAGGGGGCAGTCCTTGTAAGGAAGCGGGTGGCTCCCAGGGAAGGCGGGCAGGTAGTCACGGCTAGTGATGGGGACAGTCTCTGGGTAGAAGGGCAGGAGGACACGGCAGGTGACGGGGACAGTCTCTGGGTAGAGGGGCTGGAGGTCACGGCAAGTGACGGGGACAGTCTCTGGGTAGAAGGGCAGGAGGTCACGGCAAGTGACGGGGACAGTCTCTTGACAGGCGGGTGGTCACGGCAAGTGACGGCAGAGCCTCCAGGTAGGCTAGCAGGTAGGTAGCAGGTGGACGCTCCCAGGTGAGCGGGCAAGAGTCTCTGGACAGGCAGGTGGTCACGGCACGTGACGGCAGAGCCTCCAGGTAGGCTAGCAGGCAGGTAGCAGGTGAGCGCTCCCAGGTGAGCGGGCAAGAGTCTCTGGACAGGCAGGTGGTCACAGCACGTGACGGCGGAGCCTCCAGGTAGGCGAACAGACAGGTAGCAGGTGAGCGCTCCCAGGTGAGCGGGCAAGAGTCTCTGGACAGGCAGGTGGTCACAGCACGTGACGGCGGAGCCTCCAGGTAGGCTAACAGGCAGGTAGCAGGTGAGCGCTCCCAGGTGAGCGGGCAAGAGTCTCTGGACAGGCAGGTGGTCACAGCACGTGACGGCGGAGCCTCCAGGTAGGCGAACAGGCAGGTAGCAGGTGAGCGCTCCCAGGTGAGCGGGCAAGAGTCTCTGGACAGGCAGGTGGTCACAGCACGTGACGGCGGAGCCTCCAGGTAGGCTAGCAGACAGGTAGTAGGTGAGCGCTCCCAGGTGAGCGGGCAGACTGATCCATAGACAGACTGGCAGGGCTGGTAGGCAGACTGTCGGACCGCAGATAGATAAGTAACAGGCAGGAATCTGGCAGCGCGCACTGCTACCCGGCCTCTGTGCTTAGGGCGCGCGCGCTGCCAGCAGAGCGGGAGGAAGCCGCCGGGCACGGAGTGGAGAGGTGAGGGGAACGGCGTCCCTGCCTAGCAGAAGGCAGGGACGCCGACGCTACACTTAGAATTTGTATTATGGCAAGAAAAAAGCAGCTAACAGTCTATTCAGTAGGACTATCAGCTGTGTATCCACCTGACTTCTGCACAACACAACTGATGGTCCCAACCCCATTTATAAGGCAAGAAATCCCACTTATTAAACGTGACAGGGCACACCTGTGAAGTGAAAACCATTTCCGATGACTACCTTTTGAAGCTCATCAAGAGAATGCCAAGAGTGTGCAAAGCAGTCATCAAAGCAAAAGGTGGCTACTTTGAAGAACCTAGAATATAAGACATATTTTCAGTTGTTTCACACTTTTTTGTTAAGTATATAATTCCACATGTGTTAATTCATAGTTTTGATGCCTTCAGTGTGAATGTACAATTTTCAATGTCATGAAAATACAGAAAAATCTTTAAATGAGGTGTGTCCAAACTTTTGGTCTGTACTGTACATTGATGACATATTCATGATATAGCAAGTTGATTCTTCCACCTTAAAATTTTTTTTTTCCTTTATCAATCAACAGATTCCCTACTTTACGTTAACTCTTCATCAACATCCATATAAAATAAATTTTCTTGATACATACGTCATCTTGGATAATATGGGATATTTATCTACTGATCTTTACACCAAGCTGACGGACAGGATTAGTCTTCTCAATTTTTCAAACTGCTATTCATCACATGTTAAAAGATCCCTGCCTCATTCCCAAATTCATAGGGTCAAACGGATAGTCTCTGACAATCGGACTCGTGATATTCGAATAGACAAAATTAGACAGAAGTTCAGGGAAAGAGGATATCCAGAAACCTTTCTCTCGCTCACCCCCCCATCACAAAAATTTACCCTAAGTACTGATACCCTTAGGGTGGCATTCGTTAACACTTACATGCATAACACTCGTGCATTTTTTCCGTCAAGCGATACGTAAACATTGGGCATTGTTGGGCAATTCATATCCTCATATTCTGGAATTCAAGACACCACCGCTAATTTGTTTTAAAAAAAAAAACAGAATCTCAGGAATCTTCTGGTTAGAGCCAATGTCAGCTCAAAGAAAACGGTTGATACGCAAACATTTTTGGCGACCCAACGTAAAGGCACATTTCCGTGCCTCCATTGTCTTCAGTGGTCCAACATCACGAGAGGTGACTCTTTTACTCATCCAAGATCTGGTAAAAAATTTCTCATTAAGGGATTTTTTACTTGAGACTCTTCTTTTGTAGTCTACTTGATTAAACGCCCATGAGGTTTTGGGTATGTTGGAGAAATCACCCAAGATTTCCAAGATCGCATCACACAACACAAGTCCACCATTAGCTGCAAGAAGACAATCTTACCTATTCCTTTCCATTTTCTCTCAGCCGGACACATTGTATGGCAATTACGTTACCAAGTTTTAGAAAAAGAGAGGGAAGCGTTTTGGATTTACAAACTACAAACACTGAACCATATGGTCTTAATAGGGAATACGAACTATCCTCTTAATATGTTCCTCATGGCCCCATGGCTCCTTTGTTCTCGGTATAATATGTAATCTGTTTGAAAAATTACAATTTGTTATTTGACATATGCATTTAACAGGTTTTTCTTTTTTTTTTTTTTTTTAGGTCAACTAGCGCTCCACCACGTATTAAAAAAATCCCTCTTACCTTTCCTCGTTTTCTGCTTCTTTTTCCTTCTCTTTCTTTCTTTTTTCTTTTTTCCTCTTCCCTCTTTCCCCTCTTCTTACTTTATCTTTTCCCTCTCTCGTCTAAACATCTTATATTTCAGGTATTTTTACTTTTGATATATCTCACTTACTTCTTAGGCAGGCAATTTACAATATACACTGACATATGTACTGTATATCATATGCACTCCTTTTCCATGACCCACCTCTTTAAGACCGTGCGCTGTATACGCACGCGCTGTCTCGCATCTCTTTCCAGAGCTATATGCTGTGCTAATTACGTTCATGCTTTTCCAGCCGCATATTGCTTGCGCATGTGCATTGCTGCATCGCTCTTTAGACTCACTCGGGTCTTTCCGATCTTTGCGGTTCGTGCACTCGCAGTACCATAGTGACACATCATCACACAGCTGATCGCTTTTTACAATTTCACTTCCTCTATTTAAATGCGGCCCGTGGCACTGGGGTCACGCACCATCGTAAGACCTTCCACATGGCTGCATGAACATGCAATCCTGATACAGGTAATCTCGTTTTTCTTCTTCTGATTTTATGGCCATTGATTTTCCATGTAATGCTCATGCTGACACCTTGTACATTTGCCCTATTTATTTTAAATGAAGTGTAATGTTTAAAATGTCTGTATTATTACCGCAGTAATATGCGATCACGTCTGATGACAACAGTTTTAGGAAGTGGCCTTATAGATGTGGTACTGGTCAGCGACCAAGTGTGAATAGCTTCAACAACACACAGCTGGCGGCTTTAAATGTAGTATATTTGGCACGCTCCACAAAATGTCTGTATTATTACTGCAGTTATATGGGATCACGTGTGACGACCACGGTTTTAGCCAGTGGCCTTGTAGTATAGTATTGGTCAGTGACCAAGTGTGAATAGATTCAACAACACACAGTTGGCTGACTTTAAATGGAGTGTAATATTTGTCAGGCTGTACAAAATGTCTGAATTATTACCGCAGTAATGTGGGATAATGTCTGATGATGGAAAAGTTTCTCTGCTTCTCCAAGCATATGGAGCAGTAAAATGGTATACTGTATTGCTTTTTTAGCAAATAATCAGGATTAAAAGCAAAAAAAAATTGCCCCGATATTTAGGGTTATGGATATCTGTAACAGCAGCAGCAAACAGAAAGTGTAATGGACACTATTCTGCTGTATACAATGTCCACAAACCCTGCCTGCCTAATTCCTGCTATCACTAGTAATATATGCAGCTGGATTAGTCCTCAGAAGGACTGTTAGTTCAGATGAATATATATCTTGCTGTGGAATACCTATACCTAAATATTAAACCGCCAATTCTGTCCCTCACTCAACAGCACCGCTCCCTACTCTGTCTGTATCTGGGGGAGACTGTGAAGATAATAGGGTCACCAGGTCTTATATAGACCTGATGATGCTATGCGGCTAGCCAATCACTGTAATGCCACAACCAACATGGCTATGGCAGTACAGTAAGTGGCAGGCAATCCCTGTATATTAATTGGCTGTCTAAAGAGCGCCAAACATGCGAGACGGGGACCCGAGATCCCACCCGAGCATCCCAGAAATACTCGTCAAGCATCTCGAGCAGTGAAATGCTCGGGCGAGGACCAAGCAGTGGCGATCAAGCTCACTCATCACTACCCAGCATGCATTGGGGATTTTCAAATGAAGTGTCATCAAAATAGAAGTAGATAAAATAAATAAATGAAGCAGTTATAGAGGGAATGGTAGGGACTTTTTAACTAAAATATATTAGAAAAGAGATAACATTATCACATTAAATAGAGAGACATTTAGGATTAAAATAAATGTTAGTTGTTAGTTTTGGACCACTCTTTTAATTTCATGCGAACCGAACTGTCTATTCCTTATCGCCCTTGACGCCTGCTATTGGGGAAGAGTGGAGAGGCCCTCATACACAATAGAAATTGGCAAGTGTGACCAATACTCATCTAATGTGAATGGCCGGCTGTAGAGAGGAAATATGTAGAGAGTATTTTAGGGAAAGTTAGTTTTCGTTCACATAAATAATTATTAATGTTGATATCAAATATTTAAACTAAAAGCTCATTCAGACGTCTGTGCAAATCAGTCCGCGATTGGACTGCAATGCATGAACTGGCCGCTGCTCTCCCGACCCGAGCGTGACGGCTTCACAGACATACATAAAGCCGTCATGCTTGAGTCGAGCCAGAACGTGCATTAGCAGTCCATGCTGAGACCGATTTGCATGGACGTCTGCATGAGTCCTAACACTGTTTTAAGGACATTTATACAATGAATTTTATATATGGATTTGTTTATTATAGATTAAAAAAAAAACAAGAAAAGAGACAACATTCCAAAAGGTATGTTATCCTATATATGAAAGATTTTTTTCTGGCTACTTTTCTGAGAGGATTTTTTAGCACCACCATCTGTGAATAGAGCTGCAGCTTCTATTTCCCTTGTTTTTTTTTTGTTTTTTTTTAACATATAGTCACATAGTAAGTAGTGTACAGTTTCCAGGAAAATACAAATTGGGTTTCCACCAATTCCATGAAATGGGGCTGAAACATCAAGATAGTAAATTTATGATGAGGACGTAGATGGTGCTCACGCTCTTTATATACTGCCCTATTTTAGACTTGTACATGTTGATTTATTTTTAAAGAAATGGATTATTTCTTAAATGAACTTTTCACTTGGGTTCAGTTCACAGATGTATGTTGTTTCCAGCCTGCCGGTTAATGCCTGTGTCAGATTACAAAGTAAAAATAGTAGATAGTGGAATGTGGCACGCCGGCTGCACCTCAGCCATTTCTACTATTCACAAATGGGAACTGATGTCAACCATTCCTGGTGGGGGAGGGGAACAGCTCACTCCTTGAAAAGCTATTAGGCTAAATATCAAATTACCTAGGAAGTTTGCATGATTACAGAAACTACTTGTGAATTATATATAATTTAAATATTTATAAAAAGCCCAGTGGTGTATGGATTAATGAGACTCAAACTGAAGATAAGAGAAGTAAAAATGTCTACAAATAAAGGAAAGCTGCTTATACATACTAACGTAGCATAAGGGCTCATTCACACATCAGTTTTTCGCATACGAGTGATAACTGTAGTTTTCACGTTTAGCACTCATAGCTATGATAGTCTATGGGGCTGTTCACATGTCTGTGATTTGTTGCAAAGACTTAATCCAAGTGTCAGATCAAACTCAGCAATGCATGTCTATGGGTCTGTGAAAAAAATCGGACAGCACTCAGAAGCCATCCGTGTAGTATTAGTTTTTTCCCTTTTATTTGATAAAAGGTGGAGAAACTTTTTTTCCCACAAATGAGAAAAAATGGTGAAAATCGGACCAAACTCAGATGAAACGGATGAAAATCTGATAAAACTCTGATGAAAATCGCTTATGAAACTTTGTCTAATTTTCTCGTACTTGAATAAAACTGATGTCTGAATGAGACCTAAGAGTAGGTTACCGCAATGATTTTTGATGCTGCTGATTTTTTTTAAAAAAATGCAAGTAACCTATTTTGCTTAATGTGTACAGAATTGCTGCAGAAAATCTGCAACATCAAAAACTCACTCACCAAAAGCTCATTGAGAGAACGGAGCCTTAGAGGGCACTTAAGCTATTGGTTAATACACTGTGCTGGTTATAAAAACTATATGCCCAATTCATCATTTGGGATAAATGGTGCGCAAGGTTCATGAATTTAGTGCACAATTAAATTTTTTTTTTCTTAAACCAGTTTTTGCAACTTTTTAGCGCCAACAGTTGCAAATCTATTTAAAATAAAATAGCAAAAATGCATTGAATCTTAATCTCCTTCAGAAACCTTACTCCAAGAAAGAAAAAAAAATGCATCAAGTCACATTCCATGAATCTGTCTAAAACATCTAAAGAAGCGAAGTTCTTAAGGAAGATTAAAAATAAACGTTAAAAAGAAAAACAACTAAAAAATGGCAAAAAAAAGTATAGAGATAAGGTGCAAATACTAAACTCACTAAAAAGGAGCAAATTACTGCAGAATGAAAAAGATGAATAGAGGTCTATATATTCCCCATCTTACCTTCTAGTTTACTGTATAGTTTATTAAAGGGAGAAGATAAAAGTGTTCATTTAACAGAACATGATGTGCAGTAATGTGTTAACATAGTACATGTTTAGGCTTGGTACCTACTGCTGATCTTAGGAATAGGAGGCAACAGGAATGTTTATCGTAAATATATCCCATCCATTAATGAAGAATACGTACATTCAGGTTCATGCATGTAAAGCCATTATCTTTCTCCTATTATACTAAAAGAACAGACAAACCACTTCATATAAAGAGAGAGTGAAGGATGGGAATCTTACCAAGTGAGAAGTGCCAGCAGTGTGATGAGCAGAATCCATGTTTCTTTGGAGAAATCTGCGATGAGGTACATTCTTAATCTTTATTCGATGTTACGCTCTCTTCTGTATGCCCGGTCTTTCCCTTCTTGTTGTTGATGGTCTTTCTGCACTTTTGGCTATCTTATTTCTCCCCTCCCCTGTGATGCTGCCCTGGAGGATGGATCATATACATGAGAACACATTTGGCCACAGTCCAGGGACTTGTGTGCACAGATATAACATATAATTCTTTTTCATCTTATATAATTACTTATATAATTTTTCTAGCATGTCACGAAAAGACCAGAATTTTTTGTTATGCTGAGTTTACATAATTTGACTGCGGTGATCAGTTATTATTATTTATTATTATAGCACCATTCATTCCATGGTGCTATAATAATAAATAGACTGGTACAGGAGGAGCGGGGACCCTGCCTGCAAGGGCTCACAATCTACAAGGAATTGGTGAGGATACAGTAGGTGGGGGTAGAGCTGGTCGTGCAGTAAATGGTGGAGCGAGGGTTACTGCAGGTTGTAGGCTTGTCGGAAGAGG
Source organism: Phyllobates terribilis (assembly GCF_046119375.1). Lineage (NCBI taxonomy): Eukaryota > Metazoa > Chordata > Amphibia > Anura > Dendrobatidae > Phyllobates > Phyllobates terribilis. The sequence goes on along the minus strand of NW_027362761.1, from coordinate 975,985,265 downwards.
TGGGTCTTCAGGTTCCTTTTGAAGATTTCCACGGTAGGCGAGAGTCTGATGTGTTGGGGTAGAGAGTTCCAGAGTAGGGGGGATGCACGGGAGAAATGTTGTATACGATTGTAGGAAGAGGACATAAGAGAAGGAGATCTTGTGAGGATCGGAGGTTGCGTGTAGGTAAGTGTTGGGAGACTAGGTCACAGATATATGGGGGGAGACCGGTTGTGGATGGCTTTGTATGCCGTGGTTAGGGTTTTGAACTGGAGCCTCTGGACAATGGGGAGCCAGTGAAGGGATTGACAGAAAGGAGAGGCCAGGGAATAGTGGGGGGACAGGTGGTTTAGTCGGGCAGTAGAGTTTAGGATAGATTGAAGGGGTGCGAGAGTGTTGGAAGGGAGGCCACAGAGCGAGAGGTTGCAGTAGTCGGGGCAGGAGATGATGAGGGCGTGGACTAGTGTTTTTACAGATTCGTGGTTGAGGAATGTGCAGATCCGGGAGATATTTTTGAGTTGGAGTCGGCAGGAAGTGGGAAGGGCTTGGATATGTGGTTTAAAGGAGAGGTTAGAGTCCAGGATTGCCCCGAGGTAGCGGGCTTGCGACACTGGGGAGAGTGGGCAGCCATTGACTTTGATGGATAGGTCAATTGGGGGGGGGGTTAAGTGAGACGGTGAAAAGATGATGAATTCAGTTTTGTCCATGTTAAGTTTTAGAAATCTGTCAGAGAAGAAGGATGAAATAGCGGACAGACATTGTGGGATTTTGGTTAGTAGGGAGGAGATATCGGGTTCAGAGAGGTAGATCTGTGTGTCATCAGCATAGAGGTGATACTGAAAGTCATGGGACTCTGGGACTCTATGAGCTGCCCCAGGCCGAAGGTGTAGATGGAGAAGAGCAGGGGTCCTAGGACTGAACCCTGGGGGACACAGACAGATAGGGGGCGAGATGAGGAGGTTTTGTGTGAGTGGGAGACACTGAATGTCCTGTCAGTTAGGTATGAAGCGATCCAAGATAAGGCCAAGTCTTTCATGCTAAGAGATGAGAGAGTCTGTAGTAAGAGGGAATGGTCAACTGTGTAAAAGGCAGATGACAGGTCCAGGAGGAGGAGGACAGAGAGAGTAGTGTCACTTGATTTGGCAGTAAGTAGGTCATTGGTGACTTTAGTCAGAGCAGTTTCAGTGGAGTGGTGTCGTTGGAAGCCAGATTGGGGGCGGTCAAAGAGTGAGCAGGAGGAGAGGTGGGAGAACAGTTCAAAGTGCACATGTTGTTTCAGTAGTTTTGAGGCATAGGGGAGAAGTGATATGGGGCGATAGTTAGACAGAGAGGATGGGTCAAGGGATGGCTTTTTGAGAATGGGTGTGATCAAAGCATGTTGGAAGCATGAGGGGAAGACATCAGTTGTTAGTGACAGGTTGAAAAGGTGGATTAGGGTTGGGATGAGGATAGTGGTAAGGTTAGGGATGAGGTGGGACGGGATTGGGTCAAGTTCGCAGGTGGTGAGGTGTGATTTGGAGAGTAAAGAGGAGAGTTGATCTTCCGTAATGGTGGAGAAGCTGGTTTTGGAGGAGGAGGATTTAGTAGGTGTGAGGAGGGGCTGTGGGGACTTTAGGCAAAAGCTTTGTCTGATGTTATCAATCTTCTGCTTGAAAAATGTGGCAAAGTTTCAGCTGAGATGAGAGGAGAGGGAGGAGGCACTGGGGGACGGAGGAGAGAATTTAAAGTTTTGAATAGCTGTTTAGGGTTGTGAGTTACATGCTAGTTGGTTGGCCAATGACAGCTAATACGATTGTTCTGTGCACAAAGGATATCATTGTTCTCGGTAGCCCACGTCCCATTTACACAAGACAATGTGAAGCCAAGAACTATAATTTTTAAACAGGCTAAAACATAATCACACCTGACAAACAAGTGTCTTGCTGGCCTGTTTAGATGGCTTGACAGTTGAAAACCCAATTATTTACCCATCTAAAAGCAGCATTAGGCCTTGTCCACATCATGTTAAGAGCTACAGGTAGTGTGAATGGCAGAAAAGGCTCACCACAAATGACAGTCTTAATGAATCGGGCCCTCAGTGTATCTGTATGGTTCATTAAGCTGGCAAAAGCCCAAAAATGTCCTTTTGTCATTCATCAAGTTAATATATGTTAGCACAGGAGCAGAAAAAAGCATGGCATATAAAAATTAAATTTGGCATACTCACTGTCCTGGCTTCTAGTGATGAGCTAATGTGCTCGCCACTGCTCAATAGTCGATTGAGCATCGGGTGCTCGGGGACGCTTATTACTCGATCGAGTATCGCGGGTGCTCAAGTGCCATGTTCGAATTCCCGCCCCACATGTTTTGCTGCTGTTAGATAACGAGTGAATATGCAGGGATTACCTGCCATGCACGATAATGCCATAGCCATGTTGGCTACTGGCATTACTGTGAATGGTCAGCTGCATCGCATCATTGGGTCTTATATAAGACCCAGTGAGGCAATCCTCGGCACACTCTCCTCTGGAAGCAGTTCAGAGAGAGTTGATCTAGGAGGGAGAGTTTAGATTAGAGCAGGCATATAGGTAGTGTTTAATTGCTATTGTATACCGCTGCTGCACCATTAAAACAAAAGTCCTTTTCTGTCCCACATACTGTCCTTTCTCTAGTAAAACTGCTGTTACCTGCATTCAATGTAGGGATAGTTGGTGCAGGAGGGATAGTTTTGGATTAGAGGCATATATGCAGGGTTTATTGCCTTACAGTATTTCTATAGGTACATATACTGCTGCTGCTGCAGCCTAAAAACAAAAGTCCTTTTCAGGGCTACATATTTTCTTTTCCCTATTAATACCAGAAAGTTTGCAGGCACATATTATATACCTGTGCGGTAAGGGACAGGGAAGTGGACGTGTTGCATAGGGTGCACGCAGAGGCCAAGACCATGGGCCAGGTGAAACTGTCTGCTGCAGGAGCACAACAAACATGCTCATCCATGAGACCTAGCTTCTAGTGATGAGCGAACGTGCTTGGATAAGGGGTTATCCGAGCACGCTCGAGTGCTAACAAAGTATCTTCGGCGTGCTCAGAAAATAGGTTTGAGCTGCTGCAGTTGCATGTCTCATGGCTGTTCGACAGCCGCAATACATGCATGAATTGCCTGTTTGTTGGTCGAACATCCGCAAAACATGAAGCTGCGGCGACTCAAACCTATTTTTCGAGCATGCCAAAGATACTCGGTTAGCAAACGAGCATGCTCGGTTAACCACTTATCCGAAACGTTCTCTCATCACTACAAGCTACCTGTCCCACTTTGCAGGGGGCATGGGACACCAAGTGATCTTAAACTTGGTTATTCCGAGGAGCTCTTTACATTTCTATTTATTGATTCTGGCCTCTCACCCTACACGTTTCAAGAGGGACATGAGGAGACCATTGTGTGACATGCAGAATTAGTGCTGTTGCTTCAAAAGCATCCAGCAACTGTTACAAATAACACAAGCACAGGAGACAGGAAGTGTTGTGCTTCAGAAGCATCCAGCAACTAGAGAGGTTAACACAGTCACAGGAGTGTTTTAGCAGAGCCCCAGGGGGATTGTGGGGAACTTGTTATTGTAGTCTGGCTGAAGCCCAAGAGAAAGGTGGTGTGTTATCTGGATCTGACAGAAGGCAACTGAACAGGGTTCTTATCAGGAGAGAAACTAAACACAGGTCAGATAAACTCCCTGAACTAACAGTGCAGAGTATTATTGGGCAGGAAGATAAGGACTGGAAGGAATTGTGTCACTCATCAAACCCTCCCCCCTCCATCTCCATGCAGGATAAAGAATGCTGTGTACTATTGTATCCTTGTGAAGGAAAAGCCTGTGGTTGTGTATGCATAGAAGTGTGCTGCTAAGAGATATAATCTATGCTGAATTATGCTACTGAAGAGACTGTAATACTGAGCCTTGTGAAGAAACTACTGTATTGTTACTGGAGCCAGTTGCTCAAGAAACTCAGACTGTACTGTAATGAAGATTGTTGCTGTAATATCCCTGAATTGCACCGGCCGTGCTTCAGATTAAATTCCACTGTTAAACTGTTGAAAAAGACTCTTGTCAGATGTGTCTGGTCAGCAATTAAATCTATCATGTGCCTGAGAGAAGCTGCAGCCTATGGTTGCCCTGAGTAATGGTTCCCCCAGGATTCCAAAAGATTCATGAAACCCGTCTCTCCCTATCTGAACCTAGCTGCGTGTGTGTAACAATTGTATTATGTATTGATGCCCAAATATTTGAGCAGCCACAATCAGAAGAATATGACGGTGAGGAATGGCAATTAGTGTCTTAAAAGGTAGATAATGAGACACAGTGTATGAGGCCCTCATTTATGTCTAATACAGGGTGTATCGGAGTCCCTCTTCCTTCTAATTTTAGGCAGTTCTTTTATTGTTCGCATAGGCTTTGTGAGTTTCAGAGTCCCTCCATCATAAATTAAACAAGATGTGTCTGACCATACCACACACACCACATGCCCAGATAAGAAAGTAAAATGTTAAAATTACATTTACCGGTGGGTGTAGTTTTATTTCCCCCTCTACTATGTTATCTACTGAAGAGGGGGGAAATGCGGTGAGAGATGTCCCGGCTATTAAGGAGTGGAGGAGGTGCTTTTTTACCTTTTTTTAATTTTGCCTTACAAGTCATTATACAGGAAAGAATGTTTTTTAACATTTTTTACTGTAAAATCCATTTTATCTTCGGTTCTGTATGTTTTACTGTCAGTCTGTAAAAGTGGAGTAATACTCTGACAACACTGTTCCCAGCAGCGACCTGTGAGCCAGTGATGCATCCAGGAGTCTTCCCCATGCTGTTTCCATCCATTTCAGCGATTTTCCTGCTTCCCCTGCTCTCCTGTAAGGGTCTTAATAATAATAATAATAATAATAATCTTTGTATTTATATAGCGCCAACATATTCCACAGGGCATTACAATTCAGACAATTTACAGACATTATGGGCACTGTCCCCATTGGGGCTCACAGGGTCTTCTGGAAAAACACTTGAGTTTCGCATTGGCTTCCATTATACTCGTTACTTGAGTCGAGCACCTCAGAACTTCCGACCTGCTCGATTTGAGTACCCAGCACTAGAAATGAGCGAATGTTTCAATATTCAGTTCGGATTACAATCGCCAAATTTGCAATATTCGCCGATTTATTCGTCGAATGTTCGTCGAACGTTACCAAACGCCATAGGATTCAATGGGGGGCAAAAAAACGCATACACAACACCTTCAAAAGCTGCTAAAACACATCAAATTAGGGGTAGACATCTGGAAAATGCCATCAACTGACCCAGAGTACAAGTACTATAATTATTATTACTATTACAGCGACATTTATTCCGTGGCGCTTTACATGTCAAAAGGGGTCACCGACTGGTACAAGAGGAGAGAGGACCCTGCCCGCGAGGGCGCACAAACAATCTACAAGGGATGGGTGAGGGTACATTAGGTCAGGGTACAGCTAGTTATGCAGCGGTATGCTGGAGCGAGGCTTACCACATATTGTATGCTTGTCACAAGAAGTGTGTCTTCAGCTTCCTTTTCAAGGTTTCCACGGTAGGCGACAGTCTGATGTGTTGGGGTACAGCTTTATCACAGTAGGGGAGATGCACGGGACAGATCTGCTGAGAGCCTAAATCACGGTAAGCTTCCAGGAGCTCACAACTGAGCAGATTAACTCCTGCATCGATTAATATGAAGGCGAAAGGCTTCTTTATAATGACTGCAGGAGTCGGAGGAATCAGACGCTGCGGTCTTCTGGCTCCTCTCTGTCATGGTAAACCCGTGACACCTTGTAAGCTTCAACACAATGTTCACAAGGTAGACAGCTGCGGTGGTCGGTCTCCTAGACAACGAGCTAACTCCTTTATGGTGATAGAGGACAACATCTGCAAGTAGTTTGTATGTTCTCCCCGTGTTTGCGGGGGTTTCTTCCAGGTTCTTCGGTTACCTCCTCAGTAAAAAAGCAGCCATACAGGAGTGTTCACAGTTCAAAAAATTAGGGCCTGACACCACCATTTCCGTGGCCAATTGATTGTAGATGGTGGATTTCCACCTCTTAGCTTTGTCATGTGTGGGAGGAAACAATCTTTTATGTGACAACAACTGTGGGACTGAGAGCTGGCTGCAGTGCTGAGAGAAGGCGGAGTACAGTGAAACTGACAAACTGCTGGACCGTGAGTGAGGTGCAGGGGGACATGTTACGGTGGATTGAGAAAGATGTAGTGTGCACGGTGAAACATACACTGCAGGCATGTCCGCTTTCGGTACAGCTGACGGGCTCTCACTCAGCCTGACTGCAGCGGGTAGAGAAGCAGAGGTTCTGCGGTGGGAGACCTGCGTGCCAGTACTTGGCAGAGTAACAGATGAGGATGAAGAAACAGCGGATGTGGTTGATGGGGCAGTTGATGGTTGTTAAGGTCCGCTGGTCTGCATTTTATCGCAGTGAGATTGCCAGAGTAACGCATGTTGATTGCTTATAATAATAATAATAATATAATAATAGTTTATTTTTATAGCGCCAACATATTCCGCAGCACTTTACAAATTTTAGGGGGGACTTATACAGACAATACAGAATAAGCATATCTCATATCGAACGGAGTGAGGGCCCTGCTCGCGAGCTTACAGTCTATGAGGAAGTGGGGGAGACACAAAAGGTAAAAGGTACATATATTGTATAATGCAGCCTTGATATACTGAATAGGATAAATAATAATACATGGACTGGTCGCTAGCCAGTATGTGTGCAGTCCTGACAGAGGCTTTTATGTGCATGGTTGGTTTGAACCCGAAGTTGAAGAAGATTTTAATATGGGGGAAAGCTGGGATGGACAGAGTGTGTTTAGGTGATACGCCAGTCTAAAGAAATGTGTTTTTAGGGTTCGCTTGAAACTGTGGGTATTGGGAATTAATCGAACTGTCCTGGGTAGTGCATTCCAGAGAATTGGCGCAGCACGCGAGAAATCTTGGAGACGGGAGTGGGAAGTTCGGATTATGGAGGATTTTAGTTTCAAGTCATTTGCAGAACGGAGGGCACGTGTAGGGTGGTAGACTGAGACAAGGGAGGAGATGTAGGGGGGTACTGAAGCATGGAGCGCTTTGTGGGTAAGCGTGATAAGTTTAAAACGAACTCTATATTGGATGGGCAACCAATGCAATGACTGGCACAGGGAAGAGGCATCCGAGTAGCAGTTGGCGAGGAATATGATCCTGGCTGCTGCGTTCAGGACGGATTGGAGAGGGGAGAGTTTAGTAAGAGGGAGACCGATTAGTAGAGCGTTGCAATAGTCAAGACGAGAATGAATAAGAGCGACAGTAAGAGTTTTTGCCGAGTCAAAGGTGAGAAAAGTCCTGATTCTTGAGATGTTTTTGAGGTGTAGATGACATGAACGAGCGAGTGATTTGATGTGAGGAGTGAAAGAAAGATCTGAATCAAAAATGACCCCAAGACAGCGGGCTTGTAGCTGGGGAGTAATGGTTGAGCCACAAACGGAGATGGCAATATTGGCCACAGGTAGATTAATGGAGGGAGGAAAGACGAGTAGTTCAGTTTTTGACAGATTCAGTTTTAGGTAGAGGGAGGACATAATGTTAGACACAGCAGAAAGACAATCACTGGTCTTTTGTAGTAATGCAGGGGTGATGTCCGGAGCAGAGGTGTATAATTGGGTGTCATCAGCATAGAGATGGTACTGAAAACCGAATCTACTGATTGTTTGTCCAATAGGAGCGGTGTATAAGGAGAAAAGAAGGGGGCCTAGGACTGATCCTTGAGGAACCCCGACAGTAAGAGGAAGTAGGGAGGAGGAGGAGCCGGCAAAGGACACAGAGAAGGAGCGGTCAGAGAGATAAGAGGAGAACCAGGAGAGAACCGTGTCCTTGAGGCCAATAGTGCGGAGCATAGTGAGGAGGAGCTGGTGATCCACAGTGTCAAATGCTGCAGAGAGATCCAGGAGAATCAGCAGGGAGTAGTGACCATTAGATTTAGCTGTTAGTAGATCATTAGAGACTTTAGTGAGGGCAGTTTCAGTAGAATGTAAAGAGCGGAAACCAGATTGTAAAGGGTCAAGAAGAGAGTTGTCTGAGAGATAGCGGATTAGACGGGAGTGGACCAGGCGTTCCAGGAGTTTAGAGATAAAGGGAAGATTGGAAACAGGTCTGTAGTTGGCCGTGCAGTTCTGGTCGAGGGATGGTTTTTTAAGTAATGGTTGTATGCTGGCGTGTTTAAAAGAAGAGGGAAAGATACCAGATGAGAGGGAAAGGTTGAAAATTTTAGTTAGGTGAGAGGTGACAGCTGGAGCAAGGGACTGAAGGAGATGTGAGGGAATAGGGTCGCTGGTGCAGGTGGTAGGGCGAGAAGATGCAAGGAGCCTGATCACTTCATCTTCCGTGACTGGTTCGAAGTCAGAAAATGAGCAAGATACAATGTGGCGGGGGGGAGCATGCATAACATTTGGGGATTGGGAGAAAATTTCCTGTCGGATATGGTCAATTTTTTCTTTGAAATAGTTAGCCAGATCGTCAGCGCTGAGGTCGGTGGTCGGGGCCTGTGCTGTTTGATTGAGGAGAGAATGAAACGTGTCAAAGAGTCGTTTAGGATTATTGGAAAGTGAGATGATGAGGTTGTTAAAGTAGGTTTGTTTGGAGAGGTGAAGGGCAGAGTTATATGTTTTCAGCATAAATTTATAGTGGAGGAAATCTTCGGGCAGATTTGATTTTCTCCACAGCCGTTCAGCGCACCTGGAGTACCTCTGGAGAAGACGTGTTTGAGGTGTGTGCCAGGGTTGTCGCCGTCTATGCCGAATTGTTCTTTGTGTAGGAGGTGCGGCTTCATCCAGGGCGCATAGCATTATTTTGTTATAATGCTTCAATGCAGATTCAGGACATGAGAGGGAGGAGATTGGGGCCAATGATGATTGCAACCTTTTTATAAATTTCTGGGTGTTAATGGCGCGTAAATTTCTATAAGTGTGGACGGTGGGAGTGTCTTGAGTAGAGTCACAGTTCTTGACAGAGAATGAAAGAAGATTATGGTCAGAGAGTGGAAGGGGAGAGTTAGTAAAGTCATGTACTGAGCAAAGCCGGGAGAAGATCAGGTCCAATGTGTTCCCATCCTCATGTGTAGGAGAATTAGCAAGCTGTGAGAGGCCGAAGGAGGAGGTTAATGATAAAAGATGCGTGGCAGATGGGGAAAGAGGATCGCCAATTGGGATGTTAAAGTCTCCCATGATTATCGTGGGGATGTCGCAGGATAGAAAATTTGTAAGCCAGGCAGCAAAGTGATCCAGGAATTGACGGGGGGGACCTGGGGGGCGATAGACAACCGCCACTCGCAGGGAGAAGGGCCGGTAGAGTCTGACTGTGTGGGCCTCAAAGGATGGGAAGATAAGGGAGGGTACAGGGGGGATAACCTGAAAAGTACATTTTGTTGAAAGAAGCAGACCAACACCTCCACCTGATCTGTTGTCAGGTCGCGGGGTATGAGAGAAATGTAGGCCACCATAGGAGAGAGCTGCAGCGGCGGTGGTGTCCGACTGCTGGATCCAGGTTTCAGTGAGAGCCAGAAGGTTGAGGGAATTAGAGAGGAAAAAGTCATGGATGTAAGAGAGTTTATTACAAGCTGAGCGTGCATTCCAAAGGGCACAGTTGAATGAGACAGAAGATATGCAGGGAATATTAATGAGATTAGCAGGGTTTCTGAATGTAACAGGGAAAGAGTTAGTGTTATTATTACTGGAGGGTCCTGGGTTGGGAGAAATATCACCTGCGACTAATAGAAGGAAGGTGAAGGTTCATGCATTTCCCACAGTGCTTTTACCAGGAGTCCATCTAGCTGGCACTGTATAAGGCATCTTTCACCGATTAGGCTGATGAGGCTATCTTTACTGACCAAGGAATCCTCCTCCCAGGAGTACATCATTTTATCTCCACACTGGGCATTAAGTAACTGATGCCCCTGTCTCTCTTGCAGCTGTTGTAGACGGGAACACATTTGAGGATAGTACTGACGCAGCCGTTTTATCTCATGTGCCATTCTGGGGTTTGGTGAGATTTGGATTTGCTTCTGGGGCCTCCTCTGTGTCGCGGTTACCAGTCGCCCCGCACTGGCAACCTCCTGTCTTTTAACCCCAAACGACCGTGACCATTGGCATTCTTTGTCATAATGTCTTTCCTCACCACATCTTAGACAGTGGACACACACCGTACTATGATTTGATGAATGGCACGCTTCACAAGCCGGGTATCTTCTGTTTTGGAACCCACTCCTGGGTCTGAGGGATACAGGTTCTGGCCTGGAACGAATCAACTTTTTCACCTCAATTAACTCGGCTCGCAGTTCTCCTATTACTTCCTCCCCGTCAGCGCTGGCGGTCCTCTATTTTGTTGGTGCTTTAAGGTTCCCTCTCGGAGGTGGCACTGGAGGGTCTCCATGATGATCTTCGGACTGGCCACCAGGGTTCTCCAACTTCAGCTGACTCATTTTGGTGATTTTAGGAGCAGAGCCTTTCTTTAACTTTTGTTCACTCTCTGACTCCAAACTAGCTGCCTCATTCATTTTTTCAATTAGGACTTCATCCAGAATGCCAGGATCTTCTAGATACTGTTTCAGCTGCAACTTGATGTCTTTGCTGATTAACCCCATTCCCAATGATCTCAAGAACTTCTTCTGGACTAGTCCAGCATCAAACCTCTCCTCCGCTTCTACATCTCTGGATGCAAACAACAGTCTGCCCTTCAGTTCAATTGCTCTGAACAAGAAACTTTGGGGTGATTGATTCGTTATTTTTCTGTGAGAGGTTAATGAGTCGGTGGAACAATTCTGAAGTACTCTTTTCTTTATAGTGCCCTTTTAAAATCATCTTCAGCTGTTGCAAGGTCAATTGACTCTTCATTTCTAGCATACTACAGAGGTTCAATCCTGGGCTGATCACTTTCATCACCCCCTCAACGATCTCATCTGGCTGGTAGCTTTTCTGTAAGCCTGCATCGATCTGGTGCAACAAGTTCATATAAGACAGTTTCTCTTTCTGTTCACACTCTCCAATCTGTCCCAGGATCTTGAATTCTTTCCTTATGGTGATTTGTGGTGACACGCCCCCAGGGCCGTGTGGTACTCGGCAGCCGGGCCTCTGGTTGCTGGGGGATATCACGGTAGCTGGCCCGGTCCGTGACCCAGGGCGGTCAGTAAAAAGGGGGATTATTTATAGGGGATTTGTAAAGTTCGTGACGCCACCTGTGGATTGCGGCTAAAGGGTGCCGCCGCTGCGGAGCAGTCCTCTGGAGCTGGTGTTACGGCAGCAGGGGTGGTGTGGCTCCCCACAGGTAGAGCTTGCTCCAGGGCAGTGTAAAGCGGTTTAGGTTGCGCTGGGCGTTGTAGTGCCGGGAGGGAGAGATGGCGCAGATGAAAGAAGGGACGGAGGCAGTGCGGTGCAGTCATCCGAGTTTTTACTCACAGTTCTTATGACAGTTCCACTGGTGCACTGTACAGTTGTCGGCCTCCCACGTCGTGCTGCGTTCACCAGGCGGAGGTTCAGCACTTCCTCAGGCAGATCAGGAGTACCTGGCAGAACCCCACTTTCTTGTGTTCCTAGCTAGACCATCTTCACGCTGGGTCTTTCTCCCTCCTGCCCTGCGCTTCCCACTCTCAATCCCGCTCGGGTGCTCTGAAGTCCCTCCTGTCTCGTCGGAGTTCCCGGACTTGCTTGACCCTCACGGGGATTAGAATGAGGCTTCGGCAACTGACTATATAAGCCAGAAGCCTCCGGTTTTCCCAACCGAGACGTAGAGTAGCACGGCTGGACCAGGGGCCGGTCCCCTTCCTGCGGCCTACGATCCCTCTGTCTTCTGACAGATGCGGGGTGTACGGGTGCGTCCTGCACTCGCCGTAGCCCCTAGGATCCCTTCTTAGAATGGATCCTACTCCTCTGCTCCCGTCCTGGGCCTCTAGGACAGGGCCCTACTTGTGGAGCAGAGAACCTAAAGAGACTCAGCTCCCTGACTGTCTTCACACTCTCCTCTTACTGAGCTGCCACCCTAAGATAGCTTCACTTTTTATATCTCACTCTATAGTGCTCCCTCAAACTGCTTCCTCCACCCACACCCACTACTGGTTCCCCCTACCTCTGGGTTCCCCCCACTCCAGCCAGGGTCAGGGCTCAGCAGCTGCGCTCATGCATGTTGCCCCTCCAGCCGGCCTGGAGCAGTGTAGTGTTGGATGCAGGTGTTGGGGTTCCGGGCAGCACTCCCTCTTTACCTGAGAGAAGGAGACTCCACACCTCTGGGTGAGGTGCAGCACGTCTGTGGTGACTGAACCCTCAGGGGCGCCACAGTGGTGTTATAGAGGACTATCTCCCTGATTTATCTAACCCGAGCAGGTTAAAGGTTTTGTCTGAGTCTATCACCCGTTCAGAAGTTTTGGTCGATTCCTGCAGGGCTGTTGTTAGGTCTTTGAGTTGTTCTTTCAATTCCTGTAGTTCAGTCTGCGGACGGAGATTCCCGCTTTTGGTAATTGGTGCCACCCCTCCATCCACCAACTTCAACCTGGTTAGATACTGTGTTAGCTCCTGGAGGAACGTCCCCATGACGTCTTCAGCTTCTTTCTCCCCCAGCTCATCCATTTTTGCATTAATGGCAGCTAACAGTTGTTTGCGGTTGTGTGCTTTAGAAATCTGTTCTTCTGACATCTTTATATGTTCTGCTACTGTTCTCAATTCTTCACAGGTTAACTGAAGAAACAGCTCACTAATTCTGTCCATTTGTATTACCACATCCATTGCTGCTAGTGAGTTTTCTTTAGGGCTGGTCCCCTTTAACTGGTGTAGCAGAGTTGAGTTGAGGTGCTGTGCTGCTGTGTTTTCCAGACACTTTTCCTCTTCTCCCTCTACACGCTATTTTCCGCTCAGGATTGCCTGCCATGCACTGTAATGCCGTAGCCATGTTGGTTGTGGGCATTACAGTGATTGGCTGGCCGCACAGCGTCATCAGGTCTATATCAGACTTGGCGCTGCCATGCTCATCACAGTCACTCCGGATCAGACAGTGTAGGGAGAGCTGCTGCTGTGTCAGGGAGAGAATTGATCGTGTATTAGGTAGTGTAGGGAGAAAAACCGTACATTACACATATCCATCTTAACAAACAGTCCTTCTGAGGACTAATCCATCTGCAGAGATATCAGGCAGGCAGGGTGTATAGGCAGACGGTGTATATAGCAGACTCCAGTGCATATAGCACAATAGGCTCCATTCCAGTTCTGTCTGCTGCTGCTGTTAGATATTTCTGGAAATAGACCCAGGTCTCAGGGGCCAGGAATAATTTTTTTTGCATCTTAATCCTCATTATTTGCTTAAAAAGCAATCCAGAGAACACGATTTTTCTGCGCCATTTGCTTGTTGGCACTGCAGAATACAGCCAGGTCCTTTCCATATTACAGCGCTAAAAATCCATCTATTTAAAACTGTGTTTTCTCCGTCACACGGATCACATATACGTTTTCAGAAAATAATGCCATTTCTGGCCTCCATTAAAACATTTTTTCAGTGTGTCAGCAAAGTTTTTGACACTGGTTTGCTGTTCAAAACAGTTACCTACAGGCCAGGTATTTAAAACTTTGTTTTCTCCGTCACACGGATTACATATATGTTTTCCGAAAATACTGCCATTTCTAGCCTCCATTAAAAAAAAATTTCAGTGTGTCAGCAAAGTTTTTGACACTAGTTTGCTGTTCAAAACAGTTACCTACAGGCCAGGTATTTAAAACTGTGTTTTCTCCGTCACAAGGATTACATATACGTTTTCAGAAAATACTGCCATTTCTGGCCTCCATTAAAAAATGTTTTCAGTGTGTCAGTGAAGCAATTGACACCAGATTGCTGTTCAAAATAGTTACCTACAGGCCAGGTATTTAAAACTCTGTTTTCTCCGTCGCACAGCTCCCATATACGTTGTCAGAAAATACTGCCATTTCTGGCCTCCATTAAAAAATGTTTTCAGTGTGTCAGTGAAGCAATTCACAGCAGTTTGCTGGTCAATCTACTTACCTACAGGCCAGGTATTTAAAACTCTGTTTTCTCCGTCACACGGATCACATATAAATTCGCTCCAAACTCATTCATTTGTAGTGAGCGCGGAAGATACTGTCCTCCATTTAAAATGGGCAAGGCACGTGGCAAGGGACGGGGAACTGGACGTGATGGTGATGGTGCATGCAGAGGCCAAGGACAAGGCCGTGGGCAAGCCGAAATTGTGCCACAACAAACACCCACATCTTCTCGCCTGACCTTCCTGTCCCAATTTCTAGGGGAGCACACCACTATTGAACTCAGAACAGTGTCAAAAGGTTGTTGGTTGGATAGCGGATAGTGCTTCCAGTCACTTAGCCACCACCACCACCACCCTGTCTTCCACACGGTCAAGTCTCAGTAGCCGTGAGTCTGGACCGCATATTCCTCAACCTGATCCTCCTTCCTCCCACCATGCCGAGTACCCAGAGACAACTAATCCCACACTTGGACACTCTGAAGAGCTCTTCACTTTTCCATTTATAGATTCGGGCCTTTCGCCCGGTCCACTTGAAGCGGGGCAAGAGGAGATCGCGTGTAGCGATGCCCAAATATTTGAGCAGCCACGGTCACATGAAGGCAACGGTGGGAAAGTGTCACAAGAGGTGGACGATGATGAGACACAATTGCCAGAAAGTCAGGGTGCAGAAGTGGAAAACAAGGTGGTGGATAATATAGTAACTGACCCAACCTGGCAGGAGGACATGCAGAGCGAGGATAGCAGCACACAGGGGGAGGGAGGCAGAGCACCCCAACAGGCAAGCAGAAGCAGTGTGGTGGTCGCAGACAAAAGGCAGGCAACCGTTTCCCGTAACACCAACACGAATGAAGTTGCCAGTACAACTGTTAGGTCTTCCCGAGTCTGGTTGTTTTTTAAAGACTCTGCCGATAACCCCAAAAAGGCCATTTGCACCACCTGCCAGACCAGCATCAGCAGGTGTGGCAAAACGACCAGCCTGACCACCACCGGCATGATCAGGCACATGGCAGCAAAGCACCTGACTTTGTGGGCCGAACCCCAGGGTCCAGGAACAGTGTCTGCGGGTGGCAACATTGCTTCTTCCGCTGTTGTGCATGCAAGCCAATCCCCTGTCCATGGTGCATGCCTCCTGCCCTGCACCTGTCGTTGCACACTCTCAAGTAGAAGCATCAGGAAGCACGTCAATGAATGTCCTTGTCCCAGCGCAGCGTTCAGTTGTCCATACCCCAGTCCTTGGAAAGCAAGCTCAAATAAGCAGCCAACGCCCCACAGGCCACACTACTAAATTCTCACATTTCACGACTGCTTGCACTCGAAATGTTGCCTTTTAGGCTCGTGGAGACGGAAGCATTCCGCAACCTGATGGCGGCGGCCATCCCTCGGGACTTGGTCCCCAGCCGCCACTATTTCTCCCGGTGTGCCGTCCCCACATTACACAAGCACGTGTCCCAAAACATTAGCCGTGCTCTCAACAACGCAGTTACCGGTAAAGTCCACCTAACCATGGACACGTGGACAAGTGCTTGTGGGCAGGGACGGTACATCTCGCTGACGGCACACTGGGTTAACATAGTGGAAGCCGGGACCCAGTCGGACCTTGGGACGGAACACGTCCTCCCGACGCCAAGGATTGCAGGCCCTAGGTCAATCAGGGTTGCCCCCATGGTCTACAGCTCCTGCACCTCATCCTCCTCAGCCTCCTCCTCCTCTTCAGCCTCCATCTCCGAAATGACCACATCAGTCACAAGCTGGAAGCACAGCAGCACTGCCTCGGCCAAGCGGCAACAAGCTGTGCTGAAGCTAATATGCTTAGGTGAAAAAACGCACAATGCTGAAGAGTTGAGGACAGCTGTGAAAGAGCAGGCAGATCTGTGGCTCACACAGCTGAACCTACAGCCAGGCATGGTCGTGTGTGACAATGGCCGGAACCTGGGGTGGCTCTGAGGCGAGGCGAGCTCACACACGTACCATGCCTGGCCCATGTGCTTAACCTCGTGGTTCAGCGGTTTCTCAAATCCTACCCGGAGCTGCTGGTTCTGCTTGTTAAAGTACGCCGCCTGTGTGCCCATTTTAGAAAGTCAGCTACAGCTTCCGCCGCCCTTGCAGTGTTTCAGCAGCGTTTGCAGCTTCCGGCTCACAGACTTGTGTGTGATGTCCCCACACATTGGAACTCTACACTGCAGATGTTGGGAAGGATTTGTGAGCAGAAGAGGGCAGTTGTTGAGTACCAGCATCAACAAGGCCGTTGGTATTCAGTTCAGACTCCAAACATAAAACCTCAGGAGTGGACATGTATGTCAGACATATGTACCATCCTCCAAAACTTTGAGGACTCCACCAAGATGGTGAGCGGCGATGATGCCATAATTAGCACCACCATCCCGCTTCTCTGTCTTCTGAAACGCTCTCTGCTCACAATCAAATAGGATGCATTGCAGGTGGAGCACGATGAGATGGAGCAAGGAACCATACAGGGTGATTACACACAGCCAAGCCTCATCTCATCCCAACGTGGATTGGGTGACAATGAGGAAGAGGAGGAGGAGGAGGAAGGACAGGAGCTAGTTTCATGCACTATAGACGGTACTACCTGCACAGCTGTCATACCATCTGTTCAGCGTGGATGGCCAGAGGACAGAGAGGAGGAGGAGGAGAGCATGGTCAGTCATCCTCTTGGTGAGGACACGGAAGTCTTGTCTGTTAGTAGTCTGGCACGCATGGCCGAGTTTATGTTACGCTGCCTTTCCTATGACCCTCGCGTTCTCAAAATTTTGGGTGACAGTCATTACTGGTTGGTGACACTTTTAGACCCACGCTACAAGGAGAACTTTATATCTCTTATTCCTGAGGCGGACAGATCTACAAAAATGGGGCAGTACCCGAAAGCCCTTGTTGCGGAACTATTAAAAAAATTCCCATCTGAAAACGCTGGCGGCAGAGTGCACACTTCGCTGGACAACCAAGGAGTACAGGCGAGAGAGACACAACTTCAATCCAGCAGAGGTAGGGGAACACTGTCAAATTTCTGGGAGAGTTTTCTCAGACCCTCCCATCGGACAGACCCTGAGGCATGGGGTACTCTCACAAGGAGTGCAACGTTTGGGAATATGCTGAGGGAGTACCTTGCCGACCGTACCAACGTCCTCCGTGATTCCGCTGTGCCTTATAATTATTGGGTATCCAAGCTGGATACGTGGAATGAACTGGCTCTCTATGCCTTGGAGGTCCTGGACTGCCCTGCCGCCAGCGTTTTATCAGAGCGGGTTTTTAGTGCCGCTGGTGGAATTATAACTGATAAGCGCATCCGCCTGTCAACTGAAAATGCTGACAGGCTGACTCTTATAAAAATGAACAAGGGCTGGATTGGGCCAGACTTCTCAACACCACCGAATGATAGCAGCGTAACATAAACTCCAATCCAGTGTCTTTTCTTGGGAGGTGTATTCCCATGCACCTTTTCACACCCACACATGGGTATACGCTTCCTGATTTTGTCTATTTGCTCTTGTCCTCCTCCTTCTCCTCATCCTCCACCACCATATCACCAGGGTGACCGTGGTACGTGATGCAAAACCACCTAATTTTTTTAAAGGGTGTTTATGATGCCCGTAAAAAAAATTTTTATACAGTATGTTCATGTATACCCGCCAGGGGTAAATGTTTGTCAGCCCATACACTTAGTGCATGGGCATTACAAGTATAGGAGGCCCACTCCTTTCTAATGGGAACATTTTTTTTTTAGGCCCTCCTCCACGTCTCTTCCAAGGGACATTGAAGTGCCTCCAAATTTATGGCAGCCCTTGCATTCACTGCATAGGCCAACACTATGGGAGACTCTCTCTTTTCTAATGGGAATTTGTCGTTACTGTGGCCCTGCTCTGTGTGTTTTTAAATTCTTAGTGGGGTTTTTCCTAAAATTGGTCAACCGTTGGACTCACTGCATACCCTATAACTGTATGGCAGACTCTCTCCTTTCTAATGGGAACATGCCGTACCTTGTTACTGCGGCCCTGCTCTGTGTGTCTTTAAATTCTTAGTGGGGTTTTTCCTAAAATTGGCAGCCGTTGGACTCACTGCATACCCTATAACTGTATAGCAGATCCTCTCCTTTCTAATGGGAACATGTCGTACCTTGTTACTGTGGCCCTGCTCAATGTGTCTTTAAATTCTTAGTGGGGTTTTTCCCAAATTTTGGCAGCCCTTGCAGTCACAGCATGGGCATTACTACTATAGGAGACCCGCTCCTTTATAATGGGAACATTTTTTTTACTGAGAGGCTCCTCTATGTCTCTTCAATGAGGTATTGGGTTGCGTCCAAATTTTTGGCAGCACTTGCAGTCACTGGATACGCAATAACATTATAGGAGACCCACTTGTTAATAATGGGAACAACAAAGCATAGCCGGCTGATGGCTCTCTAACAATAGCTAGGGCCGACTGCTGGCCTTTTAAGAATAGTAAGGGCCGTCTGATGTCCCTATAAAAATAGGCTTTATGACTTTCAGAGTCCCTCCATCATAAATAAAACAGGATGTGTCTGATGATGTGTCACACACCACATTGCCAGATAAGCTTGTAAAATGTTAAAATGACATTTCCCGGTGAATGCATTTGTCTGAAAAAAAAACGTAAAAAAAACAAAACAATAGGATCTTTCTTTAGTATAAAAAACAGCGTCGCCAATTTAACAACAATGTAATCACATTGTTCAGCTCATGCACCTCCTCCTTCATCTCCGAAATGACCATATCAGTCACAAGCTGACAGCACTGCAGCACTGCCTTGGCCAAGCGGTAACAGGCTGTGCTGAAGATAACATGCTTAATGCTTAATCGACAAACCGCCCAGCGCTGCAGAGTTGTTGAAAGCTGTAACACAGCAGCCTGATCTGTGGCTCTCACCACTGAACATACAGCCAGGCATGGTCGTGTGTGACAATGGGCGGAACCTGGTGACGGAGAAATGACAGCCGGGGTAGATACGGTTTCCCTCTATGCCAGTCCTTTCACCGAGCTAAAGAATATTGCTGTGGTGAAATACAACTCCCACTGAGAAGCTGTTTCAGATTGAAAAACATTGTGCCCACCAGAGGATTTGATTCTGAGGGCTAACCTTTCTCCCCCGCTCAAGAGCCCCATAGCAGCTGCAAAAGTTAGCGCTATCATGAACTCTCCTGAGCTAGAAGCCAAGGCACACCAGAGGATGCTCTGATGGGACCGTCCAACCCTGCCAAGAAGCAGTCCTGGCTAAGAAAAGTGGGTGGAAAGGTTCCCAGACACTCTGTGGCTGCTTTTTTACTGAGGAGGAAACACACGCAAACATGGGGATAACATACAAAGTCCTTGCAGATGTTGTCCTTGCTGGGATTTGAACCCAGGATCCCAGCGCTGCAAGGCTTCAGTGCTAACCACTGATCCAATGTGCTGCCGTTCACCCTCTAATATCTAACAGGCTGGAGAAACTTGCAACTACTGCCACTCTATCTTCAGCTCCTTTGTGAGAAAATGTAATTGGGCAGCCACTCAGTCTACCAAATAAAATTCCTGAGAAGGAAATTGGGGATGGCTTCGCTACTGGTATTGGGGGCAGTGCTAATACCATGGCGTCATACCATAGTTTGCTGGAAATATTCCAGGCTGGTAGGAGGCAAGCAAATTCTCACAGAAAAGTACCAGCAGTAATGTTCAGGGACCCGCGCTTGTAGAAGACGGAGACAACATCGGGAGAAGTATGGACACCCGGCCTCCGCCAGCATGAGGTTGTGAAAAGCTTCAGCCTCCATGAGCTTAGAAGGCCATATTTCAAGTGCAAAAAGCTGCTCAGAAATCTGGCAGTTTAGTGTTGCAGCCTGTGGGTGGGTGGCTGGCTGCATACTTGCACTTGCATTCCAAGTAACAGAAAACTAAGCAGATGGTGGCCTCTATCATCATCATGGCCTCACCTCGGCACTATGAACTCTCCTGAAGGAGAAGCCAGGGCCCGCCGGAGGAGTCTCCGGTTCTCTGGTGGGCCCGTCCAACCCTGCAGAAAAGCAGCCCTGGCTAAGTGTGGGGGAAGGTTCCTGGACACTCTATGGCTGCTTCTTTAATGTGGATCGGTCATGCTTATGCATGTTATTTCTCAAACTGCATTACAGATCAGGCCATTGTCCAACTCTGTATTCAAGAAATTAAATGAGCAAAGAAAGATGTGTGTGTGTCAAAGCACCACCGACAAGGGCGAGTTGATGTTGGACGGGCTGCCATTGCTTCTGCAACAAGCTGCATTAGAGGACTTCCTGTGAGAAATGACATGCAGGCTAGATAGGGTTTCCCTGTATGCCAGTCCTTTCACCGAGCTAAATACAACTGTCAGGAAAAAAAGTTGTGGACTGGCTCCATACCGTCCCTGGCCACATTCACCTGTCCATGTGTTTGTGGTTAGGCAGTCCTTCCCAGTAAGTGCACTGGGGAGGGCACGGGTAATGTTGTGGGACCCGTGCTGGTAAAAGGCGGAGGCGATACTGGGAAATATAGTGGCGGCTGAGGATCGCCGGCATGAGGTTATGAAAAGCTTCCGCCTCCACGAGCCTAAGAGGCCACATTTCAAGTGCAAGCAGCGGTCAAAAATTTGGCAGTATAGTATTGCAGCCTGTGGGGGGTGGGTGGGTGGCTGGCTGCCTGCTTACTTGCGCTTGCATTCCAAGGAATGGGGTAGGGACAACTGAACGCTGCAGTGGGACAAGGACGTGAACGGTGATTGTTGCAAGTCTGCAACGACAGGTTCATGGCGGGATGCATCTTCACATGCGCCAAGGATCACTTATGATGGGCACACTTTTAGGCAGTGACCTGGGAGTCAGAGATGCTTCCAGAGGTCTTCCCCATGCTGTTCCCATGACTTTTCAGCACTGTACGCATGTGTCTGATGATGTGTCACATACCACATGGCCAGATAAGGTTGTAAAATGTTAAAATGAAATTTCCTGGTGAATGCATTTGTCTTGGTTGAAAGCAATGCAAAATTGCAAAAACGCATCAAAAACGTGTGAACATAGCCCAAGGTGTGGAGGAGTATTTTTGTTTTTGGTTATTTATTTTGCTTTATATACATTGTACATGTCATGGAAAGGATGTTCCTTAACATATTTCTCAGGAAAATCCATTTTGGTTTCATTTTGGTATGTTTTATTGTGAGTCTGTAAAAGTTGCGTAATACCTCTGACAACGTTGTTGACAGAAGTGACCTGAGAGTCAGAAATGCTTCCAGGGGTCTTCCCCATGCTGTCCCCATGTAATTTGAGCACTGTTCCCATCGATATGGGCAATTTTTGAGCCCTCTGCAGACCGCCGGGGGGAGCCGCCTGAAAAATGCTCGAATTTCCCATAGACTTACATTGGGCTCGTTACACCCAAGTATTCCAATTTTCTCGACCCGAGCAACGAGTACCCAAGCATTGTAGTGCTCGCTCATCACTAGTGCACAGCATTCTTTATCCTGCATGGAGATGGTGGGGAGGGGGGTTTGATGAGGGAGATGATCCCTGTGACACATTTCATTCAAGTACTTATCTTCCTGCCCGATAATACTCTACACTGTTAGTTCAGGGATTTTATCTGACCTGAGTTTAGTTTCTCTCCTGATCTGAATCCTGTTCAGTTGCCTTCTGTCAGATACAAATAACAAACCACCTTTCTCTAAGGCTCCAGCCAGAACAGTAAACAACTTCCCCACAATTCCCCTGGGGCTCTGCTAAAACACTCCATCTCCTATGACTGTGTTAACCCCTCTAGTTGCTGGATGCTTCTAAAGCACAACACTTCCTGTCTCTTGTGACTGTGTTAACTCTTATAGTTGCTGGATGCTTTTGAAGCAACTGCACTACTTCTGCATGTCACACTGTCCTTTGCGGTCTTAAAAAAGGCCCAGGCTAGGCAACCCTGCTGCTGGTCACTGCCAAGTATGCAGTGCTCCTCGTGCTTGCATCACTCCGTGTTTGCACCATAGGACGCAACATAACTTCCTCGTCTTCCTCCTCCACCTCCTCAGATGAGCTACTCAGCTGTGTGCCTCTGCTTTCACACCAAGTTGGATGTACATCCTCAATCATTATCCAATGTGTTATCCCATTCCTCTCCCTCAGAGTCACCCTCCTCCTCTTCTTGCCATGACAGCACAGTACAGTCGAGGGTCTCCCCCTGTACGGAGAACAATATCTGCCCCAAACTATTTTAAGTTGAGATGCAGTCTACTTTATATACCCATTTTGAGTTTATCAGGTCTGTGTACCCCTGTGTGGAGAAGAATATCTGTCCCAAACAATTTTAAGCTGAGATGTAGTCTGCTTTATATACCCATTTTGAGTTTATCAGGTCTGTGTACCCCTGTGTTTAGAAGAATATCTGCCCCAAACAATTTTAAGCTGAGATGTAGTCTGCTTTATATAGCCATTTTGAGTTTATCAGGTCTGTGTACCCCTGTGTGGAGAAGAATATCTGCCCAAACAATTTTAAGCTGAGATGTCGTCTGCTTTATATACCCATTTTGAGTTTATCAGGTCTGTGTACCCCTGTGTGGAGAAGAATATCTGTTCCAAACAATTTTAAGCTGAGATGTAGCCTGATTTATATAACACGGTAGAAAGAAAACCAATTTCTATGTTATCATGTGTTCTCCTGTGAGAACAATATTTGCACCAAACAATTAATTTACATTGAGTATAAGTATTATAATGGGGACAGACACCTCTTCCACTGCAGCCAAACCAGCAGATGGAAACACAATCAGAAGTGTTCACATTTAAAAAAATTTGGGCCCAACACGACCATTTCCGTGGCCAACAGATTGAAGCTGGTGGAGTTCAACCTCTTAGCTTTGTCATGTGTAGGATGAAACAATCTTTTACGTGACCACAAATATGGGACCGCGGGCTGGCTGCAGTGCTGAGAGAGGGGTGAGTATGGTGAACCGGACAAACTGCTGGTCCGTGAGTGAGGTTCAGGGGAACATGTTACGGTGGATTGAGAAAGATGTGGTGTGCTCGGTGAAACAAACACCGCATGCATGTTCGCTTCCATTACAGCTGACAGGCTCTCACTTAACCTGACTGGAGGGGGTAGAGGAGCAGAGGTTCCACGGGCGAGACCTGCGTGCCAATACTTGCCATGGTAACAGAGGAAGAGTAAGACGCAACGGATGAGGTTGATGGGGCAGCTGTCGGTTGTTGAGATCCGCTGGTCTGCATTTTATCGCAGTGAGATTGCCAGAGTAAAGCATATTGACTGCGCATGTGAAGGTTCATGCATATAGTAGTCAAATTATGGCACTCTTTTATCGCAAAGTTTGCAGATAATGTGAGCTGGTTCATCCTTTGCGGGTCACAAAAAAGGCCCAGGCTAGGCAACCATTGCCATCCCTTGCCAGCTGCAAACCCGAAGCTGATGCTGGTCACTGCCATGGTTGTCACTAAGGATGCAGTGCTCCTCGTGCTTGCATCACTCCGTGTCTGTGCCATAGGATGCAACGCAACCTCCTCGTATCCCTCCTCCTCCACCTCCTCAGATGAGCTACTCAGCTGAGTGCCTCTGGGTTCACACCAAGTTGGATGTACAACCTCATCATCATCCAATGTGTTATTCCATTCCTCGCCCTCCTCCTCTTCTTGCCCTGACACCACAGTACAGTCGAAGGTCAGAAAGCTGCCCGTACCCATTTTTTTTCCCCCCTGTATGGAAAACAATATCTGCCCCAAGAAAATTTAAGTTGAGATGTAGCCTGCTTTATATACCAATTTTGAGTTTATCAGGTCTGTGTACGCCTGTGTGGAGAACAATATCTGCACCAAAAAATTATATAACTATTGTAACGGAGACCAAAACCTCTTCCACTACAGCCAACTCAGCACATGGAAACCCAATCAGGAGTGTTCACATTTCCTTAAATTAGGGCCTAATGCCACCGACGTGGTATCAATTTAAGTACAGTAGAAATAGAATAATTAGGACCAACAGGAGTGTTCCCATTTGAAAACATTTGGGCCTAAAATCACCAAAGTGGCATTAATTTTACTAGAGTATAAGTAGTATAATGGGGACCGACACCTCTTCCACTAGCCAACCCAATAGACGGAGACCCAATCAGGATTCCCCACATTTCCAAAAATTACTGGCAGACACCAGCAAAGTGGCATCAATTTCAGTACAGTAGAAATTGTACAATTAGGAACGACACCTCTTCCACTACAGCCAACCCAATGGATTGAGAGACCAAATCTGTATTCTCCACATTTCAAAAAATTAGGGCCTAAAACCTGCAGCAGCAAGAACAGGCACACAAGCCATATCACAGACTGCAATTCCGCAAGATCAATGCAGCACACTAAAAACTACAACATCGCCTACCTTGTACAGTCTGCAATTGGGGTGCAAAAGTCCTTTGAGATCCATGACTTGTTCATCTTGGTGAAAGTTAGGCGGTGAAAACACATTCATGGGACAGCTGGGTGCGCTTATCCGTCAGGATACCACCAGCAACGCTGAACACACGTTGAGAGAACACTGGCTGCCGGGTATGATAAAACCTCCAAGGCGTTACAGGCGAGCTCAGGCTATTCATTCATTTTTGAAGACCAAAATGTAAAAGGGTCAAAATCCTCCCTGATGGTATTCATATTGAGCTCTAGATAGTCCTCCACCATCCTCTGCACTCGTTCTCCACATGTCAGACTTGTACTCTGTTGTGCTGGTGCACGAGCTGGTCTAATAAATGTGTGAAAGGACTCACAGAAATTGCTTCTGCCACTTACTCTGCTGTTGCTAATGTTTTGTCATTGATGAACTGACGTGCCGGAGCTGCAATGCACACTGTGTTCCTCACTCCTATCTTGGGGAAAAGCAATAATTAAGGTTGCTTAAAAGCTTGTTTCGATACTCCAACATTAGCGGGTCCCTTTCCAGGGCTGGAAGCATCCGGCTAAATTTACTCGTATAACGTAGATCTAACAGAGTGGAAACCCAGTACTCTGCATTATTTTGAATCCTAACTATACGGGTATCATGTTGCAGAAAGTGCAGCAAGAAGCCACTCATATGTCGGGCTCTTCCAGGTGGTCCAAAGCCAGACTCTATTGTTGGCTGCGTAACACTGATGTATGTTTCCTCCATCCCCTCCTGCGAACCACATTCAACAGAGAGGGGATGATTATCATCTTCATCTTGTGACTGTTGCTTGCCCATCACCTCATCCTCCTACATTTGTTCCTCAGCTCTTGCACCTTCACTAACAGTATGTCAGGTATCACCAAACCCCCTCGATCGCAGGAAGCGATCATCACTTGCCATCCACCTGTGTGACGACAGTCTGGAACTTTGAGACATTCTTATCGCTTCCGCATCCTCCTCTTCTGGGACAACCACCTCCTGCCACATGCTATTTAATGTCTGCTTTAGCATGTCGATGACCGGAATAGTGGTGCTGATGACGGCATCGTCAGCGCTAACTAGTTTAGTATCCATTTCAAAACTGTGCAGAAGGATACAGAGGTCCTTAATCTGTTCCCACTCCGTAAACGTGATATGCCCCACATCCATACTGCGTTGGCCCAGGCTATACGACATGACATACTGCGTCAGGGCTCATTGCTGCTGCCATAGTCGCTGCAACATGTGCAGAGTGGAATTCCACCGTGTCAGCATATCGCATATCAACCTGTTAACTGGCATGGAGAAAGACCTCTGTATCGATGCAAGTCGATGACATGAGGGATGCGAACGGCGGAAGCGAAAACACATCTTCCGTACTTTCTGAAGCAGCTCATCCAGGCCGGGATAGTGGCGGAGAAATCGCTGTACCACCAGGTTGAGGATGTGAGCCATGCAAAGCATGTGTGTGAGTTTGCCTTGGCGTAGGGCTGCCAACAGGTTCACACCGTTATCGCACACGGCCTTCCCTGGCTCCAGGTTCAGCGGAGACAGCCATTGCTGAAACTGAGACTGGATAGGCAACTCTTCAGCTGTATGACTGTGATCTCCAAGGCATATTAATTTGAAAACTGCATGATTGTGGTGAGCCCTGGCTGCGCAGTATGGAGGTGGTGTGGATTTGCTGTACACTGTTGGAACGCGGGTCTCGTTGATTGCCCAGAGGTTGATTGCCCAGGTGGAGAAGCAGAAGCAGTGGAGGAAGTGTGAAATACAGAGGTTTGTTCTGTATGCCTTGGGGATTCCAAGACTTGTGGAGCAGCCCCTTCCCCGCCTGCCCCCACAGCCACCAGAGTCACCCAGTGCCCAGTCAGCGAGATGTAACGCCCTTGGCCATGCTTACTCATCCAGGTGTCTGTGGTGAAATGCACCCTGGCAGACATAGATTTAGGCAAGGAATGGGTAATGTTGTATGCAACATGCTGGTGTAGCGCAGGCAAAGCTTTCTTAGAGAAGTAATGGCGACTGGGCAATTTGTACTGGGGGACTGTGACAGCCATCAGCTTTCAGAAACCGTCTGTATCTATCACGCGGAATGGCAGCATTTCCATGGCCAACAGATTTGGGACGGTGGAGTTCAACCTCTTAGCTTTGTCATGTGTAGGATGAAACAATCTTTTACATGACCACAACTGCGGGACCAAGGGCTGGCTGCGGTGCTGAGAGAGGGCGGAGTACAGTGAAACGGACAAACTGCTGGACTGTGAGTGAGGTGCAGTCATCCTACTCCGTCCTGCCCCGAATCCAACCTAAAAAAAATTTGGGCATCAGTGCAGATGGTATCCTCTTCTTCTTGACTCTGTGAATGTTTGGAGTACACTTCTAATGCCCATGGTATAAAATAGGTAAACAGTTCTACAGACTCGCCCATCTGTGGTTTGCTACAGTCAGTTGGGCACTTGGACAGTTGTGACATGGGGGGAAGCAAGGTTAATTAGGATACCACCTCTCTGGACTGTACTGTGTGTGATGTTGAGGTGGAGGAAAAAGAGGAGAGGCCACTTGAAGCAGCACATTCCATCCACTTGAGCAAATGCTCTTTCTGACCCTTATCAACAAGGCATATCACTGTGCGGCTGCCAAAGAAAGGGAGTGGAGTAGTCCATCCAGTAACAGAAGTTGTCAGTTGTCTTTGGATAGAACATGACTGTGTTGGTTCACTAGTGCTTTTACTAACATTACCACCTACCCCATGTATACCTTGAACACCAAGTCTATTCCCCCTTCCACTACGACCTCGCTTTTTCCCACTCATGTTGCTCAGATACTGTGGTAGGAGCACGCTATTAGCAAAACAATATTCGATTTTTTCCTCTGCAACAGCTCTGCACACACCTGAATTTCAGCGGCACTAAATGACAAGGTAATATATGGCTTGCTGTATAACATTACTAACCAAACAAAGTTGGTTTTTTTTTACTGTGGATGACGCCTGTATAACATACAAGATATTCTCAAAACTATTTCAAACTGAGATGTCCCTGCTGTATAACGTTAGGAGCCGAGCAAAGTATTTTTTTTACCGTGGATGAGGCCTGTATAATATAGAAGATATCCTCTAAACTATTTCAAACTGAGATGTCCCTCCTGTATAACATTAGGAACCAAACAATGTATTTTTTTTACTGTGGATGACGCCTGTATAACATAAGTCATATTCTCCAAACTATTTCAAACTCAGATCTAGCCTGCTGTATCACGGTAGGAACAGCAAAAAATAAATTTTTTGACTCTGCACAAGCTCTGAATACAGCTGAATTTCACCGCCACTAAAAGGACTAGGTGTCTTATAGCAGAGTGTAATACGTTTGCGACAGAAAGAAATATTTTTTGGACTCTGCCTAGTAACAGAAAAAATATATTTTTTTACTCTGAAAACATCTGAAGTTCACCGCCACTAACGTAGTAGCTGACATATAGCAGAGTGTATGACATTTGCCACAGAAAAAAATCTTTTGTGGACTCTGCCTAGCAAGACAAACAATCAATTTTTTAAATTTGAAAACAACTGAGGTTCACCGCCACTAAGATAGTAGGTGGCTTTTAGCAGACTGTATCTTGCCATACAAAAAATCTTAGGTGGACTGTGGCTAGCAACAGAAAAAATCTTTTTTTTTTTACTCTGAAAACAGCTGAAGTTCACCGCCACTAAGGTAGTAGCTGACATATAGCAGAGTGTATAACGTTTGCCACACAAAAAAATCTTTGGTGGACTCTGCCTGCCAACAGAAAAAAATATTATTATTTATTTATATAGCACCATTGATTCCATGGTGCTGTACATAGGAAGGGGTTACATACCAAATACAGATGTCACTTACAGTAAACAAATTAGCAATGATAGACTGGTACAGAGGGAAGGGGACCCTGCCCTTGCGGGCTTACATTCTACAGGATCGGGGAAGAAGACAGTAGGTTGGGGGGGTGGCAGTAGCTCCGGTGTTGTTGAGGTAGCAACAAGCTATGACCTTCATGGCAGGCTGTAAGCTTGTTTGAAGAGATGGGTTTTCAGGTTCAGTCTGAAGGATCCAAAAGTGGAGGCTAATAGAACGTGTTGCCCACGATGCAGAAATGCTCCGGATTTTTCCTGAGCGTTTCTGCATCTACCTGGCAGAAAAAATGCATGCGGATTTTACAGCCATGGACAAGCGTTTGTCACGCGTTTTGCACATGTGATTTCTGCATGCGGGTTGTCAAGCGCTTTTCCAAGCGATTTTAGCATCACTTGGAAAAGTGCTTGTCAACTTGGTCACACTATATAAATCCATGCAACCAGCATGGATTTATATAGTGTGACAAAGTTAATAGTTAAAAAAAAGAATAAAATGGTAAAAAAAAACAAAAAACATTATACTCACCAGTCACATGACTAAATGACGTCATGGAAGGTCCTTTTACACCACCGCGAGCCAATGGGGAGCCTGGACGCACCGTACAGGACACGGGGGCCATTGGAAGGTGAGTAGTGCTGAGCCACCCCCGTAGTGTTCGAGTTCGGTTCGGTTCGTCGAACACCCGTGTGTTCGCCGAACTGTTCGTCGAACTGTTCATCGAACACCTTCGAACACCGTTAAAGCCAATGGCAGGCAAACAAAAACACATAGAAACACATAGAAAACACCTTCAAAGGTGTCCAAAAGCTGACAAACTGCTCAGAAGACATAACTAACACATGGAAAAGTGACAAGTACATATAGTCATGCGAAAATAAAAGAGGTGGAGGAGTAAAAGGAGGGGGAGACACAGATATAGGCATGTCATGCCCTTCTAAAATCCAAAAAGTGAGAAGCCGACACGGCCAGTCCGCTCCTGCCCGTGCCACCTCCGTGTCGCCGGGTTTGTGCCAGAGCCGCGGTGAACCCTGACGGCCAGCCCCCCTCTCCCAATACTGGTGCCTGTCCGCTGGTGGGTCGAGCGAGCCCCCCTGTGGTGGAGGCAGCTCTAAGCTTTTTAATTTAAATTGTCTCTCTAATTTGAATGAATACACTTTAAATCCATTTACAAGGATCTATTGGAGGGCAAGTCTCATGCCAGCAGCCGCGGTAATTCCAGCTCCAGTAGCGTCCACTAAAGCTGCTGCAGTTAAAAAGCTTTTATAAGGATCGAGCTCAGCTGTCCACCGCAAGGCATCCTACTGCCAGTCCCAGCCCCTATGCCTTGGGGTGCCTCCTGATGCTCTTCACTAAGTATCCCATGGTCCCGAAGCATTTCCTTTGAAAAAATTAAGTGTCTAAACTACAGGTGGTGTAGCTTGCTTAACAGCCGGGATAATCCGCTGACTAGCAGACACTGCTACTAGGCACAAAGTATTTCCTGGGCTAGATGCAGTTAAAAATTTGTAATTAGATACTCTCGTTGGATGCTGAGAAAGCATTCCATAGAGTCTCCTGGCACGCCATATATGATTCTCTTAAAAAGCTTGGGGTAGGGGTCTAGGGGACCCTTTTATAGCCAAAATCACGGCCCTGTATCGCAATACGTCACCTAGGCTGAAGATAAATGGAACTGTAGCACCCTGAGGGCTCGGTTGCTACAGACGTATTGCACCTCACCCAGAGGTGTGATATCTCACTCTCAGGTAAGGATGGAGTGTGGATCAGGACCCGACACCTGCATACATTACACCACATTGCCATGGGGCAGGGCGACCAATATGCCCCTGAGATGGGCACGACAGTCCCTGTCCCTGGCTGGAGTGGGGGGAGGGAACACTGAGGAAGGGGAACCCTGTAGTGCAGGAGCAGGGAGGAAGCAGTTCCTGGGTGCATTGAGAAGGGAGTATAAAAGGTGGGCACCATCTTAGTTCAGTGCAGAGAAGTCTGAGCAGAAGTGGCAGGGAGCAGGGGCTCTGCATGAGCTCTGCTCCGGAGGCGGGCCTAGTAACAGAGGCCCAGGCCTGGAAGAGGGAGAAGGAAGGAAGAGGAGCGGAGAAGGCTCCAGGAACGAGGAATGAAGGGATCCCAGGGGTGCGGACGGGCGAGTCGCCACCGCACGCCCGAATCCACCTGCGTGGAGGGGTCAGGCCAAAGGGGGAGACCGGTCCCCGAACTAGTGGAGGCAGGAAACGACCCTCAGCTAGAAACCAGAGGCTCTGACATTTTATGTGGCGCAGCCCCTCGCTACACCCGCTAGGAAGGCACCACATAGGGTCAGGGAAACTGGCGCCAAGTTTACCAAGAGGAGGCCCGAGGCAGCCGGACAGAAGTGTTGGTAAGAAAGGCCAGACAAAGGACACACAAAGGGGGTCCTGTAAAGTGCTCCAAAGTTATCTGGGAGTTGTCTGAGCCCCTCACCTGGTGAGCACAGTACGACGTGGGCAGCCGTTACCTGCAGACGTGGTCTGGATAATAAGAACTGTGAGTAAAGGCCCTGGACTGCATCACTGACTCCGTGTCGTTACTGCTGCTGCCCTGCACCATCACCCCCATCCTCCGCATACACTGCCCTGAGGCTATACTCCTCCCGTGGGGAGTTATGCTACGCTCTGCTGCACCCACAACACCAGCCTCAGCGGTCTGCCCTGTAGCGGCGGTTCACGCTGACCGCAATCCACGGGTGGCGTAGTCGGACATTTAAACATCAAAACCACATAAATAGTTCCGCCACTGGTTTGACCGCCCTGAGCCACGGAACCGGGTCGCCGCCACGAAGACTACAACCACCAGCATCCACCAAAAAGGGTCCGGCTCCGGGTGTCCCAAGGCCCAGGGGGTGCGTCAGAACATTTTCATCACCTTTCACAATCACCAATGGGACAAGGCAGGGATGTCCTCTGTCCCCTCTCTTATACATCCTAGTGACGGAGCACCTGCTCTCATCAATTCGCCATAACTCCAATATTAGGTGGATTGAGGTGGGAGGCACCGAGTACAAGTGCTCTCTATTTGCTGATGATGTCCTAGTATATATCACTCAATCACATATATCCATCCCTGCTGTTATGGCTGAAATAGATCACTTTGTTACATGGTAAAATTTTAAAATCAATGCAGCGAAGTCTGAGGCCCTCGATGTCTCCCTCCCCAAATCCATATAGGATTCCATCCAGTACAACTTTCCCTTTGCCTGGCCCTCACAGGGTATCAAATACTTAGGAATTCCTATTCATAGAGACCTCTCCCATCTATGTTATCTTAATTTTGGGCCCTTTATTGAACAATTCCATACAGACCACGGTTGGCAAGTTAGAACTGTAAGATTCACTACGTGAACCACTGGTGTTTTGTGGAAAAGCACATGTACACTGCGTTCCAAATTATTATGCAAAAAGTGTTTAGGAGTGATAAGGGAAGAATTTGTTTGTTTGTCAGTTAAACTCATTGATGGTGATGTGTGTCAGGGCTCTTTATATCACTGTAAGCAATTGCAGACACCTGTGCTAATTAGTTTGGCAGGTGTGTCCAATGAAAGGCAAGACTACTTAAGAAGGCTCTCTCACATTATTAAGCAGCCTACATTTTCTGCCAAAATGGGAAAGAAAAAGGATGTGTCGGCTGCTGAGAAGCAACAAATTGTGGAGTGTTTAGGTCAAGGCATGACTACAATCAACATTGTGCGATGATCAGGATGAAGTGTCTTGGCAATCAAGAAGTATGTAGCTGATTCACAGTACACACGTGTGCGTGCTGATAAGGGCAAATTGAGGACTCTTTCCTATAGGCAATTACGTCAGGTTGAAAGAGCAGCAGCAAAAAAGCCTTGTCATAGCAGCAGAGAAGTTTTTGAAGCTGCTTGTGCCTCCAACGTCCCCCGAACAACAAGATGCAGGGTCCTTCAGAGGTTTGCAGCTGTGCATACGCCATCCTGTCGACCTCCTCTATCCACTTCACACAAGCAGAAACGGCTCCAGTGGGCCAAACATTACATGAAGACTGATTTCAAAACTGTTTTGTTCACGGATGAGTGCCGTGCAGCGCTCGATGGTCCAGATGGATGGAGTGGAGGATGGCTGGTTGATGGACACCCCACGCAAACACGGCTACAGCGCCAACAAGGAGGAGGTGGAGTAATGTTTTGGGCTGGAATCATGGGGAGAGAGATTGTCGGCCCCTTTAGGATCCCTGAAGGTGCTAAAGATGAACTCCATAATGTATGTGGATTTTCTCAAACAGCACTTCCTGCCATGGTTCAAGAAGAAGAACCGTGTATTTCACAGCAAGATCATTTTTCTGCATGATAATGCACCATCTCATGCTGCACATAAAACATCTGCATCTCTGGCTGATATGGGCATAAAAGGGGACAAACTTATGGTGTGACCCCCATACTCCCCTGACCTCTACCCCATTCAGAACCTTTGGAGCATCATTAAAAGGAGTGTCTATGATGGCGGGAGGCCGTTCACATCTAAGCAACAGCTCTGGGAGGGTATTCTGTCCTCATGCAAAACAATTGAAGCAGAAACCATCCAAAACCTGACAAATTCAATGGACGAGAGAGTTCAGAAGCTCCTTTCGAACAAGGGGTCCTATGTGAAAATGTAACATCACCTAGAATAAAGTTTTGAGTTGAAAACTGTTTGATTTCAGTTTCTAACAACCTGCTAATGCTTATAATTTCAAAAATGACCATTTTTTTGGTCTTTATTAAAATGAAAAGGTTGATCGAAAAGTTTGGGGGATCTAAGAGTGTGGCAACCCAGTAGTCATGATTACTTCGAATTCTGACAATATGAGGGTCATGCTGCAGGTAGTGCAGCAAGAAGGCACTTATGTGTCTTGCGCATCTCGGAGCCCCAAAATTATTTTCCGGGCTAGATGCAGCTAAAAATTATTTTTAATTTTAAATCTGGTGGAGCTTATTATAGATGGCCTAATAGGATCAGTGCTGCACACTGCTACAAAGCCCAAATTATTTTCCAGTCAAGATACAGATAAACATGATTAGTAATTTGAAAGCTTAAAACGGTTGGTAGGGTGATTTTAACCAATCATCAAGCTTTTACTCTCCCCAGGATGACACAGGGGTAGAAAAGTCGTTTCGGATCCATGATTTGTTCATCTTTATGAACGTGAGTCTGTCTACATTATCAGTGGAGAGCCGCGTGCGCTTATCTGTCAGCACACCACTAGCAGCGCTGAACACACGTTCAGACAGAACGCTGGCTGCGGGGCATGACAAGATCTCCAAGGCGTAAGTGGCTAGCTCCGGCCATTTATCCAGATTGGAAGCCCAAAAAGAGCAAGGGTCCAGTGACACAGTCGTGGCTTCAATGTTTACTTGGAGATACTCCTGTACCATCGTCTCTAGGCATTGACTATGTGTCAGACTTCTTGTCTCCTGTGGCCTTGCAAAGGATGGGCTAAAAAAGTGGTGAAATGATTCCGCAAAATTGATGTTACCAGCAGATACTGTGGTTCTGTTACGGTTTGAGTGCTGAACACTTGACGGTCCCACGGTTGGCAAGTTGGAACTGTGAGATTCACTACGTGCACCACTGGTGTTTTGTGGAAAAGCACATGTAAGATTCTGCAACAGTCTCTGCTGATACTCCTGCATGCGTGCATCCCTTTCTATGGCAGGAATAATTTCGGCAAATTTACTTTTGTACCGGGGATCTAACAGTGTGGCAACCCAGTAGTCAGGATTATTTCTAATTCTCACAATTCGAGGGTCATGTTGCAGGTAGTGCAGCAAGAAGGCACTCATGTGTGTTGCGCATCCAGGAGCACCAAGTCCCTGTTGTGTTGGTGGCGAGGTAACAATCATGCTTCCTTCCTCTGTCCTCTCCCCCCAACCTCGCACAACAGAAATGTGATCAAGGTCTCCCTCATCTGATGAGTCTTCCATCAGTTCGTCCTCCACTTCTTCCTGGGCTCCTGCACCTTCCTCACTAGTTTGGCTTCTACCATGAGCCCTGGTAAAACCATCTCCCCCACCCTCACATGCCTGCCGCCTTGGTGCTGCCGACCGTCTGGACCTTGCAGATGTTAGCCCTTCCGCATACAACTCCTCCTCCTCTACTTCCTCCACCTCCTCTTGTGCCACCACTTGACTCCGAATTCTGTTTAACATGTGCTCCAGCATGTAAATCACCGGAATAGTCATGCTGATAATGGCATCATCAGCACTAAACATCTTCGTCGCCATTTCAAAACTGTGCAGAAGGGTGCATAGGTCCCTGATCTGAGACCACTCCTCCAGCGTGATTTGCCCCACCTCTGGATCTCGTTGGCCCAGGCTATACGTCAGAACGTATTGCACCAGGGCTTGTCGGTGCTGCCACAGTCGCTGCAACATGTGCAGAGTTGAATTCCACCGGGTAGGCACATCGCATTTTAGCCGGTGAAGTGGCAGGCCCAATGACTTCTGTAGAGATGTAAGTCGCTGAGCTGCGGGATGCGAACGGCGGAAGTGAGCACACAGCGACCGTGCCCTCTGCAGAAGGCCATCTAGTCTGGGATAGTGGGCTAAAAATTGCTGGACAACCAGGTTCAACACGTGAGCCATACAAGGCACATGTGTGACATTGCCCCGGCGAAAGGCTGCACCCAGGTTTGCAGCATTGTCGCACACGGCCTTCCCTGGTTTCAGGTCCAGTGGAGACAGCCATTCATGAAATTGGTTCTCCAGAGCTGACCACAACTCCTCAGCTGTGTGACTCACATTTCCCAGACATTTCAAAGTAAAAACCGCCTGATGACGTTGAGCCCTACTGCCAGCATAGTAAGGAGGTGTGCAGGATCCCTTCTGCGCAGTTAGAAAGCTTGTGGCATGACCAGACAGGCTTTGGGTGCAGGTGGAAGACCGAGAGGAGGTTGAGGAGGCAGAAGCAGTGGAGGAACTTTGACATAAAGAGGATTGACGCACAACTCGTGGGGACGGCAAGACTTGGACAGCAGCCCCTTGTCCTGCTGTCACCATAGTTACCCAGTGCCCAGTCAGCGACATGTAACGCCCCTGTCCATGCCTACTCGTCCAAGTGTCTGTGGTGAAATGCACCCTGTCACACACAGAGTTTCTCAAAGAAGCGGTGATGTTGTGTGCGACATGCTGGTGGAGCGCAGGCACACCTTTCTTTGAGAAGTAGTGCCGACTGGGCATCTGGTACTGGGGCACTGCGACGGACATAAGGTCTCGAAAATCCTCTGTGTCCACCAGGCGGAAAGGCAGCATTTCTGTAGCCAAGAGCTTGCAGATGGTGAAATTCAACCTCTTAGCTTTCTCATGGCTAGGAGGAAATGGTCTTTTACTTGTCCACATCTGAGGGACCGAGGGCTGGCTATTGTGCTTAGACGGGGTTGATAAGGGTGTCCCCGGCAAACTGCCGGTCTGTGAGGAAGATGCAGGCGGACATGTTAGGTTGCCTTGATCCAAAGGTGGTGCTATCGATGTCGGACAGCGCTCAACACCAGCTGGTGTTACCACCTCCAAAGAAAATGATGACCTGCCAATCACGCTGGCTGTTGCGGGTAAAGAGGTGGCAGGTCTGCGCCCCAAAACAGGTGTGACTGCTGTCCCCCCAGTCACAGAGGATGAAGAGGCCGCGGATGCACAAGATATGGCAGACGGTGGTTGGCCCGGCCGGCTAGGCCGCATTGTAGCACACTGAGCTTCCCACTGCAACTTATGCTTCATGTCCATGTGCCGGTTCATGCATGAAGTACTCAAACTATGTATTTTTTGGCCTCTACTTAGCTTTTGCTGACAAATGTTACAGATAACACGAGTTGGGTCATCTTTATCGATCTGAAAAAATGCCCAGGCTATGCAAGGCTTAGCACCCATGCGACCTGAAGAGCCACCACGACTTGTGGTGAGAGGCAGAGTTGTGTTTGAGGATGCAGTTGTTGACGTGCTTCCAGTATTACGTCTCTGTCCAGGAAGGCGCAACCTGACCTCGTCGTCACTAGCATCTTCCTCCACCTCCTCTGCTGACCTCATCTCTTGGCTGACTGTGGGTTGACAGTAAGTGGGATCTCCAACCTCATCATCATCACCCTATGTGTTATCACACCCGTCGTCCTCAGAGCCAACCTGTTCCTGCCCTGACAAAAAACTAAAGTTGTCGCTCCAATCAGGTATTTG
Source organism: Phyllobates terribilis (assembly GCF_046119375.1). Lineage (NCBI taxonomy): Eukaryota > Metazoa > Chordata > Amphibia > Anura > Dendrobatidae > Phyllobates > Phyllobates terribilis. Next base: position 975,948,731 of record NW_027362761.1, on the reverse strand, counting down.
AGTCTTATCATCGTCTTCCTCATTGTCTCCACCAACAGGAGTTACAGTTTGGGAATGAGGGTCTACATTATGGTCAGAACCTTCTGCGTCTGGTCCTGGATCCGACTCATAAAGATTCTGGGCATCAGTGCAGATCATTTCCTCGTCTGGATTCACAGAAGCGCTGGAGTCGACCTCTGATTCCCAGGCTACAGTATGAGTAAACAGCTCTGCAGACTCAACCATCTGTTCTACCTCATACTCAGACGGGCAGCTGGAGATTTGGGAGCTGTGAGGAAGCAAGTGCGATTTGGGTGACACCTTTGAGGACTGGAGTATTTGTGATGTTGAAGTTGATGTGGAGGAGAGCCCACTTAAAGGAGCACTTGATATCCGTTGAAGCACCTGCTGTTTTTGTGCCTCATCTGGAATTTGTAGCGATTGGCGTGGCCGTAAGAAAGGGATCTTATCACATTGTCCGCTAAAAGAAGTAGACATTTTAGTTTGGCTGGAAGATGGTCTTTCTTCTGCAGATGTTACTGTTGCTTTAACACCTACCCCACGGACACAACCTTTTTTCCCCTTCCCAACACGCCTATTCCCCTTCCCACCAGCAGCAGGCCTTTTTCCACTCATTTTGGTGGTTAACTAATTCACAACTCTGGAGTTGTTTGCACAAAAAAACAATGGATGGTAACCGAGCAGAGCTGAGTGGCCAAACTGTGGTATTAGGCCAAAACTATTGGCTGGGTTAGATGCAGAAAAAAATTATATTCAATTTGCAACCTGATGGAGGTCAGTATAGATGGACTAATACAACAAGTCCCACACACAGCTAGAAGCCCAATATTTTTTCAGAGGTAGATGCAGAAAAAAATATATTCAGTTTGCAACCTGATGGAGGTCTGTATAGATGGATTAATAGAACAAGACCCACACACAGCTAGAAGCCCAATATTTTTTCAGAGGTAGATGCAGAAAAAAATATATTCAGTTTGCAACCTGATGGAGGTCAGTATAGATGGACTAATACAACAAGTCCCACACACAGCTAGAAGCCCAAATATTTTTTCAGAGGTACTGTAGATGCAGATAAAAATTATTTTTAATTTGCAACCTGATGGAGGTCAGTATAGATGGACTAACAGAGAAAGTCCCACACACTGCTAGAAGGCCAAATATTTTTTCAGAGCTAGATGCATACAAAAAATTATTTTGAATTTGCAACCTGATGGAGGTCAGTATAGGTGGACTAATAGAACAAGTCCCACACACTGCTAGAAGGCCAAATATTTTTTCAGAGCTAGATGCAGAAAAAAATTATATTCAGTTTGCAACCTGATGGAGGTCTGTATAGATGGATTAATAGAACAAGACCCACACACAGCTAGAAGCCCAATATTTTTTCAGAGGTAGATGCAGAAAAAAATTTATTCAGTTTGCAACCTGATGGAGGTCAGTATAGATGGACTAATACAACAAGTCCCACACACAGCTAGAAGCCCAATATTTTTTCAGAGGTAGATGCAGAAAAAAATATATTCAGTTTGCAACCTGATGGAGGTCAGTATAGATGGACTAATACAACAAGTCCCACACACAGCTAGAAGCCCAAATATTTTTTCAGAGGTACTGTAGATGCAGATAAAAATTATTTTTAATTTGCAACCTGATGGAGGTCAGTATAGATGGACTAATAGAGAAAGTCTGACACACTACTAGAAGGCCAAATATTTTTTCAGAGCTAGATGCAGAAAAAAATTATATTCAGTTTGCAACCTGATGGAGGTCAGTATAGATGGATTAATAGAACAAGACCCACACACAGCTAGAAGCCCAATATTTTTTCAGAGGTAGATGCAGAAAAAAAAATATTCAGTTTGCAACCTGATGGAGGTCAGTATAGATGGACTAACAGAGAAAGTCCCACACACTACTAGAAGGCCAAATATTTTTTCAGAGCTAGATGCAGAAAAAAATTATATTCAGTTTGCAACCTGATGGAGGTCTGTATAGATGGATTAATAGAACAAGACCCACACACAGCTAGAAGCCCAATATTTTTTCAGAGGTAGATGCAGAAAAAAATATATTCAGTTTGCAACCTGATGGAGGTCAGTATAGATGGACTAATACAACAAGTCCCACACACAGCTAGAAGCCCAATATTTTTTCAGAGGTAGATGCAGAAAAAAATATATTCAGTTTGCAACCTGATGGAGGTCAGTATAGGTGGACTAATAGAACAAGTCCCACACACTGCTAGAAGGCCAAATATTTTTTCAGAGCTAGATGCAGAAAAAAATTAGATTCAGTTTGCAACCTGATGGAGGTCAGTATAGATGGACTAATAGAATGATGCTATGCCCAAAAGATTTTACTTCACTAGGTGCAGTAAAAAAATTGGTATTCTATACACAGGTGGTATATCTTGCAACACAGATAGGCTACTCCACTGACTAACACACTCTGCAATAGGCCAAAAAGGATTAGCTTTGCTAGATTCAGCCAAATGCTGTGAAAAAAACTTGCACAGCACTGGCACAGACCTGCCTGGCAAAAACTGATAGGAACTGATGTAACCTAGTCCTGAAAAGGACTCCAATTACAATTAGTCTTTACTCCCACAACCTATCTATTTAAGAGCACAGACCTGCCTGATAAAAGTCGTAGGAAATGCTGTAACCTAGTCCTTAAAAGGACTGCAATCACAACTATTCCCTACTCCCAAGCTATCTGTATATTTGTGCGAAAATTGGCTTGAAATTAACAAGGTATAGCGCACACAGCAACAGCGGTGCCGTCTAACACGCAGCTGCAGCAGTGAGAAAATGGTGGCGACGGGGAAAATGGCTTGGTCTTATAGGGCAAAGACATGTGACATACACTGCCAATGACACATGCCCTTGCTTGTGTGAAAAAAAGCACTTCGCTCCGTGTGTGCGCTGCTGATAGGCTGACAGATTGCACCTCCCCACTGTAAATGCGGGAAAGAGAAAAAAAAATGGAGATCTTCATTGTTCCTGCAGAGATCCATCCCCTGCCCCTCCCCCCACCCCGCTGTACACTCAAACTGCGTATTAACATTAATTTTCATCATTACTGAGAAAAAATCCAGTTATGATTTTGGTGCACGAACAGTTATCGAACATAACCTCGAACAGCCGAATTTTTCTCAAATTGTTCGTGTTCGCCAAACGGCTCGAACACCGCCCAAAACAGCTCGAATTTGAGATTGGCGAACAGTTCGAGTAGAACAACGCTCATCTCTAAAGGTGAGTATAATGTTTTTTTTTATTTTAAAATCTTTTTTTTACAGGTACTATGGTACCTCTTCTCCAGACCCTGGTACCATCCGCACAGTGAATTGCTTAATATCCGCATGTGCACATGTACAGTCATGGCCAAAAGTATTGAGAATGAGACAAATAGTAATTTTTCCAAAGTTTACTGCTTCATTTTTTGTAATGGTCCTGCCTTAAAAGGAGCAGCTAACATCGTTTTAGTGATTGATCCATTAACACAGGTGTGGGTGTTGATGAGGACAGGGCTGGCGATCAATCAGTCATGATTAAGTAAGAATGACATCACTGGACACTTTAAAAGGAGGCTGGTTCTTGGTATCATTGTTTCTCTTCAGTTAACCATGGTTATCTCTAAAGAAACACGTGCAGCCATCATTGCACTGCACAAAAATGGCCTAACAGGGAAGAGTATCGCAGCTACAAAGATTGCACCTCAGTCAACAATCTATCGCATCATCAAGAACTTCAAGGAGAGAAATTCCATTGTTGTCAAAAAGGCTCCAGGTCGCCCAAGAAAGACCAGCAAGCGCCAGGACCGTATCTTAAAACTGTTTCAGCTGCGGGATCGGACTACCAGCAGTGCCGAGCTTGCTCAGGAATGGCAGCAGGCTGGTGTGAGTGCTTCTGCACGCACTGTGAGGCGGAGACTCTTTGAGCAAGGGCTGGTTTCAAGGAGGGCAGCAAAGAAGCCACTTCTCTCCAGAAAAAACATAAGGGACCGACTGATATTCTGCAAAAGGTACAGGGAGTTGACTGCTGAGGACTGGGGCAAAGTCATTTTCTCTGATGAATCCCCTTTTCGATTGTTTGGGACATCTGGAAAACAGCTTATTCGGAGAAGAAGAGGTGAGCGCTACCACCAGTCTTGTCTCAAGCCAACTGTAAAGCATCCTGAAACCATTCATGTGTGGGGTTGCTTCTCAGCCAAGGGAATCGGCTCACTCACAGTCTTGCCTAAAAACACAGCCATGAATAAAGAATGGTACCAGAATGTCCTCCAAGAGCAACTTCTCCCAACCGTCCAAGAGCAGTTTGGTGCCCAACAATGCCTTTTCCAGCATGATGGAGCACCTTGCCATAAAGCACAGGTGATAACTAAATGGTTCATGGAACAAAACATAGAGATTTTGGGTCCATGGCCTGGAAACCCCCCAAATCTTAACCCCATTGAGAACTTGTGGTCAATCATCAAGAGACGGGTGGACAAACAAAAACCAACAAATTCTGGCAAAATGCAAGCATTGATTATGCAAGAATGGACTGCTATCAGTCAGGATTTGGTACAAAAGTTGATTGAGAGCACGCCAGGGAGAATTACAGAGGTCTTGAAGAAGAAGGGGCAACACTGCAAATATTGACTTGCTGCATTAACTCATTCTAACTGTCAATATAACCTATTGGTACTCATAATATGATTGCAATTATATTTCTGTATGTGATATAAACATCAGACAAACACTAATAAAAACCAGAGGCCAGCTGATCATGTGAAAATATAATTTTGGTGTCATTCTCAAAACTTTTGGCCATGACTGTAGTCATGCGGATATTAAGTGATTCAATGCAAGTCAATGGTGGCAATTACGCTGCGTGTCCGCAAAATTAATGGACATGCTGCAGATTTTTCCGCAATGATAATCCGCAGCGGAAATTTCCGCAGCATTTGCACACCACATGCGGTTTATCATTGGGCAACATTGCAGACCTTCTACCTAGCATTTTTTAAGAATTTTCGCGGTGGCATTGCCGCTGCGGAAACGCTTAAAAAACGCATAGTGGGCACGCAGCCTTACTCCGAGGCAGCGGATTGCCGGTACAGGGGAAAGTGTGATGTGATTTAATGTAATAGAAAGATCAGATGGGGAAGATATGCGATATGGAGGAAAGATAATGAGTTCAGTTTTGTCAACATTGAGCTTGAGGAAGCGAGAGGAGAAGAAGGAGGATATGGCTGATAGACATGCTGGGATTCTGGACAGCAGAGAGGTGACATCTGGGCCAGAGAGGTAGATCTGGGTGTCATCAGTGTACAGATGGTACTGGAAGCCATGGGATTTTAGGAGCTGTCCCAGGCCAAGGGTATATATTGAGAAGAGTAGGGGTCCTAGGACAGAGCCTTGAGGGACTCCAACAGAGAGGTGGTGGGATTAGGAGGTAGTGTGGGAGTGGGAGACGCTAAATGTGCGGTTAGAAAGGTATGAGGAGATCCAAGATAGGGCAAGGTTTTTGACGCTAAAGGAAGAGAGAATCTGTAGTAGGAGGCAGTGGTGAACTGTGTTGAAGGCAGAGGACAGGTCAAGAAGAAGGAGTGCAGAGAATTGTCTGTTAGCTTTGGCTGTAAGTAAGTCATTAGTCATTTTGGTAAGGGCAGTTTTGGTGGGATGGTGGGGGCGGAAACCAGATTGTTGGTTATTGAAGAGAGAGTTAGATGAGAAGTGAGAGGAAAGTTCAGCGTGAACATGTTGCTCAAGGAGTTTGGAAGCAAATGGGAGCAGCGATATGGGGCGGTAGCTGGAATAGGCGGTTGGGTCGAGGGATGGGTTTTTGAGGATGGGTGTGATTGTGGCATGTTTGAAGGCAGAGGGGAAGGTACCAGAAGTTAGTGATAGGTTGAAGAGATGGGTTAGGGATGGGATGAGTGTGGGAGTGAGATTGGGGAGGAGGTGGGATGGGGTCGAGTGCACAAGTGGTGAGGTGTGATTTGGAGAGGAGACGAGTGAGGTCTCCTTTCGTGATGTTGGAAAGGGAGGTTATGAGGAAGGGCAATGGTCTGGGAAACAAAGGGGTTGTGGTGGTCGGATAGTAAAGACTTGCCGTGTTTGGTCAATCTTGTTTTTAAAGTGTGTGGCAAACTCCTCAGCAGAGATGATGGAGGTCGGAGGGGGCAGTGGAGGGTGGAGGAGAGAGTTAAAAGTGTTGCATAACTGTTTGGGGTTGTAGGATAAGGAAGATATGAGGGTTATGAAGTAGGCCTGTTTAACAGAGGTGAGGGCTGATTTGAATGTGAGTGTTGCTTGTTTGAATGCAGTGAAGTCATCTTGTGAATGTGTTTTACATCTTGCGAATATATTTGTTTTAGTGTGCATACAGCTGAAGTTCACCCACCAAAAAAATGACAAACTGGACTAACACAGCTCGCACTATCACATTAGTAAATGAAAAAAAAGGTTTTTGTGCTCTGCACTCAGTAGCTCTGCACTGACAAGCTCTGCAGACAGCTGAATTTCAACCCCACAAAATCAAAAAGTGGCCTACAAGGGTTTGCTTTATCACATTAGCAAGTGCAAAAATAGATTGAAGGTATATTCCTGCATGGAGCACAGACAGTACAACCAGTGCACAACACTGTTCTATGCCATAGGCCCTGTTGTTTCTGTCATAATCTCAGTAATTGCACAAAAACAAAAAGAAGTGCTGAAAGGTTGATTTTACAGGTACACAGCACAGGACTTATCTACACTATCTGACTTCCACAGAAGCACCCATCTATCTAGCTAATATGTCTCATTACACAGGAGCTGGGTGCAGGAGCAGCGTCTATCAAGAGTGACATGCATAAAATGGCGCTGAGGGAAAATGGTCGATTTTTATATAGAGAGAACATGTGATTTCAGCAGCCAATTGCAGAAGCCATTGTGTCTGGGACACTGTGGATGCTTCCTGCGCTCTGATTGGCTAGCCGTGCTTTCCTGACTTAAAGTTACCGCCTACAGGAAAAAAAAAAAACAGCGCGCCACTGATCTGACCTGTTCTGAGCTATTACCAACCCCCCACTCATCTACCACGTCCCCTTGATCATCATACACAAGCACTATACTAGCAAAACTGTTAAAAACGCTGTAGTTGCCCAGCAATCACGTAACCATGCAAATTCGTCGAACGTTACAGATTTTTCCCGAATTTAACAAATTTTGCTCACCTTTCTGATCACGAATCCGAATGTGCCACATTCGTGTTGAACTTAAGTTTGGAGATCGGATTTCGAACATACTCGCTCATCACTACCCAGCACTTGAGCATTTTAGTGATCGATCATCACTACTGGCTTCCACTCCACATCTTGGTTCCTCATCCTGCAGTGACATGTTCTCACACATCACAACTGTCTGGGATATCACAGATAAGCTCCCCATTAGCTGTGTGTCCATGTTTGGGACTCGTTTCTGCTCAGCCCTTATTCACATAGGATGTCACTATGACACATGGTAAGGTTTTTAATATTAGAGGTTAGGACCATCCCGAACTTGGGTACAGCTTGACACTGGTGGGATGGCTTCTACGCTTTTTTTTTTAACCAAAAACAGTGTTACTTATATGCACTATTGCTTTTAATTATTTACTTGCAGCAGGGTATTTGTTCATTTTGTTTCTGTCATGGGTTTTTTCATATCATAGATACAGTTGAATGCAATTGTGCAGTGGGGAGGTGCAATCTGTAAGCCTATCAGCAGCGCACACACGGAGCGAAGTGCTTTTTTTCACACAAGCAAGGGCATGTGTCATTGGCAGTGTATGTCACATGTCCTTGCCCTATAAGACCAAGCCATTTTCCCCGTCGCCACCATTTTCTCACTGCTGCAGCTGCGTGTTAGATGGCACCGCTGTTGCTGTGTGCGCTATACCTTGTTAATTTCAAGCCAATTTTCGCACAAATATACAGATAGCTTGGGAGTAGGGAATAGTTGTGATTGCAGTCCTTTTAAGGACTAGGTTACAGCATTTCCTACGACTTTTATCAGGGAGGTCTGTGCTCTTAAATAGATAGGTTGTGGGAGTAAAGACTAATTGTAATTGGAGTCCTTTTCAGGACTAGGTTACATGAGTTCCTATCAGTTTTTGCCAGGCAGGTCTGTGCCAGTGCTGTGCAAGTTTTTTTCACAGCATTTGGCTGAATCTAGCAAAGCTAATCCTTTTTGGCCTATTGCAGAGTGTGTTAGTCAGTGGAGTAGCCTATCTGTGTTGCAAGATATAACACCTGTGTATAGAATACCAATTTTTTTACTGCACCTAGTGAAGTAAAATCTTTTGGGCATAGCATCATTCTATTAGTCCATCTATACTGACCTCCATCAGGTTGCAAACTGAATATAATTTTTTTCTGCATCTAGCTCTGAAAAAATATTTGGGCTTCTAGCAGTGTGTGGGACTTGGTCTATTAGTCCATCTATACTGACCTCCATCAGGTTGCAAATTAAAAATAATTTTTTTCTTCATTTAGCTCTGAAAAAATATTTGGGCTTCTAGCAGTGTGTGGGACTTGTTCTATTAGTCCTTCTATACTGACCTCCAGCAGGTTGCAAATTGAATATAATTTTTTTCTGCATCTAGCTCTGAAAAAATAGTTGGGCTTCTAACGGTGTGTGGGACTTGGTCTATTAGTCCATCTATACTGACCTCCATCAGGTTGCAAATTAAAAATAATTTTTTTCTGCATCTAGCTCTGAAAAAATATTTGGGCTTCTAGCAGTGTGTGGGACTTGATCTATTAGTCCATCTATACTGACCTCCATCAGGTTGCAAATTAAAAATATTTTTTTTCTGCATCTAGCTCTGAAAAAATATTTGGGCTTCTAGCAGTGTGTGGGACTTGGTCTATTAGTCCATCTATACTGACCTCCATCAGGTTGCAAATTAAAAATAATTTTTTTCTGCATCTAGCTCTGAAAAAATATTTGGGCTTCTAGCAGTGTGTGGGACTTGGTCTATTAGTCCATCTATACTGACCTCCATCAGGTTGCAAATTAAAAATAATTTTTTTCTTCATTTAGCTCTGAAAAAATATTTGGGCTTCTAGCAGTGTGTGGGACTTGTTCTATTAGTCCTTCTATACTGACCTCCAGCAGGTTGCAAATTGAATATAATTTTTTTCTGCATCTAGCTCTGAAAAAATAGTTGGGCTTCTAGCGGTGTGTGGGACTTGGTCTATTAGTCCATCTATACTGACCTCCATCAGGTTGCAAATTAAAAATAATTTTTTTCTGCATCTAGCTCTGAAAAAATATTTGGGCTTCTAGCAGTGTGTGGGACTTGGTCTATTAGTCCATCTATACTGACCTCCATCAGGTTGCAAATTAAAAATAATTTTTTTCTGCATCTAGCTCTGAAAAAATATTTGGGCTTCTAGCGGTGTGTGGGACTTGGTCTATTAGTCCATCTATACTGACCTCCATCAGGTTGCAAATTAAAAATAATTTTTTTCTGCATCTAGCTCTGAAAAAATATTTGGGCTTCTAGCAGTGTGTGGGACTTGGTCTATTAGTCCATCTATACTGACCTCCATCAGGTTGCAAATTAAAAATAATTTTTTTCTTCATTTAGCTCTGAAAAAATATTTGGGCTTCTAGCAGTGTGTGGGACTTGTTCTATTAGTCCTTCTATACTGACCTCCAGCAGGTTGCAAATTGAATATAATTTTTTTCTGCATCTAGCTCTGAAAAAATAGTTGGGCTTCTAGCAGTGTGTGGGACTTGGTCTATTAGTCCATCTATACTGACCTCCATCAGGTTGCAAATTAAAAATAATTTTTTTCTGCATCTAGCTCTGAAAAAATATTTGGGCTTCTAGCAGTGTGTGGGACTTGGTCTATTAGTCCATCTATACTGACCTCCATCAGGTTGCAAATTAAAAATAATTTTTTTCTGCATCTAGCTCTGAAAAAATATTTGGGTTTCTAGCGGTGTGTGGGACTTGGTCTATTAGTCCATCTATACTGACCTCCATCAGGTTGCAAATTAAAAATAATTTTTTTCTGCATCTAGCTCTGAAAAAATATTTGGGCTTCTAGCAGTGTGTGGGACTTGGTCTATTAGTCCATCTATACTGACCTCCATCAGGTTGCAAATTAAAAATAATTTTTTTCTTCATTTAGCTCTGAAAAAATATTTGGGCTTCTAGCAGTGTGTGGGACTTGTTCTATTAGTCCTTCTATACTGACCTCCAGCAGGTTGCAAACTGAATATAATTTTTTTCTGCATCTAGCTCTGAAAAAATATTTGGGCTTCTAGCGGTGTGTGGGACTTGGTCTATTAGTCCATCTATACTGACCTCCATCAGGTTGCAAATTAAAAATAATTTTTTTCTGCATCTAGCTCTGAAAAAATATTTGGGCTCCTAGCAGTGTGTGGGACTTGGTCTATTAGTCCATGTATACTGACCTCCATCAGGTTGCAAATTAAAAATAATTTTTATCTGCATCTACAGTACCTCTGAAAAAATATTTGGGCTTCTAGCAGTGTGTGGGACTATTTGTATTAGTCCATCTATACTGACCTCCATCAGGTTGCAAATTCAAAATAATTTTTTTCTGCATCTAACCCAGCCAATAGTTTTGGCCTAATACCACAGTTTGGCCACTCAGCTCTGCTCGGTTACCATCCATTGTTTTTTTGTGCAAACAACTCCAGAGTTGTGAATTAGTTAACCACCAAAATGAGTGGAAAAAGGCCTGCTGCTGGTGGAAAGGGGAATAGGCGTGTTGGGAAGGGGAAAAAAGGTTGTGTCCGTGGGGTAGGTGTTAAAGCAACAGTAACATCTGCAGAAGAAAGACCATCTTCCAGCCAAACTAAAATGTCTACTTCTTTTAGCGGACAATGTGATAAGATCCCTTTCTTACGGCCACGCCAATCGCTACAAATTCCAGATGAGGCACAAAAACAGCAGGTGCTTCAACGGATATCAAGTGCTCCTTTAAGTGGGCTCTCCTCCACATCAACTTCAACATCACAAATACTCCAGTCCTCAAAGGTGTCACCCAAATCGCACTTGCTTCCTCACAGCTCCCAAATCTCCAGCTGCCCGTCTGAGTATGAGGTAGAACAGATGGTTGAGTCTGCAGAGCTGTTTACTCATACTATAGCCTGGGAATCAGAGGTCGACTCCAGCGCTTCTGTGAATCCAGACGAGGAAATGATCTGCACTGATGCCCAGAATCTTTATGAGTCGGATCCAGGACCAGACGCAGAAGGTTCTGACCATAATGTAGACCCTCATTCCCAAACTGTAACTCCTGTTGGTGGAGACAATGAGGAAGACGATGATAAGACTCAAATACCTGATTGGAGCGACAACTTTAGTTTTTTGTCAGGGCAGGAACAGGTTGGCTCTGAGGACGACGGGTGTGATAACGCACAGGGTGATGATGATGAGGTCTGAGATCCCAATTACTGTCAACCCACAGTCAGCCAAGAGATGAGGTCAGCAGAGGAGGTGGAGGAAGATGCTAGTGACGACGAGGTCAGGTTGCGCCTTCCTGGACAGAGACGTAGTACTGGAAGCACGTCAACAACTGCATCCTCAAACACAACTCTGCCTCTCACCACAAGTCGTGGTAGCTCTTCAGGTCGCATGGGTGCTAAGCCTTGCATAGCCTGGGCATTTTTTCAGATCGATAAAGATGACCCAACTCGTGTTATCTGTAACATTTGTCAGCAAAAGCTAAGTAGAGGCCAAAAAATACATAGTTTGAGTACTTCATGCATGAACCGGCACATGGACATGAAGCATAAGTTGCAGTGGGAAGCTCAGTGTGCTACAATGCGGCCTAGCCGGCCGGGCCAACCACCGTCTGCCATATCTTGTGCATCCGCGGCCTCTTCATCCTCTGTGACTGGGGGGACAGCAGTCACACCTGTTTTGGGCGCAGACCTGCCACCTCTTTACCCGCAACAGCGAGCGTGATTGGCAGGTCATCATTTTCTTTGGAGGTGGTAACACCAGCTGGTGTTGAGCGCTGTCCGACATCGATAGCACCACCTTTGGATCAAGGCAACCTAACATGTCCGCCTGCATCTTCCTCACAGACCGGCAGTTTGCCGGGGACACCCTTATCAACCCCGTCTAAGCACAATAGCCAGCCCTCGGTCCCTCAGATGTGGACAAGTAAAAGACCATTTCCTCCTAGCCATGAGAAAGCTAAGAGGTTGAATTTCACCATCTGCAAGCTCTTGGCTACAGAAATGCTGCCTTTCCGCCTGGTGGACACAGAGGATTTTCGAGACCTTATGTCCGTCGCAGTGCCCCAGTACCAGATGCCCAGTCGGCACTACTTCTCAAAGAAAGGTGTGCCTGCGCTCCACCAGCATGTCGCACACAACATCACCGCTTCTTTGAGAAACTCTGTGTGTGACAGGGTGCATTTCACCACAGACACTTGGACGAGTAGGCATGGACAGGGGCGTTACATGTCGCTGACTGGGCACTGGGTAACTATGGTGACAGCAGGACAAGGGGCTGCTGTCCAAGTCTTGCCGTCCCCACGAGTTGTGCGTCAATCCTCTTTATGTCAAAGTTCCTCCACTGCTTCTGCCTCCTCAACCTCCTCTCGGTCTTCCACCTGCACCCAAAGCCTGTCTGGTCATGCCACAAGCTTTCTAACTGCGCAGAAGGGATCCTGCACACCTCCTTACTATGCTGGCAGTAGGGCTCAACGTCATCAGGCGGTTTTTACATTGAAATGTCTGGGAAATGTGAGTCACACAGCTGAGGAGTTGTGGTCAGCTCTGGAGAACCAATTTCATGAATGGTTGTCTCCACTGGACCTGAAACCAGGGAAGGCCGTGTGCGACAATGCTGCAAACCTGGGTGCGGCCCTTCGCCGGGGCAATGTCACACACGTGCCTTGTATGGCTCACGTGTTGAACCTGGTTGTCCAGCAATTTTTAGCCCACTATCCCAGACTAGATGGCCTTCTGCAGAGGGCACGGTCGCTGTGTGCTCACTTCCGCCGTTCGCATCCCGCAGCTCAGCGACTTACATCTCTACAGAAGTCGTTGGGCCTGCCACTTCACCGGCTAAAATGCGATGTGCCTACCCGGTGGAATTCAACTCTGCACATGTTGCAGCGACTGTGGCAGCACCGACAAGCCCTGGTGCAATACGTTCTGACGTATAGCCTGGGCCAACGAGATTCAGAGGTGGGCCAAATCACGCTGGAGGAGTGGTCTCAGATCAGGGACCTATGCACCCTTCTGCACAGTTTTGAAATGGCGACGAAGATGTTTAGTGCTGACGATGCCATTATCAGCATGACTATTCCGGTGATTTACATGCTGGAGCACATGTTAAACAGAATTCGGAGTCAGGTGGTGGCACAAGAGGAGGTGGAGGAAGTAGAGGAGGAGGAGTTGTATGCGGAAGGGCTAACATCTGCAAGGTCCAGACGGTCGGCAGCACCAAGGCGGCAGGCATGTGAGGGTGGGGGAGATGGTTTTACCAGGGCGCATGGTAGCAGCCAAACTAGTGAGGAAGGTGCAGGAGCCCAGGAAGAAGTGGAGGACGAACTGATGGAAGACTCATCAGATGAGGGAGACCTTGATCACATTTCTGTTGTGCGAGGTTGGGGGGAGAGGACAGAGGAAGGAAGCATGATTGTTACCTCGCCACCAACACAACAGGGACTTGGTGCTCCTGGATGCGCAACACACATGAGTGCCTTCTTGCTGCACTACCTGCAACATGACCCTCGAATTGTGAGAATTAGAAATAATCCTGACTACTGGGTTGCCACACTGTTAGATCCCCGGTACAAAAGTAAATTTGCAGAAATTATTCCTGCCATAGAAAGGGATGCACGCATGCAGGAGTATCAGCAGAGACTGTTGCAGAATCTTACATGTGCTTTTCCACAAAATACCAGTGGTGCACGTAGTGAATCTCACAGTTCCAACTTGCCAACCGTGGGACCGTCAAGTGTTCAGCACTCAAACCGTAACAGAACCACAGTATCTGCTGGTAACATCAATTTTGCGGAATCATTTCACCACTTTTTTAGCCCATCCTTTGCAAGGCCACAGGAGACAAGAAGTCTGACACATAGTCAACGCCTAGAGACGATGGTACAGGAGTATCTCCAAGTAAACATTGAAGCCACGACTGTGTCACTGGACCCTTGCTCTTTTTGGGCTTCCAATCTGGATAAATGGCCGGAGCTAGCCACTTACGCCTTGGAGATCTTGTCATGCCCCGCAGCCAGCGTTCTGTCTGAACGTGTGTTCAGCGCTGCTGGTGGTGTGCTGACAGATAAGCGCACGCGGCTCTCCACTGATAATGTAGACAGACTCACGTTCATAAAGATGAACAAATCATGGATCCGAAACGACTTTTCTACCCCTGTGTCATCCTGGGGAGAGTAAAAGCTTGATGATTGGTTAAAATCACCCTACCAACCGTTTTAAGCTTTCAAATTACTAATCATGTTTATCTGTATCTTGACTGGAAAATAATTTGGGCTTTGTAGCAGTGTGCAGCACTGATCCTATTAGGCCATCTATACTAAAGCTTCACCAGATTTAAAATTAAAAATAATTTTTAGCTGCATCTAGCCCGGAAAATAATTTTGGGGCTCCGAGATGCGCAAGGCACATAAGTGCCTTCTTGCTGCACTACCTGCAGCATGACCCTCTTATTGTCAGAATTCGAAGTAATCATGACTACTGGGTTGCCACACTCTTAGATCCCCCAAACTTTTCGATCAACCTTTTCATTTTAATAAAGACCAAAAAAATGGTCATTTTTGAAATTATAAGCATTAACAGGTTGTTAGAAACTGAAATCAAACAGTTTTCAACTCAAAACTTTATTCTAGGTGATGTTACATTTTCACATAGGACCCCTTGTTCGAAAGGAGCTTCTGAACTCTCTCGTCCATTGAATTTGTCAGGTTTTGGATGGTTTCTGCTTCAATTGTTTTGCATGAGGACAGAATACCCTCCCAGAGCTGTTGCTTAGATGTGAACTGCCTCCCGCCATCATAGACACTCCTTTTAATGATGCTCCAAAGGTTCTGAATGGGGTAGAGGTCAGGGGAGCATGGGGGTCACACCATAAGTTTGTCCCCTTTTATGCCCATATCAGCCAGAGATGCAGATGTTTTATGTGCAGCATGAGATGGTGCATTATCATGCAGAAAAATGATCTTGCTGTGAAATACACGGTTCTTCTTCTTGAACCATGGCAGGAAGTGCTGTTTGAGAAAATCCACATACATTATGGAGTTCATCTTTAGCGCCTTCAGGGATCCTAAAGGGGCCGACAATCTCTCTCCCCATGATTCCAGCCCAAAACATTACTCCACCTCCTCCTTGTTGGCGCTGTAGCCGTGTTTGCGTGGGGTGTCCATCAACCAGCCATCCTCCACTCCATCCATCTGGACCATCGAGCGCTGCACGGCACTCATCCGTGAACAAAACAGTTTTGAAATCAGTCTTCATGTAATGTTTGGCCCACTGGAGCCGTTTCTGCTTGTGTGAAGTGGATAGAGGAGGTCGACAGGATGGCGCATGCACAGCTGCAAACCTCTGAAGGACCCTGCATCTTGTTGTTCGGGGGACGTTGGAGGCACAAGCAGCTTCAAAAACTTGTCTGCTGCTATGACAAGGCTTTTTTGCCGCTGCTCTTTCAACCTGACGTAATTGCCTGTAGGAAAGAGTCCTCAATTTGCCCTTATCAGCACGCACACGTGTGTACTGTGAATCAGCTACATACTTCTTGATTGCCAAGACACTTCATCCTGATCATCGCACAATGTTGATTGTAGTCATGCCTTGACCTAAACACTCCACAATTTGTTGCTTCTCAGCAGCCGACACATCCTTTTTCTTTCCCATTTTGGCAGAAAATGTAGGCTGCTTAATAATGTGAGAGAGCCTTCTTAAGTAGTCTTGCCTTTCATTGGACACACCTGCCAAACTAATTAGCACAGGTGTCTGCAATTGCTTACAGTGATATAAAGAGCCCTGACACACATCACCATCAATGAGTTTAACTGACAAACAAACAAATTCTTCCCTTATCACTCCTAAACACTTTTTGTATAATAATTTGGAACGCAGTGTACATGTGCTTTTCCACAAAACACCAGTGGTTCACGTAGTGAATCTTACAGTTCTAACTTGCCAACCGTGGTCTGTATGGAGTTGTTCAATAAAGGGCCCAAAATTAAGATAACATAGATGGGAGAGGTCTCTATGAATAGGAATTCCTAAGTATTTGATACCCTGTGAGGGCCAGGCAAAGGGAAAGTTGGACTGGATGGAATCCTATATGGATTTGGGGAGGGAGACATCGAGGGCCTCAGACTTCGCTGCATTGATTTTAAAATTTTACCATGTAACAAAGTGATCTATTTCAGCCATAACAGCATGGATGGATATATGTGATTGAGTGATATATACTAGGACATCATCAGCAAATAGAGAGCACTTTTACTCGGTGCCTCCCACCTCAATCCACCTAATATTGGGGTTATGGCGAATTGATGAGAGCAGGTGCTCCGTCACTAGGATGTATAAGAGAGGGGACAGAGGACATCACTGCCTTGTCCCATTGGTGATTGTGAAAGGTGATGAAAATGTTCTGACGCACCCCCTGGGCCTTGGGACACCCGGAGCCGGACCCTTTTTGGTGGATGCTGGTGGTTGTAGTCTTCGTGGCGGCGACCCAGTTCCGTGGCTCAGGGCGGTCAAACCAGTGGCGGAACTATTTATGTGGTTTTCATGTTTAAATGTCCGACTACGCCACCCGTGGATTGCGGTCAGAGTGAACCGCCGCTACAGGGCAGACCACTGAGGCTGGTGTTGTGGGTGCAGCAGAGCATAGCATAACTCCCCACGGGAGGAGTATAGCCTCAGGGCAGTGTATGCGGAGGATGGGGGTGATGGTGCAGGGCAGCAGCAGTAACGACACGGAGTCAGTGATGCAGTTCAGGGCCTTTACTCACAGTTCTTATTATCCAGACCACGTCTGCAGGTAACGGCTGCCCACGTCGTACTGTGCTCACCAGGTGAGGGGCTCAGACAACTCCCAGATAACTTTGGAGCACTTCACAGTTATCTTTGTGTGTCCTTTGTCTGGCCTTTCTTACCAACACTTCTGTCCGGCTGCCTCGGGCCTCCTCTTGGTAAACTTGGCGCCAGTTTCCCTGACCCTATGCGGTGCCTTCCTAGCGGGTGTAGCGAGGGGCTGCGCCACATAAAATGTCAGAGCCTCCGGTTTCTAGCTGAGGGTCGTTTCCTGCCTCCACTAGTTCGGGGACCGGTCTCCCCCTTTGGCCTGACCCCTCCACGCAGGTGGATTCGGGCGTGCGGTGGCGACTCGCCCGTCCGCACCCCTGGGATCCCTTCATTCCTCGTTCCTGGAGCCTTCTCTGCTCCTCTTCCTTCCTTCTCCCTCTTCCAGGCCTGGGCCTCTGTTACTAGGCCCGCCTCCGGAGCAGAGCTCATGCAGACCCCCTGCTCCCTGCCACTTCTGCTCAGACTTCTCTGCACTGAACTAAGATGGTGCCCACCTTTTATACTCCCTTCTCAATGCACCCAGGAACTGCTTCCTCCCTGCTCCTGCACTACAGGGTTCCCCTTCCTCAGTGTTCCCTCCCCCCACTCCAGCCAGGGACAGGGACTGTCGTGCCCATCTCAGGGGCATATTGGTCACCCTGCCCCACGGCAATGTGGTGTAATGCATGCAGGTGTCGGGTCCTGATCCACACTCCATCCTTACCTGAGAGTGAGATATCACACCTCTGGGTGAGGTGCAATACGTCTGTAGCAACCGAGCCCTCAGGGTGCTACAGTTCCATTTATCTTCAGCCTAGGTGACGTATTGCGATACAGGGCCGTGATTTTGGCTATAAAAGGGTCCCCTAGACCCCTACCCCAAGCTTTTTAAGAGAATCATATATGGCGTGCCAGGAGACTCTTTCTCAGCATCCAACGAGAGTATCTAATTACAAATTTTTAACTGCATCTAGCCCAGGAAATACTTTGTGCCTAGTAGCAGTGTCTGCTAGTGAGCGGATTATCCCGGCTGTTAAGCAAGCTGCACCACCTGTAGTTTAGACACTTAATTTTTTCAAAGGAAATGCTTCGGGACCATGGGATACTTAGTGAAGAGCATCAGGAGGCACCCCAAGGCATAGGGGCTGGGACTGGCAGTAGGATGCCTTGCGGTGGACAGCCGAGCTCGATCCTTATAAAAGCTTTTTAACTGCAGCAGCTTTAGTGGACGCTACTGGAGCTGGAATTACCGTGGCTGCTGGCATGAGACTTGCCCTCCAATAGATCCTTGTAAATGGATTTAAAGTGTATTCATTCAAATTAGAGAGACAATTTAAATTAAAAAGCTTAGAGCTGCCTCCACCACAGGGGGGCTCGCTCGACCCACCAGCGGACAGGCACCAGTATTGGGAGAGGGGGGCTGGCCGTCAGGGTTCACCGCGGCTCTGGCACAAACCCGGCGACACGGAGGTGGCACGGGCAGGAGCGGACTGGCCGTGTCGGCTTCTCACTTTTTGGATTTTAGAAGGGCATGACATGCCTATATCTGTGTCTCCCCCTCCTTTTACTCCTCCACCTCTTTTATTTTCGCATGACTATATGTACTTGTCACTTTTCCATGTGTTAGTTATGTCTTCTGAGCATTTTGTCAGCTTTTGGACACCTTTGAAGGTGTTTTCTATGTGTTTCTATGTGTTTTTGTTTGCCTGCCATTGGTTTTAACGGTGTTCGAAGGTGTTCGACGAACAGTTCGACGAACAGTTCGGCGAACACACGGGTGTTCGACGAACCGAACCGAACTCGAACACTACGGGGGTGGCTCAACACTAATCATAAGGACACCATAATATGTGGGGCACTGTGAGGGGCATCATGCTGTGTGGAACAGCACTGTATATGGGTCATTATATTGTGTGGGAGCCACTGTGAGAGGCATCTTAATGATTAAGTTTGTATGTACTGTGCGGGCATCATAGCTTGTGGAACGAATGTGCTGTGGGAGCACCATACTACTGTACGTGTGCGCGTTTGTGTGTGTGTGAGAAAATTCACTGTGGTCATCATACTGTATGGAGGGCGTAAACACTGTGGAGGCATTATATGGTGTGAAAGATAAACTGGGGGCAACTTGTTATGTCTGTGGGGGCATCATATTGTGTAGAAGAAATGTTTTATGGGGACCTCAAACTTTATGGAGGGTAAAACACTGTGGAGGGATCATAAGTGTGTTTTTGTGTGTGTGTGCATGCGCACTGTGGGGGCATCATAACTTGTGTGGTGGGGCATTGTTGGGGCAAATTGTGTGGGCCAATTGTAATGTGTGGGTTGACATCTTTGAGGGCATGTTACTGTGGATGGCCCCTCTGGGGCATCATGGGAATTCATCATACTGTCTGGAGGGCCATAAAGAGTATTGTAATGGTTGAGAGCACTAAGGGGCTTCACTAGAGGCACTATTTCTGTAGGAGACAAAAAAGGACTAGTCAGAGTTAAGGGCGTGGCTTGGCATAAAGAAATTTGTATGCCACAATACATATTACTCTTGCTTAGCTTTAAAAGTTTGGAGGTATGGTCTTCTTGTCATTGACTGGTTGATGGACAACATGCAACCTGCTCTTTATTATAGACTCCACTCCAGGTCATCTAGGTTGCAGCAATGATATACCAGCACCTACTGATGACATAATAGAGAACCCAGACTGAGGCTCCAGACATGACCTGAATGCTGGTATTGTTGGCTTATTTGTTAGTGCTGGTATTGCTAAATCTAATTGATTGGCATTACTGACCTTGTGATTTGGACTGTTTATTGATTTAAGTTCTTCTCGTCTTATGGCTTGGTGTACTATGGATCTGATATTGCCTTTTTTTTGGACTTTGCTATCTCTTCCAGAGTTTGTACTTCTGCTTACCTTAATATGACCCCCTGCTTGTCTTACTATGCTATCTTCAAAAACTAGCAATTTTCATTCATTGCCAATCCACACTACTCCGGCCCTCCAGGTACCACAAACCTGGGTATTCTCTGCTATAAAGTCCACACATGTGAGGGTGTTCATAGGTGAAGCCAGCATAATCTCTTAGATCCTGTGCTTGGTTTAGCTTGCAAAAATTGGACTGTCCACATATAGTAGTGGTGGAGGTTATAGTCTGCTCCCGGAACTAGAAAGGGTTAAAAGCACGTTCTCGAAGTTAGAATCCTCTGGTGCTACAGTTTGGCATAGGTAGGGTTAACTGTGACATCCGGCCCAGTAGAGGAAGGGGGAACTCAGTGCTAGTGTCTAGTGCAGGAAGTGAGCACAGTCAGTAGTGTGCAGTACTGCAGAAAGTTAGCAGGCTCTGCAAAGGCTTCTAGGGTAGACGTGGGCCTAGTATCCCGGACAGTGGATCGACTGAGAATCCCTCCCTTAGCCGGCCTGGGAACCTCGAGGAAGTCGTTGGGGGCCTGGGGACGCATTCTGTCTGTGAGGCTGCAGAAGAAGTCAAGACTCAAGCTCTAGGAGGTGGAGTGAATTGGGATCCAGCTATGCTGTCATTGGTGAGGAAGAGCCTCTAGGGCTAGAGAAGAAAGCAACAGAGATGCTTCACCTAAATCGGGAACCAGGGCTGAAGTTGTATCCGGTACCTGTGGGAAAGATGACAAACCGTTGGGCCTTATCCTTTATACCTGCCTGTAAATACTGCCAGTTACCAAGTAAAGTTCTGGTTGTTTTTATAAACTCTGTGTCCTCTGAATTGATTGCTGCCCTGTTCCAGAAGAAGAATTCCTGGAGTCAGAAGTGGCCTGCTGGCCAGAAGTAAGTGAGAAACACCACATACACAGCAGCACACTACAGCAAAGACACACTTTGTCTGTAGGGAGCCAAAGCGAGCATGGGCTACAGCTCGCCCATGACAACCTCGTTTGGGCACCTTACACACTCAGAGGATTTCCTGTTTATGTTTTTTTAGAGGGAAGAAGGAGCTTATGAATGATGTACCATATCTCACTGTAAGCCTGTAAAGAAAGAAACACAAACATATGTAACAGCACGCCGAAATATATGCTAGTGTTAAATATAAATATGAGGAACTTTTTAAGAAGATTTCAGCCATAAATATTTACTTTTGAAAAATTGTGACACTAGTGACTACTCACGGATAAGCCATAACGCTGGGTAGTCAAAAGCCAGGAGAGACTGTCATAGACAGAGGGGTGAGATGAAAGCGTAGTCAGGAAACAGTTGGAGGTCAATACTCCAAGAAGGTAGCGGATCACAATAAAAGGGCTAGACAAAAGAATGGTCAAGACAAATCCTAGGTCGAGCAGAAAAGATCAGAATACCAGACAAGAAGCAGAGAGCAAGCACACACTTCATGAGCAAAGCTACAACTAGCAGCAATCAATGCCAGAGAGCTGGTTACGTAGCCAGGTAATTACTCTGGACAAGAGACACATGGTTGAAGCCCCGGCACATCCTGGTTCTGATTAGATGGCTAAACTGTCACTCCAGACACTGACAGCTCAGCACGCCCCCCACATCCGATTGCATGGCTGAACTGTCCATCACCATACTGACAGCTCAGCATGCCCTATTCCAAGATTGGATGGCAGAACTGTCATTTACTGTGTCCAGACACTCAGATAGGAGGAATCAGGACAAAAATACATTTTAAAAGCTACCTAGTTGGACAGGTGGATCACTGGTGGCTTCTCCCCACCCTCTTCTTTTGAGTGACAGGTCTCTCCCAATACAAGCAGTCAGGGCATTCTAGGGGAGGGAGAAGCTGCCAGGGACCCGCCTGTCCGACTAGTCTCCTGTGCAGCTTGGTCCCTGGTGGCTACTAAACCATGTTTTTTCTCTAGAATGTCACCACATTTCAGAGTATATATAGTACATATATGGCTAAAATCATGCAACTAGTGTTGGATACATGCTGGCCATGGATTGCACAGCATGTATCGGCTGTCAGGTTATCTTTAAATTTCTTAGCGTACATTTTGAACCAGATTTTGTGAGTCTATCTGCCAGACAACAAGGTAAACACTTCAGAAAGGACCCTACACTTACTTCTCCTGGGCTAAGCCCTACAAAATTGGGGCAAAGATCCAGTTTCACTCTGTTCTAATTAAAAATACTTGGACAGATAGTAAGGGTACTACTTTCCCTTTCATTTCAGCATTATTCCAGAAAACACCACTGTGTCAAGCAATTTCCCCATTTGTAATGGCCAACTGACTTTACTTGCACTTAAAGTGAAACTTAACTCTCAAAATTACATAATTAAAAACATCAGACTGAAACACAAAAAAAACCACAGCTCTGCCAATTTTCTCTATGAGAAAACTGCTGCCAGAATCCTCAGGTGATGGATTATCACCTGAGGACAAATCCGCAATGTTCCCAGAGAACAAATCCGCAATGTGAGAGGAGAACAACTAAAAAAGGAAAAAAAAAGTTTAACAATATTAATACATACAATTTTTACTTGCCCCCTTTATTCCTTATTTAAAATATATTAAAAAGTAAATATATTTGGTATCACCGTGTTCATAAGAGTCCAATCTATCAAAATATAACATTAATTAACCCACTTAGTAAACACTATAAAGTGAAAAAAAGTCAAAATGTCAGAATTGCAGCATTTCAGTAGCCTCAACTCTGCATAAATATGCAATAAGAAGTAATCAAAACATTGTATTTACCTTAAAATTATCAATAGAAGCATCATCTTGCTTCCCAAAAATAAGCCCTCACATAGCTCTATTGTCCTAAAAATGAAAAGGATTCGAGTCTTGGGAAATGACAACACATGCAATTTTTTTACACTACTATAAAAAAATATATACACTCCTCAAAAAAATAAAGGGAACACTCAAATAACACATCCTAGATCTGAATGAATTAAATATTCTCATTGAATACTTTGTTCTGTACAAAGTTGAATGTGCTGACAAGAAAATCAAACAAAAATCATCAATGGAAATCAAATTTATTAACCAAGGGAGGCCTGGATTTGGAGTCACCCCCAAAATTCAAGTGGAAAAACACACTACAGGCTAATCTAACTTTGATGTAATGTCCTTAAAACAAGTCAAAATGAGGCTCAGCATTGTGTGTGGCCTCCACGTTCCTGTATGACCTCCCTACAATGCCTGGGCATGCTCCTGATGAGGTTGCGGATGGTCTCCTGTGGGATCTCCTCCCAGACCTGGACTAAAGCATCCGCCAACTCCTGGACAGTCTGTAGCGCAATGTTGGTGGATGGAGCAATACATGATGTCCCAGATGTGCTCAATCGGATTCAGGTCTGGGGAACGGGCGGGCCAGTCCATAGCTTCAATGCCTTCATCTTGCAGGAACTGCTGACACACTCCAGCCACATGAGGTCTGGCATTGTCCTGCATTAGGAGGAACCCAGGGCCAACTGCACCAGCATATGGTCTCACAAAGGGTCTGAGGATCTCATCTCGGTACCTAATGGAGGTTAGGCTACCTCTGGTGAGCACATGGAGGGGTGTGCTTCCCTCCAAAGAAATGCCGCCCCACACCATTACTGACCCACTGCCAAACCGGTCATGCTGAATTATGTTGCAGGCAGCAGATCGTTCTCCACAGTGTCTCCAGACTCTGTAACGTCTGTCACATGTGCTCAGTGTGAACCTGCTTTCATCTGTGAAGAGCACAGAGCGCAAGTGGCGACTTTGCCAATCCTAGTGTTCTGTGGCAAATGCCAAGCGCACTGCACGGTGTTGGGCTGTGAGCACAACCCCCATTTGTGGACATCGGGCCCTCATACCAACCTCATGGAGTCAGTTTCTAACCGTTTGTGCAGACACATGCACATGCACATGCACATGGAATAAATGGCGCTATAATAATAAATAATAATAATAATAATTTGTGGTCTGCTGGAGGTCATTTTGCAGGGCTCTGGCAGTGCTTCTCCTTTTCCTCCTTGCACAAAGGCAGAGGTAGCAGTCCTGCTGCTGGGTTGTTGCCCTCCTACGGCCCTCTCCATGTCTCCTGGTGTACTGGCCTGTCTCCTGGTAGCGCCTCCAGCCTCTGGACACTACGCTGACAGACACAGCAAACCTTCTTGCCACAGCTTGCATTGATGTGCCATCCTGGATGAGTTGCACTACCTGAGCAACTTCTGTGGGTTGTAGAGTTCATCTCATGCTACCACGAGTGTGAAAGCACAACCAACATTCAAAAGTGACCAAAATATCAGCCAGAAAGCATTGGTACTGAGATGTGGTCTGTGGTCCACACCTGCAGAAATACTCCTTTATTGAGGGTGTCTTGATAATTGCCAATAATTTCCATCTATTGTCTATTCCATTTTC
Source organism: Phyllobates terribilis (assembly GCF_046119375.1). Lineage (NCBI taxonomy): Eukaryota > Metazoa > Chordata > Amphibia > Anura > Dendrobatidae > Phyllobates > Phyllobates terribilis. The sequence goes on along the minus strand of NW_027362761.1, from coordinate 975,924,351 downwards.
ACAACAGCATGTGAAATTGATTGTCAATCAGTGTTGCTTCCTAAGTGGACAGTTTGATTTCACAGAGGTTTGATTTACTTGGAGTTATATTCTGTTGTTTAAGTGTTCCCTTTATTTCTTTGAGCAGTGTATATATATACATGTTTGGTATCGCTGTAGTTGTACTGACCTGGAGAATTGTAATACCAGATCATTTCAATCACACATTTAGGCTGCGTGCCTGCTATGCATTTTTCAAGCGTTTTTGCCGCTGAATTTCTACAGCGAAAACACTTAAAAAATGCTTGGTAATACGTGCCCCATTGTCCCCAATGATAATCTGCATGTGCTGTGCACATGCTGCGGAAATTTCCGCTGCGGATTATCATTGTGGAAAAATACGCAGCATGTCCATAAATTTTGCGGACACGCAGCATAATTGCCGCCATTGACTTGCATTGAAACGCATATTATCTGTGTCAGCACATTTGCACACACGGATAATATGCTTTTCTATGTGTGGATGGTACCCGGGTTTGGAGAAGAGGAGACTCTCCTCCAGACCCAGGTACCATAGAACCTGTTAAAAAAAGAATTTAAAATAAAAAATAAAGATTATACTTACCTTCCGATGGCCCCCGGTATTTTCTCCGCTGCGTCCGGTCTTTTGTATGGGTCGCGGTGGTGTGAGGACCCGACATGACGTCATTTAGTCACGTGACAGGTCACGTGACCGCTTACGTCGGCGGTCGCATGACGTGTCACATGACTCAATGACATCATCCGACGGAGCAGAGAAAACACCGGGGGACATCGGAAGGTAAGTATAATCTTTATTTTTTATTTTTTACCATTCTTATTCTTTTTTTTTAACTATTACTTGGTCACACTATATAAATCCATGCCGGTTGCATGGATTTATATAGTGTGACCAAGTTGTCAAGCACTTTTCAAGTGATACTAAAATCGCTTGGAAAAGCGCTTGATAACCTGCATGTAGAAATGCATGCAAAAACGCTTGACAAACGCTTCTACATGGCAAGAAAAACGCATGTAAAATCCGCATGCGTTTTTCCTGGCAGGGAGAAGCGGAAAAAAAATGCAGCATTTCTGCATCGTGGGCACTTAGCCTTAAAGCCATTAAAACAAAAAGAAAAAAAAATTATAGAGTTGCGATTTTTCAACTTGGATTTTTTCCCCTACAAAATACAAACTCTCAAACAGCTATGTCGATGGAATAATAAAAAGTTATGACTCTTGGAATAATGGGAGGAAAAAGTTAAAGCGAAAAACGCCTGATCATTAAGGGGCTAAAGCAGTACAAAATGAAACTTAAAAACAAGGAAAGCTAGGTTAGGTCTCTTTCATGCATCCGGATATTTCCAGTACTGGAAAAACCAGTACCGGAGAAATCCGTGTTCTTGTGTCCGTGTGTACGTGCGTGGTATACGCGTGGCAACCATATGCTGCATCAGTATCACACGTACAGGCGCCTGGGAATCAGGGATATAGTTAGCGCTGTTCCCAAGTGTTGGATGCTGAAGGCATCCCTCATCATGGTCCCCTGCATGCGCTGCGATTAGCACCAGCAGGGGACAATGTTGAGAGTAGTATTCACCTCCCGATGTCTCCAAAACCTGTAAAAATAAGGCTATGTGCCCACGATGCAGATTTGAAGCAGAAATTTCCTGAGCGTTTTTGTCTCTCCTTGCCAGAAAAAACGCATGAAGATTTACATGCGTTTTTGACACGTTTTTGATGCGTTTTTTTAAGCGTTTTTGAACATCAATGAATGATCTTTGGCGCTAAATAAAGTTGGTGGGACATTGCTTAAGCCCATTGGATTACCATAAGAACTGGGGTGAGTATATTGGTTCATTTAAATGATTAAAGAATGGGTCGGTTGTATTTCAAATAAAGTGTTTACACTGTGTCTGTGTGTTTCTTTATTTTGTTTGGTCATGAAAAGGTCTGATTGAAACCTTGACATCACCAGACAAAAGAGCTGGGTGTCAGCTAGTCCCATTCACTCAATCTTCATTAACATTTCTATTCATGTAATTTATGTGACTGCTGTGAGCTGTTTTTTTTTGCCTGGGAATGTGCCACTAGGCAAACATTTTCCCTGGCCATAATTAACATCTCACAGCTGGTTCATTAGCCCCTATGTCCCCCTCCCCGATCAGCACTCAGCATCGCATTGGTCACAACGTATTTATGTTGCATCCAAAACACGGAGTTATAGTGCCGCACTTTTGTTGCCAGTAAATGTGAATCCACATTTCAATTGGTCAAAATCTGCAGCGGAGACTAGCAAGTCTGATATAGAAATTGACATGCTGTGGGTGAGTTTGGGTAAGTGGCCACAGTCAGGAGTCGCTGCAGGTTTGATGCTGCGTGTTTATACAGCGTGAAACCCGCAGCGTCCAGATGTTACAGCATAGTGAATGGGATCTCTAGAAATCCCATGTCCACTATGGTTGCATCAGAGGCTGTGGATCACCCACAGACACTGACATGCGGAGGGAAAGCCGACCGCTGGGGGCTGATATTAGTAGCCGCGGAAGGGGCCATTAGCCAACAATGTTCCAAGGCTATTAATATCAGCCCACAGCTGTTTGTTTAGCCTTTACTGGCTAGATTACAGGGGGACCCCAGAAAAAAATTGACGTGGGGTCCCTCTATAAAATCTAGCCAGCAAAGGCTAAACTAGACTGCTGCGGGTTGATATTAATAGCCATGGAAGGGGCCATGAATACTAGCCCCCTCTGCGGCTATTAATAATACCCCTCAGCAGTCCCAGAAATGGTGCATCCATAAGATGCGCCAAATCTGGCACTTAGCCTTGCTCTTCCATGCTGCCCTGTAGTAGTGGCAGGGGGTAATGGGGTTGAGGTTCACATCAGCCTTGTATTGGTGGCTGACGTGAAGCCCAGGTTAGTAATGAGGGTGTCTATAAGACGCCCCCATTACTAACCGCGTAGTAAAATGGTCGGCGCATTTTCAATAAAAGACACGGCCAGAATAAAGAATTTTAATGGAATAAAACAGACATGGTTCTACAATTTTTTTTATTACACGCCTCCGTGAAGCCTTCGATCTCCTGAAAAAAATGTAAAAAAACAATCAACAATATTCCTCACCTGTCCAACGACGTAATCCACGTAACACCAAGGTCCCACGACGATCCGGATCATTTCTACAGCTGTGACATCAGCAATCACTGATGTCACAGCTGTAGAATAAAGCACTGTATACTGACAGGGGTGTAAAATCACAGTGAAGATTAGCTGATGAGCCCCGGTGAGATAGAGAGCGTGGGAAAATTCTTGTGAATCTTCTCACTCTCAGCATCAGCTGATTGGTCATGAGACCGATCAGCTGATTACCAGCTTTAGCAATCAGCTGATGGTCACGTGACCATCTGCTGATTTCTGCGACACTGATCACCTGATGGTCACGTGACCATCAGGTGATCAGTGACGTCACCGCAGGTCCTGGAAGCACACTGTGGGGCGCGAGTCCGTGCCCCGCTGTGTGCAACGAGCCGCCAACGGGACAGCATCGCCCAGGAGGATACCCGGGGCCGCCGGAGAGGTGAGTATGAAGGTTTATTTTATTATTTTTACTTTTTGATTCTTTTTTTCCTTGACGCTGGCACGCGGGCTGGGAGAAGCAGGCTGCTGCTTCTCCCACCCATGCTGCTCTCGCTGTTATCAGCCAGAGCAGCGGTCGGATTCGATTCAATGCAATAGATTAGATTCAATGCAAGTCAATGGGCGCGATTTCACTGCAAAATCGCACCTAAATTGGTTGTGCTCTGGATTTTTCCGCAATGATAATCTGTTGCGGATATTTCCGCATCATGTGCACAGCACATGCGAATTATCATTGGTAACCAGAACAGACCTCATACCAAGCATTTTTAATGCGTTTCCGCGGCAGAAATATCGCCGCAGAAATGCATAAAAACCGCATCGTGGGCACACAGCCTAAGAATAAAATAAAAAAATCATTATACTCACCTGGCTTGAGGCGACCACAGACGCTGAGGAGCAGAAGAGAATGACTCGCTGGAGCTAGCGGGCACCTGACCTGTGCTGAGCTCAGTGAGAGGTGTCCTGTCACCCAGTGATTTTTTTTATTTTATTCTTCTTTTTACAGGTTTTGTAGACATCAGGCGGTGAATATTACTCTCAACGTATGATCCGTGTTTTATCAGCGTGGGGCGTTTTGCGGCCCGTGCAGCATGTAAAAAACGGACATGTCAGGGTGTTTTGCCCACAGACACTTGGTCCATGGTAACACACTGACATGTGCACAGACCCATTCATTTGAATGGGTCTACTCGAGCACCCGCAATACTCAGTGCATACTCGAGCACCCAATGCAAACTCAAGGTGCGAGCACTTTAGCTCAACACTAGTCGCCATATCGTCATCTTTTTTTTTTTTTTTTAAATCCCAACCCTAAACCTAGCCTAACCCTAACCCTAGCCCAACCTTAGCCCAACCCTAACCCTAGCCCAACCCTAACCCCAACCCTAGCCCCAACCCTAACCTCAACCCTAACCCCAACCCTAACCCTAGCCCCAACCCTAGCCCAACCCCAACCCTAACCCTAGCCCATCCCCAACCCTAGCCCAACACTAACCCTAGCCCAATCCTAAACCTAGCCCAACCCTAACCCCAACCCTAACCCTAGCACAATCCTAACCCGAGAGTTTATTTTTTATGCTGTTCCTCGTGCGGTATAAGTGATTAAATGACTTTATTCTTCGGGTCGGTGCAATTACAGCGATACCAGAATCATATCGGGTTTTTATGATTGACAGCTGTCACACACTAAAAGACGCATTTTTTTTAAAATCTAGTTTTTGCGTCGCCATATTTTGAGAGCTATAATTTTCCCATATTTTGGCCGACAGAGTCATGTTACGGCTTGTGTTTTGCGGGATGAGTTGACGTTTTTATTGGTACCATTTTCAGGCATGTGACATTTTTTGATCGCGTTCTATTCTGATTTTTGGGAGGCAGAAAAAAACAAAAACCCACAATTCAGGAATTGTTTTTTTTTTTTTATGCTGTTCCGCGTGTGGTAAAATTTATAAGGTTGCTTTATTTTTTGGGTCAGTACATTTACAGCGGTACCACATTTATATCATTTTTCTATGTTTTGGTGCTTTTACACAATAAAAGCTATTTTATAGAAAAAATTATTTTTTAGCATCGCTTTATTCTGAGAGTTATAACTTTTTTATTTTTCGACTGATGGAGCTGTATGGTGGCTTGTTTTTTGCGGGACAAGATGACATTTTCAGCGGTACAATTTTTATTTATATTCGTCTTTTCTCATTCAAAAAGTCACACAGTGCTCCTTCCCTTCTGAACTCTTCCGTGCGCCCAAACACTGTATTTTCCCCATATATGGGGTATTGGCGTACTCAGGAGAAATTGCACAAAAGTTTTTGGGGTCTATTTTCTCCTCTTACCCTTGTGAAAATAAAAAATTGGCGCAAAAACATAATTTTTGTGGAAAAAGTTTGATTTTTTTATTTTCACGGCTCCATGTTATAAACTTCTGTAAAACACTTGGGGGTTCAGGGTGTTCACCACCTAGATAAGTTCCCTGAGGGGTCTAGTTTCCAAGATAGTGTCACTTGTGGGGGGTACCCACTGTTTAGGCACATCAGTGGCTCCCCAAACGCAACATGGTGTCGGCTAATTATTCAAGCAAATTTTATATTCAAAAAGTCAAATGGCGCTCCTTCCCTTCCGAACCCTGCCGTGCACCCAAACAGTGGTTTTCCCGCACATATGGGGTATCTGCTTACTCAGGAGAAATTGCACAACAAATTGCATGGTGCAATTTCTCCTGTTGCCCTTATGAAAATGCAAAATTGGGGGCTGAAAAACATTTTTGGGGAAATTGCACAACAAATTTTGGGGTCCATTTGTCCATTTTATTGGGTCTAAAGTAACATTTTTGTGAAAAAAGTTAAATGTTCATTTTTTTCTTCCACATTTCAAAAATTCCTGTGAAGCACCTGAAGGCTTAATAAAGTACTTGAATGTGGTTTTGAGCACCCTGAGGGGTGCAGTTTTTAGAATGGTGTCACTTTTGGGTATTTTCTGTCATAAAGACCCTTCAAAGTCACTTCAAATGTGATGTGGTCCCTAAAAAAATGGTTTTGTAAATTTTGTTGGAAAAATTAGATATCGCTGGTCAACTTTTAACCCTTATAGCTCCCTAATAAAAAAAAAATTTGGGTTCCAAAATTGTGCTGATGTAAAGTAGACAGGAGGGAAATGTTATTTATTAACTATTTTGTGTGACATATCTCTCTGATTTAAGGGTATAAAAATTCAAATTTTGAAAATTGCAAAATGTTCAAAATTTTCGACAAATTTCCGTTTTTTTCACAAATAAACGCAAGTGATATCAAAGAAATTTTACCACATTCATGAAGTACAATATGTCACGAAAAAACAGTCTCAGAATCAGGGGAATCCGTTGAAGCATTCCAGAGTAATTACCTCATAAAGTGACAGTGGTCAGAATTGTAAAAATTGGCCTGGTCATTAACGTGCAAACCACCTTGGGTTGTAAAGGGGTTAAGTGTTCGGATTGAATTCTAAGGCAATATGTAAGGGGGCTGGACAATGACTGTCACATTCCTACCCTTGCAGACACCAATCACATCATGTGTATTGTGTAATGGGAATTATGCCATGCCTCCTTTGGATATATCGTGTAATGTGATTTGTAATGTATTGTCATGTGGTCATATACAGTGTTATAAGCATACTGACTGTAGTTTACATAGAAAAATATTTTGATTTGAGAGTCCTCAGTGGTTGATACCTTTTAATGGCTAACTGAAAACATGGTAATAAATTGCAAGAAACTACTCAGGTTTCTTCATCAGGCATACAATAACACAAAATCTGAAGAGTCACATATTTATACACAGCAAGACACAGAAATAATTCAATAGATGAGACAAGTGATGTAAAGCAGAACTATGGGAAGAGATAAACAGTTGTGGCCGTAAATATTGGAATAGTTCATAGATAAAGAGTGTGAAAGTTTCATTATCCTGTAAATAAAGTCTGGTCCGGGGCTGTGATGACCCCACAGGTCTGAGGAGCACATTCCTTGGTTGATGTAGAATGACATAAATCCATGCGACACATTCATTCCTGCTCTGAAGGTGTCAAAGGTCGTCATAAGTTTATATTCCCAAACAATTCTGTCTCTCTGAGATTTGAAATGACCTTTTAATACCAGTAATTTCATGTCTGTGATACTGTGATCAGGGATTGAAAAATGTTTTGCTACAGGTAGATCTATTCTTTTTTCTTTTATTGTGTGGCGATGAGAATTCATCCTTGTTCTGAGTTTTTGCCCTGTCTCCCCTACATACAGGCCCCCAGCTGGACATTTGGTACATATAATTAAGTACACCACATTAGATGTGATACAGCTAAAAGTACCTGGGATCTTGTAGCCCTTATGTGAGTTGGGGATCTTCATCTTGTCTGTGGTTATTATAAATGGACAGGTTTTACACTTTTTCTGGATGCAGGGAAAGGTTCCTGTAGCTGGTGGAGATGACACAGAGCTTCTGACAATGATGCTTCTTTGATTTGGGGGATGCCTGAAACACAGAAGTAAGGGGTCTGGAAATATGGATTGTAATCGGGCATCTTTTTGTAGTAAAGGTTGTAGTTTCCATGCAGCTCCCCTTAGCACCTCCAAGTTTGGATTGTAGGTGACTACTAGAAGCACCCGGTTTCTTTTGTGTTATATTATGCCTGATGAAGATACCTGAGTAGTTTCGAAAGCTTGCAATTTATTACCATCTGTTCAGTTAGCCATTAAAAGGTATCAACCACTGAGGACTCTCAAATCTAAATATTTTTCTATCTATTGGCTAAAACGGTACAAAGATGTATATTTTTCCTGTAGTTTAGGTAGTGACGTTAAGGTAGGATAGTGTTAATGTTTGGGACTAGCCCATAGTGGGAGGGTATTAGTGTTAGGCAGTAACTGCTTCCTGTAGCTAGTGAGATAGGGTTTGGAGAGTGAAGAGAGCAGTGCTGCCATGGAGTGATCTACAGTAAAAGGAGACCTAAGGACATGGATAGCGAGATCCTGAAGAGAAGTAACCGACGAGACAGAGCGGCCTTCCAGAAAAGAGTCCTTGGATAGGATGAGAGTCACAAAAACCCTGAGCTTTCAAACACCGAAGGTAATAGGCCTAAACAGGACTGAGTTTATGGGACTAGTGGGGGTCCTGAGCGGTAGATCCAGGGCGCCAGTAGTGGAATAAATAGGACATGTAACCACTGAGTGAGTAGAGAGACTTGCTGATCAGGACTGTGGCATAGAAGCTAGGTTGTGATGAAGTAGGGTGAAACAGTGTCCCTCACTAGCCCTGGAGTAAACTACAGAAAAAGGATACCTTCCCTTGAGAAAGCCGATCAGTATACACGCGAAACGCGCGTCAGGAAGCGGGCTTTCCCTTCTATCTTTTGGATTACTGACCTAGGGTAAGCACTGTTTATCTGCTATCCTCCTCTACTGTGGTGGTTTTTTCTACATGCCCCAATGGGGGGTTCTATTTTCTCCATCGCTAACTGGACTTTTATGGCTGACCTATTTACTAGTGATTTATTTAATCTGGATACTGCCTTAATCTATAGTCCATTCGTAGGGCTCTACTCTGTGGATGCAAGCCATATCTATTGATACATGATTTTGTCGGTATGTATCCCTCTGCTATCCCCATTTCCCCCCCCTAGTACTGTCAGTATTCGCTGCTACCGTTCCTAGCCCGCTTGCACATGTATTTTTATTATATGTTTTGTGTTGTCTCATATTCTGTGTCAATAAAATTTATACCTTTTTATCTTTGACAAAAAGCTCAGTTTTTTCTCTTGGTGGTATACATGCTTTTGGAGTTTAGTACTTGTTATTGCACACTACCTGTGGTTCATATAGTGTGCTACTAGGCAATATGCCTTTGGGGTTTTTTGTTGTAGAAAAAGGATACTGTGTGAATGAACATTCTTTGTACTGTAAAGGAAAACGTGCATACGACTTTGTACTCACTATCCCTTGCACATTATCCTTACCAAGTTACCGTTCAGTAAAGACATTATTTTTGAAAGGAAGTCTCCTTTATTCAACTGTGGAACCTATGGTCCTGACCAGCCCACACCACCAGCTATTGGTGGCCTGCACGGGCGTGATGCCCTCACAGTACAAGTACACACACCCAGCCAGGACCGCTGGGGCATAAAAGGAGACAAGTGCCTCACCCACAGCTACCACCCCGCTACACACTACATACTGGTGCATCTCACAAAATTAGAATATCATCAAAAAGTTTATTTATTTCAGTTCTTCAATACAAAAAGTGAAACTCATATATTATATAGAGTCATTACAAACAGAGAGATCTATTTCAAATGTTTGTTTCTGCTAATGTTGATCATTATGGCCTACAGCCAATGAAAACACAAAAGTCCTTATCTCAGAAAATTAGAATACTTTATAACAACAGCTTGAAAAATGTTTTTAGGCTATGTGCCCACGATGCAGAAATGCTTCGGATTTTTCCTGAGCGTTTCTGCATCTCCCCTTGCAGAAAAAACGCATGCGGATTGTACATGCGGATTGTACATGCGTTTTGTACATGCGGATTGTACATGCGTTTTTCCTGCCAGGGACATGCGGATGTGAAGCATTCTTCACATGCATTTCCACATGCGGGTTGTCAAGCGCTTTCCAAGCGATTTTAGCATCACTTGGAAAGTGCATGACAACTTGGTCACACTATATAAATCCGTGCAAACAGCATGGATTTATATAGTGTGGCCTGAGAGAATATCAAAAAATAAAAAATAAACCTATACTTACCTTCCGATGCTTCGCTTGGTCCCAGCTGCCGGCAGATCGCGGTACACTGAAGGACCTGCCGATGTCAGCGTCGCGTGACCCGTCACATGACTATGACGTCAGCGCAGGTCCTTCAGTCCATCGCGAACTGCCGGCATGAGAGGAGGAGCGAATCGGGGGCCGCCAGAAGGTAAGTATATATTTATTTTTTATTTTATTCTTTTTTTTTTACAATTTTCTATGGTACCCAGGTCCGGAGGAGAGTCTCCTCTTCTCTAGACCTGGGTACCATCTGCACATTGGAACGCATGGAATGCACATCTACATATACAGTGATGCGGAATCCATGCGTTCTAATGCAAGTCAATGGCGGCGAAAACGCAGCATTTCAGCAAAATAATTGGTAGTGCTGCGTTTTTTCCGCAATGATAATCCGCAGCGGAAATTTCCGCAGCATGTGCACAGCACATGGGGATTATCATTGGGGAACATGGCAGGCCGCCTACCATGCGTTTTTTAAGCATTTTTGCAGCGTTTTTGCCACTGCGGAAACGCTTAAAAAACGCATCGTGGGCACACAGCCTTGAAATCCGAAATGTTGGCCTACTGAAATGTATGTTCAGTAAATGTACTCAATATTTGGTCGGGGCTCCTTTTGCATCAATTACTGCATCAATGCGGCGAGGCATGTAGGCAATCAGCCTGTGGCACTGCTGAGGTGTTATGGCAGCCCAGGTTGCTTTGATAGCAGCCTTCAGCTCATCTGCATTGTTGGGTCTGGTGTCTCTTATCTTCCTCTTGACAATACCCCATAGAGAATCTATGGGGTTAAGGTCAGTTAAGTTTTCTGGCCAATCAAGCACAGTGATACTGTTGTTTTTAAATCAGATATTGGTACTTTTGGCAGTGTGGACAGGTGTCAAGTCCTGCTGGAGAATGAAATTTCCATCTCCAAAAAGCTTGTCGGCAGGGGGAAGAATGAAGTGCTCTAAAATTTCCTGGTAGACGGCTGCGCTGACTTTGGTCTTGATAAAACACAGTGGACCTACACCAGCAGATGACATGTTTCCCCAAACCATCACTGATTGTATAAACTTCACACTAGACCTCAAGCAGCTTGGATTGTTTGCCTCTCCACTCTTCCTCCAGACTGGTACCTTGATTTCCAAATGAAATGCTAAATTTAATTTGCGTTTACTTAGTGTCAATGACTGCCTTCTGGACATCTGTCAAGTCAGCAGTCTTCCCCATGATTGTGGAGCCTACTGAAACAGACTAAGGGATCTTTTTAAACGCTTAAGAAGCCTTTGCAGGTGTTTTTTGTTAATTATTCTAGTTTACTGAGATAATGACTTTTGTGTTTTCATTGGCTGTAAGCCATAATCATCAATGTTAACAGAAATAAACACATGAAATAGATCACTCTGTAATGACTCAATATAATATATGAGTTTCACTTTTTGTGTTGAAGAACTGAAATAAATTAACTTTTTGATGATATTCTAATTTAGTGAAATGCACCTGTATGTACACACTGAAAGTCTTTTTGCTATGTTTTTGGAGCGCTCTCCAATTTTTGCATAGGATGTGGCGAGTTCCCACTTGGTTTCTGCTCCATAAACTCCTCAAAACTCAGTGTGAACATACCCTTAGATAGACTTATATTCTCTATTGATGCAGACCGGTCACTAACCTTCCTTTCATCTCTAAACTCCTAGAACGCTTGGTCCACTCCCGTCTCATCCGCTATCTCTCAGCTAGTGCTTTTCTCAACCCTTTACAATGTGGTTTCCGCACTTACTAAGCTCTCTGATGACCTACAAACAGCAAAATCCAATGGTCACTGCTCCCTGCTGTTTCTCCTAGATCTCTCTGCCCCATTTGACATTGTGGATCACCAGCTCCTCCTCACTATGCTCCACTCTATAGGTCTCAAGGACATTGTTCTCTCCTTGTTCTCTCTATTGATGAGCAAGCATTAAAATGAGCTCGGGTGCTCATTGCTCAGGTTGAGCAAATCGTAATGCTCGGGTGCTCGACCCGAGCAACGAGCCCAATGTCAGTTAATAGGAAACTCAAGCATCTTTCCGGCAGCACCCCTGGAGGGAGTTACAAAAATGAAACCAAAATAGCTTTTCCTGGAAAAAATGTTCAGGGACATTCTTTCCGGAGTAAAGATTTGCATATAAGGCAAAATAAATAACTCCTCAAAAAATGCTCCTCTACACCTTGGGCTATGTTTACACATGGCGTGTTTGATTAATTTTTGCCCTTTTGCATTGCTTCAATGGTGAAAAATACATTCACTAGTAAATGTCATTTTAACATTTTACTACCTTATCTGCCCATGTGGTGTGTGAGACATGATCAGAGACATCCTATTTCATTTATGAAGGAGGGACTCTGAAAGTCACAAAGACTTTTTAACAGGGCCTTCAGTTGGCCCTTACTATTGTTAAAGGGCCAGAAGTCATCCCTCACTATTGTTAGAGGGTCATCATCCAGCTATGCTTTGTTGTTCCCATTTTAAAGGAGCGGGTCTCCTATACTGTTATTGAGTTTCCAGTGACTGCAAGGCTGCCCAAAATTGGAAAAACCCCAATAAGCCTTTGAAGAGCTATAGAGGAGGGCCTCAGTTAAAAAAAATGTTCCCATTATAAAGGAGCCAGTCTGCTATACTGTTATTACATATGCAGTGACTGCAAGGACTGCCCAAAATTTGGAAAAACCACAATACCTCTTTGAAGAGACATAGAAGAGGGTCTCAGTAAAAAATGTTCCCATTGTAAAGGAGCGGGTCTCCTATACTGTTATTGCATATGCAGTGACTGCAAGGGCTGCTCAAAATTTGAAAAAAAAACAATACTCCTTTGAAGACACATAGAGGAGGGCCTCCCACCATCATAGACACTCCTTTTGATGATGCTCCAGAGGTTCTCAATGGGGTTGAGGTCAGGGGAGCATGGGTGCCACACCATAAATTTGTCCCCTTTTATGCCCATAGCAGCCAGAGATGCAGATGTGTTATGTGCAGCATGAGACGGGGCATTATCATGCATGAAAATGATCTTGCTGCGGAATGCACGGTTCTTCTTCTTGAACCATGGAAGGAAGTGCTGTTTGAGAAACTCAACATACATTATGGAGTTTATCTTTACCCCGTCAGGGATCCTAAAAGGGCCGACAATCTCTCTCCCCATGATTCCAGCCCAAAACATTACTCCACCTCCTCCTTGTTAGCGCCGTAGCCGTGTTTGCATGGGGTGTCCATCAACCAGCCATCCTCCACTTCATCCATCTGGACCATCGAGATCATTTCATGCATGATAATGCCCCGTCTCATGCTGCACATAACACATCTGCATCTCTGGCTGCTATGGGCATAAAAGGGGACAAACTTATGGTGTGGCACCCATGCTCCCCTGACCTCAACCCCATTGAGAACCTCTGGAGCATCATCAAAAGGAGTGTCTATGATGGCGGGAGGCAGTTCACATCTAAGCAACAGCTCTGGGAGGGTATTCTGTCCTCATGCAAAACAATTAAAGCAGAAACCATCCAAAACCTGACAAATTCAATGGACGAGAGAGTTCAGAAGCTCCTTTCGAACAAGGGGTCCTATGTGCAAATGTAACATCACCTAGAATAAAGTTTTGAGTTGAAAACTGTTTGATTTCAGTTTGTAATAACCTGCTAATGCTTATAATTTCAAAAATGACAATTTTTTTGTTCTTTATTAAAATGAAAAGGTTGAAAACTCTGCTGTGCATAATAGTTTGGAACATGCATTTTGAGTGCAGTTTGAGTGTTTTATTTTTTTAAAAAATATACTGTTATCATAGGCAAAAACCTTTCAATTGTACTCTAATAGTTATTTGACTGCAATTCATATAGGTAATTTGGGAAAATCTGAGAAAATATTATTTGCATAATAATTTGGAACACAGTGTAATGGGAGAGGGTGAAGATAGAGGAACAATAATCAGGTGGGAAGGTGTAGTTTAATGATTGGATCCGCCGTGAAGCATCGAGCGCCTTTTTCTATCAGGTATTGCTTGGGTTCAACAACTTCATAGAAAATCTTTGGTGGGATTTGAAGAATGCAGTTGCAGCAGAAAAAAACAAAAATATAAGTGAATTGGAGACCATTGTCCATTGTCTATGATCTTTCAGGAACACTGCCAGAAGCTGGTGTCTGGCTATTCATCTTGTCTGCAGAAGGTCATAACAGTCAGGGGGTCTCAACTAAGTACAAAAGATGCTTGTCATGAAGGGGATGAATAATTCTGAGACTGCATTAGCTAATAAAAGTTTCATTTTGTGTGGGATTTGGAGAAACCACTTGTTTTATTACTTGAGTTCGGCTATTTAATTTTCTCTTTTTTTATTGCTTTATTGCAAACAGCAGAAAATGTATAAAGTTTGGAAAGAAATATGATTTGTAATGAGGGATGACAGAGGCATAGCTAGAGATTCAGCTTAGGGGGGAAATTTGAGTGGGCCCGTAGCCAGTAATCCTAATTGTGGGTATATGAGAACCTCAGCAGATGACAGTGCTGTTACTGGAAAAAAAATCTCTACAAAGACCAAAGACCAAGATCTATATTACCGCCATATGGCGACCATATAGTAGTATGTACCAGTCCTGCAGAACATGTAAGATAATACAGTACAGTTAGGCTATGTGCCCACGATGCAGAAATGCTCAGGATTTTTTCCTGAGCGTTTCTGCGTCTCCCTGGCAGAAAAAAACGCATGCGGATTGTACATGCGGATTGTACATGCGTTTTCCTGTCAGGGACATATGGAAATGGAGCAGCTACCCACTGACATTTCCGCATGCGGATTGACAAGCGCTTTCCAAGCGATTAGCATCACTTGGAAAGTGCTTGTGACAAACAGCATGGATTTATATAGTGTGACCCGAGAGAGTGGTAAAAATAAATGTACAGTGCCTACAAGTAGTATTCAACCCCCTGCAGATTTAGCTGGTTGACACATGCGGAATTAACTTGGCATTGTGACATTTGTACTGTAGATCAGCCTGGAAGTGGGAAATGCACTGCAGCAAATTTTTTTTTTTTTTTTTTTTTTTTAAAACGTAAAAAGTTAATTCAGAGTGTCATTTATTATTCAACCCCTCAAACCACAAGAATTCTGTTTGGTCCTCCTAAAGTATTAAGAAGTAGTTCAGGCACCAAGAATAATGAGCTTCACATGTGTGGATTAAAGATCTCTTTTGCCAGCCTTTTCTGACTATTTAAGACCCTCCCCAAACTTGTGAACAGCACTCAGACATGGTCAACATGGGAAAGACAAAGGAGCATTCCAAGGCCATCAGAGACAAGATCGTGGAGGGTCACAAGGCTGGCAAGGGGTACAAAACCCTTTCCAAGGAGTTGGGCCTACCTGTCTCCACTGTTGGGAGCATCATCCGTAAGTGGAAGGCTTATGGAACTACTGTTAGCCTTCCACGGCCTGGACAGCCTTTGAAAGTGTCCTCCCGTGCCGAGGCCAGGCTTGTCCGAAGAGTCAAGGCTAACCCAAGGACAACAAGGAAGGAGCTCCGGGAAGATCTCATGGCAGTGGGGACATTGGTTTCAGTCAATACCATAAGTAACGTACTCCACCGTAATGGTCTCCGTTCCAGATGAGCCCGTAAGGTACCTTTACTTTCAAAGCGTCATGTCAAGGCTCGTCTACAGTTTGCTCATGATCACTTGAAGGACTCTGAGACAGACTGGTTCAAGGTTCTATGGTCTGATGAGACCAAGATCGAGATCTTTGGTGCCAACCACACACGTGACGTTTGGAGACTGGATGGCACTGCATACGACCCCAAGAATACCATCCCTACAGTCAAGCATGGTGGTGGCAGCATCATGCTGTGGGGCTGTTTCTCTGCCAAGGGGCCTGGCCATCTGGTCCGCATCTATGGGAAGATGGATAGCACGGCCTACCTGGAGATTTTGGCCAAGAACCTCCGCTCCTCCATCAAGGATCTTAAGATGGGTCGTAATTTCATCTTCCAACAAGACAACGACCCAAAGCACACAGCCAAGAAAACCAAGGCCTGGTTCAATAGGGAAAAAGTCAAGGTGTTGGAGTGGCCTAGTCAGTCTCCTGACCTTAACCCAATTGAAAACTTATGGAAGGAGCTCAAGAATAAAGTCCACATGAGACACCCAAAGAACCTAGATAACTTGGAGAAGATCTGCATGGAGGAGTAGGCCAAGATAACTCCACAGACCTGTGCCGGCCTGATCAGGTCTTATAAAAGACGATTATTAGCTGTAATTGCAAACAAGGGTTATTCCACAAAATATTAAACATAGGGGTTGTATAATAATTGACCCACACTTTTATGTTTAAAATTTAATAAAATTCAACTGAGCAACATAACTTTTTGGTTTGTAAGATTTATGCTTCTGTTCATAAAACCTACTCTCGTTTGCAGTTTGAAGGCTCTAACTTATTTGCATCTTATCAAACCAGCTAAATCTGCAGGGGGTTGAATACTACTTGTAGGCACTGTATACTTACCCTCCGATGGGCCCCAGGTGTCCCGCTCACTCCATTCTCCCTTGCCGGCAACAGTGAATTGAAAGACCTGCCGATGTCAGCGTCACGTGACCCGTCACATGACTCTGACGTCAGCGCAGGTCCTTCAACTCACTGCAAAGTGCCAGGAACCAAGCAGGAGCGGTGCGCGGGCCGACAGAAGGTAAGTATACATTTATTTTTTATTTTATTCTTTTTTTACAGATTTTTTAATGTTACCTGGGTGTGGAGGAGAGTCTCCTCTCATCTACACCCGGGTACCATCCGCACATTAGAACGCTTGGATTACGCATCTACATATACAGTGATGCGTAATCCATGCGGTCTAATGCAAGTCAATGGCAGCGAAGACGCAGCACTTCCGCAAAATAATTGGTAGTGCTGCGTTTTTTTCTGCAATGATAATCCGCAGCGGAAATTTCCGCAGCATGTGCACAGCACATGCGGATTATCATTGGGGAACATTGCTGCCCTTCTACCATGCGTTTTTAATGCGTTTTTAATGCGTTTCCGCAGCTGCAAAAACGCTGCAGAAACGCATTAAAAACGCATCGTGTGCACACAGCCTTATAGATAGTGATTTTACACTGAGGTTCTTTCTTATGGAATTGTTTACTTTTCTCTTCTTTTCCATCTAGCCCAGACTGACATGGCAACTTCTCCAGCCAGGACTCATCTGCAGAGATTACAACACAGACACATTTGACTTCTTACATTTCCAGCAACGTCCCCATCTATCCCCAACCTGAACAAACTCCTCATCCTGCTGATACCCCAATGCTGAGTTGCTGCTGCCTTATGTGTCCCTATTACTGCACCTGCTGTGTGGTACAATAACGGATGTTCTTTCTGCCTCACATAATAATGCCCACCACTGTGCCCCTTATATAGTAATAATGCCATCTGTGTGCCCTTTAAATGGTAAAATTGTTACCTAGAAAATATTACTGCCCTGGGGAAGTGCCCTAGAAAACAGTGGCTTACAATTTTCCTCTAAAAAGTAATAATGCCCCCTTGCACATGTTTGATGGTCACGGTACTCTGAGTGCCCCTATGACAAAAATGCTTTTAAAGTCCTCACTTAACATCTAATAATGTCATCTGAGTCCCCAGTATACAACTCTTTATATACATTATGATGGGCCCACAGCTACCTTATACACAGTATAATGCACCCACAGCTCCTCTATACACAATATGATGTTCCCACAAGTGCCCTCTACACAATATAATGAGCCGACAACTCCTCTATACCCACTATAGTGGGTTCACAGCTCTTATATACACAATATAATGGGCCAAAAGCTCCGCTATACAGAGTATGAAGCTCCCACAGCTTTCCTACACATAATATGATGTCCCTACTGCTCCCTCAAAACACAGAATAATGACCCCACAGTAGCCCTCAGACTGCTCTATGACCCCCCCATTACCTCTCAAATCATATAATGGCCCCCACATTAGCTCCCAACTGTATAATGGCCCCTACATTAGTCCATAATCTGTATAATGACTCCCACATTAGCTCCCACACTGTATAGTGGCCCCTGCCTTAGACCCCAAGTTACAGTTGAAACCAGAAGCTTACATATACTATATAAAAAGACACATATGCATGCTTTTCTCAATATCTTACATGAAATCAGAATAAACCTTTCCCGTTTTAGGTCAATTAGAATTACCATAATTTTTAATATTTGCCAAATGCCAGAATAATGAGAGATAGAATTGGTTGCTGACCAATACTATACTACAAGGCCACAGCCTAAAACCATGGTCGTCACACGTGATAGAATATTACTGCGGTAATAATTCAGACATTTTGTGGAGCATGCCAAATATTCCACTCCATTTAAAATGGTAAAGGCGAGTGGCAAGAGACGGGGAATTGGACATGATGGTGATGGTGCACGCAGAGGCCGAGGCTGTGGGCAAGATGAAACTGTGCCTGCTGAGGGAACACAACTAACACCAACATCATGTCAAACTAACTTCCTGTCCCAATTATTACGGGGCCACGGGATACCACTGTTGAAGCCAGAACAGTGTGAAAAGATTGTTCTTTGGATAGCAGATAATGCTTCCAGTCACTTTGCCACCACCACCCTGTCTTCCACATGGTCAAGTTTCAGTAGCTGTGAGTCTGAACCACATATTCCTCACCCTGATCCTCCTTCCTCCCACCATGCCGAGTGCCCGGAGACAACTGATCCCACACTTGGACACTCCGAAGAGCTGTTCACTTTTCCATTTATAGATTCGGCCTCTCGCCCGGCCAGCTTCAAGTGGGGCAAGAGGAGATCGCATGTAGCGATGCCCAAATATTTGAGCAGGCACCGTCACACGAAGGTGAAAAAGTGCAATTACTGTCGCAAGAAGTGGAAGATGATGAGACACAATTGCCAGAAAGTTAGGAGGAGGCCCAGAGTGCGAACGTGGAAGATGAGGTGGTGGACGATGAAGTCACTGACCCAACCTGGCAATGTGACATGCAGAGTAAGGACAGCAGCACACAGGGGAAGGGAGGCGTAGCACCACAACAGGCAGGAACAAGCAGTATGGTGGCCACAGACACAAGGCGGCCAACTGTTCCCCGGAACACCAACATAACGGAAGTTGCCAGTCCAACTGTTAGATCTTCCTGAGTCTGGTTCTTTTTTAAATACTGTCCAGATAACCCCAAAATGGCCATTTCCAGGCCAGCATCAGCAGAGGCAGCAAAACTACCAGCCTGACCACCACCAGCATGCTCAGGCACATGACAGCAAATCACCTGACTAGGTGGGCCAAACGCCAGGGTCCAGAAACAGTGTCTGCAGGAGACAACAATGCCTGTTACGCTGTTGTGTGTGCACACCAATCCTCTGTCCATGGCACAGGCGAAGATGCCTCCTGCCTTGCACCTGTCATTGCACATTTGCAACCATCACCGTTACCGTCAACTTCCTTGTCCCAGCACAGAGTTCAGTTGTCCCTACCCCAGTCCATGTAACGCAAGCACAAATACGCAGCCAACGTCCCACAGGCCACACTACTAAACTCACACATTTCTCGAATGCTTTTGCTTGAAATGTTGCCTTTTAGGCTCATGGAGATGGAATCTTTCCACAACCTGATGGCGGTGTCTGTCCCTCGGACACGTGGACAAGTACTTGTGGCCAGGGATGGTACATCTCGCTGACAGCACACTGAGTTAATATAGTGGAAACCGGGACCCAGTCCAACCTTGGGATGGAACACGTCCTCCCGACGCCGAGGAGTGCGGGACCTGGGTCAAGTCAGGGTTGCCCCCACACTTTATAGCTCCTGCACCTCCTCCTCCTCAGCCTCCATCTCCGAAATGACCACATCAGTTGCAAGCTGGAAGCACTGCAACACTGCCTCAGCCTAGCGGCAACAGGCACTGCTGGGGGTAATGTGCTTAAGGGACAAACCGTACACCTCTGAAGAGTTGTTGACAGCTGTAACAGAGCAGGCAGATCTGTGGCTGTCACCGCTGAACCTACAGCCAGGCATGGTCATGTGTGACAATGGCCGGTACCTGGTGGTGGCTCTGAAGCTAGGCAACCTCAAAAACATACCATGCCTGGTCCATGTGCTCAACCTAGTGGTTCAGCGGTTTCTCAAAACCTACCCGTATCTGCCTGATCTGCTTGTCAAAGTACGCCGTGTGTGTGCCCATTTCAGAAAGTCACCTACAGCTTCCGCTGCCCTGGCCGTGCTTCAGCAGCGTTTGCAGTTTTCAGCTCACAGACTGGTGTGCGAAGTCACCGCGCGTTGGAACTCAGCCTTGCAGATGTTGGGAAGGATTTGTGAGCAGAAGAGGGTAGTTGTTGACTACCAGCTTCAACACGCCCGTCAGCATTCAGGTCAGCCTCCGCACATAAGAACTGAGGAGTGGGCATGGATGTCAGACATGTGTGTCATCCTCCAAAACTTTGAGGACTCCAACAAGATGGTGAGCGGCGATGATGCCATAATTAGTGTCACCATCCCGCTTCTTTGTCTTCTAAAATGCTAGCTACTCACAATTAAAGAGGAGGCATTGCAGGTGCAGCATGATGAACAAGGAACTATACAGGGTGATGCCACACAGCCCAGCCTCATCTCATCCCAACCCAGATTGGATGCTAATGGGGAGGAGGAGGAAGAGGAGGAGGAGGAAGAGGAGTTGGTTTTCTGCGCTACAGACAGTACTACCCACACAACATTTATACTGTCTGTTCAGCATGGATGGCCTGAGGAAAGGGAGAATGAAAAGGAGGAGGAGGATGAGGAGGAGAGCATGGACAGTTGTCCTCCTGTTGAGGACAGGGAAGTCTTGACTGGTGGCAGTCTGACACAATGGGTGACTTTATGTTCCGCTGCCTTTCCCGTGACCCTCGCGTTGTACACATTTTGGCTGACAGTAATTACTGGTTGGTCACACTTCTAGACCCACGCTACAAGGAGATCTTTCTAGCTCTCCTTTCAGTGGTGGAGAGGTCTAATAAAATGTTGCAGTACTAGAAGGCCCTTGTTGCGGAATTATTAAAAAAATTCCCATCTGAAAACGTTGGCAGCAGAGGTCACAATTACTTGGACAACCAAGGAGTACAGGAGAGGGAGACACAAATACGACGCAGCAGAGGCAGGGAAACACTGTCAAAGGTGTAGGACAGTTTTCTCAGTCCCTCCCTGTGCTCAGACCCCCAAATTTGTTTCTCCTGAGCACGCACGCAGATACCCAATATGTGGGGAAAAAACACTGTTTGGGCGCATGGTAGGGTTCGAAAGGGAAGGAGCGCCATTTGACTTTTTGAATATAAAATTAGTTTGAATAATTAGGGACGCCATGTCGCGTTTGGGGAGCCTCTGATGTGCCTAAACAGTGGAAACGCCCACAAGTGACAACATTTTGGAAACTACACCCCTAAGGGAACTTGTCTAGATGTGTGGTGAACACCTTGAACCCTCAAGTGCTTCACAGAAGTTTATAACATTGAACCATAAAAATAAAATTTTCACATTTTTCCCACAAAAATGTTTTTCAGTCTCCAATTTTGCATTTTCATAAGGGTAGCAGGAGAAATTGCACCATGAAATTTGTTGTGCAATTTCTCCTGAGTAAGCCGATACCCCATATGTGGGAGAAAACCACTGTTTGGGCGCATTGCAGGGTTTGGAAGGGAAGGAGCACCATTTGACTTTTTGAATATAAAATTAGTTTGAATAATTGGTGGACACCATGTCAAGTTTGGGGAGCCCCTGATGTGCCTAAACAGTGGAAACCCCCCACAAGTTAAACCATTTTTGAAACTAGACCCCTCAGGGAACTTATATAGATGTGTGGTGAATACCTTGAACCCCCAGGTGCTTCACAGAAGTTTATAACATTGAGCCTTAAAAATAAAATTTTCACATTTTTCCCACAAAAATGTTTTTCAGTCTCCAATTTTGCATTTTCGTAAGGGTAACAGGAGAAATTGCACCATGCAATTTGTTGTGCAATTTCTCCTGAGTAAGCCGATACCCCATATGTGGGAGAAAACCACTGTTTGGGTGTATGGTAGTGTTCGGAAGGGAAGGAGCGCCATTTGACTTTTTGAATATAAAATTAGTTTGAATAATTAGCAGACGCCATGTCGCGTTTGGGGAGCCCCTGATGCGCCTAAATAGTGGAAGCCCCCCACAAGTGACCACATTTTGGAGACTACACCCCTCAAGGATTTTATCAAGGGGTATAGTGAACATTTTGAACCCAGAAGTATGACACAGAAATTGATAACATTAGGTCATCATATTGAATAAGTTGTCATTAGTCTTGAACGCAAGTGCTCGCTACTTGAGTTTTCATTGGGTACTCAGGTATGCACCATGTATCGCGGGTGCTCGAGTGACATGCTCGAGTCTCCACCCCACATGTTTCACAGTTATTAGACACCCAAAAAAAACATGCAGTGATCACTCGTGCATGGCAGGCAATCCCCGCAAGGTTTTTTTGGCTTCGTGGCATATGGGGCAGAAACTCTAACATGTCACTCGAGCACCCGTGATACTCGATGCTTACCCATGCACCCAATGCAAACTCAAGTAGCGAGCACTTGCGCTCAACACTAGTCGCCATATCTTCATCATTTTTTTTTCTTTACTTTTTAATAAATCCCAACCCTAACACAACCCTAACCCTGGCACAACCCTTACCCTAGCACCACCCTAACCCTAGCACAACCCTAACCCTAGCACAACCCTAACTCTAGCATAACCCTAACCCTAGCACAACCCTAACCCTAGCACAACCCTAACTCTAACCCTAGCACAACCCTAACCCTAACCCTACCACAACGCTAACCCTAACCCTAGCACAACCCTAACCCTAGAGTTTATTTTGTACACTTTTCCTCACATGGTATAAGTGATTAGACGACTTTATTCTTCGAGTCGGTGCGATTACAGCGATACCAGATTCATATCGGGTTTTTATGATTGACAGCTGTCACACACTAAAAAACCCTATTTTTTTTGCAAAGGCTAGTTTTTGCATCACCATATTTTGAGAGCTATAATTTTTCCATATTTCGAATGACAAGAGTCATGTGATGACTTTGTTTTTGCCGGACAAGTTGACATTTTTATTGGTACTATTTTCAGGCACGTGACATTTTTTGAGCTCTTTCTATTCCGATTTTTGGGAGGCAGAATAAACAAAAACCAACAATTCAGGAATAGCTTTTTTTGGCTTTTTTTATGCCATTCTGCGTGTGGTAAAATTGATAAGGCAGCTTTATTCTTCGGGTCAGTACGTTTACAGCGGTACCATATTTATATTTTTTTATGTTTTCGTGCTTTTACACGATAGAAACTATTTTATAGAAAAAAAATTGTTTTTGCATCGCTTTATTCTGAGAGCTATAACTTTTTTCTTTTTTGGCTGATGGAGCTGTATGGCGACTTGTTTTTTGCAGGACAAGATAACGTTTTCAGTGGTACCATTTTTATTTACATTCGTCTTTTAGATCTCATTTTATTCCATTTTTTGTTTGGCTGTATGATGATAAAGCATCATTTTTGCTTAATTTTTCATTTATTTTTTTTACCGTGTTCACTAAAGGGGTTAACTAGTAGGACAGTTTTATAGGTCAGGTCGTCCCGGACACAGTGATACCAAATATGTGTACTTTTATTGTTTTGTTTTTTTTATTGTTTTTAGTTTTTCAGAATAATAATTATTTATGGGTACAGTATATATATATATATATATATATATATATATATATATATTTTTTTTTTTGGGGGGGGGTTATTTTTTTATTTTTTTTTATATTTTTACAATTATTTTATTTTTTTCACTTTCTGATTCTTTTTTTTACTTTTACACTTTGTCCCACTATGGGAATTCACTTTTTTAACCCAGATCGCTTGCATAGCATAGAAATGCTGCAGCAGCATTTCTATGCTATGCAGGCTGCAGCCCTGCACACACAAGTTAATTAGACCACGCACTGAGCGATCTAACTAACTTCCTGCTGTCTGGTGACCCGGATGTCGTTATGACAACATCGGGTCACCATGACAACCATCGGGACCCCGCACAGACAGCGCGGGACGACGGGGAAGAGGTGAGTTAGCGGCGCTTACCTCTCCTTGCCACCGGAATGCTGAGATCGACTTTGATCGCAGCATTTCAGGGGTTAATGTGCTGGGAGCGGTGCAGGACTGCTCCTGGCACATAGCATCAGATGTCAGCTGTGCAGACGGAATCACTGATGCGTGCTAATACGTATCTCGACCACAAGGCCCAGGCCGCATATACGTATTAGTACGTATAATGTTAGAAAGTGGTTAACAATGGTAACAATTTTTTTAATGAGGACCTCCTCTATGTCTCTTCAAAGGGGTGTTGGAGTGCGTCCAATTTTTGGCCAGCCCTTGCAGTCACTGCATACGCAATAACTGTATAGGAGACCAGCTCCTTAATAATGGGAAAATATTTTTTAAATCAGACCCTCTATGTGTCTTCAATGGTGTATTGGGGTTTTTCCAAATTTTGGGAAGACCTTACAGTTAATGCATACGCTATAACACCTTAGAGTTACTGCGTACGCTCCTTAATAATGATTTTTTTTAAAAAATCAGGCCCTTTATGTGTTTTCAAAGGTGTATTGGGGTTTTTCCAAAAATTTGACAGACGTTAGAGTTAATGAATACGCTATAACACTATAGGAGACCTGCTCCTTAATAATGGGAATTTTTTTTTAAATCAGGCCCTCTATGTCTCTTCAAAGGGGTATTGGGGTTTTTCCAAATTTTGGGCAGGCCTTGAAGTCACAGCATACACTATAACAGTATAGGAGACCTGCTCCTTAATAATGGGAGCAACAAAGCATAGCCAGCTGATGGCCCTCTAACAATAGTGAGGGACGACAGCTGGCCCTTTAACAATAGTAAGGGCCACCTGATGGCCCTATAAAAATAGGCTTTGTGACTTTTAGAGTCCCTCCTTCATAAATGAGACAGGATGTGTCTGATCATGTCTCACATTCCACATGTCCAGACAAGGTAGTAAAATGTTAAAATGCCATTTACCGGTGAAGGTATTTTCCACCGTTGAAAGCAATGCCAAAGTGCAAAAACGCATCAAAAACACTACATGTGAACATAGTCCAAGGTGTGGAGGAGCATTTTTTGGGGGGGTTATTTCTTTTGCCTTATATGCAAGTCATTACTCTGGAAAGAATGTCTCTCAACATTTTTTTCCAGGAAAATCCATTTTGGTTTTGTTTTTGTATGTTTTATTGTGAGTCCATAAAAGTGGCGTAATACTATAAACCAGGCAATGTGAACTGAGGTCTAAGATGGTAGACATGCAAGAAATAGGAGCATGTTCACACTAGCAAAAAAGAAACAAAACCTACAAAAGACAAAAGACAAAAATATATCTCATACCCTACCATCATTATATATAAATGTAAAGCAAAGTTGCATAATAAATATAGGGTACTTAGTGAACTATTTTTGATCAAAAAAAGTATACAAGCCGTCCCACCAGCGGCAAGGTGACCCTAAATTGGGACGGTACCTATACTGCCTATATTAAAAACCTTACTGTATATCAAAGTTGAAGTAATGCATATAAAAGGGTAGACAAATAAAACCGGGTCCCAACTCCAGACCACCCAGGCCCGTGGTAAGCTACATATATACCAGTCAGCTCAACAAAGGGGATGCCACACCCTTAAATTGCACAGAATGCAAACAAGACAAAAAACCAGGCAATGTGAACTGAGGTCTAAGATGGTAGACATGCAAGAAATAGGAGCATGTTCACACTAGCAAAAAAAGAAACAAAACCTACAAAAGACAAAAGACAAAAATATATCTCATACCCTACCATCATTATATATAAATGTAAAGCAAAGTTGCATAATAAATATAGGGTACTTAGTGAACTATTTTTGATCAAAAAAAGTATACAAGCCGTCCCACCAGCGGCAAGGTGACCCTAAATTGGGACGGTACCTATACTGCCTATATTAAAAACTTTACTGTATATCAAAGTTGAAGTAATGCATATAAAAGGGTAGACAAATAGGACCGGGTCCCAACTCCAGACCACCCAGGCCCGTGGTAAGCTACATATATACCAGTCAGCTCAACAAAGGGGATGCCACACCCTTACATTGCACAGAATGCAAACAAGACAAAAAACCAGGCAATGTGAACTGAGGTCTAAGATGGTAGACATGCAAGAAATAGGAGCATGTTCGCACTAGCAAAAAAGAAACAAAACCAACAAAAGACAAAAGACAAAAATATATCTCATACCCTACCATCATTATATATAAATGTAAAGCAAAGTTGCATAATAAATATAGGGTACTTAGTGAACTATTTTTGATCAAAAAAAGTATACAAGCCGTCCCACCAGCGGCAAGGTGACCCTAAATTGGGACGGTACCTATACTGCCTATATTAAAAACCTTACTGTATATCAAAGTTGAAGTAATGCATATAAAAGGGTAGACAAATAGGACCGGGTCCCAACTCCAGACCACCCAGGCCCGTGGTAAGCTACATATATACCAGTCAGCTCAACAAAGGGGATGCCACACCCTTAAATTGCACAGAATGCAAACAAGACAAAAAACCAGGCAATGTGAACTGAGGTCTAAGATGGTAGACATGCAAGAAATAGGAGCATGTTCACACTAGCAAAAAAGAAACAAAACCTACAAAAGACAAAAATATATCTCATACCCTACCATCATTATATATAAATGTAAAGCAAAGTTGCATAATAAATATAGGGTACTTAGTGAACTATTTTTGATCAAAAAAAGTATACAAGCCGTCCCACCAGCGGCAAGGTGACCCTAAATTGGGACGGTACCTATACTGCCTATATTAAAAACCTTACTGTATATCAAAGTTGAAGTAATGCATATAAAAGGGTAGACAAATAGGACCGGGTCCCAACTCCAGACCACCCAGGCCCGTGGTAAGCTACATATATATCAGTCAGCTCAACAAAGGGGATGCCACACCCTTAAATTGCACAGAATGCAAACAAGACAAAAAACCAGGCAATGTGAACTGAGGTCTAAGATGGTAGACATGCAAGAAATAGGAGCATGTTCACACTAGCAAAAAAGAAACAAAACCTACAAAAGACAAAAGACAAAAATATATCTCATACCCTACCATCATTATATATAAATGTAAAGCAAAGTTGCATAATAAATATAGGGTACTTAGTGAACTATTTTTGATCAAAAAAAGTATACAAGCCGTCCCACCAGCGGCAAGGTGACCCTAAATTGGAACGGTACCTATACTGCCTATATTAAAAACCTTACTGTATATCAAAGTTGAAGTAATGCATATAAAAGGGTAGACAAATAGGACCGGGTCCCAACTCCAGACCACCCAGGCCCGTGGTAAGCTACATATTTTTGTTCACTAAGTACCCTATATTTATTATGCAACTTTGCTTTACATTTATATATAATGATGGTAGGGTATGAGATATATTTTTGTCTTTTGTCTTTTGTAGGTTTTGTTTCTTTTTTGCTAGTGTGAACATGCTCCTATTTCTTGCATGTCTACCATCTTAGACCTCAGTTCACATTGCCTGGTTTTTTGTCTTGTTTGCATTCTGTGCAATTTAAGGGTGTGGCATCCCCTTTGTTGAGCTGACTGGTATATATGTAGCTTACCACGGGCCTGGGTGGTCTGGAGTTGGGACCCGGTCCTATTTGTCTACCCTTTTATATGCATTACTTCAACTTTGATATACAGTAAGGTTTTTAATATAGGCAGTATAGGTACCGTCCCAATTTAGGGTCACCTTGCCGCTGGTGGGACGGCTTGTATACTTTTTTTGATCAAAAATAGTTCACTAAGTACCCTATATTTATTATGCAACTTTGCTTTACATTTATATATAATGATGGTAGGGTATGAGATATATTTTTGTCTTTTGTAGGTTTTGGCATAATACTATGACAACATTGTTCACAGCAGTGACCTGGGAGTCAGAGATACTTCCATGGGTCTTCCCCATGCTGTTCCCATGTCATTTCAGCACTTTACAGCAGTGTTCCCGAAGTCCGATCCTCAAAGCCCACCAACAGATCATGTTTTAAGGGTTTCCTTAGTATTACACAGGTGATGGAATTATTGACTGTGCAGGTGATGTAATTATCACCTGTGCAATTGTAAGGAAATCCTGAAAACATGACCTGTTGGTGGGCCTTAAGGACTGGAGTTGGGGAACCCTGCTTTACAGGATGTGTCTGATCATGTCTCACACACCACATGGCCAGATAAGGTAGCAAAATGTTTAAATGACATTTACTAGTGATTGTATTTTTCACAGTTGAAAGCAATGTAAAAGTGCAAAATCGCATCAAAAACGCTACGTGTGAACATAGCCCAAGGTGTGGAGGAGCATTTTTGTTTTTGGTTATTTATTTTGCCTTAAATACTGTACAAGTTATATACCCTGGAAAGGATGTTCCTTAACATTTTTCCAGGAAAATTCATTTTGGTTTCATTTTTGTATGTTTTATTGTGAGTCCGTAAAAGTGGTGTAATACTCTGACAACATTGCTCACAGCACTTCAACTCCTACGACAAAGTATAATCCCCCAACTGTGACCCCCACAGAGCCCTCCATACACTATAATGTGCCTACATACAGCATAATGGCCCGCACTAGCCCTTCAAACAGTATAATGGTCCCCACACAGCCCTCCAAACAGTATAATGGCCCCCACACAGCCCTCCAAACAGTATAATGGACCCCACACAAACCTTCACACTGTATAATTGCTTTCATACACTATAATGGCACCCCACATAGCCCTCAAAATATTATAATGGCCCAACATAGCCTTCCATATAGTATAATACACCACCGATAATCCTCCATATTGTATAATGCGCCCCCATAATCCTCCATATACTATAATGCGCCCCCCATAATCCTCCATATAGTATAATGCTCCTCCCATAATCCTCCATATAGTATAATGCTCCCCCCATAAACCTCCATATAGTATAATGCGCCCCCCATAATCCTCCATATAGTATAATGTTCCCCCCATAAACCTCCATATCGTATAATGCACCCCCCATGATCCTCCATATAGTATAATGAACTTCTCATGGTCCTCCATAGAATATAATGCACTCTCCATAGTCCTCCATACAGTATATTACTCAACCTATAGGGTAAAATGCAGCCCCCATATAGTATAATGCACCCCACAGTCCTGCAGTATTATGGGCACCACGTACTCACTGATTTTAAAATACCGTATATTTTAACCCCTTTACAACCCAAGGTGGTTTGCACGTTAATGACCAGGCCAATTTTTACAATTCTGACCACTGTCACTTTATGAGGTAATTACTCTGGAACGCTTCAACGGATCCCCCTGATTCTGAGAATGTTTTTTCATGACATATTGTATTTCATGATTGTGGTAAAATTTCTTCGATATCACTTGCGTTTATTTGTGAAAAAAATGGAAATTTGGCAAAAATTTAGAAAATTTTGCAATTTTCAAAATTAGAATTTTTATGCTCTTAAATCAGAGAGATATGTCACACACAATAGTTAATAAATAACATTTCCCACATGTTTAATTTACATCAGCACAATTTTGGAACCAACATTTTTTTTTTTTATGGAGCTATAAGGTTTAAAAGTTGACCAGCGATTTCTCATTTTTCCAACAAAATTTACAAAACCATTTTTCTAGGGACCACATCACATTTGAAGTCACTTTGAGAGGTCTCTATGACAGAAAATACCCAAAAGTGACACCATTCTAAAAACTGCACCCCTCAAGGTGCTCAAAACCACATTCAAGAACTTTATTAACCCTTCAGGTGCTTCACAGGAATTTTTGGAATGTGGAAGAAAAAAATGAACATTTAACTTTTTTCACTAAAATTCTATTTTAGACCCAATTTTTTTTATTTTCGCAGGGGTAACTGGAAAAAATGGACCCCAAAATTTGTTGTGCAATTTCCCCTGGGCACGCAGATACCCCATATGTGGGGAAAAACCACTGTTTGGGCGCACGGCAGGGCTCGGAAGGGAAGGAGCGAATTTTCGATTGTAAAATTTGCTTGAATAATTAGCGGACACCATGTTGCGTTTGGAGAGCCCCTGATGTGCCTAAACAGTGGAAACCCCCCACAAGTGACCCCATTTTGGAAACTAGACCCCCCTGGGAACTTATCTAGATGGGTGGTGAGCATTTAGAACCCTCAGATGCTTCACAAATTAATCCGTAAAAATAAAAAAGTGTTTTTTTTTCCACTTTTTCATTTTTACGAATCAATTTGTGAAGCACCTGGGGGTTCCAAGTGCTCACTATGCATCTAGATAGGTGCCTTGGGGGGTCTAGTTTCCAAAATGGGGTCACTTGTGGGGGAGCTCTAATGTTTAGGCACGCAGGGGCTCTCCAAACGCAACATGGTGTCCGCTAACAATTTGAGCCGATTTTCCATTCAATTTGTTAGCGGACACCATGTCGCATTTGGAGAGCCCCTGTGTGCCTAAACAATGGAAACCCCCCACAAGTGACCCCATTTTGGAAACTAGACCCCTCAAGGATTTTATCAAGGGGTATAGTGAACATTTTGAACACAGAGGTACGACACAGAATTTGATAACATTAGGTCATTATATTGAATAGGTTGTCATTAGTCTTGAGCGCAAGTGCTCGCTACTTGAGTTTGCATCGGGTACTCAGGTATGCACCATGTACTGCATGTGCTCGAGTGACATGCTCGAGTCCCTGCCCCGCATGTTTCACGGTTATTAGACACCCAAAAAAAAACATGCGGGGATCGCTTGTGCATGGCAGGCAATCCCCGCAAAGTTTTTTTGGCCATGAAGCATATGGGGCAGAGACTCGAGCATGTCACACAAATACCCACTATACTCAATGCATACCTGAGCATCCGATGCAAACTCAAGTAGCAAGCACTTGCGCTCAACACTAGTCACCATATCGTCATCTTTTTTTCTAACTTTTGAAAAAAATCCCAACCCCATCACAACCCTAACCCCTACCCTAAGCCCAACCCTAACCCTAGCACAACCCTAACCCTAGCACAACCCTAACCCGAGAGTTTATTTTTGACGCCGTTCCTTGTGCAGTATAAGTAATTAGACGACTTTATTCTTCGGGTCGGTGTGATTACAGCGATACCAGAATCATATGGGGTTTTTATGATTGACAGCTGTCACACACTAAAAGACGCATTTTTTGTAAAATCTAGTTTTTGCATCGCCATATTTTGAGAGCTATAATTTTTCCATATTTTGGCAGACAGAGTCATGTGATGGCTTGTTTTTTGCGGGATGAGTTGACGATTTTATTGGTGCCATTTTCAGGCACGTAACATTTTTTGATCGCTTTCTATTCTGATTTTTGGGAGGCAGAAAAAACTAAAACCAACAATTCAGGAATTGTTTTTTTTTTTTTTATTCTGTTCCACGTGTGGTAAAATTGATAAGGCAGCTTTATTCTTTGGGTCAGTACGTTTACAGCGGTACCACATTTATATAATTTTTCTATGTTTTGGCGCTTTTACACAATAAAAGCTATTTTATAGAAAAAATTATTTTTTTGCATCGCTTTATTCTGAGAGATATAACTTTTTGATTTTTTGGATGATGGAGCTGTATGGCAGCTTGTTTTTTGCGGGGCAAGATGTCGTTTTCAGCGGTACCATTTTTATTTATATTCGTCTTTTTGATTGCGTGTTATTCCATTTTTTGTTTGGCAGTATGATGATAAAGCATTGTTTTTTGCTTCGTTTTTTATTTATTTTTTACCAAATATGTGTTTTTTATTGTTTGTTTGCTTTTTTTTCATAATAATATTTATTGATGGGTACATTATTTTTATTTTTGGTGGATTGTTTTATTTTTTTTTTATATTTTTACAATTTTTTTTTTTTTTTTTCGCTTTCTGACAGTTTTTACACTTTTTTACTTTGTCCCACTCTGGGACTTTCACTTTTTTTATTCTGATCGCCTGCATAGCATAGGGATGGAGCACCATCCCTGTGCCATGCAGGCAGTCAGCGCTGCACAGTGAGAAGATTGTTTGGTCGTGCACTGCGCATGACCAAACAATGTTCCTGCTGCCTGGTGACTCGGATGTTGTCATGACGACATCGGGTCGTCATGGCAACACTTGGGAAGCCCCGGCAGAAAGCGCTGGAGGCCAGAAGAGGAAGTGAGTATTGCGATCACCTCCCCTTGCCACCGCAATGCTGCGATCGACTTCGATCGCAGCATTGCGGGGGTTAATGTGCCGGGAGCGGTGCGGGACTGCTCCCTGCACATAGAACCGGGTGTCAGCTATGACAATCAGCTGACACCTGGCGGCGATCGCGCCCGCACAGCCTGTGTGTGCGCGCGATCGCGATGACGTACTAATACGGGTCAGGCTCTTAAGTCCCAGGGCACAGACGCGTATTAATACGTCATGGGCTGTAAAGGGGTTAAATAAGCCGACCCGAGTATAAGCCGAGACCCCTAATTTTACCACAAAAAAAGGGAAAACCTATTGACTTGAGTATAAGCCTAGGGTGCGAAATGCAGCAGCTATTAGTAAATTTCCCCATCCTGGTATCTGTGGCCCCCTCAATCCCCCAATCCCGGTATGTGTGGCTCCCTTAATCCCCCAATCCTGGTATGTGTGGCCCCCTCAATCCCCCAATCCTAGTATGTGTGGCCCCCTCAATCCCCCAATCCTGGTATGTGTGGCCCCCTCAATCCCCCAATCCTGGTATTTGTGGGTCCCTCAATCTCCCAATCCTGGTATGTGTGGCCCCCTCAATCCCACAATCCTGGTATGTGTATCCACCTCAATCCCCCAATCCTGGTATGTGTGGCCCCCTCAATCCCCCAATCCTGGTATGTGTGGACCCCTCAATCCCCCAATCCTGGTATGTGTGGCCCCCTCATCCCCCAATCACTGCACACATAAAACAATAAACACTTTTATACTCACCTTCCTTCCTCACCTCTGCTCCAGCGCTGCTGTGTCCTGTCTGCCAGCAGCTCATGTCAGCATCTGAGCAGCGCGCACTCTCAGATGCCGAAGTGAGCGGCTGCTGCCGACACATTCACTCCTCTCCACACCGAGACTATGGGCGTGGAGAAGAGGGAATATGCATTCTCTTTAGCAGCGGGGACTGACAGCAGGAGCCGCGGCTCAGCGCTCCTCCGTGCCTACTACTAAAGAGAATGAATATTCCCTCTTCTCCACGCCCATGAGAATGGAGAAGAGGGAATATTATTTTCCCTTTAGCAGCGGGCACACGTGGTAGCTGCGGCAGGGGCTTCTGCGTGTTCCCCGCTCCTCCACTGCCGCAACCTCCTACTCACCTATCCTCCTCGTTCCGACGCTGCTTGGGGCCCTCCCGACTCACAGGCCCCCCTCCGGCCACGGGCCCCAAAGCAGTGGTGTGGTCTACCGCCATTGGCGGTACGCCACTGCACCTTATGTTTCTGCGTACTCTCTGCTTCGATACAGTACCCTGCATGACCAATTTTATCTTCTGCCATCTACATCAGTATAGCTGCCTGTGTAAATTTACATCATTAGCTGGTTCTAGCAGCTTGTCCTACAATCTTCAACAGCAGAGCGTGTAATTGTTAGGTTGGGCAGAGATCATCTGTGTTTGTTGCCTACTGCTGACCGATCAGTGATGTGAAACTGCAAATGCTGCTCTGCTCATGCATATAGCAGAGGATAATCTTATGTCATATACATCAACAGAGCAGTTGAGTTTCACATCACTGATCTCTCAGTAGCAGGCAACAAGCAAAACTCAATCTTGTCCTCCTCTCTATATGCAGCACCATCCTGCAGTATATCACTCCTCTCAGCCTCATCCTGCTTCATATCACTCCTTTCATCAGTTTATACACAGTGCCATCTTGCCATATATCATGCCTTTCAGTCCCCTATCTACACAGTTCCATCCAGCAGTACATCTCTCCTTTCAGCCCCCTATCCACAGCTCCACTCTGCAGTAGATCCCTCCTTTCTGTTCCTCTATAAGAATCCTCATCTAGCAGTAGATTTCTCCCATCAGTCCCTTTTACACAGCCCCATCCTGCAGTATGTAACATCTTTCAGCTCCCTCTATATATAGCTCCAACTTGTAGTACATCTCTACTCTCAGCCCCCACTATATACAGCCCCATCCTGTAATATATTACTCATATAAGCCCCTCTATACACAGCCCTGTCCTACAGTGCAGTACTCATTTCATCCCTATCCTGTGGTATATGATTCTTTTCACCCCCTCTATTCACAGCCCCATCCTGCAGTACATCGCTCATCTTAGTTATCAGCACACTGCTATTTCCTAATATGAGCTATGCACTGTAATGAAGGAGATGAAGGAGACTCGTCACATTTCCATTAAATCAACCCTCACTGGAGCAGCTTCATTCCTGACGCAACCCAGAGCAGAGCTATGCTGGCAGGAAGCCCGCTGAGAAACCGAATTGCATATAATTGTCCAGATGCACTGGAACTACACTGGCATGGTTCCAATAGCAGCTGAAGGCCTATAATACCTGGAGTGTGATACCTTGGGGAGTGATATGAGTAAATTGGGGCAGATTTAAAGGTAAATTATTTTAGCTCAATTTAATAAATATGTGTACATTATTATAAGACCACATTATGATTTTGGGAATAACCCTTTAAGCAACTCACAGTGGACTTTTTTCTCAAAATCAAGTTTTTATTGAGTAAAATTACTTCAAAGCAAAAATCTATAGCTTATTTATATTTAATGTTGCTGTTTTTGTACTTTTTACTTAAAAACTGTGAAACATAATTGAAAAAGAATGGCATAATTACTGGGATAGGGGTTGCATGCCCTCCCAAAGAATTATAATATATGGAATAAAATTATACATACATCAAAATGGTGCTACTCTCATCTAGAAACTTGCTCTGCAAAACCAATCCATCATACATCTGCATCAACAGAAAAAAAAAAAAAAGGCTCTTGGAATATGAGAAAAAATAAGCAAAACAAATTGCTTCGTCCTTGGAGCTACAAAATAGGCCAATATGAAGAACTTAAAGGGTTAAACTAAACAGGATTATGTATTCATAACAAAGGCAGGACTGCTTCATTGATGCAACCATAGAGTGGATGTGGGAGCAGGGCAGGCTCTGGTGATGACAAGGTGAATAGTCTGCACTCAGGTTATTCAAGGGCAACCAAACAAACAGTCTCAGCATGAACAATAAACTATTTTACAAATAGGGTTACTTTTTAACCCCTAAATGACCTGAGTGTTTAACTGGTCTAGCTTTTTTTTCTTAAGTAAAAACAAATCTGTGACCCATAGAACTTTTTTTAACACATTTTTTACGAAGGTAATAAATGACTCTATCGTCTTAGCATCTTTGCCTGTCTCTGAAATGTAAGCATTAGTGATGAGTGAGTGTGCTCGCCACTGCTCAGTCCTCGCCCGAGCATCACCCTGCTCGACATGCTCGGCGCTCAGTGAGTATTTCCGGGTTGCTCGGGCGGGAGCTTGGGTCCCTGCCCTGAATGTTTGGCGCTATTTACAGAGCCAATGAACATGCAGGGATTGCTTGCCAGGGCACTGTAATGCTGTAGCCATGTTGGTTGTGGCATTGCAGTGATTGACTGGCTGCATAGTGTCATCGGGTCTATATAAGACCTGGTGTTCGTCACAGTCTAACCCGGAAATAGGCAGAGTAGAGAAAGGTGCCGCTGTGTGAGGGACAGAATTGGTGGTGTAATAGTTAGATATAGGTAGTGGTACTCCAGGAGTATATAAATATCCATCTGAACTAAGAGGCCTTCTGAGGACTAATCCAGCTGCATATATTAATCCTTATAGCAGGAGTTAGGCAGGCAGGCAGAGTTTGTGGCAGTGAATACAGCACAAAGAGTCCATTGCACGTTCTGTCTGCTCCTGCTGTTACAGATATCCGTAGACATAGCCCCAGATATCAGGGGCCAGGGCCAATTTTTTTTATCTTAATACTGATTATTTGCTTAAAAAGCAATCCAGAGTTCACCATTTTACTGCTCCATTTGCTTGTTAGCAGAATACAGCCAGATTTTCTTTATTTTATTCACATTACTATATTGTGGAAGAAGAGAAACTTTTTCAATGATCAGACTTGATCCCATATGACTGTCGTAATAATACAGAAATTTTGTGGAGCATGCCAAATATTCCACTGAATTTAAAGTCAGCCAGCTGTGTTTTGTTGAACCAATTGACACTTGGTCGCTGACAAATAGCATATTATTAGGCGACTGCCTGAAACCGTGGCCATCAGACGTGATCCCATATGGCTGCCGTAATAATACAGAAATTTTTGTGAGCGTGTCAAATACTACACTCCATTTAAAGTATTTCAGTGGTGGGTTCAAATCTATTCATAGTTGGTCGCTGACAAATAGCTTATCTTTGAACAACGTTGTCAGAGTATTACGCCACTTTTACAGACTGACAATAAAAAAAACATACAAAAAACAAGCTAAAATGGAAACAATGTTAAGAAGCATTCTTTCCAGGGTAATGACTTGTATATAAGGCCAAAGAAATAATAAAAAAAAAAGTTATGGACTGTGGAAGACATTTATGCGACCAGAATGAACACTCATCTGGAGCTGAGTGACAATACCACCACCTAGCACCTGTCCCTATTGTAAATGCATCTAACAGCATTATCGATAGGGAATAGAATAGATTTTAATTTTTTCTGGGCAGCACAGGCAGCACGCAGTATAAGGCAATAATACCCAGCTGGATCGGTGTAATACGCTATCTATACTGCGATACCTCACCCGTAAACGAATTTCAGATAAGACAGTTAATATTCTAGAATAAAGAATCTATTTGAATTGTCCTTCCCATTATTAAGGAGTGGGTCTCCTATACTATTATTATATATGCAACAATTCCAAGGGCTGACAAAAATTAGGATGCACTCCAATACACATTTGAAGAGACGTAAAAAAATGGAAAAAAAATAAAAACACAGTAGGATCTTTAGTATAAAAACCAGACTCGCCAATGGAACCTCAATGTTATCACATTGTTCAGTTCCTGCACGTACTCCTCCTGTTCGGCCTCCATCTCCGAAATGACCACATCAGTCACAAGCTGGAAGCACTGCAGCAATGCCTTGGCCAAGCGGCAACAGGCTGTGCTGAAGATAATATGCTTATGCTTAGGTGAGAAACCACACACCGCTGCAGAGTTATTGAAAGCTGGGCAGGCAGATCTGTGTCTCTCACTGCTGAACATACAGCCAGGCATGGTCATGTGTGACAGTGTACGGAACCTGGTGGTGGAGAAATGACAGACGGAGTAGATATGGTTTCCCTCTATGCCAGTCCTTTCACCGAGCTAAAGAATATGGCTGTGGTGAAATACAACTCTTACGGAGAAGCAGTGTCAGACTGAGGAACATCAGACCCACCAGAGGAACATCCCACCAGAGGATTTGATTCTGAGGACCTACCTTTCTCCCCCGCTCAAGAGCTCCATAGCAACTGCAAAGTTTGCCCTATGAACTCTCCTGATGGAGAAGACAGGGCCCACCGGAGGATTTCCTGGTTCTCAGGTGGGCCCGTCCAACCCTGCCGAGAAGCAGCCCTGACTAAGAAAAGTCTGTGGGAAGGTTCCCGGACACTCTGTGGCTGCTTTTTTTACTGAGGGGGAAACCCACGCAAACACAGGGAGAACATACAAAATCCTTGCAGATGTCCTTGGTGGGATTTGAACCCAGGACCCCAGTGCTGCAAGGCTTCAGTGCTAACCATTGAACCACTGTGCTGCTCTCTCTGTTCTCCCTCTGATATCTAACATGCTGGAGAAACTTGCACCTACTGCCACTCAGTATCTTCAGCTCTTTTGTGAGAGACTAATGTATTTGGCTAGCCACTCAGTCTACCAAATAAAATTCCTGAGAAGGAAATTGTGGATGGCTTCGCTACTGGTACGAGGGGCACTGCTAATACCATGGCGTCGTGCCATAATTCACTGGAAATATTCCAGGCTGGTTGGAGCCAAGCTGATTCCCACAGTAAAGTACCAACAGCAAGCTAAAGAGATGGTGGCCTCTATCATCATGAATAATTTGCTCGTTGACTAGGAGACTGACTACTGCCGCTGTCTACCATTTGAATATTGTGTTGAAGCTTGATTGACCCAGGGCCCGCAATCCTATGCATCGGAAGACGTGTTCCGTCCCAGGGTCCCACTGGGTCCTGGCTTCCACAATATTAATCCAGTGATGAGTCACTGAGATGTACTGTCCCTGGCCACATTCACTTGTCCACGTGTCTGTGGTTAGGCGGTCCATCCCTCTAACTGTGCTGGTGACGGTACAGGTAATGTTCTGGGACCTGTGCTTGTATAAGGCAGGGACAACACTTGGAGAAATAGTGATGGCTGATGACCAAGTATGGAGCCCCGGCCACCATGAGGTTGTGGAAAGCTTCCGCCTTTACGAGCCTAAAAGGCAACATTTCAAGTGCAAGTAGTCCAGAAATGTGGCAGCTTAGTATTGCAGCCTATGGGTGGGTGGGTGTCTGGCTGCGTACTTGTGCTTGCATTCCAAGTAACAGAAAGGTAAGGAGATGGATGGCCTCATCATGAATAATTTTCTTGTTGTCTAGGAGACGGACCACTGCTGCTGTCTACCTTGTGAACATTGTTATCTTCAAGCTTGATTGACCCAGGGCCTGCAATCCTATGCGTTGGGAGGACATATTCCATCTCAGTGTCCCTCTGGGTCCCTGCTTCCACAATATTAACCCAGTGAAATGCGTCAGTGAGATGTACCATCCCTGGCCACATTCACTTGTCCACGTGTTTGTGGTTAGGCAGTCCTTTCCACTAACTGCACTGGGTAATGTTCTGGGACCTGTGCTTATGTAAGGCGTGTACGACACTGGGAGAAATAGTGGCAGCTGGGGAACAAGTACGGAGCCCCGGCCGCTGCCATGAGGTTGTGGAAAGCTTCCGCCTCCAGAAGTCTAAAAGTGCAAGCAGTCCCTCCTACTCTGGAACTCTCTACCCCAACATTTCTGTCTCTCGCCTACTGTTGAAACCTTCAAAAGGCACCTGAAGACCCTCCTCTTCCGACAAGTGTACAACCTGCAGTAACCCTCGCTCCACCATATCGCTGCACGACCAGCTGTATCCTCACCTACTGTATCCCCACCCATCCCTTGTAGACTGTGAGCCCTCGCGGGCAGAGTCCTCTCCTCTACTGTACCAGTCGCTGTCACATTTTTGTTCAAGATTATTGTAATTGTTTTTGCAATGTATACCCCTTTTTCACATGTAAAGCGCCGTGGAATAAATGGTGCTAAAGTAAAATAATAATGTGGTCCAGATTCACGGCTACTGAGACTGGACCATGTGGAAGACAGGGTGGTGGTGGTGGCAAACTGATGGAAGCATTATCTGCTATCCAACCAACAACCTTTTCACGCTGCTCTGGCTTCAATAGTGGTGTTCCGCGGTCCCCTAGAAATTGGGACAGGAAGGTAGTTCGACATGATGTGGGTGTTTGTTGTGCCCAATCAACAAGCACAGTTTCATCTTGCCCACTGCCTCAGCCTCTGCTTGCACTATCACCATCACCATAACATCCACTTCCCTGTCCCTTGCCACACACCTTGCACATTTTACTCCGCGTGCAGAATTATTAGGCAAATGTGTATTTTGATCACTTTGATACTTTTTATACATGTTGTCCTACTCCAAGCTGCATAGGCTTGAGAGCCAGCTACCAATTAAGTAAATCTGGTGATGTGTATCTCTTTAATGAGTAGGGGTGTTGACTAATGACATCAACACCCTATATAAGGTGTGCTTAATTATTAGGCAACTTCCTTTCCTTTGGCAAAATGGGTCAGAAGAGCTCTGAAAAGTCCAAAATTGTGAGATGTCTTGCAGAGGGATGCAGCAGTCTTGAAATTTCCAAACTTTTGAAGCGTGATCACCGAACAATCAAGCGTTTCATGGCAAATAGCCAACAGGGTCGCAAGAAGCGTGTTGGCCAAAAAAGGCGCAAAATAACTGTCCATGAATTGAGGAAAATCAAGCGTGAAGCTGCCAAGATGCCATTCGCCACCAGTTTTGCCATATTTCAGAGCTGCAACATTACTGGAGTATCAAAAAGCACAAGGTGTGCGATACTCAGGGACATGGCCAAGTTAAGGAAGGCTGAAAAACGACCACCTTTGAACAAGAAACATAAGATAAAGCGTCAAGAATGGATCAAGAAACATCTTAAGACTGTTTTTTCAATGGTTTTATGGACTGATGAAATGAGAGTGACTCTTGATGGGCCAGATGGATGGGCCAGAGGCTGGATCAATAAAGGGCAGAGAGCTCCACTCCGACTCAGACGCCAGCAAGGTGGAGGTGGGGTACTGGTATGGGCTGGTATCATCAAAGATGAATTTGTGGGACCTTTTCGGGTTGAGGATGGAGTGAAGCTCAACTCCCAGACCTACTGCCAGTTTCTGGAAGACAACTTCTTCAAGCAGTGGTACAGGAAGAAGTCGGTATCGTTCAAGAAAACACGATTTTCATGCAGGACAATGCTCCATCACATGCATCTAACTACTCCACAGCGTGGCTGGCCAGTAAAGGTCTAAAAGAAGAAAAAATAATGACATGGCCCCCTTGTTCACCTGATCTGAACCTCATAGAGAACCTGTGGTCCATCATAAAATGTGAGATTTACAGGGAGGGAAAACAGTACACCTCTCGGAACAGTGTCTGGGAGGCTGTGGTGACTGCTGCACGCAATGTTGATTTAAAACAGATCAAGCAACTGACAGAATCTATGGATGGAAGGCTGTTGAGTGTCATCATAAAGAAAGGTGGCTATATTGATCACTAATTTTTTGGGTTTTTGTTTTTGCATGTCAGAAATGTTTATTTCTAAATTTTGTGCACTGATATTGGTTTACCTGGTGAAAATAAACAAGTGAGATGGGATTATATTTGGTTTTTATTAAGTTGCCTAATAATTCTGCACAGTAATAGTTACTTGCACAAACAGATATCCTCCTAAGATAGCCAAATCTAAAAAAAAAACACTCCAACTTCCAAAAATATTAAGCTTGGATATTTATGAGTCTTTTCTGTTGATTGAGAACATAGTTGTTGAATAATAAAAATAATCCTCTAAAATACAACTTGCCTAATAATTCTGCACACAGTGTAAATGGAGTTTAATATTTGTCACGTTGCCAAAAATATCTGTATTATTACCGCAGTACTATAGGATCACGTTTGATGACGACAGTTTTAGTCAATGACGTGGGAATCAGAGATGTTTCCAGGGGTCTTCCCCATGGTGTTCCCATTTCTTTTCAGCACTGTATAGATGTGTCTGATCATGTCTCACACACCACATGGCCAGATAAGTTAGTAAAATGTTAAAATGACATTTACCGGTGAATGTATTTTTCACCTTTGAAAGCAATGCAAAAGTACAAAAACGCATCAAAAACGCTACGTATGAACATAGCCCAAGGTGTGGAGGAGTAGATTTGTTTTTGGTTATTTATTTTACCTTATATACAAGTCATTACCCTGGAAAGGATGTTCCTTAACATTTTTCTCAGGAAAATCCATTTTGGTTTCATTTTTGAATGTTTTATTGTGAGTCCGTAAAAGTGGCGTAATACTCTGAAAACATTGTTCACAGCAGTGACCTGGGAGTCAGAGATGCTTCAGAGGTCTTCCATATTCTGTTCCCATGTCATTTGAGTACTGTTCACATCGATTTGGGTAGTTTTTAGGCCCCCTGCAGACCTCTGGGGAGTGCCGCCGGAAATATGCTTGAGTTTCCCACAGACTTTCATTGGGCTTGTTGCTCAGGTCGAGCACCCGAGTATTCCAATTTGCTTGACTCGAGCAACAAATACCCGAACATTTTCGTGCTCGCTCATCACTACTAAGCATCCATCATGGTCCTGTTGCAGAAACCGCCACAGCCAATTTCCATTTTTTCACTTTTGATATTTCCTCCCCTTATTCCAGGAGCCATACCTTTTTTATTTTTCCATTCTCATAGCTGTATTAAGGCTTGTTCTTTTTTGGGATGAATTGCATTTTTGAATGACACCATTCGTTTTATTATATGATGTAATTGAAAGTGGGGAAAAAATTGCTTCATAAATGCAAAAAAAACTGCAATTCCACAATAGTTTTTTTTTTTTAATCTATCATTCATGTTCACTATATGGTAAAAATGGCTTGGCAATATAATTCTCCATTTCAGTACGAGTATGCAGATACCAAACATGCATAGTTTTTTTTTTTTAAGGGGTGACATTTTTTTGGGAAATTTGTAAAATCAAAATAAATTTACTTGTGTCGACATTTTCCAAGACCC
This sequence comes from Phyllobates terribilis, assembly GCF_046119375.1. Classification (NCBI taxonomy): domain Eukaryota; kingdom Metazoa; phylum Chordata; class Amphibia; order Anura; family Dendrobatidae; genus Phyllobates; species Phyllobates terribilis. The sequence goes on along the minus strand of NW_027362761.1, from coordinate 975,881,943 downwards.
GTAGCACTTTCAAATTTTGGTTGACAGAACTTTGTGATCGTTTATTTTTTGTGCGCTGAGCTGACATTTACAATGATAGCATTTTAGGGTGTGTTATAGAAATATTGAAAATATTCTTTCTCCCCCTGAAGCACCTCTTCACCCCCCTCCCCTATAGTATTGGTCAGAGGAGAAGAGCTGACAATCCACCATCTGTCTGTATGCAAATTAACACACACATGAGAAGTGCCTTGTAATCAAATTTATCCCCAAATTATCCCAGAAGTTAGAGATTCTAATAAAAATATGAAGGCTGGAGCCCAGCCCACATGATTTCAGCACATGGGGTGTGTGGGCCAGTCTCCCTCTTCGGCATAAAAGACCCAGCCGAAGGTGAATCAGTACTTATGTTGGAAGTACATATTGATGTGTAACACGGGTCACGTTCGCTGAACGGTCCAATTGGAGGACTTCCCTCCAGCTATACTGAGTCGTCTCTACGAACTTTATAGCAAGTTTCTTCTTTAATCCTGTTTATGTTGTGTAACTGTCTATTCTGTACTGTAAATGTCCCCTTTGTAAAACCCTTGTATATTTTTCATAACACTGTCTCCCTTTTGGATTAAATATAAAATTGACTAGTCTTGTTTCTTTTGCTCTATAATCATTCCCTCCCCCGAAGCCATATACGCTACCACAAAGCAGGCATCCAACCAGGCTTGTATTATATTTCAAATCAGGCCGGTGGTGGCAGCGACTAATAATAATTGGGCTATCGTGAAGCTTGCAGTAACCGTATGGGGGCGTATACACATATTCCATACGTTGGAATCCGGAGGTGTGACGCCATACGCCTTCTGCTCGCTTGCCGATAGCCAAGTAGTGAGTAATCGGGATTGTGTGCTTGGGAATCCCTTCTCAATCCTGACGAAATCCTGACAGAGTGACGGTAGTTGTGAGATATTGTGTGATCTCCCCGGTTTTGTCGCTGAGCGAATAATAATAATTTGGCTATTGTGAAGCTGGCAGTAACCATATGGGGGTGTATATACAAATTCCATGCGTTGGAATCTAGAGGTGTGACGCCATACGCTTTTTGACCAAAAAAAGGAGAAAATACTGTATGCAAGGCAGTGATCACTAAAAATCAATATTTATTAGACAAAGACCATGTAAACAGCACCACAATATGTTAAAAACACTTAAAACATGAATGCTTCAATATATATAAAAAACCATAGCAAATCATGATATGGTAAACCCTCATGTATGCAAGCCAAAGACAATATATAGAGTAGTCTATTATGACAACGGCACCTTGTAGTGTCATATATAGAAAAAGATGAAACAGCACAAATTGATCTAAATAAAGGTATTAGTAAAATATGTAGAGGTATGCTGCTGACACAAAAAAAATATTTTAGAGAATTGATGCCATCATATAATAAATATTGCAAGGCTACTGATAAGGTGAAGCATCAGTAGAAGGTCAGAAAATGGTATAACTGAACCAGAATGTTAGCAATGGGTCACTTTTTTGTTTTTCCCTAAAGTCCTGGATATATCCTTTAAGTTCGACACAGCACAACGTGACTCTGCCTCTTTACAGAGAATATCACCATCAGCTCAAATGTCTAAAACCTGTTTTCCAGGATTTAAGATGTAAGTCCCAATGGATCCACTGATGTGGGGATCAAATGCAATGTGAACCCGGCCTTAGCTTTGCCTCAGCCCAAAGCTCTGCTATGAGAGCGCTGTGAGTACCTGGAGATCCTGAGTCATGCCTCCCAACTTTGGAAGAAGAGAAAGAGGAACACATCATGCGGCGCGTGTAGCACGACACAGCTATTTTGGCCACGCCCCTGACCACACCCAAATCCACACCTATTTATCATTTCTTTCTCCCAGGGCCAGCTCCAGGTTTTCGTGGGCCCCAGGCAAAAGAGTCTCAGTGGGCCCCGTTAACACATACCATGATCCATGATGCACAGATATGGCAGAGAAATATAGGTAAAGTACAATGCCAAAGATGTCAACCTAACCTCACATGTCCTTACCTCTTCTGAAAGGTCAGTACTATAAAAAGGGCTCACTTTTTCTCCTATGGCTCCTGTTGACAAATTTACCCTACTGAAAAACTTGTACTTATTTTGTAGGAAGATTATTTTCAAGGTGATTTACAGCAAACCTGATCTGGCGGTTGGCCTGTCTTCTCCTACTGATAGACAGGTTTTGTCAGATTTATTGGGGCTTCTGCAGGAGAACCAGTCACACCCAGGTAGGCAAAAGTTTCCACACCGGCTGCCTTCCAGGGTGTTACCGGCTTTATCCATGGTTCCCGCAGTCTCTACGTTTTTTGAAGTTATGAAAAACGCGATTAAGGGACTCCCCCCAATGTTACCACTCATCAGAATTTATCATCCCAGGAAAGACGGGCCCTTAGTGACCTACAAAAGAATCAGGATTTTCTAATTAAAGAGGCCGACAAAGGGGGCAATATTGTACTGTGGCCCAGGGATATGTATATCTCTGAGGTACATAGGCTATTGAACAATACCAATTATTATCACAAACTACCCTCTGATCCCACACTGGTCTTTTCATCTAAATTGGAAAATTTACTGTTGAGGGCACTTAGTGTGGGTATTATTACTAAGCTAGAAAATGAATATATGTTTGTGAAAAAAGCTATTGTACCTACTTTTCATATCTTGCCAAAAGTCCACAAGAACTTGGAATGTCCCCCAGGAAGGCTTATCGGAGCTGGTATCGGCAGTGTCAGTGAGAGGGCGTGTATCTATGTGGACTACTTCTTGCAACCGTTTGTATCTAATCTACCATCTTATCTTAGAGACTCATCGCACTTGATCCTGATCCTGGACTCTCTTACCCAGCCCAACCAGGTATTCTTGATAACCATAGACATTGAATCACTTTACTTGAATATTAGACATCAGGATGGACTAACAGCAGTGCTACACTTTTTTAACTCCACCTATGGAGGTAATCATGCGCATAGTCTTTTCATTGTTGATCTCTTGAATTTTGTACTAACGCATAATTATTTTGTCTTCGACTACAATTTTTACCGTCAGGTGTCTGGTACCGCGATGGGTGCACGTTGTGTGCCTTCCTTTGCCAACCTCTTCATGGGTTGGTGGGAGGGCGAGCATGTGCACCCCTCGATGGGTTTTCGTAAATATATTTTTAGATGGCTTCGGTTCATAGATGACATCCTTGTCATCTGGACCAGCACTGAGCTGGAAGCACTGACATTCATTGAGGAGTTAAATAATAATAATTTAAATATTCATTTGACTTATCAAATATCCTCTGTTTCAGTCAACTTTTTAGATTTGGAGATTAAAGTAAAGGACAACTTTCTTACGACTAAACTGTATAGAAAAGTGACGGCAACCAACAGTCTCCTACACTATAATAGCTTCCATCCTCGGAGTCTAAAGAATGGGATACCTATTGGACAATTTTCAAGGATCAAGAGGAACTGCACCATCCATGATGATTATAGAAATGAGGCCAGAGACTTGTCCATGAGATTCCGTTAACGGGGTTACCCCAAGGCCATGGTCTCTAGGGCTCATCAGAAGATCTTGGCTAAACCTCGTGAAACTTTCTTGCAGTTCCATGATAAATCGGACGATAATCAAATCAGATTCGTCACACAGTTTAATAACCAATGGAGTCAACTTAATAAACTTTTTTGTAGACACTGGGATATCCTGAGAACAAATAAATGAGTATCAGGTTTGATACCTGAGCGACCACTTTTGACGGCTAGACGTGCGCCCAGTCTTAGGACAAACTTGTAAGGAGCCACTACACACGCCCCACATATAACACTTCTGGGGGACACATCTTAGGGGTACCTTTCCATGTGGTGATTGCTCTGTGTGTCCACATATCTTGCCAGGACCCACTCTGACAAACCCAGGGGACAATCAACAGTATCCCCTGAGGGATTATATCAACTGTAGAACATCGAATGTAATTTATGCTTTGAGATACTCCTGTCCCAAGATATATGTGGGGCAAACTTCCCAACAGCTACGGAAAAGGGTACAACAACATATTTCTAATATTAATCTGGCGGAGCAGGATCTAAGAAAAGGTCGGGTAATCACGTCTGTAGCATCACATTTTTTGCACTTTCATTCGGCTAATCCTAAACATTTTCATGTAATAGGTCTGCAGAAAATCCAGCCCAACTTCCACAAAATGGATTATACTAATGATCTGTTGAGATTGGAGTCCAGATGGATTTTCTTGCTTGATTCCGTTGCCCCTAAGGGAATCAATGAGGACCTGTCATTTACGGGGTATCTTAATTAGATGTTCTCTGGTTTCCTTCTTGGGCTACTTGACCATTTATCTTTTTTCATGTATTCTATATAAATTACTTGTTTGCTAAATGGTAACTTTTCAAAAGGGAAGGAAAGGAAAAGGGAAGGAGAAAAGAAAAGGGAAAGGAAAGGAAAGGGAAGGAAGAGAGGGGAAAAAAAAGAGGGGATTTTTTTTCACATTTTTTTTTTCCAAGGTTTTTTTTTTTTTGCTTAGTATATATTTTTCTTGACAGTTTAACCCCCTTCTGTTGCATCTGATTTATAAAATCAGTTGATTGAGTTTTCATTTCTTTTTGGTTCCCGATGGTAGGTATACACTTGTTGTATGTTAGTGTTGTTGAGTTTTTCTCTTCTGGGGAATTCATTTATACTCACACTATGGGTGTGTTTCTTTATATATTTTTTATTTCTTGTATTGTTTTTTTGCATGTGTTTCATGTTTCTTCACATTTCTTCCTTTGTCATCTATTTTATTATTACATGATTTTTCATTGTTTATTTTTGATTTTCTTATATTTATTCCTTCTTTTTGCAGGGAAGTTTTTTTTTTTTTTCTACTTTATAAATGCCGTGTATACACATTCTTTGCTTATCTGGCGGACGCGCCATTCCCCTCTCTTTTCCTTTTCTTTTTCTTCTCCATTATACTGAACCGCGGTGCTACTTATCATGCCACTTGGCTTGCATTCCACTGTGGCTAGCAGCTACCGTTTGTGTTCCACCGCGATACACGGCGGAACGCATGGCACTTCCGGCTGCTATTTCTATGGCGGTTTATTCACACCGCTGCTGCCTCTATGGCGGTTTATCTATACTGCGCGGTTTGTGTCCTGGTACGTATACCTGTACAAGGACTGCAAATGACTGCCCTTTCCCTCTCATTCATTCAGCTGACGAAGCTGCTGGTGAGCAGCGATACGCTTTGGGTCCACTCACTTTGTAGGCATTGATCCTATATATAATGCTTTCATCTGCCAAGGTCACGTTTTTTACCGCAAATATTGATTGTTTATTAATATATCGATCCAGTGGTCAGTGACCTAAGGTATTGTTTTCTAACTGGACTCAATAAATACTTGACTTTTCACAGTACCTACAAAGTTTAGAGGTTTTCTCCATTACTGGGTTATTTTCCCATACCTCTTGTATCTGAATATTTTCTACACAGGGTGTGTTCAAAGTGTTTTTAAAAAAACTTGGTTGTTTGTGTGTTGTTGATGTATTATTAATAAAAACTTTTTGATATTTTGCATTACATTTGGGAGTGCATGGTCTTTGTTTGCCCCATGCCCTTTTCTCTTCTGTATACCAATTAATTCCCAGCGTGGGTTTACTGTAGCACCCCTTTGTTAAAAACAAAATTTTTTTTTCATAGCTAATCATTGAGCGGTGCCCGCTAAATGTGCTGTGAACAATGCCAAAGATTTCACTTACTTCTTGCATTACATGAGTGATATCTATAGTAAGTTCTACAATAGCTCAAAAACCAGTGAATCCTTGCAGCGCACAGTGCAGACTGGACAGTATAGCCCTCCATACAGTATTATGGGTACTACATTATTATTATTATTATTATTATTAAATATTTATATAGCGCCGTTAGGTTCCATGGCGCTTTACAAGTGTAGGGGAGACAGGGACACGAACATGAAGCATCAGACGAGGCGCACTGGTACAGTAGGGCAGGGGGTCCTGTCCACGAGGGCTCACAGTCTATAAGGGGCGGGTGGGGAGACAGGAGGAAGGAGGAGAGGAGAGGGTGAGATGGTGTACTGGATGGGTCTCAGCATGGGCTGTAGGCCTGAAGGAAGAGGTGGGTCTTTAGGTTTTTCTTGAAGGTTCCCAGGGTGGGGGAGTGTCGGATGTGATGGGGGAGACAGTTCCAGAGTATAGCGGATGCACGAGAGAAGTCTTGTAGGCGGTTGTGGGAGGAGGAAATGAGAGGGGAGAAGAGGAGAAGTTCTTGAGAGGAGCGAAGATCGCGTGGGGGAACATATCTGAAAACCAGGTCGGAGATGTAGGGGGGGGACAGGTTATGTATGGCCTTGTATGTTAGGGTTAGGGTTTTGAACCGTGATCTCAGGGCAATGGGGAGCCAGTGAAAGGCTTGGCAGAGGGGGGAGGCGGGGGTGAAATGTGAAGATAGGTGGATGAGTCGGGCAGCGGAGTTGAGGATGGTGCAGAGAGGTGCGAGGGAGAAAGCGGGGAGGCCAGTGAGCAGGGGGTTGCAGTAGTCGAGACGGGAGATGATGAGGGCGTGGATGAGTGTTTTTGCCGAGTCCTGGTCGAGGAATGAGCGGATTCGGGCAATGTTCCTCAGTTGGAGTCGGCAGGCGGTGGCGAGGGCTTCGATGTGGGGCTTGAAGGAGAGGGCGGAGTCGAGGATTACCCCGAGGCACTTGGCATGGGAGACGGGTGAGAGGGTGCAGTCGTTGATTGTGATGGATAGGTTGTGGAGCTGGGGAGAGCGGTTAGGGGGGAAGACGATTATCTCGGTCTTGTCCATGTTGAGTTTGAGGAAATGGGCGGAGAAGAAGGATGAGATGGCGGATAGGCATTGGGGAATTTTGGATAGTAAGGCGGAGATGTCGGGGCCAGAGAGGTAGAGCTGGGTGTCGTCGGCGTATAGAGGTGGTATTGGAGGCTGTGGGATTCGATGAGTTTCCCCAGGCCGAGGGTGTATATGGAGAAGAGTAGTGGACCCAGGACTGAGCCTTGGGGAACTCCAACAGAAAGGGGGTGGGGCGAGGATGAGGTGTGGGAGTGGGTGACGCTGAAGGTCCGGTCCGTTAGGTAGGAGGAGATCCATGAGAGGGCTAGGTCGGTGATGCCAAGGGATTCTTGGATGTGGAGTAGGAGGGGGTGGTCGACTGTGTCGAAGGCGGCGCAGAGGTCGAGGAGGAGGAGGACGGAGTAGTGTCGCTTAGTCTTGGCGGTCAGTAGGTCATTGGTGACTTTAGTTAGGGCTGTTTCGGTTGAGTGGTGGGGTCGAAAACTGGATTGAAGGCGGTCGAAGAGGGAGGAGGAGGAGAAGTGGGAGGACAGCTCGGCGTGTACGTGCTGTTCAAGTAATTTTGAGGCAAAAGGGAGGAGAGATATCGGGCGGTAGTTGGAGACTATTGCAGGGTCAAGGGAGGGTTTTTTGAGGATGGGTGTGATTGTGGCATGCTTGAAGGATGATGGGAAGGTGCCGGATTTAAGTGATAGGTTGAAGAGATGGGTTAGGGTGGGGATGAGGACAGTGGTGAGGTTAGGGATGATGTAGGAGGGTAGGGGGTCGAGGGCGCAGGTGGTGAGGTGTGAGTGAGCTAGCAGAGAGGAGAGGAGGTCTTCTGTCATGGGGGAGAAACTGCATTTGGGTGTGGGGGGCTGGGCGGTGGGGGTGGGGGGCCGAGCGGCTTGTAGATTGAAGCTTTGTCTGACTTTGTCAATCTTGTCCTTGAAGAAGGTGGCGAAGTCGTTGGCTGAGATGAGGGGCGAAGGGGGGGTGCAGGGGGACGGAGTAGGGAGTTGAAGGTACTGAAAAGTTGCTTGGGGTTGCGGGATAGGGCGGTTATTAGGGAAGAGAAGTAGTCTTGTTTTGCATTCGTGAGAGCAGTCTTGAAGGCGGTGAGGGACTGTTTGAACAGGTTGAGGTGTTCCGTGGAGTGGGATTTCTTCTATTTCCGTTCAGCCACTCTGGACGTCTGCCGAAGTTTTTTCGTGTGGGGCGTTAGCCAGGGTTGTCTGTGTGCATGGGTTGTGATGTGTGAGAGCGGGGCAGCTTGGTCGAGGGCTGTGGTGAGGGTGGTGTTGTAGAGGGTGGCGGCGGCGGCGGCATCTTGGGAAGAAGATAGGCCGGAGAGAGGGAGGAGGGACTCGGAGAGTGAGTGGAAGTCGATGAGTTTGAGGTCTCTGCGGGGATGGGGGAGTGTGCGGGGAGAGGCGATCAGAGAAGGGGGGAGAGAGAGGAGAAGGTCAATAGGTTGTGGTCAGATAGGGGGATAGGTGAGTTTTCGAGGTCAGCGAGGGAACATAGGCGGGTGAAGACAAGGTCCAGTGTGTGACCGTCGGTGTGTGTGGCGGATGAGGTCCATTGGGAGAGACCGAGGGAGGAGGTTAGGGATAGGAGTCTAGAGACGGTGCAGGGGGTGTCGACGGGGATGTTGAAGTCGCTCATGATGATGGTGGGGATGTCAGAGGAGAGGAGGAGGAGGAGCCAGGTTGTGAAGTGGTCGAAGAAGGAGGAGGGTGATCCTGGGGGACGGTAGATGACTGCCAGTTGGAGGATGCAAGGGGAGAAGATGCGCACGGAGTGTGCCTCGAAGGAGGGGAGGGGACAGGATGGGGGCGGCGTAATCGGGATGAAGGAGCACGTGTTGGCCAGGAGTAGGCCGACGCCTCCACCGTGGGTGTTGTTGGGGCGGGGCGTGTGGGAGAGAGTAAGTCCGCCGTAGTAGAGGGCGGCCGGGGAGGTTGTGTCAGAGGGGGTGAGCCAGGTTTCCGTGATGCTGAGGAAGGAGAGTTTTTTGGAGATGAAGAGGTTCGTGGATGTATGGTAGTTTGTTGCAGATCGAGCGGGCGTTCCAGAGGGCGCCCGGGAGGGAGACTGGGGAAACTGGGGCAGGAGGGATGGGTTTGAGGTTGCTGAGGTTACGGGGGTTGGTTATATGTCTTGGGAGTGGGGGGGTGGTATGATGGGGTGGGCCAGGATTGGGGTAGATGTTGCCCACAATTAGGAGGAGCAGGGCGAGGGTGAGAAGGTGCGGGCAGGAGAGCTAGCGTGGCGGGCGTGTTTGTTTGGAGATGGAGGGTTGAAAGTGGAGGAATAGTTCAGAGGAGAGGGTGAGGTGTGTAGGTAGGATGGAGGGAGAGATGAGCATTTCATTGCTGGGAGGAGTGATGAGTGGGGGTAGAAGGAAGTGAAGAAGGATGGGAGTGAGGGTGAGAAGTGGGAACATTGCGAGGGTGAGTAGTGGGCGAGAGGTGATAGGGGTAGGAGGCAGCCCGGGAGCGATGTATGTGGGGTGGGTCCTAGTGGGGGACAGGTGGCCACATGTGGGGTGATGTTGGGGTATAGTGTGCGGTCCGGGGTGGGGAGCAGTTCAGGGATGAGTTGCAGTCCAGGGGAGAGGTACAAACAGCCGGGGTAGAGATGAGGGTGAAGCAGCCAAGGGGAGATGCAGCAGCCGTGGACGAGGTGATGGAGCCTGGATGAGAGGGTGCGGCAGGGGGTAGGATGGTACGGCGGGGATGGGATGGTGCAGTGGGGATGAGATGAAGCAGCCGGAGATGAGGTGATGCAGCAGTGATGAGATGAAGCAGTCAGAGATGGGGTGATGCAGTAGGGATGAGATGATGCAGTCAGATATAAGGTGATGGAGCCGGGGTGAGGTGATGCAGCCGAGATGAGAGGAGGCAGCCGAGGATGAAGTGAAGCAGCCGATGATGGGGTGATGCAGCCGAGGATGGGATGATGCACCCGAGGATGGGATGATGCAGCCGAAGATGGGATGAAGCAGCCGAGGATGGGATGATGCAGCCGAGGATGGGATGATGCAGCCGAGGATGGGATGATGCAGCCGGGGATGGGATGATGCAGCCGAGGATGGGATGATGCAGCCGAGGATGGGATGATGCAGCCGAGGATGGGGTGATGCAGCCGAGGATGGGGTGATGCAGCCGAGGATGGGATGATGCAGCCGAGGATGGGATGATGCAGGTGATGCAGCCAAGGATAGGATGATACAGCCGGGAGCAGGATGGTGCAGCCAGGGGCTCAGAAGCGGCTGGCAGGGTCAGGGCCAGGCAGCAGGGTGGGAGGCAGGATGAGAGGCAGCAAGCAGGGTCAGAGGCGGCCAGCAGGGTCAGAGGCGGCCAGCAGTGTCAGAGGTGGCCAGCAGGGTCAGAGGTAGCCAGCAGGGTCAGAGGTAGCCAGAGGGGGTACATTGCGGCCAGGGGGCCGAGTGCGGTGGGGAGTTCGGTGCGATGAAGTTGAGGGCCCAGTTCATCCAGGGGCACGTTGCAGGTGAGGGCCTGAACCTGCGGATGGGCCAGGTGCAGCTGAGTGACCAGCGCGGTCGGGGGCACGGTGCGGACAGGGCTAGCACAAGCAGGTGCAGTCACGGGCCAGGTGTAGCTGGGGCCCAGTAAAGCCTGGGGTACGGTGCAGTCAGGGCCGGTATGAACAGGAGCGGTCAGGTGTGGCTGAGGGCTCAGTGCGGCCTGGGGTACGGGCTAGACGGTCACCGTGGTGTGGGCAGCTGTGGGGCACCGGGTCCGGGCGGGCCAGTGTGGGGGTCTGGTGTACAGCTATTAGGCTGGGAGCTGCAGTGGGGCAGTGGGCTCCACGCTAGGCCGGGGCCGATGGAGGTAGGGCACCGGAGGCGGCACCGCCAATCCCGCGTGGCCCCGCACCGCTGTGGAGGGTCCTGAGGGCAGCGCTGACTGCCCCACTTGGTCCTCAGCTGGGTTTGCTGCGGTAGGCCCCGTGAGAGCACCGATGCCTCTGCGGCCCAGGTACAGGTACGGGAGCCCAGGAGGGGGCAGGCCAGGCCACGGTCGGGCCTGCAGCGATGGCGGGGTGTGGAGGACGGGGACGGCGGCACCGCACTTACAGGCACTCCAGGCGGTGAAGAGTCGCTCGGAGGTCCGGGGCTGCAGCAGCGCAGATGAGCGACGCAGCCTTTGTTGTGGGACCGTGCCGGGAGCGCTGGAGGTGTCTGGCGTTGGAGATGCAGGCCCAGGTGAGGAGCCGCTGGGCACGGCCACCGGCCGCACATGGCAGGCCGGACGGAGGGTCCGGTCCAGGTGGTGAGGAGCCGCCCGGAGGTCTGGGGCCGCAGCAGCGATGCAGTTCCTGCTGCGGGGCTGCGCCGGGAGCGCTGGAGGCGTCTGGCGTCGGGGATGCAGGCCCAGGTGAGGAGCCGCAGGGCACGGCCGCTGGCCGTGCACGGCAGGCCGGCCAGAGGGCCCGGCAGGTGGCCCAGACGGTCGGGGGGCGCCCGGGGGTGATGCAGGCGAAGGTGGAAGTGTGTAGGGAGGACGGGCGGGCTTGGATGACAGTGGATGGTGTCCAAGTGCCTGGAGCCTCCCTACATGCGACCATCAGCCCCGGCGGCCATACTAGTCCCTCATACAGAATAATGGGCCCCACATAGTCCTCCATACAGAATAATGGGCCCCACATAGTCCTCCATACAGAATAATGAGCCCCACATATTCCTCCATACAGAATAATGGGCCCCACATAGTCCTCCATACAATATAATTAGCCCCATATATTGTTCCATACAGAATACAGAATAATGGACCCCATATAATGTTCCATACAGAATAATGGGCCCAATATAATGCTCCACGCAGAATAATGAGTTCCATATAATGCTGCAAACAGAATTATGGGCCCCATATAATGCTGCATACCAAATAATGGACCCCATATATTGCACCATACAGAATACTGGAACCCATATATTGCTCCATACAGAATACTGGACCCCATATAATGTATACAGGATAATGGACCCTATATAATGTTCCATACAGAATAATGGACACCATATAATGCTCCATACAGAATAATGGACCCTATATAATGCTCCATACAGAATATTATGCCCCCACACTATATGTACATTTATCCTCAGAGCCCCCACACTATATATAAATCCATCCTCAGAGCCTCACACTATATATAAATCCATCCTCAGTCAGAGCCCTCACACTATATATAAATCCATCCTCAGTCAAAGCCCTCACACTATATACAAATCCATCCTCAGTCAGAGCCCTCACACTATATATAAATCCATCCTCAGTCAGAGCCCCCACACTATATATAAATCCATCCTCAGTCAGAGCCCCCACACTATATATAAATCCATCCTCAGTCAGAGCCCCCACATTATGTATAAATCCATCTTCAGAGCCCTCACATTGAGTCCTGTGTCCTTTCTGCCAACTTTACATGGCTCCATGGTGCAGAGCTCAGTCCTCTCCTCTCCTCAATCCTCTCCACTCAAGCAGCCTCAACTCTAGCTCCACGCTGCTTCCTATTATCGGGTCTTCACCGGCCTGAAGGAGGCCCCGTCCCCTTCTGATGACATCACTCCCTGAAAAAAATCAACTCCACTCTAGTCAGCTTGCCAAAACACATCAAATTAGGGGCAAACACTACGAAAGTGGCCTCAATTAAACCACAGTACAAATTTTATAATGGCACAGCAGCAATCAGCCATGGACCATGCGTGAGGTATCAGGGTCTGGGCCAGTATTTACAGCTTTGAATTGAACTTCAAATTAAGATGAGGTGGGTGAGGGATCAGTGTAGGTCTGCTGTGCTGACAGCCCCAATACCACATGCAACAGCTCAACCTGCTTTTATGTTCAGCCACACTGAGATGGCAGAAAAATAAGCTTCATACTGTAGATTAGTATTGGTACAAAAATGTAAGGATAGTAATACGGGTAGTGGATTGAAAGTAAGTGGAGGTCTGCCGGTCTCGGAAGCGTACTGCTACCGGCAACATAAGGCTGTGTGCCCACTATGCGTTTTCTTAAGCGTTTCCGCAGCAGCAATTCTGCTGCAGAAATGCTTAAAAAATGCTTGGTAGGTCTGCCATGTTCCCCAATGATAATCCGCATGTGCTGTACACATGCTGCGGAAATTTCCGCTGCGGATTATCATTGCGGAAAAATATGCAGCACTACCAATTATTTTGCGGAAGCACGTCGTTTTCGCCACTATTGACTTACATTGGACCGCATGGAATCCGCATCACTGCATCTGCAGATGCGGATTCCATGCGTTTCAATGTGCAGATGGTACCCGGGTTTGGAGAAGAGGAGACTCTCCTCCGGACCCGGGTACCATAGTACCTGTAAAAAAAAGAATAAAATAAAAAATATACATTATACAACCCCTGGTAAAAATTATGGAATCACCGGGATCGGAGGATGTTCATTCAGTTGTTTAATGTTGTTGAAAAAAAGCAGATCACAGACATGGCAAAACTAAAGTCATTTCAAATGGCAACTTTAGGGCTTTAAGAAACACTAAAAGAAATCAAGATAAAAAATGTGGTACTCAGTAAGGGTAATTTTTTTCATATGAAACAGAGGGAAAAAATTATGGAATCACTCAATTCTGAGGAAAAAATTATGGAATCACCCTGTAAATTTTCATTTCCAACACTAACACCTGCATCAAATTAGATCTGCTCATTAGTCTGCATCTAAAAAGGAGTGATCACACCTTGGAGAGCTGTTGCACCAAGTGGACTGACATGAATCATGGCTCCAACATGAGATATGTCAATTGAAACAAAGGAGAGGATTATCAAACTCATAAAAGAAGGTAAATCATCACGCAATGTTGCAAAAGATGTTGGTTGTTCACAGTCAGCTGTGTCTAAAATCTGGACCAAATACAAACAACAATGAAGGTTGTTAAAGGCAAACATACTGGTAGACCAAGGAAGAGATCAAAGCGTCAAGACTGCAAACTTAAAGCAATATGTCTCCAAAACAGGAAATGCACAACAAAACAAATGAGGAACAAATGGGAGGAAACTGGAGTCAATGTCTGTGACCGAACTGTAAGAAACAGCCTAAAGGAAATAGGATTTACATACAGAAAAGCTAAACATAAGCCATCATTAACGCCTAAACAGAAAAAAACAAGGCTACAATGGGCTAAGGAAAAGCAATCGTGGACTGTGGATGACTGGATGAAAGTCATATTCAGTGATGAATCGCGAATCTGCATTGGGCAAGGTGATGATGCTGGAACTTTTGTTTGGTGCCGTTCCAATGAGATTTATAAAGATGACTGCATGAAGAGAACATGCAAATTTCCACAGTCATTGATGATATGGGGCTGCATGTCAGGTAAAGGCACTGGGGAGATGGCTGTCATTACATCTTCAATAAATACCCAAGTTTACATTGATATTTTGGACAGTTTTCTAATCCCATCAATTGAAAGGATGTTTGGGGATGATGATATCATTTTTCAAGATGATAATGCATCCTGCCATAGAGCAAATACTGTGAAAACATTCCTTGAAAGAAGACACATAAGGTCAATGTCATGGCCTGCAAATACTGTAGTCCCGATCTCAATCCAATTGAAAATCTTTGGTGGAAGTTGAAGAAAATGGTCCATCACAAGGCTCCAACCTGCAAAGCTGATCTGGCAACAGCAATCAGAGAAAGTTGGAGCCAGATTGATGAAGAGTACTGTTTTTCACTCATTAAGTCCATGCCTCAGAGACTGCAAGCTGTTATTAAAGCCAGAGATGGTACAACAAAATACTAGTGATGTTTTGGAGGGTTCTTTTGTGTGTTTGTTTTTCATGATTCCATAATTTTTTTCCTCAGAATTGAGTGATTCCATAATTTTTTCCCTCTTCTTGGTCTGAAAAAATTACCCTTACTGAGTACCACATTTTTTATCTTAATTTATTTTAGTGTTTCATAAAGCCCTAAAGTTGCCATTTGAAATGACTTTAGTTTTGTGCCATGTCTGTGATCTGCTTTTTTTCAACAACATTAAACAACTGAATGATCATCCTCCGAGTCCGGTGATTCCATAATTTTTGCCAGGGGTTGTACTTACCTTCTACCTTCTAAAGTCTTTATCCGATGTGTCTTGGCTTGCCGGCAGCTCGCGGTGGTCTTAAAGACCTGCCATGACGTAATTTAGTCATGTAACGGGTCACGCGACCGCTGACGTCAGCAGGTCCTTTAGTCTACCGCGAGCTGCCGGCAAGCCAGGACGCATCGGATAAAGACACCGGGGGCCATCAGAAGGTAAGTATATATTTATTTTTTATTTTTTACCATTATTTCGGTCAAACAGTATGGATTTATATAGTATGACCAATTTGTCAAGCACTTTCCAAGTGATGCTAAAATCGCTTAGAAAGCATTTGACAACCTGCATGCGGAAATGCATGTGAAGAACGCTTCACTTCCTGGCTGTTTGGAGACAAGCTCATTCCCACAGAAAAGTATCAGCAAGCTAAGGAGATGGTGGCCTCTATCATGGAGGAGCTTGCTCGTTTTCTAGGGGAACGACTGTGGCGCCCAGCTGTGCTTGGAGCCACAGATCCTAGAAGGGTGTATTAATGTAATCCTCCACAAGAGGCCCCCATAAACATTCACACATCTCCACCTTCCACCTCAGACCAGCAGAGGGAGCCCGTTAGGTATATAAATAGGGAAGGTGGAGCTAGGTAGGGAGTTAGTCTGGAGTGCACAGAGAGTGAAAAGCTGTGTGTGCAGGGAAGCACGAGGGTTGCTGAGTAGGCAAGCTAGGCCTCCAGCGGTCCTGAAGCCCAGTCTAGACTCAGGAGCTCAAGTAAGTGAATCCAAGGTGTGCCGATGCCTGTAAGAGCGGTGAAGAGCGGCAAGCTGCCGTTAGTGTGAGTAGCCTAGTGAGGGCCCGAGCGTGGCCGAAGGTGAGTGGAAAGTGAGTAGCAGTGGGGGCAGAGGAGCTTACCCCCACTGCTCACCCCAAAACAAATACAGGACACCGGGTCCGAGCTTACCGGGATCTCTACGACCCAGTAAGGCATAACCGGAATCCCTGGAGAACTACAGGTCCCAGGTTCACCAGAGAGCTGATACGTAACAGAGCCAGGAGACGCATAGGCCCCGCAAACTGGGAGCGTGCACTCCAAGAGAAGGCCCTACCACAACGTCAGCCGGTGCAGGACAGAGATAAAGTTAGGCCTAGCTTCAGGCAGGTCAGAAACTTACTACGCAGAGGCAAGAAACAGGAGGCCCTACACCCGCTCATTGGGGAGGATCCTGATATGTACCCTACAGTGCTCCGGGATGTGCCTGAACTACCACCAGTAAAAGGTACTGAAATGACTACCGTGTCTGTCCCCGTTCTTGCTCTGACCCGTCTGGGTCTCGCCTGTCCTGCATCCCCCTCTCCGTACGCTGTCCTGAGGCCTAGCTCCACCTGTGGGGAGCTATACCATCGAGCTGCCTTATCACCGTCCTCAGTGGACTGCCGCAGCGCTGGTGATTCTCACCAGAAACCACAGGTGTCATCACGTACTTCCATAAAATTAACAAACAATCCCCTTTTAAAAGCTGACCCCAGGGTACGGGCCCGGGAGCCGACCACCGCGACATCCTCAAGGCCAGGCAAAGGCCCGGGTACCGAGTCGTCCCCATCCCTCTGGGCGAGTCACGACCACCACTGCTGTTTACCTTGTGAACATTGATGATGCTTCCAAGCAGGGCCGGTGTCAGCACCTGGCGCACCCGGGCAAGTGCAGGGGCCCGGAGCAGGCGGGGGGCTCACTCACCGTCAGGCACCCCGGCGCTCAATGGGACCCGTGAGCGGTGTGGTGCCGGTGTCAGCACCCGCTCCCCCCCCGCTTGCTTAGGGCCCTAGCACAATACTTAGCTCTCCCCGTGCCTCCGCAGCAGCTACGGTCTCTTCCGCGGCTGCTGCACTGTGATGTCTCAGGTCAGAGGGCGCGGTGACATCTTTACACCACGCTCTCTCCTGAGCCGTCACAGGCAGCGCAGAGTGGGAAGACGCCGGCGCGGGAGAGGAGTCCGGAGCAGCAGCAGCAGGTGAGAAGTGAGGTGAGTATTTGATTATTTTTTTTTATTATATGGTGGGGGGGAACAAGTGATATCCTGCATCGAGCATTATATGGGGTGGGGAACAAGTGACATCCTGCATGGGGCATCATATGGGGGGAACAAGTGACATCCTGCATGGGGCATTATGTGGGGGGGACAAGTGACATCCTGCATGGGGCATTATATGGGGGAGGGGAGCAAGTGACATCCTGCATGGGGCATTATATGGGGGGGTACAAGTGGCATCCTGCATGGGGCATTATTTGGGGGGGGAACAAGTGACATCCTGACTGGGGCATTATATGGGGGGGGTGACATCCTGCATGGGGCATTATATGGGGGAGAGATGTGACATCCTGCATAGGGCATTATATGGGGGAGAAGTGACATCCTGCAGAGAGCATTATATGGGGGGAGAGGTGACATCCCGCATGGAGCATTATAAGGGGGGGGGTGACATCCTGCATGGGGCATTATATGGGGGGAGGTGACATCCTGCATGGGGCATTATATGGGGAGAGGTGACATTCTGCATAGGGCATTATATGGGGGGGAGAGGTGACATCCTGCATGGAGCATTATATGGTGGGGGGCAACAAGTGACATCCTGCATGGGGCATTATATGAGGGGAAACAAGTGACATCCTGCATCGGGCTTTATATGGGGTGGGGAACAAGTGACATCCTGCATGGGGCATCATATGGGGGGGAACAAGAGACATCCTGCATGGGGCATTATGTGGGGGGGACAAGTAACATCCTGCATGGGGCATTATATGGGGGAGGAGAAAAAGTGACATCCTGCATGGGGCATTATATGGGGGGGGACAAGTAGCATCTTGCATGGGGCATTATTGGGGGGGATAAGTGACATCCTGCATGGGGCATTATATGGGGGGAGGTGAGATCCTGACTGGGGCATTATATGGGGAGAAGTGACATCCTGCATGGGGCAATGTAGCGCCGGCGTCCCTGCCCTCTGCTAGGCAGGGACGCTGTTCCCCTCACCTCTCTGCTCCGTGCCCGGCGTCCTACTCCCGCTCTGTTGGCAGCGCGCGCTCCTTCCCAGCCACTGTGCTTAGGGCGTGCGCGCTCTCCCTCCCTCTTAAAGGGGCCGCGCGCGCCGTCCTAAGGAGTCCCCGGCCAATGGCCGGAGGACTTCACCATATATAAGGCACCTCCTCCAAAATGGAGGTGCCCGAGCAATGTTGTTGCACTGTTCTCTACTCTGCTTCAGCCCTCAGGTCCCGTTGCCAGTTACCTGCCAGATACCTGCCAGATTCCTGCCAGCTCGCTGTCTTATTCCTGCCTGATATTCTGCTACCTGCCTGCTAGCCTGAGGTCCGACGGTCTGCCTTACAACTCCTGTCAGTCTGTCTAAGGACCAGCTTGCCCGCTCACCTGGGAGCGCACATCAGCTACCTGCCTGCTTGCCTGAGGTCCGACGGTCTGCCTTCCAACTCCTGTCAGTCTGTCTATGGACCAGCTTGCCCGCTCACCTGGGAGCGCACATCTGCTACCTGCCTGCTAGCCTACCTGGAGGCTCCGCCGTCACGTGCTGTGACCACCTGCCTGTCCAGTGACTCCTGCCCGCTCACCTGGGAGCGCTCATCTGCTGCCTGTCCGCTAGCCTACCTGGAGGCTCTGCCGTCACGTGCTGTGACCACCCGCCTGTCCAGAGACTTCTGCCTGCTCACCTGGGAGCTCACGTCTACCATCAGCCGCCACAGGTCGTACCAACCCTTTACCCAGAGACTGCCCCGGTCACTTGCCGTGACCATCTGCCCGTTCATCCAGAGACTGCCCCGGTCACTTGCCGTGACCATCTGCCCGTTCATCCAGAGACTGCCCCGGTCACTTGCCGTGACCATCTGCCCGTTCATCCAGAGACTGCCCCGGTCACTTGCCGTGACCATCTGCCCGTTCATCCAGAGACTGCCCCGGTCACTTGCCGTGACCTCCTGCCCCTTCTTCCAGAGACTGTCCCGGTCACCTGCTGTGACTGCCTGCCTGGTCGCCACCCGCTCCCTTACAAGGACCGCCCCCTTGTATAGTAGCTCAGAGGTTCCGCCTCCCAGACCCGTTACAGTTTGCTCGGGCCATGGAACCCGGTGGCACCCAAGCTCCCTCACTCTCGGACCTGTGTCATGAATTGTCCCGTCAGAGGTCCCAACAGGAGTCCATCCTGGGTCACCTGCGGAATGTCAATTCTCGCCTGGACACTCTGACTGCTCCGCCAGCAACCTCCGCCAGTGCCATGACTCGCAATCCGGCAGCTCCGCTGCCCACTAATACCATGGTATCCTACCCCGGACCCCGGCTTTCTGCACCTCCTCGCTTCGGAGGCGACTCCGCCCAGGCTCGGGGCTTCATAAATCAGTGCACACTGCACTTTGAACTCCTGTCCCACCAGTTTAACTCCGACTGGGCCAAAATTGCCTTCATCATGTCCCATCTCACCGGGGAGGCCCTGGCCTGGCTAAATCCTCTATGGGAGAGAGGAGACCCCCTGGTGTCCGACTTGCCTGCCTTTCTCACGGCTTTCCGGAAAGTCTTCGATGAACCCGGACGGAAGACCTCATCCGCATCATCACTGCTACGCCTCCGTCAGGGAAGTCTCACCGTGGGCCAATATGCCATACGGTTCCGTACCCTTGCCTCGGAGCTGGCCTGGGATAACGACGCTCTGGTATCCGTCTTCTGGGAGGGTCTGTCCGGCCGTATTAAAGATGAACTTGCCGGTCGGGACATTCCTACCACTCTCGATGACCTAATAACTCTTGCCACCCGGATTGACCTACGGTTCCAGGAGCATGCCAAAGAGGTCACCCGTGAGAGGAGGTTTCCACGTCTAGCTCCTACTTTTCAGAAACCCGTCACTCCCTCCGTCTCTCCCCAGGTACACTCTCCTGAGCCTATGCAGGTCGACCAGACCAAGATGGTCAAAACCCATCAGGACTTACGCCGTGCTGAGGGGAGCTGCTTCTACTGTGGCAGTAAGGAGCACCGGATCCGTGCCTGCCCGGAGAGGTCGGGAAACGCCTGTGTCTAGGTTCGCTCAGAGAGGTCGACCTAGACAAGAATAAATCCTCTCCATCTCTGCTGCTGTCAGTCTCAATTGTCTGCGGGGAGAACCGTTATTTCGAACTAGCCCAACTTGACTCTGGAGCAGCCGGGAATCTTATTTCACAGTCCCTGGTAGAGAAATACCGCATCCCCACCAAACCTCTGGCTGTACCCTTGTCTGTTGCTGCCGTGGATGGGGGTCTCTTACCACGCCCCATCCAACTCATCACCGAATCCATTACTCTGCAGGTGGGAATGCTGCATTCTGAGAGTATCTCCTTTCATGTTCTGCCTGGACTCTCTCACGCCCTCTTGCTAGGTCTACCTTGGCTCCAGAGACATGCACCCGTGCTTGACTGGTAGACCGGAGAAGTCCTACGCTGGGGACAGGACTGCCATAAGACCTGTCTGGTTCCCGTCCATCCCGTCTGTCCTTCTCCTACCCCAGCTAATCTACCTGGACTTCCGATTCCTTATTGGTCTTATGCTGATGTCTTTAATAAAAAGGAGGCAGAGACACTACCCCCTCATAGACCATACGACTGCCCTATCGACTTGTTACCTGGTACTACTCCTCCCCGTGGGCGTATTTATCCATTATCCGCTGCTGAGACCCGCTCGATGTCCGAATATATTGAGGAGAATCTGGCCAGGGGATTCATCCGGAAATCTACCTCCCCGGCGGGGGCAGGCTTCTTTTTCGTCAAAAAGAAGGACGGCTCTCTCCGTCCCTGTATAGACTATAGAGGCCTTAACCAGATCACGGTGAAGAATAAGTACCCCCTTCCGCTCATTCCGGAGTTATTTGATCGTCTGAGGGGGGCTAGAATCTTCACCAAACTGGACCTCCGTGGGGTGTACAACCTGGTTCGTATCCGTCAGGGGGATGAATGGAAGACGGCATTCAACACCCGGGACGGCCACTATGAATATCTGGTAATGCCCTTTGGTCTCTGTAACGCTCCTGCCGTCTTTCAAGAGTTGGTCAATGACATCTTCCGGGACCTTCTCTACTCCTGCGTAGTGGTGTACCTGGACGACATCTTGGTCTTCTCTCCGGATCTCCAGACGCACCGGAGGGGCGTTCGTCAGGTCCAGCTCAGGCTCAGGCAGAATCACCTCTTCGCTAAATACGAGAAGTGCCTCTTTGAGCAGACCTCGCTTCCGTTTTTGGGCTACATTATTTCTCAGACCGGCCTACGAATGGATCCAGAGAAACTGTCTGCCATCGAGAAATGGCCTCGACCGGAGGGGTTGAAGACCATTCAGCGGTTCCTGGGCTTCGCCAGCTACTACCGCCTTTTCATACCACACTTCTCTTCCCGGACTGCCCCAATTTCCGCGCTCACCCGTAAGGGTACTAATCCCAAAGAGTGGCCGCCCGAAGCAGAGGAGGCCTTCCTTTCCTTAAAACAGGCCTTCTCTTCCGCCCCGGTGCTGCATCGCCCGGACGGCAACAAGCAGTTCTTCCTGGAAGTTGACGCCTCCTCCTCTGGAGCCGGAGCAGTACTTACTCAAAAATCATCTTCCGGGAGGATGGTAACTTGCGGCTTCTTCTCTAAACTCTTCTCCTCCTCAGAGCGCAATTATTCCATAGGAGACCGAGAGTTATTGGCCATCAAACTGGCATTGGAGGAGTGGCGTTACCTGCTCGAGGGGGCTCTTCACCCGGTAATAATTTACACTGACCACAAGAACTTGGCTTACCTCCAGCATGCCCAGAGACTTAACCCGCGCCAAGCCCGGTGGTCCTTGTTTTTTGCTCGCTATGATTTTGTTCTTCATTTTCGCCCGGCTGACAAAAACGTCAAGGCGGACGCCTTGTCTCGATCCTTTCTGGTGTCTGATCTCGAGGAAGATCCGAAACACATCATCGATCCCGCCAGAGTAATGCAGGTGGCTCCCGTGAGTCTAAATCGTCTCCCTCCCGGAAAGACGTTCGTATCAGTACCTGATCGGGAGAAGATCCTTCACTGGGGTCACTCGTCTAAACTGGCTGGCCACGCCGGTCAGAAAAAGACCCTCCAGCTTATTACCCGGCACTACTGGTGGCCTACCCTGCACAAGGACGTAATAGACTTTGTTTCTGCCTGTGTGTCCTGCGCCCGCAACAAGGTTCCGAGACATCTGCCAGCCGGTCGCCTCCTTCCGCTTTCTGTACCTGCTGCCCCCTGGCAGCATATAGCAATGGACTTTATAACTGACCTCCCAGTCTCTGCCGGTTGTACGGTCATTTGGGTGGTCGCTGACCGCTTCTCCAAGATGGCTCATTTCGTTCCCCTGCCAGGCCTCCCGTCTGCACCCGAGCTAGCTAAAGACTTTATTCGTCACATCTTTCGTCTTCATGGCCTGCCCCTCCACATCGTGTCGGATCGTGGGGTACAGTTCACCTCACGCTTCTGGAGAGCCACTTGTAAACTGCTAGACGTCACCCTGGACTTCTCTTCCGCTTACCACCCACAGTCCAATGGTCAAGTGGAGCGGATCAATCAGAACCTGACCAGTTACCTCCGGCACTTCGTTAATGCCCATCATTCAGACTGGGTGGATCTCCTACCATGGGCCGAGTTCTCTTATAACAATCACGAGAGCGAATCCTCCTCCAAATCCCCGTTATTTGTAGTCTTCAGTCAGCATCCTCGGATTCCTTTTCCTATCTCCACCTCTGTGGACAACCCGGCTGCGGAATCTCTCGTTAGCAAATTTTCCTCCATTTGGGAGAGTACCCGATCCGCACTCCTTCAGTCGTCCGAACGGATGAAAAGACACGCTGACAAAAAACGCCTGGATCCTCCACAATTTCGTCCTGGAGATAAAGTCTGGCTCTCATCTAAATATGTCCGACTCAAGATACCTTCTTACAAGTTAGGGCCTCGGTTCATCGGTCCTCTGGAGGTCATCAGTCAGATCAACCCGGTGGCCTATAAATTGAAACTCCCGGCCAACTTAGGGATCCCTAACTCCTTCCATGTACAGTTATATGAAAAAGTTTGGGCACCCCTATTAATCTTAAGCTTAATGTTTTATAAAAATTGGTGTTTTTGCAACAGCTATTTCAGTTTGATATATGTAATAACTGTTGGACACAGTAATGTTTCTGCCTTGAAATGAGGTTTATTGTACTAACAGAAAATGTGCAATCTGCATTCAAACAAAATTTGACAGGTGCATAAGTATGGGCACCCTTATCATTTTCTTGTTTTAAATACTCCTACCTACTTTTTACTGACTTACTAAAGCACTTTTTTTGGTTTTGTAACCTCATTGAGCTTTGAACTTCATAGCCAGGTGTATGCAATCATGAGAAAAGCTACTTCAAGTGGCCACTTGCAAGTTGTTCTCCTGTTTGAATCTCCTCTGTAGAGTGGCATCATGGGCTCCTCAAAACAACTGTCAAATGATCTAAAAACAAAGATTATTCAACATAGTTGTTCAGGGGAACGATACAAAAAGCTGTCTCAGAGATTTAACCTGTCAGTTTCCACTGAGAGGAACATAGTAAGGAAATGGAAGAACACAGGGACAGTTCTTGTTAAGGCCAGAAGTGGCAGGCCAAGAAAAACATCAGAAAGGCAGAGAAGAAGAATGGTGAGATCAGTCAAGGACAATCCTCAGACCACCTCCAGAAAGCTGCAGCATCAACTTGCTGCAGATGGTGTCACTGTGCATCGGTCAACTATACAACGCACTTTGCACAAGGAGAAGCTGTATGGGAGAGTGATGCGAAAGAAGCCGTTTCTGCAAGCACGCCACAAACAGAGTCGGCTGAGGTATGCAAAAGCACATTTGGGGAAGCCAATTTCTTTTTGGAAGAAGGTCCTGTGGACTGATGAAACCAATATTGAGTTGTTTGGTCATACAAAAAGGTGTTATGCATGGCGGCAAAAAAACACAGCATTCCAAGAAAAACACTTGCTACCCACAGTAAAATTTGGTGGAGGTTCCATCATGCTTTGGGGCTGTGTGGCCAATGCCGGCACCGGGAATCTTGTTAAAGTTGAGGGACGCATGGATTCCACTCAGTATCAGCAGATTCTTGACAATAATGTTCAAGAATCAGTGATAAAGTTGAAGTTACGCAGGGGATGGATCTTTCAGCAAGACAATGATCCAAAACACCGCTCCAAATCTACTCAGGCATTCATGCAGAGGAACAATTACAATGTTCTGGAATGGCCATCCCAGTCCCCAGACCTGAATATCATTGAACATCTGTGGGATCATTTGAAGAAGGCTGTCCATGCTCGGCAACCATCAAACTTAACTGAACTGGAATTGTTTTGTAAAGAGTAATGGTCAAAAATACCTTCATCCAGGATCCAGGAACTCATTAAAAGCTACAGGAAGCGACTAGAGGCTGTTATTTTTGCAAAAGGAGGATCTACTAAATATTAATGTCACTTTTCTGGTGAGGTGCCCATACTTATGCACCTGTCAAATTTTGTTTGAATGCAGATTGCACATTTTCTGTTAGTACAATAAACCTCATTTCAAGGCAGAAACATTACTGTGTCCAACAGTTATTACATATATCAAACTGAAATAGCTGTTGCAAAAACACCAATTTTTATAAAACATTAAGCTTAAGATTAATAGGGGTGCCCAAACTTTTTCATATAACTGTATCTCTCCTCAAACCTGCGGTACTTAACTCTTTTTCCAAGTCTACAGGTACGCCTCCTGCTCCGGTTTCTGCTGAGGACGAGTTTGAGGTAGAGAACATTCTTGCCACCAAAAGGGTAAGAGGAAAGACCTTTTTTCTAGTAGATTGGAAGGGGTTTGGTCCTGAGGAGAGAACGTGGGAGCCCCGGGAGAACATCCATGCCCCTCTTATCCTAGCTAAATTTCTGTCTGGCCTAAAAAAGGGGGGGCCTAAAGGGGGGGGTACTGTAGCGCCGGCGTCCCTGCCCTCTGCTAGGCAGGGACGCTGTTCCCCTCACCTCTCTGCTCCGTGCCCGGCGTCCTCCTCCCGCTCTGCTGTCAGCGCGCGCTCCTTCCCGGCTACTGTGCTTAGGGCGCGCGCGCGCGCTCTCCCTCCCTCTTAAAGGGGCCGCGCGCGCCGTCCTAAGGAGTCCCCGGCCAATGGCCGGAGGACTTCACCATATATAAGGCACCTCCTCCAAAATGGAGGTGCCCGAGCAATGTTGTTGCACTGTTCTCTACTCTGCTTCAGCCCTCAGGTCCCGTTGCCAGTTACCTGCCAGATACCTGCCAGATTCCTGCCAGCTCGCTGTCTTATTCCTGCCTGATATTCTGCTACCTGCCTGCTAGCCTGAGGTCCGACGGTCTGCCTTACAACTCCTGTCAGTCTGTCTAAGGACCAGCTTGCCCGCTCACCTGGGAGCGCACATCAGCTACCTGCCTGCTTGCCTGAGGTCCGACGGTCTGCCTTCCAACTCCTGTCAGTCTGTCTATGGACCAGCTTGCCCGCTCACCTGGGAGCGCACATCTGCTACCTGCCTGCTAGCCTACCTGGAGGCTCCGCCGTCACGTGCTGTGACCACCTGCCTGTCCAGTGACTCCTGCCCGGACACCTGGGAGCGCTCATCTGCTGCCTGTCCGCTAGCCTACCTGGAGGCTCTGCCGTCACGTGCTGTGACCACCCGCCTGTCCAGAGACTTCTGCCTGCTCACCTGGGAGCTCACGTCTACCATCAGCCGCCACAGGTCGTACAAACCCTTTACCCAGAGACTGCCCCGGTCACTTGCCGTGACCATCTGCCCGTTCATCCAGAGACTGCCCCGGTCACTTGCCGTGACCATCTGCCCGTTCATCCAGAGACTGCCCCGGTCACTTGCCATGACCATCTGCCCGTTCATCCAGAGACTGCCCCAGTCACTTGCCGTGACCATCTGCCCGTTCATCCAGAGACTGCCCCGGTCACTTGCCGTGACCTCCTGCCCCTTCTTCCAGAGACTGTCCCGGTCACCTGCTGTGACTGCCTGCCTGGTCGCCACCCGCTCCCTTACAAGGACCGCCCCCTTGTATAGTACCTCAGAGGTTCCGCCTCCCAGACCCGTTACAGGCATTATATGGGGGGGAGAGGTGACATCCTGCATAGGGCATTATATGGGGAGAGGTGACATCCTGCATGGGTCATTATATGGGGGGAGAGGTGACATCCCGCATGGGGTATTATAAGGGGGGAGAGGTGACATCCTGCATGTGGCATTATATGGGGGGGAGAGGTGACATCCTGCATGGGGCATTATATGGGGGGAGGTGACATCCTGCATGGGGCATTATATGCGGGAGAGAGGTGACATCCTGCATGGGGCATTATATGGTGGGGGAGACAAGTGACATCCTGCATGGGGCAATATTTGAGGGGGAACAAGTGACATCCTGCATCGGGAATTATATGGGGTGGGGAACAAGTGACATCCTGCATGGGGCATCATAAGGGGGGAACAAGTAACATCCTGCATGGGGCATTATATGGGGGGGACAAGTGACACCCTGCATGGGGCATTATATGGGGGAGGGGAACACGTGACATCCTGCTTGGGGCATTATAGGGGGGGACAAGTGGCATCCTGCAAGGGGCATTATTTGGGGAGTGGGAAAGTGACATCCTGACTGGGGCATTATATGGGGGAGAGATGACATCCTGCATTTGCATTATATGGGGGGAGGGTTGACATCCTGCATAGGGCATTATAAGGGGGAGAGGTGGCATCCTGCCTGGGGCATTATATGGGGGGGAGGTGACATCCTGCATGGGCCATTATATGGAGGGGAGAGGTGACATCCTTCTTGGGGCATTATATGGGGGGAGAGGTGACATCCTGCATGGGGCATTATTTGGGGGGAGAGGTGACATCCTGCATGGGGCATTATATGGGAGGAAGAGGGGGAGAGGTGACATCCTGCTTGGGACATTATATGGGGGAGAGGTAACATCCTGCATGGGGCATTATAAGGGGGGGAGAGGTGACATCCTGCATGTGGCATTATATGTGGGAGGGTGACATCCTGCATGGGGCACTATATGGGGGGGAGAGGTGACATGCTGCATGGGGCACTATATGGGGGGGAGAGGTGGCATCCTGCATGGGGCATTATATGGGGGGGAGAGGTGACATCCTGCATAGGGCATTACATGTGGGAGGGTGACATCCTGCATGGGACACTATATGGGGGGGAGAGGTGACATGCTGCAGGGGCACTATATGGGGGGGGAGAGGTGACATCCTGCATGGGGCATTATATGGGGAGAGAGGTGAATTCCTGCATGGGGCATTACAAGGGGGGGAGAGGTGACATCCTGCATGGGGCATTATATGGGGAGAGAGGTGAATTCCTGCATGGGGCATTACAAGGGGGGGAGAGGTGACATCCTGCATGGGGCATTATATGGGGGGGAGGTGACATCCTGCATGGGACACTATATGGGGGGGAGAGGTGACATCCTGCATGGGGCATTATATGGGGGGAGAGGCGATATCCTGCATGGGGCATTATATGGGGGGGTGACATCCTGCATGGGGCATTATATGGGAGGAAGAGGGGGAGAGTTGACATCCTGCTTGGAACATTATATGGGGGGACAGGTGACATCCTGCGTGGGGCATTATATGGGGGGGAGAGGTGAAATCCTGCATATGGCATTATATGGGGGAGAGGTGACATCCTGCATGGGTCATTATATGGGGGGAGAGGTGACATCCCGCATGGGGTGTTATAAGGGGGGAGAGGTGACATCCTGCATGTGGCATTATATGGGGGGGAGAAGTGACATCCTGCATGGGGCATTATATGGGGGGAGGTGACATCCTGCATGGGGCATTATATGCAGGGGAGAGGTGACATCCTGCATGGGGCATTATATGGTGGGGGGGACAAGTGACATCCTGCATGGGGCATTATATGAGGGGGAACAAGTGACATCCAGCATTGGGAATTATATGGGGTGGGGAACAAGTGACATCCTGCATGGGGCATCATATAGGGGGAACAAGTAACATCCTGCATGGGGCATTATATGGGGGGGACAAGTGACATCCTGCATGGGGCATTATATGGGGGAGGGGAACAGGTTACATCCTGCATGGGGCATTTTAGGGGGGGACAAGTGGCATCCTGAAAGGGGCATTATTTGGGGAGGGGGAAAGTGACATCCTTACTGGGGCATTATATGGGGGGGAGATGACATCCAGCATGGGCATTATATGGAGGGGAGGGTTGACATCCTGCATAGGGCATTATAAGGGGAGAGGTGACATACTGCCTGGGGCATTATATGGGGGGAGGTGACATCCTTCTTGGGGCATTATATGGGAGGAGAGGTGACATCCTGCATGGGGCATTATATGGGGGGAGAGGTGACATCCTGCATGGGGCATTATATGGGAGGAAGAGGGGGAGAGGTGACATCCTGCTTGGGACATTATATGGGGGAGAGGTAACATCCTGCATGGGGCATTATATGGGGGGAGAGGTGACATCCTGCATTTGGCATTATATGTGGGAGGGTGACATCCTGCATGGGGCACTATATGGGGGGGAGAGGTGACATGCTGCATGGGGCACTATATGGGGGGAGAGAGGTGACATCCTGCATGGGGCATTATATGGAGGGGAGAGGTGACATCCTGCATGTGGCATTATATGTGGGAGGGTGACATCCTGCATGGGGCACTATATGGGGGGAGAGGTGACATGCTGCATGGGGCACTATATGGGGGGGGAGGTGACATCCTGCAGGGGGCATTATATGGGGGGAGAGGTGAAATCCTGCATGGGGCATTACAAGGGGGGGAGAGGTGACATCCTGCATGGAGCATTTTATGGGGGGGAGAGATGATATCCTGCATGGGGCATTATAAGGGGGGAGGTGACTTCCTGCATTGGGCATTATATGGTGGGGAGGTGACATCCTGCATGGGACACTATATGGGGGGGAGAGGTGACATCCTGCATGGGGCATTATATGGGGGGAGAAGTGACATCCTGCATGGGGCATTTTATGGGGGGGGTGACATCCTGCATGGGGCATTATATGGGGGGGATGGGTGACATCCTGCATGGGGCATTATATGCGGGAGGGTGACATCCTGCATGGGGCATTATATAGGAGGGGAGAGGTGACATCCTTCATGGGGCACTATATGGGGGGAGAGGTGACATCCTGCATGGGGCATTATATGGGCGGGTGACATCCTGCATGGGGCATTATATGGGGGGGAGGGGTGACATCCTGCATGGGGCATTATAGGCGGGAGGGTGAAATCCTGCATGGGGCATTATATGGGAGGGGAGAGGTGACATCCTTCATGGGGCACTATATGGGGGGGAGAGGTGACATCCTGCATGGGGCATTATATGGGGGGAGAGGTGACATCCTGCTTGGGGCATTATATGGAGGGGAGAGGTGACATCCTGCATGGACCATTATATGGGGGAGGGGAAAAAGTGACATCCTGCATGGGGCATTATATGGGGGGGACAAGTGGCATCCTGACTCGGGCATTATATGGTTGCGGAGGTGACATCCTGCATGGGGCATTATATGGGGGAGAGGTGACATCCTACATAGAGCATTATATGGGGGGAGAGGTGACATCCCGCATGGGGCATTATAAGCGGGGAGAGGTGACATCCTGCATGGGGCATTATATGGGGGGGAAAGGTGACATCCTGCATGGGGCATTATATGGGGGGAGGAGACAACCTGCATGGGGCATTATATGCGGGGGAGAGGTGACATCCTGCATGGGGCATTATATGGAGATGGGGCAAGTGACATACTGCATGGGGCATTACATAAGAGGGAACAAGTGACATCCTGCATTGGGAATTATATGGTGTGGGAACAAGTGATATCCTGCATGGGGCATTATATGGTGGAAGGGAACAAGTGACATCCTGCATGGGGCATTATATGGGGGGGACTAGTGGCATCCTGCATGGGGCACTATTTGGGGGGGACAAGTGACATCCTGACTGGGGCAATATTTTAAGGGGAGATGACATCCTGCATGGGGCATTATATGGGGGGAGAGGTGACATCCTGCATAGGGCATTATATGGGGGAGATGTGACATCCTGCATGGGCCATTATATGAGGGGGAGAGGTGGCATCCTTCTTGGGGCATTATATGGGGGGAGAGGTGACATCCTGCATGGGGCATTATATGTGAGGAAGAGGGGGACAGTTGACATCCTGCTTGGGACATTATATGGGGGGGAGAGGTGACATACTGCCTGGGGCTCAATATGGGGTGGAGAGGTGACATCCTGCATAGGGCATTATATGGGGGGAGAGTTGACATCCCACATGGGGCATTATAAGGGGGGAGAGGTGACATCCTGCATGGATCATTATATGGGGGGAGAGGTGATATCCTGCATGGGGCATTATATGAGGGGAGGAGACATCCTGCATGGGGCATTATATGGGGGAGAGAGGTGACATCCTGCATGGGGCATTATATGGGGGGGAGGTGACATCCTGCATGGGGCATTATATGGGGGGAGAGGTGATATCCTGCATGGGGCAATATATGGGGGGGTGACATCCTGCATGGGGCATTATATGGGAGGAAGAAGGGGAGAGTTGACATTCTGCTTGGGACATTATATGGGGGGAGAGGTGACATCCTGCATGGGGCATTATATGGGGGGGAGGTGACATCCTGCGCAGGGCATTATTTGCGGGATGGTGACATCATGCATGGGGCATTATATGGGTGGGTGACATCCTGCATGGGGCATTATATGGGGGGAGAGGTGACATCCTGCTTGGGGCATTATTTGGGGGGAGAGGTGACATCCTGCATGGGGCATTATATGGGAGGGAGAGGTGACATCCTGCATGGGGCATTATATGGGGGGAGAGGTGATATCCTGCATGGGGCATTATATGGGGGAGGGGAAAAAGTGACATCCTGCATGGGGCATTATATGGGGGGGGACAAGTGACATCCTGCATGGGGCATTATTTGGGGGGGGACAAGTGACATCCTGACTGGGGCATTATATGGGGGCGGAGGTGACATCTGCCTGGGGCATTATAAGGTGGGGGGGACAAGTGACATCCTGCATGGGGCATTATATGAGAGGGAACAAGTGACATCCTGTATCGGGAATTATATGGGGTGGGGAACAAATGACATTCTGCATGGGGCATCATATGGAGGGGAACAAGTGACATCCTGCATGGGACATTATATGTGGGGGCAAGTGACATCCTGCATGGAGCATTATATGGGGGAGGGGAACAAGTGACATCCTGCATGGGGCATTATGTGGGGGGGGGACAAGTGGCATTCTGCATGGGGCATTTTTGGGGGGGGACAAGTGCCATCCTGACTGGGGCATTATATGGGGGGAGGTGACATCCTTCATGGGGCATTATATGAGGGGGAGAGGTGACATCCTGCATAGGGCATTATATGGGGGAGAGGTGACATCCTGCATGGGGCATTATATGGGGGAGATGTGACATCCTGCATGGGCCATTATATGGGGAGGAGAGGTGACATCCTGCTTGGGGCATTATTTGGGGGGGAGGTGACATCCTGCATGGGGCATTATATGGGGGGAGAGGTGACATCCTGCATGGGGCATTATAAGGGGGGGGAGGTGACATCCTGCATGGAGCATTATATGGGGGGGGAGGTGATATCCTCCATGGGGCATTATATGGGGGGAGGTGAAATCCTGCATGGGGTATTATATGGGGGGAGAGGTGACATCCAGCATGGGGCATTATATGGGGGAGAGAGATGTGACATCCTGCAGGTGTCATTATGTGGGGCGAGAAGTGATATCCTGCATGGGACATTATATGGGGGGTTGACATCCTGCATGGGGCATTATATGGGAGGTAGAGGGGGAGAGTTGACATCCTGCTTGGGACATTATATGGGGGGAGAGGTGACATCCAGCATGGGGCATTATATGGGGGGGAGAGGTGACATCCTGCATGGGGCATTATATGCGGGAGGGTGACATCCTGCATGTGGCATTATATGGGGGGGAGAGTTGACATCCTTCATGGGGCAGTACATGGGGGGAGGTGACATCCTGCATGGGGCATTATATGGAAGGAGAGGTGACATCCTGCAAGGGGCATTATATGGGGGGGGTGACATCCTACATGGGGCATTACATGGGGGGGAGAGGTGACATCCTGCTTGGGGCATTATATGGGGGGGAGAGGTGACATCCTGCATGGGGCATTAAATAGGGTGGAGAGGTGACATCCTGCAAGGGGCATTATATGGGGTGGAGAGTTGACATCCTGCAAGGGGAATTATATGGGGGGTGACATCCTGCATGGGAGATTATATGGGGGGGAGAGGTGACATCCTGCATGGGGCATTACATGGGGCGGGGAGAGGTGACATCCTGCATGGGGCATTATATGGGGGGGACAAGTGGCATCCTGCTTGGGCCATTATTTTGGGGGGGACAAGTGACATCCTGACAGTAGCATTATATGGGGGGAGGTGACATCCTGACAGGGGCATTATATGGTTGCGGAGGTGACATCCTGCATGGGGCATTTTATGGGGGAGAGGTGACATCCTGCATAGAGCATTATATGGGGGGAGAGGTGACATCCCGCATGGGGCATTATAAGGGGGGAGAAGTGACATCCTGCATGGGGCATTATATGGGGGGAGAGGTGACATCCTGCAGGGGGCATTATATGGGGGGAGGTGACATCCTGCATGGGGCATTATCTTCGGGGGAGAGGTGACATCCTGCATGGGGCATTATATGGTGAGGGGGCAAGTGACATCCTGCATGGGGCATTATATGAGGGGAAACAAGTGACATCCTGCATCGGGAATTATATTGGGTGGGGAACAAGTGACATTCTGCATGGGGCATCATATGGGGGGAACAAGTGACATCCTGCATGGGACATTATATGTGGGGGCAAGTGACATCCTGCATTGGGCATTATATGGGGATGGGAACAAGTGACATCCTGCATGGGGCAATATGTGGGGGGGGGACAAGTGGCATTCTGCATGGGGCATTATTTGGGGGGGAGGTGACATCCTGCATGGGGCATTATAAGGGGGGGAGAGGTGACATCCTGCATGGAGCATTATATGGGGGGGAGGTGATATCCTCCATGGGGCATTATATGGGGGAAGGTGACATCCTGCATGGGGTATTATATGGGGGGAGAGGTGACATCCAGCATGGGGCATTATATGGGGGAGAGAGATGTGACATCCTGCAGGTGTCATTATGTGGGGCGAGAAGTGATATCCTGCATGGGGCATTATATGGGGGGTTGACATCCTGCATGGGGCATTATATGGGAGGTAGAGGGGGAGAGTTGACATCCTGCTTGGGACATTATATGGGGGGAGAGGTGACATCCAGCATGGGGCATTATATAGGGGGGAGAGGTGACATCCTGCATGGGGCATTATATGCGGGAGGGTGACATCCTGCATGTGGCAATATATGGGGGGGGGTTGACATCCTTCATGGGGCAGTACATGGGGGGGAGGTGACATCCTGCATGGGGCATTATATGGGAGGAGAGGTGACATCCTGCAAGGGGCATTATATGGGGGGGTGACATCCTACATGGGGCATTATTTTGGGGGGAGAGGTGACATCCTGCTTGGGGCATTATATGGGGGGGAGAGGTGACATCCTGCATGGGGCATTATATAGGGGGGAGAGGTGACATCCTGCATGGGACATTATATGGGGTGGAGAGGTGACATCCTGCAAGGGGAATTATATGGGGGGTGACATCCTGCATGGGGAATTATATGGGGGGGAGAGGTGACATCCTGCATGGGGCATTACATGGGGCGGGGAGAGGTGACATCCTGCATGGGGCATTATATGGGGGGACAAGTGGCATCCTGCTTGGGCCATTATTTGGGGGGGGACAAGTGACATCCTGACAGAGGCATTATATGGGGGAAGGTGACATCCTGACTGGGCCATTATATGGTTGCGGAGGTGACATCCTGCATGGGGCATTTTATGGGGGAGAGGTGACATCCCGCATGGGGCATTATACGGGGGGAGAAGTGACATCCTGCATGGGGCATTATATGGGGGGGAGAGGTGACATCCTGCAGGGGGCATTGTATGGGGGGAGGTGACATCCTGCATGGGGCATTATATTCGGGGGAGAGGTGACATCCTGTATGGGGCACTATATGGTGAGGGGGCAAGTGACATCCTGCATGGGGCATTATATGAGGGGAAACAAGTGACATCCTGCATCGGGAATTATATGGGGTGGGGAACAAGTGACATTCTGCATGGGGCATCATATGGGGGGGAACAAGTGACATCCTGCATGGGACATTATATGTGGGGGCAAGTGACATCCTGCATTGGGCATTATATGGGGGAGGGGAACAAGTGACATCCTGCATGGGGCATTATGTGGGGGGGGACAAATGGCATTCTGCATGGGGCATTATTTGGGGGGGGGACAAGTGCCATCCTGACTGGGGCATTATATGGGGGGAGGTGACATCCTGCATGGGGTATTATATGAGGGGGAGAGGTGACATCCTGCATAGGGCATTATATGGGGGAGAGGTGACATCCTGCCTGGGGCATTATATGGGGGAGATGTGACATCCTGCATGGGCCATTATATGGGGAGGAGAGGTGACATCCTTCTTGGGGCATTATTTGGGGGGGAGGTGACACCCTGCATGGGGCATTATATGGGGGGAGAGGTGACATCCTGCATGGGGCATTATAAGGGGGGGGAGAGGTGACATCCTGCATGGAGCATTATATGGGAGGGAGGTGATATCCTCCATGGGGCATTATATGGGGGGAGGTGACATCCTCCATGGGGTATTATATTGGGGGAGAGGTGACATCCAGCATGGGGCATTATATGGGGGAGAGAGATGTGACATCCTGCAGGTGTCATTATATGGGGCGAGAAGTGATATCCTGCATGGAGCATTATATGGGGGGTTGACATCCTGCATGGGGCATTATATGGGAGGTGGAGGGGGAGAGTTGACATCCTGCATGGGGCATTATATGCGGGAGGGTGACATCCTGCATGTGGCATTATATGGGGGGGAGAGTTGACATCCTTCATGGGGCAGTACATGGGGGGGAGGTGACATCCTGCATGGGGCATTATATGGGGGGAGAGGTGACATCCTGCATGGGGCATTATATGGGGGGAGAGGTGACATCCTGCAGGGGGCATTATATGGGGGGAGGTGACATCCTGCATGGGGCATTATATTCGGGGGAGAGGTGACATCCTGCATGGGGCATTATATGGTGAGGGGGCAAGTGACATCCTGCATGGGGCATTATATGAGGGGAAACAAGTGACATCCTGCATCGGGAATTATATGGGGTGGGGAACAAGTGACATTCTGCATGGGGCATCATATGGGGGGAACAAGTGACATCCTGCATGGGACATTATATGTGGGGGCAAGTGACATCCTGCATTGGGCATTATATGGGGATGGGAACAAGTGACATCCTGCATGGGGCAATATGTGGGGGGGGGACAAGTGGCATTCTGCATGGGGCATTATTTGGGGGGGAGGTGACATCCTGCATGGGGCATTATAAGGGGGGGAGAGGTGACATCCTGCATGGAGCATTATATGGGGGGAGGTGATATCCTCCATGGGGCATTATATGGGGGGAGGTGACATCCTGCATGGGGTATTATATGGGGGGAGAGGTGACATCCAGCATGGGGCATTATATGGGGGAGAGAGATGTGACATCCTGCAGGTGTCATTATGTGGGGCGAGAAGTGATATCCTGCATGGGGCATTATATGGGGGGTTGACATCCTGCATGGGGCATTATATGGGAGGTAGAGGGGGAGAGTTGACATCCTGCTTGGGACATTATATGGGGGGAGAGGTGACATCCAGCATGGGGCATTATATAGGGGGGAGAGGTGACATCCTGCATGGGGCATTATATGCGGGAGGGTGACATCCTGCATGTGGCATTATATGGGGGGGGAGTTGACATCCTTCATGGGGCAGTACATGGGGGGGAGGTGATATCCTGCATGGGGCATTATATGGGAGGAGAGGTGACATCCTGCAAGGGGCATTATATGGGGGGGTGACATCCTACATGGGGCATTATTTTGGGGGGAGAGGTGACATCCTGCTTGGGGCATTATATGGGGGGGAGAGGTGACATCCTGCATGGGGCATTATATAGGGGGGAGAGGTGACATCCTGCATGGGACATTATATGGGGTGGAGAGGTGACATCCTGCAAGGGGAATTATATGGGGGGTGACATCCTGCATGGGGAATTATATGGGGGAGAGGTGACATCCTGCATGGCGCATTACATGGGGCGGGGAGAGGTGACATCCTGCATGGGGCATTATATGGGGGGACAAGTGGCATCCTGCTTGGGCCATTATTTGGGGGGGGACAAGTGACATCCTGACAGAGGCATTATATGGGGGAAGGTGACATCCTGACTGGGCCATTATATGGTTGCGGAGGTGACATCCTGCATGGGGCATTTTATGGGGGAGAGGTGACATCCCGCATGGGGCATTATACGGGGGGAGAAGTGACATCCTGCATGGGGCATTATATGGGGGGGAGAGGTGACATCCTGCAGGGGGCATTGTATGGGGGGAGGTGACATCCTGCATGGGGCATTATATTCGGGGGAGAGGTGACATCCTGTATGGGGCACTATATGGTGAGGGGGCAAGTGACATCCTGCATGGGGCATTATATGAGGGGAAACAAGTGACATCCTGCATCGGGAATTATATGGGGTGGGGAACAAGTGACATTCTGCATGGGGCATCATATGGGGGGGAACAAGTGACATCCTGCATGGGACATTATATGTGGGGGCAAGTGACATCCTGCATTGGGCATTATATGGGGGAGGGGAACAAGTGACATCCTGCATGGGGCATTATGTGGGGGGGGACAAATGGCATTCTGCATGGGGCATTATTTGGGGGGGGGGACAAGTGCCATCCTGACTGGGGCATTATATGGGGGGAGGTGACATCCTGCATGGGGTATTATATGAGGGGGAGAGGTGACATCCTGCATAGGGCATTATATGGGGGAGAGGTGACATCCTGCCTGGGGCATTATATGGGGGAGATGTGACATCCTGCATGGGCCATTATATGGGGAGGAGAGGTGACATCATTCTTGGGGCATTATTTGGGGGGGAGGTGACACCCTGCATGGGGCATTATATGGGGGGAGAGGTGACATCCTGCATGGGGCATTATAAGGGGGGGGAGAGGTGACATCCTGCATGGAGCATTATATGGGGGGGAGGTGATATCCTCCATGGGGAATTATATGGGGGGAGGTGACATCCTCCATGGGGTATTATATTGGGGGAGAGGTGACATCCAGCATGGGGCATTATATGGGGCAGAGAGATGTGGCATCCTGCAGGTGTCATTATATGGGGCGAGAAGTGATATCCTGCATGGAGCATTATATGGGGGGTTGACATCCTGCATGGGGCATTATATGGGAGGTGGAGGGGGAGAGTTGACATCCTGCATGGGGCATTATATGCGGGAGGGTGACATCCTGCATGTGGCATTATATGGGGGGGAGAGTTGACATCCTTCATGGGGCAGTACATGGGGGGGAGGTGACATCCTGCATGGGGCATTATATGGGGGGAGAGGTGACATCCTGCAAGGGGCATTATATGGGGGGGTGACATCCTACATGGGGCATTATATGGGGGGGGAGGTGACATCCTGCATGGGGCATTATATAGGGGGGAGAGGTTACATCCTGCACGGGGCATTATATGGGTTGGAGAGGTGACATCCTGCATGGGGAATTATAAGGGGGGTGACATCCTGCATGTGGAGTTATATGGGGGGGGAGGTGACATCCTGCATGGGGCATTACATGGGGCGGGGAGAGGTGACATCCTGCATGGGGCATTATATGGGGGGGACAAGTGGCATCCTGCTTGGGCCACTATTTGGGGGTGGACAAGTGACATCCTGACAGGGGCATTATATGGGGGGAGGTGACATCCTGACTGGGCCATTATATGGTTGCGGAGGTGACATCTTGCATGGGGCATTATATGGGGGAGAGGTGACATCCTGCATAGAGCATTATATGGGGGGAGAGGTGACATCCCGCATGGGGCATTATAAGGGGGGAGAGGTGACATCCTGCATGGGGCATTATATGGGGGGAGAGGTGACATCCTGCATGGGGCATTATATGGTGGGGGCAAGTGACATCCTGCATGGGGCATTATATGAGGGGAAGCAAGTGACATCCTGCATCGGGAATTATATGGGGTGGGGAACAAGTTATATCCTGCATGGGGCATCACTTGGGGGGGAACAAATGACATCCTGCATGGGGCATTATATGGGGTGGACAAGTGGCATCCTGCATGGGGCATTATATGGGGGAGGGGAACAAGTGACATCCTGCATGGGGCATTATATGGGGGGGGACAAGTGGCATCCTGCATGGGGCATTATTTGGGGGGGGACAAGTGACATCCTGACTGGGGCATTATATGGGGGGAGATGACATCCTGCATGAGGCATTATATGTGGGGGAGAGGTGACATCCTGCATAGGGCATTATATGGGGGAGAGGTGACATCCTGCCTTGGGCATTATATGGGGGGGAGGTGACATCCTGCATGAGCCATTATATGGGGGGAGAGGTGACATCCTTCTTGGGGCATTATATGGGGGGGAGAGGTGACATCCTGCATGGGGCATTATATGGGGGGAGATGTGACATCCTGAATGGGGCATTTTATTGGGAGGAAGAGGGGGAGAGTTGACATCCTGCTTGGGACATTATATGGGGGGAGAGGTGACATCCTGCCTGGGGCACTATATGGGTGGGAGAGGTGAAATCCAGCATAGGGCATTTTATGTGGGGAGAGGTGACATCCTGCATGGAGCATTATATGGGGGGGAGATGTGATATCCTGCATGGGGCATTATATGGGGGGAAGTGACATCCTGCATGGGGCATTATATGGGGGAGAGAGGTGACATCCTACATATGGCATTATATGGGGGGGGGAGGTGACTTCCTGCATGGGTATTATATGGGGGGAGAGGTCACATCCTGCATGGGGCATTACATGGGGGGGGTGACATCCTGCATGGGGCATTATATGGGAGGAAGAAGGTGAGAGTGAACATTCTGCTTGGGACATTATATGGGGGGAGAGGTTACATCCTGCACGGGGCATTATATGGGTTGGAGAGGTGACATCCTGCATGGGAAATTATATGGGGGGTGACATCCTGCATGGGGAATTATATGGGGGGAGAGGTGACATCCTGCATGGGGCATTACATGGGGCGGGGAGAGGTGACATCCTGCATGGGGCATTATATGGGGGGAGATGTGACATCCTTCTTGGGGAATTATATGGGGGGAGAGGTGACATCCTGCATGGGGCATTACATGGGGCGGGGAGAGGTGACATCCTGCATGGGCCATTATATGGGGGGAGAGGTGACATCCTTCTTGGGGCATTATATGGGGGGGAGAGGTGACATCCTGCATGGGGCATTATATGGGGGGAGATGTGACATCCTGAATGGGGCATTTTATGGGAGGAAGAGGGGGAGAGTTGACATCCTGCTTGGGACATTATATGGGGGGAGAGGTGACATCCTGCCTGGGGCACTATATGGGTGGGAGAGGTGAAATCCAGCATAGGGCATTTTATGTGGGGAGAGGTGACATCCTGCATGGAGCATTATATGGGGGGGAGAGGTGATATCCTGCATGGGGCATTATATGGGGGGAAGTGACATCCTGCATGGGGCATTATATGGGGGAGAGAGGTGACATCCTACATATGGCATTATATGGGGGGGGGAGGTGACTTCCTGCATGGGTATTATATGGGGGGAGAGGTCACATCCTGCATGGGGCATTACATGGGGGGGTGACATCCTGCATGGGGCATTATATGGGAGGAAGAAGGTGAGAGTGAACATTCTGCTTGGGACATTATATGGGGGGAGAGGTTACATCCTGCACAGGGCATTATATGGGTTGGAGAGGTGACATCCTGCATGGGGAATTATATGGGGGGTGACATCCTGCATGGGGAATCATATGGGGGGAGAGGTGACATCCTGCATGGGGCATTACATGGGGCGGGGAGAGGTGACATCCTGCATGGGGCATTATATGGGGGGGACAAGTGGCATCCTGCTTGGGCCACTATTTGGGGGGCTACAAGTGACATCCTGACAGGGGCATTATATGGGGGGAGGTGACATCCTGACTGGGGCATTATATGGTTGCGGAGGTGACATCCTGCATGGGGCATTATATGGGTGAGAGGTGAGATCCTGCATAGAGTATTATACGGGGGGAGAGGTGACATCCCGCATGGGGCATTATAAGGGGGGAGAGGTGACATCCTGCATGGGGCATTATATGGTGGGAGAGGTGACATCCTGCATGGGGCATTATATGGGGGAGGTGACATCCTGCATGGGGCATTATATTCGGGGGAGAGGTGACATCCTGCATGGGGCATTATATGGTGGGGGGGCAAGTGACATCCTGCATGGGGCATTATATGAGGGGAAGCAAGTGACATCCTGCATCGGGAATTATATGGGGTGGGGAACAAGTTATATCCTGCATGGGGCATGACTTGGGGGGGAACAAGTGACATCCTGCATGGGGCATTATATGGGGTGGACAAGTGGCATCCTGCATGGGGCATTATATGGGGGAGGGGAACAAGTGACATCCTGCATGGGGCATTATATGGGGGGGACAAGTGGCATCCTGCATGGGTCATTATTTGGGGGGGGACAAGTGACATCCTGACTGGGGCATTATATGGGGGGAGATGACATCCTGCATGAGGCATTATATGTGGGGGAGAGGAGACATCCTGCATAGGGCATTATATGGGGGAGAGGTGACATCCTGCCTTGGGCATTATATGGGGGGGAGGTGACATCCTGCATGGGCCATTATATGGGGGGAGAGGCGACATCCTTCTTGGGGCATTATATGGGGGGGAGAGGTGACATCCTGCATGGGGCATTATATGGGGGGAGATGTGACATCCTGAATGAGGCATTTTATGGGAGGAAGAGGGGGAGAGTTGACATCCTGTTTGGGACATTATATGTGAGGGAGAGGTGACATCCTGCCTGGGGCACTATATGGGTGGGAGAGGTGACATCCAGCATAGGGCATTTTATGTGGGGAGAGGTGACATCCTGCATGGAGCATTATATGGGTGGAGAGGTGATATCCTGCATGGGGCATTATATGGGGGAGGGTGACATCCTGCATGGGGCATTATATGCTGGGGTGACATCCAGCATGGGGCATTATATGGGGGAAGAGGTGACATCCTGCTTGGGTCATTATATGGGGGGAGAGGCGACATCCTGCATGGGGCATTATATGGGGGGAGAGGTGACATCCTACATGGGGCATTATATGGGGAGGGGAAAAAATGACATCCTGCATGGGGCATTATATGGGGGGGACGAGTGGCATCCTGCTTGGGGCATTATTTGAGGGGGGGACAAGTGACATCCTGACTGGGGCATTATATGGGGGCAGGTGACATCCGGACTGGGGCATTATATGGTGGGAGGTGACATCCTGCATGGGGCATTATATGGGGGGGAGAGGTGACATCATGCAT
This sequence comes from Phyllobates terribilis, assembly GCF_046119375.1. Lineage (NCBI taxonomy): Eukaryota > Metazoa > Chordata > Amphibia > Anura > Dendrobatidae > Phyllobates > Phyllobates terribilis. The sequence continues at coordinate 975,840,289 of NW_027362761.1, read as the reverse complement.
AGGGTATTATATGGGGGAGAGGTGACATGCTGCATAGAGCATTATATGGGTGAAGAGGTGACATCCCGCATGTGGCATTATAAGGTGGGGGTGACATCCTGCATGGGGCATTATATGGGGGTAGAGGTGTTATCCTGCATGCGGCATTATATGGGGGGAGAGGTGACATCCTGCATGGGGCATTATATGGGGGGGAGAGGTGACATCCTGCTTGGGGAATTATATGGGGGGAGAGGTGACATCCTGCATGGGGCATTATATGGGGGGGTGACATCCTGTATAGGGCATTATATGGGGGGAGAGGTGACATCCTGCATGGGGCATTACATGAGGCGGGGAGAGGTTACATCCTGCATGGGGCATTAATAGGGATGGAGAGTTGAAATCCTGCATGGGGCATTATATGGGGGGAGGTGACATCCTGCATGGGGCATTATATGCGGGGGAGAGATGACATCCTGCATGGGGCATTATATGGTGGGGGGACAAGTGACATCCTGCATGGGGCATTATATGAGGGGGAGCAAGTCACATCCTGCATCGGGAATTATATGGGGTTGGGAACAAGTGACATCCTGCATGGGGCATTATATGGGGGGAGAGGTGACATCCTGCATAGGGCATTATTGGGGGGGGTGACATCCTGCATGGGGCATTATATGGGGGGGAGAGGTGACATCCTGTTTGGTGCATTATATGGGGGGGAGGTGACATCCTGCATGGGGCATTATATGGGAGGGAGAGGTGACTTCCTGCATGGGGCATTACATGGGGCGGGGAGAGGTGACATCCTGCATGGGGCATTATATGGGGGGGACAAGTGGCATCCTGCTTGTGGCATTAATAGGGGGGGAGAGTTGACATCCTGCATGGGGCATTATATGGGGGGAGGTGACATCCTGCATGGGGCATTATATGCGGGGGAGAGGTGACATCCTGCATGGGGCATTACATGGTGGGGGGACAAGTGACATCCTGCATGGGGCATTATATGAGGGGGAGCAAGTCACATCCTGCATCGGGAATTATATGGGGTTGGGAACAAGTGACATCCTGCATGGGGCATTATATGGGGGGAGAGGTGACATCCTGCAAGGGGCATTATATGGGGGGGTGACATCCTGCATGGGGCATTATATGGGGGGGAGTGGTGACATCCTGTTTGGTGCATTATATGGGGGGAGGTGACATCCTGCATGGGGCATTATATGGGGGGGAGAGGTGACATTCTGCATGGGGCATTATATGGGGTGGAGAGGTGACATCCTGCATGGGAAATTATGTGGGGGGGTGACATCCTGCATGGGGCATTATAAGGGGGGGAGAGGTGACTTCCTGCATGGGGCATTACATGGGGCGGGGAGAGGTGACATCCTGCATGGGGCATTATATGGGGGGGACAAGTGGCATCCTGCTTGTGGCATTAATAGGGGGGGAGTGTTGACATCCTGCATGGGGCATTATATGGGGGGAGAGGTAATATCATGCATGGGGCATTATATGGGGGGAGAGGTGACATCCTGCATGGGACATTACATGGGGGTGAGCGGTGACATCCTGCATGGGGCATTATATGTGGGGGAGAGGTGACATCCTTCTTGAGGCATTATATGGGGGGAGAGGTGACATCCTGCATGGGGCAATATATGGTGGAGGTGACATCCTGATGGGGGCATTATATGGGGGGGAGGTGACATCCTGCATGGGGCATTATATGGGGGGGAGAGGTGACATCCTGCATAGGGCATTATATGGGGGAGAGATGACATCCTGCATAGAGCATTATATGGGGGGAGAGGTGACATCCCGCATGGGGTATTATAAGAGGGGAGAGGTGACATCATGCATGGGGCATTATATGGGGGGGAGAGGTGACATCCTGCAGGGGGCATTATATGAGGGGAGGTGACATCCTGCATGGGGCATTATATGGTGGGGGAGAGGTGACATTCTGCATGGGGCATTATATGGTGGAGGGGGCAAGTGACATCCTGCATGGGGCATTATATGAGGCGGAACAAGTGACATCCTGCATCGGGAATTATATGGTGTGGGGAACAAGTGACATCCTGCATGGGGCATCATATGGGGGGGAACAAGTAACATCCTGCATGGGTCATTATATAGGGGGGACAACTGACATCCTGCATGGGCATTATATGGGGGAGGGGAACAAGTGACATCCTGCATGGGGCATTATAGGGGGTGACAAGTGCCATCCTGCATGGCGCATTATATGTGGGTGGGGGAAAGTGACATCCTGACTGGGGCATTATATGGGAGGGAGATGATATCCTGCATAGGGCATTACATGGGGGGGGGGAGAGGTGACATCCTGCATGGGGCATTATATGGGGGGGGAGAGGTGACATCCTACATAGGGCATTATATGGGGGGGGAGAGGTGTCATCCTGCATGGGGCATTATATGGATGGAGAGGTGATATCCTGCATGAGGCATTATATGGGGGGTGACATCCTGCATGGGGCATTATATGGGAGGAAGAAGGGGAGAGTTGACATTCTGCCTGGGACATTATATGGGGGGAGGGGTGACATCCTTCATGGGGCATTATATGGAGGGGAGAGGTGACATCCTGCGTGGGGCATTATTTGCAGGATGGTGACATCCTGCATGGGGCATTATATGGGGGGGACAAGTGACATCCTGCATGGGGCATTATTTGGGGGGTGGACAAGTGACATCCTGACTGGGGCATTATATGGGGGGAAGTGACATCTGCCTGGGGCATTATATGGGGGGGAGGTGACATCCTGCATGGGGCATTATATGGGGTGGAGAGGTGACATCTTGCAAAGGGCATTATATGGGGGAGAGGTGACATCCTGCATAGAGCATTATATGGGGGGAGAGGTGACATCCCGCATGGGGCATTATAAGGGGGGAGAAGTGACATCCTGCATGGGGCATTATATGGGGGGGAGAGGTGACATCCTGCAGGGGGCATTATATGGGGGGAGGTGACATCCTGCATAGGGGCATTATATTCGGGGGAGAGGCGACATCCTGCATGGGGCATTATATGGTGAGGGGGCAAGTGACATCCTGCATGGGGCATTATATGAGGGGAAACAAGTGACATCCTGCATCGGGAATTATATGGGGTGGGGAACAAGTGACATTCTGCATGGGGCATCATATGGGGGGAACAAGTGACATCCTGCATGGGACATTATATGTGGGGGCAAGTGACATCCTGCATTGGGCATTATATGGGGAGGGGAACAAGTGACATCCTGCATGGGGCAATATGTGGGGGGGGACAAGTGGCATTCTGCATGGGGCATTATTTGGGGGGAGGTGACATCCTGCATGGGGCATTATATGGGGAGAGGTGACATCCTGCATGGGGCATTATAAGGGGGGGAGAGGTGACATCCTGCATGGAGCATTATATGGGGGGGAGGTGATATCCTCCATGGGGCATTATATGGGGGGAGGTGACATCCTGCATGGGGTATTATATGGGGGGAGAGGTGACATCCAGCATGGGGCATTATATGGGGGAGAGAGATGTGACATCCTGCAGGTGTCATTATGTGGGGCGAGAAGTGATATCCTGCATGGGGCATTATATGGGGGGTTGACATCCTGCATGGGGCATTATATGGGAGGTAGAGGGGGAGAGTTGACATCCTGCTTGGGACATTATATGGGGGGAGAGGTGACATCCAGCATGGGGCATTATATAGGGGGGAGAGGCGACATCCTGCATGGGGCATTATATGCGGGAGGGTGACATCCTGCATGTGGCATTATATGGGGGGGGAGTTGACATCCTTCATGGGGCAGTACATGGGGGGGAGGTGACATCCTGCATGGGGCATTATATGGGAGGAGAGGTGACATCCTGCAAGGGGCATTATATGGGGGGGTGACATCCTACATGGGGCATTATTTGGGGGGAGAGGTGACATCCTGCTTGGGGCATTATATGGGGGGGGAGAGGTGACATCCTGCATGGGGCATTATATAGGGGGGAGAGGTGACATCCTGCATGGGACATTATATGGGGTGGAGAGGTGACATCCTGCAAGGGGAATTATATGGGGGGTGACATCCTGCATGGGGAATTATATGGGGGGGAGAGGTGACATCCTGCATGGGGCATTACATGGGGCGGGGAGAGGTGACATCCTGCATGGGGCATTATATGGGGGGACAAGTGGCATCCTGCTTGGGCCATTATTTGGGGGGGGACAAGTGACATCCTGACAGAGGCATTATATGGGGGAAGGTGACATCCTGACTGGGCCATTATATGGTTGCGGAGGTGACATCCTGCATGGGGCATTTTATGGGGGAGAGGTGACATCCTGCATAGAGCATTATATGGGGGGAGAGGTGACATCCTGCATGGGGCATTATAAGGGGGGAGAAGTGACATCCTGCATGGGGCATTATATGGGGGGGAGAGGTGACATCCTGCAGGGGGCATTGTATGGGGGGAGGTGACATCCTGCATGGGGCATTATATTCGGGGGAGAGGTGACATCCTGTATGGGGCACTATATGGTGAGGGGGCAAGTGACATCCTGCATGGGGCATTATATGAGGGGAAACAAGTGACATCCTGCATCGGGAATTATATGGGGTGGGGAACAAGTGACATTCTGCATGGGGCATCATATGGGGGGAACAAGTGACATCCTGCATGGGACATTATATGTGGGGGCAAGTGACATCCTGCATTGGGCATTATATGGGGGAGGGGAACAAGTGACATCCTGCATGGGGCATTATGTGGGGGGACAAGTGGCATTCTGCATGGGGCATTATTTGGGGGGGGACAAATGCCATCCTGACTGGGGCATTATATGGGGGGAGGTGACATCCTGCATGGGGTATTATATGAGGGGGAGAGGTGACATCCTGCATAGGGCATTATATGGGGGAGAGGTGACATCCTGCCTGGGGCATTATATGGGGGAGATGTGACATCCTGCATGGGCCATTATATGGGGGGGAGAGGTGACATCCTTCTTGGGGCATTATTTGGGGGGGAGGTGACACCCTGCATGGGGCATTATATGGGGGGAGAGGTGACATCCTGCATGGGGCATTATAAGGGGGGGAGAGGTGACATCCTGCATGAAGCATTATATGGGGGGGAGGTGATATCCTCCATGGGGCATTATATGGGGGGAGGTGACATCCTCCATGGGGTATTATATTGGGGGAGAGGTGACATCCAGCATGGGGCATTATATGGGGGAGAGAGATGTGACATCCTGCAGGTGTCATTATATGGGGCGAGAAGTGATATCCTGCATGGAGCATTATATGGGGGGTTGACATCCTGCATGGGGCATTATATGGGAGGTGGAGGGGGAGAGTTGACATCCTGCATGGGGCATTATATGCGGGAGGGTGACATCCTGCATGTGGCATTATATGGGGGGGAGAGTTGACATCCTTCATGGGGCAGTACATGGGGGGGAGGTGACATCCTGCATGGGGCATTATATGGGGGGAGAGGTGACATCCTGCAAGGGGCATTATATGGGGGGGTGACATCCTACATGGGGCATTATATGGGGGGGGAGGTGACATCCTGCATGGGGCATTATATAGGGGGGAGAGGTTACATCCTGCACGGGGCATTATATGGGTTGGAGAGGTGACATCCTGCATGGGGAATTATATGGGGGGTGACATCCTGCATGGGGAATTATATGGGGGGGGAGGTGACATCCTGCATGGGGCATTACATGGGGCGGGGAGAGGTGACATCCTGCATGGGGCATTATATGGGGGGGACAAGTGGCATCCTGCTTGGGCCACTATTTGGGGGGGGGACAAGTGACATCCTGACAGGGGCATTATATGGGGGGAGGTGACATCGTGAATGGGGCATTATATGGTTGCGGAGGTGACATCTTGCATGGGGCATTATATGGGGGAGAGGTGACATCCTGCATAGAGCATTATATGGGGGGAGAGGTGACATCCCGCATGGGGCATTATAAGGGGGGAGAGGTGACATCCTGCATGGGGCATTATATGGGGGGAGAGGTGACATCCTGCATGGGGCATTATATGGGGGGAGGTGACATCCTGCATGGGGCATTATATTCGGGGGAGAGGTGACATCCTGCATCGGGCATTATATGGTGGGGGGCAAGTGACATCCTGCATGGGGCATTATATGAGGGGAAGCAAGTGACATCCTGCATCGGGAATTATATGGGGTGGGGAACAAGTTATATCCTGCATGGGGCATCACTTGGGGGGGAACAAGTGACATCCTGCATGGGGCATTATATGGGGTGGACAAGTGGCATCCTGCATGGGGCATTATATGGGGGAGGGGAACAAGTGACATCCTGCATGGGGCATTTTATGGGGGGGACAAGTGGCATCCTGCATGGGGCATTATTTGGGGGGGGACAAGTGACATCCTGAATGGGGCATTATATGGGGGGAGATGACATCCTGCATGAGGCATTATATGTGGGGGAGAGGTGACATCCTGCATAGGGCATTATATGGGGGAGAGGTGACATCCTGCCTTGGGCATTATATGGGTGGGAGGTGACATCCTGCATGGGCCATTATATGGGGGGAGAGGTGACATCCTTCTTGGGGCATTATATGGGGGGGAGAGGTGACATCCTGCATGGGGCATTATATGGGGGGAGATGTGACATCCTGAATGGGGCATTTTATGGGAGGAAGAGGGGGAGAGTTGACATCCTGCTTGGGACATTATATGGGGGGGAGAGCTGACATCCTGCCTGGGGCACTATATGTGTGGGAGAGGTGACATCCAGCATAGGGCATTTTATGTGGGGAGAGGTGATATCCTGCATGGAGCATTATATGGGGGGGAGAGGTGCTATCCTGCATGGGGCATTATATGGGGGGAAGTGACATCCTGCATGGGGCATTATATGGGGGAGAGAGGTGACATCCTACATATGGCATTATATGGGGGAGGTGACTTCCTGCATGGGGTATTATATGGGGGGAGAGGTCACATCCTGCATGGGGCATTACATGGGGGGGTGACATCCTGCATGGGGCATTATATGGGAGGAAGAAGGTGAGAGTTAACATTCTGCTTGGGACATTATATGGGGGGAGAGGTTACATCCTGCACGGGGCATTATATGGGTTGGAGAGGTGACATCCTGCATGGGGAATTATATGGGGGGTGACATCCTGCATGGGGAATTATATGGGGGGGAGAGGTGACATCCTGCATGGGGCATTACATGGGGCGGGGAGAGGTGACATCCTGCATGGGGCATTATATGGGGGGGACAAGTGGCATCCTGCTTGGGCCACTATTTGGGGGGGGGGACAAGTGACATCCTGACAGGGGCATTATATGGGGGGAGGTGACATCCTGACTGGGGCATTATATGGTTGCGGAGGTGACATCCTGCATGGGGCATTATATGGGGGAGAGGTGAGATCCTGCATAGAGTATTATACGGGGGGAGAGGTGACATCCCGCATGGGGCATTATAAGGGGGGAGAGGTGACATCCTGCATGGGGCATTATATGGTGGGAGAGGTGACATCCTGCATGGGGCATTATATGGGGGGAGGTGACATCCTGCATGGGGCATTATATTCGCGGGAGAGGTGACATCCTGCATGGTGCATTATATGGTGGGGGGGGCAAGTGACATCCTGCATGGGGCATTATATGAGGGGAAGCAAGTGACATCCTGCATCGGGAATTATATGGGGTGGGGAACAAGTTATATCCTGAATGGGGCATCACTTGGGGGGGAACAAGTGACATCCTGCATGGGGCATTATATGGGGTGGACAAGTGGCATCCTGCATGGGGCATTATATGGGGGAGGGGAAAAAGTGACATCCTGCATGGGGCATTATATGGGGGGGACAAGTGGCATCCTGCATGGGTCATTATTTGGGGGGGGACAAGTGACATCCTGACTGGGGCATTATATGGGGGGAGATGACATCCTGCATGAGGCATTATATGTGGGGGAGAGGTGACATCCTGCATAGGGCATTATATGGGGGAGAGGTGACATCCTGCCTTGGGCATTATATGGGGGGGAGGTGACATCCTGCATGGGCCATTATATGGGGGGAGAGGTGACATCCTTCTTGGGGCATTATATGGGGGGGAGAGGTGACATCCTGCATGGGGCATTATATGGGGGGAGATGTGACATCCTGAATGGGGCATTTTATGGGAGGAAGAGGGGGAGAGTTGACATCCTGCTTGGGACATTATATGGGGGGGAGAGGTGACATCCTGCCTAGGGCACTATATGGGTGGGAGAGGTGACATCCAGCATAGGGCATTTTATGTGGGGAGAGGTGACATCCTGCATGGAGCATTATATGGGGGGGAGAGGTGATATCCTGCATGGGGCATTATATGGGGGGAAGTGACATCCTGCATGGGGCATTATATGGGGGAGAGAGGTGACATCCTGCATATGGCATTATATGGGGGGGAGGTGACTTCCTGCATGGGGTATTATATGGGGGAGAGGTGACATCCTGCATGGGGCATTACATGGGGGGGTGACATCCTGCATGGGGCATTATATGGGAGGAAGAAGGGGAGAGTTAACATTCTGCTTGGGACATTATATGGGGGGAGAGGTGACATCCTGCATGGGGCATTATATGGGGGGGAGAGGTGACATCCTGCATGGGGTATTATATGGGGGAGGGTGACATCCTGCATGGGGCATTATATGCTGGGGTGACAACCAGCATGGGGCATTATATGGGGGAAGAGGTGACATCCTGTTTGGGGCATTATATGGGGGGAGAGGCGACATCCTGCATGGGGCATTATATGGGGGGAGAGGTGACATCCTACATGGGGCATTATATGGGGAGCGGAAAAAATGACATCCTGCATGGGGCATTATATGGGGGGGACGAGTGGCATCCTGCTTGGGGCATTATTTGAGGGGGGGACAAGTGACATCCTGACTGGGGCATTATATGGGGGCAGGTGACATCCTGACTGGGGCATTATATGGCGGGAGGTGACATCCTGCATGGGGCATTATATGGGGGGGAGAGGTGACATCATGCATAGGGTATTATATGGGGGAGAGGTGACATGCTGCATAGAGCATTATATGGGTGGAGAGGTGACATCCCGCATGTGGCATTATAAGGTGGGGGTGACATCCTGCATGGGGCATTATATGGGGGTAGAGGTGTTATCCTGCATGCGGCATTATATGGGGGGAGAGGTGACATCCTGCATGGGGCATTATATGGGGGGGAGAGGTGACATCCTGCTTGGGGAATTATATGGGGGGAGAGGTGACATCCTGCATGGGGCATTATATGGGGGGGTGACATCCTGTATAGGGCATTATATGGGGGGAGAGGTGACATCCTGCATGGGGCATTACATGAGGCGGGGAGAGGTTACATCCTGCATGGGGCATTAATAGGGATGGAGAGTTGACATCCTGCATGGGGCATTATATGGGTGGAGGTGACATCCTGCATGGGGCATTATATGCGGGGGAGAGATGACATCCTGCATGGGGCATTATATGGTGGGGGGACAAGTGACATCCTGCATGGGGCATTATATGAGGGGGAGCAAGTCACATCCTGCATCGGGAATTATATGGGGTTGGGAACAAGTGACATCCTGCATGGGGCATTATATGGGGGGAGAGGTGACATTCTGCATGGGGCATTATATGGGGGGGTGACATCCTGCATGGGGCATTATATGGGGGGGAGAGGTGACATCCTGTTTGGTGCATTATATGGGGGGGAGGTGACATCCTGCATGGGGCATTATATGGGGGGGAGAGGTGACATTCTGTATGGGGCATTATATGGGGTGGAGAGGTGACATCCTGCATGGGGAATTATGTGGGGGGGTGACATCCTGCATGGGGCATTATAAGGGGGGGAGAGGTGACTTCCTGCATGGGGCATTACATGGGGCGGGGAGAGGTGACATCCTGCATGGGGCATTATATGGGGGGGACAAGTGGCATCCTGCTTGTGGCATTAATAGGGGGGGAGAGTTGACATCCTGCATGGGGCATTATATGGGGGGAGGTGACATCCTGCATGGGGCATTATATGCGGGGGAGAGATGACATCCTGCATGGGGCATTACATGGTGGGGGGACAAGTGACATCCTGCATGGGGCATTATATGAGGGGGAGCAAGTCACATCCTGCATCGGGAATTATATGGGGTTGGGAGCAAGTAACATCCTGCATGGGGCATTATATGGGGGGAGATGTAATATCATGCATGGGGCATTATATGGGGGGAGAGGTGACATCCTGCATGGGACATTATATGGGGGTGAGCGGTGACATCCTGCATGGGGCATTATATGGGGTGGAGAGGTGACATCCTTCTTGAGGCATTATATGGCGGGAGAGGTGACATCCTGCATGGGGCAATATATGGTGGAGGTGACATCCTGATGGGGGCATTATATGGGGGGGAGGTGACATCCTGCATGGGGCATTATATGGGGGGGAGAGGTGACATCCTGCATAGGGCATTATATGGGGGAGAGATGACATCCTGAATAGAGCATTATATGGGGGGAGAGGTGACATCCCGCATGGGGTATTATAAGGGGGGAGAGGTGACATCATGCATGGGGCATTATATGGGGGGGAGAGGTGACATCCTGCAGGGGGCATTATATGAGGGAAGGTGATATCCTGCATGGGGCATTATATGCGGGGGAGAGGTGACATTCTGCATGGGGCATTATATGGTGGAGGGGGCAAGTGACATCCTGCATGGGGCATTATATGAGGCGGAACAAGTGACATCCTGCATCGGGAATTATATGGTGTGGGGAACAAGTGACATCCTGCATGGGGCATCATATGGGGGGGAACAAGTAACAACCTGCATGGGTCATTATATAGGGGGGACAACTCAAATCCTGCATGGGGCATTATATGGGGGAGGGGAACAAGTGACATCCTGCATCGGGCATTATAGGGGGTGACAAGTGCCATCCTGCATGGCACATTATATGTGGGTGGGGGAAAGTGACATCCTGACTGGGGCATTATATGGGAGGGAGATGACATCCTGCATAGGGCATTACATGGGGGGGGGAGAGGTGACATCCTGCATAGGGCATTATATGGGGGGAGGTGACATCCTGCATGGGGCATTATATGGGGGAGAGAGGTGACATCCTACATGGGGCATTATATGGGGGGGGAGAGGTGTCATCCTGCATGGGGCATTATATGGAGGGAGAGGTGATATCCTGCATGAGGGATTATATGGGGGGTGACATCCTGCATGGGGCATTATATGGGAGGAAGAAGGGGAGAGTTGACATTCTGCCTGGGACATTATATGGGGGTGGGGTGACATCCTTCATGGGGCATTATATGGAGGGGAGAGGTGACATCCTGCGTGGGGCATTATTTGCGGGATGGTGACATCCTGCATGGGGCATTTTATGGGGGGGGCAAGTGACATCCTGCATGGGGCATTATTTGGGGGGTGGACAAGTGACATCCTGACTGTGGCATTATATGGGGGGGAAGTGACATCTGCCTGGGGCATTATATGGGGGGGAGGTGACATCCTGCATGGGGCATTATATGGGGTGGAGAGGTGACATCTTGCAAAGGGCATTATATGGGGGAGAGGTGACATCCTGCATAGAGCATTATATGGGTGGAGAGGTGACATACTGCATGGGGCATTATAAGGGGGGGAGATGACATCCTGCATGGGGCATTATATGGGGGGGGGAGGTGACATCCTGCATGGGGCATTATATGGGGGGAGGTGACATCCTGCATGGGGCATTATATGCGGGGGAGAGGTGACATCCTGCATGGGGCATTATAAGGTGGGGGGGACAAGTGACATCCTGCATCTGAAATTATATGGGGTGGGGAACAAGTGACATTCTGCATGGGGCATCATATGGGGGGGAACAACTGACATCCTGCATGGGGCATTATATGTGGGGGACAAGTGACATCCTGCATGGGGCATTATATTGGGGAGGGGAACAAGTGACATCCTGCATGGGGCATTATGTGGGGGGGGGACAAGTGACATTCTGCATGGTGCATTATTTGGGGGGGGCAAGTGCCATCCTGAATGGGGCATTATATGGGGTGGAGGTGACATCCTGCATGGGGCATTATATGAGGGGGAGAGGTGACATCCTGCATAGTGCATTATATGGGGGAGAGGTGACATCCTGCCTGGGGCATTATATGGGTGGGATGTGACATCCTGCATGGGCCATTATATGGGGGGAGAGGGGACATCCTTCTTGGGGCATTATTTGGGGGGGAGGTGACATCCTGCATGGGGAATTATATGGGGGAGAGGTGACATCCTGCATGGGGCATTATAGGGGGGGGAGAGGTGACATCCTGCATGGGGCATTATATGGGGGGGATGTGACATCCTGCATGGGCCATTATATGGGGGGAGAGGGGACATCCTTCTTGGGGCATTATTTGGGGGGGAGGTGACATCCTGCATGGGGTATTATATGGGGTGGGGAACAAGTGATATCCTGCATGGGGCATCACATGAGGGGGAACAAGTGACATCCTGCATGGGGCATTATATGGGGTGGACAAGTGACATCCTGCATGGGGCACTATATGGGGGAGGGGTACAAGTGACATCCTGCATGGGGAATTATATGGGGGGGACAAGTGGCATCCTGCATGGTGCATTATTTGGGGGGTCACAAGTGACATCCTGACTGAGGCATTATATGGGGGGACAAGTGACATCCTGCATGGGGCATTATATGAGAGGGAACAAGTGGCATCCTGCATCTGTAATTATATGGGGCGGGGAACAAGTGACATTCTGCATGGGGCATCATAAGGGGGGGAACAAGTGAGATCCTGAATGGGGCATTATGTGGGGGGGGCAAGTGGCATTCTGCATGGGGCATTATTTGGGGGGGGCAAGTGCCATCCTGAATGGGGCATTATATGGGGTGGAGGTGACATCCTGCATAGGGCATTATATGGGGGAGAGGTGACATCCTGCCTGGGGCATTATATGGGGGGATGTGACATCTTGCATGGGCCATTATATGGGGGGGAGAGGTGACATCCTTCTTGGGGCATTATTTGGGGGGGAGGTGACATCCTGCATGTGGCATTATAAGGGGGGGAGAGGTGACATCCTGCATGGGGCATTATATGGGGGGATGTGACATCCTGCATGGGCCATTATAGGGGGGGGGTGACATCCTTCTTGAGGCATTATTTGGGGGGGAGGTGACATCCTGCCTGGGGTATTATATGGGGGGAGAGGTGACATCCTGCATGGGGCATTATATGGGGGAGGGAAATGTGACATCCTGCAGGGGTCATTATATGGGGCGAGAAGTGATATCCTGCATGGGGCATTATATGGGGGGTTGACATCCTGCATGGGGCATTATATGGGAGGTAGAGGGGGAGAGTTGACATCCTGCTTGGGACATTATATGGGAGTCGAGGTGACATTCTGCATGGGGCATTATATGCGGGGGGGAGAGGTGACATCCTGCATGGGGCATTATATGCGGGAGGGTTACATCCTGCATGTGGCATTATATGGGGGGGAGAGGTGACATCCTTCATGGGGCACTACATGGGGGGGAGGTGACATCCTGCATGGGGAATTATATGGGGGGAGAGGTGACATCCTGCATGGGGCATTATATGGGGGGGTGACATGCTGCATGGGGCATTATATGGGAGGGAGAGGTGACATCCTGCTTGGGGCATTATATGGGGGGGAGGTGACATTCTGCATGGGGCATTATATGGGGGGGAGAGGTGACATCCTGCATGGGGCATTATATGGGGTGGAGAGGTGACATCCTGCATGGGGAATTATATGGGGGGGTGACATCCTGCATGGGGCATTATAAGGGGGGGAGAGGTGACTTCCCGCATGGTGCATTACATGGGGTGGGGAGAGGTGACATCCTGCATGGGGCATTATATGGGAAGGACAAGTGGCATCCTGCTTGTGGCATTATTTGGGGGGGGGACAAGTGACATCCTGACTGGGGCATTATATGGGGGGGTGACATCCTGACTGGGGCATTATATGGTTGTGGAGGTGACATCCTGCATGGGGCATTATATGAGGGAGAGGTGACATCCTGCATAGAGCATTATATGGGGGGAGAGGTGACATCCCGCATGGGGCATTATAAGGGGGGAGATGTGACATCCTGCATGGGGCATTATATGGGGGGGAGAGGTGAGATCCTGCATGGGGCATTATATGGGGGTAGGTGACATCCTGCATGGGGCATTATATGCGGGGGAGAGGTGACATCCTGCATGGGGCATTATATGGTGGGGACGCAAGTAACATCCTGCATGGGGCATTATATGAGGGGAAACAAGTGACATCCTGCATCAGGAATTATATGGGGTGGGGAACAAGTGATATCCTGCATGGGGCATCACATAGGGGGGAACAAGTGACATCCTGCATGGGACATTATATGGGGTGGACAAGTGACATCCTGCGTGGGGCATTATATGGGGAAGGGGTACAAGTGACATCCTGCATGGGGCATTATATGGGGGGGACAAGTGGCATCCTGCATGGTGCATTATTTGGGGGGGACAAGTGACATCCTGACTGGGTCATTATATGGGGGGAAATGACATCCTGCATGGGGCATTATATGGGGGGAAATGACATCCTTCATGGGGCACTACATGGGGGGGAGGTGACATCCTGCATGGGGCATTATATGGGGGGAGAGGTGACATCCTGCATGGGGCATTATATGGGGGGGTGACATCCTGCATGGGGCATTATATGGGGGGAGAGGTGACATCCTGCTTGGGGCATTATATGGGGGGGGTGACATCCTGCATGGGGCATTATATGGGGGGAGAGGTGACATCCTGTATAGGGCATTAAATGGGGGGAGAGGTGACATCCCGCATGGGGCATTATAAGGGGGGGAGAGGTGACATCCTGCATGGGGCATTATATGGGGGGGTGACATCCTGCATGGGGCATTACATGGGGCGGGGAGAGGTGACATCCTGCATGGGGCATTAATAGGGGTGGAGAGGTGACATCCTGCATGGGGCATTATGTGGTGCGGAGAGGTGACATCCTGCATGGGGCATTATATGAGGGGAAGAGGTGACATCCTGCATGGGGTGTTATATGGGGGGGAGGTGACATCCTTCATGGAGCGTTATATGGGGGGAAGGTGACATCCTTCATGGGGCATTATAGGGGGGGGCATCCTGCATGGGGTATTATGTGGGGGCCAGTATTCTGTATTGAGCATTATAAGGGGGCCAGTATCCTCTATGGATCGTTATATGGGGGCCAGTATCCGGTATGGAGCATTATATGGGGACCAGTATCATGTATGAAGGGTTATATGTGGACCAGTATCCTGTATGGAGCGCTATATGGAAACCAGTATCCTGTATGGAGCGTTATATGGGGACCAGTATCCTGTATGGAGCGTTATATGGGGACCAGTATCCTGTATGGAGCGTTATATGGGGACCAGTATTCTGCATGGTGTAATGTATGGGCCCATAATACTGTTTGGAGGACTATACTGTCCGGTCTGCACTGTGCATTGAGAGAATTTGCCGTTTTTTGAGCTATTGTAGAATTTACAATAGATATCGCTCATGTAATGTAAGAAGTCAAATCTTTGGCATTGTACTATATATATATTTCTCTGCGGTATCTGTGCATCATGAATCGTGGTATGTGTTAAAGGGGCCCACTGAGACTCTTATGCCCAGGGTCCACAAGAACCTGGAGCCGGCCCTGCTTCCAAGTTAGTAGGAAACCCCACAGCAGCCAGTCTACCAAATAAAATTCCTGAGAAATTGAAATTGTGGATGGTGCTGTGGAGCCCTGCTGTGCACTGGTGCCACAGAACCCAGAAGGGTGCATGGATATATTCCTCCACAAGAGGCCCTCACATATTCACACACCTCCACCCTACCACCTCAGACCAGTAGAGGGAGCCCGTTAGGGATATATATAGGGAGGGTGGAGCCAGCCAGCTGAGATTAGTTCCTGCTTAGAGACAGAGAGGGACAGAGCTCAGAGTTGAGCAGAGAGCGTGCTAACGCTCAGAGAGCAGTGAAGAGGCAGCAAGCTGGCTGTCGTGCTTAGGCGAGCCAAGGCCTACAGAACAAGTGAAAGCCTAGTGAGGGCCTTGAGTGGGCCAAAGGCGAGAGGAGAAGGAAGAAGTAGCGAGGGGGCAGAGGAGCATACCAGGCTCACCCCGATATATATACCGGACACCGGGTCCGCGCCTACAGGGACCCTTCATACCCAGTAGAAACCACCGGAACCCCTGGAGGACTACAGGTCCCAGGTTCACCAAACGCTGACTACAGTACCAGGGCTAGGAGTCACGGAGGTCCCAGCATCCAGGGAGAGTGATCTCCAAAGAGAAGGCCCTACCACCAGGTCAGCAGGTGCAAAGAGAGACAGTAACCAAGCTAGGCCTAGCTCCAGGCAGGTCAGAAGCTTAGAGAATAAAGCAATGGAGCAGGAGGCCCTATACCCGCTCACTGGGGAGAGTCCAAACGTGTGCCCTTCACCTGGAGTACCCTGGACATGCCTGCCACATCACCAGTAAAGGTACTGAAGCTTACCCCCGTGTGAGTGTCCGTCTTTCCTCCGGGACCGTCCTGCCGTCTCTCCCCTGCACCACCATCCATTACACCCCACGCTGCCCTGGAGCTAGCTCTACCTGTGGAGAGCCACACCATCCCTGCTGCCGTAACACCAGCTCCAGAGGACTGCTCCGCAGCGGCGGCACCCCTTAGCTGCATTCCACAGGTGGCGTCACGAGCACTTTAAATCCCTTATAAAAATCCCCTTTTTACTGACCGCCCTGGGTCACGGACCGGGCCAGCCACCGTGATATCCCCCGGCAACCAGAGGCTCAGCTGCCGAGTACCCCACGGCCCTGGGGGCGCATCATGTTTTGGCGTCACGAACAGGATTCCGTGTCCGTTGCCACCGGATACTGTGCGCCTTAAGAGACTGTAATACTCACTGTGATGAAGTTTTCCCGCCATTCCCGAGATTTCCCGCTATTGTCCGCCATCTTCCTGTCGCCGCGCAGGAAGAAGAGGGGCGTAACCGTGGGAATCGGAGAGGTGTAACCGCTAGAAGCGCGCGAAGCCCAGGACACGCCCCACCCTGACGTTGATCCAGGAAGCGTCAGGTCCTGGAAGGAGCCCAGAGGACGCTCTGACGTCAGACGCGAGCGACGCAAGGTCCTGGAAGAAGACCGTCGCCCGCGGAGCTGCGGCCTACCTGATAAGAAAGTGAAGAAGGTAGGCTCCGGTTCACTATGGGGGCGCAACTATGGCCGACGACCAGCAACCTCTGGAGCACCGGTTAACGCTCCAGATGCTCAACCTGCGCCCGGCACTGCACAGGCCGGAGCGGCCGCTCCACCAGCAGGGGTCATGACCCCGTTGATACCCATGGCCCTGCCGTATATCCCTGGAGCGAAATGTCTTCCCCAGTATAATGGCAAACCAGACACCCTGTCCGGATTCAAGAGAAAAATATGCGGTGTGCTAGACATGTATTCTATGACTGGTAAGCAGAGAGCCGCTGTTGTGTTGGGACAATTGACTGGTGCCGCAGAGCGGGAAGTTGAAACCTGGCCAGCCGCAGACCAGGACTCAGTATCCACTATCTTTAAGAGACTGCAAACCTTGTTTGAAAACCGCACTGAGACAGATCTCCGGATGAGGTTCTACAACTGTGCCCAGAAACCTGAGGACAGTATCCGGGACTATGCCTGGCGCTTACAGGAAGCCCTGCGGGCCCTGAAACAGGTTAGTCCAGCCAGCATACAAAGTGAAAATAAAATGCTGACGGAACAGTTCATCCGGGGGTTGAGGTCCCAGGAGGAGAGCAGAACTGTACGGTGGTGGGCCTTAGACCATCCAGATGCCACCTTTGACACCCTTAAGGACATGGCTATAAAGGGTCTGCAGCCCCTGGAAACAACAGATACTGCTATCCAGCGTTACCAGGGTGGGGACACCCCAGTGCCCGCAGCACCCACTGCTCCTTCACTAACGGCGGAAACAAAGATGCAAACAGTGCCTCCTAGCGAGCTGGACAGCCTACGCTCTGAAGTGCGCCAGTTAAGTAAAACCCTTGCCACTGTCCTGAGCACCCTGCAACTACAGGAGGAGCCCGAGCCAGAAGGAAGGATACTACTCGCCGACAGCCCTGAGGATGTCCCCTGGATGAGAAGAAGAAGGAGGACAGCGCCACCCCGTAGGAGGACAACGCAACCCCGTGGGAGGACCAATGACCAATGTCGCCCTCCAGGAGAACTCATCTGCTACCGCTGCCAGAAGGCAGGCCACACAGCGCGGAACTGTCCTTTAAACGAGCAAACCCTGGGGCCGAGGGCCGACACCCAGGAGTAAATCAAGCAGGCCCATCCAGCTGGTACCACCGGTTCGTAGGAGGGAGGCCTTTCCTGTCCATCGTGCTGGATGGCATCGCGACACCTGCCCTACTGGACACTGGATCTCAGGTAACCATCATACCTGATGTCCTCTACAAAAGGTACTGGTCCGTAGATGAACTCTGGCCGCTAACCCCGAACCTCTCCGTGTATGCCTCTAATGGCCTTCCTCTTAACCTAGTAGGGGTTAAGGATGTGACAGTGAAGGTGGGGAGAGCGGAGTTAAAGGACCAGGGACTGATTGTAGTGACAAACTAACCCTAGTGATACGGACTTGTACATGATACTTGGTACAAATATTGTCGGTAACTGTTTGGGAGAAGTGTTGTTTTTGCTCCAACAGATTGCTGACACCGCCAAACCAGGGCAGAGGAAGGTGCTCCAGAGAGAGATACGAGCCCTCCTGTACCAGCAACGGGTAAAGCTAACAGGTGGTGAAATTGGTAATGTACGGGTGACAGACCCGATACCCATTGTGATTCCCCCGATGAGTGAAATGCTGATTGGGTGTAGGGCAGCAATAGGTCTCAAAGGACAGGACTACCAGGTGGTAGTGGAGCCCATTAGCTCAGAGCACAGACCTACACACTTAACCGCCAGGGGGGTGGTTGATGTACGCAATGGGAGAGTACCCGTACGTCTCCTAAATTATGGGGAGGATGAAGTTAAATTACCAAGATACGTCACTGTTGCCAGGTTGTACACCGTGAATGATGAGGTCATACACACAGTGGAATCCTTGACCCCACCAGATACAGTGGAGGACAATGACTCCGAAGTTCAGTTGGAGGATTGGTGTCAACAGCTCCATGTTGGGACTGACGCCACTCCTGTCCATCAAAGACAAGGTGTATACAGGGTGGTCCAGGAATATGAACAGGTATTCAGCAAGCACCCACTTGACTTTGGGAGGATTAAAGGGGTACAACACCATATACCCACAGGTGACCATCCACCCATCAAAGAACGTTACAGGCCAATCCCACCGGCACACTACCAGAAAGCGAAGGAAATGTTGCAGGACATGAAGAAAGCAGGGGTAATAAGAGATAGCTGTAGCCCCTGGGCAGCTCCCCTGGTCCTGGTCAGGAAAAAGGATGGAAGCATGAGGATGTGTGTAGATTACAGACAGGTAAATCGCATAACACATAGAGATGCATACCCTTTGCCCCGTAAAGAGGAATCCCTGGCTGCATTAAAGTCTGCAAATTACTTCTCTACCCTTGACCTCTCTAGTGGGTACTGGCAAGTAGCAGTTGCGGAAGAGGACCGGGAGAAAACGGCCTTCACTACCCCGATGGGACTCTGCGAGTTCAACAGTATGCCGTTCGGACTCTGCAATGCCCCTGGAACGTCCCAGAGATTGATGGAGTGCTGTTTGGGACACCGTAACTTCGAGACCGTGCTGCTATACCTGGATGACGTGATAGTGTACTCCAAGACGTATGAGGACCATTTGTAGCTCCTGGCAGAGGTATTTGAAGCATTGTCCCAGTATGGGATGAAATTGAAGCCTTCCAAGTGCCACCTGCTCAAATGGAAGGTTCAGTATCAGGGGCACATCGTCAGTCCAGAAGGAGTAGCACCAGACCCAGAGAAGGTCACTGCCATCCAGAAATGGCCGGAGCCAAAGAATCTCAAGGAGGTATGTCAGTTCCTGGGACGGGTCGGCTACTACCGGAGATTTGTGAAGGACTACACCAAAAAGGCAGCACCTTTGCAAGATCTCCTGGTGGGACAGTCCAACAGAGGCAAGAACCCCCCCTTCCAGTGGGGTAAAGAGCAAGCTGAGTCCTTTGCAGTGATGAAAGAGATCCTGACTGGCGAAGAAATCCTGGCCTACCCTGACTACAGCCAACCTTTCCTGCTGTACACTGATGCCAGCAACGAGGGACTAGGAGCAGTGTTAAGCCAGAAGCAGTATGGCAAAGAGAAGGTGATTGCCTATGCCAGCAGGAAGCTCCATCCTACCGAGAGGAATCCAGAAAACTATAGTTGGAGCTCCTGGCCTTGGTCTGGGCCATCACTGAACAATTCAAGCACTACTTGGCCTCCCGTAAGTTCACGGCTTACACTGACAACAACCCCTTGACACATCTAGAGACAGCCAAGTTGGGAGCCATAGAACAGCATTGGATGGCCCGGCTGTCAAACTATCAATTCACCATCAAGTACCGGGCAGGCCACAAGAACGCCAATGCCGATGCCCTATCCAGAATGCCGCACCAGTCGGATACTGAAGAAGAAGTGGATGACCTGGAAGAGATTGAGCTACCTGCCTTCCACAGAAATGGGATGGTCCACGAGCAGCGCACCTCCAGGAGGTATCGTGGTAAGACATTAAACCCTTTACCTCACCACAGTTGGAAGGAGACCCAGGACAGCGACCCGGTTGTCAGCCGTATCAAAGAACTGATAACCCAGGAAGGTTCCTCCCTGGAGAAGGATGCTTCTCCACAAGCCAAGCAACTGTGGAATGAGAGAAGCCGGCTGTTCATCTATAGAGAGAAGCTGTGCCGGAGGTATGTTAACCCTAGGACCCATGAGATGGTATGGCAGATCGTAGTGCCGAGGACAGACATCCAGATGGTGTTGGAGGCCTACCACGATCAAGCCGGGCACTTTGGCTGGAAGAAGCTGGAAACCATCCTGAAGAGTCGGTTTTATTGGGTTGGAATGCGGAGTTCCATAGAGAGGTGGTGCCGGGATTGTGGACCCTGTAGCCTCAGAAGAAAAGACTACAGCAGCCAGAAGGCACCCCTGCAGTCCATCAAGACAACCCAGCCCCTGGAGATCGTCGCTCTGGACCACGTCAAGTTGTCGCCCAGCAGGTCAGGCTACTCCTATGCCCTGACCACAGTGGATCACTATTCCCGGTTCCTGGTGGTAGCCCAAGTCAAGGATCTGATGGCAGAAACTGCAGCAAGGACGTTTCAAGCCTATTTCTGCAGGCCCCATGGATACCCGGATAAAGTGCTGACGGATCAAGGCCCTACCTTTGAAGCCGAGCTGTTCAAAGAGTTTTGCCATCTGTACGGGTGTAAGAAGATCCGGACCACACCGTACCACCCCCAAACCAATGGGTTATGTGAAAAGATGAATAATATAGCCATCGACCTGTTGAATACCTTACCTCTAGAAGAAAGAAACCAGTGGCAGGACAAACTACCTGACCTGGTAGATCTCTACAATCACATACCTGTGAGTTCCACCAATTGTACTCCAGCGTACCTCATGAGAGCAAGACCCGGAAAGTTGCCCATGGACCTGGAGCTTGGAGTGGTAGAGCCAGAAGCAGATATGTCTACTGAAGACTGGGATGTGACCCGACAGGAGCAGTACAAGAGAGTACAGGCCTGTGTCGAAGACAGTCTAAGTAGGGTAAGAGATAAGCAGGAAGCACAGTACAAGAGTGCACCAGCCGAACCCTTGACACCTGGAGAAGTTGTGCTGAAACGAAAAAGAAGAAGCCACAAGCTTGACGACCAGTGGGAAAGGGAAACTTACACTGTGTTGAATTCCAGATTTGACAATAGAAAAACCTGTCTAATTAGCAAAGACGGAGGAAGAACAACTGCAACGGTATCGAGAGACCATCTGAAGTTGTGCCCAAGTCCGCTGAAGCCCCAGGAGGAAGTGCCTCTCACCGTACCGGAGGAGCCTAAAGAAGAAGTACTCCATACTGTCTTAGGAGATTTCCCGGCAGATTGGCCTCAACTGGATGGAGCGGTAATAATACCTGTGCTACACTTCTACCAACAGCCAGAAGACTCTCCACTGCAAGTAAGACCTGTAAGTGCCCCAGAAGAGCCTGCTCAGGAAGAATCCCCGGAAGAAGGATCACCGGTAGAAGCAGAGCCAGTAGGCCCAGTAACCAGTGTACTTGCCAGTCCCGTAGAGAGGTTAAGGCAGTCTTGCCGTCCACCAACACATAGAGCGGAAAATAGCGCAAGCATCCACACTACACGCATTCCAGTACTACGTAGGTCATCGCGTACCAAAAAAGGCCAGACTGACAGTATAAATAGTTACCCCGTAGGGTATGTTCTTGTAATAATTTCATGTATTTATTTATTTATTTATCTTGCTTGCTAATGGACAATTTATGTGACACGGACACTTCTAATTGCATTTAGTTACCTGTAAGGGTATATATAGAAAGGACTTGGTGGCTGAGGACTGTGAGCAGCCCAAAAACTGTCATGTGCATAGTTGCACTCCCTGGAGTGCCTTATAAGTGACCACGGAACAAAAACCCGTTTGGCGTGGCCGAAGACGTGGTCGAGCACCTAGATCACCTATGCCCTGTAGCCACGTCCAGGGCCTACTTTGAGGGTTTTCAGGCGGGTCTCTCATGTTCCTTCATTGGTGAAATGAACACCAGGTTACGGGACTTACTATAACTGAACTAATGTTATTTATAACTGCTATTATTGTATTGTGATGTTACCTGTAACGTTCAAGAAAAGTGCCTCCCATAAAGGGAAGAAATGTTATTATTTAACCTGTTTTGAAAAAAATTCTTCAGTCCAGGAGTACTGAGTTTTACTAGGGGGGGATGTGGTGCCCTGCTGTGCACTGGTGCCACAGAACCCAGAAGGGTGCATGGATGGACTTCTCCACAAGAGGCCCTCACACATTCACACACCTCCACCCTACCACCTCAGACCAGCAGAGGGAGCCCGTTAGGGATATATATAGGGAGGGTGGAGTCAGGCAGCTGAGATTAGTTCCTGCTTAGAGACAGGGACAGAACTCAGAGTTGAGCAGAGAGCGTGCTGACGCTCAGAGAGCAGTGAAGAGGCTGCAAGCTGGCTGCCGTGCTTAGGCGAGCCAAGGCCTACAGCACAAGTGAAAGCCTAGTGAGGGCCTTGAGTGGGCCAAAGGCGAGAGGAGAAGTAGCGAAGGGGCAGAGGAGCATACCAGGCTCACCCCGATATATATACCGGACACCGGGTCCGCGCCTACAGGGACCCTTCATACCCAGTAGGAACCACCAGAACCCCTGGAGGACTACAGGTCCCAGGTTCACCAAACGCTGACTACAGTACCAGGGCTAGGAGTCACGGAGGTCCCAGCATCCAGGGAGAGTGATCTCCAAAGAGAAGGCCCTACCACCAGGTCAGCAGGTGCAAAGAGAGACAGTAACCAAGCTAGGCCTAGCTCCAGGCAGGTCAGAAGCTTAGAGAATAAAGCAACGGATCAGGAGGCCTTATACCTGCTCACTGGGAAGAGTCCAAAAGTGCGCCCTTCACCTGGAGTACCCTGGACCGTGCCTGCAACATCACCAGTAAAGGTACTGAAGCTTACCCCCGTGTGAGTGTCCGTCTTTCCTCCGGGACCGTCCTGCCGTCTCTCCCCTGCACCACCATCCATTACACCCCACGCTGCCCTGGAGCTAGCTCTACCTGTGGAGAGACACACCATCCCTGCTGCCGTAACACCAGCTCCAGAGGACTGCTACGCAGCCGCGGCACCCCTTAGCCGCATTCCACAGGTGGCGTCACGAACACTTTAAATCCCTTATAAAAATCCCCTTTTTACTGACTGCCCTGGGTCACGGACCGGGCCAGCCACCGTGATATCCCCCGGCAACCAGAGGCCCGGCTGCCGAGTACCCCACGGCCCTGGGGGCGCGTCAGTGTCGCCTCAGGTACTGGGTGCTAATCCCAAACCATCATGTTCTATTCACTGGATATTACTGGCTGGTTTGAGACAAGTTCATTCCCACAGAAAAGTACCAGCAAACTAAGGAGCTGGTGGCCTCTATCATGTAGGAGCTTGCTCGCTGTCTAGGGAAGTGACCACCACTGCTGCCCACCTTGTGAACATTGATGATGATTCCAAGTTAGTAGGAAACCCCAGAGCAGCCAGTCTACCAAATAAAATGCCTAAGATATGGAAATTATGGATGGCTTCACCTCTGGTACTGGGTACTAATACCAATCCATGACGTGCCATTCACTGGATATTCCTGGCTGGTTGGAGACAAACTCATCCCCACAGAAAAGTACCAGAAAGCTAAGGAGATGGTGACCTCAATCATGGGGAAGCTTGCTCGTTTTCTAGGGGAACAACTACCACTGCTTTCCACCTTGTGAACATTGATGATGCTTCACGGATCTGAGAATGAGATCCGTGGGGGTCAGAGATTGTCCTGTTCTGATCCAATTTTGAGGATCAGAATAGGACATGCTCAATGCTTCTGTAAAAGTGGGCAGCACACCTACACTGCACACAGATGCAGGAATGTAGCCTTATTATCTATAGCACAGTCCCTTAGTATATAGACTATGTAAGGTATATGTATATATATATAAATATATATATATATATGTGGCCATATATAATAATGTATGTAAAGAGCTGCGTTATATGTTAGCGCTCTATAAAAATAAAGATTATTATTATTATATATATATCTGTAGCTTTGTCGCAATAAAAGGAGGGGGCCCCAGACACATTTCTTGCACAGGGGCCCCAAGCTGTCAGTGTCCGCCCCTGGAGTGACCACCACTGCTGTTCACATTGTGAACATTGATGATGCTTCCAAGTAAGTAGGAAACCCCAAAGCAGCCACTCTACCAAATAAAATTCCTGAGATATGGAAATTATGGAAGGCTTCACCTCTGGTACTGGGTGCTAATACCAAACCATGACGTGCCATTCACTGGATATTCCTGGCTGGTTGGAGACAAGCTCATTCCCACAGAAAAGTACCAGCAGGCTAAGGAGATGGTGGACTCTATCATGGACGAGTTTGCTCATTGTCTAGGGGAGCGACCACCGTTGCTGTCCACTTTGTGAACATTGACAACGCGCCCAAGTTAGTAGAAAACACCACAGCAGCCAGTCTACCAAATAAAATTCCTGAGATTTTGAAATTGAGGATGGCTTCGCCTCTGGTACTGGGTAATAATACCTCATGACGTTCCATTCACTGGATATTCCTGGCTGGTTGGAGATAAGCTCATTTCAACAGAAAAGTATCAGCAAGCTAAGGAGATCGTGGCCTCTATCATGGAGGAATTTACTTGTTGTCAAGGGGAGCGACCACTGCTGCTGTCCACCTTGTGAACATTGACGACACTCCCAAGTTAGTAGAAAACCCCACAGCAGCCAGTCTACCAAATAAAATTCCTGAGGTATGGAAATTGTGGATGGTTTTGCCTCTGGTACTGGCTGCTAATACCAAACTATGACGCGCCATTCACTGAAAATTCCTACATGTTTTGAGACAAGCTCATTCCCACAGAAAAGTACAGGCAAGCTAAGGAGATGGCGGCCTCTATCATGGAGGAGTTTGCTCGTTGTCTAGGGGAGCTACCACCACTGCTGTCCCCCTTGTGAACATTGACGACATTCCCAAGGTAGCAGAAAACCCCACAGCAGCTAGTATACCAAATAAAATTCCTGAGATATGGAAATTGTGGTTGGCTTTGCCTCAGATACTGGGTGCTAATACCAAACCATGACGTGCCATTCACCGGATATTCCTGGCTGTTTGGAGAAAAGCTCATTCCCACAGAAAAGTAACAGCAAGCTAAGGAGATGGTGACCTCTATCATGGAGTGGTTTACTCCTTGTCTAGGGGAGCTGCCACCAATGGTGTCCACCTTGTGAACATTGACGATGCTGCCAAGTTAGTAGGAAACCCCGCAGCATCCTGGCTACCAAATACAATTCCTGAGATATTGACATTTTGGATGATTTCGCCTCTGGTACTGAGTGCTAATACCAAACCATGACGTGCCATTCACTGGATATTCCTGGCTGGTTGGAGGCAAGCTCATTCCTACAGAAAAGTACCAGCAAGCTAAGGAGATGGAGGCCTCTATCATGGAGTAGTTTACTCCTTGTCTAGGGGAGCGGCCACCAATGGTGTCCACCTTGTGACCATTGACAATGCTTCCAAGTTAGTAGGAAACCCAGCAGCATCCAGGCTACCAAACACAATTCCTGAGATATTGACATTTTGGATGATTTCGCCTCTGGTACTGAGTGCTAATACCAAACCATGACGTGCCATTCACTGGATATTCCTGGCTGCTTGGAGACAAGCTTATTCCCACAGAAAAATACCAGCAAGCTAAGGAGATGGTGGCCTCTATCATGGAGGAGCTTGCTCGTTGTCTAGGGGAACGACCACCACTGCTGTCCACCTTGTGAACATTGATGATGCTTCCAAGTTAGCAGGAAACCACACAGCAGTCAGTCTACCAAATAAAATTCCTGAGATATGGAAATTATGGATGGCTTCGCCTCTGGTACTGGGTGCTAATACCAAACAATGACGTGCCATTCACTGGATATTCCTGGCTGGTTGGAGATAAGCTCTTTCCCACAGAAAAGTACCAGCAAGCTAAGGAGACGGTGGCTTCTAATATGGAGGAGTTTGCTCGCTTTCTATGGGAGAGACCACCGCTGTTGTCCACCTTGTGAACATTGATGACACTCCCAAGTTAGTAGGAAATCCCACAGCAGCCAGTCTACCAAATAAAATTCCTGAAATATTGAAATTTTGGATGGTTTTGCCTTTGGTACTGGGTGCTAATACCAAACCATGATGTGTCATTCACTGGATATTCCTGGCTGGTTGGAGACAAGCTCATTCCCACAGCTAACTACCAGGAGGCAAAGGAGATAGTGGCCTCTATCATGTAGGAGTTTGCTCGTTTTCTAGGTGAGCGAACACTAGTGCTGTCTACCCTGTGAACATTGATGATGCTTCCTAGTTAGTAGGAAGCCCCACGGCAGCCAGTTTACCAAATACATTTCCTGAGATATGGAAATTATGGATGGCTTTGCCTCTGGTACTGGGTGTTTATACCAAATCATGATGTGCCATTCATTGGATATTTCTGGTTGGTTGGAGACAAGTTCATTCCAAAGAAAAGTATCAGCAAGCTAAGGAGATGATGGCCTCTATCATTAAGGAGTTTGCTCGTTTTCTAGGGTAGCTACTACTGCTGCTTTCCACCTTGTGAACCTTGTCGACACTCCCAAGTTAGTAGGAAACCCCACAGCGGCCAGTCTACCAAATAAAAATTCTGAGATTTGAAAATTGTGGATGGCTTCACCTCTGGTATTGGGTGCTAATACCAACCCATGATGTACCATTCACTGGATATTCCTGGCTGGTTGGAGACAAGCTCATTTCCACAGAAAAGTGGCAGCAAGCTAAAGAGATGGTGGCCTCTAATAGACTTTTATTTGGTAGACTAGCTGCTGTGGGGTTTCCTACTAACTTGGGAATGTCGTCAATGTTCACAAAGTGGACAACAGCCATGGTAGTGACTCGCTCCCTGGGCCATGGGGCACCCGGAACTGGGCTTCAGTGCGATGATGGGGGTAGTAGTGGCAACCCGATCCCGTGGCTCAGGGTGGTCAGACCAAATGCTGTGGCAGTCTATTTGTAGAGTTATGAATGTCCGACTACGCCACCCGTGGATTGCGGTCAGGGATGACCGCCGCTGCAAGGCAGACCACTGAGGCTGATGTTGATGTGCAGCACAGGGATAGGATAACTCCCCACGGGAAGAGTGTAGCCTCAGGGCAATATAGGTGGATGCTGGGGGTGATGGTGCAGGCGCAGCATAAATCATACAGAGTCCAATGGTGCAGTTCAGGCCTTTTACTCACAGTTGTTATCCAAGTTACTTCCGTCGGCAAGGACTGCCTGAGCCGTGCTGCGTCCACCAGGTGAGGGGCTCGGTCAACCCCCAGGCAATTCAGGAGTATGGCACAGGACCCCCTGCTATCCTTTCTCTGGCCTCTCGTGCCCCACCAGTGACCACGCTTCTGTCCAGCTGCCTCGGGCCTTCTCTGGTAAAACTTGGCGCCAGTTTCCCTGACCCTTTGTGGTGCCTTCCTAGCGGGTGTAGCAAGGGGTCGCACCAATAAATGATCACGACCTCCGGTTCTTTGGCTGAGGGATGATTTACCTCCACCAACTTGGGAATCCGGTACCCTTCCACGGCCTGACCCTTCACCCGATATAACGTGGGTTTGCAATGGTTGCTGTCCATTCTGCTCTCTTAGGGTCCCTTCTGCCTTCTTGTTTCTGGAGCCCTTCCACTCCTCTGTCTCCTCTCCTTCCTTCTTTCTCCTTCTCCCTTCTTCTCTCTGGCCCCGGACTTCTCTCTAAGCCTGCCTCGTGGAGCTGAGCCACAGCTCCCTGTTAGCTCTCTCTGGCTGAACTACTTCTCTCAACTGACTCTCCCACTAAAGATGGCTCCCACCTTTTATCTGCTTCTCTGTGTCTGAGCTCAGGTGACCTGCACCCAATGAGCTCCTTCCTATGCTCCAGAAACCGTCCCCTTCTGCTCCTACATCACTGGGTTCTCTCCCCCCTCCCCACTCCAGCCAGGGACATGGTCAGTTGTGCCTGCATAAATGGGAGCACCGTCGAGCTGTCCCCCGGAAATGGGGTGAGTGTGTGTATGCAGCTAACTGAGCCCTGGTCCACACTCCATCCTTACCTGGGAGTGGAATATCACACCTCTGGTTGAGGTGCAATACCCCTGTGGCAACCGAACCCTCGGGGCGCCACAGTAGCTCCCCTAGACAATGAGCAAACTCCTCCATGATACAGGCCACCATCTCCTTAGCTTGCTGCCATTTTTCTGTGGGAATGAGCTTGTCTCAAAACAGCTATGAATATCCAGAGAATGTCGCGTCATGGTTTGGTTTTAGCATCCAGTACCTGAGGCGAAACCATCCAAAATTTCCATGTCTCAGGAATTTTGTTTGGTAGACTGGCTGCTGTGGGGTTTCCTACTAACTTGGGAGCATTGTCAATGTTCCAGGGGCGGACATTGACAGCTTTGGGCCCCTGTGCAAGAAATGTGTATGGACCCCCTCCTTTTATTTCAACAAAGCGACAAAGCTACAGATATATATATAGCCACATATACATATACACACACATATATATATATATATATATATATATATACACAACTTACATAGTCTATATACTAAGGGACTGTGCTATACATAATAAGGCTACATTCCTGCATCTGTGTGCAGTGTCGGCGTGCTGCCCGCTTTTACAGACGCATTGAGCATGTCCTATTCTGATCCTCAAAATCGGATCAGAACAGGACAGTCTCTGACCGTCACAGACCTCATTCTCAGATCTGTGATATTCACAGATGTGTGAATGAATCTATAAAACTCTATAAGTCCTTGTGCCATCTAATAAAAAAATCTGGCTGCTCATGGGCATTTCACACAAAAGTGAGAATGCAGCCTAAGGGATTTTATAGCCTAGAAAATAGCAAAGGTCACATATATTGTATACATACATGTGTCTCCCCCACACTTTGGAGGTGGGATAAGACGTTATCAGGTACTGAGCATCCTCCGCCACATCCCAATTCATTACAAGCCCCTGACAGCATCTTCTCCCACTTTTCAATTCATTATAAAGTGTCCTTTGCATCTTACCCCATCATTGCTCTCCTCCCATCTTTATTCTCCCACACCACACCTCAGTGTCCTCTCCCCCACCCTCATCATTGTTCTCCCAGACCACCTCCATCATTGCTGTCCCACACTACCCCCATCATTAATGCCCCACACCACCCCCATCATTGTTGTCGCACACCACCCCCATTATTGCTTTCCCACACCACCCCCATCATTGCTGTCCCTCACCACCCCCATCATTGCTGTCACACACCACCCCCATCATTGCTCTCCCCCATCATCCTCATCATTGCTCTCCCCCATCACCCCCATCATTTGTCTCCCTCCATCATCCCCACCATTTCTCTCCCCATCACTCTCATCATTTCTCTCCCCCATCACCATCTTCATTTCTCTCCCCCATCACCCTCATCATTTCTCTCCCCCAATTACCCCCATCATTGTTCTCCCCATCACCTCCATCATTGCTCTCCCCCATCACTCCCATCATTGCTCTCCCCCCATCACCCCATCATTATTCTCCCCCCATCACCCCATCACTGCTCTCCCCTGTCACCCCATTATTGCTCTCCCTTCATCACCGCCATAATTGCTATCCCCCCATCATCCCCATCATTGCTCTCCCCCCATCACCCTCATCATTTCTCTCCCCTCATCACCCCCATCATTTCTCTCCCCCATCATCCTCATCATTTCTCTCCCCCCATCACCCTCATCATTTCTCTCCCCCAATCACCCCTATCATTGCTCTCCTCCATCACCCCCATCATTGCTTTCCCCCATCACCCCAATCATTTCTCTCCCCCATCACCCTCATCATTTCTCTCCCCCATCACCTCCAGCATTGCTCTCCCCCATAACTCCCATCATTGCTCTCCCCCCATCACCCCCATCATTAACCTCCTACCATCACCCCCATCACTGCTCTCCCCCGTCACCCCATTATTGCTCTCCTTTCATCACCCCATCATTGCCCTCCCCCCATCATCCCCATCATTGCTCTCCACCATCATCCTCATCATTTCTCTCCCCCCATAACCCCCATCATTGCTCTCCCCCATCACCTCCATTATTTCTCTCCCCCCATCAGCCCCATCATTGCTCTCCCCCCCATTACCCTCATCATTGCTGTCCCCCATCACTGCTCTCCCCCATCACCACCATCATTGCTCTACCCCCATCACTGCTCTCTCCCCATCACCCCCCATCATTGCTCTCCCCCCATCATCCTCATCATTACTGTCCCCCCATCATTGCTCTACTCCATCACCCCCATCATTACTCTCCCCATCACTGCTCTCCCCCATCACCCCCATCATTGCTGTCCCCCATCAGCCTCATCATTGCTGTCCCCCCATCATCTCCATCACAGCTAAGGAGATGGTGGCTTCTAATATGGAGGAGTTTGCTTGTTTTCTAGGGGAGAGACCACAGCTGTTGTCCACCTTGTGAACATTGATGACACTCCCAAGTTAGTAGGAAATCCCACAGCAGCCAGTCTACCAAATAAAATTCCTGAGAAATGGAAATTGTGGAGGGTTTCGCCTCAGGTACTGGGTGCTAATACCAAACCTGTCACGGGTGCATCAGAGGTGACAGACAGTCGCCATGCAGTTGGTTGCAGGAGATCTCTATGTTTGGCATCACAGACATCTTAGAGGCTGGCTGTCTCTAGAACCCAGCGGTTACCTCTCTCTGGTTAATTAGCTCCCTGGCCTGGGTGTATAAATAACTGGTGTGTCTGAGAGGGAGGTGCCGGCAATAGCAAGAGCAGTTTTAGCAAGAGCAGTACTTCGTCCTCTCTGGAGCTTGAGGCAGGATACACATTTGTCTGGAGTCGTCTAAAGCTAAGCAATCCCCCCTGTTTGTTTACTTTTGTTCTCTACAGAGTCTACTGGAGATCAACTAGTGCTCATCTCCTCCCATCCCTAGCCTTAGCCATACGCCATGGAAAGTCAGGGCGAGGCACGGGTTTGGCGATTGGTGCAGAGCCAATATAGGGACAGTAGTTGAGACAGGGTGACACTAGACCAGACTAGAAGGTCTCCACTTATCCTTTCCCTAGTGTCTAGGCGCCCTTTCCCTCTTCCCTCTGTGTTGCACTAAGTCTTTCCCACACCTGGCGTTACATTATCACTAGCCGAGTATATTTTGAAAAGGAAAAAAAAAAAGCAAAAACTGACTTTCTTTTTCTTTGTGTGTTTTTGGGTGTGGACCTTTTTTTTTTCCTTTCCCCCTTGGTATGGGTTCAGTTGCAGAGCTCACAAAGCATTTCCGCCGTCTGTCTCTGGAGGTGAATGACCTCCACTGTGAGGTTCAGCAGCAGCATCAGCGGTTACAGGTCGCCAATGTGGGGGTCTCTGCAGGTAGGCCTGTCCAGCCTGAACCCAAAGTTGTGCTTCCGGACAGGTTTTCAGGAGGTAGGGACAAGTTTTTTGTATTTAAGAAGGCATGCAAATTGTATTTCAAACTTCGTCCCTACTCCTCCGGTAATGAGGAGCAAAGGGTTGGTATTGTGATCTCTCTTTTGAAGGGAGATTCTCAGTCATGGGGGTTTTCATTACCACAGGACTCTGTTTATCTCTAGTCTGTGGAGGGTTTTTTCGGGGCTCTGGCTCTCATCTATGATGACCCTGACCTAGTTGCCTTGGCTGAATCTAGGCTATGTCGCCTTCAGCAGGGAAATCGGTCAGTGAAAACGTACAGTTCGGAATTCGGTAGATGGGCAACGGATTCCAAATGGAATGACTCAGCCCTTAGAAGTCAATTTTGTGAGGGGCTTACTGAAAGGTTGAAAGATGCCTTGGCAGTATATGAAACCCCTCAGTCCTTGGAGGCTGCCATGTCTTTGGCCATACGTCTTCATAGACGCCTTCGGGATAGACGGGTGAGACCACCTTCTCCGGGGCCTTCTTGTAGGGATTGTGTACTTCTGCCAGGGGAGAGGTCTGGGGGTGAATCAGTACTGGGGGAGATGGAGGAACCCATGCAGAGAGGGGATGTCTCTGCATCATACATCTCCCTGGAGATTCGCAAGAAAAAAGGTGTATTTTTTTTGTGGGAAAAAGGGACATTTTGTTGGGACCTGTCCTTCAATTCCTAAACAAAAGGAGACTCGATTAACTCTTGGCAGTCTGGAGTTGGATAAACAAGGGGTGCATTTGTGGCCAAACTGCAGTTCCCGCTTTGTCCTGACAGCAGAGGTGGTGCTAGAGAGCAAAACCGAGAACATTTCTGTGTTTGTTGACAGTGTAGACGGAGTCAGCATGGTGGATGCTGAGTTTGTGAAAACTAATCGTCTTGCTCGCTGTACTTCAGATAAACCTATTTCCATTTTCGCCATTGACTCGGAGCCACTTGCACAGAAGCATTTACTCAGATTGTACATAATGTAAAACTGAGGGTGGGGTCAGTTCATTGTGAAATAATCCCTTGCTATGTCCTGGACTATTTTCCCACACCGATTGTTTTGGGTATCCCTTGGCTTGTTAAACATAATCCATTGGGGGATTGGCAAACCGGGGAGATTATTGAATGGGGAGATTACTGCCATGAGAACTGTTTAGATATTTCCATTGCTACTATCTCTACTGAAATATTGCCTGCTTTTCTGTCTGTTTTTGAGAGGGGGGTGTCAGGATTTCCCTCCTCATCGTGCTTATGACTGTCCTATTAACCTGACCCCCGGAGCTAAACTACCAACGTCCAGACTGTATAATCTTTTTGGCCCTGAGAGACAAGCCATGAAGGATTTCATTGCGGAAAGTCTGGAGAAGGGACATATCAGACTCTCATCTTCGCCCGTTGCGGCAGGGTTCTTCTTTGTGAAGAAAAAAGATGGAGATCTACATCCCTGTTTAGATTTCTGGGAATTAAAACAAATTACCATCCGTAATCCATACCCTCTTCCTCTGATTCCTGATTTGTTCAGCCAGGTTGTGGGAGCTAAGGAATAGTGTTGAGCCACCCCCGTAGTGTTCGGGTTCGGTTCGTTTCGTCGAACACCGGCATGTTCGCCGAACGGTTCGTCGAACGGTTCGTCGAACACCATTAAAACCAATGGCAGGCAAACAAAAACACATTGAAACACATAGAAAACACCTTCAAAGGTGTCCAAAAGCTGACAAACTGCTCAGAAGACACAACTAACACATGGAAAAGTGACAAGTACATATAGTCATGCGAAAAGAAAAGAGGTGGAAGAGTAAAAGGAGGAGGAGACACAGATATAGGCATGTCATGCCCTTCTAAAATCAAGAAAGGCTGGAGTAAAAATCTAAAATCAGCCTACCAACACCCAGACGTCATGACAAGAAAATTAAAAAAAGAAATATCTTTAGGTAGAATAGCTGTTCCATTCAGAACACTTTCCTTACAAGACGTAGTGGTATCCCCGTTGGGAGTCGTGACAAAAACGGAACCCTGTACCTCCTTTGACAAGGCAAGCAGGCGGGTCAAGAAGTTGGGAAGGGGCACCCTAATGGCCAAAACAGACATTGAGGGGGTGTTCCGGTTACTTACTACTAGAAGTGAGTGGTGTTCGACTCGAACTGTTCGCCAATCTCAAATTCGAGCTGTTTTGGGCGGTGTTCGAGTCATTCGACGAACTCGAACGATTTGCAAAAAATTTGGCTGTTCAAGGTTATGTTCGATAACTGTTCGTGCACCAAAAGCGTAACTGGATTTTTTCACAGTGATACTGTTAATTAGTGATGAGCGAGCATGCTCGCCACTGCTCGGTATTCGTCCGAGTATCTCAGTACTCGAGATGCTCGGAGCTCGCCGAGTACTTTCGAGATGCTCGGGCGGGAGTTCGGGTCCCCGTCCTGCTTGTCTGGCGCTATTTAGAGCACCAATCATGCAAGGATTGTCTGCCACTCACTGTAATGCCACAGCCATGGTGGTTGTGGCATTACAGTGGTTGCCCAAATCGATGGGAACAGTGCTCACAGTGAAACATGAAGCCAAGTGAAGCCCAGGTTAGTAATAGAGAGGCGTCTATAAGACGCCCCCATTACTAACCCCATAGTGAAAGTTAAAAAAAACACAAACAGCCAGAATAAAGTCCTTTAATTGAAATAAAGACACAATTCTTTAATGTTCTAAATTAAACTCTACTTACCGTCACGCCCATTCCAGCTGAAGCCAATGTCTTCTGCAATAAAAGTAAAATAATAAACCAACCTCATCTTTACCTTTCCATGGTTCCCAGGACGACTTTAGCTCTGCTACATTGACATGACAGGCTGGAGCGCAGCAGAACGCTGCCATCCAGCTTGCCATGCCGCAGACACTGAGAAGCTCCTCAGTGAAGCTCCTCAGTGTCTGGCTGTGACGGCATCCAGATGAGCCGAGTTCATGTCCAATGAACTCAGCTCACCTCATGCACGTCACTGACAGCGTGGGAGAATTCTCCTGCGCATGCGGTGCCGGCAAATGACGTCACTGCTTGAGCAGGAGAATTCTCCCACGCTGGGACAGCATTGAGATGGCAGACTGGATGGTAGCAGAAGGACTTTATTCTGGGTGTTTGTGTTTTTTTTTAACTTTCCAGGGTAATGATTTGTATATAAGGCAAAATAAATAACCAAAAACAAAAATGTTCCTCCACACCTTGGGCTATATTCACATGTAGCGTTTTTGATGCGTTTTTGCACTTTTGCATTGCTTTCAACCAAGACAAATGCATTCACTTGGAAATGTTATTTTAACATTTTACAACCTTATCTGGCCATGTGGTGTGTGACACATCAGACACATGCATACAGTGCTAAAAAGACATGGGAACAGCATGGGGAAGACCCCTGGAAGCATCTCTGACTCCCAGGTCACTGCCTAAAAGTGTGCCCATCATAAGTGATCCTTGGCGCATGAGAAGATGCCTTCCGCCATGCACCTGTCATTGCAGACTTGCAACAATCACCGTCCACCTCCTTGTCCCAGCGCAGCATTCAGTTGTCCCCACCCCATTCCTTGGAATGCATGCGCAAGTATGCAGCCAGCCACCCACCCACCCACAGGCTGCAATACTATACTGCCAAATTTTTGACAGCTGCATGCACTTGAAATGTGGCCTTTTAGGCTCGTGGAGGCGGAAGCTGTCCACAAACTTATGGCGGCGGCGTCCGGGTGTCCATATTTGGTCCCTAGCCGCCATTATTTGTCCCGGTGTCATCTCCGCCTTCCATAAGCATGGGTCCTACAACATTACCCGTGCCCTCCCCAGTGCACTTATTGGGAAGGACCGCCTAACCACAAACACGTGGACAAGTGAATGTGGCCAGGGACGGTACGGAGCCAGTCCACAGCTTTTTGTGAGAGTTGTATTTCACCACAGCCATATTTTTTAGCTCAGTGAAAGAACTGACTTGGGAAACCGTATCTACTCCAGCTGTCATTTCTCCCAAAAAGTCCTCTAATGCAGCTTGGCGCATAAGCAATGCCAGCCCGTCCAACATCAGCTCGCACTTGTTGGTGGTGCTTCAACACACACAAACATCTTTCTTTGCCCTTTAATTTCATGACTACAGAGTTGGGCAATGGCCTGATCTGAAATGCGGTTTCAGAAATAACATGCAATTAAGCATGTCCAATCCACATTAAAAAAAGCAGCCATAGAGTGTCCGGGAACCTTCCCAAACACTTTTCCTAGCCAGGACTGCCTATCGACAGGATTGGATGGTCCCACCAGAAAATCCTCAGGTGGGCCCTGGCTTCTCCATCAGGAAAGTTCATTATAGTGCAAACTTTGTAGCAGCTATGGGGTTATTGAGCGGGGGAGAAACGTGAGCCCTCAGAATCAAATCCTCTGGCGGGCCCAATGTTTTTCAGTTTGAAACTGCTTCTCAGTGTGAGTTGTATTTCACCACAGCCATATTCTTTAGCTTGGTGAAAGGACTGGCATAGAGAGAAAAAGTATCTACTTCTGCGGTCATTTCTCTCTCGCCAGGTTCTGCCCATTGTCACACACGACCATGCCTGGTTGTATGTTAAGCGGTGAGAGCCACAGATCAGGCTGCTGTGTTACAGCTCTGCAGTGGTGAGCGGTTTGTCACCTAAGCATTAAGCATGTCATCTTCAGCACAGCCTGTTGCCGCTTGGCCTATTCAGTGCTGCAGTACTTCCAGCTTGTGACTGATGTGGTCATTTCGGAGATGAAGGCCGAACTGGAGGAGGAGGTGCAGGAGCTGAACAATGTGATTACATTGAGGTTACATTGGCAAGTCTGGTTGTTATAATAAACGAATATCCTATTGTGTTTTTATTTTTTTATTTATTTATATTTTTATGTTATTTTTTAAGACAAATACATTCACCGGGAAATGTCATTTAAACATTTTACAACCTTATTTGGCCATGTGTTGTGTGACACGTCATCAGACACATCCTGTTTCATTTATGATGGAAGGACTCTGAAAGTCACAAAGCCTATTTTTATAGGGTCATCAGGCGGCTCTTACTATTTTTAAAGGGCCAGCAGTCGGCCCTCGCTATTGCTAAAGAGCCATCAGCCGGCTATGCTTTGTTGTTCCCATTATTAACAAGTGGGTCTCCTATACTGTTATTGCGTATGCAGTGACTGCAAGGGCTGCCAAAAATTATGACGCAACCCAATACCCCTTTGAAAGTCATAGAGGAGGGTCTCAGTAAAAAAAATGTTCCTATTATAAAGGAGCGGGTTTCCTATAGTGGTAATGCCCATGCTGTGACTGCAAGGACTGCCAAAATTTGGGAAAAACCCCACTAACAATTTAAAGGCACATAGAGCAGGGCCATAGTAACGACATGTTCCCATTAGAAAGTAGAGGGTCGGCTATACAGTTATAGGGTATGCAGTGAGTCCAACAGCAGCCAAATTTAGGAAAAACCCCACTAACAATTTAAAGACACATAGAGCATGGCCACAGTAATGATGTATAGCACAGGGGAAATGGGGTTACTTGGAGCCCGGGCCTTGTTACTGGGGATGTCGCGGTAGTTGGCTCCCGGGCCCTTACTCTGGGCCTCTCTTTTAAAAAAGGGTGGACAAATTAAATGTAAGTTCGTGACGCCACCTGTGGTATCTGGTGAGATTCACCAGCGCTGCGGCAGTCCGCTGAGGCCGATGATAAGGCAGCTCAGTGGTATAGCTCCCCACAGGTGGAGCTAGGCCTCAGGGCAGCGTATGTAGAGGGGAGTGCAGGATGAAGAGGCCGGCCAGGCCTACGGAAACACAGGCAAACACACACTGTTCTCTTCAGTACCTTTTACTGATGGAATTCAGGCACATCCCGGAGCACTGTAGGGTGGAGGGTGTATTGCCGGATTCACCCCCCCCAGGGAGCGGGGATAGGGCCTCCTGATTCTTGTCTTTGTGTGGTAAGTTTCTGACATGCCTGGAGCTAGGCCTAACTTTGTCTCTGTCCTACACTGGCTGACGTTGTGGTAGGGCCTTCTCTTGGAGTGCACGCTCCCAGCTTGCGGGGCCTATCTCTCTCCTGGCTCTGTTACGTATCAGCACTTTAGTGGTCCTGGGACCTGTAGTCCTCCAGGGATTCCGGTTGTACTTTACTGGGTCATAGAGATCCCGGTAACTTCGGACCCGGTGTCCGGTATTCATTTTGGGGTGAGCCGGTATAGCTCCTCTGCCCCCACTGCTACTAACTCTCGACTTGCCTTCGGCCATGCTCGGGCCCTCTCTAGGCTACTCACTAATGGCAGCTTGCCGCGCTTCACCGCTCTTAACGGCATCGGCACGCCTTGGGCTCTAACTGACTAAAGCCACTTGGGTCAGGACTGGGCCTCAGGATTGCTGGAGGCTTAGCTTATCTCACATAGCAACCTGGGTTCTGCTCTGTACACTTGCTCTTTGTGCACTCCAGCCTAGACTCTGTCTACCTAGCTCCGCCTCCCCTCTTTATATCCCTAACGGGCTCCCTCTGGTGGTCTGAGGTGGGAGGTGAAGGTGTGTGTGTGCTTAGAGAGCCCTCTGGTGGATGAATCCTTTAATACACCCTCCTAGGATCTGTGGTACCAAGTAGTGTTGAGCCACCCCCGTAGTGTTCGAGTTTGGTTCGGTTCGTCGAACACCCGTGTGTTCGCCGAACTGTTCGTCGAACTGTTCGTCGAACACCTTCGAACACCGTTAAAACCAATGGCAGGCAAACAAAAACACATAGAAACACATAGAAAACACCTTCAAAGGTGTCCAAAAGCTGACAAACTGCTCAGAAGACACAACTAACACATGGAAAAGTGACAAGTACAT
Source organism: Phyllobates terribilis (assembly GCF_046119375.1). Taxonomy (NCBI): domain Eukaryota; kingdom Metazoa; phylum Chordata; class Amphibia; order Anura; family Dendrobatidae; genus Phyllobates; species Phyllobates terribilis. The sequence continues at coordinate 975,801,118 of NW_027362761.1, read as the reverse complement.
ATAGTCATGCGAAAAGAAAAGAGGTGGAGGAGTAAAAGGAGGGGGAGACACAGATATAGGCATGTCATGCCCTTCTAAAATCCAAAAAGTGAGAAGCCGACACGGCCAGTCCGCTCCTGCCCGTGCCACCTCCGTGTCGCCGGGTTTGTGCCAGAGCCGCGGTGAACCCTGACGGCCAGCCCCCCTCTCCCAATACTGGTGCCTGTCCGCTGGTGGGTCGAGAGAGCCCCCCTGTGGTGGAGGCAGCTCTAAGCTTTTTAATTTAAATTGTCCCTCTAATTTGAATGAATACACTTTAAATCCATTTACAAGGATCTATTGGAGGGCAAGTCTCATGCCAGCAGCCGCGTAATTCCAGCTCCAGTAGCGTCCACTAAAGCTGCTGCAGTTAAAAAGCTTTTATAAGGATCGAGCTCGGCTGTCCACCGCAAGGCATCCTAGTGCCAGTCCCAGCCCCTATGCCTTGGGGTGCCTCCTGATGCTCTTCACTGAGTATCCCGTGGTCCCGAAGCATTTCCTTTGAAAAAATTAAGTGTCCAAACTACAGGTGGTGTAGCTTGCTTAACAGCCGGGATAATCCGCTGACTAGCAGACACTGCTACTAGGCACAAAGTATTTCCTGGGCTAGATGCAGTTAAAAATTTGTAAGTAGATACTCTCGTTGGATGCTGAGAAAGCATTCCATAGAGTCTCCTGGCACGCCATATATGATTCTCTTAAAAAGCTTGGGGTAGGGGTCTAGGGGACCCTTTTATAGCCAAAATCACGGCCCTGTATCACAATACGTCACCTAGGCTGAAGATAAATGGAACTGTAGCACCGAGGGCTCGGTTGCTACAGACGTATTGCACCTCACCCAGAGGTGTGATATCTCACTCTCAGATAAGGATGGAGTGTGGATCAGGACCCGACACCTGCATGCATTACACCACATTGCCGTGGGGCAGGGCGACCAATATGCCCCTGAGATGGGCACGACAGTCCCTGTCCCTGGCTGGAGTGGGGGGAGGGAACACTGAGGAAGGGGAACCCTGCAGTGCAGGAGCAGGGAGGAAGCAGTTCCTAGGTGCATTGAGAAGGGAGTATAAAAGGTGGGCACCATCTTAGTTCAGTGCAGAGAAGTCTGAGCAGAAGTGGCAGGGAGCAGGGGCTCTGCATGAGCTCTGCTCCGGAGGCGGGCCTAGTAACAGAGGCCCAGGCCTGCAAGAGGGAGAAGGAAGGAAGAGGAGCGGAGAAGGCTCCAGGAACGAGGAATGAAGGGATCCCAGGGGTGCGGACGGGCGAGTCGCCACCGCACGCCCGAATCCACCTGCGTGGAGGGGTCAGGCCAAAGGGGGAGACCGGTCCCCGAACTAGTGGAGGCAGGAAACGACCCTCAGCTAGAAACCGGAGGCTCTGACATTTTATGTGGCGCAGCCCCTTGCTCCACCCGCTAGGAAGGCACCACATAGGGTCAGGGAAACTGGCGCCAAGTTTACCAAGAGGAGGCCCGAGGCAGCCGGACAGAAGTGTTGGTAAGAAAGGCCAGACAAAGGACACACAAAGGGGGTCCTGTGAAGCGCTCCAAAGTTATCTGGGAGTTGTCTGAGCCCCTCACCTGGTGAGCACAGTACGACGTGGGCAGCCGTTACCTGCAGACGTGGTCTGGATAATAAGAACTGTGAGTAAAGGCCCTGAACTGCATCACTGACTCCGTGTCGTTACTGCTGCTGCCCTGCACCATCACCCCCATCCTCCGCATACACTGCCCTGAGGCTATACTCCTCCCGTGGGGAGTTATGCTACGCTCTGCTGCACCCACAACACCAGCCTTAGCGGTCTGCCCTGTAGCGGCGGTTCACTCTGACCGCAATCCACGGGTGGCGTAGTCGGACATTTAAACATCAAAACCACATAAATAGTTCCGCCACTGGTTTGACCGCCCTGAGCCACGGAACCGGATCGCCGCCACGAAGACTACAACCACCAGCATCCACCAAAAAGGGTCCGGCTCCGGGTGTCCCAAGGCCCAGGGGGTGCGTCAGAACATTTTCATCACCTTTCACAATCACCAATGGGACAAGGCAGGGATGTCCTCTGTCCCCTCTCTTATACATCCTAGTGACGGAGCACCTGCTCTCATCAATTCGCCATAACCCCAATATTAGGTGGATTGAGGTGGGAGGCACCGAGTACAAGTGCTCTCTATTTGCTGATGATGTCCTAGTATATATCACTCAATCACATATATCCATCCCTGCTGTTATGGCTGAAATAGATCACTTTGTTACATGGTAAAATTTTAAAATCAATGCAGCGAAGTCTGAGGCCCTCGATGTCTCCCTCCCTAAATCCATATAGGATTCCATCCAGTCCAACTTTCCCTTTGCCTGGCCCTCACAGGGTATCAAATACTTAGGAATTCCTATTCATAGAGACCTCTCCCATCTATGTTATCTTAATTTTGGGCCCTTTATTGAACAATTCCATACAGACCACGGTTGGCAAGTTAGAACTGTAAGATTCACTACGTGAACCACTGGTGTTTTGTGGAAAAGCACATGTACACCGCGTTCCAAATTATTATGCAAAAAGTGTTTAGGAGTGATAAGGGAAGAATTTGTTTGTTTGTCAGTTAAACTCATTGATGGTGATGTGTGTCAGGGCTCTTTATATCACTGTAAGCAATTGCAGACACCTGTGCTAATTAGTTTGGCAGGTGTGTCCAATGAAAGGCAAGACTACTTAAGAAGGCTCTCTCACATTATTAAGCAGCCTACATTTTCTGCCAAAATGGGAAAGAAAAAGGATGTGTCGGCTGCTGAGAAGCAACAAATTGTGGAGTGTTTAGGTCAAGGCATGACTACGGCTACAATCAACATTGTGCGATGATCAGGATGAAGTGTCTTGGCAATCAAGAAGTATGTAGCTGATTCACAGTACACACGTGTGCGTGCTGATAAGGGCAAATTGAGGACTCTTTCCTACAGGCAATTACGTCAGGTTGAAAGAGCAGCGGCAAAAAAGCCTTGTCATAGCAGCAGACAAGTTTTTGAAGCTGCTTGTGCCTCCAACGTCCCCCGAACAACAAGATGCAGGGTCCTTCAGAGGTTTGCAGCTGTGCATACGCCATCCTGTCGACCTCCTCTATCCACTTCACACAAGCAGAAACGGCTCCAGTGGGCCAAACATTACATGAAGACTGATTTCAAAACTGTTTTGTTCACGGATGAGTGCCGTGCAGCGCTCGATGGTCCAGATGGATGGAGTGGAGGATGGCTGGTTGATGGACACCCCACGCAAACACGGATACAGCGCCAACAAGGAGGAGGTGGAGTAATGTTTTGGGCTGGAATCATGGGGAGAGAGATTGTCGGCCCCTTTAGGATCCCTGAAGGCGCTAAAGATGAACTCCATAATGTATGTGGATTTTCTCAAACAGCACTTCCTGCCATGGTTCAAGAAGAAGAACCGTGTATTTCACAGCAAGATCATTTTTCTGCATGATAATGCACCATCTCATGCTGCACATAAAACATCTGCATCTCTGGCTGATATGGGCATAAAAGGGGACAAACTTATGGTGTGACCCCCATGCTCCCCTGACCTCTACCCCATTCAGAACCTTTGGAGCATCATTAAAAGGAGTGTCTATGATGGCGAGAGGCAGTTCACATCTAAGCAACAGCTCTGGGAGGGTATTCTGTCCTCATGCAAAACAATTGAAGCAGAAACCATCCAAAACCTGACAAATTCAATGGACGAGAGAGTTCAGAAGCTCCTTTCGAACAAGGGGTCCTATGTGAAAATGTAACATCACCTAGAATAAAGTTTTGAGTTGAAAACTGTTTGATTTCAGTTTCTAACAACCTGCTAATGCTTATAATTTCAAAAATGACCATTTTTTTGGTCTTTATTAAAATGAAAAGGTTGATCGAAAAGTTTGGGGGATCTAAGAGTGTGGCAACCCAGTAGTCATGATTACTTCGAATTCTGACAATATGAGGGTCATGCTGCAGGTAGTGCAGCAAGAAGGCACTTATGTGTCTTGCGCATCTCGGAGCCCCAAAATTATTTTCCGGGCTAGATGCAGCTAAAAATTATTTTTAATTTTAAATCTGGTGAAGCTTATTATAGATGGCCTAATAGGATCAGTGCTGCACACTGCTACGAAGCCCAAATTATTTTCCAGTCAAGATACAGATAAACATGATTAGTAATTTGAAAGCTTAAAACGGTTGGTAGGGTGATTTTAACCAATCATCAAGCTTTTACTCTCCCCAGGATGACACAGGGGTAGAAAAGTCGTTTCGGATCCATGATTTGTTCATCTTTATGAACGTGAGTCTGTCTACATTATCAGTGGAGAGCCGCGTGCGCTTATCTGTCAGCACACCACCAGCAGCGCTGAACACACGTTCAGACAGAACGCTGGCTGCGGGGCATGACAAGATCTCCAAGGCGTAAGTGGCTAGCTCCGGCCATTTATCCAGATTGGAAGCCCAAAAAGAGCAAGGGTCCAGTGACACAGTCGTGGCTTCAATGTTTACTTGGAGATACTCCTGTACCATCGTCTCTAGGCGTTGACTATGTGTCAGACTTCTTGTCTCCTGTGGCCTTGCAAAGGATGGGCTAAAAAAGTGGTGAAATGATTCCGCAAAATTGATGTTACCAGCAGATACTGTGGTTCTGTTACGGTTTGAGTGATGAACACTTGACGGTCCCACGGTTGGCAAGTTGGAACTGTGAGATTCACTACGTGCACCACTGGTATTTTGTGGAAAAGCACATGTAAGATTCTGCAACAGTCTTTGCTGATACTCCTGCATGCGTGCATCCCTTTCTATGGCAGGAATAATTTCTGCAAATTTACTTTTGTACCGGGGATCTAACAGTGTGGCAACCCAGTAGTCAGGATTATTTCTAATTCTCACAATTCGAGGGTCATGTTGCAGGTAGTGCAGCAAGAAGGCACTCATGTGTGTTGCGCATCCAGGAGCACCAAGTCCCTGTTGTGTTGGTGGCGAGGTAACAATCATGCTTCCTTCCTCTGTCCTCTCCCCCCAACCTCGCACAACAGAAATGTGATCAAGGTCTCCCTCATCTGATGAGTCTTCCATCAGTTCGTTCTCCACTTCTTCCTGGGCTCCTGCACCTTCCTCACTAGTTTGGCTGCTACCATGCGCCCTGGTAAAATCATCTCCCCCACCCTCACATGCCTGCCGCCTTGGTGCTGCCGACCGTCTGGACCTTGCAGATGTTAGCCCTTCCGCATACAACTCCTCCTCCTCTACTTCCTCCACCTCCTCTTGTGCCACCACCTGACTCCGAATTCTGTTTAACATGTGCTCCAGCATGTAAATCACCGGAATAGTCATGCTGATAATGGCATCGTCAGCACTAAACATCTTCGTCGCCATTTCAAAACTGTGCAGAAGGGTGCATAGGTCCCTGATCTGAGACCACTCCTCCAGCGTGATTTGCCCCACCTCTGAATCTCGTTGGCCCAGGCTATACGTCAGAACGTATTGCACCAGGGCTTGTCGGTGCTGCCACAGTCGCTGCAACATGTGCAGAGTTGAATTCCACTGGGTAGGCACATCGCATTTTAGCCGGTGAAGTGGCAGGCCCAACGACTTCTGTAGAGATGTAAGTCGCTGAGCTGCGGGATGCGAACGGCGGAAGTGAGCACACAGCGACCGTGCCCTCTGCAGAAGGCCATCTAGTCTGGGATAGTGGGCTAAAAATTGCTGGACAACCAGGTTCAACACGTGAGCCATACAAGGCACGTGTGTGACATTGCCCCGGCGAAGGGCCGCACCCAGGTTTGCAGCATTGTCGCACACGGCCTTCCCTGGTTTCAGGTCCAGTGGAGACAACCATTCATGAAATTGGTTCTCCAGAGCTGACCACAACTCCTCAGCTGTGTGACTCACATTTCCCAGACATTTCAATGTAAAAACCGCCTGATGACGTTGAGCCCTACTGCCAGCTTAGTAAGGAGGTGTGCAGGATCCCTTCTGCGCAGTTAGAAAGCTTGTGGCATGACCAGACAGGCTTTGGGTGCAGGTGGAAGACCGAGAGGAGGTTGAGGAGGCAGAAGCAGTGGAGGAACTTTGACATAAAGAGGATTGACGCACAACTCGTGGGGACGGCAAGACTTGGACAGCAGCCCCTTGTCCTGCTGTCACCATAGTTACCCAGTGCCCAGTCAGCGACATGTAACGCCCCTGTCCATGCCTACTCGTCCAAGTGTCTGTGGTGAAATGCACCCTGTCACACACAGAGTTTCTCAAAGAAGCGGTGATGTTGTGTGCGACATGCTGGTGGAGCGCAGGCACACCTTTCTTTGAGAAGTAGTGGCGACTGGGTATCTGGTACTGGGGCACTGCGACGGACATAAGGTCTCGAAAATCCTCTGTGTCCACCAGGCGGAAAGGCAGCATTTCTGTAGCCAAGAGCTTGCAGATGGTGAAATTCAACCTCTTAGCTTTCTCATGGCTAGGAGGAAATGGTCTTTTACTTGTCCACATCTGAGGGACCGAGGGCTGGCTATTGTGCTTAGACGGGGTTGATAAGGGTGTCCCCGGCAAACTGACGGTCTGTGAGGAAGATGCAGGCGGACATGTTAGGTTGCCTTGATCCAAAGGTGGTGCTATCGATGTCGGACAGCGCTCAAGACCAGCTGGTGTTACCACCTCCAAAGAAAATGATGACCTGCCAATCACGCTGGCTGTTGCGGGTAAAGAGGTGGCAGGTCTGCGCCCCAAAACAGGTGTGACTGCTGTCCCCCCAGTCACAGAGGATGAAGAGGCCGCGGATGCACAAGATATGGCAGACGGTGGTTGGCCCGGCCGGCTAGGCCGCATTGTAGCACACTGAGCTTCCCACTGCAACTTATGCTTCATGTCCATGTGCCGGTTCATGCATGAAGTACTCAAACTATGTATTTTTTGGCCTCTACTTAGCTTTTGCTGACAAATGTTACAGATAACACGAGTTGGGTCATCTTTATCGATCTGAAAAAATGCCCAGGCTATGCAAGGCTTAGCACCCATGCGACCTGAAGAGCCACCACGACTTGTGGTGAGAGGCAGAGTTGTGTTTGAGGATGCAGTTGTTGACGTGCTTCCAGTACTTCGTCTCTGTCCAGGAAGGCGCAACCTGACCTCGTCGTCACTAGCATCTTCCTCCACCTCCTCTGCTGACCTCATCTCTTGGCTGACTGTGGGTTGACAGTAAGTGGGATCTCCGACCTCATCATCATCACCCTGTGCGTTATCACACCCGTCGTCCTCAGAGCCAACCTGTTCCTGCCCTGACAAAAAACTAAAGTTGTCGCTCCAATCAGGTATTTGAGTCTTATCATCGTCTTCCTCATTGTCTCCACCAACAGGAGTTACAGTTTGGGAATGAGGGTCTACATTATGGTCAGAACCTTCTGCGTCTGGTCCTGGATCCGACTCATAAAGATTCTGGGCATCAGTGCAGATCATTTCCTCGTCTGGATTCACAGAAGCGCTGGAGTCGACCTCTGATTCCCAGGCTATAGTATGAGTAAACAGCTCTGCAGACTCAACCATCTGTTCTACCTCATACTCAGACGGGCAGCTGGAGATTTGGGAGCTGTGAGGAAGCAAGTGCGATTTGGGTGACACCTTTGAGGACTGGAGTATTTGTGATGTTGAAGTTGATGTGGAGGAGAGCCCACTTAAAGGAGCACTTGATATCCGTTGAAGCACCTGCTGTTTTTGTGCCTCATCTGGAATTTGTAGCGATTGGCGTGGCCGTAAGAAAGGGATCTTATCACATTGTCCGCTAAAAGAAGTAGACATTTTAGTTTGGCTGGAAGATGGTCTTTCTTCTGCACCTACTGTTATGCACACGCCCGGGCTAAGCGGCGTGTGCGTGTGATTGGTAGTGATTCCACTGGACCGTGCCGGAGAGTGAATGCCTGGAGGGGCGTGACTAACTATTCACCCTATCCGACCAGGGTCGCACGACGGCATACGACGCCAGTGCACCAAGGAGGAACCGAGCAGAGGGACCAGGTGCTACTCCAGGACAGACCCCGGACACGGCTGTTGACCCACACAGGGGAATACAGGAACAGGCTGGTAGGCTGGCACACAGACTGGAGGGTATAGGCAGGCACGACTGGTATGCAGGCAGGCGGGTATGCAGGCAGGGGGGTAAAGGCAAGCACAGCTAGAGTGCAGACAGGGAGGCACTAGCAGGTAGGAACACAGGCGGGATAGGACCCAGTACACACCGGGACTCAGGAACAATACAGGCAAAGGGTTACAGGCAAGAGTTCAGACTGGAACTGAGTGTACGGAGGAGACCGACACTGCAGAGGGATACAGGAGCGGGTCTGGGAATACGGCCCCCAGAGAGGCGGAACGAACAGGCAAGGAGCGTGTTCAGACAGGACAGACCAGACGCAGGAGCGGGTCTAGGAAATCGGCCACTAGAAGGCGGAACGAACAGGCAAGGAGCGTGTTCAGACAGGACAGACCAGACACAGGAGCGGGTCTAGGAAATCGGCCACTAGAAGGCGAGAGGAACAGGCTAGGAGCGTGTTCAGACAGGACAGACAAGAGAACACAGAAAGGAGTCAGTTCAGACACGGGAGCTGATACCGCAAAGCAGGAGACATACAGGACTCAGTTCAGACACGGGAGCTGATACCGCAAAGCAGGAGACATACAGGACTCAGTTCAGACACGGGAGCTGATACCGCAAAGCAGGAGACATACAGGACACAGTTCAGACACGGGAGCTGATACCGCAAAGCAGGAGACATACAGGACTCAGTTCAGACACGGGAACTGATACAAAAAGCAGGAGACATACAGGACTCAGTTCAGACACGGGAACTGATACAAAAAGCAGGAGACAAGAGACGGGACCTGGCACCTTCAGAGTGCAAGCACACTGAAGGAAACACTATGCTCAGGCAGGGATAGAAGGGAGCTGCTGAGCTATATACCAAGTGACAGACAGCAATAGGCTGAGGACGCACAAGGGGTGTGACCCACAGCAGGTACAAAAGGCAGGAAGTGATCGGGCGCCGCCCTTAAGCAGCAGAAACAGACACAAACAGACAGCATGGAGGGAAGCCAGAGAGACATTCTGGACAGGAGATCAAGTGCGCCCTCTTGCACAGTGGGAGATGGACCACCATGCAAGGACGCCGCCAGGTATGTTACAGTACCTCCCCCCTTACGCCCCCTCTTCTTCAGGCCTGCCAGAATCTTCCGCAGGGAATTCGAGGGCCAGTCGTTCACTGGGTTGGAGGGGGACAGAGACTTAAGGGTAATCTCTGCTTCGAGGTACATCTTGTCAAGCTCACAGGAAGAAATAGACGGGTTATCAGGTACATAATGAGGAAAAGTCACTGTCTCTTTGTTATCTGGTGGTATCCCGGAGGATTCAGGAAACAACTGGAGGTCCTCCGCCGGGTCAGAAGAGTGCAGAGGCTCAGAGAAAACAACTGCTTCAGAGTACACTAGGTCGGACTCACTGGAGGAAGCAGGCGAGGTATCGGGTACCGAGTATAGGAAAGTCTCTGTCCATTCACCACCAGGTGGCACCCCGAAGGGTTCTGGAGACAGCTGGCGGTCCTCCGCCTGGTCAGAGGGGTGTAGAGACTCACGGGTAACCTCTGCTTCAGAGTACACTAGGTCGGACTCACTGGAGGAAGCAGGCGAGGTATCGGGTACCGAGTATAGGAAAGTCTCTGTCCATTCACCACCAGGTGGCACCCCGAAGGGTTCTGGAGACAGCTGGTGGTCCTCCGCCTGGTCAGAGGGGTGTAGAGACTCACGGGTAACCTCTGCTTCAGAGTACACTAGGTCGGACTCACTGGACGAAGCAAACGAGGTATCAGATCCAGGATATAGGAAAGTCTCTGTCCATTCACCACCAGGTGGCACCCCGAAGGATTCTGAACACAACTGGAGGTCCTCCGCCTGGTCGGAGGGGTGTAGAGACTCAGGAGTAACCTCTGCTTCGGAGTACACTAAGTTGGACTCACTGGACGAAGCGAGCGAGGTATCAGGTACAGAGTATAGGAGAGTCTCTGTCCTTTCGCTACCAGGTAGCACCCCGAAGGGTTCAGGAGACAACTGGAGATCCTCCGCCTGGTCGGAGGGGTGTAGAGACTCGGAGGTAACTACCACTTTGGGGTACCCATTGTCAGGCTCACAGGACGAAGCGGACAAAGTATTGAGTACCGGGTGTAGAGAAGTCTCTCTCCATTTGTCATCGAGTGGTATCCCGGAGGGTTCAGGAGGCAACAGGGGATCCTCCGCCAGGTAGTAGAGGTGCACAGACTCTGAGGTAACCACAGCTTTGGAGCATCCTTGGACATGCACACCGGTTAAAGTGAAAGAAGCATCTGATGCCGGGTGCAGGAAGTTCTCCTGTGTGGAGTCTGGATGGGCAGAAGTCTCTTCGGCCAGGAGAACTGGTGCACTACCCACGCACATTACCCATTGGGGTTTCTCCGGGATACAGGGAGATGAAGCTTCAGTAGGGACTTCAAGGTTGGGGTCAGGAGGTCTCAGGGAGGACAGACCCTGGCGTGACGGCTTGCCTCTAAGTCTAGCACGTCTGGACTGCCTCTTGAGGTTGAGAGAAGTATTCCGGAAAGCGTAGTCACCCTGTGAGGATTCTGGGTGGGCAGTAGTCTCATTGGGCTGGAGGACTATTGCGCTACCCACACACATTACCCGTCGGGGCTGCTCCGGGATATTGGGAAGTGAAGCTTCAGCAGGGGCTTCAGAGTTAGGGTCCTCGAAGACCATACGAAAGGCCACCAGGAAGGCCTGCAGGTCAAGGATGACAGGATCCCATGCTTCCCATAGGGGGGTGACCCATTTCAAGGCATCACCCGCTAGGTAGTCAATCATAAAGGCCACTTTAGCCCAATCGGAAGGAAAATAGAGAGGGTAGGCCTTAAAGTGTAGCATGCATTGCTCCACAAATGCACGACACTGTCTTGGATCCCCATAGTAACGTGGCGGATCCGCAGGAACGAGGGCTGATAGATCCATCTGGACGGGTGCGTAATTCGCCTGGAACTCAGCTAAAGGGGGAAAAAAATTTATTTATTTATTTTAATGCATGTATTCGCTGGAAAAACTTCTCAAAGAGCGAAGGCCGTGGGGCTCAACGGGAACCATAGCCTGAGCATGCTGTTATGCACACGCCCGGGCTAAGCGGCGTGTGCGTGTGATTGGTAGTGATTCCACTGGACCGTGCCGGAGAGTGAATGCCTGGAGGGGCGTGACTAAGTATTCACCCGATCCGACCAGGGTCGCACGACGGCATACGACGCCAGTGCACCAAGGAGGAACCGAGCAGAGGGACCAGGTGCTACTCCAGGACAGACCCCGGACACGGCTGTTGACCCACACAGGGGAATACAGGAACAGGCTGGTAGGCTGGCACACAGACTGGAGGGTATAGGCAGGCACGACTGGTATGCAGGCAGGCGGGTATGCAGGCAGGGGGGTAAAGGCAAGCACAGCTAGAGTGCAGACAGGGAGGCACTAGCAGGTAGGAACACAGGCGGGATAGGACCCAGTACACACCGGGACTCAGGAACAATACAGGCAAGAGTTCAGACTGGAACTGAGTGTACGGAGGAGACCGACACTGCAGAGGGATACAGGAGCGGGTCTGGGAATACGGCCCCCAGAGAGGCGGAACGAACAGGCAAGGAGCGTGTTCAGACAGGACAGACCAGACGCAGGAGCGGGTCTAGGAAATCGGCCACTAGAAGGCGTAACGAACAGGCAAGGAGCGTGTTCAGACAGGACAGACCAGACACAGGAGCGGGTCTAGGAAATCGGCCACTAGAAGGCGAGAGGAACAGGCTAGGAGCGTGTTCAGACAGGACAGACAAGAGAACACAGAAAGGAGTCAGTTCAGACACGGGAGCTGATACCGCAAAGCAGGAGACATACAGGACTCAGTTCAGACACGGGAGCTGATACCGCAAAGCAGGAGACATACAGGACTCAGTTCAGACACGGGAGCTGATACCGCAAAGCAGGAGACATACAGGACACAGTTCAGACACGGGAACTGATACAAAAAGCAGGAGACATACAGGACTCAGTTCAGACACGGGAACTGATACAAAAAGCAGGAGACAAGAGACGGGACCTGGCACCTTCAGAGTGCAAGCACACACTGAAGGAAACACTATGCTCAGGCAGGGATAGAAGGGAGCTGCTGAGCTATATACCAAGTGACAGACAGCAATAGGCTGAGGACGCACAAGGGGTGTGACCCACAGCAGGTACAAAAGGCAGGAAGTGATCAGGCGCCGCCCTTAAGCAGCAGAAACAGACACAAACAGACAGCATGGAGGGAAGCCAGAGAGACATTCTGGACAGGAGATCAAGTGCGCCCTCTTGCACAGTGGGAGATGGACCACCATGCAAGGACGCCGCCAGGTATGTTACACCTACCCCACGGACACAACCTTTTTTCCCCTTCCCAACACGCCTATTCCCCTTTCCACCAGCAGGCCTTTTTCCACTCATTTTGGTGGTTAACTAATTCACAACTCTGGAGTTGTTTGCACAAAAAAACAATGGATGGTAACCGAGCAGAGCTGAGTGGCCAAACTGTGGTATTAGGCCAAAACTATTGGCTGGGTTAGATGCAGAAAAAAATTATTTTTAATTTGCAACCTGATGGAGGTCAGTATAGATGGACTAATAGACCAAGTCCCACACACCGCTAGAAGCCCAAATATTTTTTCAGAGCTAGATGCAGAAAAAAATTATATTCAATTTGCAACCTGCTGGAGGTCAGTATAGAAGGACTAATAGAACAAGTCCCACACACTGCTAGAAGCCCAAATATTTTTTCAGAGCTAAATGAAGAAAAAAATTATTTTTAATTTGCAACCTGATGGAGGTCAGTATAGATGGACTAATAGACCAAGTCCCACACACTGCTAGAAGCCCAAATATTTTTTCAGAGCTAGATGCAGAAAAAAATTATTTTTAATTTGCAACCTGATGGAGGTCAGTATAGATGGACTAATAGAACAAGTCCCACACGCTGCTAGAAGCCCAAATATTTTTTCAGAGATAAATGAAGAAAAAAATTATATTTAATTTGCAACCTGATGGAGGTCAGTATAGATGGACTAATAGACCAAGTCCCACACACTGCTAGAAGCCCAAATATTTTTTCAGAGCTAGATGCAGAAAAAAATTATTTTTAATTTGCAACCTGATGGAGGTCAGTATAGATGGACTAATAGACCAAGTCCCACACACCGCTAGAAGCCCAAATATTTTTTCAGAGCTAGATGCAGAAAAAAATTATATTCAATTTGCAACCTGCTGGAGGTCAGTATAGAAGGACTAATAGAACAAGTCCCACACACTGCTAGAAGCCCAAATATTTTTTCAGAGCTAAATGAAGAAAAAAATTATTTTTAATTTGCAACCTGATGGAGGTCAGTATAGATGGACTAATAGACCAAGTCCCACACACTGCTAGAAGCCCAAATATTTTTTCAGAGCTAGATGCAGAAAAAAATTATATTCAGTTTGCAACCTGATGGAGGTCAGTATAGATGGACTAATAGAATGATGCTATGCCCAAAAGATTTTACTTCACTAGGTGCAGTAAAAAAATTGGTATTCTATACACAGGTGGTATATCTTGCAACACAGATAGGCTACTTCACTGACTAACACACTCTGCAATAGGCCAAAAAGGATTAGCTTTGCTAGATTCAGCCAAATGCTGTGAAAAAAACTTGCACAGCACTGGCACAGACCTGCCTGGCAAAAACTGATAGGAACTGATGTAACCTAGTCCTGAAAAGGACTCCAATTACAATTAGTCTTTACTCCCACAATCTATCTATTTAAGAGCACAGACCTGCTTGATAAAAGTCGTAGGAAATGCTGTAACCTAGTCCTTAAAAGGACTGCAATCACAACTATTCCCTACTCCCAAGCTATCTGTATATTTGTGCGAAAATTGGCTTGAAATTAACAAGGTATAGCGCACACAGCAACAGCGGTGCCGTCTAACACGCAGCTGCAGCAGTGAGAAAATGGTGGCGACGGGGAAAATGGCTTGGTCTTATAGGGCAAGGACATGTGACATACACTGCCAATCACACATGCCCTTGCTTGTGTGAAAAAAAGCACTTCGCTCCGTGTGTGCGCTGCTGATAGGCTGACAGATTGCACCTCCCCACTGCAAATGCGGGAAAGAGAAAAAAAAATGGAGATCTTCATTGTTCCTGCAGAGATCCATCCCCTGCCCCTCCCCCCGCCCCGCTGTACACTCAAACTGCGTATTAACATTAATTTTCATCATTACTGAGAAAAAATCCAGTTATGATTTTGGTGCACGAACAGTTATCGAACATAACCTCGAACAGCCGAATTTTTCTCAAATTGTTCGTGTTCGCCGACCAGCTCGAACACCGCCCAAAACAGCTCGAATTTGAGATTGGCGAACAGTTCGAGTAGAACAACGCTCATCTCTAGTACCAAGCACAGCTGGGCGCCACAATGACATATTCCCATTAGAAAGGAGCGGCTCTCCCATACTGTTTGCCTATGCAGTGACTGCAATGGCTGTCAAAAATTTGGAGGCACTCCAATGCCCCTTGCAAGAGACATAGAGGTCGGAGGGGCTCCTGGAAAAAAAGTTGCCATTATTAGGAAGTAGGTATCCCATACTGTTTGCCTATGCATTGAAGCAATGGCTGCCAAAAATTTGGAGGAACTCCAATGTCCCTTGCAAGAGACATAGAGGTCGGAGGGCCTCCTGAAAACAATGTTCCCATTATTAGGAAGTGTGTCTCCCATACTCTTTGCCTATGCAGTGAAGCAACGGCTGCCAAAAATTTGGAGGAACTCCAATGCCCCTTGCAAGAGACGTAGAGGTCAGATGGCCTCCTGAAAAAAATGTTCCCATTATTAGGAAGTGTGTCTCCCATGCTATTTACCTATGAAGTGAAGCAATGGCTGCCAAAAATTTGGAGAAACTCCAATGCATCTTGCAAGAGACGTAGAGGTAAGAGTGCCTCCTAAAAACAATGTTCCCACTATTGGGAAGTAGGTCTTCCATAGTGTTTACCTATGCAGTGGAGGAACGGCTGCCAAAAATTTGGAGGAACTCCAATACCCCTTGCAAGAGACGTAGATATGTTGATATGGTACATATGGTGGTGATATGGCTGTGGAGGATGAGAATGCGGAGAAGGAGGACATGAGCAAATAGACAAAATCAGGAAGCATATACCCATGTCTGGGTGTGAAGACAGAGGTGCATGGGAATAGAGTTAGACCTCCCCAAAAAAAGACACTGTATTTGAGTTTATGTTAAGCTGCTATCATTCGGTGGCGTTGAGAAGTCTGGCCCAATCCAGCCCTTGTTCATTTTTATAAGAGTCAGCCTGTCAGCATTTTCAGTTGGCAGGCAAATGCGCCTAACGGTTATAATTCCACCGGCGGCACTAAAAACCCGCTCTAACAAAACGCTAGCGGCATTGCAGGCCAGGACCTCCAAGGCATAGAGAGCCAGTTCATTCCACGTGTCCAGCTTGGATACCCAATAATTATAAGTCACAGAGGAATCACGGAGGACGTCGGTACGGTCTGCATGGTACTCCCTCACCATCTTCCGAAACTTTGCACTCCTTGTGAGAGTTTCCCCCAGCCTCAGGGCCTGTGCGATGGGAGGGTCTGAGAAAACTGTCCCAGAACTTTGACAGTGTTCCCCTACCTCCGCTGGATTGCATTTGTGGCTCTCTTGCCTGTACTCCTTGGTTGTCCAATGAACTGTGACCTCTGCCGCCAGCGTTTTCAGATGGGAATTTTATTAATTCCACAACAAGGGCCTTCTCATACTGCACCATTTTATTAGGCCTGTCCTGCAAGGGAATGAGATACAAAAAGTTTTCCCTGTAGCGTTGGTCTACATGCGTCACCAACCAGTAATGACTGTCACCCAAAATTTAGACAAGGCGAGGGTCACGGGAATGGCAGCGTAGCATAAACTCAGCCATGTTTGCCAGACTGCAAAGAGGCAAGACTTCCGTGTCCTCACCAAGAGGATGACTGACCATGCTTTCCTCCTCATCCTCCTCCTCTTCCTCCTCTTCCCTGTCCTCAGGTCATCCATGCTGAACAGACGGTATGGCAGTTGTGCAGGTAGTACCATCTATTGCGCAGGAAACTAGCTCCTGTTCTTCCTCCTCCTCCTCTTCCTCATTGTCACCCAATCCACGTTGGGATGAGATGAGGCTGGGCTGTGTGTAATCACTCCGTATGGTTCCTTGCTCCATCTCATCGTGCTCCGCCTGCAATGCATCCTCTTTAATTGAGAGCAGAGAGTGTTTCAGAAGGCAGAGAAGCGGGATGGTGACGCTAATTATGGCATCAACGCTGCTCTCCATCTTGGTGGAGGATGGTAAAGATGTCTGACATCCATGTCCACTCCTGAGGTTTTATGTGTGGAGTCTGACCTGAATACCGACGGCCTTGTTGATGCACGTAATCAACAACTGCACACTTCTGCTCACAACTCCTTCCCAACATCTGCAATGTAGAGTTCCAATGCGTGGGGACATCACACACCAGTCGGTGAGCCGGAAGCTGCAAACGCTGCTGAAGCACGGCAAGAGCGGCGGAGCTATAGCTGACTTTCTAAAATGGGCACACAGGCGGTGTACTTTGACAAGCAGATCCGACAGATCCGGGTAGGTTTTGAAAAACCCCTGAACCACGAGATTAAGCACATGGGCCAGGCATGGTATGTGTGTGAGCTCGCCTCACCTCAGAACCGCCACCAGGTTCCAGCCATTGTCACACATGACCATGCCTGGCTGTAGGTTCAGCGGTGTCAGCCACAGATCTGCCTGCTCTTTCAGCATTGTGTGGTTTGTCACCTAAGCATATAAGCTTCAGCTGTTGCTGCTTGGCCGAGGCAGTGCTGCAGTGCTTCCAGCTTGTGACTGATGTGGTCATTTCGGAGATGGATGCTGAAGAGGAGGAGGTGCAGGCTTCCACTATGTTAACCCAGTGTGCTGTCAGCGAGAAGTACTGTCCCTGCCCACAAGCATTTGTTCGTGGTTAGGTGGGCTTTCCCAGTAACTGCGTTGTTGAGGGCATGGCTAATGCTGTGGGACACGTGCTTGTGTAATGCGGGGACACCACACCGGGATAAATAGTGACGGCTGGGGACAGAGTAACTACGGACGGCTGCCGCCATGAGGTTGCGGAAAGGTTCCGTCTCCACGAGCCTAATAGGCATCATTTCGAGTGCAAGTATTTGCGAAATGTGTGAATTTAGAAGTGTGGCCTGTGGGGCGTTAGCTGTGTATTTGCGCTTGCGTTCCAAGGACTGGGGTAGGGACAACTGAACGCTGCGCTGGGACAAGGACGTGGACGTCCTTGCTAATGGTGCTAGTTGAGAGTGTTCAACAACAGGTGTAGGGCGGGAGGCATCTTGGCATGCGCCATGGACAGGGGATTGGCGTGCACGCACAACAGCAGAACAAACAGTGGTGTCACCCGCAGACACTGTTGCTGGACCCTGGGGTTCAGCCCACTTAGTAGGGTGCTTTGATGCCATGTGCCTGATCATGCTGGTGGTGGTCAGGCTGCTAGTTTTGCTACCTTGCTGATGCTGGCCTGGCAGGTGGTGGAAATGGCCTTTTTGGGGTTATCGGCACAGTCTTTGAAAAACAACCAGACTCGGGAAGACCTAACAGTTGTACTGGCAACTTCCGTCATGTTGATGTAACAGGGAACAGTTGACCCGCCTTCTGTCTGTGGCCAACACACTGCTTGTTCTTGCCTGTTGTGGTGCTACACCTCCCTCCCCCTGTGTGCTGCTGTCCTCGCTCTGCATGTCACCTTGCCAGGTTGGGTCAGTGACTTCATCGTTCTCCACCTCATCTTCCACTTCCGCACTCGGTCCTCCTCCTGGCTTTCTGGCAATTGTGTGTTATCATCATCCACCTCTTGTGACAGTTTCCCACCGTCGCCTTCGTGTGACCGTGGCTGCTCAAATATTTGGGCATCGCTACATGTGATTTCCTCTTGCCCCACTTCAAGTGGACCAGGCGAGAGGCCCATCTATAAATGGAAAAGTGAACAGCTCTTCGGAGTGTCCAAGTGTGGGATCAGTTTTCTCCGGGCACTCTGCATGGTGGGAGGAAGGAGGATCAGGGTGAGGAATATGCAGTCCAGACTCACAGCTAATGAGACTTGACCGTGTGGAAGACAGGGTGGCGGTGGTGGTGGCTAAGTGACTGGAAGCATTATATGCTATCCAACCAATAACCTTTTCACACTGCTCTGTGCTCTGTGTTCAATAGTGGTGTTCTGCGGTCCCCTATTAATTGGGACATGAAGGTCGAGCGAGAAGATGTGGGTGTTTGTTGTGGCACAATTTCCGCTAGCCCACGACCTCGGCCTCATCCTCTGCATGCACCATCATCACCATCACGTCCTCTTCCCCGTCAATTGCCAAGCACCTTGCCCATTTTAAATGGAGGACAATATTTTCCACGTTCACTACAAATGGCTGGATTGGAACCGCAGTGATATGTGATACATGTGACGGAAAACCACAGTTTTAAATAGCTGGCCTGTAAGTTACTATTTTTCACAGCGACCTGGTGTCAGTAACTTCACTGACACACTGCAACAAAATTTACATGGAGGCCAGAAATGGATGAATTAGGAGCGAACTTCTATGTGATACGTGTGACGGAAAACCACAGTTCTAAATAGCTGGCCTGTAGGTTACTATTTTTCACAGCAACCTGGTGTCAATAAGTTCACTGACACACTGTAACAAAATTGAAATGGAGGCCAATATTTTCCATGTTCACTACAAATTTCTGGATTTTTATCACTGTAATATCGAAAGAATCTGGCTGTATTCTGCTGTGGCAACAAGCAAATGGAGCAGAAAAACTGTGTTCTCTGGATTGCTTTTTAACCAAATAATCAGGATTAAGATCAAAAAAATAATTATCCCTGGCTCCTGATTCCTAGGGCTATTTGTAGAAATATCTGTAACAGAAGCAGCAGACAGAACTGGAATGGAGCCTCTTGTGATGTATTATACACTGCAGTCTGCCACATACACTGCCTGCCTAGCTCTGATATACAGTACAGACCAAAAGTTTGGACACACCTTCTCATTTAAAGATTTTTCTGTAGTTTCATGACTATGAAAATTGTACATTCACACTGAAGGCATCAAAACTATGAATTAACACATGTGGAATTATATACTTAACAAAAAAGTGTGAAACAACTGAAAATATGTCTTATATTCTAGGTTCTTCAAAGTAGCCACCTTTTGCTTTGATGACTGTTTTGCACACTTTTGGCATTCTCTTGATGAGCTTCACGTGGTAGTCACCGGAAATGGTCTTCCAACAATCTTGTAGGAGTTCCTAGAGATGCTTAGCACTTGTTGGCCCTTTTGCCTTCACTCTGGGGACCAGCTCACCCCAAACCATCTCAATTTGGTTCAGGTCTGGTGACTGTGGAGGCCAGGTCATCTGGTGTAGCACCCCATCACTCTCCTTCTTGGTCAAAGTCTCCTCTTAACAGTTGTTGTAGAGATGTGTCTGCTGCTAGAACTCTCTGTGGCATTGACCTGGTCTCTAATCTGAGCTGCTGTTAACCTGCGATTTCTGAGGCTGGTGACTCGGATAAACTTATCCTCAGAAGCAGAGGTGACTCTTGGTCTTCCTTTCCTGGGGCGGTCCTCATGTGAGCCAGTTTCTTTGTAGCGCTTGATGGTTTTTGCAACTGCACTTGGGAACACTTTCAAAGTTTGCCCAATTTTTCGGACTGACTAACCTTCATTTCTTAATGTAATGATGGCCACTCGTTTTTCTTTACTTAGCTGCTTTTTTCTTGCCATAATACAAATTCTAACAGTCTATTCAGCAGGACTATCAGCTGTGTATCCACCAGACTTCTGCACAACACAACTGATGGTCCCAACCCCATTTATAAGGCAAGAAATCCCTCTTATTAAACCTGACAGGGCACACCTGTGAAGTGAAAACGCAATAACCGTATAGCAGAACCGCTCCTTTATAATGGGAACATTTTGTTACTGAGGCCCACCTCTATGTGTCTTTCAATTGTTATTGTGGTTTTTCCTAAATTTTGGCAGCCATTGGACTCTCTGCATACCCTATAACTGTATAGCAGGCCCACTCCTTTCTAATGGGAACATGTTGTTACTGTAGTCCACCTCTGTGTCTTTAAATTGTTACTGGAGTTTTTCCTAATTTTTGGAAGCCGTTGTACTCACTGCATACCCTATAACTCTATAGCAGACCCTCTCCTTTCTAATTGGAACATTTTGTTACGGAGGCCCTCCTGTATGTGTCTTTAAATTGGTATTGGGGTTTTTCCTAAATGTAAACAGCCGTTGCAGTCACTGCATATGCTATAACAGTATTGGAGACCCGCTCCTTAATAATGGGAACAACAAAGCATAGCCAGCTGATGGCCCTTTAACAATAGTGACGGCCGACTGCTGGCCCTTTAAGAATAGTAAAAACTGCTTGATTGCCCTATAAAAATAGGCTTTGTGAGTTTCAGAGTCCCTCCTTCATAAATGAAACAGGATGTGTGTGATTAGGTCTCACACACCACATGGCCAGATAAGGTTGTAAAATGTTAAAATGACATTTACCAGTGAATGCATTTTTCATCGTTGAAAGCAATGCAAAAGTGCAAAAAATGCAGCAAAACGTTCCGTGTGAACATAGTCCAAGGTGTGGGGGAGAATTTTTGGTTTTCTATATTTATTTCGTCTTATATACAAGTCATTACCCTGGAAGGGATGTTCCTTAACATTTTCCCAGGAAAATCCATTTTGGTTTCCTTTTTGTGTTTTTTATTGTGAGTCTGTAAAAGTGGCATAATACTCTAACAACATTGTTGACATCAGTGACCTGGGAGTCAGAGACTCTTCCAGGGGTTTTCCCCATGCTGTTCCCATGTCATTTGAGCACTGTTCCCATCGATTTGGGCAATTTTTAGGCCCTCTACAGACCTCCGGGGGGGGAAGGCTGCCGGAAAAATGCTCGAGTTTCCCATAGACTCACATTGGGCTCGTTTCTCGGACTGAGCACTTGAGCATTCCAATTTTCTCGACTCGAGCAACGAGTACCCGAGCATTTTGGTGCTCGTTCATCACTAGTTAACATAACAAAAATCAATTATAATTAGGAAGGGGAACAAGATGGTGCCAAAGGCATGGGCTCTGTAGGTGTAATAGAAATCCCAGGAACCCATAAGACTAGCTGTGCCATAGCACCTTAACGTGAGGAGAGCAATGTCAGCAAAGTAAAAAGGTGAGTCCCATAGGTGAGGAGATTCTAGATGGTGGGATGGAGTACAGAGCTTAAATTTCTACCAAAGCATTCTCTGAAATACAACAAGGAACAGTCTCAAAATACATTTCTGTATACTCAGTTGAGAAAAGATTAGTGAGATAATAAGACAATAAAACATTACATTCAAAACTGTATTTCTCTAGGGTGATTCCCAATTGTTTGCAAGCATCTTGAATTTCTGCCGAAGTTCTGGCTTTAATGCACTTGTCTTTAGTAGATATTACTATGCCAAAATGGTAAAGCCAGCGATATTGGTATTGGTTTTCCGTGAAGAGTTTCAACAAACGTCTCTTGTTGAGAGTTGAGGAACCTACGGTAAGTCTTGGAAGATCAGAATCAATGAATCTTCAAATGTAATGTCATCTGTTTCTCTTGCCCTTTTTAATATATGGTCTTTAGTGCGAAAGTCCAAGAAGCGACAGATGACTTCATGTGGTGGGTCCCCCATTTTAGGTCTAGGTCTTAATGATCTGTGAGCTCTCACTATTTCAATGTGAGGGGAATCATCTGTGTTCAATATTTTGAAGAACATCTCTAGTAGTGTTGGAATAAGGACTTCAGATTAGTGATGGGCGAGCACTAACATTCTTGGGTGCTCGATGCTCGGGTTGAGCACATTGGAATATTCGGGTTCTTGACCCGAGCAACAAGCCCAATGTAAGTCTATGGGAAGCTCGAGCATTTTTCAGGCGGCTCCCCACGGCGGTCTGCAGAGGGCCTAAAAGTGCCCAAATCGATGGGAACAGTGCTCAAATGACATGGAAACAGCATGGGGAAGACCCCTGGAAGCATTTCTGACTTCCAGGTCACTGCCATCAACAACATTACGCCACTTGTACAGACTCACAATAAAACATACAAAAACGAAACCAAAATGGATTTTCCTGGGAAATATGTTAAGGAACATCCTTTCCAGGGTAATGACTAGTATATAAGGCAAAATAAATACACAAAAGCAAAAATGCTCCTCCACATCTTGGGCTATGTTCACATGTAGTGTTTTTGATGCATTTTTGCACTTTTGTATTGCTTTCAACCAAGACAAATGCATTCACTGGGTAATGTCATTTTAACATTTTGCAACCCTATCTGGCCATGTGGTGTGAGATATATCATCAGACACATGCATATAGTGCTGAAAAGATATGGAAACAGCATGGGGAAGACCCCTGGAAGCATCTCTGACTCCCAGGTCACTGCCTAAAAGTGTGCCCATCTTAAGTGATCCTTGACGTATGCGAAGATGCCTCCCGTCATGCACCTGTCATTGTCGTCCTTGTCCCAGTGCATCGTTCAGTTGTCCCTTCCCCATTCCTTGGAATGCAAGTGCAGTCAGCCAATCACCCACCTACAGGCTGCAATACTATACTGCCAAATTTTTGACAGCTGCTTGCACTGGAAATGTGGCCTTTTAGGCTCGTGGAGGCAGAAGCTGTCCACAACCTTATGACGGCGACCGGGTATCCATACTCGGTCCCCAGCCGCCTCTTTTTGTTCCGGTGTCGAGTACCAGTAGCGAAGCCATCCCCAATTTCTTTCTCAGGAATTCTATTTGGTAGACTGAGTGGCTGCCCAAATGCATTAGTTTCTCACAAAGAAGCTGAAGATAGAGTGGCAGTAGGTGCAACATTCTCCAGCCTGTTAGATATCACAGGGTGAACGGCAGCACATGGGCTCAGTGGTTAGCACTGAAGCCTTGCAGCGCTGGGACCATGGGTTCAAATCCTAGCAAGGACAACATCTGCAAGGATTTTGTATGTTCTCCCTGTGTTTGTGTGCGTTTCCACCTCAGTAAAAAAGGAGCCATAGAGTGTCGGGGAACCTATCCACACACTTTTCTTAGCCAGGACTGCTTCTAGGCAGGGTTGGACAGTCCCACCAGAGAGTTCCTAGCTTCTCCATCAGGAGAGTTTATGATAGCGCAAACTTTGCAGCAGCTATGGGGCTCTTGAGCGGGGGAGAAACGTGGGCCCTCAGAATCAAATCCTCTGGCGGGCCCAATGTTTTTCAGCTTGAAATTGCTTCTCAGTGGGAGTTGTATTTCACCACAGCCATATTCTTTAGCTCAGTGAAAGGACTGGCATAGAGGGAAACCGTATCTACTCCGGCTGTCATTTCTCCGTCACCAGGTTCTGCCCATTGTCACACACGACCTTGCCTGGCTGTATATTCAGCGGTGAGATCCTCAGATCAGGCTGCTGAGTTACAGCTTTCAACAACTCTGCAGCGCTGGGCGGTTTGTCACCTAAGCATTAAGCATGTTTTCTTCAGCACAGCCTGTTGCCGCTTGGCCAAGGCAGTGCTGCAGTGCTTTCAGCTTGTGACTAATGTGGTCATTTCAGAGATGGAGGAGGAGGTGCAGGAGCTGAACAATGTGATTACATTGAGGTTACATTGGCGACTCTGTTTTTTATACTAAAGAAAGATCCTACTGTTTTTTTTTTTTTAAGACAAATGCATTCACCGGGAAATGTCATTTTAACATTTTACAACCTTATCTGGCCATGTGGTGTGTGACACATCATCAGACACATCCTGTTTCATTTGTGATGGAGGGACTCTGAAGGTTACAAAGCCTATTTTAATAGGGCCATCAGGCAGCCCTTACTATTCTAAAAGGGCTAGCAGTCGGCCCTCGCTATTGTTAGAGAGCCATCAGCCGGTTATGCTTTGTTGTTCCCATTATTAACGAGTGGGTCTCCTATACTGTTATTACGCATGCAGTGACTGCAAGGGCTGCAAAAAATTTGGACGCAACCCAATACCCCTTTGAAGACACATAGAGGAGGGTCTCAGAAAAAAAAATGTTCCCATTATAAAGGAGAGGGTCTCCTATAGTGGTAATGCCCATGCTGTGACTGCAAGGGCTGCCAAAATTTGGAAAAAACCCCACTAACAATTTAAAGACACATAGAGCACAGCCACAGTAACGACAATTTCCCATTACAAATGAGAGGGTCTCCCATACTGTTTGCCTACGCAGTGAAGCAACGGATGCCAAAAATTTGGAGGAACTCCAATGCCCCTTGCAAGAGACGTAGAGGGCCTCATGAAAAAACGTTCCCATTATTAGGAAGTGGGTCTCCCATAGTGTTTGCCTACGCAGTAAATGCAAAAGCTGCCAGAAATTGGGAGGCACTCCAATGCCCCTTGGAAGAGACGTAGAGGGCCTCATGAAAAAATGTTCCCATTATTAGGAAGTGGGTCTCCCATAGTGTTGCCCTATGCAGAGAATGCAAGGCCTGCCAAAAATTGGGAGGCACTCCAATGCCCCTTGGAAGACACGTAGAGGGCCTCATGAAAAAACGTTCCCATTATTAGGAAGTGGGTCTCCCATAGTGTTGGCCTATGCAGTGAAAGCAAGGGCTGCCAAAAATTGGGAGGCACTCCAATGCCCCTTGGAAGAGACGTGGAGGAGGGCCTCATAAAAAAATGTTCCCATTAGAAAGGAGCGGCCTCCTATACTTGTAATGCCCATGCACTAAGTGTATGGGCTCACAAACATTTACCCGTGGTGGGTATACATGAACATATTGCATAAAAAAAAAATTTTACGGGCATCATAAAGATCCTTTAAAAAAATATGTGGGTGTTGCATCATGGACCACGGTCACCCTGGTGATATGGTGGTGGAGGATGAGGATGAGAAGAAGGAGGAGGACAAGAGCAAATAGCCAAAATCAAGAAGCGTATACCCATGTGTGGGTGTGAAAAGGTGCAAGGGAATACACCTCCTAAAAAAAGACTCTGGATTTGAGTTTATGTTGCGCTGCTATCATTCGGTGGTGTTGAGAAGTCTGGCCCAATCCAGCCCTTGTTCATTTTTGTAAGAGTCAGCCTGTCAGCATTTTCAGTTGACAGGTGGATGCACTTATCAGTTATAATTCCACCAGCGGCACTAAAAACCCGCTCTGATAAAACGCTAGCGGCAGGGCAGGCCAGGACTTCCAAGGCGTAGAGCCAGTTCATTCCACGTGTCCAGCTTGGATACCCAATAATTATAAGGCACAGATGAATCACGGAGGACGTTGGTACGGTCGGCAAGGTACTCACTCAGTACTTGTGTTATAACCCTCCTGTTTGTTTTTTCTATCTTGTGTTTTGCAGTCATGTGACCATCTGTCTTTATATTCCAGCTCCACCCTTTTGGCTGTGCTAGACTTCAGTGTTGTTTGACTGTTTTGCTAGCCAGGTGTTTCTGTGCCTTCACTTGGTCCTTCTGGGACCTCTAGTACCTTTTTGTCAGTTTATCTTTTTGTGTTCTGCAACAACTTTCTCTGTTCAGGAGGTGTCCCATTTTTGTTCCAGTCCTTAGTTCTTTTAGGGATCCCTCCCCTTTATGCTATAGGTCTTCGTTCAGACTAGCCGAGGACTAAGGCGGGTTTGTTCGCTAGGAACAGGCAGCCCACTACACCGTAGGGATTCAGCTTAGTCTTACTGTAGGGAAAGCTTTCCCCTTTCTTTCCTTAGTACTTGTTGCAGATCATAACAGTAAGTCCAGCCAAAAAAAAAACTAAAAGGAAAGAAATTCGGTGATCAGTATGGCTTCCATCCAGGATTTGGCTCAACGCTTGCAGGGATTGTCTCTGGAGGTGGCCGAGCTCCAGCAACACATGAGTACCTGTTCTGGAACGCATTTTGTGGAACCCAAGGTAGGACTGCCTGATGTTTTTTATGGCAAACAGCAATATTTTTTTTCTTTTAAAAATGCTTGTTTGTTATATTTTCGTTTGAGACCAAGGTCCTCTGGGAATGAATCACAGCGCATTGGTTTTAGTATGTCACTTTTGTGCAATGAACCACAGGGGTGGGCCTTTTCTCTCCAACCTAATGATCCATGCTTAAGGTCAGTAGAAGAATTTTTTTGTGCTATGGGTCTATTATATGATGATCCTGATCGAATCTCATCTGCTGAGGCAGAACTCAGGCGTTTGAATCAGGGGTCAGGTGATGTTGAAAATTATTGCACACACTTTAGAAGGTGGGCTTCAGAAGTCAAATGGAATGATCCTGCTCTGAAATGTTTATTTCTTGCTGGTCTGAGTGAAAGGGTTAAGGATTTGCTAATTGCATTCCCCGCACCTGAGACTATGCAGGATGCCATGCAATTAGCTGTTCGTGTGGATAGGAGGCTGAGATCTAGGCAGAATGAGGTAAAGACTCCTGTAATGACAGGTCCTAGTCCCCAGAAAATCTGCTAAGATGGCGGAGAACCGATGGAGGTTAGGGCGATGTCGCTCCGCTCTCAGGAAAGAGACCGGAGGTTCGCCGAGGGATTGTGTCTTTATTGTGGTAAAGCTGACCATTTGATTAAGTATTGTGAGCTTCGTTTAAGTAAAGAAAAAAAAGGTCAGGTACGCCCGTATAGCTTGTTTATGCTCTGCAGGAGTATTTCTTTCAGGGAGTACTACTTTTCAGGAAAATTTGATTGAATTTTAGGTATTTGTGGATTGTGGTTCAACACTTAATGTGATTGATAAAGGGTTTTTGGAAAAACTTAAATTGAAATCCAAACCTTTGTCATCACCTATTTCTCTGATTTCAATTGATTACACTCCCTTGAAATGTATTACTCACAAGGTTGCTGCATTTCCCCTCACTATCAATGGACTTCACCAAGAAATTTTGGACTTGGTTGTATTAAATAATTTATCCTCTTTGGTCGTTCTAGGATTGCCTTGGTTAAAACTGCACAATCCTTTGCTGGACTGGTCTACTAATATGATAAAGTCTTGGAGTCCGAAGTGCTATGATAAATGTTGTAATGGTCGCATTGCGGCTGTGCAAAAAGGGGAATTATGTGTACCTATTCAAGATTTTTTGAGGGTTTTTTCGGAGGAGGAGTCGCAAGTTTTACCTCCTCATAGGGATTATGATTGCGCCATTGAGTTTGTTCCAGGAGCTACTCTTCCCATGAGTAGCTTGCTTAGTCTGACTATCCCTGAAAGAAAGGCCTTGGAGGAGTACATACAGACTAGCCTGGCTGCTAGTCACATTAGACCTTCTAAGTCGCCTGTGGCAGTTGGATTTTTCTTTGTTAAAAAAAAGGATGACGGTTTACGTCCATGTCTGGATTTTCGTGAAATTAATAAGATTACTGTACGCAATTCCTACCCATTTCCGTTAATTCCTGGAAATGGTTCCCTAAGATTGATCTCCGGGGGGCATACAATTTGTTACAAGTGAAAGAGGGTGATGAATGGAAAACTGCTTTTAACACTTCGGTAGGTCATTTTGAGAATCTGGTGATGCCTTTTGGTGTTACCAATGCACCTGCATTTTTTCAGAACCTTATTAATGACATCCTGAGACCTTTCATTGGTAAGAATGTGGTTGTGTATTTAGATGACATTTTGATTTATTTGCCAGATCTGGAGTCCCATTGGCAGAGTGTACGTGAAGTTTTGCAGTTTTTGAGTGATAATTCACTATTTGCTAAGCTGGAGAAATGTGAGTTTGCTGTGCAGAAAATTAGTTTTTTGGGCTACATTGTCTCCAGCGAGGGCTTTGAGATGGACCCGGTGAAGATTCAGGCTGTGCAGGAATGGTCTAGGCCTATTGGTTTGAAATCTATACAGAGATTTTTGGGTTTTGCCAATTATTACAGGAAATTCATTAAGAATTTTTCTGTAATTGTTAAGCCTCTAACCGATCTCACCAGGAAAGGTACGAATACGGCCCAGTGGACTACTAAGGCCATTAAAGCGTTTGAGTATCTCAAAGAGAGGTTCAGTTCTGCCCCTATCCTTATGCAGCCTGATGAGACCAAGCCTTTTTTGGTCGAGGTCCATGCTTCATCGGTGGGGGTCGGAGCAGTTTTGTCTCAGGAGAACAGGGATGGAGTACATCCTTGTGCCTTCTTTTCAAAATAATTTTCGGAAACCGAACTGAATTACGATGTTGGAAATCGGGAGTTGCTGGCTTTAAACTCGCGTTTGAACATTGTCGTTATTTTTTGGAAGGCGCTAGATTTCCTATTCAGGTTTTCACAGATCATAAGAATTTGATCTATCTGGATGCTGCCAAGCGCTTGAATTCCCATCAAGCTATGTGGGCACTTTTTTTTTCTCGGTTTAATTTTTCTGTTACCTATATCCCTGGTACTAAGAATGTTAAAGCCGATGCTTTATCTCGCAGCTTCTCTCTTACGGTCGGTGCCGAGGAGGAGGGGAGTATTTTACAGAAAGGAGTTGTGGTGGCGGCATTGGACTACGTTTTGAAGAATGGGATTCTAAAAGCTAAAGATGATGCTCCATCTAACACTCCCCATGGGAGGTTGTTGGTACCTAGAAACTTTAGGAGAGATTTGTTTTTGGAGTGTCATGAGTCTCTGTTGGCAGGTCATCCAGGAATTTCGGGAACTAAGGGACTTATCTGTCGCAGTTTTTGGTGGCCTGGATGGCAGAAGGAAGTCATCAAGTGGGTGCGTCAATGTACTGTGTGTGCTAGGTCAAAGGCTTCACATACTCCAGCTGCGGGGTTGCTTTGCTCTCTGGAGGTTCCTAGTGCGCCTTGGACGCATCTCACAATGGATTTTATTACTGATCTTCCTGTGTCCGAGGGTTTTACTGTCATCTGGGTGGTCGTGGACCGTTTTAGTAAGATGTGTCATTCGGTTCCATTCATTAAGTTGCCCTGCGCCAAGACACTCGCTAAGGAGATTGTCAGGCTCCATGGCGTTCCCACGGATATTGTTTCTGATAGAGGACCTAAGTTTGTGGCTCGCTTTTGGCGTGCTTTTTGTGACAGGTTGGGAGTCCATTTGTCATTTTTGTCTAGTTATCATCCTGAGTCTAATGGACAGACTGAAAGAAAGAACCAGGATGTTGAACAGTTTTTGCGCTGTTTTGTGGTGGACAATCAAGAGGTGTGGTCTGAGTTTCTGCCTCTCGCAGAATTTGCTCTTAACAATCATATATCCTCCTCTGCTGGGTGTTCTCCTTTTTTTTGTTGTACTGCGCGACATCCGTCTTTTGGTTCGTTCTCCAAATTGGGGTTGGCGGTGCCGGAGGAGGAGAATTTTTCCGGTGATTTGGAGAGAGTTTGGACTAATGTACGATGCAACCTTCCAGAGGCTAACCAGAAGTCCAAGAAGTATTTTGACAGGAAACGTAAGGAGGTTTTGTTTACTGTGGGTGACATGGTTTGGTTGTCCTCAAGGAACTTGCGGTTGAGGATTCCCTCTAACAAACCGGGTCCTAAGTTTGTGGGTCCATTTTAAGTGCTTCAGGTTGTTAACCCGTCTGCGGTTAGTTTGGATGTCCCTACTTCCTGGAAGATTTATCCTGTGTTTCATGTTTCCTTGTTGAATTCTAGATGGCATAGAGGGAGATTACAGTATCTCGTCTCCTGGAAGGGTTTCGGTCCCGAAGATAACTCCTGGGTAAGGGCAGATGATGTCTCTGATCCTAGGCTTGTTAGAGCTTTCCACATGAGGTTTCCGGATAGACCTGGGGCTGGAAGATCCTCTTAAAAGAGGGGGTACTTTTAGAAACCTCCTGTTTTGTTTTTTCCATCTTGTGTTTTGCGGTCACGTGACCATCTGCCTTTATATTCCAGCTCCGCCCTTCTGGCTGTGCTGGACTTCAGTGTTTGACTGTTTTCTAGCCTGGTGCTTCGGTGACTTTCTCTGTCAGTTCGCTTGGTCCTTCTGGGACCTCTAGTGCCTTTTTGT
The DNA here is from genome assembly GCF_046119375.1 of Phyllobates terribilis. Taxonomy (NCBI): domain Eukaryota; kingdom Metazoa; phylum Chordata; class Amphibia; order Anura; family Dendrobatidae; genus Phyllobates; species Phyllobates terribilis. Next base: position 975,771,023 of record NW_027362761.1, on the reverse strand, counting down.
CAGTTTGTCTTTTTGTGTTCTGCAACAACTTCTCTGTTTAGGAGGTGTCCCATTTTTGTCCCAGTCCTTAGTTCTTTCAGGGACCCCTGCCTTAATGCTATAGGTCTTCGTTCAGACTAGTCGAGGACTAAGGCTGGTCTGTTTGCTAGGAACTGGCAGCCCGCTACATCATAGGGATTCAGCTTAGTCTTACTGTAGGGAAAGCTTTCCTATTTCTTTCCTTAGTACTTGTTGCAGATCATAACAATTTGCACTCCTTTTGAGAGTACCCCGTGCCTCAGGGCCTGTGCGATGGGAGGGGCTGAGAAAATTCTCCCAGAACTTTAACAGTGTTCCCCTGCCTCTGCTGGATTGGAGTTGTGTCTCTCTTGGCTGTAGTCCTTGGTTGTCCAATGAACTATGACCTCTGCTGCCAGCGTTTTCAGATGGGAATTTTTTCAATAGTTCTGCAACAAGGGCTTTCTTATACTGCCCCATTTTTGTAGACCTGTCCGCCTCAGGAATAAGAGATACAAAGTTCTCCTTGTAGCATGGGTCTAGAAGTATGAGCAACCAGTAATCACTGTCAGCCAAAATGGGTACAACGCAAGGGTCACGGGAAAGGCAGCAAAACATAAACATCACACACCAGTCTGTGAGCTGGAAGCTGCAAATGCTGCTGAAACACAGCAAGGGCAGTGGAAGCTGTAGGTGACTTTCTAAAATGGGCACATAGGCAGCGTAGATTAACAATCAGATCCCGCAGCTCCGGGTAGGATTTGAGAAACCGGTGAACCAGGAGGTTAAGCACATGGGCCAGGCATGGTACGTGTGTGAGCTCGCCTTGCCTCAGAGCTGCCACCAGGTTCTGGCCATTGTGAAACACGACCATGCCTGGCTGCAGGTTCAGCGGTGTGAGCCACAGATCTGCCTGCTCTTTCAGAGCTGTCCACAACTCTTCAGTATTGGGAGGTTTGTCACCTAACCAAAGTAGTGCTGCAGTGCTTCCAGCTTGTGACTGATGTGGTCATTTTGAGAGATGGAGGTTGAAAAGGAGGAGGAGGCTGAGGGGCAAGAGCTGTAGACTGTGGGGTCAACCCTGATTGACCTAGGGCCCGCAATCCTTGGCATCGGAAGGACGAGTTCCGTCCCAAGGTCCTACTGGGTCCCGGCTTCCACTATGTTAACCCAGTGTGCCGTCAGCGAGATGTACCGTCCCTGTCCACAAGCACTCGTCCATGTGTTCTTGGTTAGGTGGACTTTCTGGGTTACTGTGTTGTTAAGGGCATGGCTAATGTTGTGAAACATGTGCTTTTGTAATGCGGGGACGGCACCCCAGGAGAAATTGTTGGGGCCGGGAACTGAGTACCGAGGAACGGCCGCTGCCAACAGGTTGCAGATTGCTTCAGTCTCCACGACCCTAAAAGGCAACATTTCGAGTGCAAGCAGTTGTGAAATGTTGGAATTTAGTAGTGTGGCCTGTGGGGCATTGGCTGCATTGGCTTTCGTTCCAAGGACTGGGGTATGGACAACTGAACGCTGCGCTGGGACAAGGACATGGACGTGCTTCCTGATGCTGCTACTTGAGAGTGAGCAATGACAGGTGCAGGGCAGGAGGCATACAACAAGACGTTTCAGCCCCTCATAGGCTTTTTTCAATTGTCAATTGTCAATTGAAAAAAGCCTGTGAGGGGCTGAAACGTCTTGTTGTAGTTTTCCTACATGTGGAATAAATGAACTGATCGAATACACGTGAGTGCCGGGATTTCTTCATTTTACTTGTAATCTCTCCACGTGCACCACTATTACTAACGAGGACTACGGAGTGCCGACTATTGCCTGCCTTCTGTCTGTGGCCACCGCTCTGCTTCTTCCTGCCTGTTGGGGTGCTCTGCCTCCCTCCCCCTGTCTACTGCTCTCCTTGCTCTGCATGTCCTCCTGCCAGGTTGGGTCACTTACTATATCATCCACCACCTCGTCTTCCATTTCCGCACCCTGGTCCTCTTCCTGACTTTCTGGCAATTGTGTCTCATCATCGTCCACCTTTTGTGACATTTTCCCACTGTCTCCTTCGTATGAATGTGGTTGCTCAAATATTTGGGCATCACTACATGTATAAACAGAAAAGTGAACAGCTCTTCGGAGTGTCACAGTGGGGGATCAGTTATCTCTGGGCACTCGGCATGGTAGGAGGAAGGAGGATCAGGGTGAGGAACATGCAGTCCAGACTCACGGCTACTGAGACTTGACCATGTGGAAGACAGGGTGGTGGTGGTGGTGGCTAAGTGACTTGAAGCATTATCTGCTATCCAACCGATAACCTTTTCACACTGCTCTGTGTTCAATAGTGGTGTTCTGCCATCCCCTATTAATTGGGATAGGAAGGTTGAGCGAGAAGATGTGGGTGTTTGTTGTGGCACAATTTCAGCTTGCCCACAGCCTCGGCCTCTGCGTGCACCATCATCATCGTCCAGTTCCCGTCCCTTGCCATGTGCCTTGCCCATTTTAAATGGAGGACAATATCTTCCACGCTTACTAAAAATGGCTGAATTTGGAGCGAACTTATATGTGATCGGTGCGACGGAGAAAACACAATTTTAAATACCGGGCCTGTAGGTAACTATTTTGAACAGCAAACTGGTGTCAATAGCTTCACTGACACACTGAAACAAATTTGTAATGGAGGTCAGAAATGGCAGTATTTTCTGAAAACTTATATGTGATCCGTGTGACGGAGAAAACACAGTTTTAAATAGCTGGCCTGTAGGTAACTATTTTGAACAGCAAACTGGTGTCAATAGTTTCACTGACACAGTGAAACAAATTTGTAATGGAGGACAGAAATGGCAGTGTAGCGTCGGCGTCCCTGCCTCCTGCTAGGCAGGGACGCCGTTCCCCTCACCTCTCTGCTCCGTGCCCGGCGTCTTCCTCCCGCTCTGCTGGCAGCGCGCGCTGCTTCCCGGTCACTGTGCTTAGGGCGCGTGCGCTCCCTCTCTCTTAAAGGGGCCGCGCGCGCCGTCCTAAGGAGTCCCCGGCCAATGGCCGGAGGACCTCACCATATATAAGGCACCTCCTCCAAAATGGAGATGCCCAAGCAATGTTGTTGCAAAGCCTATCAACTCTGCTTCAGCCCTCAGGTTACCAGATACCTGCCAGTTACCTGCCAGATTCCTGCTTGATACCTGCCTGATACCTGTCTATCTGCTTGCATTCCTGCGGTCCGACAGTCTGCCTACCAGCACCTGCCAGTCTGTCTATGGATCAGTCTGCCCGCTCACCTGGGAGCGCCCACCTGCTACCTGCCTGCTAGCCTACCTGGAGGCTCTGCCATCACTTGCTATGACCACTTGCCTGTCCAGAGACTCTTGCCTGCTCACCTGGGAGCGCCCACCTGCTACCTGCCTGCTAGCCTACCTGGAGGCTCTGCCTTCACTTGCTGTGATCACCTGCCTGTCCAGAGACTCTTGCCCGCTCACCTGGGAGCGCCTACCTGCTACCTGCCTGCTAGCCTACTTGGAGGCTCTGCCGTCACTTGCTGTGACCACTTGCCTGTCCAGAGACTCTTGCCTGCTCACCTGGGAGCGTTCACCTGCTACCCGCCTGCTAGCCTACCTGGAGGCTTAGCCATCACTTGCTGTGACCACCTGCCTGTCCAGAGAATCTTGCCCACTCACCTGGGAGCGCCCACCTGCTACCTGCCTGCTAGCCTACTTGAAGGCTCTGCCGTCACTTGCTGTGACCACCTGCCTGTCCAGAGACTCTTGCCCACTCACCTGGGAGAGCCCACCTGCTACCTGCCTGCTAGCCTACCTGGAGGCTCTGCCGTCACTGGCTGTGACCACCTGCCTGTCCAGAGACTCTTGCCCGCTCACCTGGGAGCGCCCACCTGCTACCTGCCTGCTAGCCTACCTGGAGGCTCTGCTGTCACTTGCCATGACCTCCCGCCTGTCAAGAGACTGTTCTCGTCAATTGCCGTGTCCGTTCTGTCCTTCTACCCTGAGACTGTTCTTGTCACCTGCCATGTCTACCTTCCCGCCTTCCCTGGGAGCCACCTGCCTCCTTACTAAGGACTGCCCCTTTGTATAATAGCTCAGAGGTTTCACCTCCCAGACCCGTTACAGGCAGTATTTCTGAAAACGTATATGTGATCTGTGTGACAGAGAAAACAGTGATAAATAGATGGCCTGTAGGTAACTATTTTGAACAGCAAACTAGTGTCAATAGCTTCACTGTCACACTGAAACAAATTTTTAATGGAGGCCAAAAATGGCAGAATTTTCTGAAAACTTATATGTGATCCGTGCGACGGAGAAAACACTGTTTTAAATAGCTGGCCTGTGTGTAACTATTTTGAACAGCAAACTGGTGTCAATAGCTTCACTGACACACTGAAACAAATGATTAATAGAGGCCAGAAATGGCAGTATTTTCTGAAAACGCATATGTGATCCGTGTGACGGAGAAAACACAGTTTTAAATAGCTAGCCTGTAGGTAACTATTTTGAGCAACAAACTGGTGTCAATAGCTTCACTGACAAACTGAATTTTTTTTTTAATGGAGACCAGAATGGCAGTATTTTCTGAAAATGTATAAGTGATCCGTGCGACGGAGAAAACACTATTTTAAATAGCTGGCCTGTGTGTAACTATTTTGAACAGCAAACTGGTGTCAATAGCTTCACTGACACACGGAAATAAAATTGTAATGGAAGCCAGAATGGCAGTATTTTCTGAAAACGTATATGTGATCCGTGTGACGGAGAAAACACAGTTTTAAATAGCTAGCCTGTAGGTAACTATTTTGAACAACAAACTGGTGTCAATAGCTTCACTGACACACTGAAACAAATTTGTAATGGAGGACAGAAATGGCAGTATTTTCTGAAAACGTATATGTGATCCGTGTGATGGAGAAAACACAGCTTTAAATAGCTGACCTGTAGGTAACTATTTTGATAAGCAAACTGGTGTCAATAGCTTCACTGACACAATGAAACAAATGTTTAATGGAGGCCAGAAATGGCAGCACTTTCTGAAAACGTATATGTGATCCGTGCGACTGTGAAAACACAGTTTTAAATACCAGGCCTGTAAGTAACTATACTGTACAGCAAACTGGTGTCAATAGCTTCACTGACACACTGAAACAAATGTTTAACCACTTCGCACCAGAGCCTGTTTTTGCCTTCGTGACCGGGCCAATTTTTTCAATTCTGACCACTGTCACTTTATGAAGTAATTACTCTGGAATGCTTCAACGGATTCCCCTGATTCTGAGAATGTTTTTTCGTGATATATTGTACTTCAGGATAGTAGTAAAATTTCTTCGATATCACTTGCGTTTATTTGTGAAAAAATAGGAAATTTGGCAAAAATTTTGAAAATTTTGCAATTTTCAAACTTTGAATTTTCATGCCCTTAAATCAGAGAGATATGTCACACAAAATAGTTAATAAATAACATTTTCCACATGTCTACTTTACATCAGCACAATTTTGGAACCCCATTTTTTTTTTGTTAGGGAGTTATAAGGGTTAAAAGTTGACCAGCGATTTCTCATTTTTCCAACAAAATTTACAAAAACATTTTTTTAGGGACCACATCATATTTGAAGTCACTTTGAGGGGTCTTTATGACAGAAAATACCGAAAAGTGACACCATTCTAAAAACTGCACCCCTCAAGGTGCTCAAAACCACATTCAAGAACTTTATTAACCCTTCAGGTGCTTCACAGGAATTTTTGGAATGTGGAAGAAAAAAATTAACATTTAACTTTTTTCACAAAAATGTTACTTTAGACCCAATTTTTTTTATTTTCACAGGGGTAACAGGAAAAAATGGACCCCAGAATTTTTTGTGCAATTTCTCTTGAGCGCGCTGATACCCCATATGTGAGGGAATACCATTGTTTGGGCGCACGGCAGGGTTTGGAAGGGAAGGAGCGCCATTTGACTTTTTGAATGTAAAATTGGTTGAATAATTAGCGGATGCCATGTTGCATTTGGGGGGCCCCTAATGTGCCTAAACAGTGGAAACCCCCACAAGTGACACCATTTTGGAAACTAGACCCCTTAGGGAACTTATCTAGATGTGTGGTGAGCACCTTGAACCCCAAGGTGCTTCACAGAAGTTTATAATATTGAGCTGTAAAAATAAAATTTTCACATTTTTCCCACAAAAACGTTTTTCATCCCTTAATTTTGCATTATCATAAGGGTAATAGGATAAATTGCACCATGAAGTTTGTTGTGCAATTTCTCCTGAACACGCTGATACCCCATATGTGGAGGCAAACCACTGCTTTGGTGTATGGCAGGGTTCGGAAGAGAAAGCAGCGCTATGTTGGCTGGGATAGGTTGCAGACACCATGTCACATTTGAAGAGTCGCTGACATGCCGAAACAGCAGAAACCCCCACAAGTGACCCCATTTTGTAAACTACACCTCTCAAGGAATTCATCTAGGGAAGTAGTGAGTATTTTTTAATTTTTAAATTTATACCATTGGGCAGTGAAAAAAGCATAATTATATTTTTACCACGAAAAAATGTTTTACCCTCAGATTTTACATTTTCACACAGGGCAATGGGTAAAAATGGTGCCGAAATGTGTCACACAATTTCTTCTAAAAGTGTCAATACCCCATATGTGGCTGTATCGTACCGCTCAGCCATACGGCGAGATCTGGGGGGGACGGAGTGCTATTTGACAATTGGAGAACAAATTATTGTAGAATAGGCATTTGGATTTGGGAGCACAAAATTTTCTGAATTTCTTTGTGGGGGCAAGGGCCATTTTGCTTTTCCAGAGCCTTTCTGCTACCAGTAACTTGGAAGTCCCTTATATTTTTAACAGATGAAGGACCTGAGTGGGGACTAGCTTTTTTTGAGGACTGAGTTGAAGCTTTTATTGGGAACATTTTACGTAACATTTATCCGGCGCTCTAGGCTGAGCACTTACATCGGGGTTTCCATCTAAATTTCCAAGTGATGTAATTCAGATGAAACCCCTGCGGGATCCATTCACTGTAATGAGGAAGCAGAGTTACTCTGGACTCCGTCTGGCCTCTGTTTAGCGGTGTCCTTTTTTTCAGAAGTGCACAAAACTGTGGCCAACCGCACTTTTATGCACGCCTAAAACAAATGACACCGTGGGATCACAGGCCAGACGGCATTCACAGTGGCCTATATCTGCCTCATTACAGGGAATCTTCCGTCATTGGTTCCGTCTGAATCACATATTTCAGAGATTTACACGGAAACTCTGGCGTAAGTGCTCAACGCAGAGCGCAGGATAAATGTGAGGAGAGCCTTACTGCGATCTTTGGGAGACATAATAAACAAATCAGTAGCAGGTGAAGAATTGGTTTTATTTATTTTTTTTATGCCGTTCCTCGTGCAGTATAAGTGATGTGATTACTTTATTCTTCGGGTCGGTGCGATTACAGAGATACCAGATTTATATCGGGTTTTTATGACTGACAGCTGGTACACACTAAAAGACGCTTTTTTTTGCAAAATCTAGTTTTTGCATCGCCATATTTTGAGAGCTATAATTTTTCCATATTTCGGCCGACTGTCATGTGATAGCTTGTTTTTTGTTGGACGAGTTTACCTTTTTATTGGTACCATTTTTGGGTACGTGACATTTTTTGATCGCTTTCTATTCCGTTTTTTGGGAGGTAAAATTAACAAAAACCAACAATTCAGGAATTGTTTTTTGAGGGTTTTTTTTATGCCGTTTTGCGTGTGGTAAAAGTGATCAGACAGCGTTATTCTTCAGGTCAGTACGTTTACAGCGATACTACACTTACTGTATTTTTTTTATGTTTTGGCGCTTTTACACAATAAAACAATTTTATAGAAAAAAATATTTTTTTTGCATTGCTTTTTTCTGAGCGCTATAACTTTTTTATTTTTCGGCTGATGGAGCTGTATGGCAGCTTTTTTTTGCGGAACAAGATGATGTTTTCAGCGGTACCATTTTTATTTCCATTTTGCTTTTTGATCGCATTTTTTTCCACTTTTTGTTTGGCGATATGAGGAAAAAGCATAGTTTTTTGCTCCATTTTTTGTTTATTTTTATTACGGTGTGCACAGAAGGAGTTAATTAGTGTGACAGTTTTATAGCTCAGGTTGTTTCGGACGCGGCGATACCAAATATGTGTACTTTTTTTATTTTTGCATAAATATACGGATTTATCGGTTTAATATTTTATTTATTTATTTTAATTTATTTTGTATTTTTTTTTTAACAGTTTCAAAACATTTTTTTTTACATTTTTACGTAGTCCCTGTATGGGACAATAATTTTTATTTTTCTGATCGCTGATCTCATGTAATGTAATAGACATATATTACATTACATGAGATCTTCACACAGTCAGTGTGTCCTGCCAGGCTTCAGCTGCAGGCTGACGCTGGCAGGACACCATATATGGCAGAGCTGGAGGCGGTCATGTGACCTCCAGCTGCCATAGCAACCCAAGGTCCTGGAAGCTATCAGGGGTCGTCAGAGAGGTAAGTGGACGACCCCCTCTCCTCCTGCTGTCTTCTATATGCCGCGATCACTATAGATCGCGGCATATAGAAGACAGCAAAAGGTTAACATCACTGGGACCTGATCCAATCAGGTCCCGATGATGTTCCCTGTCAGAGCTATCGCTCTGCACCGCTCTCGCGGCACTTGCAGGACCCTGGGGGTCCTGAGCGCTGCAAGACCACCCACCCTGGGCTCTGTGCAGCGCGGACGTTTATGTACAGTGGGCGGTCGGGAAGCGGTTAATAGAGGCCAGAAATGGCAGCATTTTCAACACCATTATATGTGATCCGTGTGACAGACAAACCACAGTTTTAAATAGCTGGATTTTTAACGCTGTAATATGAAAAGGACCTTGCTGTGTTCTGCAGTGCCAACAAGCAAATGTCGCAGAAAAATGCTTTTCTCTGGATTGCTTTTCAAGCAAATAATGAGGATTAAGATAAAAAAAAAAATTATTCCTGGCCCCTGAGACCTGGGCCTATTTTTAGAAATGTCTAACAGCAGCAGCAGTAGACAAAACTGGAATGGAGCCTCTTGTGCTATATGCACTGCAGTCTCCTATACAGTACAGACCAAAAGTTTGGGCACACCTTCTCATTTAAAGATTTTTCTGTATTTTCATGACTATGAAAATTGTACATTCACACTGAAGGCATCAAAACTATGAATTAACACATGTGGAATTATATACTTAACAAAAAAGTGTGAAACAACTGAAAATATGTCTTATATTCTAGGTTCTTCAAAGTAGCCACCTTTTGCTTTGATGACTGCTGTGCACACTCTTGGCATTCTCTTGATGAGCTTCAAGAGGTAGTCACCGGAAATGGTTTTCACTTCACAGGTGTGCCCTGTCACGTTTAATAAGTGGGATTTCTTGCATTATAAATGGGGTTGGGAACATCAGTTGTGTTGTGCAGAAGTCAGGTGGATACACAGCTGATAGTCCTACTGAATAGACTGTTAGGATTTGTATTATGGCAAGAAAAAAGCAGCTAATTAAAGAAAAACGAGTGGCCATCATTACTTTAAGAAATGAAGGTCAGTCAGTCCAAAAAATTGGGAAAACTTTCAAAGTGTCCCAGGTGCAGTTGCAAAAACCATCAAGCACTACAAAGAAACTGGCTCACATGAGGACCGCCCCAGGAAAGGAAGACCAAGAGTCATCTCTGCTCCTGAGGATAAGTTTATCCGAGTCACCAGCCTCAGAAATCGCAGGTTAACAGCAGCTCAGATTAGAGACCAGGTCAATGCCACACAGAGTAATAGCAGCAGACACATCTCTACAACAACTGTTAAGAGGAGACTTTGTGCAGCAGGCCTTCATGGCAAAATAGCTGCTAGGAAACCACTGCTAAGGACAGGCAACAAGCAGAAGAGACTTGTTTGGGCTAAAGAACACAAGGAATGGACATTAGACCAGTGGAAATCTGTGCTTTGGTCTGATGAGTCCAAATTTGAGATCTTTGGTTCCAACCACCGTGTCTTTGTGCGACGCAGAAAAGGTGAACGAATGGACTCTACATGCCTGGTTCCCACCGTGAAGCATGGAGGAGGAGGTGTGATGGTGTGGGGGGGCTTTGCTGGTGACACTGTTGGGGATTTATTCAAAATTGAAGGCATACTGAACCAGCATGGCTACCACAGCATCTTGCAGCTGCATGCTATTCCATCCGGTTTGCGTTTAGTTGGACCATTATTTATTTTTCAACAGGACAATGACCCCAAACACACCTCCAGGCTGTGAAAGGGCTATTTGACCAAGAAGGAGAGTGATGGGGTGCTATGCCAGATGACCTGGCCTCCACAGTCACCAGACCTGAACCCAATCGAGATGGTTTGGGGTGAGCTGGACCGCAGAGTGAAGGCAAAAGGGCCAACAAGTGCTAAGCATCTCTGGGAACTTCTTCAAGATTGTTGGAAGACCATTTCCGGTGACTACCTCTTGAAGCTCATCAAGAGAATGCCAAGAGTGTGCAAAGCAGTCATCAAAGCAAAAGGTGGCTACTTTGAAGAACCTAGAATATAAGACATATTTTCAGTTGTTTCACACTTTTTTGTTAACTATATAATTCCACGTGTTTATTCATAGTTTTGATGCCTTCAGTGTGAATGTACAATTTTCATAGTCATGAAAATACAGAAAAATCTTTAAATGAGAAGGTGTGTCCAAACTTTTGGTCTGTATTGTATATGTTGTGGAATACCTATACTAACAGGACGTTCAATGGACCCTCTTGTGCTTTATCATGCACTGCAGTTTGCCACATAGCCTGTCTGCCTGCCTAACTCCTGCTATCACCACTGAATATATGCAGCTGGATTAGTCCTCAGAAGGACTGTTTGTTCAGTTGGATATATACTGTATATGTTGTGGAATACCTATACTAACTATAAAGAAGCAAATCTCTCTCTGATGCAGCAGCACCTCTTTCTACTCTGCCTGATTCCGGGGTACACTGTGATGAGTTTAGCGGCGCCAGGTCTTATATAGACCTGATAGCACTGTGCGGCCAGCCAATTATTGTAATCCCCACAAACAACATGGCTACGGCATTACAGTGCATGGCAGGCAATCCCTGCATGTTCATTGGTTCTCTAAAGAGCGCCAAACATGCAGGGAGGGGACTCAAGTTCCCTCCCGAGCAACCCGAAAATACTCGCCGAGCTTGCCGAGCTTGCCTCGGGCGAGTACCGAGGAGTGGCGAGCACGTTCGTTCATCACTAATGTTAACCAATATCACTGTTATGTGAAGTTATAAATGTACTCGTTTTATTTATGTTCCTAATGCTCTAATGGTTCCCCCCTTCTCCTACCCTTGTTTTTTTCCCCTCCCAGGCCCAGAATTGCTGTCTATAACGACAAATGTCCTCACTACTACTCCAACATTCATGGAGGCTAAACAAAAAATATTTAAATTAGAAAACTTTAACACACACGGTCTTAATTCTCCTATACCGAGATCTCAGACACTAGCTCAGTTCAGGAAAGAAAGTTTCGACGTAACTTTTATTTCAAGAAACCCACTTCCAAGCTGTAAAACTCCCTTCCTTTGAAAAAGCTTGCTATAACCAATGGTACCATGCTATATCACCCCAGAAAGGCTCTAGAGGGGTATCATCTGCCTTCACTAAAGATACTCCCTTTCTATTATGTGATTCTCTGGTTGACCCAGAAGGACGTTTTATCTTTGTGAAAGGCCTTCTGGCGGGATGCATGGTAATAATTGGCAACCTCTATGGCCCTAATAAAAAACTGATCAGATCGATTCTATCCAAATTGAACAGATTCCGCTCCTTCATAGAAGGTACACCATTGCTAGGAGGAGATATCAATCTCCCCCTAGACCCCTTTCTTGACTCCTCCTCAAAAAAATGCAGCACACGCCACTCACAGGCACAGGACCCGGCCCCGGCCCCCTCCGGACCACAGGCCCCAGCCAGGCTCCAGCCCCAGCAAAGGCCCAGGCCCCACCACAGGCCCCATTCCAGGCCCTACCACAGGCCCAGGCCCCACCACAGGCACAGGACCCACTTCCGCCGGCTTTCTGAAGGACCCTGCCTCCTGTGACCCTCGCTCCAACGCCCCCCAGGTAAAATACCTGTTCAGAAGTGGGACCCACATCTTATAAAAAATATATTTTTTTCTATTTTCCATCCCAAAATTTGGGGTGCGCCTTATAGTCCGAAAAATACATTAGCTACCCAATTTTGTGAGAAGCACACAAAGCAGTGGTCAGAGGGGAATTGATCTCCATAGCATCCTACATAAACAAACAACGCAAAAAGACCACATAAAATCTGTACAAAGAAATAGCTACACTAGACGCACAACACAAAAGATCTATGATGCATCAAACTTTGGAAGCTCTCACAGCCAAACGCCAACAATTAAAAGTCTTATTAAACAAACAATCTGCTAAACAGTACCTTAATTAGAAAAACCACATGCTTGTGCATGGCGATAAAGCTTCTAAACTGATGATGTCCCTAATTAAAATAAGACAAGCACGAACTTACATGCACGCCTTGAAAACCTACAGTGGTCAATGTATTATGGATCACAACACGATTTCATCAGAATTCCTAAAATACTATTCAAATCTATACAATCTCCACCCAGACAAATCTGACCTAGGTAAAGACAGAAAATGCTTAGGCTATTTGCACACGTTCAGGATTTGATTGAAGAAATTGCACGTTTTGCTGCAATTTTGATGCATTTTTGATGCATTTTTGATACGTTTTTGTACATCAATGAATGCTTTTTAGAGCTAAATAAAGATATTTGAAAAAAGAAACGTGTGACATCACTTTAACCTTTGGATTACCATCAGGCTTATGTTTGTGTGTGTAAATTTAACTCTTTACTTTAATTAGGTTTAGTAATGAAAGGGTCTGATTGACAATTTATCATCACAAACAAAAGGGCTAAGTGTCAGCTAATCCCAATCTCATTAGCATTCCTATTCATGTAATTTATGGGGCAGCTGAGAGCTGCTATTTTTAGCCTAGGAAGGTGCCATTAGGCAAACATGTTCCCTGGCTATTAATAACAGCTCACAGCTGTTTGTTTAGCCGCTACGTCACCACGATCAGCAACCTGCAGCACTTTGAAAGCAGCGCATTTTAGCTGTGTTCTAATGCTGCACTTTTGTTGTCAATACATACAGATCCACAGCATATAATGAGACTTCAATTGGTCAAAATCTGTAGCAGAGACTTGCGTCTCCACTACAGAAATTGACATGCTGCGGGTGAGTTTGGGTACGTGGCCATGATCAGGAGTCACTTCAGGTTTGAAGCTGTGTGTTTATACAGCGTTGAACCCATAGCATCCAGATGTTACAGCATAGTGGATGGTATTTCTTGAAATCCCATGTCCACTATACTTTCATCTGAGGCTGCGGATCACCCATGGACATTGACATGTGGTGCGTCTTTCAGGACCACAGCATCTCAATTTCTCTTGCGGAGTTGCTAATCCCCACAACAGAAACTTGAATGTACTTAATGCGGTAAATCTGCATGGTTCAGGGAACACATGCGGATTTACCTGCGTTCAATAGAATGCAGTGTTTTGGAAGCAGCAAAAATATGCTGCGTCCAAAGTTACGCTACGTCCGGATCATGGGCACATAGCTTAAAATTTTAAAAAAATGGGGTTGGATCCCACGTCATTTTCATAGCCAGCAGTGGGAAAGCCAACTAATGGGAGCCGATATTAGTAGCCGGGGAGGGGGCCATTAGCCAAAAATGTTCCCTGTCTATTAATAACAGCCACAGCTGTTTGCTTAGCCTTTACTGGCTAGAGTACAGGGGGGCCCTAGAAAAAAAATTGACATAGGGCCCCCCTCTATAAAATCTAACCAGCAAAGGGTAAACAGACAACTGCAGAATGATATTAATAGCCAGGGAAGGGGCCATGGATCCTGGCCCTCTCCGAGGCTAATAATATAAGTTCTCCATAAGATGCGCCAAATCTGGCGCTAAGCCTCGCTCTTACCACTGCAGTCTAGCGGTGGCGAGTGGGGTAATAAGGTTGGGGTTTATGTCATCCTTGTATTGGCGGCTGACATGAAGCCCAGGTTAGTAATGGGGGCGTCTATAAGACGCCCCCATTACTAACCCTGTAGTAAAGGTTTACAACGCTTTTTCAATAAAGACGCGGCCAAAATAAAGTCTTTTATTGAAATAAAATCACACACGGGTTTAAAAATGTATTCATTAATCTCCCCGAAGCCCTTGTCTCCTATAAAAAAATAATATAAAAAACAACCATATTCCTCACCTGTCCATCATCATGATGTAATCCAAGTATCGCATGGCGATCTGCATCACTTCTACAGCAGTCACATCAATCACTGATATGACTGTTGTAGAAGACAGCACTATACATCGACAGGAGTGTAATCACTCCTGTCAGTGTACATTGCTGTGCTGCTGGCTGAGTTCACCTGAGTTCATCAGCTGAAGATCAGCTGATCAGCTCTGGTGACCTCATTTACTGCATCATTGTTGTATAGGAATATTAAAGAGTGAGGTCCCGGAGATCTCAGATGATCTCGAACTGATGAACTCCGGTGAACTCAGCAAGCAGCACAGCGATGTACACTGCCGGGAGCGAGCACACTCTTGTCAGTGTACCGCCGGCCAATGGGTGATTGGGTCGCCGGGGGACATCGGAAGGTTGGTGGTCAGGTGAGAATAAGGTGTTTGTTATTTTAATGTAGATTTTTCCTTTTTTTTTTTTACAGGGCACAGAGACGCCGGCTTGACTGAGGAGACTACATAGCTCAAGAAATACAATCCTTTTTAACAAAACTTAAATTACCTAATAGTGTTGATCCACCCCCGTAGTGTTAGAGTTCGGTTCGGTTCGTCGAACACCTTCGAACACCGTTAAAACCAATGGCAGGCAAACAAAAACAAATAGAAACACATAGAAAACACCTTCAAAGGTGTCCAAAAGCTGACAAACTGCTCAGAAGACACAACTAACACATGGAAAAGTGACAAGTACATATAGTCATGCGAAAAGAAAAGAGGTGGAGGAGTAAAAGGAGGGGGAGACACAGATATAGGCATGTCATGCCCTTCTAAAATCCAAAAAGTGAGAAGCCGACACGGCCAGTCTGTTCCTGCCCGTGCCACCTCCGTTTGTGCCAGAGCCGCGGTGGACCCTGAAGGCCAGCCCCCCTCTCCCAATACTGGTGCCTGTCCGCTGGTGGGTCGAGCGAGCCCCTGTGGTGGAGGCAGCTCTAAGCTTTTTCATTTAAATTGTCTCTCTAATTTGAATGAATACACTTTAAATCCTTTTACAAGGATATATTGAAGGGCAAGTCTCATGACAGCAGCCGCGTAATTCCAGCTCCAGTAGCGTCCACTAAAGCTGCTGCAGTTAAAAAGCTTTCATAAGGATCGAGCTCGGCTGTCCATCGCAAGGCGTCCTACCACCAGTCCCAGCCCCTATGCCTTGGGGTGCCTCCTGATGCTCTTCACTGAGTATCCCGTGGTCCCGAAGCATTTCCTTTGAAAAAATTAAGTGTCCAAACTACAGGTGGTGTAGCTTGCTTAACAGCCGGGATAATCCGCTGACTAGTAGACACTGCTACTAGGCGCAAAGTATTTCCTGGGCTAGATGCAGTTAAAAATTTGTAATTAGATACTCTCGGATGCTGAGAAAGCATTCCATAGAGTCTCCTGGCACGCCATATATTATTCTCTTAAAAAGCTTGGGGTAGGGGATCGCAATGCGTCACCTAGGCTGAAGATAAATGGAACTGTAGCACCCCGAGGGCTCGGTTGCTGCAGAGGTATTGCACCTCACCCAGAGGTGTGATATCTCACTCTCAGGTAAGGATGGAGTGTGGATCAGGACCCCGACACCTGCATGCATTACACCACATTGCCGTGGGGCAAAGCGACCAATATGCCCCTGAGATGGGCACGACAGTCCCTGTCCCTGGCTGGAGTGGGGGGAGGGAACACTGAGGAAGGGGAACCCTGTAGAGCAGGAGCAGGGAGGAAGCAGTTCCTGGGTGCATTGAGAAGGGAGTATAAAAGGTGGGCACCATCTTAGTTCAGTGCAGAGAAGTCTGAGCAGAAGTGACAGGGAGCAGGGGCTCTGCATGAGCTCTGCTCCAGAGGCGGGCCTAGTAACAGAGGCCCAGGCCTGGAAGAGGGAGAAGGAAGGAAGAGGAGCGGAGAAGGCTCCAGGAACGAGGAATGAAGGGATCCCAGGGGTGTGGACGGGCGAGTCGCCACTGCACGCCCGAATACACCTACGTGGAGGGGTCAGGCCAAAGGGGGAGACCGGTCCCCGAAACTAGTGGAGGCGGGAAACGACCCTCAGCTAGAAACCGGAGGCTGTGACATTTTATGTGGCGCAGCCCCTCGCTACACCCGCTAGGAGGGCAGCACATAGGGTCAGGGAAAATGGCGCCAAGTTTACCAAGAGGAGGCCCGAGGCAGCCGGACAGAAGGGTTGGTAAGAAAGGCCAGACAAAGGACACACAAAGGGGGTCCTGTGAAGCGCTCCAAAGTTATCTGGGAGTTGTCTGAGCCCCTCACCTGGTGAGCACAGTACGACGTGGGCAGCCATTACCTGCAGAAGTGGTCTGGATAATAAGAACTGTGAGTAAAGGCCCTGGACTGCATCACTGGCTCCGTGTTGTTACTGCTGCTGCCCTGCACCATCACCCCCATCCTACGCATACACTGCCCTGAGGCTATACTCCTCCCGTGGGGAGTTATGCTACGCTCTGCTGCACCCACAACACCAGCCTCAGCGGTCTGCCCTGCAGCGGCGGTTCACTCTGACCGCAATCCACGGGTGGCGTAGTCGGACATTAAAACATCAAAACCACATAAATAGTTCTGCCACGGGTTTGACCGCCCTGAGCCACGGAACCGGGTCGCCGCCACGGAGACTACAACCACCAGCATCCACCAAAAAGGGTCCGGCTCCGGATGTCCCCAGGCCCAGGGGGCACGTCAGAACATTTTCATCACCTTTCATAATCACCAATGGGACAAGGCAGTGATGTCCTCTGTCCCCTCTCTTATGCATCCTAGTGACGAAGCACCTGCTCTCATCAATTCGCCATAACCCCAATATTAGGTGGATTGAGGTGGGAGGCACCGAGTACAAGTGTTCTCTATTTGCTGATGATGTCCTAGTATATATCACTCAATCACATATATCCATCCCTGCTGTTATGGCTGAAATAGATCACTTTGTTACATGGTCAAATTTTAAAATCAATACAGCGAAGTCTGAGGCCCTCGATGTCTCCCTCCACAAATCCAAACAGGATTCCATCCAGTCCAACTTTCCCTTTGCCTGGCCCTCACAGGGTATCAAATTCTTAGGAATTCCTATTCATAGAGACCTCTCCCGTCTATGTTATCTTAATTTTGGGCCCTTTATTGAACAACTCCATACAGACCACGGTTGGCAAGTTAGAACTGTAAGATTCACTACGTGAACCACTGGTGTTTTGTGGAAAAGCACATGTACACTGTGTTCCAAATTATTATGCAAAAAGTGTTTAGGAGTGATAAGGGAAGAATTTGTTTGTTTGTCAGTTAAACTCATTGATGGTGATGTGTGTCAGGGCTCTTTATATCACTGTAAGCAATTGCAGACACCTGTGCTAATTAGTTTGGCGGGTGTGTCCAATGAACGGCAAGACTACTTAAGAAGGCTGTCCCACATTATTAAGCAGCCTACATTTTCAGCCAAAATGGGAAAGAAAAAGGATGTGTCGGCTGCTGAGAAGCAACAAATTGTGGAGTGTTTAGGTCAAGGCATGACTACAATCAACATTGTGCGATGATCAGGATGAAGTGTCTTGGCAAGAAGTATGTAGCTGATTCACAGTACACACGTGTGCGTGCTGATAAGGGCAAATTGAGGACTCTTTCCTACAGGCAATTACGTCAGGTTAAAAGAGCAGCGGCAAAAAAGCCTTGTCATAGCAGCAGACAAGTTTTTGAAGCTGCTGGTGCCTCCAACGTCCCCCGAACAACAAGATGCAGGGTCCTTCAGAGGTTTGCAGCTGTGCGTACGCCATCCTGTCGACCTCCTCTATCCACTGCACACAAGCAGAAACGGCTCCAGTGGGCCAAACATTACATGAAGACTGATTTCAAAACTGTTTTGTTCACGGATGAGTGCCGTGCAACGCTCGATGGTCCAGATGGATGGAGTGGAGGATGGCTAGTTGATGGACACCCCACGAAAACACGGCTACAGCGCCAACAAGGAGGAGGTGGAGTAATGTTTTGGGCTGGAATCATGGGGAGAGAGATTGTCAGCCCCTTTAGGATCCCTGAAGGGGTAAAGATGAACTCCATAATGTATGTGGAGTTTCTCAAACAGCACTTCCTGCCATGGTTCAAGAAGAAGAACCGTGTATTCCGCAGCAAGATCATTTTCATGCATGATAATGCACCGTCTCATGCTGCACATAACACATCTGCATCTCTGGCTGATATGGGCATAAAAGGGGACAAACTTATGGTGTGACTCCCATGCTCCCCTGACCTCTACCCCATTCAGAACCTCTGGAGCATCATCAAAAGGAGTGTCTATGATGGCGGGAGGCAGTTCACATCTAAGCAACAGCTCTGGGAGGGTATTCTGCCCTCATGCAAAACAATT
This sequence comes from Phyllobates terribilis, assembly GCF_046119375.1. Taxonomy (NCBI): domain Eukaryota; kingdom Metazoa; phylum Chordata; class Amphibia; order Anura; family Dendrobatidae; genus Phyllobates; species Phyllobates terribilis. The sequence continues at coordinate 975,752,336 of NW_027362761.1, read as the reverse complement.
GAAGCAGAAACCATCCAAAACCTGACAAATTCAATGGACGAGAGAGTTCAGAAGCTCCTTTCCAACAAGGGGTCCTATGTGCAAATGTAACATCACCTAGAATAAAGTTTTGAGTTGAAAACTGTTTGATTTCAGTTTCTAATAACCTGCTAATGCTTATAATTTCAAAAATGACCATTTTTTTGGTCTTTATTAAAATGAAAAGGTTGATCGAAGAGTGTGGGGGATCTAAGAGTGTGGCAACCCAGTAGTCAGGATTACTTCGAATTCTGACAATCTGAGGGTCATGTTGCAGGTAGTGCAGCAAGAAGGCACTTATGTGTCTTGCGCATCTCGGAGCCCCAAAATTATTTTCCGGGCTAGATGCAGCTAAAAATTATTGTTAATTTTAAATCTGGTGGAGCTTAGTATAGATGGCCTAATAGAATCAGTACTGCACACTGCTACAAAGCCCAAATTATTTTCCAGCCAAGATACAGATAAACATGATTAGTAATTTGAAAGCTTAAAACGTTTGGTGAGGTGATTTTAACCAATCATCAAGATTTTACTCTCCCCAGGATGACACAGGGGTAGAAAAGTCGTTTCGGATCCATGATTTGTTCATCTTTATGAACGTGAGTCTGTCTACATAATCAGTGGAGAGCCGCGTGCGCTTATCTGTCAGCACACGACCAGCAGCGCTGAACACACGTTCAGACAGAACGCTGGCTGCGGGGCATGACAAGATCTCCAAGGCGTAAGTGGCGAGCTCCGGCCATTTATCCAGATTGGAAGCCCAAAAAGAGCAAGGGTCCACTGACACAGTCATGGCTTCAATGTTTACTTGGAGATACTCCTGTACCATCGTCTCTAGGCGTTGACTATGTGTCAGACTTCTTGTCTCCTGTGGCCTTGCAAAGGATGAGCTAAAAAAGTGGTGAAATGATTCCGCAAAATTGATGTTACCAGCAGATACTGTGTTTCTGTTACGGTTTGAGTGCTGAACAACTTGACGGTCCCACGGTTGGCAAGTTGGAACTGTGAGATTCACTACGTGCACCACTGGTGTTTTGTGGAAAAGCACATGTAAGATTCTGCAACAGTCTCTGCTGATACTCCTGCATGCGTGCATCCCTTTCTATGGCAGGAATTATTTCTGCAAATTTACTTTTGTACTGGGGATCTAACAGTGTGGCAACCCAGTAGTCAGGATTATTTCTAATTCTCCCAATTCGAGGGTCATGTTGCAGGTAGTGCAGCAAGAAGGCACTCATGTGTCTTGCGCATCCAGGAGCACCAAGTCCCTGTTGTGTTGGTGGCGAGGTAACAATCATGCTTCCTTCCTCTGTCCTCTCCCCCCAACCTCGCACAAAAGAAATGTGATCAAGGTCTCCCTCTTCTGATGAGTCTTCCATCAGTTCGTCCTCCACTTCTTCCTGGGCTCCTGCATCTTCCTCACTAGTTTGGCTGCTACCATGCGCCCTGGTAAAACCATCTCCCCCACCCTCACATGCCTGCCGCCTTGGTGCTGCCGACCGTCTGGACCTTGCAGATGTTAGCCCTTCCGCATACAACTCCTCCTCCTCTACTTCCTCCACCTCCTCTTGTGCCACCACCTGACTCCGAATTCTGTTTAACATGTGCTCCAGCATGTAAATCACCGGAATAGTCATGCTGATAATGGCATCGTCACCGCTAAACATCTTCGTCGCCATTTCAAAACTGTGCAGAAGGGTGCATAGGTCCCTGATCTGAGACCACTCCTCCAGCATGATTTGCCCCACCTCTGGATCCCGTTGGCCCAGGCTATACGTCAGAACGTATTGCACCAGGGCTTGTCGGTGCTGCCACAGTCGCTGCAACATGTGCAGAGTTGAATTCCACCGGGTAGGCACATCGCATTTTAGCCGGTGAAGTGGCAGGCCCAACGACTTCTGTAGAGATGTAAGTCGCTGAGCTGCGGGATGCGAACGGCGGAAGTGAGCACACAGCGACCGTGCCCTCTGCAGAAGGCCATCTAGTCCGGGATAGTGGGCTAAAAATTGCTGGACAACCAGGTTCAACACGTGAGCCATACAAGGCACGTGTGTGACATTGCCCCGGCGAAGGGCCGCACCCAGGTTTGCAGCATTGTCGCACACGGCCTTCCCTGGTTTCAGGTCCAGTGGAGACAACCATTCATGAAATTGGTTCTCCAGAGCTGACCACAACTCCTCAGCTGTGTGACTCACATTTTCCAGACATTTCAAAGTAAAAACCGCCTGATGACGTTGAGCCCTACTGCCAGCATAGTAAGGAGGTGTGCAGGATCCCTTCTGCGCAGTTAGAAAGCTTGTGGCATGACCAGACAGGCTTTAGGTGCAGGTGGAGGACTGAGAGGAGGTTGAGGAGGCAGAAGCAGTGGAGGAACTTTGACATAAAGAGGATTGACGCACAACTCGTGGGGACGGCAAGACTTGGACAGCAGCACCTTGTCCTGCTGTCACCATAGTTACCCAGTGCCCAGTCAGCGACATGTAACGCCCCTGTCCATGCCTACTCGTCCAAGTGTCTGTGGTGAAATGGACCTTGTCACACACAGAGTTTCTCAAAGAAGCGGTGATGTTGTGTGCGACATGCTGGTGGAGCGCAGGCACATCTTTCTTTGAGAAGTAGTGCCGACTGGGCATCTGGTACTGGGGCACTGCGACGGACATAAGGTCTCGAAAATCCTCTGTGTCCACCAGGCGGAAAGGCAGCATTTCTGTAGCCAAGAGCTTGCAGATGGTGAAATTCAACCTCTTAGCTTTCTCATGGCTAGGAGGAAATGGTCTTTTACTTGTCTACATCTGAGGGACTGAGGGCTGGCTGTTGTGCTTAGACGGGGTTGATAAGGGTGTCCCCGGCAAACTGCCGGTCTGTGAGGAAGATGCAGGCGGACATGTTAGGTTGCCTTGATCCAAAGGTGGTGCTATCGATGTCGGACAGCGCTCAACACCAGCTGGTGTTACCACCTCCAAAGAAAATGATGATCTGCCAATCACGCTGGCTGTTGCGGGTAAAGAGGTGGCAGGTCTGCGTCCCAAAACAGGTGTGACTGCTGTCCCCCCAGTCACAGAGGATGAAGAGGCCGCAGATGCACAAGATGGGGCAGACGGTGGTTGGCCCGGCCGGCTAGGCCGCATTGTAGCACAGTGAACTTCCCACTGCAACTTATGCTTCATGTCCATGTGCCGGTTCATGCATGAAGAACTCAAACTATGTATTTTTTGGCCTCTACTTAGCTTTTGTTGACAAATGTTACAGATAACACGAGTTGGGTCATCTTTATCGATCTGAAAAAATGCCCAGGCTATGCAAGGCTTAGCACCCATGCGACCTGAAGAGCCACCACAACTTGTGGTCAGAGGCAGAGTTGTGTTTGAGGATGCAGTTGTTGAAGTGCTTCCAGTACTACGTCTCTGTCCAGGAAGGCGCAACCTGACCTCGTCGTCACTAGCATCCTCCTCCACCTCCTCTGCTGACCTCATCTCTTGGCTGACTGTGGGTTGACAGTAAGTGGGATCTCCAACCTCATCATCATCACCCTGTGTGTTATCACACCCGTCGTCCTCAGAGCCAACCTGTTCCTGCCCTGACAAAAAACTAAAGTTGTCGCTCCAATCTGGTATTTGAGTCTCATCATCGTCTTCCTCATTGTCTCCACCAACAGGAGTTACAGTTTGGGAATGAGGGTCTACATTATGGTCAGAACCTTCTGCGTCTGGTCCTGGATCCGACTCATAAAGATTCTGGGCATCAGTGCAGATCATTTCCTCGTCTGGATTCACAGAAGCGCTGGAGCCGACCTCTGCTTCCCAGGCTATAGTATGAGTAATCAGCTCTGCAGACTCAACCATCTGTTCTACCTCATACTCAGACGGGCAGCTGGAGATTTGGGAGCTGTGAGGAAGCAAGTGCGATTGGGGTGACACCGCTGAGGACTGGAGTATTTGTGATGTTGAAGTTGATGTGGAGGAGAGCACACTTAAAGGAGCACTTGATATCCGTTGAAGCACCTGCTGTTTTTGTGCCTCATCTGGAATGTGTAGCGATTGGCGTGGCCGTAAGAAAGGGATCTTATCACATTGTCCGCTAAAAGAAGTAGACATTTTAGTTTTGCTGGAAGATGGTCTTTCTTCTGCAGATGTTACTGTTGCTTTAACACCTACTCCACGGACAGAACCTTTTTTCCCCTTCCCAACACGCCTATTCCCCTTTCCACCAGCAGCAGGCCTTTTTCCACTCATTTTGGTGGTTAACTAATTCACAACTCTGGAGTTGTTTGCACAAAAAAACAATGGATGGGAACTGAGCAGAGCTGAGTGGCCAAACTGTGGTATTAGGCCAAAACTATTGTCTGGGTTAGATGCAGAAAAAAATTATATTCAATTTGCAACCTGATGGAGGTCAGTATAGATGGACTAATAGAACAAGTCCCACACACAGCTAGAAGCCCAAATATTTTTTCAGAGGTAGATGCAGAAAAAAATTATATTCAATTTGCAACCTGATGGAGGTCAGTATAGATGGACTAATAGAGAAAGTCCCACACACTGCTAGAAGGCCAAATATTTTTTCAGAGCTAGATGCAGAAAAATATTATATTCAATTTGCAACCTGATGGAGGTCAGTATAGATGGACTAATAGAACAAGTCCCACACACTGCTAGAAGGCCAAATATTTTTTCAGAGCTAGATGCAGAAAAATATTATATTCAATTTGCAACCTGATGGAGGTCAGTATAGATGGACTAATAGAACAAGTCCCACACACAGCTAGAAGCCCAAATATTTTTTCAGAGGTAGATGCAGAAAAATATTATATTCAATTTGCAACCTGATGGAGGTCAGTATAGATGGACTAATAGAACAAGTCCCACACACTGCTAGAAGGCCAAATATTTTTTCAGAGCTAGATGCAGAAAAATATTATATTCAATTTGCCACCTGATGGAGGTCAGTATAGATGGACTAATAGAACAAGCCCCCCACACTGCTAGAAACCCAAATATTTTTTCAGAGCTAGATGCAGAAAAATATTATATTCAATTTGCAACCTGATGGAGGTCAGTATAGATGGACTAATAGAACAAGTCCCACACACTGCTAGAAGGCCAAATATTTTTTCAGAGCTAGATGCAGAAAAATATTACATTCAATTTGCAACCTGATGGAGGTCAGTATAGATGGACTAATAGAACAAGTCCCACACACTGCTATAAGCCCAAATATTTTTTCAGAGCTAGATGCAGAAAAAACTTATATTCAATTTGCAACCTGATGGAGGTCAGTATAGATGGACTAATAGAACAAGTCCCACACACTGCTAGAAGGCCAAATATTTTTTCAGAGCTAGATGCAGAAAAATATTATATTCAATTTGCAACCTGATGGAGGTCAGTATAGATGGACTAATAGAACAAGTCCCACACACTGCTAGAAGGCCAAATATTTTTTCAGAGCTAGATGCAGAAAAAAATTATATTCAATTTCCAACCTGATGGAGGTCAGTATAGATGGACTAATAGAATGATGCTATGCCCAAAAGGTTTTACTTCACTAGGTGCAGTAAAAAAATTGGTATTCTATACACAGGTGGTGTAGCTTGCAACACAGATAGGCTACTCCACTGACTAACACACTCTGCAATAAGCCAAAAAGGATTAGCTTTGCTAGATTTAGCCAAATGCTGTGAAAAAAACTTGCACAGCACTGGCACAGACCTACCTGGCAAAAACTGATAGGAACTGATCTAACTTAGTCCTGAAAAGGACTGCATTTACAATTAGTCTTTACTCCCAACCTATCTATTTAAGAGCACAGACCTGCCTGATAAAAGTCATAGGAAATGCTGTAACCTAGTCCTTAAAAGGACTGCAATCACAACTATTCCCTAATCAGAAGCAATCTGTAGATATGTGCGAAAATTGGCTTGAAATTAACAAGGTATAGCTCACACAGCAACAGCAGTGCCGTCTAACACGCAGCTGCAGCAGTGAGAAAATGGTGGCGACGGGGAAAATGGCTGGGTCTTATAGGGCAAGGACATGTGACATACACTGCCAATGACACATGCCCTTGCTTGTGTGAAAAAAAGCACTTCGCTCCGTGTGTGCGCTGCTGATAGGTTGACAGATTGCACCTCCCCACTGTAAATGCGGGAAAGAGAAAAAAAAATGGAGATCTTCATTATTCCTGCAGAGATCCATCCCCTGCCCCTCCCCCCGCCCCGCTGTACACTCAAACTGCGTATTAACATTAATTTTCATCATTACTGAGAAAAAATCCAGTTATGATTTTGGTGCACGAACAGTTATCGAACATAACCTCGAACAGCCAAATTTTTTTCAAATCGTTCGTGTTCGCCGAACGGCTCGAACACCGCCCAAAACAGCTCGAATTTGAGATTGGCGAACAGTTCAAGTCGAACACTGCTCATCTCTATTACCTAAATTATAAATAGATCAGCAAACAGCTATTTCCAAACCATTTGATATAAGGGAGATCCAGTCCACATTGTTAACCCCTTAAAAGCCCAAGACGTACTAATACGTACCTGCGCCCTGGGCTTTAAGAGCCAGGTACGTATTAGTACGCCCTGTTGATTTCACCCCCACACACAGGCTGTGCGGGCGCGATCGCCGCCTGGTGTCAGCTGATTGTCACAGCTGACACCCGGTGCTATGTGCTGGGAGCGGTCCCACACTGATCCTGGCACATTAACCCCCGCAATGCTGCGATTGAAGTCGATCGCATCATTGCGGGGGCAAGGGGAGGTGATCGCGATCCAATGTCGTCATGACAACATACGCATCACCAGACAGCAGGAAGATACTTTGGTCATGCGCAGTGCATGACCAAAGTATCTTCTGCATCTGCAGCGCTGACAGCCTGTATAGCACAGGGATGGTGCTCCATCCCTATACTATACAGGCGATCAGAGTAAAAAAAGTGAAAGTCCCAAAGTGGGACAAAGTATAAAAGTAAAAAAAGTGTTAAAAAATGAAAAAAAAAAAAAAATTTTTGTAAAAATATTAAAAAAAAAAAAAAAAATAATGCATATAAATAAAAATATAGTGTACCCATCAATAAATATTATTGTGAAAAAAAGCAAAACAGTAAAAGTACACATATTTGGTATCGCCGCGTCCGGAACGACCTGACCTATAAAATTGTCCCACTAGTTAACCCCTTTAGTAAACACGGTAAAAAAAAAACAATGCTATATCAGCATACCGCCAAACAAAAAATGGAATAACGTGCAATCAAAAAGACGAATATAAATAAAAATGGCACCGCTGAAAACATCAAGCCGCCATACAGCTCCATCAGCCGAAAAATACAAAAATTATAGCTCTCAGAATAAAGCGATGCAAAAAAATATTTTTTTCTATAAAATAGCTTTTATTGTGTAAAAGCACCAAAACATAGAAAAATTGTATAAATGTGGTACTGCTGTAAACAAACTGACCCGAAGAATAAAGCTGCCTTATTAATTTTACCACACGCGGAACAGCATAAAAAAATGAAAAAAACAAAACCATTCCTGAATTGTTGGTTTTTGTTTATTCTGTCTCTCAAAAATCGGAATGGAAAGAGATCAAAAAATGTCACGTGCCTGAAAATGGTACCAATAAAAAGTCAACTTGTCCCGCAAAAAACAAGCTGTCACATGACTCTGTCTGCCAAAATCTGGAAAAATTATAGCTCTCAAAATATGGAGATGCAAAAACTAGATTTTACAAAAAAATGCGTCTTTTAGTGTGTGACAGCTGGCAATCATAAAAACCCGATATGATTCTGGTATCGCTGTAATCGCACCGACCCGAAGAATAAAGTCATCTAATCACTTATACCGCACGAGGAACGGCGTAAAAAATAAACTCTAGGGTTAGGGTTACGGTTTGGGTTGTGCTAGGGTTAGGGTTAGGGTTGGACTAGGGTTAGGGTTGGGGTTGAGGTTAGGGTTGGGCTAGGGTTAGGGTTGGGGTTGGGGTTAGGGTTGGGCTATGGTTATGGTTGGTCTTTGGTTAGGGTTAGGGTTGGGCTAGGGTTAGGGTTGGGCTAGGGTTAGGGTTGGGGTTAGGGTTAGGGTTGGGCTAAGGTTAGGGTTGGGCTAGGGTTAGGGTTGAGGTTGAGGTTGTATTAGGATTGGGGTTAGGATTGGGATTTTTTTCAATAGTAAATAAAGAAGATGACGATATGATGACTAGTGTTGAGCGCAACTGCTCGCTACTTGAGTTTGCATCGGGTGCTCGGGTATGCACTGAGTATCGCGGGTGCTCGAGTGACATGCTCGAGTCTCCGCCCCATATGCTTCGCGGCCAAAAAAACCTCACGGGGATTGCCTGCCATGCACGAACGATCCCCGCATGGATTTTTTGGGGTGTCTAATAACTGTGAAACATGCGGGGGGGGACTCGAGCATGTCACTCGAGCATGCACGATACATGGTGCATACCTGAGTACCCGATGCAAACTCAAGTAGCGAGCACTTGCGCTCAAGACTAATGACAACTTATTCAATATGATGTTATCAAATTCTGTGTCGTACTTCTGGGTTCAAAATGTTCACTATACCCCTTGAAAATATCCTTGAGGAGTGTAGTTTCCAAAATGGGGTTACTTGTGGGGGGTTTCCACTATTTAGGCACATCAGGGGCTCTCCAAACGCGACATGGCGTCCGCTCTCAATTCCAGACAATTTTGCGTTCAAAAATTCACACAGTGCTCCTTCCCTTCTGAACTCTGCCGTGCGCCCAAACACTGTATTTTCCCCACATATGGGGTATTGCCGTACTCAGGAGAATTGCAAAAAAGTTGTTGGGGTCCATTTTCTCCTCTTACCCTTGTGAAAATAAAAAAATTGGGGCTAAAACATAATTTTTGTGGAAAAAGTTAGATTTTTTTTATTTTCACGGCTCCAAGTTATAAACGTCTGTAAAGCACTTGGGGGTTTAGGGAGCTCACCACACATCTAGATAAGTTCCCTATGGGGTCTAGTTTCCAAAATGGTGTCACTTATGGGGGGTTTCCACTGTTTAGGCACATCAGGGGCTCTCCAAACGCAACATGGCATCCGCTAATTATTCAAGCTAATTTTATAATCAAAAAGTCAAATGGCGCTCCTTCCCTTCCAAACCCTGCCGTGCGCCCAAACAGTAGTTTCCCCCCACATATGGGGTATCTGCTTATTCAGGAGACATTGCACAACAAACTGCATGGTGCAATTTCTCCTGTTACCCTTATGAAAATTGGGGGTTGAAAAACATTTTTGTGGGAAAAATGTGAAAATTTTATTTTTACGGCTCAATGTTATAAACTTCTGTGAAGCACCTGGGGGTTCAAGGTGCTCACCACACATCTAGATAAGTTCCCTGAAGGGGAGTCAAAAAGTCAAATGTCGCTCCTTCGCTTCCGAACCCTGCCATGCACCCAAACAGTGTTTTTTCCCCAAATATGGGGTATCTGCGTGCTCAGGGGAAATTGCACAACAAATTTTGGGGTCCATTTTTTCCTGTTACCCCTGTGAAAATAAAAAATTTGGTCTAAAGTACTAAAGTAACATTTTTGTGAAAAAAGTTAAATGTTCCTGTGAAGCACCTGAAGGGTTAATAAAGTTCTTGAATGTGGTTTTGAGCACCTTGAGGGGTGCAGTTTTTAGAATGGTGTCACTTTTGGGTGTTTTCTGTCATAAAGACCCCTCAAAGTGACTTCAAATGTGATGTGGTCCCTAAAAAAATGGTTTTGTAAATTTTGTTGGAAAAATGAGAAATCGCTGGTCAACTTTTAACCCTTATAGCTCCCTAATAAAAAAAAAAATTGGTTCTAAAATTGTAGTGATGTAAAGTAGACATGTGGGAAATGTTATTTATTAACTATTTTGTGTGACATATCTCTCTGATTTAAGGGCATAAAAATTCAAATTTTGAAAATTGCTAAATTTCCGTTTTTTTCACAAATAAACACAAGTGAAATTTTACCACAATTATGAAGTACAATATGTCACAAAAAAAACTGTCTCAGAATCAGGGGGATCCATTGAAGCGTTCCAGAATAATTACCTCATAAAGTGACAGTGGTCAGAATTGTAAAAATTGGCCTGGTCATTAACGTGCAAACCTTGTGTTGTAAAGGGGTTAAATAACCCTATAGGGAAAGCCCCTGGCCCTGATGGTCTACCTGTTACATATTATAAGACCTTCTCTAAGATATTAGAACTTTCTTAAAATGTGTTAACAGAATACTCCAAGACGAGTCCTTTCCCCCTCAGTGAATGGAAGCTCACATCTCTTTTATACATAAAGAAGGTAAGTATCCAGAATGCTGTAGTAATTACAGACCGATATCCTTACTAAATGTAGATCTTAAAACATATGCTAGTATGCTAGTGTAGCACCCCGAGGGCTCGGCTGCTACAGGGGTATTGCACCTCGAACCAGAGGTGTGGTATTCCACTCCCGGGTAAGGATGGAGTGTGGACTAGAACTCAGTTAGCTGCATGCACCACACACACCCCATTTCCGAGGAACAGACCGACGGTACTCCCACTAGAAAGATGTGCAGGTACGACAGCTTCAGTTCCTGGCTGGAGTGGGGAGGGGGGGAGGAATATCCCAGTGGTGTAGGGGCAGATGGGAGTGGGTTTCTGGGCATAGGAAGGAGCCCATTGGTTGCTAGTCACCTGGGCTCGGGTGTCAGAGGGAGTATAAAAGGTGGGCACCATCTTAGGAGTGGGTTCAGTTCAGTCAGAAAGAAGAAGAGTGAGAAGAGGAGTGACAGGGAGCAGCAGCCCTGTCTGGGTGCTGCCCCTGGAGGGAGCAAGAGTGAAGAAGAAAGGAACAAGAAGCAAGGAAAGAATGAAACATAAGGAAAGGCCCAGAGACATGAAGCAAGAAGGAACCCGAACACGCTAGGAGTCAGCGGGTGAAGGGTTGGCAGATCAGGGTACCAGATCCCAAACTGGTGGAGGCCACTTATCCTCAGCCAGGAACCGGAGGTCGTGGCCACGTCTTGGCGCGACCACTCACTACACCCACCACGAAGGCACGCCACATAGGGTCAGGGAGACCGGAGAAAGGTTTCGCCACCAGAAGGCCCGAGGAAGCTGGACATGGGTGGGTCCCTAGTGGGGACGGCCAGAGAAAGGAACGGGGAAAGGAGTTCAAGGTCACACTCTGGAACTGCCTGGGGGTTGGTCGAGCCCCGTACCTGGTGGACGCAGCATGGCTCGGGTCGTCATCACCTGCAGGACTGACGTTAATAACAACTGTGAGTAAAGCATTGAAAACTGCAATCAGTCTCTGTGTTCCATCGCACCACCAGCACCATAGGTACCGGGACGCTCTTACTATCACTCCCTTCACCCGCACCAGCTGCCCTGAGGCTATACCTCTCCCGTTGGGGGTTATACCACCATAGCTGCACATATATACCATCGGCCTCAGCGGACTGTTTTGCAGTGGCGGCCTTGCGACCGCAAATCAACGGGTGGCGTAGTCGGACACTAATACCATCATACCAATAACTGCCACTTAGTTTGACCACCCTGGGCACGGACCGGGTCACCGCCACAAGAAGACTACTTCCCCCATCGGATCCGGCTCCGGGTACCCCCCCGCGCGCACGCGCGCCGCACTACAGCACTGGCCCAGGGGGCGAGTCACTAGCAAAACACATTGCTGACTATCTGCCAAGCCCCATTTCTTCAGACCAAACTAGCTTCATCAAGGAGGGGGGAGGGCAAGGATAACGCTTGGCGTGTTCTCCATTTAATGTAGTACTCTGTCCAACATAAACTTCCATTGGTGCTCTTAGGCACTGATGCGGAGAAAGCATTCAACAGGGTGGACTTGACCTTCCTACAAGAGGCACTTAGATGCTTTAATTTTCCCTCTGATGTTATAGCAGCAATACTCCAAATGTACAGTCATCCCTCAGCCAAAATCAAACTCAATAATTCCCTCACTAAACCATTTACTATAAATAATGGAACAAGGCAGGGCTGTCCCCTCTCCCCCCTTTTATTTATAATGGCGAAGGAACCCTTAATTAAATCCATCAACCAATGTTGTGAAATAGTGGGAGTAAACTTACATGGGATACACCACAAAACCATGGCCTTTGCTGATGACCATCTAATCACAATGACACGACAAAACAAGGGCATCCCAGCCCTTATGCAGATTGTGGAGAGGTATGGTTCCCTGTCCAATTTTAAAATAAACTTATCTAAATCTGAGGCATTGAGCATTAACATACCCACACAAACTATAGAACGCTATAAATCTCAATTTTCATTCTGTTGGTCCGATAATTACAACTCATACTTTGGCATTAAGATAGGTACATCCTATAGGGATCTATTTAATCTAAGCTATAAACCTCTTCTTGCATCAGTCATGAAACATACTAAGAGATCGAGAGCCCCCTATCTCTCCTGGATTGGTAGGAAAAACCTAATTAAAAGTATTCTATTGCCCCTTGCCCAAATTCATTTACTTATTCCAAATGCTACCCATCACATTATCAAAAACATACCTAACCAAAATCAATTCATTTTTCTTTAAATACATCTGGAACAAACACAAATCGAGACTTAACTCACATACCCTTTCGCTCTCTAAGAGATCGGGTGGTATGGGAGCTCCCAATTAGAGATGAGCGGTGTTCGACTAGAACTGTTCGCCAATCTCAAATTCGAGCTGTTTTGGGCGGTGTTCGAGTTGTTCGACGAACCCGAACGATTTGCAAAAAATTCGGCTGTTCGAGGTTATGTTCGATAACTGTTCGTGCACCAAAAGCGTGTCCTGCATGTCTGGCGCTATTTAGAGCACCAATCATGCAGGGATTGTCTGCCACTCACTGTAATGCCACAGCCATGGTGGTTGTGGCATTACAGTGATTGCCCAAATCGATGGGAACAGTGCCAACAGTGAAACATGAAAAGCCGGCAATTCAGCAGCGGCATACACCTGTACCCGACAATTTAGAACCGAAAGAATAGAGCTTCACACATAGATTAGATAGATATAAACATGTCAGCCACATATATACGAAGTACAGTGAAAGTGCTGCTTACTGTACTTGTCATTTAGCGTAAAGGATTTATCAAAAAAAATAATAGTGTTTTCATGCACCGTCTCTTTAAGAAAGCCGGCCGGCAATTCAGCATATGTACCCAACAATTTATAACAGACAGAATAGAGCTTCACACATAGATTAGATAGATAGAAACATGTCAGCCACATATATACGAAGTACAGTGACAGTGTTGCTTACTGTACTTGTCATTTAGCGTAAAGGATTTATCAAAAAAAATAATAGTGTTTTCATGCACCGTCTCTTTAAAAAAGCCGGCCGGCAATTCAGCAGCGGTACCCGACAATTTATAACAGACAGAATAGAGCTTCACACATAGATTAGATAGATAGAAACATGTCAGTCACATATATATGAAGTACAGTGATAGTGTTGGTTACTGTACTTGTCATTTAGTATTAAAATAAAGGATTTATTATTAAAAAAATTGGCGTGGGGTTCCCCTTAATTTTAGGCTCTAGCGGAGGTTAAGCAGACGGCTGGGGCAGATGTTTGAAGCCTGGGAAGGGGGTAATACCCACGGAGCTTCCCAGGCTACTAATATCAGCCCCCAGCTGAATACATAGCCTTTACTAGCTATTAAAATGGGGGACACCCCAAAAAAAATGACGTGGGGTCCCCCCTAATTTAATAGCTAGCAAAGGCTAGGCAGACAGCTGGGGGCTGATATTAATAGCCCAGGAAGGGAGCCATGAATATTGGCCCCCTCCCAGGCTAGAAACACCAGCCGTCAGCCGCCCCAGAAATGGCGCATTCATAGGATGCGCCAATTCTGGCACTTAGCCTCGCTCTTCCACGCTGCCCTGGTGCGGTGGCAGGGGGTAATAGGGTTGGGGTTGATGTCAGCTTATAATGCCAGCTGACATCAAGCCCAGGTTAGTAATGGAGAGGCGTCTATAAGACACCCCCATTACTAACCCCATAGTCAAAGTTAAAAAAAACACAAACACCCAGAATAAAGTCCTTTAATTGAAATAAAGACACAATCCTTTATTGTTCTAAATTAAACCATACTTACCGTCACGCCCATTCCAGCTGAAGCCAACGATCTCCTGCAATAAAAGAAAAATAATAAAGCAACCTCATCCTTACCTTTCCATGGTTCCCACGACAGCTTCAGCTCTGCTACATCGAGATGACAGGCTGGACCGCAGCAGAACGCTGCCATCCAGCCTGTCATCCCGCAGACACTGAGAAGCGCAGGCTTGCTTGCGCTGCTCAGCGTCTCTCTGTGACGACATCCAGATGAGCCGAGTTCATGTCCAATGAACTCGGCTCACCTCATGCACGTCACTGACAGCGTGGGAAAATTCTCACGCTGAAGAGGTGAGTGCAGGAGAATTCTCCCACGCTGTCAGTGACGTGCATGAGGTGAGCTCATGTCCAATGAACTCAGCTCACCTCCTGCACGTCACTGACAGCGTGGGAGAATTCTCCTGCACTCAGCGCTTCAGTGTGAGAATTCTCCCACACTGAAGCGCTGAGTGCAGGAGAATTTTCCCACGCTGTCAGTGACGTGCATGAGGTGAGCCGAGTTCATTGGACATTAACTCGGCTCATCTGGATGTCGTCACAGAGAGACACTGTGGAGCGCAAGCAAGCCTGCGCTTCTCAGTGTCTGCGGGATGAGAGGCTGGATGGCAGCGATCTGCTGCGGTCCAGCCTGTCATCTCGATGTAGCAGAGCTGAAGCTGTCATGGGAACCATGGAAAGGTAAGGATGATGTTGCTTTATTATTTTTCTTTTATTTCAGGAGATCGTTGGCTTCAGCTGGAATGGGCGTGATGGTAAGTATGGTTTAATTTAGAACAATAAAGAATTGTGTGTTTATTTCAATTAAAGGACTTTTTTCTGGGTGTTGTGTTTTTTTTAAATACTTTACTAGAAATTCATGGTGGTCATGTCTAATATTGGCGTGACCCCATGAATTTCGGGCTTAGGGCCAGCTGATAATGCCAAGCTGGCCCTAACCCCTTTATTACCCAGTGAGCCACCGCATCAGGGCCCTGGATGAGTTGGGTACAGCGCCAGAAGATGGCGCTTCTATGAACGCGCCATTTTCCGGGGTGGCTGCGGACTGCAATTTGCAGCGGGGGTGGCCCAGAAAGCTTGGGCCTCCCTGCGCTGCGGATTCCAGCCCCCAGCTGCCTAGTTGTACCTGGCTGGACACAAAAACAGGGAGAAGCCCCACGTCAATTTTCTTTAAATTATTTCATGAAATAATTAAGAAAAAAAGGGCTTCCCTATATTGTTGTGTCCGGCCAGGTACAAATAGGCAGCTGGTGGTTGGGGGCAGCCCGTTCCTGCCTGCTGCACCTGACTGGACACAAATATAGTGCGAAGCCCCACGTCAATTTTTTTTTAATTATTTCATGAATTTCCTGAAATAATTTAAAAAAATTGAAGTGGGGCTTCGCACTATATTTGTGTCCAGCCAGGTACAGCAGGCAGGAACGGGCTGCCCCCAACCACCAGCAGCCTATTTGTACCTGGCCGGACACAACAATATAGGGAAGGCCTTTTTTTCTTAATTATTTCATGAATTTCATGAAATAATTTAAAAAAAAGTACGTGGGGCTTCGCCCTATTTTTGTGTCCAGCCAGGTACAACTAGGCAGCTGGGGGCTGGAATCTGCAGCGCAGGGAGGCCCAAGCTTTCTGGGCCCCCCCCCGCTACAAATTGCAGTCCGCAGCCACCCCGGAAAATGGCGCGTTCATAGAAGCGCCATCTTCTGGCGCTGTACCCAACTCATCCAGGGCCCTGGTGCGGTGGCTCACTGGGTAATAAAGGGGTTAGGGCCAGCTTGGTATTATCAGCTGGCCCCAAGCCCAAAATTCATGGGGTCACACCAGTATTAGACATGACCACCATGAATTTCTAGTAAAGTATTTAAAAAAAACACAACACCCAGAAAAAAGTCCTTTAATTGAAATAAAGACACAATTCTTTATTGTTCTAAATTAAACCATACTTACCATCACACCCATTCCAGCTGAAGCCAACGATCTCCTGCAATAAAAGAAAAATAATAAACCAACCTCATCCTTACCTTTCCATGGTTCCCACGACAGCTTCAGCTCTGCTACATCGAGATGACTGGCTGGACCGCAGCAGAACGCTGCCATCCAGTCTGTCATCCCGCAGACACTGAGAAGCGCAGGCATGCTTGCGCTCCTCACTGTCTCGCTGTGACGGCATCCAGATGAGCCGAGGTCATGTCCAATGAACTCGGCTCACCTCATGCACGTCACTGACAGCGTGGGAAAATTCTCACGCTGAAGTGCTGAGTGCAGCAGAATTCTCCCACGCTGTCAGTGATGTGCATGAGGTGAGCTCATGTCCAATGAACTCAGCTCACCTCCTGCACGTCACTGACAGCGTGGGAAAATTCTCCTGCAATCAGCGCTTCAGCGTGAGAATTTTCCCACGCTGTCAGTGACGTGCATGAGGTGAGCCGAGTTCATTGGACATGAACTCGGCTCATCTGGATGTCGTCACAGAGAGACGCTGAGCAGCGCAAGCAAGCCTGCGCTTCTCAGTGTCTGCGGGATGACAGGCTGGATGGCAGCGTTCTGCTGCGGTCCAGCCTGTCATCTCGATGTAGCAGAGCTGAAGCTGTCGTGGGAACCATGGAAAGGTAAGGATGAGGTTGCTTTATTATTTTTCTTTTATTGCAGGAGATCGTTGGCTTCAGCTGGAATGGGCGTGATGGTAAGTATGGTTTAATTTAGAACAATAAAGGATTGTGTCTTTATTTCAATTAAAGGACTTTATTCTGGGTGTTTGTGTTTTTTTTAACTTTGACTATGGGGTTAGTAATGGGGGTGTCTTATAGACGCCTCTCCATTACTAACCTGGGCTTGATGTCAGCTGGCATTATAAGCTGACATCAACCCCAACCCTATTACCCCCTGCCACCGCACCAGGGCAGCGTGGAAGAGCGAGGCTAAGTGCCAGAATTGGCGCATCCTATGAATGCGCCATTTCTGGGGCGGCTGACGGCTGGTGTTTCTAGCCTGGGAGGGGGCCAATATTCATGGCTCCCTTCCTGGGCTATTAATATCAGCCCCCAGCTGTCTGCCTAGCCTTTGCTAGCTATTAAATTAGGGGGGACCCCACGTCATTTTTTTTGGGGGGTCCCCCATTTTAATAGCTAGTAAAGGCTATGTATTCAGCTGGGGGCTGATATTAGTAGCCTGGGAAGCTCCGTGGGTATTACCCCCTTCCCAGGCTTCAAACATCTGCCCCAGCCGTCTGCTTAACCTCCGCTAGAGCCTAAAATTAAGGGGAACCCCACGCCAATTTTTTTAATAATAAATCCTTTATTTTAATACTAAATGACAAGTACAGTAACCAACACTATCACTGTACTTCATATATATGTGACTGACATGTTTCTATCTATCTAATCTATGTGTGAAGCTCTATTCTGTCTGTTATAAATTGTCGGGTACCGCTGCTGAATTGCCGGCCGGCTTTTTTAAAGAGACGGTGCATGAAAACACTAATATTTTTTTTAATAAATCCTTTACACTAAATGACAAGTGCAGTAACCAACACTGTCACTGTGCTTCTTATATGTGTGACTGACATGTTTCTATCGATCTAATCTATGTGTGATGCTCTATTCCTTCTTGTCTAAATTGTCGGGTACCGGTGTATGCCGCTGCTGAATTTGCCGGCCGGCTTTTTTTAAAGAGAGTGTCTTCTGAGCAGTTTGTCAGCTTTTGGACACCTTTGCAGGTGTTTTCTATGTGTTTCTATGTGTTTTTGTTTGCCTGCCATTGGTTTTAACGGTGTTCGACGGTGTTCTAAGGTGTTCGACGAACTGTTCGACGAACAGTTCCTCGAACATCCCGGTGTTCGACGAACCGAACCGAACCCGAACACTACGGGGGTGGCTCAACACTACTCCCAATATCCATTTTACTACCAAGCAGCCACACTTTCCAGGACTATTGATTGGATCAGAAAACTGCAGCGGAAACCCTGGCTCAATATGGAGGAACATATGTTTCCCATTCCGTTACGCTCCATAATCTTTTCGTCCCCCGCCTTAACACATAAAAACACATTTCACAATCTTCTAACCTGTACAATGGCTAATTGCTGGAGATCAGTTGCAGATTCTCTCTCTCCTCCCCTTTCCCCTTTATCTCGAGTGCCGGACTTTATGGCGTCAAGCTTAGAGAAATCCATGGTACATAATATAAGTAGAAACCCAGATGCTTCCCCCTTAATAGATCACCTATTAAAGGATGGCTCTTTTAGTCCCTATCAGGAAATGAAGGCTTTACCCACACTATCCAATATTACTTTTCTTCACTACAAATCTTTAAAAAAGACAGTGCTTCAGACAATGACTTATGGTGACCCCTCTAGACCACTCACCACATATGAATTTGCATGTCTCTACAATATATTGCTTAAAAGAGATATTCCTCAGAAGAGCACACATATATAATTTTTAACATGCCCCCCTACATTGTGTTAGAGTCCAAGGAAACTTCTATAAAATAATTACTCAATGGTATACAACACCTCTTCAGTCCCATAAATGGTTCCCCTCCACCTCCGACCTTCGCTGGAATTGTGAAAGAGATAAAGGATCCTACCTTCATATGCGGTGGTCTTGCCCGGTCATTCAAGAATTCTGGAAGATAGTCTCTCAAACCCTGACAGAACTTCTCCACATGCTCATAAAACTAACTCCTGAACAAATATTTTTAAATTTCCCAATTAAATCCAATAATAAAACCCTATCCAAACTAGTTTCTTTTGTTCTAGCAGCTTGTAAACTCCTTATACTGCCATTATGGCACACAACTAATATTCCAAATAAGAAACAATTACTCCTCAAGATCGATCAATTATACCATACTGAAAAATTAGCTGCTCTCTGACTACATAACCTAACTTCTTTCCATTGTGTGTGGACACCTTGGCAGAATTACAGAATCTTAGCTAACTTTTTATCTCTTGGCACGTAGCCTCTATTAATAACGCTATGATAATACTAGGCAACATCTGGACCACCCCCCTTGCTTCTACACCCATCTCCTCTTCAACTTCCTCCATCTATTCCCCAAACAGCATTTTTTTCCCCTCATACTTCAATTGTTCTAGTTGTTTCACATAATCTGTTTCTTTTCTGTAATGTTTTATTCCAAAATACTTGGAAAATCTTGAATTGTCATACCTAATTTCATTAGCTTCGTTGTTTCAATGACTATAATATACTCTACGAGAAATATTTTTATTCCTCTTAATTCATTTGTATTCCAAACATTCGATTGATATGACCTAAAACCTTTACGATCCAATTCAATTGATGTTGTATTACTCTTTGTTGTTCCTGACTTTCAATAAACAAAACATTGAAAACAAAACAAAATGTTAGCAAATGAACAAAATAGATTTTTTTACTCTGCAGAAGCTCTGCATACAGCTAAATTTCAACCCCACAAAATGACAAGGTGGGCTACTATGGCTTGGTGTATCACATTGGCAAGTGAAAAAAATAGATTTTTAAAGGAGTACTACAGACTTCTATGACATGAGCCCTGCTATCTTTGTCTGGACCACAGTAATGGCACAAGAAAAAAAAATCTGCTGGAAAGTCGATTTCACAGACACACATGATACTAGCTATCTAAACTATCTGACTTAGAAGCAACCGCCTATCTAACTAGCTAAAATCTAATGAATCCAGGAGCAGAGTCAGCAGCAGCCTCTGTGACTTTAATCAGAAAATGGCGCTAACACAACATGTCCGCTCTTTGTATAGAGAGGACCTGTGATTTCAGCAGCCAATGGCACAAGTCCTTGTGCCTGGACAGTGTGGATGCTTCCTGCGTCCTGATTGGCTAGCTGTGATTTGCACACATAAAGTTATGGGAAAAAAAAAAGATTTCAAGCATGGCGCTGCTCTGAGCTCCTGTCAGCTCTCCCCAACCCCTCCCCTCATCAAACACGTCCCTCTGCTCACGAATCCGAATGTGCCACTCAAGAGAAGTGATGAGTGAATATGTTTGAAAAACGATTACAAGTTTCAAATTCGGCACGAATATGGCACATTCGGATTCGTGATTGGAAACCCAAGCATTTTCTCTTAAAATCGGCAAAAATTTGTAAAATTGATTGAAAAAGTGTTTGGAAATTATTGCGTTGAAACTAAATTTTTTTTAACACTTTGGCTAGCATAGTGGAGGTGTATGATGTGTGAGTGATACAGTCCGCCATATGTCAACTTGTCAACATATGTCACCTTGTCAAGATATGCTAGCATGCTAGTAAAATGCATTGCTGAATATCTGCCCAGCCTTATTTCTTCAGAACAAACTGGCTTCATCAAGGGAAGGGAGGGCAAGGATATCACCTGGTGTGTTCTCCATTTAACGTAGTACTCTATCCAACATAAACTCCCATTGGTGTTCTTAGGCAGCAATGCAGAGAAAGCCTTCGACAGGGTGGACTGGACCTTCCTACAAACATATTCGGATTATAATGAGGGCAATCTGGGCTACCGCCCGGGGCTCCGGGGCTCCAGGGAGCCCGGGGCTCCGGGGCGTCCATGGCCAGATTGCCCTCATTATAATATGTGCGGCACCGCGGCACATACTGGCAGTCAGAGGTGGGGGGCCCCTGGACCGCTCCCCCAGCAGCGGCGCACGGCTGCTACTTCTTCTTCGGCCGGGCCAGCACTGCACCTGTTAACTTCCCTGTGTACTGGCCCGGCCGAGTCACAGCTAGGAGACACGGCCCTGTGTGCGGCCATGTCTGCTAGTGTGACGTCACGCAGTGCGTGCTGCACTGCTGCATCGGAGAGGAGCTGGAGGACTGGAGCCGAGCCGGGGGATGGTGAGTGTGTATGTGTGAGAGTGTGTGTGTGTGTGAGTGATTGAGTGAGTGAGTGTGTGTGTGTGTGTGTGCAGGCAGATATCATTGTGTGATGTCTGTTTATATGTATTTTTGTGTTTCAAATGTGTTTGTACATGCGTTTTTCCTGCCAGGGACAAGCGGATATGAAGCGTTCTTCACATGCATTTCCGCATGCGGGTTGTCAAGCGCTTTCCAATCGATTTTAGCATCACTTGGAAAAGTACTTGACAACTTGGTCACACTATATAAATCCATGCAACCGGCATTTATATAGTGTGACCGTAAAAGAATGGTAAAAAATAAATATATACTTACCTTCTGATGGCCTGCCGACGTCAGCGGTCGCGTGACCCGTCACATGACTAAATGACGTTACCACAGGTTACCACAGGTCCTTTAGTCTACCGCGAACTGCCGGAAAGCCAGGACACATCGGATAAAGGCACCGGGGGCCATCAGAAGGTAAGTATAATGTATATTTTTTAGTTTATTCTTTTTTTTACAGGTTCTATGGTACCCAGGTCCGGAGGAGAGTCTCCTCTTCTCCAGACCCGGGTACCATCCGCACATTGAAACACATGGAATCTTAGCAGAATTACAGAATCTCCACTAACTTTTTATCTCTTGGCACGTAGTCTCTACTAATAACGCTATGATAATACTAGGCAACATCTGGACCACCCCCCTTGCTTCTACACTCTTCTCCTCTTCAACTTCCTCCCCCTATTCCCCAAACAGCATTTTTTCCCCCTCATACTTCAATTGTTCTAGTTGTATCAAATAATCTGTTTCCTTTCTGTAATGTTTTATTCCAAAATACTTGAAATTGTCATACCTAATTTCATTCGCTTTGTTGTTTCGATGATTATAATATACTCTACGAGAAATAGTTTAAGGCTTTGTACCCACGATGAAGAAATGCTCCGGATTTTTTCCTGAGCATTTCTGCATCTCTCTGGCAGAAAAAACGCATGCGGATTGTACATGCGGATTGTACATGCGTTTTTCCTGCCAGGGACTTGCTGATATGAAGCGTTCTTCACATGCATTTCCGCATGCGGGTTGTCAAGCGCTTTCCAATCGATTTTAGCATCACTTGGAAAGTGCTTGTTAACTTGGTCACACTATATAAATCCATGCAACCGGCATGGATTTATATAGTGTGACTGTAAAAGAATGGTATAAAATAAAAAAATAAATCTATACTTACTTTCCAATAGCCCCCGCAGTTTTTGTTCGCTCAGTCCTGGCTTGCCAGCAGCTCGCGGTACACTACACTGAAGGACCTGCCGTCACATGACTATGACGTCAGCGCAGGTCCTTCAGTCCACCGCGATCTGCCGGCAAGTGAAGACAAGGAGACCGGGGGCCATCAGAAGGTAAATATCATATTTATTTTTTATTTTATTCTTTTTTTACAGGTTCTATGGTACCCGGGTCCGAAGGAGAGTCTCCTCTCCTCCACACCCGGGTACCATCCGCACATTGAAACGCATGGATTCCGCATGTAGAGATCCAGTGATGCGGAATCCAAGTGTTCGAATGAAAGTCAATGGGGGCGAAAACGCAGCGATTCTACAAAATAATTGGTAGTGCTGCATTTTTTTCCGCAATGATAACCCGCAGCGGAAATTTCTGCATGGGGATTATAATTTTGGAACACGGCAGGCCTTCTACATTGCGTTTTTTAAGCGTTTCTGCAGCGTTTTTGCCGCTGCGGAAACGCTTAAAAAACGCATCGTGGTCAGACAGCCTTATTCCTCTTAATTCATTTGTATTCCAAACACTCGATTGATATGACCGAAAACCTTTATGATACAATTCTATTGATGTTGTATTACTCTTTGTTGTTCCTGACTTTCAATAAACAAAACATTGAAAACAAAACAAAATGTTAGCAAATGAACAAAATATATTTTTTTACTCTGCAGGAGCTCTGCATACAGCTGAATTTCAACCTCACAAAATGACAAGGTGGGCTACTATGGCTTGCTGTATCACATTAGCAAGTGAAAAAAATAGATTTTTAAAGGTGTACTCGTGCATGGAGCACAATAGAAGCAGTGCACAACAGACTTCTATGACATGTGTCCTGCTGTCTTTGTCTAGACCTCAGTAATGACACAAGAAAAAAAAATCTGCTGGAAGGTCGATTTCACAGACACACAGGACACTAGCTATCTAAACTATCTGACTTAGAAGCAAATGCCTATCTTACTAGCTAAAATCTAATGAATCCAGGAGCAGAGTCATCAGCAGCCTCCGTGACCTGCTTTAATCAGAAAATGGCTCTAACACTACATGTCCACTCTTTATATAGAGAGGACATGTGATTTCAGCAGCCAATGGCACAAGTCCTTGTGTCTGGACAGTGTGGATGCTTCCTGTGCCCTGATTGGCTAGCTGCGATTTGCACATAAAGGTAGGGGGAAAAAAAAAGATTACAAGCACGTGCTGCTCTGAGCTCCTGTCAGCTCTCCAGGTCTAAACTGTAAGTAAGGGTTGATTCTAGAGGAGCAATAGTGAAGCAGGTTTGCTCAGCATGGCGTTCAGGACACGACCCTCACTCATTTCCTAACGTGATACAGTGTGACATGCACAAGTAGTGCTGTTGCTTTAAAAGCATTCAGCAACTATTAGAAGTAACACAAGCACAGGAGACAGGAAGTGTTGTGCTCCAGGAGCATCCAGCAACTAGAGGGATTAACACAGCCACAGGAGAAGGAAAGTGTTTTAGCAGCGCCCCAGGGGGATTGTATGGAAGTTGTTTACTGTCTGGCTGGAGCTGAAGAGAAAGGTGGTGTGTGTGTTCTGTATCTCACAGAAGCGCCCCTGCAAGTGAAAAGGATTCAAGTCAGGAGTGAAGCTAAGCACAGGTCGGGTAGAGTTCCTGAACTAGCAGTGCAGAGTATTGTCAGGCAGAAAGATAAGGACTGGAAGAAATGGTGTCACAGGCATCATGTCTCTCAGCAAAGCCCCCTCCTCCATCTCATTGTGCTGTAAAGAATGCTGTGTTCATTAATGTGCCTTTGCATTTGAACTGTGCTGTCCTGTACTACTGGGAAGACTGTGAACTGCTGTGCTGCTAAGGAAACTGTGCTGTTTGTCACTGGAGCCTGTTGCTCATAAGACTTAACTTGCACTGGCTGTGTGGCTTCTTATTAAATGCTACTGTTCTACCGTTTATGAGGACTTTTGTCAAGTGTGTCTGGTCAGCAAGTGAAACAACCTACGTGTCTGTGCCTGAGGGTCAATACCCCTGCGTGCCTGAGAGAAGCTGCAGCACATGGTCTATGGTCACCCTGAGTAACCGGTCCCCCAGGATTCCAAAGAATTCATGTAACCTGTCTCGCCCCTATCTGAACCTATCGGCGTGCGTGTTAAATTGGTGGCCCGTATGGGGTATCCTGAGCGGGAATTAGCGTGTAGAGGGAGAAGAGGAAAAGTGTCTGGAAAAACACAGCAGCAGAGCACCTCAACTCAAATCTGCTACACCAGTTAAAGGGGACCAGCCCTAAAGAAAACTCACTAGCAGCAATAGATATGGGAATCCAAATGAACAGAATAAGTGAGCTGCTTCTTCAGTTAACCTGTGAAGAATTGAGAACAGTAGCAGAACATATAAAGATGTCAGAAGAACAGATTTCTAAAGCACACAACCGCAGGCAACTGTTAGCTGCCATTAATGAAAAAATGGATGAGCTGGGAGAGAAAGAAGCTGAAGACGTCATGGGGACATTCCTCCAGGAACGAACACAGTTTCTAACCAGGTTGATTTTGGAGGATGGAGGGACGGCACCAATTACCAAAAGCGGGAATCTCCGTCCACTGGCTTAACTACAGGAATTGAAAGAACAATTCAAAGCCCTAACAACAGCCCTGCAGGAATCGACCTAAACCTCTGAATTGGTGATAGATTCAGACAGGACCTTTAACCAGCTTGGGTTAGATAAATAAGGGAGACAGTCCTCTCTAACATCACAAATCACCATAAGGAAAGAATTCAAGATCCTGGGACAGATTGGAGCGTGTGAACAGAAAGAGAGACTGTCTTATAAGAACTTGTTGCACCAGATCGATGCAGGCTTACAGAAAGGCAACCAGCCAGATAAGATCGTTGAGGGGTTGGTGAAAGCGATCAGCCCAGGACTGAACCTCCATAGTATGCTAGAAATGAAGAGTCAATTAACCTTGCAACAGCTGAAGATGATTTTAAACTTCAGAATTGTTCTCACAGAAAAATAATGAATCACCCCAAAGTTTATTGTTCAGAGCAATTGAACTGAAGGATAGACTGTTGTTAAAAGACAGGAGGTTACCAGTGGGGGGGCGACTGGAAACCGCAACATGGAGGAGGCCCCAGAAGCAAATCCAAATCTCACCAAACCCTAGAACAGTGCATGAGGTAAAATGGCTGCGTCAGTACTATCCACAAGTGTGTACCCATCTACAACAGCTGCAAGGGAGACAGGGGCATCAGTTACTTAATGCCCAGTGTGGAGGTCACATGATGTACTATTGGGAGGAGGATTCCTCGGTCAGTAAAGATAGCCTCATCAAACTAATTGGTAAAAGATGCTTTATACAGTGCCAGCTAGATGGACTCCTTGTAAAAGCACTGTGGAACACAGGAGCCCAAGCAAGCCTTTTAAATGAAGAAAGGAGAAGGCGCTACCTGCCACACACTTGCCTTCGGTCACTAAAAGAACTCTTGGGACCAGTGGAACTCCACGGCAAAGCCGTCAACCAGTCCGAAACCCCTTTCATAGGCTGGGTGGAAGTGACTTTCCAACTCAGGTCCACAAAGAACAGCAACACCATTGAGCTTTTGGTACCTTTTTTTGTGACCAGTGATCAGAACGTGGCAGAGGATCCTATCCTGGGTTATAATGTAATCAGTGAAGTCATCATGAAACACAAGGCAGGGGCGCTGGTGGAGGATGCAATCGCCACATTGCTCGCCATACTCTATGTGATTCATAGAGTAAAGAAAGCACAGAATACAATGGACCTAAAAGAAGTCAAGGTAGGCTGGCGCTCAACCATCATCCCTGCAAACCAAATGGTGGGGGTGAGGTGTGGAGTCTGGGTAGAACTGGAAGAAAAGTCCAGAAAAGACTGTTCGTGCCAAAAGACTCCTTAGAACTTCCGGAAGGCCTAGTTCAAGGTGAAACTGTGCTTACGATTCCTACTCGTGGGTTTGCTCGAGTGACAGTACCGGTGATGAATACTACGAGACATGAAATTAGACTGGGATCCAAAGACTGTGTTAGGTCACATCGAAACCCTTAAAACAGTATATCCAGCCAGTGTGAGACCCGCCCACGGGTCTACAGAGAATTCAGTCTCCCCACCAAGGAACAAGACTTGCCCAGGGGAAGAAATTGCACGACCCAGCTCGGAGTCCTGGGATCCCCCAACACCCCTGGAACACTTGTGTGCTGAAGATCGAGCGGTAGCAAAACAGATGCTGAGAGAAGAGTGTCATGCATTCTCCAAATATGACTCTGATATAGGCTGTATCCTGTCATTGCAGTTGAAAATATATTTGACAGACACGACCCCAGTAACCAGAAGTTACATGTCTGTGCCAAAACCATTACATCGTGAAGTTAAAGAATATTTACCAGATCTCATCAACAGAGGTTGGGTCCAAAAGTCAAAGTTGTCTTATTCCTCTCCTATTGTCTGTGTTAAGAAGAAGGACGGAACGTTGAGACTCTGTTGTGATTACCAGGAACTAAACCGAAAGTCAGTACATGATCGACACGCGATACCAAAGATCCAAGATATGCTGGATAGCCTATCAGGAAGCACCTGGTTCTCTGTCCTGGATCAGGGCAAGGTATACCACCAAAGGTTTGTCAAAGAATCCAGTAGGCCCTTGACAGCATTCATCACACCGCGGGGATTATATGAGTGGATCCGCATACCGTTTGGGCTCAGTTTGGCTCCAGCAGAATTCCAGAGGAGCATGGAGACATATTTAGAAGGATTGAGGGACAATATCTGCCAGCCGTACTTGGATGACAATGTGGTACACAGCAAAACCTTCCGGGAGCATGTTGAACACGTGAGTACCATATTAAAACGGTATCAACAACACAGAGTTAAGTTGACCCCAAAGAAGTGGGGTCAAAAGACAAGTCCGATTTCTAGCGAAAATTGTGTCCAGAGATGAATATACCATGGACCCAGCAGAAATCGCTCCGGTACTGGCCTTAAAAGACAAGTGTCCCTCTACAGTCGGGGAGTTGAGGCAGATATTAGGATTCCTCTCCTACTATCGTACGTACGTTCGGAACTTCTCCAGGATTGCCGACCCACTATACCTCCTCTTGGGGGGGACGACAGAAACAACAACACCCACGGAGAAAAAGAAGAACGCAGGTAGGACCGGGCTTAAAAGAAACAACGCTGTTTCGTCCCAACAGCTCATTCTCTGGACAGCAGACCACCAGGAGGTATTGGAAGAACTAGTAGACTACCTGGTAAAACCACCCATCTTGGAATATCCTGATTTCAATCTACCATTTGTTCTTCATTGTGACGCTTCTCATATTGTTCTGGGAGCTGCCCTGTATCAGCATCAATATGTAAAAATGAGAGTCATTGGTTATGGTTCTAGAACGTTGACAGACGCCGAGAAGAATTACCATCTACATTCCGGAAAATTGGAGTTCCTGGCATTGAAATGGGCTATCTGTGAACAACTTAGAGATTATCTTTACTACAGCAAAGAGTTTGAGGTATACACTGACAACAACCCTTTGACCTATGTCCTTACTACAGCCAAACTGAATGCAAGGGTCAGAGATGGGTCGCTGAACTAGCTGACTTTAATTTCAGCATCAAGTACAGGCAAGGAAAATGCAATGCGGATGCTGACGGATTGTCAAGAATGCCACTAGAGCCTGAGGAGTTCATGCAAGAATGCTCAGACTAAGTCGATCTGGAAGTAATTAAGAGCATTGCCCAATCAGTACAAGCTTATCAAGAGGAAGACACACCATTGTAGTGTCCGTTGATGGTGGAAACCACCATAAAAGCAAGAGAACAAGATCACTCCCAGTCTATTTAACAACTACCAAAAGGGAAAATCCGTAGAGCACAACGGGAAGATCAGTTAATTGGTAGAATACTACTTTATATGGACCAAAATCGGTTTCCAAGTAAACGGGAGAGAGACCATGAGTCACCAGCAGTATCTGTTTTAATTAAAGAATGGATGAAGCTCTACCTCAGTGAAGACGGTATCCTGCATCATAAAGGAGGACAAAACCAGCAGTTGGTACTACCCAGAGTATTCCGTAGGTTGGTCTTCAAAGAACTCCATGAAAACAAGGGACACCTGGAGGTGGAAAGGACAACAAATTTGATCCGTGAACGTTTCTTCTGGCCGTACATGCAGAGAGATATTGAGAGGTACGTGACCAGGGAGTGTGGGTATCTGAAAGATAAACGTCCCAACACATCAACTCGGCCACCTATGGGCACCATCCAAACTACGTATCCATTTGAAATGGTCTCAATAGACTTTCTACATCTCGAGACGTGCAAGGGTGGTTACGAATACATCTTGGTGGTGATGGACCATTTCACTTGATTTGCTCAAGCATATACCACCACCAATAAATCAGGTTGAACAGCAGCAGAGAAGATCTTCAATGATTTTGCTTTGAGGTTTGGGTTCCCTGCGAGGTTACACCACGACCAAGGAAGAGATTTGGGAACCAGCTCTTTGCCAAGCTAGGAAAGTACTGTAGAATTCAGAGATGCCACACAATGCCCTATCACCCAGAAGGTAATGGACAAGTGGAACATTTTAACTGGACATTATTGTCGATGTTGCGCACTTTAACAGCTGATGAGAAGAAAGACTGGAAGAGTTCTCTGTCAAAAGTAGTACATGCCTATAACTGTACAAAGAGCGATGCAACGGATTACTCACCTTTTTTCCTATTGAGTGGACAATCGCCAAGACTGCCAATCGACATCATGTTTGATACTCCAGTGTCAGAGACTTACAGAACGTATCTGGAGTACGTTCGGAAATGGAGGGAATGGATGGCAGAGGCATACAACATAGCGTCGAAAGTGGTTACGCAAGGACAGAGGAAGAGTAAGGAGTACTATGATCGAAAATGTTATGGAGCAGAATTGGCACCGGGAAGCCAGTTGCTAGTCAAGAACGTACATGAGAAAGGCAGTCCAGGAAAACTTTGTTCATACTGGGAAGACAAGGTGTATGTGGTCGTAAGAAGGAAAGCTGATGACAACCCAGTGTATGAAATCTGATTGGAAATGGGAGACAAGAAAACCAGAATAGTCCATCGGAATTTACTACTACCCTGTGATTATCTTCCACCACAACAAGACTTCCTAGAAGTAGACCGACATCGTCCGAGTTCGACTAAGGGACCACCATAGACTGAAGCTCCAGAGGTGGATAGTGACCTTGAAAGTTCCGATGGAGAAGAACACACTATTGTATTTCTCGGACCGGCAAGGAGAGGGATGTACCGTCCTCAGGAGAGTGAACTAAGTCCTGAGGCGCCAGAGTTCGTACCGTGGAGAACAGATGAAGTCCAATTCAGATCTGATGATCAAACACTGGCCACTGAAGAGACCGATCGACACTCAGGAGGAGTGGAATTACAAAACAAGCGACTCAGGAGAAGTACAGGAACTAAAAAGGCAGCTACAAGAGCATCTGAGGAAGCACGGGAAATGAGTGCGGTGGAAGAAACTTCTGTGACCGAAGAACTCGTGGTCTCTGAGGAACAACCCACCAGGAGGATGTCGACTCGAGAAGTGAGGAGGCCCGTGATGCTGACGTATGAGATATTTTGTGAACCGAGTCAAGTGCCAAGGACTGTCAACTGGAAACCGGTATCTCTGTCTACAGACCAGGTAAGCCCACTTGAGTGGTATTCACCACCGAGAGGCAGTATGGAAGATGTTGCCTGGTGGAAAGAATTGTTTTCATGCTTTGATTTCCCTTAAAGACTTTGCATAAAACGAAGAACTGTTAAAGCATAGAGAAAGAGAGCTGGTTGAAGACATACGAAAAGCTCCAGGTGAATAGATGCTGATTGTTTTAATTGTGTTAATTGTTTATTTCTTACAGGCATCCTACAAGAAAGAGGTCGCAAGATTCGGTTGAGATCAATGTTTATGAACTTTATACCAATTTCACAATGCCAATTGGAATATAAAGTTATCCAACTTTCACCACTGTCTCAGAATTGGTCAGATTGACCAATTAAGATGAATGTTGAGGACGACATTCAAAAAGGAGGGAAGAGTGTGACATGCAGAAGTAGTCCTGTTGCTTTAAAAGCATTCAGCAACAATTAGAAGTGACACAAGTACAGGAGACAGGAAGTGTTGTGCTCCAGAAGCATCCAGCAACTAGAGGGGTAAACAAAGTCACAGGAGAAGGGGAGTGTTTTAGAAGAGCCCCAGGGGGATTGTGGGGAAGTTGTTTACTGTATGGCTGGAGCTGAAGAGAAAGGTGGTGTGTGTGTTCTGTATCTCACAGAAGCGCCCCTGCAAGTGAAAAGGATTCAAGTCAGGAGTGAAGCTAAGCACAGGTCAGGTAGAGTTCCTGAACTAGCAGTGCAGAGTATTGTCAGGCAGAAAGATAAGGACTGGAAGAAATGGTATCACAGGGATCATCTCCCTCGGCAAATCTCCCCCCCCTCCTTTATCTCACTGTGTTGTAAAGAATGGTGTGTTCATTAATGTGCCTTTGCATTAGAACTGTGCTGTCCTGTACTACTGGGAAGACTGTGAACTGCTGTGCTGCTAAAGAAACTGTACTGTTTGTTGTCACTGGAGCCTGTTGCTCATAAGACTTAACTTGCACTGGCTGTGTGGCTTCTTATTAAATGCTACTGTTCTAACGTTTATGAGGATTCTTGTCAAGTGTGTCTGGTCCCAACCTACGTGTCTGTGCCTGAGGGTCAATACCCCTGTGTGCCTGAGAGAAGCTGCAGCATATGGTCTATGGTCGCCCTGAGTAACGGTTCCCTCAGGATTCCAAAGAATTCATTTAACCTGTCTCGCCCCTATCTGAACCTAGCGGCGTGCGTGTAACAACAGCAAGCCATAGTAGCCCACCTTGTCTTTTGTGGGGGTGAAATTCAGCTGTATGCAGAGTAAAAAAACTATTTTTTTCATTTTCTAAGAAGAGTAAAAAAAATAGTCATTTTGTGGGGTTGAAATTAAGCTGTATGCAAAAAAAAAATAAAATATTTTTTTCTGTGAGTAACATGACGCAGCACGTCATAAGTAGTGTTGAGCGAGCAGTAAAATGCTCAGGTGCTCGAAGCTCAGGCCGAGCTCACCGTGATACTCAGGTGCTCGACCCGAGCACCGAGCCTAATGTTAGTCTATGGGAGACTCGAGCATTTTTGCGGCGGCACCCCCGGCAGTCTGTAGAAAGCCTAAAAAGGGCCCAAAACAATAGTGACAGTCCTCAAATGACATGGGGACAGCATGGGGATCGCCCCAGGAAGCATTTCTGACCCCCAGGTCACTGCTGGCAACAACGTGGTCAGAGGTATTAAGCCACTTTTATGAGCTCACAGTAAAACGTTCAAAAACGAAACTGAAACGGTTTTCCTGTGAAATACGTTAAGGAACATCCTTTCCAGGGTAAAGACTTGTATATAAGGTAAAATAAATAACCAAAAACAAAAATATTCCTCCACACCTTGGGCTATGTTCACAAGTAGCATTTTTTATGCGGTTTTGCACTTTTGTATTGCTTTCAACTGTGACAAATGCATTCACCGGGAAATGTCATTTTAACATTTTACAACCTTATCTGGCCATGTGTTGTGTGACACATGCATAGAGTGCTAAAAAGACATGGGAACAGCATGGGGAAGACCCCTGGAAGCATCTCTGACACCCAGGTCACTGCCTAAAAGTGTGCCCATCAGAAGTGATCCTTGCCACATCAGAAGATGCAGACTTGCAACTATCCCCGTGCAAGTCCTTGTCCCAGGGCAGTGTTCAATTGTACCTCCCCCATTCCTTGCAATGCAAGTGCAAGTATGCAGCCTGCCACCCACCCACCCCCAGGCTGCAATACCATACTGCTTGCTTGCACTTGAAATTGGGCCTTTTAGGCATGTGGAGGAGGAATCTGGCCACCACGTCATGGCTGCGTCGGCAACCTGGTATCCATACTCAGTCCCCAGCCGCCCGGCGGCCGGGTGTCCACGCTTGGTCCCCAGCCGTCAGGGGGCGGCCGGGTGTCCATTCTCGGTCCCCAGCCGTCCTGCGGCCGGGTGCCCACACACGGTCCCCAGCCGCCTGGGGGAGGCCGGGTGTCCATAAACGGTCCCCAGCCGCCCCTATTTGAAGGACAGCCTAACCACAAACACGTGAACAAGTGAATGTGGCCAGGGATGGTCCATCTCACTGATGCCTTCACACTGGGTTAATATTGTGGAAGCCAGAACACTGGGATGCAACACTTCCTCCAGACATAGAGGATTGCGGGTCCGGGGTCAATCAGGCTTCAACACAAAGTTCAGAAGGTAGACAGCAGCAGTGGTCGGCCTCCTACACAATGAGTAAATTATTCATGATCATGAGGCCATCCATCTCCTTAGCTTTCTGTTCCTTGGAATGTAAGCGCATGTATGTAGTAGCGGCTAGGCCTGAGGTGGTCAGCGTTTTGGCGCATATCCTACCTCCTCAGAGGATTGCTGGATGTTTTCCTGCTACTATCCCAGTTCTATGACTCCCGTTAAAACAAAGCTTCAGGTGATGAATGATGGATGAGGTGGTGGCAAAGGAGAAAGAGCAGGAGGAACAGGGACCATTCACATCAATATCAGGCCAGTCAACCACACATGTCTTGTAGGATATGTTTCTGTACCAAAAGGAGCGGTTCGGCTACACAGTTATAGGGCATACTGTGAGTGCAATGCCTACCAAAAATTTTGAGGCACTCCAATGCCACTTGGAAGTGACATGGAGGTCAGAGGGCCTTAACTAAACCGTTTTTTTCCATTTATAGCAACTGAGTCTCCTGTACACTGCTGGCTTAAGCAGTGAATGGAAGGTTTTCCAAAAATTATGAGGAACTGCAATGCTCCTTGAAACAGAAGTGGATTACAGTGTACTAAAAACCTTCTACTCATTATTGGGGAGTGGGTCTCCCTTAGTGTTCACCTATGCATTGAAAAGCAAGAGCTGACTAAAATTAGGAGGAAATGCAATGCCCGTTGGAAGAGTCGTGGAGGTTAGAGGTAATTAAAAACATTTCACTGTCCCTTGGAAGAGCTGTGGAGTTCAGAGTGGTTTAACAAGATGGTTTTAATGCCCCTTGGAAGAGTGGTGGAGGTCGCAGTGGAATAAAAAGACAATATCAATGCCCCTTGGAAGAGTGGTGGAGGTCGCAGTGGAATGAAAAGACAATATCAATCCCCATGGAAGAGACATGGAGGTCACAGAAGCTTAACAAGACGGTTTTAATGCCCCTTGGTAGAGACGTGGAGGTCAAAGTAGCTTAACAAGACGGTTTTAATGCCTCTGGAAGAGTGGTGGCGGTCGCAGTGGAATAAAAAGACAATATCAATGCCCCTTGGAAGAGTGGTGGAAGTCGCAGTAGCTTAACAAGACAGTTTTAATGCCCCTTGGAAGATACGTGGAGGTCACAGTAGCTTAACAACATGGTTTTAATGCCCCTTGGAAGAGAGGTGGAGGTCACAGTAGCTTAACAAGACGGTTTTAATGCCCCTTGGAAGAGAGGTGGAGGTTACAGTGGAATAAAAAGACAATATAAATGCCCCATGGAAGAGATGTGGAGGTCACAGTAGCTTAACAAGACGGTTTTAATACCCCTTGGAAGAGTGGTGGAGGTTTCAGTGGAATAAAAAGACAACATTAATGCCCCTTGGAAGAGACGTGGAGGTCACAGTAGCTTAATAGGATGGTTTTAATGCCCCTTGGAAGAATGGTGGAGGTTGCAGTGGAATAAAAAGACAATATCAATGCCCCTTGGAAGAGATGTGGAGGTCACAGTAGCTTAACAAGACGGTTTTAATGCCCCTTGGAAGAGACATGGAGGTCACAGTAGCTTAACAAGACGGTTTTAATGTCCCATGGAAGAGACGTGGAGGTCACAGTAGCTTAACAAGACGGTTTTAATGGCCCTTGGAAGAGTGGTGGAGGTTTCAGTGGAATAAAAAGACAATATTAATGCCCATTGGAAGAGATGTGGAGGTCATAGTAGCTTAACAAGATGGATTTAATGCCCCTTGGAAGAGACGTGGAGGTCCCAGTGGAATAAAAAGACAATATCAATCCCCTTGGAAGAGTGGTGGAGGTCCCAGTGGAATAAAAAGACAATATCAATGCCCCTTGGAAGAGTGGTGGAGGTCACAGTGGAATAAAAAGACAATATTAATGCCCCTTGGAAGAGATGTGGAGGTCATAGTAGCTTAATAAGATGGATTTAATGCCCCTTGGAAGAGTGGTGGAGGTTACAGTGGAATAAAAAGACAATATCAATGCCCCTTGGAAGAGTGGTGGGGGTCACAGTAGCTTAACAAGACGGTTTTAATGCCCCTTTGAAGATACGTGGAGGTCACAGTAGCTTAACAAGACGATTTTAATGCCCCTTGGAAGAGATGTGGAGGTCACAGCAGCTTAACAAGATGGCTTTAATGTCCCTTGGAGGAGTGGTGGTGGTCGCAGTGGAATAAAAAGACAATATCAATGCCCCTTGGAACAGTGGTGGAAGTCGTAGTAGTTTAAGAAGATGGTTTTAATTCCCCTTGGAAGAGACGTGGTTGTCACAGTAGCTTAACAAGACAGTTTTGATGTCCCTTGGAAGAGACGTGGAGGTCCCAGTGGTATAAAAAGACAAAATTATTGCCCCTTGGAAGAGTGGTGGAGGTCCCAGTGGAATAAAAAGACAATATCAATGCCCCTTGGAAGAGTGGTGGAGATTGCAGTGGAATAAAAAGACAATATCATTGCCCCTTGGAAGAGACGTGGAGGTCCCAGTGGAATAAAAAGACAATATCAATGCACCTTGGAAGAAACGTGGAGGTCACAGTAGCTTAACAAGACGGTTTTAATGCCCCTTGGAAGAGACGTGGAGATCAGAGTGGTTAAACAAGACGGCTTTAATTCCACTTGGAAGAGACGTGGAGGTCCCAGTGGAATAAAAAGACATTATCAAAGCCCCTTGGAAGAGTGGTGGAGGTCGCAGTGGAATAAAAAGACAATATCAATGCCCCTTGGAAGAGACATGGAGGTCACAGTAGCTTAACAAGATGGTATTAATTAACCTTGGAAGAGACGTGGAGGTCACAGTGGAATAAAAAGACAATATCAATGCCCCTTGGAAGAGTGGTGGAGGTTACAGTGGAATAAAAAGACAATATCAATGCCCCTTGGAAGAGTGGTGGAGGTCGCAGTGGAATAAAAAGACAATATCATTGCCCCTTGGAAGAGACGTGGAGGTCACAGTAGCTTAACAAGACGGTTTTAATGCCCCTTGGAAGAGACGTGGAGGTCACAGTAGCTTAACAAGATGGTTTTAATGCCCCTTGGAAGAGACGTGGAGGTCCCAGTGGAATAAAAAGACAATATCAATGCCCCTTGGAAGAGTGGTGGAGGTCCCAGTGGAATAAACAGAAAGTATCAATGCCCCTTGGAAGAATGTTGGAGGTCGAAGGAGCTTAACAACACGGTTTTAATGCCCCATGGAAGAGACGTGGAGGTCACAGTAGCTTAATAAGATGGTTTTAATGCCCCTTGCAAGACTGGTGCAGGTTACAGTGGAATAAAAAGACAATATAAATGCCCCTTGGAAGACTGGTGGAGGTCGCTGTAGCTTAACAAGACGGTTTTAATGCCCCTTGGAAGAGACGTGGAGGTCACATTAGCTTAACAAGACGGTTTTAATGCCCCTTGGAAGAGACGTGGAGGTCACAGTAGCTTAACAAGACGGTTTTAATGCCTCTTGGAAGAGACGTGGAGGTCCCAGTGGTATAAAAAGACAATATCAATGCCCCTTGGAAGAGTGGTCGAGGTCGCAGTGGAATAAAAAGACAATATCAAAGCCACTTGGAAGAGACATGGAGGTCACAGTAGCTTAACAATACGGTTTTAATTAATCTTGGAAGAGACGTGGAGGTCCTAGTGGAATAAAAAGACAATATCAATGCCCCTTGGAAGAGTGGTAGAGGTCCCAGTGGAATAAAAAGAAAATATCAATGCCCCCTTGGAAGAGTGGTGGAGATTACAGTGGAATAAAAAGACAATATCAATGCCCCTTGGAAGAGTGGTGGAGGTCGCAGTGGAATAAAAAGACAATATCATTGCCCCTTGGAAGAGACTTTGTGGTCACAGTAGCTTAACAAGACGGTTTCAATGCCCCTTGGAAGAGACGTGGAGGTCATAGTTGTTTAACAAGAGGGTTTTAATGCCCCTTGGAAGAGACGTGGAGGTCCCAGTGGAATAAAAAAACAATATCAATGCCCCTTGGAAGAGACGTGGAGGTCACAGTAGCTTAACAAGATGGTTTTAATGTCCCTTGGAAAACACTTGTGTAACATACCTGGTGGCGGGCTTGCATGGTGCACCTTCTCTCACTATGCAAGATCACAAACTTGATCTTCAGTCCAGTCTGCTAGCCTGGCTTCTATTCAAGCTGTCTGTTTGTCTCTGTTCTGACTGCTTAGGGCGGCGGCCCGGTTACTTCCTGTTTTTTGTAGCTGCTGTGGACACACCCCTAATGCGTCCTCAGCCTAATGCTGTTTGTCACTGTATATTTAAACCAGCTCCACTTTGAAGCTGGTGCATGAGCAGCTCTTATCCTCAGAGGGCTTCTTGCCTCTCATGTGCCAGGTCCTGTTCTGTGTTTCTTGCCTGCCCGCCTTCCTGGAGGCTGTATTTTTCCAGGCCTGTCTGAACACGCTCCTAGCCTGTTCATCCTGCCTTCTGGGGG
Source organism: Phyllobates terribilis (assembly GCF_046119375.1). Taxonomy (NCBI): domain Eukaryota; kingdom Metazoa; phylum Chordata; class Amphibia; order Anura; family Dendrobatidae; genus Phyllobates; species Phyllobates terribilis. The sequence continues at coordinate 975,715,365 of NW_027362761.1, read as the reverse complement.
CCGCATACCCAGACCTGTTGTCTGTGTCTTCTAGCCTGTTTGTCCGCCTTTCTGGGGACCGCATACCCAGACTCACTCCTGTATCTCGCTGCAGTATCAGTTCCTGTCTTAACACTCAGTTCCTGTCTGAACACTCTCCTAGCCTGTTACCTGTTCTTCTTTGTCTGTACCTTTACTTTTTCTGCAGAGTCTGAACCTGCACCTAACTCCTACTCGTTGTCGCTGTACTTCCTCTTGTGAGTTTGGAGTCCACTCGCTACTTCTTTGCAAGTACCTTGTGTGTATCTAGTTCTGCCTTTCCCTTCCAGTCTGTTCTGTGTGTACGAAGCCCTGTCCCCTTTGCTCTGTCTTTGCTCACCGCTTTGGCGGTTTTCCCCTTGCTCTGCCTTGCTTACCGCCCCGGTGGTTTATCTCTGCTCTGCCTTACTTACCGCTCTGGCAGTTCCTGCCCGCTCAGACTTGTCCACCGCATCTGTGGTTTTGCTCTGCTCAGCTTTGTCCACCGCATCTGCGGTTTCGCTCTGCTCAGCTTTGTCCACCGCATCTGCGGTTTCGCTCTGCTCAGCCCTGTCCACCGCACCTGCGATTTCGCTCTGCCTAGCCCTGTCCACCGCACCTGCGGTTTCGCTCTGCTCAGCCATGTCCACTGCCACCTGCGGTTTTGCTCTGCTCAGCCATGTCCACTGCCACCTGCGGTTTCGCTCTGCTCAGCCTTGTCCACCACACCTGCTGTTTCGCTCTGCCCAGCCTTGTCCACCGCATCTGCGGTTTTGCTCTGCTCCGCACTGTCCACCGCATCTGTGGTTTCGCTCTGCTCAGCCTTGTCCACTGCACCTGCGGTTTCGCTTTACTCTGCTTGATTACCGCATCTGCGGCTCTGAACCCGTCTCACAGTCTGTACTGGACCCTACCCAGCCTGTGCTCTAACCTGCCTGTTACTGTATTCCCTAGTGTGGGTCAACAGCCGTGTCCGGGGTCTGACATGGAGTCGCACCTGGTCCCTCTGCTCGGTTCCTCCCTGGTGCACGGCGTTGTAGCCGTCGTGCGACCTGGGTCGGATCGGGTTGAAACTTAGTTATGCCGCTCCAGGCACTCTCCGGTTCATGGCACAGTGGGATCACTAATCACGCACACGCCAGACAGTCCGGGCATGTGCATAACAACGTGGAGGTCACAGTCGCTTAACAAGACGGTTTTAATGCCCCTTGGAAGAGACGTGGATTTCAGAGTGGTTTAACAAGACAGTTTTAATGGCCCTTGGAAGAGACGTGGAGGTCATAGTGGAATAAAAAGACAATATCAATGACCCTTGGAAGAGACGTGGAGGTCACAGTAGCTTAACAAGACGGTTTTAATGCCCCTTGGAAGAGATGTGGAGGTCCCAGTGGAATAAAAAGACAATATCAATGCCCCTTGGAAGAGTGGTGGAGGTCGCAGTGGAATAAAAAGACAATATCATTGTCCCTTGGAACAGACGTGGAGGTCACAGTAGCTTAACAAGACAGTTTTAATGCCCCTTGGAAGAGAAGTGGAGTTCAGAGTGCTTTAACAAGACGGTTTTAATGCCCCTTGGAAGAGACGTGGAGGTCCCAGTGGAATAAAAAGACAATATCAATGCCCCTTGGAAGAGACATGGAGGTCACAGTAGCTTAACGAGATGGATTTAATGCCCCTTGGAAGAGACGTGGAGGTCACAGTAGCTTAACAAGACGGTTTTAATGCCCCTGGGAAGAGATGTGGAGTTCAGAGTGGTTTATCAAGATGGTTTTAATGCCCCTAGGAAGAGATGTGGAGTTCAGAGTGGTTTAGCAAGACGGTTTTAATGCCCCTTGGAAGAGACGTGGAGGTCCCAGAGGAATAAAAAGACAATATCAATGCTCCTTGGAAGAGACGTGGAGGTCACAGTAACTTAACAAGATGGTTTTAATGACCCTTGGAAGAGACGTGGAGGTCACAGTAGCTTAACAAGACGGTTTTAATGCCCCTTAGAAGAGACGAGGAGTTTAATGTGGTTTAACAAGATGGTTTTAATGCCCCTTGGAAGAGACGTGGAGGTCCCAGTGGAAAAAAAAGACAATATCAATGCCCTTTGGAAGAGTGGTGGAGGACCCAGTGGAATAAAAAGACAATATCAATGCCCCTTGGTAGAGTGGTGGAGGTCACAGTGGAATAAAAAGACATTATCAATGCCCCTTGGAAGAGTGGTGGAGGTCGCAGTGGAATAAAAAGACAATATCAATGCCCCTTGGAAGAGTGGTGGAGGTCCCAGTGGAATAAAAAGACAATATCAATGCCCCTTGGTAGAGTGGTGGAGGTCACAGTGGAAAAAAAAGACAATATCAATGCCCCTTGGAAGAGTGGTGGAGGTCGCAGTGGAATAAAAAGATAATATCATTGCCCCTTGGAAGAGACGTGGAGGTCACAGTAGCTTAACAAGATGGTTTTAATGCCCCTTGGAAGAGACTTGGAGGACACAGTAGATTAACAAGACAGTTTTAATGCCCCTTGGAAGAGAAGTGGAGTTCAAAGTGGTTTAACAAGACGTTTTTAATGCCCCTTGGAAGAGACGTGGAGCTCCCAGTGGAATAAAAAGACAATGTCAATACCCCTTGGAAGAGTCGTGGAGGTCACAGTAGCTTAACAAGACGGTTTTAATGCCTTTTGGAAGAGACGTGGAGGTCACAGTAGCTTAACAAGACGGTTTTAATGCCCCTTGGAAGAGATGTGGAGTTCAGAGTGGTTTAACAAGACAATTTTAATGCCCCTTGGAAGAGACGTGGAGGTCCCAGAGGAACAAAAAGACAATATCAACGCCCCTTGGAAGAGACGTGGAGGTCACAGCAGCTTAACAAGACGGTTTTAATGCCCTTTGGAAGAGATGTGGAGGTCACAGTAGCTTAACAAGATGGTTTTAATGCCACTTGGAAGAGACGTGGAGTTCAATGTAGTTTAACAAGATGGTTTTAAAGCCCCTTGGAAGAGACGTGGAGGTCCCAGTGGAATAAAAAGACAATATCAATGCCCCTTGGAAGAGTGGTGGAGGTTACAGTGGAATAAAAAGACAATATCAATGACCCTTGGAAGAGTTGTGGAGGTCGCAGTGAAATAAAAAAACAATATCAATGCCCCTTGGAAGAGTGGTGGAGGTCGCAGTGGAACAAAAAGACAATATCATTGCCCCTTGGAAGAGACGTGGAGGTCCCAGTGGAATAAAAAGACAATATCAATGCCGCTTGGAAGAAACGTGGAGGTCACAGTAGCTTAACTAGACAGCTTTAATGCCCCTTGGAAGAGTGGTGGAGGTCGCAGTGGAATAAAAAGACAATATCAATGCCCCTTGGAAGAGACGTGGAGGTCACAATAGCTTAACAAGATGGTTTTAATTAACCTTGGAAGAGACGTGGAGGTCACAGTGGAATAAAAAGGCAATATCAATGCCCCTTGGAAGAGTGGTAGAGGTCCCAGTGGAATAAAAAAAAAATATCAATGCCCCTTGGAAGAGTGGTGGAGGTTACTGTGGAATAAAAAGACAATATTAATGCCCCTTGGAAGAGTGGTGGAGGTCGCAGTGGAATAAAAAGACAATATCATTGCCCCTTGGAAGAGAAGTGGAGGTCACAGTAGCTTAACAAGATGGTTTTAATGCCCCTTGGAAGAGACGTGGAGGTCACAGTAGCTTAACAAGATGGTTTTAATGCCCCTTGGAAGAGACGTGGAGGTCCCAGTGGAATAAAAAGACAATATCAATGCCCCTTGGAAGAGTGGTGGAGGTCCCAGTGGAATAAAAAGACAATATCAATGCCCCTTGGAAGAGTGGTGGAGGTTAGAGTGGAATAAAAAGAAAATATCAATGCCCCTTGGAAGAGTGGTGGAGGTCGCAGTAGCTTAACAAGACGGTTTTAATGCCCCTTGCAAGACTGGTGCAGGTTACAGTGGAATAAAAAGACAATATAAATGCCCCTTGGAAGACTGGTGGAGGTCACAGTAGCTTAACAAGACAGTTTTAATGCCCCTTGGAAGAGACGTGGAGGTCACAGTAGCTTAACAAGACGGTTTTAATGCCCCTTTGAAGAGACGTGGAGGTCACAGTAGCTTAACAAGACGGTTTTAATGCCCCTTGGAGGAGTGGTGGAGGTCGCAGTGGAATAAAAAGACAATATCAATGCCTCTTGGAAGAGTGGTGGAAGTCGCAGTAGCTTAACAAGACGGTTTTAATGCCCCTTGGAAGAGACATGGACGTCACAGTAGCTTAACAAGACGGTTTTGATGTCCCTTTGAAGAGACGTGGAGGTTACAGTAGCTTAACAAAACGGATTTAAAGCACCTTGGAAGAGACGTGGAGGTCACAGAAGCTTAGCAAGACGGTTTTAATGCCCCTTGGAAGAGACGTGGAGTTCCCAGTGGTATAAAAAGACAATATTAATGCCACTTGGTAGAGTGGTGGAGGTCGCAGTGGAATAAAAAGACAATATCATTGCCCATTGAAAGAGACGTGGAGGTCACAGTAGCTTAACAAGATGGTTTTAATGTCCCTTGGAAGAGACGTGGAGGTCCCAGTGGAATAAAAAGACAATATCAATGCCCCTTGGAAGAGTGGTGGAGGTCGCAGTAGCTTAACTAGACTGTTTTAATGCCCCTTGGAAGAGACGTGGAGGTCACAGTAGCTTAACAAGATGGTTTCAATTAACCTTGGAAGAGACGTGGAGGTCACAGTGGAATAAAAAGACAATATCAATGCCCCTTGGAAGAGTGGTAGAGGTCCCAGTGGAATAAAAAAAAAATATCAATGCCCCTTGGAAGAGTGGTGGAGGTTACTGTGGAATAAAAAGACAATATCAATGCCCCTTGGAAGAGTGGTGGAGGTCGCAGTGGAATAAAAAGACAATATCATTGCCCCTTGGAAGAGACGTGGAGGTCACAGTAGCTTAACAAGACGGTTTTAATGCCCCTTGGAAGAGTGGTGGAGGTTACAGTGGAATAAAAAGAAAATATCAGTGCCCCTTGGAAGAGACGTGGAGGTCACAGTAGCTTAACAAGATGTTTTTAATTAACCTTGGAAGAGACGTGGAGGTCACAGTGTAATAAAAAGACAATATCAATGCCCCATGGAAGAGACGTGGAGGTCCCAGTGGAATAAAAAGACAATATCAATGCCCCTTGGAAGAGACGTGGAGGTCACAGTAGCTTAATAAGTTGGTTTTAATGCCCCTTGCAAGACTGGTGCAGGTTACAGTGGAATAAAAAGACAATATAAATGCCCCTTGGAAGACTGGTGGAGGTCGCAGTAGCTTAACAAGACGATTTTAATGCCCCTTGGAAGAGACGTGGAGGTCACAGTAGCTTAACAAGACGGTTTTAATGCCCCTTGGAAGAGACCTGGAGGTCACAGTAGCTTAACAAGACGGTTTTAATGCCCCTTGGAGGAGTGGTGGAGGTCGCAGTGCAATAAAAAGACAATACCAATGCCTCTTGGAAGAGTGGTGGAGGTCGCAGTAGCTTAACAAGACGGTTTTAATGCCCCTTGGAAGAGCCATGGACCTCACAGTAGCTTAACAAGACGGTTTTGATGTCCCTTTGAAGAGACGTGGAGGTCACCGTAGCTTAACAAGGCGGATTTAATGCACCTTGGAAGAGACGTGGAGGTCACAGAAGCTTAGTAAGACGGTTTTATTGCCCCTTGGAAGAGACGTGGAGCTCCCAGTGGTATAAAAAGACAATATTAATGCCCCTTGGTAGAGTGGTGGAGGTCGCAGTGGAATAAAAAGACAATATCATTGCCCCTTGGAAGAGACGTGGAGGTCACAGTAGCTTAACAAGACGGTTTTAATGTCCCTTGGAAGAGACGTGGAGTTCAAAGTGGTTTAACAAGACGGTTTTAATGCCCCTTGGAGGAGACGTGGAGGTCCCAGTGGAATAAAAAGACATTATCAATGCCCCTTGGAAGAGACGTGGGGGTCACAGTATCTTAACAAGTTGGTTTTAATGCACCTTGGAAGAGACGTGGAGGTCACAGTAGCTTAACAAGACGGTTTTAGAGACCCTTGGATGAGACGTGGAGTTCAGAGTAGTTTAACAAGACGGTTTTCATGCCCCTTGGAAGAGACGTGGAGGTCCCAGTGGAATAAAAAGACAATATCAATGCCCCTTTGAAGAGTGGTGGAGGTCGCAGTAGCTTAACTAGACTGTTTTAATGCCCCTTGAAAGAGACGTGAAGGTCACAGTAGCTTAACAAGATGGTTTTAATGCCCCTTGGAAGAGACGTGGAGGTCACAGTAGCTTAACAAGATGGTTTTTATTGCCCATTGGCAGAGACGTGGAGTTCAGAGTGGTTTAACAAGACGGTTTTAATGCCCCTTGGAAGAGACGTGGAGGTCCCAGTGGAATAAAAAGACAATATCAATGCCCCTTGGAAGAGTGGTGGAGGTTGCAGTGGAATAAAAAGACAATATCAATGCCACTTGGAAGAGACATGGAGTTCACAGAAGCTTAACAATACGGTTTTAATTAACCTTGGAAGAGACGTGGAGGTCCCAGTTGAATAAAAAGACAATATCAATGCCCCTTGGAAGAGTGGTAGAGGTCCCAGTGGAATAAAAAGAAAATATCAATGCCCCCTTGGAAGAGTGGTGGAGATTACAGTGGAATAAAAAGACAATATCAATGCCCCTTGGAAGAGTGGTGGAGGTCACAGTGGAATAAAAAGACAATATCATTGCCCCTTGGAAGAGACGTTGAGGTCACAGTAGCTTAACAAGATGGTTTTAATGCCCCTTGTAAGAGACGTGGAGGTCATAGTAGCTTAACAAGACGGTTTTAATGCCCCTTGGAAGAGACGTGGAGGTCCCAGTGGAATAAAAAAACAATATCAATGCCCCTTGGTAGAGACGTGGAGGTCACAGTAGCTTAACAAGATGGTTTTAATGTCCCTTGGAAGAGACGGGTGTAACATACCTGGTGGCGGGCTTGCATGGTGCACCATCTCTCACTATGCAAGATCGCAAACTTGATCTTCAGTCCAGTCTGCTAGCCTGGCTTCTATTCAAGCTGTCTGTTTGTCTCTGTTCTGACTGCTTAGGGCGGCGGCCCGGTTACTGCCTGTTTTTTGTAGCTGCTGTGGGCACACCCCTAACACATCCTCAGCCTATTGCTGTCTGTCACTGGATATTTAAACCAGCTCCACTTTGAAGCTGGTGCCTGAGCAAATATTATCCTCAGAGGGCTTCTTGCCTCTCATGTGCCAGGTCCTGTTCTGTTTTTCTTGCCTGCCCGCCTTCCTGGAGGCTGTATTCCCAGGCCTGTCTGAACACGCTCCTAGCCTGTTCATCCTGCCTTCTGGGGGCCGCATACCCAGACCTGTTGTCTGTGTCATCTAGCCTGTTTGTCCGCCTTTCTGGGGACCGCATACCCAGACTCACTCCTGTATCTCGCTGCAGTATCAGTTCCTGTCTTAACACTCAGTTCCTGTCTGAACACTCTCCTAGCCTGTTACCTGTTCTTCTTTGTCTGTACCTTTCCTTTTTCTGCAGAGTCTGAACCTGCACCTAACTCCTACTCGTTGTCGCTGTACTTCCGCTTGTGAGTTTGGAGTCCACTAGCTACTTCTTTGCAATTACCTTGTGTGTATCTGGTTCTGCCTTTCCCTTTCAGTCTGTTCCGTATGTACGGAGCCCTGTCCCCTCTGCTCTGTCTTTGCTCACCGCTTTGGCGGTTTTCCCCTTGCTCTGCCTTGCTTACCGCCCCGGTGGTTTGTCTCTGCTCTGCCTTACTTACCGCTCTGGCAGTTCCTGCCCGCTCAGCCTTGTCCACCGCATCTGCGGTTTCGCTCTGCTCAGCCTTGTCCACCACATCGGCGGTTTCGCTCTGCTCAGCCTTGTCCACCGCATCTGTGGTTTCGCTCTGCTCAGCTTTGTCCACCGCATCTGCGGTTTTGCTCAGCTCAGCTTTGTCCACCGCATCTGCGGTTTCGCTCTGCTCCGCCCTGTCCACCGCAAGTGCGATTTCGCTCTGCTCAGCCCTGTCCACCGCACTTGCGATTTCGCTCTGCTCAACCCTGTCCACCGCACCTGCAGTTTCGCTCTGCCCAGCCCTGTCCACCGCACCTGCGGTTTCGCTCTGTTCAGCCCTGTCCACCGCACCTGTGGTTTTGCTCTGCTCAGCCCTGTCCACTGCACCTGTGGTTTCGCTCTGCTCAGCCCTGTCCACCGCACCTGCGGTTTCGCTCTGCTCAGCCGTGTCCACCGCACCTACGGTTTCGCTCTGCTCAGCCCTGTCCACTGCACCTGCGGTTTCACTCTGCTCAGCCTTGTTCACCGCACATGCGGTTTCGCTTTACTCTGCATGATTAGCGCATCTGCGGCTCTGAACCTGTCTCCCAGTCTGTACTGGACCCTACCCAGCCTGTGCTCTAACCTGAGTGTTCCTTTATTCCCCAGTGTGGGTCAACAGCCGTGTCCGGGGTCTGACATGGAGTCGCATCTGGTCCCTCTGCTCGGTTCCTCCCTGGTGCACGGCTTCGTAGCCGTCGTGCGACCTGGGTCTGATCGGGTTGATACTTAGTTACGCCCCTCCAGGCACTCTCCGGTTCATGGCACAGTGGGATCACTAATCACGCACACGTCAGTCAGTCCGCGCATGTGCATAACAACGTGGAGGTCACAGTAGCTTAACAAGACGGTTTTAATGCCCCTTGGAAGAGACGTGGAGGTCCCAGTGGAATAAAAAGACAATATCAATGCCCCTTGGAAGAGACGTGGAGGTCACAGTAGCTTAACAAGATGGATTTAATGCCCCTTGGAAGAGACGTGGAGGTCACAGTAGCTTAACAAGACAGTTTTAATGCCCCTTGGAAGAGATGTGGAGTTCAGAGTGGTTTAACAAGACGGTTTTAATGCCCCTTGGAAGAGATGTGGAGTTCAGAGTGGTTTAACAAGACGGTTTTAATGCCCCTTGGAAGAGACGTGGAGGTCCCAGAGGAATATAAACACAATATCAATGCTTCTTGGAAGAGACGTGGAGGTCACAGTAGCTTAACAAGATGATTTTAATGACCCTTGGAAGAGACGTGGAGGTCACAGTAGCTTAACAAGATGGTTTTAATGCCCTTTGGAAGAGATGTGGAGTTCAATGTGGTTTAACAAGATGGTTTTAATGCCCCTTGGAAGAGACGTGGAGGTCCCAGTGGAATAAAAAGACAATATCAATGCCCCTTGGAAGAGTGGTGGAGGTCCCAGTGGAATAAAAAGACAATATCAATGCCCCTTGGAAGAGTGGTGGAGGTCACAGTGGAATAAAAAGACAATATCAATGCCCCTTGGAAGAGTGGTGGAGGTCGCAGTGGAATAAAAAGACAATATCATTGCCCCTTGGAAGAGTCGTGGAGGTCACAGTAGCTTAACAAGATGGTTTTAATGCCCCTTGGAAGAGACTTGGAGGACACAGTAGCTTAACAAGACGGTTTTAATGCCACTTGGAAGAGAAGTGGAGTTCAAAGTGGTTTAACAAGACGGTTTTAATGCCCCTTGGAAGAGACGTGGAGGTCCCAGTGGAATAAAAAGACAATATCAAGGCCCCTTGGAAGAGACGTGGAGGTCACAGTAGCTTAACAAGATGGTTTTAATGCCCCTTGGAAGAGATGTGGAGTTCAGAGTGGTTTAACAAGACAGTTTTAATGCCACTTGGAAGAGACGTGGAGGTCCCAGAGGAATAAAAAGACAATATCAATGCCCCTTGGAAGAGACGTGGAGGTCACAGTAGCTTAACAATACGGTTTTAATGCCTTTTGGAAGAGACGTGGAGGTCACAGTAGCTTAACAAGACGTTTTTAATGCCCCTTGGAAGAGATGTGGAGTTCAGAGTGGTTTAACAAGACAGTTTTAATGCCACTTGGAAGAGACGTGGAGGTCCCAGAGGAATAAAAAAGACAATATCAATGCCCCTTGGAAGAGACGCGGAGGTCACAGTAGCTTAACAAGATGGTTTTAATGTCCCTTGGAAGAGACGTGTGTAACATACCTGGTGGCAGGCTTGCATGGTGCACCATCTCTCACTATGCAAGATCGCAAACTTGATCTTCAGTCCAGTCTGCTAGCCTGGCTTCTATTCAAGCTGTCTGTTTGTCTCTGTTCTGACTGCTTAGGGCGGCGGCCTGGTTACTTCCTGTTTTTTGTAGCTGCTGTGGGCACACCCCTAACGAGTCCTCAGCCTATTGCTGTCTGTCACTGGATATTTAAACCAGCTCCACTTTGAAGCTTGTGCCTGAGCAAATATTATCCTCAGAGGGTTTCTTGCCTCATGTGCCAGGTCCTGTTCTGTTTTTCCTACCTGCCCGCCTTCCTGGAGGCTGTATTCCCAGGCCTGTCTGAACACGCACCTAGCCTGTTCGTCCTGCCTTCTGGGGGCCTCATACCCAGACCTGTTGTCTGTGTCTTCTAGCCTGTTTGTCCGCCTTTCTGGGGACCGCATACCCAGACTCACTCCTGTATCTCGCTGCAGTATCAATTCCTGTCTTAACACTCAGTTCCTGTCTGAACACTCTCCTAGCCTGTTACCTGTTCTTCTCTGTCTGTACCTTTCCTTTTTCTGCAGAGTCTGAACCAGCACCTAACTCCTACTCGTTGTCGCTGTACTTCCGCTTGTGAGTTTGGAGTCCACTCGCTACTTCTTTGCAATTACCTTGTGTGTATCTGGTTCTGCCTTTCCCTTTCAGTCTGTACGGAGCCCTGTCCCCTCTGCTCTGTCTTTGCTCACCGCTTTGGCAGTTTTCCCTTGCTCTGACTTGCTTACCGCCCCGGTGGTTTGTCTCTGCTCTGCCTTACTTACCGCTCTGGCAGTTCCTGCCCGCTCAGCCTTGTCCACCGCATCTGCGGTTTCGCTCTGCTCAGCCTTGTCCACCACATTGGCGGTTTCGCTCTGCTCAGCCTTGTCCACCGCATCTGTGGTTTCGCTCTGCTCAGCTTTGTCCACTGCATCTGCGGTTTTGATCAGCTCAGCTTTGTCCACCGCACCTGCGATTTTGCTCTGCTCAACCCTGTCCACCGCACCTGCGGTTTCACTCTGCCCAGCCCTGTCCTCCGCACCTGCGGTTTCGCTCTGCTCAGTCCTGTCCACCGCACCTGTGGTTTCGCTCTGCTCAGCCCTGTCCACCGCACCTGCGATTTTGCTCAGCTCAGCCCTGTCCACCGCACCTGCAGTTTTGCTCTGCTCACCCCTGTCCACTGCACCTGCGGTTTCGCTCTCCTCAGCCTTGTCCACCGCACCTGCGGTTTCGCTCTGCTCAGCCTTGTCCACCGCATCTGCGGTTTCGCTCTGCTCAGCCTTGTCCACCGCATCTGCGGTTTTGCTCTGTTCAGCCCTGTCCACCGAACCTGCGGTTTCGCTTTACTCTGCTTGATTACCGCATCTGCGGCTCTGAACCCGTCTCCCAGTCTGTACTGGACCCTACCCAGCCTGTGCTCTAACCTGCCTGTTCCTGTATTCCCCAGTGTGGGTCAACAGCCGTGTCCGGGGTCTGACATGGAGTCGCATCTCGTCCCTCTGCTCGGTTCCTCCCTGGTGCACGGCGTCGTAGCCGTCATGCGACCTGGGTCGGATCGGGTTGATACTTAGTTACGCCCCTCCAGGCACTCTCCGGTTCATGGCACAGTGGGATCACTAATCACGCACACGCCAGTCAGTCCGGGCATGTGCATAACAACGTGGAGGTCACAGTAGCTTAACAAGACAGTTTTAATGCCCCTTGGAAGAGACGTGGAGTTCAGAGTGGTTTAACAAGACGGTTTTAATGCCCCTTGGAAGAGACGTAGAGGTCCCAGTGGAATAAAAAGACAATATCAATGCTCCTTGGAAGAGACGTGGAGGTCACAGTAGCTTAACAAGATGGTTTTAATGCCCCTTGGAAGTGAAGTGGAGGTCCCAGTGGAATAAAAAGACAATATCAATGCCCCTTGGAAGAGTGGTGGATGTTACAGTGGAATAAAAAGACAATATCAATGCTCCTTGGAAGAGTGGTGGAGGTCGCAGTGGAATAAAAAGACAATATCATTGTCCCTTGGAACAGACGTGGAGATCACAGTAGCTTAACAAGACAGTTTTAATGCCCCTTGGAAGAGAAGTGGAGTTCAGGGTGCTTTAACAAGACGGTTTAAATTCATCCTTGGAACAGACGTGGAGGTCCCAGTGGAATAAAAAGACAATATCAATGCCCCTTGGAATAGACGTGGAGGTCACAGTAGCTTAACAAGATGGATTTAATGCCCCTTGGAAGAGACGTGGAGGTCACAGTAGCTTAACAAGACGGTTTTAATGCCCCTTGGAAGAGATGTGGAGTTCAGAGTGGTTTAACAAGACGGTTTTAATGCCCCTTGGAAGAGACGTGGAGGTCCCAGAGGAATAAAAAGACAATATCAATGCCCCTTGGAAGAGACGTGGAGGTCACAGTAGCTTAACAAGATGGTTTTAATGCCCCTTGGAAGAGACGTGAAGGTCACAGTAGCTTAACAAGATGGTTTTAATGCCCCTTGGAAGAGACGTGGAGTTCAATGTGGTTTAACAAGATGGTTTTAATGCCCCTTGGAAGAGACATGGAGGTCCCAGTGGAATAAAAAGACAATATCAATGCCCCTTGGAAGAGTGGTGGAGGTCACAGTGGAATAAAATGACAATATCAATGCCCCTTGGAAGAGTGGTGGAGGTCGCAGTGGAATAAAAAGACAATATCATTGCCCCTTGGAAGAGACGTGGAGGTCACAGTAGCTTAACAAGACCGTTTTAATGCCCCTTGGAAGAGAAGTGGAGTTCAGAGTGCTTTAACAAGACTGTTTTAATGCCCCTTGGAAGAGACGTGGAGGTCCCAGTGGAATAAAATGACAATATCAATGCCCCTTGGAAGAGACGTGGAGGTCACAGTAGCTTAACAAGATGGATTTATTGCCCCTTGGAAGAGACGTGGAGGTCACAGTAGCTTAACAAGACAGTTTTAATGCCCCTTGGAAGAGACGTGGAGTTCAGAGTGGTTTAACAAGACTGTTTTAATGCCCCTTGGAAGAGACGTGGAGGTCCCAGTGGAATAAAAAGACAATATCAATGCCCCTTGGAAGAGACGTGGAGGTCACAGTAGCTTAACAAGATGGTTTTAATGCCCCTTGGAAGAGACGTGGAGGTCCCAGTGGAATAAAAAGACAATATCAATGCCCCTTGGAAGAGTGGTGGATGTTACAGTGGAATAAAAAGACAATATCAATGCTCCTTGGAAGAGTGGTGGAGGTCGCAGTGGAATAAAAAGACAATATCGTTGTCCCTTGGAACAGACGTGGAGATCACAGTAGCTTAACAAGACAGTTTTAATGCCCCTTGGAAGAGAAGTGGAGTTCAGAGTGCTTTAACAAGACGGTTTAAATTCTTCCTTGGAACAGACGTGGAGGTCCCAGTGGAATAAAAAGACAATATCAATGCCCCTTGGAATAGACGTGGAGGTCACAGTAGCTTAACAAGATGGATTTAATGCCCCTTGGAAGAGACGTGGAGGTCACAGTAGCTTAACAAGACGGTTTTAATGCCCCTTGGAAGAGATGTGGAGTTCAGAGTGGTTTAACAAGACGGTTTTAATGCCCCTTGGAAGAGACGTGGAGGTCCCAGAGGAATAAAAAGACAATATCAATGCCCCTTGGAAGAGACGTGGAGGTCACAGTAGCTTAACAAGATGGTTTTAATGCCCCTTGGAAGAGACGTGAAGGTCACAGTAGCTTAACAAGATGGTTTTAATGCCCCTTGGAAGAGACGTGGAGTTCAATGTGGTTTAACAAGATGGTTTTAATGCCCCTTGGAAGAGACATGGAGGTCCCAGTGGAATAAAAAGACAATATCAATGCCCCTTGGAAGAGTGGTGGAGGTCACTGTGGAATAAAATGACAATATCAATGCCCCTTGGAAGAGTGGTGGAGGTCGCAGTGGAATAAAAAGACAATATCATTGCCCCTTGGAAGAGACGTGGAGGTCACAGTAGCTTAACAAGACCGTTTTAATGCCCCTTGGAAGAGAAGTGGAGTTCAGAGTGCTTTAACAAGACTGTTTTAATGCCCCTTGGAAGAGACGTGGAGGTCCCAGTGGAATAAAATGACAATATCAATGCCCCTTGGAAGAGACGTGGAGGTCACAGTAGCTTAACAAGATGGATTTATTGCCCCTTGGAAGAGACGTGGAGGTCAGAGTAGCTTAACAAGACAGTTTTAATGCCCCTTGGAAGAGACGTGGAGTTCAGAGTGGTTTAACAAGACGGTTTTAATGCCCCTTGGAAGAGACGTGGAGGTCCCAGTGGAATAAAAAGACAATATCAATGCCCCTTGGAAGAGACGTGGAGGTCACAGTAGCTTAACAAGATGGTTTTAATGCCCCTTGGAAGAGACGTTGAGGTCCCAGTGGAATAAAAAGACAATATCAATGCTCCTTGGAAGAGTGGTGGAGGTCGCAGTGGAATAAAAAGACAATATCAATGCTCCTTGGAAGAGTGGTGGAGGTCGCAGTGGAATAAAAAGACAATATCATTGTCCCTTGGAACAGACGTGGAGATCACAGTAGCTTAACAAGACAGTTTTAATGCCCCTTGGAAGAAAAGTGGAGTTCAGAGTGCTTTAACAAGACGGTTTAAATTCATCCTTGGAACAGACGTGGAGGTCCCAGTGGAATAAAAAGACAATATCAATGCCCCTTGGAATAAACGTGGAGGTCACAGTAGCTTAACAAGATGGATTTAATGCCCCTTGGAAGAGACGTGGAGGTCACAGTAGCTTAACAAGACGGTTTTAATGCCCCTTGGAAGAGATGTGGAGTTCAGAGTGGTTTAACAAGACGGTTTTAATGCCCCTTGGAAGAGACGTGGAGGTCCCAGAGGAATAAAAAGACAATATCAATGCCCCTTGGAAGAGACGTGGAGGTCACAGTAGCTTAACAAGATGGTTTTAATGCCCCTTGGAAGAGACGTGAAGGTCACAGTAGCTTAACAAGATGGTTTTAATGCCCCTTGGAAGAGACGTGGAGTTCAATGTGGTTTAACAAGATGGTTTTAATGCCCCTTGGAAGAGACATGGAGGTCCCAGTGGAATAAAAAGACAATATCAATGCCCCTTGGAAGAGTGGTGGAGGTCACAGTGGAATAAAATGACAATATCAATGCCCCTTGGAAGAGTGGTGGAGGTCGCAGTGGAATAAAAAGACAATATCATTGCCCCTTGGAAGAGACGTGGAGGTCACAGTAGCTTAACAAGACCGTTTTAATGCCCCTTGGAAGAGAAGTGGAGTTCAGAGTGCTTTAACAAGACTGTTTTAATGCCCCTTGGAAGAGACGTGGAGGTCCCAGTGGAATAAAATGACAATATCAATGCCCCTTGGAAGAGACGTGGAGGTCACAGTAGCTTAACAAGATGGATTTATTGCCCCTTGGAAGAGACGTGGAGGTCACAGTAGCTTAACAATACAGTTTTAATGCCCCTTGGAAGAGACGTGGAGTTCAGAGTGGTTTAACAAGACGGTTTTAATGCCCCTTGGAAGAGACGTGGAGGTCCCAGTGGAATAAAAAGACAATATCAATGCCCCTTGGAAGAGACGTGGAGGTCACAGTAGCTTAACAAGATGGTTTTAATGCCCCTTGGAAGAGACGTGGAGGTCCCAGTGGAATAAAAAGACAATATCAATGCTCCTTGGAAGAGTGGTGGAGGTCGCAGTGGAATAAAAAGACAATATCAATGCTCCTTGGAAGAGTGGTGGAGGTCGCAGTGGAATAAAAAGACAATATCATTGTCCCTTGGAACAGACGTGGAGATCACAGTAGCTTAACAAGACAGTTTTAATGCCCCTTGGAAGAAAAGTGGAGTTCAGAGTGCTTTAACAAGACGGTTTAAATTCATCCTTGGAACAGACGTGGAGGTCCCAGTGGAATAAAAAGACAATATCAATGCCCCTTGGAATAGACGTGGAGGTCACAGTAGCTTAACAAGATGGATTTAATGCCCCTTGGAAGAGACGTGGAGGTCACAGTAGCTTAACAAGACGGTTTTAATGCCCCTTGGAAGAGATGTGGAGTTCAGAGTGGTTTAACAAGACGGTTTTAATGCCCCTTGGAAGAGACGTGGAGGTCCCAGAGGAATAAAAAGACAATATCAATGCCCCTTGGAAGAGACGTGGAGGTCACAGTAGCTTAACAAGATGGTTTTAATGCCCCCTGGAAGAGACGTGAAGGTCACAGTAGCTTAACAAGATGGTTTTAATGCCCCTTGGAAGAGACGTGGAGTTCAATGTGGTTTAACAAGATGGTTTTAATGCCCCTTGGAAGAGACATGGAGGTCCCAGTGGAATAAAAAGACAATATCAATGCCCCTTGGAAGAGTGGTGGAGGTCACAGTGGAATAAAATGACAATATCAATGCCCCTTGGAAGAGTGGTGGAGGTCGCAGTGGAATAAAAAGACAATATCATTGCCCCTTGGAAGAGACGTGGAGGTCACAGTAGCTTAACAAGACCGTTTTAATGCCCCTTGGAAGAGAAGTGGAGTTCAGAGTGCTTTAACAAGACTGTTTTAATGCCCCTTGGAAGAGACGTGGAGGTCCCCGTGGAATAAAATGACAATATCAATGCCCCTTGGAAGAGACGTGGAGGTCACAGTAGCTTAACAAGATGGATTTATTGCCCCTTGGAAGAGACGTGGAGGTCACAGTAGCTTAACAAGACGGTTTTAATGCCCCTTGGAAGAGATGTGGAGTTCAGAGTGGTTTAACAAGACTGTTTTAATGCCCGTTGGAAGAGATGTGTTCAGAGTGGTTTAACAAGACGGTTTTAATGCCCCTTGGAGGAGACGTGTAGGTCCCAGAGGAATAGAAAGACAATATCAATGCTCCTTGGAAGAGACGTGGAGGTCACAGTAGCTTAACAAGATGGTTTTAATGCCCCTTGGAAGAGACATGAAGGTCACAGTAGCTTAACAAGATGTTTTTAATGCCCCTTGGAAGAGACGTGGCGTTCAATGTGGTTTAACAAGATGGTTTTAATGCCCCTTGGAAGAGACGTGGAGGTCCAAGTGGAATAAAAAGACAATATCAATGCCCCTTGGAAGAGTGGTGGAGGTCCCAGTGGAATAAAAAGACAATATCAATGCCCCTTGGAAGAGTGGTGGAGGTCACAGTGGAATAAAAAGACAATATCAATGCCCCTTGGAAGAGTGGTGGAGGTCGGAGTGGAATAAAAAGACAATATCATTGCCCCTTGAAAGAGACGTGGAGGTCACAGTAGCTTAACAAGATGGTTTTAATGCCCCTTGGAAGAGACTTGGAGGTCACGGAAGCTTAACAAGACGGTTTTAATACCCCTTGGAAGAGAAGTGGAGTTCAAAGTGGTTTAACAAGACGGTTTTAATGCCCCTTGGAAGAGACGTGGAGGTCCCAGTGGAATAAAAAGACAATATCAATGCCCCTTAGAAGAGACGCGGAGGTCACAGTAGCTTAACAAGACCGTTTTAATGCCCCTTGGAAGAGAAGTGGAGTTCAGAGTGCTTTAACAAGACTGTTTTAATGCCCCTTGGAAGAGACGTGGAGGTCCCAGTGGAATAAAATGACAATATCAATGCCCCTTGGAAGAGACGTGGAGGTCACAGTAGCTTAACAAGATGGATTTATTGCCCCTTGGAAGAGACGTGGAGGTCACAGTAGCTTAACAAGACGGTTTTAATGCCCCTTGGAAGAGATGTGGAGTTCAGAGTGGTTTAACAAGACTGTTTTAATGCCCCTTGGAAGAGATGTGTTCAGAGTGGTTTAACAAGACGGTTTTAATGCCCCTTGGAAGAGACGTGGAGGTCCCAGAGGAATAGAAAGACAATATCAATGCTCCTTGGAAGAGACGTGGAGGTCACAGTAGCTTAACAAGATGGTTTTAATGCCCCTTGGAAGAGACGTGAAGGTCACAGTAGCTTAATAAGATGTTTTTAATGCTCCTTGGAAGAGACGTGGCGTTCAATGTGGTTTAACAAGATGGTTTTAATGCCCCTTGGAAGAGACGTGGAGGTCCCAGTGGAATAAAAAGACAATATCAATGCCCCTTGGAAGAGTGGTGGAGGTCCCAGTGGAATAAAAAGACAATATCAATGCCCCTTGGAAGAGTGGTGGAGGTCACAGTGGAATAAAAAGACAATATCAATGCCCCTTGGAAGAGTGGTGGAGGTCGGAGTGGAATAAAAAGACAATATCATTGCCCCTTGGAAGAGACGTGGAGGTCACAGTAGCTTAACAAGATGGTTTTAATGCCCCTTGGAAGAGACTTGGAGGTCACGGAAGCTTAACAAGACGGTTTTAATACCCCTTGGAAGAGAAGTGGAGTTCAAAGTGGTTTAACAAGACGGTTTTAATGCCCCTTGGAAGAGACGTGGAGGTCCCAGTGGAATAAAAAGACAATATCAATGCCCCTTAGAAGAGACGCGGAGGTCACAGTAGCTTAACAAGACGGTTTTAATGCCCTTTGGAAGAGAAGTGGAGGTCACAGTAGCTTAACAAGATGGTTTTAATGCCCCTTGGAAGAGACGTGGAGTTCAATGTAGTTTAACAAGATGGTTTTAATGCCCCTTGGAAGAGACGTGGAGGTCCCAGTGGAATAAAAAGACAATATCAATGCCCCTTGGAAGAGTGGTGGAGGTTACAGTGGAATAAAAAGACAATATCAATGACCCTTGGAAGAGTGGTGGAGGTCGCAGTGAAATAAAAAAACAATATCAATGCCCCTTGGAAGAGTGGTGGAGGTCGCAGTGGAATAAAAAGACAATATCAATGACCCTTGGAAGAGACGTGGAGGTCACAGTAGCTTAACAAGACGATTTTAATGCCCCTTACAAGAGCCATGCAGTACAGCATATTAAAAACATTATTCCCATTATTGGGGAGTGGGTCTCCCATAGTCTTTGCCTTTGCCTTCCAAGCAAAAGCTGCCAAAAATTAGGACGGATGAACTTGCAATGCCCCTTACAAGAGCCATGCAGTACAGCATATTAAAAACATTATTCCCATTATTGGGGAGTGGGTCTCCCATATTCTTTGCCTATGCCTTCCAAGCAAAAGCTGCCAAAAATTAGGATGGAGGAGCTTGCAATGCCCCTTACAAGAGACATGCAGCACAGCATATTATAAACATTATTCCCATTATTGGGGAGTGGGTCTCCCATTGTCTTTGCCTATGCCTTCCAAGCAAAAGCTCCCCAAAATTAGGACGGATTAACTTGCAATGCCCCTTCAAGAGCCATGCAGTACAGCATATTAAAAACATTATTCCCATTATTGGGGAGTGGGTCTCCCATAGTCTTTGCCTTTGCCTTCCAAGCAAAAGCTGCCAAAAAATTAGGACGGAGGAACTTGCAATGCCCTTTACAAGAGCCATGCAGTACAGCATATTACAAACATAAGTCCCATTATTGGGGAGTGGGTCTCCCATAGTCTTTGCCTATGCCTTCCAAGCAAAAGCTGCCAAAAATTAGGACAGAGGAACATGCAATGCCCCTTACAAGAGCCATGCAGTACAGCATATTAAAAACATTATTCCCATTAGTGGGGAGTGGGTCTCCCATAGTCTTTGCCTATGCCTTCCAAGCAAAAGCTGCCAAAAATTAGGACAGAGGAACATGCAATGCCCCTTACAAGAGCCATGCAGTACAGCATATTAAAAACATTATTCCCATTATTGGGGAGTTGGTCTCCCATAGTCTTTGCCTGTGCCTTCCAAGCAAAAGCTGCCAAAAATTAGGATGGAGGAACTTGCAATGCTGGCAACACAGACCACGGTCACCCTGGTGGTATAGTGTTGGCGGAGGCTGAGGGTAAGGAGAAGAGCAAAAAACAGCCGAAATGAGGAAGCATATACCCATCTGTGGGTGTGAAGCAGTGCATGGGAATACACCTCCCGAAATAACACAGTGGATTTGACTTTATGTTACTCTGCTGTCATTTGGTGGTGATGAGAAGTCTGGCCCAATCCAGCCCTTGTTCATATTTATAAGGGTCAGCTTGTCAGCATTGTCAGTTGACAGGTGAGTGCGCTTATCAGTTATAATTCCCCCAGCGGCACTAAAAACATGCTCCGATAACACGCTAGCGGCAGGGCAGGGCAGGACCTCCAAGGCGCAGAGAGCGAGTTCATTCCAAGTGTCCAGCTTGGATACCCAATAATTAAAAGGTACAGAGGAATCACGGAGGACGCTGGTACGGTCAGCAAGGTACTCCCTCAGCATCTTCCCAAATTTTGCACTCCTTGTGAGAGTACCACGCGCCTCAGGGCCTGTGCGATGGGAGGGGCTGGGAAAATTCTCTCAGAACTTTGACAGTGTTCCCCTGCCTCTGATGGATTGGAGTTGTGTCTCTCTCACCTGTAGTCCTTGGTTGTCCAACGAACTGTGACCTCTGCCGCCAGCGTTTTCAGATGGGAATTTTTTTAATAGTTCCGCAACAGGGGCCTTCTGGTACTGCCCCATTTTTGTAGACCTGTCCGCCTCAGGAATAAGAGATATAAAGTTCTCCATGTAGCGTGGGTCTAGAAGTGTCACCAACCAGTAATGACTGTCACCCAAAATTTTGAGAACTCGAGGGTCATGGGAAAGGCAGCGTAACATAACCTCAGCCATGCATGCCAGACTGCTAACAGGCAAGACTTCCGTGTCCTGACCAAGAGGACAAGTGACCATGCTCTCCTCCTCCTCCCCCCTGCCCTCAGGCCACCCTCGCTGAACCGACGGTATGACAGTTGTGCAGGTAGTACCGTCTACAGCGCATGATACCTGCTCCTGTTCTTCCTCCTCCTCCTCCTCTCCCTCATTGTCCCCCAATGCACGTTGGGATGAGATGAGGCTGGACTGTGTGTAATCGCCCTCTACAGCTTCTTGATCCATCTCATCATACTCTGGCTGCAATGCCTCCTCTTTAATTCTCTGCAGAGAGCGATGCAAAAGACAGACAAGTGGGATGCTGATGCTAATGATGGCGTCATCGCCACTCACCATCTTGGTGGACTCCTCAAAGTTTGTCAGGATGGTACATATGCATAGAAATAAGTTGATCGCACACTCTCTGGAATTTGCTTTATTGGTGTAAATTTATTTACACAGGAAAAGAATATACAATGGTGACACTAAATGGCGACAGTAAGACGTTTCGGCCACCCAGGCCTTATTCATTAAGTCGCTACTGCAAAAAAGACAAATAGCACGATGAGAATACAGAAAACATAAAAAATAAAGAAATAGTCCTATCAAAGGGAATACATTTTTAAGGATACCTAATTTTGGGTAGGTTAGTATAAGAATAGATAGTATAGGTAAACAGAAGATAGTGGGGGAGGGAGGTGGGGGTGTTTACAGTTATGCAAACAATTAGTGAAAACAGTAAAAACATTCATAGGCAGTCATGGAGTACCAGGGGGAGCCCAGATGTTAAGTACAGGAGTAGGGGTTTTCCTTACTTGTATCTGGTTAAGATAATGGGACAAAGGAAGACACCATAGTATACAGGTGGAGAGTCCAATTTGAAGCTGTAATGATGAGGGGATACGTGTCAGTGTCATCAAGTACTGGAATGCGTACATAATATCATGAATAGAGATACCTTCACATTGGTACTAGGGTTCATCTGCCCGTGGAGAGCTGCAATAGAAGTAGTGACTATTACACATGATGTCAGTAATGGAGGAATGAGAGCTTTTTGGCTGGAATGAGTAAATACCTGTGGATCCTGCGTCATGGACGTCTCATAGGTGGGGTTCCCACGTGTGGTGGCTGCGGAGGGTGTATGAGCGGCGTTCCCACGCTGTGCTGTGGGCAATGTGGGGGCCTGCCTTCCTTTTGTATGCAGCGTCGCGCACTTCCGGAAGTGCGTCATAGAGGGGGCGTGTCCCGGAAGTGACGAGTCACGATCACGTGACGGAAGCTGCCATTCATCTCCATGGTAATAGTAAACCATGCACTAAGTGGTGGGCAGTACCATAGAGGGGGAGGTGTGACTGTAATATAGTGTTGGATGTATACTAAGTAGTGATGCGTCGCAGTGGGTCACGTGGGGAAGTCTAGCACAGGTAGTCATAGTGATGGTAAACAATTGCTGTCTGTGTAAGTCTTTTGAAATGAAAATAATGTTAACGCGGGCTATTGTAGTTAGGATGGACCAGGGGGAGGTTAATTAAACAGGCATAAGGTAAAGTACGCATAGGGATGAAGTATGATGTTATACTTTAGGATAGTGTAGGACCCCAAAGGGGGTCAAGAGCATTGTGTAGGGATAAACGGTTAAGAGAGTTTTTTTATATTGAAGGGTCAGGGTGGACACGTGTAAATGAGGGGAAGAGTCGTCACTGTATACTGGGGTGCAGTTAACTCACCTAATAGGTTAGTATGGTTCAGTGGGTCTGTAAAGGAAGGAAAACAGTTAGTAAATCCAGTCTATTTCCCTGTTGAGTCCCTTAGGAGAGAGGGTTTGTAAAGTATATATCCAGTAGGATTCCCGTTGTTTTAGAAGACTAATGTGGTTACCCCCTCGTCTAGGTCTGGCTACGTGTTCAATGACCTGGAAGCGGAGCTGAGCCACAGTGTGTTTAGCTTTTGAGAAGTGGTCAGGTAATGGAAGCCAGTTTTTGCCACACTGGATGTGGCTAACTACAATAGCCCTCGTTAACATTATTTTCATTTCAAAAGACTTACACAGACAGCAATTGTTTACCATCACTATGACTACCTGTGCTAGACTTCCCCACGTGACCCACTGCGACGCATCACTACTTAGTATATACCCAACACTATACTACAGTCACACCTCCCCCTCTATGGTACTGCCCACCACTTAGTGCATGGTTTACTATTACCATGGAGATGAATGGAAGCTTCCGTCACGTGATCGTGACTCGTCACTTCCGGGACACGCCCCCTCTATGACGCACTTCCGGCAGCGCGCGACGCTGCATACAAAAGGAAGGCAGGCCCCCACATTGCCCACAGCACAGCGTGGGAACGCCGCTCATACACCCTCCGCAGCCACCACACTTGGGAACCCCACCTATGAGACGTCGATGAGGCAGGATCCACAGGTATTTACTCATTCCAGCTAAAAAGCTCTCATTCCTCCATTACTGACATCATGTGTAATAGTCACTACCTCTATTGCAGCTCTCCACGGGCAGATGAACCCTAGTACCAATGTGAAGGTATCTCTATTCATGATATTATGTACGCATTCCAGTACTTGATGACACTGACACGTATCCCCTCATCATTACAGCTTCAAATTGGACTCTCCACCTGTATACTCTGGTGTCTTCCTTTGTCCCATTATCTTAACCAGATACAAGTAAGGAAAACCCCTACCCCTGTACTTAACATCTGGGCTCCCCCTGGTACTCCATGACTGCCTATTAATGTTTTTACTGTTTTCACTAATTGTTTGCATAACTGTAAACACCCCCCCTCCCCTCCTTCCCCTACCTCCCTCCCCCACTATCTTCTGTTTACCTATACTATCTATTCTTATACTAACCTACCCAATATTAGGTATCCTTAAAAATGTATTCCCTTTGATAGGACTATTTCTTTATTTTTTATGTTTTCTGTATTCTCATCATGCTATTTGTCTTTTTTGCAGTAGCGACTTAATGAATAAGGCCTGGGTGGCCGAAACGTCTTACTGTCGCCATTTATTGTCACCATTGTATATTCTTTTCCTGTGTGAATAAATTTACACCAAAAAAGCAAATTCCAGAGAGTGTGCGATCAACTTATTTCTATGCAATTTACGAACACTACCAGTCCATTGCATCTGCACCTCGATTATACTAGACAGTGTGCACGCTAATTTTCTACCTACAGGATAGTACATATGTCAGACATCCAGGTTCACTCCTGAGGTCTTATGTGTGGAGTCTGACCTGAATATCGACGGCTTTGTTGCAGCTGGTACTCAACAACTGCTCTCTTCTGCTCACAAATCCTTTGCAACATGTGGAGGGTAGAGTTCCAACGTGTGGGGACATCACACACCAGTCGCTGTGCCGGAAGCTGCAAACGCTGCTGCAACACAGCAAGGGCGGCGGAAGCTGTAGCCGACTTCCGAAAATGAGCTGACAGGTGGTGTACTTTGACGAGCAGATCTGGCAACTCTGGGTACGATTTAAGAAACCGCTGAACCACAAGGTTAAGCACATGAGCCAGGCATGGTACGTGTGTGATGTCGCCTTGCCTCAGAGCCGCCACCAGGTTACGGCCATTGTCACACACGACCATGCCTGGATGTAGGTTCAGCGGTCTCAGCCACAGATCTGCCTGCTCTTTCACAGCTGTCCACAACTCACAAGCAGTGTGAGGTTTATCACCTAAGCTTATGAGTTTCAGCACAGCCTGTTGCTGCTTGGCTGAGGCAGTTCTGCAGTGCTTCCAGCTTGTAACTGATGTGGTAATATCTGAGATGGAGGCTGAACATGAGGAGGAGGAGGAGGATGATGCGCAGGAGCTGTACACTGTGGGGGCAACTCTGACTGACATAGGGCCCGCAATCCTCGGTGTGGGGAGGATGTGTTCCGTCCCAAGGTCCGTCTGGGTCCCGGCTTCCACTATGTTTACCCAGTGTGCCATCAGGGAGATGTACCGTCCCTGGCCACAAGCACTTGTCCACGTGTCCGTTGTCAGGTGGACTCTCCCAGTAACTGCGTTGTTGAGGGCACGGCAGATGTTTTGGGACACGTGCATGTGTAGTGCGGGGATGGCACACCGGGCAAAATAGTGTCGGCTGGGGACAGAGTACCGAGGGACGGCCACCGCCATAAGGTTGCGGAAGGATTCCGTCTCCACCAGCCTAAAAGGCAGCATTTCCAATGCAAGCAGTCGTGAAATGTGCGAATTTAGGACTGTGGCCTTTGGGGCGTTGGCTGCGAATTTCCGCTTTCGTTCAAAGGTATGGGATATGGACAATTGAACGCTGCGGTGGGACGTGGACGTGGATGCTGTTTCTTGAGAAACTGCCATAACAAGTGAAGACTGAGAGAAGGGGGCATCTTTGCATGCAGTATGGACAGGGGATTGCCTTGAACACACAACAGGGGGTTCTCTTACACGCACAACAGCGGAAGAAGCAGTGGTGACACCCGCTGACACTGGTCGTGGACCCTGGGGTTCGCCCCACAGAGTCGGGTGCTTTGCTGACATGTGCCTGATCATGCTGGTGGTGGTCAGACTGGTAGTTTTGTCACCCCTGCTGATGCTGGCCTGGTAGGTGGTACAAATGGCCTTTTTGGGGTTATCAGCAGAGTCTTTAAACAAATTCCAGACTCTGGAAGACCTACCGGTTGTACTAGCAACGTCCCTCGTGTTGGTGTAATGGGGAACGGTTGCCTGTCTTCTGTCTGCGGCCACCACACGGCTTCTTCTTGCCTGTTGGGGTACTCTGCCTCCCTCCCCCTGTGTGCTGCTGGCCTCGCTCTGCGTGTCCTCCTGCCACGTTGGGTCATTTACTAGATCATCCACCTCCTCTTCCACTTCCGCACCACGGTCCTCCTCCTCACTTCGTGGCAATTGTGTCTCGTCATCGTCCACCTCTTGTGACAAATTGCCAGCGTTGCCTTCCTGTGGCCGTGGCTGTTCAAATATTTGGCCATCGCTACATGGGATCTCCTCTTCCACCACTTCAAGCGGAGCAGGAAAGGGGCACAAATATGGAAATGGACCAGTGAACAGCTCTTCAGAGTGTCCAACTGTGGGATCAGTTGCTGTCTGACGACACTCGGCATGGTGGGAGGAAGGAGCATCAGGGTGAGGAGGAGTATGCAGTCGAGACTCACGGCTACTAACACTTGACCGTGTGGAAGACAGAACAGAGGTGGTGGTACCCAGGTAACTGGAAGTATTATCTGCTATCCAATTAATAACCTGTTCACACTGATCAGTTCGCAATAGTGGTGCTGTTGTGTGCTTCTCTAGTAATTCGGTCAAGAACTGGGAGCGAGAAGATGTGGCTGTTGGTTGTGGCACATTTTCACCTTGGCCATGGCCCCATTCTCTGCATGCACCATCACCAGAACTTCCAGTTCCACGTCCCTTGCCACGCGCGTTGCCCATTGTAAATGAAGTAAAATAGCTTACACTCGCACTATCCATGGCAAAAGGGTAATAAAAAGGAGATTTGAACTGTGGAAGAGGAAAAACACAGTTCTAGTTCTCTGGCCTACACCAGACTCTTTTAAAGAGATATATTGGTGTCTGAACAGTCAGCGAGACACTGAAAATGGTTTTTTTTATGCAAAAAAGTGGATAACACAGAGATTTGAACCGTGGAACTGCAAAGTCACAGTTATAATTTCCTGGTGTATACCAGACTTGTTAAAATAGATATATTCGTGGCTGAACAGTCAACGACACACACCAACAGTTTTTTTTTATGGGAAAAAAGGCAAGCAGGTTGATAACACCCAGATTTGAACTGTGGAAGAGTAAAAGCACAGTTCTAGTTCTCTGACCTACGCCAGACTCTTTTAAACAGATATATTGGTGTCTAAACAGTCAGCGAGACACTGAAAATGTTTTTTTTTTTATGCAAAAAAGACAAAGAAGTGGATAATACAGAGATTTGAACCGTGGAACTGCAAAACCACAGTTATAATTTCCTGGTGTATACCAGACTTGTTAAAATAGATATATTGGTGTCTGAACAGTCAGCGAGACACTCAAACAGGATTTAGATGAAAAAAAAAGGATTTTTTCCTGGCCCCTGAGACCTGGGGATAAGTCTTGCAATTTGACCAACAGGAGCACACAGGACTGTAATGCAGTGTTTGTTGGTATAACCACTGCATCTCCTATACTGCCTGCCTGCCTGATATCTAGGATGGATATTAGTCCTGAGAAGGACTGTTTGCATGATTTGGCTGGCTTTAGAGACCCTACACTAACTATTTCGCAGTATAAATCTCTCCCTAGCTCAGCAGCACTGACCCTACACTGTCTGATCCGAAGCAACTATGTCCAAGATGGCGGCGCCCGGTTTTAAATACTCGAGGTGATGCTGTGCGGCCATCCAATCACTGTAATGCCCACAAACAACATGGCTGTGGCATTACAGTGACTGGCTGGCAATCCTTGCATGTTCATTGGCTCTGTAAAGAGCGCCAAACGTGCAGGCCGGAGACCCGAGCTCCCGCCCGAGTAACCCAGAAATGCTCGGTGCTCGCCGAACATCCCGAGTAGTGAGATGCTCGGGCGAGTACCGAGCAGTGTTGAGCATGCTCGCTCAACACTAGTCATAAGCCATCTTGTCATTTTGTGTTGTTGAAATTCAGCTGTATGCAGAGTAAAAAAAATCTATTTTTTGTGTGACTAACTGTAACATCCCTGGCGGCGTGTTTGCATAGTGCACCACCTCCCACTATGCAAGACCGCAATCTTACCTGTCAGTCCAGCCTGCTAATCTTGCTCCAGTTCTTGCTGTGTGCATGCCTCTTGACTGACTGCTTAGGGCGGCGGCACACCCCTAATGCGTCTCCAGCCTATTGATGTGAGTCACTGATATTTAAACTCCCTCCACCCAGTAGGAGGTGCCTGTACCTGGTACTTCGCCCACTTCATCCAGTAAGCTTGGCAAAGTGTACATCGAAGCAGTGATTACCCCTGAGTCTCTGCACCCTTCAAACCAGGCAGAGGACCTCCAGTTGTCTCCTGAATTCCCCGGGGTGCTACCTGATAAACGGAGAGAGACTTTCCTACACCCGGTACCTGGTACACCGCCCACTTCATCCAGTAAGCTTGGCAAAGTGTACATCGAAGCAGTGATTACCCCCGAGTCTCTGCACCCCTCCAACCAGGCGGAGGACCTCCAGTTGTCTCCTGAATTCCCCGGGGTGCTACCTGTTAAACGGAGAGAGACTTTCCTACACCCGGTACCTGGTACGCCGCCCACTTCATCCAGTAAGCTTGGCAAAATGTACTTCGAAGCTGTGGTTACCCCCCGATTCTCTGCACCCCTCCAACCAGGCGGAGGACCTCCAGTTGTCTCCTGAATCCACCAGGGTGCTACCTGATAACAAACGGAGAGAGACTTTCCTGTGTGCTGTTGCTGGTACTTCACCCACTTCATCTGTTGCGGAGGATGGCTTGATAGGAGGAAGCATCCTAGTCACCAAGATGATGAGATCAGTTTCGTTTCCTCTAATGGACAGAAGAGGTAATCCTCTTGAAGAGAAGGATTGGCCTCCAAATTCTATGCAGAAGAGCCTTGCAGGCTTGAAGAAGAGGGGGCGTAAAGGGGGGGGGGGGTACTGTAACATCCCTGGTGGCGTGCTTGCATAGTGCACCACCTCCCACTATGCAAGACCGCAATCTTACCTGTCAGTCCAGCCTGCTAATCTTCCTCCAGTTCATGCTGTGTGCATGCCTCTTGACTGACTGTTTAGGGCGGCGGCCCGGTTACTTCCTGATTCTTATAGCTGCTGTGGGCGCACCCCTAATGCGTCTCCAGCCTATTGCTGTGAGTCACTGATATTTAAACCCCCTCCACCCAGTAGGAGGTGCCTGAGCAACACCTTCACTCAGTTTGTCTTTGCAACTGTATTACCAGGTCCTGTCCTGTTATCTTTGACTTCTAGTCTGTTTCCGCCACTCTCGGGGCAGCATTCCCAGACCAGTTATCTCTGACTTCTAGTCAGTTTCCGCTACTCTGGGGGCTGTATTCCCAGGCCTGTTACCTGTGACTTATAATCTGTTTCCGCCACTCTGGGGGCTGTATTCCCAGGTTCATTTTTGTATCTCATTGCAGTAGCAGTTCCTGTCTGAACTGTATCCTAGCCTGTTACCTGTTTATCTCTATGTCCGTACCTTCCCTTTTCCTGCAGTATCTGAACCTGCACCTTACTCCAACTCGTTGTTTCTGTACTTGTGTTTGTGAGTTTTGTGTCCACTCGCTACGTCATAGTAAGTACCTTGTGTGTATCTGGTTCTGCTTGTCCCTTTTCCCTTCCTCCGTATCTTCCTGTATTTTCCAGTCTGTTCCATGTGAACAGAGCCCTGTCCTCTCTGCCTGCATCTTCAGCCCTGTTCTGCTCTGTCTTGCCCACTGCTCCGGCGGTTTCTCTCTGCTCTGACTTGCCCACCGTTCCGGCAGTTTCTCTCTGCTCTGCCTTGTTCACCGCACCTGTGGTTTCGCTCCGCTGTCTTGCTCACAGCTCCGGCGGTTTCTCTCTGCTCCGACTTACCCACAGCTCCGGCGGTTTCTCTCTGCTCCGACTTACCCACCGCTCCGGCGGTTTCTCTCCGCTCTGACTTACTCACCGCACCAGCAGTTCCTCTCTGCTCTGCCTTGTCCTCATTTTACTCTGCTTGTCTACCGCATCTGCAGCTCTGTACCTGTCTCCCAGTCTGTACTGGACCCTATCCAGCCTGTGCTCCAACCTGCTAGTACCTCCCTGTCTGCACTCCAGCCATGCTTGCCAGAATCTCCCTGTCTGCACTCCAGCAGTGCTTGCCAGTATCTCCCTGTCTGCACTCCAGCTGTGCTTGCCAGTGCCCACCTGTCTGCATACCAGCCGTGCTTGCCAGTGCCCACCTGTCTGCATACCAGCCGGGCTTGCCAGTGCCCACCTGTCTGCATACCAGCTGTACTGCCAGTACCCACCTGTCTGCATATCAGCCATACTTGCCAATACCCACCTGCCTGTATGCAGTCCACTTGAGGAAGGCACGCAGCGCCGAAACGCGCATCGGGGATACACACACGGAGTGTGCTCTGCTCTCTTCTCTCCCCCTTACAGAGGTAAAAATGTCCTTTAACTTATATCCATATCTTTATATTGTAGGGAGAGGACATGTGACTATTTGCTCATGGTGATTATGCTGCTTTTTTATTAAACATTGTCTATATGCATACTTGATTTATATAGCGCAACATCCTGTCCACCTTACTTTAGTTTTAAATAACGGACACTCTCCATGTTATTGTCACACTCTGTGTGATGTCTTGCTTGTTTTTTATGTTTTTACGCTATTGTGCATCGATTTTTGTTGTTATATGTGTATGTATGTGTATCTATTGTCTCCCCAGACTTTCTGTTGCCTGATATTCAATAAAGGTTTTCTATTATTGGGCTATTATCGTTGTTTTGTGCTTTGCACTCCTTCTTTCTGCCTGAATGCCAGTCTAATCTGCCTGTTCCTGCATTCCCCGGTGTGGGTCAACAACTGTGACCGGGGTCTGACCTGGAGTCGCACCTGGTACCTCTGCTCGGCTCCTCCTTGGTCCACGGAGTCGACTAAGCCACCGTGCGACCTTGGTCGGATCGGGTTGATACTTAGTTACGCCCCTCCAGGCACTCCTCGGTTCATGGTATAGTGGGATCACTAATCAAGCTCACGCCAGTCAGTCCGGGCGCGAGCGTAACGCTAACGTTATACAGCAAGCCATATCTCACCTTATCATATAGTGACGCTGAAATTCAACTGTATGCAGAGCTGTTGCAGAGTAAAAAAAATAAAAAAATTTCACTTCTTAACGTGATACAGCAATCCATATCTCACCTTTTCATTTTGTGGCGGTGAAATTCAACTGTATGCAGAGCTCATGAAGAGTAAAAAAATCTATTTTGTTCTGTGACAAACGTGATACAGCACGCTAGATCTGAGTTTGAAATTGTTTGAAGCATTTCTTGTATGTTATACAGGCCTCATCCACACACAAAAAAAATATGTTCTTCTGTTACTAACGTTCTGAGTTTTAAATTGTTTGGAGCATATCTCCTATTTTATACAGGCCTCATGCACACTAAACAAATATTTTATTCTGTTACTAACATGATACAGTAGGGGACATCTCATCTTGTCATTTAGTGCCGCTGAAATTCAGTTGTGTGCAGAGCTGTTGCAGAGTAAAAAAAAGTTTTCAGTTGCTAACATGATACAGCAAGCCATATTTCACCTTGTCATTTAGTGCCACTGAAATTCAGGTTTTTGCATAGCTGGTGCAGAGTAAAAAACCTAGTTTTTGGTTGCTAATTGCGTGCTCCTCCCACACTATCTGAGCAACATGAGTGGAAAAAAGCGAGGTCGTGGTGGAAGGGGGAATAGGCTTGGTGTTCAAGGTACATGTGGCTTAGCTCGTAATGTTAGTGAAAGCACCAGTGAACCAACACCGTCACGTCCAATCCAAAGACAACTGACAACTTCTGTTACTGGACGGGCTACTCTACTCCCTTTCTTTGCCAGCCACACAGCAGTATGCCTTTCTAATGAGGGCCAGAAAGAGCATGTGCTCCAGTGGATGGCAAGCGCTGCTGCAAGTGGTCTCTCCCCTCTTCCTCCACCTCAACATCACACACAGTACAGTCCACAGAGGTGGGACCCCAATTACCCTTGATTCCCCCCACGTCACAACTGTCCAACCGCCAAACTGACTGGGAACCACATTTTTTTTAGGTTGGATTCGGGGAGGACGAAGTTGGGTCCAAGCAGCTTCCAGTGTCTTGGAATCGCCAAGGCTTGCAGAACAAACCTCTGTATTTCACACTTCCTCCACTGCTTATGCCCCCTACAACTCTTCTAGGGGCTCCACCTGCACAATCAACCTCTGCTTTAATGAGACAAGCGTTCCAACAGTGCAGAGCAAATCCACACCACCTTCATACTCGTGCTACACAGCCAGGGCTCACTGCAATCAGGCAGTCTTAAAATTAATATGCCTTGGAGATCGCAGTCATACATCTGAAGAGTTGTGGACAACTATCCATGCCGAGTTTGAGCAATAACTGTCTCTGCTGAACCTGGAGCCAGGGAAGGCAGTGTGCGATAACGGTGTGAACCTGATGGCGGTTCTTTACCAAGGCAAGCTCACACACGTGCCTTACATGGCTCACGTCCTCAACCTGGTGGTACAGCGATTTCTCCACCACTATCCCGGCCTGGATGAGCTGCTGCAGAAAGCAAGGAAGCTGTGTGCTCACTTCTACTGTTCGCACCCCTCAGGTCATCGACTTGCATCGATACACAGGTCTTTGTCCATGCCTGATCCAGTTGCAAAGTGCATATAGTGATTTGTTATCTATAGATGCGTGTGTTGGTGTCCACAGCACCCTCTCACCCCAATGCGCGTTTTGCCTCTCTTCTTCCGGGGGTGTGTTTGTTGAGGCTAGACGCTGATTTAACTGAGTTTCAGATACACTTTGTAATATGGGCAGATGTCTTTATAGTTTGGACTGGTGCCCTTTGTTCTGGAGGCTTGTTTAACTCACACTGATGGCACCTTCAACAGGCTTCTTCCACTGTCTGTCGCAGCTGAGGCCAGTACACTAATCATTGCAACCATCGGAAAGTCTTTCAATGCCGAAATGGGCTCCCCATTCATTAGCTTCCTTTGCCAGACTCATTGCCATTTCTTCAGAGATCATCACTTGCCAGGTGACATCCATCTCCCGAGGCAGCTGAATGCTTCTGCACAGCATACCAGTCTTCATGACAAGTCGTTCCCATTCCCTATCTGCAACGTACTAGCTGATAGAGACACTCTTAACTGCCCCAAGGTAACCCCCTTCCTCAGGTACGCAAGTTCAGGATTGGACTGCTGGAGATAAATCCACTCATCCTTTGGGTGTCCCATGGCCTGGGCGGGTTTATGTTCTCCCTCTTTTTCTTCAGCAGCCACCACAGCGGCTGCGAAACGAGTGAAATTCGGGATCTCGTCACCTTCTAGATCTTCATATGTTTCTCCTGTTGGACTTATTGGAGTGACTCGAGACATAGGCATGGGTAGTCTGAGCAGTTGAGTGATACACAATTCTGTATTGGTGCTTGGACATTCTGGGAATCCAACATTTTTCCATCGCACCTAACTTTTCATTTTCGAGATGAGCTAGGGGATTGTTATCGGTTCTCACCTGAACCTCCGACCCTGACAGATACTCAGCAAACTTTTCAGCCATTGCCCAGACTAGCACAAGCAGCTCTAACTTGAATGAACTGTACTTATCAGGGCTCCTTTTGGTTTCGCTCAGTGACCGACTAGCATGTGCAATCACCCGTTCTTTGCCTTCTTAAAATTGCGCTAATACTGCTCCTAAGTAGTGATGAGCGAGCATGCTCTCTACTGCTCGGTGTTCACCCGAGCATCTCACTGCTTGAGATGCTCGGCGCTCACCGAGTATTTCCGGGTTGCTCAGGCGGGAACTCGGGTCCCCTCCCTGCATGTTTGGCGCTCTTTAGAGAGCCAATGAACATGCAGGGATTGCCTGCCATGCACTGTAATGCCGTAGCCATGTTGGTTGTGGGCATTACAGTGATTGGCTGGCCGCACAGCGTCATCAGGTCTATATCAGACCTGGCGCCGCCATGCTCGTCACATTCACTCCGGATCAGACAGTGTAGGGAGAGCTGCTGCAGCGTTAGGGAGAGATTTGATTGTGTATTAGGTAGTGTAGGGAGAAAAACTGTACATTACACATATCCATCTTAACAAACAGTCTGAGGACTAATCCATCTGCAGAGATATCAAGCAGGCAGGGTGTATAGGCAAGCAGTGTATATAGCAGACTGCAGTGCATATAGCACAAGAAACTCCAATCCAATTCTGCCTTCTGCTGCTGTTAGATATTTTTATACAAAGGCTCAGGTCTCAGGGGCCAGGAATACTTTTCTTTGGATGTTAATGCTCATTATTTACTTAAAAAGCAATCCAGAGAACACCGTTTTTTCTGCACCATTTGCTTGTTGGCACTGCAGAATGTAGCCAGGTCCTTCCCATATTAGAGCGCTAAAAATCCAGCTATTTAAAACTGTGTTTTCTCCGTCCAACAGATCACAAATACGTTGTCAGAAAATACTGCCATTTCTGGCCTCCATTAAAAATTTCCTTTAGTGTGTCAGTGAAGCAATTCACAGCAGTTTGCTGTTCAAACTACTTACCTACAGGCCAGGTATTTAAAACTGTGTTTTCTCTGTCAAACGGATCACAAATACATTGTCAGAAAATACTGCCATTTCTGGCCTCCATTAAAAATTTCTTTCAGTGTGTCAGTGAAGCTATTGACACCAGTTTGCTGGTCAAACTACTTACCTACAGGCCAGGTATTTAAAACTCTGTTTTCTCCATCACACGGATCACATATAAGTTCGCTCCAAACTCAGTCATTTGTAGTGAGCGTGGAAGATACTGTCCTCCATTTAAAATGGTCAAGAAACATGGCAAAGGACGGGGAACTGGACGTGATGGTAATGGTGCATGCAGAGGCCGAGGACAAGGCCATGGGCAAGCCGAAATTGTGCCACAACAAACACCTACATCTTCTCGCCTGACCATCCTGTCCCAATTTCAAGGGGACCGCAGCACACCACTATAGAACCCAGAGCAGTGTCAAAAGGTTGTTGGTTGGATAGCAGATAATGCTTCCAGTCACTTAGCCACCACCACCACCCTGTCTTCCACATGGTCAAGTCTCAGTAGCCGTGAGTCTGGACTGCATATTCCTCACCCTGATCCTCCTTCCTCCCACCATGCCGAGTACCCAGAGACAACTGATCCCACACTTGGACACTCTGAAGAGCTGTTCACTTTTCCATTTATAGATTCGGGCCTCTCACCCGGTCCACTTGAAGTGGGGCAAGAGGAGATTGTGTGTAGCGATGCCCAAATATTTGAGCAGCCACAGTCACACGAAGGCGACGATGGGAAAGTGTCACAAGAGGTGGACAATGATGAGACACAATTGCCAGAAAGTCAGGAGGAGGACCAGGGTGCGGAAATGGAAGATGAGGTGGTGGATGATATAGTAACTGACCCAACCTGGCAGGAGGACATGCAGAGCGAGGACAGCAGCACACAGGGGGAGGGAGGCAGAGTACCCCAACAGGCAGGAAGAAGCAGTGTGGTGGCCGCAGACAGAAGGCAGGCAACCGTTCCCCGTAACACCAATACGAAGGAAGTTGCCAGTACAACTGTTAGGTCTTCCCGAGTCTGGTTGTTTTTTGCCGATAACCCCAAACAGCACCTGCCAGGCCAGCATCAGCAGGGGTGGCAAAACGACCAGCCTGACCACCACCAACATGATCAGGCACTTGGCAGCAAAACACCCGACTTTGTGGGCCGAACCCCAGGGTCCAGGAACAGTGTCTGCGGGTGGCACCATTGTTTCTTCCGCTGTTGTGCATGCAAGCCAATCCCCTGTTCATGGTGTATGCGAAGATGCCTCCAGCCCTGCACCTGTCGTTGCACACTCTCAAGTAGCAGCATCCGGAAGCACGTCCATGTCCATGTCCCAGCGCAGCGTTCAGTTGTACATCTTGCGCAATGTATGCATTCCGTGAGCTACCGCTCGAGGATCCATACTGCTGCGAGAGATGTGAGCATATCGTGCACTTGGAAGCCCAAATTCTGGATCTAAGTGCTCAGATAGCGATACTGAGGAGCATCGACAACATGGAACGGAGTTTGCTGCTCACCGAGCAGACACTCAATGGGTCAATACTGGGGGTGGAGCATAGAGGGGAAGTGCAGGCTGAACAGGCAGGGAGCTGGATAACAGTTAGGAGGGATAGAGGGAAGAAGTATAGGAAGGCTGGTTCAGAACCGGCATTATTGGAGCACGACAGATCCTCTGACCGCCGGGGGAGTGTATGCTCCAGTAATGAGGGGGAGGGGGGAAGTGTAGGGCAGGAAATACAGGTCCTGGTAGTGGGTGACTCTATTATTAGGGGGACAGACAGGGCAATCTGTCACAAAGACCGGGATCACCGAACGGTGTGCTGCCTCCCTGGAGCTCGAGTCCTGCACATCGCGGATCGGGTTGACAGGTTACTGGGTGGGGCTGGCGAAGACCCAGCGGTCATGGTCCACATCGGCACCAATGACAAAGTGAGTGGTAGATGGAGGGTCCTTAAAAATGATTCAGGGACCTAGGTAGGAAGCTTAGGGCAAGGACCTCCAAGGTAGTTTTCTCAGAAATACTACCAATCCCGCGAGCCACACAGGAGCGCCAACGGGAAGTTAGGGAGGTGAATAAGTGGCTAAAGAGTTGGTGCAAGGCAGAAGGGTTTGGGTTCATGGAGACCTGGGCCGACTTCGCAGTCGGCTACAGGCTCTACCGTAGGGACGGGCTGCACCTCAATGGGGAGGGTGCAGCGGTGCTGGGGAAGAAGATGGCTAATAGGTTGGAGGAGTATTTAAACTAGAGACGGGGGGGGGAAACCAAGGAAATAGGTGGGATGTGAGGCAAGCAAGGGGGAAGGGGAGAAGTGAATATAATGAGGGTGGAGAGGGGGGTGGGGATAGTACAGTTAGATCGTTAGAGAAGAATAGGATGCTAAATAACCCCAAAGTTTTATCTTGCATGCTGACCAACGCAAGAAGCCTGACCAATAAGGCGGATGAGCTGCGGGCGCTAATATCGGAGGAGAGGTATGACATCGTAGGTATAACAGAGACTTGGTTAGACGATAGCTATGACTGGGCGGTAAATTTATTAGATTATGGTTTATTTAGAAGGGACCGGAAACAGGGGAAAGGCGGAGGAGTCTGCTTATATGTAAAGTCATGTCTAAAGCCCAGACTAAGGGAAGATATAGGAGAGGGAGAAGAGGGGGTTGAGTCCATCTGGGTAGAGATAGAGGGGGCAAAAAATAATAATAAAATATTACTGGGGGTCTGCTATAAGCCACCAAATATAACAGAGGAGAATGAGAATCTGCTATTAGGACAAATAGACAAAGTAGCAAAACATAATGAAGTGATTGTAATGGGGGACTTCAACTACCCAGATATTGACTGGGAAACAGAAATCTGTAGATCTCAGAAAGGAAAAAGGTTCTTGACAAATATTAAGGATAATTATCTCTCCCAGCTAGTGCAGGAACCAACGAGAGCGAAGGCCGTGTTGGACTTAATATTGACTAATAGGCCTGATAGAATAACTGAGGTACAGATAGGGGGGCACCTAGGTAATGGCGATCATAATATTATCGATTTCAAAATGCCCTTCAGTAGGGTTATCAATAAGGGAACAACAAAAACATTAAACTTTAGGAGGGTGAAGTTTGATCAGCTGATAGAAAACCTCCAACTTATTGACTGGGACAAAGTTCTTAATCAAAGGAATACGAATAGTAAATGGGAAACCTTCAAAAGAATTCTGAATACTCAGTGCGAGAGATATATACCATATGGGAATAAAAGGGCCAGAAATAAGAGGAAACCAATATGGTTGAACAAGAACGTAAAATGGGCGTTAAATAGCAAAAAAGAGGCATTCAAGAGGTTAAAACAGGAAAACAGTAAAGAGGTGTGGCACCCCAGGGGTCTGGTTTCCACAGTAATAGCAGTATTACGTCTGTGAGCAGGTGGGAGGTCTCCTGGGCAGGAATCCTAAGCATGCCACACCTCCTGCCCAGTCCTGGGAGGGGAAGAACTTCTCCTACATAAACTGGGGCTGAGGCAGGGTTAGAGAGAGGAGTTCCAGACAGAGACGGAGTCTGGTCTGGACACGCAGAAACAGGGACAGATAGACATCAGGAGCTCTGTAGGAGCCAAGGAGAAGCGCCAGGGGCTGGAGCTGTGCAGAGCTCGCCCTGGGAGAAGGTACTAAAACCGGACACAGGAGTCCGAGGCTGTGGGGACTAAGATATACCCAGCAGCAGAATCCATCCGGCAGGGGATTCCAGGTCCTCTGGCCATAAAAGCCCGGAGGCTCAGTCACAACGAAGGGACCAGCACCGCCATCCCGGAGCGGAGGCTAACAGGAGGCCCCAGGTCACCAGCCATACGGGTGAGCACCACACTGTATACCCAGGGACGTGGGCTACTTGTAACCGCCGAAAGCAGGGTAGCCAGGAAGGGTACAGACTAACGGGAAGGCCTACAACTCCACCTGGCCAGGGGAACTCCGGCTTACTCGCAGACTAACCAGGCCCCAACTACTAGCCAGTACTCCCGGGGGAATTTGCCTTGTACCATCAGTAAAGGCCCTGAACTGTACCCTCGCGTCTCCGTGCTTCCTAGTCGCACCGTTAGTGCTGGGACATCCACACCATCACTCCCAACATCACCCACATCCGCTGCCCTGAGGCCATACCTCTCCCGTTGGGGGTTATATCAACATTGCTGCACACCTATACCACCGGCCTCAGCGGTCTGCCCTGCAGCGGCGGTTTCATAGCCGCATTCAACGGGTGGCGTAGTCGGACACTAATACCATCATACCAATAACTGCCACTTAGTTTGACCACCCTGGGAGCGGACCGGGTCACCGCCACACGAAGACTACTACCCCCATCGGATCCGGGTATCCCCCGCGCGCACGCGCGCCGCACTACAGCACTGGCCCAGGGGGTGAGTCAACTTTGGCGTAGTCGGCAGGATTACGTGCCCGCAACCACCGGGTACTGCGTGCCTGAAAAAAGAGACTTTTATACTTACCTGTGGTGAAGTTTCCCGCCGTCCGGAGTCGTTTCCCGCCATCTGGAGCCGATTCCCGCCATCCGACGCCATCTTCTGCCTTCTTCCCGCCATCCGTGGAGTTTTCCCGCCATTGGACGCCATCCTGAGGGCGCCGCGCGGGAAGAAGAGGGGCGTGGACTCCGAAAGCCCGCGAGAACTGAAGCCCCGCCTCACGTCCGGACGTTGCGTATGGTCCTGGAAGGAGCCCGGCAGACGCCGACGTCACAGGAGCGCGACGGAAGGTCCTCAACCCTGACGATCCACTGCGGAGCCGCGGCCTACGGAAGAGGATCATCGCAAGGTAGGCCACGGTCCACTAGGGGGGAGGAGGATGTCGGATACGGAGGAGAGCTTCACCGCCACAGCCGCCGCCAGCGCCACCGCTGCTGCGGTCATGCCTTTCACCATGCCCTATATCCCGGGGGCAGCCTGGCTACCCCAGTACTCAGGGGAGTCACATACCCTAAATGACTTCAGAGAAAGGCTGGATAGCCTCTTCCAGGTGTATCCCCTCACGGAGCATCCTGGTGGCCCAATTAATTGGGGCAGCCCAAAGGGAGGTAAAGTCCTGGCCACCTGGGAGGAAGAGGACTGTCAGAGACATACTAACCCGGCTGAAAGACACATTTGACACCCACACCTCAGCCGAAATAAAACTAAGATTTTATGGGTGCAAACAACGGGCACATGAGAGCATAAGAGACTATGCTCTAAACCTACAAGAGGCCCTGAGAGCCATTAAGCAGGCAGACCCTGACAGCGTGGGAAATGAAGATAAGCTGTTGACTGAACAATTCATTGAGGGTCTACTGTGCAATGCCCACCGAACCCAGTTGCGGGCAATGGCCTTACAGGACCCTGACCTGGACTTTGCACAGTTCAAGGACAGAGCCATCCGGGTGCTCCGAGAACCGGCACCAGGTGGCGCTGTGACCCACAGGCGCCCTGCTATCACTTATCACCAGGAGACGGCGCCCTTGTCTGCAGGGCCTGTGGGAGCTGATGCGCAGGCTTTAAACAGTGACCCGGCTACAGACCTGCACCATCAGGTCCAAGAGCTAACTAAAAGCGTTGCCGCGCTAACCCGAACTGTGCAGTCTTTACAGGTTTCTACTGCAGGGAAGATCGAGCTGGCATCCGGACAGGAGGACATCCCGTGGCGCCGACCAAGGAGGACCCCACCGGCCAGAGGAAGACCCAGCGATCGATACAACGAGGACGGACGACCTATTTGCCGCCGCTGCAATCAACCCGGACATGTGGCAAGGTACTGTCATTTAAACGGGCACAACCTGGGGTAGAGGGCCAACCCCCAGGCATAAGACCATCAGGCCCATCAAACTGGCGTGATAAATACGTAGGGGGACGTCCAATCTTGCCTGTGGTACTGGATGGCATTCCTATGAGTGCCCTACTAGACACTGGGTCACAGGTCACCACCATCCCGTACGTGCTCTTCAAGCAGTACTGGAATGATTCGGACATAACCCGCTACCCAGACGACGACCTGAGTATCATCGCCAGCAATGGTCAGCCCGTGCCGCAGGTGGGATTCAAGGAGGTGACCATTAAAATCGGTAAAGTCGAACTGGCGGCACAAGGACTGATTATAGTGGACATAGACCGTCATGAGAGTCACCCTAGATTCACCCTGGGAACCAATGTAATTGAAAATTGTCTTGCAGAGGTGATTCTCATTTTACAGCAGGTTGCCAAGAACGCCAGTTCCGGCCAGCAGCGTGTGCTCCAAAAAGAGATCCGGGCACTGATGAAGCGGCAACAGGTGGAACTATCTGGTGGTGAGATAGGTAGCGTGAGAATGTGTGACCCGTTCCCTATTGCCATGCCCCCAAAAAGTGAGATGATGATTTGGTGCCGGGCAGCTATTGGTCTAAGAGGTAGAGACTACCAAGCAATGGTAGAACCCGTCTACTCAGACAGTAGGCCCACCATTTTGACAGCACGGGGGGTGGTCGATGTACGCCATGGGAGGGTGCCCGTTCGCATCATAAATATCGGTGAGAGAGAAGTACACCTGCCCCGGTATGCCAAGCTAGCTAAATTGTACACCATGAACCAGAATTCTGTACAGGCCGTGGAACCCTTGCCTCCATCTCAACCAGAGGAAGGTAACGGCTCTAAGAAACCAGTGGAGGACTGGTGTCAGCAACTACATCTGGGTACTGACTCCACTCCCTCACACCAGAAACAAGGAGTCTATCGGGTGGTTCAAGAGTACGAGAGAGTGTTTAGTAAACACCCGTTAGACTTCGGGCGAGTAAAGGGGGTAGAACACCACATCCCCACGGGAGACCATCCTCCCATAAAGGAGAGATACCGACCCGTACCCCCTGCACACTACCAACACGCCAAGGGGATGCTTAGAGACATGAAGGAGGCTGGGGTAATCAGGGACAGCTGTAGCCCCTGGGCAGCTCCACTAGTCTTAGTGAAAAAGAAGGACAACACTATGAGAATGTGTGTAGACTACAGGAAGGTCAACCGTATCACACACAAAGATGCGTACCCGTTACCAAGGATAGAAGAGTCCTTAGCTGCATTAAAATCTGCTAACTTCTTCTCTACTTTGGATCTCACTAGCGGGTACTGGCAGGTTCCTGTAGCAGAGGCAGACTGGGAGAAGACCGCATTCACCACCCCGATGGGTCTCAGCGAATTTAACTGTATGCCGTTCGGGCTCTGCAACGCACCAGGAACCTTCCAACGGTTGATGGAATGCTGTCTGAGACACCGGAACTTCGAGACGGTCCTGTTATACCTGGACGATGTCATCGTCTATTCCAAGACCTACGAGGACCACCTGAAACACCTGGCAGAAGTGTTCGAAGCTCTGGCAAACTACGGCCTAAAGGTGAAACCCTCCAAGTGTCACCTCCTGAAACCAAAGGTGCAATACCTGGGACACGTGGTGAGTGCTGACGGAGTGGCTCCTGACCCTGATAAGATCACCGTGATTAAGGACTGGCCAAGACCCTCCAGCATAAAGGAAGTGCGGCAGTTCCTCGGGTTGGTAGGCTACTACCGAAGATTCATTCCCGGTTTCACCAAAATGGCAGCCCCTATGCAGGTCCTCCTGATAGGTCAATCTCAAAAAGCCAAAAACCAGAAGCCGCCCTTCAGGTGGGAAAAGCTGGAAGAGGAGTCCTTTTGCCAGCTGAAGATGGCCCTCACGGGGGATGAAATCCTGGCATATCCAGACTACAGCCAGCCCTTTATCCTCCACACGGACGCAAGTAACATCGGGCTAGGAGCCGTGCTGTCCCAGATCCAGCAAGGAAAAGAACGGGTAATCGCTTACGCTAGCCGAAAGCTACGACCCACCGAGAGGAACCCTGAGAATTATAGCTCATTCAAGCTGGAGTTCCTGGCAGTAGTGTGGGCAGTGACCGAACGTTTCAAGCATTACCTTGCCTCCTCCAAATTCACCGTGTACACGCATAACCCGTTGACACACCTGGACACTGCAAGGCTCGGTGCCCTGGAACAGAGATGGATGGCCCGCCTGTCCAACTTTGAATTCACCATCAAATACCGGGCAGGACGATCAAATGCCAACGCGGATGCCCTGTCTAGAATGCCGAACTTACCAGACGTAGGGGAAGATCCAGAAGATCTGGAAGAAGTTGAGCTCCCTGCGTTCCACCGTCATGGGATTACCCTGTATTCCCACCGTGTGAAGGACAGGTGCTCCGCGACGTTCAATCCCTTGCCCCACTACAACTGGGCGGAGACGCAAGACAGTGATCCTGCAGTCCGTCTGGTGAAGGAAATGCTGACCCAAGCCGATGCCAGTCTGGACCCAGACGCCCCAGAGGAGACTAAGCAACTGTGGAAGGAGAAAAGTAGGCTGTTCCTCTACAGGGAGAAGTTGTGCCGGAGAATGGTTAACTCTCGAACACATGAGTTGACCTGGCAGGTAGTGGTCCCCAGACGAGACGCGGCTATGATTCTGGAGGCGTACCACAACGGAGCAGGACATTTCGGGTGGAAGAAGCTGGAGTTCTTATTGCGTGAACGGTTCTACTGGGTAGGCATGAGAGGAGCCATCGAGAGGTGGTGCAGAGACTGTGGACCGTGCCACCTAAGAAGGAAGGACCGTGCCAGCCAGAAGACTCCCTTGCAGCCCATCATCACCCGACAGCCACTGGAACTGGTAGCCCTGGACCATGTGAAACTGGCTCCAAGCAGATCTGGGTATGTATACGCCCTCACAATCGTAGATCATTACTCCCGGTTCCTGGTGGTGGTCCCGGTCAAGGACTTAACGGCTCAAACAGCAGCTAGAGCCTTCCAGCAGCACTTCTGCCATCCACACGGGTACCCGGACCAAGTGCTGACAGACCAAGGGCCAGCCTTCGAAGCGGAAGTCTTCCAGGAGTTCTGCAACCTGTATGGCTGCACGAAGATAAGAACAACGCCCTATCACCCACAAACTAATGGACTCTGCGAGAAGATGAACCAGGTGGTGATAGACCTCCTGAAAACATTGCCCCTGGAAGAACGCAGTCTGTGGCCTGAGAAGCTGCCTGATCTGGTGGACCTATACAACCACATCCCTGTAGGTTCTACCAACTGTACCCCGGCTTA
Source organism: Phyllobates terribilis (assembly GCF_046119375.1). Taxonomy (NCBI): domain Eukaryota; kingdom Metazoa; phylum Chordata; class Amphibia; order Anura; family Dendrobatidae; genus Phyllobates; species Phyllobates terribilis. Next base: position 975,672,319 of record NW_027362761.1, on the reverse strand, counting down.
CCTAATGAGAGCGAGACCTGGTAAGCTGCCTATCGACCTGGATATGGGAGTCCTGACGCCCGAGGACACCTCGCCAGAGGCAGACTGGGATACAGGACGGCAGCAGCAGTATCGGAAAGTGCAGGAGAGCGTGGAGCGAAGTCTGTCTCAAGCTAGAGAAAGGCAAGAGAGGGCTTATAATCAGTATGCTCCCGCTGTTCCCCTCGTACCTGGAGAGCAGGTCTTGAAGAGGAAAAGACGGCTCCACAAGTTGGACGACCAGTGGGAGAAGGACCCGTACACCGTACTGCCATCAAGCCATGAGAACCCAAAGATTTGCGTGATCAGTAAGGATGGAGGAGAAACCACAGCCGTTGTCTCCAGAGACCACCTGAAGAAGTGTCCCGAGCAGCTGCAAAACCCTGAAGAAGAAGATCAAGAAAACCCTCGACCCGCAGAGGAAAGGGAAGAAATGATCAGGACTGTACTCGGAGACTTCCCCCGGTCTTGGACACAAGTAAACGGTGCTGTCGTGGTACCCGTCCTCACCTTTCTCCAGCCAGCCCCGCAAGTGCCTACAGAGGAACCAGTAGAGCTGGAAGAGCAGCCGGCCCAAGAGGCAGAAGAGTCCACACCAGCAGTACAGGAGGATCAACCCTCTGCTAGTAGTGAGCCTGCCGTGCCCCTAGTGAGCCAAAGAGTGCGTAGAAAGCTGCCCAGCCTGCCCATAACACCTCCTACACCCTGTAATGCAGGACCAGTTAGTGAGCTCCGTAGGTCCTCTAGGGTTACCAGAGGCCAGATGCCCGTACGTTGGAGAATCTAAGTTGGCTAGTTGCTTTAACTATTTTATGTTTACCTGTTTTGTTGTAGCCGTTGCTAATTATGTTTTTCAGTTACAGATTTCTTTATATGGACTGACAGGTTATGGACAGTGAGTAACCGGAACTCTGTTGTAAATATGTTTGGAGCGTAACCCAGGAATGGACTAAAGACTGTTAAAGACTCGGGGCAGGACAGACCCCTACCTGGTTATGGCTCCCTGTTCTTTGGTGAAATGGACACCCTTATTGCTTCCCGGTTACGGACACGCCGTGACCATCTCATGTATTTAATTGTTATTGTTTCTACCCTGTTATGTTTAAAAAAAAAAAATATGTTTAGTCCGGGAGTACTAAATTTCACTAGGGGGGAATGTGGCACCCCAGGGGTCTGGTTTCCACCGTAATAGCAGTATTACGTCTGTGAGCAGGTGGGAGGTCTCCTGGGCAGGAATCCTAAGCATGCCACACCTCCTGCCCAGTCCTGGGAGGGGAAGAACTTCCCCTACATAAACTGGGGCTGAGGCAGGGTTAGAGAGAGGAGTTCCAGACAGAGACGGAGTCTGGTCTGGACACGCAGAAACAGGGACAGATAGACATCAGGAGCTCTGTAGGAGCCAAGGAGAAGCGCCAGGGGCTGGAGCTGTGCAGAGCTCGCCCTGGGAGAAGGTACTAAAACCGGACACAGGAGTCCGAGGCTGTGGGGACTAAGATATACCCAGCAGCAGAATCCATCCGGCAGGGGATTCCAGGTCCTCTGGCCATAAAAGCCCGGAGGCTCAGTCACAACGAAGGGACCAGCACCGCCATCCCGGAGCGGAGGCTAACAGGAGGCCCCAGGTCACCAGCCATACGGGTGAGCACCACACGGTATACCCAGGGACGTGGGCTACTTGTAACCGCCGAAAGCAGGGTAGCCAGGAAGGGTACAGACTAACGGGAAGGCCTACAACTCCACCTGGCCAGGGGAACTCCGGCTTACTCGCAGACTAACCAGGCCCCAACTACTAGCCAGTACTCCCGGGGGAATTTGCCTTGTACCATCAGTAAAGGCCCTGAACTGTACCCTCGCGTCTCCGTGCTTCCTTGTCGCACCGTTAGTGCTGGGACATCCACACCATCACTCCCAACATCACCCACATCCGCTGCCCTGAGGCCATACCTCTCCCGTTGGGGGTTATATCAACATTGCTGCACACCTATACCACCGGCCTCAGCGGTCTGCCCTGCAGCGGCGGTTTCATAACCGCATTCAACGGGTGGCGTAGTCGGACACTAATACCATCATACCAATAACTGCCACTTAGTTTGACCACCCTGGGCGCGGACCGGGTCACCGCCACACGAAGACTACTACCCCCATCGGATCCGGCTCCGGGTATCCCCCGCGCGCACGCCCGCCGCACTACAGCACTGGCCCAGGGGGTGAGTCAGAGGCACTAAAGTGTTAAGAGGAAAAAACGAGAACCTGCAAAAAACAAATAAAAATAGCGAAGGAGGAAACAGAGACGTATTGCTAGGGAAAGTAGATCAAATCCCAAACTGTTCTTTACGTATATAAATAGTAAAAGGATTAAATCGGATAATATTGGACCGATAAAAAGTGATGAAGGCAAAATCATAGAGAAAGATGAGGATAAAGCTAATCTATTAAATAATTTTTTTTAGACAACTTTCACAAAGGATATAGAACTAACAGGCGAAATGAGAAGTGACAAGCTTAATCCTCCACTAAGTATGACAAATCTAACCCAAGTTGGGGTACAGAAACGCCTCAGTAACATTAAAATAAACAAATCACCAGGACCTGATGGCATACACCCACGGGTACTAAGGGAACTATGTAATGTGATAAATATAAGACATAACGGTCTGTCTTATATTTAAGGACTCTGTTGAGACTGGGTCTGTACCACTTGGTTGGCGACAGGCGAATGTAGTGCCAATATTCAAAAAGGGAGCAAAAAGTGACGCCGGAAACTATCGGCCGGTGAGTCTGACGTCCGTTGTGGGCAAAATTTTTGAAAGCTTCATTAAAGAGGCGATTACACAGCATCTTGATGTTAATAATCTTTTAACCCCGAACCAACATGGATTCACGAGGAATCGCTCCTGTCAAACAAACCTGATTGACTTCTACGAGGAGGTTAGCTCTCGAGTAGATCAGGGGGAACCAGTGGATGTCGTGCATCTCGACTTCTCAAAAGCGTTCGATAGCGTGCCACATAATAGGTTGGTATACAAAATGAGAATGATAGGGCTGGGGGAAAATGTTTGCAAGTGGGTAGCTAACTGGCTAAGGGATAGAAGGCAGAGGGTGGTTATAAATGGAATATAATCAGATTGATTAGATATTAGAAAAAACTTTTTGACAGTTAGGGTGATTAATGAGTGGAACAGGCTGCCACGAGAGGTGGTGAGTTCCCCTTCAATGGACGTCTTCAAACAGAGGCTGGACAGACATCTGTCTGAGATGATTTAGTGAATCCTGCTTTGAGCAGGGGGTTGGACCAGATGACCCAGGAGGTCCCTTCCAACTCTACCATTCTATGATTCTATGATTCTATGATTCTATGGGTAAGCGTCACTAGTGGGGTACCACAGGGGTCTGTTCTAGGCCCAATGTTATTTAATATCTTTATTAACGACATAGTCAATGGGATAAATAGCAAAATATCAATATTTGCAGATGACACAAAGTTATGTAAAACAATTAATACAAAAGAGGACAGTGCAGACCTACAGAGGGATTTGGATAAGCTGGGTAGGTGGAGCATTAAATGGCAAATGAGGTTTAATGAGGAGAAATGTAAGGTCATACATATGGGAAGGAAAAATGGAAGTCACCAGTACTCACTGAATGGGAAATCATTGGGTAATTCAGAGATGGAGATGGACTTGGGCATCTTGATTGATAGCAAACTAAATTGGAGTGCCCAAAGTCAGGCCGCTGCTGTAAGGGCAAACAGGGTAATGGGATGAATCAGAAGAGGTATAGCTGCAAAGGATGAGAACATTGTTCTTCCACTGTACAAAGCACTGGTCAGACCACACTTGGAATACTGTGCTCAGTTATGGGCCCCAGTATATAGAAAGGATATAAATGAGCTTGAAAAGGTACAAAGGAGGATAACAAAATTAATAAAGGGAATGGAGGGACTGCAATACCCAGAGAGGTTGGCAAAACTAGGACTATTCAGCCTGGAAAAGAGAAGGTTGAGGGGGGACATAATAAATGTGTACAAATATGTTAGGGGACAGTATAGAGATCTTGCCCGGGATTTGTTCAAAAGGAGGGATATTACGGTAACAAGAGGGCATTCACTAAGACTGGAAGAGAAAAGGTTTCAGCACCAGCATAGGAAGGGGTTCTTTACAGTAAGAGCAGTGAGAATATGGAATTCACTGAGTTAGGAGACGGTAATGTCGGATTCACTACACCAGTTCAAGCGGGGACTGGATGCATTTCTAGATACCAGGCAGATTTCAGCGTATACTTAAAAATAAAATAAAATAGTAGGTTGATACAGGGATTTATTCTGACTGCTGGTTTCAGAGTCGGGAGGGAATTTTTCCTCAGGTGAAGATTGGCTAAATCATTTGAGGTTTTTGCCCTCCTCTGGATCAACTTTAGCAATTACAGAACTAATAGGTCGAACTTGATGGACGCAAGTCTTTATTCGGCTTTAAAAACTATGTTACTATGTTACCATGTAATGGCCGGAACCTGGTGGCAGCTCTGAGGCGAGGCGAGCTCACACACGTACCATGCCTGGCCCATGTGCTTAACCTCGTGGTTCAGCGGTTTCTCAAATCCTATCCGGAGCTGCTGGATCTGTATTTTAAAGTATGCCGCCTGTGTGCCCATTTTAATAGGTCAGCTACAGCTTCCGCCGCCCTTGCAGTGTTTCAGCAGCGTTTGCAGCTTCCGGCTCACCGACTGCTGTGTGATGTCCCCACGCGTTGGAACTCTACACTGCAGATGTTGGGAAGGATTTGTGAGCAGAAGAGGGCAGTTGTTGACTACCAGCATCAACAAGGCCGTCGGTAATTCAGTTCAGACTCCAGACATAAGACCTCAGGACTGGACATGTGTAGCATCGGCGTTTCTGCCCCCTGCCAGGCAGAGACTCCGTCCCTCTCACCGCCGCGCTCCCTGCCCGGAGTCCTCCAGCGCTCCTCTTCCTGCTTCTGCCGCCCTAAGGAGTCCCCGGCCAATTGCCGGAGGTCCTCCCATATATAAGGCACCTCCTCCAAAATGGAGGTGCCCGAGCAATAGTTGATGCACAGTGTTCTAACCTCTGCTTCAGCCCTCAGGTCCTGCTGCTAGCCTGACTACTAGTCCTGCCCGCCAGCCTGACTATCAGTCCAGTCCGGCAGCCTGACTACTCTCCAGCCCGACAGTCTGTCTTCCATTCAGTCCGCCAATCTGTCTATGGGCCTCACCCACCTGCTTACCTGAAAGCACCTGCCTGTTACCTGTCTGCCTACCTGGAGGCTCCTGCCCGTCACTTGCCGTGACCACCTGACAGCCTACCTAGAGGCTCCCGCCTGTCACTTGCCGTGACCACCTGTCAGCCTACCTGGAGGCTCCTTCCCGTCACTTGCCGAGACCACCTGACAGCCTACCTGGAGGCTCCTTCCCGTCACTTGCCGTGACCACCTGACAGCCTACCTAGAGGCTTCCGCCTTTCGCCTGCTGTCTCTGCCAGTTCATCTACCTGGATTTCTCATCAGCCTGCCTGCTGTACCCATCTGCAGTATCGGTCAGTCTCAGCCATCTGACCGGTGGGAGACACCTGCTCCCTTACAAGGTCGTCCCCAGAGTAGCACCTGGTCCCTCTGCTCGGTCCCTCCCAGGTCACGGAGTCGTTAGCTGCCGTACGACCTGGGTCGGTCGGAGTTAATACTTAGTTACGCCCCTCTGGGTCCCTCCTTGCACCGCAGCACAGAGGTTCCACCACCCGGATCCGTAACAACATGGAGGTCAGACATATGTACCATCCTCCAAAACTTTGAGGCCTCCACCAAGATGGTGAGCGGTGATGACGCCATAATTAGCGTCACTATCCCGCTTCTCTGTCTTCTGAAATGCTCTCTGCTCACAATCAAAGAGGATGCATTGCAGGCGGAGCACGATGAGAAGGAGCAAGGAACCATACAGGGTGATTACACACAATCCAGCCTCATCTCATCCCAACGTGGATTGGGTGACAATGAGGAAGAGGAAGAGGAGGAGGAGGAAGGACAGGAGCTAGTTTCATGCACTATAGACGGTACTACCTGCACAGCTGTCATACCGTCTGTTCAGCATGGATGGCCAGAGGACAGAGAGGAGGAGGAGAAGGACGAAAGCATGGTCAGTCATCCTCTTGGTGAGGACACGGAAGTCTTGCCTGTTAGTAGTCTGGCACGCATGGCTGAGTTTACGTTACGCTGCCTTTCCCATGACCCTCGCGTTCTCAAAATTTGGGTGACAGTCATTACTGGCTGGTGACACTTCTAGACCCACGCTACAAGGAGAACTTTATATCTCTTATTCCTGAGGCGGACAGGTGTACAAAAATGGGGCAGTACCAGAAGGCCCTTGTTGAGGAACTATTAAAAAAATTCCCATCTGAAAACGCTGGCGGCAGAGGGCACACTTTGTTGGACAACCAGGTGAGAGAGACACAACTTCAATCCAGCAGAGGCAGGGGAACACTGTCAAAGTTCTGGGAGAGTTTTCTCAGACCCTCCCATCACACAGGCCCTGAGGCGCGGGGTACTCACGCAAGGAGTGCAAAGTTTGGGAAGATGCTGAGGGAGTACCTTGCCGACCGTACCAATGTCATAGAATCATAGAATGGTAGAGTTGGAGGGGACCTCCTGGGTCATCTGGTCCAACCCCCTGCTCAAAGCAGGATTCACTAAACCATCTCAGACAGATATCTGTCCAGCCTCTGTTTGAAGACGTCCATTGAAGGGGAACTCACCACCTCTCGTGGCAGCCTGTTCCACTAATAGATCACCCTAACTGTCAAAAAGTTTTTTTAATATCTAATCTGTGTCTCCTCCCATTCAGTTTCATCCCATTGCTTCTAGTCTTTCCTTGTGCAAATGAGAATAAAGATGATCCTTCTACAATGTGACAGCCCTTGAGATATTTGTAGACAGCTATTAAGTCTCCTCTCAGTCTTCTCTTTTGCAAGCTAAACATTCCCAAATCCTGTAACCGTTCCTCATAGGACATGGTTTGCAGACCGGTCACCATTCTGGTAGCTCTTCTCTGAACTTGTTCCAGTTTGTCAATGTCTTTTTTAAAATGTGGTGCCCAAAACTGGACGAAGTATTCCAGATGAGGTCTGACCTAAGAGGAGTAAAGTCCGATAATGACTTCACGTGATCTAGACTGTATGCTTCTGTTAATACATCCCAGAATTGTATTTGCCTTTCTTGCTGCTGCATCACACTGTTGTCTCATGTTCAGTCTATGATCTATTAGTATACCTAAGTCTTTTTCACATGTACTGTTGCTTAGCTCTATTCCTCCCATTTTGTATATGCTTTTTTAATTTTTATTGCCCAGATGTAGTACTTTGCATTTTTCCCTGTTAAAAACCATTCTGTTAGTAACTGCCCACTGCTCCAGTTTATTTAGGTCTTTTTGAATCCTCTCTCTCTCTTCTCTAGTATTAGCTATCCCTCCTAGCTTTGTGTCATCAGCAAATTTAATCAGTTTATCCTCAATTCCTTCATTTAAATCATTAATAAAGATGTTGAACAATACAGGTCCCAGGACAGAGCCCTGTGGTACCCCACTTGAGACATTCATCCAACTGGATGTGAAGCCATTTACAACCACTCTTAGAATCCGATCACTAAGCCAGTTATGAATCCACCTAACAGTTGCCTTGTCCATTCCATACTTGTAATTTTTTCAATAAGGATGGTGAGAGATACTTTGTCAAATGCTTTGCTGAAGTCAAGATATACTATATCTACACCACTTCCCTGATCCACCCAGTCAGTGATTCTGTCATAGAAGGAAATTAAGTTAGTCTGATATGACTTGTTAGTTACAAACCCATGCTGACTCTGGTTAATCACTTCATTCTTATCCAGGTACTTACATACATGTTGTTTAATAATTTGTTCAAAGATCTTTCCTGGTATAGAAATCAGACTCACCAGCCTATAGTTCCCTGGGTCCACCTTCTTCCCATTTTTGAAGATAGGAACAACATTTGCTCTTCTCCAGTCTTCTGGGACTTCTCCTGTTCTCCAAGAATTTTCAAAGATTATGGAGAGTGGTTCTAAAATTTCTTCTACGATCTCCTTCAGTACTCTGGGGTGTAATTCATCTGGACCTGGAGACTTGAACTCATTTATGTTAGCTAAATATTCCCTCACAATCTCTCTGTTTACAGATAACCTGGATTCTTCTATTCCTTTAATAGGACAGTGAAGATCAGTTGATGTTACATTTTATTTCTGAGAGAAAACAGATGCAAAATAGGAATTAAAAAGTTCGGCCTTCTCAACATCCTTTCTTACCATTTCACCATTTTCATCCTGTAAAAATCCTATAGCATCTTTGACTTTTCTTTTACTTTTGACATACCCCCAAAATCCTTTTTTATTGCTTTTGACATCTCTTGCAAGCCTTAATTCATTGTCAGCTTTAGCTAACCTGATACATGCCCTGCAGGATCTGCAGACTGCATTATAATCTTCTTTAGATATGCCTCCCTCTTTCCATTTGATAAACATTTCTTTCTTTCTTTTTAGCATGTGTTTAAGTTCTGTGTTCATCCATCCTGGTTTCCTTAAATGCTTCCCATTCTTCCTACTTTTCGGGATTGTTAACAATTGTGCTTTGAGAATCTCATTTTTAAAAATATCCCATCCTTCCTGGACATTTTTGTCCTTATGGACATCCAGCCATTGGATCCCTCCTATTCTCTTTCTGAGTCGCTTAAAATCTGCCTTTCTGAAATCTAACCTTGAAGTCTGAGTCTTCACATGTCTTCCTCCTCTAGTTATCCAAAATTCTATAATAGCATGATCGCTGCCTCCTAGAGTTCCAGCCACTTTTACCTCCTCAACCATTTCCTCCCTGTTTATAAGGATTAGATCCAAAGTAACAGATCCCCTTGTTTTCTCCCCTACCTTTTGGAAGATAAAGTTATCAGCAAGAGAGGATAAGAATTTGCTTGACCTGTTAGCTTTACTTGAGAGAGATTCCCAACAAATGTCTGGATAGTTGAAATCTCCCATGACCACTACGTCATATTTTTTGGAGAACTTGGTCATTTCATACATAAAGAGTTCATCCATATCTTCAGCTTGCCCAGGTGGCCAGTAGTAAATGCCTACAATGGTGTCCTTTTCATTGTTCTCTCCTTGTATTCTTACCCAAACAGTTTCCACAGAACTCCCAGTCTCTGCTTCAATCTCTGTGCAGATATACGCTTTTCTAACATACAATGCGACACCTCCTCCTCATTTATCAAGTCTGTTTCTTGCAAATAAGTTGTATCCTTTTAGCCTTGTATTCCAATCATGTGTATCGTCCCACCAAGTTTCAGTGATTCCAATGACATCATATTCCTTTTCCTGCGTTAGTAGTTCCAATTCTCCTTGTTGGTTGCTCATGCTTTGTGCATTTGTATAAAAACATTTAGTTTGTGATTGGTTTCTCTTCCTCCCATATTTTTATTATTTAAATTTTTTTGTCTTTGTTCTTCCTTTCCACTTAGATCTCAATAGTATTTGTCAGCTGTATATCTTTTTCTGGCCTTTTGCTTCCCTTCCCACATTGTTCTAGTTTAAAGCTCTCCTGATGAGTGTAGCAAGGTGACTTCCAAATACATGTTTTTCAGTCTTCGTAAGGAGCACCCCATCTCTAGCAAGTAGTCCCTCATATAGGTAATTCATTCCATGATCCAGAAATCCAAATCCTTGTTGACGGCACCATCGACGTAGCCAGTTGTTCACCTGTAGAATCTTATTCCACCTCATTGTTCCATGGCCATCCACTGGGAGGATGGATGAGAAGACCACCTGTGCTCCCAATTCTTTCACTTTCTTGCATAAGTCTTCAAAGTCACTGCAGATGGTTTCCAGGTCCTTTCTTGCGGTGTCATTTGTCCCCACATGTATTAGCAGGAATGGGTAGAGATCTGTAGGTCTGAAGAGTCTTGATATCCTGTCAGACACATCTTTAATTTTTGCTCTCCACCACTCTCCGTTTTTTCTTCACAACATTTTTCCTTCTCCATCCAGGAGGATTCTGAGGGCTTACAAGGTTATTCATTGTGGGCAAAGTCTTATCTTGCTGTATTTCTTCATGGTTCTCCTGCGTGAAAGCCAGGTACTGGTTCCTGAGCAGCATAGGTGCTGACTGCCTCTCGATCCTCCTGCTTCTCTGGCTCACATGCTTCCATTCCTCTGTTTCGTCAGGTGCAGTTCGAATTTCTTCTCTTTCTGTATCATGAAGAGATAATTCTGCTCTGTCTAAGAACTCTTCACCTTCCTTAATGATTTTCAAGGTAGTTAACCTCTCGTCTAGATTTCGCAACTTTTCCTCCAACAGGGACACAAGCTTGCATTTCTGGCATGTGAAGTTTGGCTTTTCCACTGACAAGTCTGTGAACATGTAGCAGGATATGCAGCTCACCAAATGGCTCCTGGACTCTTCCATGCTCTTATTGTTGATATGTTATGAAAATAGTGAAAAACGCTGCAAAATTTGTGCGCCTACCGGCGCGCGGATCACCGATGTGCTCCTTTCGGCTCCAACGGCCTCCGTGATTCCTCTGTGCCTTATAATTATTGGGTATCCAAGCTGGATACGTGGAATGAACTGGCTCACTACTCCTTGGAGGTCCTGGCCTGCCCTGCCGCCAGCGTTTTATCAGAGCGGGTTTTTAGTGCTGCTGGTGGAATTATAACGGATAAGCGCATCCGCCTGTCAATTGAAAATGCTGACAGGCTGACTCTTATACAAATGAACAAGGGCTGGATTGGGCCAGACTTCTCAACACCACCGAATGATAGCAGCATAACAAACTTAAATCCAGTGTCTTTTCTTGGGAGGTGTGCTCCCATGCACCTTTTCACACCCACACATGGGTATACGCTTCCTGATTTTGGCTATTTGCACTTGTCCTCCTCCTTCTCCTCATCCTCCACCACCATATCACCAGGGTGACCGTGGTTCGTGATGCAACACCCACATAATTTTTTTAAAGGGTGTTTAAGATGCACGTAAAAAATTTTTTTTATACAGTATGTTCATGTATACCCCCCAGGGGTAAATGTTTGTCAGCCCATACACTTAGTGCATGGGCATTACAAGTATAGGAGGCCTGCTCCTTTCTAATGGGAACATTTTTTTATGAGGCCCTCCTCCACATCTCTTCCAAGGGTCATTGAAGTGCCTCCCAATTTTTGGTAGCCCTTGCATTCACTGCATAGGCCAACACTATGGGAGACTCCTTTCTAATGGGAATTTGTCATTGCTGTGGCCCTGCTCTATGTGTCTTTAAATTCTTAGTGGGGTTTTTCCTAAAATTGGTCAGACGTTGGACTCACTGCATACCCTATAAATGTATAGCAGACCCTCTCCTTTCTAATGGGAACATGTCGTACCTTGTTACTGTGGCCCTGCTCTGTGTGTCTTTAAATTCTTAGTGGGGTTTTTCCTAAAATTGGTCAGCCATTGGACTCACTGCATACCCTATAACTGTATAGCAGACCCTCTCCTTCCTAAGGGGAACATGTCGTACCTTGTTACTGTGGCCCTGCTCTGTGTGTCTTTCAATTCTTAGTGGGGTTTTTCCAAAATTTTGGCAGCCCTTGCAGTCACAGCATGGGCATTACCACTAGAGGAGACCCGCTCCTTTATAATGGGAACATTTTTTTTTACTGAGACCCTCTTCTTGCGTCCAAATTTTTGGCAGCCCTTGCAGTCACTGGATACGCAATAACAGTATAGGAGACCCACTTGTTAATAATGGGAACAACAAAGCATAGCCGGCTGATGACTCTCTAACAATAGCTAGGGCTGACTGCTGGCCTTTTAAGAATAGTAAGGGCTGTCTGATGTCTCTATAAAAATAGGCTTTATGACTTTCAGAGTCCCTTCATCATAAATAAAACAGGATGTGTCTGATGATGTGTCACACACCACATTGCCAGATAAGGTTGTAAAATGTTAAAATGACATTTCCCGGTAAATGCATTTGTCTTAAAAAATAACGTAAAAAAAACAAAACAATAGGATCTTTCTTTAGTATAAAAAACAGCGTCACCAATTTAACCTCGATGTAATCACATTGTTCAGCTCATGCACCTCCTCCTCCATCTCCGAAATGACCACATCAGTAACAAGCTGACAGCACTGCAGCACTGTCTTGGCCAAACGGCAACAGGCTGTGCTGAAGATAACATGCTTAATTGACAAACCGCCCAGCGCTGCAGAGTTGTTGAAAGCTGTAAAACAGCAGCCTGATCTGTGGCTCTCACTGCTGAACATACAGCCAGGCATGGTCGTGTGTGACAATGGGCGGAACCTGGTGACGGAGAAATGACAGCCGGGGTAGATATGGTTTCCCTCTATGCCAGTCCTTTCACAGAGCTAAAGAATATGGCTGTGGTGAAATACAACTCCCACTGAGAAGCTGTTTCAGATTGAAAAACATTGTGCCCACCAGAGGATTTGATTCTGAGGGCTAACCTTTCTCACCCGCTCAAGAGCCCCATAGCAGCTGCAAAGATAGCGCTATCATGAACTCTCCCCTTAGGTAGAAGCCAAGGCACACCAGAGGAGTCTCTGGTGGGACCATCCAACCCTGCCGAGAAGCAGTCCTGGCTAAGAAAAGTGTGTGGGAAGGTTCCCGGACACTCTACGGCTGTTTTTTTACTGAGGAGGAAACACACGCAAACACGGGGAGAACATACAAAGTCCTTGCAGATGTTGTCCTTGCTGGGATTTGAACCCAGGATCCCAGCACTGCAAGGCTTCAGTGCTAACCACTGATCCAATGTGCTGACGTTCGCCCTCTAATATCTAACAGGCTGGAGAAACTTGCAACTACTGCCACTCTATCTTCAGCTCCTTTGTGAGAAAATGTATTTGGGCAGCCACTCAGTCTACCAAATAAAATTCCTGAGAAGGAAATTGGGGATGGCTTCGCTACTGGAACTGGGGGCAGCGCTAATACCATGGCGTCATACCATAGTTTGCTGGAAATATTCCAGGCTGGTAGGAAGCAAGCAAATTCCCACAGAAAAGTAACAGCAGTAATGGTCAGGCCACATTTCAAGTGCAAGCAGCTTTAGAGGACTCCCTGGGAGAACTGACACGCAGGGTAGATACGGTTTCCCTCTATGCCAGTCCTTTCACCGAGCTAAATACAACTCTCAGCAAAAAAAGTTGTGGACTGGCTCCGTACCGTCCCTGGCCACATTCACCTGTCCACGTGTTTGTGGTTAGGCGGTCCTTCCCAGTAAGTGCACTGGGGAGGGCACAGGTAATGTTGTGGTACCTGGGCTTGTGGAAGGCGGAGACGATACCGGGAAAAATAATGGCAGCTGGGGACCAAGTATGGATACCTGGTCGCCGCGGGCATGAGGTTGTGAAAAGCTTCCACCTCCACGAGCTTAAAAGGCCATATTTCAAGTGCAAAGAGCTGCCCAGAAATCTGGCAGTTTAGTGTTGCGGCCTGTGGGTGGCTGGCTGCATACTTGCACTTGCATTCCAAGTAACAGAAAACTAAGCAGATGGTGGCCTCTATCATCATCATGGCCTCACCTCGGCACTATGAACTCTCCTGAAGGAGAAGCCAGGGCCCGCCGGAGGAGTCTCCGGTTCTCTGGTGGGAGCGTCCAACCCTGCCGAAAAGCAGCCCTGGCTAAGAAAAGTGTGGGGGAAGGTTCCCGGACACTCTATGGCTGCTTTTTTAATGTGGATCGGCCATGCTTATGCATGTTATTTCTCAAAACGCATTACAGATCAGGCCATTGTCCAACTCTGTATTCAAGAAATTAAATGCGCAAAGAAAGATGTGTGTGTGTCAAAGCACCACTGACAAGTGCGAGTTGATGTTGGACAGGCTGCCATTGCTTCTGCAACAAGCTCAATTACAGGACTTCCTGGGAGAAATGACACGCAGGGTAGATACGGTTTCCCTCTATGCCAGTCCTTTCACCGAGCTAAATACAACTCTCAGCAAAAAAAGTTGTGGACTGGCTCCGTACCGTCCCTGGCCACATTCACCTGTCCACGTGTTTGTGGTTAGGTGGTCCTTTCCAGTAAGTGCACTGGGGAGGGCACAGGTAATGTTGTGGGACCCGTGCTTGTGGAAGGCGGAGACGATACCGGGAAAAATAAAGGCGGCTGGGGACCGAGTATGGATACCCGGTCGCCGCCGGCATGAGGTTATGAAAAGCTTCCGCCTCCACGAGCCTAAAAGGCCACATTTCAAGTGCAAGCAGCTGTCAAAAATTTGGCAGTATAGTATTGCAGCACATGATGTCTGTAAGCGACCAGTGATAGCGCCACTCACAGGCATTATCTGCAACACAAGGTATTTACAGAGATACTTATGCCCACATGCTGAATACATTGGGCAACTTAAAAAAAGAACCGGACAACCCCTTTAAGGAACATCCTTTCCAGGGTAATGTCTTGTATATAAGGCAAAATAAATAACCAAAAACAAAAATTCTCCTTCACACCTTGGGCTATGTTCACTCATAGCATTTCTGATGCTTTTTTGCACTTTTGCATTTCTTTCAACGGTTAAAAATACATTCACCGGTAAATGTCATTTTAACATTTTACGTTATCTTGCCATGAGGTGTGTGAGCAGGGCTGGCTTCAGGTTTTTGCGGGCTCCGGGCGAAAGAGTTTCAGTGGGACCCTTTAACACATACCACAATTCATGATGCAAAGATACAGCAGAGAAATACCTATATAGTACAATGCCAAAGATTTCACTTACTTCTTACATTACATGAGTGATATCTATTGTAATGCAGGATGGCCCCATATAGATTTTCCATGCAGGATGGGCCCCATAGAGATGTTCCATGATGGATGGACCCCATACAGATGTTCCATGAAGGATGGGCGCCACACAGATTTTGCATGAAGGATGGGCCCCATATAAATGCTCCCTAGATAATGGGCTTTTATAATGCCCCATGCCTCCATACATAAAAAAATAAAAAAAACCAAATACTCACCTCACCTCTCCTCTCCGGGCTGCCACCACTGCTCTGCTCCACTCCGGACTCCTCAGCGTCACCGTCTTCCCGCTCTCTGCTGCACTATGACTGCTTAGCAGAGGGCGCGGTGGAAAGATGTCATCACGCACTCTGACCTGAGATGTCACAGTCAGGAGACGTGAAAGACACCGGAGCTGCGGAGGAACAGAAGAGGTAAGTATTGTGCTGGGGCCCTGAGCAAGCGGGGGAAGCCTAGTCGCGGGTGCTGGCTCCGGACTTCACCGCTCACAGGCCACATAGCGCACCAGGGTACCCGACGGCGAGTGGGCCCCCCCACCTTCTCAGGGCCCCGGTACTTGCCCGGGTGCGCCTGGTACTGACGCCGGCCCTGTGTGTGAGACATCACCAGAGACATCACCTATAGTGAGACTGCAAAGGCTGCCAAAATTTGGGAAAAACCCCAATAACAATTTAAAGACACATAGAGCTGGGCCTCAGTAACGACATGTTTTCATTAGAAAAGAGAGGGTCTATTACACAGTTATTGGGTATGCACTGAGTCCAACGGCTGCCAAAATTTAGGAAAAACCCCACTAACAATTTAAAGACACATAGAGCTGGGCCACAGTAATGAGTACGTCATGTTCCCATTAGATAGGAGAGGGTCTGCTATACAGTTATAGGGTATGCAGTGAGTCCAACGGATGCCAAAATTTAGGAAAAACCCCACTAACAATTTAAAGACACATAGAGCTGGGCCACAGTAATGACATGTTCCCATTAGAAAGGAGAGGGTCTGCTATACAGTGATAGGGTATGCAGTGAGTCCAACGGCTGCCAAAATGTAGGAAAAACCCCACTAACAATTTAAAGACACATAGAACTGGGCCACAGTAACGACATGTTCCCATTAGAAAGGAGAGGGTCTGCTATACAGTTATAGGGTATGCAGTGAGTACAACGGCTGCCAAAATTTAGGAAATACCCCACTAACAATTTACAGACACATAGAGCTGGGCCACAGTAACGACATGTTCCCATTAGAAAACAGTGAGTCTCCCATACTGTTCTTGAGTATGCAGTGACTGCAACGGCTGTCAAAAATTTGGAGGAACTCCTATAGCCCTTGCAAGACACGTAGAGGTCGGAGGGCCTCCTGAAAACAATCTTCTGATTATTAGTAAGTGGTTCTCCCATACTGTTTGTCTATGCAGTGAATGCAACGGCTGCCAAAAAATTGTAGGCACTCCAATGCCCCTTGCAAGAGACGTAGATATGGTGATATGGTAGCATTTTCAGTTGACAGGCGGATGCACCTATTGGTTATAATTCTACCAGCGGCACTAAAAACCCGCTCTGACAAAACGCTAGCGGCAGGGCAGGCCAGGACCTCCATGGCGTAGAGAGACAGTTCATGCCACATGTCCTGCTTGGATACCCAATAATTAGTGATGAGCGAGCACTAAAATGCTCGGGTACTCGTTGCTCGGGTCGAGCAAATTGGAATGCTCGAGTGCTCGGTCCAAGTAACAATCCCAATGTAAGTCTATGGTAAACTCGAGCATTTTTCCTGCGGCTCCACCCGGAGGGCCTAAAAATTGCTCAAATGACATGGGAACAGCATGGGGAAGACCCTTGGAAGCATTTCTGACTCCCAGGTCACTGCTGAATATAGTGATAATCTCCTGCTAATAAAAACACAGACCAGTAAGTGACACATCCCAGTAATTAGGGTCTCCTACATCATGGTGCGCTCTGATTACATAGCAAAACCTGATGACAGATTCCCTTTAAATTCGGATGGTGGTATGCTTTGACTGTTGCAGGGAGAGGCGGTAAGACACACCCTGTGATTAAAGGACATACTGTTTGTTCGAGACCTTACAATTAAGAAACACTTATTTTCCTCTACAGAAGATCCGGATTAAGTCAACAAAAACCTTTTGGAAAATGAATTCAAAAACAAGAACTTTTGTGAACAGAATAGTTATTTTTGTCTTTTGGATCTGAATTGTTCCTCTGCACCGCCTCAAGTAAAATATATAATTGACTCTTTTCAGACAAAAACCCCCCCTTTTCTACCCAATACAAACTAGAACAGACAATATGGAAAGTTTCCAGGAGAACATTGAACACGACCTGAAAGCCTTAGTTTCTGCCATGGTTTCCAAATCTCGTCAGTTTAATTTAACAATGTCAAAACAGATCACTTTCAATGATCTCCGTACACGACAAGATATAGTAATAAAAATGTCAGATAAGGGGGGATCAGTGGTTGCTATGAACGAAAAAGATTGTGTTCACTCTGTTGAAACCATGTTGTTAGATACTAATTTTTCTTCTCACCCATGAGCCTACTGTTACCTATATGCAAGAATGTAACAATATTGTCCAAGAGGGTTTTTCCATGGGGCTATTCTTGAAAAAACAAAAGGAATATCTGACCGTACATGATCCTACTATACCAATAATACATGCCCTACCTAAGACCCACAAAAACTTAAATCACCCACCAATGCGTCCTATAGTCTCGGGCGTAGGGTCCATAGGGGATCCTGTAGAATGTAAGCACGCAAGTGCAGGGTCTATAAGACTTAAGATGCAATATGGCACCTTGGCAAAGACCATTTCTGTTCTCCCTCTACAATAACAAACAGGTCATGCTGGAGAAACTTGCACCTACTGCCACTCAGTGTTCTCAGCTTCTTTGTGAGAAACTAATGTTTGGGCAACCAGTCTACGGAATAAAATTCCTGAGGTATGGAAATTGTGGATGGCTTCGCTTCTGGTACTTGGTGCTAATACCAACCATGGCATGCCATTCACTGGATATTCCTGGCTGGTTGGAGACAAGGCCATTCCCACAGAAAAGTACTAGCTAAGGAGATGGTGGCCTCTATCATCAAGAAGGAGTTTGCTCATTGTCTAGTAGTCTGGTTTTTATACTAAAGATCCTAATTTTCATAGTTTTAAGTGACCACATAAAGACCGTGGATTCTGCAGCAGGTTGAGGATGCGAGCCATGCAAGGCACGTGTGTGAAGTTTCCCCAGTGTAGGGCCGCCACCAAGTTTGCACCGTTATCGCACACGGCCTTCCCTTGCTCCTGGTTCAGTGGAGACAGCCATTGCTCAAACTCGGCCTGGAGAGCTGTCCACAACTCTTCAGCTGTATGACTGCGATCTCCAATGCATATTAATTTTAACACTCCCTGATTGCGGTGAGCCCTGGCTGCGCAGTATGGAGGTGGGGGGGGATTCTCTCTGCACTGTTGAAACATGTGTCTCATTAAGGAAGAGGTTGAGAGCGCAGGTGGAGGCCCCAGAGTAGGTAGAGGAGGCATAAGCACTAGAGGATGTGTTAAGATACAGAGGTTTGTCCCACAAGCCTTGGGGATTACAACACTTGACACTCTAGTGACACCTTGGTGTTTAGTGGTTTAGTTCTCCTTCCCCTGGTGTGGAGTAGTTTAGTTCTAAAACCCTAGCTGTTTAGTAGGTTAGTTTTCCAACCCCTGTTGTCTTATTAGTTCAGTTCTCCAACCCCTGTTTTCTATTAGTTTAGCTTTCCATGTTCTGGTGTGCATTTGTTTCATTCTCCAACCTTAGCTGTTTAGTAGTTTAATTCTCCAACCTCTGTAGTCTATTGGTTTGGTTCTCCATCTTCTGGTGTGTAGTAGTTTAGTCATCCCCTGGTGTGTAGTAGTTTAGTTCTCCAACCCTAGCTGTTTAGTAGCTTGGTTTTCCAACCCCTGTTGTATATTAGTTTAGTTGTCCATGTTCTGATGTGTATTTATTTCGTTCTCCAACCCATCCATGCCCACCCCCAGAGATTAACATCTGGTGATGAGGATTTGGATTCTTCTCGGACCCTACTTCATCCGGGCCGAGATCAACTGAAAAAAAATTTGGGCATCACTACACATGCTTTCCCCCTCTTGAGTCTGTGAAGCTTTGGATCAAACCTCTGATGCCTCGGAATAGAATTGTGAAAAGAAGAGTAATTGAGGTGCCACCTCTGAGGAGTGTATTGTGTGTGATGTTAAGGTGGAGGAAGAGGAGCAGAGACCACTTGATGCAGCGCTGGTCATCTACTGGAGCACATGTTCTTCCTGGCCCTCATCTACAAGGTGTACCGCTGTGCGGTTGCCAAAGAAAGGATGTGGAGTCCAGTAACAGAAGTTTTCAAATTGCTGCACAATTGCTCACAATTGCAGCAGCAAAACAAACCTACTTCTCATCTCTCATATCATACGTGTCTCACAACCCTAAACAGCTATTCAGTACTTTAAAGTCTGTCCTCTGTCCACCAGCTCTCCCTCCATCTCCTCTCATCTCAGCTGAAGACTTAGCCTCATTCTTCAAGCAGAAGATTGCAACGTAGGGTAAAGCTTTTGCTTAAAGTCCCAACAGCCCCTCCTCATAACTACTCAACTCTCCTCCTCCAAAACCAGCTTCTCTGCCATCACGGAAGATCATCTTTACTCTCCAAATCACATCTCACCACCTGTGAACTTGACCCAATACTGTCCCACCGTATTCCAAACCGTACCACAGTCTTCATCCCAAGCTTAACCCTCCTCTTCAACCTGTCACTAACAACTGGTGTCTTCCCCTCATGATTCAAACATACCTCATTCACACTTATCCTCAAAAAGCCCTCTCTTGACCCATCCTATGTCTAGCTATCATCCCATCTCATTTCTCCCCTATGCCTCTAAACTGCTGGATCAACAGGTCCATTTTGAACTGTCCTCCCAACTCTCCTCCTGCTCCTTCTGTGACCCCTTACAGTCTGGCTTCCAACTGTACCATTCCACTGAAAAGTCACCAACGACCTACTACCTGCCAAATCCAAGCAACACTACTCTGTCCTCCTCTTACACCTGTCATCTGCCTTCGACACAGTAGACCATTCCCTCTTACTACAGACTCTTATTTCTCGGCATCACAGACCTGGCCCTATCTTAGATCTTTTCATATCTAACCAACAGGACATTCAGTCTCTCCCACTCGCACACCACCTCCTCATCTCGCACCCTATGTGTCGGTGTCCCCCAAGGTTCAGTTCTAGGACCCCTGCTCTTCTCCATCTACACCTTCAGCCTGGGACAGCTCATAGTCTCACGGCTTTCAGTATTACCTCTATGCTGAAGACATACTGATCTACCTCTCTGGACCTGATATCATCTCCTTACTAACCAGAATCCCACAATGTGGGACACAATGTGTCTTCTCTGCTAGATTTGTAAAACTTAACATGGATAAAACCGAATTCATCATCTTTCCACCATCTCATTCATCCCCCCATCTGACCTATCCATCAAAGTGAATGGCTGCCCACTCTCCCCAGTCCCGTAAGCTTGACTCTGATCTGTCCTTCAAACGTCAGATCTAAGCCCTTTCTACTTGCTGCTGACTCCAACTTCAAAATATCTTGGGGATCTGAACATTCCTCAATCATGAATCTAAAAAAAACACCAGTGCACGCCCTCATCATCTCCCACCTCAACTACTGCAAGCTCCTGCTCTGTGGCTTCCCTTCTATAACTCTCACACCCCTCCAATCTATCCTAAACTGTGCTGGTCAATTAATCCACCCGTTCACCCCGCTATTACCAGGCTTCTCCCTTCTGTCAATCCTTGCGCTGGCTGCCTGTTGCCCAGAGACTCCAGGTGAAAAGCCTAACTTTGGCATACCAAGCCATCGAATACCATACAATACCTGCTCCATACATGTGTGACCTAGTTTCCCTGTACTACTTACCTGCACGCAACCTCCCATTCTTCCAAGATCTCCTTCTCCACTTCCCTCTTATCTCTTCTTGCCACAATCGCATTCAAGATTTTTCCTGTGCATCTCCTCTACTGTGTAACTCTGTACCCCAACACATCAGACTCTCGCCTACTGTGGAAACCTTGAGAAGAAAGCTGAAGACTCACTTCTTCTGACAAGAGTACAATCTGTGGTAACCCTTTCTCCACCATACCGCTGCGTGACTAGCTGTACCCTGACTTACTGTATCCTCACCCATCCCTTGTAGATTGTCTGTGCGCCCTTGCGGGCAGGGTCCTCTCTCCTGTTGTCCCAGTCGGTGACCCCTTTTCACATGTCAAGCGCCACAGAATAAATGTTGCTGTAATAATAATAATAATAATTATAGTACTTGTACTCTGGGTCATTTGATGGCACTTTCCTGGTGTCTACTCATAATCAGATGTGTTTTGGCAGCTTTTGGCCCTGTCTGAGGTTGTTGCACATGCATTTGTTTTGGCCCCCCATTGAATGTTATGGCGTTCGTTAATATTCGGTGAATATTCAACTAATAAACCAGTAGCACACCTTGAGAGAGGAATCCGCCCCACCAAGGACAGGAAACCGTCTGAAAAAAAAGGGCGGAACCTCTCTCTCGCTTCAGTTGATTACAGAGCATTGAGAGGACCTCCAAAAAAGGTTAGACAATTAACCAACACCTACATTATACATAAGCACCCAAACAGTGCACACCCAAAGGCGTGGGGAAAAAAAGGGGGGGGGGATACGGGTGCTGTCATGGGTTCTGGAAAAAACAGCTACCAGTAAGTAACCTTGATGTTTTCCTTTCTTCCATGACAGCACACCTTGAGAGAATTTTGGAGAACTTGAGCAGCCTAGGGAGGGACCACCGCCTGAAGTGCCCTGCTCCCAAAGGTAAGGTCAATAGAGGAGGACAGATCCAACCTATAGTGCTTGTAAAAGGTGGATGGTGCAGATCAAGTAGCAGCTTTACATATCTGATCAATAGAAACGTCTGTTCTCTCCGCCCAGGAGGTTGCCACGGCTCTGGTGGAGTGAGCCTTGATGCCATCCGGGGCCGGAACTCCTGTAGATATATTGGCTAAACTAATGGCCTCCCTAAGCCACCAGGCAATAGTACCTTTTGATACCCTATGACCTTTCCTATTCCCCTGAAAGGCTAGAAACAAGGAATGATCCATCCTCCACTGACTAGTCATGTCTATGTACTGTAACAAAGACCTCCTAACATCAAGATTATGAAACCTAGATTCCCCAGGGTTTTTTGGATTACTGCAAAATGAAGGCAACACAATCTACTGATTACAGTGGAATCTGGACACTAACTTAGGGATGTATGAGGGGTCTGGACAATCCTGTCATCATAAATTTGGGTATACGGAGGATTAACTGAAAGTGCCTGCAGGTCACTCACCCTACGGGCTGAAGTTAAGGCCACCAAGAGAATAGTTTTAAGGGTGAGGATATTTGGAGAGATAACCGGCAGGGGTTCAAATGGGTTGTCATTGAGAGCTTTCAGAACCAAATTTAGGTCCCAGGGAGGAATTCTGGGAGTCCGAACTGGTCTGGACCTAGCTCAGAATTTAATGAACCTAGAAACCCCATATGTTCCCTGCCAGGTTGTAATTAAATAATGCCCCCAGAGCAGACACCTGAACTTTCAGTGTTCCGGTGGCCAACCCCAAATCATATAATTTTTGCAGGAATTCCAAGACATCCTTAATTGGAGGTTTATTCAATAACAGGGCTCTTATAAAATTCAGGAACTTCCCCAAAATTCTACCGTAAATTTTAGTTGTTATGGGTTTTCTACTACGCAGTAGGGTAGTAATGCCCTCTTAAATTCCACGCCTCAAGATGGAACCCTTTGACTTGCGCGTGGAATACTGGCCCCTGACTGAGAAGGTCCAGCCTTTCCGGCAGGATCCAGGGATCCGATATCGACATCAATCGGAGCAGGGAAAATCAGGGTCTTTTGGGCCAGAAGGGGGCTATCAGAATTATTCTCATCCGATCATCCCGTATCTTTGTCACGACAGCCGGAACCATCACTATTGGGGGAAACGCATAGGTTTTTTTGAATTTCCACGGAATTTGGAGGGCGTCTACTGTGAAAGGATTTTCTGTTGGGTCTAGTGAACAGAATTTCTCCACCTTCTTGTTGGCCCTGTGGGCGAACAGATCTATGTCTGGTAAACCCCACAGCAGGACAATCTGCTGGAAAACTACCGGGTTTAGGGCCCACTCCCCTTGTTCTAACGTATGGCGACTAAGAAAATCTGCTTTTGTGTTCTCTACCCCACTTATGTAGAGAGCACTGAGGGATGGGAGATGCTGCTCTGCTAGCTGCAGGATCCTGTTCACCAATACCATCAGTGAGTGTGATCTTGTTCCTCCCTGGTGATTTATGTATGCCACCGTTGTCCGATTGTCTGTCCTGACCTGAACGTGGTGACCCTGAATGTGGGGGGGGGAGCCTATCAGGGATTTCTCTGTAGGGGATCGGACTTTAATGGACATTGAATACACTGTGACTTTAAGGCATCGTGCTCCCCTCTGAGTCTTGTGTTTGGACTAGTCGCCTCCCCCTGCTGTGGTTGGTATGTGCTGAGAGAAAAGAACCAGGAAGTAGATACCTCGTGTGTGTCTGTGTGTCTGAGGTAACTGAGAGAGACTCATGCAGAGTTCTGATCAACAGAGACTATAAAGAAGACACTGTTACTCTATGGAAAGAGAATATTACAGACTATAGCAAGTTTTGCTGTTTGGGACTGTGTCAAGTAGAAGTGAAATTTATCCTTTTCCTGAAGAATGTTTTCCCTGGAGATTAAGGACTTGAGATAACACAACACAACGTGTCAGCCATTTCTGTGAGAGTGAAACAAGGATTGCCTGCTGTCTGCAAGAAAGAGATCCCGTATACAAGTAATGGACTCAACTGAATTCATCTGGCTCTTTTACAACCGGAACAAGCGGCGGCCGCCATCTGCGCCTGCTCTGTGCAACTGTGAGTGACCCATCAGCGTGAACTGGTAGGCTTTAGCGTAGTTTGCTGTAGCTAGGATGCTGTAGCAGCGTGGCCCGACTAGCGTAAAGCAAGATAGAAAATTAGTGTGACATGCACAAGTAGCGTAGTTGCTTTAAAAGCATCCAGCAACTATTAGAAGTAACGCAAGCACAGGAGACAGGAAGTGATGTGCTCCAGAAGCATCCAGCAACTAGAGGGGTTAACACAGTCACAGGAGACAGGGAAGGTTTTAGCAGAGCCCCAGGGGGATTGTGGTGAAGTTGTTTACTGTCTGGCTGGAGCCGAAGAGAAAGGTGGTGTGTGTTCAGTATCTCACAGAAGCACCCCTGCAAGAAAAGGATTCAAGTCAGGAGTGAAGAGAAGCACAGGTCAGGTAGAGTTTCGGAACTAGCAGTGCAGAGTATTGTCAGGCAGAAAGATAAGGACTGGAAGAAATGGTGTCACAGGGATCATCTCCCTCAGCAAACCCTCCCCCCTCCTCCTTCTCACTGTGTTGTAAAGAATGCTGTGTTCATTAATGTGCATTTGCATTAGAACTGTGCTGTCCTGTATAGTGTTGAGCCACCCCCGTAGTGTTCGAGTTCGCCGAACTGTTCGTCGAACACCTGTGTGTTCGCCGAACACCTTCGAACACCGTTAAAACCAATGGCAGGCAAACAAAAACACATAGAAACACATAGAAAACACCTTCAAAGGTGTCCAAAAGCTGACAAACTGCTCAGAAGACACAACTAACACATGGAAAAGTGACAAGTACATATAGTCATGCGAAAAGAAAAGAGGTGGAGCAGTAAAAGGAGGGGGAGACACAGATATAGGCATGTCATGCCCTTCTAAAATCCAAAAAGTGAGAAGCCGACACGGCCAGTCCGCTGCTGCCCGTGCCACCTCCATGTTGCCGGGTTTGTGCCAGAGCCGCGGTGAACCCTGATGGCCAGCCCCCCTCTCCCAATACTGGTGCCTGTCCGCTGGTGGGTCGAGCGAGCCCCCCTGTGGTGGAGGCAGCTCTAAGCTTTTTAATTTAAATTGTCTCTCTAATTTGAATGAATACACTTTAAATCCATTTACAAGGATCTATTGGAGGGCAAGTCTCATGCCAGCAGCCGCGTAATTCCAGCTCCAGTAGCGTCCACTAAAGCTGCTGCAGTTAAAAAGCTTTTATAAGGATCGAGCTCGGCTGTCCACCGCAAGGCATCCTACTGCCAGTCCCAGCCCCTATGCCTTGGGGTGCCTCCTGATGCTCTTCACTGAGTATCCCATGGTCCCGAAGCATTTCCTTTGAAAAAATTAAGTGTCTAAACTACAGGTGGTGTAGCTTGCTTAACAGCCGGGATAATCCGCTGACTAGCAGACACTGCTACTAGGCACAAAGTATTTCCTGGGCTAGATGCAGTTAAAAATTTGTAATTAGATACTCTCGTTGGATGCTGAGAAAGCATTCCATAGAGTCTCCTGGCACGCCATATATGATTCTCTTAAAAAGCTTGGGGTAGGGGTCTAGGGGACCCTTTTATAGCCAAAATCACGGCCCTGTATCGCAATACGTCACCTAGGCTGAAGATAAATGGAACTGTAGCACCCTGAGGGCTCGGTTGCTACAGACGTATTGCACCTCACCCAGAGGTGTGATATCTCACTCTCAGGTAAGGATGGAGTGTGGATCAGGACCCGACACCTGCATGCATTACACCACATTGCCGTGGGGCAGGGCGACCAATATGCCCCTGAGATGGGCACGACAGTCCCTGTCCCTGGCTGGAGTGGGGGGAGGGAACACTGAGGAAGGGGAACCCTGTAGTGCAGGAGCAGGGAGGAAGCAGTTCCTGGGTGCATTGAGAAGGGAGTATAAAAGGTGGGCACCATCTTAGTTCAGTGCAGAGAAGTCTGAGCAGAAGTGGCAGGGAGCAGGGGCTCTGCATGAGCTCTGCTCCGGAGGCGGGCCTAGTAACAGAGGCCCAGGCCTGGAAGAGGGAGAAGGAAGGAAGAGGAGCGGAGAAGGCTCCAGGAACGAGGAATGAAGGGATCCCAGGGGTGCGGACGGGCGAGTCGCCACCGCACGCCCGAATCCACCTGCGTGGAGGGGTCAGGCCAAAGGGCGAGACCGGTCCCCGAACTAGTGGAGGCAGGAAACGACCCTCAGCTAGAAACCGGAGGCTCTGACATTTTATGTGGCGCAGCCCCTCGCTACACCCGCTAGGAAGGCACCACATAGGGTCAGGGAAACTGGCGCCAAGTTTACCAAGAGGAGGCCCGAGGCAGCCAGACAGAAGGGTTGGTAAGAAAGGCCAGACAAAGGACACACAAAGGGGGTCCTGTGAAGTGCTCCAAAGTTATCTGGGAGTTGTCTGAGCCCCTCACCTGGTGAGCACAGTACGACGTGGGCAGCCGTTACCTGCAGACGTGGTCTGGATAATAAGAACTGTGAGTAAAGGCCCTGGACTGCATCACTGACTCCGTGTCGTTACTGCTGCTGCCCTGCACCATCACCCCCATCCTCCGCATACACTGCCCTGAGGCTATACTCCTCCCGTGGGGAGTTATGCTACGCTCTGCTGCACCCACAACACCAGCCTCAGCGGTCTGCCCTGTAGCGGCGGTTCACTCTGACCGCAATCCACGGGTGGCGTAGTCGGACATTTAAACATCAAAACCACATAAATAGTTCCGCCACTGGTTTGACCGCCCTGAGCCACGGAACCGGGTCGCCGCCACGAAGACTACAACCACCAGCATCCACCAAAAAGGGTCCGGCTCCGGGTGTCCCAAGGCCCAGGGGGTGCGTCAGAACATTTTCATCACCTTTCACAATCACCAATGGGACAAGGCAGGGATGTCCTCTGTCCCCTCTCTTATACATCCTAGTGACGGAGCACCTGCTCTCATCAATTCGCCATAACCCCAATATTAGGTGGATTGAGGTGGGAGGCACCGAGTACAAGTGCTCTCTATTTGCTGATGATGTCCTAGTATATATCACTCAATCACATATATCCATCCATGCTGTTATGGCTGAAATAGATCACTTTGTTACATGGTAAAATTTTAAAATCAATGCAGCGAAGTCTGAGGCCCTCGATGTCTCCCTCCCCAGATCCATATAGGATTCCATCCAGTCCAACTTTCCCTTTGCCTGGCCCTCACAGGGTATCAAATACTTAGGAATTCCTATTCATAGAGACCTCTCCCATCTATGTTATCTTAATTTTGGGCCCTTTATTGAACAATTCCATACAGACCACGGTTGGCAAGTTAGAACTGTAAGATTCACTACGTGAACCGCTGGTGTTTTGTGGAAAAGCACATGTACACCGCGTTCCAAATTATTATGCAAAAAGTGTTTAGGAGTGATAAGGGAAGAATTTGTTTGTTTGTCAGTTAAACTCATTGATGGTGATGTGTGTCAGGGCTCTTTATATCACTGTAAGCAATTGCAGACACCTGTGCTAATTAGTTTGGCAGGTGTGTCCAATGAAAGGCAAGACTACTTAAGAAGGCTCTCTCACATTATTAAGCAGCCTACATTTTCTGCCAAAATGGGAAAGAAAAAGGATGTGTCGGCTGCTGAGAAGCAACAAATTGTGGAGTGTTTAGGTCAAGGCATGACTACAATCAACATTGTGCGATGATCAGGATGAAGTGTCTTGGCAATCAAGAAGTATGTAGCTGATTCACAGTACACACGTGTGCGTGCTGATAAGGGCAAATTGAGGACTCTTTCCTACAGGCAATTACGTCAGGTTGAAAGAGCAGCGGCAAAAAAGCCTTGTCATAGCAGCAGACAAGTTTTTGAAGCTGCTTGTGCCTCCAACGTCCCCCGAACAACAAGATGCAGGGTCCTTCAGAGGTTTGCAGCTGTGCATACGCCATCCTGTCGACCTCCTCTATCCACTTCACACAAGCAGAAACGGCTCCAGTGGGCCAAACATTACATGAAGACTGATTTCAAAACTGTTTTGTTCACGGATGAGTGCCGTGCAGCGCTCGATGGTCCAGATGGATGGAGTGGAGGATGGCTGGTTGATGGACACCCCACGCAAACACGGCTACAGCGCCAACAAGGAGGAGGTGGAGTAATGTTTTGGGCTGGAATCATGGGGAGAGAGATTGTCGGCCCCTTTAGGATCCCTGAAGGCGCTAAAGATGAACTCCATAATGTATGTGGATTTTCTCAAACAGCACTTCCTGCCATGGTTCAAGAAGAAGAACCGTGTATTTCACAGCAAGATCATTTTTCTGCATGATAATGCACCATCTCATGCTGCACATAAAACATCTGCATCTCTGGCTGATATGGGCATAAAAGGGGACAAACTTATGGTGTGACCCCCATGCTCCCCTGACCTCTACCCCATTCAGAACCTTTGGAGCATCATTAAAAGGAGTGTCTATGATGGCGGGAGGCAGTTCACATCTAAGCAACAGCTCTGGGAGGGTATTCTGTCCTCATGCAAAACAATTGAAGCAGAAACCATCCAAAACCTGACAAATTCAATGGACGAGAGAGTTCAGAAGCTCCTTTCGAACAAGGGGTCCTATGTGCAAATGTAACATCACCTAGAATAAAGTTTTGAGTTGAAAACTGTTTGATTTCAGTTTCTAACAACCTGCTAATGCTTATAATTTCAAAAATGACCATTTTTTTGGTCTTTATTAAAATGAAAAGGTTGATCGAAAAGTTTGGGGGATCTAAGAGTGTGGCAACCCAGTAGTCATGATTACTTCGAATTCTGACAATATGAGGGTCATGCTGCAGGTAGTGCAGCAAGAAGGCACTTATGTGTCTTGCGCATCTCGGAGCCCCAAAATTATTTTCCGGGCTAGATGCAGCTAAAAATTATTTTTAATTTTAAATCTGGTGGAGCTTATTATAGATGGCCTAATAGGATCAGTGCTGCACACTGCTACAAAGCCCAAATTATTTTCCAGTCAAGATACAGATAAACATGATTAGTAATTTGAAAGCTTAAAACGTTTGGTAGGGTGATTTTAACCAATCATCAAGCTTTTACTCTCCCCAGGATGACACAGGGGTAGAAAAGTCGTTTCGGATCCATGATTTGTTCATCTTTATGAACGTGAGTCTGTCTACATTATCAGTGGAGAGCCGCGTGCGCTTATCTGTCAGCACACCACCAGCAGCGCTGAACACACGTTCAGACAGAACGCTGGCTGCGGGGCATGACAAGATCTCCAAGGCGTAAGTGGCTAGCTCCGGCCATTTATCCAGATTGGAAGCCCAAAAAGAGCAAGGGTCCAGTGACACAGTCGTGGCTTCAATGTTTACTTGGAGATACTCCTGTACCATCGTCTCTAGGCGTTGACTATGTGTCAGACTTCTTGTCTCCTGTGGCCTTGCAAAGGATGGGCTAAAAAAGTGGTGAAATAATTCCGCAAAATTGATGTTACCAGCAGATACTGTGGTTCTGTTACGGTTTGAGTGCTGAACACTTGACGGTCCCACGGTTGGCAAGTTGGAACTGTGAGATTCACTACGTGCACCACTGGTATTTTGTGGAAAAGCACATGTAAGATTCTGCAACAGTCTCTGCTGATACTCCTGCATGCGTGCATCCCTTTCTATGGCAGGAATAATTTCTGCAAATTTACTTTTGTACCGGGGATCTAACAGTGTGGCAACCCAGTAGTCAGGATTATTTCTAATTCTCACAATTCGAGGGTCATGTTGCAGGTAGTGCAGCAAGAAGGCACTCGTGTGTTGCGCATCCAGGAGCACCAAGTCCCTGTTGTGTTGGTGGCGAGGTAACAATCATGCTTCCTTCCTCTGTCCTCTCCCCCCAACCTCGCACAACAGAAATGTGATCAAGGTCTCCCTCATCTGATGAGTCTTCCATCAGTTCGTCCTCCACTTCTTCCTGGGCTCCTGCACCTTCCTCACTAGTTTGGCTGCTACCATGCGCCCTGGTAAAACCATCTCCCCCACCCTCACATGCCTGCCGCCTTGGTGCTGCCGACCTTCTGGACCTTGCAGATGTTAGCCCTTCCGCATACAACTCCTCCTCCTCTACTTCCTCCACCTCCTCTTGTGCCACCACCTGACTCCGAATTCTGTTTAACATGTGCTCCAGCATGTAAATCACCGGAATAGTCATGCTGATAATGGCATCGCCAGCACTAAACATCTTCGTCGCCATTTCAAAACTGTGCAGAAGGGTGCATAGGTCCCTGATCTGAGACCAATCCTCCAGCGTGATTTGCCCCACCTCTGAATCTCGTTGGCCCAGGCTATACGTCAGAACGTATTGCACCAGGGCTTGTCGGTGCTGCCACAGTCGCTGCAACATGTGCAGAGTTGAATTCCACCGGGTAGGCACATCGCATTTTAGCCGGTGAAGTGGCAGGCCCAACGACTTCTGTAGAGATGTAAGTCGCTGAGCTGCGGGATGCGAACGGCGGAAGTGAGCACACAGCGACCGTGCCCTCTGCAGAAGGCCATCTAGTCTGGGATAGTGGGCTAAAAATTGCTGGACAACCAGGTTCAACACGTGAGCCATACAAGGCACGTGTGTGACATTGCCCCGGCGAAGGGCCGCACCCAGGTTTGCAGCATTGTCGCACACGGCCTTCCCTGGTTTCAGGTCCAGTGGAGACAACCATTCATGAAATTGGTTCTCCAGAGCTGACCACAACTCCTCAGCTGTGTGACTCACATTTCCCAGACATTTCAATGTAAAAACCGCCTGATGACATTGAGCCCTACTGCCAGCATAGTAAGGAGGTGTGCAGGATCCCTTCTGCGCAGTTAGAAAGCTTGTGGCATGACCAGACAGGCTTTGGGTGCAGGTGGAAGACCGAGAGGAGGTTGAGGAGGCAGAAGCAGTGGAGGAACTTTGACATAAAGAGGATTGACGCACAATTCGTGGGGACGGCAAGACTTGGACAGCAGCCCCTTGTCCTGCTGTCACCATAGTTACCCAGTGCCCAGTCAGCGACATGTAACGCCCCTGTCCATGCCTACTCGTCCAAGTGTCTGTGGTGAAATGCACCCTGTCACACACAGAGTTTCTCAAAGAAGCGGTGATGTTGTGTGCGACATGCTGGTGGAGCGCAGGCACACCTTTCTTTGAGCAGTAGTGCCGAATGGGCATCTGGTACTGGGGCACTGCGACGGACATAAGGTCTCGAAAATCCTCTGTGTCCACCAGGCGGAAAGGCAGCATTTCTGTAGCCAAGAGCTTGCAGATGGTGAAATTCAACCTCTTAGCTTTCTCATGGCTAGGAGGAAATGGTCTTTTACTTGTCCACATCTGAGGGACCGAGGGCTGGCTATTGTGCTTAGGCGGGGTTGATAAGGGTGTCCCCGGCAAACTGCCGGTCTGTGAGGAAGATGCAGGCGGACATGTTAGGTTGCCTTGATCCAAAGGTGGTGCTATCGATGTCGGACAGCGCTCAACACCAGCTGGTGTTACCACCTCCAAAGAAAATGATGACCTGCCAATCACGCTGGCTGTTGCGGGTAAAGAGGTGGCAGGTCTGCGCCCCAAAACAGGTGTGACTGCTGTCCCCCCAGTCACAGAGGATGAAGAGGCCGCGGATGCACAAGATATGGCAGACGGTGGTTGGCCCGGCCGGCTAGGCCGCATTGTAGCACACTGAGCTTCCCACTGCAACTTATGCTTCATGTCCATGTGCCGGTTCATGCATGAAGTACTCAAACTAGGTATTTTTTGGCCTCTACTTAGCTTTTGCTGACAAATGTTACAGATAACACGAGTTGGGTCATCTTTATCGATCTGAAAAAATGCCCAGGCTATGCAAGGCTTAGCACCCATGCGACCTGAAGAGCCACCACGACTTGTGGTGAGAGGCAGAGTTGTGTTTGAGGATCCAGTTGTTGACGTGCTTCCAGTACTACGTCTCTGTCCAGGAAGGCGCAACCTGACCTCGTCGTCACTAGCATCTTCCTCCACCTCCTCTGCTGACCTCATCTCTTGGCTGACTGTGGGTTGACAGTAAGTGGGATCTCCAACCTCATCATCATCACCCTGTGTGTTATCACACCCGTCGTCCTCAGAGCCAACCTGTTCCTGCCCTGACAAAAAACTAAAGTTGTCGCTCCAATCAGGTATTTGAGTCTTATCATCGTCTTCCTCATTGTCTCCACCAACAGGAGTTACAGTTTGGGAATGAGGGTCTACATTATGGTCAGAACCTTCTGCGTCTGGTCCTGGATCCGACTCATAAAGATTCTGGGCATCAGTGCAGATCATTTCCTCGTCTGGATTCACAGAAGCGCTGGAGTCGACCTCTGATTCCCAGGCTATAGTATGAGTAAACAGCTCTGCAGACTCAACCATCTGTTCTACCTCATACTCAGACGGGCAGCTGGAGATTTGGGAGCTGTGAGGAAGTGCGATTTGGGTGACACCTTTGAGGACTGGAGTATTTGTGATGTTGAAGTTGATGTGGAGGAGAGCCCACTTAAAGGAGCACTTGATATCCGTTGAAGCACCTGCTGTTTTTGTGCCTCATCTGGAATTTGTAGCGATTGGCGTGGCCGTAAGAAAGGGATCTTATCACATTGTCCGCTAAAAGAAGTAGACATTTTAGTTTGGCTGGAAGATGGTCTTTCTTCTGCACCTACCCGACGGACACAACCTTTTTTCCCCTTCCCAACACGCCTATTCCCCTTTCCACCAGCAGCAGGCCTTTTTCCACTCATTTTGGTGGTTAACTAATTCACAACTCTGGAGTTGTTTGCACAAAAAAACAATGGATGGTAACCGAGCAGAGCTGAGTGGCCAAACTGTGGTATTAGGCCAAAACTATTGGCTCGGTTAGATGCAGAAAAAAATTATTTTTAATTTGCAACCTGATGGAGGTCAGTATAGATGGACTAATAGAGAAAGTCCGACACACTACTAGAAGGCCAAATATTTTTTCAGAGGTAGATGCAGAAAAAAATATATTCAGTTTGCAACCTGATGGAGGTCAGTATAGATGGATTAATAGAACAAAACCCACACACAGCTAGAAGCCCAATATTTTTTCAGAGGTAGATGCAGAAAAAAATATATTCAGTTTGCAACCTGATGGAGGTCAGTATAGATGGACTAATAGAACAAGTCCCACACACTGCTAGAAGCCCAAATATTTTTTCAGAGGTACTGTAGATGCAGATAAAAATTAGTTTTAATTTGCAACCTGATGGAGGTCAGTATAGATGGACTAATAGAGAAAGTCCGACACACTACTAGAAGGCCAAATATTTTTTCAGAGGTAGATGCAGAAAAAAATATATTCAGTTTGCAACCTGATGGAGGTCAGTATAGATGGACTAATACAACAAGTCCCGCACACAGCTAGAAGCCCAAATATTTTTTCAGAGGTACTGTAGATGCAGATAAAAATTAGTTTTAATTTGCAACCTGATGGAGGTCAGTATAGATGGACTAATAGAGAAAGTCCGACACACTACTAGAAGGCCAAATATTTTTTCAGAGCTAGATGCAGAAAAAAATTATATTCAGTTTGCAACCTGATGGAGGTCAGTATAGATGGACTAATAGAACAAGACCCACACACAGCTAGAAGCCCAATATTTTTTCAGAGGTAGATGCAGAAAAAACTATATTCAGTTTGCAACCTGATGGAGGTCAGTATAGATGGACTAATAGAACAAGTCCCACACACTGCTAGAAGCCCAAATATTTTTTCAGAGGTACTGTAGATGCAGATAAAAATTAGTTTTAATTTGCAACCTGATGGAGGTCAGTATAGATGGACTAATAGAGAAAGTCCGACACACTACTAGAAGGCCAAATATTTTTTCAGAGCTAGATGCAGAAAAAAATATATTCAGTTTGCAACCTGATGGAGGTCAGTATAGATGGATTAATAGAACAAGACCCACACACAGCTAGAAGCCCAATATTTTTTTAGAGGTAGATGCAGAAAAAAATATATTCAGTTTGCAACCTGATGGAGGTCAGTATAGATGGACTAATAGAACAAGTCCCACACACTGCTAGAAGCCCAAATATTTTTTCAGAGGTACTGTAGATGCAGATAAAAATTAGTTTTAATTTGCAACCTGATGGAGGTCAGTATAGATGGACTAATAGAGAAAGTCCGACACACTACTAGAAGGCCAAATATTTTTTCAGAGGTAGATGCAGAAAAAAATATATTCAGTTTGCAACCTGATGGAGGTCAGTATAGATGGACTAATACAACAAGTCCCACACACAGCTAGAAGCCCAATATTTTTTTAGAGGTAGATGCAGAAAAAAATATATTCAGTTTGCAACCTGATGGAGGTCAGTATAGATGGACTAATAGAACAAGTCCTACACACTGCTAGAAGCCCAAATATTTTTTCAGAGGTACTGTAGATGCAGATAAAAATTAGTTTTAATTTGCAACCTGATGGAGGTCAGTATAGATGGACTAATAGAATGATGCTATGCCCAAAAGATTTTACTTCACTAGGTGCAGTAAAAAAATTGGTATTCTATACACAGGTGGTATATCTTGCAACACAGATAGGCTACTCCACTGACTAACACACTCTGCAATAGGCCAAAAAGGATTAGCTTTGCTAGATTCAGCCAAATGCTGTGAAAAAAACTTGCACAGCACTGGCACAGACCTGCCTGGCAAAAACTGATAGGAACTCATGTAACCTAGTCCTGAAAAGGACTGCAATTACAATTAGTCTTTACTCCCACAACCGATCTATTTAAGAGCACAGACCTCCCTGATAAAAGTCGTAGGAAATGCTGTAACCTAGTCCTTAAAAGGACTGCAATCACAACTATTCCCTACTCCCAAGCTATCTGTATATTTGTGCGAAAATTGGCTTGAAATTAACAAGGTATAGCGCACACAGCAACAGCGGTGCCTTCTAACACGCAGCTGCAGCAGTGAGAAAATGGTGGCGACGGGGAAAATGGCTTGGTCTTATAGGGCAAGGACATGTGACATACACTGCCAATGACACATGCCCTTGCTTGTGTGAAAAAAAGCACTTCGCTCCGTGTGTGCGCTGCTGATAGGCTGACAGATTGCACCTCCCCACTGTAAATGCGGGAAAGAGAAAAAAAAATGGAGATCTTCATTGTTCCTGCAGAGATCCATCCCCTGCCCCTCCCCCCACCCCGCTGTACACTCAAACTGCGTATTAACATTAATTTTCATCATTACTGAGAAAAAATCCAGTTATGATTTTGGTGCACGAACAGTTATCGAACATAACCTCGAACAGCCGAATTTTTCTCAAATTGTTCGTGTTCGCCGAACGGCTCGAACACCGCCCAAAACAGCTCGAATTTGAGATTGGCGAACAGTTCGAGTAGAACAACGCTCATCTCTAGTCCTGTACTACTGGGAAAACTGTGAACTGCTGTGCTGCTAAGGAAACTGTACTGTGTTTCTGTGTCTGTGCCTGTGTCCGTGTCTGCGCCTGAGGGTCAATTCCCCTGTGTGCCTGAGAGAAGCTGCAGCACATGGTCTATGGTCGCCCTGAGTAATGGTTCCCCCAGAATTTCAAAGAATTCATGTAACCTGTCTCCTCCCTATCTGAACCTAGCGGCGTGGTTGTAACATTGGCGGCCCGTACAGGGAATCCTGCGCGGGAATTAGCATGTAGAGGGAGAAGAGGAAAAGTGTCTGGAAAAACACAGCAGCACAGCACCTCAACTCAACTCTGCTACACCAGTTAAAGGGGACCAGCCCTAAAGAAAAACTCACTAGCAGCAATGGATGTGGACATACAAATCGACAGAATAAGTAAGCTGCTTCTTCAGTTAATCTGTGAAGAATTGAGAACAGTAGCAGAACATATAAAGATGTCAGTAGAATAGATTTCCAAAACACACAACCGCAGACAACGGTTAGCTGCCATTAATGCAAAAATGGATGAGTTGGGGGAGAAAGAAGCTGAAGACGTCATGGGGACATTCCTCCAGGAACCAACACAGTTTCTAAGCAGGTTGAAGTTGGAAGGAGGGACGGCACCAATTACCAAAAGCGGGAATCTCCGTCCACAGATTGAACTACAGGAATTGAAAGAACAATTCAAAGCCCTAACAATAGCCCTGCAGTAATCGACCAAAACCTCTGAACGGATGATAGACTCAGACAGAACCTTTAACCTGCTCGGGTTAGATAAATCAGGGAGACAGTCCTCTCTAACATCACAAATCACCATTATGAAAGAATTCAAGATCCTGGGACAGATTGGAGAGTGTGAACAGAAAGAGAGACTGTCTTATAGGAACTTGTTGCACCAGATCGATGCAGGCTTACAGAAAGCCTACCAGCCAGATGAGATCATTGAGGGGGTGGTGAAAGCGATCAGCCCAGGACTGAACCTCCGTAGTATGCTAGAAATGAAAAGTCAACTGACCTTGCAACAGCTGAAGATGATTTTAAAAGGAAACTATAAAGAAGACAGTACTTCAAAATTGTTCCACTGACTCATTAACCTCTCACAGAAGAATAATGAATCAACCGAAAGTTTCTTGTTCAGAGCAATTGAACTGAAGGATAGACTGTTGTTTGCATCCAGAGATGTAGAAGCAGAAGAGAAGTTTGATGCTGGACTAGTCCAGAAGAAGTTCTTGAGATCATTGGGAACGGGATTAATAAGCAAAGATATCAAGTTGCAGCTGAAACAGTACCTAGAAAATCCTAGCATTTTGGATGAAGTCCTAATTGAAAAAATGAATGAGGCCGCTAGTTTGGAGTCAGAGAGCAAACAGAAGTTAAAGAAAGGCCCTGCTCCTAAAATCACCAAAATGAGTCAACTGAAGGTGGAGACCCCCTTTGGCCAGTCCGAAGATCATCATGGAGACCCTCCAATGCCACCTCCGATGGGGAACCTTAAAGGACCAACAAAAGAGAGGACTGCCAGCGCTGACTGGGAGGAAGTAATAGGAGAACTGCGAGCCGAGTTGATTGAGGTGAAAAAGTTGATTCGTTCCAGGCCAGAACTGGTATCCCTCAGACCCAGGAGTGGTTTCCAAAACAGAAGATACCCGGCTTGTGAAGCATGCCGTTCATCAAATCAGAGTATGGTGTGTGTCCACTGTCTAAGGTATGGTGAGGAAGGACATTATGCCAAGGAATGCCAATGGTCACGGTCGTTTGGGTTAAAAGACAGGAGGTTTCCATTGTGGGGCGACTGGTAACCGCAACACGGAGGAGGCCCCAGAAGCAAATCCAAATCTCACCAATCCCAGAACGGAGCATGAGGCAAAACGACTGCGTCAGTACTATCCACAAGTGTGTTCCCATCTACAACAGCTGCAATGGAGACATGGGCATCAGTTACTTACTGCCTAGTGCGGAGGTCAAACGATGTACTCCTGGGAGGAGGATTCCTCGGTCAGTAAAGATAGCCTCATCAGCCTAATCGGTGAAAGGTGCTTTATGCAGTGCCAGCTGGATGGATTCCTAGTAAAAGCATTGTGGGACACAGGAGCCCAAGTGAGCCTTTTAAATGAAGAATGGAAAAGGCGCTACCTGCCACACACTTGCCTTCGGTCACTAAAAGAACTCTTGAGAAAAGTGGAACTCCACGGCAAAGCAGTCAACCAGACCGAAATCCCTTTCATAGGCTGGGTGGAAGTGACTTTCCAACTCAGGGCCACAAAGAACAGCAACATTATTGCGCTTTTGGTACCTTTTCTCGTGACCAGTGATCAGAAAGTAGCAGAGGATCCTATCCTGGGTTATAATGTAATCAGTCATCACGAGACACAAGGCAGGGGCACTGGTGGTGGATGCAATCGCCACATCTCTCGCCATACCCAACGCCATGGCGGAAAACGTTATACAGAGATTAAAGAAAGCACAAAATACAATGGACCTAAAAGAAGTCAAGGAAGGCTTGCGCCCAACCATCATCCCTGCAAACCAAATGGTGGGGGTGAGGTGTGGAGTCTGGGTAGAAACTGGAAGAAAAGTCCAGAAAAGACTGTTCGTGCCAAAAGACTCCTCAGAACTTCCAGAAGGCCTAGTTCAAGGTGAGACTGTGCTGATGATCCCTACTGGTGGGTTTGCTCGAGTGACAGTACCGGTGATGAATATTACGAAACACGAAATTAGACTGGATCCAAAGACTGTGTTAGGTAACATCGAAACAGTTAAAACGGTATATCCAGCCAGTGTGAGACCCGCCCAGGGGTCTACAGTGAATTTAGGCTCCCGCCAAGGAACAGGAGTTGCCCAAGGGAGTATATTGCGCAACCCACCTCAGGGTCCTGGGTTCCCCCAGTACCCCTCGAACATTTGTGTGCTGAACATCTAGTGGTAGTAAAACAGATGCTGAGAGAAGAGTGTCATGCATGCTCCAAAGATGACTCTGATATAGGCTGTATCCTGTCGTTGCATTTGAAAATCAATTTGATTTTCAAATGCAAATTTGATTTTGAAGTTACATGTCTGTACCAAAACCATTACATCGTGAAGTGAAAGAATATTTACAAGATCTACAGCGGTTGGGTCCAAAAGTCGAAGTCGTCTTACTCCTCTCTTATTGTCTGTGTTAGGAAGAAGGACAGTAGGTTGAGACTCTGTTGTGATTATCGGGAACCTAACTGAAAGTCAGTACCTAATCGATGCCCAATACCAAAGATTCAAGATATGCTGGAAAGCCTATTAGGAAGCACCTGGTTCTCTGTCCTCGATCAGGGTAAGGCATACCACCAAGGGTTTGTCGAAGAGTTCAGTAGACCCTTGACAGCATTCATCACACCGTGGGGATTATATGAGTGGATCCGAATACCGTTTGGGCTCAGTTCGGCTCCAGCAGAATTCCAGAGGAGTATGGAGACATGTTTAGAAGGATTGAGGAACAATATCTGCCAGCCGTACTTGGATGACAATGTGGTACACTGCAAAACCTTCCATGAGCATGTTGAACTTGTGAGGACCGTATTACAACGGTATCAACAACACGGAGTTAAGTTGACCCCAAAGAAGAGTGAACTGTTCAAAAGGCAAGTCTGATTTCTAAGGAAAATTGTGTCCGGAGAAGGATATACCATGGACCCAGCAGAAATCGCTCCGTACTGGCATTAAAAGACAAGCGTCCCTCTACCATCAGGGAGTTGAGGCAGATATTAGGATTCCTCTCCTACTATCGTACTTACGTTCGGAATTTCTCCAGGATTGCCGCCCCACTATACCTCCTCTTGGGGGAGGACGACATAGACAACAACACCCATGGAGAAAAAGAAGAAAGTGGGTAGGACCGGGCTTAAAAGAAACAACGCTGTTTTGTCCCAACAGCCCATTCTCTGGACAGCTGACCACAAGGAGGTATTGGAAGTACTAGTAGACTACCTGGTAAAACCACCCATCTTCGGATATCCTGATTTCAATCTACCATTTGTTCTACATTGTGACGCTTCTCAAGTTGGACTGGGAGCTGCCCTGTATCAGCATCAAGATGGAAAAATGAGAGTCATTGGTTCTAGAACGTTGACAGACGCCGAGAGGAATTACCATCTACATTCCGGAAAATTGAAATTCCTGGCATTGAAATAGGCTATCTTTACTACAGCAAAGAGCTTGAGGTATACACTGAGAACAACCCTTTGACCTACAGTATAGACCAAAAGCTTGGACACACCTTCTCATTTAAAGATTTTTCTGTATTTTCATGACTATGAAAATTGTACATTCACACTGAAGCATCAAAACTATGAATTAACACATGTGGAATTATATACTGTACAAAAAAGTGTGAAACAACTGAAAATATGTCTTATATTCTAGGTTCTTCAAAGTAGTCACCTTTTGCTTTGATGGCTGCTTTGCACACTCTTGGCATTCTTTTGATGAGCTTCAAGAGGTAGTCACCGGAAATGGTTTTCACTTCACAGGTGTGCCCTGTCAGGTTTAATAAGTGGGATTTCTTACCTTATAAATGGGGTTGGGACCATCAGTTGTGTTGTGCAGAAGTCAGGTGGATACACAGCTGATAGTCCTACTGAATAGACTGTTAGAATTTGTATTATGACAAGAAAAAAGCAGCTAAGTAAAGAAAAATGAGTGGCCATCATTACTTTAAGAAATGAAGGTCAGTCAGTCCGAAAAAATTGGGCAAACTTCCTCTTCCGGGCTCCAGCGCTATCTGCTGCGGCTTCCCGGATGTTGCCATGACGACCCGATGTAGTCATGACAACATCCGGGTCACCAGACAGCTGGAAGATATTTTGGTCATGCGCAGTGCATGACCAAACTATCGTCTCCCTGAAAAGTGCTGACAGCCTGCATAGCACAAGGATGTTGCTCCATTCCTGTGCTATGCAGGCGATCAGAATCAAAAAAGTGAAAGTCCCATAGTGGGACAAAGTAAAAAAACTGTCAGACAGTGAAAAAAAAAATTGTAAAAATATAAAAAAAATTTTTTTAAAAAAAGCCACCAAAAATAAAAATACAATGTACCCATCAATAAATATTATTATGAAAAAAACAAAACAATAAAAGTACACATATTTGGTATAGCCGCGTCCAGAACGACTTGACCTATAAAATTGTCCCACTAGTTAACCCCTTCAGTGAACACGGTAAAAAAATAAATAAAAAATGAAGCAAAAAAACAATGCTTTATCATCATACCGCCAAACAAAAAATGGAATAAGACACGATCAAAAAGACTAATGTAAATAAAAATGGTACCGCTGAAAACGTCATCTCGTCCTGCAAAAAACAAGCCACAATACAGCTCCATCAGCCGAAAAATACAAAAGTTATAGCTCTCAGAATAAAGCAAAGCAAAAAAAATATTTTTTCTATAAACTTGCTTTTATTATGTAAAAGCGCCAAAACATAGAAAAACGATATAAATGTGGTACCGCTGTAAACGTACTGAACCGAAGAATAAAGCTACCTTATCAATTTTACCACACGCGGAACAGAATAAAAAAAATTAAAAAAAAACAATTCCTGAATTGTTGGTTTTTGTTTATTCTGCCTCCCAAAAATCGGAATAGAAAGCGATCAAAAAATGTCACGTGCCTGAAAATGGCACCAATAAAAACGTTAACTCATCCAGCAAAAAACAAGCCATCACATGACTCTGTTGGCCAAAATATGGAAAAATTATAGCTTTCAAAATATGGTGATGCAAAAACTAGATTTTACAAAAAAATGCGTCTTTTAGTGTGTGACAGCTGTCAGTCATAAAAACTCTATATGAATCTGGCATCGCTGTAATTGCACCGACCTGAAGAATGAAGTCGTCTAATCACTTATACCGTACGAAGAGCGGCGTAAAAAATAAACTCTCAGGTTAGGGTTGTGCTAGGGTTAGGGTTGGGGTAAGGGTTGTGCTAGGGTTGGGGTTGGGCTAGGGTTAGGGTTGGGCTAGGATTGGGGTTGGGGTTGGGTTAGGGTTGGGGTTGGGGTTGGGGTTGGGCTAGGGTTAGGGTTGGGATTTTTTTCAAAAGTTAAAAAAGATGACGATATGGCAACTAGTGTTGAGCGCAAGTGCTCGCTACTTGAGTTTGCATCGGGTGCTCGGGTATGCATTGAGTATCGCGGGTGCTCGAGTGACATGCTCGAGTCTAATGACAACTTATTCAATATGATGACCTAATGTTATCAAATTCTGTGTCGTATCTCTGGGTTCAAAATGTTCACTATACCCCTTGATAAAATCCTTGAGGGGTGTAGTTTCCAAAATGAGGTCACTTGTGCAGGGTTTCCACTATTTAGGCACATCAGGGGCTTTCCAAATGCGACATGGCGTCCGCTCTCGATTCCAGACAATTTTGCGTTCAAAAAGTCACACAATGCTCCTTCCCTTCTGAACTCTGCCGGGCGCCCAGACACTGTATTTTCCCCACATATGGGGTATTGGCATACTCAGGAGAAATTGCACAAAAGTTTTTGGGGTCCATTTTCTCCTCTTACCCTTGTGAAAATAAAAAAATTGGGGCTAAAACATCATTTTTGTGGAAAAAGTTAGATTTTTTTATTTTCACGGCTCCATGTTATAAACTTCTGTAAAGGACTTGGGGGTTCAGGGTGCTCACCACATATCTAGATAAGTTCCCTGAGGAGTCTAGTTTCCAAAATGGTGTCACTTGTGGGGGTTTTCCACTGTTTAGGCACATCAGGGGCACATCCGCTAATTATTCAAGCAAATTTTACAATCAAAAAGTCAAATGGTGCTCCTTCCCTTCCGAACCCTGCCGTATGCCCAAGCAGTGGTTTTCCCACACATATGGGGTATCTGCTTACTCAGGAGAAGTTTCACAACAAATAGCATGGCGCAATTTCTGCTGTTACCCTTATGAAAATGCAAAATTGGGGGCTGAAAAACATTTTTGTGGGAAAAAGGTGAAAATTTTATTTTTACGGATCAATGTTAGAAACTTCTGTGAAGCACCTGGGGGTTCAGGGTGCTCACCACACATCTAGATAAGTTCACTGAGGGGTCTACTTTCCAAAATGGTGTCACTTGTGGGTGGTTTCCACTGTTTATGGACATCAGGGGCTCTCTAAACGCAACATGGCGTCCTCAAATTATTCAAGCAAATTTTACATTCAAAAAGTCAAATGGCGCTCCTTCCCTTCCGAACCCTGCCGTGCACCCAAACAGTGGTTTTTCCCCACATATGGGGTATCTGCGTGCCCAGGGGAAATTTCACAACAAATTTTGGGGTCCATTTTCTCCTGTTACCCCTGCAAAAATAAAAAAAATTGGGTCTAAAGTAACATTTTTGTGAAAAAAGTTAAATGTTCATTTTTTTCTTCCACATTCCAAAAATTCCTGTGAAGCACCTGAAGGGTTAATAAAGTTCTTGAGGGGTGCAGTTTTTAGAATTTACTTTTGGGTATTTTCTGTCATAAAGACCCCTCAAAGTGACTTCAAATGTGATGTGGTCCCTAAAAAATGGTTTTGTAAATTTTGTTGGAAAAATCAGAAATCGCTGGTCAACTTTTAACCCTTAAAGCTCCCTAATAAAAAAGATTTTGGTCCCAAAATTGTACTGATCTGAAGTAGACATGTGGGAAATGTTATTAACTATTTTGTGTGACATATTTCTCTGACTTAAGGGCATAAAAATTCAAATTTTGAAAATTGCAAAATTTTCAAAATTTTCGCCAAATTTCTGTTTTTTCCACAAATAAACGCAAGTGATATCGAAGAAATTTTATCACTATCATGAAGTACAATATGTCACAAAAAACAGACTCAGAATCAGGGGGATCCGTTGAAGCGTTCCAGAGTAATTACCTTGGGTTTTAAAGGGGTTAAAAGACTTTGTAGAAACAAAGCTGTTAAAGCCTAGAGAGAGAGCTGGTTGAGGACGTACGAAAAGCTCCAGCTGAAGAGATGCTTATTGTTTTAATTGTGTTAATTGTTTATTTCTTACAGGCATCCAACAAGAAAAAGGTCGTAAGAATAGGTTGTTATTAGTGATGAGCGAGCATGCTCTCTACTGCTCGGTGCTCGCCCGAGCATCTCACTGCTCAAGATGACCAGCAATAGCCGAGTATTTCCGGGGTTGCTCTGGGGGAGCTCGGGTCCCCTCCCTGCATGTTTAGAGTGCCAATGAACATGCGGGGATAGTCTGCCACACACTGTAATGCCACAGCCATGTTGGTTGTGGCATTACAGTGATTGATGGCCGCACAGCATCATCAGGTCTATATCAGACCTGGTGCTGCCATGCTCGTCACACTCTACTCCGGAATCAGGCAGTGTAGGGAGAGGTGCTGCTGAGCTAGGGAGAGATTTGCTTGTTTCTTAGTTAGTGTAGGTATACCAGCATACATTATTCACATATCCATCCCAACTAACAGTCCTTCTGAGGACTAATCCAGCTGCAGAGATATCAGTGCTAGGCAGGAAGGCAGCGTATTTGGCAGACTGCAGTGCATATGGAAGGAGGGTCCATTCTAGTTCTGTCTGCTGGTGCTTTCTAGAAATAGCGCCAGGTATCAGGGGCCAGGAATAATTTCATTTGGATCTTAATCCTGATTATTTGCTTAAAAAGCAATCCAAAGAACACAGTTTTTCTGCTCCATTTGCTTGTTGGCACTGCAGAAAACATCCAGATCCTTTTCATATTACAGCGCTAAAAATCCATCTATTTAAAATTGTGGTTTGTCCGTAATACAGATCACATATAAGTGCGCTGAAAATTC
The DNA here is from genome assembly GCF_046119375.1 of Phyllobates terribilis. NCBI lineage: Eukaryota > Metazoa > Chordata > Amphibia > Anura > Dendrobatidae > Phyllobates > Phyllobates terribilis. Next base: position 975,628,349 of record NW_027362761.1, on the reverse strand, counting down.
TGCCATTTCTGGCCTACATTGAAATTTTGTTGCAGTGTGTCAGTGAAGTTATTGACACGAGGTAGCTGTTAAAAATAGTTACCTACAGGTCCGCTATTTAAAACTGTGGTTTGTCCGTCACACGGATCACATATAAACGCGCTGAAAATTCTGCCATTTCTGGCCTCCATTGAAATTTTGTTGCAGTGTGTCAGTGAAGATATTGACATGAGGTCGCTGTTAAAAATAGTTACCTACAGGTCAGCTATTTAAAACTGTGGTATGTCCGTCACATGGATCACATATAAGTGCACTGAAAATTCTGCCATTTATGACCTCCATTGAAATTTTGTTGCAGTGTGTTAGCGAAGTTATTGACACCAGTTCACTGTTAAAAATAGTTACCTACAGGCCACATATTTTAAACTGTGGTTTGTCTGTCACATGGATCACATATAAGAGAGCTGAAAATTCTGCCATTCCGGCCTCCATTGACATTCTGTTGCATTGTGTCAGTGAAGTTATTGACACCAGTTCACTGTTAAAAATAGCTACTTACAGGCCAGCTTTTTAAAACTGTGTTTTCTCCGTCACACGGATCACATATACGTTTTCAGAAAATACTGACATTTCTGGCTTAGATTAGAAATTAGTTTCAGTGTGTCAGTGAAGCTATTGACACCAGTTTGCTGTTCCACATAGTTACCTATAACTGTGGTTTTCCGTCACACTTATCACATATCACTGCGGTTCAAATCCAGCCATTTGTAGTGAACGTGGAAATTATTGTCCTCCACTTAAAATGGGCAAGGTGCGTGGCAAGGGATGGGGAAGTGGACGTGATGGTGATGAACGTGCAAGCAGAGGACCAGGACGAGGCCGTGGGCATGCTGAAATTGTGCCACAACAAACACCCACATCTTCTCGCTCGACCTTCTTGTCCCAATTAATAAGGGACCGCAGAACACCACTATTGAACACAGAGCAGTGTGAAAAGGTTATTGTTTGGATAGGAGATAATGCTTCCAGTCACTTAGCCACTACCACCACCCAGTCTTCCACACGGTCAAGTCTCAGTAGCCGTGAGTCTGGACCACATATTCCTCACCCTGATCCTCCTTCCTCCCACCATGCCGAGTGCCCGGAGACAACTGATCCCACACTTGGACACTCCGAAGAGCTGTTCTCTTTTCCATTTATAGACTCGGGCCTCTCGCCCGTTCCACTTGAAGCGGGACAAGAGGAGATCGCATGTAGCGATGCCCAAATATTTGAGCAGCCACGGTCACATGAAGGCGATGGTGGGAAACTGTCACAAGAGGTGGACGATGATGAGACACAATTGCCAGAAAGTTAGGAGGAGAACCAGGGTGCGGAAGTGGAAGACGAGGTGGTGGATGATATAGTAACTGACCCAACCTGGCAGGGGGACATGCAGAGCAAGGACAGCAGCACACAGGGGGAGGGAGGCGTAGCACCACAACAGGCAGGAAGAAGCAGTGTGGTGGCCGCAGACATAAGGTGGGCAACCGTTCCCTGTAACATCAACATGACGGAAGTTGCCAGTACAACTGTTAGGTCTTCCCGAGTCTGGTTGTTTTTTAACCCCTTAAGCCCCGCGGGTGGTTTGCACGTTAATGACCAGGCCAATTTTTACAATTCTGACCACTGTCACTTTATGAGGTAATTACTCTGGAACGCTTCAACGGATCCCCCTGATTCTGAGAAGGTTTTTTCATGACATATTGTACTTCATGATTGTGGAAAAATTTCTTCGATATCACTTGCATTTATTTGTGAAAAAAATGGAAATTTGGCGAAAATTTTGAAAATTTTGCAATTTTCAAAATTTGAATTTTTAAGCCCTGAAATCAGAGAGATATGTCACACAAAAGAGTTAATAAATAACATTTCCCACATGTCTAATTTACATCAGCACAATTTTGGAACCAAAATTTTTTTTTGTTAGGGAGCTATAAGGGTTAAAAGTTGACCAGCGATTTCTCATTTTTCCAACAAAATTTACAAAACCATTTTTTTAGGGACCACATCACATTTGAAGTCACTTGGAGAGGTCTTTTTGACAGAAAATACCCAAAAGTGACACCATTCTAAAAACTGCACCCCTCAAGGTGCTCAAAACCACATTCAAGAACTTTATTAACCCTTCAGGTGCTTCACAGGAATTTTTTGAATGTGGAAGAAAAAAATGAACATTTAACGTTTTTCACAAAAATGTTACTTTAGACCCAATTTTTTTTATTTTCACAGGGGTAACAAGAAAAAATGGACCCCAAAATTTGTTGTGCAATTTCCCCTGGGCACGCAGATACCCAATATTTGGGGAAAAAACACTGTTTGGGCGCACGGCAGGGCTTGGAAGGGAAGGAGCGCCATTTGACTTTTTGATTGTAAAATTTGCTTGAATAATTAGCGGACGCCATGTTGTGTTTGGAGAGCCCCTGTGTGCCCAAACTTTGGAGCTCCCCCACAAGTGACCCCATTTTGGAAACTAGACCCCCCAAGGCACCTTTCTAGATGCATAGTGAGCACTTGGAACCCCCAGGTGCTTCACAAATTGATTCGTAAAAATGAAAAAGTGTTTTTTTTTTCACTTTTTCATTTTTACGAATCAATTTGTGAAGCACCTGGGGGTTCCAAGTGCTCACTATGCATCTAGATAGGTGCCTTGGGGGGTCTAGTTTCCAAAATGGGGTCACTTGTGGGGGAGCTCCAATGTTTGGGCACACAGGGGCTCTCCAAACGCAACATGGCGTCCGCTAACAATTTGAGCCGATTTTCCATTCAATTTGTTAGCGGACACCATGTCGCGTTTGGAGAGCCCGTGATGTGCCTAAACAGTGGAGCTCCCCCACAAGTGTCCCCATTTTGGAAACTATACCCCTCAAGGATTTTATTAAGGTGTATAGTGAACATTTTGAACCCAGAGGTACGGCACAGAATTTGTTTACATTAGGTCATCATATTGAATAAGTTGTCATTATTCTTGAGCGCAAGTGCTCGCTACTTGAGTTTGCATCGGGTACTCAGGTATGCACCATGTACAGCGTGTGCTCGAGTGACATGCTTGAGTCCCTGCTCCGCATGTTTCACGGTTATTAGACACCCAAAAAAAAACATGCGGGGATCGCTCGTGCATGGCAGGCAATTCCCGTAAAGTTTTTTGGCCGCGAAGCATATGGGGCAGAGACTCGAGCATGTCACTCAAATACCCACGATACTCAATGCATACCAGAGCACCCGATGCAAACTCAAGTAGCGAGCACTTGCTCTCAACACTAGTCGCCATATCGTCATCTTTTTTTCTTACTTTTGAAAAAAATCCCAACCCCAGCCCTAGCACAACCCTAGCCCTAGCACAACCCTAGCCCCAGCACAACCCTAGCCCCAGCACAACCCTAGCCCCAGCACAACCCTAGCCCCAGCACAACCCTAGCCCCAGCACAACCCTAGCCCCAGCACAACCCTAGCCCCAGCACAACCCTAGCCCCAGCACAACCCTAGCCCCAGCACAACCCTAGCCCCAGCACAACCCTAGCCCCAGCACAACCCTAGCCCCAGCACAACCCTAGCCCCAGCACAACCCTAGCCCCAGCACAACCCTAGCCCCAGCACAACCCTAGCCCCAGCACAACCCTAGCCCAATCCTAACCCAAGAGTTTATTTTTGACGCCGTTCCTTGTGCGGTATAAGTGATTAGACGACTTTATTCTTCGGGTCGGTGTGATTACAGCAATGCGAGAATCATATGGGGTTTTTATGATTGACAGCTGTCACACACTAAAAGACGCATTTTTTGTAAAATCTAGTTTTTGCATCGCCATATTTTGAGAGCTATAATTTTTCCAGATTTTGGCAGACAGTCATGTGACAGCTCGTTTTTTGCGGGATGACTTGACGTTGTTATTGGTGCCATTTTCAGGCACGTGACATTTCTTGATCGCTTTCTATTCCGATTTTTGGGAGGCAGAATAAACAAAAACCAACAATTCAGGAATTGTTTTTTTTTTTTTTTTTATTCTGTTCCGCGTGTGGTAAAATTGATGAAGTAGCTTTATTCTTCGGGTCAGTACGTTTACAGCGGTACCACATTTGTATCATTTTTCTATGTTTTGGCGCTTATACACAATAAAAGCTATTTTATAGAAAAAAATATTTTTTAGCAATGCTTTATTCTGAGAGCTATAACTTTTTTATTTTTCGGCTGATGGAGCTGTATGGTGGCTTATTTTTTGCGGGACGAGATGACGTTTTCAGCGGTATCATTTTTATTTATATGCGTCTTTTTGATCGCGTGTTATTCCACTTTTTGTTTGGCGGTATGGTGATAAAGCATTGTTTTTTGCTTCTTTTTTTTTTTTTTTTTTTTTTTTACCGTGTTCACTGAAGGGGTTAACTAGTGGGACAGTTTTATAGGTCAGGTTGTTCCGGACGCGGCGATACCAAATATGTGTACTTTTATTTTTTATTTTTTTATAATAATATTTATTGATGGGTACATTATATTTTTATTTTTGGTGTATTATTTTTTTTTTTTTTTTATAATATTTTTGCACATTTTTTATTTTTTTTTTCCACTTTCACACAGTTTATACACTTTATTACTTTGTCCCACTCTGGGACTTTCACTTTTTTTTTTCTGATCACCTGCATGGCACAGGAATGAAGCACCATCCCTATGCCATGAAGGCTGTCAGAAATGCACAGTGTGAAGATTGCTTGGAGATGCACTGCGCATGCCCAAGCAATCTTCCTGCTCTCTGGCGACCCGGATGTTGTCATGACGACATCGGGTCGTCATGGCAACACCCGGGAAGCCTTTGCAGACTGCGCTGGAAGCCGGAAGAGGAGGTGAGTATCGCCGATCACCTCCCCTTGCCCCCGCAATGCCGCGATCGACTTCGATCGACTTCGATCGCAGCATCGCGGGGGTTAATGTGCTGGGAGCGGTGCAGGACCGCTCCCTGCACATAGTACCGGGTGTCAGCTGTGACAATCAGCTGACACCCGGCGGCGATCGCGCCCGCACAGCCTGTGTGCGCGCGCGATCGCCATGACGTACTAATACGGGTCTGGCTCTTAAGTCCCAGGGCACAGACGTGTATTAGTACATCAGATGTTATTAAGGGGTTAAAGACTCTGCCGATAACCCCAAAAAGGCCATTTGCACAACCTGCTAGGCCAGCATCACCCGAGATAGCAAAACTACCAGCCTGACCACCACCAGCATGATCAGGCACATGGAAGCAAAGCACCCAACTAAGTTGGCCGAACCCCAGGGTCCAGGAACAGTGCCTGTGGGTGGCACCACTGCTTCTTCCGCTGTTGTGTGTGCAAGCCAAACCTCTGTCCATGGCACATGCGAAGATGACTCCTGCCCTGCACCTGTCGTTGCACACTCTCAATCAGCACCATTAGCAAGCACGTCCACGTCCTTGTCCCAGCGCAGCGTTCAGTTGTCCCTACCCCAGTCCTTGGAGCGCAAACGCAAATACGCAGCCAACGCCCCACAGGCCACACTACTAAACCAAGATGGTGAGCGGCAATGACGCCATAATTAGAGTCACCATCCCGCTTCTCTGTTTTCTGAAACGCTCTCTGCTCACAATCAAAGAGGATGCATTGCAGGTGGAGCATGATGAGATGGAGCAAGGAACCATACAGGGTGATTACACACAGCCCAGGATCATCTCATCCCAACAAGGATTGTGTAACAATGAGGAAGAGGAGGAGGAGCTAGTTTCATGCGCTATAGACGGTACTACCTGCACAACTGTCATACCGTCAATTCAGCTTGGATGGCCTGAGGACAGGGAGGAGGAGGAGAGCGTGGTCAGTTGTCCTCTTGCTGAGGACACCGAAGTCTTGCCTGTTAGCAGTCTGGCACACATGGCTGAGTTTATGTTACGCTGCCTTTCCCATGACCCTCGTGTTCTCAAAATTTGGGTGACAGTCATTACTGGTTGGTGACACTTCTAGACCCACGCTACAAGGAGAACTTTCTATCTCTTATTCCTGAGGCGGACAGGTCTACTAAAATGGGGCAGTACCAGAAGGCCCATCTTGCGGAATTATTAAAATAAATTCCCATATTAAAACGTTGGCGGCATAGGTCACAGTTCGTTGGACAACCAAGGAGTACAGGCTAGAGATGACACAACTCCAATCCATCAGAGGCAGGCAAACACTGTCAAAGTTCTGGGACAGTTTTCTCAGACCCTTCCATCGCACAGGCCCTGAGGCGCGGGGTACTCTCACAAGGAGTGAAAAGTTTGGAAAGATGGTGAGGGAGTACCTTGCTGACCATACCAATGTCCTCCGTGATTCCTCTGTGCCTTATAATTACTGGGTATCCAAGCTGGACACGTGGAATGAACTGGCTCTTTACTCCTTGGAGGTCCTGGCCTGCCCTGCCGCTAGCATTTTATCTGAGCGTGTTTTTAGTGCCACAGGTGGAATTATAACCGATAGGCGCATCCGCCTGTCAACTGAAAATGCTGACAGGCTGACTCTTATAAAAATGGATTGGGCCAGACTTCTAAACATCACCGAATGATAGCAGTGTAACCTAAACTCAAAAACAGTGCATTTTTTTGGAAGGTCTAATTCTATTTCCATGCACCTCTGTCTTCACACCCTGACATGGGTATACACTTCCTGATTTTGTCTATTTTCTCTTGTCCTCCTCCTTCTCCTCATCCTCCATCACCATATCATTCACCACCATATCTATCATATCACCTCCTCTACGTGCCTTGCAAGGGGCATTGGAGTTCCTTCAAATTTTTGGCAGCTTTTGCATTCACTGCATAGGCAAACACTATGGGAGAGCCACTTCCTAATAATGGAAACATTGTTTTTAGGAGGCTCTCCGACCTCTATGTCTCTTTCAAGGGGCATTGGAATGCCTCCCAATTTTTGGACAGCTTTTGCATTCACTGAATAGGCAAACACTATAGGAGACCCACTTCCTAATAATGGGAACATTGTTTTTAGGAGGCTCTCTGACACATGCGTCTCTTCCAAGGGGCATTAGAGTGCCTCCAAATTTTTGCCAGCCCTTGCAATAACTGCATACACAATAACAGTATAGGAGACGCACTCATTAATAATGGGAACAACAAAGCATAGCCGGCTGATGGCTCGCTAACAATAGCGAGGGCCGAGTGCTGGCCCTTTAAAAATAGTAAGGGCCGCCTTATGGCCCTATAAAAATAGGCTTTGTGACTTTCAGAGTCCCTCTCTATATCATAAATGAAACAGGATGTGTCTGATGATGTGTCCTTAAAAGTGGGGTAATACCACTGACAACGTTGTTGACAGCAGTGACCTGGGAGTCAAAAATGCTTCCAGGGGTCTTCCCCATGCTGTTCCCATGTCATTTGAGCACTGTTCCCATCGATTTGGCCAATTTTTAGGACCTCTGCAGACAGCCGGGGGGAGCCACCTGAAAAATGCTCGTGTTTCCCATAGACTTACATTGGGCTCATTGCTCGGGTCGAGCACCCAAGCATTCCAATTTGCTCGTCCCGAGCATTGAGCACCAGAAGCATTTTAGTGCTCGCCCATCACTAGTTGTTATCAATGTTTATAAATGTTATGCCAATTTGACAATGCCCATTTGTATATAAAGTTACTGAACTTTCACCACTGTCTCAGAATTGTTCAGATTAACCTATTAAGGTGAATGTCGAGGACGACAATCAAAAAGGAGGGAAGAGTGTGACATGCAGAAGTAGCACAAGCACAGGATACAGGAAGTGTTGTGCTCCAGAAGCATCCAGCAACTAGAGGGGTTAACACAGTCACAGGAGACAGGGAAGGTTTTAGCAGAGCCCCAGGGGAATTGTGTGGAAATTGTTTACTGTCTGTCTGGAGCCATAGAGAAAGGTGGTGTGTGATCTGTATCTCACAGAAGCGCCCCTGCAAGTAAAAAGGATTCAAGTCAGGAGTAAAGCTAAGCACAGGTCAGGTAGAGTTCCTGCACTAGCAGTGCAAAGTATTGTCAGGCAGAAAGATAATGACTGGAAGAAATGGTGTCACAGGGATCATCTCTCTCGGCAAACCCTCCCCCCCTCCTCCATCTCACTGTGCCGTAAAGAATGCTGTGTTCATTAATGTGCCTTCGCATTAGAAATGTGCTGTCCTGTGCTACTGGGAAGAGTGTGAACTGCTGTGCTGCTAAGGAAACTGTACTGTTTGTCACTAGAGCCTGTTGCTCATAATATTTAACTTGCACTGGCTGTGCGGCTTCTTATTAAATGCTACCTGTCTCGCCCCTATCTGAACCTAGCGGCGTGCGTGTAACATTAGCTCAGAGTAGTTTGGGAAAGTTGTTGTTCACTGTTTGTTCTGAGCTTTCTTTGCCAAAGCTGGAGCATAGTTTGTGACTCGCTCCAGCTATATCTTCCTATGTTCATGTTGGTAATATTGTTATTGTAAATATTGTTATTTTCATCTCCCGGCATATAATTCCTTTGTACATAATAAAGCCGGAGTTTTGTTTCAGCCTTCTCGTCTGCTGTCCCATTCTTGAATATGACTTTTGGTGTTCTTTGGACACCGCCACATCTCCACCGCCCAAAGCTCCTTTATGTTTGATGACTCCCCCTCCTCGTGGCTTGCCCAGTGTCCCTGAACTGAGAGATCTGCCAGATGACCTCCCCAGCCAGAACCGCTTGCATTGGTTGTAATTATATAATCGATCGGTCTGGACCACGGCTTGCCTGAAGTTAAATTTCACCTGTTTGTCCACCATGAGAGGGAGATTATAGTCTCTAAAGAAAGAACTAATCTTCCTTCTAAATGTCCGTTAAAGGATCTCTGAACTGACAAGACCTCCCACTGAAGAAGCCCCATACTGTATGACCCTGGGCCCATCTGACTGCTGGGAGACAGGATGTCATGGAACCCAGTAGGAACATTGCCTCTCTCAAAGACATTGCAGGAGATCTGATAGCTTTTGTGGCCAAATTGATTATTTTGCATACTTTGTCCCCTGGAAGAAAGCAGGCTTGGAGATGAGAATTTAGAGTTAGGCCCAGAAAGATTTGTGTCTTTGAGGGAGTTAGTCTCAATTTTTGAGAATTTATTAACCATCCCAGCCTCTGTAAAACTGCCGTGACCTCTCATAGCTGAGTAGAACAGTGGTCCTCCAATCTTCCTACTACAAGAACATCGTCTAGGTAGGGAATGATCACCACGTTAATGATCCGTAGGAAGGCAGTCAACTCAGCTATGAGCTTTGTGAATACTCTCGGAGCTATTGAGAGACCGAATGGTAGGGCAGCAAATTGAAAAAGGTATTTATGGTAGGCTGGATAGATTAGGACATGGTAATAAGCATCTTTTAGGTCGATTAGTGCCATAAAGCAATTGTGGTGGAGGAGTTTTACTGCTAAGATCACAGATTCCATTTTGAACGTCTGGTTCTCCACCAGTTGGTTTAGGCTCTTGATGTTAATAATGGTCCTTAACGACCCATTTGTTTTTTTTAGCAAAAAGAGGGGAGAATAAAATACCCTTCCCTTTTGTGTCTCCGGAACCTCGTGAAGGACTTGTTTTTTTTACTAGGTCTAATATTTCCGCCTCCAAGGCCATCTGTTCCTCTACTGACTTCCTCCTCAGGGTGATTACAAAGGTTCAGTGAGGAATCTGACAGAAGCGTAGTTTTATGCCTTCTCTCACTATACTCAGCACCCAAGGGCTTGAGGTGATGGCCTCCCAAGCTGGAACAAAATGGGATAGCCTTCCACCCACTCTCAGCATAGCGTCATTGGGAGGACTTCTTAGCCGTGGAGGAGGATGGTCCTCCAAACATATAACCTGACTTTCTTAGTTCTGGAATCCCATCTCTTCCTGTCTCTCGGAGGGTGACCCTGGTTAAATTTCTTCCTCCGAAAATAAGACCTTTTTGCATCCCCTGAGAATCCTGGAAAACCTCTTTTCCAATAAACTGAAAAAAGATAATTAGCTCATATCACCTGATACTCACAGGAATCCCAGGCTCACGGATTAGTGTCCAGCATACACTTGCAAGGATATATAAAGAAGGTAAAATCCGGTGCCACATGCGATAAATCCATTTATTCCAAAATTAAAAATCACAACATGTCCCTAGGAGGGGAACAACTGGACGTGTTTCGAGGACACAGCCCCTTATTCGTCAGTATAGCCTGCCTTTTCCAAAATATCGTCCAGCTTTTTTCCAAATAGGAACTTGCCGTCGCAAGGGAGAAAGCATAGCCTGTGCTTCGACTGCAAGTCTCCTGGGCTACCCTTGAGCCACAAGGCCCGCCTGGCTGTATTTGACAGGTTCGCTGACCTGGCTGACAGCTTTACCGAATCCGCTGAGGTATCAGTGAGGATGGCCGATGCTGCCTGCATTAGAGGTAAATGAGACAGGATTTTATCTCTGGGAATTCTTTTGTCTTTAAGCTGGTCTTCCAATTGCTGTTACCATTAGTAATGGGCAAACACTAAAATGCTTGGGTGCTTATTGCTCATGTTGAGCACATTAGAATATTCGGGTGATTGACCCGAGCAACGAGTCTAATGTAAGTCTATGGGAAACTTGAGCATTTTTTAGGCGACTCCCCCCGGCGGTCTGCAGAGGGCCTAAAAATTGCCCAAATCGATGGGAACAGTGCTCAAATGAGATGGGAACAGCATGGGGAAGACCACTGGAAGCACTTCTGACTCCAAGATCACTGCTGTGAACAATGTTGTCAGAGGTATTTCTCCACTTTAACCCCTTAACAACATTAGACGTACTAATACGCGTCTGTGCCCTGGGACTTAAGAGCCAGACCCGTATTAGTACGTCATTGCGATCGCGCGCGCACACAGGCTGTGAGGGCGCGATCGCCACCGGGTGTCAGCTGATAGTACCGGGTGTCAGCTGTGACAATGTGCAGGGAGCGGTCATGCACCGCTCCCAGCACATTAACCCCCGCAATGCTGCGATCGAAGTCGATCGCAGCATTGCGGTGGCAAGGGGAGGTGATCGCAGATACTCACCTCCTCTTCCGGCCTCCAGCGCTGTCTGCCGTGGCTTCCAGGATGTTGCCATGACGACCCGATGTCGTCATGACAACATCCGGGTCACCAGACAACAGGAAGATTGTTTGGACATGTGCAGTGCATCTCCAAACTATCTTCTCCCTGTCCAGCGCTGACAGCCTGCACGGCACAGGGATGGTGCTCCATCCCTATGCTGTGCAGGCGATCAGAATAAAAAAAGTGAAAGTCCCAGAGTGGGACAGAGTAAAAAAGTGTAAAAACTGTCAGAAAGTGAAAAAAAAAAATGGTAAAAATATTAAAAAAAATAAAATAAAAATAATCCACCAAAAATAAAAATATAATGTACCCATCAATAAATATTATTATAAAAAAAACAAAAAAAAACAATAAAAGTACACATATTTGGTATCGCCGCGTCTGGAACAACCTTACCTATAAAACTGTCACACTAGTTAACCCCTTCAGTGAACACGGTAAAAAAATTAAAATAAAAAACGAAACAAAAAACAATGCTTAATCATCATACTGCCAAACAAAAAATGGAATAACACGCGATCAAAAAGACGAATATAAATAAAAATGGTATCGTTGAAAATGTCATCTCATCCCGCAAAAAACAAGCCACCATACAGCTCCATCAGCCGAAAAATAAAAAAGTTATAGCTCTCAGAATAAAGCTATGCTAAAAAATTATTTTTTCTATAAAATTGCTTTTACTATGTAAAAGTGCAAAACATAGAAAAACTATATAAATGTGGTACCGCTGTAAACGTACTGACCCAAAGAATAAAGCTGCCTTATCAATTTTACCACACGCGGAACAGAATAAAAAAAAACAAAAAAACAATTCCTGAATTGTTGGTTTTTGTTTATTCTGCCTCCCAAAAATCGGAATAGAAAGCGATCAAAAAATGTTACGTGCCTGAAAATGGCACCAATAACGTCAACTCATCCCGCAAAAAACAAGCCATCACATGACTGTCTGCCAAAATCTGGAAAAATTATAGCTCTCAAAATATGGCGATGCAAAAAATGCGTCTTTTAGTGTGTGACAGCTGTCAATCATAAAAACCCCATATGATTCTGGTATCACTGTAATCGCACCGACCCGAAGAATAAAGTCGTCTAATCACATATACCGCACGAGGAACGGCGTAAAAAATAAACTCTCGGGTTAGGGTTGGGCTAGGGTTAGGGCTAGGGTTAGGGCTGGATTTGGGGTTAGGGTTGTGACGGGGTTGAGATTTTTTTCAAAAGTAAGAAAAAAAGATGACGATATGGCAACTAGTGTTGAGCGCAAGTGCTCGCTACTTGAGTTTGCATCGGGTGCTCGGGTATGCATTGAGTATCGTGGGTATTTGAGTGACATGCTCGAGTCTCCGCCCCATATGCTTCGTGGCCAAAAAAACTTTGCGGGGATTGCCTGCCATGCACGAGCGATCCCCGCATGTTTTTTTTTGGGTGTCTAATAACCGTGAAACATGCGGGGCAGGGACTCGAGCATGTCACTCAAGCACACGCAGTACATGGTGTATACCTAAGTACCCGATGCAAACTCAAGTAGCGAGCACTTGCGCTCAAGACTAATGACAAATTATTCAATATGATGACCTAATGTTATCAAATTCTGTGTCGTACCTCTGGGTTCAAAATGTTCACTATACACCTTAATAAAATCCTTGAGGGGTATAGTTTCCAAAATGGGGTCACTTGTGGGGGAGCTCCACTGTTTAGGCACATCAGGGGCTCTCCAAACGCGACATGGTGTCCGCTAACAAATTGAATGGAAAATCGGCTCAAATTGTTAGCGGACGCCATGTTGCGTTTGGAGAGCCCCTGCGTGCCTAAACATTGGAGCTCCCCCAAAAATGACCCCATTTTGGAAGCTAGACCCCCCAAGGCACCTATCTAGATGCATAGTGAGCACTTGGAACCCCCAGGTGCTTCACAAATTGATTCGTAAAAATGAAAAAGTGTTTTTTTTTTCACTTTTTCATTTTTACGAATCAATTTGTGAAGCACCTGGGGGTTCCAAGTGCTCACTATGCATCTAGATAGGTGCCAGGGGGGGTCTAGTTTCAAAAATGGGGTCACTTGTGGGGGAGCTCCAATGTTTGGGCACACAGGGGCTCTCCAAACGCAACATGGTGCCCGCTAACAATTTGAGCTGTTCAATTTGTTAGCGGACACCATGTTGCAACGCAACATGGCGTCCGATAATTATTCAAGAAAATTTTACAATCAAAAAGTCAAATGGCGCTCCTTCCCTTCCGAGCCCTGCCGTGCGCCCAAACAGTGTTTTTTCCCCACATATGGGGTATCTGTGTGCCCAGGGCAAATTGCATAACAAATTTTGGCGTCCATTTTGGACCTGAAGGGTTAATAAAGTTCTTGAATGTGGTTTTGAGCACCTTGAGGGGTGTAGTTTTTAGAATGGTGTCACTTTTGGGTATTTTCTGTCATAAAGACCTCTCAAAGTGACTTCAAATGTGATGTGGTCCCTAAAAAAATGGTTTTGTAAATTTTGTTGGAAAAATGAGAAATCGCTGGTCAACTTTTAACCCTTATAGCTCCCTAACAAAAAAAAATTTTGGTTCCAAAATTGTGCTGATGTAAAGTAGACATGTGGGAAATGTTATTTATTAACTATTTTGTGTGACATATCTCTCTGATTTAAGGGCATAAAAATTCAAAGTTTGAAAATTGCAAAATTTTCAAAATTTTCGCCAAATTTCCATTTTTTCACAAATAAATGCAAGTGATATCGAAGAAATTTTACCACAATCATGAAGTACAATATGTCACGAAAAAACAATCTCAGAATCAGGGGGATCCGTTGAAGCGTTCCAGAGTAATTACCTCATAAATTGACAATGGTCAGAATTGTAACAATTGGCCTGGTCATTAACGTGCAAACCACCCTCGGGGGTTAAGGGGTTAACAGACTCACAATAAAACATACAAAAAAGAAACCAAAATGAATTTTCCTGGGAAATATGTTAAGGAACATCTTTCCAGGGTAATGACTTGTATATAAGGCAAAATAAATAACTAAAAACAAAAATACTCCTCCACACCTTGGGCTATGTTTACACGTAGTGTTTTTGATGTGTTTTGCACTTTTGTATTGCTTTCAACCGTGACAAATGCATTTACCAGGAACTGTCATTTTAACATTTTGCAACCTTATCTGGCCATGTGGTGTGTGACACATCATCAGACACATCCTGTTTCATTTATGAAGGAGAGACTCTGAAAGTCACAAAGGCCATCAGGCAGTTTTTACTATTCTTAAAGGGTCAGCAGTCGGCTCTCACTATTCTTAGAGAGCCATCAGCCGGCTATGCTTTGTTGTTCCCATTACTAAAGAGTGGGTCTCCTATACTGTTATTGCGTATGCAGTGAGTGGCAGGGCTTCCCAATATTTGGAAGTACCCCAATACCCCTTTGAAAATTTGGATGCACCCCAATACCCCTTTGAAGAGACTTAGAGGAGGGCCTCATGAAAACAATGTTCCCATTATTAGGAAGTGGGTCTCCCATACTGTTTGCCTATGCAGTGAATGCAAGGGCTGCCAAAAATTGGGAGGCAATCCAATACCCCTTGGAAGAGACGTAGAGGGCCTCATGAAAAAATGTTCCCATTACTAGGAAGTGGGTCTCCCATAGTGTTGGCCTATGCAGTGAATGCAAGGGCTGCAAAAAAATGGGAGGCACTCCAATGCCCCTTGGAAGAGATGTGGAGTTCAGAGAGCCTCCTAAAAACAATGTTCCCATTATTAGGAAGTGTGTCTCCCATAGTGTTGGCCTATGCAGTGAATGCAAGGGCTGCCAAAAATTGGGAGGTACTCCAATGCCCCTTGGAAGAGATGTGGAGGTCAGAGAGCCTCCTAAAAACAATGTTCCCATTATTAGAAAGTGGGTCTCCCATTGTGTTTGCCTATGCAGTGAATGCAACGGTTGCCAAAAATTGGGAGGCACTAAAATGCCCCTTGGAAGAGATGTGGAGGTCAGAGGGCCTCCTGAAAACAATGTTTTCATTCATAGGAAGTGGTTCTCCCATAGTGTTGGCCTACGCAGTGAATGCAAGGGCTGACAAAAATTTGGAGGTACTCCAATGCTCCTTGAAAGAGATGTGGAGGTCAGAGGGCCTCCTGAAAACAATGTTCCCATTATTAGGAAGTAGGTCTCCCATAGAGTTGGAGTATGCAGTGAATGCAAGGGCTGCCAAAAATTGGGAGGCACTCCAATGTCCCTTGGAAGAGACGTGTAGGAGGGCCTCATAAAAACATTTTCCCATTAGAAAGGAGCGGGTCTCCTATACTTGTAATGCACATGCACTAAGTGTATGGGCTGACAAACATTTAACCCTGGGGGGTATACATAAACATACTGTATAAAAAATGTTTTGAACGAGCATCATAAACACCCTTTAAAAAAATTATGTGGGTGTTGCATCACAGACCACGATCACCCTGGTGATATGGTGGTGGAGGATGAGGATGAGGAGAAGGAGGAGGACAAAAGCAAATAGCCAAAATCAGGAAGCGTATACCCATGTGTGGGTGTGAAAAGGTGCATGGGAATACACTTCCCAAAAAAAGACACTGGATTTGAGTTTATGTTGCGCTGCTATCTTTCGGTGGTGTTGAGAAGTCTGGCCCAATCCAGCCCTTGTTCATTTTTATAAGAGTCAGCCTGTCAGCATTTTCAGTTGACAGGCGGATGCGCTTATCAGTTATAATTCCACCAACGGCACTAAAAACCCGCTCTGATAAAACGCTAGCGGCAGGGCAGGCCAGGACTTCCAAGGCGTAGAGAGCCAGTTCATTCCACATGTCCAGCTTGCATACCCAATAATTATAAGGCACAGAGGAATCACGGAGGACGTTGGAACGGTCGGCAAGGTACTCCCTCAGCATCTTCCCAAACTTTGCACTCCTTGTGAGAGTATCCCACGCCTCAGGGCCTGGGCAATGGGAGGGGTTGAGAAAACTCTCCCAGAGCATTGACAGTGTTCCCCTGCCTCTGCTGGATTGGAATTGTGTCTCTCTCGCCTGTACTCCTTGGTTGTCCAACGAACTGTGACCTCTGCTGCCAGCGTTTTCAGATGGGAATTTTTTTTAATAGTTCTGCAACAAGGGCCTTCTGGTACTGCCCCATTTTTATAAACCTGTCTGCCTCAGGAATAAGAGATAGAAAGCTCTCCTTGTAGCATGGGTCTAGAAGCGTCACCAACTAGTAATGACTGTCATCCAAAATTTGAGAATGGGAGGGTCACAGGAAAGGCAGCGTAACATAGCAGTCTGGCACGCATGGCTGAGTTTAACAGGCAAGACTTCCATGTCCTCACCAAGAGGACGACTGACCATGCTCTCCTCCTCCTCCTCCCTGTCCTCAGGCCATCCACGCTGAACAGACAGTATGACAGTTGTGCAGGTAGTACTGTCTATAGCGCATGAAACTAGCTCCTGTTCTTCCTCCTCCTACTCTTCCTCATTGTCATCCTATCCACATTGGGATGAGATGAGGCTTGGCTGTGTGTAATCACCCTGTATGGTTCCTTGCTCCATCTCATCGTGCTCCACCTGCAATGCATCCTCTTTGATTGTGAGCAGAGAGCATTTCAGAAGACAGAGAAGCAGGATGATGACACTAATTATGGCGTCATCGCCGCTCACCATCTTGGTGGCGTCCTCAAAGTTTTGGAGGATGGTACATATGTCTGATATCCATGTCCACTCCTGAGGTCTTATGTGTGGAGTCTGAACTGAATACCGACGGCCTTGTTGATGCTGGTAGTCAACAACTGCCCTCTTCTGCTCACAAATCCTTCCCAACATCTTCAGTATACAGTTCCAACGCGTGGGTACACCACACACCAGTTGGTGAGTCGGAAGCTGCAAACACTGCTGAAGCACGGCAAGGGCGGCGGAAGCTGTAGCTGACTTTCTAAACTGGGCACACAGGCGGCGTACTTTGACAAGCAGATCAAGCAGCTCTGGGTAAGTTTTGAGACACCGCTGAACCACAAGGTTAAGCACATGGGCCAGGCATGGTACATGTGTGAGCTCGCCTCGCCTCAGAGCCGCCACCAGGTTCCAGCCATTGTCACGCACGACCATGCCTGGCTGTAGGTTCAGCAGTGTCAGCCACAGATCTGCCTGCTCTTTCAGAGCTGTCCACAACTCTTCAGCATTGTGCGGTTTGTCACCTAAGCATATTAGCTTCAGCACAGCCTGTTGCCGATTGGCTGAGGCAGTGCTGCAGTGCTTCCAGTTTGTGACTGATGTGGTCATTTCGGAGATGGAGGCTGAAGTGGAGAAGGAGGAGGCTGAGGAGGATTAGGTGCAGGAGCTGTAGACTGTGGGGGCAACCCTGATTGACCTAGGGCCCACAATACTCGGCGTCAGGAGGATGTGTTCCGTCCCAAGGTCTGACTGGGTCCCGGCTTCCACTATGTTAACCCAGTGTGCCATCAGCGAGATGTACCATCCCTGCCCACAAGCACTTGTCCATGTGTCCGTGGTTAGGTGGACTTTCCCAGTAACTGCATTGTTAAGGACATGGCTAATGTTGTGGGACACGTGCTTGTGTAAAGTGGGGACGGCACACCGGGAGAAATAGTGGTGGCTGGGGACCGACTACCGAGGGACGGCCGCTGCCTTCAGGTTGCGGAAAGCTTCTGTCTCCTCAAGCCTAAAAGGCAAAATTTTGAGCGCAAACAGTCGAGAAATGTGGGAATTTAGTAGTGTGGCCTGTGGGGCGTTGGCTGCGTCTTTGCGTTTGCGTGCCAAGGACTGGAGTATGGACAACTGAACGCTTCGCTGGAAGTAGGACGTGCTTGCTGATGGTGCTAGTTGAGAGTGTGCAATGACAGGTGCCGGGCAGGTGGCATCTTCACATGCACTATGGACAGGGGATTGGCTTGCACGCACAACAGTGGAAGAAGCAGTGGTGTCACCCACAGACACTGTTCATGGACCCTGGGGTTCGGCCCACAAAGTCGGGTGCTTTGCTGCCATGTGCCTGATCATGCTGGTGGTGGTCAGGCTGGTAGTTTTACTACCCCTGCTGATGCTGGCCTGGCAGGTGGTGCAAGTGGCCTTTTTGGGGTTATCAGCAGAGTCTTTAAAAAACAACCAGTTGTACTGGCAACTTCCGTCGTGTTGGTGTTACGGGGAATGGTTGCCCGCCTTCTGTCTGCGGCCACCACACTGCTTATTCCTGCCTGTTGGGGTGCTCTGCCTCCCTCCCTCTGTGTGCTGCTGTCTTCGATCTGCATGTCCCCCTGCCAGGTTGGGTCAGTTACTATATCATTCACCACCTCTTCTTCTACTTCCGCACCCTGGTTCTCCTCCTGACTTTCTGGCAATTGTATCTCATCATCGTCCACTTCTTGTGACACTTTCCCACCATCGCCTTCATATGACCTTGGCTGCTCAAATATTTGGGCATCGCTATATGCGATCTCCTCTTGCCCCACTTCAAGTGGACCAGGTGAGAGGCCTGAATCTATAAATAGAAAAGTTAACAGCTCTTCGGAGTGTCCAAGTGTGGGATCAGTTGTCTCCGGGCACTCAGCATGGTGGGAGGAAGGAGGATCAGGGTGAGGAATATGCGGTCCAGACTCACGGCTACTGAGACTTGACCGTGTGGAAGAAAGGGTGGTGGTGGTGGCTAAGTAACTGGAAGCATTATCTGCTATCCAACAAATAACCTTTTCACACTGCTCTGTGTTCAATAGTGGTGTTCTGCGGTCCCCTATTAATTGGGACAAGAAGGTCGAGAGAGAAGATGTGGGTGTTTGCTGTGGCACAATTTCAGCTTGCCCACGGCCTTGGCTTCTGCATGCACCATCACCATTACCATCACGCCCAGTTCCCACGGCCTTTCCCATTTTAAAGGGAGGACAATATCTTCCACGCTCACTACAAATGGCTGAATTTGGAGCAAACTTATATGTGATCCATGTGTCGGACAAACCACAGTTTTAAATAGCTGGCCTGAAGGTAACTATTTTTAACAGCGCCAACCTCGTGTCAATAAGTTCGCTGACACACTGCAACAAAATTTAAATGGAGGCCAGAAATGGCAGAATTTTCAGCGCAATTATATGTGATCCGTGTGACGGACAAACCACAGTTTTAAATAGCTGGCCTGTAGGTAACTATTTTTAACAGCAAACTGGTGTCAATAGCTTCGCTGACACACTGAAACAAATTTTTACTGGAGGCCAGAAATGGCAGTATTTTCAGCGCAATTATATGTGATCCGTGTGAGGGACAAACCACAGTTTTAAATAGCTGGATTTTTAGCGCTGTAATATGGAAAGGACCTGGCTGTATTCTGCAAAGCAAATGGCGCAGAAAAACGGTGTTCTCTGGATTGCTTTATAAGCAAATAATCAGGATTAAAATAAAAAAATATATATTCCTGGCCCCTGATACCTGGGGCTATTTCTACAAATATCTGTAGAAGTACCAGCAGACAGAACTGGAACTCTATTTTATTATAAAAATATAAACCATAAATACCCACTACACAAAGAACAAGATGCAAAACCCCAACAAAACACAAACAAGTCCAAAATTATAATGTCCACTAAATATAAAGCAAAAATGTCCAGCATAAAACATAAAATGTCCATACTTTCCCAAAATCCTTATTCCCCCCAGCAAGGGAAGACCTTAACCTCTTTTTTTTTATTTATCCAGAAAAAACCCTTCCAACATTCAATCACATTCATACCTAACCCCCAAAAGAAACAACAAAACTGGCCCACTGCCAAAAACTTAAAGAAATAGGCCACCTGGCCGAAAGCTTAATACACAGCAAACATTTTTTTTTTTTGTTGTTTTTGTATTTTTTTTTTTGTTTTTTTTCCCCACCACCATTTTTGAAAACACCCAAGGTCCCACGAAAGTCTGTGACCTCATCAAAGCAAGGTACCACGAAAGTTTGTGGCCTACACAAAAAAAAAAGGTCCTTTTGCCTTTTCTGGCATCCCGCAGGACGTCCAATTTTCCACACAAAATCACCACAACACCTCCCTCCACCCCCCTAAAGCCCCCCACCCAACCTAAACTACCCCCCCCCACACGCACAATACGCATACATAATTTATATACAGTACACAACATAACAGTAACAACAATACACAGCATAACAATAACAATATAACAAAGACTAACCATATACCTACATGACATAACAACTTAACCATAAAACCACTAACCATGTACCAAAAGATCAGACCCAAGTTCAGTGCTTCCAAGCCCTATATTCACATTCTGATACTGTAAAACAAAAAACTACAATGTGAGGGGAGCAGCCCACCACCAGGAAACTGGAGACTACCGAGGCTCTCACCCTAATCTAACACACAAACAGCCTGTCCCTCCCTATTAAAGAAAAAGAAAAACCTGTCCCTACCGCCCTACCAATCTTTCCCTACCTGTCCCTCTCTGACCCTCACTACCAACCTAATGCTAACTACCTATCCCTAAAGACTGTCCCTGTCTGTCCCTCCCTGACCCTACACATCCATCTGACCCTACAAATAAATATAAAATATAGAAAGGGACTAAACTAACCCTATCACAGACACACATACCCTAACT
This sequence comes from Phyllobates terribilis, assembly GCF_046119375.1. Classification (NCBI taxonomy): domain Eukaryota; kingdom Metazoa; phylum Chordata; class Amphibia; order Anura; family Dendrobatidae; genus Phyllobates; species Phyllobates terribilis. Next base: position 975,607,704 of record NW_027362761.1, on the reverse strand, counting down.
CTCCCTAGGGCACATTAAATGAGAACCCCCTCCATAGAAGGGAAGCCCTCCCTGCACCCAGCCTCTCATACTCCAGTGAGCGCACTTTTGCCAGGTCACCCAGGATGTTCCTAATCACCTCTTCCCGGGGGAGGACTTTCTGCTGGGTGGACACTAAACACTGTGCGTTCCACGTGTAAAACCTAGTCACTAAGCTAACTAAGAAAACAGTGCCCCGATCTCGACCACCAAGGGACCTGAATGCCCCATAGGCCCACTCCGCATAGGAAAGGCTTGCCAGCCTGGGCCAGCCAATGGAAGCACCCACCCTCTTGTAGACCTCTGTATTAAAAGGACACCGAAGCAGGAAGTGCTCCATGCTTTCAAGCATGCCGCCACACTCCTCGCGGGGACAATCCTGGTCTAAAGAGTTCCTGTACTTCAGGTTGTCCCTCACATACAGTCTCCCATGGAAGCAGCGCCAAGCCAAGTCCCAAAACTTCAAGGGGATCTGCTTAGAGTTTAATAACCCGAGCCCCACCTCTAGATCCCGGCTTGGGCAATCCTTGAGGGCCAGGGGCTTCTGGAAGTGGGTCAACAGAACCCTATTGTCAAGTAACCTCCTTGACAAGGTCCTGATCTCCCACACTCCCAGACCCCACCGGCGGATCACCTTCACAACCAGGGTAGCATAAGCCGGAAGATGCCCATGAGGCGTGCGAAGGTCCCTCACCCGCCCTCCTGTCTCCCATTGCTGGAAGAAAGGCCGAAACCACCCCCTACAGGAGAATACCCACGGAGGAGCCCTCTCTAACCAGAGGTTGGCGATGTTTGCCTTAAGAAAGGTGTTTACTAGAAACACCACTGGGTTGACCATACCCAACCCTCCTAGTCTCCTCGTGCGGTACGTGACCTCCCTCTTGATTAGGTTCAGCCTATTCCCCCATAATAGTTGGAAGAACAGGCTGTAGACCCACGTCCAAAGAGGCTCTGGCAAGATGCAGACGCTGCCCAGGTATATTAATAAAGGGAGCAAAAACCCCTTGGCCAGGTTAACCCTTTCCCTCAGGGTCAAGGACCAACCCTTCCACTGATCCACCTTCTGGGCGGCAATCTTAAGTCTGCCGTCCCAGTTTTGCTGGGGATAGTCCCCCGGGCCGAAACTGATGCCTAAAATTTGTTGCTGTGGCCTGAGGCCCTGGAAGGGTGTCCGGGAGATCAAAACTTGGATCTCCCCCTCCCAGCCAGAGACCCTCACACTTATCCCGGTTGATCATGGACCCAGATGCCACCGAGTAGCGCTCAACCTCAGACATGACCCAGTCTGCCTCCTCTCTCAAGGATACAAAGAGGGAAACGTCGTCGGCGTACGCCACTACCCTCAAGGTGGCCTCTGGCTCCGCCCGGTCCATCCCGACTCCCACCAACGGTCCGCGCTCCACTCTCCTTAAAAAGGGGTCGATCGCGAACACGTATAACAGTGGGCTCAGAGGACAGCCTTGGCGGACACCAGACCTCACCTCAAAAGGGGATCCGACCCAACCGTTCACAAGCGGAAAAGTCTCTGCCCCATTGTATAATACTCTCAACGAATCAACAAACCTCCCAGGCAGACCATACCTCAGAAGGACGGACCAGAGGTACTCATGGTTAACCCGGTCAAAGGCCTTCGCTTGGTCTAAGGACAGCAAGTACCCCTTCCAGTGACCTGCCCTGCCCTGCTCCACTGCCTCTCGGACACCGAGCACAGCACTAAAAGTACTGCGGCCTGGAACAGAGCAGTGCTGGGCCCCCGAAAGGAGCCGGGGTGCAAACTTCACCAACCGATTAAAAAGCACCTTTGCCAGAACCTTTCGGTCCGTATTGAGAAGCGCTATGGGACGCCAATTCTCAATACGGGATGAGTCTTTACCCTTCGACAGAATAATCAGGGCGGACTTCCTCATTGAACCGGGCAGAATGTCCGAGGAGAGACATTCATTAAAAACCTCAGTCATGAGGGGGACCAAAGAGTACCTAAAAGTCCTGTAAAACTCGGATGTTAAGCCATCCGGACCGGGCGATTTTTTGGGCTGGAGCCCATCAATGGCCCGTCTCACTTCCTCTTCCCTGATTGCTTCTGCCAAAACATGAAGAGAGGGGTCATCCCCTGGCTCAGGGATGGTTTCAGCCAGGAAAGCCGACATCTCATCCCGATCTGGATCCCTCCTTCCCAAGAGGTGCGAGTAGAAGGATCTGACCACCTCCAGGATCCCTGATTTGGATCTGTTCAGGGAACCCGTACTGTCGATCAGTCCTGTTACCATCTTGCAACTCACTGACATCCTGCAGTTCCTGTAGGGGTCGGGCGAGCGGTACCTCCCGAAATCCCTCTCAAAAACTAAGGATGTGTGCCTATCATACTGGCACCCCTTCAGCAAGGCCTTCACCCTGGAGATTTCCTCACGGTCCCCTCCAGTCGAGACGAGCTGCTCGAGTTTCCTCCCCAGCTCCCGATACAGGCGGTACCTGTTCAGGCCTCTGAGGCTCGAGAGCTGACGGAAGAACCCCGCAACCCTTGTTTTGAAGATCTCCCACCACTCAGACTTACTGCTACAGAGACCCAAGAGAGGTACCTGGCTCTGAAGAAATTGCTCAAAGGATTGTCTTACATCCGCCTCTTCCAACAGGGACGATTTCAGCTTCCATAGGCCTCTCCCTATCCGGGGAGTCTCTGCAACATTCAAGGAAAAGAAAATGAAACAGTGATCGGAGAATTCCACCTCAACAGCGGACACTGCAGAAGAGACGGCTTCCTCCTTTAAAAAAAACCTATCTATCCTAGACCTACAACTACCCCTATGAAAGGTGAAACCCCCGTGACCTGGGGTGTGCCGGATGTGGACATCCACCAGGCGAGCTTCGCTTGCTATGCTATTAAGAGTATTGCTATCAAAAGCCAGCCTTCGGTCTCCGGGGCCTCCCCTATCGCGGGATCTAGTTATAGTATTAAAGTCCCCACCGAAGACCACCTGCCGGCTGGTAAAAAGATAGGGCTTGATCTTCAGGAAGAGACATTTACGGTCCCACTCTGACTGTGGACCATAGATGTTAATGAGCCGGAGCTCCTGTCCCCCCATGAAGACGTCAAGGACCAAGCACCTCCCCATTTCTACCTCGATCACCCATCTGCATTCCATTGAAGCGGCCTTAAAAAGGACAGCTACCCCGCTATACGGCTCGGCCGCAAGAGACCAGTATGAGGGCCCGCACCTCCACTCCCTCCTTGCTTTGTAAATGGCCCCCATGTCCGTTAGTCTGGTCTCCTGCAAAAATAAAATGTCAGCCTCAACTCGGTTGAAAAAATCAAAGGCCATAAATCTGGCCGTATCTGACTTTATACTGGCGACATTAATCGACGCCAGAGTCAACGGGGTAGGTTCCGCCATCATGGGTGATTGAGTTAGACGGCCTTCTTTTTGACCGTACCCCCCGATTTTCTCCTCTCACCTTCAGAGGAGGAGCCAGACTCTCCCCTCCTCTTTAGTGACACCGAGGTGTCCATGGTTGTTGACATCTCCTTCCCAGTACTGGGTTCCTCACCTCTGGACCCCGGGGCAGTCCCCCCCCCAGAGGAAAGTGAGCCCCCCGGAGGATGGACCCCGCCGCTCCCTGAAGGCACCTCAGATGTTACCGCCGGTCCCTCGCCCCCGACCTCCGACACAGCAGAGTCATCGAGGGCATGGAACCGGTTGGAGAGGGGGATCAGAGGTGAGCCGGTGAGACCTTCCGTAGGCACCTTAGTGGCCAGGGGGGGGGCTTTAGATGTTTCTGCCCCTTTTCGGTTCCTCCTCCTCCGACTCTTACTGGCCTTACTGTCACCTGATTTTTTAGGATGCTCCACGTCCAGACTTTCATACTGGGAGGAATCATCAGAAGCAGCCACCTCCTCCCTCTCCATCCTCCTGATCTCCTCGTTCACCGCCTCCTCCCCCAGGGCCTCAGGGGCTCCGGCTGCCGCTTCTGGGGTGGGGACAGACATCACTCCAGTTGCCTGAGGCTTATCCTGCCCCCTACCCCCACGGCGCCTCACCTGTTGCCACTGGTGGGCAGATGAACTGGCCTCGCCTTCCCTCACTGGCCCCTCAGCTCCTCTCCCGCCCCCATCTCCAGCTCCAGCAGAGGATGCACCACCGGGGACCCCCCCACGGCTCTCCCCTGCCTGAGCAGAGACGGCATTAGAAACGGAGCGGGGGCAGCGGCTATACGGGTGACCTAGGTCACCACACAGATGACACCTAATGTCACCACAGGCCGCGGCAAGATGACCTACCCAGCCACACAACGCACATTTCTGCACCTTGCAGCCCGCGCTGAAGTGACGGGGATCACCGCACCTGTGGCAGACCTTCGGTTGCCCCTGGTAGAAGATCAGGATCCTGTCCCTCCCCAGAAATGCTGAGGAAGGGATGTGGGTGACAGTACCACCTGAGACCTTCAACCTCATCATGAAGGTCCAGCCCCCTGACCAAATACCAAACTCGTCCCTGTTTTTCTTTGGGACGTCCGTGACCTCCCCATAGCGAGAAAGCCACGTCACAATGTCAATACCAGAGAGTGACTCGTTATTGGTTAGAATGGTCACTCTCTTTACTCCGCTCTTGCGAGACACCGCCTGCACGGCAAAGTCTCGCCAGCCGGGCTCCCCCTTCACCAGTTCAAAATTCGACCAGAAAAGCTCTAGGCCCTCCGGTCGAACAAAGCTGATGTCGAAGATGGGGGTACCAAAAGGATGGATCAGGGCAAAGATGTCAGTTGCCCTGAAGTTCATCTTCAGGAGGAGCTCCACGACCCTCGCTCTTGGCGGGCACGCTTCACTGCCCCTCCACCGAAGACGGACTACATTCCTCCTGGCCACCCCCTGCCCGGCTGTCGGGAGGGACCACGCTGTCTCCTCCTCCCTTTTATCTTGGAAGGCGGCCAGGCCGTGTCTATCCAGCCAAAAGGCCAGGTCCACCTCTCTTCCCTCTACCTGGATCGTCCGTTCTCCCGTTTTGAGGGCCTCCAGGAAACGGCATCGCAAGTCACCATCCCTGAGGTCCAGAGGTGAGGAAGCCCCCCTAGAAGACCCCGAGGCCCCAGCTATTACCCCCGCAAAACTCCGGGGACCAGCAGCCGGGGGGGCAGATGGACCAGCCCCGTCCCCACTCCCCCCCACTACCCACAGACATACCATTCTTACCCCCTGCCACAGACACACCAGCACTCGTATCCTCAACCACAGCCACATTCATACCCACGCCATCCGCATCCATGTCAACAGTCACCCCACTCCCACTCACATGCACACTGGGGTCACAATTTTTCATTTTCTGCAAACGTTTTTTTCCTGCAGTTTTTTCACTGCTGCCACCTGCTGGCAGCACCTTCCCTGCCGGGGGGTTTTGGGAGCCAGTTGCTGCTGGCAGTTTTGGCGGCGCCCCTGCCCCAGATAAGCCCACGGGCAAAGGGGATACCGACAGGCAGGCACCATCTCTGCTGTCTGTTGCAGCCGTGGCACTACTGCTCCCAGCAGCTTCCAGCGCTAAGCCCCGCCCCTTTTTGGGCAGAGCCACGCCCAATTTGGCGGGGTTTGCCTGTGAGGCCACGCCCCCCGCACCAGGTAGCACAGTGGGGGCCTCAGAGGCCACTCCCACCGGTGCCTTGGATGACAGGGAGGCTACGCCCCCCACACCAGGCAGCACAGTAGGGGTCCCAGAGGCCACTCCCACCGGTGCCGTGGGTGACAGAGAGGCCACGCCCCCCACACCAGGCAGCACGGTGGGGGCCCCAGAGGCCACTCCCACTGGCACCGTGGACGGCTGGGAGGCCACGCCCCCCGAAGCCGGCCGCGCCGGGACCCCCGAAGCCGACCCAGAACCGAGTCTACTCACAGGGGCCCCTGGACCAGCGGCACCAGCTCTCAGGGGCATAGCACCCCCTACCGTCACACCCTTCACCACAAACAGCCTGGCCACCCCAGCTCCGACGGCCGGCCCCAGGCTAGGCCACTCCCCCTCGGCACCCAGCGGCGGTGGAGCCCCCAGCGCTGACCCATTACTGGGCCCCTGCGCAGGGGGCCCCGACCTCGCCGCGGATTTTGCCAGGGGAGCAAGCCCCACCTTACGCTTATGAGCCGGCTCTGCCAGAGCCGCAGGCCCCGTGCCCTTCACCTTAACAGGTCTCTGGGTCCCTAAAAGTGATCCAGATTTTTTAGTGGATCCGTGTGTGAGGGACCCAGACACCCCAGCACACGCCGCCGGAGATGCGGCCCCGGCTGTCGGTGCGCCGCCGGCAGCGCAGGAGGCAGCGGCAGATGTACACGCCGCCCCCTGCATGCCAGCAGGCGCAACAGGTGCCAGGCCAGACCCCCCTCTTACAGGGGATCCAGCACGAGCACCACCACTGATAACACCCACCGCCGGGCCGCCCTCCGTGCCATGCTCAATATCAGACACCTCTGACCCACTGCCTCTATTACCACAAACAGAGGCAGCGCTCTGCGTGCCATGGCCTATATTCTCCCCGCTCCCTCGCTGTGGACCCACAACAGAGTCCAAGCCGGGGTGGGTGGCGGGTGCCGCACAACGGGACAGGGGTGCCCCAGAGAGGGGGACATACACAAATTTATGTGCAATAGATGTTTTCTTTTTTTATTTTGCTTTTCTCTTCGTCCCCCTCCCGGGTGCCTCATCATCGCAGATCTCATCCCCGAACATAAGTTGACCAAAACGTACCGGGAACTCGATCTGCTGGATCTGCTGCATGATAAGGCAGCCCCCCTCACTGCTGCTACTCCCATCCTCCTCATCCTCCCCCTCGCTCCCGCTGCCCTCTGAAGGGCTAGAATCAGACGGGAGAGCCATCTGCTCAGGGGCTATCCCGCTATGCGATGCCTGGAGATCATTTACCAGGCCATCAGGCAGTGGGTAGGGTGCAACCTCCTCCACGCATGCCTCTTCCTCCTCCACCGCCTGGCCGGGGCCCTGCGACCCCTCCAGAGCCCGACCGGTCATGGCTCTGAACCGGTCATCGTTCATCAGCTTCTCCCGAAAGGGTCCACTGCCCGCCAATATGGTGCCTCTGCGGTCCTCTAGCTTTCAAAGGCCCGTTTGATTTTCCGGACCGCGGCGGATAGCTCAGGCTTCTTGCTGCCAGAGGCCCTCTCGGACCTCTCCTGAGCTACCCTCAACTCCCCCCAGAAGGAACTCAGCTTTTTAGAGGTGTCCTCATACTCGCAGAGGTGCGCATGGACACGGGAGGCATAGGTGACGGTTGCCTCCCTCGACACCTTGGTACCCCAATCAGGGGGCACCGCTGCAGCACCTCTGCTGGCACTCGACCTACCTCCAGAGGGAGGAGCCGCCACGGTCATAGCCTCGGGGGTCCTCCGGGTCCTCATGCTGGAACCCCTGCTGTCTTGGCCAGATCTTGTAGCCTTAGCCGGCTTGGTGTTCCTCCCACCCCCCACCAGCTTGGACCGGGAGGTGGGAGCCGGGGGCCCAGCCCCAGAGGCCAGTCCCACTTTGAGCCCTCTTTCCTGGGAAGGGGGCAGACAAAAAGTCCCAGATGGAAAAAAAAAAACCTCCCTTCCCAGGAGCTCTCTCCAAACACAGCCAAACAGTCCAGGAAGCACACTGCACACAGCACACGGCAGGCTCCGCCTCCACCACTTCCTGTAGGGAACTGCAACAGACAGAACTGGAACTCTTTTTATTAGAAAATTACAAAAACACAGATACACAACACAAATACAAACATTATACAATAAGAAACAAAAACCCCAGCAAAACACTGCCCCAAATCCCAAAATTATGTAGAGTCCAATAAATTAACGTACGACACAGAAATGTCCACACAAAAATGTCTCTGTAGGAGACCCCCCAGCAAGGGAAGACCCTAACACACCCTCTTCCTGCCCTGAAGTATACTTGACCCCCAACACTCTTCCCACTCACACCTGCACATTTACACCTAACCCCCTAAAAAGGAAAACTAAAAATAAACTGGCCCATCGCCAAAAATCAAAATATAGGCCACCTGGCCAAAACTTAACCCACTCTATAACACACTTTTTTTTTTTTTTTTTCCCCCACCACCATTTTTTTTTTAACACCCAAGGTCCCACTAAAGTCTGTGGCCTTATCACAACAAGGTAACCACGAAAGTTTGTGGCCTACACATAAAGGTCATTTAAGGCCCCGTCACACTAAGCGATATCGCTAGCGAGATCGCTGCTGTGTCACGGTTTTGGTGACTCACCAGCGACCTCACCAGCGATGTCGCTATGTGTGACACTTTGCAACGATCAGGCCCCTGCTGTGAGGTCGCTGATCGTTGCAAAGTGTCCTGGACCATTTTTTGGTCGTTGGCCTCCCGCTGGCCAGCACACATCGCTGTGTGTGACCAGCGGGACCAACGATCTGGCTGGTAACCATGGTAAACATCGGGTTACTAGGGGCACGCGCGCACTTAGTAACCCGCTGTTTACCATAGATACCACTCTGCTACGGTGAGCGGAGGCTCCAGCTCACGGTAGCAGAGTGGTATCCATGGTAAACAGCGGGTTACTAGGGGCACACGCGCACTTAGTAACCCGATGTTTACCATAGTTACCAGCCTGCTCCTGCTTGCAGCAGGCTGGTAACGGGAGCAGGACATCGTGGAACGATTCTTTCCACGATATCGTTGCTCCCCTGATCGCTGGGGAGCCTGCCTGTTTGACAGCTCACCAGCGATGTATTAGCGATGCAGCAACGATCCCTGACAGGTCGTATCGTTGTCGGGATCGCTGCTGCATCGCTTAGTGTGACGGGGCCTTTAGCCTTTTCTGGCATCCCGCAGGACGTCCAAAATTCCTCACAAAAACCTTCTTTTACAACACCTACCCCCCACCCCCCTAAAGCCCCCCACCCAACCTAAACTAACCCCCCCACACGCACAATACACATACATAATACATAATTTATATACAGTACACAACACAACAGTAACAACAATACACAACATAATAACAATATAACAAAGACTAACCATATACCTACATGACATAACAACTTAACCATAAGACCACTAACCATGTACCAAAAGATCAGACCCAAGTTCAGTGCTTCCAAGCCCTATATTCACATTCTGATACTGTAAAACAAAAAACTACAATGTGAGGGGAGCAGCCCACCACCAGGAAACTGGAGACTACTGAGGCTCTCACCCTAATCTAACACACAAACAGCCTGTCCCTCCCTATTAAAGAAAAAGAAAAACCTGTCCCTACCGCCCTACCAATCTTTCCCTACCTGTCCCTCTCTGACCCTCACTACCAACCTAATGCTAACTACCTATCCCTAAAGACTGTCCCTGTCTGTCCCTCCCTGACCCTACATATCCATCTGACCCTACAAATAAATATAAAATATAGAAAGGGACTAAACTAACCCTATCACAGACACACATACCCTAACTCTCCCTAGGGCACATTAAATGAGAACCCCCTCCATAGAAGGGAAGCCCTCCCTGCACCCAGCCTCTCATACTCCAGTGAGCGCACTTTTGCCAGGTCACCCAGGATGTTCCTAATCACCTCTTCCCGGGGGAGGACTTTCTGCTGGGTGGACACTAAACACTGTGCGTTCCACGTGTAAAACCTAGTCACTAAGCTAACTAAGAAAACAGTGCCCCGATCTCGGCCACCAAGGGATCTGAATGCCCCATAGGCCCACTCCGCATAGGAAAGGCCTGCCAGCCTGGGCCAGCCAATGGAAGCACCCACCCTCTTGTAGACCTCTGTATTAAAAGGACACCGAAGCAGGAAGTGCTCCATGCTTTCAAGCATGTCGCCACACTCCTCGCGGGGACAATCCCGGTCATCAGAGTTCCTGTACTTCAGGTTGTCCCTCCCATACAGTCTCCCATGGAAGCAGCGCCAAGCCAAGTCCCAAAACTTCAAGGGGATCCGCTTAGAGTTTAATAACCTGAGCCCCACCTCCAGATCCCGGCTTGGGCAATCCTTGAGGGCCAGGGGCTTCTGGAAGTGGGTCAACAGAACCCTATTGTCAAGTAACCTCCTTGACAAGGTCCTGATCTCCCACACTCCCAGACCCCACCGGCGGATCACCTTCACAACCAGGGTAGCATAAGCCGGAAGATGCCCATGAGGCGTGCGAAGGTCCTTCACCCGCCCTCCTGTCTCCCATTGCTGGAAGAAAGGCCGAAACCACCCCCTACAGGAGAATACCCACGGAGGAGCCCTCTCTAACCAGAGGTTGGCGATGTTTGCCTTAAGAAAGGTGTTTACTAGAAACACCACTGGGTTGACCATACCCAACCCTCCTAGTCTCCTCGTGCGATACGTGACCTCCCTCTTTATTAGGTTCAGCCTATTCCCCCATAATAGTTGGAAGAACAGGTTGTAGACCCGTGTCCAAAGAGGTTCTGGCAAGATGCAGACGCTGCCCAGGTATATTAATAAAGGGAGCAAATACCCCTTGGCCAGGTTAACCCTTTCCCTCAGGGTCAAGGACCAACCCTTCCACTGATCCACCTTCTGGGCGGCAATCTTAAGTCTGCCCTCCCAGTTTTGCTGGGGATAGTCCCCCGGGCCGAAACTGATGCCTAAAATTTTTGCTGTGGCCTGAGGCCCTGGAAGGGTGTCTGGGAGATCAAAACTAGGATCTCCCCCTCCCAGCCAGAGACTCTCACACTTATCCCAGTTGATCATGGACCCAGATGCCACAGAGTAGCGCTCAACCTCAGACATGACCCAGTCTGCCTCCTCTCTCGAGGATACAAAAAGGGAAACGTCGTCGGCGTACGCCACTACCCTCAAGGTGGTCTCTGGCTCTGCCCGGTCCATCCCGACTCCCACCAACAGTCCGCGTTCCACTCTCCTTAAAAAGGGGTCGATCGCGAACACGTATAACAGTGGGCTCAGAGGACAGCCCTGGCGGACACCAGACTTCACCTCAAAAGGGGGTCCGACCCAACCGTTCACAAGCGGAAAAGTCTCTGCCCCATTGTATAATACTCTCAACCAATCAACAAACCTCCCGGGCAGACCGTACCTCAGAAGGACGGACCAGAGGTACTCATGGTTAACCCGGTCAAAGGCCTTCGCCTGGTCTAAGGACAGCAAGTACCCCTTCCAGTGACCTGCCCTGCCCTGCTCCACTGCCTCCCGGACACCGAGCACAGCACTAAAAGTACTGCGGCCTGGAACAGAGCAGTGCTGGGCCCCTGAAAGGAGCCGGGGTGCAAACTTCACCAACCGATTGAAAAGCACCTTTGCCAGAACCTTTCGGTCCGTATTGAGAAGCGCTATGGGACGCCAATTCTCAATACGGGATGAGTCTTTACCCTTTGACAGGATAATCAGGGCGGACTTCCTCATTGAACCGGGAAGAATGTCCGAGGAGAGACATTCATTAAAAACCTCAGTCATGAGGGGGACCAAAGAGTCCCTAAAAGTCCTGTAAAACTCGGATGTTAAGCCATCCGGACCGGGCGATTTTTTGGGCCGGAGCCCATCAATGGCCCGTCTCACTTCCTCTTCCCTGATTGCTTCTGCCAAACCATGAAGAGAGGGGTCATCCTCTGGTTCAGGGATGGTTTCAGCCAGGAAAGCCGACATCTCATCCCGATCTGGATCCCTCCTTCCCAAGAGATGCGAGTAGAAGGATCTGACCACATCCAGGATCCCTGATTTGGATCTGTTCAGGGAACCCGTACTGTCGATCAGTCCTGTTACCATCTTGCAACTCACTGACATCCTGCAGTTCCTGTAGGGGTCAGGCGAGCGGTACCTCCCGAAATCTCTCTCAAAAACTAAGGATGTGTGCCTATCATACTGGCACCCCTTGAGCAAGGCCTTCACCCTGGAGATTTCCTCACGGTCCCCTCCAGTCGAGACGAGCTGCTCGAGTTTCCTCCACAGCTCCCGATACAGGCGGTACCTGTTCAGGCCTCTGAGGCTCGAAAGCTGACGGAAGAACCCCGCAACCCTTGTTTTGAAGATCTCCCACCACTCAGACTTACTGCTACAGAGACCCAAGAGAGGTACCTAGCTCTGAAGAAATTCCTCAAAGGATTGTCTCACATCCGCTTCTTCCAACAGGGACGAATTCAGCTTCCATAGGCCTCTCCCTATCCGGGGAGTCTCTGCAACATTCAAGGAAAAGGAAATGAAACAGTGATCGGAGAATTCCACCTCAACAGCGGACACTGCAGAAGAGACGGCTTCCTCCTTTAAAAAAAACCTATCTATCCTAGACCTACAACTACCCCTATGAAAGGTGAAACTCCCGTGACCTGGGGTGTGCCGGATGTGGACATCCACCAGGCGAGCTTCGCTTGCTATGCTGTTAAGGGTATTACTATCAAAAGCCAGCCTTCGGTCTCCGGGACCTCCCCTATCACGGGATCTAGTTATAGTATTAAAGTCCCCACCGAAGACCACCTGCCGGCTAGTAAAAAGATAGGGCTTGATCTTCAGGAAGAGACATTTACGGTCCCACTTTGACTGTGGACCATAGATGTTAATGAGCCGGAGCTCCTGTCCCCCCATGAAGACGTCAAGGACCAAGCACCTCCCCATTTCTACCTCGATCACCCGTCTGCATTCCACCGAAGCGGCCTTAAAAAGGACCGCTACCCCGCTATACGGCTCGGCCGCAAGAGACCAGTATGAGGGCCCGCACCTCCACTCCCTCCTTGCTTTGTAAATGGCCCCCATGTCCGTTAGTCTGGTCTCCTGCAAAAATAAAATGTCAGCCTCAACTCGGTTGAAAAAATCAAAGGCCATAAATCTGGCCGCATCTGACTTTATACTGGCGACATTAATCGACGCCAGAGTCAACGGGGTAGGTTCCGCCATCATGGGTGATTGAGTTAGACGGCCTTCTTTTTCACCGCACCCCTCAATTTACTTTTTTCACCCTCAGAGGAGGAGCCAGACTCTCCCCTCCTCTTTAGTGACACCGAGGTGTCCATAGCACCCGTCACCACCTTCCCAGTACCGGGTTCCTCACCCCTGGACCCCACAGCAGTCCCCCCCCCCCCAGAGGAAAGTGAGCCCTCCGGAGGACGGACCACGCCGCTCCCTGAAGGCACCTCAGATGTTACCGCCGGTCCCTCACCCCCGACCTCCGACACAGCAGAGTCATCGAGGGCATGGAACCGATTGGAGAGGGGGATCAGAGGGGAGCTGGTGAGCCCTTCCGTAGGCACCTTAGTGGCCAGGGGGGGGGGCCTTAGATGTTTTTGCCCCCTTTCGGTTCCTCCTCCGACTCTTACTGGTCTTACTGTCACCTTTTGTTTTAGGCTGCTCCACCACCTCCTCGTCCAGACTTTCATACTGGGAGGAGTCATCAGAAGCAGCCACCTCCTCAATCTCCATCCTCCTGATCTCCTCGTTCACCGCCTCCTCCCCCAGGGCCTCAGCGGCACTGGCTGCCGCTTCCGAGGAGGGTACAGACATCACCCCAGTCGCCTGGGGCTTATCCTGCCCCCTACCCCCACGGCGCCACACCTGATGCCACTGGCGGGCAGATGGATTGGCCACGCCTTCCTTCACTGGCCCCTCAGCCCCTCTCCCGCCCCCACCTCCAGCATCAGCAGAAGATGAACCGCCAGGGACTCCCCCATGGCTCACCCCCGCCTGACCAGAGATGGCGTTAGAAAAGGAGTGGGGGCAGCGGCTGTACGGGTGACCTAGGTCACCACACAGGTGACACCTAATGTCACCACAGGCCGTGGCAAGATGACCTACCCCGCCACACAAGGCACATTTCTGTACCTTGCAGCCCGCGCTGAAGTGACGGGGATCACCGCACCTGTGGCAGACCTTCGGCTGCCCCTGGTAAAAGATCAGGATCCTGTCCCTCCCCAGAAATGCTGAGGAGGGGATGTGGGTGACAGTACCGCCTGAGACCTTCAACCTCATCATGAAGGTCCAGCCCCCTGACCAAATGCCAAACTCGTCCCTGTTCTTTTTTGGGACGTCCGTGACCTCCCCATAGCGGGAAAGCCACGTCATAATATCGACCCCAGAGAGTGACTCGTTATTTGTCAAAACGGTCACCCTCTTTACGCCATTTTGGCGAGACACCGCCTGCACGGCAAAGTCTCGCCAGCCGGGCTCCCCCTTCACCAGTTCAAAATTCGACCAGAAAAGCTCTAGGCCCTCCGGCCGAACAAAACTGATGTCGAAGATGGGGGTACCAAAAGGATGAATCAGGGCAAAGATGTCAGTCGCCCTGAAGCTCATCTTCAGGAGGAGCTCCACGACCCTCGATCTTGGCGGGCACGCTTCACTGCCCCTCCACCGAAGACGGACCACATTCCTCCTGGCCACCCCCTGCCCGGCTGTCGGGAGGGACCACACTGTCTCCCCCTCCCTTTTATCTTGGAAGGCAGCCAGGCCATGTCTATCCAGCCAAAAGGCCAAGTCTACCGCTCTTCCCTCTACCTCGATCGTCCGTTCTCCCTTTTTGAGGGCCTCGAGGAAACGGCGCCGCAAGTCACCATCCCTGAGGTCCAGAGGTGAGGAAGCCCGCCCTGAAGATCCCGAGCCCCCAGCTACTACCCCCGCAAAACTCCGGGGACCAGCAACCGGGGGGGCAGATGGACCAGCCCCACCCCCACTACCAACAGACACACCATTCTTACTCCCTTCCACAGACACCTCAACACTTGTATCTTCAATCACAGCCACATCCATATCCACGCTATCCCCATCCACGTCAATAGTCACACCCCTCGCCCCACTCTCACTCACATGCACACTGGGGTCACAGTTTTTTTTTTCTGCAAACATTTTTTCCCTGCAGCAGCACTGCCACCACCTGCTGGCAGCACCTTCCCTGCCGGGGGGTTTTGGAAACCTGGTGCTGCTGCCATTTTTGCCGGCGCCCCTGCCCCAGATAAGCCCGTGGGCAAAGAGGACACCGACAGGCAGGCACCTCCTCCGTTGAATGCCGCAGCCGTGGCACCACTGCTCCCAGCAGTAGCAGCTGCCGGCGCTAAGCCCCGCCCCTTTTCGGTGGAGCCACGCCCACTTGGGTGGGGTTTGCCCACGAGGCCACGCCCCCCGCACCAGGCAGCACGGTGGGGGCCCCAGAGGCCACACCCACCGGTGCCGTGGGTGACAGGGAGACCAAGCCCCCCGCACCAGGCAGCACAGTGGGGGCCTCAGAGGCCACTCCCACCGGTTCCTTCGGTGACAGGGAGGCCACGCCCCCCACACCAGGCAGCACAGTGGGGGCCCCAGAGGCCACTCCCACCGGTGCCGTGGATGACAGGGAGGCCACACACCCCACACCAGGCAGCACGGTGGGGGCCCCAGAGGCCACTCCCACTGGTGCCGTGGACGGCTGGGAGGCCACACCCCCCGAAGCCGGCCGCGCCGGGATTCCCGAAGCCGACCCGGAACTGGGTCTACTCACAGGGGCCCCTGGACCAGCGGCACCAGCTCTCAGGGGCATAGCACCCCCTACCGTCACACCCTTCACCACAAACAGCCTGGCCACCCCAGCTCCGGCGGCCGGCCCCAGGCTAGGCCACTCCCCCTCAGCACCCACTGGCAGTGGAGCCCCTCGCGCCGACCCATTACTGGGCCCCTGCACAGGGGGCCGCAACCTCGCGGCGGATTTTGCCACGGGAGCAAGCCCCACCTTTCCTTTATGAACCGGCTCTGCAGGAGCCGCAGGCCCCGCGCCCTTCATCTTACCAGGTCTCTGGGTCCCTGAAAGTGATCCAGAATTAGTGGATCCGTGCGTGAGGGACCCAGACACCCCAGCACACGCCGCCGGAGATGCGGCCCCGGCTGTCGGTGCGCCGCCAGCAGAGCAGGAGGCAGCGGCAGATGTACAAGCCGCCCCCTGCACGCCAGCAGGCGCACCAGGTGCCAGGCCAGACCTCCCTTTTACAGGGGATCCAGCCTGAGCACCACCACAGATCACACCCACCGTCGGGCCGCCCTCCGCGCCATGCTCCATATCAGACACCTTGGACCCACTGCCTCCATTACCACAAACAGAGGCAGCGCTCTGCGTGCCATGGCCTATGTTCTCCCCGCTCCCTCGCTGTGGACCCACAACAGAGTCCAAGCCGGGGTGGGTGGCGGGTGCCGCACAACGGGACAGGGGGGCCCCAGAGAGGGGGACATACACAAATTTATGTGCAATAGATGTTTTCTTTTTTTTTTTTGCTTTTCTCTTCGTCCCCCTCCCGGGTGCCTCATCCTCGCAGATCTCATCCCCGAACGTAAGCTGACCAAAACGTACCGGGGACTCGATCTGCTGCATGATAAGGCAGCCCCCCTCACTGCTGCTACTCCCATCCTCCTCATCCTCCCCCTCGCTCCCGCTGCCCTCTGAAGGGCTAGAATCAGACGGGAGAGCCATCTGCTCAGGGGCTATCCCGCTATGCGATGCCTGGAGATCACTTACCAGGCCACCAGGCGGTGGGTAGGGTGCGACCTCCTCCACGCATACCTCTTCTTCCTCCTCCTCCACCGCCTGGCTGGGGCCCTGCGACCCCTCCAGAGCCCCACCGGTCATGGCTCTGAACCGGTCATCATTAAGCAGCTTCTCCATGAAGGGTCCACTGCCCGCCAAGATGGTGCTCCTGCGGTCTTCCAGGTCTTGAATGGCCCGCTTGATCTTCCGGACCGCGGCGGATAGCTCAGGCTTCTTACTGCCAGAGGCCCTCACGGACCTCTCCTGAGCCACCCTCAACTCCCCCCAGAGGGAACTTAGCTTCTTTGTGGCGTCCTCATACTCGCAGAGGTGCGCATGTATACGGGAGGCATAGGTGACGGTTGCCTCCCTCGACGCCTTGGTACCCCAATCAGGGGGCACCGCTGCAGCACCTCCGCTCGTACTCGACCTACCTCCGGAGGGAGGAGCCGCCGCGGTCGTAGCCTCGGGGGTCCTCCGGGTCCTCATGCTGGAACCCCTGCTGTCTTAGCCAGATCTTGTAGCCTTAACCGGCTTGGTGTTCCTCCCACCCCCCGCCAGCTTGGACCGGGAGGTGGGAGCCGGGGGCCCAGCCCCGGAGGCCAGTCCCACTCTGAGACTTCTTTCCTGGGAAGGGGGCAGACAAAAAGTCCCAGATGGAAAAAAAAAAACCTCCCTTCCCAGGAGCTCTCTCCAAACGCAGCACTCAGCACAGCTCACTGCAGGCTCCACCTCCACCACTTCCTGAATGAAGCTGCAACAGGCAGAACTGGAACGCTTTTTATTAGAAAATTACAAAAACACAGATACACAACACAAATACAAACATTATACAATAAGAAACAAAAACCCCAGCAAAACACTGCCCCAAATCCCAAAATTATGTAGAGTCCAATAAATTAACGTACGACACAGAAATGTCCACACAAAAATGTCTCTGTAGGAGACCCCCCAGCAAGGGAAGACCCTAACACACCCTCTTCCTGCCCTGAAGTATACTTGACCCCCAACACTCTATCCACTCACACCTGCACATTTACACCTAACCCCCTAAAAAGGAAAACTAAAAAACTGGCACATCGCCCAAAATCAAAATATAGGCCACCTGGCCAAAACTTAACCCACATTTTTTTTTTTTTTTTATAATTTTTTTTTTTTTTTTTTTTTTTCCCCACCACCATTTTTTTTTTAACACCCAAGGTCCCACTAAAGTCTGTGGCCTTATCACAGCAAGGTAACCACGAAAGTTTGTGGCCTACACAAAAAGGTCCTTTTGACTTTTCTGGCATCCCGCAGGACGTCCAAAATTCCTCAAAAAAACACCACACCTACCCCCCACCCCCCTAAAGCCCCCCACCCAACCTAAACTAACCCCCCCACACGCACAATACACATACATAATTTATATACAGTACACAATACAACAGTAACAACAATACACAACATAATAACAATATAACAAAGACTAACCATATACCTACATGACATAACAACTTAACCATAAGACCACTAACCATGTACCAAAAGATCAGACCCAAGTTCAGTGCTTCCAAGCCCTATTCACATTCTGATACTGTAAAACAAAAAACTACAATGTGAGGGGAGCAGCCCACCACCAGGAAACTGGAGACTACTGAGGCTCTCACCCTAATCTAACACACAAACAGCCTGTCCCTCCCTATTAAAGAAAAAGAAAAACCTGTCCCTACCGCCCTACCAATCTTTCTCTACCTGTCCCTACCTGTCCCTCTCTGACCCTCACTACCAACCTAATGCTAACTACCTATCCCTAAAGACTGTCCCTGTCTGTCCCTCCCTGACCCTACATATCCATCTGACCCTACAAATAAATATAAAATATAGAAAGGGACTAAACTAACCCTATCACAGACACACATACCCTAACTCTCCCTAGGGCACATTAAATGAGAACCCCCTCCATAGAAGGGAAGCCCTCCCTGCACCCAGCCTCTCATACTCCAGTGAGCGCACTTTTGCCAGGTCACCCAGGATGTTCCTAATCACCTCTTCCCGGGGGAGGACTTTCTGCTGGGTGGACACTAAACACCGTGCGTTCCACGTGTAAAACCTAGTCACTAAGCTAACTAAGAAAACAGTGCCCCGATCTCGGCCACAAAGGGATCTGAATGCCCCATAGGCCCACTCCGCATAGGAAAGGCCTGCCAGCCTGGGCCAGCCAATGGAAGCACCCACCCTCTTGTAGACCTCTGTATTAAAAGGACACCGAAGCAGGAAGTGCTCCATGCTTTCAAGCATGTCGCCACACTCCTCGCGGGGACAATCCCGGTCATCAGAGTTCCTGTACTTCAGGTTGTCCCTCCCATACAGTCTCCCATGGAAGCAGCGCCAAGCCAAGTCCCAAAACTTCAAGGGGATCCGCTTAGAGTTTAATAACCCGAGCCCCACCTCCAGATCCCGGCTTGGGCAATCCTTGAGGGCCAGGGGCTTCTGGAAGTGGGTCAACAGAACCCTATTGTCAAGTAACCTCCTTGACAAGGTCCTGATCTCCCACACTTCCAGACCCCACCGGCGGATCACCTTCACAACCAGGGTAGCATAAGCCGGAAGATGCCCATGAGGCGTGCGAAGGTCCTTCACCCGCCCTCCTGTCTCCCATTGCTGGAAGAAAGGCCGAAACCACCCCCTACAGGAGAATACCCACGGAGGAGCCCTCTCTAACCAGAGGTTGGCGATGTTTGCCTTAAGAAAGGTGTTTACTAGAAACACCACTGGGTTGACCATACCCAACCCTCCTAGTCTTCTCGTGCGATACGTGACCTCCCTCTTTATTAGGTTCAGCCTATTCCCCCATAATAGTTGGAAGAACAGGCTGTAGACCCGTGTCCAAAGAGGTTCTGGCAAGATGCAGACGCTGCCCAGGTATATTAATAAAGGGAGCAAATACCCCTTGGCCAGGTTAACCCTTTCCCTCAGGGTCAAGGACCAACCCTTCCACTGATCCACCTTCTGGGCGGCAATCTTAAGTCTGCCCTCCCAGTTTTGCTGGGGATAGTCCCCCGGGCCGAAACTGATGCCTAAAATTTTTGCTGTGGCCTGAGGCCCTGGAAGGGTGTCCGGGAGATCAAAACTAGGATCTCCCCCTCCCATCCAGAGACTCTCACACTTATCCCGGTTGATCATGGACCCAGATGCCACAGAGTAGCGCTCAACCTCAGACATGACCCAGTCTGCCTCCTCTCTCGAGGATACAAAAAGGGAAACGTCGTCGGCGTACGCCACTACCCTCAAGGTGGTCTCTGGCTCTGCCCGGTCCATCCCGACTCCCACCAACGGTCCGCGTTCCACTCTCCTTAAAAAGGGGTCGATCGCGAACACGTATAACAGTGGGCTCAGAGGACAGCCCTGGCGGACACCAGACTTCACCTCAAAAGGGGGTCCGACCCAACCGTTCACAAGCGGAAAAGTCTCTGCCCCATTGTATAATACTCTCAACCAATCAACAAACCTCCCGGGCAGACCGTACCTCAGAAGGACGGACCAGAGGTACTCATGGTTAACCCGGTCAAAGGCCTTCGCCTGGTCTAAGGACAGCAAGTACCCCTTCCAGTGACCTGCCCTGCCCTGCTCCACTGCCTCCCGGACACAGCACTAAAAGTACTGCGGCCTGGAACAGAGCAGTGCTGGGCCCCTGAAAGGAGCCGGGGTGCAAACTTCACCAACCGATTGAAAAGCACCTTTGCCAGAACCTTTCGGTCCGTATTGAGAAGCGCTATGGGACGCCAATTCTCAATACGGGACGAATCTTTACCCTTTGACAGGATAATCAGGGCGGACTTCCTCATTGAACCGGGAAGAATGTCCGAGGAGAGACATTCATTAAAAACCTCAGTCATGAGGGGGACCAAAGAGTCCCTAAAAGTCCTGTAAAACTCGGATGTTAAGCCATCCGGACCGGGCGATTTTTTGGGCCGGAGCCCATCAATGGCCCGTCTCACTTCCTCTTCCCTGATTGCTTCTGCCAAACCATGAAGAGAGGGGTCATCCCCTGGTTCAGGGATGGTTTCAGCCAGGAAAGCCGACATCTCATCCCGATCTGGATCCCTCCTTCCCAAGAGATGCGAGTAGAAGGATCTGACCACCTCCAGGATCCCTGATTTGGATCTGTTCAGGGAACCCGTACTGTCGATCAGTCCTGTAACCATCTTGCAACTCAATGACATCCTGCAGTTCCTGTAGGGGTCGGGCGAGCGGTACCTCCCGAAATCCCTCTCAAAAACTAAGGATGTGTGCCTATCATACTGGCACCCCTTGAGGAAGGCCTTCACCCTGGAGATTTCCTCACGGTCCCCTCCAGTCGAGACGAGCTGCTCGAGTTTCCTCCCCAGCTCCCGATACAGGCGGTACCTGTTCAGGCCTCTGAGGCTCGAAAGCTGACGGAAGAACCCCGCAACCCTTGTTTTGAAGATCTCCCACCACTCAGACTTACTGCTACAGAGACCCAAGAGAGGTACCTGGCTCTGAAGAAATTCCTCAAGGGATTGTCTCACATCCGCTTCTTCCAACAGGGACGAATTCAGCTTCCATAGGCCTCTCCCTATCCGGGGAGTCTCTGCAACATTCAAGGAAAAGGAAATGAAACAGTGATCGGAGAATTCCACCTCAACAGCGGACACTGCAGAAGAGACGGCTTCCTCCTTTAAAAAAAACCTATCTATCCTAGACCTACAACTACCCCTATGAAAGGTGAAACCCCCGTGACCTGGGGTGTGCCGGATGTGGACATCCACCAGGCGAGCTTCGCTTGCTATGCTGTTAAGGGTATTACTATCAAAAGCCAGCCTTCGGTCTCCGGGGCCTCCCCTATCACGGGATCTAGTTATAGTATTAAAGTCCCCACCGAAGACCACCTGCCGGCTGGTAAAAAGATAGGGCTTGATCTTCAGGAAGAGACATTTTCGGTCCCACTTTGACTGTGGACCATAGATGTTAATGAGCCGGAGCTCCTGTCCCCCCATGAAGACGTCAAGGACCAAGCACCTCCCCATTTCTACCTCGATCACCCGTCTGCATTCCACCGAAGCGGCCTTAAAAAGGACCGCTACCCCGCTATACGGCTCGGCCGCAAGAGACCAGTATGAGGGACCGCACCTCCACTCCCTCCTTGCTTTCTAAATGGCCCCCATGTCCGTTAGTCTGGTCTCCTGCAAAAATAAAATGTCAGCCTCAACTCGGTTGAAAAAATCAAAGGCCATAAATCTGGCCGTATCTGACTTTATACTGGCGACATTAATCGACGCCAGAGTCAACGGGGTAGGTTCCGCCATCATGGGTGATTGAGTTAGACGGCCTTCTTTTTGACCATACCCCCAGATTTTTTGTGCTCACCTTCAGAGGAGGAGCCAGACTCTCCCCTCCTCTTTAGTGACACAGAGGTGTCCATAGTACTAGACACCTCCTTCCCAGTACTGGTTTCCTCACCTCTGGACCCCAGGGCAGTCCCCCCCCCCAGAGGAAAGAGAGCCCCCCGGAAAACGGACCCCGCCGCTCCCTGAAGGCACCTCAGATGTTACCGCCGGTCCCTCGCCCCCGACCTCCGACACAGCAGAGTCATCG
Organism: Phyllobates terribilis; assembly: GCF_046119375.1. Lineage (NCBI taxonomy): Eukaryota > Metazoa > Chordata > Amphibia > Anura > Dendrobatidae > Phyllobates > Phyllobates terribilis. The sequence continues at coordinate 975,585,661 of NW_027362761.1, read as the reverse complement.
AGGGCATGGAACCGGTTGGAGAGGGGGATCAGAGGGGAGCCGGTGAGCCCTTCCTTAGGCACCTTAGCGGCCAGGGGGGGGGGCTTTAGATGTTTTTGCCCCTTTTTTGTTCCTCCTCCTCCGACTCTTAATGGTCTTACCGTCACCTGATTTTTTAGGCTGCTCCACCACCTCCTCGTCCAGACTTTCATACTAGGAGGAATCATCAGAAGCAGCCACCTCCTCCCTCTCCATCCTCCTGATCTCCTCGTTCACCGCCTCCTCCCCCAGGGCCTCAGGGGCTCCGGCTGCCGCTTCTGGGGTGGGGACAGACATCACCCCAGTCGTCTGAGGCTTATCCTGCCCCCTACCCCCACGGCGCCTCACCTGTTGCCACTGGTGGGCAGATGAACTGGCCTCGCCTTCCCTCACTGGCCCCTCAGCTCCTCTCCCACCCCCACCTCCAGCTCCAGCAGAGGATGCACCGCTGGGGACCCCCCCACGGCTCTCCCCTGCCTGACCAGAGATGGTGTTAGAAACGGAGCGGGGGCAGCGGCTATACGGGTGACCTAGGTCACCACACAGATGACACCTAATGTCACCACAGGCCGCGGCAAGATGACCTACCCCGCCACACAAGGCACATTTCTGTACCTTGCAGCCCGCGCTGAAGTGACGGGGATCACCGCACCTGTGGCAGACCTTCGGTTGCCCCTGGTAGAAGATCAGGATCCTGTCTCTCCCCAGAAACGCTGAGGAAGGGATGTGGGTGACAGTACCGCCTGAGACCTTCAACCTCATCATGAAGGTCCATCCCCCTGACCAAATGCCAAACTCGTCCCTGTTCTTTTTTGGGACGTCTGTGACCTCCCCATAGCGAGAAAGCCACGTCAAGATATCGACTCCAGAGAGTGACTCGTTATTGGTTAGAACGGTCACCCTCTTTACGCCATTTTGGCGAGACACCGCCTGCACGGCAAAGTCTCGCCAGCCGGGCTCCCCCTTCACCAGTTCAAAATTCGACCAGAAAAGCTCTAGGCCCTCCGGTCAAAAAAAACTGATGTCGAAGACGGGGGTACCAAAAGGATGGATCAGGGCAAAAATGTCAGTCGCCCTGAAGTCCATCTTCAGGAGGAGCTCCACGACCCTCGCTCTTGGCGGGCACGCTTCACTGCCCCTCCACCGAAGACGGACTACATTCCTCCTGGCCACCCCCTGCCCGACTGTCGGGAGGGACCACACTGTCTCCCCCTCCCTTTTATCTTGGAAGGCGGCCAGGCCATGTCTATCCAGCCAAAAGGCCAAGTCTACCGCTCTTCCCTCTACCTCGATCGTCCGTTCTCCCTTTTTGAGGGCCTCGAGGAAACGGCGCCGCAAGTCACCATCCCTGAGGTCCAGAGGTGAGGAAGCCCGCCCTGAAGATCCCGAGCCCCCAGCTACTACCCCCGCAAAACTCCGGGGACCAGCAACCGGGGGGGCAGATGGACCAGCCCCACCCCCACTACCAACAGACACACCATTCTTACTCCCTTCCACAGACACCTCAACACTTGTATCTTCAATCACAGCCACATCCATACCCACACTATCCCCATCCACGTCAATAGTCACACCCCTCGCCCCACTCTCACTCACATGCACACTGGGGTCACAGTTTTTTTTTTTCTGCAAACATTTTTTCCCGGCAGCAGCACTGCCGCCACCTGCTGGCAGCACCTTCCATGCCGGGGGGTTTTGGGAACCTGGTGCTGCTGCCATTTTTGCCGGCGCCCCTGCCCCAGATAAGCCCGTGGGCACAGAGGACACCGACAGGCAGGCACCTCCTCCGTTGTCTGCCGCAGCCGTGGCACCACTGCTCCCAGCAGTAGCAGCTGCCGGCGCTAAGCCCCGCCCCTTTTCGGGTGGAGCCACGCCCACTTGGGTGGGGTTTGCCCGCGAGACCACGCCCCCCGCACCAGGCAGCACGGTGGGGGCCCCAGAGGCCACACCCACCGGTGCCGTGGGTGACAGGGAGACCAAGCCCCCCGCACCAGGCAGCACAGTGGGGGCCTCAGAGGCCACTCCCACCGGTGCCTTGGGTGACAGGGAGGCCACGCCCCCCGCACCAGGCAGCACAGTGGGGGCCCCAGAGGCCACTCCCACCGGTGCCGTGGATGGCTGGGAGGCCACGCCCCCCGAAGCCGGCCGCGCCGGGACTCCCGAAGCCGACCCGGAACTGGGTCTACTCACAGGGGCCCCTGGACCAGCGGCACCAGCTCTCAGGGGCATAGCACCCCCTACCGTCACACCCATTGCCACAAAAAGCCTGGCCACCCCAGCTCCGGTGGCCGGCCCCAGGCTAGGCCACTCCCCCTCGGCACCCAGCGGCGGTGGAGCCCCCCGCGCTGACCCATTACTGGGCCCCTGCGCAGGGGGCCCCGACCTCGCCACGGATTTTGCCAGGGGAGCAAGCCCCACCTTTCCTTTATGAGCCGGCTCTGCCGGAGCCGCAGGCCCCGCGCCCTTCACCTTACCAGGTCTCTGGGTCCCTGAAAGTGATCCAGATTTAGTGGATCCGTGCGTGAGGGACCCAGACACCCCAGCACACGCCGCCGGAGATGCGGCCCCGGCTGTCGGTGCACCGCCGGCAGCGCAGGAGGCAGCGGCGGATGTACACGCCGCCCCCCGCACGCCAGCAGGCGCACCAGGTGCCAGGCCAGACCCCCCTTTTACAGGGGATCCAGCCCGAGCACCTCCACTGATGACTCCCACCATCGGGCCGCCCTCCGCGCCATGCTATATATCAGACACCTTGGACCCACTGCCTCCATTACCACAAACAGAGGCAGTGCTCTGCGTGCCATGGCCTATGTTCTCCCCGCTCCCTCGCTGTGGACCCACAACAGAGTCCAAGCCGGGGTGGGTGGCGGGTGCCGCACAACGGGACAGGGGGGCCCCAGAGAGGGGGACATAAACGAACTTATGTGCAATAGATGTTTTCTTTTTTTTTTTTTCTTTTCTCTTCGTCCCCCTCCCAGGTGCCTCATCCTCGCAGATCTCATCCCCGAACGTAAGCTGACCAAAACGTACGGGGGACTCGATCTGCTGGATCTGCTGCATGATAAGGCAGCCCCCCTCACTGCTGATACTCCCATCCTCCTCATCCTCCCCCTCGCTCCCGCTGCCCTCTGAAGGGCTAGAATCAGACGGGAGAGCCATCTGCTCAGGGGCTATCCCGCTATGCGATGCCTGGGGATCACTTACCAGGCCACCAGGCGGTGGGTAGGGTGCGACCTCCTCCACGCATACCTCTTCTTCCTCCTCCTCCACCGCCTGGCCGGGGCCCTGCGACCCCTCCAGAGCCCCACCGGTCATTGGCTCTGAACCGGTCATCATTCCGCAGCTTCTCCAAGAAGGGGCCACTGCCTGCCAGTATGGTGCTCCTGCGGTCCTGCAGCTCTTGGATGGCTTGCTTGATTTTCCGGACCGCGGCGGATAGCTCAGGCTTCTTGGTGCCAGAGGCCCTTTCGGACCTCTCCTGAGCTACCCTCAACTCCCCCCAGAGGGAACTTAGCTTTTTTGCGGTGTCCTCATACTCACAGAGGTGCGCATGGACACGGGAGGCATAGGTGACGGTTGCCTCCCTCGCCACCTTGGTACCCCAATCAGGGGGCACCGCTGCAGCACCTCTGCTGGCACTCGACCCACCTCCGGAGGGAGGAGCCGCCGCGGTCGTAGCCTCAGGGGTCCTCATGGCGGACCCCTTGCTGCCTCGGCCTGATGTTGTAGCCTTAGCCGGCTTGGTGTTCCTCCCACCCCCCGCCAGCTTGGACCGGGAGGTGGGAGCCGGGGGCCCAGCCCCGGAGGCCAGTCCCACTATGATCCTTCTTTCCTGGGAAGGGGGCAGACAAAAAGTCCCAGATGAAAAAAAAAAACCTCCCTTCCCAGGAGCTCTCTCCACAGCAGCACACAGTCCAGGAAGCACACGGCACACAGCTCACTGCAGGCTCCACCTCCACCACTTCCTGAAAGAAACTGCAACAGGCAGAACTGGAGCTCTTTTATTATAAAAGTACAAAAACACATATACAAAACACAAAAACCAAACCACAGATACAATTATACAACAAACAAACAACTAACAACCAACAAAACCCCAGCAAGACATAACCTAAAATCTGAAATTATATAGAGTCCAACAAAGAAATATATGATGACACAAAGTTCAAGTCCTCCAGCAGACTCTCTAGGAGACCCCCCAGCAAGGGAAGACCCTACCATACCTCCAGGGTGCGCCCTAAAACGCACCCGACCCCCAGCATACACAACATCCATACCTGCACATTCATACCTAACCCCCTAACATAAAAGGAAAACTAAATAACTGGCCCATCGCCAAAAATAAAGAAATAGGCCACCTGGCCGAAAATTTAATGCACAGCAACCCTATTTTTTATTTTTTTTAAATATTTTTTTTTTTCTCCCCACCACCATTTTTTAAAACACCCAAGGTCCCACGAAAGTTTGTAGCCTTATCACAGCATGCCACGAAAGTTTGTGGCTATCAAAATCACAAATAACGGGTCCTTTTTCCCGCATCCCGTAGGACGTCCATTTTCCCAAAACCCCTCACCCCTCCCCCCCTGAAACCCCCCACCCAACCTACACTAAACCCCCCACCCATACAATACACAAAACTATACACGTATATACATTACACAACATAACCAAAGCAAACACAACATAACAATAGCAATATAAACAACTGACCATAAACATGAACCAAAAGTCAGACCCAAGTTCAGTGCTTGCAAGCCCTATATTCGGGTTTCCAATGCCGTAAAACAAAAAACTATAATGTGAGGGGAGCAGCCCACCACCAGGAAACTGGAGACTACCGAGGCTCTCACCCTAATCTAACACACAAACAGCCTGTCCCTCCCTATTAAAGAAAAAGAAAAACCTGTCCCTACCGCCCTACCAATCTTTCCCTACCTGTCCCTACCTGTCCCTCTCTGACCCTTACTACCAACCTAATGCTAACTACCTATCCCTAAAGACTGCAACTGTCTGTCCCTCCCTGACCCTACACATCCATCTGACCCTACAAATAAATATAAAATATAGAAAGGGACTAAACTAACCCTATCACAGACACACATACCCTAACTCTCCCTAGGGCACATTAAATGAGAACCCCCTCCATAGAAGGGAAGCCCTCCCTGCACCCAGCCTCTCATACTCCAGCGAGCGCACTTTTGCCAGGTCACCCAGGATGTTCCTAATCACCTCTTCCCGCGGGAGGACTTTCTGCTGGGTGGACACTAAACACCGTGCGTTCCACGTGTAAAACCTAGTCACTAAGCTAACTAAGAAAACAGTGCCCCGATCTCGGCCACCAAGGGATCTGAATGCCCCATAGGCCCACTCCGCATAGGAAAGGCCTGCCAGCCTGGGCCAGCCAATGGAAGCACCCACCCTCTTGTAGACCTCTGTATTAAAAGGACACCGAAGCAGGAAGTGCTCCATGCTTTCAAGCATGTCGCCACACTCCTCGCGGGGACAATCCCGGTCATCAGAGTTCCTGTACTTCAGGTTGTCCCTCACATACAGTCTCCCATGGAAGCAGCGCCAAGCCAAGTCCCAAAACTTCAAGGGGATCCGCTTAGAGTTTAATAACCCGAGCCCCACCTCCAGATCCCGGCTTGGGCAATCCTTGAGGGCCAGGGGCTTCTGGAAGTGGGTCAACAGAACCCTATTGTCAAGTAACCTCCTTGACAAGGTCCTGATCTCCCACACTCCCAGACCCCACCGGCGGATCACCTTCACAACCAGGGTAGCATAAGCCGGAAGATGCCCATGAGGCGTGCGAAGGTCCTTCACCCGCCCTCCTGTCTCCCATTGCTGGAAGAAAGGCCGAAACCACCCCCTACAGGAGAATACCCACGGAGGAGCCCTCTCTAACCAGAGGTTGGCGATGTTTTCCTTAAGAAAGGTGTTTACTAGAAACACCACTGGGTTGACCATACCCAGCCCTCCTAGTCTCCTCGTGCGATACGTGACCTCCCTCTTTATTAGGTTCAGCCTATTCCCCCATAATAGTTGGAAGAACAGGCTGTAGACCCGTGTCCAAAGAGGTTCTGGCAAGATGCAGACGCTGCCCAGGTATATTAATAAAGGGAGCAAATACCCCTTGGCCAGGTTAACCCTTTCCCTCAGGGTCAAGGACCAACCCTTCCACTGATCCACCTTCTGGGCGGCAATCTTAAGTCTGCCCTCCCAGTTTTGCTGGGGATAGTCCCCCGGGCCGAAACTGATGCCTAAAATTTTTGCTGTGGCCTGAGGCCCTGGAAGGGTGTCCGGGAGATCGAAACTTGGATCTCCCCCTCCCAGCCAGAGACTCTCACACTTATCCCGGTTGATCATGGACCCAGAAGCCACCGAGTAGCGCTCAACTTCAGACATGACCCAGTCCGCCTCCTCTCTCGAGGATACAAAGAGGGAAACGTCGTCGGCGTACGCCACTACCCTCAAGGTGGCCTCTGGCTCCGCCCGGTCCATCCCGACTCTCACCAACGGTCCGCGTTCCACTCTCCTTAAAGAGGGGTCGATCGCGAACACGTATAACAGTGGGCTCAGAGGACAGCCCTGGCGGACGCCAGACCTCACCTCAAAAGGGGGTCCGACCCAACCGTTCACAAGCGGAAAAGTCTCTGCCCCATTGTATAATACTCTCAACCAATCAACAAACCTCCCGGGCAGACCGTACCTCAGAAGGACGGACCAGAGGTACTCATGGTTAACCCGGTCAAAGGCCTTCGCCTGGTCTAAGGACAGCAAGTACCCCTTCCAGAGACCTGCCCTGCCCTGCTCCACTGCCTCTCGGACACCGAGCACAGCACTAAAAGTACTGCGGCCTGGAACAGAGCAGTGCTGGGCCCCCGAAAGGAGCCGGGGTGCAAAATTTCACCAACCGATTGAAAAGCACCTTTGCCAGAACCTTTCGGTCCGTATCGAGAAGCGCTATGGGACGCCAATTCTCAATACGGGACGAGTCTTTACCCTTTGACAGGATAATCAGGGCGGACTTCCTCATTGAACCGGGAAGAATGTCCGAGGAGAGACATTCATTAAAAACCTCAGTCATGAGGGGGACCAAAGAGTCCCTAAAAGTCCTGTAAAACTCGGATGTTAAGCCATCCGGACCGGGCGATTTTTTGGGCCGGAGCCCATTAATGGCCCGTCTCACTTCCTCTTCCCTGATTGCTTCTGCCAAACCATGAAGAGAGGGGTCATCCCCTGGTTCAGGGATGGTTTCAGCCAGGAAAGCCGACATCTCATCCCGATCTGGATCCCTCCTTCCCAAGAGATGCGAGTAGAAGGATCTGACCACCTCCAGGATCCCTGATTTGGATCTGTTCAGGGAACCCGTACTGTCGATCAGTCCTGCTACCATCTTGCAACTCACTGACATCCTGCAGTTCCTGTAGGGGTCGGGCGAGCGGTACCTCCCGAAATCCCTCTCAAAAACTAAGGATGTGTGCCTATCATACTGGCACCCCTTGAGCAAGGCCTTCACCCTGGAGATTTCCTCACGGTCCCCTCCAGTCGAGACGAGCTGCTCGAGTTTCCTCCCCAGCTCCCGATACAGGCGGTACCTGTTCAGGCCTCTGAGGCTCGAAAGCTGACGGAAGAACCCCGCAACCCTTGTTTTGAAGATCTCCCACCACTCAGACTTACTGCTACAGAGACCCAAGAGAGGCACCTGGCTCTGAAGAAATTCCTCAAAGGATTGTCTCACATCCGCTTCTTCCAACAGGGACGAATTCAGCTTCCATAGGCCTCTCCCTATCCGGGGAGTCTCTGCAACATTCAAAGAAAAGGAAATGAAACAGTGATCGGAGAATTCCACCTCAACAGCGGACACTGCAGAAGAGACGGCTTCCTCCTTTAAAAAAAACCTATCTATCCTAGACCTACAACTACCCCTATGAAAGGTGAAACCCCCGTGACCTGGGGTGTGCCGGATGTGGACATCCACCAGGCGAGCTTCGCTTGCTATGCTGTTAAGGGTATTACTATCAAAAGCCAGCCTTCGGTCTCCGGGGCCTCCCCTATCACGGGATCTAGTTATAGTATTAAAGTCCCCACCGAAGACCACCTGCCGGCTGGTAAAAAGATAGGGCTTGATCTTCAGGAAGAGACATTTACGGTCCCACTCTGACTGTGGACCATAGATGTTAATGAGCCGGAGCTCCTGTCCCCCCATGAAGACGTCAAGGACCAAGCACCTCCCCATTTCTACCTCGATCACCCGTCTGCATTCCACCGAAGCGGCCTTAAAAAGGACCGCTACCCCGCTATACGGCTCGGCCGCAAGAGACCAGTATGAGGGCCCGCACCTCCACTCCCTCCTTGCTTTGTAAATGGCCCCCATGTCCGTTAGTCTGGTCTCCTGCAAAAATAAAATGTCAGCCTCAACTCGGTTGAAAAAATCAAAGGCCATAAATCTGGCCGCATCTGACTTTATACTGGCGACATTAATCGACGCCAGAGTCAACGGGGTAGGTTCCGCCATCATGGGTGATTGAGTTAGACGGCCTTCTTTTTAACCGCACCCCTCAATTTACTTTTTTCACCCTCAGAGGAGGAGCCAGACTCTCCCCTCCTCTTTAGTGACACCGAGGTGTCCATAGCACCCGTCACCACCTTCCCAGTACCGGGTTCCTCACCCCTGGACCCCAGGGCAGTCCCCCCCCCAGAGGAAAGTGAGCCCTCCGGAGGACGGACCCCGCCGCTCCTTGAAGGCACCTCAGATGTTACCGCCGGTCCCTCACCCCCGACCTCCGACACAGCAGAGTCATCGAGGGCATGGAACCGGTTGGAGAGGGGGATCAGAGGGGAGCCGGTGAGCCCTTCCGTAGGCACCTTAGTGGCCAGGGGGGGGGCCTTAGATGTTTTTGCCCCTTTTCGGTTCCTCCTCCGACTCTTACTGGTCTTATTGTCACCTTTTGTTTTAGGCTGCTCCACCACCTCCTCGTCCAGACTTTCATACTGGGAGGAGTCATCAGAAGCAGCCACCTCCTCCCTCTCCATCCTCCTGATCTCCTCGCTCACCGCCTCCTCCCCCAGGGCCTCAGGGGCACCGGCTGCCGCTTCCGAGGAGGGTACAGACATCACCCCAGTCGCCTGGGGCTTATCCTGCCCCCTACCCCCACGGCGCCTCACCTGATGCCACTGGTGGGCAGATGTACTGGCCACGCCTTCCTTCACCGGCCCCTCAGCTCCTCTCCCGCCCCCACCTCCGGCTCCAGCAGAGGATGCACCGCTGGGGACCCCCCCATGGCTCTCCCCCGCCTGACCAGAGATGGTGTTAGAAAAGGAGCGGGGGCAGCGGCTGTACGGGTGACCTAGGTCACCACACAGGTGACACCTAATGTCACCACAGGCCGCGGCAAGATGACCTACCCCGCCACACAAGGCACATTTCTGCTCCTTGCAGCCCGCGCTGAAGTGGCGGGGATCACCGCACCTGTGGCAGACCTTTGGTTGCCCCTGGTAGAAGATCAGGATCCTGTCCCTCCCCAGGAATGCTGAGGAGGGGATGTGGGTGACAGTACCGCCTGAGACCTTCAACCTCATCATGAAGGTCCAGCCCCCTGACCAGATGCCAAACTCGTCCCTGTTCTTTTTTGGGACGTCCGTGACCTCCCCATAGCGGGAAAGCCACGTCATAATATCGACCCCAGAGAGCGACTCGTTATTAGTTAGAACGGTCACTCTCTTTACTCCATTTTGGCGAGACACCGCCTGCACGGCAAAGTCTCGCCAGCCGGGCTCCCCCTTCACCAGTTCAAAATTCGACCAAAAAAGCTCTAGGCCCTCCGGCCGAACAAAACTGATGTCGAAGATGGGGGTACCAAAAGGATGGATCAGGGCAAAGATGTCAGTCGCCCTGAAGTTCATCTTCAGGAGGAGCTCCACGACCCTTGCTCTTGGCGGGCACGCTTCACTGCCCCTCCACCGAAGACGAACTACATTCCTCCTGGCCACCCCCTGCCCGGCTGTCGGGAGGGACCACGCTGTCTCCCCCTCCTTTTTATCTTGGAAGGCGGCCAGGCCATGTCTATCTAGCCAAAAGGCCAGGTCCACCTCTCTTCCCTCTACCTGGATCGTCCGTTCTCCCTTCTTGAGGGCCTCCAGGAAACGGCGTCGCAAGTCACCATCCCCGAGGTCCAGAGGTGAGGAAGCCCCCCGAGAAGACCCCGAGGCCCCGGCTACTACCCCCGCAAAACTCCGGGGACCAGCAGCCGGGGGGGCAGATGGACCAGCCCCACCCCCACTCCCCCCACTAGCAACAGACACACCAGCACTTGCTTCCTCCACCACAGACACATCCATACCGACAGTCACCCACTTGCCCCACTCCCACTCACATGCACACTGGGGTCACAGTTGTTTTTTTTCTCCACACACTCTCTGCCAGCAGGTTTTTCAACAGCATTACTACTGCTGCCACCTGCTGGCAGCACCTTCCCTGCCGGGGGGTTTTGGGAGCCTGGTGCTGCAGCTATTTTTGCCGGCGCCCCTGCCCCAGATAAGCCCGTGGGCACAGAGGACACTGGCAGGCAGGCACCACCTCCATTTTTAGCCACAGCTGTGGCACTACTGCTCCCAGCAGCTGCCGGCGCTAAGCCCCGCCCCTTTTCGGGTGAAGCCACGCCCACTTGTGCGGGATTTACCCGCGAGGACACGCCCCCTGCACCAGGAAGCACAGTGGGGGCCCCAGAGGCCACTCCCACTGGTGCCGTGGGTGACAGGGAGGCCACGCCCCCCGCACCAGGCAGCACAGTGGGGGCCCCAGAGGCCACTCCCACCGGTGCCGTGGATGACAGGGAGACCACGCCCCCCACACCAGGCCGCACGGCGGGGGCCCCAGAGGCCACTCCCACCGGTGCCTTTGGTGACAGGGAGGCCACGCCCCCCGCACCAGGCAGCACGGTGGGGGCCCCAGAGGCCACTCCCACTGGTGCCGTGGACGGCTGGGAGGCCACGCCCCCCGAAGCTGGCCGCGCCGGGACCCCCGAAGCCGACCCGGAACTGGGTCTACTCACAGGGGCCCCTGGACCAGCGGCACCAGCTCTCAGGGGCATAGCACCCCCTACCGTCACACCCTTCACCACAAACAGCCTGGCCACCCCAGCTCCGGCGGCCGGCCCCAGGCTAGGCCACTCCCCCTCGGCACCCAGCGGCGGTGGAGCCCCCCGCGCTGACCCATTACTGGGCCCCTGCGCAGGGGGCCCCGACCTCGCCACGGATTTTGCCAGGGGAGCAAGCCCCACCTTTCCTTTATGAGCCGGCTCTGCCGGAGCCGCAGGCCCCGCGCCCTTCACCTTACCAGGTCTCTGGGTCCCTGAAAGTGATCCAGATTTAGTGGATCCGTGCGTGAGGGACCCAGACACCCCAGCACACGCCGCCGGAGATGCGGCCCCGGCTGTCGGTGCGCCGCCAGCAGAGCAGGAGGCAGCGGCAGATGTACAAGCCGCCCCCTGCACGCCAGCAGGCGCACCAGGTGCCAGGCCAGACCTCCCTTTTACAGGGGATCCAGCCTGAGCACCACCACAGATCACACCCACCGTCGGGCCGCCCTCCGCGCCATGCTCCATATCAGACACCTTGGACCCACTGCCTCCATTACCACAAACAGAGGCAGCGCTCTGCGTGCCATGGCCTATGTTCTCCCCGCTCCCTCGCTGTGGACCCACAACAGAGTCCAAGCCGGGGTGGGTGGCGGGTGCCGCACAACGGAACAGGGGGGCCCCAGAGAGGGGGACATACACAAATTTATGTGCAATAGATGTTTTCTTTTTTTTTTTTGCTTTTCTCTTCGTCCCCCTCCCGGGTGCCTCATCCTCGCAGATCTCATCCCCGAACGTAAGCTGACCAAAACGTACCGGGGTCTCGATCTGCTGGATCTGCTGCATGATAAGGCAGCCCCCCTCACTGCTACTGCTCCCATCCTCCTCATCCTCCCCCTCGCTCCCGCTGCCCTCTGAAGGGCTAGAATCAGACGGGAGAGCCATCTGCTCAGGGGCTATCCCGCTATGCGATGCCTGGAGATCACTTACCAGGCCACCAGGCGGTGGGTAGGGTGCAGCCTCCTCCACGCATACCTCTTCTTCCTCCTCCTCCACCGCCTGGCTGGGGCCCTGCGACCCCTCCAGAGCCCCACCGGTCATGGCTCTGAACCGGTCATCATTAAGCAGCTTCTCCATGAAGGGTCCACTTCCTGCCAGTATGGTGCTCCTGCGGTCTTCCAGGTCTTGAATGGCCCGCTTGATCTTCCGGACCGCGGCGGATAGCTCAGGCTTCTTACTGCCAGAGGCCCTCACGGACCTCTCCTGAGCCACCCTCAACTCCCCCCAGAGGGAACTTAGCTTCTTTGTGGCGTCCTCATACTCGCAGAGGTGCGCATGTATACGGGAGGCATAGGTGACGGTTGCCTCCCTCGACGCCTTGGTACCCCAATCAGGGGGCACCGCTGCAGCACCTCCGCTCGTACTCGACCTACCTCCGGAGGGAGGAGCCGCCGCGGTCGTAGCCTCGGGGGTCCTCCGGGTCCTCATGCTGGAACCCCTGCTGCCTTGGCCAGATCTTGTAGCCTTAGCCGGCTTGGTGTTCCTCCCACCCCCCGCCAGCTTGGACCGGGAGGTGGGAGCCGGGGGCCCAGCCCCGGATGCCAGTCCCACTCTGAGCCCTCTTTCCTGGGAAGGGGGCAGACAAAAAGTCCCAGATAGAAAAAAAAAACCTCCCTTCCCAGGAGCTCTCTCCACAGCAGCACACAGTCCAGGAAGCACACGGCACACAGCTCACTGCAGACTCCACCTCCACCACTTCCTGAATGAAGCTGCAACAGGCTGAACTGGAGCTCTTTTATTATAAAAATATAAAACAAACCATAATTACACACTATATAAAATCCAAAACACAAAACCCCAACAAAACACATCCCAAAGGAAACCCCAAGTCCAAAATTATAATGTCCAGTTAAAATGTCCTCGAACATAAGCTGTTCATTTTCTCAAAATCCCCCCCAGCAAGGGAAGACCTTAACCTCTTTTTTTAATTTTATACCAGAAAAAACCCCTACAACATTCACTCACATCCATACCCATACACTTATAACTAACCCTAAAGAAAAAAAACAACAAAACTGGCCCACTGCCAAAAATGTAAAGAAATAGGCCATCTGGCCGAAAGCACAATACACAGCAAACTCTCTTTTTTTTTTTTTTTTTTATATATAATTTTTTTTTTTTTTTTTTTTCCCCACCACCATTTTTTAACACCCAAGGTCCCACGAGAGTCTGTGGCCTTATCACAACAAGGTCCCACTAAAGTTTGTGGCCATTTCACACACAAAAAGGTCCCTTTGCCTCTTCCGGCATCCCGCAGGACGTCCACATTTTTCACAAAACCACCGCAACCCCTCCCCCCTCCCCCCTAAAGCCCCCCACCCAACCTAAACTAACCCCCCCACACACACACAATACACATACATTACATACATTAAATTTATATACAATACACAACATAACATAACAGTAACAACAATACACAACATAACGATGTAACAACAACTAACCAAATCATCATGACATAACAACTTAACCGTAAGACTACTAAACATGAACCAAAGGATCAGACCCAAGTTCAGTGCTTGCAAGCCCTATATACAGATTCTGAACCGTAAAACAAAAAACTACAAATGTGAGGGGAGCAGCCCACCACCAGGAAACTGGAGACTACAGAGGCTCTCACCCTAATCTAACACACAAACAGCCTGTCCCTCCCTATTAAAGAAAAAGAAAAACCTGTCCCTACCGCCCTACCAATCTTTCCCTACCTGTCCCTACCTGTCCCTCTCTGACCCTCACTACCAACCTAATGCTAACTACCTATTCCTAAAGACTGTCCCTACCTGTCCCTCCCTGACCCTACACATCCACCTGACCCTACAAATAAATATAAAATATAGAAAGGACTAAACTAACCCTATCACAGACACACATACCCTAACTCTCCCTAGGGCACATTAAAAGAGAACCCCCTCCATAGAAGGGAAGCCCTCCCTGCACCCAGCCTCTCATACTCCAGCGAGCGCACTTTTGCCAGGTCACCCAGGATGTTCCTAATCACCTCTTCCCGGGGGAGGACTTTGTGCTGGGTGGACACTAAACACCGTGCATTCCACGTGTAAAACCTAGTCACTAAACTAACTAAGAAGACAGTGCCCCGATCTCGGCCACCAAGGGACCTGAATGCCCCATAGGCCCACTCCGCATAGGAAAGGCCTGCCAGCCTAGGCCAGCCAATGGAAGCACCCACCCTACTGTAGACCTCTGTATTAAAGGGACATTGAAGCAGGAAGTGCTCCATGCTTTCAAGCATGCCGCCACACTCCTCGCGGGGACAATCCCGGTCATCAGAGTTCCTGTACTTCAGGTTGCCCCTCACATACAGTCTCCCATGGAAGCAGCGCCAAGTCAAGTCCCAAAACTTCAAGGGGATCCGCTTAGAGTTTAATAACCCGAGCCCCACCTCCAGATCCCGGCTTGGGCAATCCTTGAGGGCCAGGGGCTTCTGGAAGTGGGTCAACAGAACCCTATTGTCAAGTAACCTCCTTGACAAGGTCCTGATCTCCCACACTCCCAGACCCCACCGGCGGATCGCCTTCACAACCAGGGTAGCATAAGCCGGAAGATGCCCATGAGGCGTGCGAAGGTCCTTCACCCGCCCTCCTGTCTCCCATTCCTGGAAGAAAGGCCGAAACCACCCCCTACAGGAGAATACCCACGGAGGAGCCCTCTCTAACCAGAGGTTGGCGATGTTTGCCTTAAGAAAGGTGTTTACTAGAAACACCACCGGGTTGACCATACCCAACCCTCCTAGTCTCCTCGTGCGGTACGTGACCTCCCTCTTGATCAGGTTCAGCCTATTCCCCCATAATAGTTGGAAGAACAGGCTGTAGACCCGTGTCCAAAGAGGTTCTGGCAAGATGCAGACGCTGCCCAGGTATATTAATAAAGGGAGCAAATACCCCTTGGCCAGGTTAACCCTTTCCCTCAGGGTCAAGGACCAACCCTTCCACTGATCCACCTTCTGGGCGGCAATCTTAAGTCTGCCCTCCCAGTTTTGCTGGGGATAGTCCCCCGGGCCGAAACTGATGCCTAAAATTTTTGCTGTGGCCTGAGGCCCTGGAAGGGTGTCCGGGAGATCGAAACTTGGATCTCCCCCTCCCAGCCAGAGACTCTCACACTTATCCCGGTTGATCATGGACCCAGAAGCCACCGAGTAGCGCTCAACTTCAGACATGACCCAGTCCGCCTCCTCTCTCGAGGATACAAAGAGGGAAACGTCGTCGGCGTACGCCACTACCCTCAAGGTGGCCTCTGGCTCCGCCCGGTCCATCCCGACTCCCACCAACGGTCCGCGTTCCACTCTCCTTAAAAAGGGGTCGATCGCGAACACGTATAACAGTGGGCTCAGAGGACAGCCCTGGCGGACACCAGACCTCACCTCAAAAGGGGGTCCGACCCAACCGTTCACAAGCGGAAAAGTCTCTGCCCCATTGTATAATACTCTCAACCAATCAACAAACCTCCCGGGCAGACCGTACCTCAGAAGGACGGACCAGAGGTACTCATGGTTAACCCGGTCAAAGGCCTTCGCCTGGTCTAAGGACAGCAAGTACCCCTTTCAGAGACCTGCCCTGCCCTGCTCCACTGCCTCTCGGACACCGAGCACAGCACTAAAAGTACTGCGGCCTGGAACAGAGCAGTGCTGGGCCCCCGAAAGGAGCCGGGGTGCAAACTTCACCAATCGATTGAAAAGCACCTTTGCCAGAACCTTTCGGTCCGTATTGAGAAGCGCTATGGGACGCCAATTCTCAATACGGGACGAGTCTTTACCCTTTGACAGGATAATCAGGGCGGACTTCCTCATTGAACCGGGAAGAATGTCCGAGGAGAGACATTCATTAAAAACCTCAGTCATGAGGGGGACCAAAGAGTCCCTAAAAGTCCTGTAAAACTCGGATGTTAAGCCATCCGGACCGGGCGATTTTTTGGGCCGGAGCCCATCAATGGCCCGTCTCACTTCCTCTTCCCTGATTGCTTCTGCCAAACCATGAAGAGAGGGGTCATCCCCTGGTTCAGGGATGGTTTCAGCCAGGAAAGCCGACATCTCATCCCGATCTGGATCCCTCCTTCCCAAGAGATGCGAGTAGAAGGATCTGACCACCTCCAGGATCCCTGATTTGGATCTGTTCAGGGAACCTGTACTGTCGATCAGTCCTGTTACCATCTTGCAACTCACTGACATCCTGCAGTTCCTGTAGGGGTCGGGCGAGCGGTACCTCCCGAAATCCCTCTCAAAAACTAAGGATGTGTGCCTATCATACTGGCACCCCTTGAGCAAGGCCTTCACCCTGGAGATTTCCTCACGGTCCCCTCCAGTCGAGACGAGCTGCTCGAGTTTCCTCCCCAGCTCCCGATACAGGCGGTACCTGTTCAGGCCTCTGAGGCTCGAAAGCTGACGGAAGAACCCCGCAACCCTTGTTTTGAAGATCTCCCACCACTCAGACTTACTGCTACAGAGACCCAAGAGAGGTACCTGGCTCTGAAGGAATTCCTCAAAGGATTGTCTTACATCCGCTTCTTCCAACAGGGACGAATTCAGCTTCCATAGGCCTCTCCCTATCCGGGGAGTCTCTGCAACATTCAAAGAAAAGGAAATGAAACAGTGATCGGAGAATTCCACCTCAACAGCGGACACTGCAGAAGAGACGGCTTCCTCCTTTAAAAAAAACCTATCTATCCTAGACCTACAACTACCCCTATGAAAGGTGAAACCCCCGTGACCTGGGGTGTGCCGGATGTGGACATCCACCAGGCGAGCTTCGCTTGCTATGCTGTTAAGGGTATTACTATCAAAAGCCAGCCTTCGGTCTCCGGGGCCTCCCCTATCACGGGGTCTAGTTATAGTATTAAAGTCCCCACCGAAGACCACCTGCCGGCTGGTAAAAAGATAGGGCTTGATCTTCAGGAAGAGACATTTACGGTCCCACTCTGACTGTGGACCATAGATGTTAATGAGCCGGAGCTCCTGTCCCCCCATGAAGACGTCAAGGACCAAGCACCTCCCCATTTCTACCTCGATCACCCGTCTGCATTCCACCGAAGCGGCCTTAAAAAGGACCGCTACCCCGCTATACGGCTCGGCCGCAAGAGACCAGTATGAGGGCCCGCACCTCCACTCCCTCCTTGCTTTGTAAATGGCCCCCATGTTCGTTAGTCTGGTCTCCTGCAAAAATAAAATGTCAGCCTCAACTCGGTTGAAAAAATCAAAGGCCATAAATCTGGCCGCATCTGACTTTATACTGGCGACATTAATCGACGCCAGAGTCAACGGGGTAGGTTCCGCCATCATGGGTGATTGAGTTAGACGGCCTTCTTTTTGACCGTACCCCCAGATTTTTTGTGCTCACCTTCAGAGGAGGAGCCAGACTCTCCCCTCCTCTTTAGTGACACCGAGGTGTCCATAGCACCCGTCACCACCTTCCCAGTACCGGGTTCCTCACCCCTGGACCCCAGAGCAGTCCCCCCCTAGAGGAAAGTGAGCCCTCCGGAGGACGGACCCCGGCGCTCCCTGAAGGCACCTCAGATGTTACCGCCGGTCCCTCACCCCCGACCTCCGACACAGCAGAGTCATCGAGGGCATGGAACCGGTTGGAGAGGGGGATCAGAGGGGAGCCGGTGAGCCCTTCCGTAGGCACCTTAGTGGCCAGGGGGGGGGGCTTAGATGTTTTTGCCCCCTTTCGGTTCCTCCTCCGACTCTTACTGGTCTTACTGTCACCTTTTGTTTTAGGCTGCTCCACCACCTCCTCGTCCAGACTTTCATACTGGGAGGAGTCATCAGAAGCAGCCACCTCCTCCCTCTCCATCCTCCTGATCTCCTCGTTCACCGCCTCCTCCCCCAGGGCCTCAGGGGCACCGGCTGCCGCTTCCGAGGAGGGTACAGACATCACTCCAGTCGCCTGGGGCTTATCCTGCCCCCTACCCCCACGGCGCCTCACCTGATGCCACTGGCGGGCAGATGTATTGGCCACGCCTTCCTTCACTGGCCCCCCAGCCCCTCTCCCGCCCCCACCTCCAGCATCAGCAGAAGATGAACCGCCAGGGACTCCCCCATGGCTCACCCTTGCCTGACCAGAGATGGCGTTAGAAAAGGAGCGGGGGCAGCGGCTGTACGGGTGACCTAGGTCACCACACAGGTGACACCTAATGTCACCACAGGCCGCGGTAAGATGACCTACCCCGCCACACAAGGCACATTTCTGTACCTTGCAGCCCGCGCTGAAGTGGCGGGGATCACCGCACCTGTGGCAGACCTTCGGCTGCCCCTGGTAAAAGATCAGGATCCTGTCCCTCCCCAGAAATGCTGAGGAGGGGATGTGGGTGACAGTACAGCCTGAGACCTTCAACCTCATCATGAAGGTCCAGCCCCCTGACCAAATGCCAAACTCGTCCCTGTTCTTTTTTGGGACGTCCGTGACCTCCCCATAGCGGGAAAGCCACGTCATAATATCGACCCCAGAGAGTGACTCGTTATTGGTTAGAACGGTCACCCTCTTTACGCCATTTTGGCGAGACACCGCCTGCACGGCAAAGTCTCGCCAGCCGGGCTCCCCCTTCACCAGTTCAAAATTCGACCAGAAAAGCTCTAGGCCCTCCGGTCGAACAAAACTGATGTCAAAGACGGGGGTACCAAAAGGATGGATCAGGTCAAAGATGTCAGTCGCCCTGAAGCTCATCTTCAGGAGGAGCTCCACGACCCTCGATCTTGGCGGGCACGCTTCACTGCCCCTCCACCGAAGACGGACCACATTCCTCCTGGCCACCCCCTGCCCGGCTGTCGGGAGGGACCACACTGTCTCCCCCTCCCTTTTATCTTGGAAGGTGGCCAGGCCATGTCTATCCAGCCAAAAGGCCAAGTCTACCGCTCTTCCCTCTACCTCGATCGTCCGTTCTCCCTTTTTGAGGGCCTCGAGGAAACGGCGCCGCAAGTCACCATCCCTGAGGTCCAGAGGTGAGGAAGCCCGCCCTGAAGATCCCGAGCCCCCAGCTACTACCCCCGCAAAACTCCGGGGACCAGCAACCGGGGGGGCAGATGGACCAGCCCCACCCCCACTACCAACAGACACACCATTCTTACTCCCTTCCACAGACACCTCAACACTTGTATCTTCAATCACAGCCACATCCATACCCACACTATCCCCATCCACGTCAGTAGTCACACCCCTCGCCCCACTCTCACTCACATGCACACTGGGGTCACAGTTTTTTTTTTCTGCAAGCATTTTTTCCCTGCAGCAGCACTGCCGCCACCTGCTGGCAGCACCTTCCCTGCCGGGGGGTTTTGGGAACCTGGTGCTGCTGCCATTTTTGCCGGCGCCCCTGCCCCAGATAAGCCCGTGGGCACAGAGGACACCGACAGGCAGGCACCTCCTCCGTTGTCTGCCGCAGCCGTGGCACCACTGCTCCCAGCAGTAGCAGCTGCCGGCGCTAAGCCCCGCCCCTTTTCGGGTGGAGCCACGCCCACTTGGGTGGGGTTTGCCCGCGAGGCCACGCCCCCCGCACCAGGCAGCACGGTGGGGGCCCCAGAGGCCACACCCACCGGTGCCGTGGGTGACAGGGAGACCAAGCCCCCCGCACCAGGCAGCACAGTGGGGGCCTCAGAGGCCACTCCCACCGGTGCCTTGGGTGACAGGGAGGCCACGCCCCCCGCACCAGGCAGCACAGTGGGGGCCCCAGAGGCCACTCCCACCGGTGCCGTGGATGACAGGGAGGCCACACCCCCCACACCAGGCAGCACGGTGGGGGCCCCGGAGGCCACTCCCACTGGTGCCGTGGACGGCTGGGAGGCCACGCCCCCCGAAGCCGGCCACGCCGGGACCCCCGAAGCCGACCCGGAACTGGGTCTACTCACAGGGGCCCCTGGACCAGCGGCACCAGCTCTCAGGGGCATAGCACCCCCTACCGTCACACCCTTTACGACAAACAGCCTGGCCACCCCAGCTCCGGCGGCCGGCCCCAGGCTAGGCCACTCCCCCTCGGCACCCAGCGGCGGTGGAGCCCCCCGCGCTGACCCATTACTGGGCCCCTGCGCAGGGGGCCCCGACCTCGCCACGGATTTTGCCAGGGGAGCAAGCCCCACCTTTCCTTTATGAGCCGGCTCTGCCAGAGCCGCAGGCCCCGCGCCCTTCACCTTACCAGGTCTCTGGGTCCCTGAAAGTGATCCAGATTTAGTGGATCCGTGCGTGAGGGACCCAGACACCCCAGCACACGCCGCCGGAGATGCGGCCCCGGCTGTCGGTGCGCCGCCAGCAGAGCAGGAGGCAGCGGCAGATGTACAAGCCGCCCCCTGCACACCAGCAGGCGCACCAGGTGCCAGGCCAGACCTCCCTTTTACAGGGGATCCAGCCCGAGCACCACCACAGATCACACCCACCGTCGGGCCGCCCTCCGCGCCATGCTCCATATCAGACACCTTGGACCCACTGCCTCCATTACCACAAACAGAGGCAGCGCTCTGCGTGCCATGGCCTATATTCTCCCCGCTCCCTCGCTGTGGACCCACAACAGAGTCCAAGCCGGGGTGGGTAGCGGGTGCCGCACAACGGGACAGGGGGGCCCCAGAGAGGGGGACATGCACAAATTTGTGCGCAACAGTTGTTTTTCTCTTTTTTTTTGCTTTTCTCTTCATCCCCCTCACGGGTGCCTCATCCTCGCAGATCTCATCCCCGAACGCAAGCTGACCAAAACGTACCGGGGACTCGATCTGCTGGATCTGCTGCATGATAAGGCAGCCCCCCTCACTGCTACTGCTCCCATCCTCCTCATCCTCCCCCTCGCTCCCGCTGCCCTCTGAAGGGCTAGAATCCGACCGGAGAGCCATCTGCTCAGGGGCTATCCCGCTATGCGATGCCTGGAGATCACTTACCAGGCCACCAGGCGGTGGGTAGGGTGCGACCTCCTCCACGCATACCTCTTCTTCCTCCTCCTCCACCGCCTGGCTGGGGCCCTGCGACCCCTCCAGAGCCCCACCGGTCATGGCTCCGAACCGGTCATCATTAAGCAGCTTCTCCATGAAGGGTCCACTGCCCGCCAAGATGGTGCTCCTGCGGTCTTCCAGGTCTTGAATGGCCCGCTTGATCTTCCGGACCGCGGCGGATAGCTCAGGCTTCTTACTGCCAGAGGCCCTCACGGACCTCTCCTGAGCCACCCTCAACTCCCCCCAGAGGGAACTTAGCTTCTTTGTGGCGTCCTCATACTCGCAGAGGTGCGCATGTATACGGGAGGCATAGGTGACGGTTGCCTCCCTCGACGCCTTGGTACCCCAATCAGGGGGCACCGCTGCAGCACCTCCGCTCGTACTCGACCCACCTCCGGAGGGAGGAGCCGCCGCGGTCATAGCCTCGGGGGTCCTCCGGGTCCTCATGCCGGACCCCTTGCTGTCTTGGCCAGATCTTGTTGCCTTAGCCGGCTTGGTGTTTCTCCCACCCCCCGCCAGCTTGGACCGGGAGGTGGGAGCCGGGGGCCCAGCCCCGGAGGCCA
Organism: Phyllobates terribilis; assembly: GCF_046119375.1. Classification (NCBI taxonomy): domain Eukaryota; kingdom Metazoa; phylum Chordata; class Amphibia; order Anura; family Dendrobatidae; genus Phyllobates; species Phyllobates terribilis. The sequence continues at coordinate 975,564,023 of NW_027362761.1, read as the reverse complement.
GTCCCACTATGAGCCTTGTTTCCTGGGAAGGGGGCAGACAAAAAGTCCCAGATGGAAAAAAAAACCTCCCTTCCCAGGAGCTCTCTCCAAACGCAGCCACACAGTCCAGGAAGCACACTCAGCACAGCTCACTGCAGGCTCCACCTCCACCACTTCCTGAAAGAAGCTGCAACAGGCAGAACTGGAGCTCTTTTATTATAAAAATATAAAACAAACCATAAAAACACACTACACAAAGAACCAAGACACAAACCCCAACGAAACACAAACAAATCCAAAATTATAATGTCCAGTATAAATTATAAAGCAAAGCAAAAATGTCCTACAATGTTCATAACATAAAGTCCATTTCCCAAAATCCCCCCAGCAAGGGAAGACCTTAAACCATTTTTTCCAAAAATATCCCCTTCCAACATTCACTCCACATTCATACCTAAACCCCCAAAACAAAACAACAAACTGGCCCACTGCCAAAAACAAAGAAATAGGCCACCTGGCCGAAACAAAACTTAATACACAGCAAACCTTTTTTTTTGCAGTTTTTTATATATTTTTTTTTTTTTTTTTTTTTTCCCCACCACCATTTTTTAACACCCAAGGTCCCACGAAAGTCTGTGGCCTTATCACAGCATCTCTTTTTAGGTCCCACGAAAGTTTGTGGCCCACAAATAACGGGTCCTTTTTCCCGCATCCCGTAGGACGTCCATTCTCCCAAAAACCCCTCCCCCTCCCCCCCTGAAACCCCCCACCCAACCTACACTAACCCCCCCCGTGCGCAAATTACACATACATACAATACACAAAACTATACATGTATATACAGTACTCAACATAACCAAAGCAAACACAACATAACAATAGCACAATATAAACAAATGACCATAACCATGAACAAAAGTCAGACCCAAGTTCAGTACTTGCAAGCCCTATATTCGGGTCTCCAATACCGTAAAACAAAAAACTATAGTGTGAGGGGAGCAGCCCACCACCAGGAAACTGGAGACTACCGAGGTTCTCACCCTAATCTAGCACACAAACACCCTGTCCCTCCCTATTAAAGAAAAAGAAAAACCTGTCCCTACCGCCCTACCAATCTATCCCTACCTGTCCCTCTCTGACCCTCACTACCAACCTATCCCTAAAGACTGTCCCTACCTGTCCCTCCCTGACCCTACACATCCATCTGACCCTACAAATAAATATAAAATATAGAAAGGACTAAACTAACCCTATCACAGACACACATACCCTAACTCTCCCTAGGGCACATTAAAAGAGAACCCCCTCCATAGAAGGGAAGCCCTCCCTGCACCCAGCCTCTCATACTCCAGCGAGCGCACTTTTGCCAGGTCACCCAGGATGTTCCTAATCACCTCTTCCCGGGGGAGGACTTTATGCTGGGTGGACACTAAACACCGTGCATTCCACGTGTAAAACCTAGTCACTAAACTAACTAAGAAGACAGTGCCCCGATCTCGGCCACCAAGGGACCTGAATGCCCCATAGGCCCACTCCGCATAGGAAAGGCCTGCCAGCCTAGGCCAGCCAATGGAAGCACCCACCCTACTGTAGACCTCTGTATTAAAGGGACATTGAAGCAGGAAGTGCTCCATGCTTTCAAGCATGCCGCCACACTCCTCGCGGGGACAATCCCGGTCATCAGAGTTCCTGTACTTCAGGTTGCCCCTCACATACAGTCTCCCATGGAAGCAGCGCCAAGTCAAGTCCCAAAACTTCAAGGGGATCCGCTTAGAGTTTAATAACCCGAGCCCCACCTCCAGATCCCGGCTTGGGCAATCCTTGAGGGCCAGGGGCTTCTGGAAGTGGGTCAACAGAACCCTATTGTCAAGTAACCTCCTTGACAAGGTCCTGATCTCCCACACTCCCAGACCCCACCGGCGGATCGCCTTCACAACCAGGGTAGCATAAGCCGGAAGATGCCCATGAGGCGTGCGAAGGTCCTTCACCCGCCCTCCTGTCTCCCATTCCTGGAAGAAAGGCCGAAACCACCCCCTACAGGAGAATACCCACGGAGGAGCCCTCTCTAACCAGAGGTTGGCGATGTTTGCCTTAAGAAAGGTGTTTACTAGAAACACCACCGGGTTGACCATACCCAACCCTCCTAGTCTCCTCGTGCGGTACGTGACCTCCCTCTTGATCAGGTTCAGCCTATTCCCCCATAATAGTTGGAAGAACAGGCTGTAGACCCGTGTCCAAAGAGGTTCTGGCAAGATGCAGACGCTGCCCAGGTATATTAATAAAGGGAGCAAATACCCCTTGGCCAGGTTAACCCTTTCCCTCAGGGTCAAGGACCAACCCTTCCACTGATCCACCTTCTGGGCGGCAATCTTAAGTCTGCCCTCCCAGTTTTGCTGGGGATAGTCCCCCGGGCCGAAACTGATGCCTAAAATTTTTGCTGTGGCCTGAGGCCCTGGAAGGGTGTCCGGGAGATCGAAACTTGGATCTCCCCCTCCCAGCCAGAGACTCTCACACTTATCCCGGTTGATCATGGACCCAGAAGCCACCGAGTAGCGCTCAACTTCAGACATGACCCAGTCCGCCTCCTCTCTCGAGGATACAAAGAGGGAAACGTCGTCGGCGTACGCCACTACCCTCAAGGTGGCCTCTGGCTCCGCCCGGTCCATCCCGACTCCCACCAACGGTCCGCGTTCCACTCTCCTTAAAAAGGGGTCGATCGCGAACACGTATAACAGTGGGCTCAGAGGACAGCCCTGGCGGACACCAGACCTCACCTCAAAAGGGGGTCCGACCCAACCGTTCACAAGCGTAAAAGTCTCTGCCCCATTGTATAATACTCTCAACCAATCAACAAACCTCCCGGGCAGACCGTACCTCAGAAGGACGGACCAGAGGTACTCATGGTTAACCCGGTCAAAGGCCTTCGCCTGGTCTAAGGACAGCAAGTACCCCTTCCAGAGACCTGCCCTGCCCTGCTCCACTGCCTCTCGGACACCGAGCACAGCACTAAAAGTACTGCGGCCTGGAACAGAGCAGTGCTGGGCCCCCGAAAGGAGCCGGGGTGCAAACTTCACCAATCGATTGAAAAGCACCTTTGCCAGAACCTTTCGGTCCGTATTGAGAAGCGCTATGGGACGCCAATTCTCAATACGGGACGAGTCTTTACCCTTTGACAGGATAATCAGGGCGGACTTCCTCATTGAACCGGGAAGAATGTCCGAGGAGAGACATTCATTAAAAACCTCAGTCATGAGGGGGACCAAAGAGTCCCTAAAAGTCCTGTAAAACTCGGATGTTAAGCCATCCGGACCGGGCGATTTTTTGGGCCGGAGCCCATCAATGGCCCGTCTCACTTCCTCTTCCCTGATTGCTTCTGCCAAACCATGAAGAGAGGGGTCATCCCCTGGTTCAGGGATGGTTTCAGCCAGGAAAGCCGACATCTCATCCCGATCTGGATCCCTCCTTCCCAAGAGATGCGAGTAGAAGGATCTGACCACCTCCAGGATCCCTGATTTGGATCTGTTCAGGGAACCTGTACTGTCGATCAGTCCTGTTACCATCTTGCAACTCACTGACATCCTGCAGTTCCTGTAGGGGTCGGGCGAGCGGTACCTCCCGAAATCCCTCTCAAAAACTAAGGATGTGTGCCTATCATACTGGCACCCCTTGAGCAAGGCCTTCACCCTGGAGATTTCCTCACGGTCCCCTCCAGTCGAGACGAGCTGCTCGAGTTTCCTCCCCAGCTCCCGATACAGGCGGTACCTGTTCAGGCCTCTGAGGCTCGAAAGCTGACGGAAGAACCCCGCAACCCTTGTTTTGAAGATCTCCCACCACTCAGACTTACTGCTACAGAGACCCAAGAGAGGTACCTGGCTCTGAAGAAATTCCTCAAAGGATTGTCTTACATCCGCTTCTTCCAACAGGGACGAATTCAGCTTCCATAGGCCTCTCCCTATCCGGGGAGACTCTGCAACATTCAAAGAAAAGGAAATGAAACAGTGATCGGAGAATTCCACCTCAACAGCGGACACTGCAGAAGAGACGGCTTCCTCCTTTAAAAAAAACCTATCTATCCTAGACCTACAACTACCCCTATGAAAGGTGAAACCCCCGTGACCTGGGGTGTGCCGGATGTGGACATCCACCAGGCGAGCTTCGCTTGCTATGCTGTTAAGGGTATTACTATCAAAAGCCAGCCTTCGGTCTCCGGGGCCTCCCCTATCACGGGGTCTAGTTATAGTATTAAAGTCCCCACCGAAGACCACCTGTCGGCTGGTAAAAAGATAGGGCTTGATCTTCAGGAAGAGACATTTACGGTCCCACTCTGACTGTGGACCATAGATGTTAATGAGCCGGAGCTCCTGTCCCCCCATGAAGACGTCAAGGACCAAGCACCTCCCCATTTCTACCTCGATCACCCGTCTGCATTCCACCGAAGCGGCCTTAAAAAGGACCGCTACCCCGCTATACGGCTCGGCCGCAAGAGACCAGTATGAGGGCCCGCACCTCCACTCCCTCCTTGCTTTGTAAATGGCCCCCATGTCCGTTAGTCTGGTCTCCTGCAAAAATAAAATGTCAGCCTCAACTCGGTTGAAAAAATCAAAGGCCATAAATCTGGCCGCATCTGACTTTATACTGGCGACATTAATCAACGCCAGAGTCAACGGGGTAGGTTCCGCCATCATGGGTGATCGAGTTAGACGGCCTTCTTTTTGACCGTACCCCCAGATTTTTTGTGCTCACCTTCAGAGGAGGAGCCAGACTCTCCCCTCCTCTTTAGTGACACCGAGGTGTCCATAGCACCCGTCACCACCTTCCCAGTACCGGGTTCCTCACCCATGGACCCCAGAGCAGTCCCCCCCCCAGAGGAAAGTGAGCCCTCCGGAGGACGGACCCCGCCGCTCCCTGAAGGCACCTCAGATGTTACCGCCGGTCCCTCACCCCCGACCTCCGACACAGCAGAGTCATCGAGGGCATGGAACCGGTTGGAGAGGGGGATCAGAGGGGAGCCGGTGAGCCCTTCCGTAGGCACCTTAGTGGCCAGGGGGGGGGCCTTAGATGTTTTTGCCCCCTTTCGGTTCCTCCTCCGACTCTTACTGGTCTTACTGTCACCTTTTGTTTTAGGCTGCTCCACCACCTCCTCGTCCAGACTTTCATACTGGGAGGAGTCATCAGAAGCAGCCACCTCCTCCCTCTCCATCCTCCTGATCTCCTCGCTCACCGTCTCCTCCCCCAGGGCCTCAGGGGCACCGGCTGCCGCTTCCGAGGAGGGTACAGACATCACCCCAGTCGCCTGGGGCTTATCCTGCCCCCTACCCCCACGGCGCCTCACCTGATGCCACTGGTGGGCAGATGTACTGGCCACGCCTTCCTTCACCGGCCCCTCAGCTCCTCTCCCGCCCCCACCTCCGGCTCCAGCAGAGGATGCACCACTGGGGACCCCCCCATGGCTCTCCCCCGCCTGACCAGAGATGGTGTTAGAAAAGGAGCGGGGGCAGCGGCTGTACGGGTGACCTAGGTCACCACACAGGTGACACCTAATGTCACCAAAGGCCGCGGCAAGATGACCTACCCCGCCACACAAGGCACATTTCTGCACCTTGCAGCCCGCGCTGAAGTGGCGGGGATCACCGCACCTGTGGCAGACCTTTGGTTGCCCCTGGTAGAAGATCAGGATCCTGTCCCTCCCCAGGAATGCTGAGGAGGGGATGTGGGTGACAGTACCGCCTGAGACCTTCAACCTCATCATGAAGGTCCAGCCCCCTGACCAGATGCCAAACTCGTCCCTGTTCTTTTTTGGGACGTCCGTGACCTCCCCATAGCGGGAAAGCCACGTCATAATATCGACCCCAGAGAGCGACTCGTTATTAGTTAGAACGGTCACTCTCTTTACTCCATTTTGGCGAGACACCGCCTGCACGGCAAAGTCTCGCCAGCCGGGCTCCCCCTTCACCAGTTCAAAATTCGACCAAAAAAGCTCTAGGCCCTCCGGCCGAACAAAACTGATGTCGAAGATGGGGGTACCAAAAGGATGGATCAGGGCAAAGATGTCAGTCGCCCTGAAGTTCATCTTCAGGAGGAGCTCCACGACCCTTGCTCTTGGCGGGCACGCTTCACTGCCCCTCCACCGAAGACGAACTACATTCCTCCTGGCCACCCCCTGCCCGGCTGTCGGGAGGGACCACGCTGTCTCCCCCTCCTTTTTATCTTGGAAGGCGGCCAGGCCATGTCTATCTAGCCAAAAGGCCAGGTCCACCTCTCTTCCCTCTACCTGGATCTTCCGTTCTCCCTTCTTGAGGGCCTCCAGGAAACGGCGTTGCAAGTCACCATCCCTGAGGTCCAGAGGTGAGGAAGCCCCCCGAGAAGACCCCGAGGCCCCGGCTACTACCCCCGCAAAACTCCGGGGACCAGCAGCCGGGGGGGCAGATGGACCAGCCCCACCCCCACTCCCCCCACTAGCAACAGACACACCAGCACTTGCTTCCTCCACCACAGACACATCCATACCGACAGTCACCCCACTTGCCCCACTCCCACTCACATGCACACTGGGGTCACAGTTGTTTTTCTTCTCCACACACTTTCTGCCAGCAGGTTTTTCAACAGCATTACTACTGCTGCCACCTGCTGGCAGCACCTTCCCTGCCGGGGGGTTTTGGGAGCCTGGTGCTGCAGCTATTTTTGCCGGCGCCCCTGCCCCAGATAAGCCCGTGGGCACAGAGGACACCGGCAGGCAGGCACCACCTCCATTTTTAGCCACAGCTGTGGCACTACTGCTCCCAGCAGCTGCCGGCGCTAAGCCCCGCCCCTTTTCGGGTGAAGCCACGCCCATTTGTGCGGGATTTACCCGCGAGGACACGCCCCCTGCACCAGGCAGCACAGTGGGGGCCCCAGAGGCCACTCCCACCGGTGCCTTGGGTGACAGGGAGGCCACGCCCCCGCACCAGGCAGCACAGTGGGGGCCCCAGAGGCCACTCCCACCGGTGCCGTGGATGACAGGGAGGCCACACCCCCCACACCAGGCAGCACGGTGGGGGCCCCGGAGGCCACTCCCACTGGTGCCGTGGACGGCTGGGAGGCCACGCCCCCCGAAGCCGGCCGCGCCGGGACCCCCGAAGCCGACCCGGAACTGGGTCTACTCACAGGGGCCCCTGGACCAGCGGCACCAGCTCTCAGGGGCATAGCACCCCCTACCGTCACACCCTTTACGACAAACAGCCTGGCCACCCCAGCTCCGGCGGCCGGCCCCAGGCTAGGCCACTCCCCCTCGGCACCCAGCGGCGGTGGAGCCCCCCGCGCTGACCCATTACTGGGCCCCTGCGCAGGGGGCCCCGACCTTGCCACGGATTTTGCCAGGGGAGCAAGCCCCACCTTTCCTTTATGAGCCGGCTCTGCCGGAGCCGCAGGCCCCGCGCCCTTCACCTTACCAGGTCTCTGGGTCCCTGAAAGTGATCCAGATTTAGTGGATCCGTGCGTGAGGGACCCAGACACCCCAGCACACGCCGCCGGAGATGCGGCCCCGGCTGTCGGTGCGCCGCCAGCAGAGCAGGAGGCAGCGGCAGATGTACAAGCCGCCCCCTGCACGCCAGCAGGCGCACCAAGTGCCAGGCCAGACCTCCCTTTTACAGGGGATCCAGCCCGAGCACCACCACAGATCACACCCACCGTCGGGCCGCCCTCCGCGCCATGCTCCATATCAGACACCTTGGACCCACTGCCTCCATTACCACAAACAGAGGCAGCGCTCTGCGTGCCATGGCCTATGTTCTCCCCGCTCCCTCGCTGTGGACCCACAACAGAGTCCAAGCCGGGGTGGGTGGCGGGTGCCGCACAACGGGACAGGGGGGCCCCAGAGAGGGGGACATACACAAACTTGTGCGCAACAGTTGTTTTTCTCTTTTTTTTTGCTTTTCTCTTCATCCCCCTCACGGGTGCCTCATCCTCGCAGATCTCATCCCCGAACGTAAGCTGACCAAAACGTACCGGGGACTCGATCTGCTGGATCTGCTGCATGATAAGGCAGCCCCCCTCACTGCTACTGCTCCCATCCTCCTCATCCTCCCCCTCGCTCCCGCTGCCCTCTGAAGGGCTAGAATCAGACGGGAGAGCCATCTGCTCAGGGGCTATCCCGCTATGCGATGCCTGGAGATCACTTACCAGGCCACCAGGCGGTGGGTAGGGTGCAGCCTCCTCCACGCATACCTCTTCTTCCTCCTCCTCCACCGCCTGGCTGGGGCCCTGCGACCCCTCCAGAGCCCCACCGGTCATGGCTCTGAACCGGTCATCATTAAGCAGCTTCTCCATGAAGGGTCCACTTCCTGCCAGTATGGTGCTCCTGCGGTCTTCCAGGTCTTGAATGGCCCGCTTGATCTTCCGGACCGCGGCGGATAGCTCAGGCTTCTTACTGCCAGAGGCCCTCACGGACCTCTCCTGAGCCACCCTCAACTCCCCCCAGAGGGAACTTAGCTTCTTTGTGGCGTCCTCATACTCGCAGAGGTGCGCATGTATACGGGAGGCATAGGTGACGGTTGCCTCCCTCGACGCCTTGGTACCCCAATCAGGGGGCACCGCTGCAGCACCTCCGCTCGTACTCGACCTACCTCCGGAGGGAGGAGCCGCCGCGGTCGTAGCCTCGGGGGTTCTCCGGGTCCTCATGCTGGAACCCCTGCTGCCTTGGCCAGATCTTGTTGCCTTAGCCGGCTTGGTGTTTCTCCCACCCCCCGCCAGCTTGGACCGGGAGTTGGGAGCCGGGGGCCCAGCCCCGGAGGCCAGTCCCACTATGAGCCTTTTTTCCTGGGAAGGGGGCAGACAAAAAGTCCCAGATAGAAAAAAAAAAACCTCCCTTCCCAGGAGCTCTCTCCACAGCAGCCAAACAGTCCAGGAAGCACACGGCACACAGCTCACTGCAGGCTCCACCTCCACCACTTCCTGAAAGAAGCTGCAACAGGCTGAACTGGAATGGAGCCTCTTGCTATGTGCACTGCAGTCTGCTATATACCCTGCCTGCCTGTCTAGCACTGATATCTCTGCAGCTGGATTAGTCCTCAGAAAGACTGTTAGTTGAGATGGATATGTAGAGAATCTTGTAGACTACCTACACTAACTAATAAACAACCGAATCTCTCCCTAGCTCAGCAGCACCTCTCCCTACACTGCCTGATTAAGAAGTAGACTGTGACGAGCACGGCGGCACCAGGTCTGATATAGACCTGATGACGCAGTGTGGCCATCCAATCACTGTAATGCCACAACCAACATGGCTGCGACATTACAGTGTGTGGCAGACAATCCCAGCATGTTGATCTAAAGAGCGTCAAATATGCAGGGTAGGTACCCGAGGTCCCACCGAGCAACCCCAGAAATACTCGGCGAGCGCCCAGCATCTCGAGCAGTGAGATGCTCGGGCAAGCACCGAGCAGTAGCAAGCATGCTCGCTTATCACTAGTAACCATACCATGAATGACCTGGCTATACAGGTGCCTGCCACTGCTGCCTTAAGGCCTCCCGCCGCTGCTTCCCATGTGTGACGCAGGAAGGAATCTGCCTTTTTATCTAGGGCATCTTTAAAGACACCTGAATCCTCCAAGGGCAGAGATGAGTTTTTAGAGGACTGGGCTACAGCGCCATCAACCTTGGTGATTTTGTCCCAAGATTCAGAATCCTTATCCTCAAAAGGGTATTTCCTCTTAGAGGATGAAGGTAATGCCCCCGTTTTCTCAGGCTTCCTCCATTCTGGGTCAATAAGGGCCTGGATTCTAGGATTTACTGGTAATGTGCGTCTCTTTTTTTCTTCTAATCCAGTAAACATAATATCTTCAAGGGTTTTGGCTGCCCTTTCTTCCTTTAACCCCATCGTGGACCTAATGGCTTTGACCAATTTGTTTGTATCCTTAATAGGGAAGCAGGGTCTACCACAGTCACTATCCGAAGAGGAAGAGGATGAGGAATCACTGGGATATTGTTTCTCAGACTCAGAAGAAGAATCATAGTTGGAGGAGATTTACTTATGAGATTTTTTCTGCCCTTTAAGCAATCCCTTCAGGGAGCCTTGCACCTCTGAACAGACTATGGACCTCAGATTAGCTGCGAAATCTGGCATACTCTCAGCAATGGTCCTATCAATACAGGCTGAACAAAGTTCTTTCTGCCATTCTATAGGAAGGGGTATTTGGCATAAGGCACACATTCTGTGTTTCTTTTTGGTGCTACTTTTCTTAGGCTCCTAGGGGTTGAAGCACATAATAAAACTTCCATTAATACAAGGTGACATTCACGAAGATCATTCACCCCTGAAGTCACTGAAGGGTACCAGATTTGGAGGCTGAGGCAGGACACGAGATGAATCCCTTCTGGATGGCACAGTCATCCGACACTTTGCTTCTACGGCTGCTGCTAGGGTTGCTTGAGCGACTGTCTGTTGGTGGGGCGTCAGCCTGCTTATTCCGCTGACGCTGTTGACGCTGCTGCTGAGGTGGATGTGTCAGCTGCTGCTGCTCCTGACTGTCCTGGTCTGCCATAGTTACCAAGACTGTATGGCCAGAGCATGAGCAGAGCTGACCTTTCTTGCTCCTTCTTATATAAGGGTTGGTGCCATCCAGGTCCTCTTCCGAATCATGTGCGCTCCCCCTCCTTGCACCCGCCGGCCAAGGCTTCGATTACCGGCCGGCGAGCGCTACAGGGCACCACCATATTGGATCCGGGGTCCGGTCCCAAGACGTCATCCGGCATGCCTCTCCCAGAATGCTTTGCGCCATGAGGTCAGGGCCGTCCCGCAAGTACGCCGCTCCGTGCATGTGGCCGGCGTGGAGCTTGGACGGACGGCAGGGGGAGGGCGGCGCAGCGGTCTTCAGGGAGCCAGAGCCCTCCTCACCGCTTGCACCCGCTCGGATACAGCCCCAGAGAGCTGCGGACGGCGCCACCGGAGCCTGAAAGCTGGTGCACAGGCCGTAGCCTGCTCTTCCACAACCGGAACAGTCCCGGGTAAGCTTGAATCTTCATCTTTAATCTTCTCCAGACAGGTTCCCATAAAGGACAGGAAACCAACTAAAGCGGGAGAGAGGTACCGCCCTTTTATTTCAGACGGTTTCCTGTCCTTCGTGGGTCGGATCCCTCACTCACGGTGTGCTGTCATGGGTGAAGGGAAAATTACTGGTATTAAAAGGTAATTTCAAATCTCAGAGAGACAGAAAAGTTTGGAAATATAAACTCATGACGACCTTTTGACACCTTCAGAGCAGAAATAAATGTGTCGCATGGATTTATGTCATTCTACATCAACTAAGGATTATGCTCCTCAGACTTGTGGGGTCATCACAGCCCTGGACCAGACTTTAATCACAGGATAATGAAACTTGCACACTCCTTATCTATGAACTATTCTAATATTTACAACCACAACTGTTTATCCCTGTCCGATAATTCTCCTTTACATCATTTGTCGCATCTATTGCGCTACTTTTGTGCCTTGCTCTGTATATGTAAGATGCCCCAGAAAGGTAGTCGTGGGAGAGCTGTGGCCCCTACTCTCAAGGTGTGTCCTCACTCTGATGTGCTGCAGTGTATGTGGTGCTTTCCACTTAGTTCAGACCAGCCCTGCGCATCTGTCTCCAGGCAATTCTCTTCTGGAACCAGGGCAGCAATAAATTCAGAGGACACGAGATTCATAACCATAACTGGGACTTTACTTGGGGAAGAGGAATATGTACAATATTTACAGGCAGATATAATGGATAAGGCCCAACGGGTTGTCATTAGTAATGGGCGAGCACTAAAATGCTCGGGTGCTCGTTGCTTGGGTAGACCACATTGCAATACTCGGGTGCTCGACCCGAGCAACGAGCCCCTTGTAAGTCTATGGGAAACATGAGCATTTTTCAGGCGGCTCCCTCTGGCGGTCTGCAGAGGGCCTAAAAATTGCCCAAATCGATGGTGTTTAAATGGCATGGGGACAGCATCGGGAAGACCCCTGGAAGCATTTCTGACTCCCATTTAGGTGGAGGACCATATCTTCCACGCTCACTACAAATAGCTGAATTTGGAGCAAACTTATGTGATCCGTCTGACGGACAAAGTACAGTTTTAAATAGCTGTAGGTAAATATTTTGAACAGCAAACTGGTGTCAATAGCTTCACTGACACACTGAAACAAATTTTTAATGGAGGCCAGAAATGGCAGTATTTTCTGAAAACGTATATGTTATCCGTGTGACGGAGAAAACACAGTTTTAAATAGCTGGCCTGTAGGTAACTATTTTGAACAGCAAACTGGTGTCAATAGCTTCACTGACACACTGAAACAAATTTTTAATTGAGGCCAGAAATGGCAGAATTTTCTGAAAACGTATATGTGATCCATGTGACGGAGAAAACACAGTTTTGAATAGCTGGTCTGTAGGTAACTATTTTGAACAGCAAATTGGTGTCAATAGCTTTGCTGACACACTGAAACAAATTTTTATTGGAGGCCAGAAATGGCAGTATTTTCAGCTCAATTATATGTGATCCGTGTGACGGACAAACCACAGTTTTACATAGCTGGATTTTTAGCTCTGTAATATGGAAAGGACCTGGCTGTATTCTGCAGTGCCAACAAGCAAATGGTGCAGAAAAACGGTGCTCTCTGGATTGCTTTTTAAGCAAATAATGAGGATTAAGATCCAAAAAAAATTATTCCTGGCCCCTGAGACCTGGGCCTATTTCTAGAAATATCTAACAGCAGCAACAGCAGACAAAACTGGAATGGAGCCCCTTGTGCTATATGCACTGCAGTCTGCTATATACACTGCCTGCCTGCTTATATACACTGCCTGTCTGATATCTCTGCAAATGGATTAGTCCTCAGGACTGTTTGTTGAGATGGATATGTGTCTCTAATATAGTTTGGTATACCTACACTAACTAGAAACAAGTAAATCTCTCCCTAGCTCAGCAGCATCTCTCCCTACACTGTCTGATTCCGGAGTGACTGTGACGAGCACAGTGGCGCCAGGTCTGATATAGACACTGTGCGGCCAGCCAATCACTGTAATGCCACAACCAACAGGGCTGTGGCATTACAGTGAGTGGCAGACAATCCCTGCATGTTCGTTGGCTCTGTAAAGAGCGCCAAACATGCAGGGAGGGGACCCGAGCTCCCGCCGAGCAACCTCAGAAATACTCGGCGAGCGCTGAGCATCTCGAGCAGTGAGATGCTTGGGTGAGCACCAAGCAGTAGCGAGCATGCTCACTCATCACTAGTTGCTATCTTTCCCACAGGTACTTGATATAACTTCAGCCCTGGTTCCCTCTTTAAGTTAAGCATCTCTGTTGCTCTGTTCTCTAGCCCTAGAAAATCTTCCTCACCAATGACAGTATATCTGGATCCTAGTTCTCCCCACGTCCTAGACTTAAGTCCTAGCTACTTCTGCAACCTGCAGACAGAATGTGCCCCTGGGTCCTCAATATCTCTCTTGAGTTTCTCGGGACAGCTAAGGGGACTCTTGTGGGGGGAATCTTCACTCTGGTGATCCTACTGTCTGGAGCAGGGTTGGCTCCAGGTTTTCACGGGCCCTGGGCAAAAGATTCTCACTGGGCCCCTTTAACACATACCACGATTCATGATGTAAAGATACGGCAGAGAAATATAGGTATAGTACAAGGCCAAAGATTTCACTTACTTCTTACATTACATGAGTGATATATAATGTAAATTCTACAATGGCTCAGAAACTGGGGAATCCTCGCAGCGCACAGTGCAGACCGGACAATATAGTCCTCCATACAGTATTATGGGCACCACATAGTCCTCCATACAGTATTATGGGCACCACATAATCCTCCGTACAGTATTATGGGCACCACATAATCCTCCATACAGTATTATGGGCCCCATATATTGCTAGTTACAGAATAATGGCCCCCATATAATGCTCCATACAGGATACTGGCCCCTATATAATGCTCCATACAGGATACTGGCCCCCATATAATGCTCCATAGAGGATACTGGCCCCCATATAATGCTCCATGCAGGCTGGGCCCCATATAATGCTCCATGCTCTATGGGCCCCATATAATGCTCCATGCAGGCTGGGCCCCATTAAAATGCTCCATGCTTTATGGGCCCCATATAATGCACCATGCTTTATAGGCCCCATATAATGCCGTATCCTGTATGGGCCCCATATAATGCCCCATCCTGTATGGGCCCCATATAATGCCCCATCCTGTATGGGTCCCATATAATGCCCTATCCTGTATGGGCCCCATATAATGCCCCATCCTGTATGGGCCCCATATAATGACGTATGCTGTATGGGCCTCATATAATGCTACATGCCTCCATACATAAAACAAATAAAATAATCAAATACTCACCTCTCCTCGCTGCCGCTGATCAGCTCTAGACTCCTCAGCGTCACCGTATTCCCACTCTTTGCGCTGGGACTGCTCAGCAGAGGGAGGTCATCACTCCTGCTGACCTGAGACGTCACAGCCAGGAGACGCGGAAGATACAGGACCTGTGGAGGCACGGGGAGAGGTAAGTATTGTGCCGGGGCCCTGAGCAATCGGGGTGGGGGGGAGCCCAGTCGTGGGCACTGGCATTGGCACCGGTACGAGACTCCTCCGCTCACGGGCCCCATAGCTCGCCGGGTGCACGACAGCGAGTGGGCTCCCCGCCTGCTCAGGGCCCCGGCACTTGCCCAGGTGCGCCGGGTGCTGACGCCAGGCCTGGTCTGGAGTACGGGGCCCACGTTTACCCTAACAGACAGTTATATGAAACCTGTCTGTCCTGTCCCAGGTACTACACAATACTGGCCTGCACTTCCTGCTTCTGGAAACTAACCAGAGATTTCCCTAAAGTGCCCACCCTCTACGGGCTGTCCCCACACACAATTAACCCCTTCACTGTCATACATGTCTGCAATCCTACTGGCAGTCTTAACCTGTCAACTGAACCCGGGACAGTGGCATCATGTGGCTGGTTACCAATACTACAGCCCAGAAGGAAAGATGTTATCAACAAGGCATTTACTCACATCTTATGCCTAACCAAAGCACTGGGTTCCCCTTTACTCTACTAGGCTGGATAATCATAGCTAACCCCTTAACTGGAGCTAACTGCAGCCCAGAGAGATCTATCGGGAACATTCTCTTTTAACTCTTTCAGTGCCAGAGGGAAGCTACGTCCTTCCCCATTACTAAATATAAATATGTGACTCTTCAGATTTTGTGTTATTCTATGCCTGATGAAGAAACCTGAGTAGTTTCGAAAGCTTGCAATTTATTACCATCTTTTCAGTTAGCCATTAAAAGATATCAACCACTAAGGACTCTCAAATCTAAATATTTTCTACCTAAACTACAGTTACTATGCTTATAACACTATATATGACCACATCAGAATACATTACAAATCACATAACACAATATATACAAAAGAGGCATGACATAATTCACATTACACAATACACATGATGCATTTGATGGCATCAGGGGTAGGAATGTGACAGTCATTGTCCAGCACCCTTACATATAGCCTTAGAATTCAATCCGAACAATTAAAGGGAATGTATCAGTAGGGTTCTGCTATGTAATTTGACAGCAGCATGAGGTAGGGGCAGAGACCTTGATTCCTGAGAGGAAATTACTTGGTTTACTGGGTGCAGCAGTTATGATAGTATCACAATTTTTCTCTGCATCAAATATAGCTGCGCTCAGAGTCTTGTGTAATCCCATCCACACCACTGATTGGCATCTTTCTGAGTACATTGTATAGTGGCAGAGAGCTGCTAATCAGTGCTGGGAGCATTTTTGGACCAGGAAGCACAAGTCAATTGTCTTCTAGTGATAATGTCCTGCTAATAAAAACACAGACCATTAAGTGACACATCCCTGCCCACTATGCGTTTTTTAAGTGTTTCCGCAGCGGCAATTCAGCTACAGAAGCGTTTAAAAAATGCATGGTAGAAGGCCTGCCATGTTCCCCAATGATGATCCACATGTGCTGTGCACATGCTGCGGAAATTTCCGCTGCGGATTATCATTGCGGAAAAATCAGCAGCACTACCAATTGTTTTGCGGAATCGCGGCATTTTCGCCACCATTGACTTGCATTGGACCGCATGCAATCCGCATCACTGCATCTGCAGATGCGGATACCATGCGGTTCAATGTGCAGATGGTACCCAGGTTTGGAGAAGAGAAGACTCTCCTACGGACCCGGGTACCATAGTACCTGTAAACAAAAGAATAAAATAAAAAATATACATTATGCTTACCTTCTGATGGCCCCCGGTGTCCTTATCCCATCCGTCCTGGCTTGCTGGCAGCTCGCGATGGTCTAAAAAGGATTTGCCATGATGTCATTTAGTCATGTGACGGGTCATGCGACCCGTTACAAGACTAAATGACGTCATGGCAGGTCCTTTTAGTCCACCGCGAGCTGCCGGCAAGCCAAGACGGATGGGATAAGGACACCGGGGGCCATCAGAAGGTAAGCATAATATTTATTTTTTACCCTTCTTTTACGGTCACACTATATAAATCCATGCCAGTTGCATGGATTTATATAGAGTGACCAAGTTGTCAAGCACTTTACAAGTGATGCTAAAATCGCTTGGAAAGCGCTTGACAACCCGCATGCGGAAATGCATGCAAAAACGCTTCACATCCGCATGTCCCTGGCAGCAAAAGCGCATGTAAAATCCGCATGCACAATCCGCATGCGTTTTTTCTGCCAGGGAGATGCAGAAACGCTCAGGAAAAATCCGGAGCATTTCTGCATCGTGGGCACATAGTCTAATCAGGGTCTCCTACATCATGGTGCTCTCCGCTTACATAGCAAAAACCTGCTGACAGATTCCCTTTAAATTCGGATGGTGGTATGCTTTGACTATTGCAGGGAGAGGCGGTAAGACACTCCCTGTGATTGAAGGACAGATTGCTGGCAGGACTCTTGAGTAAGCGTACAAGCACAGGAACTACCAATGTAAAGTTTCAGGCATTTGAAGACAAACCATGAATGTGTTTATGTGTACATTAATATTGTTACTGACATGTTACTGTCACTGCCTGCTATGCAGTCTTAGTAAGTGTCAGAGAAGAAGCAAGTTACTTCCACTCTCAATGATATCACAAGTGAACTACACTAAGGCCTCTTTCACACGTCAGCATCTCCAGTATGTGTGGTGACCGTTTTAACACATACTGGAGACACTGACACACGTAGACCCATTCAAATGAATGAGTCTGCACACATGTCAATGTGTTTCCACGAACCATGCATCTGTGGGCAAAACACGCTGACATGTCTGTTTTTTTACACGCTGCACGAGCTGAAAAACGTCCCAACACTGATGACACACGGATGATATGTTGAGAGTAGTATTCACCTCCAGATGTCTCCAAAACCTGTAAAAATAAGAATACAATAAAAAAAAATGATTATACTCACCTGGCTTGAAGCGACCGCACATGCTGAGGAGCAGAGGAAAATGACTCACTGCAGCTAACGGACACCTGACCTCTGCTGAGCTCACTGAGTGACAGGACACCGCTCACTGAGCTCAGCACAGGTCAGGTGCTCACTAGCTGCAACAAGTTATTCTCCTCTGCTCCTCAACGTGGACGGTCGCATCAAGCCAAGTGAGTATAATTTTTTTATTTTATTCTTATTTTTACAGGTTTTGGAGACATTGGGAGGTGAATACTACTCTCAACATTGTCCTCTGCTGGTGCGCAAGCAGGGGACAATGATGAGGGATGCCTTCAGCATCCGGCGCTTGGGAACAGCACTAACTGTACCGCATATTCCCAGGTGCCGGTACGTGTGATACTGATGTGGCACATGGTTGCCACACGTATACCACGCAGGTACACACGGACACGGATATCTCCGGTACTGTTTTTTCCAGTACCGGAAATATCTGGACATGTGAAAGAGCCCTAACCTAGCTTTCCTTGTTTTTCAGTTTCATTTTGTACTGCTTTAGCCCCTTATTGGGCGCATTTCGCTTTACCTTTTTCCTCCCATTCTTCCAAGAGTCATAACTTTTTATTATTCCATCGACATAGCTGTATGAGAGTTTGTATTTTGTAGAGGAAAAAAATCCAAGTACAGTAAAATTGCAAAAATCGAAACTCTATAATTGTTTTTTTCTTTTTGTTTTAATGGCTTTAAATGTGTGATTGAAATGATCTGATATTACAATTCTCCAGGTCAGTACAACTACAGCGATACCAAACATGTATATATATATATTTTTTTAGTGGTGAAAAAAACAATTGCATGTGTTGTCATTTTCCAAGACTCGAATCATTTTCATTTTTAGGACAATAGAGCTGTGTGAGGGCTTATTTTTAGGGAGAAAGATGATGCTTTTATTGAGAATTTTAAGGTAGATACAATGTTTTCATGTTTTGATTGCTTCTTACTGCATATTTATGCATCATTGAGGCTACTGCAATTCTGACATTTTGACTTTTTTTCACTTTATAGTGTTTACTAAGTGGGTTAATTAATGTTATATTTTGATAGAATGGACTTTCATGGACAGGGTGATACCAAATATATTAATATACAGTATTTTAAATAAGGAATAAAAGGGGGCAATTCAACATTTTATGTTTTAATATTGTTTTAAACTTTTTTTTTTTACTTTTTAGCAGTTCTCTCACATTGTGAATTTGTTCTCTGGGAGATAGTCCATCACCTGAGGAGTCAGGCAGCAGTTTTCTCATAGAGAATAGAGATGCAATTGGCAGAGCTGTCTTTTTTTTGTGTTTTGAGAGGACTGAAAGTGTCATCCATTTTTATATGTATCACCAGTGTTTCCCAGAGCCCAGCCCAGTGTTTCACATTAAGTGCTGAGAAAAGTCAGTTGGCCATGACAAATGGGGAAGTTGTTTGACACAGTGGTGTTTTCTGGAATAATGCTAAAATGAAAGGGAAAATTGTATCCTCACTATCTGTCCAAGTATTTTTAATTAGAACAGAATAAAACTGGATCTTTGCCCCAATTTTGTTGGGCTTAGCCCAGGAGAAGTAAGTGTAGGGTCCTTTCTGAAGTGTTTACCTTGTTGTCTGGCAGATAGACTCATAAAATGTGGTTCAAAATGTTCGATAAGAAATTTAAAGATAACCTGACAGCCAATGCATGCTGCGCAATCCACGGTGAGCATGTATCCGACACTAGCTGCATGATTTTAGCCATATATGTTTAATTCTGAAATTTGGTGACATTCCAGAGAAAAACCATGGTTTAGTAGCCACCGGGTACCAAGCAGCACAAGAGACTAGTCAGACAGGCGGGTCCCTGGCAGCTTTTTCCTGCCCTAGAATAGCCTGACTGCGTGTATAACGAGAGATCTGTCACTCAAAACGAGAAGGTAGCTTTTAAACTGTATTTTTGTCCCGATTCCTCCTATCTGAGTGTCTGGACACAGTAAATGACAGTTCTTCCATCCAATCTAGGAATAGGGCATGCTGAGCTGTCAGTATGGTGATGGACAATTCAGTCATCCAATCAGATGTGGGGGGCGTGCTGAGCTGTCAGTGTCTGGAGTGACAGTTTAGCCATCCAATCGGAAACAGGATGAACCGGGGCTTCATCCATGTGTCTCTTGTCCAGAGTAATTACCTGGCTAATTAAACAGCTCTCTGGCTTTGATTGCTGCAAGTTGTAGCTTTGCTCATGAAGTGTGTGCTTGCTCTATGCTCCTTGTCTGATATTCGGATCTTTTCTGCTCGACCTAGAATTTGTCTTGACCATCCTTTTGCCTAGCCCTTTTGTTGTGATCCGCTATGTTCTTAGAGTATTGATCTCGAACTGTTTCCTGACTACGCTATCATCTCACCCCTATGTCTATGATGTTCTCTCCTGGCTTTTGACCTCAGGCCTCTTGACTACCCTGCCTCATGGCTTATCCGTGAGTAGTCACTATTGTCACAATTTTTCAGAGTTAAAAATTTATGGCTGAAATCTTGGATTAGGCAGCATGTATCACATGTCAGGTTCCCCATATTTATATTTAACACTAGCATATATTTTGGCGTGCTGTTACATATGTTTGTGTTTCTTTCTTTCTTTACAGGCTTACAGTGCATTACAGTACATCATTCATGTAACGGGTCCGGGAGGCGGAACCTCTGAGCTACTATACAAGGGGGCGGCCCTTGTAAGGGAGCGGGTGGCAGTCTCTGGGTGAACGGACAGGGAGTTACGGCAAGTGATCAGGGCAGTCTCTGGGTAAGGGGTAGGTACGACCTGTGATGGCAGAGCCTCCGGGTAGGCTAGCAGGCAGATGGTAGATGTGTGCTCCCAGGTGAGCAAGCGAGAGTCTCTGGAATAGCAGGTGGTCACGGCACGTGACGGCGGAACCTCCGGGCTGGCAGGCAGGTAGGTAACGGAGAAGCGCTCCCAGGTGAGCGGGCAAGAGTCTCTGGAAAAGCTGGTGGTCACCGCACGTGACAACGGGACCTCCGGGCTGGCAAGCAGGCAGGTAACGGAGATGCGCTCCCAGGTGAGCGGGCAAGAGTCTCTGAGATAGCTGGTGGTCACAGCACGTGACAACGGAGCCTCCGGGCTGGCAAGCAGGCAGGTAGCGGAGAAGCGCTCCCAGGTGAGCGGGCAAGCTGGTCCATAGACAGACTGACCGGAGTTGTAAGGCAGACCGTCGGACCTCAGGCAAGCAGGCAGGTAGCTGATGTGCGCTCCCAGGTGAGCGGACAAGTTGGTCCTTAGACAGACTGACCGGAGTTGTAAGGCAGACCGTCGGACCTCAGGCAGGCAGGCAGGTAACAAGTATTCAGGCAGGAATCAGGCAGGTAACTAGCAGGAAACTGGCAGGAAACTGGCAGGTAACTGGCAGGTAACTGGCAACGGGACCTGAGGGCTGAAGCACAGGTGAGACACAGGTGCAAACAACATTGCTCGGGCACCTCCATTTTGGAGGAGGTGCCTTATATATGATGAAGTCCTCCGGCCATTGGCCGGGGACTCTTTAGGGCGGCGCGCGCGGCCCCTTTAAGAGGAGGGAAGCGCGCGCGCGCCCTAAGCACAGGGGCCGGGAAGGAGCGCGCGCTGAGAGCAGAGCAGGAGGAGGACGCCGGGACGGAGCGCGCGCTGACAGCAGAGCAGGAGGAGGACGCCGGGACGGAGCGCGCGCTGACAGCAGAGCAGGAGGAGGACGCCGGGACGGAGCGCGCGCTGACAGCAGAGCGGGGAGAGGACGCCGGGACGGAGCGCGCGCTGACAGCAGAGCGGTGAGGGGAGCAGCGTCCCTGCCTAGCAGAGGGCAGGGACGCCAGCGCTACAGTACCCCCCCCTTTAGGCCCCCCCTTTTTTAGGCCAGACAGAAATTTAGCTAGGATGAGAGGGGCATGGATATTCTCCCGGGGCTCCCACGTTCTCTCCTCAGGACCAAACCCCCTCCAATCTACCAAGAAAAAGGTCTTTCCTCTTACCCTTTTGGTGGCAAGAATGTTCTCTACCTCAAACTCGTCCTCAGCAGAAACCGGAGCAAGAGGCGTACCTGTAGACTTAGAAAAAGAGTTAAGTACCACAGGTTTGAGGAGAGATACATGGAAGGAGTTAGGGATCCGTAAGTTGGCCGGGAGTTTCAATTTATAGGCCACCGGGTTGATCTGACTGATAACCTCCAGTGGGCCGATGAACCGAGGCCCCAACTTATAGGAAGGGATCTTGAGCCGGACATATTTGGACGAGAGCCAGACTTTATCCCCAGGACGGAATTGAGGAGGATCCAGACGTCCTTTGTCAGCGTGCCTTTTCATACGCTCGGATGACAGAAGGAGTGCGGACCGGGTACTCTCCCATATGGAGGAAGACTCGCTCTTGTGATTGTTGTACGAGAATTCGGCCCATGGCAGGAGATCCACCCAGTCAGAATGGTGAGCATTAACGAAGTCCCGGAGGTAACTGGTCAGGTTCTGATTGATCCGCTCCACTTGACCATTAGACTGTGGGTGGTAAGCGGAGGAGAAGTCCAGAGTGACGTCTAGCAATTTACAAGTGGCTCTCCAGAAACGAGAAGTGAACTGTACTCCTCGATCCGACACGATGTGACGGGGCAGGCCATGAAGACGGAAGATGTGGCGGATAAAGACTCTGGCCAGCTCGGGTGCAGACGGAAGACCTGGCAGGGGAATGAAGTGAGCCATCTTGGAAAAGCGGTCAGCGACCACCCAAATGACCGTACAACCGGCAGAGACGGGCAGATCAGTTACGAAGTCCATCGCTATATGCTGCCAGGGGGCAGCAGGTGCTGGCAGAGGAAGAAGGCGGCCGGCCGACAGGTGTCTCGGAACCTTGTTGCGGGCGCAGGACACACAGGCAGAAACAAAGTCCATAACATCCTTGTGCAGGTTAGGCCACCAGTAGTGCCGGGTAATAAGCTGGAGGGTCTTTTTCTGACCGGCGTGGCCAGCTAGTTTAGACGAATGACCCCAGTGTAGGATCCTCTCCCGATCAGGTACCGATACGAACGTCTTACCAGGAGGGAGACAATTTAGACTCACGGGGGCCACCTGCATTACTCTGGCGGGATCGATGGGGCAGTCACATGGTCTACGAGGTGGTAATGTCTCTGCCTCCTCCATATCAAAGACATCAGCACAAGACCAATAAGGAATCGGAAGTCCAGGTAGATTAGCTGGGATAGGAGAGGGACGGACGGAATGGACGGGAACCAGACAGGTTTTATGACAGTCTTGTCCCCAGCGAAGGACTTCTCCGGTTTGCCAGTCAAGCACGGTGCATGTCTCTGGAGCCAAGGCAGACCTAGCAAGAGGGCGTGAGAGAGTCCAGGCAGAACGTGAAGGGAGATACTCTCTGAATGCAGCATACCCACTTGCAGAGTAATGGATTCGGTGATGAATTGGATGGGGCGAGATAAGAGGCCCCCATCCACGGCAACAACAGACAAGGGTACAGCCAGAGGTTTGGTGGGGATGCGGTATTTCTCCACCAGGGACAGTGAAATAAGATTTCCGGCTGCTCCAGAGTCAAGTTGGGCTAGTTCGGAATAACGATTCTCCCCGCAGATGATTGAGACAGACAGCAGCAGGGATGGAGAGGATTTATTTTTGTCTAGATCAAGTCCTCTGAGCGAACCTAGACACAGGCGTTCTCCCGACCTCTCCGGGCAGGCACGGATCCGATGCTCCTTACTGCCACAGTAGAAGCAGCTCCCCTCGGCACGGCGAAAGTCCTGACGGGATTTGACCATCTTGGTCTGGTCGACCTGCATAGGCTCAGGAGAGTGTACCTGGGGAGAAACGGAAGGAGTGACGGGTTTCAGAAAAGTAGGAACCAGACGTGGAAGCCCCTTTTCACGGGTGACCTCTTTGGCACGTTCCTGGAACCGTAGGTCAATCCGGGTGGCAAGAGTTATTAGGTCATCGAGAGTGGTAGGAATGTCCCGACCAGCAAGTTCATCTTTAATACGGCCGGACAGACCCTCCCAGAAGACGGATACCAGAGCTTCGTTATCCCAGGCCAGCTCCGAGGCAAGGGTACGGAACCGTATGGCATATTGACCCACGGTGAGGCTTCCCTGACGGAGGCGTAGCAGAGATGATGCGGATGAGGTCCTCCGTCCGGGTTCGTCGAAGGCTTTCCGGAAAGCCGTGAGAAAGGCAGGCAAGTCGGACACCAGGGGGTCTGCTCTCTCCCATAGAGGATTTAGCCAGGCCAGAGCCTCCCCGGTGAGATGGGACATGATGAATGCAATTTTGGCTCGGTCGGAGTTAAACTGGTGGGACAATAGTTCAAAATGCAGGGTGCACTGATTTATGAAGCCCCGAGCCAGGACGGAGTCGCCTCCGAAGCGAGGAGGTGCAGAGAGCCGGGGTCCGGAAAAGGATACCATGGTACTGGCCGTAGTTGCAGGATCAGACAGGGTGTTCAGGCGAGTATTAACATTCCGCAGATGACCCAGGATGGCCTCCTGTTGGGACTTCTGACGGGACAGTTCAAGACAGAGGTCCGAGAGCGAGGGAGCTTGGGTGCCACCGGGTTCCATGGCCCGAGCAAACTGTAACGGGTCCGGGAGGCGGAACCTCTGAGCTACTATACAAGGGGGCGGCCCTTGTAAGGGAGCGGGTGGCAGTCTCTGGGTGAACGGACAGGGAGTTACGGCAAGTGATCAGGGCAGTCTCTGGGTAAGGGGTAGGTACGACCTGTGATGGCAGAGCCTCCGGGTAGGCTAGCAGGCAGATGGTAGATGTGTGCTCCCAGGTGAGCAAGCGAGAGTCTCTGGAATAGCAGGTGGTCACGGCACGTGACGGCGGAACCTCCGGGCTGGCAGGCAGGTAGGTAACGGAGAAGCGCTCCCAGGTGAGCGGGCAAGAGTCTCTGGAAAAGCTGGTGGTCACCGCACGTGACAACGGGACCTCCGGGCTGGCAAGCAGGCAGGTAACGGAGATGCGCTCCCAGGTGAGCGGGCAAGAGTCTCTGAGATAGCTGGTGGTCACAGCACGTGACAACGGAGCCTCCGGGCTGGCAAGCAGGCAGGTAGCGGAGAAGCGCTCCCAGGTGAGCGGGCAAGCTGGTCCATAGACAGACTGACCGGAGTTGTAAGGCAGACCGTCGGACCTCAGGCAAGCAGGCAGGTAGCTGATGTGCGCTCCCAGGTGAGCGGACAAGTTGGTCCTTAGACAGACTGACCGGAGTTGTAAGGCAGACCGTCGGACCTCAGGCAGGCAGGCAGGTAACAAGTATTCAGGCAGGAATCAGGCAGGTAACTAGCAGGAAACTGGCAGGAAACTGGCAGGTAACTGGCAGGTAACTGGCAACGGGACCTGAGGGCTGAAGCACAGGTGAGACACAGGTGCAAACAACATTGCTCGGGCACCTCCATTTTGGAGGAGGTGCCTTATATATGATGAAGTCCTCCGGCCATTGGCCAGGGACTCTTTAGGGCGGCGCGCGCGGCCCCTTTAAGAGGAGGGAAGCGCGCGCGCGCGCGCCCTAAGCACAGGGGCCGGGAAGGAGCGCGCGCTGAGAGCAGAGCAGGAGGAGGACGCCGGGACGGAGCGCGCGCTGACAGCAGAGCAGGAGGAGGACGCCGGGACGGAGCGCGCGCTGACAGCAGAGCAGGAGGAGGACGCCGGGACGGAGCAGAGCGGTGAGGGGAGCAGCGTCCCTGCCTAGCAGAGGGCAGGGACGCCAGCGCTACAATTCATAAGCTCCTTCTTCCCCCTAAAAAAACAAAAGCAGGAAATCATCTGAGTGTGTAAGGTGCCCAAACAAGATAGTCATGTGTGAGCTGTAGCCCATGCTCGTTTTGGCACCCTACAGACAAAATGTGTCCTCGCTCTGGTATGCTGCTGTATATGTTACTTTTGGCCAGCCGGCCTCTTCTGACTCCAGGAATTCTTCTGGAACCAGGGCAGCAATCAATTCAGAGGACACAAAGTTTATAAAAACAACCAGAACTTTACTTGGCAACTGGCAGTATTTACAGGCATGCATAATTGACAAGGCCCAATGGGTTGTCATCTTTCCCACAGGTACCAGATACAACTTCAGCCCTGGTTCCTGATTTAGTTAAAGCATCTCTGTTGATTTCTTCTCTAGCCCTAGAGACTCTTCCTTACCAATGACAGTATATCTGGATCTCAATTCACTCCACCTCCTAGAGCTTGAGTCCTGACTTCTTCTGCAGCTTCGCAGACAGAATGCGCCCCCAGGCCTCGATAACTTTCTCGAGGTTCCCAGGCCAGCTAAGGGAGGGATTCTCTGGCAATCCACTGTCTGGGATACTAGGCCCATTGTTATGCACACGCCCGGACTGACTGGCGTGTGCGGGTGTTGTGGTTCCACTGGACCATGGACCGGAGAGTGCCTGGAGGGGCGTGACTAAGTATCTGGCCGATCCGACCAAGGTGGCACGACGGCATACGACGCCAGTGCACCAGGGAGAAACCGGGCAGAGGGACCAGGTGCTACTCCAGGTCAAACTCCGGACACGGGGGTTGACACACACTGGGATTACTGGAACAGGCAGGTTAGGCTGGCACAGACTGGTGGATGTAAGCAAACACGGCAGGTATGCAGATGGGTGGATACAGGCGAGTATGCAGGCAGGGAGGTACTGGCCGAAAGGACGGGCTGGAGCACAGAAAGGTTAAGACCCAGTACAGACTGGGCCACAGAACCGCAGATGCGGTAGACAACCACAGCAGAGAGGGAACGCCCGAAGCAGTGGGCAAGAACAGAGCAGGACGGGGCTGCAGGAGCAGCGAGCACAAGCAGGGCAGGACAGGACTGCCGAAGCAGCGGGCAGAAGCAGGGCAGGACAGGACTGCCGGAGCAGCGGGCAGAAGCAGGGCAGGGCAGGACTGCCGGAGCAGCGGGCAGAAGCAGGGCAGGGCAGGACTGCCGGAGCAGCGGGCAGAAGCAGGGCAGGACAGGACTGCCGGAGCAGCGGGCAGAAGCAGGGCAGGACAGGACTGCCAGAGCAGCGGGCAGAAGCAGGGCAGGACTGGACTGCCGGAGCAGTGAACACAAGGGTCAGAGCGGAGCAAGGCTGCCGGAGCAGTGAGCAAAAGGGTCAGAGCGGAGCAAGGCTGCGGAGCAGTGAGCAAGGAGTAAGAGCAGGCTAGAACCGCCGGAGCGGTAAGCAAAGGAGTCAGAGCAGACTAGAACCGCCGGAGCGGTGAGCAAAGGAGTCAGAGCAGACTAGAACCGCCGGAGCGGTGAGCAAAGGAGTCAGAGCAGGCTAGAACCGCCGGAGCGGTAAGCAAAGGAGTCAGAGCAGGCAAGGCTGAGTAGGGGGGACAGGGCTCTGTTCACACGGAACAGACAGGAAGGGAAAGGCAGAGCCAGACACCCACAGGGTACTTGCAGAGAAGTAGCGAGTGGACCACAAACTCACAAACGGGAGTACAGAGACAACAAGCAGGAGTTAGGTACGAGTTCAGACTCTGCAGAAAAAGGAAGGGAACGGACATAGAGGCAAAACAGGTAAAGGATAGGAGAGAGTTCAGACTGGAACTGAGTGTACGGAGGAGACCGACACTGCAGCGGAATACAGGAGCGGGTCTGGGAATACGGCCCCCAGAGAGGCAGGACGAACAGGCAAGGAGCGTGTTCAGACAGGACAGACAAGATACAGGAGCGGGTCTAGGTAATCGGCCCCTAGAAGGCAGGAGGAACAGGCTAGGAGCGTGTTCAGACAGGTCAGACAAGATACAGGAACGGGTCTAGGTAATCGGCCCCTAGAAGGCAGGAGGAACAGGCTAGGAGCGTGTTCAGACAGGCCTGGAAATACAGCCTCCAGGATAGGCAGACAAGAGAACACAGAACGGGACCTGGCACCTTCAGAGTGCAAGCACACACTGAAAGAAACACTATGCTCAGGCAGGAATAGATGGGAGCAGCTGAGCTATATACCAGGTGACAGACAGCAATAGGCTGAGGACGCACAAGGGGTGTGACCCACAGCAGGTACAAAAAGCAGGAAGTGATCGGGCGCCGCCCTTAAGCAGCAGAAACAGACACAAACAGACAGCATGGAGGGAAGCCAGAGAGACATTCTGGACTGGAGATCAAGTGCGCGCTCTTGCACAGTGGGACATGGACCACCATGCAAGGACGCCGCCAGGTATGTTACACCCATGTCTACCCTAACAGCCATTACAGAGCCTGTTAACTTTCTGCAGTATGCCCTATACAGCCTCCGCAGCAGTCGCTGATCATGTGCCTCGCCCTACCATCCCTGGTGTAAGGCTATAGCTTGGGGTGGAAGGAGATGAGCACTAGTCAACCTCCGTTAGCACTCTAAAGACAAAAGAGGAAGACAACACAGGGGAATTACAACTTGACTTTAGAAGAAACTCCAACAGGGCAGACGGTCTCAAGACTCCAAAGAGGATGTGATGCTGCTTCAGCTAAGTTCCAAGTAGAAATGAGTATAACCGACGACGCCCACCTAGACACACCAGGCATATATATATTAAGATGCCCATATAGTGCCTACCACACACTGTGATACCCCTTACAGTGCTGTTCCACACAGCATGATGCTCCTCACAGTGTCCCACATATTATGGTGTCCTTATGATGCCCCCAAACACAATGTCATGCCCTTACAGTATGATGCCCCTTCTGCACACTCAGAATAGTGCTCTAGCTAAAAAAAAAATACTCACTTAGCACCAGGCAAGGGAGAAAAGGGGAGGAGGGTGGGAGCTGAGACATGTCGAATCCTGAATAACTTCAGTTCATTAAAGGAGTTCATCGGGCGGGTGCCACATACACTGGTTATTGCAGTCAAATTAGAAAAAAAACAAGAAAAGGACGTATACAGCACTACCAGTCAGATAATAAAAAATATGAAAACTTATTGGAAAATCATTAAAAAGTCATTAAAAACAAGGAAACCTGATGCGTTTCTGGTGCTAGAACAGTGCACCCTTAGTCATAGGATATACAAGAAAATTTGAAAATGCTGTTATATAGAAAAGGAGTGAATATTCACATCAATTAAAGTGCCAATTAGGACAAGAATAAGATCAGCTGAAAATTTGAACCTAGAGGACAAAAATGGAGCATAGAATGACCATGAGATAAATCACGATAAACAGTATATAAATTTCCACTCAAAATATACCAACTCAATATGTGCAAATAATAGAATTAATAACCAAATAAGCATATGACATATGAATCAGTTGTTATAAACAAGATTGCAGGAAAGAGTCAGTGTGTTATGAATTCATAAAGACAATGTGGTAAATATGCTGGAACAGGGGTTAGAAAAAAAACAATAAAAATAGCAGTAAAAAAAAAAAATCCAAAAAATAAAAATATATATATTTTTTTCATTTGTATTTTCCTTCTCTTTTCTCTCCGTTGCCATGTGATAAAGTGTTATATGCAACCTATAAAAGAAATAACTGCAAAAAATATATCAACCAAGAAATTAATAAATGTAAAATAAATAATTATTGAAATTCATACCAAGAGGAAACTTGATATCCTATTCCAGTATTCAAAATGCCTCACGCAGCGCCAGCTGTTGTTGCCAGCTGCCGCTGCGTGTGGGATACTGGACCTTTTCAATGGCAAAAAAAGAAAAAGATGATAAATCTCCCTTGCACATAACAACAAAGTGCTTTGCAGCTCCAGAATAACCTGGATTATTTTTAATAATATTGGAAATGTGTTCAGCTATGCGTTTCTTTGTTTATCTAGTGGTGTATCTTATGTAATAAAGGTTGCATATACTGCATTGAATACAATATACAACATGGCTTGTCTCACAGTTTATTAACGAGTTTATGCGATGCTGAATGCATTGTGTGAACTGAAGGTGCGTTTTCTATGCTGCGCATAGCAGCAAACCCAACATCTGCTAAATGAACATTTGTAGAAACCTGCAATGGAAAGCCACGATGTTTTGATCTTAGAACAGCGCAATAGACTTTGTGACTGCATATCTCCAAGAGAAACACCCCTTTTAGTAACATATTTGCAACCTCCTTGAATAACCTTGTGGAGGGTGTCATCCTGATTGACAACAGGTAGGTATTTTAATATGATGTTCTTTATAGCATTGACCTGAGGGCTATAGGCAGTTGTAAACATAATATTGGAGGGAGAAATTTAATTTATTGCTGATGTTGTCAGATTCATACACAGCAGGTCATGGCGAGAAATTTTATTTACATGACCAAAACAGCTCCTAATATTCGATCTACTATAACCTCTGTCAGTGAGTCTCCTGTTAATGAGAAAACTCTCCGCAAAAAAATCATCATGAGTGGAGCATATTCCTTTAGCTTGAATGAACTTCCCCTTAGGGATGGCCCTAATTGTGTGTTTGGAGTGTGAACTCGTGGACAATAAAATAGTATTGCCTGCAGTTTTTTTGAGATGCAGTCTGGTGTGAACCCTGTCAAATGCAATATCACCACAAAGGACAACATCCAAAAATAAAATTTCCATAGATAGGTCACTACAAGTGAAGAGCAATGTAACATACCTGGCGGCGTCCTTGCATGGTGGTCCATCTCCCACTGTGCAAGAGCGCGCACTTGATCTCCAGTCCAGAATGTCTCTCTGGCTTCCCTCCTTGCTGTCTGTTTGTCTGTTTTGGCTGCATAGGGCGACGCCCACTGAACTTCCTGTTTCTTGTACCTGCTGCGGACACGCCCCTGTTGCACCTTCAGCCTATTGCTGTCCATCTTTGGGTATTTATACCACCTTCTGCCTCAAGATGGCGCCTGAGCATTGTGTCCTGTCAGTTGGCTTTTTGTCTCTGACATGCCAGGTCCTATCCTGTTTTCCTGCCTGTTTTCCAGTTCTGTGTCTGAACTGTGGTCTGTTCTTGTGAACACGCTTCTTGCCTGTTCTTTCGCCTTCTAAGGGCCGTATTCCTAGATCTGCCTGTCTGTGCCTTGCGGTATCTGTTCCCGTCTGAACAGAGTCCTGTTTGTGTCCCTGCCTTGCGGTATCTGTTCCTGTCTGAACTGAGTCCTGTCTATGTCTCCTGCCTTGCGGTGTCAGTTCCCGTGTCTGAACTGAGTCCTGTCTGTGTACTCTTGCCTGCTGCCTTTCCTGGAGGCTGTATTTCCAGGCCTGTCTGAACACGCTCCTAGCCTGTTCCTCCCGCCTTCTAGGGGCCGATTACCTAGATCCGTTCCTGTATCTTGTCTGTCCTGTCTGAACACGCTCCTTGCCTGTTCGTCCCGCCTCTCTGGGGGCCGTATTCCCAGACCCGCTCCTGTATCCCGCTGCAGTGTCGGTCTCTTTCGTACACTCAGTTCCAGTCTGAACTCTCTCCTATCCTTTACCTGTTTTGCCTCTATGTCCGTTCCTTTCCTTTTTCTGCAGAGTCTGAACTCGTACCTAACTCCTGCTTGTTGTCTCTGTACTCCCGTTTGTGAGTTTGTGGTCCACTTGCTACTTCACTGCAAATACCCTGTGGGTATCTGGCTCTGCCTTTCCCTTCCTGTCTGTTCCGTGTGAACAGAGCCCTGTCCGTCCTGCTCTGACCCTTTTGCTCACTGCTCCGGCAGCCTTGCTCCGCTCTGACCCTTTTGCTCACTGCTCCGGCAGCCTTGCTCCGCTCTGACCCTTTTGTTCACTGCTCCGGCAGTCCTGTCCTGCCCTGCTTCTGCCCGCTCCTCCGGCAGTCCTGTCCTGCCCTGCTTCTGCTCGCTGCTCCGGCAGTCCTGTCCTGCCCTGCTTCTGCCCGCTGCTCCGGCAGTCCTGTCCTGCCCTGCTTGTGCTCGCTGCTCCTGCAGCCCCGTCCTGCTCTGTTCTTGCCCACCGCTTTGGGCGTTCCCTCTCTGCTGTGGTTGTCTACCGCATCTGCGGTTCTGTGACCCAGTCTGTACTGGGTCTTAACCTTTCTGTGCTCCAGCCCGTCCTTTCGGCCAGTACCTCCCTGCCTGTATCCACCCATCTGCATACCTGCCGTGTTTGCTTACATCCACCAGTCTGTGCCAGCCTAACCTGCCTGTTCCAGTAATCCCAGTGTGGGTCAACCCCCGTGTCCGGAGTTTGACCTGGAGTAGCACCTGGTCCCTCTGCCCGGTTTCTCCCTGGTGCACTGGCGTCGTATGCCGTCGTGCCACCTTGGTCGGATCGGCCAGATACTTAGTCACGCCCCTCCAGGCACTCTCCGGTCCATGGTCCAGTGGAACCACAACACCCGCACACGCCAGTCAGTCCGGGCGTGTGCATAACAAGCAAGTTCAATTCATTGGCATTGATGTAAGAAATGAAATTTTGATACGTGGACTAGTCACCCCACCAGACAAGGAGTGCATCGTCCACGTACCTACCATACCAGACAATGTGAGATTGAAATGGATTGTGGTCAGAAAATATAAAGAATTCCTCCCACCATGAAACGAACAAAATAGCTAATGAAGGAGAAAATTTAGAGCCCATCGGGGGTGCCCAAAATCTGAAGATAGAACTCTGAATTAAACATAAAACAATTATGTTGGAGATAGTGATGAGTGAGAATGCTCGGTGCTCGCCCGAGCATCTCACCGCTCGAGATGCTCGGCGCTCGCCGAATATTTCCGGGGTTGCTCGGCGGGACCTCAGGTACCCACCCTGCATGTTTGGCTCTCTTTAGATCAACATGCAGGGATTGTCTGCCACACACTGTAATGCCGCAGCCATGGTGGTTGTGGCATTACAGTAATTGGCTGGCCACACAGCGTCATCAGTTTATATCAGACCTGGCGCCGCAGTGCTCGTCACAGTGTACTCCGCAATCAGGCTGTGTAGGGAGAGGTGCTGCTGAGCTAGGGAGAGATTTTTTTGTTTATTAGTTAGTGTAGGTATTCTACTAGATTCTCTACATATCCATCTCAACTAACAGTCCTTCTGAGGACTAATCCAGCTGCAGAGATATCTAGCTAGGCAGGCAGTCAGGATATATAGCAGACTGCACTGCACATACAAGAGGGTCCATTCCAGTTCTGTCTGCTGGTGCTTTTACAAATATTTGAAGAAATAGCCCCAGGTATCAGGGGCCAGGAATATTTTTTTTATGTTAATCCTGATTATTTGCTTAAAAAGCAATCCAGAGAACACCGTTTTTCTGCGACTAACTATTTAAAACTGTGTTTTGTCAGTCACATGGATCACATATAATTGCGCAGAAAATATTGCCATTTCTGGCCTCCATTGAAATTTTGTTGCAGTGTGTCAGTGAACTTATTGACACGAACTCGGCGCTGTTAAAAATAGTTACCTACAGGCCAGCTATTTAAAACAGTGGTTTGTCCGTCACACGGATCACATATAATTGAGCTGAAAATGCTGCCATTTCTGGCCTCCATTAAAATTTTGTTTCAGTGTGTCAGTGAACTTATTGACATGAGGTCGGCGATGTTAAAAATAGTTACCTACAGGCCAGATATTTAAAACTGTGATTTGTCCGTCACACGGATCACATAGAATTGAGCTGAAAATATTGCCATTTCTGGCCTCCATTGAAATTTTGTTGCAGTGTGCCAGTGAACTTATTGACACCTGTTTGCTGTTAAAAATAGTTACCTACAGGCCAGCTATTTAAAACTGTGGTTTGTCCATCACACGGATCACATATAAGTTCGCTCCAAATTCAGCCATTTGTAGTGAGCGTGGAAGATATTGTCCTCCATTTAAAATGGGCAAGGCTCGTGGCAAGGGACGGGGAACTGGACGTGATGGTGATGGAGCATGCAGAGGCCGAGGTCGGGGGAAAGCTGAAATTGTGCCTTGACAAACACCCACATCTTCTCGCTCGACCATCCTGTCCCAATTAATAAGGGACCACAGAACACCACTATTGAACACAGAGCAGTGTGAAAAGGTTATTGGTTGGATAGCAGATAATGCTTCCAGTTACTTAGCCACCACCACCACCACCACCATCCTGTCTTCCACAAGGTCAAGTCTCAGTAGCCGTGAGTCTGGAGAGCATATTCCTCACCCTGATCTTCCTTCCTCCCACCGTGCCAAGTGCCCAGAGACAACTGATCCCACACTTCGACACTCTGAAAAGCTGTTCACTTTTCCATTTATAGATTTGGGCCTCTCGCCTGGTCCACTTAAAGAGGGGAAAGAGGAGATCGCATGTAGCGATGCCCAAACATTTGAGCAGCCAAGCTCATACGAAGGCGACTGTGGGAAAGTGTCACAAAAGGTGGACGATGATGAGACACAATTGCTAGAAAGTCAGGAAGAGGACCTGGGTGTGGAAGTGGAAGACGAGGTGGTGGATGATATGGTAACTGACCCAACCTGGCCGGAGGACATGCAGAGCGAGGACAGCAGCACAGAGGGGGAGGGAGGCAGAGCACCCCAACAAGCAGGAAGAAGCAGTGTGGTGGCCGCAGACAAAAGGGGGGCAACCGTTCCCCGTAACAGCAACATGACGGAAGTTGCCAGTACAACTGTTAGGTCTTCCCGAGTCTGGTTGTTTTTTAAAGACTCTGCCGATAACCCCAAAAAGGCCATTTGTACTACCTGCTAGGCAGGGGTATCAAAACTACCAGCCTGACCACCACCAGCATGATCAGGCACTAGGCAGCAAAGCACCCGACTTTGTGGGCCGAACCCCAGGGTCCAGGAACAGTATCTGCAGGTGACACCACTTCTTCTTCCGCTGTTGTACGTGCAAGCCAATCCCCTGTCCATGGTGCATGTGAAGATGCCTCCTGCCTTGCACCTGTCGTTGCACACTCTCAAGTAGCAGCATCAGGAAGCACGTCCTTGTCCCAGCGCAGCATTCAGTTGTTCATACCCCAGTCCTTGGAAAGTAAAAACGCCCCACAGGGGACACTACTAAATTCCCACATTTCGCGACTGCTTGCGCTCGAAATGTTGCCTTTTAGGTTCGTGGAGACGGAAGCTTTCCGGAACCTGATGGTGGCGGCCGTCCCTCGGTACTCTGTCCCCAGCCGCCACTATTTCTCCCGGTGTGCCGTCCCCGCATTACACAAGCACGTGTCCCACAACATTAGCCGTGCCCTCAACAATGCAGTTACTGGGAAAGTCAGCCTAACCACGGACACTTGTGGGCAGGGATGGTACATCTCGCTGATGGCACACTGGGTTAACATAGTGGAAGCCAGGACCCAGTCGGACTTTGGGGCGGAACACATCCTCCCGACACCGAGGATTGTGGGCCCTAGGTCAATCAGGTTTGCCCCCACAGTCTACAGCTCCTGCAACTCATCCTCCTCAGCCTCCTCCTCCTCTTCAGCCTCCATCTCCGAAATGACCACATCAGTCACAAGCTGAAAACACTGCCTCAGCCAAGCGGCAACAGGCTGTGCTGAAGCTAATATGCTTAGATGACAAACAGCACAATGCAGAAGAGTAGTGGACATCTCTGAAAGAGCAGGCAGATCTGTGGCTGACACCGCTGAACCTACAGCCAGGCATGGTGGTGTGTGACAATGGCCGGGACCTGGTGGCAGCTCTGAGGTGAGGCGAGCTCACACATGTACCATGCCTGGCCCATGTGCTTAACCTTGTGGCTCAGCGGTTTCTCAAAACCTACCTGGAGCTGCCAGATCTGCTTGTCAAAGTACGCCGCCTATGTGCCCATTTTAGAAAATCAACTACAGCTTCTGCTGCCCTTGCCGTACTTCAGCAGCGTTTGCAGCTTCTGGCTAATAGACTGGTGTGTGATGTTCCCACGCGTTGGAACTCTACACTGCAGATGTTGGGAAGGATTTGTGAGCATGGAGGGCAGTTGTTGACTACCAGCATCAACAAGGCCGTCGGTATTCAGTTCAGACTCCACACATAAGACTTCAGGAGTGGACATGGATTTCAGACATATGTTCCAAGCTCCAAAACTTTGAGGACACTACCAAGATGGTGAGCAGCGATGATGCTGTAATCAATCACCATCCCGCTTCTCTGTCTTCTCAAATGCTCTCTGCTCACAATCAAAGAGGATGCATTGCAGGCGGAGCACGATGAGATGGAGCAAGGAACCATGCAGGGTGATTATACACAGCCCAGCCTCATCTCATCACAATGTGGATTAGGTGACAATGAGGAACAGGAGGAGGAGGGAGAACAGGAGCTAGTTTCATGCGCTATAGACGGTACTATCTGTACAACTGTCATATCGTCTGCTCAGCGTGGATGGCCTGAGGACAGGGAGGAGGAGTAGGTGGAAGAGGAGGAGGAGGAGAAGAGCATGGTCAGTTTTTCTCTTGGTGAGGGCATGGAAGTCTTGCCTGTTAGCAGTCTGGCACGCATGGCTGAGTTTATGTTACTCTGCCTTTCCGTGACCCTCACGTTCTCAAAATTTTTGGTGACAGTCATTAATAGACCCACGCTACAAGGTGAACTTTATATCTCTTATTCCTGAGGCGGCAAGGCCTACAAAAATGAGGCAGTACGAGAAGGCCCTTGTTGCGGAACTATTAAAAAAATTCCCATCTGAAAATACTGGTGGCGAGGTCAAAGTTCGTTGGACAACCAAGGAGTACAGGCGAGAGAGACACAACTCCAATCCAGCAGAGGCAGGGGAACACCGTCAAAGTTCTGGGACAGACCCTCCCATTGCACAGGCCCTGAGGCATGGGGTACTCTCACAAGTAGTGCAAAGTTTGGGAAGATGCTGAGGGAGTACCTTGCTGACCGTACCAACGTCCGCCTTGATTCCTCTGTGCCTAATACTTATTGGGTATCCAAGCTGGACACGTGGAATGAACTGGCTCTCTACGCCTTGGAGGTCCTGGCCTGCCCTGCTGATAGCGTCTAATCAGAGTGGGTTTTTAGTGCCGCTGGTGGAATTATAACTGATAAGTGCATCCGCCTGTCAACTGAAAATGCTGACAGGCTGACTCTTATAAAAATGAACAAGGGCTGGATTGGGCCAGACTTCTCAACAGCACCGAATGATAGCGCAACATAAACTCAAATCCAGTGTCTTTTTTTGGGAGGTGTATTCTAATGCACCTTTTCACACCCACACATAGGTATACGGTTCCTGATTTTGGCTATTTGCTATTGTCTCCCTCCTTCTCCTTATCCTCATCCTCCACCACCATATCACCAGGGTGACCATGGTCCGTGGTGCAACACCCACATAATTTTTTTAAAGGGTGTTTATGATGCCCGCAAAAATATTTTTTTATACAATATGTTCATGTATACCACCCAGGGGTAATTGTTTGTCAGCCAATACACTTAGTGCATGGGCATTACAAGTATAGGAGACCCGCTCTTTTCTAATGGGAACAATTTTTTATGAGCCCTCCTGCACGTCTTTTCCAAGCTACATTGGAGTGCCTCCCAATTTTTGGCAGCCCTTGCATTCACTACATAGGCCAACACTATGATAGACCCACTTCCTAATAAGAAGAACATTGTTTTCAGGAGGCCCTCTGACCTCCTCGTCTCTTCCAAGGGGCATTGGAGTGCCTCCAATTTTTTGGTAACCCTTGCATTCACTGCATAGGCCAACACTATGGGAGACCCACTTCCTAATAACGGGAACATTTTTTCATGAAGCCCGCTACGTCTCTTCCAAGGGACATTTGAGTGCCTCCAAATTTTTGGCAACCCTTGCATTCACTGCATAGGCAAACACAATGGGAGACCCACTTCCTAATAATGAGAACATTTTTTCATGAGGCCCTCTACGTCTCTTCCAAGGGGCATTGGAGTGCCTCCCAATTTTTGGCAACCCTTGCATTCACTGCATAGGCAAACAGTATGGTAGACCCACTTCCTAATAATGGGAACATTGTTTTCAGGAGGCCCTCTGACCTCCATGTCTCTTCCAAGGGGCATTGGAGTGCCTCCCAATTTTTGGCAGCCCTTGCATTCACTGCATAAGCCAACACTATGGGAGACCCACTTCCTAATAATGAGAACATTTTTTCATGAGGCCCTCTACGTCTCTTCCAAGGGGCATTGGAGTGCCTCCCAATTTTTGGCAACCCTTGCATTCACTGCATAGGCGAACAGTATGGTAGACCCACTTCCTAATAATGGGAACATTGTTTTCAGGAGGACCTCCTCTAAGTCTCTTCAAAGGGGTATTATGGTGCGCCCAAATTTTCTAAGGGGTATTGGGGTGCATCAAAATTTTGGGCAGACCTGCCACTCACTGCATACGCAATAACAGTATAGGAGACCCACTCTTTAGTAATGTGAACAACAAAGCATAGCCGGCTGATGGCTCTCTAAGAATAGTGAGGGCCCACTGCTGGCCCTTTAAGAATAGTAAAGGCCGCCTGATAGCCCTATAAAAATAGGCTTTGTGACTTTCAGAGTCCCTCCTTCATAAATGAAACAGGATGTGTCTGATCATGTTTCACACAACACATGGCCAGATAAGGTTGTAAAATGTTAAAATGGCATTTACTGGTGAATGCATTTGTCACGGTTGAAAGCAATGCAAAAAAGAAAAAACGCATCAAAAACGCTACGTGTGAACATAGCCCAAGGTGTGGAGGAGCATTTTTGTTTTTGGTCATTTATTTTGCCTTAAACACAAGTCTTTACCCTGGAAAGGAAGTTCCTTAACATAGTTCCCAGGAAAATCCATTTTGGTTTTGTTTTTGTATGTTTTATTGTGAGTCCTTAAAAGTGGCGTAATACCTCTGACAACGTTGTTGACAGCAGTGACCTGGGACTCAGAAATACTTTCAGGGGTCTTCCCCATGCTGTTCCCATGTCATTTGAGCACTGTTCCCATCAATTTGGGCAATTTTTAGGCCCTCTGCAGACCGCCGGGGGGAGTCGCCTGAAAAATGCTTGCGTTTCCCATAGACTTACATTGGGGTCGTTGTTATGGTTGAGCACCTGAGCATTCCAATTTGCTCGACCCGAGCATCGAGCACCCGAGCATTTTAGTGCTCGCCCATCACTAGTTGGAGAAGATAATTGAGTGATGTCAGAATAAATTGCTTTAACGGGGAAGAATATGTTGTATATTTATCCAAATGATATTTTATGGCCAAAATTGCTAGATGGTGAGGTATCGAAGAATACAGATTAATGACGTTGCATGTGGAAAAAAAAATAACTAGGTTGCCATTTAAATTTGTCAAAGATTTTCAAAACGGTGTAAGTATCCATAAGACAACCCAGGGTCCAAGAAATGAGAGGCTGTAAGTGGTTGTCAAGCTATTCACTCAAATTCTCATCGAGCGAACCAATGCCCGATATAATCGGGCGAAGTGGAGGGGGAAAGGACTCCTTATGCAGCTTGGGAAGACCATGAAAAATTGGTATAATAGGGTGGTCAGGCAATAGCCATCTAGAAATTTTATTGTTGAACACACCCATTATGAGACCGTCATTTACAATTTGCGATAATTCTACTTTAAATGCAATGGTAGGATCTGACCATAAAATTTTGTAGGTAGAAGGATCACGTAAAATATTCCAAACCATATTACAATAGAGGGTAGAATCAAGAATAGTAATGCAGCCGCCCTTATCAGACTAACGTATGACAATGTTTGGATTAGCTCGTAGCTCCTGAACAGCTTTAAACTGACTGGCAGTGAAATTACTGGAAACTTGGGTAGAACACGTTTCTTTATGTCAATTTCTGAGGTCTCTCTCCACCAAACTTTGGAAAAGGTCCAAACAAGGGGCCCTAGATTGAAGCGGGTAATAAGAGGGATTATATGGAGTGACAGTAATGTCACTGTCTTGGACTTTGTGGAGACCAACTGATTCATCCTGTAAGAAAGTAAGGATTAATAGTGCACTTTGTTCAGAAAGCATAAGAGAAGCATTATTGGTACAGGGAGTTGGTATATTGTCCATTGATTCAGGAGAATTATTGGATTGTTCTGAAAAAAAATGCTTCTTAACCGTGAGTAATCTCGAACATTTGTTGACGTCCCAGATGGTGTTGAAAAGGTTAAATTTCTTTGCAGGAACATAATTTAATCCTTTGGCCAAAACGTTAATTTGTATGTCAGAAAGAATGGTGGGAGTTAGTATAATGACACTTTGCAAATTCTTTTCTAATGAAAGAAGCGGCATCTTCTCTCCCTCACAGGATATGTTCTCCAATCTCCTGTGTCTGGCTCTCCTGCCACCCTTCGTCACCCTATTGCGTTTTTTGGCACATAGGAATGTGCCTGATGTCTAGAATCAGCACTGGAACACGATGTATCAGTTCCACGGTCGGAGATGTTATACTCTGCCGATGAAAATGAGACTGATTTATTGCCTCCAAATTCACGGCGTTTGTGCCCCATGCGATGCGTTTTCTTAGGATTGGTTTGAGAGGGTCATCCACATTATTCCTGGACAACGTGTAAGTTTTGGCATATTTATAGTCAATTAAATCTCTGTGGAATTTAGACTCTTTGGTTTTGGTGATTAAATCCTCTAAGGATTTTAGGTTGTCCATCATCCTTTTATTAAGTTGATTATAGTCGGGAGTATCCAGTGATTTGTTAACTTCACCTTGGATTTTTTCAATACTAATTTTCAGTTCACCAAGCCTGACTTCCTCGTAAGAAACAATTAACTCCATCAGCTTTAATGAACATTGGGTCAAAATAGCATTCCATTCATTCATAAATTGATCTGAAAATATATGTGGGAGATTTTTTTAAACGTAAACCCCTGGGAACCATTTTTTCTCCACATACTTTTTTATAGTATTGCGGTCCCAGCAAGTACAAAGTTTCTGGCTTGAAAGCTTCTCTAATTTGGAGAACATATCTTTCAATTCTGGAGACTGGCTGAGATGAGATGAGATTTTTTTTTACCTTTATTTTTATTGTTTTTTTCTAACCCCTGTTCCAGCATATCTATCACATTGTCTTTATGAATTCATAACACACTGACTCTTTCCTGCGATCTTGTTCATAACAACTGATTCATATGTCATCTGCTCATTTGGTTATTAATTCTATTATTTGCACATATTGAGTTTCTATATTTTGAGTGGAAATTTATATACTGGTTATATAGGGAAAATATATATTCTTGTACCGTGTTAGCCAGTAAATAGAAAAATATTTAGATTTGAGAGTCCTCAGTGGTTGATACCTTTTAATGGCTAACTGAAAAGATGGTAAAAAATTGCAAGCTTTCGAGACTACTCAGGACTCTTCATCAGGCTAGTATAACACAAAATCTGAAGAGTCACATATTTATACACAATAAGACAAAAAAAAAATAGTTAAGACAGGTGATGAAAAGCAGAGTTATTATGGAAGAAATAAACAGTTCTGACTATAAATATTTTAGCAGTTAATAGATAAGGAGTGTGAAGGTTTTATTGTCCTGTGTCCAGTGTTGTGATGACCTCACAGGTCTGAGAGTCTGAGGAGCACATTCCTTAGTTGATGTAGAATGACATAAATCCATGCGACACATTCATTCCTGCTCTGAAAGTGTTAAAGGTCATCATCAGTTTATATTCTGAGACTCTTCTTTCTCTTTGAGATTTGAAATTACCTTTTAATACTAGTAATTTCATATCTTTTATGCTGTGATCAGGGGAACAAAAATGCTTGGCTACAGGCAGATCTATTCTTCTTTCTTTTATTGTGTGGCGATGATGATTCACCCTTGTTCTAAGTTTTTGCCCTGTCTCCCCTACATAAAGACCCCCAGCTGGACATTTGGTGCATATAATTAAGTACACTACATTAGATGTGATACAGCTGAACGTACCAGGGATCTTATAGTCCTGATGTGAATTGGGGATCTTTATCTTGTCTGTGATCATTATACATGGACAGGTTTTACATTTTTTCTGGTTGCAAGGAAAGGTTCCTGTAGCTGGTGGAGATGACAGGGAGCTTC
Organism: Phyllobates terribilis; assembly: GCF_046119375.1. NCBI lineage: Eukaryota > Metazoa > Chordata > Amphibia > Anura > Dendrobatidae > Phyllobates > Phyllobates terribilis. The sequence goes on along the minus strand of NW_027362761.1, from coordinate 975,522,771 downwards.
TGACAATGATGCTTCTTAGATTTGGGGGCTGCCTGAAACACAGAAGTGGGGGGGTCTGGAAATATGGATTGTAATCGGGCATCTTTTTGTAGTAGGGGTTGTAGTTTCCGTGCAGCTCTTCTTAGCGCCTCCAGATTTGGATTGTAGGTGACTACTAGAGGCACCCGGTTGCTTTCTTGTTTAGTTTTGTAATGTAGGAGATGATTCCTCGATATTCTGGTGGCTCTTGTAATCTGGCTCTCAATTGTTCTCGGATGGTAGCCCTGTTTCAAAAAGGTCTTTCTGAGGCCATCAAGGTGTTTGTCTCTATCCATATGGTTGGAAAATATCCGATTGTATCTGATGGCTTGGCTGTAAACAATAGAGTTTTTTATGTGTTTTGGATGGAAACTGTCCCATTTAAGGTATGTAGGACGGTCGATTGGTTTCCGGTACAAGGATGTATCTATTTCATTGTTCTGTAGCTTGATGATGGTGTCCAAAAAGTTAATTTCAGTACAGGAGTAGTTGAGTGTTAGGTTGATGGTGGGATGAAATTGATTAAAGTGTTCATGGAACGTCTTTAGCTGTTGCTCAGACCCCGTCCAGATGATTAAAATATCGTCAATGAAACGATAGTAGGCCAGAGGCCTGATGGGACATGAGGACAAAAAGTCACTTTCAAGCTTGGCCATGAAAAGATTTGCGTACTGTGGAGCCATTTTACTTCCCATAGCTGTACCAGTTTCCTGTAGATATATGTTGTTATCAAATTCAAAGTAATTGTGGGTGAGGATGAATTCTGTAAGTTTGACCACAGAATCAGCAACAATTCCTGTATTTTCTATGAAGAATTTGCAGGCATTTAGTCCATCCTTGTGTGGGATATTAGAATACAAAGATTCCACATCCATGGTGGCCAGGATGGTTCCTTCTGGTAGAGGACCTACTGCTGCTAGTTTATTTAGTAGATCTGTCGTGTCCTGAATGTAGCTGGGTGTACTCTTTACCAGGGGTTTAAGAACACACTCTACCCATCCATAAACTTGCTCAGTAAGGGTGCCCACACATGAAATAATTGGTCTTCCTGGATTTCCAGATTTGTGGATTTTGGAGAGCATATAGAATGTCCCAATTCTTGGACTCTCTGGTATCAGGTCATCGGCTCTTATGGATTCGTCAGGCAGACACGATACCAAGTTGTTTAGTTCCTTGTAATAGTCCTGTGTAGGATCAGACTCCATTTTTTTGTAGTAGCGCGTGTCCACCAGTTGTCTGTTTGCTTCCTTCATGTAGTCTGATGTGTTCATCATGACTATTGCACCACCCTTGTCAGCAGGTTTAATGATGATTTCTTTGTTGGTTTTCAAAGATTGTATGGCCTTTCTCTCCTGGGCACTGATGTTGGATGCTTGTCTCCTGTTTGTGTCTAAGATGGTGGATTTTATCACATGTCTGAAGGAGTCTATATATGTATCCAAATGAGGGTTTCGTCCAGGTGGAGGTGTCCAATCTGACCTCTACTTGGTTGTCAAAATCCCTTTTCCTTCAGTTAGGGTGGGTTCTGAATCTTCTGTAGCATTGAAGTATTCCCTCAGGCGCAGTCTCCTGAAATAATTTTCCATATCACTACAGAGTTCAGTTTTATCTAGGGCCTTAGTAGGACAAAATGAGAGTCCTCTAGAAAGCATGGTCAGCTCCACTTTGTTTGGTGTATAATCTGAGAGATTGATGACACAGTTAGATGCTTCTGTGTCTGGAATGGAGTGGTTGTCCAAATTGTCAGGTTTTGGCTTTGTTTTGTAACTGTTTGTATAGCGTCCTGAGTTTAGGCGCAATCTGTGCAGCTTCTTTTCCTTGTTATAAATCAGAAGGGTCCGTAGTTTGTTATAGTATTGCTGCAATTTTTGCTCTGTGTTTTCTGTGTTTTCCTCCGAGTTTCAAATTGCCCTTGGACTTTACTCTTGATGCTCTAGAAGACATTTAAAAGGTGGTTCCTTAGTCTCTCAGAAGTCCTGTGACAAAGGTTTTGTGCATAACGAGTATTGTAGGTATGAAGAATTGGGTTTGAAATCCAGAGTCCTTTGGGAATTAGATTCTCCTTTTTGCATTTAGATAAGAAAAAAATGTCGCTGTCCAATTGTGCACGTTTCTTCAGAAGTGGCTTAAGTTCCATGAAGATGCGGTACATTCTGGTATCCTCCATTTTGATATAGGGAAAATATATATTCTTGTATCGTGTTAGCCAGTAAATAGAAAAATATTTAGATTTGAGAGTCCTCAGTGGTTGATACCTTTTAATGGCTAACTGAAAAGATGGTAACAAATTGCAAGCTTTCAAGACTACTCAGGTCTCTTCATCAGGCTAGTATAACACAAAATCTGAAGAGTCACATATTTATACACAATAAGTCACACAAGAGAAAATAAAAAATAAAAAAAAAATAGGTAAGACAGGTGATGAAAAGCAGAGTTATTATGGAAGAAATAAACAGTTCTGACTATAAATATTTTAGCAGTTAATAGATAAGGAGTGTGAAGGTTTTATTGTCCTGTGTCCAGTGTTGTGATGACCTCACAGGTCTGAGAGTCTGAGGAGCACATTCCTTAGTTGATGTAGAATGACATAAATCCATGCGACACATTCATTCCTGCTCTGAAAGTGTTAAAGGTCATCATCAGTTTATATTCTGAGACTCTTCTTTCTCTTTGAGATTTGAAATTACCTTTTAATACTAGTAATTTCATATCTTTTATGCTGTGATCAGGGGAACAAAAATGCTTGGCTACAGGCAGATCTATTCTTCTTTCTTTTATTGTGTGGCGATGATGATTCACCCTTGTTCTAAGTTTTTGCCCTGTCTCCCCTACATAAAGACCCCCAGCTGGACATTTGGTGCATGTAACTAGAAGCTAGGTCTCATGGATGAGCGTGTTTGTTGTGCTCCTGCAGCAGGCACAGTTTCACCAGGCACATGGTCTCGAAATCTGAGTGCACCATCAGCAACTTGTCCACTTCCCTGTCCCTTACCGCATGTCTAGTTTTACTAGAGAAAGGACAGTTTGTGGCCCTGAAAAGGACTTTTGTTTGAATGGTGCAGCAGCAGTGTACAATAGCAATTAAACACTACCTATATGCCTACTCTAATCTAAGCTCTCCCTCCTAGATCAACTCTCCCTGAACTGCTTCCTGAAGACAGTGTGCCGAGGATCGCCTCACCAGGTCTTATATAAGACCCAAAGATGTGATGCGGGTGGCCAATCACAGTAATGCCAGTAGCCAACATGGCTATGGCATTATCGTACATGGCGGGTAATCCCGCATGTTCACTGGTTATCTAACAGCAGCAAAACATGTGTGGCGGGGACTCGAGCATGGCACTTGAACACCTGCGATACTCGATCAAGTAAAGAGCGTACCCAAGCACCCGATGCTCGATCAAGTATCGAGAACACTCGCTCATCACTAGAAGCCAGGACAGTAAGTATTCCAATACATTTTGATATACCATGCTTTTTTTCTGTTCCTGTGTTAACATATATTAACTTGATGGATAACAAAAGTGTGATGCTGAGTCAGTTTTCACGGCCAGGCCGTGAGACGGGGTAGTCAAGGAATCCGAACTCAAAGCCAGGAGGGTACGTCATAAACAGAGGGAAGAGGCAAAGGCGTAGTCAGGTAGCGTACCATTGGTCAGAATACCAGGAGGAAGCAGATCAGAGCAGAAGGGGTTAAACAGACGGATGGTCAGAAAAAGGTCCAAGGTCAGGCAGCAGAAGATCAATAAACAGAAAGCAAGGCACAGAGCACAAACCACACACTAGCTGAATGTACGTCTGGCAGAGATCTGGGACAAACAGCTCAGTTAAGTAGCCAGGCATTCACATGGGATAATGAACACCTGAAGATAGCCATTGCCTCCCAGTCTCAGATTGGACAGCTGAGATGTCAATCACCACACTGACAGCTATTGCACGCCCCTGTACCAGATAGGATGGTCGAGTTGTCAATCACAGTACTGACAGCCCCAGCACGCCCCTGTACAAGATTGGGCGGCTGAGCTGTCAGTAATTGCGTCCCAGACATAGTGGGGGGTGGAACCGTGACAAAAAGGACATTTTTGGGCTTTTGTCAGCTTAATGTAACCATATAGATACACTGAGGGCCCGATTCATTAAGACTGTCATTTGCAGTGATTCATTATCTAAGGTAATAGCATGATGTTTCCTTTATATCAGATATATCATCTGCATAGAGCATCCTGGCATGGTGACATTGAAGCCATAGAATGATTAGAGTACACAAATAGGGATCTCTGCAGCTTGTTTTGCCCTTTTGTCTGCCCTACTTCACAATGGCTGCGGGGACATTGTGTGCCGCGTACGCGCCTCTCGCTCTCTCCCTCACTTTCCAGATGCTGCTTCATCCGACTGCGACATGGTCGCACTCTGGTGATGTACATCCGGTGGTGGAGGCGATGGCGGGTTGTGCGCGGGTACGGCGCCCGGTAATTAGAGAGTCCTTCTTGGTAAGTCGATTCAGCTGTTGTGGCCCTATTTAAAGCCTACACAGCCTTTCCACCTTACTCCCTGATGAAGCAGAAGCGAAACGCGCATTGGAGTAGGTGGAGGGGGATGTGGTGTGCCTCACAGGTCGGTATTCTACCGGTGCTTGGAATCAATTCAATTAATTGTTTCATACCTGATGTATCTGGGCTCATGCAAGAGATGATCCTTTGCCCAACATTTGAATAGGGTTAAAAGGCCTTTTTTGGTCAGTGCAATGTGTGATAAGATTAGGTATAAATTTGATACAGGAGTTGGCGACCTTTGGGCATGTGCAATATACAGGTGCATCTCACTAAATTAGAATATCATCAAAAAGTTAATTTATTTCAGTTCTTCAATACAAAAAGTGAAACTTATATATTATATAGAGTCATTACAAACAGAGTGATCTATTTCAAGTGTTTATTTCTGTTAATGTTAATGATTATGGCTTACAGCCAATAAAAACACAAAAGTCATTATCTCAGTAAATTAGAATACTTTATAACAAAAGCTTAAAAAATGTTTTTAAAATCCGAAATGTTGGCCTACTGAAATGTATGTTCAGTAAATGCACTCAATACTTGGTCGGGGCTCCTTTTGCATCAATTACTGCATCAATGCGGTGTCGCATGGAGGCGATCAGCCTGTGGCACCGCTGAGGTGTTATGGAAGCCCAGTTTGCTTTGATAGCAGCCTTCAGCTCGTCCACATTGTTGGGTCTGGTGTCTCTCATCTTCCTCTTGACAATACCCCATAGATTCTCTATGGGGTTAAGGTCAGGCGAGCTTGCTGGCCAATCAAGAACAGTGATACTGAAGTTTTTACACCAGGTATTGGTACTTTTGGCAGTGTGGACAGGTGCCAAGTCCTGCCGGAGAATGAAATTTCCATCTCCAAAAAGCTTATCGGCAGAGGGAAGCATGAAGTGCTCTAAAACTTCCTGGTAGACGGCTGTGCTGACTTTGGTCTTGATAAAACACAGTGGACCTACACCAGCAGATGACATGGCTCCCCAAGCCATCTCTGGAAACTTCAAACTAGACCTCAAGCGGCTTGGACTGTGTGCCTCTCCACTCTTCTTCCAGCCTCTAGGACCTTGATTTCCAAATGAAAATTGGAACTCTGGGACCTTGTGGAGTGTGTCAATGACTGCCTTTTGGACATCTGTCAAGTCAGCAGTCTTCCCCATGATTGTGGAGCCTACTGAAACAGACTAAGGGACCTTTTTAAACGCTTAGGAAGCTTTTGCAGGAGTTTTTTGTTAATTATTTTAATTTACTAAGATAATTTCTTTAGTGTTTTCATTGGCTGGAAGCCTTAATCATCAACATTAACGGAAATAAACACGGGAAATAGATCACTCGGTTTGTAATGACTCTATGTAATATATGCGTTTCACTTTTTGTATTGAAGAACTGAAATAAATTTACTTTTTGATGATATTCTAATTTAGTGAGATGCACCTGTATGTTTAATTTGGGTTCAGCTGTGTTTGCAACATTTCCCTGATTCCTTTATGGATAAAGAATGTAAAAATGATGTTTCAGCTACCCTCATAGACTTATAGACCAATAATTATGATCAAATAACATTGCACATTTGATAACTGGCCAGGTAGGCAGTCACTGTGATCATAGATCTGTATATTGGTCATTTTCATGTGACCATGCAAACTTGCACTTTAAGGCTATGTGCCCACGATGCAGAAAGAAGCAGAAAATTTCTGCAGCATTTCTGCATCTCAATGGCAGAAAAAACGCATGCAGATTGTGCATGCGTTTTTCCTGCCAAATACATGCGGATTTGAAGCGTTATTCACATGCGTTTCCGCATGCGGATTGACAAGCGCTTTCTAGGCGATTTTAGCATCACTTGGAAAGTGCTTGACAACTAGGTCACACTATATAAATCCATGCAAACAGCATGGATTTATATAGTGTGACCGTAAAAGAATGTTTAAAAATAAAAAAATAAACCTATACTTACCTTCCGATGGCCCGGCGTGTGTTGCTGCGCTCCTTCCTGGCTGCCAGCTGATCGCGGGACACTGCACTGAAGGGCCTGCGGTCACATGACTGTGACATCACCGCAGGTCCTTCAGTCCTGCCCGCAAGCACAGGGAAGGAGACCGGGGGCCGTCGGAAGGTGAATATAATCTTTATTTTTTAATTTATTCTTTTTTTTACAGGTACAATGGTACCCAGGTCTGGATGAGAGTCTCCTCTCCTCCAGAACTGGGTACCATCCGCACATTGAAACGCATATAATCCGTAAGTACAAATGTACTGACACGGATTATGTGCGTCTCAATGCAAGTCAATGGCGGCGATTACGCCGTGCTTCCGCAAAATTAATGGACATGCTGCGTATGGGCATTGAAAGTGCGGAATTGCATAGGGGACCATGGCAGAAGGCTTACCATGCGTTTATCATGCGTTTACGCTGCGGAAATTTCCGCACCAAAAACGCATGAAATACGCATCGTGAGCACACAGCCTTAATCTGATGTTTTTTTGTGTAATGAAATCATGAATATAATGTCTTTATTTTCTTACAACTCTAGTGACATCCTTGCATCTTTGTTTTTGGGCCTGGTATATACAAATATTTGTGGCTCATCCATCCCCCTCCATTTTTGTGATTTTATTATCTCTTTTTCTTCTTTTTTTTCACAAACCTTTGTTTTTTAATCATGTGTTTTTATGATAATTGTGTTCAATAAAAAATATATTTTTTAATCATAGTTATTTGCCTAATTTTGAGTAATTTATATATAGGGTGTCATTTGTGGTGAGCCTTCTCTACCTGTAGCTCACTAATATGATGTAGACAAGGCCTAATGCAGCTTTTAGATGGGCAAATAATTGAGTTTTCAACTGTCAAGCCATCTAAACAGGCCAGCAAAACACTTGTTTGTCAGGTGTGATTATGTTTCAGCCTGTTTAAAAATTATAGTTCTTGGCTTCACATCGTCTTGTGTAAACGGGACACGGGCTGCTGAGAACAATGATGTCCTTTGTGCACAGAACAATCGTATTAGCTGTCGTCGGCCAACCAACTTGCATGTAGCTGATCACTGCAGTCAAATTATGTAAACTCAGCATAACAAAAAATTCTAGTCTTTTCTGTACATGCTAGAAAAATTATAGAAGTAGAAAAAGAAGTATATGCTATATCTGTGCACACAAGTCCCTGGTCTGTGGCCAAAACTGTTCTCATCTATTTGATCCATCCTCCAGGGCAGCATCACAGGGGAGGAGGGGGGGAGTAAGGTAGCCGGAAATGCAGAAAGACCACCAACAACAAGAAGGGAAAGACAGGGCATATAGAAAAGAGCGTAACATCGAATAAAGCTTAAGAATGTACCTCATCCCAGATTTCTCCATTGAAACATGGATTCTGCTCATCACACTGCTGGCACTTCTCACTTGGTAAGATTCCCATCCTTCACTCTCTCTTTATATGAAGTGGTTTGTCTGTTCTTTCAATATAATAGGAGAAAGATAATGGCTTTACATCCATGAACCTGAATGTGTGTATTCTTCATTAATGGATGGGACATATTTACCATAAACATTCCTGTTGCCTCCTATTCCTAAGATCAAAAAACATCACAGAAAAAGATAAAGCCTTAGCAACACCATGTCAGGTTACCTATGCACTAGCAAGATGCAGCAAGCCTCCATGATAAAGGCAGGAGGAGCACATGTGCAAAATACTGATGCGACAGCCACTCACTAACCTACCAATTCATGGAGGGGGTGGCTGTGTAGTATTATACATGCACACAGATGGAGCTTGCATAGGGCACAAGTCACACAGATACGTGTGATGCACAGTGTCTGACTTACAGCCTATTGATGACACCCACACTATTAGATCAGGCGAGCTGCTCAGCATTATATAAGCGCACCAACACAGGACAGATGCACCAAATAACCAAGCCAGCACTAAAAGGGGCCTGGCTGCTTCCTGTGCAAAAAACATGAAAAATAGTATATAAATATATATTTATACATACATATATAGTGCTGAGCAGCACGCTTAATCTAATAGTATGGGTGTCATGTGCTGCCCCCACCTTTATCATGGGGGTCTGCTGCATCTTGCTAGTGCATTGGTAATCTGACCTGGTGTTGCCAAGGCTTTATCTTTTTCTGTGATGTTTTTTGTGAAATTTTGCCCCACGGTTGCTATTCCTAAAATCAGCAGTAGGTACCGAGCCTAAACATGTACTATGTTACCACATTACTGCACATCATGTTCTGTTAAATGAACACCCTTTAATAAAATATTAACTAGAAGGTAAGATGGGGAATATGTAGACCTCTATTCATCATTTAGTTTCTCCACGATTCTGCAGTAATTTGCTCCTTTTTAGTGAGTTTAGTATTTGCACCTTATTGTCTATGCTTTTTTTGCCATTTTTTTTAGTTATTTTTCTTTTTAAAGTTTTTTTTTATTCTTTCTTAAAAACTTTGCTTCTTTAGATGTTTTAGGCTATGTGCCCACGATGCGCCCACAAAAATTTCCGCTTCATTTCTGCATGTCTTTGACAGTAAAAACGCGTGCGGATTTTTGCACGCGTTTTTGACATGCGGATTTGCCATGCATTTTTCTAATGCATTGAGTAGGCAATTCCGCATGCGTAAACGCACAAATAATGGACATGCTGCGGATTTTTCCGCACATAAAATCCGCTGCGAAAATTCCGCAGCATGGGCACAGGACATGCTGATTGTCATTGGGGAACATGAGGCACGTATTACCAAGCGTTTTTCAAGCGTTTCGCAGCAGAAATTCCGCAGCAAAAATGCTTGAAAAACGCATCGTCTGCACATAGCCTTAGACAGATTCATGGAATGTGACTTGATGCATTTTTTTTCTTTTTTGGAGTAAGATTTCTGAAGGAGATTAAGATTTAATGCATTTTAGATTTGCAACTGTTGGTGCTAAAAAGTTGGAAAAACTGGTTTAAGAAAAAAAAATGTGATTGTGCACTAAATTCATGAACCTTGTACACCATCAATCCCAAATGATGAATTGGGCATATAGTTTTTATAACCAGCACAGTGTATTAACCAATAGCTTAAGTGCTCCGTTCTCACGATGATCTTTTGATGAGTGAGTTTTTGATGTTGCAGATTGACTGCAGTGACCCCAAGCGAAAAACCAGCTGCCTACATCCCCACCAATATCCAGTAGAACAAATAAAAGACACTAACACGAATTGATGGGTGAAGGTCGGTCACAGCTTTACTCATTAATATATATTTTTATAGTACAATAACAAGGAAGGCACTTAAAACTTTAGAAGAGCTGGACTAGTAGCCAAATGCCCTTCAACAGGCCAGTCAGCCTACATAGTCAAAACATTCCGGTGCTTCATTTTTTGGATTAAACACCTAAGGAGGATCCTGTGTAATTCTACACAAGAGCTACTACCTCTGGCACCAAGGGGACAATTAAGCTGTTGCAGAGACACAGGCTGGCTGCAGGGATGTGTGTGTGTGTGATTGGTGCAGAGACACAGGCTGGCTGCAGGGATGTGTGGGTGTGATTGGTGCAGAGGCACAGGCTGGTGCAGGCTGGCTGCAGGGATGCGAGTGTGTGATTGGTGCAGAGGCACAGGCTGGCTGCAGGGATGTGTGGGTGTGATTGGTGCAGAGGCACAGGCTGGTGCAGGCTGGCTGCAGGGATGCGAGTGTGTGATTGGTGCAGAGGCACTGGCTGGCTGCAGGGATGTGTGGGTGTGATTGGTGCAGAGGCACAGGCTGGTGCAGGCTGGCTGCAGGGATGCGAGTGTGTGATTGGTGCAAAGGCACTGGCTGGCTGCAGGGATGTGTGGGTGTGATTGGTGCAGAGGCACAGGCTGGCTGCAGGGATGTGTGGGTGTGATTGGTGCAGAGTAGAGATGAGCGGTGTTCGACTAGAACTGTTCGCCAATCTCAAATTCGAGCTGTTTAGGGCGGTGTTCGAGTTGTTCGACGAACCCGAACGATTTGCAAAAAATTCGGCTGTTCGAGGTTATGTTCGATAACTGTTCGTGCACCAAAAGCGTGTCCTGCATGTCTGGCGCTATTTAGAGCACCAATCATGCAGGGATTGTCTGCCACTCACTGTAATGCCACAGCCATGGTGGTTGTGGCATTACAGTGATTGCCCAAATCGATGGGAACAGTGCTCACAGTGAAACATGAAAAGCCGGCAATTCAGCAGCGGCATACACCGGTACCCGACAATTTAGAACCGAAAGAATAGAGCTTCACACATAGATTAGATAGATAGAAACATGTCAGTCACACATATAAGAAGCACAGTGACAGTGTTGCTTACTGTACTTGTCATTTAGTGTAAAGGATTTATCAAAAAAAATAAGTGTTTTCATGCACCGTCTCTTTAAAAAAGCCGGCCGGCAATTCAGCATCTGTACTGTACCCGACAATTTATAACAGACAGAATAGAGCTTCACACATAGATTAGATAGATAGAAACATGTCAGTCACATATATAATAAGTACAGTGACAGTGTTGCTTACTGTACTTGTCATTTAGTGCAAAGGATTTATTAAAAATCGCCCTATATTTGTGTCCAGTCAGGTACAGCAGGCAGGAACGGGCTGCTCCCAACCACCAGCTGCCTATTTGTACCTAGCCGGACACAACAATATAGGGAAGCCCTTTTTTTCTTAATTATTCCATGAATTTCATGAATTTAAAAAAAAAATGCGTGGAGCTTCGCCCTATTTTTGTGTCCAGCCAGGTACAACTAGGCAGCTGGGGGCTGGAATCTGCAGCGCAGGGAGGCCCAAGCTTTCTGGGCCCCACCCGCTGCAAATTGCAGTCCGCAGCCGCCCCGGAAAATGGCGCGTTCATAGAAGCGCCATCTTCTGGCGCTGTACCCAACTCATCCAGGGCCCTGGTGCGGTGGCTCACTGGGTAATAAAGGGGTTAAGGCCAGCTTGGCATTATCAGCTGGCCCTAAGCCCGAAATTCATGGGGTCACGCCAATATTAGACATGACAGCCATGAATTTCTAGTAAAGTATTTAAAAAAAACACAACACCCAGAAAAAAGTCCTTTAATTGAAATAAACACACAATTCTTTATTGTTCCAAATTAAACCATACTTACCGCCACGCCCATTCCAGCTGAAGCCAATGATCTCCTGCAATAAAAGTAAAATAATAAAGCAACATCATCCTTACCTTTCCATGGCTCCCACGACAGCTTCAGCTCTGCTACATCGAGATGACAGGCTGGACCGCAGCAGAACGCTGCCTTCCAGCCTGTCATCCCGCAGACACTGAGAAGCACAGGCATGCTTGCGCTACTCAGTGTCTGGCTGTGACGGCATCCAGATGAGCCGACAATGAACTCGGCTCACCTCATGCACGTCACTGACAGCGTGGGAAAATTCTCACGCTGAAGCGCTGAGTGCAGGAGAATTTTCCCACGCTGTCAGTGACGTACATGAGGTGAGCCGAGTTCATTGTCGGCTCATCTGGATGCCGTCACAGTCAGACACTGAGGAGCGCAAGCATGCCTGCGCTTCTCAGTGTCTGCGGGATGACAGGCTGGATGGCAGCGTTCTGCTGCGGTCCAGCCTGTCATCTCGATGTAGCAGAGCTGAAGCTGTCCTGGGAACCATGGAAAGGTAAGGATGAGGTTGCTTTATTATTTTTCTTTTATTGCAGGAGATCGTTGGCTTCAGCTGGAATGGGTGTGATGGTAAGTATGGTTTAATTTAGAACAATAAAGAATTGTGTCTTTATTTCAATTAAAGGACTTTATTCTGGGTGTTTGTGTTTTTTTTTTAACTTTGACTATGGGGTTAGTAATGGGGGTGTCTTATAGACGCCTCTCCATTACTAACCTGGGCTTGATGTCAGCTGGCATTATAAGCTGACATCAACCCCAACCCTATTACCCCCTGCCACCGCTACAGGGCAGCGTGGAAGAGCGAGGCTAAGTGCCAGAATTGGCGCATCCTATGGATGCGCCATTTCTGGGGCGGCTGACGGCTGGTGTTTCTAGCCTGGGAGGGGGCCAATATTCATGGCTCCCTTCCTGGGCTATTAATATCAGCCCCCAGCTGTCTGCCTAGCCTTTGCTAGCTATTAAATTAGGGGGGACCCCACGTCATTTTTTTGGGGGGGGGTCCTCCATTTTAATAGCTAGTAAAGGCTAGGTATTCAGCTGGGGGCTGATATTAGTAGTCTGGGAAGCTCCGTGGGTATTACCCCCTTCCCAGGCTTCAAACATCTGCCCCAGCTGTCTGCTTAACCTCCGCTAGAGACTAAAATTACGGGGAACCCCACGCCAATTTTTTTTAATAATAAATCCTTTATTTTAATACTAAATGACAACTACAGTAACCAACACTGTCACTGTACTTCATATATATGTGACTGACATGTTTCTATCTATCTAATCTATGTGTGAAGCTCTATTCTGTCTGTTATAAATTGTCGGGTACAGATGCTGAATTGCCGGCCGGCTTTTTTAAAGAGACGGTGCATGAAAACACTATTATTTTTTTTAATAAATCCTTTGCAGTAAATGACAAGTACAGTAAGCAACACTGTCACTGTACTTCATATATATGTGACTGACATGTTTCTATCTATCTAATCTATGTGTGAAGCTCTATTCTGTCTGTTATAAATTGTCGGGTACCGCTGCTGAATTGCCGGCCGGCTTTTTTAAAGAGACGGTGCACGAAAACACTATTATATTTTTTAATAAATCCTTTACACTAAATGACAAGTACAGTAAGCAACACTGTCACTGTACTTCATATATATGTGACTGACATGTTTCTATCTATCTAATCTATGTGTGATGCTCTATTCCTTCATGTCTAAATTGTCGGGTACCGGTGTATGCCGCTGCTGAATTGCCGGCCGGCTTTTTTAAAGAAAGCGTCTTCTGAGCAGTTTGTCAGCTTTTGGACACCTTTGAAGGTGTTTTCTATGTGTTCCTATGTGTTTTTGTTTGACTGCCATTGGTTTTAACGGTGCTCGACGGTGTTCTAAGGTGTTCGACGAACAGTTCGACGAACAGTTCCTCGAACATCCCGGTGTTCGACGAACCGAACCCGAACACTACGGGGGTGGCTCAACACTAGTGCAGAGGCTGGTGCAGGCTGGCTGCAGGGATGTGAGTGTGTGATTGGTGCAGAGGCACAGGCTGGCTGCAGGGATGTGTGGGTGTGATTGGTGCAGAGGCTGGTGCAGGCTGGCTGCAGGGATGTGCGTGTGTGATTGGTGCAGAGGCACAGGCTGGCTGCAGGGATGTATGGGTGTGATTGGTGCAGAGGCACAGGCTGGTGCAGGCTGGCTGCAGGGATGCGAGTGTGTGATTGGTGCAGAGGCACAGGCTGGCTGCAGGGATGTGTGGGTGTGATTGGTGCAGAGACACAGGCTGGCTGCAGGGATGTGAGTGTGTGATTGGTGCAGAGGCACAGGCTGGCTGCAGGGATGTGTGGATGTGATTGGTGCAGAGGCACAGGCTGGTGCAGGCTGGCTGCAGGGATGCGAGTGTGTGATTGGTGCAAAGGCACTGGCTGGCTGCAGGGATGTGTGGGTGTGATTGGTGCAGAGGCACAGGCTGGCTGCAGGGATGTGTGGGTGTGATTGGTGCAGAGGCTGGTGCAGGCTGGCTGCAGGGATGTGCGTGTGTGATTGGTGCAGAGGCTGGTGCAGGCTGGCTGCAGGGATGTGCGTGTGTGATTGGTGCAGAGGCACAGGCTGGCTGCAGGGATGTATGGGTGTGATTGGTGCAGAGGCACAGGCTGGTGCAGGCTGGCTGCAGGGATGCGAGTGTGTGATTGGTGCAAAGGCACTGGCTGGCTGCAGGGATGTGTGGGTGTGATTGGTGCAGAGGCACAGGCTGGCTGCAGGGATGTGTGGGTGTGATTGGTGCAGAGGCTGGTGCAGGCTGGCTGCAGGGATATGCGTGTGTGATTGGTGCAGAGGCACAGGCTGGCTGCAGGGATGTATGGGTGTGATTGGTGCAGAGGCACAGGCTGGTGCAGGCTGGCTGCAGGGATGCGAGTGTGTGATTGGTGCAAAGGCACTGGCTGGCTGCAGGGATGTGTGGGTGTGATTGGTGCAGAGGCACAGGCTGGCTGCAGGGATGTGTGGGTGTGATTGGTGCAGAGGCTGGTGCAGGCTGGCTGCAGGGATGTGCGTGTGTGATTGGTGCAGAGACACAGGCTGGCTGCAGGGATGTGAGTGTGTGATTGGTGCAGAGGCTGGTGCAGGCTGGCTGCAGGGATGTGCGTGTGTGATTGGTGCAGAGGCACAGGCTGGCTGCAGGGATGTATGGGTGTGATTGGTGCAGAGGCACAGGCTGGTGCAGGCTGGCTGCAGGGATGCGAGTGTGTGATTGGTGCAGAGGCACAGGCTGGCTGCAGGGATGTGCATGTGTGATTGGTGCAGAGCACAGGCTGGCTGCAGGGATGTATGGGTGTGATTGGTGCAGAGGCACAGGCTGGTGCAGGCTGGCTGCAGGGATGCGAGTGTGTGATTGGTGCAGAGGCACAGGCTGGCTGCAGGGATGCGAGTGTGTGATTGGTGCAGAGGCACAGGCTGGCTGCAGGGATGTATGGGTGTGATTGGTGCAGAGGCACAGGCTGGTGCAGGGATGCGAGTGTGTGATTGGTGCAGAGGCACAGGCTGGCTGCAGGGATGCGAGTGTGTGATTGGTGCAGAGGCACAGGCTGGCTGCAGGGATGTGTGGGTGTGATTGGTGCAGAGGCACAGGCTGGTGCAGGCTGGCTGCAGGGATGCGAGTGTGTGATTGGTGCAGAGGCACAGGCTGGCTGCAGGGATGTGCGTGTGTGATTGGTGCAGAGGCACAGGCTGGCTGCAGGGATGTGTGGGTGTGATTGGTGCAGAGGCACAGGCTGGTGCAGGCTGGCTGCAGGGATGCGAGTGTGTGATTGGTGCAGAGGCACAGGCTGGCTGCAGGGATGCGAGTGTGTGATTGGTGCAGAGGCACAGGCGGGCTGCAGGGATGTGTGGGTGTGATTGGTGCAGAGGCACAGGCTGGTGCAGGCTGGCTGCAGGGATGCGAGTGTGTGATTGGTGCAGAGGCACAGGCTGGCTGCAGGGATGTGTGGGTCTGATTGGTGCAGAGGCACAGGCTGGTGCAGGCTGGCTGCAGGGATGTGAGTGTGTGATTGGTGCAGAGGCACAGGCTGGCTGCAGAGATGTGTGGGTGTGATTGGTGCAGAGGCACAGGCTGGTGCAGGCTGGCTGCAGTGATGCGAGTGTATGATTGGTGCAGAGGCACAGGCTGGTGCAGGGATGTGTGGGTGTGATTGGTGCAGAGGCACAGGCTGGTGCAGGCTGGCTGCAGGGATGTGTGGGTGTGATTGGTGCAGAGGCACAGGCTGGTGCAGGGATGTGTGGGTGTGATTGGTACAGAGGCACAGGCTGTTGCAGGCTGGCTGCAGGGATGTGAGTGTGTGATTGGTGCAGACTGATGGGGGAATTAAAAAAGTGGCTATTGCAGGGGCAGAGTGGTAACAAGAGTCGGCGGTTGGCTAATGGCGCCGCGCTCTGAAAAGAACAAGGGGAAAGAGTTAGTAGGGCTAAACTTTTATCTCGGCGCGTGTCTAAGCAGCCTGCAGTTACTGGAGCAGGGGAGCTGGGGCTAAGGTATGCTGGAGGGCAGGAACCCCATGCGGACTGCCGGCCTCCGGGCATTGCTGCAGCAGGAGCAGTGAGACGACTGCTGAGCCCAGAACTATAGGCTTGTAGCCAGTGCTCACCTTCCTGTACTACCACATACTGCTTGGATGAGGGGATGAGACATCTCTCCTGCCAGACAGTGCTGCTGATCCAGCACCTCTACGACCCAAAATGGGAGGAGGATGATACTGGCTCTGAGGGAACATTAAAGTAAGAGGAAGTGGCTGTACTAGCCATTCCTGCTCTCATTGGCCACATTAGAGGGAACATACCACTCATCGAGATAATAGAGGGGAGGGTGTGTGAACCTCAGTGTGAACCTGCTTTCATCTCTGAAGAGCACATGGTGCCAGTGGCGACTTTGCCAATCCTGGTGTTCTGTGGCAAATGCCAAGCATCCTGCACGGTGTTGGGCTGTGAGCACAACCCCCATCTGTGGACGTCAGGCCCTCATACCACCCTCATGGAGTCAGTTTCTAACCGTTTGTGCAGACACATGCACATTTGTGGCCTGCTGGAGGTCATTTTGCAGGGCTCTGGCAGTGCTCCTCCTGTTCCTCTTTGCACAAAGGCGGAGGTAACGGTCCTGCTGCTGGGTTGTTGCCCTCCTACGGCGCCCTCCACGTCTTCTGGTGTACTGGCCTGTCTCCTGGTAGCGCCTCCAGCCTCTGGACACTACGCTGACAGACACAGCAAACCTTCTTGCCACAGCTTGCATTGATGTGCCATCCTGGATGAGCTGCACTACCTGAGCAACTTCTGTGGGTTGTAGAGTCCATCTCATGCTACAACAAGTGTGAAAGCACAACCAGCATTCAAAAGTGACCAAAGCATGGTACTGAGATGTGGTCTGTGGTCCCCACCTGCAGAACCACTCCTTTATTGAGGGTGTCTTGATAATTGCCAATAATTTCCATCTATTGTCTATTCCATTTGCACAACAGCATGTGAAATTGATTGTCAATCAGTGTTGCTTCCTAAGTGGACAGTTTGATTTCACAGAAGTTTGATTCACTTGGAGTTATATTCTGTTAAGTGTTCCCTTTATTTTTTTGAGCAGTGTATATCTATCTGAACTAACAGTCCTTCTGAGGACTAATCCAGCTGCATATATTCAATGGTGATAGCAGGAGCTAGGCAGGCAGTATATGTGGCTGACCACAGTGCATATAGTGCAAGAGGGTCCATTGAACGTCCTGTTAGTATAGGTATTCCACAACGTATATATATATCCATCTGAACTAACAGTCTTTCTGAGAACTAATCCATCTACATATAATCAGTGTTAGGCAGGCAGGCAGTGTATGTCGCAGACTGCAGTGCATATAGTGCAAGAGGGTCTGCTGCTGTAACAATTACAGATATTTATAGACATAGCCCCAGATATCAGGGGCCAGGGCAAATTTTTTTTTTAATCTTAATTCTGGTTATTTGCTTAAAAAGCAATCCAGAGTACACAATTTTTCTGCTCCATTTGCTTGATAGCACTGCAGAATACAACCAGATCAGTTCCATATTACAGCGATAAAAATCCAGAAATTTGAACTGAACGTGGAAAAAATTGGCCTCCTTTATCATTCTGTTGCGGTCAAGCTATTCACACTAGGTGTCTGTGAAGAATAGAATTAGTAAATTACAGGCCTGCTATTTAAAACCGTGGTTCTCTGTCAGACATATCACCTATAAGAGTGTTCCAAAATCAGCCAATTCTCGTGAACGTGGAAAATATTGTCCTCCATTAAAAATGGGCAAGGTGCGTGGCAAGGGACGTGGAAGTGGACGTGATGGTGATGGTGCATGCAGAGGCCGAGGACGTTGCCGTAGGCAAGCTGAAATTGTGCCACAACAAACACTCACATCTTGTCACCCGACCTTTCTGTCCCAATTACTAGGGGACCGCAGTACACCACTATTGAACCCAGAGCAGTGTCAAAAGGTTGTTGGTTGGATAGCAGATAATGCTTCCAGGCATTTGCCACCACCACTACCACACTGTCTTCCATACGGTCAAGTCTCAGTAGCCGTGAGTCTGGACTGCATATTCCTCACCCTGATCCTTTTTCCTCTCACCATTCCGAGTGCCTGGAGACAACTGATCCCACACTTGGACACTCAGAAGAGCTGTTCACTTTCCATTTGTAGATTAGGAACTCTCGCCAGGCCAGCTTCAAGTGAGTCAAGAGGAGAATGTGTGTAGCGATGCCAAAATATTTGAGCAGCCACGGTCACACCATGGCAACGGTGGAAAAGTGCAATTACTGTCGCAAGAGGTGAATGACGTTGCTGATGAGACCCAATTGCCAGAAAGTCAGGAGGAGGACTAGGGTGCGGAAGTTGAAGAGGTGGTAGATGATATAATGATATAGTAACTGACCCAACCTGGCAGGGGAAAATACAGAGCGAGGACAGCAGCACACATGGGGTGGGAGGCGTAGCACCACAACAGGCAGGAAGAAGCAGTGTTGTGGCCGCAGACACAAGGTGGGAAAGCGTTCCTCGTAATGCCATCACGACTGAAGTTGCCATACAACTGTTAGGTCTTCCTGAGTCTGGTTATTTTTTAAAGACTCTGCAGATAACCTCAAAAAGGCCATTTGCATTACCTGCCAGGCCAGCATCAGCAGGGGAGCACCCAACTTTGTGGGCCGAACCCCAGGGTCCAGAAACAGTGTCTGCGGGTGACACCACTGCATCTTCCGCTGTTGTGCGTGTACGCCAATCCCCTGTCCATGTCGCATGCCAAGATGCCTCCCGCCCTGCACCTGTCGCTGCATACTCTCAACTAGCACCATCAGCAAGCACATCCACATCCTTGTCCCAGAGCAGCGTTCAGTTGTCCCCAGCCTCCACTATTTCTCCCTGTGTTCCGTCCCCACATTTCACAAGCACGTGTCCCACAACATTAGCCGTGCCCTCAACAACACAGTTACTGGGAAAGTCCACCTATTACCATGGACATGTGGACAAGCTCTTGTGGGCAGGGATAGTACATCTCGCTGACGACACTCTGGGTTAATATAATGGAAGCCGGGACCCAGTCGGACCTTGGGACGTAACACGTCCTCTCGATGCTGAGGATTGCGGGCCCTGGGTCAATCAGGGTTTCCCCCACATTCTACAGCTCCTGCACCTCCATTTCCGAAATGACCACATCAGTCGCAAGCTGGAAGCACTGCAGCACTGCCTTGGCCAAGCGGCAACAGTCTGTGCTGAAGCTAATATGCTTAGTTTGCAGCTTCTAGCTCACCGACTGATTTGCGATGTCCCCACGCGTTGGAACTCTACATTGCAGATTTTGGGAAGGATTTGTGAGCAGAAGAGGGCAGTTGTTGACCACCAAAATCAACAAGGCCATCAGTATTTAGTTCAGACTCCACAAATAAGACCTCAGGAATTTACATGGATGTCAGACATATGTACCATCCTCCAAAACTTTGAGGACTCCTCCAAGATGGTGAGTGACGATGACACCATAATTAGCGACACCATTCCGCTTCTCTGTCTTCTAAAATGCTCTCTGCTCACAATTAAAGAGGATGCATTGCAGGCGGAGCATGATGAGATGGAGCAAGGAACCATACAGGGTGATTCCACAGAGCCCAGCCTCATCTCATCACAACGTGATTGGGTGACAATGAGGAAGAGGAGGAGGAAGAACAGGAGCTAGTTTCCTGCGCTATAGACGGTACTATCTGCACAATTGTCATACCGTCTGTTCAGCGTGGATGGCCTGAGGACAGGGACGAGGAGGATGAGGAGGAGAGCATGGTCAGTCTTCCTCTTGGTGAAGACACGGAAGTCTTGCCTCTTTGCAGTCTGGCACATATGGCTGAGTTTATGTTACGCTGCCTTTCCCGTGACCCTCGCGTTGTCCAAATTTTGGGTGACAGTCATTACTGGTTGGTGACACTTCTAGACCCACGCTACAAGGAGAACTTTCTGCCTCTTATTCCTGTGCAGGACAGGCCTAATAAAATGGGGCAGTACGAGAAGGCCCTTGTTGCAGAATTATTGAAAAAATTCCATCTGAAAATGCTGGCGACAGAGGTCACAGTTCGTTGGACAATGAAGGAGAACAGACGAGAGAGACACAAATGCTATCCAGCAGAGACAGGGGAACACTGTCAAAGTTCTGGGACAGTTTTCTCAGACCCTCCCATTGCACAGGCCCTGAGGCGTGGGGTACTCTCACAAGGAGGGAAAAGTTTGGGAAGATAGTGAGGGAGTATCTTGCCGACCGTACCAACGTCCTCCGTGATTCCTCTGTGCCTTATAATTATTGGGTATCCAAGCTGGACACGTCGCATGAACTCGCTCTCTATGCCTTAGAGGTCCTGGCCTGCCCTGCCGCTAGCGTTTTGTCAGAGCGGGTTTTCAGTAACACCAGTGGAATTAAACCGATAGGTGCATCCGCCTGTCAACTGAAAATGCTGACAGGCTGACACTTATAAAAATGAACAAGGGTTGGATTGGGCCAGACTTCTCAACACCACCGAATGATAGCAGCGTAATATAAACTCAAATTTAGTGGGGTATTTTTTGGGAGGTCTAACTCTATTCCCATGCACCTCTGTCTTCACACCCAGATATGGGTATACGCTTCCTGATTTTGTCTATTTGCTCTTGTCCTCCTCTTTCTCCGCATCATCATCCTCCTTCATATCACCACTATATCTACCATATCTACATCTCTTGCAAGGGACATTAGAGTTTCTCCAAATTTTTGGCAGCCGTTGCATTCACTGCATAGGCAAACAGTATGAGAGACCCACTTCCTAATAATGGGAACATTGTTTTCAGGAGGTCCTCCGACCTCTACGTCTCTTGCAAGGGGCATTGGAGTACTTCCAAATATTTGGCAGCCATTGCATTCACTACTTAAGCAAACAGTATGGTAGACCCACTCCATTTTAAAGGGAACATTTTGTACTCGTTACTGTAGCCCAGCTCCATGTGTCTTTAAATTGTTAGTAGGGTTTTTCATAAATTTTGGCAGCCGTTGGACTCACTGCATACCCTATAACTGAAAAGCAGACCTTCTACTTTATAATGGAAACATGTCGTACTCGTTACTGTGGCCCACCTCTATGTGTGTTTGGCAGCCGTTGCATTCACTCCGTAGGCAAACAGTATGGGAGACCCACTCCATTTTAATGGGAACATTTCGTACTCGTTACTGTAGCCCAGTCTTTAAATTGTTAGTAGGGTTTTCCTAACTTTTGTTTGCCTTTGGATTCACTGCATACCCTATAACTTGATAGCAGACCATCTCCTTTCTAATGGGAACATATCGTTACTGTGGCCCAGCATAATGTGTCTTTAAATTGTCAGTGGGGTTTTTCCTAAATTGTGGCAGCCGATGGACTCACTGCATACCCTATAACTGGATAGCAGACCTTCTCTTTCTAATATGAACATGTTGTTACAGTGGCCCAGCTCTATGTGTCTTTAAATTGTTAGTGGGGTTTTTCCTAAATTTTGGCAGCCGTTGGACTCACTGTATAGCAGACATTCTCCTTTCTAATGGGAACAGGTCGTTACTGTGGCCCAGCTCTATGTGTCTTTAAATTGTTAGTGGGGGTTTTTCCTAAATTTTGGCAGCCGTTGGACTCACTGCTTACTCTATAACTGTATAGCAGACCGCCTCCTTTTTAATGGGAACATGTCGTTACTGTGGCCCAGCTCTATGTGTCTTTAAATTGTTAGTGATGTTTTTCCTAAATTTTGGCAGCCCTTGCAGTCACAGCATGGGCATTAACACTATAGGAGACCCATTTTTTCACTGAGACCCTCCTCTATGTCTCTTCAAAGGGGTATTGGGTTGCGTCCAAATTTTTGGCAGCCCTTGCAGTCACTGCATACACAATAGTATAGGAGACCCACTCTCTAATTATGGGAACAACAAAGCATTGCCGACTGCTGGCCCTTTAAGAATAGTAACAGGATGTGTCTGATGATGTTTCACACACCATATGGCCAGATAAGGTTGTAAAATGTCAAAATGACATTTCCCGGTGAATGCATTTATTTTGGTTGAAAGCAATGCAAAAGTGTAAAAACGCATCAAAAACGCTATGTGTGAGCATAGCCCTAGGTGTGGAGGAGCATTTTTGTTTTTGGTTATTTATTTTCCCTTATATACAAGTCATTGTCCTGGAAAGGATGTTCTTTAACATATTTCCCAGGACAATCCATTTTGGTTTCGTTTTTGTATGTTTTATTGTGAGTCCGTAAAAGTGGCATAATACCTCTGACAATGTTGTTGATAGCAGTGACCTGAGAGTCAGAAATGCTTCCAGGGGTCTTCCTTATGTTGTTCCCATGTCATTTGAGCACTGTTCCCATCGATTTGAGCAATTTTTAGGCCCTCTGCAGACCACCGGGGAGAGCCGCCGGAAAAATGCTCGAGTTTCCCATAGACTTACATTGGGCTCGTTGCTCGGACCGAGCACTCGAGCATTCCAATTTGCTCGACCCGAGCAACGAGTAACGAGCATTTTAGTACTCGCTCATCACTAGCGGTGTCCTGTCACTCACTGAGCGCTGCTCCGGAGCTGCTCACTCTCCCTAGCTCCTCTGTGTCAGCGGTCGCAAATTGTCATCAGAAGTGATCCCATATTACTGCGGTAATAATTGTGACATTTTTTTGAGCGTGTCAAATATTACTCTCCATTTAAAGTCTGCCACCTGGGTGTTGTTCATCCTATTCACACTTGGTCGCTGACCAGTACCACTAGTGATGAGCGAACCTGCTTGTCACTGCTTGGTACTTGCCCGAGCATCTCACTGCTTGAGATGCTCGGCGCTCGGCAAGTATTTCCGGGATGCTCGGGCGAGAGTTCGGGTCCCCTCCCTGCTTGCTTAGCGCACTTTAGAGAGCCAATGAACATGCAGGGATTGTCTGCCACTCACTGTAATGCCGTAGCCATCTTGGTAGTGGCATTACAGTGATTGGCTGCCCCCATAGCGTCATCAGGTCTATATGAAACCTGGTGAGCCTATGCTCATCACAGTCTAACCTTCAGACAGGCAGAGGTGCTGCTGTGTGAGGGACAGAATTGGCGGTGTAATAGTAAGGTATAGGTATTTCACACCAGGATACATATCCTCCCATCACACAGGCCCTGAGGCGCGGGGTACCCTCACAAGGAGTGAAAAGTTTGGAAAGATGGTGAGGGAGTACCTTGCCGACCATACCAACATCCTCCGTGATTCCTCTGTGCCTTATAATTATTGGGTATCCAAGCGGGACACGTGGCATGAACTGGCTCTCTACGCCTTGGAGGTCCTGGCCTGCCCTGTCGCTAGCCTTTTGTCAGAGCAGGTTTTTAGTGCCAACGGGGGAATTATAATTGTTAGGCGCATCCACCTGTCAACTGAAAATGCTGACAGGTTGACTCTTATAAAAATGAACAAGGGCTGGATTGGGGAAGACGTCTCAACACCACCGAATAATAGCAGCGTAACAAACTCAAATCCAGTGTCTTTTTTTGGGAGGTCTATTCCCATGCACCTCTTCACACCCAGACATGGGTATTCTTCCTGATTTTGTCTATTTTCTGTTGTCCTCCTCCTTCTCCTCATCCTCATCCTCCATCACCATATCGCCAGAGTAACCGTGATGCATCACCCACATAATTTTTTTTAAGGGTGTTTATTATGCCTGTAGGAGATGTTTGTTATATAGTATGTTCATGTATACCCCCCAAGGGTAAATGTTTTTCAGCCTATACAAGTATCTCCTATACAAGTATAGGAGACCCACTTCTTTGTAATGGGGACATTTTTTTAAATGAGGCCCTCCTCTAAGTCTCTTCCAAGGGGCATTGGATTGCGTCCAAATTTTTGGCAGCCCTTGTAGTCACTGCATACGCAAAAACAGTATAGGAGACCCGCTCCTTTTATAATGGGAACTTTTTTTTTACTGAGGCCCTGTCTTTTCAAAGGGGTATTATCGCGCACAGTGTGGGAAAGACTAAGTGCAACACGAAGGGACGAGGGGAAGGAAGTCCAGACACTAGGGAAAGGGGGAGTTGAGACCCCTAGTCAGGTTTAATAACACCATGCCTCACCTACCGTCCCTATATTTGTTCCACATCAATTGCCGAGCAGGAAACCTAAGCCCTGTATATTCCTAGAGCTACGCCCTGGATAGGGAGGGGGGTGAGCACTGGTTAGTTCCCACTATAAACTAAAGACAACAAGAGAGACAACCAAAGGTGGAGAAACTTAGCTTGAGCAGACTCCAGAGAGATAACACCAAACGTCCTCCAAGGGCACCAGAGAGGAAGTAAGCCGACTGCTGAAGCTCCAAGCCTTCACAAGGGATAGTGTGAATATCACTGGCGACTCCCTGAAGAAGACTGAGAGTTTATAAACACCAAAATGTGTCAATCAGAGTAGGAGGAAGGTTGCCGCTGGTTCCAAAAGTCAGAAAGATTAAGAAGGCGTCTGCAATGCCAAACGCAGAGACCTTCTGCAGCCAGATGCAGAGTGACTCTGTTGCATCTGACACACTTGTGACAGGTATTGGGATGCGTCAAAAATTTAGGCAGCCGTTGTAGTCATTGCATACGCAATAGCTGTATAGCAGAACCGCTCCTTTATAATGGGAATATTTTGTTACTGAAGCCCTCCTCTATGTGTCTTCAAATTGGTATTGGGGTATTTTGAAAATATAGGCAGCCGCTGCATTCACTAGATATGCAATAACAGTATAGGAGATCCGCTCCTTTTGTAATGAGAACATTTTTTTACCTAGGCCCTCCTGTATGAGTCTTCAAAGGGGTTTTGTCATTTTTCCAAATTTTGGGCAACACTTGCAGTCACTGCATACGCAATAACAGTATAGCAGACCCGCTACTTTATAATGGGAACATTTTTTTAAACTGAGACCCTCTTCTATGTCTCTTCAAAGGGGTATTGAGGTTTTCTCAAATTTTGGCCAGGCCTTGCAGTCACTGCATATGCAATAACAGTATAGTTAATAATGGAAACAGCAAAGCCCTCTAACAATAGTGAGGACCGACTGCTGGCCCTTTAACAATAGTAAGTGCCGCCTGATGGCCCTGTAACAATAGGCTTTGTGACTTTCAGAGTCCTTCCTTCATAAATGAAACAGGATATGTCTGATCATGTCTCACATACCACATGGGCCGATAAGGTAGTAAAATGTTAAAATGACATTTACAGGTGAATGTATTTTTCGCCATTGAAAGCAATGCAAAACTGCAAAAACGCAGAAAAAAATGCTACGTGTGAACATAGCGCAAGGTCAGGAGGAGCATTTTGTTTGTGTGTATGTTTTTGCCTTATATACAAATCATTACCCTGGAAAGACTGTTTCTTAACGTCCAGGAAAATCCATTTTGGCTTTGTTTTGGTATGTTTTATTGTGAGTCTGTAAAAGTCGTGTAATACTTTGACAACATTGTTCACAGCAGTGACCTGGAAGTCAGAGATGCTTCCAAGGGTCTTCCCCATGTTTCTATGTCATTTGAGCACTGATATATATTGATTTGACCAATTTTTCAGCCCCCTGCAGACCTCTGGGGTGGGCTGCCGGAAAAATACTAGATTTTCCCAATGACTTACATTGGGCTCGTTACTTGGGTTGAGCACCCGAGCATTCCAATTTACTCGACCCGAGCAATGAGCACCTGAGCATTTTAGTGCTCGCTCACCACTAATGCTGGGATATTCAACTGGGGCGCCATCATGGTACAGAGGCTGTGATCACTGCCACAGCCTCTGCCCACTCCCTGAAAGAAGCATCATCAGTGATATCCATTACAGGGGCCGGTTAGTCCCTGCTCTACTGAGCATGTGTCAGTTGTCAATTCCGACATATGCTCAGTACGAGCTCCTTTGATCAGGTTATCCAGGATTACTTCATTTTTTTACCAAGGGCCTAAGAACCAACAGGCAAATAAGTAGTTGTTAACTATCTGTCTGTTGTGCCCGGCGCTGATCTCTGCCGGCACAGAGCAGACGAAGATTCAACAGCTCCTGCTGACGTCATGTCGACAGAGCAGCGACTTCTCTTCCGCTCTGCTCTGCTGACTGGCCATAGAATACTGTCTTATATTTACCCTGCCTTCGATTATTGTGAAATTTATGCAATCTATCTGCTCTGTCCCTAATTAATATCTATTGTATGATTTTTGATTTAGTATTGGTCATTTATATAACCAGTACTATTGTGATGAATCATCTGTGTGGTTTTAATATAATTTAATAAAATTATAGTTTTTAGTGGGGGATATTCTTCTTTAGTTTTTTTTTTTTGGCCCCCTAACGTCATAAGTAAATAGTTTTTTGGTAGTTTTGGCACAATCTCAGACAATAGCATTTAAATAACGTGGTCACCATTGCCCACGAATAGGACAGTATGTATCGGGTGTCAGGATCTCTTTAATTATAATCACATATGAACAAGTTCTAATATTAGAAATGTCGATAAATATTCTGCAATTATTAGATTCAATATAAAATAAATAAAACCTATTTTTTAATTTGCCATCTTCTTTCCAGTTATGGGATCTGGCCATACAGAATATTCAAAAAACATGGAATACCCGGTCCAAGACCCCTACCATTTATTGGAACTTTTCTTGAAAACAAAGATGTGAGTATAAAGATGGACTCATCTTATTCCATACATTATATTAGTGTATTCTATTATAAATGTGTTTACTAAATAAAGCAAATAAAATAATAGACTCTATTATTAGTTTTGCGGGTATAACTTACTTCAGTAAGCAGCAAAACTTCGGAAAACTATTCTTACTATTACAATTCCACATTATTCCTTAGTATAGTTTACTTCGTTTCCCTGTTTGTGCAACTACAGGCAAACAAGGCGCATGTTTGAACTGTATCAATATGAAAGACTAAAGGTTTTTTATTACTGGCCAAGGTAAAGCTTCACTGACAAAAAGTATTTGTGTAGAACAAATGTGATGGGTGCAGGGTGGTAGTTATGGCGAAGGACTACTGCTGTGCTCCCACATCCTGACTACCCACAAAGAGAAAATAGTGTTCAGTCTGTTTTGTAGTTTGCGTGTACTGAATAACACTCACAGTTTTCCTTGAGAGTCAAATCTGCTCCAGGGTTCCAACTTGAGCTGCAGGCAGACAACCAAGCACAGACTCTTGTTCCTTTTTCAACAGAACAATACAGTGTCCATTTTAGGACATGATCAGATATCAAAGTCAAACATCAGAATGATGTCAGTTTGAGGCTAAATACCCTGTCTGAGAACTGATTTTGTTAAGTGATTTTGATATATGACTTTGTCAAGTGACTTTGATATGTCACTTTGATAAGTGACTTTGACATCTGACCAAAAATTAAAGTGCGGCTGGTTTATTGCAATCCTCATAAACCACGTCCCCAGAAAACATAAATACAGCCTTTGTCCGGCAGAAGGTAAAACGTAAAATAACAAGTTCATACAATAGTGCTTGTTAGCCCACCAGTTTCCAAGTCCTTTAGCAAAGGAATTTCTTCCAGGAGACCTGCAGTCTCCATACATTCAGCATGTGTGAAACAAACAGCTCCAGAGCTGCTACATTCAGGCCCACCCCACTCCAGTACTTTGCCAGTGACTTTGTCACAACACACAGACACATAACTCTATAAAGAAGGATCCTCTACAGCAGGGGTGCACAGTCTGTGACACAAAGGACACTCGCGGCATGGAATGTCATTCTGTGCGACACCCCCCCCCCCCAACCATATCGACGGAAAAATGCTTGACTGACAGGTTAGCTGTATCTGAGCAGCCACACATAGAAGAGTAGTAGCAGCAGCTGAGGAGCAGGCAGGGACTGGCAAGTACTAATGGCACCCTGTGTAGACATCTCAGGGTGCCTCATACATCAGGAGAATTAGGTCTCTTATTTTATTTGAAACTCCAGAAAGTCATATGTGAATTAGACAGGCGGCCTTTCCTGTCTATGGCTCGCTGTACTGTAGATTATAGGAGTTCTGAATAGTGTTGAGCGATACCTTCCAATATCGGGAAATATCGGATCGGATTGGATCGGACCGATACCCAAAAAATATCGGATATCGCCGATTCCAATACCGGAAACCAATGCAAGTCAATGGGACACAAATATTGGAATGAAAATAAACCCTTTCTTTCCTTGTAGGTTAATTCTACATGAAGGAAAACAACTAAGAATAATGTAGAATGTATTGGGGGAGGTGGAGGTGACATTAAAGGCATAGAGGTTTAGCCCAATCAAATGGAATATCAGGAATTAATTTTTTTTAAGACATTCGGAGTTACAAAGATATTGAGTATGTTAAGCTTTTTATATTTTGTCAGATATTTATGTTTCACTACTTCCATGCTCTTCACCTTCTTTTTTACTTCTCCCACACTTTCTCCTTCATCATCCTCAGCAGCAGCATCTTTTTCATCAATTTCTTCTTCACCTTATTCATCTTCTTCTTCTTCACCTTCTTCCTATTATTCTTTTTTTTTACATTCTTCATATTCTTCTTATTCAACTATTCTTCTTCTACATCATATTCTTAGTTGTGACAGGCATTCCTGTAGTTGTTATCTATAAAAGTTTGAAGATTACATCTTCCGTTCTGCCTGTCACAAAAGATTTACAGCAGGATTTGTCCGCCTTCAGTTTGGCCTGCAGCAGCAGGTATTTTCCAGGGGCACCACGAGGAGGAACGGACTCACCCCCATACACTGCTTAGTCTTCTTGGTCATCTTCTTCAGGGTCATCTTCTTGGTCTTCTTTGGGGTGGTCTTCAGGGTCGTCGTCTTCAGGGTCATCTTCTTCTTCAGGGTGGTCTTCAGGGTCGTCGTCTTCGGGGTCCTCGTCTTCTTTGGGGTGGTCTTCAGGGTCGTCGTTTTCAGGGTCGTCATCTTTGGGGTCCTTGTCTTCTTCGGGGTGGTCTTCAGGGTCGTCGTCTTCAGGGTCGTCGTCTTCAGGGTCGTTGTCTTCTTCGGGGTGGTCTTCAGGGTCGTCATCTTCAGGGTCGTCGTCTTCGGGGTCCTCGTCTTCTTCGCGGTGGTCTTCTGGGTCGTCGTCTTCAGGGTCGTCGTCAGGGAGATCCAGAGTGATTACCAAAAACCATTTCAAAAAGTTTGAATTTGGAAATGTAGCAGAAGGTACAAGAAGGATGAGGAACTGCCGAAAACCAGCTGACGGAACTGGAACCCGGATGGGTAGCAGAAGGTACAAGAGCCAATGGAACTACCGAGGACCAGCTGATGGTACTGGAACCCAGTTACTAAGCAGGAGGTACCTGTGCCAGAAAGCACTACCAAGGACCAGCAGACGTTAGTGGAACTCGGATACCGAGAAGGAGGCACCTAAGCCAAAGGCACTGCCTGGAACCAGCTGATGTTACTGGAACCCAGGGGGACATGTTCAAGATTGACTTCCAAAGAACCAGCTAATGGTACTGGAACTCAGATAGGCAGCAGAAGGTACACATGAAAAAAAACGTTGCAAGGCCGCGAGCCGGCCGGAGTTACTGAAACCCACAGTCCTACAGGGGGTGCTTGTCCTATTGGCACTATGGAACCAGCCTTCATTGCCAGATCCAGCAGCCCACATAGGAGTCACCTAAACTGCAGGCACCATAGAGTCGGCTAACCCGACCGCAACACGACAGGACAACGTATTGGAGGCAAACTGACGTTGACACTACCCGGAAACAGCTGGGGTGCTGGAACCAGGCTGGGCAGGAGGGAGTACCCGTGCCAAAGACACTGCTGGGAAACAGCTGGCAGTGCTGGAACCCAGGGTAAATACTAAAAACAGAGTGGAGCCAGAGGCCTAATTGGAGCAAGTTTAAAATCAGTAGTAGTGTGAATGTGGACAGAGCAGGAGAAATTGCCGGACACACAGCAGGGGATTAGCTGACGTTACTGAACCCCAATAACACAGGAGCAAGTGTTGACTGTGCAAACGGCACTTCTGAGCAGCAACTGGCGGTGTTGGAGCCCAGGGTAAATACTGAAAACGGAGAGGAGCCAGAGGCCTAATTGGAGCAAGTTTAAAATCAGTAGTAGTGTGAATGTGGACAGAGCAGGAGAAATTGCCGGACACACAGCAGGGGATCAGCTGACGTTACTGAACCTCAATAACACTGGAGCAAGTGTTGACTGTGCAGACGACACTTCTGAGCAGCAACTGGCGGTGTTGGAGCCCAGGGTAAATACTGAAAACAGAGAGGAGCCAGAGGCCTAATTGGAGCAAGTTTAAAATCAGTAGTAGTGTGAATGTGGACAGAGCAGGAGAAATTGCCGGACACACAGCAGGGGATCAGCTGACGTTACTGAACCCCAATAACACTGGAGCAAGTGTTGACTGTGCAGACGGCACTTCTGAGCAGCAACTGGCGGTGTTGGAGCCCAGGGTAAATACTGGAAACAGAGAGGAGCCAGAGGCCTAATTGGAGCAAGTTTAAAATCAGTAGTAGTGTGAATGTGGACAGAGCAGGAGAAATTGCCGGACACACAGCAGGGGATCAGCTGACGTTACTGAACCCCAATAACACTGGAGCAAGTGTTGACTGTGCAGACGGCACTTCTGAGCAGCAACTGGCGGTGTTGGAGCCCAGGGTAAATACTGAAAACAGAGTGGAGCCAGAGGCCTAATTGAAGCAAGTTTAAAATCAGTAGTAGTGTGAATGTGGACAGAGCAGGAGAAATTGCCGGATACACAGCAGGGGATCAGCTGACGTTACTGAACCCCAGTAACACTGGAGCAAGTGTTGACTGTGCAGACGGCACTTCTGAGCAGCAACTGGCGGTGTTGGAGCCCAGGGTAAATACTGAAAACAGAGAGGAGCCAGAGGCCTAATTGGAGCAAGTTTAAAATCAGTAGTAGTGTGAATGTGGACAGAGCAGGAGAAATTGCCGGACACACAGCAGGGGATCAGCTGACGTTACTGAACCCCAATAACACTGGAGCAAGTGTTGACTGTGCAGACGGCACTTCTGAGCAGCAACTGGCGTTGTTGGAGCCCAGGGTAAATACTGAAAACAGAGAGGAGCCAGAGGCCTAATTGGAGCAAGTTTAAAATCTGTAGTAGTGTGAATGTGGACAGAGCAGGAGAAATTGCCGGACACACAGCAGGGGATCAGCTGACGTTACTGAACCCCAATAATACTGGAGCAAGTGTTGACTGTGCAGACGGCACTTCTGAGCAGCAACTGGCGGTGTTCGAGCCCAGGGTAAATACTGAAAACGGAGAGTAGCCAGAGGCCTAATTGGAGCAAGTTTAAAATCAGTAGTAGTGTGAATATGGACAGAGCAGGAGAAATTGCCGAACACACAGCAGGGGATCAGCTGACGTTACTGAACCCCAATAACACTGGAGCAAGTGTTGACTGTGCAGACGGCACTTCTGAGCAGCAACTGGTGGTGTTGGAGCCCTGGGTAAATACTGAAAACAGAGAGGAGCCAGAGGCCTAATTGGAGTAAGTTTAAAATCAGTAGTAGTGTGAATGTGGACAGAGCAGGAGAAATTGCCGGACACACAGCGGCGGATCAGCTGACGTTACTGAACCCCAATAACACTGGAGCAAGTGTTTACTGTGCAGACGGCACTTCTGAGCAGCAACTGGCGGTGTTGGAGCCCAGGGATTACAGTTCAGTTGGTAGAAACATGAACACAACAGGAGACCTGGATACTGTTGACAACCAATTATTTAATCTGGAAGAGGACTGGCAAATTCATGCGAGATCCAGGCCTTGTTCATTTTCAGAAAAGTAAGCCTGTCAACGTTATCGGAGGATAGTCGGATGCGACGGTCTGTTAGTACACCACCTGCGGCACTAAAGAAGCGTTCCGGTAATACACTAGCAGCAGGGCAAGCCAGCACCTCCAGTGCATACTGGCTAAGCTCTGGCCATGTATCCAGCTTAGAGACCCAAAACTTAAAGGGGGAAGAGCCGTCTGGGAGTACACTGAGAAGGCTGACTGGAGCCGTCTGCGATGGTGTAGACATTTGTGGCGGGGACACAAAACTTTGTCCCATTTGGGCCATACTGCTCTTGCCTTGTGCTGAGGCGCTGCTTCTGCTCCCTCTTTGTGCAGAGCTTCCTCCACTGCCTCGACGCACTGAGCTGCTTTGTAAAGTACTAGCAGCACTGCTCTCGGGTGGAATGGAGAACATGATGGAATGCACCAGTGTGTCTTGGTACTCCCGCATTTTACGCTCCCGATTCAACGGTGTTATGAGGCTTTGTAAGTTGTCCCGGTAGCGAGGATGTAGGAGGATGGACACCCAATAATCAGCCGTGTTGAGAATGTGGGCGATGCGGCGGTCGTTTCTCAGGCACTGCAGCATGAAATCAACCATGTGCTGCAGACTGCCAACTGGCCAAGAAATGCTGTCCCCTGCTTGAGGTGTGATCTCTGCCTGCTTTGCATCACCCCACCCTCGCTCTAGATACTGACTACTAGAGCATTGTGTACCTCCATCCTCTGGACAGATATCTTCCTCCTCCATTGACTCCTCCTCATCCTCCTCACAAAGTGTCCCCTGCCTAGGCCTTTGTGAGGAACCACGTTGCGCAGACTGTACAGAAGCAGATGGCATTTGTGACTCCTCATCCTCCACCTCTTCCAAAACCTCCTCCCTTAGTGCTTGCAGTGTTTTTTCAAGCAGGCAGATAAGGGGGATAGTCATGCTGACTAGTGCATCATCTGCACTCGCCATCCGCATGGAATAATCGAAGGCACGCAAAACCTGGCAGATGTCCTTCATAGAGGCCCACTCAGTGGTGGTGAAGTGTGAACGGCGCGCAGTGCGACTTGTTTGCGCCTGCTGCAGCTGGTACTCCATTACTGCTGCCTGCTGCTCACACAACCTCTCCAACATATGTAACGTTGAATTCCACCTGGTGGGTAGGTCACATATGATGTGATGTTCCGGAAGGCGTAATCGGCGCTGCAGAGCTGCAATGCGCGATCTTGTGATGCTGGAACGCCGCAAGTGAGCGCACTCTATGCGGACCTTGTGCAGCAGTGCATCAAGATCTGGATAGTCCCTCAAAAAACTCTGCACGACCAAGTTGAGCACATGTGCCAGACATGGGATGTGAGTGAGGTTGCCTAGGCCCAGAGCTGCCACCAGATTTCGGCCATTGTCACACACTACCATGCCTGGCTGGAGATTCGCTGGCACAATCCACACGTCCCTCTGCTGATTGATGGCATTCCAGAGCTCCTGCGCTGTGTGGCTTTGATTCCCCAAAGAAATTAATTTCAATACGGCCTGTTGACGTTTGGCCACGGCTGTGCTCATATCGGTCGTAACAGGTAACCAACCGTTCATGGGTCGATGTGGAGGTAAACCGTGACGGCTCCTGCAGCGCTGATTCAGAGGAACTGGAGTATGAGGAGGAGTCAATGTGTACAGACTGGATTCCTGCAATCCTTGGAGTTGGCAGAACACGTACAGCGCCACTCTCAAGATCTGTACCCGGCTCCACAACATTTACCCAATGGGCAGTGAGGGAAAGGTATCGTCCGTGTCCATGCTTACTGGTCCACGCATCGGTGGTCAGGTGGACCTTGCTACGGCGTTTTGTAGCGCATGTTTAATTTTTCCCTCCACATGCTGTTGCAGGGCAGGGACGGCTTGCCTGCTGAAATAAAAGCGGCTGGGCACATTGTATTGTGGGACTGCCAATACCATCAAGTTACGGAAGGTGTCAGTCTCCACCAGCCTGAATGATAGCATTTCAAGGGACAGTAATTTTGCAATGCAAGCATTCAGAGCCTGTGCTCGGGGGTGGTTTGCCGAGTATGGGCGCCTTTTCTCCCATGCCTGTGCTAACGATGGCTGTAGACTGGCCTGGGAGTGTGAGGATGACAGGGAACGTGGTGCTGTGGGTGGAATGACACTGTGTCTCTGTACAACAGTGCCAGAGGTTCTTCCATGGCGATCCTGTGAGGAAGCCGAACCAGCTGTGTGTGAGCTGGAGGAAGAGGCTACAACACGAGCTGAAGAGGTGATAGGTGGCGCTGTAGGTTGGCCTAGGTCTTCAGTGTGTCTTTGTAACTCTACCATGTGCTTGGTCCGCACATGTTTCCACATATTTGTATTGAGGTTGCTGACACTTTTCCCTCTTTTCACTTTCTGATTACACAGCTTGCATTTGACAAAGCAAATGTCATCTGCAACTGTGTCAAAAAAGGATTAGGCAATGCAAGTCTTGGGAGCGCCCGTTTTGGGTTTTGAAAGACGCTTGCTCCTAATGGGTGCTGAAGTGGAGGCTACAGGCAACCAAGTCGGCCCCCTCCCTCTCCCTCCTTTTTGGGCCGTTCGGGGAATCTCTTCCAGAGCTGTTCCCACCACCTTCCTGTACCTCACGCTATGATGGGTCAAGGACCTCATCATCTACACTGCCCTCTTCAAACAACTGCTTCTCCTGGGTAGTCTCGAGAGCACAGTACGCACTAGAAAGTGGCACCTGAGTCTCATCATCAGATGCGTACTGAGGTGTGCTGACCATAGGCACTGACCCACCCGCCTCTTCAGATTCAGAGAGACAAAGCGGTTGCGCATCACTACATACTACCTCTTCTTCAAATTCTAGAATTCTGCTTGGCTGGCCCTCTCTTTCCAAGCCAAGAGATTCAGAGAACAGAAGTAGAGATGGCTCCTGTCCAGGGCTCTCTGACTGCCTGGGCAATTTGGCAGGTGGTGAAGAGACAGATGGGTGCTCTTCAGTGCTCAGGACCTGAGAGGATCTGGAACTAATTGAAGTCGATGCGTTAGCTGCCATCCATCCGATAACGGCTTCAATTTGGTCCTCCCGCAGCTGTGGGGTATAGCGAGCTCCTACAAAGCTGCGCATAAAGGACTGTTCCCTGGTAAAACTGGGGGATGCTGAGTCACTGGTGCCCGCAGCAGGCACAGAATCCCCAAGTCCTCTCCCTGCAGAAACTCCACGCCCACGCCCACGACCACATGCCTTACTCCCTGCCTTCTTCATCTTGGTAGACTGATAAAGATAGGCAGAAAAGTACTAAGGGCTTAGTGTGCTTATTCCTGAACAGCTGCTAACAGGTATAAGAAACACTAGTGTGGACTAGACTTTAATATGAGCTAATGTGGCCTACACAACTGTAAAGTGGAGTGTTTGGTGAACTTTATTTATGTTTTTTTTTATAACAAAAAGACACTGGATGTGCCCAAAGATGTAAAACCGATAGTATCACAAACTTTTTTTAGCTATTACAATGCAGGAAGGTAACCTACAATGCAATAGATGAGGCTACAAAAAATAGGCTAATACTAATCTGGCTGGGGCTGCAGGGCACAAGGCTGCAGAAAGGCTTCTCTATCTACTCCTATATAGTGTGTTTGGAAGCAATGTAGCTGGATACGGATGGAACCACACTAATAGGAGAAATCATGAAAAATTAGCAGCACTAATGCAAAAAAGGACAATGTATGAGGCAGTGACGCACGCTGAGCGGACTACAACTGGACGTGGCTGCAGAACACACTACAGCATGAGCAGCACTCACACGCAGAGACCTCGCAGACAGCCGTGAACAGTGCAGAGAACTATGCACTAGCGCTGCAAGGCAAAAGAAAGCTTCTCGCACAGCAGTTTATAAAGTAGCCTGGGTAAAGCACAATAAAGCAAATCGCTATCTCAAACTGTCCCTCAGAACAGCAGCGTCCTGTCCCTAACTGAATTCACAGCAGAGTGAACACAAAATGGCGGCGGCGGCTTTTATAGTGCGTCATGACATCATTTCATCAGCCAATCACAGCCATGCCATTAGTTAACATGCCTAACAGGATGTGCCCACACTTCTTAGGATCCTGATTGGCTGAATAAAATCAAACTAGCTCATTGCATTATGGGAACTTCCGATTCCGGTATTCGATATTCTAAAAGTATCGGAACTCAGTATCGGAACTCCGATACAGCGAATATCGGTTGATACCCGATATTTCAGTATCGGAATGCTCAATACTAGTTCCGAATCTTTAGGCAGTAAGCAAAAACCCATGGTCTATTGAAGAGAGCCGTGTGCATGACCTCTTCCTCTTTTGGGCTTATTCACACAGTATTTTACAAGGATTTAGAAAAGGATTTTACTGCAGATGCACATAAAAATGCTTCAAATACTCTTTGAATAAGCTTCATATTGGTTTTACTGTGAAATGTTCAAAATAACGTGAAAAAAACAGCACTGTGTCCACTTGTAAAGAGACAAGACACTGTGGAACCAGAACAGTGAGGAGATGTGGCAAAGGGGAGGAGTCTGATCAGGAGCCCGGGTACAGTATTGTCAGAGAAAAACAGCGCGTGTGCAAGTTCTGAGGTGATTCTGGCACCAAGGAGAGAGAAGGGAGGAGCGACAGCAGCGACCGGAGCTCCTGTCAGGAAGAAAAGTGCCGCATATCCGCCCAGATGTCAATGGTCAAGCCCTGAAGACCCGAGCAATGCCAGTCAAGGTTCCTCACCCAGGTGACGTAGGTTGACAGGTCGGGAGCAGGCTGCAGGGCATGGTTCTCAGATGTGTGCGCCAGAGACACGTGGTACCGGGCACAGATAAAGGGAAAGACAGTAGTCAAACGGGGACCAGCAGACGCCAGAGCGACATCGCGAAAGTGGATAGAGAGTGATGGGGGAAACCTTGCCCAGTATACTTAATGACAATCTAGTTCCCCTTCCCTCCAGTAGATCATTTTAAACTACCAGCCCCTGAATTCTAGTGTATTCTGATAATTTATTCTGTGATGTGATTTACTGCCAAACATTATAAGGAAATTGTTACCATATAATATGTGTTTTATAATTAATATTACTTGTTAAATAAAATAAATATACTGTTGTTCTGCCTGTGTCTCCGCTGTTGCATTCTGATACCTGCTTATACACTAAAGGAACTTTACTCATTAAAATCAGTCGGAAACTTGTTCAAAGAGTATTTGACATGGTTTTTGATGTGGATTTAGGAACAGAATCTATTTCTAAATTCTCGTAAAAAAAAACTCAATGTGAACATAGCATTAGAGGGCTGATTTTTGGAGGTAAGAGTTCTGGAATTTGAATTTGTACTTATCAGACATTTATTTTATATACTTTCGATAAGCCCCAAATGTCACGGAAGGTAATACAACTTTAATTTTTAGCGCAGCCCCTGGATTCGTTCAGTATGACAATGTGGCCATGGGCCAAAAAAAGTTGTGCACCCATGCTCTAGAGCTCGGTGCAGAAAATGGAACATGTAGCAGCAATTTTGAATGTTAGAGAAGTAGCATATGAGATTGTATAACAGAAGCAGAAATGTCGTCACACACCAGAGACAGAGCAATGTCCCAATTTCAAGGTGAATAATATATCTCGCTGATTTTTGTGTTTTGTGAGAGCTTGCTACATCTGCCTGTAATAACCGACTTTATAAACCAGTTACTCTATCTACATCTAACAATGTTCTTTTCTTAGTTTGCAGATTATCGCTTTTTTACTACTTACTAGTAAAGCAAATACTTTTTTTGTTTTTAGGGAGTTTTTGAATGTGACATGGAATGTTTCAAAAAATATGGAAAAATATGGGGGTAAGTAAACGATATAACGGAGAATTTGTCTCTTCATGCGGAGAAACTGGTATGAAAGAATTTCTGAAAAGAGAGCATGGCTTAGAGGAAAAGTGTGACCTAGAACAGCTCAACAGATTTTGTAATAATTTATGCCAGAATCTGAGTGAATTATAGCAAAACTGTACCGTGGCTCATGACTGGAGTACATTTCTGACCCTGGTGCGCAGGCAGGCTGAAAAGATGCACTAAATTCATTAAAAGTCTTGTATGTATCTGGGTAAATAAAGTCCACGTTTTTTACTTATTTCCATTGGACTGCTGTTTCCATCATGCTGCGTGTATGTGTATATATATATATATATATATATATATATATATATATATACACATACACGCACCATGATATATATATATACACAGTTGAAACCAGAATTTTACATACAGTATAGACCAAAAGTTTGGACACACCTTCTCATTTAAAGATTTTTCTGTATTTTCATTACTATGAAAATTGTACATTCACACTGAAGGCATCAAAACTATGAATTAACACATGTGGAATTATATACTTAACAAAAAAGTGTGAAACAACTGAAAATATGTCTTATATTCTAGGTTCTTCAAAGTAGCCACCTTTTGCTTTGATGATTGCTTTGCACACTCTTGGCATTCTCTTGATGAGTTTCAAGAGGTAGTCACCGGAAATGGTCTTCCAACAATCTTGAAGGAGTTCCCAGAGATACTTAGCACTTGTTGGCCCCTTTGCCTTCACTCTGCGGTCCAGCTCACCCCAAACCATCTCGATTGGGTTCAGGTCTGGTGACTGTGGAGGCCAGGTCATCTGGCGTAGCACCCCATCACTCTCCCTCTTGGTCAAATAGCCCTTACACAGCCTGGAGGTGTGTTTGAGGTCATTGTACTGTTGAAAAATAAATGATGGTCCAACTAAACGCAAACTGGATGGAATAGCATGCCGCTGCAAGTTGCTGTGGTAGCCATGCTGGTTCAGTATGCCTTCAATTTTGAATAAATCCCCAACAGTGTCACCAGCAAAGCACCCCCACACCATCACACCTCCTCCTCCATGCTTCACGGTGGGAACCAAGCATGTAGAGTCCATCCGTTCACCTTTTCTGCGTCGCACAAAGACACGGTGGTTGGAACCAAAGATCTCAAATTTGGACTCATTAGACCAAAGCACAGATTTCCACTGGTCTAATGTACATTTCTTGTGTTCTTTAGCCCAAACAAGTCTCTTCTGCTTGTTGCATGTCCTTAGCAGTGGTTTCCTAGCAGCTATTTTACCATGAATGCCTGCTGCACAAAGTCTCCTCTTAACAGTTGTTGAGGAGATGTGTCTGCTGCTAGAACTCTGTGTGGCATTGACCTGGTCTCTAATCTGAGCTGCTGTTAACCTGCGATTTCTGAGGCTGGTGACTCGGATAAACTTATCCTCAGAAGCAGAGGTGACTGTTGGTCTTCCTTTCCTGGGGCGGTCCTCGTGTCAGCCAGTTTCTTTGTAGCGCTTGATGGTTTTTGCAACTGCACTTGGGGACACATTCAAAGTTTGCCCAATTTTTCGCACTGACTGACCTTCATTTCTTAAAGTAATGATGGCCATTTTACTTAGCTGCTTTTTTCTTGCCATAATACAAATTCTAACAGTCTATTCAGTAGGACTATCAGCTGTGTATCCACCTGACTTCTGCACAACACAACTGATGGTCCCAACCCCATTTATAAGGCAAGAAATCCCACTTATTAAACCTGACAGGGCACACCTGTGAAGTGAAAACCATTTCCGGTGACTACCTCTTGAAGCTCATCAAGAGAATGCCAAGAGTGTGCAAAGCAGTCATCAAAGCAAAAGGTGGCTACTTTGAAGAACCTAGAATATAAGACATATTTTCAGTTGTTTCACACTTTTTTGTTAAGTATATAATTCCACATGAGTTAATTCATAGTTTTGATGCCTTCAGTGTGAATGTACAATTTTCAAAGTCATGAAAATACAGAAAAATCTTTAAATGAAAAGGTGTGTCCAAACTTTTGGTCTGTACTGTATATTTTTTATTTGATAGCATGTCAGCCTGTTTTTCTATAATTTTCTATAGCTTTGAAAATTATCCAGAGCTATTTGTTTCCATCTGTTGACTTTCGAGAAATTATCAGTATACAAGATTGTATAACAGCACTTTACAGCAACGATATTTTGCATCAGCATTTGCAAATGAAAACATGATAGATGCTCAACATCCTCAGATGATATGATGGATCTGGATACAAAAAAATACTATGTTAATATGCCTTGTTCACATCTGAATTGTGACTTCTATTTATAATGGAAACATTGATGCAATGCCAGGGATCCATCATATGACAACAGCATCTGATGAACTCCAATAATGTATAATGAGGTCTGTCAGTTTCCATCATTTCATGTCTGTTAATGTCTATTAAAATTATGTCAACCGACAGACTAGAGATGAGTGAATTTGTTCGGCGAATGATCGCCAGTTTCAAATTCGGCACGAATACGGCACATTCGGATTCGTGTTCTTTTGCGCAAAAATTGGCAAAAGTCGGCCCCGAACACAAACATCCCTGGTTTCCCATGCTGTCATCTGCGTGACAGCGTGGGAATCAGGGGCTGTGACCGGCGGTAAGTAGGCTACCATCGGTCACAGCGATGCGAGGATCATGCAGTCAGCTGTCAGCATGATCCCGCAGCTATGACAGTCACCAGCGGTAAAAAGCTTATCACGGGTGACAGGCGCCGGCTGATGAGTCTACTAACCCCGTCATCCAACGCCTCCTGTTACTGTACACAAGCGCCGCTGAAGTAATCTCTCATCAGGGAGCTTGCGCGGTGATAGTGAAAAGTAAAATAAAAGTTAAATAAATATTTAAATAAAAATAATAAAACACATTATACTCACCTACCACTTACCTACACCTTGTCCTCGATGTTCTCATCTCCTATAAAAAAAAAAAAAACACCATATACTCACCTTACACCTAGTCCCCAAAGCCAATGGTCACCTGCAATAAAGGTAAAATAATAAACCAACCTCATCCTCACCTGTCCGCCACAGTCGATATACCGAGTGTCCCATGACGATCTCAGTGATAGCACGGCCACATCGGGAGATGTGACTGTGCTTTCTGGCAGCCGGCGATACACTGACAGCTATGCCTCCCGCAGTGTATCGCGAGAAGATGCCGGCACTAAGATCACTGGAGTTCAAACAGCTGATGATCAGCTGTGTGAACTCGAATGACCACAGCCGACAACTTCTCGTGAAACACTGCGGGAGCGAGCGCGCTCCTGTCAGTGTATCGCCGGCTGCCTGATAGGATGGTCACATCTCCAGATGTGGCCGTGCTATCACTGATATCGTCTTGGGACACTCGGTATATTGACTGTGGCGGACAGGTGAGGATGAGGTTGGTTTATTATTTTACCTTAATTGCAAGTGACCATGGGCTTCGGGGACTAGGTGTAAGTTGAGTATATTGTGGGAGGATGAGTACATTGGGGTCAAGTGCAGGTAAATGGTAGGTGAGTATAATGTGTTTTATTATTTTTATTGAAATATTTATTTATTTTTAATTTTTTTTACTTTCACTTTCATCGCGCATGCGTGCTGATGAGAGATTACTTGTCCCATCATTGGCGCTTGTGTACAGTGACAGGAGGCGCCGGATGATGGCGGTAGTAGCCCCATCAGCCTGCGCCTGTCACCTGCAGTAAGCTTTTTACCGCGGGTAACTGTCACAGCAGCAGGGATTATGCTGACAGCATGACCCCACAGCGCTGTTACCGGCGGTAATAATATTACAGCCGATAACAGGCCCTGATTCCCGTGCTGTCAACCCAAACATCAAAACATTCGCTCATCTCTACGACAGACCTCATGCTGCTAAAACCTATTTTCCAATTAAGGCGCCGTTCTTTTTCATATCATTTGTTAACTAGTGTTGAGCGAGCATGCTCAACACTGCTCGGTACTCGCCCGAGCATCTCACTACTCGGGATGTTCGGCGAGCACCGAGCATTTCCGGGTTACTCAGGAGGGATCTCGGGTCACCGCCCTGCACGTTTGGCGCTCTTTACAGAGCCAATGAACATGCAGGGATTGCCAGCCAGTCACTTTAATGCCTCAGCCATGTTGTTTGTGGGCATTACAGTGATTGGATGGCCGCACAGCATCACCTCGAGTAATTAAAACCGGGCGCCGCCATCTTGGACACAGTCGCTTCAGATCAGCCAGTGTAGGGTCAGTGCTGCTGAGCTAGAGAGAGATTTATACTCCGAAATAGTTAGTGTAGGGTCTCTAAAGCCTGCCAGATCAAACAAACAGTCCTTCTCAGGACTAATATCCATCCCAGATATCAGGCAGGCAGGCTGTATAGGAGACGCAGTGGTTATACCAGAAAATGCTGCATTACAGTCCTGTGTGCTCCTGTTGGTCAAATTGCTAGACTTATCACCCCGGTCTCAGGGGCCAGGAAAATTTTTTTTTTTCATCTAAATCCTGTTTTTTTTTCCTTAGTCAGACTGTCCAAATACGCGTCTTATTAACCCTTTGGTATCCCCCCCCCCCAAAAAAAAATTTTTTAGTGTGTCTGTGACTGTTCAGACACCAATATACCTGTTTAAAAAAGTCTTGGGTAGGCCAGAAAAATAGAACTGTGGTTTTGCAGTTCCATGGGTCAAATCTCTCGTATTATCCTTTTTTGGCATTTTTTGCCGTAAAAAAAAACTGTAATAGTGTCACCCTGACTGGTCAGACACCAATATATCTGTTTAAAAGAGTCTGGTGTAGGCCAGAAAAATATAACTGTGGTTTTGCAGTTCCACGGGTCAAATCTCTGTATTATCCTGTTTTTGGCATTTTTTGCCGTAAAAAAAACTGTAATAGTGTCTCTCTGACTGGTCAGACACCAATATATCTGTTTAAAAGAGTCTGGTGTAGGCCAGAAAAATATAACTGTGGTTTTGCAGTTCCACGGGTCAAATCTCTGTATTATCCTGTTTTTGGCATTTTTTGCCGTAAAAAAAACTGTAATAGTTTCTCCCTGACTGGTCAGACACCAATATATCTGTTTAAAAGAGTCTGGTGTAGGCCAGAAAAATATAACTGTGGTTTTGCAGTTCCACGGTTCAAATCTCTGTATTATCCTGTTTTTGGCATTTTTTGCCGTAAAAAAAACTGTAAATAGTGTCTCCCTGATTGGTCAGACACCAATATATCTGTTTAAAAGAGTCTGGTGTAGGCCAGAAAAATACATCTGTGGTTTTGCAGTTCCACCGTTCAAATCTCTGTATTATCCAGCTTTTGGCCTGTTTTACGTAAAAAAAAAAATTGTGTCTCCCTGTCTGTTCAGTCAAAAATATATCTGTTT
Source organism: Phyllobates terribilis (assembly GCF_046119375.1). Taxonomy (NCBI): domain Eukaryota; kingdom Metazoa; phylum Chordata; class Amphibia; order Anura; family Dendrobatidae; genus Phyllobates; species Phyllobates terribilis. The sequence continues at coordinate 975,479,564 of NW_027362761.1, read as the reverse complement.
AAAAGATTATGGTGCAGGCCAGAAAAATATAACTGTGGTTTTGCAGTTCCACGGGTCAAATCTCTGTATTATCCTGTTTTTGGCATTTTTTGCCGTAAAAAAAAACTGTAATAGTGTCTCCCTGACTGGTCAGACACCAATATATCTGTTTAAAAGAGTCTGGTGAAGGCCAGAAAAATATAACTGTGGTTTTGCAGTTCCACGGTTCAAATCTCTGTATTATCCACTTTTGGGCCTTTTTCACATAAAAAAAACAGTTTGAGTGTGTCGCTGACTGTTCAGCCCCAAATATATCTATTAAAAAAAGTCTGGTATATGCCAGTAAATTAGAACTGTGGTTTTGCAGTTCCACGGTTCAAATCTCTGTATTATCCAGCTTTTGGCCTGTTTTACGTGAAAAAAAAAAATTGTGTCTCCCTGTCTGTTCAGTCACAAATATATCTGTTTAAAAGATTCTGGTGTAGGCCAGACAAATAGAACTGTGGTTTTCCTCTTCCACCGTTCCAATCTCCTTTTTATTACCCTTTTTCCATTGATAGTGCGAGTGTAAGCTATTTTACTTCATTTACAATGGGCAAGGCGCGTGGCAAGGGACGTGGAACTGGACGTTCTGGTGATGGTGTGTGTAGAGCACGGGGTCGTGGCCAAGGTGAAAATGTGCCACAACCAACAGCCACATATTCTCGCTCCCACTTCTTGACCGAATTACTACTACAACACCAGTATTGCGAACTGATCAGTGTGAACAGGTTATTAATTGGATAGCAGATAATTCTTCCAGTTACCTGGGCACCACCACCTCCGGTCTGTCTTCCACACGGTCAAGTTTTAGTAGCCGTACTCCTCCTCACCCTGATGCTCCTTCCTCCCAACATGCCGAGTGTCGTCAGACAGCAACTGATCCCACACTTGGACACTCTGAAGAGCTGTTCATTGGTCCATTTCCATATTTGTGCCCCTCGCCTGCTCCGCTGGAAGTGGTGGAAGAGGAGATCCCATGTAGCGATGCCCAAATATTTGAACAGCCACGGCCACAGGAAGTCGACGCTGGCAATTTGTCACAAGAGGTGGACGATGACGAGACACAATTGCTACGAACTGAGGAGGAGGATCGTGGTGTGGAAGAGGAGGAGGTGATGGATGATCTAGTAACTGACCCAACGTGGCAGGAGGACACGCAGAGCGAGGCCAGCAGCACACAGGGGGAGGGAGGCAGAGTACCCCAACAGGCAGGAAGAAGCAGTGTGGTGGCCGCAGACAGAAGGCAGGCAACCTTTCCCCGTAACACCAACACGAGGGACGTTGCCAGTACAACCGGTAGGTCTTCCTACTTTTTTAAAGACTCTGCTGATAACCCCAAAAAGGCCATTTGTACCACCTGCCATGCCAGCATCAGCAGGGGTGACCACCACCAGCATGATCAGGCACATGGCAGCAAAGCACCCGACTTTGTGGTGCATACCCCAGGGTCCACGACCAGTGTCAGCAGGTGTCACCATTGCTTCTTCCGCTGTTGTGCGTGTAATAGAACCCCCTGTTGTGCGTGCAAGGCAATCCCCTGTCCATATTGCATGCAAAGATGCCCCCTCCTCTCAGTCTTCACTTGTTATGGCAGTTTCTCAAGAAACAGCATCAACGTCCACATCCACGTCCCACCGCAGCGTTCAATTGTCCATATCCCAGAGCTTTGAACGAAAGCGCAAATTCGCAGCCAACGCCCCACAGGCCACAGTCCTAAATGCGCACATTTCACGACTGCTTGCGTTGGAAATGCTGCCTTTTAGGCTGGTGGAGACGGAATCCTTCCGCCACCTTATGGCGGTGGCTATCCCTCAGTACTCGGTCCCCAGCCGACACTATTTTGCCCGGTGTGCTATCCCCGCACTACACAAGCACGTGTCCCAAAACATCTGCCGTGCCCTCAGCAACGCAGTTACTGGGAGAGTACACCTGACAACGGACACGTGGACAAGCGCTTGTGGCCAGGGACGGTACATCTCCCTGACGGCACACTGGGTAAACATAGTGGAAGCCGGGACCCAGTCGGACCTTGGGACGGAACACATCCTCCCCACACCGAGGATTGCGGGCCCTATGTCAGTCAGAGTTGCCCCCACAGTGTACAGCTCCTGCGCATCATCATCCTCCTCTTCCTCATGTTCAGCCACCATCTCAGATATCACCACATCAGTTACAAGCTGGAAGCACTGCAGTACTGCCTCAGCCAAGCGGCAACAGGCTGTGCTGAAACTCATAAGCTTAGGTGAGAAACCTCACACTGCTTGTGAGTTGTGGACAGCTGTGAAGAGCAGGCAGATCTGTGGCTGAGACTGCTGAACCTACATCCAGGCATGGTCGTGTGTGACAATGGCCGTAACCTGGTGGCGGCTCTGAGGCGAGGCGAGATCACACACGTACCATGCCTGGCTCATGTGCTTAACCTCGTGGTTCAGCGGTTTCTAAAATCGTACCCTGAGTTGCCAGATCTGCTCGTCAAAGTACGCCACCTGTGTGCTCATTTTCGCAAGTCGGCTACAGCTTCCGCCGCCCTTGCTGTGTTGCAGCAGCGTTTGCAGCTTCCAGCACACCGACTGGTGTGTGATGTCCCAACACGTTGGAACTCTACCCTCCACATGTTGCAAAGGAATTGTGAGCAGAAGAGAGCAGTTGTGGAGTACCAACTGCAACAAGTCCGTCGATATTCAGGTCAGACTCCACACATAAGACCTCAGGAGTGGACCTGGATGTCTGACATATGTACCATCCTGACAAACTTGGAGGAGTCCACCAAGATGGTGAGTGGCGATGACGCCATCATTCGCATCAGCATCCCACTTGTCTGTCTTTTGCAACGTTCTCTGCAGAGAATTAAAGAGGAGGCATTGCAGCCAGAGTATGATGAGATGGATCAAGAAGCCGTAGCGGGCGATTACACACAGCCCAGCCTCATCTCATCACAATGTGCATTGGGGGACAATGAGGGAGAGGAGGAGGAGGAGGAAGAACAGGAGCTGGTATCTTGCGCTGTAGACGGTAGTACCTGTACAACTGTCATACCGTCGGTTCAGCGTGGGTGGCCTGAGGACAGGTGGGAGGAGGAGGAGGAGAGCATGGTCAGTCGTCATCTTGGTGAGGACATGGAAGTCTTGCCCGTTACCAGTCTGGCACGCATGGCTGACTTTATGTTACGCTGCCTTAACCATGACCCTCGCGTAGTAAAAATGTTGGGTGACAGTCATTACTGGCTGGTGACACTTTTAGACCCTCACTACAAGGAGAACTTTCACTCTCTTATTCCTGAGGTGGAGAGGTCTACAAAAATGGAACAGTACCAGAAGGCCCTTGCTGCAGAACAGTTAAAAAAATTCCCATCTGAACACGCTAGCGGCGGAGGTCACAGTTAGTTGCCCAACCAAGACATACAGGCGAGAGAGACGCAACTCCAATCCAGCAGAGGCAGGGGAACACGTTCTGGGTCAGTTTTCTGAGACCCGCCCAGCTTACAGGCCCTGAGGCGTGGGGTACTCTCACAAGGAGTGGAAAGTTTCAAAAGATGGTGAGGGAGTACCTTGCCGACCGTACCAGCGTCCTCCGTGATTCCTCTGTGCCTTTTAATTATTGGGTATCCAAGCTGGACACTTGGAATGAACTCTCTCTGTACGCCTTGGAGGTCCTGGCCTGCCCTGCCGCTAGCGTGTTATCGGAGCTTGTTTTTAGTGCCGCTGGGGGAATTATAACAGATAAGCGCACTCGCCTGTCAACTGACAATGCTGACAAGCTGACCCTTATCAAAATGAACAAGGGCTGGATTGGGCCAGACTTCTCATCACCACCAAATGACAGCAGAGTAACATAAAGTCAAATCCACTGTGTTATTTCGGGAGGTGTATTCACATGCACCGCTTCACACCCACACATGGGTATACGCTTCCTCATTTCGGCTGTATTTTGCTCTTCTCCTTATCCTCAGCCTCCACCACCACTATACCACCAGGGTGACCTTGGTCCTTGTTGCCAGCATTGCAAGTTCCTCCATCCTAATTTTTGGCAGCTTTTGCTTGGAAGGCATAGGCAAAGACTATGGGAGACCCACTCCCCATTAATGGGAATAATGTTTTTAAGATGCTGTACTGCATGGCTCTTCTAAGGGGCATTTAAACCATCTTGTTAAGCTACTGCAACCTCCACATCTCTTCCAAGGGGCATTGAAACAATCTTGTTAAGCTACTGCGACCTCCACCACTTTTCCAAGGGGCATTGATATTGTCTTTTTATTCCACTGCGATCTCCACCATTCTTCCAACGGACATTGCATTTCTTCCTAATTTTAGTCAGCTTTTGCTTTTCAATGCATAGGCGAACACTAAGGGAGACCCACTCCCCAATAATGTGTAGAAGGTTTTTAGTATGCTGTAATCCACGTCTGTTTCAAGGGGCATTTCAGTTCCTCATAATTTTTGGAAAGCCTTCCATTCACTGCTTAGGCCAACAGTGCACAGGAGACCCAGTTTCTATAAATGGAAAAAACAGTTTAGTTAAGGCCCTCTGACCTCCATGTCACTTCCAAGGGGAATTGGAGTGCCTCAAAATTTTTGGTAGGCATTGCACTCACTGCATGCCCTTTAACTGTGTAGCCGTATTGGTCCTTTTGGTACCGAAACATATCCTACAAGACATGTGTGGTTGACTGGCCTGATATTGATGTGAATGGTCCCTGTTCCTCCTGCTCCTTCTCCTTTGCCACCACCTCATCCATCATTCATCACCTGAAGCTTTGTTTTAACGGGAGTCATAGAACTGGGATAGTAGCAGGAAAACATCCAGCAATCCTCGGAGGAGGTAGGATATGCGCCAAAACGCTGACCACCTCAGGCCTGGCCGCTACTACATACATGCACTTGCATTCCAAGAAAACAAAGCAGATGCTAACTTCTATCATGATCATCATGCTCCTCATCTTGGCACTCTCAAATCCCCTGATGGAGAAGCCAGGGCCCACCTGAGGAGTGTGGTTCTCTGGTGGGCTCGTCCAATGCTGTCCTAAAGCAGGCCGGGCTAAGAAAATTGTGTGGGGGGATGTTCCAAGGAGAAATGGGGGCGGCTGGGGACCGTTTATGTACACCCGGCCGCCCCTAGGCGGCTGGGGATCGAGTATGGACACCCGGCCGCCGGGCGGCTGGGGACTGAGTATAGATACCTCGCTGCTGAAGCAGCCATAAGGTAGTGGCCAGCTTCGGCCTCCTCCAAACTAAAAGGCCCCATTTCAAGTGCAAGCTAGCAGTATGGTATTGCAGCCTGGGGGTGGGTGGGTGTTTGGTTGCACACTTACGCTTGCATTCCAAGAAAACAAAGCAGATGCTAACTTCTATCATCATCATCATGCTCCTCACCTTGGCACTCTCAACTCCCCTGATGGAGAAGCCAGGGCCCACCGGAGGAGTCTGGTTCTCTGGTGGGCTCATCAAATGCTGCCCTAAAGCAGGCCGGGCTAAGAAAAGTGTGTGAGGGATGTTCCAAGGAGAAATGGTGGCGGCTGGGGACCATTTATGGACACCCGGCCGCCCCCCAGGCGGCTGGAGAGCGTGTATGGACACCCGGCTGCGGGGCGGCTGGGGACCAAGTATGGACACCCGGCCGCCCCCTGGCGGCTGGGGACCGAGCGTGGACACCCGGCCGCCAGGCGGCTGGGGACTGAGTATGGATACCTCGCTGCCGAAGCAACCATGAGGTAGTGGCCAGCTTCGGCCTCCTCCAAACTAAAAGGCCCCATTTCAAGTGCAAGCAAGCTAGCAGTATGGTATTGCAGCCTGGGGGTGGGTGGGTGGCAGGCTGCATACTTGCGCTTGCATTGCAAGGAATGGGGGAGGTACAATTGAACACTGCCCTGGGACAAGGACTTGCACTGGGATAGTTGCAAGTCTGCATCTTCTGATGTGGAAAGGATCACTTCTGATGGACACACTTATAGGCAGTGACCTGGGTGTCAGAGATGCTTCCAGGGGTCTTCCCCATGCTGTTCTCATGTCTTTTCAGCACTGTATGCATGTGTCGCACAGCACATGGCCAGATAAGATTGTAAAATATTAAAATGACATTTCCCGGTGAATGCATTTGTGACGGTTGAAAGCAACACAAAAGTGCAAAAACGCATAAAAAATTCTACTTGTGAACATAGCCCAAGGTGTGGAGGAGTATTTTTGTTTTTGGTTATTTATTTTACCTTATACACAAGTCTTTACCCTGGAAAGGAAGTTCCTTAACATATTTCACAGGAAAACCGTTTCAGTTTAGTTTTTGAACGTTTTATTGTGAGCCCGTAAAAGTGGCTTAATACCTCTGACCACGTTGTTGACAGCAGTGACCTGGGGGTCAGAAATGCTTACTGGGGCGATGCCCATGCTGTCCCCATGTCTTTTGAGCACTGTCACTATCGTTTTGGGCACTTTTTAGGCTTTCTACAGACTGCCGGGGGTGCCGCCGCAAAAATGCTCGGGTCTCCCATAGACTAACATTGGGCTCGTTGCTCGGGTCGAGCACCCGAGTATCACGACGAGCACGGCCCGAGCTTCGAGCTCCCGAGCATTTTAGTGCTCGCTCAACACTAATGTTAACATATTGGGTTATAGGTTAAACTTCAACCTTAAAAATTCGGACACTGGAGGCAGTGCTCTTTTTGATATAGTTTCATAATTTTTAAGGTTGAAGTAAAACCTCTAACCCAATATGTTAACATATGATATGAAAAAGAACAGTGCCTTAATTAGAAAATAATGGATAGAAACCTAGAACAATACAACCAAAGCAAACTTAGGTAGCTTTAAGATTCTATACTTTTTAAGGGACTTATCAAGGTGAAGTAAATTTGTGTTTTCTTCTTTATAAAAGAGGTTTTCCAGGTAATGAAAATTTCTTAAGACTCAGTCTGGTTAAAAAAATATAATCATTACTCACCTTCATCGATGCCCAGCAGGTACCACTCCGGAGCTCACCCAGACGCCCTCTAGTTGTATCCTCAACACACTGAAAATGGCCAGAAAGTCCACTCAGCCAGTCACGAGTGAAGTCAGGTCACCGCAGCAGCCAGTTATTTTCTAGTTTGTGTTACACGCTTGCCGCTAGGTTTAGATAGGGCGAGACGGGTTTCATGAATTCGTTGGAATCCTGGGGGAACCGTTACCCAGGGCGACCATAGGCTGCAGCTTCTCTCAGGCACACGATAGATTCAATTGCTGACTAGAAACATCTGACGAGTCTTCATAAACAGTTGAACAGTGACGTTTAATCAAGTACGGCCAGTACCATTTAACTCTTTGAAGCAACAGGCTTCACCACAGTACAGTCTATTAAAGCAGGCACAGTAACGTCAGTCTCTTCAGTAGCGTAATTCAGCAGAGATTAGATCTCTTTGAAGCACACTTCTATGCATACACAACCACAGGTTTTTCCTTCACAAGGATACAATAGTGCACAGCATTCTTTATCCTGCATAGAGATGGAAGGGGGGAGGGTTTGATGAGGGAGATGATCCCGGTGACACGATTCCTTCCAGTCCTTATCTTTCTGCTCGATAATACTCTGCACAGTTAGCTCAGGGAGTTTATCTGACCCATGTTTAGCTTTCCTCCTGACCTGAATTCTGTTCACTTGCCTTCTGTGAGATACAGATCACACACCAATTTTCTCTTAGACTCCAGCCAGACTAATAAACAAGTTCTCCACAATTCCCCTAGGGTTCTGCTAAACACTCCCTGTCTCCTGTGACTGTGTTAACCCCTCTAGTTGCTGGATGCTTCTGAAGCACAACACTTCCTGTCTCTTGTGACTGTGTTAACTCTTATAGTTGCTGGATGCTTTTGAAGCAACATCACTACTTCTGCATGTCACATTTGGAATTCTCAGTGTGTCAAGGTCGAGATCAAGAATTATAGACCAGCAGGAACTGGGTGAGTGCTCACTGGTACCTACTGGGGATCCGTGTGGGCGAATATTGATTCTCCGCTAAACTTAACTGAGTTTCTGACTATACTCCAGACTGAATAGATTGGTTCTGTTTGGCCATCCAGTGAGCCATGTAGCCCCATGTAGTCCTCTACTCTTCTTACTCCATGGCTTAGCTGCAAGCATAGAGCGCTGTGAGACACCATTTCTAGGCTGTCTCTTTTTAACCGTACTCACACAAAGTGATGTCCTAAGATAGTTTATGTAACATACCTGGCGGCGTCCTTGCATGGTGGTCCATCTCCCACTGTGCAAGAGGGCGCACTTGATCTCCTGTCCAGAATGTCTCTCTGGCTTCCCTCCATGCTGTCTGTTTGTGTCTGTTTCTGCTGCTTAAGGGCGGCGCCCGATCACTTCCTGCCTTTTGTACCTGCTGTGGGTCACACCCCTTGTGCGTCCTCAGCCTATTGCTGTCTGTCACCTGGTATATAGCTCAGCAGCTCCCTTCTATCCCTGCCTGAGCATAGTGTTTCCTTCAGTGTGTGCTTGCACTCTGAAGGTGCCAGGTCCCGTCTCTTGTCTCCTGCTTTTTGTATCAGTTCCCGTGTCTGAACTGAGTCCTGTATGTCTCCTGCTTTGCGGTATCAGCTCCCGTGTCTGAACTGTGTCCTGTATGTCTCCTGCTTTGCGGTATCAGCTCCCGTGTCTGAACTGAGTCCTGTATGTCTCCTGCTTTGCGGTTTCAGCTCCCGTGTCTGAACTGAGTCCTGTATGTCTCCTGCTTTGCGGTATCAGCTCCCGTGTCTGAACTGAGTCCTTTCTGTGTTCTCTTGTCTGTCCTGTCTGAACACGCTCCTAGCCTGTTCCTCCTGCCTTCTAGGGGCCGATTACCTAGACCCGCTCCTGTATCTTGTCTGTCCTGTCTGAACACGCTCCTTGCCTGTTCGTCCCGCCTCTCTGGGGGCAGTATTCCCAGACCCGCTCCTGTATCCCGCTGCAGTGTCGGTCTCCTCCGTACACTCAGTTCCAGTCTGAACTCTCTCCTATCCTTTACCTGTTTTTGCCTCTATGTCCGTTCCCTTCCTTTTTCTGCAGAGTCTGAACTCGTACCTAACTCCTGCCAGTTGTCTCTGTACTCCCGTTTGTGAGTTTGTGGTCCACTCGCTACTTCACTGCAAGTACCCTGTGGGTGTCTGGCTCTGTCTTTCCCTTCCTGTCTGTTCCGTGTGAACAGAGCCCTGTCCTCCCTGCTCAGCCTTGTCTGCACTCTAGCCGTGCTTGCCTGTACCCCTTTGCCTGTATTGTTCCTGTGTCCCGGTGTGTACTGGGTCCTATCCCGCCTGTGTTCCTACCTGCTAGTGCCTCCCTGTCTGCACTCTAGCTGTGCTTGCCTTTACCCCCCTGCCTGCATACCCGCCTGCCTGCATACCAGTCGTGCCTGCCTATACCCACCAGTCTGTGTGCCAGCCTACCAGCCTGTTCCTGTATTCCCCTGTGTGGGTCAACAGCCGTGTCCGGGGTCTGTCCTGGAGTAGCACCTGGTCCCTCTGCTCGGTTCCTCCTTGGTGCACTGGCGTCGTATGCCGTCGTGCGACCCTGGTCGGATCGGGTGAATACCTAGTCACGCCCCTCCAGGCATTCACTCTCCGGCACGGTCCAGTGGAATCACTACCAATCACACGCACACGCCGCTCAGCCCGGGCGTGTGCATAACAGCATGCTCAGGCCATGGTTCCCGTTGAGCCCCACGGCCTTCGCTCTTTGAGAAGTTTTTCCAGCGAATACATGCATTAAAATAAAATAAATAAATTTTTTTCCCCCTTTAGCTGAGTTCCAGGCGAATTACGCACCCGTCCAGATGGATCTATCAGCCCTCGTTCCTGCGGATCCGCCACGTTACTATGGGTATCCAAGACAGTGTCGTGCATTTGTGGAGCAATGCATGCTACACTTTAAGGCCTACCCTCTCTATTTTCCTTCCGATTGGGCTAAAGTGGCCTTTATGATTGACTACCTAGCGGGTGATGCCTTGAAATGGGTCACCCCCCTATGGGAAGCATGGGATCCTGTCATCCTTGACCTGCAGGCCTTCCTGGTGGCCTTTCGTATGGTCTTCGAGGACCCTAACTCTGAAGCCCCTGCTGAAGCTTCACTTCCCAATATCCCGGAGCAGCCCCGACGGGTAATGTGTGTGGGTAGCGCAATAGTCCTCCAGCCCAATGAGACTACTGCCCACCCAGAATCCTCACAGGGTGACTACGCTTTCCGGAATACTTCTCTCAACCTCAAGAGGCAGTCCAGACGTGCTAGACTTAGAGGCAAGCCGTCACGCCAGGGTCTGTCCTCCCTGAGACCTCCTGACCCCAACCTTGAAGTCCCTACTGAAGCTTCATCTCCCTGTATCCCGGAGAAACCCCAATGGGTAATGTGCGTGGGTAGTGCACCAGTTCTCCTGGCCGAAGAGACTTCTGCCCATCCAGACTCCACACAGGAGAACTTCCTGCACCCGGCATCAGATGCTTCTTTCTCTTTAACCGGTGTGCATGTCCAAGGATGCTCCAAAGCTGTGGTTACCTCAGAGTCTGTGCACCTCTACTACCTGGCGGAGGATCCCCTGTTGCCTCCTGAACCCTCCGGGATACCACTCGATGACAAATGGAGAGAGACTTCTCTACACCCGGTACTCAATACTTTGTCCGCTTCGTCCTGTGAGCCTGACAATGGGTACCCCAAAGTGGTAGTTACCTCCGAGTCTCTACACCCCTCCGACCAGGCGGAGGATCTCCAGTTGTCTCCTGAACCCTTCGGGGTGCTACCTGGTAGCGAAAGGACAGAGACTCTCCTATACTCTGTACCTGATACCTCGCTCGCTTCGTCCAGTGAGTCCAACTTAGTGTACTCCGAAGCAGAGGTTACTCCTGAGTCTCTACACCCCTCCGACCAGGCGGAGGACCTCCAGTTGTGTTCAGAATCCTTCGGGGTGCCACCTGGTGGTGAATGGACAGAGACTTTCCTATATCCTGGATCTGATACCTCGCTTGCTTCGTCCAGTGAGTCCGACCTAGTGTACTCTGAAGCAGAGGTTACCCGTGAGTCTCTACACCCCTCTGACCAGGCGGAGGACCGCCAGCTGTCTCCAGAACCCTTCGGGGTGCCACCTGGTGGTGAATGGACAGAGACTTTCCTATACTCGGTACCCGATACCTCGCCTGCTTCCTCCAGTGAGTCCGACCTAGTGTACTCTGAAGCAGAGGTTACCCGTGAGTCTCTACACCCCTCTGACCAGGCGGAGGTCCGCCAGCTGTCTCCAGAACCCTTCGGGGTGCCACCTGGTGGTGAATGGACAGAGACTTTCCTATACTCGGTACCCGATACCTCGCCTGCTTCCTCCAGTGAGTCCGACCTAGTGTACTCTGAAGCAGTTGTTTTCTCTGAGCCTCTGCACTCTTCTGACCCGGCGGAGGACCTCCAGTTGTTTCCTGAATCCTCCGGGATATCACCAGATAACAAAGAGACAGTGACTTTTCCTCATTATGTACCTGATAACCCGTCTATTTCTTCCTGTAAGCTTGACAAGATGTACCTCGAAGCAGAGATTACCCTTAAGTCTCTGTCCCCCTCCAACCCAGTGAACGACTGGCCCTCGAATTCCCTGCGGAAGATTCTGGCAGGCCTGAAGAAGAGGGGGCGTAAGGGGGGAGGTACTGTAACATACCTGGCGGCGTCCTTGCATGGTGGTCCATCTCCCACTGTGCAAGAGGGCGCACTTGATCTCCTGTCCAGAATGTCTCTCTGGCTTCCCTCCATGCTGTCTGTTTGTGTCTGTTTCTGCTGCTTAAGGGCGGCGCCCGATCACTTCCTGCCTTTTGTACCTGCTGTGGGTCACACCCCTTGTGTGTCCTCAGCCTATTGCTGTCTGTCACCTGGTATATAGCTCAGCAGCTCCCTTCTATCCCTGCCTGAGCATAGTGTTTCCTTCAGTGTGTGCTTGCACTCTGAAGGTGCCAGGTCCCGTCTCTTGTCTCCTGCTTTTTGTATCAGTTCCCGTGTCTGAACTGAGTCCTGTATGTCTCCTGCTTTGCGGTATCAGCTCCCGTGTCTGAACTGTGTCCTGTATGTCTCCTGCTTTGCGGTATCAGCTCCCGTGTCTGAACTGAGTCCTGTATGTCTCCTGCTTTGCGGTTTCAGCTCCCGTGTCTGAACTGAGTCCTGTATGTCTCCTGCTTTGCGGTATCAGCTCCCGTGTCTGAACTGAGTCCTTTCTGTGTTCTCTTGTCTGTCCTGTCTGAACACGCTCCTAGCCTGTTCCTCCTGCCTTCTAGGGGCCGATTACCTAGACCCGCTCCTGTATCTTGTCTGTCCTGTCTGAACACGCTCCTTGCCTGTTCGTCCCGCCTCTCTGGGGGCAGTATTCCCAGACCCGCTCCTGTATCCCGCTGCAGTGTCGGTCTCCTCCGTACACTCAGTTCCAGTCTGAACTCTCTCCTATCCTTTACCTGTTTTTGCCTCTATGTCCGTTCCCTTCCTTTTTCTGCAGAGTCTGAACTCGTACCTAACTCCTGCCAGTTGTCTCTGTACTCCCGTTTGTGAGTTTGTGGTCCACTCGCTACTTCACTGCAAGTACCCTGTGGGTGTCTGGCTCTGTCTTTCCCTTCCTGTCTGTTCCGTGTGAACAGAGCCCTGTCCTCCCTGCTCAGCCTTGTCTGCACTCTAGCCGTGCTTGCCTGTACCCCTTTGCCTGTATTGTTCCTGTGTCCCGGTGTGTACTGGGTCCTATCCCGCCTGTGTTCCTACCTGCTAGTGCCTCCCTGTCTGCACTCTAGCTGTGCTTGCCTTTACCCCCCTGCCTGCATACCCGCCTGCCTGCATACCAGTCGTGCCTGCCTATACCCACCAGTCTGTGTGCCAGCCTACCAGCCTGTTCCTGTATTCCCCTGTGTGGGTCAACAGCCGTGTCCGGGGTCTGTCCTGGAGTAGCACCTGGTCCCTCTGCTCGGTTCCTCCTTGGTGCACTGGCGTCGTATGCCGTCGTGCGACCCTGGTCGGATCGGGTGAATACCTAGTCACGCCCCTCCAGGCATTCACTCTCCGGCACGGTCCAGTGGAATCACTACCAATCACACGCACACGCCGCTCAGCCCGGGCGTGTGCATAACAGTTTACTCGACTGCATGAAGATTCAAAAGAGGATTTATTTTTCCAGCCGAATTCTTGATGATCTGCAAACATACATCAGGTAAAAAGGACTTTTTTAGAAACAGGCTGAAAGCACTAGTTTCTAAGGGTATCTGCCCAGAATCAGGAGCCGCTACAGGTTTGAAGCTGCGTGTTTATGCAGCGTCAAACCCGCAGCTTCCAGATGTTACAGCATAGTGTATGGAATTTCGTGCACCTGTGGATCACCCGTGGAAACTGACATGCGGCGCGTCTTTCAGGACCGCAGCATGTCAATTTCTCTTGCGGGTCTGCATGTGGACTTTCCCCATAGTCTAACATCAATGAGGAGAGTCCGCATGTGAAAAAAAAAATTGCTGATGTTCTTTTGCATAATGAGGGTGGAAGCCACGCGGATGTTCAGCAGCGTCGCGGCAGCAGCGACTTCTTATCGTGGGCACATACTCTAACATGGATGAAGATGGTGAATGAGGAAAAAGAATGGGGAAGAAGGGAGGGGTTACTGACCTCATAGCTACATCAGAGAGAGACAGGGAGAGAGAAAGGATAAACTTCTAAAGACAGCAAACCTTATTGAATAGCAAGGAAACAGCAATATAAAACAACTCAATAATGGTGTAATACTGTCTGAACGATTCCCAAATCATGGGACATGACAATCCCCATCTGAAATCTTTAGATTTCACAATGATCCATTTTGACTTGATGTCTTCTGATGATGTCCATCGTCAATCTGTAATCTAAAAGATAAAAAAGAAACACACAAGCATACAACAATTGCTATAACAGTTGTAAGTCCAGTTTTCCGGTTGGTGGCCTGAAGTCCACAACAGTAGGATAATCCAAGTCCAATTGGAAACCCATCTTCGGATTGGGGAAGCCGCAACATGCAAACACTTCCACCAACCCAACAATCAAAATGGTGAAAGTTCCATGTCCTAACACAGCTGGAGGTATATGGCGGTATACTCCCTGCCGTAAGCTGTGTCCAGTACAAATGTCCTTCATGTGATGCCTTCTCTCATGAAGCACTTGGAGATATAAGTGAGGTGAATACCAGCCTGCACGACTGATGACCAGCTTGAGAAGTGTCCAGAGTGGTGAGACCTCAGCTTCAACTTTGGTGTCATAGATATGCAGCGTTTAGAGCCTGCTGGTCTGATCTCTCCGTCAGTGTCTGGTTGTTCAAGTTCAAATGTTCTGCTAGCATCAACAGAACAAGGGTCCTCATGTAGAAAGTTGGGGAAGACAGCCAGGTGTTGTCACAAAAGCTAGATGCAGCCATGAATCAAGTCCTCGGTAAGCTGGATGCAGGTCAATGGAGTTGTGATGGCACTGTTCAGGGGCAACTTCGGCAACCTCCACCAGCAGTACAGCAGCACAAAGACCAAGTCTTGGTACAGAGTGAGCAGGCCTTGAGGCTAGTTTGGCTTTGTCCAGGACAAATCCACAATGTACCCTGTTGATGGCTTCTGAGGTCTTCAGATAGGCTACTGCAGGTATAACCTCTGTAGATGAGTCAGAGAAAATGTGAACTTCTCTTCTGGTGGAGGCTGAAAGGTACCTTAAAGGGGTATTCCCATCTCCAAGATCCTATCCCAATATGTAGTAGGTGTAATCAGGGCCGGCTCCAGGTTTTTCTGGGCCCCGGGCGAGAGAGTCTCAGTGGGCCCCTTTAACACATACCACGATTCATGATGCACAGATACCGCAGAGAAATATATATAGTACAATGCAAAGATTTCACTTCTTACATTACATGAGCAATATCTATTGTAAATTCCACAATGGCTCAGAAACTGGTGAATCGCTTCACACAGTATACTGGCCCCCATAAAATGCTCCATACAGAATACTGGCCCCCATATAACGCTCCATACAGAATACTGACCTCCATATAACGCTCCATACAGAATACTGGCCCCCATATAACGCTCCATACAGAATATTGGCCCCTATAAAATGCTCCGTACAGGATACTGGTCCCCTTATAACGCTCCATACAGGATACTGACCCCCATATAATGCTCCATGCAGGCTGTTCCGTTCCCCTCACATAATGCCCTATGCAGGCTATAACCCCCTTATAATGCCCCATGCAGGCTGTTCCCCCCCCCCTTATAATGCCCCATGCAGGATGTCACCCCCCATATAATGCCCCATGCAGGATGTCACCCCCATATAATGCCCCATGCAGGATGTCACTCCCCCCATATAATGCCCCATGCAGGATGTCCCTTTCCCCCCCATATAATGCCCCATGCAGGATGTCACCCCCCATATAATGCCCCATGCAGGATGTCACCCCTCATATAATGCCCTATGCAGGATGTCACTTCTCCCCCCCATATAATGCCCTATGCAGGATGTCCCTTCCCCCCCATATAATGCCCTATGCAGGATGTCCCTTCTCCCCCATATAATGCCCCATGCAGGATGTCACTTCTCCCCCCATGTAATGCCCCATGCAGGATGTCCCCCCATCCATATAATGCCCCATGCAGGATGTCCCTTCCCCCCATATAATGCCCCATGCAGGATGTCCCTTCCCCCCATATAATGCCCCATGCAGGATGTCCCTCCCCCCCATATAATGCCCCCATGCAGGATGTCCCTCCCCCCCATATAATGTCCCATGCAGGATGTCACCCCTCATATAATGCCCCATGCAGGATGTCACTTCTCCCCCCCATATAATGCCCCATGCAGGATGTCCCTTCCCCCCCATATAATGCCCCATGCAGGATGTCCCTTTCCCCCCCATATAATGTCCCATGCCGGATGTCACCCCCACCATATAATGCCCCATGCCTCCATACATTAAAAAAAAAAAAAATCAAATACTCACCTCACTCCTCCTCACCTGCTGCCGCTGCTCAAGTCTGGACTTCGTTGCTAGCGTCTTCCCGCTCTGCGCTGCCTGTGATGGCTCAGGGGAGGACGCGGTGGAAAGACATCACCGCACCCTCTCACCTGAGACGTCACAGGGAGCGCACAGCAGGAAGACAGCGGATCTCTGGAGGCACAGGGAGAGGTAAGTGTCCGGCTGCCGGGGCCCTGAGCAAATGGGGGAGAAGGGCGGGTGCTGGCACCGCTCTCCTCCGCCCATAGCCTGGCGGGGTGCCCGACCGTGAGTGGGCCCCCCGTCTGCTTAGGGCCCCGGCACTTGCCCGGGTGCGCCGGATGCTGACGTCGGCCCTGGGTGTAATAATAATAATATTAGCAAATACCTACAATTAGAAATGTAGTATACCATTTTTGATTCGCTATGTCTCTTTCCT
Organism: Phyllobates terribilis; assembly: GCF_046119375.1. Taxonomy (NCBI): domain Eukaryota; kingdom Metazoa; phylum Chordata; class Amphibia; order Anura; family Dendrobatidae; genus Phyllobates; species Phyllobates terribilis. Next base: position 975,463,170 of record NW_027362761.1, on the reverse strand, counting down.
CATGTGCAGGCATTGCAGGACCTTAGGTATCCATGGTTACGTCCACTGATATAGCGAAAGTTAGTTAGCTCGCTGCTAGTGGTTGTAACCCTGGATACCTAAGGTCCTGCAATGCCTGCACATGAGGTAAGTGGCAAAGCGAATCAAAAATACTATTCTACATTTCTAATTGGAGATATTTGCTAATATTATTATTATTACACCTACTACATATTGGGATAAGATCTTGGAGAAGGGAATACCCCTTTAAGGCGGAACAATGTGGCAACAAGATAGGATGTTCTAAGATCTTCAGAGATGTCTTCCTTGTCTCCCACCTTTGTTGTTTCTGGGACGGTAGTGAAGTGTTGCAGTCCGTGTTCTCAGAGGTCAACTGTCTCAACAGTATCTTGCCTTGAATAGGGATGGGTGCTATAAACCCAAGAGGATCACAGATGCTGTTCACAACAGGTAAGACTCCTCATTTAGTGAAGGGTTTATTATAGACTGACACCTGGAATAATAACTTGTCCTGTTTAATGTCCCGAAGCAGAGCAAGGCTGCATTGCATAGAAGGAACGTCAGAATCGATATCCTTTAGGCTCGTTGCATGGTCCTCAGATGGAAATGCTTTCATTACCTCCTGGCTGTTGAAGATGATCATGTGAAGTCTAAGGTTTGCTGGCGACAGCATTTCCTGAGTTCTAGAGAGCAGATCAATTGCTTCTTCACTTGTGGGCAGAAACTTAAGCCCATCATCTACATAGAAGTTCTTCTCCACAAATAGATGAGCATCAGATCTATACTCTCTCTCACCTTCCTGGGCTGTTTGACTCTAATGACCGGGGGTCCGAGAGAGATCCAGTGAGTCACAAACTGAGACAGAGGCAGAAATAAACAACACTTTCTTTACTAAACCAGGGATTAGACTAAAATTCAGTATTGAATGAATCAGTCTCAGGTTCTGCCTGGGACACTGTCTCTACTAAATACACGCAATCAGCAAAAGCTGAAATCAATGTGCCAATCTCAAGGTTTCCAGCTTATGTGAATTATTCTAGGGATCTGGAACAATTTTACCTAAACACAAAGTCAGTCTAGTGAGGGCGGTATATGGGGACCCCCTGAGATGGCACACTGAATACAATCCTACCACTATTAACAATAATAATGCATGAAACTATATAAATTGCTCTTATACCCTTATTATCAGGATACCCGGGTATCTTAAAGTTATGGTACCGTTAACCTCAGATGCAGTCTATCACAGGCCTGTGAATCACGGTGGCTGCAGCTAGTCCCGGAAAACTTTGGCGCCAAAACAAAAACAAAGTTCACAAAAACAGCAAAAATTCCTTGTCTTGTCAGCCGATGCCGAGCCCACACGCCGGGGACTTTAGTCCTGTAGCCTCAGATTAAGGTCTGGGAAGATCTCTTCACAAAGACTTGTCAATATCCTCTCAGTAGAAATGGCACCAGATACCTTCTTTCCTCCCGAAGTCTCTCACTCTTATCCAGTACACCAACCATGTGCTCTGTCACAGAAATGGATTCCTCAGTCCCTTCCTTTATCACTCGACACGTGACTCCTTCAGCACAAAGTCTCTAATCCACTCAGCATGGACTTCCACAAAACTCCACAGAGCCACACAGCTTTCCCCAGTTCAGCACTTGTTCTTAAACAGAGAAAGGGGTAAACAAACTCCACAGGGAAGCATGTAAAGACAGCATCTTCTTGCAGCTCAGTTCTCACAGACTTCCTGTCTAGCCTCTCACACCTAAAACACTCTTAAAACACACAGTTTCTTGCACTGCCCCTCCTCTGAGCTTAGCCAGGCAAAAGTCACAGGGTCCTAGTGCTCTCCTGCTGTTATCACATTTCACACTCTCACAAGTCCATAGTTTTCCACGGCAGGTGAGGGTCTGTTACTGAAGACATATACAGTACCTTCATCCGGTAGTCTACGACCTCCTTTTGAACGTCATTGTCCTTGTGCCATAGAAACCTGAGGTAGTTTCTACTGTCTTCTCTCAAAATAAAAAAAATGGAACATTTGCTGACTGTTGGCGATTACTGCAACAGGTTCTTGTCTGAAGCATATCAGTACTCCTATAAGGATGTTGTTTAAGTTAGGCCCAGTTAGGAGCAAGCTATTGAGAGAGATGCCTTCATACTGAGCACTGGAGTCAAACACCACTCCGATTTGGTTAGGTTTGCGAGGGTGATAGACACCAAAGGATGGAAGGTACCAGCATTCTTCTCCTTCCTTCAATGGTGGTGCAGGCTCTGCATGACCTCTGTCAAAGATATTCTGCATAAAGTCGACAAAATATTTCTCCATCTCTGTTTTCTCTTATGTTACGTTTTAAACATGAAAACCTCACCGTTGCTTGCTGCAGATTTTTAGGAAACCTTGTTCTTGGAGAATGAAAGGGTAAAGGTGCTACCCAGGAATCATCCTTGTAGGTCTCTTCATCTTTTCTATGCAGACATTACCTATGATAAGCCAGCCTAGATCAAAATGTTGAGAAAATGGAGAATTATGTGGTCCGTTGATTTGTTGACGTACCTTGTGTAGCCGGAGAATGTCTCTGCCAAGCAGAATCAGGATATTTGCACTGGTATCTTGTTGGCTATAGTTTTTAGATGAGAGTGAGGAAGAGCAGCCTCTGGAGTTTTGATCTCCTCTCTGTTGGATGGTATCTGGTTGCACTCAACGAGAGTGGGTAGGAGTATCTCCACATTGTTCCCGAAAGAAGACACTATGAGTCCATTGGCCCTTCTCCCAGAGACCTCCGTAATGCCACTACAGGTGCCCAGGGTGTAAGAATGAGCATTTCCCTTTAAGTTAAACAGATCAAAGAGTTCTGACCTTGCAAATGATCGGTTACTCTGATGTCCAGGATGACATACACCTTTGCAGTTTTCTGTGATTGACCCTTGTGATGCACGTTCACCAGGAATTAGTGTTGATCAAGCGTGTATTGTTAACTCTTCTGGCGAGCACGCTCAGGGGCTCGCCAAGTATTTGTATCATGCTCAGCATCTACAGTGGCATGTAAAAGTTTGGGCACCCCTGGTCAAAGTTATTGTTATTGTGAACAGTTAAGCAAGTTGAAGATGAAATGATCTCTAAAAGGCCTGAAGTTAAAGATAACAGATTTCCTTTGTATTTTAGGCAAAAAATATATATTTTTTAATCTTTTACATTTTAAAAATGACGAAAAAGGAAAATGGACCAATGCAAAAGTTTGGGCATCCTGCATGGTTAGTACCTAGTAGCACCCGGTTTTGAAAGTATCACAGCTTGTAAAAGCTTTTTGTAGCAAGACAAGAGTCTTTCAATTCTTGTTTGAGGGATTTTCATCCATTCTTCCTTGGAAAATCCTTCCAGTTCTGTGAGATTCCTTGGTCATCTTGCATGCACTGCTATTTTGAGGTCTAGCCACAGATTTTCATTGATGTTCAGAAGAGGGGACTGTGAGGGCCATTGTAAAACCTTCAGCTTGCAACTTTTGAGGTAGCCTATTGTGGATTTTGATGTTTGTTTAGGATCATTAACCATTTGTAGAAGCCATCCTCCTTTCAACTTCAGCTTTTTTACAGATGGTGTTATGTTTGCATTAAGAATTTGTTGAAATTTCATTGAATCCATTGTTCCCTCTACCCGTGAAATGTCCCCTGCACCATCGGCTGCAACACAACCCCAAAGCATGACTGATCCACCCCCATGCTTAATAGTTGGCGAGATGTTATTTTCCTGAAATTTGGTGGCCTTTTTTCTCCACACATACCTTTGATCATTGTGGCCAAAGACTTCTATTTTAACCTTTTCGGTCGATAGAACTTGTTTCCAAAATGTATCAGGGTAGTTTAGATGTTCTTTTGCATACTTCTGATGCTGAATTTTATGGTGAGGCTGCAGGAGAGGTTTTCTTCTGATGACTCTTCCATGAAGGTCATATTTGTGCAGGTGTCTCTGAACAGTAGAACAATGAACCACAAAGCTAGAGTCTGCTAAATCTTTCTGTAGGTCTTTTGAGGTTAAGCAGGGGTTCTGATTTGCCTCTCTAGCAATCGTACGAACAGCTCTCACTGAAATTTTGCTTGGTCTTCCAGTCCTTATCTTGACCTTCACTGTTCCTGTTAACTGCCATTTCTTAATTACATTTCAAACTGAGGAAAGGGCAACTTGAAAACACTTTGCTATCTTCTTTTAGCCTTCTCCTGCTTTATGGGCCTCCACCATTTTCATTTTCAGAGTGCTAGGCAGCTGCTTAGAATAACCCATGGCTGCTGATTTTTTGGCATAAAGTTAGAGGAGGCTTGGTTTTTATAAAGCTGGGAAATTTTCATCACCTGGCATTTCCTAACGATGGTAGTGTAACATACCTGGCGGCGTCCTTGCATAGTGGTCCATCTCCCACTGTGCAAGAGCGCGCACTTGATCTCCAGTCCAGTCTGCTAGCCTGGCTTCCCTCCATGCTGTCTGCTTGCCTCTGTTTCTGCTGCTTAAGGGCGGCGCCCGATCACTTCCTGCTTCTTGTAGCTGCTGCAGGCACACCCCTTGTGCGTCCTCAGCCTATTGCTGTCTGTCACCTGGTATTTAACCCAGCACTTTCCTGGAATCCTTGCCTGAGCATTGTGTTCTGTCAGTTGGCTTCTGGTCACTGATGTGCCAGGTCCTGTCTATGCTTCCTGTCTTGCGGTATCAGTTCCCGTGTCTGAACTGTGTCCTGTCTGAACTATCTTCTAGCCTGTTGTCTTCTGCCTATCCTGGAGGCTGTATTTCCAGGCCAGTGTGTACACGCTCCTAGCCTTTTCGTTCCGCCTTCTAGGGGCCGCATACCTAGACCCGCTCCTGTATCTTGCTGCTGTTCTTGTCTGAATACTCTCCTAGCCTGTTTCCTGTTTTTCTCTATGTCCGTACCTTCCCTTTTCCTGCAGAATCTATCCCGTACCTACTCCTACTCGTTGTCCCTGTACTCCCGTTTGTGAGTTTAGAGTCCACTCGCTACTTCATTGCTAGTATCCTGTGTGTACCTGGTTCTGCCTTTCCCTTCCTGTCTGTTCCGTGTGAACAGAGCCCTGTCCCCTCTGCTCTGCCTTGCTCACCGCTCCGGCGGTTCTTGCCTGCTCTGCCTTGCTCACAGCTCCGGCAGTCTCGCTCTACTCTGACCCTTTGCTCACTGCTCCGGCAGTCTCGCTCTGCTCTGACCCTTTGCTCGCTGCTCCGGCAGTCTCGCTCTGCTCTGACCCTTTGCTCGCTGCTCCGGCAGTCTCGCTCTGCTCTGACCCTTTGCTCGCTGCTCCGGCAGTCTCGCTCTGCTCTGACCCTTTGCTCGCTGCTCCGGCAGTCTCGTCCTGCTCCTCTCTCGCTCACCGCTCCAGGCGGCCTTGTCCTGCTCTTCTCTCGCCCACCGCTCCAGGCGGTCTCGTCTTGTTCTGCTCTTGCTCGCCGCTCTGGGCGGCCTCACTCTGCTGTGTTTGTCCACCACATCTGTGGTTCTGTTCCTGAGTCCCAGTCTGTACTGGGTCCTATCCACTCGGTGCTCCAACCTGTCGTACCTGCCAGTACCTCCCTGCCTGCATACCAGTCGTGCTTACCAGCATCCGCCAGTCTGCATACCAGCCGTGTCTGCCTATACCCAGCAGTCTGTGTGCCAGCCTAACCTGCCTGTTCCTGTATTCCCCTGTGTGGGTCAACAGCCGTGTCCGGGGTCTGTCCTGGAGTAGCACCTGGTCCCTCTGCTCGGTTCCTCCTTGGTGCACTGGCGTCGTATGCCGTCGAGCGACCCTGGTCAGATCGGGTGGATACTTAGTTACGCCCCTCCAAGCATTCACTCTCCGGCACGGTCCAGTGGAATCACTACATATACACGCACACGCCACTCAGCCCGGGCGTGTGCATTACAGGTAGTGAACAAGACATAACCCTAACAGGCTAATTAAGGTCAGAAACCTTGGTCAAAATTATCAAAGCACACAAATCTCCAAGCGTGCCCAAACTTTTGTATAGGCCCATTTCCCTTATTGTAATTTTTTAAAAAGAAAAAAAAAAGACAATATATATATTTATTTGCCTAAAATACAACTGAAATATGTCACAGGGCTCCGTCCTGGGACCTGTATTGTTCAACATCTTTATCAATGATTTAGATGAAGGAATTGAGGGTAAACTGATTAAATTTGCTGATGACACAAAGCTAGGAGGGATAGCTAATACTAGAGAAGAGAGAGAGAGGATTCAAAAAGACCTAAATAAACTGAAGCAGTGGGCAGCAACCAACAGAATGGTTTTTAACAGGGAAAAATGCAAAGTACTACATCTGGGCAATAAAAATGAAAAAAGCATATACAGAATGGGAGGAATAGAGCTAAGCAACAGTACATGTGAAAAAGACTTAGGTATACTAATAGATCATAGACTGAACATGAGTCAACAGTGTGATGCAGCAGCAAAAAAGGCAAATACAATTCTGGGATGTATTAACAGAAGCATACAGTCTAGATCACGTGAAGTCATTATCGGTCTTTACTCCTCTTTGGTCAGACCTCATCTGGAATACTGTGTACAGTTTTGGGCACCACATTTTAAAAAAGACATAGACAAACTGGAGCAAGTTCAGAGAAGAGCGACCAGAATGGTGACTGGTCTGCAAACCATGTCCTATGAGGAACGGTTGCAGGATTTGGGAATGTTTAGCTTGCAAAAAAGAAGACTGAGAGGAGACTTAATAGCTGTCTACAAATATGTCAAGGGCTGTCACATTGTAGAAGGATCATCTTTATTCTCATTTGCACAAGGAAAGACTAGAAGCAATGGGATGAAACTAAATGGGAGGAGACACAGATTAGATATTAGAAAAAACTTTTTGACAGTTAGGGTGATTAATGAGTGGAACAGGCTGCCACGAGAGGTGGTGAGTTCCCCTTCAATGGACGTCTTCAAACAGAGGCTGGACAGACATCTGTCTGAGATGATCTAGTGAATCCTGCTTTGAGCAGGGGGTTGGACCAGATGACCCAGGAGGTCCCTTCCAACTCTACCATTCTATGATTCTATGATCTTTAACAATATGCCTTTTAGAGATCATTTCATCTTCAACTTGCTTAACTGTTCACAATAACAGTGATTTTGACCAGGGGTGCCCAAACTTTTACATGCCACTGTATGTTAGTGTTACTGCGGCTGCATGTCTCATGGCTGTTAAACAGCTGTGACACATGCAGGGATTGCCTGTTTATTAGGCAATCCCTGCATGTGTCACAGCTGTTTAACAGCCATGACATATGCTGCCGCGGTGACACTAACATAGATGCCGAGCGCACCGCAAATACTCGGCGAGTACCCAAGCATGCTCACCGAAAGGGTTAACAATACACGCTCAATCAACACTACCAGGCATATCTTCGCACACGATTTGTCCCAGAGGCCTTCCCCGCAGACTTTTGTGCATGAAGAAGATATTGTGATATGACTCACTGCTTTATCTACATCCTCACCGGTCTTGCGTTGTGGTGGGAGAAGGTGTAAGCGGTACAGAGTTAGATTGGGATGGATGGAGTGCTTGTATGTGGTCCTCACTGTCGCCCTCCACACACTTAATAGGGATTTTACAGCTCTTAGCAAAGTGTTCATTAGAAGCACAACATCTGTAACATACCCCAAAGTTCTTTAGAATCTCCTTGTGTTCCTGAAGCGGTTTCTTTCTGAAGCCAATGCACTTCTTTAAGGGATGTGGCTTCTTATGCATGGGACACATTCAATTAGGATTTTCAATTGGAGCTGTTGAAGGTGTGGGAAGAACATCAGTCTTTTTCCCTGAAACTTAACTGCTGCGGTTTCTGTTACTTGAACTTGGACTTTCATACTTAGGAGGGGATGAACCAGGGCCGCTGGGTGCTCCGTAGGAAAAGCTTGGGTCAGTCTTACACTCTGCAAGGTCCTTGATAAACTCACAGAAGTAGGAAAATGGAGGAAAGGAGACTTGGTTAGCTGTTTTGTATCTTGATCCAATTATGGTCCACTTTTCTTGAATATTATACGGTAGCTTGGAAACTATTAGGTTTACCCCATAAGCAGTGTCCAGGTAGCTGAGGCCAGGTAGGTGCGTGCCTGCTTTGGCCATCTGGAGCTCTATCAGGAGGTCACTGAGCTCTTGGAATTTTGAACTGTTCTTACTAGATATTTTTGGAAAATCCCGTAGATGCTTGAACAGAGAATTTTCTATATCTTCAGGACTACCATAGCTTCATTCTAGTCTCTCCCATGCAGCCATGAGACCAGCCACTGGATTATTGATGTGAATAGATCTAAGTCTCTTGACCCGTTCTGTGGATTGTGGACCAAGTCATCTGATCAGCAGATCTAGCTCTTCAGCAGCAGTGATGCCAAGCCCCCTAATTATGGTTCTAAAGGTACATTTCCAACCTCTGTAGTTTTCAGGTTGATCGAAGTTTGTGAGACCAAACTTAGTAAGTTTTCAACGAACCATGTACCTTGCAAACTCAGACATGTCATGACTTGTCAGACATGTGAAGTTTTGACCTAGGAACGCCGGGAAGTATGGTGTAGCATAAGCATTCAGTTCAGTAACTGGTGTAATGTGCAAAGATTCTGCCACGCATGTAGCAGGAATTGTGTGGCTGACCAGAATGTGATGACTTGTCTGCATATTGGCTTGCACTTGGGCTTCAGTGTATAGGGTTTGGTGAGTTACAGGGGCCTGGTACATTCTTGTGCATGAAGAAGGTTCAGGATGTAGGGTTAGCAGCCTGTTTTACTGACCTTGAATGCAGGATGCTGGCGAACAATCTGCATCCTGTTGCCTTAGAGGGATGTCTGTGCTGTCAGGAAAGATTGCTGGAGTCGGGGGTGCACTATTTTGCTTTAGTACTTAGTCTCTTGTACACTTAAAAGGGTCTTCCGTATCAAAATCACTTAAACTGATGCTGTCTCTTTGGCTCCCACTGATAGCTTGTTCCAGGACCTTTAACCTTGTCATGGCTGTCATGGCTGTGGCATGTTCACATTTCTCTTCTAGGGCCTTTATTTCTGCTTTTTTGCGTGCTGCGCTGGCTTCCATTTCTGTCTTCCTGTGTGCTTCTTGCGTGCTGCTTCAGCTGCTGCGCTCGCTTCCATTTCTGCCTTCTTGTGTGCTGCTTCAGCTGCTGCGCTCGCTTCCATTTCTGCCTTCTAGCATGCTGCTTCCACTTCCATTTTAGTTTTATTTTGCGCAAAAGCGGCTTGTACCTTAGTAGCTTTGGCTTCTGCACGTGCTCTTATAAGCTGTTCGCTGAGCGTTGAAGATTTCGAAGAGTGTGACTTAGATAATTGTTTTGACTGCCTGGCGAATCTAGCAATGCGAGATGACGTCTCAGCTATTTGTACAATTCTTGCTTCTGTCTTGGCTTTAATATCACATACTATGCATTCTCTGACAGAGTTAAGTTTTTGGAAAACCTGCAACTCTTCTTCAAGTGAAATATTAAGCCTTTACAGAATTATAATGTATTAGTTTCTCTTTCTGGCATAGGTATCTGAACACAGTTGTCCTAGGGCTCCCTCTTGTGGTAGTTCGAGAGAAGCAGGCTGAGAGAGGCTTTTGATGTGACTCAGCAATTTTTACCATAAGTCTGCTATAACACAAGAAAGTTCATGTTTAATGGATTCAAAGTTCTCTCTAACTTTCCATGTAGGTTTTGTAGAATGTAGTCTTCTCACTGGACTGGGAATTAAACTCAACACATTCTTCATCTAACAGTGGATCTGGTAGAGACTGTGTAGTCTTTCCCTCAGCCATTATAATTCACAGGCAGAATGAACACTGGATGATTTCTTATATACATTGTCTATTATGGGACTACTGGAGAAAGCTGAGTACAGCGCTCGGCTATTTCTGCCTTACACTATGAATGAGTGGAAGTGCACACACTTGACCTCTTCTGCATTTAACATTATACAGGGCCCCATTTTCTGAATCAGTGGGGTCCAGTGGTTGGACTCCAGCTCTCAGTACGTTATCCCATTTTATGAATAGTCAATAACTTTCAACCCTGGTAAAATCCCTTTGTCTATAGAAATAACGGTAAGGTAAGTCTGAGCTTATTACACATTACAAAGGATCATGTACTGTAATCTCATCACTGATGTACACGGCTGAGACTGTTCAACTTGTATTTGGTAAATGTAAGCAATCATCTTGTGTCTATAGTGCTGGTCTCACAATATACCTGAACATATCTGTTTTCTGAACCAGGTTCTTTGATGGGAGACAGCCGGTGCTGGCAGTAATGGACCCCGCAATCATTAAGTCCATCCTAGTTAAGGAATGCTATACTATATTTACCAACAGAAGGGTAAGTCCTACAACCAAATCCTGGTATGATATTGTATATTTCTAGTGATTCTTGTTATGTATATTAATTTAAAAAAATTGCTTCCTTTTAGAATTTTGGCCTTAATGGCCCTTTAGAATCTGCAGTATCAAATGCTGTTGATGATCAATGGAAAAGGATACGGACAGTGTTGTCACCAACATTCACCAGCGGTAAACTTAAGCAGGTAAAATGTAGACAGATTATAAAGATGTATATACAGTGGCGACCAAAGGTTTAGCATTTTTTAGTGTGATTATTACCTCTGTCTGGTTGATGTGATGCCATTTTCTTGGTGATTTTAGTAAATTGAAAGCAAATGGTTGTCAGCTATAAGGACGAAAATTGTGCTTGACATTGTTTTATCCCTTTATGTGTTAGTTTTCAACATTTCCTGGGCCAAATGTTTTGCATATTTTGTCATGAGTAGTCGAATTTTGCCTACATTTTTTTTTGTGAGTGTGTATTTTTAGGTTAAAACATGGTAAAGACAAAGCCAAATTTATCACCAGATGTCAGGAAGCTTATTATTCTGAGAGTGAAGTCAGGCAAAAGCTAAAAAGAGGTAGCTATGGAATTCAGCTGTTCTCAAAGTCAAGTGTCGCGGATATTAAAGAAAAGAAAAAGAAGGTTATCGAACAGCTGACAAACCTAGAAGTGGACGACCACGGAAAACTTCCTCCAGAGTTGATCACATTATTAAGAAAAAGTCAGTATCTGATGTCCATAAAAGTGCTGTACAGATTTTGCATAAAATGAATGAAGAATATGGGGTCAAAGTGAGTCGCCAAACTGCGATGCGACGGCTAAGAGCAGTAGGGTTGAATGTACGAGTTCCAGTCAAGAAGCCTTTCATCTCTGCAAAGGACCAGAAGGTCCAACTTGAGATTGCCAACGAACACAGCCAATAGAAAGAGGCAGATTGGTCGAATGAATCCAAGTTCAATCTGTTTGGTAGTGATGGCAAGCACTATATATACCACCCAACTGGAAAACGTAATTCTGCAAGGTACCAAACACCTACAGTGAAACATGTTGGTGGCAATGTCATGGTTTGCAACTGCTTTTCTGATGAAATATGAATGCTACCATGTACAAGGATATACTGTAGAATGTAATGCTGCTACATGGTAAAACCAAAGTAGGCAAGGTATGAAAATTCCAGCAAGACAATGATCCTCAGCGCACATCCAATTTAATCAAAAATTGGTTAGCAAAGAAAAATGTTCACCGGTTGCAATGGCCAAGCCAATCACCTGATTTCAACCCTATAGAGCACCTTTGGGATGAGTTAGAGCGACGAGTTGGAGCTCGTACCCATAGCAATAAAGATGAATTGTTTGCAGATTTGCAAATGGAATGGAGCAAGATGTCTTGAGTACCCTAATGACTTCAATGCCCCGTCGGTGTGGTGCAGTAATTAAAGCAAGAGGTTATGATTAGTGATGAGCGAATATGTTCGAAATCCGATCGCAAATGTTAAATTCGACACGAATATGGCACATTCGGATTCGTGATCGGAAACGCAGGCATTTTTAAATTTTAAAATTGGCAGAAATCGGTAACATTTGGTGAAAAAGTGCAGAAAAATTATTGCTGTGCAACTAAAGTGTTTTTAACAGTTTGGCTAGCATACTACTTGTGTATGATGAGCGGGGGAACGTGTTTGATGATGGGATGGGCTGGGGGGAGAGCAGACAGAAGCTGAGAGCAGCACCATGCTTCTATTTTTTTTTTCTAACTTTATGTGTGCAAATCGTGGCTAGCCAATCAGAGCGCAGGAAGCATCCACACTGTCCAGACACAAGGGCTTGTGCCATTGGCTGCTGAAATCATATGTCCTTCTATATAAAGAGCGGACATGTTGTGTGAGCGCCATTTAATGCTTATAAGTGATCACAGACGCTGCTGCTGGATTGGAGATGTTAGCTAGATAGATAGGGTTTCTTCTAAGTCAGATAGTTTAGATAACTAGTGTCCTGTGTGTCAGTGAAATCGACCTTCCAGCAGATATTTTTTCCTTGTGCTATTACTGAGGTCCAGACAAAGACAGCAGGGCCCATGTCATAGAACTATGTTGTGCACTGCTTCTATTGTGCTCCATGCATGAGTATCCCTTAAAAAAATCTATTTTTTCACTTTCTAATGTGATACGGCAAGCTAGCCCTACTAGCCCTCCTTTCATTTTGTGGGGTTGAAATTCATCTGTATGCAGAGCTCCTGAGTGCAGAGTACAAAAATCTATTTTTTTTTTCATTTGCTAATGTGATACCGCAAGCTACAGTAGCCCACCTTGTCATTTTTGGGGTGTGAAATTCAGCTGTATGCACAGTAAAAATATATTTTTTTTCTGTTGCTAGCCAGAGTAAAAACTATATTTTTTTGTGTGGCAAACATGATACAGTCTGCTATAAGCCACCTAGTCCTCTTGTACCAGTCGGTGACCCCATTTCACATGTAAAGCGCCATGGAATAAATGTCGCTATAATAATAAATAATAATTATAGTACTTGTACTCTGGGTCAATCGATACACTTTCCTGGTGTCTGCCCTTAATTTGATGTGTTTTGGCAGCTTTTGGGCCCGTTTGAAGATGTATTGTATGCGTTTGGTTTTACCCCCCATTGAATCCAATGGCGTTTGGCAATGTTCGGCGAATATTCGATGAATAAATCGGCAAATATTGCAAATTTGACGATCGTAATCCTAACCGAACATTGAAACATTCGCTCATCTCTAGTTATGATACAAAATACTAAGTTATTGCATTGTAAACAATGAATTTCTCTCTGATATGATCAATAAATAGTATATGCAAAACTTTTGACAGTCAGTTTTCTTTAATTAAATGACCATACCTATATTCAAAAGCATTTTGGTTAAAATTAAGGTCTTGCATGATGAGAACTTCATGCACTTTCAATTCATCACCAGGAAAATGGCATCACAACAACCAGACAGAAGTAATCACACTAAACTTTTGGTCACCACTGTATGTATTTGCACATTTATTATGATCATAGATGAAGTAATAAGCTAAAAAATGATTTGCCTGCGGTGATTTAAGCAATTTTCCTAGCACTATAAGTTTTGTATTCCAAAAAACAACAATAGAGTAATTATGGATCGAGGAAGGGAAATGGGAAGAGAAAGCTCCTTTTTGATATATTTTCTCAAGTCCAAAAAGTTATAAAGTTCCTCATCCGTTAGATTGTAAGACAATTTTAAAGAATGAAAATTTATAATTGTATCCAAATTGGGGACTGTAATAACTGCTGAGTAGAGTTGAGCCCCGAACACGAACCCGAATTTGAAATGCCGAGCACATTCGCTCAACACTACTGCTGAGCACTTTGATATCCCAAATTTTCCCCATTTGTCGAATGGAAAATTAGGGAGTGCAGATTGAAATATAGTTAAAGGAAGTTTATCCAAAGGATAATAGCTAAGACTAAGTTTTTGCAACTTTTTCCATAAAAGTATAGTAGATTCTATTAATGGGTGATCTGGGATTGGTAAATAATGATCTAGCAAATGAGAGATGACAAAAGAGAACTCTTGTTAAAGGATTTCTCCATACTTACCCAACAAGGCCTACCTTCCTTTATAAACCAATTTCTAATTTGTAAAATTGTTGGTATCACTATAGGCTTGGATATTAGGTAACCCAATACCTTTTTTATCTTTGGACTTAAATAGTAGTGTTTTTGCAATTCCTGCCGATTTAGCTTGTCATATAATTAGATAATTGCTTATGAAGCTTTTTAATCCAAAGATCTTGGATCAGGATACGAATTGTCCTAAAAAATATTGTAACTTCGGTAAAATAATTATTATATAAAGGGCAATTCTTGCTAACCACGAGTATTTACTTTATCAAATTTGTTAATGGAATTTTGGATCAGCTTTAAAATATTAGACTGGTTCTCATCCAGAGTATTATATAGTGGTTTTGTTATTTTCATTCCTAAATAAGGAATATTTAGATGTTTCCCAATAGTAAAGAAACTTGTTCTGGATTGAGTATCTTAGGTGGGAGTCCAATTTAAAACCTAGGATTTCTGACTTTTAACATTAATTTTATAGTAAGAAACCGAGGCAAAGTATTACTGAGGAGACAGCTGTTAAGGAATTAATTGGGTCAGTAATGGTAAATAGGGCATCTACACCTTGGGGGTCCTGGCCTGCCCTGCTGCTAGCATTTTGTCAGAGCGGGTTTTTAGTGCCGCCGGGGAAATTATAACTGATAGGCGCATCCACCTATCAACTGATAATGCTGACTCTTATAAAAATGAACAAGGGCTGGATTGGGCCAGATTTCTCAACACCACCGAATGATAGCAGGGTAACATAAACTCAAATCCAGTGTCTTCTTTTTGGAAGGTCTATTCCCATGCACCTCTTCACACATGGGTATACGCTTCCTGATTTTGTCTATTTGCTGTTGTCCTCCTCCTTCTCCTCATCCTCCACCACCATATCTACCATATCACCATATCTACATCTCTTACAAGGGGCATTGGAGTGCCTCCAAATTTTTGACAGCCCTTGCATTCACTGCATAGGCAATAACAGTATGGGAGACCTACTTCCTAATAATGGGAACATTTTTTTCATGAGGCCCTCCTCTACGTCTCTTGAAAGGGGCATTGGAGTGCCTCCAAATTTTTGGCAGCCCTTGCCTTCACTGCATAGGCAATAACAGTATGGGAGAACCACTTCCTAATAATGGGAACATTTTTTTCATGAGGCCCTCCAGCAGAGTCTGTATCAGGAGTGCAGCAGGCATAGTCTGTATCAGGAGTGCAGCAGGCATAGTCTGTATCTGGAGTGCGGTAGGCAGCGTCTGTATCAGGAGTGCAGCAGGCAGAGTCTATATCAGGAGTGCAGCAGGCAGAGTCTGTATCAGGAGTGCAGCAGGCAGAGTCTGTATCAGGAGTGCAGCAGGCAGAATCTGTATCAGGAGTGCAGCAAGGACTGGTACGCAACCTTACACAACTTAGATTGCAGAACAGGAAGGTTCCACTAAAGCCAACCCAATAGATGGAGACCCAATCAGGATTCCCCACATTTAAAAAAATTTGCGGCAGACGCCAGCAAAGTGGCATCAATTTCACTACTGTACAAATAGTGTAAATAAGACCCACACCTCTTCCAGTACAGCCAACCCAGGAGATGGAGACCTAACCAGGAGTGGTCACATTGCCCTAAATGAGAGCCTAACATGACCGAAGTGGCATCAATGTCATCAACTACAAGTAGTTTAACGCAGACCCAAACCTGTCCCACTACAGCCAACCCAATGGATGGAGACACAATCAGAATTCTCTACATTTCCCAAAATTAGGGCCTAAAACCTGCAGCAGCAGCAACAGCAAGAGCAGGCACAGAAGCCATATCACAGACTGCAATTTCAAGAGATCAATGCAGCACACTCAAAACAACAACATCGCTTACTCTGTACAGTCTGCAATTGGGGTGCAAAAGTCCTTGGAGATCCATGACTTGTTCATCTTGATGAAAGTTAGGTGGTCTACACTTATCCGTCAAGACACTACCAGCAGCGCTGAAGACACGTTCAGAGAGAACTCTGGCTGCTGGGCATGATAAAACCTCCAAGGCGTTAGAGGCAAGCTCAGACCATTCATCCATTTTTGAAGACCAAAATGTAAAAGGGTCCAAACCCTCCCTGATGGTAATTATATTGAACTCTAGATACTCCTGCACCATCCTCTCCAGTCATTCACCACGTGTCAGACTTGTACTCTGTTGTATGAGCTGGTCTAAAAAATGTGTGAAAGGACTCAAAGAAATTGCTTCTGCCACTTACTCTGCTGATGCTGCTAATGTTTTGGCGTTGATGAACTGACGTGCTGGAGGTTGAAAGATTACAGCTGCGATGCACACTGTGTGCCTCCGTGTTATCTTGGGGAAAACCTCTATTAAGGTTGCTTAAAAGTTTATTTCGATACTCCAACATAAGCGGATCCGTTTCCAGGGCGGGAAGTATCTGGCAAAATTGACTCTTATAACGTGGATCTAATGGAGTGACAACCCAGTAGTCAGCATTATTTCGAATCCTAAGTATACGGGGATCATGTTGCAGATAGAGCATCAAGAAGGCACTCATATGTCGGGCTCTTCCAGGAGGTCCAAAGCCAGGCTGTACTGTGGGCTGCTTAACACTGATGCTTGTTTCCTCCGTCCCCTCCTGTCAACCACGTTCAAACGAGAGGGGATGATTATCCTCTTCATTCTCTGACAGCTGCTCGCCCATTACCTCTTCCTCCTCCATTAGTTCCTTGGCTCTTGCGCCTTCACTAACAGTTTGCCTAGTATCACCAAACCCTCCTCGATTGCTGTAATCCACCGTCACTTGGCATCCGCCTGTGTGACGACAGTCTGGATATTTGAGACATTGGTATCCCTTCCGCATCCTCCTCTTCTTCTGGGGCCACCACCTCCTCCTTATTCACAGTTTGATCCAGCATGTATATGACCGGAATAGTGATGCTGATGATGGCATCGTCAGCGTTAACCTCAAACGTGATATGCCCCAAGTCCGTAGTGCGTTGCCCCAAGCTATACGTCATGACATACTGCGTCAGAGCTCGTTGCTACTGGCACAGTCGCTGCAACATGTGCAGAGTGGAATTCCACCGCGTCAGCACATCGCAGATCAGCCTGTTAACTGGCACGGACAAAGACCTCTGTATCGATGCAAGTTGGTGACATGAGGGGTGCGAAAGGTGGAAGTGAGCGCACAGCTTCCGTACTTTGTGAAGCAGCTCATCCAGGCCAGGATAGTGCCGGAGAAATCGCTATACCACCAAGTTGAGGACGTGAGCCATGCAAGACACATGTGCGAGCTTGCCTCGGCATAGGGCCGCTAACAGGTTCGCACCGTTATCACACATGGCCTTCCCTGGCTCTAGGTTCAGCGGAGACAGCCATTGCTCAAACTGAGCCTGGAGAGCTGCCCACAACTCTTCAGCTGTATGACTGCGATCTCCAAAGCATATTAATTTAAAGACTGCCTGATTACGGTGAGCCCTGACTGTGCAGTACGGAGGTGGTGTGTATTCACTCTGCACCCTTGGAACACATGTCTCGTTAAGGCAGAGGTTGAGTGCACAGGTGGAGGCCCTAGAGGAGGCGGAGGACGCAGAAGAAGTGGAGGAAGTGGGAAATACAGAGGTTTCTTCTGCAAGCCTTGGGGATTCCAAGATTTGTGGGGCAGCCCCTTCCCCGCCTGCCCCCACAGCCACCAGAGTCACCCAGTGCCCAGTAAGCGAGATTTAACGCCCTTGGCCATGCTTACTCCTCCATGTGTCTGTGGTGAAATGCACCCTGGCACATATAGATTTAGACAAGGAACGGGTGATGTTGTCTGCGACATGCTGGTGTAGCCCAGGCACAGCTTTCTTAGAGAAGTAATGGCGACTGGGCAACTGGTACTGGGGGACTGCGATGGCCATCAGTTTTCTGAAACCGTCTGTATCTACCAGGCGGAAAGGCAGCATTTCCATGGCCAACAGATTGGAGATGGTGGAGTTCAACCTCTTAGCTTTGTCATGCGTGGGATGAAACAATCTTTTAGGTGACTACAACTGCGTGACCAAGGGTTGACTAAGGTTCTGAGAGAGGGTGGAGTATGGTGAACAGGAAAAACTGGTGGAGCAGTGCAGGTGTTACAGTGGATTGAGAAACATGCGGTGTGCTCGGTGAAACAAACACAGCAGGCGTGTAAGCTTCTGTTACAGGTGACGGGCTGTCACTCAGCCTGACTAGAGCGGCTAAAGAACCACAGTTTCTGCAATGGGAGACCTGCGTGACAATACTTGGCATGGTAAAAGAGGAGGAAGAAGCAGCGGATGCGTTTGATGGGGCAGCTGATGGTTGTTGAGGTGCGCTGGTCCGCATTTCAGCTCAGTAAGATTCCCAGTGTAAAGAATGTTGTTTGAGCATGTGAACGTTCATGCATGTAGTAGTCAAATTATTGCAGTTTTTCCCTCTACTGAGTTTTTATCGCAAAATTTGCAGATAACGTGAGTTGGCTCATCCTTTGCAGTGACAAAAAAGGCCCATGCTAGGCAACCCTTGCTGCCCCTGCGAGCTGCAGACCCTTGACCGCTGCTGGCCACAGCTATGGTTGTGGCTAAGGATGCAGTGCTCCTCGTGCTTGTATCACTCCGTGCCTGCGCCTTAGGGCGAAATGTAACCTTCTCATCTTCCTACTCCACCTCCTCAGATGAGCTACTCGGCTGCGTGACTCTGGGTTCACACCAAGCAGGATCTTCAACCTCGTCATCATCCAATGAGTTATCCCATTCCTCGCCCTCAGAGTGACCCCTCTCCTCTTGTTGCCCTGACAGCACAGTACAGTCCGCATGAGCCTCAGGTATCTTGAGTCTCATCGGGATCACCTCCCCTGCGGTTAACGTCTGGTGATGAGGGTCAGGAACTTACTCGGACCCTACTTCGTCCTGCCCCGAATCCAAGGTACAAAAATTTGGGGCATCAGTGCAGATGCTTTCCTCCCCTTGACTCTGTGACTGTTTGGAGTATACTTCTGATGCCCATGGTGTAGAATGGGTGAAGAGTTCTACAGACTTGCCCATCTGTGGTTCGCTACAGTCAGTTGGGCAGTTGGCCAGTTGTGACGCGGGGGGGAAGCATGGGTAATTGGGGTGCCACCTCTGTGGACTGTACTGCATGTGATGTTGAGGTGGAGGAAGAAGACGAGAGGGCACTGGAAGCAGAGCTTGCCGTCCAATGGAGCACCTGCTCTTTCTGGGTCTCATCAACAAGGCGTATCGCTGTGCGACTGCCAAAGGAAGGGAGTGCAGTAGGCCGTCCACTAACATAAGTTGTCAGTTGTCTTTGGATAGGACCTGTTTGTGTTGGTTCACTAGTGCTTTCACTAACATTACCACATACCCCACGTACACCTTGAACACCAAGCCTATTCCCCCTTCCACCATGCCCTCTCTTTTTCCCACTCATGTTGGTCAGATACAGTGGTAGGAGCATGCAATTAACTAAAGAATTTTTTTTTTCCTGTGCAATAGTTCTGCACCCACCTGAATTTCAGCAACACTAAATGACAAGGTAAGATATGGCCTGCCGTATAACGTTACTAACAGACAAAAGAAATTTGTTAGTGTGCATGAGGCCGATAAAACCTACGAGATATTCTCCAAACAATTTCAAACTGAGATGTCCCCTGCTGTATTACTTTAGGAACAGAAGAATTTTTTTTTTTAATGTGGATGAGGCCAGTATGACATAGAATATATGCTCCAAAATATTTCAAACTCAGATCTAGCTAGCTGTATCACTTTACTCAGAGCAAAAAATATTTTTGGGTTATTCTGCATAAGCTCTGCGTCCAGCTGACTTTGATCGCCACTGACGTAGTAGCTGGCTTATAGCACTGTATGACTTTTGGCACAGGAAAAAATATTTTTTGGACTGGGCCTAGTAAGAGAAGTTTTTTTTTCTTACTGTGAAACCAGGACAAGTTCAACGCCACTAAAATAGGATCTGCCTTTTAGCAGACTGGATCAACTTTGCCACAATAAAAAAACCTTTGGTGGACTCTGCCTGCCAACCAAAAATATATATAGGTTTGACTGTGCGTACAAGCTGAATTTGACCGCCACTGATGTAGTAGCTGGCTTATAGCACTGTATGACTTATAGTACTGTGGACTGGGCTTATTTTTTTACTCTGAAACCACCTGAAGTTCAACGCCACTAAAATAGTATCTGACACTAAAACAAACTTTAGTGCACACAGCTTTCAATATCACAATAGCAACAGAAAAAAAAACAGATTTGTGCTCTGCAATAAGTAGCTCTGCAGGCTGTGCAGAGCACAATTTCAACCCCACTAAATGAAAAAGGTGCACTGCACTTGCTTGATCACATTAGCAAGCGCAAAAAAAGATTCAAGGTATACTGAAACATGGAGCTCTATACCAGCGGTGCACAGCACTATTGTATGGCATGGGCCTTCTGTTTCTGTCAGAATCTCAGTACTTGCACAAGAACACCAAAAATGTGCTGCACCAGCGGTTGCAGAGGTACACAGGCCAGGAATTATCTAAACTATCTGACTACCACACAAGTGCCCATCTATCTAGTTAATATCTCTCATTACACAGGAGAACACTGAGCTGCGTCTGTCTCCAGCAATGACATGGATATAATGGTGCTGAGGGAACATGGCCGCTTTTTATATTGAGACGACATGTGATTTCTGCAGCCAATTGTAGAAGCCCTTATGTCTGGATAGTGTAGATGCTTCCTGCGCTATGATTGACTGGCCGCGTTTTCCTCAGTTAAAGTTACCGCCCACAAGAAAAAAAAACAGTGCGCCGCTGATCTGACCTGTTCTAAGCTCTCCACAGCCCCCACACTCACCTGGCACATGTCAGCACTCATCATACACTTGCACTATGCTAACAAAACTGTTCAAAACGCCACGCAAATTCGACAAACTTTTCAAATTTGCTCGCCTTTGCGATCACGAATCCGAACATGCCATATTCGTGCCGAATTTGAAACTTTCGAACATTTGCCGAACAAATTCACTCAACACTACTCACTGCATTCGCAATAACTGCATAGCAGAACCGCTCCTTTGTAATGAGAACATGTCATTACTGAGGCCCACCTCTATGTGTTTTCAAATTGGTATTGGGGTTTTTCCCAAATTTAGGCAGCCGTTGTACTCACTGCATACGCAATAACTGTATAGCAGAACTGCTCCTTTCTAATGGGAACGCCGTTACTGAGGTCAAGCTCTATGTGTCTTCAAATTGGTATTGGGGTTTTTCCCAAATTTATGTAGCCATTGTACTCACTGCATACTCAATAACTGTATAGCAGAACCACTAATTTCTAATGGTAACATGTCGTTTCTGAGGCCCTCCTCTATGTGTCTTTAAATTTATATTGGGGTTTTTCCCAAATTTAAGCAGCCGTTGTACTCACTGTATACGCAATAACTGTATAGCAGAACCACTCTTTTCTAATGGGAACATGTCATTACGGAGGCCCTCCTCTATATGTCTTTAAATTGGTATTGAAGTTTTTCCCAAATTTAGGCAGCTCTTGCAGTCACTGCATGGGCATTACCACTATAGGAGACCCACTCCTTTATAATGGGAACTTTTTTTTTATTGAGGCCCTCCTGTATGTCTCTTCAAAGGGGTATTGGGGTGCATCCAAATTTTTGGCAGCCCTTGCAGTCACTCAATATGCAATAACAGTATAACAGACCCACTCTTTAATAATGGGAACAACAAAGCTTAGCCGGCTGATGGCTCTCTAACAATAGTAAGGGCTGCCTGAAGGCCCTATAAAAATAGGCTTTGTGACTTTCAGAGTCCCTCCTTCATAAATGAAACAGGATGTGTCTGATCATGTCTCGCACACCACATGGGAAGATAAGGTAGTAAAATGTTAAAATGACATTTACCTGTAAATGTATTTTTCACTGTTGAAAGCAATGCAAAAGTGCAAAAAACACATCAAAAATGCTACGTGTGAACATAGCCCAAGGTGTGGAGGAGCATTTTTGATTTTGGTTGTGTATTTTACTTAATATACATGTCATTACCATGGAATGGATGTTCCTTACCATTTTTCCCAGGAAAATCCAGTATGGTTTAATTTTTGTATATTTTAATGTGAGTCCGTAAAAGTGGCGTAATACTCTGACAAAATTATTCACAGCAGTGACCTGTTCTCCATGCTGTTCCTATGTCATTTGAGCACTGTTCCCATCGATTTCGGCAATTTCTAGGCCCCCTGCAGACCACCGGGGGGACAGCTGGAAAAATGCTTGAGTTTCCCATAGACTTACATTGGGCTCGTTACTCAGGTCGAACATCCCAACTTGCTCGACTCGAACAACGAGTACCCGAGCATTTTAGTGCTTGGTCATCATTAGTAATCTCGTGTGATCTTTTTCAAGGACATTTGCTTAATAGAAACAGATTCCACTGTGTCATCACATCAGTTACGTTAAGCTTCTAATTGATTTCTTGTAATGAATTTTGAATACAGTAAAATCTTTTATTCATGTTAATGTCCAGCTGTTGGATTGTGGACTTAAATAGTTCAGAAATCTCTCAGATTGAGTTGACTCCTGGTTGCCAATCAAGAGAGCATGTGTTTCTTCAGAAATTTTGGAATCATATGTACTAGTAGGATGAAAAGCAGGAGGACTCATTGTGTCCAAAATTGGGCGCTGTTTGTATGGAGAGACATTTAGAGAGATATCCTCAGAGTCCTTCTCAGTCTCTGATGCTGAATTTCCATTAGATTTTTATTTTCTTTATTATTGCTAGCCGATTTTTTTCATTCCTGGAGAGGGATTCCTCTGAGGAAAATGACCTATTGTGATCAATGGCTTTAGTGGGATATTTAGAGCCTCTTTTAGTATTGTTCCTTTGCTCTGTGTTAGTGTCTCTGACAGTGGGGTCTTTCTGAGCCTAAGCTCAAGAATCACCTGGTTGAGCCGTAGTTTGAATTGTGAGCTCTTGCGACGCGCTGCTATTTTTCCCCTGAAGGGATTTCCCAGAGTGCAGGGACTTCAGCGAGCTTCTATAAGAGTCCTTTTTGATACTAACACCACAGTAACCTGCGCGGTTATTTGCGTGGCGCTCCGTGTCACTACTGCTGCTGGGAAGTGATGTGCTTCACTGCGGGAAAGAAGTTACACTCACCGCAGCAGTGTCTTCGGATCCTCCAGTCTGCGCAGTGACTTCTTTGGCAGGATGAGTAATTTTTCTTCTGACCACCATAGATAGTTCCATGGGGTTTTGAGGGGGAGTTTCCAGGGTCCCTTGATGGTCTGAGCAGTGTGATGAGGGAAGCACTGAAGCAGGAGGGGAAATTTAACTCACATACTCACTGGCTTTCAGCTGTGGATCCAGAAATTCCTCACAGAAATCTTCTTTCTTCGATATTTCAGCTATTATACGGTCTACATAGTCCAGGGAGGTCTCCAAATGATCCAGGAATATGCAGAGAGGTTGTAGTTGAGTGTGCTAGGTTCCCTGTCTTCAATTTAGTTCTTAAATGTAAATTTCAGGACCTCAGGCTTCAGAGCCTCAGAAACATGCGACCATTCCTGTGCACCTTCAGGCCGCGTCAACCAATATTGATATATGAGCCATATTGTCTGCACCATCTCTACATTTATACTTTATTAAGCGCCTCAGTTGTAGACTACTGGAAATTTTTTCAGGAAAATGATACATCATGAAACAAACCATTTGTTGTCATCCTTACAGATGTTCCCGATAATAAAACAGTATGGAGACCTTTTAGTTAAGAATATTCAGAAGAAAGTTGATAACAAAGAATTTCTAGACATAAAGGAGTAAGTACACAGATTTATTACAGTTTCCATGCACTACCGCACAGTTGTTACCAGATTCCTATTGGATCATTCAGAGATCCTCACTGAACTTCTGGAGTGAGTTTGCTGCACTGAAAGTAAAGGGGTCGAATAATATTGCACGCCCCACTTTTCAGTTTTACATTTTTTTAAAAAAGTTTAAAATATCCAATACATTTCGTTCCACTTCACGATTGTGTCCCACTTGTTGTTGATTCTTCCCCCAAAAAATTAGAATTTTATATCTTTATGTTTGAAGCCAGAAATGTGGCAAAAGGTAGAAAAGTTGAAGGGGGCCAAATACTTTCACAAGGCACTGTATTATACATGCACAGGACAAGCATTATCTTTTTAGCTAGTACATAGGAAGTGATTTGCAGTGTAAACTTTTGGATCCTTCTCTTGTAGATGGAGAGTATGAAGGTGATACATGAGGGTATTAGGTTTATTAAGTTCAGCCTGGTATTTCACCATTTGTCTTTTCAGCATCTTTGGAAGCTACAGCATGGACATTATCCTGAGCACATCATTCAGTGTGAATGTGGATTCATTGAACAATCCCAATGATCCATTTGTGACCAATGGAAAAAAACTTTTCACCTTCTCCGTTTTCAACCCTCTGTTCTTAACAACACGTAAGTTAATGCACTATTCAATCACATCTATTAAAGATAGATAGGCAACTTTATACCTGGTGTAAATGTTGCTGATCTTCTAAAGTCTGGAATGGGTCATTATTTGTTTCAATGCCTATCTGCTCCTGAGATATGGCCCCCTCATCTTTCTACATAATGCTAGCCTCGAGGACCACACCCAGATGGCTAAAAAGAAGACTCCTGTAGAGATGAGTTGGGAACCATGCTCAATTTGCTAAAATGACTAGATTAATATATAGAGAAGACAAGGCCATATCTCAGGAATACAGGGGCACATGAACAAAAGAAAATCAATTCCAGATTCAGCAGAACAGCAGAATTTATACCGAAAAAAAATCACATATTTATAGCAAATGACAGGTTCTCTTTAAGATCTTATGTATGATTTGGTCATATGTTGTGCAAAAACTTTATGATGATGTCATACTTTGAAATCAGATTTAGTTACATTTGGCATATGATATGCGCCACTTGATTGATTGATTTACACCTCACACCAAGTATAGCCATCACTTCTTCAGTCTCCATAATTTTTCTTACAGTTCTGTGTCCATTCCTGATTCCTCTTTTGGAAAAACTGAATTTCTGCTTCCTTCCAATGAGCGTCCTCAACTTTTTTCAAGATGCTATTAGAAGCATTAAGAAAAACAGACAGAAAGGAATTCATAAGGTAAGTGAATGTGTAATTCCCTTTTCTTTAAAGTTTCTTTTATTATTTTTTATTATAAAGAATAAACAAAGGAAATTACAGGTATATGATTCGGGTGTCACCTCATCAACATCAACATATAAACAATACGCATTAAAAAGGACACTCGTTCATATCCTTAAGAGTAATCAACAATAGTAAACAGGGTAAGTATAATCCTTATCATCCTAGAAGTCTAATTATTGCAAATATCAGGATAAGTAATTGAGTTACAAGGGGGGGGAGGAAACAGTGTAGGAAAAGGTTTGTGGGGGGGCGTGGTACATGTATTTTATGTCTAAAGCAATTGATAGTCAAGTGTGTGCCTTACTCCAGGGAGACCAGATATCCGTAAAGTAAGTATGTTTTTTCAAGTCCCAACTCGCAAGTTCTTCTAGTCTACAGTACAGACCTAAAGTTTGGACACACCTTCTCATTTAAAGATTTTTCTGTATTTTCATGACTATGAAAATTGTACTTTCACACTGAAGGCATCAAAACTATGAATTAACACATGTGGAATTAGATACTTAACAAAAAAGTGTGAAACAACTGAAAATATGTCTTATATTCTAGGTTCTTCAAAGTAGCCACCTTTTGCTTTGATGACTGCTTTGCACACTCTTGGCATTCTCTTGATGAGCTTCAAGAGGTAGTCACTGGAAATGGTCTTCCAACAATCTTGAAGGAGTTCCCAGAGATGCTTAGCACTTGTTGGCCCTTTTGCCTTCACTCTGCGGTCCAGCTCACCCCAAACCATCTCGATTGGGTTCAGGTCTGGTGACTGTGGAGGCCAGGTCATCTGGTGTAGCACCCCATCACTCTCCTTCTTGGTCAAATA
This sequence comes from Phyllobates terribilis, assembly GCF_046119375.1. Classification (NCBI taxonomy): domain Eukaryota; kingdom Metazoa; phylum Chordata; class Amphibia; order Anura; family Dendrobatidae; genus Phyllobates; species Phyllobates terribilis. Next base: position 975,437,209 of record NW_027362761.1, on the reverse strand, counting down.
GCCCTTACACAGCCTGGAGGTGTGTCTGGGGTCATTGTCCTGTTGAAAAATAAATGATGGTCCAACTAAAAGCAAACCGGATGGAATAGCATGCCGCTGCAAGATGCTGTGGTAGCCATGTGGTTCAGTATGCCTTCAATTTTGAATTAATCCCCAACAGTGTCACTAGCAAAGTACCCCCACACCATCACATTTCCTCCTTCATGCTTCACGGTGGGAACCCGGCATGAAGAGTCCATCCGTTCACCTTTTCTACGTCGCACAAAGACACGGTGGTTGGAACCAAAGATCTCAAATTTGGACTCATCAGACCAAAGCACAGATTTCCACTGGTCTAATGTCCATTCCTTGTTTTCTTTAGCCGAAACAAGTCTCTTCTGCTTGTTGCCTGTCCTTAGCAGTGGTTTCCTAGCAGCTATTTTACCATGAAGGCCTGCTGCACAAAGTCTCCTCTTAACAGTTGTTGAAAAGATGTGTCTGCTGCTAGAACTCTTGTGTGGCATTGACCTGGTCTCTAATCTGAGCTGCTGTTAACCTGCGATTTCTGAGGCTGGTGACTCGGATAAACTTATCCTCATGAGCAGAGGTGACTCTTGGTCTTCCTTTCCTGGGGCTGTCCTCATGTGAGCCAGTTTCTTTGTAGCGCTTGATGATTTTTGCAACTGCACTTGGGGACACTTTCAAAGTTTTCCCAATTTTTCGCACTGACTGACCTTAATTTCTTAAAGTAATGATGGCCACTCGTTTTTCTTTACTTAGCTGCTTTTTTCTTGCCATAATACAAATTCTAACAGTCTATTCAGTGGGACTATCAGCTGTGTATCCAACTGACTTCTGCACAACACAACTGATGGTCCCAACCCCATTTATAAGGCAAGAGATCCCACTTATTAATCCTGACAGGGCACACCTGTGAAGTGAAAACCATTTCCGGTGAATACCTCTTGAAGCTCATCAAGAAAATGCCAAGAGTGTGCAAAGCAGTCATCAAAGCAAAAGGTGGCTACTTTGAAGAACCAAGAATATAAAACATATTTTCAGTTGTTTCACACTTTTTTGTTAAGTATATAATTCCACATGTGTTAATTCATAGTTTTGATGCCTTCAGTGTGAATGTACAATTTTCATAGTCATGAAAATACAGAAAAATCTTTAAATGAGAAGGTGTGTCCAAACTTTTGGTCTGTACTGTATATATTGCTGACATCTTTGAAGTCCTTCTGAGGCCGCCACTGAAAATTCTTGAGTTGCTTCTACTGATTCAACTCTTGTTCCCAGCTGTTTAATTTCCTGTCTAACATCTTTAATTTCTTTCATAAGAGGGTCTAATGCACTAGCAAGAGTTTCTTGAATGAAGGATTGGGAGATCGGCATTGAATCTAATGTACAATCATTGTCATTGTCATCTAGATCCTTTTTGGGGAGAGATGCATTTTTATTAGAAGATGCAGAAAAAGGAGTACTTGTTTTCTTGACGAATTTCCCCATCTCTCCCTTTGTGCTTTTTAAGTTTGTATTCATTTCTTTAGTTGGACCACCCCCAATTTTAACCATTTTGAAGGGATATTTGTTCGTTGTTGTATCACATTATATAGAGTTCCGTGTTACTGCCAGAAATGATTACATGGCGATGTAGAATGTAATTATATTAGTTTGTAATGGAAAGGTAGCAGAGCCAAGAATGATGAAATTATAGCATGTGTTGTATCTTTTGGCCACACGGTGTCAGCCGAGTACCATTTTCACAAAATGTACAGTTCCGGTAAGAAGAGACTATGATCTCCCTAAGTACTGTTCTGATATATTATAAATAGAGATGCTTCAAATTTAATGTTTTGCAAGTGAAATATTGTTCTCTCTTTGTATAGACTAAAGAAAGTTCTTATGTTTTGCTCCAGGGCTAAAATATCAGGTTGGGGGGGAGTTTGATATAATCTACTCAAAAGATGCTTTGAAGTCTTATAAAGTTCTATAATGGTATTGAAGGCAGGCTGGCTCAATTTTGCAGGGGGGAGGCAAGAGGATGGGGGCTCTCAACTACTGCCGCACTGAGTGTTTAAGATGGAGAGGCTTGGGTACTGAGGCAGGGGCACCACCATTAGTGATGCAGACAACCCACAGAGGGCAAAGTCAGGAAGCCAGCAGGGGGATCACCTCCAAGCCAGCCGCAGCCGTCGGAGGAAACTCTGAGGGTGAGCAGCAGTTCTGGTGCAGTGAAGTGCTGCTGGAGAGAGAAGCTCTGCTGCAGCAACAAGCGCAGGCACCGCCTCACCTCTATGCCCCTTGCCGCAACTCTGAGCTCCGCCACCGGCAGGGTAAGCTGGTGTTGTCTGGAAAGTGGGCAGGCACCCTACCGTAGAGGCCGCAGCCACTTGCTGGCCAAGGCGCACATGCACCCGCTTCGATATCCAGGTCCTCGCGCAACGGGCATCAGGGAAATCTCAGGGGACCCCTCTTCACCTATGTGTCCCACGCTGAGTCCTTGGGTTCCACTGCCAACGGGACAAGCCGGCCCCAGATGAGCGGTGGTCGGATGCCCACAGGAGAGGCCACAGCTGTGTGTTAGTAGCAGGCCGCAAGTCAATTCTTCCTCTTGATAAGGCTGATCCTGTCAAAAAAGGGTTCAAATGAAAGCTGGATGTTGGGGTGTAATCAGGTGGATATTTAATTTCCTGGATGTCTATTAAGACATGAGGATTGCTTGAGATAAAGTGTTTGGGGTTCAGAGCTCAGTCAAACATGTCTGACTTCCTTCCGGTCACGCCCCCTTGTGAATGTGTAATTCCAACTGGGAAATATATAGTGGTGGGATTCCCTCTTTGTCCTCTACCACCCATCTTGATTGTTATGGAAGGGATAAAATGTTGATATTTTATAATTCTGAGCCCAAGTTGATTTTTAAATATTGGAGAACTCCATTAATAAAAAGGCTGGGAATAATATATGATGCCACAATGTAAAAAGTAGTGAAGGTAGTCACTCAATTATCTGAGACATAGTACTAAAGTAGAATGCAAAGGAATAAGAATACTGCATCTTTGCTTGTTCTGATCTTTTCTTATGTCTTTCAGGATCGAGTAGATTTCCTGCAACTCATGGTAGATGCACAGTCTAGAGGCAACAGTACAGGAGAGTCAGATCATGGCTATAAAGGTATGAAGGCTGACTTTCCGTATCTTTCTTAAATGGTGTTCCATGTGGCCTTCAGACGCTATTGGGCTTTTACACATTAGAATTTTGCTAGAACCTATTATAAAATAATTTCGTGATACAATGTACAGTATTATTATGTAACTTGGCGTAAAACATTAGTAGAAGAGAATTTACTGGACACTAATCTTCATTGCATCCGAAGCATACTGATGGCGGGTGGGTTCCTTCAAGAAGACCACTGCCTGTTTGTCTTTGGCACACCACTTAGGATTGTAGAAGAAGAAACCCAGCATTTTAAAATAATATAAGACCCCTTAAACAACAAAAATATGTTTTTGTCTTTTTATTGACCAGTGCGACTATAGCCTACTCTATTTTGCTTTGGGCTCTATCGACATATTTGTGATTTGATGCACAAGTTAGCCAATATAACTTTCAGGTTTTTGGTGCAGAAAGGTTTACGCCCACTCACTTGTAAGATAACCAACTCTATGTACTTCACAGAATTGACAGACACGGAAATTATGGCTCAGGGACTTATCTTCATTATGGCTGGTTATGACACCACCAGCACTACACTCATGTTTCTGGCTTACCATCTGGCAACTCATCCGGATGTCCAAACCAAACTTCAGGAGGACATTGACACCTTTCTTCCCAATAAGGTACACCGATATGGAATAATGGCACGAAATAGTGCTCGCTAATTGTATACTATATGTATCAATATGGTGTCTCATATTCAATACAATGTTTTGGGTGTCTAAGGTCCCAAAAATTTGAAATAGAAAAGCTTGGAAACTTGGGACATGTACAGAGCCAAAAATCGTAGATACAAACCAGGCCAAAAATATTTACCCAGAAAAATAATTACAACTACTTTAAATATATCCAACACAACTGGCACAAAGACATATTGATGGGTGAGCCTACAGGAAAACACCCATAGTAACATGGAACCAGTCACCATAATAAGACAGTGTATACAAAATGCCCAAATGAGAATGATATATAGACTAAATTAAATTGAAGTGCCAAAAGAATGATTTCGTGAAAAGAGGGTTAGAAAAGGTACAAGCAATAGTAGCAGAAAAATAGCATTTCACAAATACTTTGTCAGGGGTCCTGTTGTGTTGGACATATTTATGCTTTTTAACTTATATTTAATTAAAGCCAATTTTTACGCTTTTACAACAACTTTGGTAGCTGCAGGTTTTTGGATCTTGTTTCATAGTCTTGGATTTGGACTCCCTACTTTGCATAGGGTTCCAATTTCTGTTTTCATTAAAATAACTAGTATAATGGTACAATATAGAGAAGTAATGAAGTAATTTACTTTATATAAATATATATTGATGATATTTGTAAACGATTTTCCAGCACATTCTCATCAATAGTGTGATGATTGAAAATTCCTATTTCATTCTAATAGTAGCCCTATTAATATATGCAGCAAATAGCATTTATCATTATGTCCAGCACTGTAGACACAGCATTTTTTTCAGTTAAAATCAAAAAAATTGTCTTCTTTTGTCAAAAATATTTTAGATTTGAGAGTCCTCAGTGGTTGATACCTTTTAATGGCTAACTGAAAAGATGGTAACAAATTGCAAGCTTTCGAGTATAACACAAAATCTGAAGAATCACATATTTATACCCAATAAGACACAGAAATAATGCAATAGATGAGACAAGTGACGTAAAGCAGAACTATCATTATGGGAGAGGGATAAATAGTTTGTGGCCGTAAATATTGGAATAGTTCATAGATAAGGAGTGTGAAAGTTTTATTGTTCTGTGATTGAAACATGCCAGTTTTGTGATGCCCCCACAGGTCTGAGGAGCACATTCCTTAGTTGATGAAGAATGACATAAATCCATGCTTTTCTGTCAAGAAGCTAAATATTCTTTCAGTTAAATATGACCTGCTCCTGTTTTCAGCTCTAAGGGCTTGTTCACATGTTGCGTTTCAACGTTGCAAGATTTTAAGCAAACTTCCACATTAAAGCCAGAATAGACATAATAATGGCCAAAATAGCAAAACACCCCTCTCACGGAAAATTAATTACTAATAGCATAATTTGTAACAACTTGCTATCATTTGGGAATGTGGTAGAAATTTCTGAATGTTTTGATTACATTAGAAGATGACCTTGAGTATACCAAAGGTGAAAAAGCAAAGTATTCAATGTATTCATCGTTGTCTTCAGGCTCCCCCGACATATGAAGCTCTGATGCAGATGGAGTACCTTGATATGGTGGTTCATGAAACCTTACGACTCTATCCCGTAGCTGGGAGAATTGAACGTGTTTGTAAGACCACAACTGAGATCAATGGAGTGACTATCCCAAAGGACATGGTGACTGTTATCCCAGTCTTTGTGCTGCACCGTGACCCTGAGTTCTGGCCTGATCCAGAGGAATTCCGACCTGAAAGGTATCATATATGTAAGGACATTTTCTTGAAAACTCAATGGGCTCTATTCATCATTTTGTGTTTTTTTAAGTCCCTTTTCTTTTTTGTCTTGTGGCATTAGTTGCCATTTTTGCGTCAAAATGACGCACACAATTCATGAATTTGGCACAACGTAAAAAATTGGCTTTTTTCCTGTCTTGAACTGTATTTGGGACTTTTGGTGCAAAAATTGTGCCAGATTGTGGGAATATATGAAAATACACCAGGGGCGCTAAAGTGAAGTTGCGCCAAATTTTGCAAATTTTTAAAATTCAGGAGAAAACATCTGGAATTGCTAAACTCTGCCCACAAAGCAGAAAAAACAGGCAACCACTTATAAAATATCGTTTAAAAAAGGCACAAATAGAATAAATAATTGAGTGCAAAAAAAAGGTGCAAATCACACAAAACTAGGCAAAAAATAGGCGCAAAGGCAATGATGAATTGGGGCCAATGAGTATACAGAGAAAAACTCAATCATATTGAATATTAAATAGCCGTCCAATTCTGCTGCAATCAATGGGTTCTGATAGCTTTACTCTAATGTGTTTGGGGTCTATACACTATGATTGAAATGCTAAGCTGGTCATGCATTATTAATTTTTTTTACGGTTTGTGTTATATCTTTTTCATGCACAGATTTAGTAAAGAGAACAGGGAGACACAAGACCCTTATACCTTCCTACCCTTTGGAGCTGGACCACGGAACTGCATAGGGATGAGATTTGCCATGATCAGTATGAAATCAGTCATCTCCCTGCTACTGCAGAACTTCTCTTTCCGAACGTGCAAAGACACTCCAGTAAGTATATACTGTACCCCTTCAGTGTGTGTGTATATGTATATATACTGAAGAGGCATGGTGTATATTTTTTTATATACCAGGGGGCACAGGTATTCAGGGTGCACTGTGCATAATTTGTTTTATATATTCTTTAAGCACTATGTGTATTTTTATATACATGATACAGGAGGCACATAATATGTTTTATGATATTAAGGGTGCCAAGTGTATGTATTTTGGTCACTTGTACAAAAATTATTTATAGGGGTACTCTGGGGTAATTTTTTTTCATCGTGGTGCCCCAAAGTTGAAAAGTTTGGGAAATACTGGACTAGATAATCACTTGTGGGCCAAACATTCAGGATTCCAGAGAATTCCCAGCACTGTGTGGCATTTGTGTGCGAGAACTGTCTTCTACTGTCCAAATGGGACCTTGCGAAACTGACTGGAAGAGGGAGAGTTTCAGGAGGGACAAGTGTGGATGGAGTACCCGGTCAGATGACCTTGAGGATGTGGTTCCCTGGTATAAAAGGTCACAGAAAACCAAAACAGGAGTGGATTTGGCACCAAGAGAAGATACGGTTAGGACGTGTGTTGATGAAGACACTGAGGCCGGGGTATCAGGCCATGAAAAGAAGCGTGAACCAGTGGACTGTGGCGCACCTGTAAGCAGAACTCAGGTGGCGCCAGATAAGCTCTGGAACCCAGATGCCACCAATCAAGGCCAGAAGACCAGACCTGCGCCAAGCAAGCTCCGGAACCCATGCTACACCAGTCTAGACCCAGAGGCCAGACCTGCGCCTGTTGACATCTGGAGCCCAGACAACGGCAGTCAAGAGCCGAGGCCCAGCCCTCATCCCACATTGTACGGGAGACATCCACCGTTGGTCAAGCACCAAAGATCTGTGAGGAAACCCGTTTGGGGGTGGACGCCTGCGGTGGTGAATGGGAGATGCGAGTGAGTCTTTGTCATGAGGACTTGCGACCTAGTGGGAAGAACCGGAGACCTCTGGTTGGGGCCTGTGATAAGGAAAAGCAGTTCAGTGATTCTCATAGTACTGAGATCATTACCCATGTTGGAAAGTTATAAGAATATATAACAAGAGACTGTTGTAATAGTTAGCATGAACCTGAAGATTCATTGTATATCTATATATATATATTTCACGCTGTAATTACTCTGCTTTGTATTATTCACCATTACTATAGTTCCCACAATTTCCCGCCACCCTAGAGAATTAAACGGTTTCAATGGTTACTTCCACCTTGTCCCTCACTGCGTATTGCATCCGGTCACCTGCTTACACATGCAAGTCAAAGAGTGCGTGGAAATCATAGGACTGCATTCAGATGACATCTGAGTGCAGTCCTATTTCTGTGCACCGACACAATGGAGAAAATGGTGAAATTTTTTTCTCGATCTTATCCTCAGTGTGCTCTGATTCTGTTATAAGAGATAATCAGATTACACTATGGTCAAAGTTTGATCAGTGTGTAATTTGCATAATCGACCCGATTCTCTCAGATGAGAGAATCTACGGCCATCCTCACCTGTTTTAGAGCTTTCAAGCGCTGCTCTAAAGCTGATCAGATTGCTGGATCTGATGTCCTTGCCTTACCACGATGCTATAGTAGTAATGCTGCCTCTGTTTGGAGAATAGGAGAGTGCACAGTTCTGGCCAGTGGCGCATTCATGCTGCCAGCCTGTACGGTTGATCTTCAGGAGCCCACCTCCCCCTATCAAGTGGGAGGCAAGGGAGCAGTGCCCTCCTGAGAATAATGGGAATATGTCAGTAAGATTTGCCCTAGGCAAGCATAGGTGATGTAGGCTAGAGCTGTGATAAACTCTACAAAGAATGCATATAAACCTGGGGGCCAGTACCGGAGGGAGAAGCGAAGACGAGCCAGGGACTGCAACTGCACTTATATGCCCATCAGTGCACTTGCAAAGCTAATTTGCATATGAATTTATATATGAATTCCACAGCAAAGGAGCATTAAATTCAGACAAAAATATACCTGGAAAGGTTTTACACATCCCAACCCTGCAGATTCTCAGATTCCCTTTAAAAAATTATTAACATTTATTACCATTATACAGAAGCTGGTTTTACAAGTCTTAGGGCTCGTTCACATGACCATATTCTCAGTCTGAGTCCAGTCTGTGAAAAAACGGACAGAACTTGGACCAATGTTATTCAATGAGGCAGTGCAGATGGGTGATTTTTTCACTGCGTGTGAAACAAATAGCAGCATTCACTAGTTTCTTGCATAAATCCGATTACACTTGCCCATTCAAGTCTATGGGTGCGTAAAAATAAATCATATGCCAAATGGAGCCATAGTATGGCATCTGATGTTTACGGATACATTACTATTTTGTAACATAGGAAACTAAATGGTTTTGTGAATGATTAATAGCTGCTGCTATAAAAAAACGGATTGTATATGGACGGCACACGGATGACAAGTGAGAAATAAAACGTCCCACTTTTCTGGATGAAACTGTAAACGATTTTTATACTCTCATGTGAACCTACCCTTAATCTGATAAATCTAATTTTACAGATACCTCTGGAAATTGACACCCGAGGATTCCTGAAGACAACTAAACCTATTATACTCAACCTTGTGTCTAGAGAAGCCTCGTAGACTGAAAGTTAGATGCCGAAGACCGCTGTGGATGGGACACAGATATCTGTACTAAATGGAGAACGAATGAGTTGACTGGAATACACTATAATCAGAAAATGTGCAAAAAGGCGAGGAGCATGCCTGTAAATCTTGCAAATACAAAAGAAATTGATGAATAGATGCCTGTAACATTCTGTAACAAATCTTTCTCCTACAGCCTTGTCTTCTTCATTGACACATATCAGACCCAGTCTGCAACGTCTGGGCTATGTATGTATGGTACTAAAGAGAATGTGTTTCATTACTGCTGTCCAGAAGATCATGTTTTCTAATTACAGCATGTATAGTTAGTAGCAGAACTTGTGTAAAGCTTCTTGCAGCCACTTACTGGTCAATATGAAATTGTAGAACTGCTTCTTACCTAACTACATATCACTAACTGGCTCTGATTCCTATAAGGGAAATAAATATTATTGATCTTTTGTAAAATTATTTAACACCTTCAACCCTGAGCCTGTTTTCACCTTCCTGATCAGGCCAAATTTTACAATTCTGACCAGTGTCACTTTATGTGGTAACAACTCTGGAACGCTTCAACTTATCCCAGTGATTCTGAGATTGTTTTCTCACGACATGTTACTACTTCATGTTAGTAGTAAATTTAGGCCAATATTTTTTCTGTTGATTTGTGAAAAAATTGGAAATTTGGCCACAATTTTGAAAATTTCGCAATTTTCAAACTTTTATGCCCTTAAACCAGAAATCATATTTGCCACATGTCTATTTTACATAAGAATTATTTGTGAAACATAATTTTTTTTTAGGAAGTTAGAAGGGTTAGAAGCAATTTCTCAATTTTCCAGCAAAATTTACAAAACCAATTTTTGTAGTGGCCTATATGACAGAAAATACCCAAAAGTGACCCCATTCTAAAAAAAACTGTACCCCTCAAAGTGCTCAAAACCACATTCAAGATGTTTATTAACCCTTCAGGTGCTTCACAGGAATTAAAGCAAAGTGGAAGGAAAAAATAAAAATGTTACTTTTTCCTGCAAAAATTTAGTCTTTTCCCCAAATTTATCATTTTCACAAGGGTAACAGGAGAAAAATGGTACAATTTGTTGTCGAAATTATCCTGGGTACACCGATACTCCATATGTGTTGGAAAACTACTGTTTGGGCGCACTTCAGGGCTCGGAAAGGAAGGAGAACTATTTGACTTTTGGAGCGCAAAATTGGCTGGAATACATAGAAGACGCCATGTCGCGTTTGCAGAGCCCTTGCTGTGCCTAAACAGTGGAAACCCCACAAAAGTGACCACATTATTGAAACTACACCCCTCAAGGAACTAATCTAGAGGTGTGGTGAGCACCTTGAACCCACAAGTGCCTCACAGAATTTTATAACATTGAGCTGTGAAAATGAAAAAAATACACTTTTCCTGCAAAAATTTTGATTTTGCCCAAAATTTTTCATTTTCACAAGGGTAACAGGAGAAAGTGAACTGTTCAATTTGTTGTACAATTTTTCCTGAGTACACCGATACCCCATAGGGGATAAAAAACTACTGTTTGGGCACTAGTCAAGGCTCACAAGGGAAGGAGAGCCAGTCTCTGACAGCGGCATTTAATGAGCGCTGGCAGGGGGTGCGTCATTCCATGTCACACGATCGCGGGGCACCAATAGGTTGCCATGACAGCTGGGGGTCTGCTGCAAAACCTCTGTGTTTGTCATGACGATTCTCATGTGAAAGCCAGCGTTTAGCTGGAAACCGTGATTTCACTATATATAGCAGTGCTGATGTATTGCTATGTATAGTACAAGCGATAAGAACTTCAAGTACCTTAAGGGGACTAACAAATACAGGAAAAAGTTAGAATTTTTTTTTAAAAAATATAAATGTTGAAATCACCCTTTTTTGCCCCATTAAAAATAAAACTAAAACTTAAAAAATAAACATATTTGGCATTGCTACGTTCATAAAAAACTGATCTATCAAAGTATAAAAGAAATTAATCCCATTGGTAAACGGTGTAACAAGAAAAGTAATCAAAACACAAGAAGTACGTTTTTTTGCCATTGCAACATTGATCTACTATTTTTACTATGTAATTGGATGTTACTGTCTGTCCATTGGTATACAGTACAGACCAAAAGTTTGGACACACCTTCTCATTTAAAGATTTTTCTGTATTTTCATGACTTTGAAAATTGTACATTCACACTGAAGGCATCAAAACTATGAATTAACACATGTGGAATTATATACTTAACAAAAAAGTGTGAAACAACTGAAAATATGTCTTATATTCTAGGTTCTTCAAAGTAGCCACCTTTTGCTTTGATGACTGCTTTGCACACGCTTGGCATTCTCTTGATGAGCTTCAAGAGGTAGTCACCGGAAATGGTCTTCCAACAATCTTGAAGGAGTTCCCAGAGATGCTTAGCACTTGTTGGCCCTTTTGCCTTCACTCTGCGGTCCAGCTCACCCCAAACCATCTCGATTGGGTTCAGGTCTGGTGACGGTGGAGGCCAGGTCATCTGGCGTAGCACCCCATCACTCTCCTTCTTGGTAATTTTAGGCTTGGAAGGACCCAATAACCATTGACCTTCCCAGCCTGATAGCATCAGATTTAACAGAAAGCCTGCCAATAAAACATGTCTGACTGAATGTAATGCAGTGCTTGTTTGTGAAAAAATATACAGAGCGACAAAACACTAAACACCTTATGTAAACCTTGTGGGGGGAGACTGGTGCACAGAAACTGAGTCTGATAGGAGCAGACAGAGTTTCTCAGTAAGAGACATTAATCCCTTCATTGCCTTGGCAAGCTGTAAGAGGAGGAGCAACAGAAGAGGACAGGACTGACTGGCTGAGCAAGCTGGAGAAGAGGGGGGAGGAGACAATACTAGAGGACATGAGGGTTGTCAGTTATTACTGAGAAGAGACAGCAGTGAACCAGAAGGCGAGCACAGTGTACAGACTGATAGTTCTGCTGCTCCATGTGAGAGGACAGTGCGCTTTGGAGATGCACTGCAACCACAGACCAGCCAGGGTACCCGGGAATGCCCACTTCCTCCTGGCTTTCCATCAAGGAAAAGAACTCTGCCTTGCATCCTTAAAGGGAATCTGTCACCCCCCTGGGACCTATCAGACCTTTAATATGGGTGATAGAAATGTGAATCTATACTTACCTGTATGTCCCATATTAGAGGTTTACTTGCTTTGAAATACCTTTATATTAAATTAGTTTTGACAAGCTTCCCGTCTGGGGGACGCGAAGAAATCCCCACCTGTTAACTTCATTTCCAAATTCTCCCCCTGCCCTGTGACGTCCAGTTCCCGGCCAGATCCCGCGCCTGCGCAATTTACCTTGTACGGAAGGGGCAGTAATCCCTGCCATCTGTGTAGCCTTGTGGAGCAGGAAACTTGTGCACAGGCGCCGGGAAGGCAGAGTGACTCACCGGCGCCTGCGCACAAGTTTCCCCCGGACGCGAAGCTTGTCAAAACGAATTTAATAAAAAGGTATTTCACAGCAAGCAAACCTCTAATATGGGACATACAGGTTAGTATAGATTCACATTTCTATCACCTGTATGCCCATATTAGAGGGATGATAGGTCCCAGGGGGGTGACAGATTCCCTTTAAGCAACTGAATCCTGAAGCCCAGTCTGGAAACCTGTGTGATTGCAGAAATGCTTCATCAAAGAGTAGCTTGCTGGGCTTGTGGTTCCAATGGGGAGAAGTATATAATAGTTACTTATAAGGGAGCATTGCTGGGACTTGTGGTTCAACGCACTAGGAGTTATAGTAGAACCAGCTGTGGAGGGGATCTTTTTTCCTATGGCATTACGTGCACCAACGGACTCTGCAAGTGTGCCATCACCCACGGCAACCAGGCCCCAACATTGAACTTTGTTGTTTCCATTGCTGCAGCCATTTATAGTTTAAGCAGCATTAGTTAGGAGTGTGCTTGTTGCGATTTAAAGGTCAAGTGTTATCCCTAACATTCAGGTTAACTGCAAATCCCTATATTGTATTTGTATTTTTAGATTGTGTAAAACTATTTGTTTTATTGTTACTTGCTATTCCCCTCACCCTATTTACCATTTATCCGCTTTATAAATAAACCTGTTAATTGTTCCAACTTAATCTCTTGTGTGTGCATGCATACGGAGTGTGGACAGGGGTTTCCCGAGTCGACCCCAAGCAGAAGAGGAAGACCCTCTTGCATCCCATTACAGCTCCCAGCAAGATTCGGGTGGAGGCACTGCGCCATATTGAAGTGAGAACTACCGGACACCCTGCCCACGGAGGCGGCTTAAAGGGATGTTACACCTAAATTAAACAGACACAATAAACTTGAAGAATAACAATAATAAAATGCCAGAACAAATACAAATACAGTCGCTCTGGCACAAATGAAAAAGAATATATGCAAAAATTGCAAAAATTTGAAAAAATAAATAGATAAATGCAGCATACTACTATCACAACCAAGGGATCATTAGTTGGATAAAAGATAAAGATGTGGAGGCAACCTGTGCAAAAATCAAAGAGGCAGATAGGGGTACAGACCCCATGAATATCGTCACTAAATGTGTGGCTTCATCATTAGCACACATCATCACACCGCGCTGGGACTCTGATGTTCTGTACAAGCATCGGCGCTGTGACAGAGTAGTGCTTTGCCTTGCTGATGGAGTCGTCGGGATCCGGGATTAGGTGAGTATATGATTTTTTTTATTATTAAAACTTGTGGTGTGTTGTGGCGGCATCATAAATAATGGGGGACCCTTATACATGGTATAGGAGACCCTGAAACCGTTTTGAGAGGCCATCATACAATTTAGGAACTAATACATGGGCCATTATACAGCTTCAGGACTAAAGCAGGGACCATTATACAGCTTGCGGCCTAAAGCAGGGGCCATTATATAGTTTGGGGCCTAATGCAGGGACCATTACACAGCTTGTGGACTAATGCAGGGGGGGCCATTATACGGCTTTGGGACTAATGTGGGGGCTATTATACAGTGTGGGAGCTAATGTGGGGGCCATTATACAGCTTGTGGACTAATGCAGGGGCCATTACACAGCTAGGGACTAATGTGAGGGCCATTACACTTCCGGGGGACAAAAGCAGGGGTTATTATACAGCTTGAGGACTAATGTGAGGGCCATTATACTGTTTGGAGACTAATGCAAGTGTCATTATACAGCTTGAGGACTAATGGAGGGGTCATTATACAGCTTGGGGACTAATGTGTGGGGCCACTATATAGTTTGGGGACTAATGTGGGGGCCATTATACAGCTTAGGCACTAATGCAAGAGTCACTATACAGTTGGGGACTAATGTGGGGCCATTATACAGTTTGGGGACTAATGTGGGGGCCACTATATAGCTTAGGGACTAATGAGGGGGACCATTATACAGTTTGGGGACTAAAGGGGTCATTATACAGCACCGAGATTTTATACTTGGTTTGAACAGTCCTTCTGTACTGACAAGAGTCCTTTAACCCCTTTTACAACCTATGACATATAGGTACATCATAGGTCACCTGCCCCTAACAACCGCAGGTGGAATCGCGATCCACCCGTAGCTGTTAGCATGTTAAATGCCGCTGTCAATCTCTGACAGTGGCATTTAACATGATCTGCAGGAGACCCCTGTTGTTGTCATTGCCGACATAGCGCTGTCCAGTGGCCGCCGCCTATAGCATATGAGCATATTTGGTATCGCCACGTTCAGAATCACCCGATCTATCAACATACAGTGGGTACGGAAAGTATTCTGACCCCTTTAAATGTTTCACTCTTTGTTTCATTGCAGCCATTTGGTAAATTCTAAAAAACTCTTTTTTTTTTCTCATTAAAGTACACTCTGCACACCATCTTGACTGAAAAAAACAGAAATGTAGAAATTTTTGCATATTTCTTAAAAAAGAAAAACTGACATATAACATGGTCATAAGTATTCAGACCCTTTGCTCAGTATTGAGTAGAAGCACCCTTTTGAGCTAGTACAGCCATGAGTCTTCTTGGGAATGATGCAACAAGTTTTCCACACCTGGATTTGGGGATCTTCTGCCATTCTTCCTTGCAGATCCTCTCCAGTTCCGTCAGGTTGGATGGTGAACGTTGGTGGACAGCCATTTTCAGGTCTCTCCAGAGATGCTCATTTGGGTTTAGGTCAAGGCTCTGGCTGGACCAGTCAAGAATGGTCACAGAGTTGTTCTGAAGCCACTCCTTTGTTATTTTAGCTGTGTGCTTAGGGTCATTGTCGTGTTGGAAGGTGAACCTTCGGCCAAGTCTGAGGTCCAGAGCACTCTGGAATAGGTTTTCATCCAGGATATCTCTGTACTTGGCTGCATTCATGTTTCCTTCAACTGCATCTAGTCATCCTGTCCTGCAGCTGAAAAACACCCCCATAGCATGATGCTGCCACCACCATGTTTCACTGTTGGGATTGTATTGGGCAGGTGATGAGCAGTGCCTGTTTTTCTCCACACATACCGCTTACAATTATCACCAAAAAGTTTTATCTTCGTCTCATCAGACCAGAGAATCTTATTTCTCATAGTCTGGGAGTCCTTCATGTGTTCTTGAGCAAACTCTATGTGGGCTTTCATATGTCTTGCACTGAGGAGAGGCTTCCGTCGGGTCACTCTGCCATAAAGGTCCAAGTGGTGGAGGACTGCAGTGATAGTTGACTTTGTGGAACTTTCTCCCATCTCCCTACTGCATCTCTGGAGCTCAGCCACAGTGATCTTGGGGTTCTTCTTTACCTCTCTCACCAAGGCTCTTCTCCCACATTTGCTCAGTTTGCTGGACGCCCAGGTCTAGGAAGACATCTGGTGGTCCCAAACTTCTTCCATTTAAGTATTATGGAGGCCACTGTGCTCTTAAGAACCTAGAGTAATGCAGAAATTATTTTGTAACCTTGGCCAGATCTGTGCATTGCCACAATTCTGTCTCTGAGCTCGTTGGGCAGTTCCTTTGAGCTCATGATTCTCATTTGGTCTGACATGCACTGTGAGCTGTGAGGTCTTATATAGACAGGTGTGTGCCTTTCCAAATCAAGTTCTATCAGTTTAATTAAACACAGCTGGACTCCAATGAAGGAGTGGAACCATCTCAAGGATTATCACAAGGAAATGGACAGCATGTGATTTAAATATGAGTGTCTGATAAAAGGGTCTGAATACTTATGACCATGTGATATTTCAGTTGTTTTTTTTTAATAAATTTGCAAAAAATTTCTACATTTCTGTTTTTGTTCAGTCAAGATGGGGTGCAGAGTGTACTTTAACGAGAAAAAAAAATGAACTTTTTAGAATTTACCAAATGGCTGCAATGAAACAAAGAGTGAAAAATTTAAAGGGCTCTGAATACTTTCCATACCCACTGCATAAAAACAATTACTCCGATTGGTAAATGGTGTAATGAGAAAAGAAATCAAAACACCAGAATTAAGTTTTTTTGGCAGCCTCAACATTGCAATTAAATGCAATAACAGGCGATCAAAACATCGTATCTATCCCAAAATTATATCAATAAAAACGTCAGCTTGGCATGCTAAAAAAAAGCCCTCACCCGGCCCCAGATCCTGAAAAATGGAGATGCTACGGATCTCGGAAAATGACACAATTTTTTTTTTCTTTACAAACTCTGGATTTTTTTTTCACCACATAAATGAAAAAGAACCTATACATGTTTGGTATCTACTATCATAATGGCAGGTCAGTTTTAGCATTTAGTGAACATGGTAAAAAAAAAGGGAATTGCACTTTTTTCTTGCAATTTCACATCACTTGGAATGTTTTCCAGTACACTATATGGTAAAATCAATTGTGTTGGGGCATAGTTTACTTAGCAGTAGCACTTTTACTGAGCTCCAGGCAAACCCTTGAAAAAAGCTACTTTTTCACCTTTTTAACTGGACTTTTTTGGACCAATTGATATGGAAGAGTACCTGGACCATGTTCAAAAGGATTACAAGCAAGGAGCCTGCTGAAAAAAAGAAGAAACACTTTTTGGCTGTGTGCCCACGATGCGTTTTTTAAGCGTTTCCGCAGTGGCAAAAACGCTGCAGAAACGCTTAAAAAACGCATGGTAGAAGGCCTGCCATGTTCCCCAATGATAATCCGCATGTGCTCTGCACATGCTGCGGAAACTTCCGCTGCGGGTTATCAATGCGGAAAAAAACGCAGCACTACCAATTATTTTGTGGAAGCGCTGCGTTTTCGCCGCCATTGACTTGCATTGGAACTCATGGAATCCGCATCACTGCATCTGTACATGCGGATTCCAATGCGTTCCAATGTGCGGATGGTACCCGGGTGTGGAGGAGAAGAGACTCTCCTCCGGACCCGGGTACCATAGAACCTGTGAAAAAAAGAATAAAATAAAAAATAAATATTATATTTACCTTCTGATGGCCCCCGCTCTCCTTGTCTTCACTTGCCGGCAACTCGCGGTGGACTGGAGGACCTGCGCTGACATCATAGTCATGTGACGGCAGGTCCTTCAGTGTAGTGTACAGCGAGCTGCCGGCAGCCAGGACGGAGCGAAGCAAGACTCCGGGGGCCATCGGAAGGTAAGTATAGATTTATTTTTTATTTTATACCATTCTTTAAGGCCACAGTATATAAATCCATGCAAAATAAATCCATGCCTTTTGCATGGATTTATATAGTGTGATCAAGTTGACAAGCACTTTCCAAGTGATGCTAAAATTGCTTGGAAAGTGCTTGACAACCCGCATGCGGAAATGCATGTGAAGAACGCTTCACATCCGCATGTCCCTGGCAGGAAAACACATGTACAATCCGCATGTACAATCCGCATGCGTTTTTTCTGCCAGGGAGATGCAGAAACGCTCAGTAAAAAATCCGGAGCACTTCTGCATCGTGGGCACACAGCCTTTATCTGACTCCTCTGGGAGAAGACTGGCTGTAACAAATAGCACATCTGCTGAGTCATCCTCACTGAAGCCTGGCAAGCTGAAAAACATCTCTGCACACAAAGTGAATGGCTCTGTCTCTCTGAAAGAGAAGGAACAGAAGACCCTGCTCAGAAGACCCCCCCTTAGACATTGCAGGACATGATGAGTCTCCTACAGTGAAGCAAAGGGGTTTAAGTTACCTCCATCGCACCTGGTCAAGTTCCCCTGTAGCTGTGATCCCCTCACTGACTCCTCCAGCATGTGTATCTGCTACAGCTGATGAGCAGAATGAAGATCAGGGAGACACAGAATCCATCTCTGACAAGACTCAGACAGAGGGGCAAAGGTGTAAGGGGGAAGACTGGGGTGTGAGTGCTTTCAGAGCAAGGGATCTGGAACTGCCGGGGCCGTACCTCTTGTTGCAGGGGGAAGACAGACTGCAAGCAGAGGAGTCATGTGACAGGGAAGCAGAGGGTGTGTCGAGAGAGAGGGCTGGGAGGTCAGGTGAGAGGGGAGCTCCTGGTGTGACAGAAGAGAGGAAGAGACGAGTACGTTTTGAGCGGGAAAGTGGAGCTGGATCCGGCTCAGCAGAGCAGTGTGAGAGGGTCCAGGCTCCTGGCTCCAGGACTGGGAGCAAGAGCCGAGTGCAGCGGACCGGAGGAGTCAGGCCGACTAGAGAAGAGACACAGGGTCGGTGGAGCCGGGCACGTGAGGTGCCGTGTTATGGACTAGGGGCTCAGCGGGTAAAACCGGAGACCGCCCGCTGCCGCCAGAAGACAGAGCATTGTTTGGGTGGGGACGCCTGAAAAATCAACACCGGCATCAGCGTGCATCTGCCTTGTGAGGAGCGAGAGTCAGCTAAGTGAAAAAAACTATTGATTATAACCGGTTTGATTCTGCTACATCCAGTTAAACTGTGAACTGTCAGTGATAGACTTTGACCTGCTTTTCCCTTGTTTTTCCCCCATATTTTCCCCTGATACTCCCTGCGTTGAGATTTACCCTGTTATTATAAACTTCCCCTGTTTATTAACCCCATATTGGCTGCTCTGTGTTTCGGTGTCGCTGCATCTAAAGTACCTGTGTTACATTTGGCGTAGTCGGCAGGATGCAGTCGTTAGACACAGACACTGCAGAGCAGTCCATCCTGGGAGCCCGTAGATCTAGCTTGCCGCTGGGGGCCTTGCTCAGCAATCTCCTAAAGTTCACCGGGGACAATATGATGCTGTGGGACTGGACTGAGAGAGTTAGGAGTATGTTACGTATGCATCCGATGACCCCAGCTATGCAAGCCGAAATAGCCTTACTGGCCCTGGACGGCGAGGCCCGACAGTCCGTGATGTACCGCCCTCCCCATGTCCTGGATACTGTAGAAAAAGTGGTGCAGATACTGGAGGAGATGTATGGGGATCCCACCAATGTAGGAGACCTGAGGATACGGCTGTTTCACCAAGTGCAGCAGGAGGGGGAGACTGTGACGCAGTATGTTAATGCCTTACAGAGGGTGCATGCCTATATCACTAGAAAAGGCGACATGGGGAATTTGGGAATGGGCCCCCCTGACGTGATCTTAAGGGACCAGTTTGTGGCTGGCCTCAGGGATGTGCAGCTGAAGCAGGCCTTGCGGGAGCGCCTGCGCGCCAACCCACGTATGACTTTTCTAGAAGTGGGGGCGGAGGCACGTGTGAGAGAGCAGGAGATGGGGGTGACGGCCCTGGCAGGGATGGTCCGGAGTACTGAAGTACCCACCCCACCTGCAGCTGAACCGGAATGGGCTCGAGAGATGCGGAAGGAGATACAGGAGATGTGGGATGAATGGTCCAGTCTTAAGAAGACCCCTGCCCCGACACCAGAGATACCCAGATCGATTGCCCCAGTTAAGGAAAGAATTGAATTCAGGACCCCCCCTGCAGGAGAGTTCCATAGAGGAGGGAGGCAGCCCTACACAGACAGAGACATGACCTGCTGGAAGTGTGGAGGCGCAGGACATTACGCCAGGGGCTGTGCTAGCCGAGGGCAGCCCCTGTCGCGACAGCCGTTGAACTAGCGGGCTCAGTGTTCGGGGGACACAGCATGGAGCCTGAGGAAGGGGAAAGAAAAAGAGGAAGTCCCAAGGACCTAGTTTCCAGCAGCCCGACTGTCTGGGCCAAAATAAGCGGTCGGGCTGTTCACTGCCTGGTTGACACGGCATCCCAGGTGACTACGATGACAGAAGCCTACTTTCAACAGCGATTTCCAGAGATAGCGCAGCCTGAATGGGGACCAGTAATTAGACTCACGGCAGCTAATCAATTACCCATCCCGGTCGCAGGGGTGGTGTGGTTTAAGATACGAGTGTGTGAAAAAGATGTGGGAAAAAAAGGAGTCGTACTGGTCGCAGGGGGAACGGAAAGTGGACCCCCGGTGACCCTCGGAATGAATGTGCTGAAAGTGATCGGGCAAATCCTGCTTAGTGAGCCGAAGGAGATTTCTCTAGACCAGTGGGACCCGCGAACTCCCCAAAAGAGGGTCTTTCAACAACTAATCCGAACTGCCCAGGCTCAGGAGACATCTGAAGAACAAGTGCTAGGATGGCCAAGAGATGACTGGATCCGACTTCAACAGACTGACAGAGAAGTTGCTCAATTACGTCAATGGGTGGCTTTGCGGAAAGTCCCCAGTCGAGAAGAGAGGAGTATCCTGTCCTCGGGAGCACTGAAAATGCTGGGACAATGAGAGAGACTGTGTTTTCGAGACGCTGCTATACCGACTGGTGCAGCTACTGCGAGAGTTTGGGACCTCCTGGCAAGTGGTGATCCCAGAGAAGTTGGTCAGAGTAGTGGCTAAGGAGGCTCATGAACGAGGGGCTCACTTCGGACCAGAGAAGACATTTCAGTGGTTGCAGAGGCTGGTGTATCATCCCCGACTGCGAGCAACAATAGAAGACACTTGTCGAAGATGTCGGAGATGTGAGCTGGTAAAGCACCCGGAGCAGCGGGTCCCCATACAAACTATTGTGACTTCTGCCCCCTTGGAGGTGCTAATGATCGACTATTTGACTGTTGGACCGGCGCATCTCGGGTATCAACATTGCCTGGTAATGACAGACCACTTCACCAAGTTTGCGGTAGTGACTCTGACCAGAGACCAGACCGCCGAGTCAGCTGCACCTGCCATCTGCCGAGACTTCATTCGGGTGTACGGCTGCCCAAAGAGGATTCATTCTGATCAAGGCGCCTGCTTCCAAGGCCGGGTGATGGAAGAGCTGCACCGGTTGTACAAGATTGAGAAGTCACGGACTACTCCTTACCACCCTCAAGGAAATGGGGCCTGTGAACGATTTAATCGGACACTGATCCAAATGCTCCGCACGTTGGAGGAAGATCGGAAGGTACGATGGCCTGAGTTTGTAGCCGAGCTGGTGTGGGTCTACAACAACCGAGTGAATAGTACGACGGGGTTCACTCCTTATACCTTGCTGTTCGGATGAAAGGGGCGAGAGATCACCGAGTTAGAGCTGGACCCCGAGGAGGACTACCCATGGACGGGGGTGTCTTCCTGAGTCCGAGAACATCGGCATCGACTGCAGACCCTCCGATGGTTGGTACAACAAAAGTTTCAGGAGCTCAATCATCATGAGACATTGCCTCTTCGAGGGACAGCTCTGAGGACCGGGGAGCGGGTGTTGGTTCGGGACAGGCGGCCCCGGGGAAAATTGAGTAGGTGGTGGGAACGGACCCCGCACCGAGTGAAGTGCAGGATTGGCGCTGAAGGACCTGTGTATGAAATTCAACCCGAGGGGGCTGAAGGTGCCTGTACCAGAGTATGTATGCTGCGACCCTCTCTGTCTAAAGATGACGAGGGTGGAAAAGAATCACCTGCTTCTAGAGAGGGACCTGTCACAGTTGCCCCAAGCCACGATGTGGACGAAGAAGAGTTGTTGATTCTACCTCCGAGCCCCAGCACTCGATTACCTGCAGTCCCCAGTGCAGGCGGAGAGGGAACAACATCGGTTGAAGCCACCGGGCAGGTGGAGATTGGAAATCCGAGTGACCCTGCACCCCCCATCGGTCAAACTGAGTTACGCCGGTCAGAACGGACAACAGCAGGAGTGCCTCCTCACCGTTACGAACAATATCAATTCATATGGTACCGTATCGTCCAGGAAGTCCAAGAATGTGAACGTTTGATGAAGGAACTCTCGCCCGTGGAATGGCGAGTTAAAGGAGAGCGGGAGTGAAAGGGGGAAGACCGGGGTGTGAGTGCTTTCAGTGCAAGGGATCCGGAACTGCAGGGGCCGTACCTCTTCTTGCAGGGGGAAGACAGACTGCAAGCAGAGGAGTCATGTGACAGGGAAGAAGGGGGTGTGTCGAGAGAGAGAGCTGGGAGGTCAGGTGACAGGGGAACTCCTGGTGTGACAGAAGAGAGGAAGAGACGAGTACGTTTTGCGCGGGAAAGCGGAGCTGGATCCGGCTCAGCAGAGCAGTGTGAGAGGGTCCAGGCTCCTGGCTCCAGGACTGGGAGCAAGAGCCAAGTGCAGTGGACTGGAGGAGTCAGGCCAACTAGAGAAGAGACACAGGGTCGGTGGAGCCGGGCACGTGAGGTGCCGTGTTATGGACTAGGGGCTCAGCGGGTAAAACCGGAGACCGCCCGCTGCCGCCAGAAGACAGAGCATTGTTTGGGCGGGGACGCCTGAAAAATCAACACCGGCATCAGGGTGCATCTGCCTTGTGAGGAGCGAGAGTCAGCTAAGTGGAAAAAAACTGTTTGACTCTGCTACATCCAGTTAAACTGTGAACTGTCAGTGATAGACTTTGACCTGCTTTTCCCTTGTTTTTCCCCCATATTTTCCCCTGATACTCCCTGCGTGGAGATTTACCCTGTTATTATAAACTTCCCCTGTTTATTAACCCCGTATTGGCTGCTCTGTGTTTCGGTGTCGCTGCATCTAAAGTACCTGTCTTACAAAGGTATGGAAATTTCTCCCCACGCCTGTCAAACAACATATCAATGCCTGTCAGCAAGAGGCCCACCGGAGAGTGGGCCCCTAACCGGTAACCCTGATCACAACTATGGTGCCGCAGCCTAATCGTGGGCATAGGGAAACCTTAACAGATGACCACGTCGATACTGGAATAAAATCTCTACACAAAGACAAAACATTGATATTACCGCCATATAGTGGTAGATACCAGTGCTGAAGAACAAACAATGTATTACAGTACAGTTATAGATGGTGACTTACAGCTGATGTTCTTTCTTCACTTTTCCAGTCTTTTCCATGTTGCTCAGATCACATGACAGCTGTAGCCTCCACACTGTATAATGGCCCCCACAGTAGACCCCAGCTGTATTATGGCACTCACATTAGCTGTCACACTGTATAATGGCTCCCACACTTTGAGGGCCCTCACAGTAGCCCCCAAACTATATAATGGCCCTCATATTAGCTGCCACACTGAATAATGGCCCCCAAAGTAGTTCCCACAGTTTATGATCACCCCATACTGTAGCTCCCACACTGTATAAAAGAATCCACTGTAATGCTCACATTGTATTATGGCCCCCATGGTTTATTACAGCCCTCCACAGTAGTTCCCATACTGTATAAAGGCACCTACAGTGTATGATGACACTGATAGTAGCCTTCAAACTGTATAATTAGCACCCACACTGTATAATGGCCTGCACAATAGTCCTCACATCATTTGTCGGCACCCAAGGTGGGCCCCAAACTGAATAATTGCTCCTGTATTAACTCCCACGCTGTATAATGGCCTCCTCGTTAGCTCACGTGCTGTATAATGGCCCTGCATTAGTTGCCACACTGTATAATGGCCTATGCATTAGTTCCCGTGCTGTATGATGGTCCCCGCATTAGTTTTACGTTGTATAATGGCCCCTGAACTAGCTCCAATGCTGTATAATAGTCCCTGCATTAACTCCCATGCTTTATAATGGCCCTCGCCTTAGCTACCACACTGTATATGGATCCCCCACAGTAGTCCCTACAATATATGAAGGGGCCCCCTACACTGTATGAGGGTCACCCATACCTACAATGTCCCCAGAGTCATACCACACATTTTAAATAAAATAAAAAAAATCCTGTACTCACCTAATCCAGGATCACAATGAGTCCATCCCACAAAGCGCGGGCAGGCCAACGTGCTGTCATTGACATCGGCAGGACTCTGAAGTCTTGTGCTTATGCCAGAGCATCACATGCTGACAGGGGTGTTGTTAAGATCTATAAAGATAAAGGGTTCAAGCCCCAAGACAATTTTTTTTGCCAAAAACACTTCCTCCAACCACCACCACAAAATAAACTACATCACAGATAACACACTGATAACTCTCTAAGTACAGAATGTATTAGATGACACCTGCAGTCGTATGTAACACCACAGATAGCACTGTGAGAACTCTGCGGACAGATAATAAGCAGTTAATGGGCTCAATAAAAAGTCCATTAGCCAGTACAAAATTCTGTAAGGCGCCTCATGCAGGGGCAGAGTGCTCCTTCTTGCTAAGAACATCTCAGGTGTTTTGAGCAATCACTGGGTTTCTTGGTCCTTAGAGGTCGATTAAAGGGAACCTATCAACAGAAAAAAATGCTAATAAACTGCAGATACTGTTAGGTCCATATATATTTGGACAGAGACAACATTTTTCTAATTTTGGTTCTAGACATTACCACAATGAATTTTAAGCAAAACAATTCAGATACAGTTGAAGTTCAGACTTTCAGCTTTCATTTGAGGGTATCCACATTAAAATTGGATGAAGGGTTTAGGAGTTTCAGCTCCTTAACATGTGCCACCCTGTTTTTAAAGGGACCAAAAGTAATTTGACAATTGACTCAAATGCTATTTCATGGACAGGTGTGGGCATGTCATTCTCAATTAAGCAGATAAAAGGCCTGGAGTTGATTTGAGGTGTGGTGTTGCATTTGGAAGGTTTTGGTGTGAAGTAAACATGCGGTCAAAGGAGCTCTCCATGGAGGTGAAACGAACCATCTTTAAGCTGCAAAGACAGAAAAAACCCATCCGAGAAATTGCTACAATATTAGGAGTGGCAAAATCTACAGTTTGGTACATCCTGAGAAAGAAAGAAAGCACTGGTGAACTCATCAATGCAAAAAGACCTGGGCGCCCACGAAAGACAATGATCGCAGAATCATCTCCATGGTGAAGAGAAACCCCTTCACAACAGCCAACCAAGTGAACAACACTCTCCAGGAGGTAGGCGTATCAATATCCAAATCTACCATAAAGAGAAGACTGCATGAAAGTAAATACAGAGGGTTCACTGCACGGTGCAAGCCACTCATAAGCATCAAGCATAAAAAGGCTAGACTGGAGTTTGCTAAAAAACATCTGAAAAAGCCAGCACAGTTCTGGAAGAACATTCTTTGGACAGATGAAACCAAGATCAACCTCTACCAGAATGATGGAAAGAGAAAAGTATGGCGAAGGCGTGGTACAGCTCATGATCCAAAGCATACCACATCATCTGTAAAACACGGCGGAGGCAGTGTGATGGCTTGGGCATGCATGGCTGCCAGTGGCACTGGGTCACTAGTGTTTATTGTTGATGTGACACAGGACCGAAGCAGCCGAATGAATTCTGATGTATTCAGAGCCATACTGTGTGCTCAGATCCAGCCAAATGCAGCCAAACTGATTGGTCATCGTTTCATACTACAGATGGACAATGCCCCAAAACATAAAGCCAAAGCAACCCAAGAGTTTATTAAAGCAAAGAAGTGGAATATTCTTGAATGGCCAAGTCAGTCACCTGATCTCAACCCAATTGAGCATGCATTTCACTTGTTAAAGACTAAACTTCAGGCAGAAAGGCCCACAAACAAACAGCAACTGAAAACCTCCGCAGGGAAGGCCTGGCAGACCATCAAAAAGGAGGAAACACAGCGGCTGGTAATGTCCACGAGTTCAAGACTTCAGGCAGTCATTGCCAACAAAGGGTTTTCAACCAAGTACAAGAAATTAACATTTTATTTACAATTATTTAATCTGTCCAATTACTTTTGGTCCCTTTAAAAATAGGGTGGCACATGTTAAGGAGCTGAAACTCCTAAACCCTTCATCCAATTTTAATGTGGATACCCTCAAATGAAAGCTGAAAGTCTGAACTTCAACTGCATCTGAATTGTTTTGTTTAAAATTCATTGTGGTAATGTCTAGAACCAAAATTAGAAAAATGTTGTCTCTGTCCAAATATATATGAACCTAACTGTATGTGGTTAATCTGCAGGTTAATAGCGTTATCAACCTGCCCGGCACCTGCACTTAGCCAAAAGCTGCAGGGAGAAAATTAACATTAACCTTATTACCTCCCCCTCTTCCCCGCAGCATTCCGGTTTTAGCCACGGGGGCGGCACCAGCGCTGGTTCAGTCAACACTCTGAGAATACAGAGCGGTGGCTGTAACTGCGCTCCCGACCCTGACTGATGGCCTATGCAGAGCCAGTGTCAGTCAGTGCCGGAGGCGTGGTTACAGCCACTGCTCTGTATTCTCAGAGCGGTGACTGAACCAGCGCTGGTGCCGCCCCCATGGCTAAAACTGGGACACTGCAAAGGGGAATAAAGTTCATTTTCTCCCGGCAGCGTTAGGCAAAATGCAGGCGCTGGGCAGGTTAGTAATGCTATCAGGGGTGGATTAAGAGTAGCAAGGGCCCCAGGCAGTTTAGAAGGCGCAGGCCCCCCCGCCCACACACACACACCTGATGTATCACATGTCACATGATCCCCTGTGATAGATCATGTGATAGTTCACGTGAAATTAATTTGGCACAATATTAATTATAATAAATTTTTTTAGGCTGTGTGCCCACTATGCATTTTTCAAGCATTTACGCAGCGGCAATTCCGCTGCAGAAACACTTAAAAAACGCTTGGTAGAAGGTCTGCCATGTTCCCCAATGATAATCCACATGTGCTATGCACATGCTGTGGAAATTTCCGCTGCGGATTATCATTGCGGAAAAATCCGCAGCATTACCAATTATTTTGCAGAAGCGCGGCGTTTTCACCGCCATTGACTTGCATTGGAACGAATGGAATCCGCATCACTGCATCTGTACATGCAGAATCCATGTGTTTCAATGTGCGGATGGTACCCAGGTTTGGAGAAGAGGAGACTCTCCTCCGGACCCGGGTACCATAGAACCTGTAAAAAAAGATTAAAATAAAAAATAAATATTATACTTACCTTCTGATGGCCCCCGGTGTCTTTATCCAATGCGTCCTGGCTTGCCGGCAGCTCGCGATGGTCTGAAAAGGACCTGCCGTGACGTCATTTAGTCATGTGACGGGTCACGCGACCCCTGACGTCGGCAGGCCATCAGAAGGTAAGTATATATTTTTTATTTGTTACCATTCTTTTACGGTCACACTATATAAATCCATGCCGGTTGCATGGATTTATATAGTGTGACCAAGTTGTCAAGCACTTTCCAAGTGATGCTAAAATCGCTTGGAAAGCGCTTGTCAACCCGCAAGCGGAAATGCATGTGAAGAACGCTTCACATCCGCATGTCCCTGGCAGGAAAAACGCATGTACAATCCGCATGTACAATCCGCATGTGTTTTTTCTGCCAGGGAGATGCAGAAACGCTCAAAAAAAATCCGGAGCATTTCTGCATCGTGGGTACATATACAATTAATGTAAGGCTATCTCAATATGGAGCACATGTAGCCATCTATATACAGCAGGAGGCCGAACGTAGCCATCTATACACAGCGGGAGGCTGCACGTAGCCATCTATACACAGCAGGAGGTCGCACGGTACCATCTATACACAGCGGGAGGCCGCACGGTGCCATCTATACACAGCGGGAGGCCGCACGGTGCCATCTATACACAGCGGGAGGCCACACGGCGCCATCTATACACAGCGGGAGGCCGCACATAGCCATCTGTACATAGCGGGAGGCCGCACGGCACCATCTATACACAGCGGGAGGCCGCACGTAGCCATCTATACACAGCGGGAGGCTGCACAGCGCCATCTATACACAGCGGGAGGCCGCACAGCGCCCCCCCCCAGAGACAGCAGGAGGCCGCACGGCGCCATCTATACTTAGCAGGAGGCTGCACGCAGTCACGCACACACACAAACATATACAGACATACACATACAAACACGCATACACATTTGAAACACAAAAATACATATAAACAGACATCACACAATTATGTCTGCCTGCACACACACTCACTCACTCAATCACACACACTCACTCTCACTCACTTTCACACACTCTCACACACTCACCGTCCCCTGGCTCGGCTCCAGTCCTCCTGCTCCTCTCCTCTCCGCTCCAGTCCTCCTGCTCCTCTCCGATGCAGGCTGCAGCAGTGCTGGCCGGGCGTGCACTGCGTGACGTCACAGCTAGGAGACACAGCCGCGCACAGTGCCGTGTCTCCTAGCTGTGACGCGGCCGGGCTAGCACAGGGAAGTTAACTGCTACAGTGCTGGCCCGGCCGAAGAAGAAGTAGCGACCATGCGCCGCTGCTGGTGGAGCGGTCCGGGGGCCCCCCCGCCACTGTCTGCCTGTATGCCGCGCCCCTGTGTATGCTGGGCCCTGCCTGACTTCATGTGTCAGGGCGGTCACAGCATCATTCAAACTGCCCGCCCCGGTGGATCTGCAGCTGGCCGGATGGGAGCGGCTGCGTGATGCAGCATGTCTGTGAGTGGCTGTTTTGAACTTTGGGACCGCCCTGCTTGACGTCATGTGGCAGGGCGGTCACAAAGTTCAAAGCAGCCACTCACAGACACCCTGGCTGTATCACGCAGCCCTGTATATGCACGAGCACCGGCGGGAAATTTAAATGATGTTGGGACCGCCATGCCACATGACGTCAGGCAGGGCGGTACCAACAGCATTTAAACTGCACGCCCGTGCTAGTGAATATACAGCCGCCACGGCCGGATGGGAGCGTCATGTGGCACTGGCAGGGCGGGGCGACACAGTATGATTCAAACCGCCTACAGCTGCGGGCCCGCAGCGGTGATCATCTAAACCTTCGGCCAGCGCGGCGGTGACCGAAAAAAATGCGCATTATAATGGGAGCAATTCAGGGCCCCCTGGAGCCTCAGGGCCCCGGGCGGTAGCCCATATTGCCCTCATTATAATCCGCCTATGAACGCTATTAACCTGCAGATTAAGGCCATATCTGCAGGTTAATAGCATTTTTTTCTGGTGACAGGTTCTCTTTAATCACTCAACATTTGCATGGTGTTTAAGTCTTTGTCACATATTTGAACAAAAAAGTTTAGGAACTCCTTAAAAATGTTGTCCAGTGATTGAAAAAAAAGCCTCATGAAAGAAAGTGGTTTAAAAAAATAAATAAAGTAACTAAGTTGATATATTCCTCGATAGATAGAAAAATGAACAGCAGGCAGCACTCAAAATTATGCAGAAAAAAAGTGGCCTTTTATTAGTCCATGTGGAGTGGTGATGTTTCGGTTACAAATAACCTTTCTCAGCCGCCCCACATGGGCTAATAAAAGGCCACTTTTTCTCTGCATAATTTGGAGTGCTGCCTGCTGTTCATTTTTTATTTATCTTACAACTGGGTAATTGTTTGGAAGGCTTTGCACCCACCTCTTCATCTTATTGTGCTCTTCCATTTTGATACATAAATGATAGAGAGATACAAGATACTGATAGTAGATAAAAATAATGGGAGTAGCACTTCAGGCCTTTTTTTCTTCTGTATTTATGATCTATAAGCTAGTAGCAGATCCAGAGGTTTGCACCAGAACCTGGTGGCCTTAGTGCTGCTTTACTTTTTCTATATAGCTAGTAGTTAGTGCAGTAGGACACTGGAGGGAGAGGGGAGTCCAGTATTCGTGGCAGAGAGGTTACAGAGAACTGCAAAGTTCATAACAAAGAAGAGTTTCTACCTGCTCCTGAGGAGGAGACAAGATTCAGCTCCAGGGGCCCTGCCTTCACCTCACCAGAAGACAAGATGATGTCTGCTTCCTTGTATTGCCGGCCCCCACGCTGCCATACAGCCATGTCTACAGAGCAGCAGGGGGAGAAGCCGGCGCTATGTCTCAGGAGACAGGAAGAGGGAGTACCTGACGGAGCAGCCTGTGGTCAGATGTGCTGCACTCCTGATCTCCTCTCCCTCTTCTGATTGGCATGCAGTGGGAGCAGGGAGACGGAGCTACAGAGGTATGCAAATACATATATGCCCCTGAGTGTGTCTGCAGGCAGCTAGCTACACATTTGGGGTAGAATAGTTATGATAGGTGCCTAGTGAGCCCTTGTCAGCTGTTCTGTAGACCGCAGGCTTAGAGCGACCTTCAGTCTACAGAACAGAGAGCAGTGCAGGGAAATTGTGTCTCACTGCACTACCGCAGGGCTTTACTGAAACAGTAGCTCTTGGTGGGCCCCTAAGAGCACAGTGCCCGGGGCAACTGACCCCCTCTGCCCCCCCAGTAGCTATGCTACTGCTGTCAGCGCAAACCTGAGCAGGGAAAGCTCATGGTCCGGCGCTGATCAGGATTTCAGCGCAGGGGAAGCAGACAATGAGTCCAATGAACATGAAGAGAGCCAGAGTCTCCATAGTTTTGAGTCAGCTCAAAATCCTGCTTCTGCTCTATCTTATTTCAATGGCAATGCAGCAGGAATCATGTGACGCCCAGCTGTGCTTGGTATCACAGATCCTAGAAGGGTGTATTGATGGATTCCTCCACAAGAGGCCCCCATAACCATTCACACATCTCCACCTTCCACCTCAGACCACCAGAGGGAGCCCGTTAGGGATAGATAAATAGGGAAGGTGGAGCCAGGCAGCCCAGAAAGTGATTCAGCAGTGAGTCTAGACTGGAGTCGACAGAGAGCAAACCTGTTGAGAGAGTTCCTGCAGTAAAGAAGCCTGAGAGAGGTTAGTCTGCAGTGGAGTGCGGTCGAGACTCAGTTGTAGCTCAGAGAGGTGAGGTGAGCTTAGGTGTGCTGGCGCCATAAGATCGGTGAAGCGCGGCAAGCTGCCATTAGTGTGAGTAGCCTAGTGAGGGCCCGAGCAGGCCGAAGGCAAGAGGAGAGTTAGTACATAGGGGGCAGAGGAGCTTAACTGGCTCACCCCGAAGCTGTTGCCGGACACCGGGTCCGAAGCTTACCGGGATCTCCACGACCCAGTAAGATAAACCGGAATCCCTGGAGAACTACAAGTCCCAGGATCGCTAAAGTGCTGATACGTAACAGAGCCAGGAGACACATAGGCCCCGTAAGTCGGGAGCGTGCACTCCAAGAGAAGGCCCAACCACAAGGTCAGCCAGCGCAGGACAGAGACAAAGTTAGGCCTAGCTCCAGGCAGGTCAGAAACTTACTACGCAGAGGCAAGAAACAGGAGGCCCAAAACCCGCTCATTGGGAAGGATCCTGACATGCACCCTTCACCCTACAGTGCTCCGGGACGTGCCTGAATTTCCATCAGTAAAAGGTACTGAAGTGACTATTGTGTCTGTCCCTGTTCTTGCTCTGACCCAGCTGGGTCGCGCCTGTCCTGCATTCCCCGTCATACACTGCCCTGAGGCCTAGCTCCACCTGTGGGGAGCTATACCATCGAGCTGCCTTATCAACGGCCTCAGAGGACTGCGCAGCGCTGGTGATCCTCACCAGAAGCCACAGGTGGCATCACAAACTCTTTTATTAACTTAACAAAATATCCACTCTTTTTAAGGAGAGACCCCAGGGTACGGGCCCGGGAGCCGACCACCGCGACATCCCTACAAGACCAGGCTAATGGCTCGGGTACCGAGTCATCCCCATTCCCCTGGGCGAGTCAATCACACTTGACAATATTCAAGCATCAAATGCTCCTGCATCCAAAGAATTTATAAGGGATCTCTGCAATGCTTTCCTAAATTCATTTAATTGTCCACCTCTAATGTCTGCTACCGCAGATGAAGTAATTGATTCAGCATAAAGCCAAAATGAGTTGTCACCTTACTTTCTGAATAACTGTGATGATTAGATGGATAATACATTTACTAAGCCTAACATACCAGTATCAGAAATGTACATCAAGAGTATATTACATAGTATCAGAAGTGCGATTCAACAACTTATTGAGCCTCATTTTAGTAACACTAAGATATCTATAACTTTTATGAACTCAAAAATAAAGGATACTAATAGCTCATTGATAGAATTACAAAAAAAACAAACCAAACTAATGGATTCAGTGGACTCAATGCAAAAATAAATCTCATCACTTAATAGGAAAAATGCCAATCTAGAAAATAACTTGAGAAATAATTTAAAAATAAGAGGCATTCCTGAGAAAGTGGCCCCATCTCTATTATGCGATTACATCTCAAATATGGCTGCTGAAATCATTCCTGATTTGAATGGAGATCATATAATTATTAAAGCACACAGAATCCCTAAACCACATTTTATTCGTGCTGAAATGCCAAGGGATGTCATTGCAACTTTCAGCTCCTTTAATGTAAGAAATAAGTTCTTCGCCTTGACTTGGAACTCAAAAACACTTCCTGCTCCCTATGACGCAATCTACCTATTTAAGGTCTTTTCTAAAGCTACCATACAAGCGAGGAAAACATTTCAAAATACTACAAGAGAACTACTAGAGGCAGACATTAAGTACAAATGAGTATAATCCGCAATTCTTAAGTTAATTCAGGAGGCAGAATCTTTTCTATCTCTTCACCAGAGACGGGACCAAAATTGGTGAGCTATTGTAAACATCAATCCTTTTCAAAGATCCAAGACTTTTCTCCTACTTAAATGTCCAGTAAATACTCTTCTACAATAATCTTGTAATGGACTATTTCAAATATTGGTCCTACGGCACACAATAACGTTTAACCGTATTACGGTTTCTCCTTCAAACCTGGCAATTAAGCTACAACAGCATACTTTGGAAAGACCCCGGCTGTTAAGAGGGCGGTTGCAAACAACTTTAATTTAATGGAACGCAACCGACCCCGGGGTCCGCAATGCAGCCTGGTGGACTGCTGCCGAACACTTTCCGGGTGGAAAGAAAGCGACAACTTAAATATTAAACCCTTTCGTGTTTCTCTACACAGGAACGGGTCTGGCGGTACGCTCTATCTCCGTTAACAGCACCGGAGATGAGCGACTGGAAAACTATCTGTAGCCCTGCTACTGCACAGGGACTAGAAGTGGCGGCGCTAGAGTGCGTGTGTGACTACGCCAACGGGTACACGTGCCTCCAGCCGGCGTCCTACCAGACTGAAGAGTTCAACTCCACGTGGCTGACAGGCGTTAGCCGTGAACAGGACGTCTGCAGGCTGCTCGGGGTGTTAGGTGACCCCTTTGGCTGAGCCAGGCTGCTAGACGAAGCTACCTGCCTCTATGGAGCTAACCTGCCTAGGCGACCTGTGCTAATTAGCCGAGCGAACTCTGGCATCGGCAGGTCACGGAGCGAACAGCTGGAGAGCACGTGGAACACAGTTGTCCACACAACAGCATAGCTTGCTTAAATGATCTGAGCGCGTCGCCATGTTTGTGAGCGGGTCTTTTAAAGACTAAGCCCCGCTCACCGACGCGCCATTGGTGACGTTACCCGTGAACCAATCAGGCGGTGCCAGGTCACCGGGTCAGGTGGGTGCCAACCCACCAATCATGATCCGCCAGGTCACGGACCTGATCAGTACGGCAAACCATGGACTTAGATTCCACAAGCCCTGTCTCCCTCTGCAACCCAGGCTTAACATGCTAGGCACAGCTACCTGGGAGATAAACAGTGCTCGCAGACCAGCTAAGTGTTGGGGCTGATGGTGATGCTGAGCAGCATAAGCCCTGGCTGGACTGAAATGGGAGACCACTGAAAGTACTGGATTCATTTTGAATCCAGCACCAGACCGACGCCTAAGTCGGCTTTTACTGGACTTCAGGATTACAAATTGGTTACAACTCTCATGGAATGAATTATAACTCTTGTTTTACTTCAAAGGACAAAACGGCCGGCATGTAGTACGTTTAACTTGGAACTGGCACTAAACCTAATCTCAAGGAATATGAACATCCTGCCCTGAACTTAACATTTGCCCCAACAAGTCAAGTGCATTAACTTGACCCCAACAAGGATACATTTGAAGCAACTAATAAGACTCTAACTTTATTTTCTTTTTATTGCTAACCTGTTTTTTTCCTTTTAGGTACAAAACACTTTAGCTACAAAGACTACCATATTATTACTATTATTACTGTTTTTCTCAGGTTAGGATAATGTAAGGTGCCCCAGCGAGGTAGTCGTGGGCGAGCTGTAGCCCCCTCTCGCTCTGGCACCCTACTGACAATTCATGTCCTCCCTCTGATGTGAGGCTGTGTATGTGGGACTCTCCACTTACTTCAAACCATCCGATCGCGGCTGTCTCCAGGCTTTTCTCTTCTGGGAACAGGGCAGCAATAAATTCAGAGGACATGAAGTTCTTAACCAGAACTTGGACTTTACTTAGGGAAGAGGAATATGTACAATATTTACAGGCAGATATAATGGATAAGGTCCGACAGGTTTTTATCTCTCTCACAGGAGCTGGCAACATCTTCAGCCCTGATTCCCTCTTTAAGTGAAGCATCTCTGTGACTCTAATCTCTAGCCCAAGAGACTCTTCTGCAATGCCAACAGTGATCTGGATCCGATATCTCCCCCACGTCTTAGCCTGGAGTCCTATTTATCTTCCTCTGCTTCCTGCAGACTAGAAGTGCCCCGGGTCCTCAATACTTCCTTTGAGTTTCTCCGGCCGGCTAACAGGACTCTTGCTCTTGCGTAGGGAGACTTTCACACTGGTGATCCCACTGTCTGAGGGTATGGAGCTCCCGTCTGCCCTAGCAGCCACCATATATTCAGGCTGCCCGTATGGTTCACTGTCCTATCTCTTACTGAATATCTCTTCCTGCTTCTGGAAACTAAGCAGAGATTTTTCCTAAAGTGCCCACCCTTTGTGAGCTGTCATCACTCAGCATTAACCCCATCACTGCCTGTAACACTGCTAGCAGACTCAACCTAACATCTACACCCAGGACAGTGGCATCTTGTGGCTGATTACAGATACTGCAGCCCACAAGGAATTATGCCAGGAACAAGCTCACAACACTCAAGGCTTGATCAGGGCACTAAGTTCCCCCTTTACTCTACTGACTGGACCACTGAAGCTAACCCCTTAGCTTGGCCTACCAACAGTTCAGAGAGGTCTAACTACAGGAACACTTCTTTTAACTACCTCAGGGCCAAGGGAAGGCTACGTCCTTCCCCACTATTACATTCCCCCACACTTTAATGTTGGTCGTCCCTGACCACACTAAACAATCAATACATATCACATTACTATATTTACTAAAACATTTTAGTACACGACTGGTCCTGAAGTCTTCTTCTTGAGCGGGAGACCAGCCCTTCTCGGTTAAGGGCCCCGGAACTGCAATTCAGGACAGTCCATTATCAGCTTTCAAACTTCTCAAAAGTACCGGTCCTTCTCGGCAAGGACCCTGGAAACACAATGTCCATGTTCATATTTTTAAGACAGGTCACACACCATTAGCCCTCAATTTCCTTTGAAGGCTGCATTCTGAGGCACACGGTCACAGGGAGCACCCCGTGAGTCACTTTCTTCTTGGCCCTAGCGGGGGTCACCGGTTCTTCCCGCTAGGCCACAAGTCTCTTAGATTTAGAGGACAGTCATCCTCACAGTGTGCCTCAGTGTTTTAAATTCCAAGGCGCAACAAGCGCAACAAAAATAAAAATAGAAGTAAAAACAAAAAGAGCAGCTCCCTTGGGCACACAACTTTTAGTGCTGCTTAAGGCCTTCCTGGCCTGGGAGGTAGGGGAACAGTCCTCCATTTTTTCTCTTTAACTCAATTCAACATGGGGCACTCTGCCCCCATTGGGAAACAGTCCCAGAAACAGGACCACCGCTGGTGGGTCCTGATAAAGGAAGAGGTGAAAGCTCAATGGACCTTTTAGCTAGCTAGCTCACTTCTTCCGGGCCTCCCCCCCGTTCCTTCATGAAGGTGGCCCGTGCTGCAGATGAAGGTGGCTTCTTCCACTTCCAAGGCTGATCAGGATATCTGCTAGGCCCGGGGTCCTCGTCCGAGGACGTAGCACTGCCACAGCCGACCTGGGTATGGCCGTAGCTGGTCACTGTAAAGTGGTGGACTTCATGACTGGCACCAGCCTGAGTCTCTCTGGCAGTTCCTTGCTCAACTGCCACAGCCCCTCCTGGGTATTTGGCTGCCGAGTCAAAATCAGGCACCTCACTGGGAGAGTCGGCCCTGATGCCGCTTTGGAGGACCTCCTCCTCTTCATTCTCGATGTCTCCCCACTGCCGCTTCCTGGGTTCCTCCTCTTGTGGGACACTAGCCTTGGGAGGGGGCAGGAATCCTTTAGGGGCTTCCCTAGCCCAGCGCTGCAGAGCCTCTCTCTTGGCCCTTCATTGGAAGACTTCTTTGTCCTTCTCAAGGACATCCTCCCATTTGTACGGTCGGGTGAGCGCAGCCGCGTACCACCCCCTTCAGGCCTAGGGGCCCCTGTCGTCGCGGAAGCTAGCACGGCAGGCGCCGCAGGCGAAACCGGCGGCTGGGGTACAGACCGCTCACCTCCATCAAGCTCCGCTGCAGTTATTGCTCCAGCCCCACCGGGATGTTCTCCACCCTCGGCCGAGGGGGACGTGTCTTCCGGCATCCGGCTCCAGCACCACATACGGAACTCGTGGATGAGCAGGCCCAACTCCGGATTGGGCCTAGTGGACCACTGGACAGCCACTGGGGACAAAGACTCAGGGGCAGCATCCGTGGGTGAGCGACTTTCGATTGCAGCCCCTGGGGTAATCAGCTCTAGGATTTCTTCCTCGCCGCTCATTCCGGACAGGTCATCCGATCCTCCGGTCGCCATCCTCTTAGAGCGTCCATCGCAACACCTCCTTCCTCTTGTGCGCTGGACAGAAAATGGCGCTGGTCGCATACCAGTGACACGCGTCCTGCGCGTACAACTCCTCCTCTTTCTGGGCCAGCCTTCTGACGCGACCACTGCGTCACACATCGCTCTCGGAAGCTCCTCCTTCAGCCGCGCCCCCTCTCTGTGCGCGCTGATACTCACGGGGCCGGACTTCACTTTACGCCGCACCCTCTTCCTCACTGGACGTCCCATCCTGGGACGCATCTTCACTGCTGGGCCCATCCTTCTTTGGGCCGGAACTCGTAGGGGCTGGACATCCTTTTGCGTGCTCCGGCGCCGTCCACTCCCACGATAGGCGGTACTTCTCCTAGACTTTACCGCCACTGTCACCATCTTGG
Organism: Phyllobates terribilis; assembly: GCF_046119375.1. Taxonomy (NCBI): domain Eukaryota; kingdom Metazoa; phylum Chordata; class Amphibia; order Anura; family Dendrobatidae; genus Phyllobates; species Phyllobates terribilis. The sequence continues at coordinate 975,399,933 of NW_027362761.1, read as the reverse complement.
AATGCATGCTTCGGGCCGCCATCTTGGGCCTTCCAACACTTTCTCCTCAGTGTTCTGCGTCGGCTCTTCCCCACTTTCTTCATGCGAGGAGCTCGTATCCTGCCGACTACGCCAAATGTAAGGTGCCCCAGCGAGGTAGTCGTGGGCGAGCGGTAGCCCCCTCTCGCTCTGGCACCATACAGACAATTTGTGTCCTCCCTCTGAGGTGTGGCTGTGTATTTGGGGCTCTCCACTTACTTCAAACCATCCGATCGCGGCTGTCTCCAGGCATTTCTCTTCTGGGACCAGCGCAGCAATAAATTCAGAGAACACGAGGTTCTTAACCAGAACTTGGACTTTACTTGGGCAAGAGGAATATGTACAATATTTACAGGCAGATATAATGGATAAGTCCCGACAGGTTATTATCTCTCTCACAGGCGCTGGCAACATCTTCAGCCCTGGTTCCCTCTTTAAGTGAAGCATCTCTGTGACTCTAATCTCTAGCCCAAGAGACTCTTCTGCAATACCAACAGTGATCTGGATCCGATATCTCCCCCACGTCTTAGCCTGGAGTCCTATTTATCTTCCTCTGCTTCCTGCAGACTAGAAGTGCCCAGGGTCCTCAATACTTCCTTTGAGTTTCTCCGGCCGGCTAACAGGACTCTTGCTCCTGCATAGGGAGACTTTCACACTGGTGATCCCACTGTCTGAGGGTATGGAGCTCCCGTCTACCCTAGCAGCCACCATATATTGAGGCTGCCCGTACGGTTCACTGTCCTATCTTTTACTGAATATCTCTTCCTGCTTCTGGAAACTATGCAGGGATTTTTCCTAAAGTGCCCACCCTTTGTGAGCTGTCATCACTCAGCATTAACCATATCACTGCCTGTAACACTGCTAGCAGACTCAACCTAACATCTGCACCCAGGACAGTGGCATCTTGTGGCTGATTACAGGTACTGCAGCCCACAAGGAATTATGCCAGGAACAAGCTCACAACACTCAAGGCTTGATCAGGGCACTAAGTTCCCCCTTTACTCTACTGACTGGACCACTGAAGCTAACCCCTTAGCTTGGCCTACCAACAGTTCAGAGAGGTCTAACTACAGGAACACTTCTTTTAACTACCTCAGGGCCAAGGGAAGGCTACGTCCTTCCCCACTATTACAATAATATAATGTACACTTGTTTCCTTTCTTCCCTATCTTCATAGGGATTTTTTTTATTATTTTGTTGTTATTCTTTGATTTTATTCCTTGTTTTTTTTTCTCTCTTTCCCACTCATTTTCCCATATTCCTTATTAAAGTATTCCTTCATTTCCCCCTTTTTACCCTTAACCCTTTCCATCCTTCTTTTGCCTTTATTTTTTATTCGTTTATATTCCTATATGTTATTTGTTATATTATAAATAATTCAATAAAACCATTGGAAAAAAAGATCAATGGTATTGTTCAAAAGTACAACTCGTTCCGCAAAAAACAAGCCCTTACATGGCCTTATTAATGGGAAAAATAGAAGAGTTATGGCTCTGAGAAGAAGGGGAGCAAAAAACGAAACCACAAAAACGGTGGTGAAGGGGTTAATGATGGAGAACCAGACTTGAAAAAGTTGCTTCAGTTTTTATTCCACATGCGATAGAGCTCAATAAAACTGTTTATGCTATAAACATAGGGCTATTACTTTGTATCAACAGAGAATAGAAGTCTATCTAAGAATATGTTCACACTGAGTTTTTGATGAGGTTTTGTAGCAAAAACAGAGCAAAAACTCTCCATATTCTATGCAAAAATTGGAGTGTCCGCTCCAAAAACTTAGCAAAAAGACTTTCAGTGTGCACATACAGTACCCTTAGAATTTAATCCGAACAATTAAAGGGAATGTATCAGCAGGTTTTTGCTATGTAATCTGACAGCAGCATGAGGTAGGGACAGAGATCTTGATTCCAGCGATCCGTCACTTAGTTTACTGGGCGCAGCAGCTATGATAGAATCACAATTTTCTCTGCAACAGATATAGAAAAGCTCAGATGTTGTGTCCTGTGTAACCCCATCAACACCACTGATTAGCAGCTTTTTGTGTACATTGTAGAAAGGAGAAAGAGTGGTCCTTTAGTGATAATCAGAGGCGAAACCGATGGAAGTTGGAGCTGCCAGCTTTCGGACCGTTGAGAGAAGACGTTGGAATGATCTTGGACTCTGCTACTACTGTGGTCGCACTGGGCATCTTCTCAAGGACTGCTCAATACACCTTCAAGCAATCAGATTCGGGAAAACACCTAAGTCTGGGTGATTGTCGAGGTCACCCAGACTTCCAGGTACCTTTTTTATTCTGCCACCGATGTACGTGGGTGAGATGAGTCTGAGCGATGTGAACACGGATCTCTTTATAAGCAATGGCAGATAGTGTTACTCGCTAACCTGTGCTCCTATTCTTTATGAACTGCACGTGATTAGTCTGGAAGGATAATGCAGTAATGAATTCAACAGGTTTTATTCACAGTACCTTGATGAGATGAGATGTCAGGGAAGATGAGGCAGAAGTTAGGACTGCAGGATAGAGTTGAGATTAGAAGCACGGGGTTAGAGGTAACAAGAGAATCCTTTCTCCAGTCTTGAAGCATGTGTTGTCCAAGATGGCACTGACACAAGAAGAAAGTGAGGAAAAAGGATAGGAGGCGTTGCAGACAGAAAGGTATTGTGGGAAAATAGAGTAATAATACATAAACAGCATAAATAAAAATGGCCAGTAGATGGCAGCAAAGTACAATAAATACAATAGCCATACTAAAGATATAACATTAGATAAATGTTCCAAAATGGCTGAAAGTCTTTACTGAAGAATAGTTGAACAGCACACTCCCCATCTGAAATCCTTGGATTTCACTATATTAAAGTCTTGAGGTGGAGGTATTTTCCTGAAGTACCCTGAGGGATACCTCAACCTGAAAGACAAAACAATGCATGCAATGCAACAATAAAAATAACATATAAACGAGGTAGATGAATGTCTATAACAAGTTCCTGAAGTAATCCAATGGATAGCCCATCTTCGGATTGAAGAAGCCGCACTAGGCCAAACTGTCTCTAACCCAATTGTAATCCAAAGGTTAAAGCTCCTGGCTGCATTCAGAAGAGCATCTTAAGTAGTTTGAAAGTTCCTTGAAAGTTCCTCCTGGTTGAATGGATAGTCAATTCTCAACCGGTATGAATAAAATAACCTCTGATGTAGGCCTAATGAAAGATTTGGGGTCACCTTGCTTCGTGACTGACACTTCCACTTTGCATACCTTGCCACTTCACTTGGAAAGGTTTTTGATATAAGCCCCATAGGCCATGCGTTTCATTCTACCTTCTGGTCTTTCATGAGGACAAGATCTCCTACTTGTAACCTAGGTTTAACTTGTTGCCATTTTCTTCGTCCTTGAAGGAGAATAAGGTACTCCCTTTTCCATCTACTCCAGAAACAATTAGCCAGATGTTGTAAATGTTTCCAACGTCTCTGATATTTGTTACTGGACAAAGAGTCTTCAGGTGGGCTAGGAATGGTTCCAAGTTTCTGAGTGAGGAGAGTTGCTGGAGTAAGAATAGCAGGAGATTCTGAATCTGAAGATATGGGAACAATAGGTCTTGCATTTACAATAGCAGATACTTCTGCTAAGAAAGTGGTTAAGGTCTCGTGAGTGAGTCTCAAGAGGTTTGAGTCCATCAACATAGACTCCAGTATCTGACGAGTGATGCCTATCATTCTTTCCCATGATCCACCCATATGGGAAGCATAAGGAGAGTTGAAGATCCAGGAACAACCATTATTTGCCAAGAAGTCCTGGACTGGTGTGGAATTCAATTGTAGTTCTCGACAGGCACCTACAACGTTTGTTCCACAATCAGATCTTAATTGTTTTACTGGTCCTCTGATGGTGAGGAATCGTCTTAAGGCATTGATGAAACTGGAGGAATCCATGGATTCTATTACTTTTATGTATATCACTCGCACACTCATGCATGTGAACAACACTGTCCACCGTTTACTTTCTGCATATTCGCCTCTGGTCCTACGTGCAGTGACTGCCCACGGGCCAAACCAAACCAATATAGGTAAATGGTGGCTCTGTGCTTGTCCTATCAATAGGCAAATCAGAAATCTGTTGTTGTTGCAGTTTACCTCTTGTCTTGTCCTCTTGTCACTGAACACAATGATGAATTAAATGGGAAACCTGTCTCTTTGCTCCCACAATCCAAAGGTCTGCAACTCTTAAGGCACCTTCAGTGAAGTGTCTGCCTTGATGTTTGACTTTTCTATGGTAATGTCATATTAGTAGAGTGGTGAAATGGTGATGGCCAGGAATAATTAGAGGGTTCTTTTCTGCCTCCTCCAACTTGGCTTTGTTTAAACGACCACCGACTCTCAGTAAACCAACAATCGACAATGGGGCTGTTTTTAGGAACATCTTGTTTTTTACGTATACATTCCAGTTTCTTGCGAAAAACATTCTGCTGCACATTATGTATCACAAACAGTGCACTCAGAGCAATGTCTTCTGCAGAGAGAGGCTTATGACAGATGTGCCAACTGTGACAATCAGCCTTACTGTCCTTATTGTGATAGCATTGTACAATGTGGATTAACCTTGCAATGGCACGAACAAGCCTTGTCCATCTGGAGAAGCGATGAAATCGCCGACAGTCCAAGCCAACTTTCTCTTCGGATTTGGTGATGAGGGTGCTGTCATCACGACGGATTTCTGGGTCAACGTCTGGACCCTAGAGGCTGAAGCTGTCTTCAATGGCAGTCTCTTCAAACTGGCCGCAAAGGGACTCCGGTCATGTTAACCAAGAAGAATTTGCGAAAGCACCAACAGACACTAGCCTAGTAGTAAGGTCAGCAGGGTTAAGATGGAATGGAACATACTGCCATTGCTCAGGTTTAGAAGATTTCCTGATCCTTTCAATGTGGTTACTGACATAGACATAGAAGCGTTTTGTCTGGTTGTATATGTAACCCAGAACAACCTTGCTGTCTGTGTAGAATCTTGTGTCATTCACCTGAATAGCTAATTCGCTCTGTATGAAGTCTGCAAACTCTATGGCTAGTACTGCCCCACAGAGCTTAAGTCTGGCTATGGTGTGCTCGGGTTTAGGAGCCAATTAAGCCTTTTCAAATAGAAATCCAACATGGGTTTCATTGTTAAAGTCTATTAACTTTAAATTGGCAACAGTTGCAATAGCTTCAGTAGAAGCATCAGAGAATATATGGATCTCTTTCCTATGACTCGTAGCAAGGGATTCTAGAATGTAACAATGTGGTATGTGGATCTTATCCAAGGCGCAAAGAGATTCCCTCCATGACTTCCACTTTAATTGTTTGTGAGCAGGGAGTGGTACATCCCAGTCCTTAATAGACTCTGAGAGTTGTCTTAACAGAAGTTTGCCTTGTATAGTCAGGGGTGCAACAAATCCGGGTGGATCCTATAGACTGTGCACCAATGGCAGAACCCCATGCTTAGTAAATGGTTTTTCTGAACCACTAACCTAAAAGCTGAAGGAGTCCTTTAACAAGTTCCATCTGAAGTCCAGACTTCTCTGTACTGGTGGATTGTCTGAGCCTAGATTGTCCCTGAAGAAGAATAAAAAAAAGAAAAAAGAGTAAAATAAAGGAAAAGCTGATGAAACTTTCCCAGACTTGATCATTAAGGTGAAAGGCCTTCATGACAACAGCACTATTGGAGGCAATTTTCTGCAATCTTAAATGAGCCTTAGAAAGCATACCTTGTGTCCTTTTGAGCAGATCTATGGCTTCTTCCGCTGTGGGTAGGGATTTGAGACCATCGTCCATGTAGAAGTCCTTTTCAAAGCACTGTTGAGCATCCTTCCCGAACTCTGATTCACCATCAGAAGCAGTCCTACGTTGGCCGTTTGCAGCAACTGCAGGAGAAGGACTGTTTCCGAACACGTGCGCTTTCATACGGTATTCAACTATTTCCTTGTTGTTGTCGTTGTCTCGGTGCCATAGAAAACGGAGATAATTTCTGTGATCTTGTCGCACGATGAAACAATGGAACATTTGTTCAATGTCAGCAGTAATGGCGACTGGCTATGTTCTGAATCTCATGAGCACTCCCACCAGGTTATTTATCAAGTTGGGGCTAGTGAGGAGAACATCGTTCAGAGATACAACATCATGTTTGGCGCTTGAATCGAACACCACTTTGATTTGTTTAGGCTTTCTTGGATGATATACTCCAAAGGAAGGTAGATACCAGCATTCTTTATTAGTTTGCAAGGGTGGAACTGGCTCAGCGTGGTCATTGCGAAATATCTTGTCCATAAAGGCTATGAAATGGTCCTTCATTTCAGGCTTGTTTCTCAATGTGCTCTGTAGTGAGATGAACCTGGATAAGGCCTGTTCTCGGTTGTTGAAGCTTGGCCCTTGTAAAATTGAAGGGTAAGGGAGCAACCCAACGGTCAAATTTGTTCTTGAAGAATCCACTGTCCATTATGTTAATGAACTCCTTGTCTTCTATGGATAAGGTGATTTTGTTGTCATCTTGTGTTGTACGAAACACTGTTCTCCCTAAATCATCATCATAGGGAGAGGGAATGATGTCAGGCTCTTGGATGAAGTCGGAGAACCTTTCTTTCACTTCGTAGTGATGATAGCATGGCTTAAAATGAGTTGTGCGACCATTTTGGAGTATTTACGTTTTAAAGGAGTTGACTTCGGATGTCTTGTGACTCTTAGCCAAACATACATTGCCCACGATTACCCATCCTAGATCGAGTCTTTAGGCGTATGAAGCATCATCTGGGCCATTGCATTGTTGGTGCACCTTGTGGACCTTCAAAATGTCCCTCCCTAGTAGGATTAGAATATCAGCATTTGTGTCCAGAGGAGGAATTTCGTTAGTTAGGTGCCTAAAGTAGGGATGATGAAGCGCAGCTTCTGGAGTGGAAATTTCTTCCCTGTTATCAGGTATTTGGTCACATTCAATTACAGTTGGCAAGGGTATGTGTACATTCCCCTTGATTGAAGAGACAATGTACCCAGAGGCTCTCCTGCCAAAAGTCTCAATACGACCAGAGCAGGTGTTGAGGGTGTGCCGTTTGTCCCTTTATATTGAAGATCTCAAAGAGTTTTGGCTTTGCTAGAGACCTGTTACTTTGCTCATCTATTATGGCATACATTTTGGAGGCCTTGTCGGATTGTCCTTCTGGATAGACCTTAAAAAGACATACCTTGGCACAGCATTTAGGATCAGTCCCTTATCCACATACTTCAATACATGAGGAGGAAACAGCAGTTGCAGTTGGATCAGGAACTTGTGGCTCCCCGCCATGCTTTTGAGCAGGATTGGATGCTGCAGAAGGTTCTGAATTGTGTGGAGCTGGTGTGGGATGCATGGATGTAACGTGTTTGTCACTACTGCATTCAGTGCACTTAATGACGGCCTTACAATCCTTAGCAAGGTGGTCTGAGGAGGCACAATACTTATAACGTATCCCAAGCTCTTTGAGAGTATCTCTATACTCCTGCAAAGTCTTTGCGCTGAGTCCATGGCATTCCTTAAGTGGGTGAGGTCTTTTGTGGATAGGGCACGTCCGGTTACTGTCCATAACTTTACAAGCAACAGCATTTGTTAGAGTGAAGGAGGGTGCAGTAAGTGAAACGTCAGTCTTTACTGTGCCCGTTAACTCTCTACGTTTGGTGGTAATGTTATCATACCTTGTAGATGATGACGATGAAACTGGTGGAGTAGGTTCAGTGAAGTCGAAGCTGGAAATATTCTTCTTCCAAGCTTGATCAATGACAAACCTGGAAAAATGTGAAAAGGGAGGAGAAGACATATTATCTTAACTTTTATACCATGAGCCGTGGTCTGCCCATTTATCTTGCATGCTGTGTGGCAACTTGGACACTACTGGATTCACACCGTAAGCAGTATCAAAGTAACTCAGTCCTGAAGGACGTGGGTCTAATTTTGCCAATTCTATTTCCTTTAGCAGGTCGCTCGGGTCTTGAAGTTTCCAGTTGTCTTTGTTAGTTATCTTTGGGAAGGTTTGCAGACTCTTAAATAAGGCACATTCTCTGGCTTCTGACCTGAATAGGTTTGTTTCTGTCTCTCCCATGCTGCAATAAGACCTGCATCTGAATGGTCCACATGAACTGTCCTTATTGTCTTAATGTGCTCTGCTGATTCAGGGCCTAACCAGTTAACAAGCAAATCCAGTTGTTCCTTGCCAGTGAGGTTAAGGTCTTGAATTACTGCTTGAAATGTCAATTTCCAGGCTCTATAATTCTCGGCACGATCATCAAACTTTGAGAGACTGTTGTTTATTAACTCCCTGCGGATCATGTATCTGGCGAAATCAGACATGTCCGATCTCCCGGTCATAGTTGCAGGATTAACTTGTGGAATCCCTGGGGAATGTAAGTTCTCTGGCTTATATGACTGAGACAAATCAGGATGAAATGATGCGGCATGAGGGTTAAGTTGCGGTTTAGTCTCTATAGGGTCTGCTGGCCTAAATTGTGGGTTAGTGCTGGAAGTTACCTTGTCGACAGTAGGTGGGGATATTTCTTGGCTTGCGGGTGCATCCCTGTGGGAGAACGGAGGTGGTGCTGGTTCAGATGTTAAAGAAGTTGTCCAGTACTTTTTTGAATTGGCCCAATGTATTTAGCCTGTGGTCATAAGTCTTTTTTGTAAATACCTTTAGTTATATGTATTGCTTGTGAGCGGCGCTATGACTGCCCGCTCACAGCCATCACGTGACCACCGGCTCTTTCTTCCGCTGATGTCACGTCAAGTGAGGCATGACATCAGTGATGCGATCCTCGCGGTGGATGCTGGGCTTTGGGCGGGGTTACCCCGCTTGTCACACCCAGCATCCACCGCGTGCTTTCCCAATGAATGAGGAGAGGGAAAGCGCGCAGTGGATGCTGGGTGTGACGGCAGGGAAACCCCGTCCACGGCCCAGCATCCACTGTGGAACGCAGCATTGAGTCACGCCCGGCAGCCGCCGGAACTTGACGTGACATCAGCGGATGTCAGAGCCCGCTGCAGCCGGGGGTCATGTGATGCCTGTGAGCGGCCAGTGATAGTGCCGCTCACAGGCAATACATACAACTAAAGGTATTTACAAAAAAACTTATGGCTACATGCTAAATACATCGGGCCAATTCAAAAAAATACTGGACAACCCCTTTAAATGTTTTAGCATGTAGTCTATAGTGCGATCAGCTGGGTCTTCCACTTCTCCTGGAATGAGGCAGTCCATATCAGCATCTTGACTTAGTGCTTGTTCAAGGACCTTCAGTTTGGCAAGGGCTGTTGCTTCTTCCCTTTCTGCTTGGAGTATTTTCAATTGGGTTTCCATCTCAGCTTCCTGCCTGGCAAAGGAGCTTCTAACTTTAGCTTCCTCTGCAGTGGCACGGATTTCTAGTAGCTTGTCAGACCATGTTAACTTCCTGGAGTGAGATGATCTGGAAGATCGAGATGTGATTTTGGTTGACGTTGTACGATAATAATAATAATAATTTTTATTTTAGTAGCGCCAACATATTCCGCAGCACTTTGCAATTATACAATTATAGGGGAGGCTTGAACAGACAAAAAGACGTTAAAGAATAAGCATAACTCAGATATTAAAAGGAGTGAGGGTCCTGCTCGCAAGCTTACAGTCTATAAGGAATTAGGGGAGACGCAAAAGGTAAAATGTACATATATTGTATAATACAGCCTTAATATGCTAAATAGGGTAAGTACATCACACTACATGAACTGGTCGCCAGCCAGTATGTGTACAGTACAGACAGAGGCTATTCAGTGCATGGATGGCATAAGCATGATTTTGAAGAAAATTTGAATGTGGGTGTGTTGAGGTGATAGGCCAGTCTAAAGAAATGGGTTTTTAGGGCACACTTAAAACTGTAGGTATTGGGAATTAATCTAATTGTCCTGGGTAGTGCATTACAAAGAATTGGCGCAGCATGTGAGAAATCTTGGAGACGGGAGTGGGAGGTTCGAATTATGGAGGATTTTAGTTTTAAGTCATTAGCAGAACGGAGGGCACAGGTAGGGTGGTAAACTGAGAAGAGGGAGGAGATGTAGAGTGGTGCTGAATCGTGGAGAGCTTTGTGGGTAAGAGTGATAAGTTTATATTGAACTCTGTATTGGATGAGCTACCAGTGCAATGACTGGCACAGGGAAGAGGCATCGGTGTATCGGTTGGTGAGGAACATGATCCAAGCTGCTGCGTTCAGGATGGATTGGAGAGGCGAAAGTTTAGAAAAAGGGACACCGATTAGTAAAGAGTTGCAATAGTCCAGACGAGAATAAATAAGAGCTACAGTAAGAGTTTTTACCGAGTCAAAGGTAAGAAAAGTTCTGATTCTAGAGATGTTTTTGAGGTGTAGATGACACGAGGGAGCGAGTGATTTAATGTGAGGAGTGAAGGAAAGATCTGAATCAAGTATAACCCCGAGACAGTGGGCTTGTTGCTGGGGAATAATGGTGGAGCCACAAACGGAGATGGCGATATCGGGCACAGGTAGGTTAGTGGAGGGAGAACGTACGAGTAGTTCAGTTTTTGACAGATTCAATTTTAGATAGAGGGGGGACATAGTGTTAAAGACAGTGGAAAGACAATCACTGGTATTTTGTAATAATGCAGGGGTGATGTCCGGAGAAGAGGTGTATAATTGGGTGTCATCAGCATAGAGATGGTACTGAAAACCAAATCTGCTGATTGTTTGTCCAATAGGAGCGGTGTATAAGGAGAAAAGAAGGGGGCCTAGGACTGATCCTTGAGGAACCCCCAACAATAAGGAGGAGCGATCAGCGAGGTAGGAGGAGAACCAAGAGAGAACAGTGTCCTTGAGGCCAATAGAGCAAAGCATAGTGAGCAGGAGCTGGTGATCCATAGTGTTGAATGCTGCAGAGAGATCTAGGAGAATCAGCAGGGAGTAGTGACCATTAGATTTGGCTGTTAGTAGATCATTAGAGACTTTAGTGAGTGCAGTTTCAGTAGAATGTAAAGAGCGGAAACCATATGATGATGTGACCTAACCTCTTGAAGGTGTACGATGCGGAGTTCTGCCTTATCCTGGGCATCTCACACTAATGCAGTCTTTGTTGGAGAAGAGTCTCCCTTTCAGCTAGCTCTGCTGGGGCATTTTCCATGTCACAGTTACTCAAGAATGTGATGTACTTTGCAGACAGTCTCAGGTAGCGATCATAGGCGCAGATAAACAATTTGCTGCGTCATTGTTAGCGCATGGAAGAGCTGCTAAATAGTGATCAACTCTGCCCCATAAATGATCTAGGTTATCAAGGAACTCTTCTCTGGTTGTCTCAAGGTTCTCTCTGACCTTTTGTGTCCGCTTGATTACACGTTTGGGTCGTACGTTCTGCTCTACAGTAAATGTGGACTCTGCTCCCGGTGCATCTGTTGTGTTAGGTAGAGATGAGCGAATGTTTCAATATTCGATTCAAATTACGATCGCCGAATTTGCGATATTCGCCGATTTATTCGTCGAATGTTCGACAAACGTTACCGAACGCCATAGGATTCAATGGGAGGACAAAAAAAACGCATATGTGACGCCTCTACTCGGAAAGCCCGTGTTTTACCCTGGGTATTGGGGGACTCGGTGTCGAACCCTGTGATGGAGAGGTGGGATGCAGCCGTGGCCCGGGCCCGACCCGTGCTCAGGGCCGTCACATTAGAAAGAGATGGTATGGGCTTGTCCGGGTTGAGTGGCTGATTAACGACTACGCCTCCTGTGGTGCCTGGTGAAGGGTCACCAGCGCCGCTGCAGTCCGCTGAGGCCTGGTGGTACTGCAGCCAAAGTTCTTACTACTCCCCACAGGCGGAGCAAGGCCTCAGGGCAGAGGGACAGGAGGATGGGGGGAAGTATTAGTAGAGGAAGAACGGAGGCCGCGTCGTGCGGTGTGGCGCAGGAATAACAGTCCGGAGGCCATAGGGGTGAACTTCCAAGGCTTTACTCACATAGCTGGCAAAGGAAGGCGACTCCCTGCTCCCCGCGGAGTCCTGCGGTCACCAGGGACAGGGGGGTCCGACAACCTCCGAGTAAGTCCAGCATTCAGTCGGGACCCTACACCTGAGTGTTCCCGAACTACAGACCAATTCCCTTCCTGTCCGTGTGTGTGCAAATAGGCCGGGTCTCCCTCTGAACTCCTCTCAGAACAAGAGCACGGGTGGCAGCTCCGCTCCATCCGATACCCGGTGGGATCCTCTGGGCCTAACCGGGCTTTCCCATCCAGGACGTAGAGTAGCAAGGTCGGGTGTCGGGGGCCGGTACCCCTCTTGCAGCCGGAGTCCCTCTGAATATATCAGCATGGCGATGACAGGTGGCGTACTCCGCTCCGTCTGCATCCTGACTGGGATCCATTTGCTACGGAGCCACACTCTTAAGCTCCGGGCCTTCTTGATCCTGGTCCTTGGCCGGGTTGAGACATTCCTTGTCTGCAACCTACCTCTCGTCCCGAGGCCAGGGTACGAGGGCTGTGTCCCTTGCCGGTGCAGGCCCACACAGGATCTGCGCTCCCGGAGGGAGGTCACATTGCACACAGTAGTCTGACAGCACAGTACGACCACATGAACTTGACTAACTAGGACCAGCAAAAGGACGAAGGGCCAAGATCAAAGATGGCTTTGAATTAAATATGAAATCTAAAGTGTAACTAACTTGTAAGTCCTCCACCCTCACCCACTAACTGGTTCCTACCACTTTGTGTTCCCCAGTCTCCCTGTAACCAGGTGAGCAGCACCTAGTGCATAATAGCTCCCTCTGGTGGAGAAGTGTGGTGTTGGATGCAAAAGGTTATGTCCCGACTATCACACTGTCCTTACCTCAGAGGAGGAATACCACACTCCACTAGAGAAGTGCAGCATCCCTGTGGCGGTCAAACCCTCAGGGGCGCCACACATACACAACACCTTAAAAGCTGCCAAAACACATCAAATTAGAGGTAGACACCTGGAAAGTGCCATCAATTGACCCAGAGAACAAGTACTATAATTATTACTATTACAGCGACATTTATTCCATGGCCTGTTACATGTGAAAAGGGGTCACCGACTAGAGGAGAGAGGACCCGGCCCACCAGGGCGCACAAACAATCTACAAGGGATGGGTGAAGATTCAGTAGGTCAGGGTACAGCAAGTCGTGCAACAGTATGCTGGAGCGAGGGTTACCGCAGATAGTATGCTTGCCACATGAAGTGGGTCTTCAGCTTCCTTTTCAAGGTTTCCACGGTAGTAAACATTGCAAGCTTCAACACAATGTTCACAAGGTAGACAGCAGCAGTAGTCTGTCTCCTAGACAACGAGCTAACTCCTTTATGATGATAGAGGACATCTGCAAGTAGTTTGTATGTTCTCCCCGTGTTTGTGGGGGTTTCCTTCAGGTTCTCCGGTTACCTCCTCAGTAAAAAAGCAGCCATACAGGAGTGTTCACTAATCAAAAAATTAGGGCCTGACACCACCATTTCCATGGCCAATAGATTGGAGATGGTGGATTTCCACCTCTTAGCTTTGTCATGTGTGGGAGGAAACTATTTTTTACGTGACCACAAATGAGGGACGGAGGGCTGGCTGCAGTGCTGAGAGAGGGCGGAGTACGGTCAAATGGACAAACTGTGAGTGGGGTGCAGGGGGGGACATGTTACGGTGTATTGAGAAACGTGTGGTGTGCTCGGTAAAACAAACACAGCATGCAAGTCCGCTTCCGTTACAGCTGACAGGCTCTCACTCAGCCTGACTGGAGAAGGTTCTGCAGTGGGAGACCTACGTGCCAATACTTGGCATGGTAACAGAGGAGGAGGAAGAAGCTGCGGATGCACTAGATGGGGCAGCTGATGGTTGTTGAGGTCCGCTGGTCCACATTTTATTGCAATGAGATTGTCAGAGTAACGCATGTTGATTGTGCATGTGAAGTTTCATGCATGTAGTAGTCAAATTATTGCACTTTTTCCCTCTACTGAGTTTATCGCAAAGTTTTCAGATAACGTGAGTTGGCTCATCCTTTGCGGTCTCAAAAAAGGCCCAGGCTAGGCAACCCTTGCCGTCCCTGTGAGCTGCAGACCAGTGTCCACTTCTGGTCACTGCCATGGTTGTGGCTAAGGATGTAGTGCTCCTCATGCTTGCATCACTCCGTGTCTGCGCCATAAGACGCAACGTAACCTCCTCATCTTCCTCCTCAGATGAGCTACTCAGCTGCGTGCCTCTGGGTTCACACCAAGTCGGATGTGTAACCTCATCATCATCTAATATGATATCCCATTCCTCACCCTCAGAGCCACCCTCCTCTTCTTCTTGCCTTGACAGCACAGTACAGTCGAGGGTCAGGAAGCTGCTCGGACCCAACCTTTTTTTTTTCCCCCTGTGTGGAGAAGAATATCTGCTCCAAACCATTTTAAGCTGAGATGCAGTCTGCTTTGTACACCCATGTTGAGTTTATCAGGTCTGTGTACCCCTGTATGGAAATCAATATTTGCACGAAAAAATTATTTTCACTAGAGTATAACTATTTTAAAGGAGACCAAAACCTCATCCACTGCAGCCAACCCAGCACATGGAGACCCAATCAGGAGTGTTCAAATTTCCCTAAATTAAGGCCTAATTACACCGAAGTGGCATCAATTTCAGTAGAGTAGAAATTGTACAATTGGGAACGACACCTCTTCCCCTACAGCCAATACAGTAGATGGAGACCCAATCAGTACTGTTCCCATTTGAAAACAATTGGGCCTAAAACCAACAAAGTGGCATCAATTTCACTAGAGTATAAGTAGTATCAATGGGGACCGACACCTCTTTCACTACAGCCAACCCAATAGATAGAGACCCAATCAGGATTCCCCACATTTCAAAAAATTACTGGCAGTCTCCAACAAAGTGGCATCAATTTCAGTACAGTAGAAATTGTACAATTAGGAACAACACCTCTTCCACTACAGCCAACCAAATAGATGGAGACCCAATCAGGATTCCCCACATTTCCAAAAATTACTGGCAGACACCAACAAAGTGGCATCAATTTCAGTACAGTAGAAATTGTACAATTAGGAACGACACATCTTCCCCTACAGCCAACACAGTAGATGGAGACCCAATCAGGACTGTTCCCATTTGAAAACATTTGGGCCTAAAACCACCAAAGTGGCATCAATTTCACTAGAGTATAAGTCGTATAATGGGGACCAACATCTCTTCCACCACAGCCAGCCCAATAGATGGAGACCCAATCAAGACTGTTCCCATTTGAAAACATTTGGGCCTAAAACCACCAAAGTGGCATCAATTTCACTAGAGTATAAGTAGTATAATGGGGACAGACACCTCTTCCACTACAGCCAGCCCAATAGATGGAGACCCAATCAGGATTCCCCACATTTCCAAAAATTAGGGCCTAAAACCTGCAGCCGCAGCAAGAGGAGGCACACAAGCCATATCACAGACTGCAATTCGGCAATATCAATACAGCACACTAAAACTACAACATCACCTACTCTGTGCAGTCTGCAATTGGGGTGCAAAAGTCCTTTGAGATCCATGACTTGTTCATCTTGATGAAAGTTAGGTGATCAATACTTTCATGGGACAGCCGAGTGCGCTTATCCATCAGGACACCACCAGCAGCGCTGAACACACGTTCTGAGAGAACGCTGGCTGCCGGGCATGATAAAACCTCCAAGGCGTGACAGGCGAGCTCAGGCCATTCATCCATTTTTGAAGACCAAAATGTAAAAGGGTCAAAATACTCACTGATGGTATTCGTATTGAGCTCTAGATAGTCCTCCACCATCCACTCCAGTCATTCTCCACGTGTCAGTCTTGTGCTCTGTTGTGCTAGTGCACCAGCTGGTCTAAAAAATGTGTGAAAGGACTCACAGAAATTGCTTCTGCCACTTTCTCTGCTGCTGCTAATGTTTTGGCGTTGACAAACTGACATGCCTTAGGTTGAAAGACTTCAGCTGCAATGCACACTGTGTGCCTCGCTCCTATCTTGGGGAAAAGCTCTATTAAGGTTGCTTAAAAGCTTGTTTCGATAGTCCAACATTAGTGTGTCCCTTTCCAGGGCAGGAAGCATCTGGCAAAATTGACTCTTATAACGTGGATCTAACAGAGTGGCAACCCAGTAGTCAGCATTATTTCAAATCCTAACTATACGGGGATCATCTTGCAGAAAGTGCAGCAAGAAGGCACTCATATGTCGGGCTCTTCCGGGTAGTCCAAAGCCAGACTTTATTGTTGCCTGCGTAACACTGATGCATGTTTCCTTCGTCCCCTCCTGCCAACCACGTTCAACGGAGAGGGGATGACTATCCTCTTCGTCTTCTGACTGTTGCTCGCCCATCACCTCTTCCTCCTCCATTTGTTCCTCAGCTCTTGCACCTTCACTAACAGTATGTCTGGTATCACCAAACCCCCTCGATAGCAGGAAGCCACCGTCACTTGGCATCCGCCTGTGTGACGATAGTCTGGAACTTTGAGACATTCTTATCCCTTCCACATCCTCCTCTTCTTCTGGGACAACCACCTCCTGCCGCACGCTATTCAAAGTCTTCTCCTGCATGTAGATGACCGGAATAGTGATGCTGATGACGGAATTGTCAGCGCTAACTAGTTTAGTAGCCATTTCAAAACTGTGCAGAAAGGTGCAGTGGTCCTTAATCTGTTCCCACTCCGTAAACGTGATATGCCCCACGTCCATACTGCGTTGGCTTAGGCTATGCGACATGACATACTGCGTCAGGGCTCTTTGCTGCTGCCACAGTCACTGCAACATGTGCAGAGTGGAATTCTACCGATTCGGCACATCGCATATCAACCTGTTAACTGGCATGGAGAAAGACCTCTGTATCGATGCAAGTCGATGACATGAGGGATGCTAACGGCAGAAGTGAGCACACAGCTTCCATACTTTCTGAAGAAGCTCATCCAGGCCGGGTTAGTGGCGGAGAAATTGCTGTACCACCAGGTTGAGGACGTGAGCCATGCAAGGCACTTGTGTGAGTTGGCCTCGGCATAGGGCCGCCAACAGGTTCGCACACTGTTATCGCACACGGCCTTCCATCGCTCCAAGTTCAGTGGAGACAACCATTGTTAAAACTGAGCCTGGAGAGCTGTCCACAACTCTTCAGCTGTCTGACTGCGATCTCCAAGGCATATTAATTTTAAGACTGCCTGATTGCGGTGAGCCTTGGCTGTGCAGTACAGAGGTGGTGTGGATTTGTTCTGCACTGTTGGAACGCGTGTCTTATTAAGGCAGAGGTTGATTGCGCAGGTGGGGGCCCTAGAGGAGCAGTGGAGGAAGTTTTAAATACAGAGGTTTGTTCTGCAAGCCTTGGGGATTCCAAGATTTGTGGAGCAGCCCCTTCCCCGCCTGTCCACAAAGCCACCAGAGTCACCCAGTGCCCAGTCAGCAAGATGTAACGTCCTTGGCCATGCTTACTCAACCAGGTGTCTGTGGTGAAATACACCCTGGCTGATATAGATTTAGTCAAGGAAAGGGTGATGTTGTCTGCGACATGCTGGTGTAGTGCAGGCACAGCTTTCTTAGAGAAGTAATGGCGACTGGGCAACTGGTACTGGGGGACTGAAACGGTCATCAGCTTTCGGAAACCGTCTCAGATTTGAGATGGTGGAGTTCAACCTTTTAGCTTTGTCATGTGTAGGATGAAACAATCTTTTACGTGACCACAACTGCGGGACCGATGGCTGGCTGCGGTGCTGAAAGAGGGCAGAGTACTGTCAAACGGACAAACTGCTGGACTGTTAGTGAGGTACAGGCGCAGATGTTACAGTGGTGTGCTCGGTGAAACAAACAGTAGGCATGTCAACTTACGTTACAGCTGATGGGCTCTCAGTCAGCCTGACTGGAGTGGGTTGAGAACCAGAAGTTTTGCGGTGGGAGACCTGCATGCCAACACTGGCACGGTAACAGAGGAGGAGGAAGAAGCAGCAGATGCGGTTGATGGGGCAGCTGATGGTTGTTGATGTTCGCTGGTCTGCATTTTAACGCAGTGAGATTCCCAGCGTAACGCATGTTGTGTGCACATGTGAAGGTTCATGCATGTAGTAGTAAAATTATTGCACTTTTTCCCTCTACTGAATTTTTTCTTGCAAAGCGTGCAGATAACATGAGTTGGCTCATCCTTTGCGATCTTAGAAAATGCCCAGGCTAGGCAACCCTTGCCACCCCTGCGAGCTTCAGACTCGCAACTGCAGCTGGCCACAGCCACAGTTGTGGCTAAGGATGCAGTGCTCCTCGTGCTTGCATCACTCCGTGTCTGTGCCATAGGGCGGAAGGTAACCTCCTCGTCTTCCTCATCCACCTCCTCAGATAACCTACTCGGCTGCGTGACTCTGGGTTCAGACCAAGTAGGATCTTCAACCTTGTCATCATCCAATATGTTATCCCATTCCTCACCCTCAGAGTGACCCTTCTCCTTTTGTTGCCCTGACAGCACAGTAAAGTCCGCATGAGCCTCAGGTATCTGAGTCTCATCAGGATCACCTCCCTCCTTGGTGGTTAACGTCTGGTGACGAGGGTCAGGAACCTGCTCGGATCCTACTTCATCCTGCCCCAAATCCAACGTAAAAAAGTTTTGGGAATCAGTGCATATGCTTTTCTCCTCTTCTTGACTCTGTGAATGTTTGGAGTACACTTCTGATGCCCATGGTATAGAATGGGTGAACAGTTCTACAGACTCGCCCATCTGTGGTTCGCTACAGTCAGCTGGGTGAAAGCATGAGTAATTGGGGTGCCACCTCTGTGGACTGTACTGTGTGTGATGTTGAGGTGGAGGAAGAAGAGGAGAGGCCACTTGAAGGAGCATTTGCCATCCACTGGAGCACCTGCTCTTTCTGGTCCTTATCAACAAGGCGTATTGCTGTGCGGCTGCCAAAGAAAGGGAGTGGAGTAGCCCATCCAGTAACAGAAGTTGTCAGTTGTCTTTGGATAGGACTGTTAGAACCCTCCTGTTTGTTTTTTCCATCTTGTGTTTTGCGGTCACGTGACCATCTGCCTATATATTCTTGCTCCGCCCTTTTGGCTGTGCTGGACTTTAGTGTTGTTTGACTGTTTTGCCAGCCAGGTGCTTCTGTGCCTATCTCTGTCAGTTTGCTTGGTCCTTCTGGGACCTCTAGTACCTTTTTGTCAGTTTATCTTTTTGTGTTCTGCAACAACCTTCTCTGTTCAGGAGGTGTCCTGAATTTCAACCCCACAAAAACAAAAATTGGCCTACAAGGGCTTGCTTGCTTTATCACATTATCAAGTGCAAAAATAGATTGAAGGTCTGCATAGAGCACAGTACAATCGATGCACAGCTCTGTTCTGAGCCATAGACCCTGCTCTTTCTGTGAGAATCTCAGTAATTGCACAAAAACAAAAAAAAAGTCTGCAAAGTCGATTGAACAGGTACACAGCACAGGACAGGACTTATCTACACTATCTGACTTCCACAGAAAGGTCCATCTATCTAGCTAATATCTCTCATTACACAGGACACAGCACAATCAGCAGCGTCTATCTCCTTCAGTGACATGCATAAAATGGCGCTGAGGGAACATGGCCGCTTTTTATATGGAGAGAACATGTGATTACAGCAGCCAATTGCAGAAGCCCTTGTGTCTGGGACACTGCGGATGCTTCCCGCGCTCTGATTGGCTAGCCGCGCTTTGCTGACTTAAAGTTACCGCTTACAGGAAGGCAAAAAAAAAAAACAGCGCGCTGCTGATCTGACCTGTTCTGAGCTTTCACCAGCCCCCCCACTCATCTGCCACATCTCCCCGCTCATCATACGCAAGCACTATGCTAGCAAAACTGTAAAAAAAGCAGTAGTTGCCCTGCAATCATTTAACCACCGCCGAACATTACTGATTTTCCCGAATTTAACACATTTTGCTAGTCTTTCCAATCACGAATTCGAATGTGCCACATTCGTGTTGAACTTAACATTTGAGATCGGATTTCGAACATATTCGCTCATCACTAGTGTTAGGAACATGATGTGCTTCTCTCACAGAGAGATCCATAGTGCTTTTTGTGGACATGCTTTAGCTAAGATGGCGAATGGTTAAAGACTTGCTAGAAGACAATGCATATGCACACAGACACTGTAGACTTAGGTCTCTTGTTACTATTCTGCCACCGATGTACGTAGGTGAGATGTGTCTGAGGGATGTGATCTCTGTATAAGCAATGGCAGATAGCGTTAATCGCTAACCCGTGCTCCTATTCTTTATGAACGGCACGTGATTAGTCCAGAAGGATTATGCACTGATGAATTCAACAGGTTTTATTCACTCTAGCTTGATGTGAAGAGATGTCAGGGAAGATGAGGTAGAAGTTAGGACTGCAGGTTAGAGTTGAGATTAGAAGCATGGGGTTAGCGGTAACAAGAGAATCCTTTCTCCAGTCCTGAAGCATATGTTGTCCAAGATGGCACTGACACAATAAGGAAGTGAGGAAAAAGGATAGGAGGAGTTGCAGACAGAAAGGTATTGTGAAAAAATAGAGTAATAATAAACAGCATATATAACAACTGTCAGTAGATGGCAGCAAAGTACATAAAATACAATAGCCATACTAAAGATATAACATTAGATAAATGTTCCAAAATGGCTGAAAGTCTTTACAGAAGAATAGTTGAACAGCACATTTTCACTCCTCAGATAAAGTACTGTTCAATGTGGAACTACTTTTCCAGAACCAGTCATTATCAGTAGTGATGAGCGAGCGTGCTCGCCACTGCTCGGGACTCGCCCGAGCATCACCCGAGCATCACTATGTTTGACATGCTCGGTGAGTATTTCCGGGTTGCTCAGGCGGGAGTTCGTATCCCCGCCCTGCATGCTTGGCGCTCTTTAGAGAGCCAATGAACTTGCAGGGATTGCCTGTCACGCACTGTAATGCCGTAGCCATGTTGGTTGTGGCATTACAGTGATTGGCTGGCCGCATAGCATCATCGGGTCTATATAAGACCTGGTGCCCCTATGCTCGTCACAGTCTAACCCGGAAACGGGCAGAGTAAGGAGTAGGGAGAGATGCTGCTGAGCTAGGGACAGAATTGGCGGTGCAATACTTAGATATAGGTATTCTACAGCAAAATATATATATCCATCTGAACTAACAGTCCTTCTGAGGACTAATCCAGCTGCATATATTCAGTGGTGATAGCAGGAGTTAGGCAGGCAGTCAGGGTTTGTGGCAGTAGAGGGTCCATTGCATGTTCTGTCTGCTCTTGCTGTTACAGATATCTGTAGACATAGCCTCAGATATCAGGGGCCTGGGCTAATTTTTTTTTTTTATCTTAATCCTGATTATTTGCTTAAAAAACAATCCAGAGTACACCATTTTACTGCTCCATATGCTTGTTAGCACTGCAGAATACAGCCAGATATTTTCCATCATTAGACGTGATCCCATATTACAGCAATAAAAATCCAGAAATTGGTAGTGAACGTGGAAAATATTGTCCTCCATTTAGAGTTTGTAGCATTGTGTCAGTGAAACTATTCACACGAGGTCGCTGCCAAAAATAGTAAACTACAGGGCCGCTATTTAAAACCGTGGGTGTCCGTCAGACGTATCACATATAACTGCAGTACAAATCCAGCCATTTGTAGTGAACGTGGAAACTATTATCCTTCTTTTACAGTTTGGCAGCAGTGTGTTAGTGAAAGTGAAGCTATTCACACGTTGTCACTGCCAAGAATAGTAAACTATAGGGCCACTATTTTAAACTGTGGATGTCCGTCAGTGACGCTATTCACACATGATCACTGTGAAGAATAGTAAACTACAAGCCCATCTATTTAAAACCGTGGGTATCAGTCAGATGTATCACATATAACTGCGGTACAAATCAAGCCACTTGTAGTGAATGTGAAAAATAGTATCCTCCTTTTACAGTTTGGCAGCAGTGTGTCAGTGAAGCTATTCACACGTGGTCGCTGCTAAAAATAATGAACTATAGGGTCGCTATTTCAAAGTGTGGGCGTCCGTCAAACGTATCACATATAACTGTAGTACAAAGAATAGTAAACTATAGGGCCGCTATTTCAAAGTGTGGGCGTCCATCAGACGTATCACACATAACTGTGGTACAAATCCAGACATTTGTAGGGAATGTGGAAAATATTGTCCTCCATTTAAAGTTTGTAGCAGTGTGTCAGTGAAGCTATTCACACGTGGTTGCTGTGAAGAATAGTAAACTACAAGTCCACTATTTAAAACCGTGGGTGTCCGTCAGATGTATCACATATAACTGCGGTACAAATCAAGCCACTTGTAGTGAATGTGAAAAATAGTATCCTCCTTTTACAGTTTGGCAGCAGTGTGTCAGTGAAGCTATTCACACATGGTCGCTGCCTAAAATAATAAACTATAGGACCACTATTTTAAACTGTGGATGTCCGTCAGCGAAGCTATTCACACATGATCATTGTGAAGAATAGTAAACTACAAGCCCACTATTTAAAACCGTGGGTGTCCGTCAAACGTATCACATATAACTGCGGTACAAATCAAGCCACTTGTAGTGAATGTGCAAAATAATATCCTCCTTTTACAGTTTGGCAGCAGTGTGTCAGTGAAGCTATTCACACGTGGTCGCTGCTAAAAATAATGAACTATAGGGCCGCTATTTCAAAGTGTGGGCGTCCGTCAAACGTATCACATATAACTGTAGAACAAAGAATAGTAAACTATAGGGCCGCTATTTCAAAGTGTGGGCGTCCATCAGACGTATCACACATAACTGTGGTACAAATCCAGACATTTGTAGGGAATGTGGAAAATATTGTCCTCCATTTAAAGTTTGTAGCAGTGTGTCAGTGAAGCTATTCACACATGGTCGCTGCCTAAAATAATAAACTATAGGACCACTATTTTAAACTGTGGATGTCCGTCAGCGAAGCTATTCACACATGATCATTGTGAAGAATAGTAAACTACAAGCCCACTATTTAAAACCGTGGGTGTCCGTCAAACGTATCACATATAACTGCGGTACAAATCAAGCCACTTGTAGTGAATGTGCAAAATAATATCCTCCTTTTACAGTTTGGCAGCAGTGTGTCAGTGAAGCTATTCACACGTGGTCGCTGCTAAAAATAATGAACTATAGGGCCGCTATTTCAAAGTGTGGGCGTCCGTCAAACGTATCACATATAACTGTAGAACAAAGAATAGTAAACTATAGGGCCACTATTTCAAAGCGTGGGCATCCATCAGACATATCACACATAACTGTGGTACAAATCCAGCCATTTGTAGTAAATGTTGAAAATATTGTCCTCCATTTACAGTTTGTAGCAGTGTGTCAGTGAAGCTATTCACACATGGTCGCTGTGAAGAGTAGTAAACTACAAGCATGCTATTTTAAACCGTGGGTGTCTGTCAGACGTATCACATATAACTGTGGTACAAATCCAGCCAATTGTAGTGAATGTGGAAAATATTGTCCTCCATTTACAGTTTGTAGCAGTGTGTCAGTGAAGCTACTCACACGTGGTCGAGGTGAAGAATAGTAAACTACAAGCCCGATATTTAAAACCATGGGTGTCCGTCAGATGTATCACATATAACTGCAGTACAAATCCAGCCATTTGTAGTGAATGTGGAAAATATTGTCCTCCATATACAGTTTGTAGCAGTGTGTCAGTGAAGCTATTCACACGTGGTCGCTGTGAATAATAGTGAACTACAAGCCCACTATTTAAAACCGTGGGTGTCTGTCAGACGTATCACATATAACTGCGGTACAAATCAAGCCACTTGTAGTGAATGTGTACACCATTTTACTGCTCCATTTGCTTGTTCACAGAATACAGCCAGATTTTTTAAATTTTATTCACATTACTGTATTGTGGAAGCAGAGAAACTTTTTTCATTGATCAAACGGAATCCCATATGACTGCCGTAACAATACAGAAATTTTGTGGAGCGTGCCAAATAGTCCACTGAATTTAAAGTCAGACAGCTGTGTTTTGTTGAACCAATTGACATTTGGTCGCTGACAAATACCATATTATTATGCGACTGCCTGAAACCGTGCTCATCAGACGTGATCCCATATGACTGCCCTAATAATCCAGCAATTTTTGTGAGCATGTCAAATTTTACACTTCATTTAAAGAATTGCAGTTGTGGGTTCAAACCTATTCACAGTTGGTCGCTGTCAAATAGCATATCTGTGAACAATGTTGTCAGAGTATCACGCCACTTTTACGGACTGACAATAAAAAAAACATACTAAAAAATTGAAAAAATGTTAAGAAACATTCTTTCTAGGGTAATGATTTGTATATAAGGCCAAAGAAATACGAAAAGAAAAGTTATGGACTGTGGAAGACATTTATGCGACCAGAATGAACACTCATCTGGAGCTGAGGATACCACCTAGCACCTGTCCCTATTGTAAATGCATTTAACAGCGTTATCGATAGGGAATAGAATAGATTTTATTTTTTTGGAGGCAGCACCAGAAGCACGCAGTATAAGGCAATAATACCTGGCTGGATCGGTGTAATACACTATCCATACTGCTATACCTCACCCGTAAATGAATTTCAGATAAGACAGTTAATATTCTAGAATATAGAATCTATTTGAATTGTCCTTCCCATTATTAAGGAGTGGGTGTCCTATACTGTTATTGCATATGCAGCAATTTCAAGGGCTGCCAAAAATTAGGACGCATTCCAATACACATTTGAAGAGACGTAAAAAAAATATAAATAAAAACACAGTAGGATCTTTCTTTAGTATAAAAACCAGACTCGCTAATGTAACCTCAATGTAATCACATTGTTCAGCTGCTGCATCTCCTCATCCTCCTGTTCGGCCTCCATCTCCGAAATGACCACATCAGTCACAAGCTGGAGGCACTGCAGCACTGCCTTGGCCAAGCGGCAACAGGCTGTGCTGAAGCTAATATGCTTAATGCTTAGGTGACAAACCGCACAACGCTGCAGAGTTGTTGAAAAGTGTAACACAGCAGGCAGATTTGTGACTCTCACTGCTGAATATACAGCCAGGCATGGTGTCACGAACGTGGTTTGTGGAATCACTGTGTCTCGGACCGAGGAGTGCCTGGAGGGGCTTAACTAGGGGCCTCGCCCAATCCGACCCCAGACGCATGGCGGCTTTACGACTCCGCGTCCCGAGGAAGGACGAGGAAGGTGGCCCAGGTGCTACTCCAGAAAAGACCAACGGACTCGCAGCAGCTGGACCCAGTAGGACAGGCAAGATGGTGCCCAGGAGTGGCAAACAGGATAGCACTGGAGAGCGTCAGGCTGGGTTGTACCGGAGTGCTGCAAGGTTTCATTGAAGTGCAGCAGGCTTGGCTGCACCGGAATGCAGCAGAATTGTACTGGAGTGCAGCAGGCCTGGTTTGCACCGGAGTGCAGCAGGATTGCACCGGAGTGCAGTAGGCTTGGTTGCACCAGAGTGCAGCAGGATTGGTTGCACCGGAGTTCAGCAGGATTGCACAGGAGTGCAGCAGGCTTGGTTTGCACCGGAGTGCAGCAGGATTGCACAGGAGTGCAGCAGGCCTGGTTTGCATCGGAGTGCAGCAGAATTGCACTGGAGTGCAGCAGGCTTGGCTTGCACCGGAGTGCAGCAGGATTGCACCGGAGTGCAGCAGGCCTGGTTTGCACAGGAGTGCAGCAGGATTGCACCAGAGTGCAGCAGGCTTAGTTTGCACCTGAGTACAGCAGGCTAGATTGCACCGGAGTGCAGCAGACTTGGTAGCATGGACTAGTACGCAACTTTTACAACATAGACTGTAGAACAGGAAAGTTGCTCAGGCACCTCCCCAGCAGGGAGGAAGCAATATATATGTAATGTCCCACAGCCATTGTCTGGGGACGTAATAGCAAGTGTGCACTCTGGCCCTGTAAGAGGGCGAGAGCGAGCATGCGTGCCTTAAGGACACAACCAGTAGCCCTGCTGGAACCAGGCAGAACACAGGGGAGGGAAGAGCCGGCCACAGCACGGGTGAGTGAAGTGACACGCCGGAGTCCCTACCTGTCAGAGCGGGAATCCATCGTGGCGCTAACACATGGTCATGTGTGACAATGGCCGGAAAGAGAAATGACGGGGGGAGAAATGACAGCCATAATAGATACGGTTTCCCTGTATGCCAGTCCTAAACAATATGGCTGTGGTAAAATACAACTCTCTCTGAGAAGCAGCCCTGGCTAAGAAAAGTCTGTGTGAAGATTCCTGGACACTCTATGGCTGCTTTTTTTTACTATGGATTGGACGTGCTTATGCCATTGCCCAACTCTGTAGTCATGAAATTCAAGGTGCAAAGAAAAATCTTTGTGTGTTGAAGCGCCAGTGAGAAGTGTGAGCTGATGTTGGATGGGCTGCCATTGCTTATGCAACAAGCTGCATTAGAGGACTTCCTGGGAGAAAAGAAAGCTGGAGTAGATACAGTTTCCCTCTATGCCAGTCCTTTCACTGAGCTGTGGTGAAATACAACTCTCACAGAGAAGCAGTGTCAGACTAAAGAACATTAGGCTCACCAGAGGATTTAATTCTGAGGGCCCACCTTTCTCCTCTGCTCAAGAGCCCCAAAGCAGCTGCAAGGTTTGTGCTATGAACTCTCCTGAAGAAGTGGGCCTGTCCAACCCTGCTGAAAAGCAGCCCTGGCTAAGAAATGTCTGTGTGAAGGTTCCTGGACACTCTATGGCTGCTTTTTTACTGAGGAGGAAACACATGCAAACACTGGGAGAACATACAGAATCCTTGCAGATGTTGTCCTTGGTGGGAATTGAACCCAGGACCCCAGTGCTGCAAGGCTTCAGTGCTGCCCACTGAGCCACTGTGCTGCCCTCTCTGTTCTCCCTGTGATATCTAACATGCTGGATAAACTTGCATCTACTGCCACTCAGTATCTTCAGCTCCTTTGTGAGAAACGGATGTATTTGGGCATCCACTTAGTCTACCAAATAACATTCCTGAGAAGGAAATTGTGGATGGCTTCACTACTGGTACTGGGGGCACTGCTAATACCATGGCGTTGTGCCATAGTTTACTGGAAATATTCCAGGCTGGTAGGAGCCAAGCTAATTCCCACAGAAAAGTACCAGCAGCAAGCTAAGGAGATGGTGGCCTCTATCATCATCACGACCTGCAAGGTTTGCACTATGAACTCTCCTGAAGGAAAAGCCAGGGCCCACCGGAGGAATCTCCGGTTCACTGGTGGGCCCGTCCAACCCTGCCAGAAGCAGCCCTGGATAAGAAAAGTCTGTGGGAAGGTTCCTAAACACTCTATGGCTGCTTTTTTACTGTGGACTGGCTCCAGCAATCTATAAGATTGCAATCTATAAGATCCCTTCACTGGCTCCCGATTGCCTACAGACTCCAGTTCAAAACCCTAACCACGACATGCAAAACCATCCACAACCTGTCTCCTCCATATATCTGTGACCTAGTCTCCTGGTACATACCTGCGCGCAATCTCCGATCCTCACAAGATCTCCTCTACTCCCGTCTTCTCTCCTCTTCCCACAATCGCATACAAGATTTCTCCCGTGCATCCGACCTACTCTTGAACTCTGTACCCCAAGATATCAGACACTTGCCTACTGTTGAAACCTTTAAAAGGAAGCTGAAGACCCATCTCTTCCGACAAGCCTACAACTTGCAGTAACCCTCACTACACCATACTGCAGTCGGTAACCTCTTTTCACATGTAAAGCGCCATGGAATAAATGGCGCTATAATAATAAATAATAATAATTATATCACTTGTACTCTAGGTCAATTGATGTCACTTTCCTGGTATCTGCCCCTAAATTAATGTTTTTTGGCAGCTTTTGGTCCCGTTTGAAGGTGTTGTGTATGCGTTTGGTTTTGGACCTCATTGAATCCAATGGCGTTCAGTAATGGTTGACGAATATTCGACAATTACATTGGCGAATATAACAAAAACAGTGATCATAATCCGAAACGAATGATGAAATATTCGCTCGTCTCTAATCAGAAACACCCTTAAAAAAATTATGTGGGCATGGCATGATGGTCACCCTGGTGATATGCTGGTGGAAGATGCGGAAAAGGAGGAGGACGACATAAAATAGTATAATTCCTGAAGCATATACCCATGTCTGGATCTGAAGGGGTGCATGGGAATAGACCCCTAAAAAAATAACCACTGGATTTGAGTTTATGTTCGATGCTATCATCTGGTGGTGTTGAAAAGTCTGGCCCAATCCAGCCCTTCATTTTGATAAGTCAGCATGTCAGCATTCATAGTTGACAGGTGCCCCCGGCGGCACTAAAAACCATCTCTGACAAAACATTAGCGGCCAAAACCTCCAAGGCGTAGAGAGACAGTTCATGCCACGTGTCCAGCTTGGATACCTAACAGTTGTAAGACACAGAGAGGAATCATGGAGGACGCTGGTACAGTCGCCAAGGTAGTCCTTCATTATCTTTCAAAACTTTTCCCTCCTTGTCAGAGTACCTCGTGTATCAGGGCCTGGGTCTGAGAAAACTGTCCCAGACCTTTGACAGCATTCCCCTGCCTCTGCCACATCTGGTTTGTGTGTCCCTCGCTTGTACTCGTTGGTTGTCTAATGGTCCAATGAACTGTCTGTGACCTCTGCCGTCAGCATTGTCAGATGGGAATTTTTTTTTTGTTATAATTCTTCAAAAAGAGCCTGAACTTAATATCTCCAAAAATTAACTCCTTCGGTTTCCTCCCTCTACTAACCTACCTATACCTGACTTTTACTAACCTACCTATATCTGACTGTTACTAACCTAACTTTCCTTTACCTGACTTTTCCTAACCTACCTATATCTGACTTTTACTAGCCTACCTATACCTGACTTTGGAATTTCATTTAAGTGATGCCACCATAACTCCCACTCGGCACACCTGCTGTCTTGGAGTCATATTTGACACACAACTTTCCTTTATTCAATGTGGAAAATCACTCACTCGCTCATGTCACCTGCACCTTAAAAACATCTCCAGAATTCGACTTTTTCTCACCTAAAAGGCAACATTTCAAGTGCAAGTAGTCCAGAAATATGGCAGTTTAGTATTGCGCTTGCATTCCAAGTAACAGAAAGCTAAGGAGATGGATAGCCCCATCATGAATAATTTGCTCATTGTCTAGGAGAACGACCACTGCTGCTGTCTACCTTGTGAACATTGTTGTCTTCAAGCTTGATTGACCCAGGGTCTGCAATCCTCTGCATCTGGAGGACATATTCCGTCCCAGGGTCCCACTGGGTCCCTGCTTCCACAATATTAACCCAGTGAAATACATCAGTGAGATGTACTGTCCCTGGCCACATTCACTTGTCCACGTGTTTGTGGTTAGGCGGTCCTTCCCACCAAGTGCACTGGGGAGGGCACAGGTAATGTTCTGGGACCCATGCTTGTGGAAGGCGGGGACAACACCGGGAGAAATAGTGGCGGCTGGGGACCGAGTATGGAGCCCTGGCCGTCGCCATGAGGTTGTGTAAAGCTTCCGCCTCCATGAGCCTAAAGGGCAGCATTTCAAGTTCAGGCAGTCCAGAAATGTGGCAGTTTAGTATTGCTGCCTGTGGGTGGGTGGCTTGGCTGCATACTTGCGCTTGCATTCCAAGGACTGGGGTAGGGACAACTGAACGCTGCAAAGGGACAAGAACGTGGACGGCGATGGTTGCAAGTCTGCAATGACAGGTGCAGGGCGGGAGGCATCCTCGCATGCGCAATGGACAGAAAGCAATGCAAAGGTGCAAAAACGCATCATAAACACTGTGTGAACATAGCCCAAGGTGCGGAGGATCATTTTTGTTTTTGTTTATTTATTTTGCCTTATATACAAGTCATTACCCTGGAAAAGATGTTCCTTGACATTTTTCCTAGAAAAATCCATTTTGGTTTTGTTTTTGTAAGTTTTATTGTGAGTCCGTAAAATTGGCGTAATACTCTGACAACATTGTTGACAGCAGTAACCTGGGAGTCAGAGATACTTCCAGGGGTCTTCCCCATTCTGTTCCCATCGGTTTCGGCAATTTTTAGGCCCACTGCAGAGCTCTGAATGGGGGGTTGGCCGCCAGAAAAATGCTCAAGTTTCCCATAGAATTACATTGGGCTCGTTGTTCGGATCGAGCACTCGAGCATTCCAATTTGCTTGACTCGAGCAACGAGTACCCGAGCATTTTAGTGCTCGCTCATCACTAATTATCAGCAGTAGCTTTCATTGATTGTGGATCTGCTGCCAACTTCATCAATTCAGAACTGGTCCTGAGCAGGGCCAAGTGCTGGGGCCCTGAGCAGGCGGGGGGGGCCACTCGCCGTCGGGCACCCCGCCGCGCTACGGGACTTGTAAGCGGAGAAGAGCAGTGCCAGCGCCCGCTCCCTCCCTCTTGCTCAGAGCCCTGGCACCCGGCGCAATACTTACCTCTCCCCGTGCCTCCGCAGCAGCTCCAGTCTCTTCCGCGTCCTCTGACTGTGACGTCTCAGGTCAGGGGGCACGGTGACGTCTTTCCACCGCGCTCTCTCCTGAGTCCTGAGTCGTCACAGCGCAGGGCGGGAAGACGCCGGCGACACTGGAGTCCGGAGCAGTGGCAGCAGGTGAGAAGTGAGGTATTTGATTTTTTTTTTTATTGTATGGGGGCATGGGGCATTATATGGTGGGGTGGGGGTGTGTGACATCCTGCATGGGGCATTATAAGCGAGGGAGTGTGCGATATCCTGCATGGGGCATTATAAGGGAGGGGGGTGTGACATCCTGCATGGGGCATTATAAGGGAGGGGGTGACATCCTGCATGGGGCATTATAAGGGAGGGGGGGTGTGACATCCTGCATGGGGCATTAGGGGCATTATAAGGGAGGGGGGGTGTGACATCCTGCATGGGGCATTATAAAGGAGGGGGTCTGTGTGACATCCTGCATGGGGCATTATAAGGGAGGGGGGTGTGACATCCTACATGGGGCATTATATGGGGGGAACAGCCTGCATGGGGCATTATATGGGGGGAACACCCTGCATGGGGCATTATTTGGGGGGAACAGCCTGTGTGGGGCATTATGTGGAGGGAACAGCCTACGTGGGGCATTATGTGGGGGGAACAGCCTGTGTGGGGCATTATGTGGGGGGAACAGCCTGCATGAGGCATTATGTGGGGGGCACAGCCTGCATGGAGCATTATGTGGGGGCACAGCCTGCATGGAGCGTTATATGGGGGCCAGTATTCTGTATGGAGCATTATATAGGGGCCAGTATTCTGTATGGAGCACTTTATGGGGGCCAGTATACTGCGTGGAGCGATTCGCTGGTTTCTGAGCTATTGTAGAATTTACAATAGATATCGCTCATGTAATGTAAGAAGTGAAATCTTTGCATTGTACTGTATATATATTTCTCTGCGGTATCTGTGCATCATGAACCGTGGTATGTGTTAAAGAGGCCCACTGAGACTCTTTCACCCAGGGCCCATAAAAACCTGGAGCCGGCCCTGGTCCTGAGATTAGGATTAGGCCACGGCCTCACTATCAGTATTTGGCCATGGCCCCAATATCATTATTTAGTCAATATTCGGTCATTATTTTTTCTCAGGAGTGAGAGCCAAAACCAGGCGTGGGTGATAAATGCAGAATTGGTGACTTGTTTCTATTCTACCTTTTCTCTGATTGTTCCTCACCTGGTTTTGGCTCCCCCTCCTGAGAAAAAATACTGACTAAATAATGAGAGTGGGGTCGTGGCCTTAAAGGGGGAACACTTCACTATGAGTTCACCTCCTGTTAGGTTTTGAATAATTTGGTTGCTGGGTTGATATTGGGGTTTCCATGGCTTAATTTGAATTTTATTGCATGAAATAAGTATTTGATCACCTACCAGCCAGCAAGATTTATGTCTCTCACAGACCTGTTAGTTTTTCTTTAAGAAGCCCTCCTCCTCCAGGATACAGTCCACAGTTCAGGCCCCTTATTCACACACTGAGGTCAACTTTGACACATGGTAAGGTTTTTAATATTAGACAGAGTAGGACTATCCTGAATGGGTTCACATTGCCGTCGTGGGATAGAATTTATGCTATTTTTGATCAAAAACAGTGTTACTAAGAACTCTACTTTATTTAAATGCACTTTTGCTTTTTATTTATTTATTTATTTACAGCAGGGTTTATGTTCATTTTGCTTCTTGTAAGTTTTTTTCTGATTTATGATTTTTCTGATTTATGGCCATTGTGAACATGGGTTTATGTACTGCATGTATACCAACTTAAACCCAGCTAAACAACTTACACCAAGCTAAAATTCTGGTGTTTTCTGTACATGCTAGAAAAATTATAGAAGTCTGTGGAGTAGAAGAAAACAAATTATATATTATCTCTGAACCTGAATGTACGTATTCCTCATTAAAGGATGGGACATATTTACAAAAAACATTCCTGTCGCCTCCTATTCCTAAGATCAGCAGTAGGTACCAAGCCTAAACGTGTACTATGTTATCACATTACTACACTTCATGTTCCGTTAAATGAACACTTTTATCTTCACCTTTCAATAAAGTATAAACTAGAAGGTAAGATGGGGAATATACAGTGGGTGAAATAAGTATTTGATCCCTTGCTGTTTTTGTAAGTTTGCCCACTGACAAAGACATGAACAGTCTATAATTTTAAGGGTAGGTTAATTTTAACATTGAGAGATAGAATATCCCAAAAAAATCAAGAAAATCACGTTGTATAAATTAGATACTTTTTTTTGCATTTTGTAGTTAGAAATAAGTATTTGATCCCCTACAAACCATTATGAATTCTGGATCCTACAGACCAGAACTACGCTCGTGGTGCCGGCAAATGACGTCAGCGCATGCACGGTGAGAACTTTTCCACACTCGAGCTGACGTCAATGAGGTGAACGGAGTTCATATGACATGAACTCAACTCATCTTGATGCCGTCACAGCGAGTCACTGAGAAGCGCAAGCATGTGTCTCTGCAAGATGGCAGGCTGAATGGTCGCGTCAAGCTACTATGTAGCCTGCCATCTAGATGTAGCAGAGCTGGACCCATCGCAGGACACGTGGATTATGTTCTTCACGTCAGAAAGGTAAGGATGAGGTTGGTTTATTATTTTACTTTTATTACAGTTGACAATGAATTCTGAGGGATGGGTGTAATGGTAAGTAGGGATTCATTTAGAATATTAAAGGAGTCTGTGTGTATATTTCAAATAAAAAATGTTCTCAGTGTGGGTGTTTTTTGTTCACATTTCACGCTCACTATGAGGTTAGTAATGGGGGCGTTTTATAGATGCCTCTCCATAACTAACCTGGGCTTGATGTCAGCTAATATTATAAGCTGACATCAACCCCAGCCCTATAACCCCACTTGCCAAAACCACAGGGCAATAAGCCGAGCGAGGCTAAGTGCCAGAATTGGTGCATACTATGGATGCGCCATTTCTGGGGCGACTGAGGGCTGGTGTTTCTAGCCTGGGAGGTGGACAATATTCATGGCCCCTTCCTAGGCTATTAATATCAGCCCCCAGATGTCTGCCTAGACTTTGCTAGCTGTTAAAATAAGGGGACCCCACGTCAATTTTTTTTGAGGTCCCCCATTTTAGTAGCCAGTAAAGGCTAAGTATACAGCTGGGGGCTGATATTAGTAGCCTGGGACGCTCTGTGGGTATTACCTCCTTTCCAAGCTTCAAACATCTGCCCCAGCTGTCTGCTTAACCTCTGCTAGACAATAAAATTACGGGGGACCCCACGCCATTTTTTAAAATAAATTCTTTAATTTAACAATAAATGAAAAGTACAGTAACCAATTCAGTCACTGTACTAAATATATATGTGACTGACATCTTTCTATCTATTCTATGTGTGTATAGCTATTCTATCTATTCTAAATTGTTGGGTACTGCTATGTTTTAACAGTACGTGGCTAATGAATTTTCGGGTTTCAAGGAGATGGGTGCGTCAAAAATGGACGGCACACGCATGATCCGAGTGCTGTGCGATTTTTTTCATGCACCCATTGACTTGCATTGGCGAGTCTCGTCCACGATATGCAGCAATACGCAGCATGCTGCGATTTTTTTCTCAGTCTGATTTGAGCTGAGAAAAAAATTTGCAGATGAGAAGTCACTCATAGATTAACATTGGTCAGAGTGAAATCCGATTTTTTTGAGTATGAGCCCTTAGATTGGACATGTCTTTGCAAAAAAATCAGACATGTGAACAGCCCCATAGACTATCATAGGTACAATCGCTATCCATGAAAACCACGGATATCACTCGTATGCGAAAAACTGATGTGTGAATGAGCCCTTATGCTACTATAAGCAGCTTTCCTTCATTTGCAGACATATTTACTTCTCTTATCTTCAGTTTGAGGCTCATTGATCCATACACCACTGGGCTTTTTATAAATATATAAATTGTATATAATTCACAAGTAGTTTCTGCAATCATGTAAACTTCCCAGTAATTTGACATTTAGGCTAAGAGCATTTCTAGGAGTGAGCTGTTCCCCTCTTCCCCCAGGAATGGTTGACATCAGTTCCCCTTTGTGAATAGTGGAAATCGCTGAGGTGCAGCCGAGGTGCCGCACTCCAGTATCTACTATTCTTGCTATCATACTCTTTAAGCTTCTCTGCTAATGGAGCTTCCTTATAGGATTACTGTTATAAACCTTCTCTTATACACAACTAATGAACTCTTTTATGTGCAAGGTTTTTATGACCAACTAGTTGTTACACTATCCAACTGCTTTACACAACAGCAAAAACACAATAATTCACAAGTTTTTAGCATTAGAAGGATAAAGCTCATTTTTACTTTGCCATCTGATCAGTTGTGTCCAGTTAACCAGGCACAGGCATTAATTGGCTGGCTGGAAACAAATTACATTTGTGAGCCGAAAAAGTTCTTTTAAGAACTGAAAAGTTCTTTTAAGAAATACCGTAAGCCATTTCTTAAAAAATAAATCATCATGTGCAAGACTAAAATAGGGCAGTATATAAAGAGCGTGAGCACAATCTACGTCCTCATCATAAAATTACTACCTTGATGTTTCAGCCCCAAAAACCCAAATTGGATTTTCCTAAAAACCGTAAAAATGTAAAAATAAATAAATAAAAAACAAGGGGAAAAAACCCTCAAAGCTGCAGCTCTATTCACAGATGGAGGTGCAAAAAGTCCTCTCATAAAAGTAGCCAGGAAAATATCTTTCTGATAAAGTAAAACATATCTTTTGGAAGTTTTCTCTTTTCTTGGTTTTTTTTAAATTTACAATAAATAAATCAATATATAAAATTAAATGAATAAATGTCCTTAAAACAGTGTTAGGGCTCATGCAAATCGGTCTCAGCATGGACTGCTAATGCACATACTGGCCATGGATCACTCGACTCAAGCGTGACGGCTTTATGTATGTCTGTGAAGCTGTCACGCTCGGGTCGGCAGAGCCGCGGCCAGTTCATGCACTGCGGTCCGATCCCAGACTGATTTGCACAGATGAATGAGACATTAGTCTAAATATTTGATATCAACATTAAAAATTATTTATGTGAACACCACTAAGTTTCCTTAAAATACTTGTTCCTCTCTACGGCTGACCATTCACATTAGATGAATATTGGCCACAAGTGCCAATTTCTATTGTGTATGAGGACCTCCTGACTCTTCCCCAATAGCAAATGTCAAGGGCGATAAACATTAGACAGTTGGATTTAAACTGCATGTTCCTTTTGTTAGCATGAAATTAAAGGGGTGGTCCAAAACTAACATTTATTTTAATCCTAAATGTCTTTCTATTTAATGTAATAATGTTATCTCTTTTCTAATTTACTTTAGTTAAAAGTTCCCTACTGTTCCCTCTATAACTGCATCATTTATTTATTTTATCTACTTCCATTTTGATGACACTTTGTTTGAGAATCCCCAAAGCATGCTGGGATACTAAAACGTGACGCCATCATCGGGCAGAGGTTGCAGTCACTGATACAGCCTCTGCCCACTCCCTGAAAAGAGCGTCATTGGTGACATCCATTTCAGTGGCTGGGCTAGTCCTTGCTCTACTGAGCATGTGTCAGTTGTCAATTCCGACGTATGCTCAGTACGAGCTGCTTTGTCAAGTTATCCAGGACTACTTAATTATTTTACTAAGGGCCTAAGAACTAACAGGCATAGCTCCTAACCCTCTCGTATTCGTCGGGACTGTCCCCATTTGAGGGCTCAGTCCCAAATCCCGTCACGGCACAGCTGTTCTCCCAGATTCCAGGGCTAGGCACTGGTCTCAGATGTATCTGGCATTCACTTGTATTCGTGTCTACAAAGACGCGATTACAAATGAATATGCGAGCGCTGGCACTTCCGGGATGAGCTCCCTGCCCAACGTGCAGCATGATGATGTCATCGCATCACGCTAGGGAAGTTTGTCAGAGAGCACCGCAGAAGGCTGGAAGGAGCGTCAGCCAGGAGACGGTAAGTTTAGTTAGGCTTTGGTAGCTCTCAGTGTGGAGATGGGGCAGACTGAGAAGAAGTCTGTCTGTGGAGATGGGGCAGCCTAAGGGGCATGTCTTGCTGGGGAAATGGGGCAGCCTGAAGGGCAAGTCTGGCTGGGAAGATGGGACAGCATGAGTGGCAAGTCTGGCTGGGAAGATGGGGCAGCCTGAGGGGCAAGTCTGGCTGGGGAGATGGGGCAGCCTGAGGGGCAAGTCTGGCTGGGGAGATGGGGCAGCCTGAGGGGCTTAGTCTGGCTGGGGAGATGGGGCAGCCTAAGGGGCAAGTCTGGCTGGGGAGATGGGGCAGCCTGAGGGGCAAGTCTGGCTGGGGAGATGGGGCAGCCTGAGGGGCAAGTCTTCCTGGGGAGATGGGGCAGCCTGAGGGGCAAGTCTGGCTGGGAAGATGGGGCAGCCTGAGGGGCAAGTCTGGCTGGGGAGATGGGGCAGCCTGAAGGGCAAGTCTGGCTCGAGAGATGGGGCAGCCTGAGGGGCAAGTCTGGCTAGGGAGATGGGGAGCCTGGGGGGGCAAGTCTGGCTGGGCAGATGGGGCAGCCTGAAGGTCAAGTCTGGCTGGGAAGATGGGGCAGCCTGAGGGGCAAGTCTGGCTGGGAAGATGGGGCAGCCTGAGGGGCAAGTCTGGCTGGGGAGATGGGGCAGCCTGAGGGGCAAGTCTGGCTGGGGAGATGGGGCAGCCTGAGGGTCAAGTCTGGCTGGGGAGATGGGGCAGCCTGAGGGGCAAGTCTGGCTGGGAAGATGGGGCAGCCTGAGGGGCAAGTCTGGCTGGGCAGATGGGGCAGCCTGAAGGTCAAGTCTGGCTGGGAAGATGGGGCAGCCTGAGGGGCAAGTCTGGCTGGGGAGATGGGACAGCCTGAGGGGCAAGTCTGGCTGGGGAGATGGGGCAGCATGAGGGACAAGTCTGGCTAGAGAGATGGGGCAGAATGAGCAGAAGTCTGGCTGGGAAAATGGGGCAGCATGAGAGGCAAGTCTGGCTATGGAGATGAGGCAGCAGAAAAAGGGGACTCAATATGGAGTGAAATTATAGTGGGGGGTTAGCATGAAGGAAACAATGTGCAGGGCATTATTCATTAAGGATGAAGGTGTGGTGGTTATAACTCATAAGCGAGGGCAGTGGTGGTTGTAGTTTACCAAGGCATACAGTATGGTTGTTCTGTCTACTCTAGAGCAGTTAAGGGAATGTTCATAGAGTTATTCTAGTTGCGACCTATTGCGGTCACCAGTTGTCTGTTTATGTTGTTTAGAAGCTGCACATCATCTAGTAATACTCTTATAGTCACAAGAGTCTGTCCCCTTTAAGAATAATGTGTGCAGAGGGACCGCCCCCCCTCCTTCCTCAAGGAGAAAGAGTTCCTGTAATCAGTTATACTCTACAACTTTCCTCTTGTCAGATGATTCCAGTAAGAGCAAATACAGTTACATGTTTTGGTGTGAAATTACTGTAAAGTGAAGTGTATTGTGCTCTGAGATACAGCATTCCGTTAATGCCTCTTGTACTGTACTCAGGTTGATGCATTCTGTATAGAATAGAGCCTGTGGCAGTGATCTACCCCGGTTACTCCAGTTTACTGTAATCTGTATTATCACTATGTTAGTGCTAGTTTCTTTAATGTACCCAGTACTGACTGTCATCATTCTGTATTGTGTTATAGTTTTTACCACACTATCAAGTTCATACCATTAAATCAAGATTACAGAACGCTACAGTCTATTTAATTGAGTATGAATGAGGGTTAAGCTATATGCTAAATCCTCCACAGCATCATACGTTGAGGAAGGCAGAACAGTAAAAACGGACTCTATGTGGTTGAACAGACTTTACGGAAACACTAACGCCCACGCTGCACCGCATACTTGCATTACAACAGCCGCCATACAGCCACAGAGAGCAAGAGCCCAGCTCCCCCCCAGAAAGCACGACGCTATTCCCGCCACGCGGAAGATGGCCGCATATAGACTCAGTTTACCGCCAAAGTATTCAGCAGTCTACCGCTAAGCGCGCCATGTCTCGAAGCGCTACATCCTTACTCAAAACAAGGTCACGAGCAGGCTCTAGCAAGTCATTAATAGCAGAGCTCGCTGCAGTCGCTCGCCACGAAGCCGAGGCGGCCAAAGCGAGATCCTCTTTCGTCGCACAAGAGATACAATTAAAGTTGAGACAAGCAGAGCAAGAAGCAGTGAGTGCTCGTCTGCGAGTGTCTCTGGAAAGACTTGCCACTGACAGAGAGGCAGCGGCCGCAATAGCCAAGGCAGTGTACTTGGAAGCAATGGAGTATCCTGATTATGAGAAATGCAGCAACGTTCTGGGACCTGATCTAGATCAGCAGGATCCAGTACAGCGCATCTCAGAGTATGTCAACCGACAACACGGAAGAGATGACAGCCCTCACGCATTACATCGACCAGCCTACGCCGAATACCAACGATCCAACCCCGAACTTCGCTACTACAAACGAGAAGACATCCAACACGGAGATGTCGACCACAGCCACAGTTCCACTAAGCAGAAGGTAAAGCCCCCGTCCCGCCTCAAAGAGACACCTTCCTCTCCAGAGAGGTATCATGCAGACTATCCGAAGACAGAACCGTCCGACAGGTATGGTGATACACCAC
Source organism: Phyllobates terribilis (assembly GCF_046119375.1). Classification (NCBI taxonomy): domain Eukaryota; kingdom Metazoa; phylum Chordata; class Amphibia; order Anura; family Dendrobatidae; genus Phyllobates; species Phyllobates terribilis. The sequence continues at coordinate 975,360,822 of NW_027362761.1, read as the reverse complement.
ACACTAGACGTGACTATAACACACCAGCTCGTATCAGCAAAAACCAAGCCACCATGGACTTTGTAAAGCTCCTTGCTCGCCGGGAGCTGATCACACAGTGACTTGTAAAGTTCACTGATCAAGCTGAGAACTATAGGTCATGGTGAGCCTCGTTCCAGAATGCCATCAGAGGTTTGGACCTTTCTTACAGCGAGGAGTTAGACCTCCTAGTAAAGTGGCTTGGAAGCAGTTCCGCTGAACACGCCAAAAGGATCAGAGACATTAATATAAAGTATCCACACACAGGTCTACGCAAGGTGTGGGAAAGACTTGATGAGTGTTATGGGTCAATAGAAGCAATAAAAAATGCTTTATATAAGAGAATTGATGATCTTACCAAAATAGTGTCTAAGGGTTACCAAAAGCTCAGGGAACTAAGCGATTTGTTAGTGGAGCTACATGTGGCTCAGGAGGAAGGAGATTTACCTGGATTGACATTCCTGGACACCACCAGGGGTGTCAATCCGATTGTTCAAAAACTTCCTGACATCCTACGAGATAAGTGGGTCACATATGGTTCGCGTTATAAACAGACTCATAACGTACCGATTCCCCCTTTTACAGTGTTTGTAGATTTTGTCGCCCAACAAGCTAAAATCAGAAATGACCCTAGCTTCGACTTCACTTTGTCATGTCCCACTGCGCCCTGGTGTCAAAGCTAGTAGAACACCAGTGGCAGTCCACAAAACTAATATTATTTCCACAGGTCCTCCTCACAAGGCGAATAGGTCCCCTCCAGAAGAGAATAAACCTCAAGACGTCAGTAAGCAGTGTCCTCAACACTGGAAACCACATCCTCTCCCAAAATGCAGAGCCTTCAGGGAGAAGTCTTTAGAGGATCGCAAAGAGTTCCTCAAAGAAAATAACATCTGCTTCAAATGTTGTGCCACAACCTCTCACCTTGCCAGGAACTGTGAAGCTAGCGTGAAATGTGCAGAATGCAGCAGCACGGACCACAATACAGCCTTGCACCCTGGACCACCCCCTCGAGTGTTGTCGCAGCCAGAGGAGCATGATGGAAGATTGAAGAACACTGACGAAGGCACCCCCTAGGTCACCTCTAAATGTACAGAGATCTGCGGAGGGATCGTGGGAGGAAGATCCTGTTCAAAAATCTGCCTTGTCCGAATCTACCCAGCAGGCCACAGGGACAAAGCGATCAAGATATACGCGATCCTGGATGACCAAACAGGTCTCTAGCCAAGTCCATCTTCTTTGACAACTTCAGCGTTGTAGGCCCCTTTTCTCCCTACGCCCTGAAGACATGTTCAGGTACCGTTGAAACGGCGGAGAGGAAAGCTACCGGATACAAAGTCTAGTCCAAAGATGGTCAGACCTGCCTATCACTACCGACCATCCTGGAGTGCAACCAAACTCCCGACAACAGGTCTGAGATACATCACCCCCATCTGAAGCGTATAGCTCACCTGATACCTGAGTTGGACCCAGAAGCTCCAATAGCTTTACTCCTGGGGAGAGATATACTAAGAGTCCACAAGTCTAGAGAGTCTATCAATGGCTTCCAGAATGCTCCGTACACACAGAGGCTTGACCTTGGTTGGATCATAATAGGAGACGTCTGTCTAGGAGGAGCACACAAGCCGACCTCAGTCAACAGTATGCTCACCAGCGCGCTAGAAAATGGACGTCCATCTTTCTTGAAACCATGTCCAAATAGTCTGCTGGTAAAGGAGTTACCGAGCAGCACTCACCTGCCTTGCCCTTTCTCATCTCCTTCCATTGAAGACCACGCCTGTGAAGGTGAACAAGACCACATAGGATGTGCAGTTTTCCGCAGGACAAAGGAAGACAACAAGACAACAATGTCCATAGAAGACAGGATGTTCTTGGACATCATGGATCGAGAGATAGTCAAAGACAAGTCAAACAGTTGGGTCGCACCTCTACCATTCTGACCCCGGAGAAGACGTCTACCCAACAACAGGGAACTGGTCTACAGTCGATTCATCTCCCTCGGACACAAGCTTTGGAAGTCGCCTAAGACGAAGGAACATTTCTTTACCTTCATGGGGAAGATATTCCAGAACAGCCACACAGAGATTGCACCTGCACTTCAGCATTCAGAGGAGTGTTGGTACTTACCTATCTTCGGAGTGTACCATCCTAAGAAGCCAGGTCAGATAAGAGTGATATTCGACTCAAGCGCCAAATGTGAAGACGTCTCGTTGAACGATGTCCTACCGTCAGGCCCAGACCTCAACAACAAGCTCCTAGAGGTGCTACTCTGTTTCCGCAGAGATATGGTGGCATTTATGGCTGACATACAACAGATGTTCCACTGTTTCCTCGTCAAGGAGGAACACAGAAACTACTTGAGGTTCTTCTGGTACCGCAATAACGACCCCGACAAGACATCACCGAGTACCCGATGAGGGTCCACATCTTCGGGAACAGTCCCTCCCCAGCAGTCGCTATCTACGGACTCTGAAATTCTGCAAAAGCGGGCGAAAAAGGTACAGATCAGATGTCAGATCCTTTGTAGAAAAGGACTTCTACGTTGACGACTGTCTTAAGTCCACACCAACAAACGAGGTTGCAATCAGCCTCCTGAAGAGGGCTCAAGAAATGCTTGCTCTGTCTAACCTGAGGCTACATAAGATCACCTCCAACAGCAGAGAATTGATGGAAGCCTTTCCTTCTCAAGACTATTCCAGTGATCAGAAGGACTTAGACCTAAGCATCGACTCCCCTCCCATACAGCAGAGCCTAGGATTGCTTTGGGATTTGAAGACGGATGCCTTCACCTTTCAGATCAACAAAGACGAGAAACCCTTTACGCGCAGAGGAGTTCTTTCCTTTGTGAATAGCCTGTACGACCCCTTGGGGTTTGTAACTCCAGTAACCATCCAAGGCAAAATGATGCTGAGAGACTTCACCCAAGGGAAATTTGATTGGGAAGATCCACTCCCAGCAGAAAAGGCAGACTTGTGGACAGAGTGGAGGAAGTCTCTTGAAGCCTTGACCGACCTTCATGTGAAACGGCCCTATGCTCTCGTGCCATCCACAGAAGTCAAGACTCAAAGACTTTGTATCTTCTGTGACGTATCAGACAAAGCGATCGCAGCAGTAGCGTATCTCAAGACCACAGACGTGAACGAACAAAGCCATATCGGGTTTGTCATGAGTTGGACAAAGTTAGCGCCACTCCGTGAACACACGATACCCAGAATGGAACTCTGTGCTGCCGTCCTTGCAGTTGATTTGACTGAACTTATCTCGTATGGGTTGAATCTGCAGATCAAAAATGCCGAATTCTACACGGATAGCAAGGTGGTACTGGGATACATCTGCAACGAGATGCGATGCTTCTACGTCTACGTTAGCAATCGGGTACTGAGGATAAGAAGATCCACTTGCCCTAATCAGTGGCACTACATGTCTACTCACCACAATCCTGCAGACTATGCGACTAGATCCGTCGCACCCAGTCATCTTAAGGACACTACGTGGTTCACAGGCCCTTCCTCCTTGTACTATTCGACGCCCCATAGCAGCAAGCCTGATACATTCGAACTAGTGGATCCGGATGCCGACGAAGAGCTTCGTCCTCAAGTGTCTGCCCTACATACAGTGATTTCAGGTCATTGCCTCGAATCTCATCGGTTCAGCAGGTTCTCAACCTGGAAGTCACTCGTTCGAGCCATCGCTTGCCCACTTCACGTGACTCAGTCCTACAAGCCTGTAATACCTACAAGTCAGAGACCTTGTAAAGCTTGGCATCACTGCAAACATGCGTTCACCGCCCCCAACCTAGAAAAGGCCAAGATTACGATACTTCGTGCAGTACAAAGGGAAGTCTGCAACAAATAAATAGACAACCTCAACAAGAGACAACCTGTTCTTAGAGACAGCGCGCTGAAGAAGCTCGACCCGATAGTCGACCAAAACGGACTGTTGAGAATAGGTGGCCGACTTCAAGAAGCCGAGGTAGAAGTTTGAGAGAAACACCCGGTAATAGTTCCGGGACGTCATCATGTCACGACCCTTCTTATTCAACATCATCATGTCCTAGTGAGACACCAAGGACGTTTGTTTACCGAAGGGAACCTACACACAGCCGGACTATGGATAATTGGAGCGAAGAGAAGAGTAAGCAAACTCATCTTTAACTGCGTTACGTGCCGCAAACTTCGTGGCATGTTTCAAAAGCAGAAGATGGCCAATCTTCCACCCGACAGACTTAGTACTGAACCCCCCTTCACCAACGTCGGACTAGACGTGTTCGGCCCTTGGTCCGTGGCTACACGAGGCACTAGGAAATTCCATGCCAAAGCAAAGTGTTGGGCAGTTCTATTCACATGTCTGTCCATCAGAGCTGTCCATATTGAAGTAGTCGAATCTATGGACACTTCGAGCTTCATAAATGCACTTCGACGCTTCATCTTGATCAGAGGCCCTGTGAAGCATATTCGCTCTGACAGAGGCACGAACTTCATCGGAGCAGCCAGAGAACTCCAAATCCCTTCCAATCTAGACATTGAATGTAGAAAGGTACTTACGTGAGCAAGGATGCACTTGGACTTTCAACCTACCACATTCTTCGCACATGGGAGGTGCCTAGGAAAGGATGATAGGGATAGCACGCAAAATACTACACTCTATCTTCTTGCAAGTGAACACCAGACTCACACATGAGAGTTTGATTACATTCTTGGCTGAGGTCTCAGCTATCATAAATGCCAGGCCGCTGACAGCACTTTCCAGTGATTCCGGAGACCCGATAGTCCTTACTCCTGCAGTATTGCTTACACAGAAAACCTGTGTCTCAAGTGCTCCACTTGGAGAGTTCAACGACAAAGACCTCTACAGAAGACAATGAAGGCAAGTACAAAGCATGTCTAATGCCTTTTGGGATGGAGAAAACAGTATCTCTCCACTCTACAAACCAGGACGAAGTGGCAGAAAGACCATCCTAACATCAAACCTGGTGATGTTGTACTCGTGAAAGACAGTCAATCGCATCGAAACGAGTGGCCACTCGGCCTAGTCACAAACCCTTTCCCAGCAAGGATGGGAAAGTACGCAAAGTGGAGGTTAGAGTGGGTAAGCTTGGAGAAAACAAACTGTTCCTCAGGCCAGTCACCGAACTCGTGTTGCTGCTTTCCCCGAAAGACTCAAATGGTGGCATCCATTGATGCCAAGCGGGGAGTGTTCTGTCTACTCATGAGCAGCTAAGGGAATGTTCATAGAGTTATTCTAGTTACGACCTGTAGAGGTCACCAGTTGTCAGTTTATGTTGTTTAGAAGCTGCACATCATCTAGTAGTGCAGAGGGACCGCCCCCCTCCTTCCTCAAGGAGAAAGAGTTCCTGTAATCAGTTTTTCCGGAGCTTTCAGGGAAGGAGATAAGACGTGTGTCTGGTTTTATACTCTACAACTTTCCTCTTGTCAGATGATTCCAGTAAGAGCAAATACAGTTACATGTTTTGGTGTGAAATTACTGTAAAGTGAAGTGTATTGTGTTCTGAGATACACCATTTAGTTAATGCCTCTTGCACTGTACTCAGGTTGATGCATTCTGTATAGAATAGAGCTTGTGGCAGTGATCTACCCCAGTTAGTCCTGTTTACTGTAATGTGTATTATCACTATGTTAGTGCTAGTTTCTTTAATGTACCCAGTACTGACTGTCATCATTCTGTATTGTGTTATAGTTTTTACCACACTATCAAGTTCATACCATCACCATTAAATCAAGATTACAGAACTCTACAGTCTATTTAATTGAGTATGAATGATGGTTAAGCTGCATGCTAAATCCCCCACAGCATTATATGTGGAGGAAGGCAGAACAATGGTGGTGGTCATAGTATAAAAGGGGGGACGGTATAGTGGAAATCTTTTATAGGAGAGGACAGTGTGGACACTATGTAACATAAGAGGAACAATTTCGGGATCATTATTTATGCAGGGAGCACAGTGAGGGGCAATTATTTATTCAGGGGCACAGCATATAGCGTATATAGGGGAACAGCATAGGGTTTTTTTAGGGCACAGCATGGGTGGTTATATTTATTCAGGAGCGTTATAATAATACTTATATTTTTAAAGGCACCGTGTGGGGATGTACTGCAGAAGAGCAGAGAAGATGGAAGTCTGCAGAGACGAGCTGTAGATGGGAAAAGTCATCCAGGCATCAGGACCAGATGAAGACTAAAGAATGAGAAGAAATCCAATTATAAAAGATGTCACCTATAACGTACCTAGATATAAGGCTGCATTTTCACTAGCTAATTGAATTTCCATCTTTAAACCACCGATGCTATATGAAGTTGACTGACAGTTGTTTATTAGACTGTTTAGATAAGCTGTGATTGCACTTTCATGTGCGCAGAATGATCGGTAACATGATCGTCCTGTGCTTATAAGAAGAAAAGCATTATTATCTGCAGCACGTTTATACAGGGTGATGTGCTGCAGAGAATGATGATATTTAAGCAAGCATAAAAATCATTTCACCCCACAAACAGACATTTTGCTCCTGCATCGAGCATTTGACAACCTCTTTAGAAAGGGCGATCTTCCTTTTCCGATTATCAGCCGTGGTGTAATTGCACCTTAAAGAGTATTGATTGTGGTGTGGCCAGGGGGTGTCGCCCCCCGCATGATCTGTCCCTCTTTCTCTTCTTCAAAAGTTGGGAGGTATTCTAACAGGCAAGAAAGCAGTTGTTAACTACCTGCCTGTTGTACCCGGCGCCGATCTCTGCCGGCATAGAGTAGATGGACATTCTGCTCTGCTCTGATGACTGGCCATAGAATACTTTCTCATAATTCACCTCCTTCCGTTATTGTGAAATTTATGCAATCTATCTGCTGTGTTCCTTAGTATCTATTGTGTGATAGTTGATTTAGCATTGGTCATTTATATATCCAGTACTATTGTGATGAATTATCTGTGTAGTTTTAATATAATTTAATAAAATTATAGTTTTTAGTGGGGGATATTCTTCTTTAGTTATTTTGTTTTGGCCCCCTAACATCATAAGTAAATCATTTTTGGTAGTTTTGGTACAATCTCAGACAATAGCATTTAAATAACGTGATCACCATTGCCCACGAATAGGGCAGTATGTATCGGGTGTTGGGTTCTCTATAAATATAATCACTTATGAACAAGTTCTAATATTAGAAATGTTGATAAATATTCTGCAATTATTGGATTCAATATAAAATAACTAAAACCTATTTTTTTAATTTGCTATCTTCTTTTTAGTTATGGGATCTGGCCATACAGAATATTCAAGAAATATTTTCTTGAAAACAAAGATGTGAGTATTAAAACAAATCATCTGATTCCACCTACTATATTAATGTATTCTATTATAAATGTATCTACTAAATAAAGCAAATATAATAATAGACTCTATCATTAATTTTGCAGTTAGAATTTATTGCAGTGAACAGTAAAACTTCGTAAAACCATTCTTACTATTACAGTTCCACATTATTCCTTAGTTTACTACATTTCTCTGGTTGTGCCACTACAGGCAAACAAGGCGCATGTCTGAACTGTATCAATATGAAAGACTTAGGCTGTGTCCCCACGATGCGTTTTTTTAAGCGTTTCCGCAGCGGCAAAAACGCTGCAGAAATGCTTAAGAAACGCATGGTAGAAGGCCTGCCATGTTCCCCAATGATAATCCCCATGTGCTGTGCACATGCTGCGGAAATTTCCGCTGTGGATTATCATTGCGGAAAAAAACGCAGCACTACCAATTATTTTGCGGAAGTGCTGCGTTTTCGCCGCCATTGACTTGCATTAGAACGCGCCAATTCCGCAAGACTGCATCTGTACTTGCGTAATTGGCGCGTTCTAATGTGCGGATGGTACCCGGGTGTAGAGGAGCGGTATTTTTTGACATTCTCTCGGTCACACTATATAAATCCATGCTGTTTGCATGGATTTATATAGTGTGACCAAGTTGACAAGCACTTTCCAAGTGATGCTAAAATCGCTTGGAAAGCGCTTGTCAACCCGCATGCGGAAATGCATGTGAAGAACGCTTCACTTCCGCATGTCCCTGGCAGGAAAAACGCATGTACAATCCGCATGTACAATCCGCATGCGTTTTTTTCTGCCAGGGAGATGCAGAAACGCTCAGGAAAAAATCCTGAGCATTTCTGCATCGTGGGCACATAGTTTAAAAGCTTTTTATTACTGGCCAAGGTAAAGCTTCACTAACCTCAATTTCCAAATCCTTAGACATTTTGATACTACTTGCACCATAGGCACCAATACTGTATTTTATGTTTCAGGGTTGGTCCAAATCCCTCTTTTGTCCTGACTTTCGTTACAGTGTATAATTGTAGTTAAAATAAATAGAGTAAAAATAATGAGCTATGCTCAAATGTGATTGCTTGGTGGTGAAGCCAGAGTGGCACTCCAATCAATTATTTCCATCTGTGCACAGTATGTGATTGAACATAATAAAATAATTGTAATGGGACCTTTACCCAGGCTACTTTTCACATTAATCAGTGAATGTTGAACTTCTTGAATATGAAAGATTGTAAGATACAAAGTTATAAATGATTAACATAAATTAAGACAGCAGATGGCACTAGTCAGCAAATTTGTCAACTCCAAATAATCGTCCAAGGTATTTACCCTTTCACCACAATGCAAGGATTTCACTTTACCTGGATGGACCTCTGGGTAGTAGCTTCTCGCTGGTAGAGCAAGTTTAGGAAAAAACATATAACATGCCAGATCAGTAATGTATATACAGTGTGATAGATCGCTCACTCAGCTGCACACGGAGGTAGACACAGGTATGCTGTCTCTTTAAATTTCTTGTTGGTTTATTAAAATGCAGCATAAACCATCATTGAGTCCATAAAAGAAAATACAGCCCTCTGGGCAAAAACAGGAGATCAAAACAAAATGGTAACACAAAGCATAGTCCTGGTGGTAGCAGGGATCCACCTGCTCAGAGTTCAGCAACTCCACATGGTTCAGGTCAGCTCAACACAAACATGTCTGGAGTTCCTCTCTACAGACCTACTGAACACTGAATGCCTCAGCAGGCTAAGTATTAAAACCCCAGACCACACCCTGGAGTGGAGATATGGTTAACGACCTCCCACCCATTCTATAGTTGTTCATTCAAACTGGCCCATTTATATGTGGCTGATTAACCCTCTCAGCACATACCATGGAGGAGAAGACTTCCAGTTTCACATCACTGAAGCAAATAGCCTCCGTGAAACATATCTCCCCTCCGACACTCTGCCAGTGACTTTGTCACAACAGGTACAAGCACCAAATGGGAGCCAAAAATATAGACAATCAACCAGATTGAAGTTCAAGAGGCAATAACATAAGACAAAGTGAGTAGTCAGGCAGGCTAAGTCTCCTTCAGATGTCAGTGATTTTTCATATATGAACAAGCATTGTAAGGCTTTAAAGTCTCCTCACCTTGGCATGTCAGTCTTGACATGTCACTCTCCGCAAGGAGAAATGTTATCCCTTGGATCCCGGTCAGACACCTCTCACCCAGCCAAACCAGATCTCACACTTTGAACTGCCAAAGGCCAGTACCCCGAGACATAGTGTCTGCAAATTGAGATTCTGGTTTGGCTTTTATCCTAAGTCATGTGGCAAGGCTTGTTAAAGGGTCGATATTGACTTTCAGGATTGCTACTTCCAATTGGTCGCACTAGAGTTCTATTCCTCTTCCTCTCTGAAGAGACAATTTGCATATTTCCCAGAGGAGCATTGCGTTTTAAAAGTCCCCTCACCTTGGCATGACAGGCTTGACATGTCTCTCTCCGCAAGAAGAAACGTTACTCCATGGATCCCGGTCAGACGCCACTCACCCAGCCAAACCAGATCTCACACTTTGCACTGACGAGGGTCAGTACCCAGAAACACAGTGTCTGCAAATTAAGTTTCTGGTTTGGCTTTTATCCTAAGTCAAGGCTTGTTAAAGGGTCGATATTGACTTTTAGAATTGACACTTCCAATAGGTGGCACTAGAGTTCTAGTCCTCTGCCTCTCTGAAGAGACAATTTGCAGATTCATATATGAATAAATGGATCAGTTTCCATTTGTGTTTTGTATCCGAGTTTCATCAGTGTTTGGTCAGTATTTCCCATCAGTGATTTTCTTGTATGAATACAATAAATTACAAAGCTTCTCATAGACATTGCAATGTTAATAGCATTGTGTGTAGTCCATGATTTCTCACAGACTCAATGACTTTTATGGGTAATTATTATGATCCATGTCAAAAATGGATGTCTTCATGATTTTTTTGAGGACACACGGTCTACAAAAAAAACATGGACATGTGAATAGACCAATAGAATATAATCGGTATGTGTTTTATCCGTAAAAAACACAGAATGCACACGTAAAAAAACGGAGGTTTGAATGAGGTCTTATGGTCAAATCCAAGAGGGCATCCAGGAGTTAATCAGCAGAATAAACTGGAACAAAGACGTGTCTAATAATTATCAATTCAATAATCATGAGCTTGTCTAGTACAGAGACATGATAACTGGTAATAACTGAAACCTAGCAGGGATTTAAATAGAGTATCAAGGCCACCAAGCTCATGCAATTCGTCCACTGACCCACTATAGTGTTTGGCCGGCCAGCAGGATCATTAGTGATGCTGCCAGATCTATCCCTAGTTATAGCATTAGAGGAGTGCAAACTGTCAGAGTTGCTGTTTTGCCGGCTGGCCGGCCCACACGCTTGCAGCATGAGATTGGTCACTACCCCCATCAATGCTGCCGCCAAGAGCAGAGTACTGGCACCTGACAGTAGTGACTGACATGGAATCGGGAGTGGATAAGATTCTTAAAAAGTGCAGCAGCTTCATCCAAATTGAGAAATTGAGGTACATTGGAGAGTTAATGTAATGGCATTACTATTACTACTAGTGTTGAGCGAGCATGCTCGACACTGCTCGGTACTCGCCCGAGCATCACGCTACTCGGGATGTTCGGCGAGCACCGAGCATTTTCGGGTTACTCGGGCAGGAGCTCGGGTCTCCGCCCTGCATGTTTGGCACTCTTTACAGAGCCAATGAACATGCAGGGATTGCCAGCCAGTCACTGTAATGCCGCAGCCATTTTGGTTGTGGGCATTACATTGATTGGCTGGCTGCACAGCGTCACCTCGAGTATTTAAAACCGGGCGCCTCCATCTTGGACACAGACGGCCGGGATCAGACAGTGTAGGGACAGCGCTGCTGATTTAGGGAGAGATATATACTGTGAAATAGTTAGTGTACGGTCTGTAAAGGCTGCCAAATCAAACAAACAGTCCTTCTCAGAACTAATATCAATCCCGGACATCAGGCAGGCAGGCTGTATAGGAGACGCAGTGGTTATACCAGCAAACTCTACATTACAGTCCTGTGTGCTCCTGTTGCTGAAATTTCTGGACTTAGCTCCAGGTCCTGGGGGGCCAGGAAAAATCCTTTTTTTTCATCTAAATCCTCTTTTTTTTTTCCTCCTTCACACTGTACAAATACCCGTCTTATTAACCTTTTGGTGTGTCCCCCCCCCAAAAAAAAAAAAAAAAAGGTGTGTCTGTGACAGTTCAGACACAAATATATCTGTTTAAAATAGTCTGGTGTAGGCCAGAGAAATAGAAGTGTGGTTTTGCAGTTCCACGGGTCAAATCTCTGTATTATCCACTTTTGGGCCATTTTTACCTAAAAAAAACAGTTTGAGTGTGTCGCTCACTGTTCAGCTGCAAATATATCTATTTAAAAAAGTCTGGTATACCCCAGTAAATTATAACTGTGGTTTTGCCGTTCCACGGTAAAAAATCTCTATTATCCTGCTTTTGGCATTTTTTTCCGTAAAAAAAAAACTGTAATACTGTCTCCCTGATTGTTCAGACACAAATATATCTGTTTCAAAGAGTCTGGTATATACCAGTAAATTATAACTGTGGTTTTGCCGTTCCTCGGTAAAAAAAACTCTATTATCCAGCTTTTGGTATTTTTTACGTAAAGAAAAACAGTAATAGTGTCTCCTGATTGTTCAGATTGTTTAAAAGAGTCGGGTGTAGGCCAGAGAAATAGAACTGTGGTTTTCCTCTTCCACTGTTCTAATCTCCTTTTTATTACCCTTTTTCCATTGATAGTGCGAGTGTAAGCTATTTTACTTGATTTACAATGGGCAAGACGCTTGGCAAGGGACGTGGAACTGGACGTTCTGGTGATGGTGCGTGCAGAGGACGGGGCCGTGGCCAAGGTGAAAATGTGCCACAACCAACAGCCACATCTTCTCACTCCCAGTTCTTGACCGAATTACTAGGGAAGCACAGAACAACACCAGTATTGCGACCTGATCAGTGTGAACAGGTTATTAATTGGATAGCAGATAATACTTCCAGTTACCTGGGCAACACCACCTCCGGACTGTCTTCCACACGGTCAAATCTTAGTAGCCGTGAGTCTCGACCGCATACTCCCACCATGCCGAGTGTCGTCAGACAGCAACTGATCCCACACTTGGACACTCTGAAGAGCTGTTCACTGGTCCATTTCCAGATTTGGGCCCCTTGCCTGCTCCGCTTGAAGTGGTGGAAGAGGAGATCCCATGTAGTGATGCCCAAATATTTGAACAGCCGCGGCCACAGGAAGTCGACGATGGCAATTTGTCACAAGAGGTGGACGATGACGAGACACAATTGCCAGGAAGTGAGGAGCAGGGTCATGGTGCTCAAGTGGAAGAGGAGGAGGTGGTGGATGATCTAGAAACTGACCCAACGTGGCAGGAGGACATGCAGAACGAGGCCAGCAGCACACAGGGTGAGGGAGGCAGAGTACCCCAACAGGCAGGAAGAAGCAGTGTGGTGGCCGCACACAGAAGGCAGGCAACAGTTCCCCGTAACACCAACACGAGGTACGTTGCCAGTACAACCTGTAGGTCTTCCAGAGTCTGGATTTTTTTTAAAGACTCTGCTGATACCCCCAAAAAGGCCATTTGTACCACCTGCCATGCCGGCATCAGCAGGGGTGACAAAACTACCAGCCTGACCACCACCAGCATGATCAGGCACATGTCAGCAAAGCACCCGACTTTGTGGGGTGAACCACAGGGTCCACGACCAGTGTCAGCGGGTGTCACCACTGCTTCTTCCGCTGTTGTGCGTGCAATAGAACCCCCTGTTGTGTGTGCAAGGCAATCCATACAGCATGCAAAGATGCCCCCTCCTCTCAGTCTTCACTTGTTATGGCAGTTTCTCAAGAAACAGCATCAACATCCACGTCCACGTCCCACCGCAGCGTTCAATTGTCCATATCCCAGACCTTTGAATGAAAGCGGAAATTCACAGCCAACGCCCCACAGGCCACAGTCCTAAATTCGCACATTTCACAACTGCTTGCGTTGGTAATGCTGCATTTTAGGCTGGTGGAGACGGAATCCTTCCGCAACCTTATGGCGGTGGCCGTCCCTCGGTACTTGGTCCCCAGTCGACACTATTTTGCCCGGTGTCCCATCCCCGCACTACACAAGCACGTGTCCCAAAACATCTGCCGTGCCCTCAACAACGCAGTTACTGGGAGAGTCCACCTGACAACAGACACGTGGACAAGTGCTTGTGGCCAGGGACGGTGCATCTCCCTGACGGCACACTGGGTAAACATAGTGGAAGCCAGGACCCAGTCGGACCTTGGGACGGAACACATCCTCCCCACACCGAGGATTGCAGGCCATATGTCAGTCAGAGTTGCCGCCACAGTGTACAGCTCCTGCGCATCCTCCTCCTCCTCCTCATGTTCAGCCTCCATCTCAGATATCATCACATCAGTTACAAGCTGGAAGCACTGCAGTACTGCCTCCGCCAAGCGGCAACAGGCTGTGCTGAAACTCATAAGCTTAGGTGAGAATCCTCACACTGCTTGTGAGTTGTGGACCACTGTGAAAGAGCAGGCAGATCTGTGGCTGAGACTGCTGAACCTACATCCAGGCATGGTCGTGTGTGACAATGGCCGTAACCTGGTGGCGGCTCTGAGGCGAGGCGAGATCACACACGTACCATGCCTGGCTCATGTGCTTAACCTCGTGGTTCAGCGGTTTCTTAAATCATACCCCGAGTTGCCAGATCTGCTCGTCAAAGTTCGCCGCCTGTCAGCTACAGCTTCCGCCGCCCTTGCTGTGTTGCAGCAGCGTTTGCAGATTCTGGCACACTGACTGGTGTGTTATGTCCCCACACGTTGGAACTCTACCCTCCACATGTTGCAAAGGATTTGTGAGCAGAAGAGAGCAGTTGTGGAGTACCAGCTGCAACAAGGCCGTCGATATTCAGGTCATACTCCACACATAAGACCTCAGGAGTGGACCTGGATGTCTGACATATGTACCATCTTGACAAACTTTGAGGAGTCCACCAAGATGGTGAGTGGCGATGACGCGATCATTAGCGTCAGCATTCCACTTGTCTGTCTTTTGCAACGCTCTCTGCAGAGAATTAAAGAGGAGGCATTGCAGCCAGAGTATGATGAGATGGATCAAGATGCCGTAGCGGTCGATTACACACAGCCCAGCCTCATCTCATCCCAATGAGCATTGGGGGACAATGAGGGAGAGGAGGAGGAAGAACAGGAGCTGGTATCATGCGCTGTAGACGGTAGTACCTGTACAACTGTCATACCGTCGGTTCAGCGTGGGTGGCCTGAGGGAGGAGGAGGAGGAGGAGAGCATGGTCAGTCGTCAACTTGGTGAGGACACGGAAGTCTTGCCCGTTACCAGTCTGGCACGCATGGCTGACTTTATGTTATGCTGCCTTAACCGTGACGCTCATGTTGTCAAAATGTTGGGTGACAGTCATTACTGGTTGGTGACACTTTTAGACCCCCGCTACAAGGAGAACTTTCACTCTCTTATTCCTGAGGTGGAGAGGTCTACAAAAATGGGGCAGTACCAGAAGGCCCTTGCTGCAGAGCGGTTAAAAAAATTCGCATCTGAACACGATAGCGGCAGAAGTCAAAGTTCATTGCCCAACCAAGGCGTACATGCGAGAGAGACGCAACTCCAATCCAGCAGAGGCAGGGGAACACTGTGAACGTTGTGGGACAGTTTTCTCAGACCCTCCCTTCGGACAGACCCTGAGGCGCGGGGTACTTTCACAAGGAGTGGAAAGTTTCAAAAGATGGTGAGGGAGTACCTTTCCAACCGTACCAGCGTCCTCCGTGATTCCTCTGTTCCTTTTAATTATTGGGTATCCAAGCTGCACACTTGGAATGAACTCGCTCTGTACGCCTTGGAGGTCCTGGCCTGCCCTGCCACTAGCTTGTTATCGGAGCGTGTTTTTTAGTGCCGCTGGGGGAATTATAACTGATAAGCACACTCACCTGTCAAATGACAATGCTGACAAGCTGACCCTTATCAAAATGAACAAGGGCTGGATTGGGCCAGACTTCTCATCACCACGAAATGACAGCAGAGTAACGTAAAGTCAAATCCACTGTGCTATTTCGGGAGGTGTATTCACATGCTTCACACCCACACAAGGGTATACGCTTCCTCATTTCGGCTGTTTTATGTTCTTTTCCTTATCCTCAGCCTCCACTACCACTATACCACCAGGGTGACCGTGGTCCGTGTTGCCATTATTGAAAGTTCCTCAGTCCTTATTTTTGGCAGCTTTTGCTTGGAAGGCATAAGCAAAGACTATGGGAAACCCACTCCCCAATATTGGGAATAATGTTTGTAATATGCTCTACTGCATGGCTCTTGTAAGGGGCATTGCAAGTTCCTCCGTCCTAATTTTTGGCAGATTTTGCTTGGAAGCCATAAGCAAAGACTATGGGAGACCCACTCCCCAATAATGGGAATAATGTTTTTAAGATGCTGTACTGTATGGCTCTTGTAAGGGGCACTAAAACCGTCTTGTTAAGCTACTGCGACCTCCAGCACTTTTCCAAGGGGCGTTCAAACGGTCTTGTTAAGCTACTGTGACCTCCACCACTTTTCCAAGGGGCATTAAAACCGTCTTGTTAAGCTATTGCGACCTCCACGTCTCTTCCGAGGGGCATTAAAACCATCTTGTTAAGCTACTGTGACCTCCACCACTTTTCCAAGGGGCATTAAAACCATCTTGTTAAGCTACTGTGACCTTAAAAGCGTCTTCTTTAACCACTCTGAACTCCACAGCTCTTCCAAGGGGCATTGAAATGTTGTTTTTAATTACCTCTAACCTCCACGACTCTTCCAACGGGCATTGCATTTCCTCCTAGTTTTAGTCAGCTTTTGCTTTTCAATGCAAAGGCGAAAACTAAGGGAGACCCACTCCCCAATAACGGGTAGAAGGTTTTTAGTATGCTGTAATCCACGTCTGTTTCAAGGGGCATTGCAGTTCCTCATAATTTTTGGAAAGCCTTCCATTCACTGCTTAGGCCAACAGTGTACAGGAGACCCAGTTGCTATAAATGGAAAAAATGGTTTAGTTAAGGCCCTCTGACCTCCATGTCACTTCCAAGGGGCATTGGAGTGTCTCGAAATTTTGGTAGGCATTGCACTCACTGTATGCCCTATAACTGTGTAGCCGAACCGCTCCTTTTGTTACAGAAACATATCCTACAAGACATGTGTGGTTGACTGGCCTGATATTGATGTGAATGGTCCCTGTTCCTCCTGCTCTTTCTCCTTTGCCACCACCTCATCCATCATTTATCACCTGAAGCTTTGTTTTAACAGGAGTCATAGAACTGGGATAGTAGCAGGAAAACATCCAGCAATCCTCGGAGGAGGTAGGATATGCGCC
The DNA here is from genome assembly GCF_046119375.1 of Phyllobates terribilis. Classification (NCBI taxonomy): domain Eukaryota; kingdom Metazoa; phylum Chordata; class Amphibia; order Anura; family Dendrobatidae; genus Phyllobates; species Phyllobates terribilis. The sequence goes on along the minus strand of NW_027362761.1, from coordinate 975,344,029 downwards.
AAAACGCTGACCACCTCAGGCCTAGCTGCTACTACATACATGCGCTTGCATTCCAAGAAAACAAAGCAGATGCTAACTTCTATCATCATCATCATGCTCCTCACCTTGGCACTCTCAACTCCGCTGATGGAGAAGCCAGGGCCCTCCGGAGGAGTCTGGTTCTCTGATGGGCTCGTCCAATGTTGCCCTAAAGCAGGCCAGGCTAAGAAAAGTATGTGGGAAGGTGACAGGAGAAATAGGGGTGGCTGGGGACCGAGTATGGACACCTGGCCGCCCCCTTTCGCCTGGGGACCGAGCGTGGACACCCGGTCGCCGGGCGGCTGGGGACTGAGTATGGATACCTCGCTGCCGAAGCAGCCATGAGGTAGTGGCCAGCTTCAGCCTCCTCCAAACTAAAAGGCCCCATTTCAAATGAAAGCTAGCAGTATGGTATTGCAGCCTGCGGGTGGGTTGTTGGCTGCATATTTGCGCTTGCATTGCAAGGAATGAGGGAGGTACAATTGAACACTTCCCTGGGACAAGGACTTGCACGGGGATAGTTGCAAGTCTGCATCTTCTGATGCGGCAAGGATCACTTCTGATGGGCACACTTTTAGGCAGTGACCTGGCAGTCAGATGCTTCCAGGGGTCTTCCCCATGCTGTTCCCATGTCTTTTCAGCACTGTATGCATGTGTCACACAGCACATGCCCAGATAAGGTTGTAAAATGTTTAAATGATATTTCCCGGTGAATGCATTTGTCACGGTTGAAAGCAATACAAAAGTGCAAAAACGCATGAAAAATGCTACTTGTGAACATAGCCCAAGGTGTGGAGGAGAATTTTTGTTTTTAGCTATTTATTTTACCTTATACACAAGTCTTTACCCTGGAAAGGAAATTCCTTAACATATTTCACAGGAAAGCAGTTTCAGTTTTGTTTTTGAACGTTTTATTGTGAGCCCGTAAAAGTGGCTTAATACCTCTGACCACGTTGTTGACAGCAGTGACCTGGGGGTCAGAAATGCTTCCTGGGGCGATCCCCATGCTGCCCCCATGTCTTTTGAGCACTGTCACTATCGTTTTGGGTACTTTTTAGGCTTTCTACAGACGGCCGGGGGTGCCGCCGCAAAAATGCTCGGGTCTCCCATAGACTAACATTGGGCTCGTTGCTCGGGTCGAGCACCCGAGTATCACGGTGAGCTCGGTCCGAGCTTCGAGCACCCCAGCATTTTAGTGCTCGCTCAACACTAATTACTAATAATAATAGTAATTCCATTGCAATAGCTCTCCAATTTAAATCAGTTTCTCAATATTGGATAAACCTGCTCCATAATAGTAGTCATTGTAGCGCAATTTTCCACACAATGAAAAAAAACATGAAGACATTTGGCCACCTCACTGTAAACTGATCAGTATATTGCTTCCCATTTTCTCCTTCCTTTACAGTCCTATAACCTTAATGCTTGTAGGGGAGCCATCCACAGGCATACATGGGCCCTTTCACAGCAAAGCAACATTGGGCCACGTCTTCCTCACAAAGCCTAACAAGCATGGAGCGTGGACCATGGGACTCCCAGTCTAGTGAGTCTTGATTTCATTGGTGTTGATGCTGGACCTGCACGGATGTTTAAAAGTGTATGTCTATTGGTTTTTAGCTTAAACTTAGGTCTATGCTCACATCACCTCCATAGACAAATCTATAGGAGCCGAGCACGCAAACTCTATAAAGGGGGAGTCTGTAGAGCAGGGGTGCACAGTCTGCTGCCCGGGAGACATTTGTGGCCTGCAATGTTATTCTGTGCGGCCCTAAACCATATGGACAGAAAAATGCTTGACTGACCTCCACATAGAAGAGTAGTAGCAGCAGGTGAGGAGCAGGCAGGGACTGGCAAGTATTAATGGCACCCTGTGTAGACATCTCAGGGTGCCTCATACATCAGGAGAATTGAGTCTCTTAACTTATTTGTCACTCCAGAAATTCGTATGTGAATTAGACATGTGGCCTTCCCTGTCTATGGTTCGCTCTACTGTAGATTATGGGAGTTCTGAATCATTAGGCAGTAAGCAAAAACTCACTATCTATATTTTAGAGAGTCGTGTGCATGACTTTCCTCTTTAGAAAACAAAAAATGACTACTCAGGACTGCAAGATCAGACTGACGTTTTCGGATGGGCCAGCTGGCATATCCGAAAATGGCAGCGCTATTTTGGAGCCCTGAGTATTTACTTTTCGTTTTCTATGTTCCATTTTTATTCCTGGTCTGTGGGATAGAGCGGACGGAGCAGCAGCCAGTGGAGAGGTGTTTCCTGCGAGTACCAGGGTTGTACCTGAAGCTTCACAACTAATTCAAGTGAGCACCAACAAGCACAGCTATTTCAGTAACCCCATTGACCTGCACAAGGAGCTCTTTCTATTTTTTTCTTTTCCTCTTTAGGGCTTATTCACACAGTTTTATGAGGATTTAGCAAAGGTTTTTGCTGCAAATCCACATAAAAAATGCTCTAAATACTCTGTGAATAAGCTTCCTATTGGTTTTACTGCGAAATGTTCAAAATAACGTGAAAAAAAAACTGTAAATCAGTCGGAAACTTATTTCACACGGTTTGTGATGTGGATTTAGGAGCAGAATCTATTTCTAAATCCTTGTAAAAAATGAATGTGAATGTACCATTAGAGTGCTGATTTTTGGAGGTAAGAGTCTTGTAAATTAAAGTTGTACTTATCAGACATTTATGTTATATATTTTCGATATACCACAAATGTCAAATAAGGTAATACCTCTATAACTTTTAGTGAAGCCCCTGGATTAGTTCAGTATGACATGTACACACTTTTCAGCACATAACATGGGGTGTGCCTGCAAGGTTTAATTTATCTCCTCTGACTCAATCCAGCACTCAACCTCTCTTCTAAGGTACAAAGTGCGCATAAATCACATCCCGACACAGTCCACACAACCCGATTACTTTACACACTGCCACCACTCTTCAAACACATGGGTGATGAGTCCCCAAAATATGTTGCTGTCAGACAATCAAAAGGTCATACACTCTCTGAAAGGCTATTGATTCTTTAGAGCTTACAAGAATCAAAATAATTTAAGATTTTAAGCTTTAATATAAAAATATGCAGTGCTTACAATACAAGATATAAAAATGTAAAAATAAAATGACACAAATATGCAAAACAGTTATAAAATAAGAAGGGAGAAATAATAGAAATACCTGAACGTTTAGTTCTACAGTTATTTTCTGCTTGCTTGAGGGAAGTAGAAAGGAATTATAGATCACACCAGAATAGGCAGGCATTCACATGTGAACAACTTTCTTTTGTGCAACTCAGCTTTTATATGCTTGGTCATGGACTCATATTTCCAGGATGACCTGGATTTGACTATTTAAAAATTGCTGTTTGTGATGGTGGGCTTTGCACTTCAAATATCCTGTGTCTCCCCCACTCCTCTCTATACAGTAAATAAGAAATATTCTGCCTAGTCACAGACCAATTGTTTAACTTTGAAGCTCAGGGTCCAGGAGCTGAGGTGCCATGTTTGACATCTGCAGTGAAAGCCCCTTTGTGTTTGCTATACTTCTAAACCCAGCTTCCCTCTTTTGTCAACTTTTGTTTTTTGTGGACATGGACCAAAAAAGGTTGTGCACTCCTAGTTTAGAGCTCGGTGCAGGGAATGTAAAGTGGAACATGTAGCAGCAATTTTGAATGTTAGAGAAGTAGCATATGAGATTGTATAACAGAAGCAGGAATGTCATCACACACCAGAGACATTTAGAGCAATGTCCTAATTTCAATTAGCTATATCGTTCTGATATTTATGTTTTGTGAGGGCTTGCTACATTTGTCTGTAATAACCGACTTTAAAAACCAGTTACCCTATATACATCTAACAATATTCTTTCTTTAGTTTGCAATTTATCACTTTTTTACTACTTATTAGTAAAGATAATACCTTTTTTTAGGGACTCTTAGAATTTGATATGTAATGTTTCAATAAATATGGAAAAATATGGGGGTAAGTTAAAGATATAACAGAGAATTTTCCACTTTATCCAGAGAAACTGATATTAAAAATTTCCTGAAAAGGGATCAGTGCTTAGAGGAGGAGCGTGACCTAGCACAGCACAACAGATACTGTAATAATTTAGACGGACACAAAATCTCTAATATCTTTATGTATGGACTGTAAGGTGGCTAATGGTTGCATAGTCGATGGGAGGTATGTGTCACAGAGATGGCTGTCCTCTGTGATGTAACCCGGACTGTTTCTCTAGTGCACGTAAGCACTACGAGGTTCGTTTGGTGCACCTGGGACCAGGTTTCGGGTAGCTGAGAGAGTTGGACGGGTCTAGCTACCCACATACCTCACCACTGGGTGTGGTTAGCAGCCTATAAAATGGCTGTGTGACTGGAAGGAGAAGGCCTCTTGTGTGTGGTTGTCTCCAGACTGGGCCGTGTACTGGATGCTTGCCAGCCTGTGTGACCACAGTGCTGGTTAACCAGACTCTTTGCTAAACTGACTGTTTTCTTTGTTTTTGCCTGCACTATAGGCTGTTGGTTTGCATTTTTTGCTTTTGATAACTTTATGAAGCCAATAAACTGTTATGGACATTTAAAGGAACATGTCTCCTGTTTGCCTCCCATCGTACCCAAGTGAGTACAATCCTTACACCAAAAAAGTCTAGCAATGGCATTCCGCGTAGCTAGGACCCAAGGGTGATCATTCAAGATGGAATCATGAAATTCTTATCACAGACGCAATTTAAGGTACCCAGGTACAAAAAATATTTAACCCTTGAGTAGCAGAAGGATCCAATGACTGGACTCTACGTATCCAGTTTGTTTCCAACTCCGAGTTTACCATGGAAACCACTGCCCTGAGGAAGAATGAGGACGAATGGACAATAAAGGTTTTGGAGGAGAGACTGAATCAAGACTGCGTGATAAAGCGTCAGCCCTCACATTCTTGGCCACCATCCTGAAGGTGATAGAGAAATTGAATCCAGAAAAAAATAAGGACCATCTGGCCTTTCTTGTGGTTAACCATTTAGCTGATTCAATATAAGCTAAATTCTTATGCTCTGTGACCACAGTGACTTGATAAACTGTCCCCTCCAAAAAAATGGCTCAATTCTTCAAAAGCTAATTTAACAGCAAGTAGCTTGTGACTCCCAACATCATAATTTCTTTCAGCAGATGAGTATTTCCTTGAAAAAAATGTACATGGCCGCAAGTTGGTCAGAGTTTTGGGACACTAAGATAATATGGCCCCTACCCCGACCTCCGAAACATCCACTTTTACAATGATTGAAGATTGGGTTGGATTAGGACTGGAACAGACAGGAAACACACTTTCAATTTTTTAAAAGCCCCAGTAGCATCTAGCGAACAAATCTTAATGAACCCCAAGAACAACATTTCTTGAATAGAAAATGTACATTTATCTAATTTAGCATACAAAGAATTCTCTTTCAACTTTTGTAATACAAAATGGACGTATTCATGGTGAGAATCCAAATTGGGCTTACAGTGTCCATTTTAGGACATGATCAGATATCAAAATCAAACATCAGAATGATGTCAGTTTGAGGCTAAATACCCTGTCTGAGAACTGATTTTGACGAGTGACTTTGACGAGTGAGTTTGATAAGAGACCTTGATAAGGGAGTTTGATAAGGGACTTTTACAGCTGTAAAAATAATAATAAAAAAAAGTCACTGTTCGCTGATGGGACTTGAACCCAAAACCCTATGTTAGGAAGCCAGTGCACTATTGAGCTATAAACTCAGTTGAAGAAATCTAGATGTTCTATTTGGTTATGGGATTTTCAGTGCAAACCTGTCTGAAACTCATTGGGACTTTCAGAAATACCTCCTCAATGCCAAATTCAAATGATGTGTGATTTTGATGTGTGAGTCTGATGTGTGACTTTCCTCAAACATCAGAATCAGAATCAGAATGACTTTTAGTCACCCTGAGTATTTTTCATGGTTGATTTCATAAGACACGAAAAGCTACCAGCTACTATCCACTTGACCTGATGGCTTAATGGTAAAGTATCAGCCTCTGAAACTACAGTGTCTGGGTTCTGTGTCTGAAGCTCTTAACATGTCAGGATGACAATCAGAATGTTAGATATTAAAAATAGAACACTCCTGTAGTTTGTGTGCTAACTAAGCAAAGTTTTGAAAAAAAAAAAATCTATTTCTATTGGGATTTTAACCCAGACACTGTAGCTTCAGAGGTTGATGCTCTACCATTCAGCCATTCAGTCAAGAGATAGAGAATGGTAGCTTTCCTTGTCTTATGAGACTAACCGTGAAAATACTCAGGGTGACTAAAAGTCATTGTTAGGCTGCATGCCCACGATGCATTTTTCATGCGTTTCCGCAGCGGAAACGCATCAAAAACGCTTGGTAATCCACACCCCATGGTCCACAATGGCATTCCGCAATGTCAATGCACATGCTGCGTTTCTGCAGCGCTCATAAATCTGCAGCATGTTCATTAATTTTGCGGAAGCGCCGCCATTGACTTGCATTGAGATGCATAGAATCCATGTCTGTACATTTGTACACGCGGATAATATGCGATTCAATGTGCGGATGGTACCCAGGTCTGGAGGAGAGAAGACTCTCATCCAGACCTGGGTACCATTGTACCTGTAAAAAAAGAATAAAATAACAAATAAAGTTTATATTCACCTTTCCGACGGCTCTCTCTGCATGCCGGCAGCGCTGAAGGACCTTCGGTGACGTCACAGTCATGTGACCGCAGGCCCTTCACCGCTGTGTCTCGCGATATCCCGGCAGCCAGGAACCAGACAGGAACGAGCGCTGCAGCACACGCCGGGGCATCGGGGGTGAGTATAGCTTTATCTTAAGCATTGTTTTACGGTCACACTATATAAATCCATGCTGTTTGCATGGATTTATATAGTGTGACCTAGTTGTCAAGCACTTTCCAAGTGATGCTAATCACCTGGAAAGCGCTTGTCAATCTGCATGCGGAAACACATGTGAATCCGCATGTGAATCCGCATGTATTCCGCATGTATTCTGCAGGAAAAACGCATGCACAATCCGCATTCGTTTTTTCTGCCAGGGAGATGCAGAAATGCTGCAGAAATTTTCTGCTTCATTTCTGCATCGTGGGCACATACCCTTAGGCTATGTGCCCACGATGCAGAAATGAAGCAGAAAATTTCTGCAGTGTTTCTGCATGTTCTTAGCAGTCAAAAACACTTGCGGATTTTACACCCGTTTTTGTAGCGTTTTTACATGCGGATTTGACTTGCGTTTTTCAAGTGCATTGTGACCTCAAATCCGCATGCAGAAACACATAAATAATGGACATGCTGCAGATTTTTCCGCAAGGAAAATCCGCTTCGGAAAATTCCGCAGCATGGGCACAGAACATGCAGATTTTCATTGGGGACCATGGGGCACGGATTAGCAAGCGTTTTGCAAGTGTTTACGCTGCGGAAAATCCGCATCAAAAACGCTTGAAAAACACATAGTGGGCACAGCCTGATTATAATCCTGATGTTTGAAGAAAATCATACATCATTAGAATTTGGCTTTGAGGAGGTATTTCTGAAAGTCTCAATGAGTTTCAGACAGGTTTGCATTGAAAATCCCATAACCAAATAGAATGCCTAGGTTTCTTCAACTGAGTTTATAGCTCAATGGTTAGTGCACTAGCTTCTAGACATAGAGTTTATGGTTCAAGTCCCATCAACAAACAGTGACTTTTCTTTTATTATTATTATTACAGTTATCAAAGTCCCTTAACAAAGTCATTTATCAAAGTCATTCGTCAAAATCAGTTCTCAGACAGGGTATTTAGCCTGAAACTGACATCATTCTGATGTTTGATTTTGATATCTGATCATGTCCTAAAATGGATACTGTACAGGCAAAAAAAGTTAGAATAACCTCAAGATACACCACAATAAATCTTCTAATGCAGTGGTCCCCAACCTTTTTTGCACCAGGGAAAGGCTTGAAGCAAGATCATTTTTCCATGGCCCAGCAAGGAGGGGGTGGGGTGGGCGGGGCTTTGGTCATATGGGGGCGGGGTAATGGAGGGATTTGGAGTTTAGTGCATACTTATCATATAGTGTAGACCAGGTCCCCGCCAGGAGCTATGCCAGGAGCCCCACATAATGTGCTGTGCCAGGAGCCGCATCACTGAGGCCCCATCACGCCCTGCAGCAGGACAGGGCAGCTGTCCTGACAGCTGCTGTTCAGCTGCATTTACTTCATCCCAGGGGCGGACACAGACTGTAGTGGGCCCCTGTGCAAGAAATTTTTGGGGGCCCCCCCCCGCCCTTCATAAGGCAACAAAGTTATGTAAACATAACCCCCCCATGTGCATCTCTCACCCCCCCATGTGCAGCTCACCCCCCGTGCATCTCTCATCCCCCTCCGTGCATCTCTCATCCCCCTCCGTGCATCTCTCATCCACCCCCCGTGCATCTCTCATCCCCCTCCGTGCATCTCTCATCCCCCTCCGTGCATCTCTCACCCCCCCGTGCATCTCTCATCCACCCCCCGTGCATCTCTCATCCCCCCGTGCATCTCTCATCCCCCCCGTGCATCTCTCATCCCCCCCGTGCATCTCTCACCCCCCCGTGCATTTCTCATCTCTCCCTTCCCCCCCATGTGCATCTCTCATCTCTCCCCTCCCCCCATGTGCATCTCTCATCTCTCCCCTCCCCCCATGTGCATCTCTCATATCTCCCCTCCCCCCATGTGCATCTCTCCCCTGCCCCCCATGTGCATCTCTCATCTCTCCCCTCCCCCCCATGTGCATCTCTCATCTCTCCCCTCCCCCATGTGCATCTCTCATCTCTCCCCTCCCCCCATGTGCATCTCCCATTCCCCCCACTCCTAGTTAATTGTATTTAAAAAAAAAAAAACTTGTTATACTTACCCCCATGCGATCCCTGCAGAATCCTGGCGCTCGTCCAAATTGCTGACACCAGGTTCTCCAGCCTTCCGGTCATGTGACGGCGCCGTCACATGACCGGAAGTCAGAGGAATTATGAGATGTCCTGGACCCGGCGCTTTGCATGGGGCCGGGGGCCCCATGAGGAGAGAGACGCACAAGAGGGGGGCTCCGAGGGGGCTCCTACCGGCCGGGCCCCATACTGGAGTCAGGACAGTCATGCCCTGATGGCGGCCCTGCTGGAGGCTGGAGGGGCCCCCTCTCCCTCGGGGCCCCCGTTCAATGAACCGGCTGCACGGGCGGTAGTTCCGCCCCTGCTTCATCCTGCTTCAGGACCTGTGGTGACATCACAGTTATGTACCTTGATGTCATCACAGGTCCTCTACAGGTCTACCCTACGGGAGTCTAGAACAGCGGGCAGCATCCACCCCACACAGTGTGCTCTGAGCCACCGCAGACCAGAGCACACTGTCAATGTTTAGTGATTGTCTGTGGCGGTGCCGCGGACCGGCTGAAAAACCCCAACGGCCCGGTCCTGGTCCGCGGACCGGCGGTTGGGGACCTCTGTTCTAATGCAATCTGAAAAGATATGTTTCATAGAATTGGCTTTTTTCTTGTCTTGAACTGCTTTTGTCTTGTGCTAAATTTTGGGCGTATATGAAAGTACATCAGGGGGACTGAAGTGGTATCTGCGCCAAATTTTGTGACTTTTTAAAAATCAGGAGAAAACATCTGGAATTGCTAAACTCTGCCCACAAAGCAGAAAAAAACAGGCAAGCACATTTAAAATATACTTTGAAAAAGGCACAAATAGAATAAAGAATTAGGTGCAAACAAAAAATGTTTAAATATTTTTGTAATTTCGATTTGTGTGTGATGCATTAGCACTAAATAGTCTAAGTTGGTGAAGTGACGTGAGAAAAATATAGGTAAAAATTAAATTTATGGGATCAAATAACTAAAAATTGGTATGTGTGTATGTATTCAACCATTTTGAAGCCCCTAAAAATTTCTGGTGCAAGCAATTACCTTCATAAATCACATGCTTAGTGAAAGGAAGTCCACCTGTGTGCAATCTAAGTGTCACATGGTCTGTCAGTATTGTAAGGCAGCGCTAGTCATCATACTGGGGGATACTCGCTGCACCGGGTAAATTAAGCACACGTGCAATGTCCTTCCGGTATTTTCTCAATACAGCAGTTTATTATGTTATCATAAACCGCTGTTCACACACATAATGTCCATCTTAATTTGTCACCGGCATGTTTACACACTTAACATCCGGGAGTCTCTCAAATAGCAGACAGGCCCAATTGGCCCAGGACACAGCCTTCAGCAAGGTAATACTATAGCAATGTCCATAACACAGTCCATGTAACAAAGTGTATTACCTTTGCCGGGTTTAGTTGCTGCAGTCCCTTTAATCCGCCACCACTGTGGCTTTGTGGCTTCCCAGGTAGGGGTCTCTAGTCGTCGTCCCGTCTAAGGCTACTGGAATGTTTCACTCACACACATCCAGTCTGCGCCTTTCCGGACTCTTCACCAAGCCTCTGCCTTCCAAGGCCACTAGCATCCACTCACAGGATCCAGTCTCAGCCTTTCAGGCTGCCAGGCTTCACTCAGCCTCACAAGGCAGAACGGTGTCCCACACACATGGGGAACAGGCCTCATGTCTCTCACACCGAACACACCTGTCTCAAATCACCAGGGTTTATATATCCTGTGCACAGACACCCACATACTGACAGGACCTTGCTGATGTCACAGTCATGTGATCAGTCAGCTGTATGTATAGGTCCTGTGTGCTGTCCCAGTCATGTGTACAGACCTTTACTGTGCATGCAGGACCTGTGTGATGTCACAGTCATGTGACCAGTCAGTTAAAGGGGAAGGTACATGGTCAGGTAAAACACATCCTGGACCATTTACAGTAATGCTAGCAAGCTGCTGCATTACATATCCCCCCCCTCTGTTCAAACTTGTGGGGTTGAACACATAATATACACAATAACATTATAACCCCCAGCTCACATAGAGACCTTGTACTTTACAATTGTGCTACTCAGCCCCTGGAACCTTAGTCAACGACATTAGCCCATTCCTTAGGGACCTACCATTTGTCACTGTCACTGACTTCGTCAGGTCACCTTTCCAGGTCGTAACCTTGTCAGGTCTCCCCAGCTTCCAGCGGTCAGTCATAATCTTGTCAGACCTCCCCAGCTCCCAGCGGTCAGTCGTAACCTTGTCAGGTCTCCCCCACTACCAGCGGTCAGTCATACAGCGGTGTGACTCACATGCCCTGGTATCTAAGGTCCGGTTCGACTCCGTAATGTCCCGTCCTCTATTGGGTCATTTGTATGGGCTTCTCAAACCTGAGTTACTGGAGGTCTCACTACCTCTAAACCCACGCCCACTACTCTCAGGACATCTTGAAAGGTCCCTAACTCCAGCTGTAGCAGTTCTGTTATTTAGGGGGCCCTTTCTCTGTCGGGTCTCACTATTTCTAGACAGCTTCCATCTTCTGCTGCTCAGATGATGCTGTCTATCTACTCGCAGTCTAGCGAGATTCAATTGTTCTACCTCCTGCAGGTAGGTTACTCGGTACTCAATCAGCATGCGTATATATTCTAGGCTTTCTTCTGGTCCTACAGCGGAGAAGGACACCATGCCGTCTTCGACTGGTATCCAGTCCTGATGATCACGTGGACTGCTTACTTTCACCACACCAGACTTCTTGACCATCATCTGCATGGCTCGACCGCTTCTCCCAATGAGCTTTCTCACCAGAACATGAGGCACCCGGATGACCTCTTCACGCATACTGTGAGCTTTCCTCATCAGCTCCAGTTGTCTAACGGCTTGTTCCGTCTTCAACTGGAGAAACCGCTTCGTGCGAATACATCGCCAATGCATATCACTTAGGATCGCCACCCTCTTCACTGTGACTTCGGTCATGGACAGAACCACCAGCTGTTTAGCTTCGGAGGTCAAGTACACCTTACAGGCTCCCACAGCCTTCTTAAACTCTTCATGCACGGACTCACGGGTGCATTCTTCCCTCAAATCCTCGGGTACATCTACGAGGCATTTGTACCAAGATGTTTCGGTCTCACCAGTAGTTTCCAGACGATCAACCAGCTCAGGGTTCAGGGACAACTGACTTTCAGCTTCTTCCTCCTGTATGCTTACCCTGAGCTGACTCACAGCTACAAATTCACGAATTTTCATCTTGACCACTTCCACTTCATATTTATCTTCTGTTACCCTGCTCTTAGCTCTCCTCAGGTCCACCTTCTCATGGTATAAGGGAGTGAGTGCAACGTGTTCGCCCTTTTCCTTCTCCAAGAAGGCTTCGTTCACTGAGTGATACTTTGTCAGGCGACTTTTGAGCCCGGAAACTTCTTCCTCTAGCTCCGCCACTCGCCTCTCAGCGGCCCGTCTCTGAAGCTCTTCCTGCTTCAACTGCTCTTCCAGCAGCAGAGTTCTCTCAGACCTCTCCGTCTCCAATGCGCCCACTCGGCTCTCAACAGCCAGTCTCTCACGCTTCTCTTGCGTCCACTGGGTTTGTAGCAACTCCTTGAGCTGCTTGAACTCGGCTCCGACATCCACCGAACCCTCCGAGCCCACATCACTCGAGGAGGTATCTGCTTCATACTTCCCATCACCAGCGGTCAACTCCTGGCCCTGGTCTTTGGCTTTTCCGATGGACTCCTCCATCCTCTCTCGCTCAGCTTCCATCTTGCTGACTGTTTCCTTAAGGTACGTCTCCGCCTTCTGGAGAGTATCACAGGACATCTGTAGCTCCTTCACCTGAGCTTCCAGATCTAGGGTCTTTCCCCGGAGACCATCATTCTCCTCACGGGTGTCTTGCAGAGTGGTCTCAACCACTTGGCGCACTTGCTCTGCACCCGCCTTATCCTCCTCTAGTTTTTCCTTCACCTTGAGGAGATCCTCATAATCTCTCTTACTCTGTTGCAGTTCCCTACTGCGTTCACCACACTCCTTCTTGGAGTCACACAGCTCCTGGTTGAGCTGTTTGCGCAGTCGTTCTAGGATTTGTTCACTTCCAGAAACACCATACTGCCGCGCCTCCTTCTCAAGCTTCAACTGCAAAACCTCTTCCTTGATTTTGCGGCGGTCCTCCTTAATTGCGTAGAACATTTCCTTCCAATGGTTAATTTCCGCGTTGCTTCCCTCCACGTCTCGCTACCAGTTCCTTATAACCTGGTATATTTTCTGCTGTTCAGACTCCAGGTTCAGCTGGTCTGCAGACACGTTCCCCAGGTTTTCCCTTATCTGCTGCACGTCACTCTGACACTGTTTCCTGATGGGCTCCAGTTCTTGGTCATGACTGGCCACCTTCTCTTTCAGGGCTGTCAGATCCTGATCCGTCAGTCTCAGTACCGTACCGGAGGTTGCTACTGGCAACGTCATCTCCTCTTCTACCTCTAAAGGAGGATCCACACTTGAAGCATAGGCACACAGTACTACATTCTCTTTATTTTCATTTTCAGGGAGTACTACCGGAGCAACCTTTTTGTGGCCCTTGCGCCGTCGACGACGAGAGGGGGACTCTCTCCCCTCGTCTAGCCCCTCCTGACTGAACTTACTTTTTACTTTCATAGTGTCACAGTCAGCTACAGGGTCTGTGTCACTCCCCATGGTGTTGTGGACTAACAGGTCACCTCCCACTTTGACGTCACCCCCTTCTACTGGAGTTACCCCGTTATCAACGGTCACATTGTCATTTTTAGGAGGTACCAACCCACAACCAGTAACAATTTTCAGTTTTCTACACTCCACACTCTTGTGAAAATCTGCCCCTTTTTTAGACTCCGCCCCCTTTTTAACAACCACACCGGCAGGGTAATTTTTACACCAAAAAATCAGCAGTAGTCTTAGGACTCAGTTCACAACATCTCTTACCACCTCCCCGGACACTCTGGGACAACACTGGCGCCCCCGGAGAGTTCATAGAATGGTCCACTGCTGCCATTCCACATGGTGCCCACAGCTCCCGCACCATGTCCAGTTTCATGTCCAGTAGACGTTTCTCATATATGCGGTCCGACTTGTCAGACCCATTTGCTGCTCCGTTCACAGCCATCGCGGTACGCTGTTCACACTAGAACTTCACCGCTCTCCCGGAAAAAATATTCGTGGCCCCGCCGAGCCACAGCAAACCAGGTTTGAGTGCGACGCCAATATTCGCAATCCCGCCGAGTTGCCGCAAGATGCTTTATCCACACTCGTCGTCCTGTGCCGTTGCTGCTAGCAACCGGGCTGTCGTTGCCCGTGTAGCACCCCGAGGACTCGGCTGCTACAGGGGTATTGCACCTCGAACCAGAGGTGTGGTATTCCACTCCCGGGTAAGGATGGAGTGTGGAACAGAGCTCAGTTAGCTGCATGCACCACATACACCCCATTTCCGGGGGACAGAACAACGGTACTCCCACCAGATAGTTGTGCAGGTACGACAGCGTCTGTCCCTGGCTGGAGTGGGGGGGGGGGACATCCCAGTGGTGTAGGAGCAGACAGGGGAGGGACTCTGGGCATAGGTAGGAGCCCATTGGGTGCTAGTCACCTGGGCTCGGGTGTCAGAGGGAGTATAAAAGGTGGGCACCATCTAGGAACAGAGAGTTCAGTCTGAGGAAAAGCTGAGAGAGAGTTCAGCCAGAGAGGGCTGACAGGGAGCTGTGGCTCCGTCTGGGCCCAGCTCCAGAGCTAGGCCTGAAGCAGAGAGGAGAGAGGAGGAAGAGGAGAAACACAAAGAGAGGCCCAGAGACGCAAGCATAGAGGGAACCCTGAGATCCCACAAGAGAACGAAAACGGGTGAAGGGTTGGCAGAACAGGGTACCGGATCCCAAACTGGTGGAGGCCAATTATCCTCAGCCAGGAACCGGAGGTCGTGGACAAGTTTTGGCGCGACCCCTCGCCACATCCACCAGGAAGGCAAACCACGTATAGGGTCAGGGAAGCCGGGAAAGGTTTCACCACCAGAAGGCCCGAGGGAGCCGGACAAAGGTGGATCCCTGGTGGGGACGGCCAGTAGGAAGGAAGAGAGGGGAGCCCTGGACCACGCTCTGGAATTGCCTGGGAGTTGGCCGAGTCCCTGACCTGGTGAACGCAGCATGACTTGGGTGGTCCTCCTGTGCACAAGCGACCTGATAAAGAACCGTGAGTAAAGCTTTTGAAACTGCACTACCAGACTCCGTGTTTCATCGTCGTACTTGCACCACCAGTACTGGGACATCCGCACCATCACCCCCATCATCAACTCTACAATAGCTGCCCTGAGGCAATACTCCTCCCGTGGGGAGTCGTTCCATTCTCAGCTGCACCAACAACACCAGCCTCGGCGGTCTGCCCTGCAGCGGCGGTCTCATGACCGCAATCCACGGGTGGCGTAGTCGAACATTCTAACATCTACTGCTAAATACCGCCACTCAGTTTGACTCCCTGGGCACGGACCGGGTCACCGCCACGAGACTACTACCCCTATCTGATCCGGGTAAGCCCCCGTGTGCGCGATGCCGCACGACTCAGGCCCAGGGGCGCGTCAACTTTGGCGTAGTCGGCAGGATCACGTGCCCGCAACCACCGGGTACTGCGTGCCTGAAGAAAAATTCACATGTACCGTAATAAGGAGTCTCCCGCCAATTCCAGAGGGTCCCCACCATCGGACGCCATCTCGGGTCGTTTCCCGCCGTTTGCCCGCCATCTGCAGCCTTTGCCCGCCATCCACGGAGTTTCCCGCCATAAGGAGACGATTCCCGCCATCTGAGACGATTTCCCGCCCTGGCAGAGCGGACGCCATTATGGGCGTGCCAGAGGGTGGCAAAAGACCACCTCCCATCGTAGGCCAGGTCCAAGAATGGCGCCAAAAGCGGAAACCGCCCCCACCAGCAGAGACTGCAATGATAGAAATGTCCATCAGCGTGAGGGGGCTGCCCCTGGAACTGACTGTCACTAAGTTGCCCCGGGACCACCCTCAATGGGGGCGGATAGGGAACAAAACAGAGAGGATGGGTGCGGCCTGGAGGAGTCTGGACAGATCGCACCCGGAGATGGAGGGAGAGTCGAGCAGCACCGACCCCGTGGTTCGGAGCCTGTTGCAGGCCGCCACCCCAGAAGGCCTGGTGAAGATCCTGGCACAACTCCCCAGAGATCGGGAGCGTGCACAGACCGCGCTGGAGGCCTTGGCCCGGAAGATGGCCCGAGTGCAGCAAGAAGCACTGGCCGAGTGGAGAAGGGAGATGGTCCAGCAGGCTGGAACCCGCCAGCAGAGGACGCCACCCGCAACGAGGAGCATGTCTGCCCCTGAGGATGGTGCAGGAGGGACGAAGGCCGGAGACGACGCCGCGGAGGGAGCCGCAGGGATGGAAGCAGGTAATGGGGATGTCATCACCCCGAGCCCAGTAGCCGAAAGCCTGCCCCAGCTCCCCGTCGCAGAGCCCGAAGTTCCACTCACCGCGCCCGTTGCCGCACCGCCACCGCTCCTAACTAGGCCTCAAGCGGCAGGAGCCGCGATCACGCCCTCTGTTACGCCATGCCCCTTGACCCTGAGCGCGGCAAAGCAGGAAGTACCACCGGCCTGGTCTCAGGGCCGAGTACCCCCGGGCGCCGCCGTCTCCACAGCGCCCTCTACCTCCACAGCGCCACCGGCCTGGTCGCAAGGCCTGGTGAATCCGGGCGCCGCTGCCCCTCCAGCGCCCTCTTCCCCAAAGGTGCCATGCCTGGATCCAAAGAGGATGCCTCCGGCCTGGACGCAAGGCCGGGTACCTCCGGGCGCCGCTGCCCCCACAGCGCCCTCAACCTCCACAGTGCTGCCCCTGGGCGAAGATCTCTTCGCACAACATACTAGCCCGGACGGGCTGCCCTTCGTGTGACCACCGGAGTACATCAACCCCCGACTCCGGAGGGAACGGCCCCTGTGTGAGCCTCTGATCCCGGCTCCGGCGCCCGCCAAAATTGTCCCGCTCCCGTTGGAGGAGGCCCAATTTGCATGGGACCCCACTGGTGAAAACCTCATGGGGTTCACCCAAGAGACCCGGGCGGCCGCAGCCCGGCGTGAGGAATGCTGCCGTCAACAGCTAGAGGTCTTTGGGAGAGAACGGCGGGAGAGGCGGATCCGCGAAGAACAGCTGCAGGTCCAAAGCGCGGAGCAGAAACGCCGGGCCCGACGAAATCCCCGTACGGCCCACAGTCCCCGCGCCACCGGGACCGTAATAAAGTTTCAACTGGAACACGGTTGGGGCTTTATCCGAGACCACCGAACCCCGGGCGACGTCTTTGTCACCCGCAGGGATGTCGAGAGCCACCTGCCGGAGGGACACCGTGGTCGTGACCTTTACCCGGGTGATGAGGTCACCTTCACCCGGCATCAGTGTGCTAAAGGACCGTACGCCCTCCACGTACACCGGTTGACTGAGGAGGAGTTGCAGGATGAGGAAGACCAAGAGGACCCGGACGGGTCTGAAGACTACCCTCAGGAAGGAGCAGGAGGACATCGTTACTAATGTACGGTAACTGAAACTGTATATAGTTACCCGTAAGGGAACCTGTCATGCTGCTAATTGGAGTGTGGTCCCCGTTGGGACTAGTGTGGAACTGTTTAAAGAACTGTTTCCTGTGTGCCCCTATCCCTAACCAGGCTGAGGACTGTGAGCAGCCACTTCCTTATTCCCCACTGGCCGAGGACTGAGAGCGGCCACCCTGTAAATAGTTGCGCTTCTTAAGGCGCCCCCTACTGGTTTTATAGAGGAACTGCGTTTCTACTTTAGAACTAGAGACTGTTGCACTTTACCTGGTCACAAGTTGCACGGTGGCCAGAGATCAAGAATGTGTTGGTCAAGAATGTTTTATATGAAAAAGTTTTTGCTAAAAAAAAAAAAAAAAAGTTGATGGTATTTTATAAGTGTGTGCAGAAAGTCTAATAATGTTTCCGTAATGTTTTATACCTGTAACGTTAAAAGAAGAAAAGTACCTCCCATAAAGGGATGATTGAAAGTTAATATGTCTTATATGCAAGTGTACACTTTAAAATTTTTGTATGTCTAAATTGTTTTACTCTTTTCCAGCCCGAGGACGTGCTGTGATTTACCAGGGGGGAATGTAGCACCCCGAGGACTCGGCTGCTACAGGGGTATTGCACCTCGAACCAGAGGTGTGGTATTCCACTCCCGGGTAAGGATGGAGTGTGGAACAGAGCTCAGTTAGCTGCATGCACCACATACACCCCATTTCCGGGGGACAGAACAACGGTACTCCCACCAGATAGTTGTGCAGGTACGACAGCGTCTGTCCCTGGCTGGAGTGGGGGGGGGAGGAACATCCCAGTGGTGTAGGAGCAGACAGGGGAGGGACTCTGGGCATAGGTAGGAGCCCATTGGGTGCTAGTCACCTGGGCTCGGGTGTCAGAGGGAGTATAAAAGGTGGGCACCATCTAGGAACAGAGAGTTCAGTCTGAGGAAAAGCTGAGAGAGAGTTCAGCCAGAGAGGGCTGACAGGGAGCTGTGGCTCCGTCTGGGCCCAGCTCCAGAGCTAGGCCTGAAGCAGAGAGGAGAGAGGAGGAAGAGGAGAAACACAAAGAGAGGCCCAGAAACGCAAGCATAGAGGGAACCCTGAGATCCCACAAGAGAACGAAAACGGGTGAAGGGTTGGCAGAACAGGGTACCGGATCCCAAACTGGTGGAGGCCAATTATCCTCAGCCAGGAACCGGAGGTCGTGGACAAGTTTTGGCGCGACCCCTCGCCACATCCACCAGGAAGGCAAACCATGTATAGGGTCAGGGAAGCCGGGAAAGGTTTCACCACCAGAAGGCCCGAGGGAGCCGGACAAAGGTGGATCCCTGGTGGGGACGGCCAGTAGGAAGGAAGAGAGGGGAGCCCTGGACCACGCTCTGGAATTGCCTGGGAGTTGGCCGAGTCCCTGACCTGGTGAACGCAGCATGACTCGGGTGGTCCTCCTGTGCACAAGCGACCTGATAAAGAACCGTGAGTAAAGCTTTTGAAACTGCACTACCAGACTCCGTGTTTCATCGTCGTACTTGCACCACCAGTACTGGGACATCCGCACCATCACCCCCATCATCAACTCTACAATAGCTGCCCTGAGGCAATACTCCTCCCGTGGGGAGTCGTTCCATTCTCAGCTGCACCAACAACACCAGCCTCGGCGGTCTGCCCTGCAGCGGCGGTCTCATGACCGCAATCCACGGGTGGCGTAGTCGAACATTCTAACATCTACTGCTAAATACCGCCACTCAGTTTGACTCCCTGGGCACGGACCGGGTCACCGCCACGAGACTACTACCCCTATCTGATCCGGCTCCGGGTAAGCCCCCGTGTGCGCGATGCCGCACGACTCAGGCCCAGGGGCGCGTCAACTTTGGCGTAGTCGGCAGGATCACGTGCCCGCAACCACCGGGTACTGCGTGCCTGAAGAAAAATTCACATGTACCGTAAGAAGGAGTCTCCCGCCAATTCCAGAGGGTCCCCGCCATCGGACGCCATCTCGGGTCGTTTCCCGCCGTTTGTCCGCCATCTGCAGCCTTTGCCCGCCATCCACGGAGTTTCCCGCCATAAGGAGACGATTCCCGCCATCTGAGACGATTTCCCGCCCTGGCAGAGCGGACGCCATTATGGGCGTGCCAGAGGGTGGCAAAAGACCACCTCCCATCGTGGGCCAGGTCCAAGAATGGCGCCAAAAGCGGAAACCGCCCCCACCAGCAGAGACTGCAATGATAGAAATGTCCATCAGCGTGAGGGGGCTGCCCCTGGAACTGACTGTCACTAAGTTGCCCCGGGACCACCCTCAATGGGGGCGGATAGGGAACAAAACAGAGAGGATGGGTGCGGCCTGGAGGAGTCTGGACAGATCGCACCCGGAGATGGAGGGAGAGTCGAGCAGCACCGACCCCGTGGTTCGGAGCCTGTTGCAGGCCGCCACCCCAGAAGGCCTGGTGGAGATCCTGGCACAACTCCCCAGAGATCGGGAGCGTGCACAGACCGCGCCGGAGGCCTTGGCCCGGAAGATGGCCCGAGTGCAGCAAGAAGCACTGGCCGAGTGGAGAAGGGAGATGGTCCAGCAGGCTGGAACCCGCCAGCAGAGGACGCCACCCGCAACGAGGAGCATGTCTGCCCCTGAGGATGGTGCAGGAGGGACGAAGGCCGGAGACGACGCCGCGGAGGGAGCCGCAGGGATGGAAGCAGGTAATGGGGACGTCATCACCCCGAGCCCAGTAGCCGAAAGCCTGCCCCAGCTCCCCGTCGCAGAGCCCGAAGTCCCACTCACCGCGCCCGTTGCCGCACCGCCACCGCTCCTAACTAGGCCTCAAGCGGCAGGAGCCGCGGTCACGCCCTCTGTTACGCCATGCCCCTTGACCCTGAGCGCGGCAAAGCAGGAAGTACCACCGGCCTGGTCTCAGGGCCGAGTACCCCCGGGCGCCGCCGTCTCCACAGCGCCCTCTACCTCCACAGCGCCACCGGCCTGGTCGCAAGGCCTGGTGAATCCGGGCGCCGCTGCCCCTCCAGCGCCCTCTTCCCCAAAGGTGCCATGCCTGGATCCAAAGAGGATGCCTCCGGCCTGGACGCAAGGCCGGGTACCTCCGGGCGCCGCTGCCCCCACAGCGCCCTCAACCTCCACAATGCTGCCCCTGGGCGAAGATCTCTTCGCACAACATACTAGCCCGGACGGGCTGCCCTTCGTGTGACCACCGGAGTACATCAACCCCCGACTCCGGAGGAAACGGCCCCTGTGTGAGCCTCTGATCCCGGCTCCGGCGCCCGCCAAAATTGTCCCGCTCCCGTTGGAGGAGGCCCAATTTGCATGGGACCCCACTGGTGAAAACCTCATGGGGTTCACCCAAGAGACCCGGGCGGCCGCAGCCCGGCGTGAGGAATGCTGCCGTCAACAGCTAGAGGTCTTTGGGAGAGAACGGCGGGAGAGGCGGATCCGCGAAGAACAGCTGCAGGTCCAAAGCGCGGAGCAGAAACGCCGGGCCCGACGAAATCCCCGTACGGCCCACAGTCCCCGCGCCACCGGGACCGTGATAAAGTTTCAACTGGAACACGGTTGGGGCTTTATCTGAGACCACCGAACCCCCGGCGACGTCTTTGTCACCCGCAGGGATGTCGAGAGCCACCTGCCGGAGGGACACCGTGGTCGTGACCTTTACCCGGGTGATGAGGTCACCTTCACCCGGCATCAGTGTGCTAAAGGACCGTACGCCCTCCACGTACACCGGTTGACTGAGGAGGAGTTGCAGGATGAGGAAGACCAAGAGGACCCGGACGGGTCTGAAGACTACCCTCAGGAAGGAGCAGGAGGACATCGTTACTAATGTACGGTAACTGAAACTGTATATAGTTACCCGTAAGGGAACCTGTCATGCTGCTAATTGGAGTGTGGTCCCCGTTGGGACTAGTGTGGAACTGTTTAAAGAACTGTTTCCTGTGTGCCCCTATCCCTAATCAGGCTGAGGACTGTGAGCAGCCACTTCCTTATTCCCCACTGGCCAAGGACTGAGAGCGGCCACCCTGTAAATAGTTGCGCTTCTTAAGGCGCCCCCTACTGGTTTCATCGTCGTACTTGCACCACCAGTACTGGGACATCCGCACCATCACCCCCATCATCAACTCTACAATAGCTGCCCTGAGGCAATACTCCTCCCGTGGGGAGTCGTTCCATTCTCAGCTGCACCAACAACACCAGCCTCGGCGGTCTGCCCTGCAGCGGCGGTCTCATGACCGCAATCCACGGGTGGCGTAGTCGAACATTCTAACATCTACTGCTAAATACCGCCACTCAGTTTGACTCCCTGGACACGGACCGGGTCACCGCCACGAGACTACTACCCCTATCTGATCCGGCTCCGGGTAAGCCCCCGTGTGCGCGATGCCGCACGACTCAGGCCCAGGGGCGCATCACCCGCATCCTCGAACCATATGTAAGGCAGCGCTAGTTATCATACTGGGGGATACTCGCTGCACCGGGTAAATTAAGCACACGTGCAATGTCCTTCCGGTATTTTCTCAATACAGCAGTTTATTATGTTATCATAAACCGCTGTTCACACACATAATGTCCATCTTAATTTGTCACCGGCATGTTTACACACTTAACATCCGGGAGTCTCTCAAATAGCAGACAGGCCCAATTGGCCCAGGACACAGCCTTCAGCAAGGTAATACTATAGCAATGTCCATAACACAGTCCATGTAACAAAGTGTATTACCTTTGCCGGGTTTAGTTGCTGCAGTCCCTTTAATCCGCCACCACTGTGGCTTTGTGGCTTCCCAGGTAGGGGTCTCTAGCCGTCGTCCCGTCTAAGGCTACTGGAATGTTTCACTCACACACATCCAGTCTGCGCCTTTCCGGACTCTTCACCAAGCCTCTGCCTTCCAAGGCCACTAGCATCCACTCACAGGATCCAGTCTCAGCCTTTCAGGCTGCCAGGCTTCACTCAGCCTCACTAGGCAGAACGGTGTCCCACACACATGGGGAACAGGCCTCATGTCTCTCACACCGAACACACCTGTCTCAAATCACCAGGGTTTATATATCCTGTGCACAGACACCCACATACTGACGACCTTGCTGATGTCACAGTCATGTGATCAGTCAGCTGTGTGTATAGGTCCTGTGTGCTGTCCCAGTCATGTGTACAGACCTTTACTGTGCATACAGGACCTGTGTGATGTCACAGTCATGTGACCAGTCAGTTAAAGGGGAAGGTACATGGTCAGGTAAAACACATCCTGGACCATTTACAGTAATGCTAGCAAGCTGCTGCATTACAGTATATACACACCTTTTCTGAAAGGCCACAGAGGCTCCAACACCATTAAGTAAGAGGCACCACTAACCAAACAACACCATGAAGAACAAGGAGATCTCTAAACAAGTCAGGGACAAAGTTGATGAGAAGTACAAGTCAAGGTTCGGTTTTAAAAAAATATCCCAATCTCTGATGATCACCGGAGCACCATCAAATCTATTATCATCAAATGGAAAGAACATGGTACCACAACAAACCTGCCAAGAGAGGGCCGCCCACCAAAATTCTCAGCCAGGGCAAAGAAGGCATTAATCAGAGAGGCAGAACAGAGACCAAAAGATAACACTGAAGGAGCTGCAGAGTTCACATGCAGAGACTGGAGTATCTGTCCATAAGACCACAATAAGCAGCACACTCTATAGAGGTGGCCTTTAAGGAAGAGTGGGCAGAGAAAAAACTTTATTTACACACACAAATTGTAAGACTCATTTTGAGTTTGTTAAAAGACATATGGGAGACTCCTCAAATGTATGGAGGAAGGTGCTGTGATAAGATGAGACCAAAATTGAACTTTTTGGCCACCATGGTAAATGCTATGTCTGGAACCAAACCAGCACAGCTCATCACCGCAATAACACCATCCTTACAGTAAAACATGTTGGTGGCAGCATCATGCTGTGAGGATGTTTTTCAGCAGCAGGGACAAGGAAAATTGTCTGAGTCAAGAGAAAGATGGATGGTGCGAAATAGAGGGATATTCTTGAGCAAAACCCATTTCAGTCTGTCAGTGATTTGAGACTGAGACTGAGATTCACCTTCCAGCAAGACAATGACCCAAAGCATACTGCTAAAGCAACACTCGAGTGGTTTAAGGGGAAACGTGGAAATGATTTAGAGTGGCCTAGTCAAAGCCCAGATCTTAATCCAATTGAGAATCTGTGGTCAGACTTTAAGACTGCTGTTCACCAGAGGAAACCATCAAACTTGAAAGAGCTGGAGCAGTTTTGCCTTGAGGAATGAGCACAAATCCCAGTGGCAAGATGTGGACAGCTCATAGAGACTTATACAAAACGTCTTGCAGCTTTAATTTCTGCAAAATGAGGCTCTAAAAAGTAATGACTTTATGATGGTGAATAATTGTGCTCACTGAAGTTTTCAGTTATTTTGTCCTATTTGTTGCTTGCTTCACAATAAAAAGTAAACCAAATGTTCACAGTTGTTGGCATGTTCTTTACATGATCTGATGCAAACCCTCAAAAAATACTTTCACAAGCCATTGTAGCTGGCCAATTCTGCTGTAATCAATGGGCTTTGATAGCTTTACTCTGATGTGTTTAGGGGTCTTTAAACTATGGTTGAAATGTTAAGTTGGTCTAGCAATATTCATCTTCTTACATTTTTTGTTATATCTTTTTCATGCACAGATTTAGTAAAGAGAACAGGGAAGCACAAAACCCTTACACTTACCTTACACAAAACCCTTCCATGGTCCAGCTCCTTTGGAGCTGGACCATGGAACTGCATAGGGATTAAATTTGCACCGATCAATATGAAATCAGTCATCTCCCCGATACTGCAGAACTTCTCTTTCCGGACGTGTAAAGACACTTCAGTAAGTATATACAGTATATATATGTATGATGTGTGTGTACATACATTCATGAAAAAACACACCAAAAAAAGGGGCAACAGTGTTTACCTGCCCAGATCTAAGAACTAATGCACTCAGGATGCAGCAAATCCATATAACAAAGATGGCGGCAACACAGGTGCAAAATACTGATGAGACAGTCACTCACAACCTACCCAGTTCATGGAGGGGGTGATTGCTTAGCATTAAAATTGCACACAAAGATGGCTTACATAGGGCGCTGTTCACACATGGGTAGTGCACATGACACGCCCCCTGGGCCGTGGGGTACCCGGTGCCGGGCCGGTAGATGCTGGGGAATGTCACAGTGGCGGTGACCCGGTCCGTGACCCAGGGCGGTCAATAAAAAGGGGATCATTTACAGGGGAATTATATACAAAGTTCGTGACGCCACCTGTGGTATGCGGCTAAAGGGAGCCGCCGCTGCGGAGCAGTCCTCTGGAGCTGATGTTACTGCAGCAGGAATGGATCTCCACAGGTAGAGCTTAGCTCCAGGGCAGTATAGAAGTTATGGGTTGTGCTGGGCGTTGTAGTGCAGGGCGTGATGGCGCAGATAATAATCACAGAGACAGTGGGGTGCAGTCTTCCGAATTTACTCACAGTTGTTAAGTTCCTCAGGTTGCACTGTCCAGCTTACAGCCTCCCACGTCACGCTGCGTTCACCAAGCAGGGGTTCAGCAATCCCCCAGATAATTCAGGAGCACTTAACGGGACCCCTTTCTGTGTGCCTTTCTCAGTCGTCTTCCTGCGCTGGCTCTCACCCTCCTGCCCTGCGCCTCGCAACCAGTGTCCCAATCCGGTAGCCTCGGGTCTTGTCGGGCGACCTGCAGTCCCCTGGACCCTCTGTGGCCACCTTTTTGGCGATATAATTGCGGTTGCGGCCACTGCACCTTACAAGTACAGCAGCCTCCAGTTCCTAGCCGAGCCTTGTAGTTCTCCACTAGTTTAGGGGCCGGTCCCCTCTGCGGCTCGATCCCTCCACCGCCTGGCAAATTCGGGCGTACGGGTGGCCTCCAGCACTGCCAGTACCCCTGGAATCCCTTCTGTTCATGGAGCCTTTCTCCTGCTCCCTCTCCTGTCTCAGTCCTGGGCCTCTCGGGCTAGGCCCGCCTCCCGAGCAGAGCTCCTGCAGAGCCCCTGCAGAGCCTCTGCTCCCCTCACTTTCCTCCTCTGACTGGCTTGTCTGACCAAGATGGCTCCCCTTTTTATACAGCTACTGAAGTGCTCCCCTGATCTACGTCCTCCACCCACAACCACTACATGGTTCCCCCTCACTTGGCCCCCCCCCCCACTCCAGCCAGGGAAGGGGCTCAGCAGGACCATAGGCATCTTGCCCCCCCCTGCTGGCCTGGAGTGGTGTGATGGATGCAGGTGTTAGGGTCCCGGGCAGTACTCCATCCTTACCTGAGAGTGGGATACCACACCTCTGGGTGAGATGCAGTACCTCTGTGGCGACTGAACCCTCAGGGGCGCCACACACAGCATCTGACTTACAGCCTATTAGTGACGCCCATACTGTTCAAATAAGCGGACTGCCCAGCACTATCTAAGTGCAGCCTAAGAGGACAGACACCCTATTTTGCAATGCCAGCACTGATGGGTCTGGCTGCACCCTGGAATAAAACAGTGCAAAAGATACATATATAGTACAGACCAAAAGTTTAGACACACCTTCTCATTTAAAGATTTTTCTGTATTTTCATGACTATGAAAATTGTAAATTCACACTGAAGGCATCAAAACTATGAATTAACACATGTGGAATTATATACTTAACAAAAAAGTGTGAAACAACTGAAAATATGTCTTATATTCTAGGTTCTTCAAAGTAGCCACTTTTTGCTTTGATGACTGCTTTGCACGCTCTTGGCATTCTCTTGATGAGCTTCAAGAGGTAGTCACCGGAAATGGTCTTCCAACAATCTTGAAGGAGTTCCCAGAGATGCTTAGCACTTGTTGGCCCTTTTGCCTTAACTGTGCGGTCCAGCTCACCCCAAACCATCTCGATTGGGTTCAGGTCTGGTGACTGTGGAGGCCAGGTCATCTGGCGTAGCACCCCATCACTCTCCTTCTTGGTCAAATAGCCCTTACATAGCCTGGAGGTGTGTTTGGGGTCATTGTCCTGTTGAAAAATAAATGATCGTCCAACTAAATGAAACTAAATGTGTTAATTCATAGTTTTGATGCCTTAAGTGTGAATGTACAATTTTCATAGTTATGAAAATACAGAAAAATCTTTAAATGAGGTGTGTCCAAACTTTTGGTCTGTACTGTATACATATATATACACGAGCTGTACCCGGCCACACGTTGCTGTGGCTCAGTCTGGTTTATTGGAAAAGATATACAGTGGTGGCCAAAAGTATTGGCACAACTGCAATGCTGTCAGATAATACTCAGTTTCTTCCTGAAAATGATTGCAATCACAAATTCTTTGATATTATTATCTTCATTTAATTTGCTTGCAAGGAAAAAACACAAAAGAGAATGAAGCAAAAATCAAATCATTGATCATTTCACACAAAACTCCAAAAATGGGCCAGACAAAAGTATTGGCACCCTCAGCCTAATACTTGGTTGCACAACCTTTAGCCAAAATAACTGCGAACAACCGCTTCCGGTAACCATCATTGAGTTTCTTACAATGCTCTGTTGGAATTGTAAACCATTCTTCTTTGGCAAACTGCTCCAGGTCCCTGATATTTGAAGGGTGCCTTCTCCAAACTGCCATTTTGAGATCTCTCCACAGGTGTTCTATGGGATTCAGGTCTGGACTCATTGCTGCCCACCTTAGAAGTCTCCAGTGCTTTCTCTCAAACCATTTATAGTGCTTTTGGAAGTGTGTTTTGGGTCATTGTCCTGCTGGAAGACCCATGACCTCTGAGGGAGACCCAGCTTTCTCACACTGGGCCCTACATTATGCTGCAAAATTTGTTGGTAGTCTTCAGACTTCATAATGCCATGCACACGGTCAAGCAGTCCAGTGCCAGAGGCAGCAAAGCAACCCCAAAACATCAGGGAACCTCCACCATGTTTGACTGTAGGGACCGTGCTCTTTTCTTTGAATGCCTCTTTTTTTTTCCTGTACACTCTATGTTGATGCTTTTTCCCAAAAAGCTCTACTTTTGTCTCATCTGACCAGAGAACATTCTTCCAAAACGTTTTAGGCTTTCTCAGGTAAGTTTCGGCAAACTCCAGCCTGGCTTTTTTATGTCTCGGGGTAAGAAGTGGGGTCTTCCTGGGTATCCTACCATACAATCCCTTTTCATTCAGACGCCGACGGATAGTATGGGTTGACACTGTTGTACCCTCGGACTGCAAGGCAGCTTGAACTTGTTTGGATGTTAGTCGAGGTTCTTTATCCACCATCCGCACAATCTTGCGTTGAAATCTCTCGTCCATTTTTCTTTTCCGTCCACATCTAGGGAGGTTAGCCACAGTGCCATGGGCTTTAAACTTCTTGATGACACTGCGCACGGAAGACACAGAAACATTCAGGTCTTTGGAGATGGACTTGTAGCCTTGAGATTGCTCATGCTTCCTCACAATTTGGTTTCTTAAGTCCTCAGACAGTTCTTTGGTCTTCTTTCTTTTCTCCATGCTCAATGTGGTACACACAAGGACACAGGACAGAGGTTGAGTCAACTTTAATCCATGTTAACTGGCTGCAAGTGTGATTTAGTTATTGCCAACACCTGTTAGGTGCCACAGGTAAGTTACAGGTGCTGTTAATTACACGAATTAGAGAAGCATCACATGATTTTTCAAATAGTGCCAATACTTTTGTCCACCCCCTTTTTTAGGTTTTGTGTGGAATTATATCCAATTTGGCTTTAGGACAATTCTTTTTGTGTTTTTTCATTGAAGACAAATTAAATGAAGATAATAATACCAAAGAATTTGTGATTGCAATCATTTTCAGGAAGAAACTGAGTATTATCTGACAGAATTGCAGGGGTGCCAATACTTTTGGCCACCACTGTATATATCAGATGGGGCAATGCTGGCGCTGTTGATAGTTGTGCCCATCAGGCAGGCATAGTGGCAGCCTGTACCCTGTGACCCCTGCAGGCCTGTACTTTGCACAGGTCACTAAAGAGGTTGGTACTTGCTGTCAGTTGTCACAATTGAGCAGGTCCCCCGCTTGTTGTTGCGCAGTTGGAAATAAGACTCACCTGCTAGAGAAGAAGAAGCCGCAGCACCAGCTGTGCTGGAGAGCAGAGGCAGCCGCCTCTCAGGTGGTGGTGGTGATGAGCAGCAGCATGTTTCGGCCTCGAACAGATGGTCTTGTCATTCCCCTTCTCCCCAACCCACACGGGGGACACAAAAAGAGCAGAGCACAAGCAGCGGCTGGGGCGCATGAAGGACAGGGAGAAGGGTTTATGAATGAGATGTCACTAAGGGGGATAGAATGCCAGGCAGCCGGGAAGAGTCAGCCTCGGACTGAGCTCATAACACCCCCCTCTCGCTGTTGCTTTTATGCCCAACCGCTGGTATATAAAAACATTTGTTTGTTCCTGAACGATGTGGAGTTGCTGAACTCTTAGCAGGCGAATCCCTGCTACTACAAGAGCTGCGTTTTTTGTGCTACCATTTTTGCTTTGTATTTCCTGTTTTATTGTTGCATGCCTTGTGTTTCTTGTTATCTTTCAGGTCGATGGTGACATCATCAGAAGACATCAAGTCAAAATAATCTAAAGATTTCAGAAGGGGGGTGTCATGTCCCATGATTTGGAAATATTACAGACTGTATTGCACTTCTTTCAGTTGTTATGTATTGCTGTTTGTTGCTATGCAATAAGGTTTGCCTTCCTTATAAGTTTGTCCTCTCTCTCTCCCGGCCCCCCTCTGATGTAGCTGTGATATAAGTAACCCCTCCCTTCTTCCCCATGTTCCTTCCTCATTCAACATCTTCAGCCATGTTAGAAGTTCATGTGCTTCCAGCCTGTATCTAAAAAAGTCTCTTTACCTGCTGTATGTTTGCACTTCAACAAGATTTCTGCTTGAAAATAAATCTTCTTCTGTATCTTCAACAACGTGCTTCTTGCAGTTGAGTTAAACTACCTGAGGACTTCGCTATGTGTGAGTAAGGTTAAGAGACAGCCTAGAAACGGTGTCTCACAGCGCTCTATGATTGCAGCTTAGTAATGGAGTCAGATTAGTGAATATCCTTGGAACATACATAATAATGGTGTATAACAACAAAGTAACACAGAACATTAACCAGTAAACAATAAAACCAACAGCTGACTGCCAAACATATCCCAAGTAATGCATATGTCACCTCATGGTGTTTCCTCTACTACCACATCCATCTATACAGTATAGCAGAACCAAATCAGGCTCAGAGATCCAGTCTTTATTTGCTGAATCATCTAGAGATAAAACTACCTATTTAAAGGGAACCTGTCACCAGAAAAAATGTTATTAACCTTCAGATATGGGGTTAATCTGCAGGTTAATAGCATTCTGCACTAGTGTTGAGCCACCCCCGTAGTGTTCGAGTTCGGTTCGGTTCGTCGAACACCCGTGTGTTCGCCGAACTGTTCGTCGAACTGTTCGTCGAACACCTTCGAACACTGTTAAAACCAATGGCAGGCAAACAAAAACACATAGAAACACATAGAAAACACCTTCAAAGGTGTCCAAAAGCTGACAAACTGCTCTGAAGACACAACTAACACATGGAAAAGTGACAAGTACATATAGTCATGCGAAAAGAAAAGAGGTGGAGGAGTAAAAGGAGGGGGAGACACAGATATAGGCATGTCATGCCCTTCTAAAATCCAAAAAGGCTCCTGCCCGTGCCACCTCCGTGTCGCCGGGTTTGTGCCAGAGCCGCGGTGAACCCTGACGGCCAGCCCCCCTCTCCCAATACTGGTGCCTGTCCGCTGGTGGGTCGAGCGAGCCCCCCTGTGGTGGAGGCAGCTCTAAGCTTTTTAATTTAAATTGTCTCTCTAATTTGAATGAATACACTTTAAATCCATTTACAAGGATCTATTGGAGGGCAAGTCTCATGCCAGCAGCCGCGTAATTCCAGCTCCAGTAGCGTCCACTAAAGCTGCTGCAGTTAAAAAGCTTTTATAAGGATCGAGCTCGGCTGTCCACCGCAAGGCATCCTACTGCCAGTCCCAGCCCCTATGCCTTGGGGTGTCTCCTGATGCTCTTCACTGAGTATCCCGTGGTCCCGAAGCATTTCCTTTGAAAAAATTAAGTGTCAAAACTACAGGTGGTGTAGCTTGCTTAACAGCCGGGATAATCCGCTGACTAGCAGACACTGCTACTAGGCACAAAGTATTTCCTGGGCTAGATGCAGTTAAAAATTTGTAATTAGATACTCTCGTTGGATGCTGAGAAAGCATTCCATAGAGTCTCCTGGCACGCCATATATGATTCTCTTAAAAAGCTTGGGGTAGGGGTCTAGGGGACCCTTTTATAGCCAAAATCACGGCCCTGTATTGCAATACGTCACCTAGGCTGAAGATAAATGGAACTGTATTACCCTGAGGGCTCGGTTGCTACAGAGGTATTGCACCTCACCCAGAGGTGTGATATCTCACTCTCAGGTAAGGATGGAGTGTGGATCAGGACCCGACACCTGCATGCATTACACCACATTGCCGTGGGGCAGGGCGACCAATATGCCCCTGAGATGGGCACGACAGTCCCTGTCCCTGGCTGGAGTGGGGGGAGGGAACACTGAGGAAGGGGAACCCTGTAGTGCAGGAGCAGGGAGGAAGCAGTTCCTGGGTGCATTGAGAAGGGAGTATAAAAGGTGGGCACCATCTTAGTTCAGTGCAGAGAAGTCTGAGCAGAAGTGGCAGGGAGCAGGGGCTCTGCATGAGCTCTGCTCCGGAGGCGGGCCTAGTAACAGAGGCCCAGGCCTGGAAGAGGGAGAAGGAAGGAAGAGGAGCGGAGATGGCTCCAGGAACGAGGAACGAAGGGATCCCAGGGGTGCGGACGGGCGAGTCGCCACCGCACGCCCGAATCCACCTGCGTGGAGGGGTCAGGCCAAAGGGGGAGACCGGTCCCCGAAACTAGTGGAGGCAGGAAACGACCCTCAGCTAGAAACAGGAGGCTGTGACATTTTATGTGGCGCAGCCCCTCGCTACACCCGCTAGGAAGGCACCACATAGGGTCAGGGAAACTGGCGCCAAGTTTACCAAGAGGAGGCCCGAGGCAGCCGGACAGAAGGGTTGGTAAGAAAGGCCAGACAAAGGACACACAAAGGGGGTCCTGTGAAGCGCTCCAAAGTTATCTGGGAGTTGTCTGAGCCCCTCACCTGGTGAGCACAGTACGACGTGGGCAGCCGTTACCTGCAGACGTGGTCTGGATAATAAGAACTGTGAGTAAAGGCCCTGGACTGCATCACTGACTCCGTGTCGTTACTGCTGCTGCCCTGCACCATCACCCCCATCCTCCGCATACACTGCCCTGAGGCTATACTTCTCCCGTGGGGAGTTATGCTACGCTCTGCTGCACCCACAACACCAGCCTCAGCGGTCTGCCCTGGAGCGGCGGTTCACTCTGACCGCAATCCACGGGTGGCGTAGTCGGACATTTAAACATCAAAACCACATAAATAGTTCCGCCACTGGTTTGACCGCCCTGAGCCACGGAACCAGGTCGCCGCCACGGAGACTACAACCACCAGCATCCACCAAAAAGGGTCCGGCTTCGGGTGTCCCAAGGCCCAGGGGGCGCGTCAGAACATTTTCATCACCTTTCACAATCACCAATGGGACAAGGCAGGGATGTTCTCTGTCCCCTCTCTTATACATCCTAGTGACGGAGCACCTGCTCTCATCAATTCGCCATAACCCCAATATTAGGTGGATTGAGGTGGGAGGCACCGAGTACAAGTGCTCTCTATTTGCTGATGATGTCCTAGTATATATCACTCAATCACATATATCCATCCATGCTGTTATGGCTGAAATAGATCACTTTGTTACATGGTCAAATTTTAAAATCAATGCAGCGAAGTCTGAGGCCCTCGATGTCTCCCTCCCCAAATCCATATAGGATTCCATCCAGTCCAACTTTCCCTTTGCCTGGCCCTCACAGGGTATCAAATACTTAGGAATTCCTATTCATAGAGACCTCTCCCATCTATGTTATCTTAATTTTGGGCCCTTTATTGAACAACTCCATACAGACCACGGTTGGCAAGTTAGAACTGTAAGATTCACTACGTGAACCACTGGTGTTTTGTGGAAAAGCACATGTACACTGTGTTCCAAATTATTATGCAAAAAGTGTTTAGGAGTGATAAGGGAAGAATTTGTTTGTTTGTCAGTTAAACTCATTGATGGTGATGTGTGTCAGGGCTCTTTATATCACTGTAAGCAATTGCAGACACCTGTGCTAATTAGTTTGGCAGGTGTGTCCAATGAAAGGCAAGACTACTTAAGAAGGCTGTCTCACATTATTAAGCAGCCTACATTTTCTGCCAAAATGGGAAAGAAAAAGGATGTGTCGGCTGCTGAGAAGCAACAAATTGTGGAGTGTTTAGGTCAAGGCATGACTACAATCAACATTGTGCGATGATCAGGATGAAGTGTCTTGGTAATCAAGAAGTATGTAGCTGATTCACAGTACACACGTGTGCGTGCTGATAAGGGCAAATTGAGGACTCTTTCCTACAGGCAATTACGTCAGGTTAAAAGAGCAGCGGCAAAAAAGCCTTGTCATAGCAGCAGACAAGTTTTTGAAGCTGCTGGTGCCTCCAACGTCCCCCGAACAACAAGATGCAGGGTCCTTCAGAGGTTTGCAGCTGTGCATACCCCATCCTGTCGACCTCCTCTATCCACTTCACACAAGCAGAAACGGCTCCAGTGGGCCAAACATTACATGAAGACTGATTTCAAAACTGTTTTGTTAACGGATGAGTGCCGTGCAGCGCTCGATGGTCCAGATGGATGGAGTGGAGGATGGCTGGTTGATGGACACCCCACGCAAACACGGCTACAGCGCCAACAAGGAGGAGGTGGAGTAATGTTTTGGGCTGGAATCATGGGGAGAGAGATTGTCGGCCCCTTTAGGATCCCTGAAGGCGCTAAAGATGAACTCCATAATGTATGTGGATTTTCTCAAACAGCACTTCCTGCCATGGTTCAAGAAGAAGAACCGTGTATTTCACAGCAAGATCATTTTTTTGCATGATAATGCACCATCTCATGCTGCACATAAAACAGCTGCATCTCTGGCTGATATGGGCATAAAAGGGGACAAACTTATGGTGTGACCCCCATGCTCCCCTGACCTCTACCCCATTCAGAACCTCTGGAGCATCATCAAAAGGAGTGTCTATGATGGCGGGAGGCAGTTCACATCTAAGCAACAGCTCTGGGAGGGTATTCTGTCCTCATGCAAAACAATTGAAGCAGAAACCATTCAAAACCTGACAAATTCAATGGACGAGAGAGTTCAGAAGCTCCTTTCGAACAAGGGGTCCTATGTGAAAATGTAACATCACCTAGAATAAAGTTTTGAGTTGAAAACTGTTTGATTTCAGTTTCTAATAACCTGCTAATGCTTATAATTTCAAAAATGACCATTTTTTTGGTCTTTATTAAAATGAAAAGGTTGATCGAAAAGTTTGGGGGATCTAAGAGTGTGGCAACCCAGTAGGGTCATGTTGCAGGTAGTGCAGCAAGAAGGCACTTATGTGTCTTGCGCATCTTGGAGCCCCAAAATTATTTTCCGGGCTAGATGCAGCGAAAAATTATTATTAATTTTAAATCTGGTGGAGCTTAGTATAGATGGCCTAATAGGATCAGTGCTGCACACTGCTACAAAGCCCAAATTATTTTCCAGCCAAGATACAGTAAACATGATTAGTAATTTTAAATCTGGTGGAGCTTATTATAGATGGCCTAATAGAATCAGTGCTGCACACTGCTACAAAGCCCAAATTATTTTCCAGCCAAGATACAGTTAAACATGATTAGTAATTTGAAAGCTTAAAACGGTTGGTAGGGTGATTTTAACCAATCATCCATCTTTTACTCTCCCCAGGATGACACAGGGGTAGAAAAGTCGTTTCGGATCCATGATTTGTTCATCTTTATGAACGTGAGTCTGTCTACATTATCAGTGGAGAGCCGCGTGCGCTTATCTGTCAGCACACCACCAGCAGCGCTGAACACACGTTCAGAC
This sequence comes from Phyllobates terribilis, assembly GCF_046119375.1. Classification (NCBI taxonomy): domain Eukaryota; kingdom Metazoa; phylum Chordata; class Amphibia; order Anura; family Dendrobatidae; genus Phyllobates; species Phyllobates terribilis. The sequence goes on along the minus strand of NW_027362761.1, from coordinate 975,309,491 downwards.
AGAACGCTGGCTGCGGGGCATGACAAGATCTCCAAGGCGTAAGTGGCTAGCTCCAGCCATTTATCCAGATTGGAAGCCCAAAAAGAGCAAGGGTCCAGTGACACAGTCATGGCTTCAATGTTTACTTGGAGATACTCCTGTACCATCGTCTCTAGGCGTTGACTATGTGTCAGACTTCTTGTCTCCTGTGGCCTTGCAAAGGATGGGCTAAAAAAGTGGTGAAATGATTGCGCAAAATTGATGTTACCAGCAGATACTGTGGTTCTGTTACGGTTTGAGTGCTGAACACTTGACGGTCCCACGGTTGGCAAGTTGGAACTGTGAGATTCACTACGTGCACCACTGGTGTTTTGTGGAAAAGCACATGTAAGATTCTGCAACAGTCTCTGCTGATACTCCTGCATGCGTGCATCCCTTTCTATCGCAGGAATAATTTCTGCAAATTTACTTTTGTACCGGGGATCTAACAGTGTGGCAACCCAGTAGTCAGGATTATTTCTAATTCTCACAATTCGAGGGTCATGTTGCAGGTAGTGCAGCAAGAAGGCACTCATGTGTGTTGCGCATCCAGGAGCACCAAGTCCCTGTTGTGTTGGTGGCGAGGTAACAATCATGCTTCCTTCCTCTGTCCTCTCCCCCCAGCCTCGCACAACAGAAATGTGATCAAGGTCTCCCTCATCTGATGAGTCTTCCATCAGTTCGTCCTCCACTTCTTCCTGGGCTCCTGCACCTTCCTCACTAGTTTGGCTGCTACCATGCGCCCTGGTAAAACCATCTCCCCCACCCTCACATGCCTGCCGCCTTGGTGCTGCCGACCGTCTGGACCTTGCAGATGTTAGCCCTTCCGCATACAACTCCTCCTCCTCTACTTCCTCCACCTCCTCTTGTGCCACCACCTGACTCCGAATTCTGTTTAACATGTGCTTCAGCATGTAAATCACTGGAATAGTCATGCTGATAATGGCATCGTCAGCACTAAACATCTTCGTCGCCATTTGAAAACTGTGCAGAAGGGTGCATAGGTCCCTGATCTGAGACCACTCCTCCAGCGTGATTTGCCCCACGTCTGGATCTCGTTGGCCCAGGCTATACGTCAGAACGTATTGCACCAGGGCTTGTCGGTGCTGCCACAGTCGCTGCAACATGTGCAGAGTTGAATTCCACCGGGTAGGCACATCGCATTTTAGCCGGTGAAGTGGCAGGCCCAACGACTTCTGTAGAGATGTAAGTCGCTGAGCTGCGGGATGCGAACGGCGGAAGTGAGCACACAGCGACCGTGCCCTCTGCAGAAGGCCATCTAGTCTGGGATAGTGGGCTAAAAATTGCTGGACAACCAGGTTCAACACGTGAGCCATACAAGGCACGTGTGTGACATTGCCCCGGCGAAGGGCCGCACCCAGGTTGCAGCATTGTCGCACACGGCCTTCCCTGGTTTCAGGTCCAGTGGAGACAACCATTCATGAAATTGGTTCTCCAGAGCTGACCACAACTCCTCAGCTGTGTGACTCACATTTCCCAGACATTTCAAAGTAAAAACCGCCTGATGACGTTGAGCCCTACTGCCAGCATAGTAAAGAGGTGTGCAGGATCCCTTCTGCGCAGTTAGAAAGCTTGTGGCATGAACAGACAGGCTTTGGGTGCAGGTGGAAGACCGAGAGGAGGTTGAGGAGGCAGAAGCAGTGGAGGAACTTTGACATAAAGAGGATTGACGCACAACTCGTGGGGACGGCAAGACTTGGACAGCAGCCCCTTGTCCTGCTGTCACCATAGTTACCCAGTGCCCAGTCAGCGACATGTAACGCCCTGTCCATGCCTACTCGTCCAAGTGTCTGTGGTGAAATGCACCCTGTCACACACAGAGTTTCTCAAAGAAGCGGTGATGTTGTGTGCGACATGCTGGTGGAGCGCAGGCACACCTTTCTTTGAGAAGTAGTGCCGACTGGGCATCTGGTACTGGGGCACTGCGACGGACATAAGGTCTCGAAAATCCTCTGTGTCCACCAGGCGGAAAGGCAGCATTTCTGTAGCCAAGAGCTTGCAGATGGTGAAATTCAACCTCTTAGCTTTCTCATGGCTAGGAGGAAATGGTCTTTTACTTGTCCACATCTGAGGGACCGAGGGCTGGCTATTGTGCTAAGACGGGGTTGATAAGGGTGTCCCCGGCAAACTGCCGGTCTGTGAGGAAGATGCAGGCGGACATGTTAGGTTGCCTTGATCCAAAGGTGGTGCTATCGATGTCGGACAGCGCTCAACACCAGCTGGTGTTACCACTTCCAAAGAAAATGATGACCTGCCAATCACGCTGGCTGTTGCGGGTAAAGAGGTGGCAGGTCTGTGACTCACCCCCTGGGCCAGTGCTGTAGTGCGGCGCGCGTGCGCGCGGGGGATACCCGGAGCCTGATCCGATGGGGGTAGTAGTCTTCGTGTGGCGGTGACCCGGTCCGCGCCCAGGGTGGTCAAACTAAGTGGCAGTTATTGGTATGATGGTATTAGTGTCCGACTACGCCACCCGTTGAATGCGGTTATGAAACCGCCGCTGCAGGGCAGACCGCTGAGGCCGGTGGTATAGGTGTGCAGCAATGTTGATATAACCCCCAACGGGAGAGGTATGGCCTCAGGGCAGCGGATGTGGGTGATGTTGGGTGTGATGGTGTGGATGTCCCAGCACTAACGGTGCGACAAGGAAGCACGGAGACGCGAGGGTACAGTTCAGGGCCTTTACTGATGGTACAAGGCAAATTCCCCCGGGAGTACTGGCTAGTAGTTGGGGCCTGGTTAGTCTGCGAGTAAGCCGGAGTTCCCCTGGCCAGGTGGAGTTGTAGGCCTTCCCGTTAGTCTGTACCCTTCCTGGCTATCCTGCTTTCGGCGGTTACAAGTAGCCCACGTCCCTGGGTATACCGTGTGGTGCTCACCCGTATGGCTGGTGACCTGGGGCCTCCTGTTAGCCTCCGCTCCGGGATGGCGGTGCTGGTCCCTTCGTTGTGACTGAGCCTCCGGGCTTTTATGGCCAGAGGACCTGGAATCCCCTGCCGGATGGATTCTGCTGCTGGGTATATCTTAGTCCCCACAGCCTCGGACTCCTGTGTCCGGTTTTAGTACCTTCTCCCAGGGCGAGCTCTGCACAGCTCCAGCCCCTGGCGCTTCTCCTTGGCTCCTACAGAGCTCCTGATGTCTATCTGTCCCTGTTTCTGCATGTCCAGACCAGACTCCGTCTCTGTCTGGAACTCCTCTCTCTAACCCTGCCTCAGCCCCAGTTTATGTAGGGGAAGTTCTTCCCCTCCCAGGACTGGGCAGGAGGTGTGGCATGCTTAGGATTCCTGCCCAGGAGACCTCCCACCTGCTCACAGACGTAATACTGCTATTACTGTGGAAACCAGACCCCTGGGGTGCCACATCTGCGCCCCAAAACAGGTGTGACTGCTGTCCCCCCAGTCACAGAGGATGAAGAGGCCGCGGATGCACAAGATATGGCAGACGGTGGTTGGCCCGGCCGGCTAGGCCGCATTGTAGCACACTGAGCTTCCCACTGCAACTTATGCTTCATGTCCATGTGCCGGTTCATGCATGAAGTACTCAAACTATGTATTTTTTGGCCTCTACTTAGCTTTTGCTGACAAATGTTACAGATAACACGAGTTGGGTCATCTTTATCGATCTGAAAAAATGCCCAGGCTATGCAAGGCTTAGCACCCATGCGACCTGAAGAGCCACCACGACTTGTGGTGAGAGGCAGAGTTGTGTTTGAGGATGCAGTTGTTGACGTGCTTCCAGTACTACGTCTCTGTCCAGGAAGGCGCAACCTGACCTCGTCGTCACTAGCATCTTCCTCCACCTCCTCTGCTGACCTCATCTCTTGGCTGACTGTGGGTTGACAGTAAGTGGGATCTCCAACCTCATCATCATCACCCTGTGCGTTATCACACCCGTCGTCCTCAGAGCCAACCTGTTCCTGCCCTGACAAAAAACTAAAGTTGTCGCTCCAATCAGGTATTTGAGTCTCATCATCGTCTTCCTCATTGTCTCCACCAACAGGAGTTACAGTTTGGGAATGAGGGTCTACATTATGGTCAGAACCTTCTGCGTCTGGTCCTGGATCCGACTCATAAAGATTCTGGGCATCAGTGCAGATCATTTCCTCGTCTGGATTCACAGAAGCGCTGGAGTCGACCTCTGATTCCCAGGCTATAGTATGAGTAAACAGCTCTGCAGACTCAACCATCTGTTCTACCTCATACTCAGACGGGCAGGAGATTTGGGACCTGTGAGGAAGCAAGTGCGATTGGGGTGACACCTTTGAGGACTGGAGTATTTGTGATGTTGAAGTTGATGTGGAGGAGAGCCCACTTAAAGGAGCACTTGATATCCGTTGAAGCACCTGCTGTTTTTGTGCCTCATCTGGAATTTGTAGCGATTGGCGTGGCAGTAAGAAAGGGATCTTATCACATTGTCCGCTAAAAGAAGTAGACATTTTAGTTTCGCTGGAAGATGGTCTTTCTTCTGCAGATGTTACTGTTGCTTTAACACCTACCCCACGGACACAACCTTTTTTCCCCTTCCCAACACGCCTATTTCCCTTTCCACCAGCAGCAGGACTTTTTCCACTCATTTTGGTGGTTAACTAATTCACAACTCTGGAATTGTTTGCACAAAAAAACAATGGATGGGAACCGAGCAGAGCTGAGTGGCCAAACTGTGGTATTAGGCTAAAACTATTGGCTGGGTTAGATGCAGAAAAAAATTATATTCAATTTGCAACCTGATGGAGGTCAGTATAGATGGACTTATAGAACAAGTCCCACACACAGCTAGAAGCCCAAATATTTTTTCAGAGGTAGATGCAGAAAAAAATATATTCAGTTTGCAACCTGATGGAGGTCTGTACAGATGGATTAATAGAACAAGTCCCACACACAGCTAGAAGCCCAATATTTTTTCAGAGCTAGATGCAGAAAAAAATATATTCAGTTTGCAACCTGATGGAGGTCAGTATAGATGGACTAATACAACAAGTCCCACACAAAGCTAGAAGCCCAATATTTTTTCAGAGCTAGATGCAGAAAAAAATTATATTCAATTTGCAACCTGATGGAGGTCAGTATAGATGGAGAAATAGAACAAGTCCCACACACAGCTAGAAGCCCAAATATTTTTTCAGAGGTAGATGCAGAAAAAAATTATATTCAGTTTGCAACCTGATGGAGGTTTGTATAGATGGATTAATACAACAAGTCCCACACACAGCTACAAGCCCAATATTTTTTCAGAGGTAGATGCAGAAAAAAATATATTCAGTTTGCAACCTGATGGAGGTCAGTATAGATGGACTAATACAACAAGTCCCACACACAGGTAGAAGCCCAATATTTTTTCAGAGCTAGATGCAGAAAAAAATTATATTCAATTTGCAACCTGATGGAGGTCAGTATAGATGGAGTAACAGAACAAGTCCCACACACAGCTAGAAGCCCAAATATTTTTTCAGAGCTAGATGCAGATAAAAATTATTTTTAATTTGCAACCTGATGGAGGTCAGTATAGATGGACTAATAGAGAAAGTCCCACACACTGCTAGAAGGCCAAATATTTTTTCAGAGCTAGATGCAGACAAAAAATTATTTTGAATTTGCAGCGTGATGGAGGTCAGTATAGATGGACTAATAGAACAAGTCCCACACACAGCTAGAAGCCCAAATATTTTTTCAGAGGTAGATGCAGATAAAAATTATTTTTAATTTGCAACCTGATGGAGGTCAGTATAGATGGACTAATAGAGAAAGTCCCACACACAGCTAGAAGCCCAAATATTTTTTCAGAGCTAGATGCAGAAAAAATTATATTCAGTTTGCAACCTGATGGAGGTCTGTATAGATGGATTAATAGAACAAGTCCCACACACAGCTAGAAGCCCAATATTTTTTCAGAGGTAGACGCAGAAAAAAATATATTCAGTTTGCAACCTGATGGAGGTCAGTATAGATGGACTAATACAACAAGTCCCACACACAGCTAGAAGCCCAATATTTTTTCAGAGCTAGATGCAGAAAAAAAATTATATTCAATTTGCAACCTGATGGAGGTCAGTATAGATGGAGTAATAGAACAAGTCCCACACACAGCTAGAAGCCCAAATATTTTTTCAGAGGTAGATGCAGAAAAAAATTATATTCAGTTTGCAACCTGATGGAGGTCTGTATAGATGGATTAATAGAACAAGTCCCACACACAGCTACAAGCCCAATATTTTTTCAAAGGTAGATGCAGAAAAAAATATATTCAGTTTGCAACCTGATGGAGGTCAGTATAGATGGACTAACAGAACAAGTCCCACACACAGCTAGAAGCCCAATATTTTTTCAGAGCTAGATGCAGAAAAAAATTATATTCAATTTGCAACCTGATGGAGGTCAGTATAGATAGAGTAATAGAACAAGTCCCACACACAGCTAGAAGCCCAAATATTTTTTCAGAGCTAGATGCAGATAAAAATTATTTTTAATTTGCAACCTGATGGAGGTCAGTATAGATGGACTAATAGAGGAAGTCCCACACACTGCTAGAAGGCCAAATATTTTTTCAGAGCTAGATGCAGACAAAAAATTATTTTGAATTTGCAGCGTGATGGAGGTCAGTATAGATGGACTAATAGAACAAGTCCCACACACAGCTAGGAGCCCAAATATTTTTTCAGAGGTAGATGCAGATAAAAATTATTTTTAATGTGCAACCTGATGGAGGTCAGTATAGATGGACTAATAGAGAAAGTCCCACACACTGCTAGAAGGCCAAATATTTTTTCAGAGCTAGATGCAGAAAAAAATTATATTCAGTTTGCAACCTGATGGAGGTCTGTATAGATGGATTATTAGAACAAGTCCCACACAAAGCTAGAAGCCCAATATTTTTTCAGAGGTAGATGCAGAAAAAAATATATTCAGTTTGCAACCTGATGGAGGTCAGTATAGATGGACTAATACAACAAGTCCCACACACAGCTAGAAGCCCAATATTTTTTCAGAGCTAGATGCAGAAAAAAATTATATTCAATTTGCAACCTGATGGAGGTCAGTATAGATGGAGTAATAGAACAAGTCCCACACACAGCTAGAAGCCCAAATATTTTTTCAGAGCTAGATGCAGATAAAAATTATTTTTAATTTGCAACCTGATGGAGGTCAGTATAGATGGACTAATAGAGAAAGTCCCACACACTGCTAGAAGGCCAAATATTTTTTCAGAGCTAGATGCAGAAAAAAATTATATTCAGTTTGCAACCTGATGGAGGTCTGTATAGATGGATTAATAGAACAAGTCCCACACACAGCTAGAAGTCCAATATTTTTTCAGAAGTAGATGCAGAAAAAAATATATTCAGTTTGCAACCTGATGGAGGTCAGTATAGATGGACTAATACAACAAGTCCCACACACAGCTAGAAGCCCAATATTTTTTCAGAGCTAGATGCAGAAAAAAATTATATTCAATTTGCAACCTGATGGAGGTCAGTATAGATGGAGTAATAGAACAAGTCCCACACACAGCTTGAAGCCCAAATATTTTTTCAGAGGTAGATGCAGAAAAAAATTATATTCAGTTTGCAACCTGATGGAGGTCTGTATAGATGGATTAATAGAACAAGTCCCACACACAGCTACAAGCCCAATATTTTTTCAGAGGTAGATGCAGAAAAAAATATATTCAGTTTGCAACCTGATGGAGGTCAGTATAGATGGACTAATACAACAAGTTCCACACACAGCTAGAAGCCCAATATTTTTTCAGAGCTAGATGCAGAAAAAAATTATATTCAATTTGCAACCTGATGGAGGTCAGTATAGATGGTGTAATAGAACAAGTCCCACACACAGCTAGATGCCCAAATATTTTTTCAGAGCTAGATGCAGATAAAAATTATTTTTAATTTGAAACCTGATGGAGGTCAGTATAGATGGACTAATAGAGAAAGTCCCACACACTGCTAGAAGGCCAAATATTTTTTCAGAGCTAGATGCAGAAAAAAATTATATTCAGTTTGCAACCTGATGGAGGTCTGTATAGATGGATTAATAGAACAAGTCCCACACACAGCTAGAAGTCCAATATTTTTTCAGAAGTAGATGCAGAAAAAAATATATTCAGTTTGCAACCTGATGGAGGTCAGTATAGATGGACTAATACAACAAGTCCCACACACAGCTAGAAGCCCAATATTTTTTCAGAGCTAGATGCAGAAAAAAATTATATTCAATTTGCAACCTGATGGAGGTCAGTATAGATGGAGTAATAGAACAAGTCCCACACACAGCTTGAAGCCCAAATATTTTTTCAGAGGTAGATGCAGAAAAAAATTATATTCAGTTTGCAACCTGATGGAGGTCTGTATAGATGGATTAATAGAACAAGTCCCACACACAGCTACAAGCCCAATATTTTTTCAGAGGTAGATGCAGAAAAAAATATATTCAGTTTGCAACCTGATGGAGGTCAGTATAGATGGACTAATACAACAAGTCCCACACACAGCTAGAAGCCCAATATTTTTTCAGAGCTAGATGCAGAAAAAAATTATATTCAATTTGCAACCTGATGGAGGTCAGTATAGATGGTGTAATAGAACAAGTCCCACACACAGCTAGATGCCCAAATATTTTTTCAGAGCTAGATGCAGATAAAAATTATTTTTAATTTGAAACCTGATGGAGGTCAGTATAGATGGACTAATAGAGAAAGTCCCACACACTGCTAGAAGGCCAAATATTTTTTCAGAGCTAGATGCAGAAAAAAATTATATTCAGTTTGCAACCTGATGGAGGTCTGTATAGATGGATTAATAGAACAAGTCCCACACACAGCTAGAAGCCCAATATTTTTTCAGAGGTAGATGCAGAAAAAAATATATTCAGTTTGCAACCTGATGGAGGTCAGTATAGATGGACTAATAGAACAAGTCCCACACACAGCTAGAAGCCCAATATTTTTCCAGAGCTAGATGCAGAAAAAAATTATATTCAATTTGCAACCTGATGGAGGTCAGTATAGATGGAGTAATAGAACAAGTCCCACACACAGCTAGAAGCCCAAATATTTTTTCAGAGGTAGATGCAGAAAAAAATTATATTCAGTTTGCAACCTGATGGAGGTCTGTATAGATGGATTAATAGAACAAGTCCCACACACAGCTAGAAGCCCAATATTTTTTCAGAGGTAGATGCAGAAAAAAATATATTCAGTTTGCAACCTGATGGAGGTCAGTATAGATGGACTAATACAACAAGTCCCACACACAGCTAGAAGCCCAATATTTTTTCAGAGCTAGATGCAGAAAAAAATTATATTCAATTTGCAACCTGATGGAGGTCAGTATAGATGGAGTAATAGAACAAGTCCCACACACAGCTAGAAGCCCAAATATTTTTTCAGAGCTAGATGCAGATAAAAATTATTTTTAATTTGCAACCTGATGGAGGTCAGTATAGATGGACTAATAGAGAAAGTCCCACACACTGCTAGAAGGCCAAATATTTTTTCAGAGCTAGATGCAGACAAAAAATTATTTTGAATTTGCAGCGTGATGGAGGTCAGTATAGATGGACTAATAGAACAAGTCCCACACACAGCTAGAAGCCCAAATATTTTTTCAGAGGTAGATGCAGATAAACATTATTTTTAATTTGCAACCTGATGGAGGTCAGTATAGATGGACTAATAGAGAAAGTCCCACACACTGCTAGAAGGCCAAATATTTTTTCAGAGCTAGATGCAGAAAAAAATTATATTCAGTTTGCAACCTGATGGAGGTCTGTATAGATGGATTAATAGAACAAGTCCCACACACAGCTAGAAGCCCAATATTTTTTCAGAGGTAGATGCAGAAAAAAATATATTCAGTTTGCAACCTGATGGAGGTCAGTATAGATGGACTAATACAACAAGTCCCACACACAGCTAGAAGCCCAATATTTTTTCAGAGCTAGATGCAGAAAAAAATTATTTTTAATTTGCAACCTGATGGAGGTCAGTATACATGGACTAATAGAGAAAGTCCCACACACTGCTAGAAGGCCAAATATTTTTTCAGAGCTAGATGCAGAAAAAAATATATTCAGTTTGCAACCTGATGGAGGTCAGTATAGATGGACTAATACAACAAGTCCCACACACAGCTAGAAGCCCAATATTTTTTCAGAGCTAGATGCAGAAAAAAATTATATTCAATTTGCAACCTGATGGAGGTCAGTATATATGGAGTAATAGAACAAGTCCCACACACAGCTAGAAGCCCAAATATTTTTTCAGAGCTAGATGCAGATAAAAATTATTTTTAATTTGCAACCTGATGGAGGTCAGTATAGATGGACTAATAGAGAAAGTCCCACACACTGCTAGAAGGCCAAATATTTTTTCAGAGCTAGATGCAGAAAAAAATTATATTCAGTTTGCAACCTGATGGAGGTCTGTATAGATGGATTAATAGAAAAAGTCCCACACACAGCTAGAAGCCCAATATTTTTTCAGAGGTAGATGCAGAAAAAAATATATTCAGTTTGCAACCTGATGGAGGTCAGTATAGATGGACTAATACAACAAGTCCCACACACAGCTAGAAGCCCAATATTTTTTCAGAGCTAGATGCAGAAAAAAATTATATTCAATTTGCAACCTGATGGAGGTCAGTATAGATGGAGTAATAGAACAAGTCCCACACACAGCTTGAAGCCCAAATATTTTTTCAGAGGTAGATGCAGAAAAAAATTATATTCAGTTTGCAACCTGATGGAGGTCTGTATAGATGGATTAATAGAACAAGTCCCACACACAGCTACAAGCCCAATATTTTTTCAGAGGTAGATGCAGAAAAAAATATATTCAGTTTGCAACCTGATGGAGGTCAGTATAGATGGACTAATACAACAAGTCCCACACACAGCTAGAAGCCCAATATTTTTTCAGAGCTAGATGCAGAAAAAAATTATATTCAACTTGCAACCTGATGGAGGTCAGTATAGATGGAGTAATAGAACAAGTCCCACACACAGCTAGAAGCCCAAATATTTTTTCAGAGCTAGATGCAGATAAAAATTATTTTTAATTTGCAACCTGATGGAGGTCAGTATAGATGGACTAATAGAGAAAGTCCCACACACTGCTAGAAGGCCAAATATTTTTTCAGAGCTAGATGCAGAAAAAAATTATATTCAGTTTGCAACCTGATGGAGGTCTGTATAGATGGATTAATAGAACAAGTCCCACACACAGCTAGAAGCCCAATATTTTTTCAGAGGTAGATGCAGAAAAAAATATATTCAGTTTGCAACCTGATGGAGGTCAGTATAGATGGACTAATAGAACAAGTCCCACACACAGCTAGAAGCCCAATATTTTTCCAGAGCTAGATGCAGAAAAAAATTATATTCAATTTGCAACCTGATGGAGGTCAGTATAGATGGAGTAATAGAACAAGTCCCACACACAGCTAGAAGCCCAAATATTTTTTCAGAGGTAGATGCAGAAAAAAATTATATTCAGTTTGCAACCTGATGGAGGTCTGTATAGATGGATTAATAGAACAAGTCCCACACACAGCTAGAAGCCCAATATTTTTTCAGAGGTAGATGCAGAAAAAAATATATTCAGTTTGCAACCTGATGGAGGTCAGTATAGATGGACTAATACAACAAGTCCCACACACAGCTAGAAGCCCAATATTTTTTCAGAGCTAGATGCAGAAAAAAATTATATTCAATTTGCAACCTGATGGAGGTCAGTATATATGGAATAATAGAACAAGTCCCACACACAGCTAGAAGCCCAAATATTTTTTCAGAGGTAGATGCAGAAAAAAATTATATTCAGTTTGCAATCTGATGGAGGTCTGTATAGATGGATTAATAGAACAAGTCCCACACACAGCTACAAGCCCAATATTTTTTCAGAGGTAGATGCAGAAAAAAATATATTCAGTTTGCAACCTGATGGAGGTCAGTATAGATGGACTAATACAACAAGTCCCACACACAGCTAGAAGCCCAATATTTTTTCAGAGCTAGATGCAGAAAAAAATTATATTCAATTTGCAACCTGATGGAGGTCAGTATAGATGGAGTAATAGAACAAGTCCCACACACAGCTAGAAGCCCAAATATTTTTTCAGAGCTAGATGCAGATAAAAATTATTTTTAATTTGCAACCTGATGGAGGTCAGTATAGATGGACTAATAGAGAAAGTCCCACACACTGCTAGAAGGCCAAATATTTTTTCAGAGCTAGATGCAGAAAAAAATTATATGCAGTTTGCAACCTGATGGAGGTCTGTATAGATGGATTAATAGAACAAGTCCCACACACAGCTAGAAGCCCAATATTTTTTCAGAGGTAGATGCAGAAAAAAATATATTCAGTTTGCAACCTGATGGAGGTCAGTATAGATGGACTAATACAACAAGTCCCACACACAGCTAGAAGCCCAATATTTTTTCAGAGCTAGATGCAGAAAAAAATTATATTCAATTTGCAACCTGATGGAGGTCAGTATAGATGGAGTAATAGAACAAGTCCCACACACAGCTAGAAGCCCAAATATTTTTTCAGAGGTAGATGCAGAAAAAAAATATATTCAGTTTGCAACCTGATAGAGGTCTGTATAGATGGATTAATAGAACAAGTCCCACACACAGCTACAAGCCCAATATTTTTTCAGAGCTAGATGCAGAAAAAAATTATATTCAATTTGCAACCTGATGGAGGGCAGTATAGATGGAGTAATAGAACAAGTCCCACACACAGCTAGAAGCCCAAATATTTTTTCAGAACTAGATGCAGATAAAAATTATTTTTAATTTGCAACCTGATGGAGGTCAGTATAGATGGACTAATAGAGAAAGTCCCACACACTGCTAGAAGGCCAAATATTTTTTCAGAGCTAGATGCAGACAAAAAATTATTTTGAATTTGCAGCGTGATGGAGGTCAGTATAGATGGACTAATAGAACAAGTCCCACACACAGCTAGAAGCCCAAATATTTTTTCAGAGGTAGATGCAGATAAAAATTATTTTTAATTTGCAACCTGATGGAGGTCAGTATAGATGGACTAATAGAGAAAGTCCCACACACTGCTAGAAGGCCAAATATTTTTTCAGAGCTAGATGCAGAAAAAAATTATATTCAGTTTGCAACCTGATGGAGGTCTGTATAGATGGATTAATAGAACAAGTCCCACACACAGCTAGAAGCCCAATATTTTTTCAGAGGTAGATGCAGAAAAAAATATATTCAGTTTGCAACCTGATGGAGGTCAGTATAGATGGACTAATACAACAAGTCCCACACACAGCTAGAAGCCCAATATTTTTTCAGAGCTAGATGCAGAAAAAAAATATTTTTAATTTGCAACCTGATGGAGGTCAGTATAGATGGACTAATAGAATGATGCTATGCCCAAAAGATTTTACTTCACTAGGTGCAGTAAAAAAATTGGTATTCTATACACAGGTGGTATATCTTGCAACACAGATAGGCTACTCCACTGACTAACACACTCTGCAATAGGCCAAAAAGGATTAGCTTTGCTAGATTCAGCCAAATGCTGTGAAAAAAACTTGCACAGCACTGGCACAGACCTGCCTGGCAAAAACTGATAGGAACTGATGTAACCTAGTCCTGAAAAGGACTCCAATTACAATTAGTCTTTACTCCCACAACCTATCTATTTAAGAGCACAGACCAGCCTGATAAAAGTCGTAGGAAATGCTGTAACCTAGTCCTTAAAAGGACTGCAATCACAACTATTCCCTACTCCCAAGCTATCTGTAGATTTGTGCGAAAATTGGCTTGAAATTAACAAGGTATAGCGCACACAGCAACAGCGGTGCCGTCTAACACGCAGCTGCAGCAGTGAGAAAATGGTGGCGATGGGGAAAATGGCTTGGTCTTATAGGGCAAGGACATGTGACATACACTGCCAATGACACATGCCCTTGCTTGTGTGAAAAAAAGCACTTCGCTCCGTGTGTGCGCTGCTGATAGGCTGACAGATTGCACCTCCCCACTGTAAATGCGGGAAAGAGAAAAAAAAATGGAGATCTTCATTATTCCTGCAGAGATCCATCCCCTGCCCCTCCCCCCACCCCGCTGTACACTCAAACTGCGTATTAACATTAATTTTCATCATTACTGAGAAAAAATCCAGTTATGATTTTGGTGCACGAACAGTTATCGAACATAACCTCGAACAGCCGAATTTTTCTCAAATCGTTCGTGTTCGCCGAACGGCTCGAACACCGCCCAAAACAGCTCGAATTTGAGATTGGCGAACAGTTCGAGTAGAACAACGCTCATCTCTATTCTGCACCTTCCCGGCACCCGCATTTAGCCGAACACTGCGGGGAGAAAATTAACTTTATTCTTCCCAGCAACATTTGGTTTCAGTCACGGGGGTGGCACCGGTTCAGTCTCCGCGGTGGCTGTAACCACGCCCCCGTCACTGACTGTCACACGCTCTGCATTGGGGCTGGCTGTCAGTCAGGTCCGGGGGTGCGGCTACAGCCGGCGCTCTGTATTCTCAGAGTTTTCACTGAACCCGTGCTGGCACCGCCCTCTTGACTGAAACTGAAACGCTACCGGGAGAATAAAGTTTATTTTTTTCCCCACAGCGTTTGGCTAAGTGCGGGCGTTGGGTTGGTTAGTAACGCTATTAACCTGCAGATTAACCCCATATCTGCAGGTTAATATCATTTTTTCTGGTGACAGGTTCCCTTTAAGGTAATCCTCAGGGGTGAGAAGTTTCAAAAGTCCGAAATCTTAGAAAATTTCTGTGGACAGCCTGTATTTTGATAAACTGTTCTCTAGTATGGGATTATTGCATTGACTAATTCGTTCTAGACTTGTAAAGTCGAGGGAAAATTCCTCATCCAGTACAAGGCTATCACTTTCCTGGCAAGGAACAGGGTTTACCTTAAAAAAATGGAATCAATAGAGATGGGAATGGATGGATATTAAGGAGGATAATAGAAAGGTTATCTCTTGCTAGAAGGAAGAAATAACTGGGTATGCCCATATCATCTGCCAAAAGTTTAACATCGCAGACACTCAGAAGTAAGAAACCTTCCCATCTGGAATAAGATAAGATTGATGGATGATGTAAAGTTGAAGCATTTTATTATTAGCAGAATGAGCGACATGGAGCGGGGACTCCAGCATTTCCTCCCAGTCCTCATCTTGAATGGAAGGAATTATCATTTTCCATCTGTCCCTTTCCGTTAAAGGATTAGACTCAATACCTGTTGAAAGCGTATATGAATATAAGGTAGAAATGAGACCTTGAGATTTAAGGATTCCTATCAAAGGGAACGCTGATATTGATATTTTTCTGCCCTGGTTATTGAGACCATTTCAGCATTTAAGAAGGAGTTATCCACTAGTGTTCACCCCCCTTAACATCTCCATTTAGTCATGGAAGCACAATCCATCACTTTCAGCCATATGTCAAACAAATGTTTTATACAAACGGTAAAATTATTTTGTCTTTATATTGCATTATATGGCAGAAGAGAATGTGTTTCCTGCCCCTGCCAGTTTACATTAAGTATATTGAATGTACATAGTACAGATTTGAAACCTCAAAATGTGGGTAACATTGACGTTTGCGTCAGTTATCATTTTACATTGCCCAAGATTATGTTCCAGTTTCTCTTGATGTGGGGGCACTGCTGTCAGGCAATTCTTCCCCCTATAACAATATTAACTTTCATAAGTGTATTTAAATAATTTTACAAAAGATCAATAATATTTATTTCCGTTATAGTAATAAGAGTGCAGTTATTGATATGTTGCTAGGTAGCAGCCAGTTCTACAATTTCATATTGACCAGTAAGTGGCTGCAAGAAGCTTTATACAAGTTCTGCTACTAACTATACATGCTGTAATTAGAAAACATGATCTTCTGGACAGCAGTAATGACACACGTTCTCTTTAGTGCCATACATACATAGCCATGGTACGGCCCAGACACTGCAGACTGGGTCTGATATGTGTTAGCAAACAAGACAAGGATGTAGAAAAAAGATTTGTTACAGAATGTTATAGGCATCTATCCATCAGTTTTCTTTCACTGCAGACTGGGTCTGATATGTGTCAGCAAAGAAGACAAGGATGTAGAAGAAAAATTTGTTACAGAATGTTACAGGCATTAGTGATGAGCGAGCGTGCTCGTCACTGCTCGGTAATCACCCGCGCACCTCACTGCTCAAGATGCTTGGCGAGTATTTCCGGGATGATCGGGTGGGAGCTCGGGTCCCCGCCCTGCATGTTTGGCGCTCTTTAGAGAGCCAATGAACATGCAGGGATTGTCTGCCACTCACTGTAATGCCATAGCCATGTTAGTTGTGGCATTACAGAGATTGGTTGGCCACATAGCGTCATCAGGTCTATATAAGACCTGGTGACCCTATACTTGTCACAGTGTACCCCGGAAACAGGCAGAGTAGGGAGAGCTGCTGCTGAGTGAGGCAGCAGTTTGCTTGTTTATTAGTTAGTATAGGTATTCCACAACATATATATATATCCATCTGAACTAACAGTCCTTCTGAGGACTAATCCAGCTGCATATATTACTGGTGATAGCAGGAGTTAGGCAGGGTTTGTGGCAGTGTATACAGCACAGTAGGGTCCATTGCACGTTCTGTGCAAGTTCTGTCTGCTGCTGCTGTTACATATCTACATAGCCCTACATATCAGGGCTATGTTTTTTTGCTCTTAATCCTGATTATTTGCTTTAAAAGCAATACAGCACTTCATTTCACTGCTCCATTTGCTTGTTAGCAGAATACAGGCAGTTTTTTTTTATTTTATTCATATTGCTGTACTGTGTAAACAGAGAAACGTTTACATCACATCACACGTGATCGCATATTACTGCGATAATAATTCAGACATTTTGTGGAGCGTGCCAAATATTACACTCAATTTAAAATGGTAACGGCGCGTGGCAAGAGACAGGGAAGTGGACGTGATGGTGATGGTGCATGCAGAGGCCGAGGCCGTGGGCAAGCTAAAACTGTGCCACAACAAGCACCCACATCATGTCGCCCTACCTTCCTGTTCCAATTACGGGGGGACCGCAGTACACTACTATTGAACCGAGAGCAGTGTCAAAAGGTTGTTGGTTGGATAGCAGATAATGCTTCTAGTCACTTTGCCACCACCACCCTGTCTTCCACACGGTCAAGTCTCAGTAGCCGTGAGTCTGGACCACATATTTCTCACCCTGATCCGCCTTCCTCCCACCATTCCAAGTGCCCGATGACAAGTGATCCCACACTTGGACACTTTTCCATTTATAGATCCGGACCTCTCGCCTGGCCAGCTTCAAGCGAGGCAAGAGGAGATCGCATGTAGCGATGCCCAAATATTTTAGCAGCCACAGTCAGACGAAGGCGATGGTGGGAAACTGTCGCAAGAGGTGGATAATGATGAGACACAATTGCCAGAAAGTCAGGAGGAGGATCAGGGTGCGGAAGTGGAAGACGAGGTGGTGGACGATGAAGTCACTGACCCAACCTGGCAAGCTGACATGCAGAGCGAGGACAGCAGCAAAGAGGGGGAGGGAGGCGTAGCACCACAACAGGCAGGAACAAGCAGTGTGGTGGTCACAGACACAAGGCAGCCAACTGTTCCATGGAACACCAACTTGACGGAAGTTGCTAGTACAATTGTTAGGTCTTCCCGCCTCTGGTTGTTTTTCAAAGACTGTCCAGATAACCCCAAAAAGACCATTTGCAACATCTGCCAGCCCAGCATCAGCAGGGGCAGCAAAAGTACCAGCCTGTCCACCACCAGCATGCTCAGGCACATGACAGCAAAGAACCCGACTAGGTGGCCCAAATGCCAGGGTCCAGAAGCAGTGTCTGCGAGTGACACGACTGCTTGTTCCGCTGTTGTGCATGCACGCCAATTCCCTGTCCATAGCGCATGCAAAGATGCCTCCCGCCCTACACCTGTCGTTGCACACTCACAACTACCACCATCAGCAACCACGTCCGCTGCCTTTCCTGTGACCCTCGCGTTGTACGTATTTTGGCTGACAGTAATTACTGGTTGGTCACACTTCTAGACCCACGACACAAGGTGAACTTTGTATCTCTCCTTCCAGTGGAGGCGAGGTCTAGTAAAATGTTGCAGTACCAGAAGGCCATTGTTGCGGAATTATTAAAAAAATTCCCACCTGAAAACGCTGGCGACAGAGGTCACAGTTCCTTGGACAACTAAGGAATACAGGTGAGGGAGATACAAATACGATGCAGCAGAGGCAGGGGAACACTGTCAAAGGTGTGGGACAGTTTTCTCAGACCCTCTCAACGCCTAGGTCCTGATGTGCGGGGCATTCTGACAAGGAGGGAAAAGTTTGGGAATATGCTGAAGGAGTACCTTGCCGTCTGTACCAACGTACTCCGTGATTCCTCTGTGTCTTATAATTTTTGGGTATCGAAGCTGGACATATGGCAAGAACTGGCTTTCTATGCCTTGGAGGTCCTGGCCTGCCCTTCCGCTAGCGTTTTGTCAGAGTGGGTTTTTAGTGCCGCCGGGGGCATTAAAAATGATAGGCGCACCCGCCTCTCAACTGAACATGCTGACAGGCTGACTCTTATAAAAATGAACAAGGGCTGGATTGGGCCAGACTTCTCAACACCACCGGATGATAGCAGCGGAACATAAAGACAAATCCAGTGGCTTTTTTTGGGAGGTCTATTCCCATGCACCTCTTCACACCCAGACATGGGTATACGCTTCCTGATTTTGGCTGTTTTGTGTTGTCTTCCTCCTTCTCCTCATCATCCTCCACCACCATATCACCAGGGTGACCAAGATGCAGCATCCACATATTTTTTTAAGGGTGTTTATGATTCCCGTAGGAATTTTTTTTAGAGGCCTACCTCTAACATTCTGTATGATATACAGCATGTATACCCCCCAGGGGTAAATGTTTTTTAGCCCATGCACATAGTGCATGGGCATTACCAATATATGAGACCCATTCCATGCTAACATTTTTTTAATGAGGACCTCCTCTACGTCTCTTCAAAGGGTATTGGAGTGTGTCCAATTTTTTGCTAGCCCCTGCAGTCACTGCATATGCAATAACAGTATAGGAGACCCGCTCCTTTATAATGGGAACATTTTTTTTTACTGAGGCCCTCCTCTATGTCTCTTTAAAAGGGTATTGGGGTGCATCCAATTTGTTGCCAGCCCTTACAGTCACTGTATGAGCATTACCAGTGTATGAGACCCACTCCTTTATAATGGGAACATTTTTTTACTGAGGCCCTCCTCTATGTGTCTTTAAATTGGTATTGTGTTTTTTCCAAAATGAAGGCAGCCCTTGTAGTCACTGCATACGCAATAACTGTATAGCAGAATCGCTCCTTTATAATGGGAACATTTTTTTACTGAGGCCATCCTCTGTCTTTTCAAAGGGGTATTGGAGTGCGTCCTAATTTATGAAAGCCCTTGCAGTCACTGCATACGCAATAACAGTATAGGAGTCCCGCTCCTTTATAATGGGAACATTTTTTTTACTGAGGCCCTCCTCTATGTCCCTTCAAAGGGGTATTGGAGTGCGTCCTAATTTTTGGCAGTCCTTGCAGTCACTGCATACGCAATAACAGTATAGGAGACCCGCTCCTTTATAATGGGAAATTTTTTTTTACTGAGGCCCCCCTCTATGTGTCTTTAAATTGGTATTGTGTTTTTTCCAAAATTTAGGCAGCCATTGTAGTAACTGCATACGCTATAACACTATAGGAGACCCGCTCCTAAGTAATGGGAATATTTTTTTAAATCAGGCCCTCTATGTGTCTTCAAAGGTGTATTGGGGTTTTTCAAAATTTTGGGCAGCCCTTAGAGTTACTACATACGCAATAACAGTATAAAGAACCCGCTCCTTACTAATGGGAACAACAAAGCATAGCCAGCTGATAGCCCTCTAACAATAGTGAGGGCTGAATGCTGGCCCTTTAACAATAATAAGGGCCGCCTGATGGCCCTATAAAAATAGGCTTTGTGACTTTCAGAGTCCCTCCTACATAAATGAAACAGGATGTGTCTGATCATGTCTCACATACCACATGGGCAGATAAGGTAGTAAAATGTTAAAATTACATTTACAGGTAAATGTATTTTTCACCGTTGAAAGCAATGCCAAAGTGCAAAAACGCATAAAAAACGCTACGTGTGAACATCGCCCTAGGTGTGGAGGATCATTTTTGGTTTTGGTTATTTATTTTGCCTTAAATACAAGTTATTAACCTGGAAAGCATGTTCCTTAACATTTTTCCCAGGAAAATTTATTTTGGTTTAATTTATGTATGTTTTATTGTGAGCCCGTAAAAGTGGCGTAATACTCTAACAACATTGTTCACAGCAGTGACCTGGGAGTCAGAAATGATTCCAGGGTCTTCCCCATGCTGTTCCCATATCATTTCAGCACTGTTCCCATGGATTTTGGCAATTTTTAGGCCCCCTGCAGACCTCCGAGGGGGCCGCCAGAAAAACGCTTGAGTTTCCCATAGACTTACAATGGGCTCGTTGCACGGGTCAAGCACCCAAGCATTCCAATTTGCTCGATCCGAGCAATGACCACCCGAACATTTTAGTGCTTGCTCATCATTACTCTGTAAGACTTATAACAATTTTTGTGACAGTTAAATCTCTCTTTTGGCCCATTTTGCCTGAGGGAAACAAGCTGCCTAATAATTCTGCACACCTTGATAAAGGGAGTTGTATCCTTAGGCCTCACTGTCCCTCATTACACAAATACACATCACCTGATCTGTTTCATCCAATAAGGATTCAAGTTTATACAGTTTGGAGTTGGAAAATCTGCATAACAAATTATGATATGGTCAAAATATTAACTTGCCTAATAATTCTGTACACAGTGTATATCCTCCACTCTCCATGGTCTTTGGTCATAGACTTAGTAAAGAGTGCAAACTAGGGGTCCCCTTACATTCCTATTCTCAGTTTAGCCCATAGTCAAATCTCTTGCAATGGAAAGGATCCTCTAGTTTCTAGGTAAGCCTTCTGTTAGTATACCTGGCTTTATAAAGCCAGTGATTTGTGCTCACTGGTTGGTGTGTTCAAGAACACTTTTGAAGGGCTGAGTATTGGACCAGATGTATTTGACACCTATTCCCTAAAATATGGGTTTGTCAGTTATAACCCTGAGCGTTTGCATAAGGTAACCAGGCCTACCGCTGTCATCATGGGGGGTTGGGTATGTAGGAGAGTAGATATTGGGAGGCAAATACATAAGTCAAGTTTCATTATTGGGATGTGTAGTGTTAAAAAAATACATTTTTTCTTTCTTTGCTGTGAAATACCATGGAAAAGGGACCCGGAGAGGGTAGAGCAGTGAATGCTCCATTACATGTTTGGGACAGTCTGGGGTTTTGGCTGCATGATGAGCTGTTAGGGCTCTTTAAATAATCTATGATCTAGCCAACTATGGCTCCCAGCCTGGGAAAGAGCAGGTAACCTGAAAGAGTCGTAAGGAATGGTATGAACAAAATATATATTGCTTGATGTGTTGAGAGGTAGGTCTGCAGCTGATGGACTAAGGAAACTCTGATATGGAATTTGTGACCAGTCAGCCTTGAATTTTCTTTGACACCAAAACTAAACCATTGTTCCTCCCTCCCATTGCTCACGCAGCGTTCCTGCCTGCGTCGTCACTGGAGGCACGGCAACATGACCAGCAGCAAGCTTATTGGCCCTGCCCCACACTCGTCACTCAAATAGGACGCACTTCCTAGCTATGGCCACGCCTCCTGACGAAGTCGTGAGGTGAAACTCGCATCAAGGCGCCCTACTGATCACTCCCTGAGCCCCATGCTGTCATCCACCATCCTTACTTCCTTACCACTTCTTTTTAGTCAGACACTATATGCAGTCATTCCCTGCATTATTGTATGACTTTAGTTTCAGCTGTTCATACACATACGCTTTATATAGGTTGAACTATTGAACTGTGCATGTGGACTTTTCATTGTTTGCAGGTGCATTATATTCATATGCACAGTACTGAAGTTGCTTTTATTATACATTGTGGTAAAGCGACTTACTTAGCTGTATGCGGTTGTAAACAAGTGACACTGTCTCTTTAAATTTTCAGTTGGTTTATTTAGTAGCATAAACCAACGCAAAGTTCATGAAACATAAACGTAGCCCATCTGGCATAAAGGCAAAACAAAATAAGAAAGAATCTAGCAAAGCCCTTGCACCGGCCGGACACTCAGGGGTAGCAAAAACCTCACGGTTCAGTTTCAGCAGGAACAAACACGCTCCTTTCTCTGTAGCTGTCTTCCAGGTACGGAACACACCTGAGTGTCAAGGCTGGCTATTTAAAGCCCAGACACTCCCTTGTTTGGAGAGATATGGTGAATGACCTTCCACCCTTCACAATAGTCATTCACAAAAAAACACTCCCTTTTACTATAAGCTTAACCCCTCTCAACAACTAATATGCTGGAGGAAATTTAATGTTTTTTAGTTCTCTGGTACCTCTCTACTAGGCCAATGAGGTCGTCTACGTTCTGGTGATCGCCTTGGGCGATCCTAGTCTATACCATCTTGGGAAGGGAGTGTATGAACCTATCAATCACCACTCACTTGACCATCTAGGCAGGAGTGGAAGACTCTAGCTGCAATCACTTCTGAACGAGATACAGCAGGTCAAACATCTGCGAACAAGGGGGTTTGTCGCCATCATATGCCCAGTGGTGGACTCGTTGGACTCTCATTGCCATATTCACTCCCAGGCGTGCCAAGATTTCTGTCTTTAGTTTGGCACATTCTTTGGAATCCTGCAGTGCTAAGTCATAATATGCCTTTTGGGGTTCACCCGATAAATATGGAGCCAGAACCTCTGCCCACTTGTCTGGTGGAAGTCTCTCTCCTTCTGCTACCCATTCAAAAATGGTCAGTAATGCCTCCACATCATCCCCTGGGGTCATCTTTTGCATGGCTCGTCTTACTGTTTTCCGGACGTATGAACCATCACCTGCAGTTGTGGGAGGGGCTGCCGGCCTCCCACGAACCGCCTCTGCAAGTAGCTCAATCTGCTGCTGCTGCTGTCGGTACTGGTCTTGTTGATGCTGCTGCTGTTGACGGAACTGTTCTTGTTGCTGCTGCTGTTGTCGGTACTGGTCTTGTAGCTGTTGATGCTGCTGTTGTTGGATCTGTTGCATCAGTAGTGTATTTGTCTCCTACTGCTGCTCCCATTGCTGCTGCATGTTCTTCTGGCTCTGCAGGTGCTGCTGCATGCTCTGCTGGTGCTGTGTTTTCTGTGCCTGCTGTGCCTGCATCAAATGCTTAAGCAGGTCGTCCATTTTGGCCGGCGTCACTTGCTGGCTTGCGCCCGCCTTCATCCAGGACATGCAGCGCCTCTTAGAACAGTCACACATGTTCACTGGGAATGCTGCCTGCACTTCTAACACCAACTGTGGTAAAGCGACTTACTTAGCTGTATGCGGAGGTAAACAAGTGACATTGTCTCTTTAAATTTTCAGTTGGTTTATTCAGTAGCATAAACCAACGGAAAGTTCATGAAACATAAACGTAACCCATCTGGCATAAAGGCAAAACAAAATAAGAAAGAATCCAGCAAAGCCCTTGCACCGGCTGGGGTCCCAGACACTCAGGGTTAGCAAAAACCACATGGTTCAGTTTCAGCAGGAACAAACACGCTCCTCTCTCTGGAGCTGGCCTCCAGGTACTGAACACATCTGAGTGTCAAGACGGGCTATTTAAAGCCCAGACACTCCCCTGATTGGAGAGATATGGTGAATGACCTCCCACCCTTCACAATAGTCATTCACAAAAAAACACTCCCTTTTACTATAAGCTTAACCCCTCTCAACAACTACAATGTGTTCCAAATTATTATGCAAATAATATTTTCTCAGATTTTCCCAAATTACCTATATGAATTGCAGTCATTGTAATTTTCCAGTCAAATAACTATTAGAGTACAATTGAAAGGTTTTTGTACAAACTGCCTATGATAACAGTATATTTTAAAAAAAATAAAAAAACTCCAAACTGCACTCAAAATGCATGTTCCAAATTATTATGCACAGCAGAGTTTTCAACCTTTTCATTTTAATAAAGAACAAAAAAATGGTCATTTTTGAAATTATAAGCATTAGCAGGTTATTACAAACTGAAATCAAACAGTTTTCAACTCAAAACTTTATTCTAGGTGATGTTACATTTGCACATAGGACCCCTTGTTCGAAAGGAGCTTCTGAACTCTCTCGTCCATTGAATTTGTCAGGTTTTGGATGGTTTCTGCTTTAATTGTTTTGCATGAGGACAGAATACCCTCCCAGAGCTGTTGCTTAGATGTGAACTGCCTCCCGCCATCATAGACACTCCTTTTGATGATGCTCCAGAGGTTCTCAATGGGGTTGAGACACCATAAGTTTGTCCCCTTTTATGCCCATAGCAGCCAGAGATGCAGATGTGTTATGTGCAGCATGAGACGGGGCATTATCATGCATGAAATGATCTTGATGGTCCAGATGGATGGAGTGGAGGATGGCTGGTTGATGGACACCCCATGCAAACACGGCTACGGCGCTAACAAGGAGGAGGTGGAGTAAAGTTTTGGGCTGGAATCATGGGGAGAGAGATTGTCGGCCCTTTTAGGATCCCTGAAGGGGTAAAGATGAACTCCATAATGTATGTTGAGTTTCTCAAACAGCACTTCCTTCCATGGTTCAAGAAGAAGAACCGTGCATTCCGCAGCAAGATCATTTTCATGCATGATAATGCCCCGTCTCATGCTGCACATAACACATCTGCATGTCTGGCTGCTATGGGCATAAAAGGGGACAAACTTATGGGGTGGCACCCATGCTCCCCTGACCTCAACCCCATTGAGAACCTCTGGAGCATCATCAAAAGGAGTGTCTATGATGGCGGGAGGCAGTTCACATCTAAGCAACAGCTCTGGGAGGGTATTCTGTCCTCATG
Source organism: Phyllobates terribilis (assembly GCF_046119375.1). NCBI lineage: Eukaryota > Metazoa > Chordata > Amphibia > Anura > Dendrobatidae > Phyllobates > Phyllobates terribilis. The sequence goes on along the minus strand of NW_027362761.1, from coordinate 975,284,463 downwards.
CAAAACAATTGAAGTAGAAACCATCCAAAACCTGACAAATTCAATGGACGAGAGAGTTCAGAAGCTCCTTTCGAAGAAGCGGTGCTATGTGCAAATGTAACATCACGTAGAATATAGTTTGTAGTTGAAAACTGTTTGATTTTAGTTTGTAATAACCTGCTAATGCTTATAATTTCAAAAATGACCATTTTTTTTGTTCTTTATTAAAATGAAAAGGTTAAAAACTCTGCTGTGCATAATAATTTGGAACATGCATTTTGAGTTTTTTATTGTTTTTAAAATATACTGTTATCATAGGCAGTTTGTACAAAAACCTTTCAATTGTACTCTAATAGTTATTTGACTGGAAAATTACAATGACTGCAATTCATATAGGTAATTTGGGAAAATCTGAGAAAATATTATTTGCATAATAATTTGGAACACAGTGTAATATGCTGGAGGAAATGTAATGGTTTTTAGTTCACTGAAGCGTACAGCCTCAGGGAAACATATCTCCCCTCCAGCACTTTACCAGTGACTCTGTCACAACATATATTCGGCTGTGCCAATTGTATGTGGCAAACAATTGTGTGTAGCCATCATCTGTCCCTTATCAGACGGTCCCTGCTTGTTCCCTCTAGAGAATTTTTCTGTGTGTGTACCTTTTATTGCAAAGTGATGTATATATCTATTCATGGTATATTATTTGTATTCATCACAAGTACATTGGGTCATCAGCACTAGCTCTTTCGCCACCGGGCTACATACAAACTGAGGAGTGTTACTGTTACCTCACGCCTGGACCATCTGGCATGAGCGTGGATTGTGCTCCCACTGGGCCATGGACTGAGGAGTGACTGGAGGGGCCAGGGACTGGAAATTCATATTCCCAGGTATGAAGGTCTCAGCAGGAATGCTAGTCTATCTGACTTCAAAGGACCCCAGGGGAAATGGTGTATTCCCCACAGTCAGGATATGACTTAATTACCATTACATTACTATGTCGGCTCCAAAAGGCAATTACCAAAAGGATGCTATTGCCCAGGATGGCGTTCACAGGGTGACAAGCCAGGAGAGAATTGAATACAGGTCAGCTAGGATATATCCCTTTGTAGTGCAAACGCCTATTCCTGACAAGAGTATGGGGGAGCTAATTGAATCATGGCAATGAGGAATAGCTAATTGAATTACCTCTGAAGTCAGGGGAAGCTCCTGTGTTAGATCAATTACCATGCGCACCTTACAATGAGAATATTGCTGGGAAATGGATTATGAAATGTCTAATAGAAGGTGTAGCATCGGCGTCTCTGCCTTCTGCTAGGCAGAGATGCCGTCCCTCTCACCTTCCTGTTCAGCGCGCGGCGTCCTCCTGCGCTCCTTCCCTCGCTGCTGCCGGCGCGCGCTCCTTCCCGGGCACTGTGCTTAGGGCGCGCGCGTGCTCCCCCTCTCTTAAAGGGGCCGCGCGCGTCGTCCTAAGGAGTCCCCGGCCAATTGCCGGTGGACTTCCCATATATAAGGCACCTCCTCCAAAATGGAAGTGCCCGAGCAATGTTGTTGCAAAGCCTTTCAACTCTGCTTCAGCCCTCAGGTCCCGTTACCAGATACCTGCCAGTTACCTGCCAGATCTCTGCTTCATACCTACCTGATTCCTGTCTATCTGCTTGCATTCCTGCGGTCCGACAGTCTGCCTTCCAACACCTGTCAGTCTGTCTATGGATCTGCCCGCCCGCTCACCTGGGAGCGCTCACCTGCTACCTGCCTGCTAGCCTACCTGGAGGCTCTACCGTCACTTGCCGTGACCACCTGCCTGTCCAGAGACTCTTGTCCGCTCACCTGGGAGCGCTCACCTGCTACCTGCCTGCTAGCCTACCTGGAGGCTCTGCTGTCACTTGCCGTGACCACCTGCCTGTCCAGAGACTCTTGCCCGCTCACCTGGGAGCGCTCACCTGCTACCTGCCTGCTAGCCTATCTAGAGACTCTTTCCCTGCTGTCACTTGCCGTGACCACCTGCCTGTCTAGAGACTCTTAACCTGCTGTCACTTGCCGTGACCACCTGCCTGTCTAGAGACTCTTACCCTGCTGTCACTTGCCGTGACCATCCGCCTGTCAAGAGACTGTCCCCGTCACTTACCGTGACCTCCTGCCCTTCTACCCAGAGACTGTCCCTGTCACTTGCCGTGACTACCTGCCCGCCTTCCCTGGGAGCCACCCGCTTCCTTACAAGGACTGCCCCTTTGTATAGTTGCTCAGAGGTTCCACCTCCCAGACCCGTTACAGTTTGCTCGGGCCATGGAACCCGGTGGCACCCAAGCTCCCTCGATCTCTGACCTATACCAGGAAGTCTCCCGTCAGAGATCCCAGCAGGAGTCCATCCTGAACCACCTGCGGAATGTCCACTCCCGCCTGGACACACTGACTGCTCCACCTACAACCTCCGCTAGTTGCACGACTCGCACCCCGGCAGCGCTACTGCCCATCCATACCATGGCATCCTGCTCTGGACCCCGGCTTTCTGCACCTCCTCGTTTCGGAGGCAACCTCGCTCAAGCTCGGGGCTACATAAACCAGTGCACCCTGCACTTTGAACTCTTGGCACATCACTTTACCACCGACTGGGCCAAAGTGGCTTTTATAATGTCCCATCTCACTGGAGAGGCACTGGCTTGGCTAAATCCCCTGTGGGAGAGAGGGGATCCCTAGTATCCAACTTGTCAGCTTTCCTCACTGCTTTCCGGAAAGTCTTCGATGAACCGGGACGAAAGACCTCGTCAGCCCCCTCTCTGCTACGTCTCCGCCAAGGGAGTCTCACCGTGGGCCAATATACCATACGGTTCCGTACCCTCGCTTCTGAACTTGCCTGGGATAACGAGGCCCTGCTGTCCGTCTTCTGGGAGGGTCTTTCCAGTCGAATTAAAGATGAACTTGCCGGTCGGGACATCTCTACCACCCTGGACGACCTAGTGTCACTTGCTACCCGGATTGACATCCGGTTCCAGGAACGTACCAAGGAAACCACCCGTGAGAGAAAGTTTCCCCGCCTTGCTCATAACTTCCAGAGACCTGTCTCTTCTTCAGTCACTCCCCGGGCGCACTCACCCGAGCCCATGCAGGTCGACCAGACCAAGTTGGTCAAATACCGCCAGGAGTCACGCCGGGCCGAGGGGAGCTGTTTCTATTGTGGCAGCAAGGAGCACCTGATCCGTTCCTGCCCGGAGAGGCCGGGAAACGCCGGTGTCTAGGATCGCTCGGAGAGGTCGTCCTAGACAAAAGTAAGTCCTCTCCCTCCCTGACTTTGTCTGTCTCTCTCTCCTGGGGAGAGGTTCGGCACTTTGAAAACGCTCACCTGGACTCTGGAGCGGCTGGGAACCTCATCTCCCAGTCCTTAGTTGAGAGATACCGTATTCCCACCAAGCCTCTCACTGAACCTTTGTCAGTTGCCTCCGTGGATGGTAAACTCCTTACAGTACCCATCCTGCTCGTCACTGAACCCTTAACTCTGCAGATGGGAATGCTGCACTCTGAGAAGATCTCCTTCCATGTGCTATCTGGACTCTCTCACTCCCTGTTGCTAGGTCTACCTTGGCTCCAGACACATGAACCCGTATTGAACTGGCGATCCGGCGAAGCACTCCGGTGGGGTCCAGACTGCCATAGGACCTGCCTGGTTCCGGTTCGCCCAGCTCGCCCTCCGCCTACTCCAGCTAATCTTCCCGGTCTCCCGGCTCCATACTGGCCCTATGCGGACGTCTTCGGTAAAAAGGAAGCAGAGACGTTGCCACCCCATAGGCCATATGACTGCCCGATCGACCTGGTACCTGGCGCCACTCCTCCCCGTGGGCGTATCTACCCGTTGTCTGCGGCCGAAACCCGGGCCATGTCTGAATACATTGAGGAGAATCTGGCTAGGGGATTTATCCGAAAATCTTCTCCTCGTCTGAGCGCAACTACTCCATAGGAGACCGTGAATTGCTAGCCGTCAAATTGGCACTGGAGGAGTGGCGCTATCTGCTAGAAGGGGCTCTCTACCCGGTAATCATCTACACGGATCACAAAAACCTGGCATATCTGCAAAATGCCTAGAGACTCAATCCTCGCCAGGCCCGGTGGTCGTTGTTTTTTGCCCGCTTCGAATTCATTCTTCATTTCCGCCCGGCGGACAAGAACGTCAAAGCTGATGCCTTGTCCCGGTCCTTCCTGTTCTCCGATCTAGAGGAGGAGCCTACGCACATCATTGACTCCTCCAAGGTGATGAATGTGGCCCCCTTGGATCTGACTCGTCTTCCACCCGGTAAGACATTTGTAGCAGTATCAGATCGGGAGAGGGTTCTTCGCTGGGGACATTCTTCTAAACTAGCTGGCCATGCTGGCCAAAAGAAGACCTTCCAGCTCATTTCCCGGCATTACTGGTGGCCTACCCTGCGTAAGGACGTTGTAGACTTCGTCGCGGCCTGTTCATCCTGTGCTCATAACAAAGTTCCCAGACATCTACCAGCTGGCCATCTCTTGCCCCTGCCAGTACCTGCTGCTCCATGGCAGCACATTGATTGCTATGGACTTTATCACCGATCTTCCTGTTTCTGCCGGTTGTACAGTCATTTGGGTGGTCGTTGACTGCTTTTCTAAAATGGCCCACTTCATTCCCCTGCCTGGTCTCCCATCTGCACCCGAGCTGGCTAAAGACTTTATCTGCCATATCTTCCGTCTCCATGGCCTACCCCTCCACATCGTGTTGGATCGTGGGGTTCAGTTCACCTCACGCTTCTGGAGAGCCACATGTAAGCTGCTAGACGTCACCCTGGATTTCTCCTCCGCTTACCACCCACAGTCCAATAGTCAAGTGGAGCGAATCAATCAGATCCTGACCAGCTACCTCCGCCACTTCGTTAATGCCCACCATTCGGATTGGGTGGATCTCCTACCATGGGCCGAGTTCTCTTATAATAATCATGAGAGCGAATCCTCTTCCCAATCCCCGTTCTTTATTGTCTATGGCCAGTACCCTCGGATTCCAGTTCCTGTCTCCGCTTCTGTGGACAACCCTGCCGCAGAGTCTCTTGTCAGCGAGTTTCTACTATTTGGGAGAATACCAGGTCCGCTCTTCTTCTGTCCTCCGAGCGGATGAAGAGATTTGCTGATAAGAGACGTCTGGATCCACCTCAATTCCGTCCGGAAGACAAGGTTTGGCTCTCTTCCAAATTTATGCGGCTCAAAGTACCCTCCTACAAGTTGGGCCCTCGGTTCATCGGACCCTTCGAAGTTCTCAGGCAAATTAACCCAGTGGCCTACAAATTAAAACTCCCGGCCACCCTACGCATTCCCAACTCCTTCCACGTACCCCTTCTCAAACCCGTTGTCCTTAACACTTTTTCCGACAATCCAGGTACTCCTCCTACTCCGGTTTCTGCTGAGGATGTCTTTGAAGTGTCTCCTGGCCACAAAGAGGGTAAGAGGGAGAACCTTTTTTCTGGTGGACTGGAAGGGGTTTGGTCCTGAGGAAAGAACTTGGGAACCCAGGGAGAACATCAACGCTCCCCTTCTCCTTGAGAAATTTCTCTCTGGCCTAAAAAAGGGGGGGCCTAAAGGGGGGGTACTGTAGCATCGGAGTCTCTGCCTCCTGCTAGGCAGAGACGCCGTCCCTCTCACCTTCCTGTTCAGCGCGTGGCGTCCTCCTGCGCTCCTTCCCTTGCTGCTGCCGGCGCGCGCTCCTTCCCGGGCACTGTGCTTAGGGCGCGTGCGTGCGCGCTCCCCCTCTCTTAAAGGGGCCGCGCGCGTCGTCCTAAGGAGTCCCCGGCCAATTGCCGGAGGACTTCCCATATATAAGGCACCTCCTCCAAAATGGAGGTGCCTGAGCAATGTTGTTGCAAAGCCTTTCAACTCTGCTTCAGCCCTCAGGTCCCGACCAGATACCTGCCAGTTACCTGCCAGATCTCTGCTTGATACCTACCTGATTCCTGTCTATCTGCTTGCATTCCTGCGGTCCGACAGGCTGCCTTCCAACACCTGTCAGTCTGTTTATGGATCTGCCCGCCCGCTCACCTGGGAGCGCTCACCTGCTAACTGCCTGCTAGCCTACCTGGAGGCTCTACCGTCACTTGCCGTGACCACCTGCCTGTCCAGAGACTCTTGCCCGCTCACCTGGGAGCGCTCACCTGCTACCTGCCTGCTAGCCTACCTGGAGGCTCTGCCGTCACTTGCCGTGACCACCTGCCTGTCCAGAGACTCTTGCCCACTCACCTGGGAGCGCTCACCTGCTACCTGCCTGCTAGCCTATCTAGAGACTCTTTCCCTGCTGTCACTTGCCGTGACCACCTGCCTGTCTAGAGACTCTTATCCTGCTGTCACTTGCCGTGACCACCTGCCTGTCTAGAGACTCTTACCCTGCTGTCACTTGCCGTGACCATCCGCCTGTCAAGAGACTGTCCCCGTCACTTGCCGTGACCTCCTGCCCTTCTACCCAGAGACTGTCCCTGACACTTGCCGTGACTACCTGCCCGCCTTCCCTGGGAGCCACCCGCTTCCTTACAAGGACTGCCCCTTTGTATAGTTGCTCAGAGGTTCCACCTCCCAGACCCGTTACAGAAGGGAAGAGGAGATTACATGTAAATCGCCTATTTTCTGCCCTGCCCAAGTTACGTATAAATGTGTCCCTCTGTGAGAGAGGAGAGGTCTTCTGTTGAGGGTCACCTGTCGCTACAGATGTGCAGAAAGACACAAGGAACCGCCCTGGACCCATGACAGCACCCTTCCTGCCGTGTCCAGAGACCTTAGATGAAAGTGTGGTATATTCATTTTTATTCCTTTTAATTTTACTGTATCGTATTACTGCTTCCTTACTGTATCTGTCTGACTACTGTATATATGTATCTTGTAACCGCTTGTATATATTGTACCTAGCATCGCTCTTTTGAGTAAATAAATATATAAAATTTATAAGCTCGCTTCACATTATCCTAAACCCGTAACTCACGGAAGTTGTGAGGAAGGATTAGGGGCACGTGGGTCCGATCGGTTTGTGACAAGGTGCCTCACCAAATCCGACCTCAGATGTATGATGGCTTGATGACTCTGTGATCCGAGGAGGGATGAGGGAGGTGGAGCAGGTGCTACACTAAGGCAGACCTCGGTCACACAGCTGCTGACCCACAACGAAGTATGCAGGTACTGGCAGGTCCGGTGGGTATACAGATAAGCACTGACAGGTGCGGTAGGTCCATCGGGTATGCAGGTAGGTAATGGTGGGCACAGCTGGTATACAGACAGGCAGATAGACAGGCTGGGTAGGGCCCAGTACAGACTGGAATACAGGAGTGGCACACTGCAGGCACGGTCAGGTAATACAGGGCTCTGTCCGGATCGGAGAGGAGACTCAGCAGTTGCACAGAACACACTGAAAGAGATTGTTGCTCAGGCATCGCCCAACGGGTGGAGGTGCTTAAGTACCCAGTGCCTCACAGCAATAGGCCGGGGACATATTAGGAATGCGCGCACTGTTCCTTTAAGAATCAAGAAGTGCTGGCATTGCCACCCTAAGTATGCAGTCAAGTCACATGCACTCAGCTAGCATAGGAACACACTGCGCAGCCTGGACTGGTGAGTAAGTCGGCAGCCTTGCATGGTGGGGGATGGGAAGCCATGCCGGCATGCCGCCAGGGATCTTACAGTTACTAGTTGCCTGTATGCTCTATTTGGGATCATTGTACTCACTTATATGGGATGTTTTCCATCTCATCCTATATTAATTTTTAGCCGTACTTCTCCCATCACCCATTATGTTATGTCTTTTGTTATATTTCATTTATTTTTGAATAATAAAATTGATATATTTCTCTATCCTACTAGTGTTTGGGTATTTTCCATATATTGATTATATACCTAACGTTAGTGATACTAACTGTAACCTCTGGAAAATACCCTGTAAAAGGTTATGAATGCTCCATTACACCTTTTGGTCAGTCTGTTTTTTTGGCTGCATGATCAGCTGTTAGGGCTCTTTAAGTAAGCTATGATCTAGCCTACTATGGCTCCCAGCCTGGGAAAGAACAGGTAACCTGCAATAGTCGTGAAGAATGGTATGAACAAAATATATATTACTTGATGTGTTGAGAGGTAGGTCTGCAGCTGATGGACTAAGGAAATTCTGATATGGAATTTGTGACCAGTCAGCTTTGAATTTTCTTTGAGACCGAAGTGAAACCATTGTAAGTTATTTTAGTGAGAAACAAAGTACATCTTGTTGTTTCCTTTTTCTTATTGAAATTGGCCACATTGATCACATGAGCTTAAATACCATAAATATCTCCTGATACAAGACTACAGAAAACTGCTCATGTGTTTTGGTGCCAACTTGTCCCCATGGGGGCAACAGGGATGGGTCTCCAGGTTTGGTCATGTCTGGCTATTGTGTGCATGCATCCTCTACTATTCTTCAATTTTTTCACTTTTGTTTCTGGCATAAATATAGAGCTGACCTGCCATATAAAGCTTTGACCCTCCCATCATTACTTTATTTATTTTTTCTTCCTACACAGAGGACCAGCCATGATCTTCTAGAAATAGACTACATTAGCCCCTCCACATCTTGAATGGTTTAAATGCCACTTGACACACCGTGGGGCTCATATTCTGACATTCTGTGTTAGTCTTACTTATTGGCACACATATATCAATATCTCTTGAAGAAAAATTGTTTTTGGCTTGCAAGGCCATCGCCATGAGATGAATGGATGGATGGATAGAAGACCCCTCCGGATTTCACACTGGGTCAATATGGTAAATACTGCAGCTTCCTATGAGAGGGTGGTATATAAAAATATCTCTTGAAACTTCCAGTTCATCGCCTTCCACATTTAGCAGTGTTTGAGGTGTCACAGTAAGTTTAGATTGGAGGATTTCAGTCATCTGACAAAGAAACAAACATTTTTACACATTCAGCATCTTGACTTAATCTTTATTAGTTTCTTTAAGGTTTTTTATATTGCATTATATGGCAGAAGATAATGTGTTTCCTGCCTCTAGCCTAGTTTCCATTAAAAATATTTAAAGTGTATAGAACAGATTTATATCTTCAAAATGTGGGTAAAATTGAATGTACATGACCTTTGCATCAGTTATTATTTTATAATGCTCAACATTACGTTCTAGTTTTTCTGGATGTAGGGGCACTATTTTTGGACACCGGTAATGAAACACATTCTCTTTCGTGCCATACATACATAGCCACGGCACGGGCCAGACGCTGCAGACTGGGTCTGATATGTGTCAACAAAGAAGACAAGGTTGTAGAAGAAAGTAGATTTGTCATAGACTGTTGCAGGCATCTCTATAAACCAGTTTTCTTTGGTATTTGCAAAATTGACATCCTCAACTCATTTATACTTCATTTACAGCAGATATCTTGGTCCCATCCACAGTGGTCTTAAAGGTCTAGATCTCAGTATTCGGGGCCTCTCGAGGCACAAGGTTGAGTAGAACAGGTTTTGTTGTCTTCAGGTATCCTCGGGTGTCAATTTCCAGAGGAATCTGTAATATTAGATTTACCAGATTAAGACTTGTATAAAACATCCTCTAATTATTAATTCTTAGAGATGGTGTAAATTGTTTCATAGATTCTGACCAGGCCCTTGGACCAGTAATCTGTGGTCGTCACAAGGGAGCTCTGCGAATGATCTCTCACCTGACGGCATCCACAACTCCTGTTTATATTAGTCGGCCTGTCGTGAAGTCACATGTGCATCGTGCTGCAACAATGACATTGTGGCAGGCCATTTATTCGATGAAGAGCTGCGGATGCCAGGAGGTACGAGGCTGTTTGCAGGGCTCTCATCAGAACGCTTCTGTATACTCACCTGGCCAATGGATGGAGTCCTGTGATCTAGTCCATTTAAAGGGAACCTGTCATGTCCTAGCTACTATGTAAACTGCCCCCATTGCATTGTCAGTGATGCGATGTGCATCACTAACACGCTTCTTTTTTTCATTAAAATTGGAGCAACTATAATGAGTTTATAACATTTTATATACTTATAATCATACCTGCTCGTTCAGTCATAGGGGTGTGATCCTCACATTCAGTCATGGGTGGCGCCACATCAGTAAGGGCTGGCGCCGCCCATGTATTTGAATTTTGCTCCCGGCGAGCGCTGAAGTTATGGGATGCTTATGCAGTATGAAACTGCTGGCAGTAAAGCTTTGCATCTCTGGGAGCCGCGAATGCACTCTGACGCATGGCTCCCCTGGAGTGCGCAGTGAGGCTGTGCAGTTACCAGCTTCACTGCGCATACGCTATGACAAGCGGCTCCGTCCGCACACAGTGAAGCTCGTCATAGCGCATGCGCAGTGAAGCTGGTAACTACACAGCCTCACTGCGAACGCGCGGGGAGCCGTGCATCAGAGCGCATGTGCGGCTCCCAGCGATGCAAAACTTTACTGCCAGCTGTGTCATACTGCACAAGCGTACCATAACTTCAGCGCTCGCCGGGAGCAAAATTCAAATACGTGGGAGGCGCCATCCATGATGGAATGTGAGGATCACACCCCTATGACTGAACGAGCACATATGATTATAAGTATATAAAATGTTATAAACTCATTATAGTTGCACCAATTTTAATGGAAAAAGTGTGTTAGTGATGCACATTGCATAACTAACAACGCAATGGTGGCAGTTTACATAGTAACTAGGACACGACAGGTTCCCTTTAAAGTGTTAAATGTTGATGGTTCAATAATGAAGTTATACAACTTTCTTATAAGCTTTGTGTTCTTATTCCTCTCCATCTACAAGATCTCTGCTTGTTGCCACTGAGTAACATACATAGTAACATAGTTTTTAAGGTTGAAGAAAGACTAAGTCCATCTAGTTCAACCCATAGCCTAACATGTTGATCCAGAGGAAGGCAAAAAAAAACCCATGTGGCAAACACTAAGCTCCACATTGGGAAAAAAATTCCTTCCCGACTCCACATACGGCAATCAGACTAGTTCCCTGGATCAACGCCCTATCAAGGAATCTAGTATATATAACCTGTAATATTATACTTTTCAAGAAAGACATCCATGCCCTTCTTAAATTTTAGTAGTGAATCACTCATTACAACATCATGCAGCAGAGAGTTCCATAGTCTCACTGCTCTTACAGTAAAGAATCCCCGTCTGTGATTATGATTAAACCTTCTTTCCTCCAGACGTAGAAGATGCCCCCTTGTCCCCGTCTCAGGCCTCAGAGTAAAAAGATCAGTAGAAAGGTCTTTGTACTGTACCCTCATATACTTGTACATAGTAATAAGATCACCCCTAAGCCTTCGTTTTTCCAAACTAAATAACCCCAAGTGTAATAACCTGTCTTGGTATTGCAGACCCCCCAAGTCCTCTAATAACCTTGGTCGCTCTTTGCACCCGCTCTAGTTCAGCTATGTCTTTCTTATACACCGGAGACCAGAACTGTACACAGTATTCTAAGTGTGGTCGCACTAGTGACTTGTATAGAGGTAAAATTATGCTCTCCTCATGACCATCTATGCCTCTTTTAATGCATCCCATTATTTTATTTGCCTTTGCAGCAGCTGCCTGACACTGGCCACCAAACGTGAGCTTGTCGTCCATCAATACACCCAGGTCTTTTTCAGTGACAGTTTAGCCCAGTGTTTTACAATTAAGCATATAATTATACATTTTATTTCCTCTGCCCAAGTGCATTACCTTACATTTATCCCCATTAAAGCTCATTTGCCATTTATCAGCCCAAGCTTATAGTTTACATAGATCCTCCTGTAATATAAAATTGTCCTCCTCTGTATTGATTACCCTGCAGAGTTTAGTGTCATCTGCAAATATTGAAATCCTACTCTGTATGCCCCCTACAAGGTCATTAATAAATATGTTAAAAAGAAGCTGGCCTAATACTGACCCCTGTGGTACCCCACTGTTAACTGAGACCCAGTCTGAGTGTGTTCCATTAATAACATTAATAACCACCCTTTGTTTCCTATCATTGAGCCAGCTCTTAACACACATACATATATTTTCCCCTATTCCCATTGTTCTCATTTTATGTATTAACCTTTTGTGTGGAACCGTATCAAAAGCTTTTGAAAAGTCCATATACACAACATCCACTGCATTTCCTTGGTTCAGTCCGGAACTTGCCTCCTCATAAAAACTGATCAAATTAGTTTGACAGGAACGGTCGCTCGTAAACCCATGTTGATATTGGGTCATGAGGTTATTCTTCTTCAGATACTCTAGTATAGCATCTCTTAAGAAACCCTCCAGGATTTTACCCACAGTAGAGATTAAGCTTACTGGCCTATAATTTCCAAGTTCAGTTTTTGTCCCCTTTTTGAATATTGGCACCACATTTGCTATACGCCAGTCCTGTGGTACAGACCCTGTTATTATGGAATCTTTAAAGATTAAAAATAATGGTCTATCTATGACGTTACTTAATTCCTACAGTACTCGCGGGTATATACCATCCGTACCCGGGGATTTGTCAACTTTAGTGATTTTTAGACGCCGCCGTACTTCCGCTAGGTTAAGCAAGTGACATTTAATGGAGAATTTTTGTTATCACTAATCATGTTTTCTGTCATGCGATTTTCTTGTGTAAATACTGTTGAAAAAAAATCATTTAGCATATTGGCTTTTTCCTCATCCTCATCCACCATTTCACCCAGACTATTTTTAAGGGGCCCAACACTATCATTTTTTAGTTTTTTACTATTTATGTAGTTAAAGAATATTTTAGGATTATTTTTACTTTCTCTGGCAATGAGTCTCTCTGTCTCAATCTTTGCTGCCTTGATTTGGTTTTTACAGAATTTATTTAATTTTCTGTATTTATTTAATACCTACTTGCTTTAGTTCTCTAAATGCTTTCTTTTTGTCACTTATTGCGCCCCTTACAGCTCTATTTAGCCATAATGGTTTCCTCCTATTTCTAGCATGTTTATTCCCATAGGGTATATATTGTGCACTGGTCCTATTCAGGATGCTAATAAATGTCTCCCATTTGCTTTGTGTAGTTTTATGTCTCAGGATATCGTCCCAGTTTATTGCACTAAGATCATCTCTAAACCGTTGGAAATTTGCCTTCCTGAAGTTTAGTGTCCTTGTAACCCCTCTACTACACATCTTATTAAAGGATACATGAAAACTTATTATTTTGTGATCACTATTACCCAAGTGACCCCCAACTCGTATATTTGATATACTTGTTGGTTAATATTAGGTCTAGCAGTGCCCCCATTCTTGTTGGGTCCTGAACCAGTTGTGAAAGGTAATTGTCTCTCATAGTTGTCAAAAACCTATTACCTTTGCTTGAACTACAGGTTTCTGCTCCCCAATGTATTTCAGGGTAGTTAAAGTCCCCCATAATAATGACTTCTCCTAGAGTCGCTGCTTCATCTATTTGCTTTATGAGGATATTCTCCGCTGCTTCCATTATTTTTGGAGACTTATAACAAACCCCTATCAGTAATTTATTATTTTTTCCTCCTCCCCTTATTTCCACCCACAGGGACTCCACATTTTCATTAGATTCACATATATTCTCACGCAAGATGGGTTTTAAGGATGATTTTACATATAAACAAACCCCCCCCCCTTGCTTGTTTGTACGGTCATTTCTGAACAGACTATAGCCCTGTAAATTAACTGCCCAGTCATGGCTCTCATCCTGCAATGTTTCAGATATCCCCACCATGTTGTAATTATCTTCCAACAAAATTAATTCTAATTCCTTCATTTTGTTGGTGAGGCTTCTGGCATTAATGTACATGCATTTTATGTATCTCTCTTCTTACTATATTGACTGTTCTAACCCCACCCCCAATTTCTTTATTTGTGCCCAGGTCACTATCGGCACTATCTTCCCCACCTATAAAATGAATACCCTCCCCCCAATCCCAAGTTTAAACACTCCTCCAACCTTCTAGCCATTTTCTCCCCCAGCACAGCTGCACCCTCCCCATTGAGGTGCAGCCCGTCCCTAGCGTAGAACCTGTAGCCAACTGAGAAGTAGGCCCAGTTCTCTAGGAACCCAAACACCTCCTTCCTACACCAATTCCTGAGCCACTTATTTATCTACCTAATCTCCCGTTGCCTCTCTGGCGTGGCACGTGGTACAGGCAGTATTTCAGAGAATACCACCTTGGAGGTCCTTGCTTTAAGCTTGCAGCCTAATTCCCTGAAATCATCTTTAAGGGTCTTCCACCTACCTCTAACTTTGTCATTTGTGCCATTGTGCACCATGACTGCTGGGTCCTCATCAGCCCCTTCCAGTAATCTGTCAACCCGATCAGCGATGTGCCGTACTCGAGCGCCAGGTAGGCAGCACACTGTTCGACGATCCCTGTCTTTGTGACAGATTGCCCTATCTGTTCCCCTAATAATTGAGTCCGCCACTATCAGCACCTGCCTGGCCTGCCCTGCTCTTCTATTTCCCCCCTTACTGGAGTTGACACTCCTCCGGCTTTCAGAGGACATGCCTTGCTGCAGCAGTGTTACCCCTGTACCGACACCCCCCTCATCTGCCAACTTTGTCAACTTATTGGGGTGTGCCAGATCAGGACTAGCTTCCCTGGCACTCTTCCCTCTACCCCCCTTCTAACTGTCACCCAGCTAGCTGCCTCACTGTCCAGCAGCTCCCTACTACCACCCTCCCCCACATCTAACCCAGTGAGCAGCTGCTCAGTGAGCAGCAGACTCCTTTCCATATTGTCAATGGATCTCAGTGTTGCCAGCTGCTCATTTAGATCCAGTACCTGGGCTTCCAAATGCACAACGTGCTCACATCTCGCACAGCAGTATGCACCCACGACCGGCTGTTCAAGGATTGCATACATGTGGCAAGATGTACACTGGATAGCATTGTCAATAATGGAGCTCATTTCCTAATAGGGATTGCACTAGACAGAAATGTTAAGTAAAAAGAAATGTAAAGAATTAATAAAATACAGACAGCAATTCAGTCCAAATTCCCCCATTCCAAACTCCCTGAATCCAAAGTCACTGAAAAACAAGTCACACACTTACTTCCGTTTGCACTTACACTCCGGTCACACTCAGCTCGTTCACACTCGCTAAGGAAGAAGATTTAAAGAGTTTTTGTTTTTTGTTCCCCTTTAGCAGCAATCCAACCTACAGCTCAAATGCACTTCCAAAGTAAGAAGCGAAATATCATAATATTCATCATGGCTGAAGACTTGCTGTATTTACACTAGGAATTTGAATGTTAGTCAAACCCATCTGCAGAATGTATTTAATTTCCTGAGTGTTTGCTTCTATTAATACTAACAAGATTTAAGTTCGTTCTACAGTCAAACATTTTGCCTTTCAGCTAGCTGTGCAGATTTCACTTGTTCGGGTGCAGCAAAGGTTAAGCAGTTCTGTTTGCCTCCTAAAGCTTTTCGTCCTCAGTTATCTCAGCTGTTCTGATTTTTTCACTCCCCTCTGGTATAAGTACTCACTTCTTAGCTTGGGCAATTGCCAGTGATAGCTTGCTATAACTTAGCATTGATTTAGTGCTGTGAACCGTGTAAAGAGAAGTCGTTTAGGAGTCTTCTCTGGAGATTGCTGTTTAGAAGTTTGTCTGGTTTCCGCCCTTTCTTTATCTCCCTTTTGGTTTGCCTCTCCCTTCCTTTCCCTTTATATACCATTACATAGTCTGGGTGCGCTTAGAGTGATTGCTGTTTCTTTTACCCTTGTCTATTTCCCTTTGTGTCTGTATTTTAGAGCAAGACTAGCGTACCTGCTGCCCCATGCACTACCCAGGGCCGTGCTTAAGGCAAGACAGGCCTAGGAATGCGATTGCCGCACAAGGTGAAAGAATCCGTCTAGGGACATCAGGGAGCTCAGCGTTGCGCAGGGCGAGTTTCAGGGGTTGTCCCTCTAATCTTTCCCTAGTGACAGTGCTCCCCTTCCCATTCTTTGCGCCATTTGGCTCCTTGGTCGAGCGTGACATTAGGACAATGTGACAGCTTTTTTTCAGTTAATTTATTTCCAATTCTCCCCTGATTAATCTGTGTTTTTTATCTTTCTTTATTTACCATACGGTTTCAGACATATGAGCCATTTTACAAGATTCTCTGGGGAGGCTGCTCTGCATTATTCCCCTGTGTGCAATACCCTCCTTGGTAAAGATCATAAAAATCAGTGCAAAATAAATAGTACGATATATCTTGAAACATATGATGGATTTTAAAAAAAGTAGCGGAATACTAAGGGGAGCAGCAGGAATAAAATAAGAGCAAAAATTGGCCACTAGTGAGAGGTCTTCTTTAAATTCACTGTATATTGTCTTTATTGGAACCATCGCAAAACTGATTTAACTTTAGGAAAAAACAAAGCATGACATCACTGTCTACACACATTTAGCCAATTAGAATTTATGATTTTAGATCTTGAAAGCGAAAAAATAGTTTTGAAACATACATCCTCTACAGTGGTGGCCAAAAGTACTGGCACCCCTGCAATTCTGTCAGATAATACTCAGTTTCTTCCTGAAAATGATTGCAATCACAAATTCTTTGGTATTATTATCTTCATTTAATTTGCTTGCAAGGAAAAAACACAAAAGAGAATGAAGCAAAAATCAAATCATTGATCATTTCACACAAAACTCCAAAAATGGGCCAGACAAAAGTATTGGCACCCTCAGCCTAAAACTTGGTTGCACAACCTTTAGCCAAAATAACTGCGAACAACCGCTTCCGGTAACCATCAATGAGTTTCTTACAATTCTATGCTTGAATTGTAGACCATTCTTCTTTGCCAAACTGCTCCAGGTCCCTAATATTTGAAGGGTGCCTTCTCCAAACTGCCATTTTGAGATCTCTCCACAGGTGTTCTATGGGATTCAGGTCTGGACTCATTGCTGGCCACCTTAGAAGTCTCCAGTGCTTTCTCTCAAACCATTTTATAGTGCTTTTGGAAGTGTGTTTTGGGTCATTGTCCTGCTGGATACCCATGACCTCTGAGGGAGACCCAGCTTTCTCACACTGGGCCCTACATTATGCTGCAAAATTTGTTGGTAGTCTTCAGACTTCATAATGCCATGCACACGGTCAAGCAGTCCAGTGCCAGAGGCAGCAAAGTAACCCCAAAACATCAGGGAACCTCCACCATGTTTGACTGTAGGGACCGTGTTCTTTTCTTTGAATGCCTCTTTTTATTTCCTGTACACTCTATGTTGATGCTTTTTCCCAAAAAGCTCTACTTTTGTCTCATCTGACCAGAGAACATTCTTCCAAAACGTTTTAGGTTTTCTCAGGTAAGTTTTGGCAAACTCCAGCCTGGCTTTTTTATGTCTCGGGGTAAGAAGTGGGGTCTTCCTAGGTATCCTACCATACAGTCCCTTTTCATTCAGACGCCGACGGATAGTACGGGTTGACACTGTTGTACCCTCGGACTGCAGGGCAGCTTGAACTTGTTTGGATGTTAGTCGAGGTTCTTTATCCACCATCCGCACAATCTTGCGTTGAAATCTCTTGTCAATTTTTCTTTTCCGTCCACATTTAGGGAGGTTAGCCACAGTGCCATGGGCTTTAAACTTCTTGATGACACTGAGCACGGAAGACACAGGAACATTCAGATCTTTGGAGATGGACTTGTAGCCTTGAGATTGCTCATGCTTCCTCACAATTTGGTTTCTCAAGTCCTCAGACAGTTCTTTGGTCTTCTTTCTTTTCTCCATGCTCAATGTGGTACACACAAGGACACAGGACAGAGGTTGAGTCAACTTTAATCCATGTTAACTGGCTGCAAGTGTGATTTAGACCCATGACATGTTAGGTGCCACAGGTAAGTTATAGGTGCTGTTAATTACACGAATTAGAGAATCATCACATGATTTTTCAAACAGTGCCAATACTTTTGTCCACCCCCTTTTTTAGGTTTGGTGTGGAATTATATCCAATTTGGCTTTAGGACAATTCTTTTTGTGTTTTTTCATTGAAGACAAATTAAATGAAGATAAGAATACCAAAGAATTTGTGATTGCAATCATTTTCAGGAAGAAACTGAGTATTATCTGACAGAATTGCAGGGGTGCCAATACTTTTGGCCACCACTGTATGTCAGTGGTCTCAATTACGTGGGCCACATATGGCCCCGGAAGCAATTCTTTACAGCCTATAGCAAGGGGCAGGCTGGGCTGGGTGGCAGATATCATCCGGCACGAAGTCTTTAAATGTCCAAGGTGCTTTCTCAGCTGCATCACAGACTGTCTGTATCCACCGGAGATGAGCTTCTGGGCAATAAATAAGAGCCCGGGGGGGGGGGGGCATTTTAGTGTATGTAGGGAGGCTGTGGGGCCATCATTCTGTTTGTATTTGGGCCATCATACTGTATATAGAGGACTGTGGGGTCACAGTATACTAGGCATTGCAATGAGACACCATTTATATGTATGACACCGTGATGTAGCAGCTAAACAGAGCCAACTTTGTCCACGAGACCTCTGACATTCCGTGTAGCACTAGCCTAAATTTAAAAATGTGGCCCATGCGCTGACGGGATTTTTCTAAATGGCCCAGGGCCCCATTCAGTTTAAGACCCCTGCTCTGTGTCATATCTTAGACCAGGGTAGATCTCAAGATTACAAGGTAAATCACCCCTTTTTATTTCATCAATTTCTGAATTTATCTTAAGTAAGAATCCATCTTAAATACAAGTGCATCTTACTAAATTAGAATATCATCAAAAAGTTAATTTATTGCAGTTCTTCAATACGAAAAGTGAAACTTATATTATATAGAGTCATTACAAACAGAGTGATCTATTTCAAGTGCATTTCTGTTAATGATTATGATTATGGCTTACAGCCAATGAAAACATGAAAGTCATTATCTCAGTAAATTAGAATACTTTATAACAGCAGCTTGTTTTTAAAATATGAAATGTTGGCCTACTGAAATGTATGTTCAGTAAATGCACTCAATATTTGGTCGGGGCTCCTTTTACATCAATTACTGCATCAATGTGGTGTGGCATGGAGGCGATCAGCCTGTGGCAATGCTGAGGTGTTATGGAAGCCCAGGTTGCTTTGATGGCAGCCTTCAGCTCGTCTGCATTGTTGGGTCTGGTGTCTCTCATCTTCCTCTTGACAATACCCCATAGATTCTCTATGGGGTTAAGGTCAGGTGAGTTTGCTGGCCAATCAAGCACAGTGATACTGTTGTTTTTAAACCAGGTATTGGTACTTTTGGCAGTGTGGACAGGTGCCAATTCCTGCTGGAGAATGAAATTTCCATCTCCAAAAAGCTTGTCGGCAGAGGGAAGCATGAAGTGCTCTAAAATTTCCTGGTAGACGGCTGCGCTGACTTTGGTCTTGATAAAACACAGTGGACCTACACCAGCAGATGACATGGCTCCCCAAACCATCACTGATTGTGGAAACTTCACACTAGACCTCAAGCAGCTTGGATTGTGGCCTCTCCACTCTTCCTCCAGACTCTGGGACCTTGATTTCCAAATGAAAATTGGAACTCTGGGACTTTGTGGAGTGTGTCAATGACTGCCTCCTGGACATCTGTCAAGTCAGCAGTCTTCCCCATGATTGTGGAGCCTACTGAAACAGACTAAGGGACCTTTTTAAACGCTTAGGAAGCCTTTGCAGGTGTTTTTTTGTTAATTATTCTAATTTACTGAGATAATGACTTTGTGTTTTCATTGGCTGTAAGCCATAATCATCAACATTAACAGAAATAAACACTTGAAATAGATCACTCTGTTTGTAATGACTCTATATAACATATGAGTTTCACTTTTTGTATTGAAGAACTGAAATAAATTAACTTTTTGATGATATTCTAATTTAGTGAGATGCACCTGTATATATACTTACTGGAGTGTCTTTGCACGTTCGGAAAGAGAAGTTCTGCAGTAGCAGGGAGATGACTGATTTCATATTGATCATGGCAAATCTCATCCCTATGCAGTTCCGTGGTCCAGCTCCAAAGGGTAGGAAGGTGTAAGGGTCTTGTGTTTCCCTGTTCTCTTTACTAAATCTGTACATGAAAAAGACAAAAAGATATTGCTCAAATGTTGTATAGCCAAGTAAAGGGAACCACGGGCATCATGAATCAGATCCTGGCTTTGCAATTGCACTGGGAAAATCTGGCCCATTTGCCAGACTAATCTTGTCTTTAAAGTCTATGTGTTGTAGCAATGCCAGGTAGGCTAAGGTTAAATCCCAGCTCTGCAGGCTTTGATTAGTGCACCTGGCTGGTCCTGCATATGAACAGGCTAGGTGTTTATCTAAGTCAGTCTGCTGGGAAGGCTGATCAGACTGGATGTGTCTTGAAGTTGAAGAGAGAAACAAGCCAGAATCCCTATTTGAGAAGAGTTATGTGCACCAAACTGCAAGTATCAGTGGTTGCTATGGACGATAGAAGTTTTGTTTGACCGAGCTGGGGCTAGCTCAGCAATGCATGAATAGCCAGGGTCTATACTGTTTAGTTAGCGCCTGGACAAGGCTAGGGATTTATGTTTATGATTTTGATGTTGTGGTGCTGTGCAACCTGTGGAAAGCAATAAAAACAGCATGTTCTTGGACCAAAACTGTATTGTTTGTGTGAACGCTACCTAAAGTTTAATGGCTACCAGAGTGAATCCCTACAAGGTTCTTTGGTATGTTGGAGCGTTTCAGAGAAAAATAAAAACTGGCTGTAATTGTATAGCCAGAATCTGATTCATGCTGTCTGTGGTTTGGGCAGCAGGAGTTAGGTGACAGGTTTCCTTTAAAAAGATTGTCCATCTCACAAAATATCTTTTGAAAAAAAAAGCTCAGAATGGCATAATAAAAACCACAAAACACCTCACTGATCATCAGCTGTTCCCGTTCTGAAGCTTTCAAGGTCTCCATCTGGCCTCTATTGCCTTGTCTCAGTCGATATTTGAAAAGAATTCTCAGCTAATCACTGCCTGCAGCAGTGAACCGCCTGGCCCAAGCCAGTGATTGACTGCAGAGGTCACATGTCCTTGTGTCTCTACAATGTCCTTGCAGCAGGATGTAGTGATAGGAAGGAGACCAGGCACTATTGGAATGGGAGTGGTACAGGATTGATGAAGTGAGTTGGGTGTTTTTTCTTTATTTATTTATTTTTGTAAACTATTTCGAGATTTTATTAACCAGCTCCACATCTGGCCATTTTTCCCTCATTCCTGTCCAGGCATATTTTCAGGTATATTTTGGTACATCCTGTTTTAAGATTTCTAAATTTTGTTCCGTTTTTCATGATACGTGGACTGTAATTTTTAAATTATTGTTATACTCCTTATAATGTTATTTTAAAATGTAGAGAAAAAAAAAAACAGAAAACGTGTCTTTTCATTTTTTTTTTACAACCAAAAAGAACCACTGAAATACATTTTAAATCGTATTCCCTTTAACAAAGAAATTACTGTATTTATACATATCAGATATTTTCCTTTTTTATGGGTGCATTTAGAAACAGTAATTTGGACTTGTGGTGGTTTTTTTTTTTTTACTTTTCATTTTGTCAAATTTATTTCTTTTTCTTATGTTTTGTTAAATTTATTTTTTCTTCATTTATTTCACACACTGTGCCCCCCATACATTCATAAAGACTTTTGGGTGCATTTTAACAATTAAATACATTTTTATATTGTTGAGTTCATCTGTAACTGAGGATGGTATGTTAGCCCTAATAACACTATAAATCCAGCCTACTACTTGAAAACCAGATCTGATCTGGGCGTGCTAGGACCCAATAGCTTTGGCTTCCTCTAGGCACCAAGCAATCACATGATTGCTTGAAAGCAGAGTTGGTGATAATTCAACCCAGCCTTCTGTAGGGGGTAGTCCAGCTGTGTCTGATAGCCGGCCCTCACTTCTCCAGCTGCCTGATCTCATTTATCTGCTTAATCTGTGACGACTGTATAAATCATCATTGTAGAGTTAAATATGGACCAACCAGACATTTAAAGTCTATGGGCAGTCTGGAAGTAGTTCTAAAAATGGGTAATTCCACAAATTCAAAATGAAATGTACACAACTATAAATTTGTACTGAAACTGAACAAAACTTTTAAAATATTTTTCAAAATATTCTGATGAGATTTCTTTTTATACAAAGGACATATGTGAAAGACAGATATACTGTAGACTTCTAAATTTTCTATAATTTTTTTTAAACCTTCTTGAGACCAAGAGAAGGCTGAGCTTTACACTGTATTATCAGAACAAATTGTTAATGAATAAAGTGATGCAAACACTTGATATATTTGAATTTTTCTGTTTATACTCATTATGTTTTCCCAATATATGCCCCCACATATGTGATACCTTTCAGGTCGGAATTCCTCTGGCTCAGGCCAAAGCTCGGGGTCACGGTGCAGCACAAAGACCGGAATAACAGTCACAACACCCTTTGGGATAGTCACTCCATTGATATCAGTTGTGGTCTTACAGACACGCTCAAGTCTCAGAGATGAGGGATAGAGTCGTAAGGTTTCATAAAGCACCATATCAAGGTACTCCATCTGCATCAGAGCTTCATATGTCGGTGGAGCCTGAAGACAATGAATACATTGCTCGTGTATTACTTTGTAATCTCAGACCATTATAAATTTCACCACAAATTACATCATTACAACGTTGTTTAAAATGAAATTCACACAGTTATTGGACAATAATTTTTGGAGAGATTTGTGTTACTGGCAGCAATTAGGGCTTTAATGTGGAGATGTCTTAAAATGAATGGCAAATTTGCTTACCTAAGATAAACATAGGAAGTATATTAGATGATTTCAAAAAGACCGGCTGAACATTAAATTTGTATGGGGGACTCCTTATTGTTCCCCAATGGCAAATTGCAACTTCCCAGTTCATTTTTTTCTTATGGAGATAAACGGCCAAATAAGGAGTCTATCTTGAGCTTATTCCCTTCTTCCTACAGGCATACTCGGCCGAGTCCAGCTTCATTCATCCAACAGCTATCTAATGTTCTGTATATGTTCAACCTTACAGCCGAAAACAGGAGCTGGACTTTTCTGTCACTACATGACAACATAAAAATGTGTACTGTAATTACAGTTTTAATAATTTAAATGAATATGTCACCTCATCGGAGAGCAGCATAATGTAGGAAAAGAGACCCTGATTCAAACGATGTATCACTTAGTATACTGGGTGCAGCAGTTGTGACACAATCAGAGTTTTTAGATTGAGCATGTAGCTGAGCTCAGACAGCTGTCCCTGCCCACACCACAGATTTCTGTGTACATGGTCTATTGACAGTAAGCTGCTTATCAGAGAAGGGGGCGTAGTGAGACCAGGGCTCATGTGAGCTGTAGTCCAGGCAGTGATAATCTCCTGGTGATGAAACATTCATTGTATGGAAACAACAGCACACAGCCTAATAGGTGACACATCCCTGAAACCTGTGTCTCAGCCCCTACGTCATGCTGCCCTCAGATTTCATATCAAAAACCTGCTGACAGATGCCCTTTAATTCTCAATTTATATATTCAGCTTTTTAATTTTAAGCTTTAAGCTCATCATACACCAAAGTCATTGAACATGATGTTAAGTACGGCATGCCATTATTCCATATCGGTGTACCTTATTGGGAAGCAAGGTGTCAATTTCCTCCTGAAGTTTGGTTTGGACATCTGGATGAGTTGCCAAATGGTAAGCCAGAAACATGAGTGTAGTGCTGGTGGTCTCATAACCAGCCATAATGAAGATAAGTCCCTGAGCCATAATTTCAGTGTCAGTCAGTTCTATAAAATAAATACAATATGGAGTTGGATACAATCATTTTGCATATGAGTGGACAAACAGTGTGAAATGAGAAGTGCATCAAAGCCAGAAATGAATATTTGCTAACCTATGCACTAAGTTGAGGATACCTAGATAGTAGACTAAAGTGAAAGACAGTGGGCTAGATTCACACTGGTCAATAAAAAGACAGAAAAGTAAAAACACACTAGTTACTAGTTAAAGAGGTCTTCTATACACTCTTTATCATAGAAATTGTAACACCAAGAAGGAAAAATCACTGACTTATGGAAATCACAGGATCAATAGACATGTTAATGATAATCAAATGATGAAAGAAATGAAGCAAAATTTTTAAAACATCTCAATTTGTTTATTGTCGAACGTGAGCACCACGTGCAGAAATCCAGGCACTTACACGCCTTGGTTGTTATCAATTGAAAAAAGCCTGTAAGGGGCTGAAATGTCTTGTTGTAGTTTTCCTACATGTGGAATAAATGAACTGATCGAATACACGTGAGTGCCAGGATTTCTTCACTTTGCGTGTTCTCTCGTGAAGGCCTCTTCATGATCTTGTCCACATGGTCTCCAGACCAATTTCTGGCTATTATTGCGTCCAAGACAAAATTGGGACTCCTCGCTCAAGAGGATAAAATCCATTCTTACCTTCACTGCAGTCTTTTTCTGCACTATGAAAACCTTTGAGAGGTCAATGAAATACCTGTAGCTGGACTTCTGGCTCGTAGCCCAATATCATGCAAACACCTTCTGATGATTTGTGTAGACTCTATTTGATGCCTTAGGCTTGGTATTTGACATTTACTTGCACTTGCAATATGGAATGGATCAATCGTGGAACCAGTGGTACGGTCATTTCTCCAAAGTTTCCCAGAAGTAATTTTTCAACACGACATTGCCAAGTCACATTTTGCGCATGCCACTGTGATCAGCCTGTGTGGCCTAAATGTGGCATCATTACCTGCAGCATCTCAGAACTTGTTTTCTATCTAATACATCTGGGATAGCATTGATCAGCAATTGCAAAAGGAGCTGCCAGCAGCAAATCTTGATGATTTGCGTGTCCAAGTGCATTCAGTGTGGCAGAACATTCCTCAGACAACCATTAATAACCTTGTTGATAGCAGCCAAGACATGTAAGTGCGGGAATTTCTGCATATGGTGCTCATACTCGATTCTGAAAAAATCAAGATGTTTTGAAAATAGTTTCCATTATTTTTATTATTAACATTTCTATTGATCCTGTGATTTCCATAATTCCCCTTTCCTTTCTGGTGTTTTATGTGGAAAGTTATTCTTCATACCTTTATAGCCATGATCTGATCCTCCTGTACTGTTGTCTTTAGATTGAGCATCTACCATAAGTTGTAGAAAATCTACTCGATCCTGAAAGATCAGAGAAAAGATCAGAGCAAGCAAAGTTCCAGAATACGTTATTTGTAATCCTTTGCATTCTACTATAGCAGTATGTCCCAGACAATTTAGAGACTACCTTTATGACATATTAAAGTATAATACATCCATCCCTGCCTTTCTCTTAATGCAGATATTTCAAAATCAGTTTGAGCACAACACTGAAAAACATACAATTTTGACATTTTCATTATTCAAATATGGTGGCAGGGGTTAGTAGAGAATCTCTCCACATTTTTCCCAGTTGAATTAAACATTCACTTACTGTGTGAACTCCTTTCTGCCTGCTTTTCTTAATGCTTGTTATAGCATCTTGAAAAAAGTCGAGGACGCTCCTCGGAAGAAAGCAAAAATTCAGTTTGTTCAAAAGAGGAATCAGGAACGGAAACAGAACTGTAAGAAAAAAAACAGAACATGAATCATTCAGACAGCACAGTGGATTTTATTGTCCATATTTTTAGGGGCTATGGGCTGTTTCTGACTTCTGTGGAGACGTAGAGATGATGGGTGTACTTGCTGTTGGGGTCTACATTGTGACTTTTGAGTAGAACACCTCAGTTATGACATGGCTGATCAGAAAGTAGTGCGATGTCAGATGCCATCTGTAACTAAATGTTTGCGGCACATATTAACCAGTCTGCTGACATCAGAACGTTATATATATATATATATATATATATATATATATATATATATATATATATATACACTGCTCAAAAAAATAAAGGGAACACTTAAATAATAGAATATAACTCCAAGTAAATCAAACTTCTGTGAAATCAAACTGTCCACTTAGGAAGCAACACTGATTAACAATCAATTTCACATGCTGTTGTGCAAATGGAATAGACAATAGATGGAAATTATTGGCAATTATCAAGACACCCTCAATGTGTTCTGCAGGTGGGGACCACAGACCACATCTCAGTACCAATGCTTTCTGGCTGATGTTTTGGTCATTTTTGAATGTTAATTGTGCTTTCACACTCGTGGTAGCATGAGACGGACTCTACAACCCACAGAAGTAGCTCAGGTAGTGCAGCTCATCCAGGATGGCACATCAATGCGAGCTGTGACAAGAAGGTTTGCTGTGTCTGTCAGCGTAGTGTCCAGAGGCTGGAGGCGCTACCAGGAGACAGGCCAGTACACCAGGAGACGTGGAGGGGGCCGTAGGAGGGCAACAACCCAGCAGCAGGACCGTTACCTCCACCTTTGTGCAAGGAGGAAAAGAAGGAGTACTGCCAGAGCCCTGCAAAATGACCTCCTGCAGGCCACAAATGTGCATGTGTCTGCACAAACGGTTAGAAACCGACTCCATGAGGGTGGTATGAGGGCCCAACGTCCACAGATGGGGGTTGTGCTCACAGCCTAACACCGTGCAGGACGCTTGGCATTTGCCACAGAACACCAGGATTGGCAAAGTCGCCACTGGCGCCCTGTGCTCTTCACAGATGAAAGCAGGTTCAAACTGAGCACTTGTGACAGACGTGACAGAGACTGTAGACGCCGTGGAGAACGATCTGCTGCCTGCAACATCCTTCAGCATGACCAGTTTGGCAGTGGGTCAGTAATGGTGTGGGGTGGCATTTCTTTGGAGGGCCGCACCACCCTCCATGTGCTCGCCAGAGGTAGCCTGACTGCCATTAGGTACAGAGATGAGATCCTCAGACCCCTGGTGAGACCATATGCTGATGCGGTTGGCCCTGGGTTCCTCCTAATGCAGGACAATGCCAGACCTCATGTGGCTGGAGTGTGTCAGCAGTTCCTGCTAGATGAAGGCATTGAAGCTATAGACTGGCCCGCCCATTCCCCAGACCTGAATCCGATTGAGCACATCTGGGACATCATGTCTCGCTCCATCCACCACAGAGTGCACCACAGTTGCATCACAGACTGTCCAGGAGTTGGCGGATGCTTTAGTCCAGGTCTGGGAGGAGATCCCACAGGAGACCATCCGCAACCTCATCAGGAGCATGCCCAGGCATTGTAGGGAGGTCATAAAGGCACGTGGAGGCCACACACAATACTGAGACTAATTTTGACTGGTTTTAAGGACATTACATCAAAGTTGGATCAGCCTGTAGTGTGTTTTTCCACTTTAATTTTGGGGGTGACTCCAAATCCAGGCCTCCATTGGTTAATAAATTTGATTTTCATTGATGATTTTTGTGTGATTTTGTTGTCAGCACATTCAACTTTGTACAGAATAAAGTATTTAATGAGAATATTTCATTCATTCAGATCTAGGATGTGTTATTTGAGTGTTTCCTTTATTTTTTTGAGCAGTGTATATATATATATATATATATATATACATATATAGGATCTTAATAGATCTTACTAGTACTTACGTGTGATTAAGAACAAAGGGTTAAAAAAGGAGAAGGTGAAAAGTTTTCTTCCATTGGTCACAAATGGATCATTGGGATTGTTCAATGAATCCACATTCACACTGAATGATGTGCTCAGGACAATGTCCATGCTGTAGCTTCCAAAGATGCTGAAAAGACAAATGGTGAAATACCAGGCTGAACTAAATAAACCCAAGACCCTTATGTATCACCTACATATTCATGTTTCCACTAACAGATTCTCATCTACTTTAGTGGAAAATGCAGAAGAATCTAAAATATTGCAATGCAATCACTTCTCATGTGGTACTCTTCAAGATAATGATTGTCCTGTGTATGTAAAATACATTTGAGCTCTATAGAATTTTTTACTGTAATATCAAAAGATGTAGAATTGTAAACAAATTTTTTTGTGTGGTCAACATGACACAAAACTACAGTTTAATATTACACTATTTAGACTATAAGATACTTTATTTACACCCACTTAAAAGGGTTCACCAGCAATATAAAAAACAATTTAATTAGAAATTCATTCTCAAATATCTTGAATTAGTAAATCAGACTTATTTTGTCTAAAATGACTGCTGTCTTCTTACACCGATGGAAACTTGTTATAGAGTAGTAATAGGACAGGTGCCTGTGGACATGTTGGAAATTGGAAGTTCCGCTACTCTGACATACATATAAATTATGCCACATACTACATCATCCGTATCACGGAAGCCGTTCAGAGTTCAGAAAGATGGGGTGGACAGCAGTGTGAGCAGCCTCTTACCTCAGCACCCCTGGTATCTCCAGTATTAGATCAGATAGACAGGGTGGACAGCAGTGTGAGCAGCCTTCTCTTACCTCAGCACCCCTGGTATCTACAGTATCAGATCAGATAGACTGGGTGGACAGCAGTGTGAGCAGCCTCCTCTTACCTCAGCATTCCTGGAATCTCCACTATTAAATCAGATAG
Organism: Phyllobates terribilis; assembly: GCF_046119375.1. Classification (NCBI taxonomy): domain Eukaryota; kingdom Metazoa; phylum Chordata; class Amphibia; order Anura; family Dendrobatidae; genus Phyllobates; species Phyllobates terribilis. The sequence goes on along the minus strand of NW_027362761.1, from coordinate 975,255,993 downwards.
GCAGGGTGGACAGCAGTGTGAGGAGACTCATCTTACCTCAGCATTTCTGGAATCTCCACTATTATATCAGATAGACAGGGTGGGCAGCAGTGTGAGCAGCCTCTTTCCACAGCACCCCTGGTATCTCCAGTATTAGATCAGATAGACAGGGTGGACAGCAGTGTTAGCAGCCTCTTCTTACCCCAGCACCCCTGGTATCTCCAGTATTATATCAGATAGACAGGGTGGACAGCAGTGTGAGCAGCCTTTTCTTACCTCAGCACCCCTGGTATCTCCAGTATTAGATCAGACTATCCACTTGGAGCTCATCTTCCTACACATGTAGGAAGAGGCAGACTTTCCTACTGCACATGCTCGCAAGTCTCTGTCCTATTAACATTCTAGGACAGGTTTCTGTCAGTGTAACAAGACGATGACCATTTTAACCTCCTTAGACAACATAAGTGTGATTCTGAAAGAATCCCTTTAAAAATTCCCTATTAATATATTTATCCATAGACGGAAAAATACATCACGTGCCAACAAAAATATGTGACTAAAACAATTGGTTAGATATAAGTCCACATTCAAACACCAATATGCTGTCATTGCTTTTCTTGTTTGAGTCAAGAAGTGCACTTCAGGCCCATTTAAACGAGCTCAGATCATTATAAATCACTTTTTTACTGGCTCTCTTACTGGTGCAGACAAAAACCGGTGGGAGTAGAACAATTGTTATTACAATCTTATATAGCATAATATTATCAGCAGTACATTCCCCATTTACACAGTTTGATGTGCTTCCAATAGCCATGATTTTAATGCTGGCATCAATGATTTGGCCACAAGATGAACAATCGTTTTGCTTGTTCGTCAGGGTGATTGGCAGCATGTTTACATGGGCTGGTATTTTTGACGCTAGTGTCTTTCTTGTCTGAATTCCTAGAAGGAATGGGATTCCATGTAGCTTATATACAGAAATCTGTCCTGAAGACATGGTAACAGCTGTGCTGCAGTTCATATACATTGTAATAAAGCTATGTACTTACTTCTTCATATTTAAAAATTCTTTGTTAGCAACTTTCTCGTGAATATTCTTTACTAAAAGTTCTCCATATTCTTTGATTATCGGAAACATCTATAAGGATGACGGGAGAATATTAGGTTTACATAGGGTATGTTCACAAATTAATCATCATTTCTGTCCAACATGGGAATTAAAAAACAAAAAAAAACGGCAATGCTCAATCCTTAACATGTAGCACTATTTTTTTAGGCATTTTTTTATTGAATCTGTACAGGCTTCAAACACAGATGTGAACACATCCTAAAGTTTTTGCACTTTATTTTTATTAGTGTAATTTTTAGGACTCTATATTGGGTCTAAGGAGTAAAGTCTGTCCTTGAGGAGAAGGACAAGTCGGAGAAAGTAGAGTTCTAGGTCTTGCAATGCTCCTCTAGGAATTTAAATAAATATGCAAACAGCACCTTTAGATAAGAAAGATGACTAGAATTCTAGCGCCACCTATTGGAATCCTGTTGTGCTCTTAACTCAGTCATTTATTTTTAAACTAGCCTGATGAAGGAGCCTCTGTGCTCTAGAAGCCTGAAAATATAATTTTCTGGTTAGCCAATAAAGGTATCACTCCTAGAATACTTTTGATCTTTTTTAGGCATAAAAGTATTTACATTGATGTAGCAATCCTAAAAATCAACCCTTTAACCAGCTTTGCCACATGACTTAGGATATGAGGTCAAACCAGAATCTACATTTGCAGACAAGTGTTTTGTCCCTCATCAGTACAAAGCAGGTCTGTTTTGGTTGGATAAGAGGCCTCTGACAGTGGCTTCAAGGGGTTAAGTCTCTCCTTGTGGGGAGCTCCAAGTCTCTGATGAGGATATTTGCATATTTAAATTCCTAGAGGAGCATTGCATGGCCTATTAGTCTCCTTTCAGTAACTTGGCACTCTCCACAAGGATAGACTTATTACTAGTGATGCGCGAACGTGCTCGGATAAGGTGTTATCCGAGCACACTCGGGTGTTAACAGAGTATGTTCAGCATGCTCGAAAAATTTGTTCTCGCCGCTGTGGCTATTAGACAGCCGCAACACATGCAGGGATTGCCTGTTTGTTAGGCAGTCCCGGCACGTGTTGCAGCTGTATAACAGCCGCGAGACATGCAGCCGCAGCGACGCAAACATATTTTTCGAGCATGCCGCAGATACTCTGTTAGCACCTGAGCATGATCGGATAACGCCTTATCCGAGCACGTTCGCGCATCACTACTTATTACCTTAGATCACCTGTCAGAGGCCTCTCACCCACCTAAATCAGATTCCTTGCTTTGAACTGATGAGTGGCAAACACCACAAAGCACGTGTCTGAAAATGCAGTGCCTGGGGTAGCTTCTTATTCTAAGGTCATGTGGCAAGTCTTGTTAAAGGGATCATAATGACTTTTAGGATTGCTACATCCACTAGTTACTGTCATCTTTCTCTCCGAAGAGGCTATTTACCTAGGACTGTATGTGTAGTATGTACGATACATGTAAGAGCAGTAGGGACTGACAATAAATTTGATGTACGAAGGGAAATAGATAGGAGAACTCTTTCTTGTCAAACATGTCAGTAAATCTGCTGTTCATATATTAATTCTTAGGTAAGGATGCAGTATCCTTCAGAGCTATTAGTATGTGAGGTAAAAGATGAAGTAACATGTTGATAAATATAGACTATGAACTGTCCATCTTAGGGCTCATACCCATATTTGAGGAAAAAAACGGTCCGATTTCTGGACCAAAAAAAAGGACGAGTGTCATGCGAATTTCATGAAAGAACAATGCAATTTTTCACACCTAGCATCTGTATGACATCCGTATGACATCCGTATACAATGCGTTTTTTTTCTCTGCAACTATTATTCTGCAATCATGTACAGGACCATTTATAGTGTTCCATGCTACAGAATGGTAATATATCAATATAAAAATCGGATGCCATACAAATGGTCCGTGTGCCCTCCGGTTTTTTTCTCGCACCCATTGACTTGCATTGGAGAGTCTTGTCCGATATACGCGGCAATATGCAGCACGCTGCGATTTTTTTCTCATCCAGATTTCAGCTGAGAAAAAAATCCCAAATGAGCTTTAACTCATAGAATAACATTGGTCAGAGGGCAATCCGATTTTTTATAGGATTGCACTCGTCCGTTTTTCACACAGATGAGTATGAGCCCTTATTCTAACATTTTAGGCCATGTTCCAATGTAGTTTAAACATTGTATTGTTTTATGCAGAAAATCTGCTGTGTTTAACAAAGCAAAGGGTGGATGAGATTTCATGAAGCCTCATGCCCACTGTACATTTAAAGATTCTGTTAAACAATTTTTTGGTATGTTTTTTTTCTATGGGGATCATGAGAAAAAAATATGTAAAAAATGCAATTATTTTAAGTGCAGAATTTTCTGCGCTAAAAAAAACAGTGAAAATGCATCATGTCTGTACCAAAATGTGTCAGAAAATGGGGAAAATTCATTAGAAAAGTGCAGCAAAAATGCAATAATCATAGAAGATTGCTATTGAATATTTTGGTGAAGACATCTGCTGAAATAAAAACAGCATTTTCGCATATGGAAACTTATTTTTTTTTGTCATGATCCTAGATTTGTCAGATAACTGGGAGCCTGCTATGCTTCTAGTGAGCAGTATGGGCAATATACTTTATATATGATCTATCTTAGATATTTTACCTGCTTAAGTTTACCGCTGGTGAATGTTGGTGACAACACTGTCCGTATCCTTTTCCATTGATCATCAGCAGCAACTAGCACTGCAGATTCTAGAGGGCCATTAAGGCCAAAATTCTAAAAAGAAGCAAATAGAAAAATTAATAAATATAAGAAAAATTACCAGAAATATACAAAATCATATGAGGATTTGGCTTTAGCACTTACCCTTCTGTTGGTAAATATAGTATAGCATTCCTTAACTAGGATGGACTTAATGATTGCGGGGTCCATTACTGCCAGCACCGGCTGTCTCCCATCAAAGAACCTGGTTCAGAAAACAGATATGTTCAGGTATATTGTGAGACCAGCACTATAGACACAAGATGATTGCTTACATTTACCAAGTAAAAGTTGAACAGTCTCAGCCGTGTACGTCGGTGATAAGATTATATATAAATTAAATTTACAGTAAAATATTAATCACCTTCATTCATTTACATTTTTTACTTACCCCCATATTTTTCCAAATTTTTTGAAACATTCAAAGTCAAATTCTGTAAGTCCCTAAAATCAAATAAACAATATATTTGCTTTATTCACAAGTAGTAATTAAAGGAAAGATAATTTCCAACCTAAAGACATTGATAGATGCACATTAGATTAGTTGGCCATTACAGATGGGAGAAGGAAGCTGTCATTGTCCTCACAAAACATGGATGTGATCTGAACATAAACCCAAGACCGTGGTCAGATGAGCGTATGAAAAATGGTCAGATTTTTATACAGAAAGCTCAGATGATTTTCATTCATGTGTCCGTATTTTACGTCCGTTTGGGAACCATGTGCCATCAGTATTTATACATCAACATTTCAAAACATACATGACCAAATACTTTATCCAATGTTAAAAATAAAAATATGACCTTAAAAATTCAGATGCTATATAGATGGTCCATAGACTTGAGTAGGCGAGTCTCATCTGAATTATGGAAGAGAATAGTGCATGCTGCAATTTTTTTTAAACACAGACATTCAGTCCATGTGGAAAAACTGTCACCAGAACAGTCCCATTGAATTTCATTGGTCAGTGTGCTGTCCGATTTTTACTCATACAGCATATGTATGTATAATACCCTTGTCTGAACAAGCTCAGGGCTCGATGTAGGTACTGGGAGGAGTGCCTTATCCTCTGGCGTACAGGGGACGATGGACACGGAACCGCAAGAAGGGAAGGTAACCAATCCCAGGTGTAATGCGGGACTGGACAGGAAATCCCAGTGGCAGATAGGAATAGCCAATGCAGGGATAGTCCAGGAGGATTGGAAAGTAATGATGGAAACATACTGTATAAAGGAAACAAGAAGTGTTGTGCCCGATACTATATGTTACAGTCTGATGAACTTGAACTGTCCAGTAAACTGTTGTTAATACGAATTGTGTGTCCCCTGAGTTAGGTGTGGGGGCTCCGGAAGATGGATGTCTGGAAACAGTGGAGGCCTGTGGCCTAAACGTGAGAGTGATGCACCCCACAGTGGGCACCACATTGGGACTGGGACACAGTGCCAGGATGATGTGAAGCAGCAGCCCGGTCATGGATACCGCCCTCAGTTACTTTACAGTTCAACACAGAGACCCCTGCAGTGATGACTAAATCCATGTATAGGGTGTAACGCAATGGCCAGCGCCCCAGCATGATGTCCCCTTCTCCCTCCATGCAGGAACGCCGGCTTACTCACCACCCTGGCCCTCGGCATGATCCCCAGCGTCCTCCCTGCTGTTAAAGGGGTAGTGCACACTTATAGTGAATGCCCTCTGCTTGTAGCTGAGAGGCATTTAGTATAATTGGTACACCTGCAAGATGGCTCCTGTTACGGATCCGGATGGTGGAACCTCTGTGCTGCGGTGCAAGGAGGGACCCAGAGGGGCGTAACTAGGTATCAACTCGGAGCGACCCAGGTCGTATGGCGGCTCAATCGACTCCGTGACCAGGGAGGCTCCGAGCAGAGGGACCAGGTGCTACTCTGGGGACGACCTTGTAAGGGAGCAGGTGACTCCCACGGTACAGATGGCAGGGACTGACCGGTATTGCAGATGGGCACAGCAGGCAGGCTGACGAGTGATCCGGGTGGATGGACTGGCAGACATGGCAGGCAACAGGCGGGAGCCTCTAGGTAGGCTGTCAGGTGGTCACGGCAAGTGATGGGCAGGAGCCTCCAGGTAGGCTGACAGGTGGTCACGGCAAGTGACGGGCAGGAGCCTCCAGGTAGGCTGACAGGTGGTCACGGCAAGTGACAGGTAGAGATGAGCGGTGTTCGACTAGAACTGTTCGCCAATCTCAAATTCGAGCTGTTTTGGGCGGTGTTCGAGTTGTTCGTCGAACCCGAACGATTTGCAAAAAATTCGGCTGTTCGAGGTTATGTTCGATAACTGTTCGTGCACCAAAAGCGTGTCCTGCATGTCTGGTGCTATTTAGAGCACCAATCATGCAGGGATTGTCTGCCACTCACTGTAATGCCACAGCCATGGTGGTTGTGGCATTACAGTGATTGCCCAAATCGATGGGAACAGTGCCAACAGTGAAACATGAAAAGCCGGCAATTCAGCAGCGGCATACACCGGTACCCGACAATTTAGAACCGAAAGAATAGGTCTTCACACATAGATTAGATAGATATAAACATGTCAGCCACATATATACGAAGTACAGTGAAAGTGCTGCTTACTGTACTTGTCATTTAGCGTAAAGGATTTATCAAAAAAAATAATAGTGTTTTCATGCACCATCTCTTTAAAAAAGCCGGCCGGCAATTCAGCAGTGGTACCCGACAATTTAGAATAGAAGGAATACAGAATCACACATAGATTAGATAGATAGAAACATGTCAGTCACATATATATGAAGTACAGTGACAGTGTTGATTACTGTACTTGTCATTTAGTGTAAAGGATTTATTAAAAAAAATAATAGTGTTTTCATGCACCGTCTCTTTAAGAAAGCCGGCCGGCAATTCAGCATCTGTACCCGACAATTTATAACAGACAGAATAGAGCTTCACAAATAGATTAGATAGATAGAAACATGTCAGTCACATATATATGAAGTACAGTGATAGTGTTGGTTACTGTACTTGTCATTTAGTATTAAAATAAAGGATTTATTATTAAAAAAATTTGCGTGGGCTTCCCCTTAATTTTAGGCTCTAGCGGAGGTTAAGCAGACAGCTGGGGCAGATGTTTGAAGCCTGGGAAGGGGGTAATACCCACGGAGCTTCCCAGGCTACTAATATCAGCCCCCAGCTGAATACATAGCCTTTACTAGCTATTAAAATGGGGGACCCCCCCAAAAAAATGACGTGGGGTCCCCCCTAATTTAATAGCTAGCAAAGGCTAGGCAGACAGCTGGGGGCTGATATTAATAGCCCAGGAAGGGAGCCATGAATATTGGCCCCCTCCCAGGCTAGAAACACCAGCCGTCAGCCGCCCCAGAAATGGCGCATTCATAGGATGCGCCAATTCTGGCACTTAGCCTCGCTCTTCCCACTGCCCTGTAGCGGTGGCAGGGGGTAATAGGGCTGGGGTTGATGTCAGCTTATAATGCCAGCTGACATCAAGCCCAGGTTAGTAATGGAGAGGCGTCTATAAGACACCCCCATTACTAACCCCATAGTCAAAGTTAAAAAAAACACAAACACCCAGAATAAAGTCCTTTAATTGAAATAAAGACACAATTCTTTATTGTTCTAAATTAAACCATACTTACCATCACACCCATTCCAGCTGAAGCCAACGATCTCCTGTAATAAAAATAAAATAATAAAGCAACCTCATCCTTACCTTTCCATGGTTCCCACGACAGCTTCAGCTCTGCTACATCGAGATGACAGGCTGGACCGCAGCAGAACGCCGCCATCCAGCCTGTCATCCCGCAGACACTGAGAAGCGCAGGCTTGCTTGCGCTCCACATTGTCTCTCTGTGACGGCATAAAGATGAGCCGAGGTCATGTCCAATGAACTCGGCTCACCTCATGCACATCACTTACAGCGTGGGAGAATTCTCACGCTGAAGCGCTGAGTGCAGGAGAATTTTCCCACGCTGTCAGTGAGGTGCATGAGGTGAGCTGAGTTCATTGGACATGAGCTCACCTCATGCACGTCACTGACAGCGTGGGAGAATTCTCCTGCACTCAGCACTTCAGCGTGAGAATTTTCCCACGCTGTCAGTGACGTGCATGAGGTGAGCCGAGTTCATTGGACATGACCTCGGCTCATCTGGATGCCGTCACAGCGAGACACTGAGGAGCGCAAGCATGCCTGCTCTTCTCAGTGTCTGCGGCATGACAGGCTGGATGGCAGCGTTCTGCTGCGGTCCAGCCTGTCATCTCGATGTAGCAGAGCTGAAGCTGTCGTGGGAACCATGGAAAGGTAAGGATGAGGTTGGTTTATTATTTTTCTTTTATTGCAGGAGATCGTTGGCTTCAGCTGGAATGGGCGTGACGGTAAGTATGGTTTAATTTAGAACAATAAAGAATTGTGTGTTTATTTCAATTAAAGGACTTTATTCTGGGTGTTGTGTTTTTTTTAAATACTTTACTAGAAATTCATGGCGGTCATGTCTAATATTGGCGTGACCCCATGAATTTTGGGCTTGGGGCCAGCTGATAATACCAAGCTGGCCCTAACCCCTTTATTACCCAGTGAGCCACCGCACCAGGGCCCTGGATGAGTTGGGTACAGCGCCAGAAGAAGGCGCTTCTATGAACGCGCCATTTTCCGGGGTGGCTGCGGACTGCAATTTGCAGCTGGGGGGGCCCAGAAAGCTTGGGCCTCCCTGCGCTGCAGATTCCAGCCCCCAGCTGCCTAGTTGTACCTGGCTGGACACAAAAATAGGGCGAAGCCCCACTTCAATTTTTTTAAATTATTTCATGAAATTCATGAAATAATTAAGAAAAAAAGGCCTTCCCTATATTGTTGTGTCCGGCCAGGTACAAATAGTCAGCTGGTGGTTGGGGGCAGCCCGTTCCTGCCTGCTGTACCTGGCTGGACACAAATATAGTGCGAAGCCCCACTTCAATTTTTTTAAATTATTTCAGGAAATTCATGAAATAATTAAAAAAAAATTGACGTGGGGCTTCGCACTATATTTGTGTCCAGTCAGGTGCAGCAGGCAGGAACGGGCTGCCCCCAACCACCAGCTGCCTATTTGTACCTGGCCGGACACAACAATATAGGGAAGCCCTTTTTTTCTTAATTATTTCATGAAATAATTTAAAGAAAATTGACGTGGGGCTTCGCCCTGTTTTTGTGTCCAGCCAGGTACAACTAGGCAGCTGGGGGCTGGAATCCGCAGCGCAGGGAAGCCCAAGCTTTCTGGGCCACCCCCGCTGCAAATTGCAGTCCGCAGCCACCCCGGAAAATGGCGCGTTCATAGAAGCGCCATCTTCTGGCGCTGTACCCAACTCATCCAGGGCCCTGATGCGGTGGCTCACTGGGTAATAAAGGGGTTAGGGCCAGCTTGGCATTATCAGCTGGCCCTAAGCCCAAAATTCATGGGGTCACGCCAATATTAGACATGACCACCATGAATTTCTAGTAAAGTATTTAAAAAAAACACAACAAAAAAAGTCCTTTAATTGAAATAAACACACAATTCTTTATTGTTCTAAATTAAACCATACTTACCGTCACGCCCATTCCAGCTGAAGCCAACGATCTCCTGAAATAAAAGAAAAATAATAAAGCAACATCATCCTTACCTTTCCATGGTTCCCATGACAGCTTCAGCTCTGCTACATCGAGATGACAGGCTGGACCGCAGCAGAACTCTGCCATCCAGCCTGTCATCCCGCAGACACTGAGAAGCGCAGGCTTGCTTGCGCTCCACAGTGTCTCTCTGTGAGGGCATCCAGATGAGCCGAGTTAATGTCCAATGAACTCGGCTCACCTCATGCACGTCACTGACAGCGTGGGAAAATTCTCCTGCACTCAGCGCTTCAGCGTGGGAGAATTCTCACACTGAAGCGCTGAGTGCAGGAGAATTCTCCCACGCTGTCAGTGACGTGCAGGAGGTGAGCTGAGTTCATTGGACATGAGCTCACTTTATGCACGTCACTGACAGCGTGGGAAAATTCTCCTGCACTCAGCGCTTCAGCGTTGGAGAATTCTCACGCTGAAGCGCTGAGTGCAGGAGAATTCTCCCACGCTGTCAGTGACGTGCAGGAGGTGAGCTGAGTTCATTGGACATGAGCTCACCTCATGCACGTCACTGACAGCGTGGGAGAATTCTCCTGCACTCAGCGCTTCAGCTTGAGAATTTTCCCACGCTGTCAGTGACGTGCATGAGGTGCGCCGAGTTCATTGGACATGAACTCGTCTCATCTTTATGCCGTCACAGCCAGACACTACAGAGCGCAAGCATGCCTGCGCTTCTCAGTGTCTGCGGGATGACAGGCTGGATGGCAGCGTTCTGCTGCGGTCCAGCCTGTCATCTCGATGTAGCAGAGCTGAAGCTGTCGTGGGAACCATGGAAAGGTAAGGATGATGTTGCTTTATTATTTTTCTTTTATTGCAGGAGATCGTTGGCTTCAGCTGGAATGGGCGTGATGGTAAGTATGGTTTAATTTAGAACAATAAAGGATTGTGTCTTTATTTCAATTAAAGGACTTTATTCTGGGTGTTTGTGTTTTCTTTTAACTTTGACTATGGGGTTAGTAATGGGGGTGTCTTATAGACGCCTCTCCATTACTAACCTGGGCTTGATGTCAGCTGGCATTATAAGCTGACATCAACCCCAGCCCTATTACCCCCTGCCACCGCTACAGGGCAGCGTGGAAGAGCGAGGCTAAGTGTCAGAATTGGCGCATCCTATGAATGCGCCATTTCTGGGGCGGCTGACGGCTGGTGTTTCTAGCCTGGGAGGGGGCCAATATTCATGGCTCCCTTCCTGGGCTATTAATATCAGCCCCCGGCTGTCTGCCTAGCCTTTGCTAGCTATTAAATTAGGGGGGACCCCACGTCATTTTTTTTGGGGGGTCCCCCATTTTAATAGCTAGTAAAGGCTATGTATTCAGCTGGGGGCTCATATTAGTAGCCTGGGAAGCTCCGTGGGTATTACCCCCTTCCCAGGCTTCAAACATCTGCCCCAGCTGTCTGCTTAACCTCCGCTAGAGCCTAAAATTAAGGGGAACCCCACGCCAATTTTTTTTAATAATAAATCCTTTATTTTAATACTAAATGACAAGTACAGTAACCAACACTATCACTGTACTTCATATATATGTGACTGACATGTTTCTATCTATCTAATCTATGTGTGAAGCTCTATTCTGTCTGTTATAAATTGTCGGGTACAGATGCTGAATTGCCGGCCGGCTTTTTTAAAGAGACGGTGCATGAAAACACTATTATTTTTTTTAATAAATCCTTTACACTAAATGACAAGTACAGTAAGCAACACTGTCACTGTACTTCATATATATGTGACTGACATGTTTCTATCTATCTAATCTATGTGTGATGCTCTATTCCTTCTTGTCTAAATTGTCGGGTACCGGTGTATGCCGCTGCTGAATTGCCGGCCGGCTTTTTTAAAGAAAGCGTCTTCTGAGCAGTTTGTCAGCTTTTGGACACCTTTGAAGGTGTTTTCTATGTGTTTCTATGTGTTTTTGTTTGCCTGCCATTGGTTTTAACGGTGTTCGACGGTGTTCTAAGGTGTTCGACGAACAGTTCGACGAACAGTTCCTCGAACGTCCCGGTGTTCGACGAACCGAACCGAACCCGAACACTACGGGGGTGGCTCAACACTAGTGACAGGCAGGAGCCTCTAGGTAGGCTGTCAGGTGGTCACGGCAAGTGATGGGCAGGAGCCTCCAGGTAGGCTGTCAGGTGGTCATGGCAAGTGACGGGCAGGAGCCTCCAGGTAGGCTGACAGGTGGTCACAGCAAGTGACAGCAGGAGCCTCCAGGTAGGCTGACAGGTGGTCACAGCAAGTGACAGCAGGAGCCTCCAGGTAGGCACGGCAGGTAGCAAGCAAGTGCTTTCAGGTAAGCAGACGGGCAAAGCCCATAGACAGACTGGCGGACAGGACTGATAGTCAGGCTGGCGGGCAGGACTAGTAGTCAGGCTAGCAGCGGGACCTGAGGGCTGAAGCAGATGTAAGCACACAGTGCATCAACTATTGCTCGGGCACCTCCATTTTGGAGGAGGTGCCTTATATATGGGAGGACCTCCGGCAATTGGCCGGGGACTCCTTAGGGCGGCGCACGCGGCCCCTTTAAGAGGGAGGGAGCGCGTGCCCTATGCACAGTGCCCGGGAAGATGCGCGCGCCGGCAGCAGCAGGAAGAGGAGCGCTGGAGAACGCTGGGCGGGGAGCACGGCGGTGAGAGGGACGGCGTCTCTGCCTGGCAGGGGGCAGAGACGCCGATGCTACAGCTCCCAACAAATAGCTGGGGGAATCTTATCTAAAAGACTCCCTCCCCCTTAGGGAGTCCCCAAAGCAACAACATTCATTAGTGTGTAGTTTCCCCTACTAGTGAGTTGTTAGGTCCCCTAGTCCCGGTGCGGCCAGTGTTCTGAATCCTAATCCCTGGTCTCGGTGTGGCCAGTGTCCTGTTCCCATAGTCCCCTGGACCTGGTGCGGCCAGTCCTGTTCACAAAGTCCCCTGGTCCGGGTGCAGCCAGTTCCTGAACATTGTCTCCTGGTTCTGGTGCAGCCAGTGAGTGAACATTGTTCCCCAGTTTTGGTGCAGCCAGTTCTGTCCCTGAAATCCCCTGGTTACGATGCGGCCAGTGCCTGGACATTGTCCCCTGGTCCTGGTGCGGACAGTCCTGTCGTCTAAGTCTCTTGATTCCGGTGAGGCCAGTGCCTGAACATTGTCCTTTGGTCCTGGTGCGGGCCGTATATGAACGTTTCCCTATCCAAGTATCCCATGTATCCGGACTGCTACAACCTATCTCTGAAGTACCCGTCTGAGTCTCCATGTCAGTAACTGTTCTGCGTTGATCCTGAAACTATTAGTCTGAATTGAGCCTGAGTCTGTGTCAGCTAACCTGACCCCTGGGGTCAGCTGCTGCAGTACCAGGATCTGCCTAGGAGTGGTACCTGGGGGCTACCTGCAGCCCAGTCTGTCTCCACCATCAGGAGCTCCAGTGAACACCAGGTAGCCGCTTAGCTACGCCCCTTCCTAGGCAGGCCAGGTCCTGTGGCACAGTGGGTCCACAAATCCACAGTTCTGAGTAACATAGGGGTTAAAAGATAAATATCTTAATACTCTGGGGATCTGATTTTATGTTGATAGTGCAAAATCTGTCCATGGAGCCTATTTTGAGTTGACAGGTATACTGACGCATTTTATGTGCTTTGGTAATTCAGGTTAATCATTCATAAAACAGTCATTTACAATCTTCCGTATGCAGGAAGTTCTGCCTTCACTGATTAAAGGTCACATCATGATTATTCTTATTGTGTGGCGTCACATACTGTGCACAGATGGAAATGGTATATTCTGAGTGCCGCCCTGGCTTCACTACTACACAATAACATACATGCACAACTCAGTATTTTTACTTTAATCTACCTACAATTATACACTGTAGAAAAAGTCACTAAAGATATGAAGATATGAAGATCGGCTGGCTGCTCATTTTAAAAGCTAAGCCAACTTTCCTCTCTGTCAGTTGATGCAAAGAAAGAGAAGAGATGGTTTAGCTATTAAAATAAGCAGTTAGCCGGCCTCCTTCACAAGGTGCTCTGGTCACTTCCTAGCACAAGAAACTCTGTCCTGTATGGAGCACAGTACCAGATATGTGTTGTGACTGTGATGGAGCAGATACCATGAGATCAGGGCAGGCTGCACAATTCCAGTCAGGTACATTTTTATCATAAATTCTCCTGCAAAAGATAGAAAATCCTTCTACCAGCGCTGCTCTAGGTGACTGACTGGACTCTCACTGTAGGCGAGAACTGTCAATCACTTGCAGCGGCGCTGGGCAGAGCCGGAAAGGGGCAGTGCTGGAATAGTCTCGTCTCCGGCTATGGTCCCCGGCAAGATCTTTAAAGTATATTTTCTCTGAGATACTGGAATGTGGTTTGGGCAGCATGAATCAGCTGACAAGTTCACTTTAAAACTTATTTCTGCATGTTATTTTTATCTGGAAATCCCCTTTAATCAGATTATTAGTCTTTATACTCACATTTTTGTTTTCAAGAAAAGTTCCAATAAATGGTAGGGGTTTAGGACCGGGTATTCCATATTTTTTGAATATTCTGTATGGCCAGATCCCATAACTGGAAAAGAAATGTGCTTTTATTATCATACTTTATCCATTGATAATGATTATTGATCAATATTTCTAATATTAACTACTAGGTTCAAGTGCAATCAATTTTATAAAGTGAATAATCATATCCAATGAATATGTGTCGGAATATTTCTGCAATCATTAACGATCATATTATTTCGGTGACAGACTGGATCTCCACAAATCATATGCTGCCCATATACAGCAGATAGGCATCTGCCAACCTGTTGTTCAGCTGACAGCTCTCCATCACACACACAGCAGAGCAAGCTGTCAATCAAAGTGCAGAGGAATGATTACCACTGTGTAGTGAGTGGTCACCAGTAGTGTTGAGCCACCCCCGTAGTGTTCGGGTTCGGTTCGGTTCGTCGAACACCGGGATGTTCGAGGAACTGTTCGTCGAACTGTTCGTCGAACACCTTAGAACACCGTTGAACACCGTTAAAACCAATGGCAGGCAAACAAAAACACATAGAAACACATAGAAAACACCTTCAAAGGTGTCCAAAAGCTGACAAACTGCTCAGAAGACGCTTTCTTTAAAAAAGCCGGCCGGCAATTCAGCAGCGGCATACACCGGTACCCGACAATTTAGACAAAAAGGAATAGAGCCTCACACATAGATTAGATAGATAGAAACATGTCAGTCACATATATATGAAGTACAGTGACAGTGTTGCTTACTGTACTTGTCATTTAGTGTAAAGGATTTATTAAAAAATATAATAGTGTTTTCATGCACTGTCTCTTTAAAAAAGCCGGCCGGCAATTCAGCAGCGGTATCCGACAATTTATAACAGACAGAATAGAGCTTCACACATAGATTAGATAGATAGAAACATGTCAGTCACATATATATGAAGTACAGTGACAGTGTTGCTTACTGTACTTGTCATTTAGTGTAAAGGATTTATTAAAAAAAGTAATAGTGTTTTCATGCACCGTCTCTTTAAAAAAGCCGGCCGGCAATTCAGCATCTGTACCCGACAATTTATAACAGACAGAATAGAGCTTCACACATAGATTAGATAGATAGAAACATGTCAGTCACATATATATGAAGTACAGTGATAGTGTTGGTTACTGTACTTGTCATTTAGTATTAAAATAAAGGATTTATTATTAAAAAAAATTGGCGTGGGGTTCCCCTTAATTTTAGTCTCTAGCGGAGGTTAAGCAGACAGCTGGGGCAGATGTTTGAAGCCTGGGAAGGGGGTAATACCCACGGAGCTTCCCAGGCTACTAATATGAGCCCCCAGCTGAATACATAGCCTTTACTAGCTATTAAAATGGGGGACCCCCCCAAAAAAATGACGTGGGGTCCCCCCTAATTTAATAGCTAGCAAAGGCTAGGCAGACAGCTGGGGGCTGATATTAATAGCCCAGGAAGGGTGCCATGAATATTGGCCCCCTCCCAGGCTAGAAACACCAGCCGTCAGCCGCCCCAGAAATGGCGCATTCATAGGATGCGCCAATTCTGGCACTTAGCCTCGCTCTTCCACGCTGCCCTGGTGCGGTGGCAGGGGGTAATAGGGCTGGGGTTGATGTCAGCTTATAATGCCAGCTGACATCAAGCCCAGGTTAGTAATGGAGAGGCGTCTATAAGACACCCCCATTACTAACCCCATAGTCAAAGTTAAAAGAAAACACAAACACCCAGAATAAAGTCCTTTAATTGAAATAAAGACACAATCCTTTATTGTTCTAAATTAAACCATACTTACCATCACGTCCATTCCAGCTGAAGCCAACGATCTCCTGCAATAAAAGAAAAATAATAAAGCAACATCATCCTTACCTTTCCATGGTTCCCACGACAGCTTCAGCTCTGCTACATCGAGATGACAGGCTGGACCGCAGCAGAACGCTGCCATCCAGCCTGTCATCCCGCAGACACTGAGAAGCGCAGGCTTGCTTGCGCTCTGCAGTGTCTGGCTGTGACGGCATAAAGATGAGACGAGTTCATATCCAATGAACTCGGCGCACCTCATGCACGTCACTGACAGCGTGGGAAAATTCTCACGCTGAAGCGCTGAGTGCAGGAGAATTCTCCCACGCTGTCAGTGACGTGCATAAGGTGAGCTCATGTCAAATGAACTCAGCTCACCTCCTGCACGTCACTAACAGCGTGGGAGAATTCTCCTGCACTCAGCGCTTCAGCGTGAGAATTCTCCCACGCTGAAGCGCTGAGTGCAGGAGAATTTTCCCACGCTGTCAGTGACGTGCATAAGGTGAGCTCATGTCCAATGAACTCAGCTCACCTCCTGCACGTCACTGACAGCGTGGGAGAATTCTCCTGCACTCAGCGCTTCAGCGTGAGAATTCTCCCACGCTGAAGCGCTGAGTGCAGGAGAATTTTCCCACGCTGTCAGTGACGTGCATGAGGTGAGCCGAGTTCATTGGACATTAACTCGGCTCATCTGGATGCCCTCACAGAGAGACACTGTGGAGCGCAAGCAAGCCTGCGCTTCTCAGTGTCTGCGGGATGACAGGCTGGATGGCAGCGTTCTGCTGCGGTCCAGCCTGTCATCTCGATGTAGCAGAGCTGAAGCTGTCATGGGAACCACGGAAAGGTAAGGATGATGTTGCTTTATTATTTTTCTTTTATTTCAGGAGATCGTTGGCTTCAGCTGGAATGGGTGTGATGGTAAGTATGGTTTAATTTAGAACAATAAAGAATTGTGTGTTTATTTCAATTAAAGGACTTTTTTCTGGGTGTTGTGTTTTTTTTAAGTACTTTACTAGAAATTCATGGTGGTCATGTCTAATATTGGCGTGACCCCATGAATTTTGGGCTTAGGGCCAGCTGATAATGCCAAGCTGGCCATAACCCCTTTATTACCCAGTGAGCCACCGCATCAGGGCCCTGGATGAGTTGGGTACAGCGCCAGAAGATGGCGCTTCTATGAACGCGCCATTTTCCGGGGTGGCTGCGGACTACAATTTGCAGCGGGGGTGGCCCAGAAAGCTTGGGCCTCCCTGCGCTGCGGATTCCAGCCCCCAGCTGCATAGTTGTACCTGGCTGGACACAAAAACAGGGCGAAGCCCCACGTCAATTTTCTTTAAATTATTTCATGAAATAATTAAGAAAAAAAGGGCTTCCCTATATTGTTGTGTCCGGCCAGGTACAAATAGGCAGCTGGTGGTTGGGGGCAGACCGTTCCTGCCTGCTGCACCTGACTGGACACAAATATAGTGCGAAGCCCCATGTCAATTTTTTTTTAATTATTTCATGAGGTTCCTCTCACTGCAGAGCTGTGTGTGATTATACCTGACACATCTGCAGGTTCCTCTCACTGCAGAGCTGTGTGTGATTATACCTGACACATCTGCAGGTTCCTCTCACTGCAGAGCTGTGTGTGATTATACCTGACACATCTGCAGGCTCCTCTCACTGCAGAGCTGTGTGTGATTATACCTGACACATCTGCAGGCTCGTCTCATTGCAGAGCTGTGTGTGATTATACCTGACACATCTGCAGGCTCCTCTCACTGCGGAGCTCTGTGTGATTATACCTGACACATCTGCAGGTTCCTCTCACTGCAGAGCTGTGTGTGATTATACCTGACACATCTGCAGGCTCCTCTCACTGCAGAGCTGTGTGTGATTATACCTGACACGTCTGCAGGTTCCTCTCACTGCAGAGCTGTGTGTGATTATACCTGACACATCTGCAGGTTCCTCTCACTGTGGAGCTCTGTGTGATTATACCTGACACATCTGCAGGTTCCTCTCACTGTAGAGCGGTGTGTGATTATACCTGACACATCTGCAGGCTCCTCTCACTGTGGAGCTCTGTGTGATTATACCTGACACATCTGCAGGTTCCTCTCACTGCAGAGCTGTGTGTGATTATACCTGACACATCTGCAGGTTCCTCTCACTGCAGAGCTCTGTGTGATTATACCTGACACATCTGCAGGTTCCTCTCCCTGCAGAGCTGTGTGTGATTATACCTGATGCATCTGCAGGATCCTCTCACTGCAGAGCTGTGTGTGATTATACCTGACACATCTGCAGCCTCCTCTCACTGCAGAGCTGTGTGTGATTATACCTGACACATCTGCAGGTTCCTCCCACTGCAGAGATGTGTGTGATTATACCTGACACATCTGCAGTCTCCTCCCACTGCAGAGCTGTGTGTGATTATACCTGACACATCTGCAGGCTCCTCCCACTGCAAAGCTGTGTGTGATTATACCTGACTCATCTGCAGGTTCCTCCAACTGCAGAGCTCTGTGTGATTATACCTGACACATCTGCAGGTTCCTCTCACTGCACAACTCTGTGTGATTATACCTGACACATCTGCAGGTTTCTCTCACTGCAGAGCTATGTGTGATTATACCTGACACATATGCAGGTTCCTCCCACTGCAGAGCTGTGTGTGATTATACCTGACACATGTGCAAGTTCCTCTCACTGCAGAGCTGTGTGTGATTATACCTGACTCATCTGCAAGTTCCTCTCACTGCAGAGCAGTGTGTGATTATACCTGACTCATCTGCAGGTTCCTCTCACTGCAGAGCTGTGTGTGATTGTACCTGACACATCTGCAGGCTCCTCTCACTGCAGAGCTGTGTGTGATTATACCTGACACATCTGCAGGTTTCTCTCACTGCAGAGCTGTGTGTGATTATACCTGACACATCTGCAGGCTCCTCCCACTGCAGAGCTGTGTGTGATTATAAGAGACACATCTGCAGGCTCCTCTCACTGCAGAGCTGTGTGTGATTATACCTGACACATCTACAGGCTCCTCCCACTGCAGAGCTGTATGTGATTATACCTGACACATCTTCATGCTCCTCCCACTGCAGAGCTCAGTGTGATTATACCTGACACATCTGCAGGCTCCTCCCACTGCAGAGCTCTGCGTGATTATACCTCACCCATCAGCAGGCTCCTCCCACTGCAGAGCTGTGTGTGATTATAAGAGACACATCTGCAGGCTACTCCCACTGCAGGGCTGTGTGTGATTATACCTGACACATCTGCAGGCTCCTCCCACTGCAGAGCTGTGTGTGATTATACCTGACACATCTGCAGGCTCCTCCCACTGCAGAGCTGTGTGTGATTATTAGAGACACATCTGCAGGCTCCTCTCACTGCAGAGCTGTGTGTGATTATACCAGTCACATCTACAGGCTCCTCCCACTGCAGAGCTGTATGTGATTATACCTGACACATCTGCAGGCTCCTCCCACTGCAGAGCTCTGTGTGATTATACCTGACACATCTGCAGGCTCCTCCCACTGCAGAGCTCTGTGTGATTATACCTGACCCATCAGCAGGCTCCTCCCACTGCAGAGCTGTGTGATTATAAGAGACACATCTGCAGGCTCCTCCCACTGCAGGGCTGTGTGTGATTAGACCTGACACATCTGCAGGCTCCTCCAACTGCAGAGCTATGTGTGATTATGCCTGACACATCTGCAAGCTTCTCTCACTGCAGAGCTCTGTGTGGTTATACCTGACACATCTGCAGACTCCTCCCACTGCAGAGCTGTGTGTGATTATAAGAGACACATCTGCAGGCTCCTCCCACTGCAGAGCTGTGTGTGATTATACCTGACACATCTGCAGGCTCCTCCCACTGCAAGGCTCTGTGTGATTATACCTGACACATCTGCAGGCTCCTCCCACTGCAGAGCTGTGTGTGATTATAAGAGACATGTCAGCAGGCTCCTCCCACTGCAGAGCTGTATGTGATTATACCTGACACATCTGCAGGCTCCTCCCACTGCAGAGCTCTGTGTGATTATACCTGCCACATCTGCAGGCTCCTCCCACAGCAGAGCTGTGTGTAATTATAAGAGACACATCAGCAGGCTTCTCCCACTGCAGAGCTGTATGTGATTATACCTGACACATCTGCAGGCTCCTCCCACTGCAGAGCTGTGTGTGATTATACCTGACACATCTGCCGGCTCCTCTCACTGCACAGCTGTGTGTGATTATACCTGACACATCTGCAGGTTCCTCTCACTTCAGAGCTGTGTGATTATACCTGACACATCTGCAGGTTCCTCTCACTGCAGAGCTGTGTGTGATTATACCTGACACATCTGCAGGCTCCTCCCACTGCAGAGCTCTGTGTGATTATACCTGACGCATCTGCAGGCTCCTCCCACTGCAGAGCTCTGTGTGATTATGAGACACATCAGCAGGCTCCTCTCACTGCAGAGCTGTGTGTGATTATACCTGACACATCTACAGGTTCCTCCCACTGCAGAGCTGTGTGTGATTATGAGACACATCAGCAGGCTCCTCCCACTGCAGAGCTGTATGTGATTATACCTGACACATCTGCAGGCTCCTCCCACTGCAGAGCTCTGTGTGATTATACCTGACACATCTGCAAGCTCCTCCCACAATAGAGCTCTGTGTGATTATACCTGACACATCTGCAGGCTCCTCCCACTGCAGAGCTCTGTGAGATTATACCTGACACATTTCAGGCTCCTCCCACTGCAGAGCTCTGTGTGATTATACCTGACACATCAGCAAGCTCCTCCCACAGTAGAGCTCTGTGTGATTATACCTGACACATCTGCAGGCTCCTCCCACTGCAGAGCTCTGTGAGATTATACCTGACACATTTCAGGCTCCTCCCACTGCAGAGCTCTGTGTGATTATACCTGACACATATGCAGGCTCCTCCCACTGCAGAGCTCAGTGTGATTATAAGAGACACATCAGCAGGCTCCTCCCACTGCAGAGCTGTATGTGATTATACCTGACACATCTGCAGGCTCCCTCTCACTGCAGAGCTGTGTGTGATTATACCTGACACATCTGCAGGCTCCTTTCACTGCAGAGCTGTGTGTGATTATACCTGACACATCTACAGGCTGCTCCCACTGCAGAGCTCTGTGTGATTATACCTGACACATCTGCATCTCTGGGAACTCCTTCAAGATTGTTGGAAGAACATTTCCGGTGACTACCTCTTGAAGCTCTTTAAGAGAATGCCAAGAGTGTGCAAAGCAGTCATCAAAGTAAAAGGTGGCTACTTTGAAGAACCTAGACATATTTTCAGTTGTTTCACACTTTTTTGTTAAGTATATAATTCCACATGTGTTAATTCATAGTTTTGATGCCTTCAGTGTTAATGTACAATTTTCATAGTCATGAAAATACAGAAAAATCTTTAAATGAGGTGTGTCCAAACTTTTGGTCTGTACTGTATATAAAATATATGCGTGTGTGTAAATAAATATATAATTAATGCGTATGTGTGTGTATATACAGTATATCTAATATATACATGTGTGTGTATATATATACTGTAACATCCCTGGCCGCGTGCTTGCATGGCTTACCACCTCTCACCATGCAAGACCGCAATCTTACCTATCAGGCCAGGCTGCACATTTTGCTCCAGTATCTGCTGTTTGTATTTCTCTTGTCTGCTGGCTTAGGGTGGCGGCGCTGTTCCTTTCTGATTCTCAAAGCTACAGTGTGCGCAGTCCTAATGCGTCCCCAGCCTATTGGTGTGTGTCACTGGATACTTAAACCCCCTCCACCCAGTAGGGGGTGCCTGAGCAACACTTTCCATCTGTGTGTTCCTTGCAACTGAGTTGCCAGGTCCTGTCCTGTATCTAGTCTGTTTCTGCCACCCTGAGGGCTGTATACCCAGGCCTGTTACCTGTACCTGTGACTTCTAGTCAGTTTCCGCCACCCTGGGGGCTGAGTTCCCAGGCTCATTCCTGTATCTTGTTCCTGGTTCAGATCCTGTCTGAACAGTGTCCTAGTCCGTTACCTGTTTGTCTCTATGTCTGTACCTTCCCCCTTTTCTGCAGTATCTGAACCTGCACCTAACTCCAACTCGTTGTCTCTGTACTTCTGTTTGTGAGTTTTGTGTACACTCGCTACTTCATTGTAAGTACCTTGTGTGTATCTGGTTCTGCTCTTTCTGTTTCGCTGCCTCTGTATCTAACTCCTGTGTTCCAGCTATCTTCTTGTGTTTTCCAGTCTATTCCATGTGAACAGAGCCCTGTCCTGTCTACCGCATCTGCGGGTTTTGCTTTGCTCTGCTTGTTCACCGCACCTGCGATTTTGCTCTGCTCTGCTTGTTCACCGCATCTGCGAGCTTTGCTCTGCTTTGCTTGTTCACCGCATCTGCGAGCTTTGCTCTGCTTTGCTTGTTCACCGCATCTGCGAGCTTTGCTCTGCTTTGCTTGTTCACCGCATCTGCGGTTTTGTTCTGCTCTGCTTGTTCACCGCATCTGCGGGTTTTGCTCTGCTCTACTTGTTCACCACATCAGAGGGTTTTGCTCTGCTCTGCTTGTTTACCGCACCTGCGGTTTTGCTCTGCTTTGCTTGTTCACTGCATCTGCGGGTTTAGCCTTGCTTGTTTACCGCACCTGCGGCTTTGCTCTGCTCTGCTTATTCATCGCACCTGCGGCTTTGCTCTGCTTGTTCACCGCACCTGCGAGCTTTGCTCTGCTTTGCTTGTTCACCGCATCTGCGAGCTTTGCTCTGCTTTGCTTGTTCACCGCATCTGCGAGCTTTGCTCTGCTTTGCTTGTTCACCGCATCTGCGAGCTTTGCTCTGCTTTGCTTGTTCACCGCATCTGCGGTTTTGCTCTGCTCTGCTTGTTCACCGCATCTGCGGGTTTTGCTCTGCTCTGCTTGTTCACCGCACCTGCATTTTTGCTCTGCTTTGCTTGTTCACTGCATCTGTGGGTTTTGCCTTGCTTGTTTACCGCACCTGCGGCTTTGCTCTGCTCTGCTTGTTCACCGCACCTGCGGCTTTGCTCTGCTTGTTCACCGCACCTGCGGGTTTAGCTTTGCTCCACTTGTCTACCACACTTGCGGGTTTTGCTTTGCTCTGCTTGTCTACCGCACCTGCGGGTTTTGCTCCGCTCTGCTTGACTACCGCACCTGCGGCTCCGTTTCTGTATCCCAGTCTGTACTGGTCCATATTCTGCCTACGTTCCTACCTGCCTGTGCCCACCTGTCTGCATGTCAGCTGTGCCTGCCTGTGCCCACCTGTCTGCATGCCAGCTGTGCCTGCCAGTGGCCACCAGTCTGCACATCAGCCATGCCTGCCAATACCCACCTGTCTGCATACCAGCCGTGCTTGCCAGTACCCACCTGTCTATATGCCAGTCTAACCTGCCTGTTCCTGCATTCCCCGGTGTGGGTCAACAGCTGTGACCGGGGTCTGACCTGGAGTAGCACCTGGTCCCTCTGCTCGGTTCCTCCCTGGTTCAAGGAGTCGACTGAGCCGCCGTGCGACCTTGGTTGGACCGGGTTGATACTTAGTTATGCCCCTCCAGGCACTCCTCAGTTCATGGTCCAGTGGGATCACTAATCAAGCTCACGTCAGTCAGTCCGGGCGCGAGCGTAACATATACTAGCTATTGAGCATGTTCTACGCCCGGGTGGCGAGCATTTTTATTGGTATATGGTCTCCCATGCTGGTATTTGTGCTGCCCCCATCCTTCTCCCCCATCCTGTTATGTGCTGCCCTCATCCCTATCCTGGTGTGCATGGCACGCCTCATCCCTATCCTGGTATGCATGGCACGCCTCATCCCTATCCTAGTACGCATGGCACCCCTCACCCCCAATCCTGGTACGCATGGCACCCCTCACCCTCAATCCTGGTACGCATGGCACCCCTCACCCCCAATCCTGGTACGCATGGTACCCCTCATCCTGGTATGTATGGTACCCCTCATCCCTCATCCTGGTATGCATGGCACCCCTCATCCCCAATCCTATATGCATGGCACCCCTCACCCACAATACTGGTATGCATGGCACCCCTCATCCCCAATCCTGGTATGCATGGTACCCCTCTTCCCCCAATCCTGGTATGCATGGCACCCCTCTTCCCTCAATCCTGGTACGCATGGCACCCCTCACCCTCAATCCTGGTACGCATGGCACCCCTCACCCCCAATCCTGGTACGCGTGCATAATAATTTGGAACATACATTTTGAGTGCAGTTTGAGTTTTTTATTTTTTTTTAAATATACTGTTATCATAGGCAGTTTGTACAAAAACCTTTCAATTGTACTCTAATAGTTATTTGACTGGAAAATTACAATGACTACAATTCATATAGGTAATTTGGGAAAATCTGAGAAAATATTATTTGCATAATAATTTGGAACACAGTGTAGTTTATAGACTTAGGCTAAGTGCCCACGATGCAGAAATGCTGCTGATTTTTTCTGCATCTCACTGGCAGGAAAAACGCATGCGGATTTTACATACGTTTTTCCTGCCAGGTAGAAGCGTTTGTCAAGCGTTTTTGCATGCTTTTCTGCATGCGGGTTATCAAGTGCTTTTCCAAGCGATTTTAGCATCACTTGAAAAAGTGCTTGACAACTTGGTCACACTATATAAATCCATGCAACTGGCATGGATTTATATAGTGTGACTAAGTTAATAGTTAAAAAAAGAATAAAAATGGTAAAAAACTTAAAAAAAAACATTATAATCACCTTCTGATGGCCTCCGGTCTTCTCTCCGGTGGGTCTGGTCTCTTGTACGGCTCGCGGTGGTATAAAAGGATCTTCCATGACGTAATTTAGTCATGTGACAGGTCACGCGACAATCATAAGCCACCGGGGAGCCAGGACGTATCGCTGAGGAGACCGGGTACCATCAGAAGGTAAGTATAATGAATCTTTTTTTTAACAGGTTCTATGGTACCCGGGTCTCGATGAGAGTCTCATCTTTTCCAGACCCGGGTACCATCCGCACATTGAATTGCTTAACCCCTTAACCCCCGAGGGTGGTTTGCACGTTAATGACCAGGCCAATTTTTACAATTCTGACCACTGTCACTTTATGAGGTAATTACTCTGGAACGCTTCAACAGATCCCCCTGATTCTGAGATTCTTTTTTCGTGACATATTGTACTTCATGATTTTGGTAAAATTTCTTCGATATGACTTGAGTTTATTTGTGAAAAAAAACGGAAATTTGGCGAAAATTTTGCAATTTTCAAAATTTGAATTTTTATGCCCTTAAATCAGAGAAATATGTCACACAAAATACTTAATAAATAACATTTCCCACATGTGTACTTTACATCAGCACAATTTTGGAACCAAAAGTTTTTTTGTTAGGGAGCTATAAGGGTTAAAAGTTGACCAGCGATTTCTCATTTTTTCAACAAAATTTACAAAACCATTTTTTTAGGGACCACATCACATTTGAAGTCACTTTGAGAGATCTTTATGACAGAAAATACCCAAAAGTGACACCATTCTAAAAACTGCACCCCTCAAGGTGCTCAAAACCACATTCAAGAACTTTATTAACCCGTCAGGTGCTTCACAGGAATTTTTTGAATGTGGAAGAAAAAAATGAACATTTAACTTTTTTCACAAAAATGTTATTTTAGACTCAATTTTTTTTATTTTCACAGGGGTAACAAGAAAAAATTGACCCCAAAATTTGTTGTGCAATTTCCCCTGGGCACGCAGATATCCCATATGTGGGGAAAAAGCACTGTTTGGGTGCACGGCGGGGCTCGGAAGGGAAGGAGCACCATTTGACTTTTTGATTGTAAAATTTGCTTGAATAATTAGCGGATGCCATGTTGCGTTTGGAGAGCCCCTGATGTGCCTAAACATTGGAGCTCCCCCACAAGTGACCCCATTTTGGAAACTAGACCCCCCAAGGCACCTATCTAGATGCATAGTGAGCACTTGGAACCCCCAGGTGCTTCACAAATTGATTCGTAAAAATGAAAAATTGAAAAAAAAAAACACTTTTTCATTTTTACAAATCAATTTGTGAAGCACCTGGGGGTTCCAAGTGCTCACTATGCATCTAGATAGGTGCCTTGGGGGGTCTAGCTTCCATAATGGGGTCACTTGTGGGGGAGCTCCAATGTTTAGGCACACAGGGGCTCTCCAAACGCGACATGGTTCCAATTTGTTAGTGGACACCATGTCGCATTTGGAGAGCTCCTGTGTGCCTAAACATTGGAGCTCCCCCACAAGTGACCCCATTTTGGAAACTAGACCACCCAAGGCACCTATCTAGATGCATAGTTAGCACTTGTAACCCCCAGGTGCTTCACAAATTGATTCGTAAAAATGAAAAAGTGGAAAAAAAAACACTTTTTCATTTTTACGAATCAATTTGTGAAGCACCTGGGGGTTCCAAGTGCTCACTATGCATCTAGATAGGTGCCTTGGGGGGTCTAGTTTCCAAAATGGGGTCACTTGTGGGGGAGCTCCAATGTTTAGGCACGCAAGGGCTCTCCAAACGCAACATGGCGTCTGCTAACAATTTGAGACGATTTTCCATTCAATTTGTTAGCGGACACCATGTCACGTTTGGAGAGCCCCTGATGTGCCTAAACAGTGGAGCTCCCCCATAAGTGACCCATTTTGGAAAGTATACCTCTCAAGGATTTTATTAAGGGGTATAGCGAACATTTTGAACCCAGAGGTACGACACAGAATTTGATAACATTAGGTCATCATATTGAATAAGTTGTCATTAGTCTTGAGCGCAAGTGCTCGCTACTTGAGTTTGCATCGGGTACTCAGGTATGCACCATGTACTGCGTGTGCTCGAGTGACATGCTCGAGTCCCCGCCCCGCATGTTTCACAGTTGTTAGACACCCAAAACAAAACATGCGGGGATTGCTCATGCATGGCAGGCAATCCTCACGTGTTTTTTTGGCTGTATAACAGCCGCAAAACATATGGGGCGGAGAGTCGAACATGTCACTCGAGCACCCACGATACTCAATGCATACCCGAGCACCCGATGCAAACTCAAGTAGCGAGCACTTGCGCTCAACACTAGTCGCCATATCGTCATCTTTTTTTCTTACTTTTGAAAAAAATCCCAACCCCATCACAACCCTAACCCCAAACCCAGCCCTAACCCTTGCCCTAACCCTAGCCCAACCCTAACCCGAGAGTTTATTTTTTACGCCGTTCCTCGTGCGCTATAAGTGATTAGACGACTTTATTCTTCGGGTCGGTGCGATTACAGCGATACCAGAATCATATGGGGTTTTTATGATTGACAGCTGTCACACACTAAAAGACGCATTTTTTGTAAAATCTAGTTTTTGCATCGCCATATTTTGAGAGCTATAATTTTTCCAGATTTTGGCAGACAGTTATGTGACGGCTTGTTTTTTGCGGGATGAGTTGACGTTGTTATTGGTGCCATTTTCAGGCACGTGACATTTTTTGATCGCTTTCTATTCCGATTTTTGGGAGGCAGAATAAACAAAAACCAACAATTCAGGAATTGTTTTTTTGTTTTTTTTTTATTCTGTTCCGCGTGTGGTAAAATTGATAAGGCAGCTTTATTCTTCGGGTCAGTACGTTTACAGCGGTACCACATTTATATCGTTTTCCTATGTTTTGCACTTTTACATAATAAAAGCAATTTTATAGAAAAAATTATTTTTTAGCATAGCTTTATTCTGAGAGCTATAACTTTTTTATTTTTCGGCTGATGGAGCTGTATGGTGGCTTGTTTTTTGCGGGACGAGATGACGTTTTCAGCGGTACCATTTTTATTTATATTTGTCTTTTTGATCGCGTGTTATTCCATTTTTTGTTTGGCGGTATGATGATAAAGCATTGTTTTTTGCTTCGTTTTTTATTTATTTTGTTTACCGTGTTCACTGAAGGGGTTAACTAGTGGGACAGTTTTATAGGTCAGCTTGTTCCGGACGCGGCAATACCAAATATGTGTACTTTTATTGCTTTTTTTTTGTTTTTTTTTATAATAATATTTATTGATGGGTACATTATATTTTTATTTTTGGTGGATTATTTTTTTTCTTTTTTCTTAAATATTTTTACAATTTTTTTTTTAGTTTTTTTTTCACTTTCTGACAGTTTTTATACTTTATTACTTTGTCCCACTATGGGACTTTCACTTTTTTTTCTCTGATCGCCGGCATGGCACAGGAATGCAGCACCATCCCTGTGCCATGCAGGCTGTCAGCGCTGGACAGGGAGAAGATTGTTTGGAGATGCACTGCGCATGTCCAAAAAATCTTCCTGCTGTCTGGTGACCCGGATGTTGTCATGACGACATCGGGTTATGACAACATGGGGTTGTGATGTGGTTGGGATTTTTTTCAAAAGTAAGAAAAAAAGATGACGATATGGTGACTAGTGTTGAGCGCAAGTGCTCGCTACTTGAGTTTGCATCGGGTGTTCTGGTATGCATTGAGTATCGTGGGTATTTGAGTGACATGCTCGAGTCTCCGCCCCATATGCTTCACGGCCCAAAAAACTTTGTGAGGATTGCCTGCCATGCATGAGCGATCCCCGCATGTTTTTTTTTGGGTGTCTAATAACCGTGAAACATCCGGGCGGGGACTCGAGCATGTCACTCGAGCACACGCACTACATGGTGCATACCTGAGTACCCGATGCAAACTCAAGTAGCGAGCACTTGCGCTCAAGACTAATGACAACTTATTCAATATGATGACCTAATGTTATCAAATTCTGTGTCGTACCTCTGGGTTCAAAATGTTCACTATACCCCTTAATAAAATCCTTGAGGGGTATAGTTTCCAAAATGGGGTAACTTGTGGGGGAGCTCCACTGTTTAGGCATATCAGGGGCTCTCCAAACGCGACATGGTGTCCGCTAACAAATTGGAACCATGTCGCGTTTGGAGAGGCCCTGCGTGCCTAAACATTGGAGCTCCCCCACAAGTGACCCCATTTTGGAAACTAGACCACCCAAGGCACCTATCTAGATGCATAATGAGCACTTGGAACCCCCAGGTGCTTCACAAATTGATTCGTAAAAATGAAAAAGTGGAAAAAAAATACTTTTTCATTTTTACGAATCAATTTGTTAAGCACCTGGGGGTTCCAAGTGCTCACTGTGCATCTAGATAGGTGCCTTGGGTGGCCTAGTTTCCAAAATGGGGTCACTTGTGGGGGAGCTCCAATGTTTAGGCACACAGGAGCTCTCCAAACCCGACATGGTGTTCACTAACAAATTGGAACCATGTCGCGTTTGGAGAGGCCCTGTGTGACTAAACATTGGAGCTCCCCCACAAGTGACCCCATTTTGGAAACTAGACCACCCAAGGCACCTATCTAGATGCATAATGAGCACTTGGAACCCCCAGGTGCTTCACAAATTGATTCGTAAAAATTAAAAAGTGAAAAAAAAACACTTTTTCATTTTTACGAATCAATTTGTGAAGCACCTGGGGGTTCCAAGTGCTCACTATGCATCTAGATAGGTGCCTTGGGGGGTCTAGTTTCCAAAATGGGGTCACTTGTGGGGAAGCTCCAATGTTTGGGCACACAGGGACTCTCCAAATGCAACATGGTGTCCGCTAACAAATTGAATGGAAAATCGGCTCAAATTGTTAGCGGACACCATGTTGCGTTTGGAGAGCCCCTGTGTGCCCAAACATTGGAGCTCCCTCACAAGTGACCCCATTTTGGATCTAGACCCCCCAAGGCACCTATCTAGATGCATAGTGAGCACTTGGAACCCCCAGGTGCTTCACAAATTGATTCATAAAAATGAAAAAGTGTTTTTTTTTTCCAAAATGGGGTCACTTGTGGGGGAGCTCCAATGTTTAGGCACATCAGGGGCTCTCCAAACGCAACATGGCGTCCGCTAATTATTCAAGCAAATTTTACAATCAAAAAGTCAAATGCCGCTCCTTCCCTTCCGAGCCCTGCCGTGCGCCCAAACAGTGTTTTTTCCCCACATATGGGGTATCTGCGTGCCCAGGGGAAATTGCACAACAAATTTTGGGGTCCATTTTTTCCTGTTACCCCTGTGAAAATAAAAAAAATTGGGTCTAAAGTAACATTTTTGTGAAAAAAGTTAAATGTTCATTTTTTCCATCCACATTCCAAAAATTCCTGTGAAGCACCTGAAGGGTTAATAGTTATTGAATGTGGTTTTGAGCTCCTTGAGGGGTGCAGTTTTTAGAATGGTGTCACTTTTGGGTATTTTCTGTCATAAAGGCCCCTCAAAGTCACTTCAAATGTGATGTGGTCCCTAAAAAAATGGTTTTGTAAATTTTGTTGGAAAAATGAGAAATCGCTGGTCAACTTTTAACCCTTATAGCTCCATAACAAAAAAAAATTTTGGCTCCAAAATTGTGTTGATGTAAACTAAACATGTGGGAAATGTTATTTATTAACTATTTTGTATGACATATCTCTCTGATTTAAGGGCATAAAAATTCAAATTTTGAAAATTGGAAAATTTTCAAAATTTTCGCCAAATTTCCGTTTTTTTCACAAATAAACGCAAGTGATAGCGAAGAAATTTTACCAAAATCATGAAGTACAATATGTCATGAAAAAACGTTCTCAAAATCAGGGGGATCCGTTGAAGCGTTCCAGAGTAATTACCTCATAAAGTGACAGTGGTCAGAATTGTAAAAATTGGCCTGGTCATTAACGTGCAAACCACCCTCGGGGGTTAAGGGGTTAACTCCGCCCATGACGTGATGGGTTGCTATGACAGCCGAGGGTCAGCTGATAACCCCCGTGTTTATCATTACAGAGTCTCTTTTGAAACCCTGCCTGTGGCCGGGCCACTTTGATCTCTACTACATTCAGTGATGCTGTGGCATCGCTGTATATAGCACAGGCGATCGGACAATCGCATCTTCAAGTCCTCTTAGGGGGCTAACAAGAACAGGAAAAAGTAAAAAAAAAAAAAAAAAGTTTTAAAAAATATGAAAAAAAACCTTGAAGTTCAAATCACCCCCTTTCCTCCCATTGAAAATAAAGATATTACAAAAATAATAAAAATACATATATGTGGTATTGCAGTGTTCAGAAAAGTCCAATCTATCAAAATATAAAAACAATTAACCCGATCAGTAAACACTGTAAATGGAAAAAAATCAAGAAGGCCAAAATTAGGTTTTTTTGGTTGCCGCAATTCCACAAAAAATGCTGTAACATTCAATCAAAAAAGTCACATATATCCTAAAATGACAATAAAAACATTGTCTCACCCTGCAAAAAATAAGCTATCACACAGCTCCATCGGCCGAAAAATAAAAATGTTATAGGGTCTCTGAAAATGCCGACACAGCCCCCCAATTTTTTTTTGCAAACTTCCGATTTTTTTTTCGCCACTAAAATAATAAAAAAACTGGACATGTTGGGTATCACCATAATTGTATTGATGAGGAAAATCATACTGCATCGTCATTTTTACCACAAAATGTACACCGTGAAAACAATTTCCAAAAAACAATGTCAGAATTGTGTTTTGTTTTCACAATTTCACCGCACTTGGAATTTTTTTCCTGTTTTCGAGTATACTGTGGTAAAATGAATGGTGTCATTCAAAAGTACAACTCGTCCTATAAAAAACAAGCTCTCATAAGTCTATGTGGACTGAAAAATAAGAGTTATGGCTCTGGGAAGAAGGGGAGGAAAGAACGGAGATGCTAATACAAAAATTGGCTGCGGCATGATGGGGTTAATCTGAGCTAATGTGCATAATAAGAAAAATGTGTCTTTCTCTGTAATAAGACATTGGATCGTAGATCTCAAGATATTATTTTATTCAGCTTCCTATGACCTACATGCCCATATAGGCAGCTTAGGGAGGTTGATCCTACCGACAGATTCCCTTTAATGTATTCTGTGGTCATAAATTAGCTGAGAGATCAGAAAAACACAAATAAGAGTTCCAAGCTTTCCTGTAGGGCTCATTCACACATCTGTGCAAATCGGTTCGAGATTGGACCGCAATGCACTGACCGCGGGTCTCCGGACGTAAGATTGACAGGCGCATAGAAATACATGAAGCTATCATTCTCGGTTTGGGAGACTCGCGGTCAGCCCGAGCATTAGCGGTCTGTCCTCGGACCAATTTGCTTGGTTGTCTGCATGAGCCCTTAGGGTTTACGCACAATTTGAGTATTTGCATCAGATTTTTCTGCAGTAAAAACAAGAATGTTGGCGGGAAAAATGCTGTGTAAAATACATGCGAATTTAACACATTTTTTAATGCATTTTTACTTGTGTTTTTTTCCCATTCATTTGAATGAATTAAATACACTAATTGAATTGAGGAGCTGCAGATCTGAAAAAAAAACACTTGTAATTTGCAAGGAAAAAATAAGCAGCGTGCATGAGATTTCCAAAATCGTATTCACTTTGCTGCATTTTTTCTGCGGTAAAAGCACAATGTGTGAACAAGCCACTTCCTCTTGTTAGTGCAGCTTTCCTCGCACATTGACCAGCACTTCTGTCCATACAATGGTGGAGGAGTATTCAACCCGCCCATCAGCCTTCTCCAATAGTAACACACCTCAAGAGCAATGCTGTTTTTCTATTGGAGGAGGCTGGTCACATGCTCCTTCACCATTGTATGGACAGAAGTGCTCGTCAGTGTGTGAGGAAAGCTGCACTAACAAGAGAAAGTGGCCGACCTCTTTACCCGAGAATTTGTCAGGCAGCTCGTTCTGACAGTCTCACAGGAAAGTGTGTAACTCTTTTGTCTGTCTTTTTCTGAACTCCTCTCAGCTGATTTATGTATGTGCAGGGAAACAAAGAGCCTGTAAAAGCAAAACAATCCAAAATGTATAATGAAACCCAATAGCAAAAATGATTTCTAGCCCAAAATATATTCATTTATTTATAAAAGAAAATTATCCCAACCCCTTTAAGGTTTTGTCAGTTCACTGTGCTGATAATAAAGACTATATATACACCATATGAGCTCCTAATATATACTTTATAAAGGGGAACCAGTCCACTCCAAATATGCTGTTTAATTGCATATACAAGGGTAATCTGAAGATAAATAGTATTTAAATACTGTCTAGCTGGCTTAACTGCTATATGGAGAAAATGATGTTTTCTTCTCCCTGCAGCCGCTCGCTTCTCATCATCGGCTGTGAGCGCCGCTGTAACCACTCCCAGGCACAATGTCTGACAGGCTGCTCGGCTGCATGTGTACACACATCTGCAGGTAACTAGTATATTTGGTGGTGACAGGTTCTCATTAAAGTGAGAAGATAAAAGTGTTCATTTAAAGGGTATATCCGGGACTTTGTGAAAAGCAAAAAACATACCTAAAGGGTATGTGCCCACGTAGCGTTTTTCAAGCGGATATGCTGTGGAATTGTGAAGCGCTATGTTATCCGCCCCCCATGGTCCCCAATGTGATTACGCAAGTTCAATGCCGATGCTGCAGATTTTTCCGCAGCGTTTTTGCTGCGGGGAAAAATCCACAGCATGTTCATTAATTTTGCGTTTCCGCAAGCGGAATTGCCTTTGCAGTGCAATAAAAAATGCAAAGCAATTCCGCATGTGGAAATCGAGCGATAAACGCACAATAAATGCGTGCGGAATTCCACATGCGTTTATCCGGGAGAGGACATGCAGAAATGAAGCAGAAAATTTCTGCTTCATTTCCGCAGCGTGGGCACATACCCAAACACTAATAGGCAGTTAGGCAGCGGGAATCCGGGTGTCAGTCAGAATGATCTCGGACGTCCCACCATGTCAAGAGCGTGGAACACAAAAGAATCCGCCGCAGTGTCGACGTGACGTCAGCAGAGGCAGCTGAATCACCAGCTGTGCCAGGAAGAACAACGCCGTGCACAACAGGCGGGTTGGTAGCAACTACCTTCCTGTTAGTGCTTAGGCACATTCTTTGTTTTTCACAAAGTCCGGGTAATCCCCTTTAAGAGAACATGATGTGCAGTAACGTGTTAACTTAGTACATGTTTAGCCTCAGAACCTACTGCGGATTTCAGGAATAGGAGGCGACAAGAATAGGAGGTGGTAGGAATGTTTATCGTTATTATGTCCCATCCATTAATGAGGAATACGCACATTCAGGTCCATGGATATAAAGCCATCATTTCTACTATTATATCGAAAGAACAGACAAACCACTTCATATAAAGAGAGAGTGAAGGATGGGAATCTTACTAAGTGAGAAGTGCCAGCAGTGTGATGAGCAGAATCCATGTTTCTTTGGAGAAATCTGGGATGAGGTACATCTTCTTAGGTGTTATCTTAGTAATGTTTCTTCGATGTTACCCTCTCCTCTATATGCCAGGTCTTTCCCCTCTTCTTCTTGATGTTCTTCCTGCACTTCAGGGTATCTAGCCATGAGCTGCTGCTTATATCCTCCTCCCTCCCCAGTGGTGACGTTTCACTGCTCCCTCCCCTGTGACGAAGACCCTGGAGGATGGATCATATATATGAGAACACTTTTGGCCACAGACCAGGCTCTTGTGTGCACAGAGATAACATCTACTCCTCCTTTTCTTCTACCTCACAGACTGTGGACTTTCTGTTTTAAATCCTGCATGTACAGAAACGCCCAGAGAGTTTGTACCTTACAGTATGACACAACACCGTCTTAGGTAGGCATGAAGAATCCTATGAAGATTCTCAGTGTAAGGCCAGGGTCACTCGTGTATAAATCAGACGAGTGCTATCCGATTATTTTTCAGATGGCACTTGGAGCAATGTTATTCAACAGGGCAGTGCTGATGACCGATCTTTTTCACTGACAGAATCCGTCTGTGAAAAAAATTGCAGCATGCTGCGATTTCACCCTGAAATTGGAAGACACTCACCCATTCAAGTCTATGGGTGCGTGGAAAACATTGGACTGCACTCAGATGACATCCGAGTGCGGTCCGGTTTTTGTGGACTCATACTATGGAGAAGATGGAGAAATTTAGCTCTCCATCTTCTCCTCACCTGTGCTACGGTTCTCTCATCCAAAAGAGTCAGATAACTGTTAATGATGTACAATGATTTTATACATCCATGTTTTATTTTCCACATAACCTTATGTATGCCTATGAGGCTGTGGAGTTCAGGTATGGAGATCCTCAGTGGGTTTGTCCATTATGGTCTGGACTTGGACCGTGTAACACGAATGTGTAAAATCGACCTTAGGGTAAATTCAGACGTCCATGTATCACAGTTCGAGTATGGACCACAATGCAGGGACTGGCCACAGGTCTCCTGACCAGAACTTGGAAGCCTCATCGTGATACATGGACATCTGAATTCAGCCATAGTGTCTATGTTGACAAAAGCTCTGTGTCAAGGTTTTACCACAACAGAGAGGGGCCAGAAGACTGTGGTATATGATTTCACGTACTCCTTCACTGATTAGAAGCACTTCACCATCATATTGAACAGTACATGTGACGCGCCCCCTGGGCCATATCCTTTAGGGGGAATATCCGGAGCCGGATCAGATGGGAGTTGTAGTCTTCCGAGTGGCTGTGACCCGGTCCGTGCCCAGGGTGTCAAACTGAGTTGTATGTGGCAGTCCTACAGATGTTACTAAGTTCTTAATGTCGACTACGCCACCCGTTGTGTTGCGGTCACTGTGGCCGCCGCTGCAGCAGGGTCCGCTGAGGCTGGTGGTGTAGGTGCAGCTTTGGTGATATAACCCCCAACGGGTGGGGTATAGCCTCAGGGGGATCAGGTGCAGAGGATGGGAGTTGTGGTGATGCAGTGTAGACGGCAATCAGAGACAGAGTCGGGTTATGCAGTTTAGGATGTTTACTCACTGCTGATGTTCTGGTCACTCCAGCTTCGAGTGACCTCCCGAGCCGTGCTGCGTCCACCAGGTTCTGGATCCAGCCAACTCCCAAATAAGTCCGGAGCGTGACCCTGAGCTCTCCTTCTGTCCTTTCTCTGGCCGTCCCCACTATTGATCCACCCAGGTCCAGCTCCCTCGGGCCTTCTGTTGGGAGACCCTTGGCCTTGGGTTCCCTGACCCTCCACGTGGTATGCCTTCGTGGTGGATGTGGTGGGTGACCGTGGCAAATGCTGCCCACGGTCTCCGGTCTCTGGCTGGGGTGTGTTTTTGCCCCCACCAGCTTGGGTTCCGGTACCCTGTGCCGACTCTTCACCCGGGGATTTAAGTTGGGTTCTTGGAGTCCTTTTCTTCTGGTTCCCCCTCTGGGTCTCTCTTTCTCCTCTCTCACTCTGGGTCCCTCTTCTCCTCTGCTCGCTGACTTTCTCTCTGCAACTGACCCTGTTCTTAGTTGGTGCCCACCTTATATACACCCTCTATGTGTGAGCTCAGGTGACCAGCACCCAATGAGCTCCTAACTTTACCCAGGCTGCTCCCCCTATCTGCCCCTACACTACTTGGGATGTACCACCCCCCTCCCACTCCAGCCAGGAACAGACTCGGTCGTACCTGCACATTTCTAAGTGGGAGTACCGTCGGTCTGCTCCTCGGAAATGGGATGTGTGTAGTGCATGCAGCCTACCGAGCTCAGTTCCACACTCCATCCTTACCCGGGAATGGAATATCACACCTCTGGGTTGAGGTGCAATACCCCTGTAGCAGCCGAATCCTCAGGGTGCTACATTCCCCCCTGGTAAATCACAGCACGTCCTCGGGCTGTAAGAGAAAAACATCACATAACATGCAAAATTTTTCATAAACATATAAAATATATAAAACATTATATATATAAAACTTTCTCGTCGCCTCTGGCTCCTCCTCCGGTCACTGTGCAACGTGTGACCGGGTACAGTGCGACAGTCTTTCTAGAAAAATGGTTTTCCTATAAAACCGGTAGGGGGCGCTTTAGGACGCGCAACTATATACAAGGGTATGGCCGCTCTCAGTCCTCGGCCAGGTAAGGAGGGAAAGGGAATGGCTGCTCACAGTCCTCAGCCTGTGGGATTAAGGGTAAACGGGTGAACAGTTCACATCAGCTGGTCCCAACGGGGACTATATTTGAAGTAACAGTTTCTTTATACCCCGATCGGGTAACTATTTACAGCACCTGCTCCGCTGTACTCAACAGCGTCTTCCTCCTGCTCCTTCTTTGGGGATCTCAGCTTCAGACCCGTCCGGATCCTCTTGCTCTTCCTCCTCACATCGCAGCTCCTCCTCTGTCAGGCGATGCACATGGAGGGCGTAAGGTCCTTTGGCACACTTGTGCCGGGTAAAGGTGACCTCGTCCCCGATATAAAGGTCACGACCTCTGTGCCCCTCCGGCAGATGGGACTCCACATCTCTGCGCGTGACAAAGACGTCGCCGGGGGTGTTGTTGTCTCTGATGAAGCCCCACCCATGCTGCAGGTTAAACTTTATTACAGTCCCGGTGGTGCGGGGACTGTGCGCTGCACGGGGGTCCCTCCTGGTTCGGCTCTTCTGCTCGGCGCTCCTTATTTGAGCCTGTTGTTCCCGGACCCGCCTCTCTCTCCGCTCCCTCGCAAACTCCTCGAGCTGCTGTCGGCAACACTCAGCACGCTCCGCTGCAGCTGCCCTGGTTTCCTGAGTGAACCCCATTAGGTCTTCTCCGGTGGGGTCCCACTCAAATTGGGTCTCTTCAAGCGGGGGCGAGATCCTTATCACGGGCTTCGGAGCCGGAATCAGGGGTGCACACATGGCCCCAACTCTCCTCTGGTGCTCCAGTTCATAATACCTCTGGGGCCAGATGAAAGGCTGCCCGTCCGGCCACGTGTGCTGGGCAAACAAGTCCTCTCCCAGACGCGGCACCCTTGGTTTTACGGGTGCGGGCGCGGTGGTGGTGGCGCCCGGGTTGCCCAGGCCTTGCGGCCAGGCCTGGGGCACCTGGAAGGTGAAGGGCACCGTTAGGACGGCGGCGCCCTGGGCTACCTGGCCTTGCGGCCAGGCCGGAGGCTCCGCGGAGGTAGGCGGCGCTGTTGGTGCTGCGACGCCCGGGAATTCTAGGCCCTGCGACCAGGCTGGTGTCACTTCCTGTTTTGCCACGCTCGGGGTCGGTGCGCATGGCGTCACAGGGGTCGCGGCGGCGGCTTCCGGTTGGGGCCTAGTCTGCGTTGGTGACACGGCGTTTTCGGGCACAGCAGGGGGACTTTCGGGCTCTGCGACGGGGAGCTGGGGCAGGTAAGCGGTGTCCTTGTTTGGGGTATAGACGTCCCCTTTACCTGCCTCCATGCGTTCGGCTCCCTTCTCGGCGCCGTCTCCGGCCTTGGGTCCTCCCGCGCCGTCCTCAGAGGCGGTCTGTCTCCTCATCTTGGCTGGCGTGCTCCGGGTCTTGGTTTGCTGGGCCATCTCTCGGCTCCACTCCGCCAATGTCTCTCGCTGTACCCGGGCCATCCTCCTTGCGAGGCCCTCCAGGGCAGTCTGTGCACACTCCCGGTCTCGGGGGAGTTGTGCAAGGACCTCCACTAGGCCTAGTGGGGTCGTGGTTTCCAGCAGGCTCCTGACCAACGGGTCGGTGCTGCTCTGCTCTTCTTCCAGCAGGCTCCTGGCCAGCGGGCCGGTGCTGCTCTGCTCTCTCGCCATCTCCGGGTGAGCTTCTCTGCTACTCTTCTCCAGGCTTCCTGCCTCCGGGTGCGCTCGCTCCAGACTGCTCCAGGCGGCACCCATCTTCGTTCTTTTCTTTCGTCTCCTCCCACTTCGAGGGCGGTCCCGGGGCCACTGGGTGACTGTCAGCTCCAGGGGCGGTTCTTTCACGCTGACAGACACCTCTAGCATCACAGTCTCTGTTGGTGGGGGCGGTTTCCACTTTTGGCGCCATTTTCGGTCCTGGCCCACGATGGGAGGTGGCCTCTCGCCACCCTCTGGCACGCCCATAATGGCGTCCGCTCTTCCAAGGCGGGAAACCTTTGGAAATGGCGGGAATCGCTTCCCAGTGGCGGGAAACTCTGCAGATGGCGGGAAAAAGCTGTTAATGGCGGACAACCGGCGGGAATCGACTGGTGATGGGGTCCGATGGCGGGGACCCTCCGGAACCGGCAGGAGACTTCTTCTTGAGGTAAACTTGCACTTTCCTTCAGGCACGCAGTACCCGGGTGTTGCGGGCACGTAATCCTGCCGACTACGCCAAAGTTGACGCGCCCCCTGGGCCATATCCTTTAGGGGGAATATCCGGAGCCGGATCAGATGGGAGTTGTAGTCTTCCGAGTGGCTGTGACCCGGTCCGTGCCCAGGGTGTCAAACTGAGTTGTATGTGGCAGTCCTACAGATGTTACTAAGTTCTTAATGTCGACTACGCCACCCGTTGTGTTGCGGTCACTGTGGCCGCCGCTGCAGCAGGGTCCGCTGAGGCTGGTGGTGTAGGTGCAGCTTTGGTGATATAACCCCCAACGGGTGGGGTATAGCCTCAGGGGGATCAGGTGCAGAGGATGGGAGTTGTGGTGATGCAGTGTAGACGGCAATCAGAGACAGAGTCGGGTTATGCAGTTTAGGATGTTTACTCACTGCTGATGTTCTGGTCACTCCAGCTTCGAGTGACCTCCCGAGCCGTGCTGCGTCCACCAGGTTCTGGATCCAGCCAACTCCCAAATAAGTCCGGAGCGTGACCCTGAGCTCTCCTTCTGTCCTTTCTCTGGCCGTCCCCACTATTGATCCACCCAGGTCCAGCTCCCTCGGGCCTTCTGTTGGGAGACCCTTGGCCTTGGGTTCCCTGACCCTCCACGTGGTATGCCTTCGTGGTGGATGTGGTGGGTGACCGTGGCAAATGCTGCCCACGGTCTCCGGTCTCTGGCTGGGGTGTGTTTTTGCCCCCACCAGCTTGGGTTCCGGTACCCTGTGCCGACTCTTCACCCGGGGATTTAAGTTGGGTTCTTGGAGTCCTTTTCTTCTGGTTCCCCCTCTGGGTCTCTCTT
Organism: Phyllobates terribilis; assembly: GCF_046119375.1. NCBI lineage: Eukaryota > Metazoa > Chordata > Amphibia > Anura > Dendrobatidae > Phyllobates > Phyllobates terribilis. The sequence goes on along the minus strand of NW_027362761.1, from coordinate 975,216,414 downwards.
TCTCCTCTCTCACTCTGGGTCCCTCTTCTCCTCTGCTCGCTGACTTTCTCTCTGCAACTGACCCTGTTCTTAGTTGGTGCCCACCTTATATACACCCTCTATGTGTGAGCTCAGGTGACCAGCACCCAATGAGCTCCTAACTTTACCCAGGCTGCTCCCCCTATCTGCCCCTACACTACTTGGGATGTACCACCCCCCTCCCACTCCAGCCAGGAACAGACTCGGTCGTACCTGCACATTTCTAAGTGGGAGTACCGTCGGTCTGCTCCTCGGAAATGGGATGTGTGTAGTGCATGCAGCCTACCGAGCTCAGTTCCACACTCCATCCTTACCCGGGAATGGAATATCACACCTCTGGGTTGAGGTGCAATACCCCTGTAGCAGCCGAATCCTCAGGGTGCTACACATGTTTCTGCTAGCAGTGCAGGGGTTAATCTGTTCAGTTGAGAACTTCTGGAGCTTTCCTGCTTTGATGGTCTCAGCTGTTCAGTATTGGTCACTCCCCTCTGCTATATATACTCACCTCTGTCAATCAGGGATTGCCAGTGTTAGTTCATACTACCTGGTTCTGGAGTTGGAGGAGTTGGTTGTTGGAGGTAGCGTTTGGAGAGTGGTTCAGAAGACTGTTGTTTGTCTATGTGCATGTGACGCGCCCCCTGGGCCGTGGGGTACTCGGTAGTCGGGCCGGTCGCTGCTGAGGGATTTCACAGTGGCGGTGACCCAGTCCGTGACCCAGGGCGGTCAATAAAAGGGGGTTTAAAAAAAAGGGAATAGAGTTTTTATATAATGTTCGTGACACCACCTGTGGTATGCAGCTATATGGAGCCGCCGCTGCGGTGCAGATCCTCTGGAGCTGATGATAACACAGCAGAGTTGGTTCAGCTCTCCACAGGTAGAGCTTAGCTCCAGGGCAGGAAATGTTATAGATGTTGCTGTGCAGTTTAGTGCAGGGGATGGCGCAGTTAATAATCAGTCCACAACTTAATGGGGTTTTCCACTTATCTTTACTTGCGGTGGTTAGGCAGACCGGGGCACGGGTACTAGCTGGTCGTAGAGGTCCGGGCGGCCTGGAAGCAAGTTGGGAATCCACCTCGCCAGGTGAAGTTGGAGGCCTTCCCTTTGCGCTAATCTCTTTGGGCCCTGCTGCTTATAGCTGTGCTGTGGCCCTCGTCCCTGAGTAAAACATCTTTGTGCTCACCCGTATGGCAGGCAGCTCGGGTCTTCCTGGAGTATCGCTCCCACGTGGCGGTGCTGGGCCCTATGAGCTGCTCAGCCTCCAGGCGTCTGATGGGGCCAGGAGACCTGCAGTCTTAAGCCCTCCGGTTTTTGCTGCTGGGCCTTCAGTGCCCCACAACCTCGGACTCCGGTGTCCGGTTCTTCTGCGCTCTTCTCTGGGATGATCTGCCGTGCAGCTCCACTCCCCAGGTCTTTCCTCTTCGCTGTCCTGTATTCAACTGCTCTCACTAACTCTAACTAAACCCGCCTCCAGATTCCAGTTGCTAAGGGGAGGAGCTCCCCTTGCTGGTCTGGAGCCAAGAAAGTGTTGAATGCTAGTATACCTGACTAGGAGACCCCTGCTTGCTTCCAGGCATGGCATCACCTCTTGTGAGGGAGGCAATGCCACTGTGGCAACCGGACCCCTGGGGTGCCACATTGCCTCCTAGTTAAATTCAGTACTCCCGGACTGAGGATACCTTTTTGAATTAACAATAACAATTCACATTACAAATAATTTACAAAGTCAAAAATTACAAAAAACCCAACCAAAAATTTATAGAAGTCACTGCGGTGCTTAGTCTTTACGCCACAATCCGGGGATTGTCTTTTTCCGGATAATTGAAATTTGGTTGGTGGGAACCGCATCATCCCACTTTGTGTATCGTCCCTGCGGTTTATTTTCAAGGCCACTTACTAACTATTTTCAATATTGTCCTGACCACACCTAGTCCTGTGGTCCGATTGTCCATAAATGTAACAACTATATGTATCCAAGATTATTTAACGGTTACAACTATATATAACATACACTTTAGTTCCTCCAGCGGGCAGGGAGCTGACCTTTAGTACTCCTGGTCGATCTACGTAGTACATTTGTTGTCACTGACCTACCCTGGTCCCTAGTGTCTACCCCTGGTGTGGTGGGCTCAGTGTGAACTACACTACAGGTAGTCTGAGGTAACACCGGTATGCTGGGTAATCTCCTATGAATTCTTTGACTCACCCTGGGTACTACAGGTTCACTGCTAGCAGAGGGTAGATTCTCCTGATCTGCTGCTGATGAAGCATCGGTCTCTGTGGCCGACTGGTCTTCCAGATGTTCTGGAGCCTCTGCAGCTTCCGGTGAGGCCGCTTGGAGAAAGGTCAGGACCGGTACCACAATTGCTCTGTTCACCTGCGTCCAAGAACGGGGAAATGCTCCAAGGACTGTCTGGACCGTTTCCTTCACTTTTTCTGTGGGCTGAGGGCTGTCTTGGTCTTCTTCTTTGTGTTTCAACTGTTCAGGGCATATCTTCAGGTGGTCTCTTGAGACTGCCACTGAAGTTTCTCCTCCATCTTTACTGATGAGGCACACCTTGGTGTTATCGAAATTTGAAGATAAGACATTGTATGGCTCAACCTCCCACTGGTCATCTAATTTATGGACTTGTCTCTTCCTCTTAAGTACCTCTTCTCCAGGTGATAAGGGAACTGCAGGTGCGTGCTGATTGTAAGTTTTCTCCTGCTTCTGTCTCGCCTGGGACAAACTTCTCTCAACACATTCTTGCACCTTGCAGTATTGTTGCTGCCGCTCGGTATCCCAATCCGCATCTGGTGATGTCGTCACTGGTGCTAAAACTCCCATGTCTAAGTCGATGGGTAGCTTACTAGGTCTTGCTCTCATCAGGTAAGCGGGTGTACAGTTGGTGGAGTTCACCGGGATGTGGTTGTATAGGTCCACCAAATCTGGTAACTTCTCTGGCCACAGGCAACGTTCTTCAAGGGGCAACGTCTTCAACAGGTTTATTACCACCTGGTTCATCTTTTCGCACAACCCGTTGGTCTGGGGATGATACGGCGCCGTCCTTATTTTCTTGCAGCCGTACAACTTACAGAATTCTTGGAACACTTCCGCTTCAAAGGCTGGACCTTGGTCGGTAAGCACTCGTTCAGTGTAACCATGCTGGCGACAAAAGTGTTGTTGAAATGCTTTGGCTGCCGTCTGAGCCGTCTGATCTTTCACTGGCACTACTACCAGGAATCCGGAGTAGTGGTGTACTATGGTGAGAGCTTAGACATAGCCTGACTGGCTTGGGGCTAGCTTCACGTGGTCCAAGGCTACCAGTTCAAGTGGTTGTTTGGTGATTATGGGCTGCAGGGGTGCCCTCTGGCTACCACGGTCTTTCCGTCTCAGGTTTCATGGTCCACATTCTCGACACCATCTCTCGATTGCTTTCCTCACGCCAGCCCAGTAGAATCGCTCACGTAGCAGGACTTCCAACTTCTTCCACCCGAAGTGTCCTCCTCCATCGTGGTACGCTTCTAAGACCATTGGCGCATCCCACCTCGGGACTACCACCTGCCAGACCAGTTTGTGTGTCCGGGAGTGGATGCTTCTTCGACACAGCTTTCCCTCGTAGTTGAAAAGCTTGTCCTTCTCCTTCCACAACTGTTGGGTCTCCTGTGGAGCATCTGGATCAGGGTGCAAGTCAGCTTGTGTCAGCAACTCCTTTACCAGGCGGACAGCCGGGTCGCTATCCTGCGTCTCTGCCCATCCATGGTGGGGCAATGGGTTGAACATGGCTTCTCTGTTGGCGGAGCGCTTGTCCCTTACACAGTGGGAGCACTGGGTCACCCCGTGACGATGGAAAGCGTTTAGCTCTATCTCCTCCAGATCTTCCGGGTCTTCTCCCCCATCTGGCAAGTTGGGCATCCTGGACAGTGCATCAGCATTGGTGTTTTTATGCCCCGCCCAATACTTGATGGTAAACTCGTAGTTAGACAGTCGGGCCATCCATCGTTGCTCTAGGGCACCAAGCTTCGCAGTCTCCAGGTGCGTCAGCGGGTTGTTGTCCATGAAGACTGTAAATCTGGAGGAGGCGAGGTAGTGTTTGAAGCGCTCTGTTACAGCCCAGACTATGGCTAAAAACTCCAACTTAAAGGAACTATGGTTGTCGGGATTCCTCTCTGTGAGCCGGAGCTTCCTGCTGACGTAGGCAATCACTCTCTCTCTGCCCTGCTGTACCTGGGACAGCACCGCTCCCAATCCCACGTTGCTGGCATCCGTATGGAGTATAAAGGGTTGGCCATAGTCGGGGTAGGCCAGGACTTCGTCTCCAGTAAGAGCCATTTTCAGCCTTATACTTATTTCTGTGTTTACACCTACCCTAACTATAAAATTAGCTTGCTTATTTTTATTTTACAGCACATAAATTATGCCACCAAAATGATGTCATTGAAAAATATGACTTCTCCAGAACAAAAACAATCCCTTATATAATTATATAGACACAATATTGAAAGGTTATGGCTGTTAGAATGCAAAAAAAAATTGCTTGGTCAGGGATTTTTTTAAATGAAAATACTGCGCCATTTCAGAGAAAACCATACTCTAAAAGCCGCCAGACCAGTAGGACAGATTTCTCCCTGCCCGCTGCCCTGGAGTGACACATCTTCCCCTGCGCATGTGTATCAGGAAAGACTTATCAGTGGGTGGGGGAGCTGCCAGGGACCCGACTGTCCAACTAATCTCTCGTGTTCAGTCCCCAGCTTTTAATGATTGTTTTCCCTGATTCCCCTGAGCATTTCAGAGCAGAAGCGGACATATCATTGATGCAAACTGAGTAGTCATACAATTCTTCAATTCTCAAATGGCTGCGTCCTGCTGACGTTAAGGTCCCCTATCGTCAGGATAATTATGCAATTGACCGACGATTAACAGAGGAGGCTGCGGCTGTTACCACTACTAGGCCGGTTATTGAAGAACTAACGGTGAGCGTATTGTATACAGTATATACAATTGATCCAATGCATGGAATATATATATACCTCGGTACGGTCACTGCCAACTCCACAATAACCCAAGAAAGATTATTAATAGTGATGAGCGAACGTGCTCGCCACTGCTCAGTATTCGCCAGAGCATCACGGTGCTCGACAAGCTCGGCGCTCGGCGAGTATTTTCGGGTTGCTCAGGCAGGAACTCGGGTCCCTGCCCTGCATGTTTGGCGCTCTTTAGAGAGCCAATGAACATGCAGGGATTGCTTGCCAAGCACTGTAATGCCGTAGCCATGTTGGTTGTGGGCATTACAGTGATTGGCTGGCCGCACCGCATCATCAGGTCTATATAAGACCTGGCGCCGCTATGCTCATCACAGTCTACCCCGGAAACAGGCAGAGTTGGCAGAGCTGCTGAGTCAGGGAGAGATTTGCTTGTTTAGAGTTAGTATAGGTATTCCACAACATATATTTATATTTATCTGAACTAACAGTCCTTCTGAGGACTAATCCAGCTGCATATATTCATTGGTGATAGCAGGAGTTAGGCAAGAAGGCAGTGCATGTGGCAGACTGCAGTGCATATAGTGCAAGAGGGTCCATAGCATGTTCCTGCTGCTGCTGCTCTTACAGATATTTTTAGACGTGGCCCCATATATCAGTGGCAAGGGCAATTTTTTTTTTTATCTTAATCCAGGTTATTTGCTTAAAAAGCAATCCAGAGTACATCATTTTTCTGCTCCAGCGATTAAAAATCCAGAAATTTGAACTGAACCTGGAAAATATTGGCCTCCTTTTCCATTCTGTTGCAGTGTGTCGGTCAAGCTATTCACACTAGGTCTCTGTGAAGAATAATATTAGTAAATTACAGGCCTGCTATTTAAAACTGTGGTTCTCTGTCAGACATATCACATATAACATCATTCCAAAATCAGCCATTTCTTGTGAACGTGGAAAATATTGTCCTCCATTTAAAATGAGCAAGGTGCGTGGCAAGGGATGGGGAAGTGGACGTAATGGTGATGGTGCATGCAGAGGTCGAGGACGTGGCCGTGGGCAAGCTGAAATTGTGCTACAATAAACACCCACATTTTGTCTCTAGCCCTTCCTGTCCCAATTACTAGGGGACCACAGTACACCACTATTGAACCCAGAGCAGTGTCAAAAGGATGTTGGTTGGATAGCAGATAATGCTTCCAGTCACTTAGCCACCACCACCCTGTCTTCAACATGGTCAAGTCTCAGTAGCCGTGAATCTGGACCGCATATTCCTCACCCTGATCCTCCCACCATGCCGAGTGCCCAGAGACAACTTGATCCCACACTTGGACACTCAAAAGAGCTGTTCACTTTTCCATTTGTAGATTCAGGCCTCTCACCCAGCCAGCTTCAAGCGAGTCAAGAGGAGAACACGTGTAGCACCATCTGCCAGGCCAGCATCAGCAAGGGTAGTAAAACTAGCAGCCTGACCACCACCAGCATGATCAGGCACATGGCAACAAAGCACCCGACTAAGTAGGCCGAACCCCAGGGTCCAGAAACAGTATCTGCTGATGACACCACTGCTTCTTCTGCTGTTGTGCATGCACGCCAATCCTCTATCCATGGCGCTGGGAAAGTCCACCTAACCACGGACACGTGGACAAGTGCTTGTGGGCAGGGACGGAACATCTCGCTGATGGCACACTGGGTTAATATAGTGGAAGCCGAGACCCAGTCGGACCTTGGGATGGAACACGTCCTCCAGACGCCGAGGATTGCGGGCCCTGAGTCAATCAAGATTGCGCCCACATTCTACAACTCCTGCACTTCCTCCTCCTCCTCTTCAGCCTCCATCTCCGAAATGACCACATCAGTCGCAAGCTGGAAGCACTGCAGTACTGCCTGGGCCAAGCGGCAACAGGCTCTGATGAAGCTAATATGCTTAGGTGACAAACCGCACAACGTTGAAGAGTTGTGGACAGCTCTGAAAGAGCAGGCAGATCTGTGGCTGACACTGCTGACACTACAACCAGGCATGGTCATGTGTGACAATGGCCGGAACCTGGTGGCGGCTCTGAGGCGAGCTCACACATGTACCATGCCTGGCCCATGTGCTTAACCTCGTGGTTCAGCAGTTTCTCAAAACCTACCCGGATCTGCTGGACGTGCTTGTCAAAGTATGCCGCGTGTGTGCCCATTTTAGAAAGTCAGCTACAGCTTCCGTCATCCTTGTCATACTTCAGCAGCATTTGCAGCATCCAGCTCACCGACTGATCTGCGATGTCCCCACACGTTGGAACTCTACATTGCAGATGTTGGGAAGGATTTAAAAAATTCCCATCTGAAAACACTGGCGACAGAGGTCACAGTTCATTGGACAACCAAGGAGTATAGGCGAGAGAGACACAAATCCTATCCAGCAGAGGCAGGGAAACACTGTTAAAGTTCTGGGACAGTTTTCTCAGACCCTCCCTTCACACAGGCCCTGATGGGCAGGGTACTCTCACAAGGAGGGACAAGTTTCGGAAGATGCTGAAGGAGTACCTTACTGACTGTACTAACGTCTTCCGTGATTCCTCGGTGTCTTATAATTATTGGGTATCCAAGCTGGACACGTGGCATGAACTGGCTCTCCATGCCTTGGAGGTCCTGGCCTGCCCTGCAGCTAGCGTTTTGTCAGAACGGTTTTTAGTGCCGCTGGTGGAATTATAACCGATAGGCGCATCTGCCTGTCAACTGAAAATGCCAGGCTGACTCTTATAAAAATGAACAAGGGCTGGATTGGGCCAGACTTCTCAACACCACCGAATGATAGCAGCGTAACATAAACTCAAATCCAGTGTCTTTTTTTGGGAGGCCTAACTCTTTTCCCATGCACCTCTGTCTTCACACCCAGACATGGGTATATACTTCCTGATTTTGTCTATTTGCTCTTGTCCTCCTTCTCCTCATCCTCATCCTCCACCACCATATCACCACCATATCACCATATCTACGTCTCTTGCAAGGGACATTGGAGTTCCTCCAAATTTTTGGCAACCGTTGCATTCACTGCATAGTCAAACAGTATGGGAGAACAACTTCCTAATAATGGGAGCATTTGTTTCAGGAGGCCCTCCAACCTCTACATCTTTTGCAAGGGGCATTGGAGTTCCTCCCAATTTTTAGCAGCCGTTGCTTTACTGCAGAGGCAAACAGTATGCGAAACCTACTGCAGTATCAGGGACTGCCTAGGAGTGGTACCTGCAGCTCAAGCCTGACTCCACCATCAGGAGCTCCAGTGAACTCCAGGTAGCCGCTTAGCTATGCCCCTTCCTAGGTAAGCCCGGCCCTGTGGCACAGTGGGTCCACGAACCACATGCGCCAACTGTGGGGGTGACATAATGCTTTGATAAATCAGACCATAGATATAACTAACAAATAAAGTTATATATATATTGTTCTGTGAAACTCAAAAGTATTTCCTTTGGTATTCAAATCGTTTGGGGGTCTTGTTCTACATTTATATGGGTAGGGAGAACCCTGCTGTAATTAAAACCGCCAGAGGATGATGGGTGGAGTTTTCTGTCAGAGAGCCTATGTACACAAATAACAAAAGACTGACCATCTCTTGCAAATGGAAAATAGGTGTGTACAGGTGCATAATAAGAGTAGCTACCTCCATATATAGCTAACAAATAAAGTTGGACTCTGTAGCGCTATAGCATGTAAACATGAAATATATGAAATTTGAATTGCATTACTGCTTTAGAAAATAGGGAAAAACAAGAATACGTAGCGCATAAATTGGCCAATTCATGTATACCCAGCCATTGCGATAAGGCGAATCTCCTTGCTGGGACCTAACCTAATGTGATTCCTATCCTGGGCTTCTGTAATATAAGATGCAAACTTTGTTGTGAGTGAATGTTTGAATTCTTATATTGAACATATTAGGTGTCAATTAGAGATCCTGTAAACCACACAATGGTCCTAAGGTGCACAAAAGAGTTTAGACTAAGTTCTTCAATATATACTGGGATCTCCTCTCAGGTCAGTAGTTATTGAGGATTTGGTAGTTAGGTGGTCTGATCTAAAGTCTGGTGATATTTAGGGGGTATAGTTTTGTTTGTACTTCTTTAAGTTGACTGGTCCGGGTCTATCTGGTGTAGAATCTGTCATTATTTAAGGATTTTATTCTGGATTCTGCAGGGTCTGGTTTGGTAGCTGTATTTATATATTGTAGCAAAGCCAAGTAGGCAATGATTTAAGCATAGCACTTCTTGTCTTGTTTAGATAGATATACCTGACTAGCTTTGACTAAGAACCAGGGCATGTATTCACTTGGAAGCTCTCAGTCTGCTTGGGATGTTGAGCAGAATGGAGTTTGTTTAGGTTGGTGAGTGACCAGACAAAATGTGAGCTATAGCTAGGAGAGAGACAAGCTAGTGTCTCCTCTTGAATGGAGACTGCACAGATCAGCTAAGAAAGTGAAGCAGTCTGTGTGTTGGAGCTGCAGAGTAATATGTGGAAGCTGCAGACTGTTCAATGTGAATTGTTCCTGGAGTTGAACACTCTTGTTTCGACCATACCTCTTCTATGTGTAAAGCTTGCTCTGGGAGAAAGGATAATAATAACCAAACAACTCAAAATGTACAAAATTATATTTCTGACATTTCCATAAAAATTTCAGTTTCTTAATCTATTGATGATCATCTTTTTGGGCAGCACCAATCACAGCCTCCCAGAAACTGTTCAGAGTGGTGATTGTTTTCCTTCACAGTAAGACTCCTGTTTAAGAAAGGCCCACGAGTTCTCAATAGGGTTTAAGTCAGGTGAAAAAGGGGCCACGTCATTATTCTTTAATTTTTAGGCTGTTACTGGAGTGAAGTATTTTGATGCATGAGATGGAGCATAGTCCTGCATAAAAATCATGGTTTACTTGAAAGATTCAGACTTTTTCCTGTAACACTGCTTGAAGAAATTGTCTTCTAAAAACTAGCAGTAGGTTTGAAAGTTGATTTTGAATTCATCCTCAACCCGAAAAGGTCCAACTACCTCATCTTTAATAATACCAGTCCATAGCAGTACATCACCTCCACCTTGCTGGCACCTGAGTCGTTACTGGAGGTTTGTGCCAGTTACTGTTACGGCCACGGGCCCATCCTTCTAGTCTGTCAAAAGTTACTCTCATCTCATCAGTCCATAAAATCATTCAAAAATTTGTCTTCAGATATTTCTTGGCCCAGTCTTGACAGTTCAACTTTTGTGTCTTGTTCAGTGGTGGTCGGGTTTCAACCTTCTTTACCTTAGCCATGTCTCTGAGCACTGAACACCTTGTTCTTCTATGCCTCCAAGCAGTGGCGTACCACCAATGGCGGCAGACCACGCGACTGCTATGGGGCCCGTGAACCGGGGGGGCCCCATAGCAGTCCAGGGGTGGACATACTGCCGCCGGTGCAGCTGCGCCGGGTCCCCACGCGGCGGTCAGGGAGCGATCCCTGCTGTCAGGAGGAGAATAGCAGTGGAGCTGGATGGCGTCAGGATGGTCTACGGACTCGTACAGTTTTATAGATCCATTCACACATCCATGAAAATCACGGATCTGAGAATGAGATCTAAGAGGGTCAGAGAATGTCCTGTTCTGATCCGATTTTGAGGATTAGAATAGGACATGCTCAATGCGTCGGTAAAACAGGGCTGCACACCGACAGTGCACACAGATGCAGGAATGCAGCCTTATTATGTATAGCACAGTCCCTTAGTATATAGTGTACTCACTTATTATGTATAGAGCCATCCTTAGTTATATAGTTTCCTCTTTTATTATGTATAACACCCTCCCTTATTATGTACCATCCTCTCTAGCTCTAGGGGCTCACAGTTGGGGGATCATACTGTGTTGGGGTCAGCATACTTTGCCCTGGGAGTTGAGGTGGGGTACAGTCATTATACTGCGTATGTGGAGGAATTCACCATGGGGGTATCATACTGTGTTTGGGGGGCCCTTTTATTGGAATCACATTTTATGGGGCAATGAAAGAGAGATCTAGGACTTCAGCAGGAGGAAAATTACTATGTAATGGATGGAAAGTTGTGAGATCTGATCTTTGGTGACCCCGACAATTATTAACTTTTTTTGGGGGGGGGGGCAATTAGAGCTTCTGCTATGGGGCCCCATGATTCCTATGTACGCCCCTGCCTCCAAGGAGGTTGCAGTTCCGCAATATGACAGCACTGGAGGATAATGGGTTCCTGGTCACTTCATGTTTGATTCTTCTCCAATCTTTGGCAGTTAATGCGCTTCTTTTTTACTCAAAATGATTTTTTTTCAACCCTGTTGACTATTTGAAACAAAACTTTTGATGGTTCTGTGATCACACCCCAATATCTTAGCAATTTCATGAGTGCTGTATCCCTCTGCAAAACTTTTATTAATTTTTGACTTTTCAGAGATAAATCTTGTTTTTGGCTCATTTTACCTGAGGAAAACAATCTGCCTAATAATTCTACACACCTTGATAGAGGGTGTTGTATCCTTAGGCCTCACCCTCCCTCATTACACAAATACACATCATCTGATCTGCTTCATCCAATAAGCACTCACATTTATACAGCACGGAGTTGGAAAATATGCATAAAAATGATGATATGGTCAAAATACTCACCTAATAACTCTGCAGACCATTTATGGGTTCAATATGTATTTAGAGGTATAGGGTCTTTAGTTATTTAGTGATCTAATATGGGGTCTATAGATATTCAGGGAGTCTGGTGTGGGATCTATATTTATTTAGAAGTTGGGGTTCTGCATTTAATTAGGGGGGCTTTTGCATCAAAAATTATTTAGAGCGTTTGAAATTCTTTATGGGGTCTTGTCTAGAATTTGTATTTATTAAGAGATCTATTATTATTCCTGGGTCTTGTTTGGGATGTGATACTTAATTTGTCTATGCCAGTATTTATTTAGGAGGTCCAATAAGGAGTCTGTAGTTATTTATAGGTCTATTTATTTAAGGGGTCTGGAATTGGGACTGTTTATTTAGGTCTGGACCCAGTCCTGTAATTAATATTAGCTCCATATTAACTTGAGATCTGTTTGTCTGGGGCTTTTTCTTGGGTCTGCACTGATGTTTGGGTCTGGTCTTGGAACTGTATATGTGTGCTTGTCTGCCTATATGACAGGATGATAGGATCCCTGCTTTTTTCAACCTAGTTGCAATGATTGGGACAGTGCAGAAACTTGATACTTGACTAATTTAACACTGTGTTCATATGGCTGTTAGTATTTTAGGCAAATCTGAGTGGCAGAACAGTACTGAGTGCATTGTAATTCAATTGGGTCTGTCAGTCAGCGATAGCATGTGTCTCATAACATTATACACCTTAGCCATTGGCAGAGTGCAAGTGTCCACAATTGAGAGAGAGAGAGCAAAAGATTAGATATGTTGAAATTCAAGATATTCTATCATTATTCATCACAAGATTAATGCATTCAATGCTTAAAGGGGGTTATCCAATGGAGAAAAACAGTTTTTTAAGGCACAAATGCACTCCTCTAGCGACTGCTCCCTGTCTGCTGCAGCCTGTGATTTTCTGACTATCTATCTATCTATCTATCTATCTATCTATCTATCTATCTATCTATCTATCTATCTATCTATCTAATCAAGTAAAAATAACTTCTATCTATCTATCTCTCTAATCAAGTAAAAACAATAGGCCCCCTAAAAAATAATCTTACATAATAATAAAATAACATTTTATTACATATGGTAAAGGGAACCTGTCAGGGCTGATAACGTTATTACCCTGCAGATTATGGGGTTAATCTGCAGGTTAATAGCATTAGGCCACAGCCCCACTATCAGTATTCGGTCAGTATTTTTTCTCAGGAGTGGGAGCCAAAAGCAGGTGAGGAACAATCAGAGAAAAGGTATAATAGAGACAAGTGCACCAATTCTGCATTTATAACCCACTCCTGGTTTTGGCTCCCACTCCTGAGAAAAAATACTGACCGAATACTGACCAAATGCTGATAGTGGGGTGTGACATGCAGAAGTAGTGCTGTTGCTTTAAAAGCATTCAGCAACTATTAGAAGTAACACAAGCACAGGAGACAGGAAGTGTTGTGCTCCAGAAGCATCCAGCAACTAGAGGGGTTAACAAAGTCATAGGAGAAGGGGGAGTGTTTTAGCAGAGCCCCAGGGCGATTGTGGGGAAGTAGTTTATGGTCTGGCTGGAGCCGAAGAAAAAGGTGGTGTGTGTGTTCTGTATCTCACAGAAGCGCCCCTGCAAGTGAAAAAGATTCAAAACAGGAGTGAAGCTAAGCACAGGTTGGGTAGAGTTCCTGAACTAGCAGTGCAGAGTATTGTCAGGCAGAAAGATAAGGACTGGAAAACCTGCAGGAATCGACCAAAACCTCTGAACGGGTGACAGACTCAGACAGAACCTTTAACCTGCTCGGGTTAGAAAAATCAGGAAGACAGTCCTCTCTAAAACCACAAATCACCATAAGGAAAAAATTCAAGATCCTGGGACAGATTGGAGAGTGTGAACAGCAAGAGAAACTGTTTTATATGAACTTGCTGCACCAGATCGATGCAGGATTACAGAAAGCTACCAGCCAGAGGAGATCATGAAAGCGATCAGGCCAGGACTGAACCTCTGTAGTATGCTAGAAATGAAGAGTCAATTGACCTTGCCAGAGTTGAAGATAATTTTAAAAGGGCACTATAAAGAAGAGAGTACTTCAGAATTGTTCCACCGACTCATTAACATCTCACAGGAAAATAATGAATCACCCCAAAGTTTCTTGTTCAGAGCAATTGAACTGAAGGAAAGACTGTTGTTTGCATCCAGAGATGTAGAAGCGGAGGAGAAGTTTGATGCTGGACTAGTCCAGAAGAAGTTCTTGAGATCATTGGGAACGGGATTAATCAGCAAATATATCAGGTTGCAGCTGAAACAGTACCTAGAAGCTACTGCCATTTTGGACGAAGTCTTAATTGAAAAAATGAATGAGGCCACTAGTTTGGAGTCAGAGAGCGAACAGAAGTTAAAGAAAGGCTCTGTTCCTAAAATCACCAAAATGAGTCAGCTGAAGTTGGAAACCCCCGGTGGCCAGTCCGAAGATCATCATAGAGACCCTCCAGTGTCACCTCTGACAAGGAACCTTAAATCACCAACAAAAGAGAAGCCTGCCAGCGCTGACTGGGAAGAAGTAATAGGAGAACTGCGAGCCGAGTTGATTGAGGTGAAAAAGTTGATTAGTTCCAGGCGAAAACCTGTATCCCTTAGACCCAGGAGTTCATCAAATCAGAGTACGGTGTGTGTCCACTGTCTAAGATGTGGTGAGGAAGGACATCATGCCAAGAAATGCCAATGGTCACGGTTGTTTGGATTAAAAGACAGGAGGTTACCAGTGCGGGGCAACTGGTAACCACGACACGGAGGAGGCCCCAAAAGCAAATCCAAATATCACCAAAACCCAGAACGGCGCATGAGGTAAAATGGCTGCATCAGTACTATCCCCAAGTGTGTTCCCGTCTACAACAGCTGCAAGGGAGACAGGGGCATAAGTTACTTAATGCACAGTGCGGAGGTCAAACAATGTACTCCTGGGAGGAGGATTCCTCAGTCAGTAAAGATAGCCTCATCAGCCTAATTGGTGAAAGGTGCTTTATACAGTGCCAGCTAGATGAACTCCTGGTAAAAGCACTGTGGGACACAGGAGCCCAAGCGAACCTTTTAAATGAAGAATGGAGAAGGTGCTACCTGCCACACACTTGCCTTCGGTCACTAAAAGAACTCTTGGGACCAGTGGAACTCCACGGCAAAGCCGTCAACCAGACCAAGATCCCTTTCATAGGCTGGGTGGAAGTGACTTTCCAACTCAGGGCCCTGAAGAACAGCAACACCATTGAGTTTTTGGTAGCTTTTCTCATGATCAGTGATCAGAACGTGGCAGAGGATCCTATCCTGGGTTATAATGTAATCAGTGAGGTCATCACGAAACACAAGAAAGGGGCGTTGGTGGTGGATGCAATCGCCACATCGCTCGCCATACCCAGCGCCATGGCGGAAAATGTGATTCATAGAGTAAAGAAAGCTCAGAATACAATGGACCTAAAAGAAGTCAAGGTAGGCTGGCGCCCAACCATCATCCCTGCAAACCAAATGGTGGGAGTGAGGTGTGGAGTCCGGGTAGAACCGGGAAGAAAAGTCCAGAAAATATTGTTCATGCCAAAAGACTCCTCAGAACTTCCGGAAGGCCTAGGTAAAGGTGAGACTGTGCTTACGATTCCTACTGGTGGGTTTGCTCGAGTGACAGTACTGGTCATGAATACTACGAAACACAAAATTAGAATGGGATCTCCCAGTATCCTTGGAACACTTGTGTGCTGAACATGTAGCAATAGCAAAACAGATGCTGAGAGAAGAGTGTCATGCATTCTCTAAAGATGACTCTGATATAGGCTGTATCCCATCGTTGCAATTGAAAATCAATTTGAAAGACACGACCCCAGTAACCAGAAGTTACATGTCTGTGCCAAAACCATTACATCTTGAAGTGAAAGAATATTTACAAGATCTTATTGTAACATACCTGGCGGCGTCCTTGCATAGTGGTCCATTTCCCACTGTGCAGGAGCGCGCACTTGATCTCCTGTCCAGAATGTCTCTCTGGCTTCCCTCCATGCTGTCTGTTTGTGTCTGTTTCTGCTGCTTAAGGGCGGCGCCCGATCACTTCCTGCCTTTTGTACCTGCTGTGGGTCACACCCCTTGTGCGTCCTCAGCCTATTGCTGTCTGTCACTTGGTATATAGCTCAGCAGCTCCCTTCTATCCCTGCCTGAGCATAAGTGTTTCTTTCAGTGTGTGCTTGCACTCTGAAGGTGCCAGGTCCCGTTCTGTGTTCTCTTGTCTGCCTATCCTGGAGGCTGTATTTCCAGGCCTGTCTGAACACGCTCCTAGCCTGTTCCTCCTGCCTTCTAGGGGCCGATTACCTAGACCTGTTCCTGTATCTTGTCTGACCTGTCTGAACACGCTCCTAGCCTGTTCCTCCTGCCTTCTAGGGGCCGATTACCTAGACCTGTTCCTGTATCTTGTCTTACCTGTCTGAACACGCTCCTAGCCTGTTCCTCCTGCCTTCTAGGGGCCGGTTCCCTAGACCCGCTCCTGTACCTTGTCTGTCCTGTCTGAACACGCTCCTTGCCTGTTCATCCTGCCTCTCTGGGGGCCGTATTCCCAGACCCGCTCCTGTATCCCGCTGCAGTGTCGGTCTCCTCCGTACACTCAGTTCCAGTCTGAACTCTCTCCTATCCTTTACCTGTTTTTCCTCTATGTCCGTTCCCTTCCTTTTTCTGCAGAGTCTGAACTCGTACCTAACTCCTGCTTGTTGTCTCTGTACTCCCGTTTGTGAGTTTGTGGTCCACTCGCTACTTCACTGCAAGTACCCTGTGGGTGTCTGGCTCCGCCTTTCCCTTCCTGTCTGTTCCGTGTGAACAGAGCCCTGTCCCCCCTACTCAGCCTAGCCTGCTCTGACTCCTCTGGCCGCTGCTCCGGCAGTCCTGTCCTGCCCTGCTTCTGCCCGCTGCTCCGGCAGTCCTGTCCTGCCCTGCTTCTGCCCGCTGCTCCGGCAGTCCTGTCCTGCCCTGCTTCTGCCCGCTGCTCCGGCAGTCCTGTCCTGCCCTGCTTCTGCCCGCTGCTCCGGCAGTCCTGTCCTGCCCTGCTTCTGCCCGCTGCTCCGGCAGTCCTGTCCTGCCCTGCTTCTGCCCGCTGCTCCGGCAGTCCTGTCCTGCCCTGCTTCTGCCCGCTGCTCCGGCAGTCCTGTCCTGCCCTGCTTCTGCCCGCTGCTCCGGCAGTCCTGTCCTGCCCTGCTTCTGCCCGCTGCTCCGGCAGTCCTGTCCTGCCCTGCTTGTGCTCGCTGCTCCGGCAGTCCTGTCCTGCCCTGCTTGTGCTCGCTGCTCCTGCAGCCCCGTCCTGCTCTGTTCTTGCCCACCGCTTCGGGCGTTCCCTCTCTGCTGTGGTTGTCTACCGCATCTGCGGTTCTGTGACCCAGTCTGTACTGGGTCTTAACCTTTCTGTGCTCCAGCCCGTCCTTTCGGCCAGTACCTCCCTGCCTGCATACTCGCCTGTATCCACCCATCTGCATACCAGCCGTGTTTGCTTATATCCACCAGTCTGTGCCAGCCTAACCTGCCTGTTCCTGAGTCCCAGTGTGAACTGGGTCCTATCCCGCCTGTGTTCCTACCTGCTAGTGCCTCCCTGTCTGCACTCTAGCTGCGCTTGCCTTTACCCGCCTGCCTGCATACCAGTCGTGCCTGCCTATACCCTCCAGTCTGTGTGCCAGCCTACCAGCCTGTTCCTGTATTCCCCTGTGTGGGTCAACAGCCGTGTCCGGGGTCTGTCCTGGAGTAGCACCTGGTCCCTCTGCTCGGTTCCTCCTTGGTGCACTGGCGTCGTATGCCGTCGTGCGACCCTGGTCGGATCGGGTGAATACTTAGTCACGCCCCTCCAGGCATTCACTCTCCGGCACGGTCCAGTGGAATCACTACAATCACACGCACACGCCGCTCAGCCCGGGCGTGTGCATAACAGCATGCTCAGGCCATGGTTCCCGTTGAGCCCCACGGCCTTCGCTCTTTGAGAAGTTTTTCCAGCGAATACATGCATTAAAATAAAATAAATAAATTTTTTTTTCCCCCTTTAGCTGAGTTCCTGGCGAAATTACGCACCGTCCAGATGGATCTATCAGCTCTCGTTCCTGCGGATCCGCCACGTTACTATGGGGATCCAAGACAGTGTCGTGCATTTGTGGAGCAATGCATGCTACACTTTAAGGCCTACCCTCTCTACTTTCCTTCCGATTGGGCTAAAGTGGCCTTTATGATGTCTTACCTGGCGGGTGATGCCTTGGAATGGATCAACCCCCTATATGAAACACAGGATCCGATCCTCCGGGACCTAATGGCCTTCCTGGTGGCCTTTCTAATGGTCTTCGATGATCCTAACCCGGAGGCTCCTGCTGAAGCTTCACCTCCCAATATCCCGGAGCAGCCCCGATGGGTAATGTGTGTGGGTAGCGCAATAGTCCTCCAGCCCAATGAGACTACTGCCCACCCAGAATCCTCACAGGGTGACTACGCTTTCCGGAATACTTCTCTCAACCTCAAGAGGCAGTCCAGACGTGCTAGACGTAGAGGCAAGCCGTCACGCCAGGGTCTGTCCTCCCTGAGACCTCCTGACCCCAACCTTGAAGTCCCTACTGAAGCTTCATCTCCCTGTATCCCGGAGAAACCCCAATGGGTAATGTGCGTGGGTAGTGCACCAGTTCTCCTGCCCGAAGAGACTTCTGCCCATCCAGACTCCACACAGGAGAACTTCCTGCACCCGGCATCAGATGCTTCTCTCTCTTTAACCGGTGTGCATGTCCAAGGATGCTCCAAAGCTGTGGTTACCTCTGAGTCTGTGCACCTCTACTACCTGGCGGAGGATCCCCTGTTGCCTCCTGAATCCTCCGGGATACCACTCGATGACAAATGGAGAGAGACTTCTCTACACCCGGTACTCAATACTTTGTCCGCTTCGTCCTGTGAGCCTGACAATGGGTACCCCAAAGTGGTAGTTACCTCCGAGTCTCTACACCCCTCCGACCAGGCGGAGGATCTCCAGTTGTCTCCTGAACCCTTCGGGGTGCTACCTGGTAACGAAAGGACAGAGACTCTCCTATACTCTGTACCTGATACCTCGCTCGCTTCGTCCAGTGAGTCCAACCTAGTGTACTCCGAAGCAGAAGTTACTCCCGAGTCTCTACACCCCTCCGACCAGGCGGAGGACCTCCAGTTGTGTTCAGAACCCTTCGGGGTGCCACCTGGAGGTGAATGGACAGAGACTTTCCTATACTCGGTACCCGATACCTCGCCTGCTTCCTCCAGTGAGTCCAACCTAGTGTACTCCGAAGCAGAGGTTACTCCCGAGTCTCTACTCCCCTCCGACCAGGCGGAGGACCTCCAGTTGTGTTCAGAACCCTTCGGGGTGCCACCTGGTGGTGAATGGACAGAGACTTTCCTATACTCGGTACCCGATACCTCGCCTGCTTCCTCCAGTGAGTCCGACCTAGTGTACTCTGAAGCAGTTGTTTTCTCTGAGCCTCTGCACTCTTCTGACCCGGCGGAGGACCTCCAGTTGTTTCCTGAATCCTCCGGGGTACCACCAGATAACAAAGAGACAGTGACTTTTCCTCATTATGTACCTGATAACCCGTCTATTTTTTCCTGTGAGCTTGACAAGATGTACCTCGAAGCAGAGATTACCCTCAAGTCTCTGTCCCCCTCCAACCCAGTGAACGACTGGTCCTCGAATTCCCTGCGGAAGATTCTGGCAGGTCTGAAGAAGAGGGGGCGTAAGGGGGGAGGTACTGTAACATACCTGGCGGCGTCCTTGCATAGTGGTCCATTTCCCACTGTGCAGGAGCGCGCACTTGATCTCCTGTCCAGAATGTCTCTCTGGCTTCCCTCCATGCTGTCTGTTTGTGTCTGTTTCTGCTGCTTAAGGGCGGCGCCCGATCACTTCCTGCCTTTTGTACCTGCTGTGGGTCACACCCCTTGTGCGTCCTCAGCCTATTGCTGTCTGTCACTTGGTATATAGCTCAGCAGCTCCCTTCTATCCCTGCCTGAGCATAAGTGTTTCTTTCAGTGTGTGCTTGCACTCTGAAGGTGCCAGGTCCCGTTCTGTGTTCTCTTGTCTGCCTATCCTGGAGGCTGTATTTCCAGGCCTGTCTGAACACGCTCCTAGCCTGTTCCTCCTGCCTTCTAGGGGCCGATTACCTAGACCTGTTCCTGTATCTTGTCTGACCTGTCTGAACACGCTCCTAGCCTGTTCCTCCTGCCTTCTAGGGGCCGATTACCTAGACCTGTTCCTGTATCTTGTCTTACCTGTCTGAACACGCTCCTAGCCTGTTCCTCCTGCCTTCTAGGGGCCGGTTCCCTAGACCCGCTCCTGTACCTTGTCTGTCCTGTCTGAACACGCTCCTTGCCTGTTCATCCTGCCTCTCTGGGGGCCGTATTCCCAGACCCGCTCCTGTATCCCGCTGCAGTGTCGGTCTCCTCCGTACACTCAGTTCCAGTCTGAACTCTCTCCTATCCTTTACCTGTTTTTCCTCTATGTCCGTTCCCTTCCTTTTTCTGCAGAGTCTGAACTCGTACCTAACTCCTGCTTGTTGTCTCTGTACTCCCGTTTGTGAGTTTGTGGTCCACTCGCTACTTCACTGCAAGTACCCTGTGGGTGTCTGGCTCCGCCTTTCCCTTCCTGTCTGTTCCGTGTGAACAGAGCCCTGTCCCCCCTACTCAGCCTAGCCTGCTCTGACTCCTCTGGCCGCTGCTCCGGCAGTCCTGTCCTGCCCTGCTTCTGCCCGCTGCTCCGGCAGTCCTGTCCTGCCCTGCTTCTGCCCGCTGCTCCGGCAGTCCTGTCCTGCCCTGCTTCTGCCCGCTGCTCCGGCAGTCCTGTCCTGCCCTGCTTCTGCCCGCTGCTCCGGCAGTCCTGTCCTGCCCTGCTTCTGCCCGCTGCTCCGGCAGTCCTGTCCTGCCCTGCTTCTGCCCGCTGCTCCGGCAGTCCTGTCCTGCCCTGCTTCTGCCCGCTGCTCCGGCAGTCCTGTCCTGCCCTGCTTCTGCCCGCTGCTCCGGCAGTCCTGTCCTGCCCTGCTTCTGCCCGCTGCTCCGGCAGTCCTGTCCTGCCCTGCTTGTGCTCGCTGCTCCGGCAGTCCTGTCCTGCCCTGCTTGTGCTCGCTGCTCCTGCAGCCCCGTCCTGCTCTGTTCTTGCCCACCGCTTCGGGCGTTCCCTCTCTGCTGTGGTTGTCTACCGCATCTGCGGTTCTGTGACCCAGTCTGTACTGGGTCTTAACCTTTCTGTGCTCCAGCCCGTCCTTTCGGCCAGTACCTCCCTGCCTGCATACTCGCCTGTATCCACCCATCTGCATACCAGCCGTGTTTGCTTATATCCACCAGTCTGTGCCAGCCTAACCTGCCTGTTCCTGAGTCCCAGTGTGTACTGGGTCCTATCCCGCCTGTGTTCCTACCTGCTAGTGCCTCCCTGTCTGCACTCTAGCTGCGCTTGCCTTTACCCGCCTGCCTGCATACCAGTCGTGCCTGCCTATACCCTCCAGTCTGTGTGCCAGCCTACCAGCCTGTTCCTGTATTCCCCTGTGTGGGTCAACAGCCGTGTCCGGGGTCTGTCCTGGAGTAGCACCTGGTCCCTCTGCTCGGTTCCTCCTTGGTGCACTGGCGTCGTATGCCGTCGTGCGACCCTGGTCGGATCGGGTGAATACTTAGTCACGCCCCTCCAGGCATTCACTCTCCGGCACGGTCCAGTGGAATCACTACAATCACACGCACACGCCGCTCAGCCCGGGCGTGTGCATAACACTTATCAACAGAGGCTCCAAAAGTCACAGTCGTCTAATTCCTCTCCTATTGTCTGTGTTAGGAAGTAGGACAGTACGTTGAGACTCTGTTGTGATTACCGGGAACTAAACCAAAAGTCAGTACCTGATCGACACCCGATACAAAAGATCCAAGATATGCTGGATAGCCTTTCAGGAAGTACCTGGTTCTCTGTCCTTGATCAAGGTAAGGCATACCACCAAGGGTTTGTCGAAGAGTCCAGTAGACCCTTGACAGCATTCATCACACCGTTGGGGCTCATTTCAGCTCCAGCAGAATTCCAGAGGAGCATGGAGGCATGTTTAGATGGATTGAGGGACGATATCTGCCAGCCGTACTTGGATGACAGTGTGGTACACAGCAAAACCTTCTGGGAGCATGGTGAGGACCGTATTACAATGGTATCAACAACACAGAGTTAAGTTGACCCCAAAGAAGTGTGAACTGTTCAAAACACAAGTCCGATTTCTAGGGAAAATTGTGTCCGGAGAAGGATATAGCATGGACCCAGCAGAAATCGCTCCGGTACTGGCCTTAAAAGACAAGCGGCCCTCTACCGTCGGGGAGTTGAGGCAGATATTAGGATTCCTCTCCTACCATCGTACTTACGTTTGGAAGTTCTCCAGGATTGCCGCCCCACTATACCTCCTCTTGGGGAGGAAGACAGAGACAACAACACCCACGGAGAAAAAGAAGAATGCGAGTAGGACGGAGCTTAAAAGAAACAATGCCGTTTCATCCCAACAGCCCATTCTCTGGACAGCAGACCATCAGGAGGTATTGGAAGAATTAGCAGACTACCTGGTAAAACCACCCATCTTGGGATATCCTGATTTCAATTTACCATTTTGTTCTTCATTGTGACGCTTCTCAAGTTGGACTGGGAGCTGCCCTGTATCAGCATCAAGATGGAAAAATGAGAGTCATTGGTAATGGTTCTAGAACATTGACAGACGCCGAGAAGAATTACCATCTACATTCTGGAAAATTGGAGTTCCTGGCATTGAAATGGGCTATCTGTGAAAGATTTAGAGATTATCTCTACTACAGCAAAGAGTTTGAGGTATACACTGACAACAACCCTTTGACCTATGTCCTTACTACAGCCAAACTGAATGCAACGGGTCAGAGATGGGTCGCTGAAGTAGCTGACTTCAATTTCAGCATCCAGTACAGGCCAGGAGAATGCAAAGTGGATGCTGATGGATTGTCAAGAATGCCACTAGAACCTGAGGAGTTCATGTATGAATGCTCGGAGGAAGTCAGTCTGGAAGCAATTGAGAGCACTACCCAAGCAGTACAAGCTTATCAGGAGGAAGACACACCATTGTGGTGTCCATTTACGGTGGAAACCACCATTAAAGCGAGAGAACAAGATCACCCCCAGTCTATTCAACAACTACCAAAAGGGAAAGTCTATAGAGCACAACGGGAAGATTAGATAATTGGCAGAATACTACTTTGTGTGGACCAAAATCGTTTTTCAAGTAAACGGGAGAGAAATAATGAGTCACCAGCAGTATCTGTTTTAATTAAAGAATGGATGAAGCTCTACCTCGTTGAAGATGGTATCCTGTATCGTAAAGGAGGACAAAACCGGCAGTTGGTACTACCCAGAATATTCCGTAGGTTGGTCTTCAAAGAACTCCATGAAAATATGGGACACGTGGGAGTGGAAAGGACAACAAATTTGATCCGTGAACGTTTCTTCTGGCCGTACATGCAGAGAGATATTGAGAGATACGTAACCAGGGAGTGTGGGTGTCTGAAAGATAAACGTCCCAACACATCAACCCAGGCACCTATGGGCAACATACAAACTACGTATCCGTTTGAGATGGTCTCAATAGACTTTCTACATCTTTAGACGTGCAAGGGTGGTTACGAATACATTTTGGTGGTGATGGACCATATCACTTGATTTGCTCAAGCATATGCCACCACCAATAAATCAGGTCGAACAGCGGCAGAGAAGGTCTTCAGTGATTTTGCTTTTGAGGTTTGGGTTCCCTACGAGGTTACACCACGACCAAGGAAGAGAATTTGAGAACCAGCTCTTTGCCAACTTAGGAAAGTACTGTAGAATTCAGAGATCCCACACAATGCCCTATCACCCAGAGGGTAATGGACAAGTGGAACATTTTAACCGGACATTATTGTTGATATTATGCACTTTAACAGCTGATGAGAAGAAAGACTGGAAGAGTTCCCTGTCAAAAGTGGTACATGCCTATAACTGTACAAAGAGCGATGCAACGGGTTACTCACCCTTTTTTCTATTGTATGGACGATCGCCAAGACTGCCAGTCGACATCATGTTCGATACTCCGGTGTCAGAGACTTACAGAATGTATCCGGAGTACATTCGGAAATGGAAGGAACAGATGCCAGAGGCATACAACATAGCGTCCAAAGTGGTTACGCAAGGACAGAGCAAGAGTAAGGAGTACTATGATTAAAAATGTTATGGAGCAGAATTGGCACCAGGAAGTCGGGTGCTAGCAAGAACGTACATGACAAAGGCGGTCCAGGAAAACTTTGTTCGTACTGGAAAGACAAGGTGTATGTGGTCGTAAGGAGGAAAGCTGATGACAGCCCAGTGTATGAAATCCGATTGGAAATGGGAGACAAGAAAACCAGAATAGTCCATCGGAATTTACTGCTACCCTGTGATTATCTCCCACCACAACAAGACTTCCCAGAAGTAGATCGACTAAGGGACCACCACAGACTGAACGTTCGGAGGTGGTTAGTGACCTTGAAAGTTCCGATGGAGAAGAACACACCATTGTATTTCTCAGACAGGCAAGGAGAGGGATGTATCATCCTCAGGAGAATGACCTAAGTCCTGAGGCTCCAGAGTTTGTACCAAGGAGTACAGAAGAAGTCCAATTCAAATCTGATGATCGAACACCGGCCCCTGAAGAGACCGATCGACACTCAGGAGGAGCGGAATTACCACACTGTGCAGAAACAAGCGACTCAGGAGAAGTACAGGAACTTACAGAGGCAGCTCCAAGAGCATCTGAGGAAGCATGGGAAATGAGTGCGGCGGAAGAAACTTCAGTGACCGAAGAACCCGTGGTCTCTGAGGAACAACCCACCAGGAGAATGTCAACTCGAGAAGTGAGGAGGCCCGTGATGCTGACGTATGAGACACTTGGTGAACCTAGTCAAGTGCCAAGGACTTTCGACTGGAAACAGGTATCTCTGCCTGTTGACAAGGTAAGCCCACTTGAGTGGTACTCACCACCGAGAGCCAGTATGGAAGATGTTGCCTGGTGGAAAGACTTGTTTTCATACTTCCTTCCTTAAATTAGTGGTAATGTTAAAAAAAACTATTAGCTCAATGTGAGGCTAGGTGGATCATCTCCTTGGGCACTATGGCCCCATATGGTCTGAATGAGACACTTAGCTTCACATCCTTCCTGTAGGCATCCTACTCCCAGTCTCTAGTTTTTTATTTATATAATTCTTTTAATTTCTTTTATAATCACATGTTTTTGAATTACTAACCACTTGCGCCCCCCATTTTCTGATATTTTCCTGCCCGGCTCTTGACTTTGTTCACAAACCTTCATGCTCTGACATTCATGATTGAACATTCAGTGGTAGCCTTTTAGGGATGCTATTAAACAGGATGGAATGTTTTTTTCCGGAATGGACAACTATTCATAGCGGAATATCATACTTATACTGTTATGGTTGGATAATGGGCACAGAACATGCAGATTTTCATTGGGGATCATGGGGCACGGATTACCAAGCATTTTGCAAGCATTTACGCTGTGGAAATTCCACATCAAAAGCGCTTGAAAAACGCATAGTGGGCACACAGCCTTAAAACAGCATTTGTACAGTGTGTGATTTTATTGCAGTTTTGTGATGTGTTATGATATGTGCAACTGCATAAAGTTTCATAGGCACTAATGTACTCAGCTAATGTAATGTATAATGCTATTTATTTGTGCATAAGATATAGGGAAAGTATAGGATAAAGTTAAATGCTTAGGTTAGAGATAGCTACCGACTCTAGATAGATGAGGACATAGGGTATAGTATAAGGCTGATAGTTAGATTTAGGAAAGGGAAATATTCAGAGGCAGTCATATTAGGTATAGGAAGTGGAGCACAAGGCTAGATATAGTTAATATGTTCGGGACCAGCCTAGCATGGGAGGGGGTTGAGTCATCTAACTTCCTGGTTAGATGAGTTGGAGATTCAAGGGCAGAGTTCAAAGACAGAGGGCTGGAGGGAAGAGAAGTACGAACTGCTCTGGCAGTATGAGAATATGGCAACTGTCTTTAGCGGACATTCCTGTAATGTCCAGGGCTAGGCAAAGGGAAGCAAACTAGGCACTGGGAAGCATGCCTTATTCCCTTCCAACAAGTGGAAGCCGAATGGGGAAACACGTGAGGGAGACGAGATTGGTCTTGTGAGTGCTGCAGAGCCAGACGGAGGCATTGCTGGCGGAGCACGATGAGATAGAGCAAGGAACCATACAGCTTGATTCCATACAGTCCAGCCTCATCTCATTCCAACGTGAATTGGGTGACAATGAGGAAGAGGAGGAGGAGGAAGAACAAGAGCTAGTTTCCTGTGCTATAGACGGTACTACCCACAAAACTATCATACCGTCTGTTCAGCGTGCATGGCCTGAGGAGAGGGAGAATGAGGAGGAGAACATGGTCAGTCGTCCTCTTGGTGAGGACATGGAAGTCTTGCCTGTTAGCAGTCTTTATGTTATGCTGCCTTTCCCATGTCTCCAAATTTTGGGTGACAGTCATTACTAGTTGATGACACTTCTAGACCCATGCTACAAGGAAAACTTTCTATCTCTTATTCCCGCGATGGACAGGTCTGCTAAAATGGGGCAGTACCAGAAGGCCCTTGTTGAGGAATTATTAAAAAAATTCCCATCTGAAAACGCTGGCGGCAGAGGTCACAGTTTGTTGGACAACAAAAAGGAGTACAGGCAGGGTCGGACTGGGGTGCCTAGGGCCCACCAGGGGAACTGACTCTAGGGGCCTACACTACAGCCCAACGGTTTTATTACTTGTTATGCTTTTCTATAATGTACTATAATTACATGATTGGCTTCGCTGTGGAGCACCAAGCGGCAGGACTTTGTTTGAATAGTCATTCCGTACTGCCAGTGTCCCTATAATGGTAACTTGTCACCTTGAAAAACGCTATTTATCTGCAGATATAGGGGTAATCTGCAGGTAAATAGGGTTTAAAGCCTGGTTAGACGGCTTATTGGAAAAGCATTGGCTACACGGAGAAAATTACATTTTATTCTCCCTGCCGCCACTCGCTTCCTGTCATAGGGTCGGTGCAAGGAGGGAGACATTACAGTCACCGCGAACTACAAAGTGACTAACATGGCAGCAGCACCTGGCAACTAGTGCTGAGCGAGCGTGGTCGGATAAGGTGTGATCCCAGCATAGTAGCAGAGCACTACAAGATACTCGGATAACACCCGAGCATGCTGGGATTACACCTTATCCGACCACGCTCGCTCAGCACTAGTTGCCAGGTGCTGCTGCCCTGTTAGTCATTCAATGAAGCTCAGCCTGAGGTTGGGCTCCATGGAAGTGTCACAATCAAGGAGCCGGACGTTATTGCAGCACGCTCACTTTGTAGTTCACGGTAACGGTAATGTCTCTTATCCGACCACGCTCACTCAGCACTACTGGCAACCCATCAGCAACCTGCAACTGTGACGCGCCCCCTGGGACATATTCCTTTTTGAGGGGAATACCCGGCACCGGATCAGATGGGGGGTTGTAGTCTCCGAGCGGCTGTGACCCGGTCCCGTGCCCAGGGCGTCAAGCTAAGTGTTATGTGGCAGCTTTACAGATGTTACTAAAGTTCTTTTGTGTCGACTACGCCACCCGTTGAGATGCGGTCACTGTGGCCGCCGCTGCAGCAGGGTCCGCTGAGGCTGATGGTGGATGCGCAGCTTGGTGGGATAACCCCCAACGGGAGGGGTATAGCCTCAGAGGGGACAGGCGCAGAGGATGGGGGTTGTGGTGGTGCGATGCAGCCGGCAATGAAGACAGACTCGGGTTGTGCAGTTAAGGGTGTTTACTTACTGCTGATGTTGTACTGGTCACTCCAGCTGCTAGTGACCACCCGAGCCGTGCTGCGTCCACCAGGTCCTGGATCCGGCCAACCCCCAAACAAGTCCAGAGCGTGGCCCTGAGCTCTCCCTCTGTCCTTTCTTCAGCCGTCCCCACCAGTGATTCACCTAGGTCCAGCTCCCTCGGGCCTTCTTTTGGGACACCCTTGGCCCTGGGTTCCCTGACCCTTCATGTGGTGTGCCTTCGGGGTGAATGTGGTGGGTGACCGTGACAGACACTGCCCACGGTCTCCGGTCTCTGGCTGGGGAATGTCTTTGCCCCCACCAGCTTGGGTTCCGGTACCCTCTTGCTGACTCCTCACCCGGTGCTCTAATTTGGGTTCTTGGGTCCCTTCAGTCTTCCCCCTCTGGGTCTTTCTCTGCTCCACTCTCTCTCTCTCCAGGGCTGCTGTTTCCTTCTCTCTCCTCTCCAACTGACTTGTTCTCAGCGTCTGACCCTGATCTAAGTTGGTGCCCTCCTTATATATCCCTCTATGTGTGAGCTCAGGTGACCAGCACCCAATGAGCTCCTATCACTACCCAGACTGCTCCCCCTATCTGCCCCTACACTACATGGGATGTACCACCCCCCTCCCACTCCAGCCAGGAACAGGCTCGGTTGTACCTGCACATTTCTAAGTGGGAGTACCGTCGGCCTGCTCCTCTGGAATGGGATGTATGTAGTGCATGCAGTCTATCTGAGCTCAGTTCCACACTCCTTCCTTACCCGGGAGTGGAATATCACACCTCTGGGTTGAGGTGCAATACCCCTGTAGCAGCCGAATCCTCAGGGTGCTACAACTGCGTCACAGGGGGCTGAAGGGAACAGGTGACTGCATGCACCGGCCATTGTGCTATCTAAATGCCGCTGTCAGTGATTGACAAGGGCACTTAAATACTCAAAACAGCAGCAATTAAGGCATGCTCTGATCACTGCTGTTACAGGCAGACACCGACTATGTAACACAGCCGACATCTGCCCGGTATGGAGCAGGCTCAGCTCCTGAACCCGCTCCATACAAGCACATCCCAATGGTGACAGTTATGACAAGGTTAGCAAATTTCACTTGTCTGTTCCTAAATGTGAAAAGACAAATGGAATTCCCTAACACATGTGAAAGACACCTAAAAGATTTAGTAAAGGTGCCTCAAGCATATGAATGTTATTACACACCACAATGCACAGTTATATACACACATCTTACAAAAATACATTTTATTCCAGATACGCAGACGCGCACAAATACATCAGTACATGAATACATCATCTGAACCACCATCAATTGTAATGTCAGGTCAGCCCCATATATCTTTGTATCGCATAAACCTACAACTACCAGTATGTAATTAACAATAGAGATACTGGGAGTTGTTATCAGTCATCAACAGACTGCGGACCATACAGGAACCACAGTACTGATGAGACACAGGCAGGATCACAAATGAACATTTACATCCAGGTATCTTACCTGAGACGTCTTCTCTGATTAGAGTTGTTCTCTTTCTTTTCTTCCTCTTGTCCAGACCCCTTGAGGACTTTTCTCATCCACAGCTTTTCTCTGCAGACTTCCATCTTCTCCGGTCTTCTGCAGCACATCCCCACGCGATGCCCTGAAAGATAGCAGTGTCATTATAATGCTCCTGAATAAAAATATCTACACTGAGCCCCTGAATAAACCTAACTCTTACAATGCTCCCTGCACAAAACATGACATACACTCTACCCCTCTTATGGTACCTGCTCTCCACACTGTCCTCTCCTAACCATACTAGGCCCCCTGTTCACATTGTCCTCTCACACTGTGTCCCCCCTATACTGCCCAGTCTCTATACTGTGCCCCTTCATAACACTCCCCCTCCTCAGCATACTGTTCCCCCCTTTCAGTGCCCTCACACTGTTTCCCCCATACTGCCGCATCTCCATACCTTCCCCCACACTACCTAGTCTCTGTGCTGTGTCACCTCACACTTTTCTTCCTCCATACTGTCTCCTCACACTATTCCCCCACTCTCTATACTGTTTCCTCACACATCCCCCTTCCCCATTCTGTTCCTGCACTCATTCCCACCCCTCCTCTGGTTCACCATACTGTTTCTTCACACATATCCCCATTCTGTCTCCTAAAATTTCTCTCCCATCTCTCCCCAAATATAATAAATCTTCGGAAGAGCACACAGACATGCAGAAGCGCGCTTACACACACGAAAACAAGCGCACACAGACACATACTAAGGGCTCTTTCACACGTCAGTACGTGCGGTGACAGTTTCCACACGTACCAGAGACATTGGTACACGTAGACCCATTCAAATGAATGTTTTTACCTGCTGCACCTCCCGCAAAACGTCCCGCACACTGATGAGAGCGCTCTTCCCAAGCACCGGGTGCTGAACGCTGCTCTCATCATAGATCCCTGCCGGCGCTGCGATCAGCAGCAGCAGGGTCAATGATGAGAGTAGTAGTCTACTCCCGCCGTCTCCGGGGCCCGCTCGCTGCAGGAGTCATTCTCCTCGATGTGAGCGCTCGCACGGATTACAGCAGGTGACACTTAGGAGAGATGAGTATAAGGAATTTTTTATTTTATTCCTATTTTTACAGTTGGACATGGCGGGAGTAGACTACTACTCTCATAATTGACCCTGCTGCTGCTGATCGCAGCACCGGCAGGGATCTATGATGAGGGCAGCGCTCAGAACCCGGCTCTTAGGAACAGCGCTAACTGTACACTGATTCCCAAGCGCTGGTACGTGTCACATGGATGACACACAGGTGGACATGGATATCTCCAGTCCCATAAATATCAGGACATGTGAAAGAGCCCTAATATACACACGCAGATATACAGTACAGACCAAAAGTTTGGACACACCTTCTCATATAAAGATTTTTCTGTATTTTCTTGACTTTGAAAATTGTACATTCACACTGAAGGCATCAAAACTATGAATTAGCACATGTGGAATTATATACTTAACAAAAAAGTGTGAAACAACCTAAAATATGTCTTATATTCTAGGTTCTTCAAAGTAGCCACTTTTTGCTTTGATGACTGCTTTGCACACTTTTGATGAGCTTCAAGAGTTAGTCACCGGAAATGGTCTTCCAACAATCTTGAAGGAGTTCCTAGAGAGGCTTAGCACTTGTTGGCCCTTTTGCTTTCACTCCAGCTCACCCCAAACCATCTCGATTGGGTTCAGGTCTGGTGACTTTGGAGGCCAGGTCATCCGGCGTAGCACCCCATCACTCTCCTACTTGGTCAAATAGCCCTTACACAGCCTGGAGGTGTGTTTGGGGTCATTGTCCTGTTGAAAAATAAATGATGGTCCAACTAAACGCAAACCGAATGGAATAGCATGCTGCTGCAAGATGCTGTGGTAGCCATGCTGGTTCAGTATGCCTTCAATTTTGATTAAATCCCCAACAGTGTCACCAGCAAAGCACCCCCACACCATCTCACCTCCTCCTCAATGCTTCACTGTGGGAACCAGGCATGTACAGTCTATCCGTTCACCTTTTCTGCATTGCAAAAAGACACGGTGGTTGGAACCAAAGATCTCAAATTTGGACTCATCAGACCAAAGCACAGATTTCCACTGGTCTAATGTCCATTCCTTGTGTTCTTTAGCCAAAACAAGTCTCTTCTGCTTGTTGCCTGTCCTTAGCAATGGTTTCCTAGCAGCTATTTTACCATGAAGGCCTGCTGCACAAAGTCTCTTAACAGTTGTTGAAGAGATGTGTCTGCTGCTAGAATTTTGTGTGGCATTGACCTGGTCTCTAATCTGACCTGCTGTTAACCTGCAATTTCTGAGGCTGGTGACTCGGATAAACTTATCCTCAGAAGCAGAGGTGACTCTTGGTCTTCCTTTCCTGGGGCGGTCCTCATGTGAGCCAATTTCTTTGTAGCACTTGATCGTTTTTGCAACTGCACTTGGGGACACTTTCAAAGTTTTCCCAATTTTTCCACTGACTGACCTTCATTTCTTAAAGTAATGATGGCCACTCGTTTTTCTTTACTTAGAATTTGTATTATGGAAAGAAAAAAGCAGCTAACAGTCTATTCAGTAGAACTATCAGCTGTGTATCCACCAGACTTCTGCACAACACAACTGATGGTCCCAACCACGTTTATAAGGCAAGAAATCCCACTTATTAAACCTGACAGGGCACACCTGTGAAGTGAAAACCATTTCCGGTGACTACCACTTGAAGCTCATCAAGAGAATGCCAAGAGTGTGCAAAGCAGTCATCAAAGCAAAAGGTGGCTACTTTGAAGAAACTAGAATATAAGACATATTTTCAGTTGTTTCACACTTTTTTGTTAAGTATATAATTCCACATGTGCTAATTCATAGTTTTGATGCCTTCAGTGTGAATGTACAATTTTCATAGACATGAAAATACAGAAAAATCTTTAAATGAGAAGGTGTGTCCAAACTTTTGGTCTGTACTGTACATACTCACAGAAATGGGGACACATACACACGCAGGCAAGCACACACAGAAATGCACACGCAGTCATGCTCAGACACACTCAGACAATCACACACAAAAATGCAGACATGCAGGGAAGCACGCACACACGTGTGAAGACACATATACACACGTAGACATGCAGGCACTCAAATACATACACACAAACACATGCAGGCATATACACACACACGCATGCAGGCATATACACACACACTGTACACACACCGGCATATACACACACACACGCAGGCATATACACACACGCAGGCATATACACACACGCAGGCATATACACACACACACAGGCATATACACGCAGGCATATACACACACACGCAGGCATATACACACACACACACAGGCATATACACGCAGGCATATACACACACACGCAGGCATATACACACACACACGCAGGCATATACACACACACAGGCATATACACACACGCTGTACACACGCGGGCATATACATACACACACAGGCATATACACACACGCAGGTATATATACACACACGCAGGCATATACACACACACAGGCATATACACGCAGGCATATACACACACACGCAGGCATATACACACACACACAGGCATATACAGGCAGGCATATACACACACACACGCAGGCATATACACACACACAGGCATATACACACACACAGGCATATACACACACACTGTACACACGCAGGCATATACACACACACACAGGCATATACACACACGCAGGCATATACACACACACTGTACACACGCAGGCATATACACACACACAGGCATATACACACACACACGCAGGCATATACACACACGCAGGCATATACACACACGCAGGCATATACACACGCAGGCATATACACACACACGCAGGCATATACACACACGCAGGCATATACACACACACGCATATACACGCAGGCATATACACACACACACAGGCATATACACACACACAGGCATATACACGCAGGCATATACACACACACACGCAGGCATATACACACACAGGCATATACACACACACACGCAGGCATATACACACACACAGGCATATACACACATGCAGGCATATACACACACACTTTACACACGCAGGCATATACACACACACACACACAGGCATATACACACACACGCAGGCATATACACACACGCAGGCATATACACACACGCATGCAGGCATATGTACACACACGCAGGCATATACACACACTGTACACACGCAGGCATATACACACACACAGGCATATACACACACACACGCAGGCATATACTCACACGCAGGCATATACACACACACTGTACACACGCAGGCATATACACACACACTGTACACACACAGGCATATACACACACAGGCATATACACACACACAGGCATATAACTCACCCATAAAAATGTTATTGAATATTTGGCACGGTGCTCTTGACATGAAATTGAAGCAGTGAGAGCTGTAGGCCTGCAGTCTTGTTTCCAATTCCAGGCCAGGTTCCAGAGTTGAACTGTAGAGGACGGTCACCGTTCACATATCCAGCCCCAGAGCCGGTATAAAAAAGCCCAGAGTCAGAGCAGGAGAGAAGGGGCGGTGCTCCGGTGCCACCACCTGGTCGGGAGCCGGTATTACTACAGGGGAGCAGGCCAGGGCAGATATGGAGCCCGGATGGGACAGTATCAGAAACCCGGGAGCAGGGAGAGCAGAGCGAGACGTCGGGTTCGGTGGCGCCGGCGTATCATAGGACGGCCCCGGAGCAGAGAGAAAGCACTGCAGTGCATGGCCGCGGCGTATCAGAGGCCAGAAGAGAGTGGCGTCAGCGTCAGTGTCACCTGACACCACAGCACAGTCTGCCAGCCAGCGGGAAAGCAGAGCGCAGTGCGTGTCACCGCCCAGAAAGAATCCATCCTCTTAGTGTCAGGGACTCACGTGGTAAGTATGCTGCATGCACGTCACTGCAGGCCCGCTGTCACCAATGAATGTGCCATGCGCGCGACGCTACATTTGCTTCAGCCGCGCTTTTAAAGGGCCCCCACCACCAATTTTCTCACTCTCATATCGGGGCCCATCGGGAAATTTCCCGATTTCCCACCAGGCCAGACAGACCCTGAGTACAGGAGAGAGAGACACAAATCAAATCCAGCAGAGGCAGGGGAACACTGTCAAAGTTCTGGGACAGTTTTCTCAGACCCTACCATCTCACAAGCCCTGGGTAGTCTCACAAGGATGGAAAAGTTTGGGAAGATGCCGAAGGACTACCTTTCCGACCGTACCAACGTCCCACGTGATTCCACTGTGCCTTATAATTATTGGGTATCCAAGCTGGACACGTGGCATGAACTGGCTCTCTACGCCTTGGAGGTCCTGGCCTGCCCTGCCGCTAGCATTTTGTCGGAGAGGGTTTTTAGTGCTGCCAGGGGAATTATAACTGATAGGCACATCTGTCTGTCAACTGAAAATGCTGACAGGCTGACTCTTCTAAAAATGAACAAGGGCTGGATTGGGCCAGACTTCTCAACACCACCGAACGATAGCAGGGTAACATAAACTCAAATACAGTGCCTTTTTTTTGGGAGATCGAACTCTATTCCCATGCACCTCTGCCTTCACACTCAGACATGGGTATACACGTCCTAATTTTGTCTATTTGGTCTTGTCCTCCTCCTTCTCCTCATCATCATCCTTCACCACCATATCACCACCATATCTACCATATCACCATATCTACTTCTCTTGCAAGGGGCATTGGAGTGCCTCCAAATTTTTGGCAGCCCTTGCATTCACTGCATAGGCAATAACAGTATGGGAGACCCACTTCCTAATACTGGGAACATTTTTGTCATGAGGCAATACCAATTTAAAGACACGTAGAAGTGGGACTCAGTAACGGCATGTTCCCATTAGAAAGGAGCGGTTCTGCTATACAGTTATAGGGTATGCAGTGAGTACAATGCCTGCCAAAATTTGGGAAAGACCCCAATACCAATTTAAAGACACATAGAGGTGGGCCTCAGTAATGACATGTTCTCATTAGAAAGGAGCGGTCTCTTGAAAGGGGCATTTGAGTGTCTCCAAATTTTTGTGACAGCCCGTGCATTCACTGCATAGGCAATAACAGTATGGGAGACCCACTTCCTAATAATGGAAACATTTTTTTCATGAGGCCCTCCTCTACGTCTCTTGCAAGGGGCATTGGAGTGCCTCCAAATTTTTGGCAGCCGTTGCAGTGACTGAATAAGAAAGAACAGTATGGGAGACCCGCTCCTTTCTAATGGGAACATTTTGTTACTGAGGCCCACCTCTATGTGTCTTTAAATTAGTATTGGGGTTTTTCCCAAATTTTGGCAGCCGTTGTACTCACTGCATACCCTATAACTGTATAGCAGAACCACTCCTTTCTAATGGGAGCATGTCGTTACTGAGACCTACCTCTATGTGTCTTTAAATTGGTATTGGGGTTTTTCCTAAATTTTGCCAGCCGTTGTACTCACTGCATACCCTACAACTGTATAGCAGAACCACTCCTTTCTAATGGAAACATGTCGTTACTGAGGCCCACCTCTATGTTTCTTTAAATTGGTATTGGGGTTTTCCCAAATTTTGGCAGCCGTTGTACTCACTGCATACCCTATACCTGTATAGCAGAACCGCTCCTTTCTAATGGGAACATGTCATCACTGAGGCCCACCTCTATGTGTCTTTAAATTGGTATTGGGGTTTTTCTCAAATTTTGGCAGCCGTTGTACTCACTGCATACCCTACAACTGTATAGCAGAACCGCTCCTTTCTAATGGGAACATGTCGTTACTGAGGCCCACCTCTATGTGTCTTTAAATTGTTATTAGGGTTTT
Organism: Phyllobates terribilis; assembly: GCF_046119375.1. NCBI lineage: Eukaryota > Metazoa > Chordata > Amphibia > Anura > Dendrobatidae > Phyllobates > Phyllobates terribilis. The sequence goes on along the minus strand of NW_027362761.1, from coordinate 975,180,594 downwards.
TCCCAAATTTTGGTAGGCATTGTACTCACTGCATACTCTATAACTGTATAGCAGAACTGCTCTTTTCTAATGGGAATATGCCATTACTGAGGCCCACCTCTACGTGTCTTTAAATTGGTATTGGGGTATTTCCCAAATTTAGGCAGCCCTTGCAGTCACTGCATGGGCATTACCAATATAGGAGACCCACTCCTTTATAATGTGAACATTTTTTTTACTGAAGCCATCCGTTATGTCTCTTCAAAGGGGTATTGGGGTGTGTCCAAATTTTTGGCAGCCCTTGCAGTCACTGCATACGCAATAACAGTATAGGAGACCCACTCGTTAATAATGGGAACAACAAAGCATAGCCGGCTGATGGCTCTCTAACAATAGCGAGGGCTGACTGCTGCCCCTTTAAGAATAGTAAGGGCCGCCTGATGGCCCTATAAAAATAGGCTTTGCTACTTTCAGAGTCCCTTCTTCATAAATGAAACAGGATGTGTCTGAACATGTCTCAAACACATGGTCAGATAAGGTAGTAAAATGTTAAAATGACATTTACTGGTGAATGTATTTTTCACCGTTGAAAGCAATTTAAAAGTGCAAAAACGCATCAAAAAATGCCACATGTGAACATAGCCCAAGGTGAGGAGGAGCATTTCTGTTTTTGGTTATTTATTTTGCCTTATATACAAGTCATTACCCTGGAAAGGATGTTCCTTAACATTTTTCCCAGGAAAATCCATTTTGGTTTCGTTTTTGTATGTTTTATTGTGAGCCTGTAAAAAAGTGGCGTAAAACTCTGACAACATTGTTGACAGCAGTGACCTGGGAGTCAGAGATGCTTCCAGGGGTCTTCCCTATGCTGTTCCCATGTCATTTGAACACTGTTCCCTTCTATTTCAGCAATTTTTAGACCCTTTGCATACCTCCGAGGGAGGCCACCGGAAAAATGCTCGAATTTCCCATAGGCTTACATTTTTCTCGTTGCTCGGATCGAGCACTCGAGCATTCCAATTTGCTTGATTCGAACAACGAGTACCCGAGCATTTTAGTGGTCGCTCATCACTAATTACCACCTCTAATACCACCATGGATGACAGCAATTCCCCTTACTTTAAGTGACCCGGGTCACATTCTTGATACTCTTTAAAATGACGTGGCAAAGTTTTCAAAAGTGAGCTGTCCATCAATGTCCTGGCCGCGCCACGTGCTCCCTTAGTATGACCAAGGGCATAGAGTTATGTTGAGGAGACTGAGGAAACAGTTCGAGGACAAAGAAAAGTGCTGAGGAGACCCAAAGAGGGCAGAGAGGAGCATTGAGGAGACAGCCTGAGGCTGACAGAGAGGAGCGCTGAGAGAGCCTGAGGACAGAAAGGAACACTGAGGAAACAGCCTTTGGGCAGAGAGAAACACCAATGAGACAGCCTGAGGGCAAAGAAAACCGCAAAAGAGATGGCTTGAGGACAGAGAAAAGAATCGAGGAGACGGCCTGAGGACAGAGAGAAGTGCTGAGTAGACAGCCTTAGGGCAAAGAGCGCTGACAAGACTGTTTGAGGACGGAGAGGAGCACTAAGGAGATGGCCAGAGGGCTGAGATGAGCGCCAAAGAGATGGCCTGATGACAGAAAGGAGTGCTGAGGAGACGGCCTGAGGACAGAGAAGAGCACTGAGCAGATGGCCTGAGGGCATATAGGAGCCCTAAGGAACCCTGAGGAGATGGCCTGAGGGCAGAGGGGAGCGCTGAGGAGACGGCCTGAGGGCAGAAAAGAGCAATGAGCAGATGGCCTGAGGGTATATCAGATCCCTAAGGAACCCTGAGGAGATGGCCTGAGGGCATAGGGGAGCGCTGAGTAGGCTGCCTGAGTATGGACTGATAGTAACAAGAACTTAAATTTGAAATGTGATAGATACCTGAACAAAAAGTACCCGGGGCTCATTATAGACAGTGGAGACGTTCAAACTCTGCTGTGCATTCGATGACAAATCTGTTCCCAGCTGCTTTCCATTGTTCTGCTCCTATAGTGGACAGGACAACAAAAAGGTTTAGCAGTAGTGTGAACACAGCCTTCAAGGGGTTGTCCATCTCTTTCTAAACTTTTCTTAATGTGACCAAGTGAGAATGAAATTGTAAATGGGTGTGACTATGGAAGTGACCTAAAATGTTATACACGCCTCATATTCTGTCCCTATTTCTCTTCTTCAAAAGTTGGGAGACCTGTTTAATTTAACTGCTAACTTAGAGTCCCGTTTCTCAGTCAATTATCTCCAAATACTAAGCAAACTCCGTTCGCAACTTCAGACCTGGGAGAAGTTGCATCTCTCTTGGTTGGGCCGAATTTGGGTGCTTAAGATGACATTTCTCCCTAGAATACTTTATTTATTTTGAGTATTGCCTATGCCTGTTCCTTCATACTGCCTCAAAACAGCACAAACTCTAGTTAACATTTTGTTTGGAAGGGTTAATAGAGCAACTCTTTATTGACATCGCCTAAAAGGAGGCCTGGGAGTCCCTAATCTTTCAAAATATTACCCTGAAGCTCAGTTAGCCCAATTAACTTTATACCATGCCTCTTCATATCCCCCATTGTGGCTTTCCTTGGAAGCTCCTGAGTGCCACCTAGTGACCCTTGATGCATTACTATGGATCCTTCCGTACATCGCAAACAATTTATGAATCCTATCCTATCACATTCACTCAAAATATGGGACTTCCTGAAATATTCCTCGAACCTAATGTCCCCTTTCATGCCTCTCACCCCGCTATGGAGCAACCCACAATTCCCCACAGGAAATAAGTCTCTTCTGAACTTTCGTTTATGGGTCGCAGCAGGGATCACAAGAATACACCATCTATTTAATGTTAACAGTATCCTTCCTTTCCCAGCCCTCCAAAAAATATCTAAATTTCCGCCTAAAGAAATTTTTCGTTACTTACAATTCAAGAATTTTATTATCACGCTTCTGAGAAATTCCACCCCGCCTTTTACGCTCACTCCTTTCGAACAAAGGTGCCGACAAAATCCACACGCCCCAGGTACTATCTCACTCCTTTACTCACATATTAATTACACCTCACATAAGCGCAATTTAACTTATAACTCTCGTTGAGAGTCTGATATCGGCACTACCTTAACCGACTCAGAATGGTCCCAGATTTGGTCCTCTTCAACCAGTAAATACTTTAATGCTAGAGACAAATTATAAGGTGTTAACTAGATGGTATTTAACCACAGCTAGAGTTGCCAAGGCAGTTCCTAACTACTCTCCCAATTGTTTTAGGGGTTGTAATTCCACTGGGAATATATACCATATTTGGTGGCTATGCCTCTAGTGTGTAGATTTTGGATCAAAGTTTATTACCTTACTAGCTGTACCCGGCCACGCGTTGCGGTGGCTCAGTGAGGTTAAGTGGAAAAGAAAGGAAATTAATATTTAAAATATTTAATTTCACAATGCTTGTGGGTACACAATATTTTTTGTCGTTCCATTGTCTGTGTAGATATAGAGATTGTCTGGTTTGCCGACTCTAGAACACGCAACATATAATTGTCCATGTGAGAAGCAATCCGTGTCTAGATTTAAACCGCACAATTCTAAAGATTGGCCCTGAGCTTTGTTGATGGTGATTGCAAATTTCAAAATCTTAAATCTCCAAAAGTTCTTCACCGATTTCTTTGAAATTTTGACATAGTCAGGCGTCACAATGGGGCCCATCATGTCAGAGATTACTAGTTATGCAATTCCCTAGTACAGAGGGAATGTAACAGGAGGGAGCGCAGAGATGAAGGCGGCGGCAGAGGAGGAGGGGCTGATCTGCTTGACATGTCCTGGGCCGTTACTGGCCACATCACAGCGCCGCTCCCGCCGATGGCGCAGTGGGATTTGCACTCGCTTGCTATCTGCCTACTGTTGCGAGCCTTGGGCCCAGCTCAGCGCCCAGAGCGGAGGCCGCAGCCTGCGCCTCTCCGAGCAGCCTCCCTCTCTCATTCCCTCCCTCCACCGCTTGTTGTTGCGCAGTCGGAAATAAGTCTCACCTGCCAGAGAAGGAGAAGTCGCAGCAGCAGTGGTGGAGAGCAGAGGCGGTCGCCTCTCAGGCGGTGGTGGTCATGAGCAGCTGCGTCTTTCAGCCTCGAACAGACAGTCTCGTCATTCCCCTTCCCTCCCAACCCCCATGGGGGACACGAAAGGAGCAGAGCACAGGCAGCAGCTGGGGCAAATGAAGGAGAGGGAGATGGGTTTATAAATGAGATGTCACTAAGGGGGGGAGAATTCAGGGGACTGAGCTCATAATACCCCCTCTCACTGTTGCTTTTACGTCCAACAGCTGGTATATAAAAATGCAGTAGGTACAGTATATAAAAACATGCGTGTATTCGAATGGAACATTGTGTCAAAATTTCAAAGCAATCAGTGAAGAACTTTCAGAGATTTAAGATTTTGAACAAAAGAACATTTACATTTTTATTTATATAGAAGATTCTGTAACATCCATGGCGGTGTGCTGGCATGGCTTACCACCTTCCAACATGCAAGACCGCCATCTTACCTATTAGTCCAGGCTGCACACTTTGCTCCAGTACCTGCTGTGTGCATGTCTCTTGTCTGATTGCTTAGGGCGGTGGTGCGGTTACTGTCTGATTCTTATAGTAACTGTGTGCGCAATCCTAATGCGTCCCCAGCTTATTATTGTGAGTCACTGGATACTTAAACCCCCTCCAACCAGTAGGAGGTGCCTGAGCTACACTCTCTTTCAATGAGTTCTGTGCAACTGAGTTGCCAGGTCCTGTTCTGTATCTTGTCTGTTTCCGCCACCCTGGGGGCTGAGTACCCAGGCCTATTACCTGTATCTGTGACTTCTAGTCTGTTCCGCCACCCTGGGGGCTGTATGCCCAGGCCCGTTGCCTGTATCTGTAACTTCTAGTCTGTTTCCGCCACTCTGGGGGCTGAGTTCCCAGGCTCCTGTTTGTCTCTATGTTCGTATCTTTCCTTTTCCTGCAGTGTCTGAACCTGCACCTAACTCCAACTCATTGTCTCTGTACTTCTGTTTGTGAGTTTAGTGGCCACTCGCTACTTCATTGTAGGTACCTTGTGTGTATCTTGTAAAGTGCTGTTGAATATGTTGGCGCTATAAAAATAAAAATTATTATTAGTAGTAGTAGTATCTGCTCTGCTTGTCTACCGCACCTGCGGGTTTTGCTCTGCTCTGCTTATCTACCGCACCTGCGGGTTTTGCTCTGCTCTACTTGTCTACCGCACCTGCGGGTTTTGCTCTGCTCTGCTTGTCTACCGCACCTGCGGGTTTTGCTCTGCTCTGCTTGTCTACCGCACCTGCGGGTTTTGCTCTGCTCTGCTTGTCTACCACACCTGCGGTTTTGCTCTGCTCTGCTTGTCTACCACACCTGCGGGTTTTGTTCTGCTCTGCTTGTCTACCACACCTGCGGTTTTGCTCTGCTATGCTTGTCTACCGCACCTGCGGGTGTTGCTCTTCTTTGCTTGTCTACCGCACCTGCGGGTTTTGTTCTGCTCTGCTGTTCTACCGCACTTGCGGGTTTTGCTCTGCTCTGCTTATCTACTGCACCTGCGAGTTTTTCTCTGCTCTGCTTGTCTACCGCACCTGCGGGTTTTGCTCTGCTCTGCAAAAAAAAAATTCTTTCCAAATCAGACAATGTGATTTTCAGGATTTGTTTACTCATTTTGTCTCTCATAGTTGAGGTCTACCTATGATGTCAATTACAGGCCTCTCATCTTTTTAAGTGGGAGAACTTGCACAATTGGTGGCTGACTAAATACTTTTTTTCCCCACTGTACTTCATCTTTTGGACTTACTCAGTGGCCTTTGTCAGCCACCCATACAGACGGACATACATTAGACCTTATCTTCACCCGTCTCTGCTCCCTATCTAACTTCACAACCTCCCCTCCCCCCCATCTGACCACCATCTACTGACTTTCTCATCCCTGTCCTTCTCTCCTGTCACCTATGTCTCACTAGCACCCCCGGGCAGAAACCTCACACATCTAGACACTCACACACTCTCTGACTCTACCACTGACATCCATATCTTCACTCCATGACAAAGACAGCGCCACTGCCTTCTACAATGCCACTCTCGCATCAACTATTGATAGAGTCGCCCCTCTCGTGCATGGCAGAGTGCGACAAATCAATAGACAACCCTGGCACTATAACCTCACTAAAAAGCTTCTGCAAGTGTCCAGGGTTGCGGAGCGGCATTGGAAGAAAATACATTCACATGATGACTTCACTGCATTCAAACAAGCAACACTCACTTTCAAATATACCCTCACCTCTGCTAAACAAGCCTACTTCACAACTCTTGTATATTTCTTATCCTACAATCCCAAACAGTTATTCAACACTTTTAACTCCCTCCTCCGCACGCCACTGCCCCCTCCGATCCCCCTCATCTCTGCTGAGGACTTTGCCACACACTTCAAAAATAAGATCGACCAAACAAAGCAAGTCTTTATTGTTCAACCACCGCAACCGCTTTGTATACCAGACCAATGCCCTTCCCCTATAACCTCCCTCTCCAACATCACTGAAGGAGAGCTTACTTGCCTCCTCTCCAAATCACACCTCACCACTTGTGCACTCGACCCCATCCCAACCCACCTCCTCCCCAATCTCACTACCACACTTTTCCTGGCCCTAACCCACCTCTTCAACCTATCATTAACCTCTGGTACCTTCCCTTATGCTTTCAAATATGGCCAAATCAAGCCTATCCTCAAAAAGCCATCTCTTGACCCAACCGCTATGTCAAGCTATCGCCCCATATTGCTGCTCCCATTAGCTTCCAAACTCCTTGAGCAACATGTTCACGCTAAACTTTTCTCCCATCTCTCATCTAACTTGCTCTTCGACAACCTACAATCTGGTTTCCATCCCCATTATTCCACTGAAACTGCCCTGACCAAAATTACTAATGACCTTCTTACAGCCAAAGCTAACAGACAATTTTCTATACTCCTCCTTCGAGACCTGTCCTCTGCCTTTGACACAGTTGACCACTGCCTCCTACTACAGATCATCTCTTTCTTTGGTGTCAAAGACTTTGCCCTATCCTGGATCTCCTCATACCTTTCCAACCGCACAATTAGCGTCTCCCACTCCCACACTACCTCCTCATCCCACCTTCTCTCTGTAGGAATCCCTCAAGGCTCTGTCCTAGGACCCCTACTCTTCTCCATCTATACCTTTGGCCTGGGACAACTCATAAATTCCCATGGCTTCCAATATCACTTATACGCTGATGACACTCAGATCTACTTCTCTGACCCAGACGTCACCTCTCTGCTGTCCCAGAGTGTCTATCAGCCATATCCTCCTTCTTCTCCTCTCGCTTCCTCAAGCTCAATGTGGACAAAACTGAACTCATCATCTTTCCTCCATGTCACGTATATTCCCTACCTGATCTATCTATCACAATAAACGACATCATGCTTTCCCCTGTACTGGACATCCTCTGCCTCGAAGTAACCCTTGACTCTGCCCTGTACTTTAAACCACACATCCAAGCTCTTTCCACCTCTTATCGCCTCCAGCTCAAAAATATTTCCAGAATCCGTCCTTTCTTCAACCCTCAATCTACTAAAATGCTTGTGCATGCCCTCATCATCTCCCGCCTGGAGTACTGCAACATCCTCCTCTGTGGCCTACCTGCTAACACTCTCACACCTCTCCAATCCGTTTTTAACTCTGCTGCCCAACTAATTCATCTTTCTCCTCGTTACTCCTCCGCTTCTCCCCTATGCAAATCTCTTCACTGGCTCCCATTTCGCCAGCGTATCCAATTCAAACTACTAACACTGACCTACAAAGCCATCCATAACCTTTCTCCTCCGTACATCTCTGAACTAATCTCCCGATATTTTCCCTCACATAATCTCCGGTACTCCCAAAACCTCCTTCTCTCCTCCACACTTATTCATTCCTCACCCAATCGTCTCCAAGACTTCTCCCGAATATCCCCCATCCTCTGGAATTCTGTGCCCCAACACGTCCGACTATCCACCACACTCGGATCCTTCAGACAGAACATGAAAACTCATCTCTTTAAGAAAGCCTACAGCCTGCCATGACCCGGCTGCCTCCTGAACACCACTAGAGCTGCTGCCTTACCAACACTGGACCAGTGCCTCACCGACACCAGAGCTACTGCAACCCCCCCACCTACTGTCTCCTTCCCCATCATCCTGTAGAATGTAAGCCCGCAAGGGCAGGGTCCTCTTCCCTCTGTACCAGTCTATCATTGTTTATTTGTTACTGTAAGTGATGTCTTTATTTTGTATGTAACCCCTTCTCATGTACAGCACCATGGAATGAATGGTGCTATATAAATAAATAATAATAATAATCTTATTATGGACATAATGGGTATACCAGTATATTGTATTGTACAGTATTGCAGAACAAGCCTCAACATGTACTGATTCACAGTAGCCTTAGTAACAATCTGAGCTGGTTAAGAATTCCTCACTAAATATCTGTCTGTTACTGATGAAACCAGGGGTTGTCCGGGTGCCAATTCAGGTAAAGCCATGCTTTTAGTGTACATGTAACTATCTTAACCCCTTTCCAGTCCATGATATACATTTATGTCATGGTTGGGAAGGTCAACGTGACTTTTATTTACTGCTCAGGAAAACCTGTGGAAGGCTATCCCCAATCCAGGACATTTAACCCCTTAGATGTTGTGTTCAATAGTGACCAACCGTGGCATCTAAAAGGTTGACAGAGGGAACGATTCCCTCTGTACCCTACCCTACCTCCCCCCCATGATCACAAAGTGTTATCGTTCGGTCGGCAGCTATCTCGCCACACTTTGTCATACTCTTGAGAGCTCTCTCTGCCAAGTGCTCCTGTGTTCTTTGTTGGAGAGCTGCTGCCCAAATCTGCTTAGAGAACAGAAGGAGTGACAGTACGAAATTGGACATAGCAGATTTTTATCTCCCTCGACAACTTCTGCAGGGGATAGATGGTGGCACCCATCCCCATTTGACTGTCGTCCAAACAATATTGTCGTGTTGGGCCGAAGTTAGTCTCATATGTATGAGGCTCTTAATGTTTTAAAGAAGACCATTCACCAAGTATTTCAACTTTTTAAAAGTCCAGGTGGGCGTTTGACAATTTTCACTGGGGACATGTACTTCTTCCCCCTGTATGATGCTATCAATCATAAGCAGGCAGCAACACTCAAAGGAAATAACATGTCCCCGCCATAGCTTAGAGGAAATTTCTCAGTGTGTGACATGTATGACAGACAGCCTGATCTCCTCGTCCACCCTCCTACATGAGTCAGTGTGAAGGGAGGGCAGTGCAGCTGAGTTAAGCTGTGTCAAATGACAAACCGTTCTATCAGCTCTCCTCCTCTTCTAGTACTGTCACCTCTGCTGTACTGTGTCTCCTCCACACTGCCTGTGAAAGCTCAAATTGTCAGTATCACACTTATATCTGTTGTACTCAACTTGTAATCATTCTGCAGTGAGAGCAGAGTGTCATTACATCTCATAAAGAAGTCCAGAACAGGCAGGTTACTCCTGTGTGGCATGTAATGACAGCTCTGATTTTACTTCAGAGCAAGTACAAGTTGTCTGAGCACAACAGACATGTGTCATTCCTGACACACTTGGTAATCAGGAGAGCTTTTTTAATGTAACACAGCTAAACTCAGCTGTAATGTCCCTCCCTCCACACTGACTCATGCAGGATGTTAGACCAGGATCGGAGCTGTATCATTACATCCCATAAACTAAGAATTCTGCTCTAAGCTATGGTGCAGTGTGTTCTTCTTTCCTTTGACTGTTGCTGCCTGCTTATAATTAGTCAGCATCATACAGGGAGAAGAAGAACACGCCCCCAGTGAAAGCTTTCTGATAGCACCTACTTAGACTTAAAAAAACGAATTCATTAGATGCCAAATACTTTGATTGCTAGTATCTCTGCAATGGAAAGGCAAAAAAAATGTTTTATTCTGCTAAGCAGTCACTATTACATTGTGTGTCGTGTGATTTTTTTATTCCACTGTCTACTATTAGTAGAACTTTTATGTTCCCCCCTCCAAAAATTACAGTATAATTTTATTTTACAGGTACATTGTTCCCTATAGCCAGAAGCAGCAAAGTAAACATTTTTCCTCCACTACAAACATCACAACCCACATAATAAAGGTTTTACATCATCAGTTCATAACCGTGGTTAACCTCTACACTTATCTTTAACTTCCATTTCTGAATGTCTCTCATACTACACACGTTAAGCTTATCAGTGTTCTGAAGTTTACCGCACTTAACTAGAACACTGACTGATAAATCAGTGTCACGTGGCATATTCCTCACATATTCTAACCTCAAGCTAACTAGTTTACAATCATCTGAGGACCTACTGGATTAATAATTGTCAGAATGAGAATCCACTGAAAATTAGTGGCAGCATTTAGAATTTCATGGGAAGATGTAAAAAAAACTGAAAAAATTAAGCGACTACCTGGTATTCATTGGAGCTCCTGATGGTGGAGACAGACTGGGCTGCAGGTAGCCACCAGGTACCACTCCTAGGCGGATCCTGGTACTGCAGCAGCTAACCTCAGGGATCAGGTTAGCTGAGACAGGCTCCGTTCAGACTAATAGGTTCAGGATCACCACGGAGCGATTACTAACACAGAGTCTTAAACGGATACTTCAGAGATAGGTTGCAGCAGTCCGGATACATGGGATACTCGGATAGGTAAACGTTCAGATACTGGCCGCACATGGACCGGGGGACTTCAGGAACAGGACTGGCCGCACCAGGACCAGAGGACAATGTCCAGACGCTGGCCGCACCGGGACCAGGGGACAATGTTTAGGCAGTGGCCGCATCGTGACCAGGGGACCACGGGAACATGAACGGGAACAGGACACTGGCTGCTCTGGGACCAGGGATTAGGGTTCAGGACATGGGCCGCACTGGGACCAGGGGACCTAACAACTCACTAGGAAGAGAAACTAAACACTAATGAATATTGTTGCTTCGCCGACTCCCTAAAGGAGAGGGAGTCTTATATACAATATGTATCTCAGCATGTGAACTACTTATACTAAATGCCTCTCAGCACAAGCTGAGGGCATTTACTATATGTACGCTGCCCCTTCAAGAGCAGGGGAGTGAGGGGGCACATGCACTAAAGCAGAGGACAGGAAGAACGCCAGGGACCATGCCGCTGGGCGAGGGCGGTAAGTATGCCGACGTTTGTGCATGGAGTGGGAAGGTGACACCATGCAGAGGCGCCAGCAATTGTGTAACAGTACCCCCTGTAAGGTTTTACTCATTCAGCTGCTTTTGAGGTAGGCACATGAAGCGGTTTCTTTAAAATGTCCAAGGCAGGTTTATTTTAACTTCACAAACCGCACTTTAGAAGCAAAACAAAACACAGCCTTGTCCGGCACACAGTAACAAACAAAAAAACAGTCCATACAGTTGTCACGCAAGGTGTTGGAAAGACTAAGTGCAACAAGAAGGGAAGAGGGGAAGGCAGCCCAGACACTAGGGAAAGAGGGAGTGGAGACCTCCTAGGCTGATCTGATATTACTTTGTCTCCCCTATCGTCCCTATATTGGTTCATCACCAATCGCCGCTCAGGAACCTAAACCCTGTATTTCCCTAGAGCTTGGCCCTGGATAGGGAAAGGGGATGAACACTAGTCAGTCCCCACTAACAACTAAAGACAACAAGGGATACAAACACGGGGAAAAGTAACTTAGCTTGAGCCGACTTCAGAGAGATTACACCATACGTCCTCCTAGCACCTGAGAGGAAGTAAGCAGACTGCAATAGCTCCAAGTCTTCACAAGGGAACATGTGAATATCACCGACACCACCCTGTAGCAAACAGAAAGTATTTAGACCTGGGTGTCAATTAGCAGGAGGGAGGTAGTTGCTGAGTCCTAGAGTGAGACAGATTTAAGAAGGTGTCTGTAATGCCAAAACGAAGAGATCTTCTGCAACCAACTGCAGGGTGACTGTCTGTCACATCTGACACACCCATGACAGAACCCCTCCCTCTACAAGTGGCCTCCGGACACTCAGGACCAGATTTCTCAGGATAAGAGGTGTGGAATGAAGGAACCAACCTGGGAGCGTTCACCTCTGATGCTGAAACCCACATCCTCTCTTCTGGACCATAACCCTTCCAGTGCACCAAGAATTGTAGGGAACGATGTTGGAGACGAGAATCTACAATCCTCGAAATATGAAACTCCAGATTACCATCAATCATTATTGGGGGTGGCGGTAGGGGTGAGGGCTCAAGAGGTTCCACATATTTCTGGCGTAAGGTCCTGTGGAAAACATTGTGGACCATAAAGGCCTGAGGAAGCTCAATATGAAACTCTGCTGGGTTAATGATGGCGGTTATTTTATAGGGACCAATAAACCTAGATCCCAGCTTCCAAGAAGGGACTTTCAACTTGATATTCCCGGTAGACAACCACACAAAGTCATTCACATTCAGGTTCCAGACCTGGCAAGCGTTTTCTGTCAGCCATACATGTCTCCCATGATCTTTAAATTACTCAGAACCACTCACCACACCGAGGAGAGCGACGTAGCAAAAAGTTCCTCCTCCGGAACTCCCGAAGCTCCTCCCCCACTAACGGTACCAAACTGTGGATGGTAACCGTATGCACTAAAGAACGGTGACCTGTCAGTGGATTCTTGACCATGACTATTAATGGAAAATTCTGCCAGTCGTAAGTAGGATGCCCAATCTTCCTGATTTTCGGAGACGAAACACCTGAGGTAGGTCTCCAAATTCTGATTGATGCGCTCGGTCTATCCATTCGACTGAGGGTAAAAGGCAGAGGAAAAGGACAGCTGCATCCCCAGTCGAGAAAAGCTTTCCAGGACTTGGAAACAAAATGGGTCCCTCGATCTGACACATAGGAGGGAACCCCGTAAAGCTTCACGATCTCATTTATAAACACCTGAGTAAGTGTCTTGGCATTTGGAAGTGCAGGTAATGCGACAAAGTGAACCATTTTACTGAACCTATCTACAACCACCAAAACCACAGTTTTGCCTGAAAAAAACGTTAAGTCAGTAATAATATCTATGGACAAGTGTGTCCAAGGCCCGCTAGGGATAGGTAGCAGAAGAAGAGTACAAGATGGATGGGTATGCAAAACCTTAAAAAAGCGCACTAATACTACAAGCAGACACGTATTCAATCACATCCCGATGCAACCCCGCCACCAAAAACAACGAGAGGAGGTCCGCGGTTGCCTTACCACCTGGATGACCAGCAAGCACAGAGTTGTGATGTTCCTTAATTACTTTCCGGCGCAGATTAGATGGTATAAATAACCTTCCTGAAGGGCAGGAGGCAGGGGCATCCCCCTGAGCCTCCAACACCTCACCCTCCAGTTCATGATACAATGCCGAAATGACTACCCCCTTCTGTAATATCGGGGCAGGGTTCTCATGGTCGCCACCACCAGGGAAGCTCCGGGACAAAGCATCAGCCTTGACATTTTTGACCCCTGGACGAAAAGTGACAACAAAATTGAACCTAGTAAAAAACAGGGACCATCTGGCTTGCCTAGGGTTGAGACATTTAGCTGATTGGAGATATGACAGGTTCTTATGGTGAGTAATAACAGTAATAGGATGTACAGCCTCCTCCAACCAATGTCGCCATTCTCCGAACACCAATTTGATCGCTAAAAGTTCCCTATTACCCACGTCATAATTTCTCTCAGCCGAAGACAATTTTTTAGAAAAGAAAGCGCATGGACGTCATTTACCAGGGGCGGACCCTGAGACAACACAGCTCCAACCCCCACATCTGACGCATAAACTTCCACAGTAAAGGGTTGGAAAACATCAAGTTGACTGAGTATAGGTGCTGTGGCAAAATAATTTTTTAAGGAAGAAAAAAGCCTGGAGGGAAGCATCCAACCATTTGGAAAAATCAGACCCCTTCCTAGTCATGTCAGTAAGGGGTTGCACGATTACTGAGTAATTTTGGATGAATTTCGGGTAAAAATTAGTAAAGCCCAGAAAAAGTTGTAGAGCCTTCAGGTTCTCGGGCCTGGCCCAATCAAGGACTGCACGGATCTTTTCCGGATGCATCTGAAAACCCGAAGATGACAACAAGTACCCCAAAAACTGCACCTCCGGAACGGCGAAAACACATTTTTCTAGTTTGGCATATAGTTTATTAATCCTTAATATCTGGAGCACCTGTTAAACATGCCCCCGATGTGTCTCCAAATCAGGTGAGTAAACCAAAATATCATCCAGATAGAACACCAAAATCCTCCCCACCAAATGATAGAAAATATCATTTATGAAATGCTGGAACACCGCAGGTGCATTGGTCAAACCGAAAGGCATAACCAGACTCTCGAAATTCCCTTCAGGGGTATTGAATGCTGTTTTCCATTCATCCCCTTCTCTGATTCTAACCAGATTGTAGGCTCCCCTTAAATCCAACTTGGAGAATACCTTAACTCCCACAACCTGGCTGAACAAATCTGGAATCAGAGGAAGAGGGTATGGATCTCGGATGGTAATTTGATTTAATTCCCGTAAATCTAAACAGGGACATAGGCCGCCATCTTTTTTCTTCACGAAGAAGAACCCTGCCGCCACAGGCGAAGATGAGGGCCTGATGTGTCCCTTCTTCAAACTTTCCGCAATGAACTCCTTCATGACTTGTCTCTCAGGGCTAGAAAGATTATACAGTCTGGACTTCGGTAGTTTAGCTTCGGGGGTCAGGTTAATAGAACAGTTATATGTCCGATGAGGAGGCAAATCCTGACACCCCCTCTCAGAAAAAACATCCTCAAAACCAGACAGAAAAGCAGGTAATATTTCCGTAGAGACTGTAGCCAAGGAAATATCTAAACAGTTCTCATGGCAGTAATCTCCCCATTCAATGATCTCCCTGGCTCGCCAATCCACCAACAGATTATGTTTCACCAACCAGGGAAGACCCAAAACAATTGGGGTGGGAAGACTGTCCTGGACATAGCAAGGGATTATTTCACAATGAACCGACCCCACCCTCAGTTTTACACTATGTACAATCAGTACAATCAATAAGTACAGCAAGCAATATCATGAGTTTTCACAAACTCAGCATCAATCATGCTGACTCCAGCTCCACTCTCAACAAACACAGAAATGTTTCTCTGTTTTGTTCTGTAGCACCACCTCTGCTGTCAGGACAAACCGGGAACTGCAGGTTGACGATAAATGCATTCCTTGCTTATCCAACCCCAGACTACTAATGGTTAATCGAGTTTCCTTTTGCTTAGAAATCGAAGGACAGACCCTATAAAATGTCCCTTTTTCCCACAAAAAAAATACGCCTTTTTTGTTGTGAATTTTGGGGGAAATATATGATGCAGAGGCACCCCTTAACTGCATGGGTTCCTACACCTCCCCCAGTACTGGTTCACTGCCAGACCACTCGCCCAGCAGAGGTACATAACCCCGGCAAGAAGGCCCCAGAGAAGGTGGTCTCACCCGCCTATCCCGAAGGCGTCTATCAATACGTATAGTCAACGACATGGCTGCCTCCAAGGACTCAGGGGTTTCATTTACTGCCAAAGAATCTTTCAACCTTTCAGTAAGGCCTTCACAAAATTGGCTTCTAAGGGCTGAGTCTTTCCATTTAGAATCCCTTGCCCATCTACGGAACTCAGAACTGTACGTCTCCACTGACCGATTCCCCTGCTGAAGGCAGCTCTGTCAGGGTCATCATAGATGAGGGCCAAGACCCCAAAAAAACTCTCCACAGACTGGAGGCAAACCAAATCCTGCGGTAAAGAAAAAGCCCAGGACTGCGGATCTCCCTGTAGCAGTGAGATCACAATTCCCACTCACTTCCGGACGAGTAAGGGCAAAGTTTAAAGTTTGCAGGCCTCCTTGAAAACAAAAAACTTGTCCCTACCTCTTGAAAACCTGTCCGGGAGGGCAACCTTGGGTTCAGGCTGGGCAGGCCTACCTGCAGAGACCACCACATTAGCGAACCTCACAGCGGAGGTCATTCACCTCCAGAGAAAGACTGTGCAGCCGCTCTGCGAGCTCTGCAACTGAACCCATACCAAGGGAGAAAGGAGAAAAAAAAACACGCCCGCAAACAAAAAAAAACATAAATAAACCCAAGTGTCTGTTTTTTTTGTTGTTGTTTTTTTTCCTCTAAATGTGCACGGCTGGTGACGGCAAGGTTTGGGAAAGACTAACTGCAACACAAAGGGAAGAGGGGAAGGGAGCCCAGACACTAGGGAAAGGGGTAGTGGAGACCTCCTAGGCTGATCTTATATCATCCTGCCTTCCCTATCGTAACTATATTGGTTCCTCACCAATCGCCGCACAGGAACCTAAACCCTGTATTTCCCTAGAGCTTGGTCCTGGATAGGGAAGGGGGGGGTGAGCACTAGTCAGTCCCCACTAACAACTAAAGACAACAAGGGAGACAAACAAGTGGGAAAGTAACTTAGCTTGACCCGACTTCAGAGAGATAACACCACACATCCTCCTAGCACCTGAGAGGAAGTAAGCAGACTGCAATAGCTCCAATACTTCACAATGCAATATGTGAATATCACCAGCACCACTCTGTAGCAAACAGAGTATTTAAACACCCAGGCCTGGGTGTAAATTAGCAGGAGGGAGGTAGCCGCTGGGTCCTAGAGTGAGAAGGTGTCTGTAAGAAGGTGTCTGTAATGCCAAACGAAAAGATCTTCTGCAACCAACTGCAGTGTGACTGTCTGTCACATCTGACACACCCGTGACAACAATACTGCGGGTTCGCCCGCTCATGGTCAGTGTCCTTTAGCACAAACACGCTGGAGGTCTCCACACCTCCAGCCACAGACACTGAACGAGACACTTGTCTCCATTTTATTAACAAAAAACACGCCCCCCGGGGTGGGAATATGTGAGCAGCCATTCCCTCCTATCTCTTATGACTGCTCGTAAAACCTGGCCCTGATACGCTCTATTAACTCTCTCAGCACTATACGTGCTGGAGCATGCTTTCCCGGGTTTACATCACCGAAGCTACCAACCTCAGTGATACATATCTCCCCTCAAGGACCATCTTACACCCCCCTTATGCCCCCTTTTCTTCAAGCTCGTGAGGACTCTCTGCAGAGAAGTTGGAGCCCAACACCTCTTCTCAGACTCCCAGGACTTCTCTTCAGCACCACGACTTCTTCTGTCCACTAGAAGGGAAGTGACACATCTCACCATCTTCACGACTAGGATGTTTCTCTCCATCAAGCCATACTCAGCATAGGATGAAGTGGGTGTAGTACCAGGATCTGGGCATTGGGAAGTCTGTCTCCATTCATTGAGATCAGCTACCACCATGGAGGATTCAAGGACCAACTGGAGTTCCTCCTCCTGGTTGGTGGATCGCAGAGACCACTGACTTGTTTTCTTCACCAGACCTACCATACCATGCCATACCTGTTTTGGGCCCATCTTCAGCCTCCATTGGGTACTCGGGTATGCACCAAGTATCGTGGGTGCTCGCGTGAAATGCTTGAGTCCCCGCCCCGCAGATTTCATGGTTGTTAGACACCCCAAAAAATAAGTGGGGATCGCTCGTGCATGGCAGGCAATCCATGCAACTTTTTTTGGTCACGAAGCATATGGGCCGTAGACTCGAGCATGTCACTCGTGCATACCCAAGCCTTCAATGCAAACTCAAGTAGCGAGAACATGCGCTCAACACTGGTCGCCATATTGTCATCATTTTATTATTCTTTACTTTTGAAAAAATCCCAACCCTAGCACAACCCTAACCTTAGCACAACCCTAACCCTAACCCTAGCACAACCCTAACCGTAACCCTAGCACAACCCTAACCCTAGCACAGTCCTAACCCTAGCACAACCCTAACCCTAGCACAATTGCAGTGCGATTACAGCGATGTCAGATTCATATCGGGTTTTTATGACTGACAGCTGTCACACACTAAAAGATGCTTTTTTTGCAAAGACTAGTTTTTGCATCGCCATATTTTGAGAGCTATAATTTTTCCATATTTCGGCCGACAGAGTCATGTGACAGCTTGTTTTTTGCGGGACAAGTTGACGTTTTTATTGGTATCATTTTCGAGCATGTGACATTTTTTGATCGCTTTCTATTCGGATTTTTGGGAGGCAGAATAAACAAAAACCAACAATCCAGGAATTGTTTTTTTGAGGGGTTTTTATACCGTTCCGCGTGTGGTAAAATTGATAAGGTAGCTTTATTCTTCGGGTCAGTACGTTTACAGAGGTACCGCATTTATATATTTTTTATGTTTTGGCGCTTTTACACAATAAAAACTATTTTATAGAAAAAATATTTTTTTGGTATCACTTTGTTCTGAGAGCTATAACTTTTTTATTTTTCGGCTGATGGAGCCATATGGTGGCTTGTTTTTTGCGGGACAAGATGACGTTTTCAGTGGTACCAATTTTATTTACATTTGTCTTTTTGATCGCGTTTTATTCCATTTTTTTTTGGCGGTATGATGATAAAGCATAGTTTTTTGCTTTTTTTTTTTTTTTTTTTTTTTACCATGTTCACTAAAGGGGTTAACTAGTTAGACAGCTTTATAGGTCAGCTAGGTCAGATCGTTTCGGACGCGGCAATGTTAAATATGTGTACTTTTATTGGTTTATTTTTTTTTTCATAATAATATTTATTTATGGGTACAGTATATTTTTTTTTGTGGATTATTTTTTTCATTTTTTTTCCACTTTCTGACACTTTTCTTACTTTTACACATTGTCCCACTATGGGATTTTCACTTTTTACATTCTGATCGGCTGTATAGCATAGGAATGCTGCACCATCCCTGTGCTATACAGCCTGTCAGTGCTGCACAGGGAGAAGTTACTTTGGTCGTGCACTGCGCATGACCAAAGTAACTTCTTGCCTCCTGTTGTCCTGTTGACCCGGATGTTGTCATGATGACATCAAGTCACCATGACAAAATCCGGGACCCGGCAGGTCCTACAATGCATGAACCGGTACATGCTCGATCAACATGCTTTAGTCTGGGAATCTCACTGCGTTAAAATGCGGACTAGCAGGCCTCGCCAACCACCGGCTGCCCCATCAACTGCACATGGTGCTTCTTCCTCCTCCGTCACCATCACCACCTCCGTCACCTCCTCCGTTAAATTTCAGTAAGCGTGTTCGATACTTTTTCCCTGTGTCATTTCTCATTATTACACATAATTTATGGACATCTATGGTTTGATTTCTTTGCCTGTGTGGATTGGATGGGTTGTTACCGACATCTGGTGAGAATTTCATGTCAATAGTACAGATGAACAAACTTGTTCGGAAAACGTTCGCCAATCTCGAAGTTGGCACGAACATTGGATATTCAGATTTGTGTTCAGATCCCCGAGCATTTTCCTCAAATTCGGCAAAATTCAGTAAATGATCGAGTTTGCACTAATGCTTCTGTTAGGACTTTGGCTAGGATAATGGTGCTGTATGATGAGTGGGGGGGCGTGTTTGATAAGGGGATGGGGAGAGGTCAGAAGAGCGGCAGACTTTATTAACTTACTGTGTGGAGATTCCGGCAGCCAGTCAGGGCGCAGAAACGATCCACAACATCCAGACAGAAGGGCTTGTGTCATTGGCTGCCGAAGTCACATGTCCCTCTCCATATAAAAACCAGACATGTTGTTTTGGCGCCATTTTGCCAGTGTAACAGCGCAGAGAGGCTACTCCTGCTACTACAGGATAGTCAGATCTAGGCGGTTCATTTTTAGTCAGTTAGTTCAGATAGATAGGATCCTGTGTGAAATCGACCTTCCAGCATATCAATCCTTTGTGCTAATTGTGTGGTCCAGACACCAGGCCACATTTCAGAATAGAAATCTTTTGTGCTGCTGTGACACAGGTACTTTAGATGCAGTGACACAGAAATACAGAGCAGCCAGTACAGGGTTAATAAACAGGGGGGGATTTATTGTAACAGGGTCAATCTCCACGCAGGGAGTAACAGGGGAAATATGGGGACAACAAGAGAAGTAGCAGGCAACAGGCTATAACCGACAATCCATAGCTTGGCTAGATTTAGCAGAGTCGAAACGGTTGTAATCGGCAGTTTTACACTTAGCTGACTCTTGTTCCCCACAAGGCAGTTGCCGGCTGATGCCAGTGTTGTTTTCTTCTGGCTTCCCCGCCTAAACAATGCTCCATCTTCTGGCGGCAGCGGGTGGTCTCCGGTTTGACCCGCTGAGCCCCTAGTCCATAACACTACACCTCACTTGCTCGGCTCCATGGACCCTGCGTCTCTTCTCCCTCTAGTCGGGCTTGACTCCTACTGTCAACTGCCTGCTTTCCCGCACAAACCTCCTTTTTCTCCCTCTTCCTAGACACGCCCCCAGCTCCCCAGTCACTTGACTCCTGAGCTCTCGCTCTGGACACACCCCCAGCTTCCCGGTCACCTGACTCTTGTGCTCGCAGTCTGTCTTCCCCCTGCAACCAGAGGCACGGCCCCCGGCAGTTCCGGATCCCTTGTTCTGAAAGAACTTACACCCCGGTCTTCCTCCTTACACTGCTAATATTGTGCTCCAGCCAGGAGTCCACATTTCAGAATCTAAATTGTTCGTGCTAATAGCATGCTCCAGCAACCAGGCCACATTTCAGTATATAAATCTTTTGTGTTAATATTTTTGCTCCAGCTAGGAGTCCACATTTCAGAATCTAAATTGTTTGTGCTAATAGCATGCTCCAGAAAACAGGACACATTTCAGTATATAAATCATTTGAGCTAATATTTTTGCTCCAGCTAGGAGTCCACATTTCAGAATTTAAATTGTTTGTGCTAATAGCATGCTCCAGAAATCAGGCCACATTTCAGTATATAAATCTTTTGTGCTAATATTTTTGCTCCAGCCAGGAGCCCACATTTCAGAATCTAAATTCTTTGTGCTAATAGCGGGCTCCAGAAACCAGGTCACATTTCAGTATATAAATCTTTTGTGCTAATAATTTTGCTCCAGCCAGGAGTCCACATTTCAAAATCTAAATTCTTTATGCTAATAGCATGCTCCAGAAACCAGGCCACATTTCAGTATATAAATCTTTTGTGCTAATATTTTTGCGCCAGCCAGGAGCCCACATTTCAGAATCTAAATTGTTTGTGCTAATAGCATGCTCCAGAAACCAGGCCACATTTCAGTATATAAATCATTTGTGCTAATATTTTTGCTCCAGCCAGGAGTCCACATTTCAGAATCTAAATTCTTTGTGCAAATAGCGTGCTCCAGCCACACTATCTCAGCAAATAAATACTGATTGTTAATTTAGTGACAGGTGACTGACAGGTCTGGGCTTAGGGTTGTGAAACATCTGGTTAAAAGAGGGGAAGGGTACATCCAACATGAGTGGGAAAAAGCGAGGCCATGGTGGAAGGAGGAATAGACTTGGTTTTCAAGGTGTAGGTGGTAATGTTACTGAAAGCTCTACTGAACAAACACTGTCTTTTCCTATCCAAAGACAACTGACAACTTCTTTTTCTGGATAGGCTACTCCACTCCCTTTCTTTGGCAGCCACACAGTGGTATGCCTTGTAGATGAGGGACAGAAAGAGCATGTGCTCCAGTGGATGTCAAGCGCTGCATCAAATGGCCTCTCTTCCTCTTCCTCCACCTTAACATCACACACAGTACAGTCCTCAGAGGTGGCACCCCAATTACCCTTGTTTCCTCCCGTGTCACAACTCTCCAACTGCCCAACTGACTGTGGGGAACCACAGATGGGCAAGTCTGCAGAGCTGTTCACACAGTCTATTCCATGGACATCAGAGGTCTGCTCCAAAGATTCACAGACTGAAGAGGAAACCATCTGCACCGATGCCCAAAATTTTTTTCAGTTGGATCCGGGGCCGGACGAAGTAGAGTCTGAGCAGAATCCAAACCCTCGTCACCAGATGTTAACCCCAGGGGGTGGAGGTGATCCTGATGATGCCCTGTTCTGTCAGGGCAGGAAGAGGAGAAGGGTGACTCTCAGGGCCAAAAGTGGGAGAACAGAGAGGATGACGATGAGATTGTAGATCCCACTTAGTGTGAACCCAGAGGCACGCAGCTGAGTTGCTCAGCCGAGGAGCTGGAAGAGGAGGAAGATAAGGAGGTTATGTTGTGGCCTCTCGCACAGACACGGAGTGATGCAACCACGGCAAGCACTGCATCATCAGCCACAACTGTGGCTGTGGCCAGCAGCGCTCGCGAGTCTGCAGTTCACAGGGGTGGCAAGGGTTGCCTAGCCTGGGCCTTTTTTGAGACCGCACAGGATAACCCATTCCATTAATTTGACTACTACAATGCATGAACTGGCACATGCGCGATCAACATGCGTTAGTCTGGGAATCTCACTGCTCTAAAATGCGGACTAGCGGGCCTCGTCAACCACCGGCCGCCTCATCAACTGCATCTTCTGCTGCTTCTTCCTCCTCCATCACCATGGCAAGTGTTCTCACACAGGTCTCCGGCTGCAGAACCTCCACTTGTTTACCCACTACAGTCGGGGTGAGTGAGAGACTGTCAGCTGTTACAGAAGTGGACATGCCTTCTGTTTGTCTTTCACCGAGCACACTATATCTTTCTCAATCCACCAGAAGATCTCCGAATGCACCGCACTCACAGTCCAGCAGTTTGTCGGGTTCACCCTGCTCCACCCTCTCTCAGCACAGCAGCCAGCCCTCAGTTCCACGGTTGTGGTCACATCAAAAATTTTTTCCTCCTACACATGCCAAAGCTAAGAGTTTGAACTCCACCAACTCCAATCGATTGGCTACGGAAATGCTGCCTTTCCGCCTGGTAGATACAGACGGTTTCCGAAAGTTGATGGCCATCGCAGTCCCTCAGTACCAGTTGCCCAGTCGCCATTACTTCTCTAAGAAAGCTGTGCCGGTGCTACACCAGCATGTCGCAGACAACATCACCCGTTCTTTGAAAAAATCTGTCTGACAGGGTGCATTTCACCACTGACACCTGGATAAGCAAGCATGGTCAGTGGCATTACATCTCGCTGACTGGGCACTGGGTGACTCTGGTGGCAGTGGGGGACGGTGGGGAAGGGGCTGCTCCGCAAGTCTTAGAATCCCCAAGGCTTGCGGGACAAACCTTTATATCGACCACTTCCTCTACAGCTTCTGCCTCCTCCACCTCCTCTAGGGCCTCCACCTGCACCCTCAACCTCTGCCTTAATTAGACACGCGTTCCAACAGTGCATAGAGAATCCCCCCACCTCCATACTGCGCAGCCAGGGCTCACCGCATAAGTCTTGGAGATCGCAGTCACACAGCTCAAGAGTTGTGGACAGCTATCCTGGCCAAGTTTGAGCAACGGCTGTCTCCACTGAACCTGAACCAGGTAAGGCCGTGTGTGACAACAGTGTGAACCTGGTGCGAAGCTACGCCAGGGCAACCTCACACACGTGCCTTGTATGGCTCATGTCCTCAACCTGGTGGTATAGCAATTTCTCCACCACTATCCTGGCCTGGATGCACTGCTGCAGAAAGCGCGGTTGCTGTGTGCTCACTTCCGCCATTCGCACCCCGTGGTTCATTGACTTGCATTGCTACAGAGGTCTTTCGGCCTACCGGTTAACAGGTTGATATGCGATGTGCAGACACAGTGGAATTCCACTCTGCACATGTTTCAGCGACTGTGGCAGCAGCGATGAGCCCTGGTGCAGTATCTCATTTTGCATAGCATGAGCCTACGCAGTACGTACGTGATGCAAAACACGTTTGCGGAGTGGGCACAGATGAAGGACTTTTGTACTCTTATGCATAGTTCTATGGAGAAATGGCTACTAAGATGGTTAGCGCTGATAATGCCATCATCAAGAGGAAGAGGAGGAAGCAAATGAGGATGCGGAAGGGATAACAATATCTCTAAGTTCCAGACTTTTGTCGTACAGGCAGGTGCCAAGAGAGGATGGATTACAGCGATAGAGGGGGACTCATGGTACCAGACAAACTGTTAGTGAAGGTGCAGGAGCCGAGAAACAAATGGAGGAGGATGAGGATGGAGAGTTGATGGGCATGCAACAGTCAGGAGATGAAGAGGATAATGATAACCTCTCTGTTGTGTGTGGTTGGCAGGAGGGGATGGAGGAAGCAAGCTTGAGTGTTACCCCGCCACCATGGAAGTGCCCGACACATGAGCGCCTTCTTGCTGCACTATCTACAACATGATGCCTGCATTGTTAGGATTAGAAATAGTGCTGACTACTGTGTTGCCACTCTGTTAGATCCGCGGTACAAGAGTAATCTTGCCAGATGCTTCCCTCCGTTTCCGGAGGGCGCATGTTGGAGTATCGAAACAGGCTTGTAGACAAACTTAATAGTGGTTTTCCCCAAGACAGCAGTGAGGCACACAGTGTGCATCGCAGTTGTAGACTACCAACCCTGGGAACGTTGAGTCGTCAATGAAAAAACATTAGCAGCGGCAGTGTAAGTGGCAGAAGCAATTTCTGTGAGTCGTTTCACACATTTTTTTAGACCAGCCTGTGCACAAGCAGAACAGAGTACAAGTCTGACATGTGGTGAACGACTGGAAAGGATGGGGCAGGAGTATCTCGAGTTCAATATCAATGCCATCAGGATGGGTTTGGACACTTTTGCATTTTGGTCTTCAAAAATGGAAGATTGGCCAGAGCTCCCCTGTCACACCTTGGAGGTTTTGTCATGCCCGGCAGCCAGCGTTCTCTCAAAAAGTGTCTTCAGCGCTGCTCGTGGTGTCCTGATGAATAAGCGCATTCGGCTGTCCCCTGAAAGTGTAGACCGCCTAATTTTCATCAAGATGAGCTAGTCATGGATCTCCAATGACTTTTGCTCCCCAGTAACAGACTGGGCAGACTAGGCGATGGTGTAGTTTTTAGTGTGCTGCATTGATCTCGGGTAATTGCAGTCTATGACACCTTTGTCATGGCTTCTGTGCCTGCTGTTGCTACTGCTGTTGATGCTACTAACAATTTTTGGAAATGTGGATGTCACGATTCCTGCATTCTGTTTGGGATTGCTATGCTGTCCTATGGAACTGGTTCTTGCTGTGTTTTGGTGGACTGCTTGGCTGTCCAATCCTGTGAGTGGCAAGTCGGGCTCTCAGTGCTCTGATTGACAGCTCGGCTGTCAAATCTTTGACTGTGATTTGCAGGGCAGTCTCCAGGTGTTCAGTGTTCTGGAGATTGCCCAAGCTATTTAACTGAGCTGACTGCGCCTGTTCCCTGCCAGATGTAGTTTGTGCTTCCTGGTGAGTGACCCTTTCGACCATGTTCTGACTACCTCCTTGTCTTGCCCTTTGGCTTTGTTCTGCTCTCTCATGATATTGATCCTGGACTGTGACCTGACTTACGCATCTGTCTTTTCTCTTGGTATTGACCTTGGAACGTCTGACTATCCGCCTCATGGTCGCTCCTTGAGTTAGTGACTAGCGTCAGTGGAGACTCCAAGTTTGGTCTCCATCTGGTGGGTTGCCTGTAGTGGAAGGGGTGTCAGAGCTCCATTATACTATTTGTACTCTGGGGAAATTGATGCCAGTTTAGTGGTGTCTGCCCCTAATTTTTTGAAATGTGGAGACTTCAAGTTGGGTCTCCTTCATGTGTGTTACCTGTAGCAGTA
The DNA here is from genome assembly GCF_046119375.1 of Phyllobates terribilis. NCBI lineage: Eukaryota > Metazoa > Chordata > Amphibia > Anura > Dendrobatidae > Phyllobates > Phyllobates terribilis. Next base: position 975,154,949 of record NW_027362761.1, on the reverse strand, counting down.
GGGCTCCCAGACCGGCAGGCCTGCAGTTACTTTCAGTTAACTACCTGTGTTACTATCCTTAAATCTTTCTACTAACAGTAGTCTACGAAATTGATGTTTGTGCCACCTGAGTGTGGCTGAGAAGAAAAGCAGTTTGAGCTGTTGCATGAGGTATCAGGGCTCCCAGCACAGCAGGCCTACACCGGTCCCTCACTCACCTTGTTTTAAATTGAACTTAAATTCAAAGCTGTAAATGCTGGCCCTGACCCTGATACCTCATGCATGGCCCATGGCTGACTGCTGCTGTGCGATTATAAAATTTCTACTGTGGGTCCATTGATGACACTTTTCCTGGTGTCTGCCCCTTATTTTTGGAAATGTTTGGACTTCAAGTTGGGTCTCCTTCATGAGTGTTGCCTGAATTTGGCAGGGCTCTTAGAGCACCATGCGAACACTTGTCACTCATCCACCTGTTATTGATCAATGTTTAAGCTAGAAATGCTGTTCCAAGCCCTGTCCCAGGCCCTGTCCCATGAATCCATGCTACGCAATTATACTATTCGTACTCTGGCTGAATTGTCACTTTTCCTGGTGTCTGCCCCTAAACTGAGCAGTTTTGGCAGCTTTTGGGCCTCCCTGAAGGTGTTGTCTATGCGTTTGGTTTTGCCTCCCATTGAATTCATTGGGGTTTGGATATGTTTGATGAACTGTTTGGCGAACATCAAGACCATGAAAAGTTTGTTTATCTCTAGTCAATAGCACCTTTAGAAATATATTTACTTAGAAAATAGGTGACATGTTCAATATCTATTTCACCCGCTGTACGTTTCAGTGTTGTATGTGCAGAAAAATTTTACTTTTATTTCATAAGCAAAACAGGGTGTTTTGGCGCATCTTTGGCGTTGCCAATGGCTTGGTGCACACATTACTCTCTCTGATTTGCATATTAAGCCCTGTCCTTTATCTTGATTGACAAGCGATCACTTACCAAGCAAGCATTGACAATGGATTTTTCTGCAAATACAACACTAACATTTTCATGTCTGATGATTTTATAGGGGCAAGGTTATTTTGAAAGTTCTGGGGGAGAGACTCCCTTTAAAGTATTTAAAATATTATATAAAAGTATTTAAAGCACCACTCCAGCATTTTTTTATATCACTGCTTAAGTGGTGCAACTAATCTAAGGTGCCTGGCCCTAGTCTTATGCTCACCCACCAGGTGCCATCTTCATCTTTCATCTGCGCCACGCATCACCATCATGTGACCGCAACTTCTCACTGACTGGAAGTCAGAGGTAACGGTCACAAGCTCTCAATGCGAGTTTATGAGAACCTTGTTCTGACTCTCGTAGACTTACATTGAGTTGTGACTTCCGGATCACCCAGCAAACAATGGAGCAATCCGGGAGGTCACAACCTGCAGACGACCGACCGACCGGAGCTGCGTTGTTAAAAGATGAAGACGACAGTTGATAAGTATAAGGCTATGTTCACACGTTGCTGCATTTTGTATGCAAATCTTAAGCTGCTTTTTATAGTACCAGCAAAAGCTGATGTGGCGCCCCTGAGGGTTCAGTCGCCACAGGGGTACTGCACCTCAGTAGAGGTGTGGTATCTCCTCTTCCAGGTAAGGATGGAGCACTTCTCAGGACCCTACTTCACCATTCAACACTACACCACTCCTGTCCTGTAGGTGGCCTAAATGCACCAGTGTGCTGCCCCGGCCCGAGATATAGGAGATGGGGGGAACCAAAGATAGGGGGAACCATGTAGTGGGTGAGGGTGGAGGACACACTTTTAGGGTACACTTACTAATTCATATTTAATCTACGGCCATCTTAGGTTCAGGGTCTTTGATTGTGATCTTCACCGCTGATTGTGGCTTCCTGTTAGAACATGCAGCCTATTGAAGATACACGGTCCTCGCTCTCTGGCCTTGAGGCGAGGAGCGGGTCAGAGTTAACCACTGCCTCTACCCGGTCAAGGTCCCTACCTAAGAAGGCCTGGAGGGGAGTAGAGGAGACAAGCTCCACAGGCAAAAGGATCCCTGGGGGATACGAACGGAGCGGCACACGCCACCTGTATTTCTTACTCTGGCCTAGTCAGACGGACTCCTGCTGCAAGAGGGGTGACCGGCCCCCGATATCTGACTCTGTTACTTCACGTCTCAGTCAGAAAAGCCCGGAGGCTTAGTGGATCCCAGGAGGGATACGGACAGAGCGGCATACGCCACCTGTAACTCTCTACCTGCGTTTATCCAGAGGGACCCAGCCTTACACCTAGTTCTAACCACAAAAACAGTCAAGTGAAGAGTTAGTGGGAGAACTCACCAAGGAGAGGAACACACACCAGAGGGGTCTCGACAGGTGCTCCTGATCTATCTGGAAAGTGCTGAACCCCCTTCCTGGTGGTCGCAGCACGCCGCGAGGAGCAGAGGGAAGCTTTGCGGCTAGAGTTCATCATAATGTGAGTAAAAACCCTGGATGACTTCACACCCCGCTTCAGCCTGTTATTTCCTGCGTGGCACTGCACCCACCATCCTTCCTCACACTGCCCTGAGGCCCGCTCCGCCTGCGGGGAGCCGTCCCATCTTAGCTGTCTGCAACATCGGCCTCAGTGGACTGGAACAGCGCTGGTGTCCATCACCGGGAACCGTAGGTGGCGTAGTCGGAAAAATACCACTCAACCCTGAAAGCCCATTAAATCTTTTATGTGACCGCCCTGGGCACGGACTGGGTCCGGGCCACGACTGCAACCCCGAGACACCTACACTGACCCGGCTCCGAGTAACCCCATTTCCCAGGGAGGGCTGTGAGCGTCACAAACTTGGCGTAGTCGGCAGGATTGCGTGCCCGCAGCAACGGAAAAGAAAATCCCCATTGCCGCCGGGTACTGTGCGCCTTTACACTAAAAGACTGTCATTTTGCACTTCATGTGGTGCCGCCCAAGAAGAACGGACGCCATTATGTGCCAAAACAACAGTCACCAAAGTCCTCCCATCGTGGGCCTGGCTCCCCAATGGTGCCAAAAATGCAGACCGCCCCTTCCAGCAGAGACAGTCAGCGTAGTGGTGTCCGTCAAAACGGATGGGACGTCCCTGGGAGTGCCCGTCAGTCAGCCGCCTTGGATCCGCCCAAAAAGAAGGAGGAGGGAAAGACCGCACCTTGCAGCCAAGATGGACGCAGCAGAAGAGAAGTCCTCTGAGGCCTCCGACAATGTTCCACAAGCTGCCATCTTCCTCGGCATGAAGGGTATACGCCTGACCCCGGAGGAGGCCGAGTTCCTCCGAGGAGAATCCCAGGACTTGACCCGGAGGGTCGAAGAGGCCCAGCGATTGGTCGCCGCGGAGTGGAGAGAGACGGTGCTGCAGAGGATCCGGGCCCGCCGCCAGAGCTCCTCATGTCGGTCCGTGGAGGCCGCAGCCCAGGCAGAGGAAACCCAGGAGGCTGTGCGCAACCCAGGAGCGGGTAAGGCGGAAACCCTTATCCCGGGCGCGGGATGCACTGTACCGCTCCTAAGCATCCTGCCGGCACCCCTGTCCCCGGGCGCCATCATCTGGGAGAAGCTATCGGCTCTGGAGGCTGAGGCCCAAGCCACCGCTGTCACCGGAGACCTGTTATGCCTCCCAGCTCCTGGCCCAGAGAGTCCTGCGTTTTATGGGGAATCCACCTGCCCCAACCCGGACTGGTCCACATTAGTTGAGGGTCCGCAGCAGCCTCCGCTCTTGCCGCTCCCTGCACATCCAGTCACCTGCCCACTGGCAGATGAGTATGTCTGGGACAACCAGGGGGGCGACCTGATGGGATTCCCCCGGGAGACCCGGGCTGAAGCGCGGATGAGGGAGGAGAAGTGCCGTGAGCAACTCCTCCAATTTGACAAGGAGCGACGCCAGAAGGAGGTCCGCTGCGAGCGCCTGGAGGTGCGAACCAAGGCCGCAAAGTCGCGGACCCGCCAGGCAGAGGCCGCCCGGCCAAGCCCCCGGGAGGAAGGCCTGATTGTTCGATTCCACCAGAAGGCCGGATGGGGATTCATTCGCAGCCCCCAGTTCCACCGAGATGTCTTTGTGAATCGGCCGGACGTCGAGCCGCGGCTGGAGCAAGGCCACCCTGACCGGAACCTCTACCCGGGCGACCTGGTGTCCTACACCCGCCACCACGGGGAGCAGAGGTGGTACGCCCTGGATGTCCATAGGGTGTTCAAAGGGGATGCCCCCACTCACCTGCCCACAGAGGACCGGTCAGGTTCAGTCGGCAGAAACTAGCCTTTTCCCAAGTGGGGATACCGCTTCTGAGCAGCCCCGGGAGATGCAACTCCCTGTTGTGAGAACAGTTGAGTGAACTGTTTTGGTTTCTTTTTGATAAACCCGGATTTAAGTTTGAAGAGACATTTGTCCCTGCGGACACTGGCAGTAGACAGACTCCTATTGTAAATAGTTCTGCATCTATTTAGGTGCTCCCTATTGGTTTTATGCAAAACCGCTTCTACTTCTACCTCAGACATCAGAACCAAAACCTGTCTGGAGTGGCTCTAATGGAGGTCCAACTCGAGATCTTCATGCCCTGCAGCCACCCCAGGGCCTACGTTGAGGGTTTGGGACAGGTCCCTCATGCTACTGAACTGACACTTTTCTACAATGTTTTCTACTGAGCTGTCTACATGCATAATGTCTCTTTACTGTTTTTCTACATTTATACATATTATATTTATATATATATATCATGCAACGTTAAAGTGTCCTTACCTCCCATAAAGGGAAGATTGTTATTGTTATGCAAAAAAAATTGAAATGTCTGTACCACTTTTTACTCTTTTGCAGCCCGCGGACGTCCTGTGTTTCACCAGGTGGGAATGTGGCGCCCCTGAGGGTTCAGTCGCCACTGGGATACTGCACCTCAGTAGAGGTGTGGTATCTCCTCTTCCAGGTGTTATGATCTGCTACAAGAACTAAGGAAAGAAAGGAAAACTGTCCCTACAATAGGACTAAGCTGATTCCCTACGATGCAGCGGGCAACCTGTTCCTTGTGAACAGACCCGCCTTCGTCCTCAGCTAGTCTGAACGCAGACCTATAGATATAAGGGAGGGGTCCCTAAAAGTACTAAGGACTGGGACAAAATTGGACACCTCCTAGCAGAAGTTGTAGAGGAGCAAAAAGCCAAACAGACAAAAAGTACTTAGAGGTCCAAGGACCAAGCAAACTAAAGAGATAGGTACAAAGCACCTGGCTAGATTAAGAGTCAAAGTAACACTGAAGTCCAGCAAAGCCAGGAGGGCGGAGCTAGTATAAATAGGCAGCAGGTCACGTGACCACAAAATAGAAAAAAACTAACAGGAGGGTTCTAACACCAGGTAAGGATGGAGCACTTCTCAGGACCCTACTTCACCATTCAACACTACACCACTCCTGTCCTGTAGGGGGCCTAAATGCACCAGTGTGCTGCCCCGGCCCGGGATATAGGAGATGGGGGGGGAACCAAAGATAGGGGGAACCATGTAGTGGGTGAGGGTGGAGGACACACTTTTAGGGTACACTTACTAATTCATATTTAATCTACGGCCATCTTAGGTTCAGGGTCTTTAATTGTGATCTTCACCGCTGATTGTGGCTTTCTGTTAGAACCTGCAGCCTATTGAAGATACACGGTCCTCGCTCTCTGGCCTTGAGGCGAGGAGCGGGTCCGAGTTAACCACTGCTTCTACCCGGTCACGGTCCCTACCTAAGAAGGCCTGGAGGGGAGTAGAGGAGACAAGCTCCACAGGCAAAAGGATCCCTGGGGGATACGGACGGAGCGGCACACGCCACCTGTATTTCTTACTCTGGCCTAGTCAGAGGGACTCCTGCTGCAAGAGGGGTGACCAGCCCCCGATATCTGACTCTGTTACTTCACATCTCAGTCAGAAAAGCCCGGAGGCTTAGTCGATCCCAGGAGGGATACGGACGGAGCGGCATACGCCACCTGTAACTCTCTACCTGCATTTATCCAGAGGGACCCGGCCTTACACCTAGTTCTAACCACACAAACAGTCAAGTGAAGACTTAGTGGGAGAACTCACTAAGGAGAGGAACACACGCCAGAGGGGTCTCGACTAGTGCTCCTGATCTATCTGGAAAGTGCTGAACCCCCTTCCTGGTGGCCGCAGCACGCCGCGAGGAGCAGAGGGAAGCTTTGCGGCTAGAGTTCATCTTAATGTGAGTAAAAACCCTGGATAACTTCACACCCTGCTTCAGCCTGTTATTTCCTGCGCGGCACTGCACCCACCATCCTTCCTCACACTGCCCTGAGGCCCGCTCCGCCTGCGGGGAGCCGTCCCATCTTAGCTGTCTGCAACATCGGCCTCAGTGGACTGGAACAGCGCTGGTGTCCATCACCGGGAACCGTAGGTGGCGTAGTCGGAAAAATACCACTCAACCCTAAAAGCCCATTAAATCTTTTATGCGACCGCCCTGGGCACGGATCGGGTCCAGGCCACAACTGCAACCCTGAGACACCTACACTGACCCGGCTCCGAGTAACCCCATTTCCCAGGGAGGGCTGTGAGCGTCACACTGAGATTTCAGAAATCTCATGCACACACACATTACTTTTTTTTCCTGACTGAATTGGAAAACTGTTTTTTGAAAACTGCAGCATGTCACTTCTTTCAGCATTTATTTTATTGTTTTTGCAGTCTTTTTTCACCCATAGACAGCAATGAGTAAGTGCAAAAATGCAGCAAAAAAACACAGGTATTAGGATTTGCTGTGTTTTTAGTGCAGAAAACTCAGGAAGTTGCATCATTTTTTGGGGGGGAGGGGCAGTAAACTTTATCAGCATGGACAAGAAACAAATGTACTTGAAAAAACCGCGGCAAAATTTGCTTTATGTAAGCAGCTTCTTTACTGTCAGGAGAGCAGGTTTTGCCTGCAGAAAAAACGCAGTAAAAGTAAAATGTGTGAACATAGCCTGAGACTAGGGTCAGGTAACTTGGAATAATGGCACAACTCCATCTCTGCAATAAAATAAAATAAAATGCTGGAGTGCTGCTTTAAAGTGGCTCAGTAAGCAACACATTAAAATTTTGGATCCATGGCCAGGAAACTCCCTACATTTCAATCTCTTTGGGAACCTGTGGTCAATTTTCAAAAAGCAGGTGGACAAACAAAAACACAGAAATTGTGATAAACTCTGATTAAACAAGAATGGATTGTCAACGCAGGGGGATAACAATTGTGGTCACAAAGGGTGTGATCGGATCCGTGCGGGAGGGGGTCCCACTGACGCCAATTTCACCTGGATGTGGGTCCTCGAACACATATTCTGTGGCACGGAATCCCGCCAGCTCTCTGTGCTGCAGTACACGCCACTGGCCAATCAGAGGCTGGCAACAAATGTTGACTTGCCAGTGACACATGGTGCATGGCAGTGACATCATGCGCTGCACATGACGGCACACCAAAGTCAGCTGCCGACTCCTTGCAACAAAAGAGTACACAGCACAGTGTGGGAGCAGAGGAAGGTGAGAATTGTTTGTTTATTTTTAACCCCTTCACGCCATGGCCCTTTTCTGTTTATGCGTTTTTGTTTTTTTGCTCCCCTTCTTCCCAGAGCCATAACTTTTTTGCAGCTTGTTTTTTGTGGGACGAGCAGTACTTTTGAATGACACCATTGGTTTTACCATATCGTGTACTGGAAAACGGAAAAAAAATTCAAAGTGCGGTGAAATTGCAAAAAAAAGTGCAATTCCACAATATATATATATTTTTTTACCCTGTTCACTAAATGCTAAAACTGACCTGCCATTATGATTCTCCAGCTAATTACGAGTTCGCAGATACCAAACATGTATAGGTTCTTTTTTATTTAATTGGTGAAAAAAAAAATCCAAAGTTTGTTAGAAAAAAAAAATGCGCCGAGCTGATGTTTTTATTGATACCATTTTGGGGTAGATACAATGTTTTCACCGCCTGTTATTGCATTTTACAGCCAAAAAAACATAATTCTGGCGTTTTGATTTATTTTTTCTCGTTATGCCGTTTACCGATCGGATTAATTATTTTTATATATTGTTAGATCGGGCGATTCTGAATTCGGCGATAGTAAATATGTGTATTTTTTATTTTTTGTTTTATTTTGAATGGGGCGAAAGGGGGGTGATTTGAACTTATATATTTTTTTAATTTTTTAAATATTTTTAAACATTTTTTCTACTTTTCACATGCTTCAATAGTCTCAATGGTTGACTAGAAGCTGCCATCATCCGATCGCCTGTGTTACACACCTGCTATGTGTAACAAAAATGCTCATCTGCTATGAACGCCGACCGCTGGGTGGCACTCATAGCAGATCGTCTACGACAAGCACAGAGGTCTCCTGCAGACCCCGGGTTGTCATGCCAACGGTCATGTAACACATGTGACGATGGGCGGCTCTTATGACATGCTTCCGGCTCGACGATTGACAGCGGCATTTAACATGTTAATAGCCACAGGTGGATCACGATTCCACCCACAGCTGTTAGGGGCACATGTCAGCTGATCAGATCAGCTGTCTTGTCCCCGGAAAGGTGCGGGCTTATCGCCGGTGCCCGCATAAAAGGGGGAGACAGGCCATGCACTGTACATGTACGGAGCATGTCGTGAAAGGGTTAAAATGTGCTGGAGAAGAACAGACGGGAGCCCAGGATTAGGGACATTATACCAGAATGGGGGACATTATACCAGGAAGGGTCCCATGATGGGGGGAAAATGTTATAGCATGGGGACCAGGACGGGGAGACTTTATTGCATGGGGGTGAACACATATGTCTTTATAGAATCTAGAACACTACAAGGGCTCATACATCTGACCAACATTCAGGTGGGGGCCCAAGTCCAAGAAAATGATATCCAACATGGGAGGTAGAAGGGCAGAAGTCTTGAAAAATATAGGACAGCACTGTAAATATTGCGTCTTTGTATAAATTTGATGTATTTGTCAAAAGTTTAAACAACTTAGTAAATGCTCATAATTGTACTTCAGTAACCAGAGAAAGATCTGACTAAAAGATCTAAAAACAATGAAAACTTTGTGGAAACCAAAATTTGTGTCAGTCTCAAAACATTTGACCGTGACTGTACTATTTTGATATGACATCTCATAAAGATTAATAAAGATTATTGAATAATTTTATTGTAAAGTTAGTTTAAACTGAGTATTGCAAAAAGCAATGAGACTAATTACTTCTACTTATTCTGTTCTTTATTTACTTTTCCCTGAAGTCAGGAGGACTAGCACCAGTGTATTACACATACTGTCACTGGATCAGATAAGTAGAATATGAAAGTTCTACTTGCAAATTGTCTCTTCAGAGAGGAAGAGGACCAGAACTCTAGTGCCACCTACAGGAAGTAGCAATCCTAAAAGTCAGTAGTGACCCTTTAATAAGCCTTATCACATGACTTAGGATATAAGCCAGAACCAGAAACTCAATTTGCAGACACTGTGTTTCGGGGTACTGCCCCTCATCAGAAAGTTCTACTTGGAAATAGCCCATGGTCACATAAATGTAGAATAAACATCTCCTGCCCTCTTGTGGACAGTTCATTTACAGGGACAACAATTTTATTAGTCACATATTGAACTGCTATATAATACAAAGATGTAAACGACAAGGCTAGGGCTATATGGCAACACGTTTCGCACGGCAGCAGCGTCGGACTAGAGTACTTTGGGCCCACCAGAGAAAAATCATTCTTGGGGCCCACCATGCAGTTATATAGAAATAGTACAAGATATTACCAATATTTTATTATTATTTACTATTATAGCGCCATTTATTTCATGGCGCTTTACATGTGAAAAGGGGTATACATAATAAAAACAATTACAATAATCTTAGACTATAGAAGTAACTGACAGGTACAGGAGGAGAGAGGACCCTGCCCGTGAGGGCTCACAATCTACAAAGGATGGGTGAGGATAATGTAGGTGAGGATAGAGCAGGTCGTGCAGCGGTATGGTGGAGCAAGGGTTACTGCAGGTTGTAGGCTTGTCGGAAGAGGTGGGTCTTCAGGTTCCTTTTGAAGGTTTCCATTGTAGGTGAGAGCCTGATAAGTTGGGGTAGAGAGTTCGAGAGAAGGGGGGATGCACGGGAAAAATCATGTATGCGATTGTGGGAAGAGGAGATAAGAGGGGAGTAGAGAAGGAGATCTTGTGAGGATCGGAGGTTGCGTGCAGGTAAGTACCGGGAGACTAGGTCACAGATGTATGGAGGAGACAGGTTGTGGATGGCTTTGCATGCCAAAGTTAGGATTTTGAACTTGAGTCTCTGGGTAATGGGGAGCCAATGAGGGGATTGACAGAGGGGAGAATCCAGGAAAGAGCGAGGGGACAGGTGCATTAGTCGGGCAGCAGAGTTTAGGACAGATTGGAGGGGTGCAAGAGGGGAGGCCACAGAGCAGGAGGTTGCAATAGTCGTGGCGGGAGATGAAGAGGGCATGCACTAGTGTTTTTGCAGATTCTTGAGTAAGGAATGTGCGGATCCGGGAAATATTTTTGAGTTGGAGTTGAAAGGAAGAGGAAAAGGCTTGGATATGTGGTTTGAAGGAGAGATGAGAGTCCTGGGTTACCCCGAGGCAGCGAGCTTGCGGGACCAGGGAGAGTGGGCAGTCATTTACTTTAATTGATAGGTCTGTTGGGGGGGGGATTGAGTGAGATGGGGGGAAAGATGATGAATTCTGTTTTGTCCATGTTAAGTTTTATAAATCTAGCAGAGCGGAAGGATGAAATAGCGCACAGACATTGTGGGATTCTGGTTAGTAAGGAGGTGATATCGGGTCCAGAGAGGTAGATCTGTGTGTAAAATGTGTTTCATTGTAAAATGTGGTAATATCGTTATGTAATGTCAAACACAGTGTACAGTATAGACCAAAAGTTTGGACACACCTTCTCATTTAAAGATTTTTCTGTATTTTCATGACTATGAAAATTGTATATTCACACTGAAGGCATCAAAACTATGAATTAACACATGTGGAATTATATAGTTAACAAAAAAGTGTGAAACAACTGAAAATATGTCTTATATTCTAGGTTCTTCAAAGTAGCCACCTTTTGCTTTGATGACTGCTTTGCACACTCTTGGCATTCTCTTGATGAGCTTCAAGAGGTTGTCACCGGAAATGGTCTTCCAACAATCTTGAAGGAGTTCCCAGAGATGCTTAGCACTTGTTGGCCCTTTTGCCTTCACTCTGCGGTCCAGCTCACCCCAAACCATCTCGATTGGGTTCAGGCCTGATGACTGTGGAGGCCAGGTCATCTGGCGTAGCACCCCATCACTCTCCTTCTTGGTCAAATAGCCCTTACACAGCCTGGAGGTGTGTTTGGGGTCATTGTCCTGTTGAAAAATAAATGATGGTCCATCTAAACACAAACCGGATGAAATAGCATGCCGCTGCAAGATGCTGTGGTAGCCATGCTGGTTCAGTATGCCTTCAATTTTGAATAAATCCCCAACAGTGTCACCAGCAAAGCACCCCCACGCCATCACACCTCCTCCATGCTTCACGGTGGGAACCAGGCATGTAGAGTCCATCCGTTCACCTTTTCTGCGTTGCACAAAGACACGGTGGTTGGAACCAAAGATCTCAAATTTGGACTCATCAGACCAAAGCACAGATTTCCACTCGTCTAATGTCCATTCCTTGTGTTCTTTAGCCCAAACAAGTCTCTTCTGCATGTTGCCTGTCTTTAGCAGTGGTTTCCTAGCAGCTATTTTACCATGAAGGCCTGCTGCACAAAGTCTCCTCTTAACAGTTGTTGAAGAGATGTGTCTGCTGCTAGAACTCTGTGTGGCATTGACCTGGTCTCTAATCTGAGCTGCTGTTAACCTGCAATTTCTGAGGCTGGTGACTCGGATAAACTTATTCTCAGAAGCAGAGGTGACTCTTGGTCTTCCTTTCCTGGGGCGGTCCTCATGTGAGCCAGTTTCTTTGTAGCGCTTGATGGTTTTTGTAACTGCACTTGGGGACACTTTCAAAGTTTTCCCAATTTTTTGCACTGACTGACCTTCATTTCTTAAAGTAAAGTCCCTAATGAGGATGAACCGAGACCTGCTCCTGACGCGGTAGTTCCGGGGCCTTAGGACGGGTGAGTATTTCTCCTGCGCACACATACTGACTAGTGTCATTGTCTATTTTAGGATAGACCAAGGAAAACAGTGACCAAGACAAAAAATAAGGAATGTCCCTTATGTAAGGAAGCGTTACCAAAGTCTTATACTAAAAAACTTTGTCGGCACTGCATAGAGAAAACGGTTATGGAGGAATCCCCGTCTCTGTTTCAGGAGATTAAAACCTTGATCAAAGACGAAGTTAAAAATACTGTGAAATACGATATGTCCGGGGCCGTCCACCTCTTCAGGCATACTACATACACCCTCAGACATCAGTTCAGAGGAAGACAAGGAACAATCAGGGGAATTAGTGGATTCTGATAGCTCCGAAACGTCATCCTCTGATGGAGAATATGGCCAGCCTCGCTTCCCAGTAGAAGAAACGGCAAAGCTATTAAAGATCATTAGATCTACCATGGGGGTAGAAACCTGTGCAGGATTCTATATTCAGTAACCTGGAGGAGCGCAAACATCAGGTATTCCCAGTACATAAGAACTTACTTTCCCTAATAAAAAAAGAGTGGAAGAAACCAGTTAAAAAAGTGTCAGTTCCAAACACACTTAAACGGAAATGTGCTTTTGAAGAAGAATTAAGTAGTGTTTGGGAAAAATCCCCGAAGATCAATGTGGCTATTGCCAGAGTGTCTAAGGAGGTAGCCCTCCCTTTCGAAGATCTGGGTTCCCTAAAAGATCCTTTAGATAAAAAGGCTGACACGTTCCTCAGGGGCACATGGGAGGCGGCAGCAGGTTCCTTTAAGCCCAACATCGCAGCCACATGTACTGCCAGATCTCTGGTAAAATGGCTACAGGAACTAGAGTCTCAAATAAGGAATAAGTGTCCTAGAGAACAACTCCAGGAAGCACTTCCCACTATCCTGAAGGCAGCCGATTGACTGGCGGACGCTTCGGTAGACAGCGTTAGATTTGTAGCCCGGGCCTGTGGTCTCTCAAACTCTGCACGCAGAGCCCTTTGGCTTAAGAATTGGTCAGCCGATTTTCAGTCCAAAATGAAAATTATGTGCCATTCCCTGCCAGGGTGACCTTTTTATTCGGGACAGTCCTGGAAGACATATTAGAGAAGGCAGCTGATAAAAAGCGAAATTTTCCCCCTCCCTCTCAAAAATATAAAAAATCCTTTTGGGGATCAGGGGCAAGGGGGAGAGGGAGAAACCAGAGAGAAGATAGTGGGAGAGGGGGTCGGCCCTGGAGAAGAGATAGAAATCAGTCCAGGGGCTTCCTATTTATTAAGAGTGCCTCCTAGAAAAGGGGGTTCAAGCATCAATGACGCCAGTCTACCTGTGGGGGGAAGATTAAAGCAGTTTTACCATCAGTGGGCCTCACTGCCCGCTACCGAATGGGAAGTGGATACTCTTTCCAAAGGCTTAAAAATAAGTTTTTCTTCCGTTCCTCCACTTCGGATCAGGGGCGGAACTACCGCCCGTGCAGCCGGTTCATTGAACGGGGGCCCCGAGGGAGAGGGGGCCCCTCCAGCCTCCAGCAGGGCCGCCATCAGGGCATGACTGCCCTGACTCCAGTATGGGGCCCGGCCGGTAGGGGCCCCCTCGGGGGCCCCCCTCTTGTGCGTCTCTCTCCGGGGCCCCATGCTATGCGCCGGGTCCGGGACATTTCAGCGCTGAGCTGCGCTGTTGCAGCAGCGCCTTGATGATTCCCCTGACTTCCGGTCATGTGACGGTGCCGTCACATGGCCGGAAGTCAGGAGAACCTGCTGTCAGCGATTTGGACGAGCGCCAGGATTCTGCAGGGATCGCATGGGGGTAAGTATAACAAGTTTTATTTTTTTTAAAATACAATTAACTAGGAGTGGAGAGATGGGAGAAGCACATGTGTGTGTGTATGTGTGTGTGGGGGGGGAGATGGGAGATGCACATGTGTGTGTGTGTGTGTGGGGGGGGGGAGATGGGAGATGCACATGTGTGTGTGTGTGTGGGGGGGAGATGGGAGATGCACATGTGTGTGTGTGGGGGGGGGAGATGGGAGATGCACATGTGTGTGTGTGGTGGGGGGGAGATGGGAGATGCACATGTGTGTGGTGGGGGGGGAGATGGGAGATGCACATGTGTGTGGGGGGGGGGGAGATGGGAGATGCACATGTGGTGGAGGGGGATGAGATGGGAGATGCACATGTGGTGGAGGGGGATGAGAGAGGGGCACATGTGGGGGAGGGGGATGAGAGAGGGGCACATGTGGGGGAGGGGGATGAGAGAGGGGCACATGTGGGGGAGGGGGATGAGAGAGGGGCACATGTGGGGGAGGGGGATGAGAGAGGGGCACATGTGGGGGAGGGGGATGAGAGAGGGGCACATGTGGGGGAGGGGGATGAGAGAGGGGCACATGTGGGGGAGGGGGATGAGAGAGGGGCACATGTGGGGGAGGGGGATGAGAGAGGGGCACATAACGAATGTGGGGTGGGGGAGAGTAAATGATAAATGATGATGGGGTGGGGAGAGCACGGACATGATATAATGAATTGGGGCAGGGGGTGCATGTAAATATTGAATGCAGGGAGCAGGAAGTATAGAGTAGGGGGCGTTGCGGATGCAGGAGTGTGACTGGTAACAAATTGGCGGAAAGAGTAGAGGTTCTAATTAAATTATATATTAAGTGCCTATTTACAGTTAATGGGGGCACAGTGGTGGATTACAATTTATATTTGGAATGGTAGGTTGCCTAATAACTAACCATATATTGATGGTGGATGCACGTCTGTATTCAGCTGCGTAATGTAGAAGTTGGGGAATGTGCTCTAGATAACTGTGTTATTTTATGCAGAGACGAGTGATGGCGGTCTGTGCTGGATGAAGGAGAAAAGCGAAGATGAAGGACTTCACCTAGAGACGTCACCGGTGAGTCAGTCTATTACATGTACACTGTGTATAATGTCACTGGTGATCACTGTATTACCTGTACACTGACACTATATACAGAGCTCCTGTGTATAATGTCACTGGTGATCACTGTATTACCTGTACACTGACACTATATACAGAGCTCCTGTGTATAATTTCACTGGTGATCACTGTATTACCTGTACACTGACACTATATACAGAGCTCCTGTGTATAATGTCACTGGTGATCCCTGTATTACCTGTACACTGACACTATATACAGAGCTCCTGTGTATAATGTCACTGATGATCACTGTATTACCTGTACACTATATACAGAGCTCCTGTGTATAATGTCACTGTATTACCTGTACACTGACACTATATACAGAGCTCCTGTGTATAATTTCACTGGTGATCACTAGATTACCTGGACACTTACGTTATACATACCATGTATAGAGCTCCCGTGTATAATGACACTTATGGTAATATTAGTAATGTGGTGGTAATATTAGTAATGTAGTGGTAATATGTGGTCTGGTCATGGTGTGGCAGTTTTTCTCCCTTCTGTGTGGTATTATTCGGTCACTATGTTGTGGTAATATGTGGTCTGGTCATGGTGTGGCGGTATTCCCTGTATGTGGTATTATTGGTCATTTAAAAAAAAAATGTATATGACACATTCCCTTAAAGAAAACTAAATAAAAATATATCTAAAAAGAGTATTGGATATTTTAAGAAAATTTTAATAGGTTAGAGTAGGGCCCGCCCAGAAGAGTCTACCTTATCGTGGTGGCGGCTTTAAAAATCTTTTGGCCAAAACAAAAGCTGATGGCTATGTATGTGGCGCCGTCACATGGCCGAACGTCAGGAGAACCTGGTGGCAGCGACGTGGACGAGCGCCAGGATTCTGCAGGGATTGCATGGGGGTAAGTATAACAAGTTTTATTTTTTTTAAATACAATTAATTAACTAGGAGTGGGGGGAATCAGAGATGCACATGGGGGGGGATGAGAGATGCACATGGGGGGGGTGAGAGATGCACATGGGGGGGGGATGAGAGATGCACTGGGGGGGGATGAGAGATGCACATGGGGGGGATGAGAGATGCACATGGGGGGGGATGAGAGATGCACATGGGGGGGATGAGAGATGCACATGGGGGGATGAGAGATGCACATGGGGGGGATGAGAGATGCACGGAGGGGGATGAGAGATGCACATGGGGGGGATGAGAGATGCACATGGGGGGGATGAGAGATGCACATGGGGGGGATGAGAGATGCACGGGGGGTGAGAGCTGCACATGGGTGGGATGAGAGCTGCACATGGGGGGGTGAGAGATGCACATGGGGGGTTATGTTTACATAACTTTGTTGCCTTATGAAGGGCAGGGGGGGCCCCCCAAAATTTCTTGCACAGGGGCCCACTACAGTCTGTGTCCGCCCCTGCTTCGGATAATAGAGACCCGGGTAGGCAAGATAAAGCAGATTGCTTTGGAAGCCGAAATCCAAAAATTATTAGACAAACGTGTGTTAGTCGGTGTGCCAGAAGGGAAAAAAAGGAAAGGGTTTTACAGCAATCTATTCCTAATAAAAAAAACAGATGGCTCGTACAGAACAATAATAAATTTAAAAGCCTTGAACGTATATATAAAAACAGAAAGGTTTAAGATGGAGACTTTGAGATCGACGGTAAATCTTTTGTACCCCTTCTGTTTCATGGCTGTAATAGACTTAAAGGATGCGTATTACCACATCCCAATCCACCCAGACCACCAACAATATCTCAGGGTGGCATTAGAGTTCCAAGACGACCTTCTGCATCTATAATATCAGTGTTATGTTCTGCTACCAGAGCTAAGGAAAGAGAGGAGATCTGTCCCTACGATAGAACTCAGCTGAATCCCTACGATGTAACAGGGAACCTGATCCTGCGATCAGACCTGCTAAAGTCCTAAGCTAGTCTGTACGAAGACCTATAGATGTGGGGGAGGAATCCCTACAAGTACTAAGGACTGGGAGGAATATGGGACACCTCCTAACAGAAATAGTAGCAGACAGACGAACAAACAAAATATATAGAACATAGAGGTCCGTAGACCAAGCAAACTAACAGAGTTAGATACAGAGCACAGGCTAGCTAGAAAGTAGTTATACAATGAAGTCCAGCAAAGCCAGAAGGGCGGAGCAGGATTAAATAGGCCAACAAGGTCATGTGACCAGCAAAGGAAAAAAAACCTAACAGCAAGGTTCTAACAGTACCCCCCCTTCTAAGAGGATCCTCCGGATCCCCTAGGACCAGGCTTATCAGGAAATCTCCTGTGAAACGCTCTGATAAGTCTGGAAGCGGAAACATCATCTGACCTCACCCAAGAGTTATCCTCGGGTCCGAAACCTTTCCAGGCCACAAGATACTGCAAAGTACCTCTATACCGTCTAGAGTCAAGGATGCGAGAAATTTCATATTCCCCGTCCTCCACCACCGGAGGAACAGAGGCAGAGGCGTCACCATCCGACACAACAGCTTTTTTTAACAGAGAGACATGAAAGACCGGATTAATTCTCCAGGAGGTAGGAACCTCCAACCTAACAGCAGATTGGTTGACAACCTGAAGCACCTTAAAGGGCCCTACAAACTTGGGACCCAATTTCTTAGAAGGAATCCTCAACCGCAGATTCCTAGAGGACAACCAAACCATGTCACCAACAGCGAACAAAACCTCCTGTCGTTTCCTATCAAAGTAGTCTTTAGATTTTCTGTTGGCCTCCTGAAGATTACCACGCACATCCGTCCAAACTCTTTCCAAATCACCGGAAAAATTCTCCTCCTCAGGCACGGCAGATCCCAACTTGGAGAACGACCCAAACGACGGATGTCTCCCAGAACAACAAAAAAAAGGCGAACAACCAGCAGAAGAAGATGTATGATTGTTCAGAGCAAATTCGGCAAGTGGCAGAAACTCAGACCACCCCTCTTGATTGTCTGCCACAAAACAACGCAAGAACTGCTCAACATCCTGGTTTTTCCTTTCTGTCTGGCCATTAGATTCAGGATGATATCCGGACGAAAACGACAAATGAATTCCCAACCTGTCACAAAAGGCACGCCAAAAACGAGCCACGAACTGAGGACCCCTATCAGAAACAATGTCAGTAGGAACGCCATGAAGTCTGACAATTTCCTTGACAAAGGCCTTAGCGAGAGTTTTAGCGCAGGGCAGTTTGATGAAGGGAACCAAGTGACACATCTTGCTAAAACGGTCCACGACCACCCAGATGACAGTAAAACCCTCAGAGGGGGGAAGGTCAGTTATAAAGTCCATAGCCAAATGTGTCCAAGGAGCACTGGGGACCTCCAAAGGACAAAGCAACCCCGCAGCAGGAGTATGTGAGGACTTAGATCTAGCACATACAGTACATTGGCGTACCCACTTAATGACTTCCTTCTGCCATCCAGGCCACCAAAAACTGCGACCCACCAGTCTCTTGGTCTCAGAGATTCCGGGATGACCTGCCAACCGAGATTCGTGACACTCAACAAACAAATCTCTCCTAAAGGTCCCAGGCACAAACAACCTCCCATGAGGAGTGTTAGATGGGGCATTCTCCTGAGCTTTAAGAATCTCATCTTCCAAAACGGAGTCTAAAGCAGCTAAAAATATACCCTTGGAATTTAAACAGGCAATACGGGCATGACTGACCATTTTTTTTTCTTTCTTCATACGAAGCTCACAGCCTTTAATCAAATGACCAGATTTTCCGCAATAGAAACACAAGCCTTTCGAAAAACGACGGTCTTTTTCTTGAGAGCGAGGTGCCACCGATCCAATCTCCATCGTTTCACCACTGTTAGTACACACATTATCATAACCAGAAACTGACATAGCAGAGGATTTGCTCTCATTAACCCTAGCACGCAGTCTTCTATCCACCCGTATAGCTAATTGCATAGCCTGTTGCAAATCCTCAGGTGTAGGATAAGCAATTAGCAGGTCTTTAACCCTTTCACTGAGCCCAGCAAGAAATAGACTTTTCAGAGCAGAATCGTTCCACCCTGTTTGAGTGGACCAACGACGAAAATGTGTACAATATTTTTCGACATTACCTGATCCTTGTTTTAGACGTCTCAACTCAGTCTCAGCTGATGCGACACGGTCAGGATCATCATATAATAGTCCTAAAGCAGAAAAAAAACTATCCACTGATCTGAAGCATGTATCACTAGGTTGCAAAGAAAAGGCCCACTCCTGAGGCTCTTTGCGCAAAAGTGACATTATGAACCCTACGCGCTGGGATTCATCCCCAGAGGACTTGGGTCTCAAACGAAAATACAATAAGCAAGCATTTTTAAATGAAAAAAATTCTCGATGTTCACCAAAAAATAAATCCGGCAAACATACCTTAGGCTCCAAGAAATGTGCTCCAGAACAGTTACTCACGTGCTGACGGAGCTCGGCCACTTCCAGAGAGAGTCCCTGCAGGTGTTTAGCCAAATCCTGAACCGACACCATGATGGAACAAAAAAAATCTTTCCTTAGAGAATTTGCTGGCTGGACTTACTGTTATGTTCTGCTACCAGAGCTAAGGAAAGAGAGGAGATCTGTCCCTACGATAGAACTCAGCTGAATCCCTACGATGTAACAGGGAACCTGATCCTGCGATCAGACCTGCTAAAGTCCTAAGCTAGTCTGTACGAAGACCTATAGATGTGGGGGAGGAATCCCTACAAGTACTAAGGACTGGGAGGAATATGGGACACCTCCTAACAGAAATAGTAGCAGACAGACGAACAAACAAAATATATAGAACATAGAGGTCCGTAGACCAAGCAAACTAACAGAGTTAGATACAGAGCACAGGCTAGCTAGAAAGTAGTTATACAATGAAGTCCAGCAAAGCCAGAAGGGCGGAGCAGGACTAAATAGGCCAACAAGGTCATGTGACCAGCAAAGGAAAAAAAACCTAACAGCAAGGTTCTAACAATCAGTGCCTATCGTTTGGGGTGTCACTGGCACCCAGGATTTTTACCAAAATAGTGGCGGAAATGACGTCATATATAAGAAAAAGGGACGTTAATAGTGCCATACCTAGACGACTTTTTGACAGAAAAAGCCTGTACTGCAGCGGCCAAACGAGTTCCATCCGTCCTAACAAAATTGGGTTGGATAATAAACGAAGAAAAATCAAGGCCCAAACCCATTCAACTTCAGACTTTTCTGGGCATCAATCTGGATGCTATTCATCAGCGTTGCTTCCTCCCACAGGAGAAAGTTTAAAAAAATCAAACAAAAAATTATAAATATTCAAGGAAGACGTGTCTCAGTAAGAGAGGCCAAGTCCTTACTAGGATCCCTAACAGCCACAATTACAGCAGTACAGTGGGTTCATTTCCACACAAGGAAACTGCAGTGGGAAATCCTAGAAATACAGTCCTCAGTGGGAGATCAGCTGGATTACAAATTTCAGCTGTCGGCCAGTACACTAAATTCTCTACATTGGTGGGCAGATTCAGGAAATCTTCTGAAGGGAGTCCCATGGACAGTAAAAAATCCAGTCGTAGTCACCACGGACGCAAGCCCAACAGGTTGGGGTGCCCACCTAGAAGGGGGTTGGTTTCAAGGTTTGTGGGATTCAAAATTAAAAAACGGTTCCTCAAACCTAAAAGAACTGACCAGAGTCAGAAAAGCATTACAGGCAATCTTAAAATTCAGCATAGGAAAAGATGTAGTGATCCTGTCGGACAACAGCACAGCGGTGGCTTATTTGAATTACCAAGGGGGAACCAGATCAGACCCATTGATGTTAGAGGTAGAGAAAATATTCTCCATAGCGGAAAAAAAATCTTCTGTCACTTTCAAGCCGCTACTTAAGGGGTTCAGAAAATATCATTGCAGATTACTTAAGTCGCCATTCACTCAGTCAAGGAGAATGGGTTCTAAACAGAAGAGTTTTCGGTCAGATCTGTTCAGCCTGGGGTCTTCCAGAAATAGACTTATTTGCCACCAGAGAAAACAGATGGGGTGGATGCTCTTCTGCAGGAATGGTGGTTTCGCCTGGCATATGCTTTCCTGCCCTTTCCCTTGATTCCCATAGTGTTAAGGAAAATACGCGAGGAAAAAGGCAGAGTAATACTGAACTGATTGCCCCCTTCTGGCCGAAAAGGGCCTGGTTTACTTAGCTAAGGGTCATGTCTGTCTCGGACCCCTGGATCCTACCCGACAATCCAGAGCTATTATCTCAGGGTCAGGTGGCCCATCCTCAGGTTCCCAGACTACACCTAACGGCCTGGAACTCGAGAGGGGATTGTTATCAACAAAGGGATTCTCAGAACACTTAGCTATTGAGCAGGAAAAAAGTCACCTCCCTTAAGTACGGAAAAATTTGGAATAGTTTTCTTAAATTTTCGGGTCGAGTCATGACTCCCCAAAGTCAGCCAGTTCCCATTTCAGAAATACTGGAATTCCTCCAAAAGGGTCTAGAGAGGGGTCTCTCCACTACCTCCTTAAAAGTGCAGGCTTTAGCCTTAGGCGTGCATTTTGATCATAAAATAGCTGATCACCCATGTATACATAGGTGTTACGGATCCGGGTGGTGGAACCTCTGTGCTGCGGTGCAAGGAGATACCAGAGGGGCGTAACTAGGTATCAACTCGGACTGACCAAGGTCGCACGGTGGCTCAATCGACTCCGTGAACCAGGGAAGGACCAGGTGCTACTCTGAACCAGTCCTTGTATGAGAGCAGGTGACTCCCATGGGTCAGAAGGCAGGGACTGACCGGTACAGCAGATGAGCACGGCAGGCAGGCTGATGGGTGATCCAGGTAGACGGACTGGCAGACACCACGGGTAACTGGTAGGAGCATTCAGGTAGGCTGGCTGGTAGGCACGGCAGGTAACTGGTACATTCTCTGGGTAGTCAGGCAAGCCTGGCCCATAGAAAGACTGGCGGGTTTGGACCATAGGCAGACCGTCGGGCTGGAGAGGGTACTTGGCTGGCGGGGACAGGTAGCAGGTAAAGGCTCCGGATAAGCGGACTGGCCAAGCCCATAGACAGACTGGCAGACTGGGCTGTAAGCAGACTGTCGGGTTGGACTGGTAGTCAGGCTGGCGGACTGGACTGGTAGTCAGGCTGGCGTACTGGACTGGGCTGGTAGTCAGGCTGGCGGACTGGTAGTCAGGTTGGCGGACTGGACTGGTAGCCAGGCTGGCAGCGGGACCTGAGGGCTGAAGCAGAGTTAGTACACAGTGCTACAACCTTCTATATGAGAAGTCCTCCGGCCATTGGCCGGGGACTCCTTATGATGGCGCGCGCGGCCCCTTTAAGAGGGAGGGAGTGCGTGCGCGCGCCCTAAGCACAGTGCCCGGGAAGCTGCGAGCGCCAGCAGCAGCAAGAGAGCCGGAAGACGCCGGGCCAGGAGCGCGGCGGCAAGGGGGACGGCGTCTCTGCCTGTCAGGAGGCAGAGACGCCGATGCTATAATAGGTTTATAAAAGCATCCTTTTCATCCAGACCTATAGCCAGTCCCAGGGTTGCCCCCTGGGACCTTAATTTAGTCCTCAATGCCCTTACAAAGGCTCCTTTTGAGCCCATCTCATCCGCTGCGGTTAAAGTACTTACACTAAAAACAGTACTGCTGGTGGCACTAACCTCTACTAGGCGGGTGAGCGAGTTACAAGCCCTCTCGATCAATCCCCCGTTTAGAAACATCTTACAAGACAGAGTGATATTGTAGCCAGACCCAGCGTTCCTCCCAAACATAAGCTCTAGACTTCACAAGAATCAAGAGATAGTGCTCCCTTAATTTTGTGATGAACCAAAAATCAAAGGGGAAATAACATTTCACTCCCTAGATGTGAGAAGGTGTATCCTTAGATACCTTGAGGTAACGAGTCAGTAGAGGAAGTCCTCGGCCATGTTTGTTTCTTTTCAGGGAGCAAACAAGGGTAAAGCAGCTACTAAATCCACAATTGCCAGATGGGTTGGAATAGCCATAATTTTAGCCTACTCTGCGTCTGACTGTGATACCCCTCAAGGAATAAAAGCACATTCTACTAGGGCCATAGCTACTTCTTGGGCAGAAAGAGCCAATGCCTCAGTAGACCAGATTTGCAAAGCGGCAATCTGGGCGTCTCCGACACTACAGGTTGGATCTTGGGCTGTTTGATCTTTCCTTTGGGAGAAAGGTTCTTTCAGCTGTGGTTCCGCCCTAGGGATTTCATCTATATTAATCTCTCTGTACGGTGCTGTCATGGTGAAGGGTAAATATGATAATTGCTTACCGGTAATTTGATTTACCGGAACCATGACAGCACCGTGCTACTTCCCTCCCTTTCTTCTTTTTTTTCGTTGGTGGTGGAAAACGTCCTGTTTTTTTTTTTTTTTAAAAACAAAACAAAACACTGGTTTGTGTAAACACTATAAGGTGAATGTTGATAACTATTGTTGTATGCAGATATGTCTTAACAAGGCGGTTACCTCTTATTCTCAGTAAACACACTGAGGAGGAGGAGAGATGCCGCTCCTTTTATTTTGGTAGGTTTCCTGTTCCTGGGGGCAGATATCCTGTCTCTGTACGGTGCTGTCATGGTTCTGGAAAATCAAATTACCGGCAAGCAATTATCATATTTCTTCTCCATCTTGTCCAGACTCAATGATGACTTTTCTCATCCACAGCCGTCTCTGCAGACTTCCATCTTCTCCGGTCTTCTGCTGCACATCCCCACACGATGCCCTTAAAGAAAAGCAGTGTTATTATAATGCTCCTGAATACAAGTATCTGCCCTACGCTGAGTCCCTGAATAGATAATTGCCCTTCACTATATTCCCTGCACAAAACATGACCCCACACTATCCCTCTTATGGTACATGCTCTTCGCACTGCCCTCTCTTTAACATACTGGGCCACCGCTTCACACTGCCCTCACTCTGTGTCCCCTCTATAGGGCCCAGTCTCTATACTGTGCCCCCTCATCATACTCCCCCCTCCTTGGCTTACTGTGCCCTTACACTGTCTCCCCATACTTCACCCCCAACACTTCTCAGTCTCTATTCTGTGCCAACTCACACTTTTCTCCCACCATTATTTCCCCCTCCCCTCCTCCTCTTTATACTGTCTTCTTTCACATCCCCCCTGCTAACCATACTGTCTCCTCATATATTTAACTCCTCACACATCCTCCCAATTCCCCATACTGTGTCCGTATACATTCCCCTCTTTCGCTGCCCATATTGCATACGCACCCATCCTCCCCATTCCCCATTCTGTGTCCCCACGAATCACCCACACACAAAATCTCCCCCACACTAAATGTCCCCCCAGCCATACAATAAATCTCTCCCCATAGTACATCTCCCCCAGTCATACCATAAGTCACCCCCCATAGTAAGTCATCCCCCATAGTAAATCACCCCCCCAGCCATACCATAAATCACCCCCCCAGCCATATCATAAATCACCCCCCCAGCCATATCATAAATCACCCCCCCCAGCCATATCATAAATCACCCCCCAGCCATATCATAAATCATCCCCCCCAGCCATATCATAAATTAACCCCCCCAGACATATCATAAATCACCCCCCCCCCCCAGACATAGCAGAACTCAGTCTCACCCCCCACAATTAATCTTCACCTCTGTCTTCGGTGTCTTCAGCTCCAGTGTGGAGCACTTTCCACCAAGGGCCGCCTCTACCTGAGCTGCAGCGCCGGTGAGTGACGTCAGCAGGGTGATCACATGACTGGATCATGCTGCTGGCGTCGCTCTGATTCTGAGATCAGAGCTATAACACTGGGAGCCGGCAGCTGCAGCTTTTCTCAGCGCGGTGTCAGCTTGACAACCTACTCAGAGAACTGCCGACTCCCAGTCTGGGGGGCAGCAGAATGCAGCCGCCAGGGGAGACACATCAGACCGCCGCAGTAGGCGGCCCGGCTCTGCACCTGTCCCCCCCCCCCCCGAGGTACGACCCTGCATATGTGAACAATGCCCTGCACTGTGTGGGAACTGGAACATGACCTAGGCATTAACCCCTTTATGACCAGGCAAATGTTCATTTTTGAATGTTCAATTTTTCCTCCCCTTTTTTCAAGAGCCATAACTTTATTATTTTTCCATCAACATAGCCGTATGAGGGCTTATTTTTTTGCAAGACGACTTTTAGATACGATTGACACCATTAATTTTACCATGTAATTTACAGAAAGACAAGGCAAAAAATACAAGTGGGATGAAAAGGTGAAAGAAATTAAAATCCTCCATGTGCTGTATTTTTTGGATGTTGTGCGGTAAAAATTACTCCATATGATTCTATAAGTGAGTATGGTTACTGCGATACCAATTTTTTTTCCCATTTTTTGGTTTAAATTCAGAAATTTGTAAAACAAGAATTTGGTTTGTGTCTCCTTTTAATGAGGTATTCAACTTTTTGCATTTTCCATCAATAGAGTTGTGTAGGAACTTGTTTTCAACACGAGTTGATATTTTAATTGATACAATTTTAGGGTACAGTCATGGCCAAAAGTATTGAGAATGAGACAAATAGTAATTTTTCCAAAGTTTAC
Organism: Phyllobates terribilis; assembly: GCF_046119375.1. NCBI lineage: Eukaryota > Metazoa > Chordata > Amphibia > Anura > Dendrobatidae > Phyllobates > Phyllobates terribilis. The sequence goes on along the minus strand of NW_027362761.1, from coordinate 975,129,428 downwards.
TGCTTCATTTTTTGTAATGGCAATTTGCATATACTCCTGAATGTCAAAGAGTGATCAGCTTAACAGCAATTACTGTACTTGCAAAGTCAATATTTGCCCAGAAAATGAACTTTAACCCCCAAAACACATTTCAACATCATTGCAGTCCTGCCTTAAAAGGAGCAGCTAACATCGTTTTAGTGATTGATCCATTAACACAGGTGTGGGTGTTGATGAGGACAGGGCTGGCGATCAATCAGTCATGATTAAGTAAGAATGACATCATTGGACACTTTAAAAGGAGGCTGGTTCTTGGTATCATTGTTTCTCTTCAGTTAACCATGGTTATCTCTAAAGAAACACGTGCAGCCATCATTGCACTGCACAAAAATGGCCTAACAGGGAAGAGTATCGCAGCTACAAAGATTGCACCTCAGTCAACAATCTATCGCATCATCAAGAAATTCAAGGAGAGAGCTTCCATTGTTGTCAAAAAGGCTCCAGGGCGCCCAAGAAAGACCAGCAAGCGCCAGGACCGTATCTTAAAACTGTTTCAGCTGCGGGATCGGACTACCAGCAGTGCCGAGCTTGCTCAGGAATGGCAGCAGGCTGGTGTGAGTGCTTCTGCACGCATTGTGAGGCGGAGACTCTTTGAGCAAGGGCTGGTTTCAAGGAGGGCAGCAAAGAAGCCACTTCTCTCCAGAAAAAACATCAGGGACCGACTGATATTCTGCAAAAGGTACAGGGAGTGGACTGCTGAGGACTGGGGCAAAGTCATTTTCTCTGATGAATCCCCTTTTCGATTGTTTGGGACATCTGGAAAACAGCTTATTCGGAGAAGAAGAGGTGAGCGCTACCACCAGTCTTGTCTCATGCCAACTGTAAAGCATCCTGAAACCATTCATGTGTGGGGTTGCTTCTCAGCCAAGGGAATCGGCTCACTCACAGTCTTGCCTAAAAACACAGCCATGAATAAAGAATGGTACCAGAATGTCCTCCAAAAGCAACTTCTCCCAACCGTCCAAGAGCAGTTTGGCGCCCAACAATGCCTTTTCCAGCATGATGGAGCACCTTGCCATAAAGCAAAGGTGATAACTAAATGGCTCATGGAACAAAACATAGAGATTTTGGGTCCATGGCCTGGAAACTCCCCAGATCTTAATCCCATTGAGAACTTGTGGTCAATCATCAAGAGACGAGTGGACAAACAAAAACCAACATATTCTGGCAAAATGCAAGCATTGATTATGCAAGAATGGACTGCTATCAGTCAGGATTTGGTCCAAAAGTTGATTGAGAGCATGCCAGGGAGAATTACAGAGGTCTTGAAGAAGAAGGGGCAACACTGCAAATATTGACTTGCTGCATTAACTCATTCTGTCAATATAACCTATTGGTACCCATAATATGATTGCAATTATATTTCTGTATTTGATATAAACATCAGACAAACACTAATAAAAACCAGAGGCCAGCAGATCATGTGAAAATATAATTTTGGTGTCATTCTCAAAACTTTTGGCCATGACTGGACATCTGTGACCCGGTACATACCTGCACGCAACCTCTGATCCTCACAAGATCTCCTGCTCTACTCCCCTCTTATCTCCTCTTCCCACAATCGCATACAAGATTTCTCCCGTGCATCCCCCTACTCTGGAACTCTCTACCCCAACACATCAGACTCTCGCCTGCCGTGGAAACCTTCAAAAGAAACCTGAATACCCACTTCTTCCGACAAGCCTGCAACCTGCAGTAACCATCGCTTCACCATACCGCTGCACGATCAGCTCTACCCTCACCTACTGTATCCTCACCCATCCCTTGTAGATTGTGAGCCCTCGCGGACAGGGACCTCGCTTCTCCTGTACCAGTTGGTGACTTCTATTGTCTAAGATTATTGTACTTGTTGTTTGCTATGTATACACCTTCTCACATGTAAAGCGCCATGGAATAAATGGTGCTATAATTATAAGGCTATGTGCCCATGTTGCAGATTTGATGCAGTGCGTTTTTGCCTCTCTCTGGCAGAAAAAAACGCATGCAGATTTACATACGGTTTTTCTGCCAGAGAGAAGCGTTTTTACATGCGTTTTCGCATGCGCTTTTTCAAGCAATTTTGAGCATCACTTGGAAAAGTGCTTGACAAGTTGGTCACACAATATAAATCCATGCAACCGGCATGGATTTATATTGTGTGACCAACTTAGATGCTTTAAATGCTGCATCTATAGTAAAGAAAAAGAATTAAAAATAAAAAAAACCTGTATACTCACCTCTCCGGTCTGCTCCCGGCGGCGGCGATCCTCTCTCCTCGGCGTCCCGCGGTGTACTGGCGGGACCTGCGGTGATGTCATTTAGTCAGCTGATGGTCACGCGACCATCACCTGACCGCTGACGTCAGCAGTCGCGTGACCATCAGCTGAGTAAATGACGTCACCGCAGGTCCTGCAAGTACACCGCGGGACACCGAGGAGAGAGGATCGCCACCGCTGGGAGGAGACCGGAGAGGTGAGTATACAGGTTTTTTTTATTTTTAACTTTTTTCTTTTTTTCACCATGTGATAGCCGGGATGAAGAGGTGTTGTAGTCTCCTCTTCATCCTGGGTACCACACGCACTGCGATTACGTTGCAAATTTGCAGCCACTGAATTTAATTGAAACGCAGCAAATCCACATACACCTGCGGATTTGCTGCGTTTCAATGTTCCTCAATGGCCGCGAATTTGCAGCGTAATTGCGGTAGAAATGGTCATGCTGCGTTTTGCAACGCAATGCGAATTTGGCGCACTAATTAGCGCATCATGTGCACAGCACATCCGAATTCACATTGCTTTGCAGCCACAAAAACGCTACTTTGGCATATAGCCTTAATAATAATGATGAATTAGAGCCAGTGTTCTGCATGTGATCAGCCCTTTAACCGCAGTTCATGAGATCTCCACTGCACAGCAGGCTGTAGCCGAACGATACAAAGGTGTGACCAAGTCCTAACACCCACAGTACACGCAGGTCATGTGATCCAAACCACGTGATGTGGCGACGCGTTTCCTATTCGCACTTTAATAGGAGGGAATGGTGAGAAGAGACAACATTGTTCCCTCAGAAGTAACGAGCTGGAGAAAAGCTCCCCGTCATCATTAGGGTATGAGGCGCCGCCACTTCTCCCCCAGTCGGAGCACAGGCTGCGCGGCCCCGGAGCGGAACATGGCAGAGCACTCACATAACAGAATCGTCAGCAAGCAGAAGAGTTAAACCCATGGGCGTGACCTAGCCACAGTCAAACCCCGCCCACATAGCTGACACGCCCCCTCTCGGCCATGCAGCCAATCAGCTACAAGTAAAGGAAATGCGGGAAAATCTAAATGCAAGAAAAGCAAGAAAAAAAGGGGCGTCTTGCCTTATAAGGGAAGGAGCGCGCATGCGCAGAGCGTCAGTTCGGGCCGCCGGGTTCCAAATTGGAATGCGGCCCCAGAGATAGAGCGGAGGAGACAGAAGCTGGAGCCCCCGCGGCCGCGCAACTCCCCGACTGCTTACACCAGTCAGCGGCCAAATCCGCCGCACTCCCAGAACTCTGCTGCATGCTCTGCGCTCGGGAGATGTTAGGGCAGCAGCAGCCGTTCTACTGCTCGCACGGCGGGGCGGACGACAGTCAGCTGGTCACCTACGTGGAGGATTATCTGGAGTGCATTGAGTCTCTGCCCCTGGAGATCCAGAGGACCGTCACTGTGCTGCGGGAGATCGACACCAAGTACCGAGGTGAGGAGCCCACCCCACACGTGGCCGGGGACCCCCAGTGATGGCGCTGCCTGCCGGTGCTGTGCACGGCTCTCTACTGCTCACTGCAGCCATATTGGAAGCAGAAAGTGGTGTGGTAACTGCACAAGTAGTCCGCACACTACAAGTCCCAGCGTGCAGCCGGCGTATGCTCGCGCTGTGTGAGACAACTCTGGGACTTGTAGTTCTCTAATGACCGGAGTTGCGCCCGACAGTTATGTACCGGACGTGGGGCGCCATGGAGGAGCTCAGCGCTTTATTGTACGGGCAGGAGCTGTGTTGGGGTCCGTGTTACCCCATGTGTTACATTGTATCAGCTCGTGTGTGCACTGTGTAATCCCCGTGTACTGACAGTAAGCGTCACTTCCGGGGCAGCCTCTTATCAGGAACTCCACTCAGACCACGCCCCTTATGGGCGGAGCTGCCTACTGTGTATGCGTCTTTAGTGAAGTAGGGGAAGTCCCGCCTACTGGGGCGGTAGCATTGATGCTGTAGATTAGGAAGGCCACGCCTATGGGCGGAACCTGCTATCATAGTCCCGCCTACTAAGGGTGGTCTGCATACCTGTTGCATCACGTCATGGGGTAATATGACAAGGCTGCCAGCAGAGAGCGTCCTGGAGTCTGCAGCACAGCTCTGACCTACAGTTTGCATCCCATAGCCCCCAGCCTGTATGGGGGACCTCTCACATACTGGCTGCTCTGGGCACTGTCTTCCCCCATGCTCCAGCCTTTTACACCAGTAAACATTAAGAACACAAGGTGTAGTGTATTTTGATCAACGAGCACAAAAGCTATTGATCATAGTGATGGGGTCCATCCATATTTAGATGGCTTTTTTGCTCTTTGATAAAAACATACCAAATATAGAGGTGGTCCCCTACATTGTATAGTGCCGCCATCGATTTACACCTTTTTAACAAAGTATTTTTGTAAATGCATATTGCTGCCATATGTGCCTGTGAGTGGCGCGATTGCTGACTGCTCAACCTGCATCACGTGACCCCCTGCTAACATCCGCTAATGTCAAGTTCTGGACTTCCTGGATTCCCCCGGGGGTGACCCAGTCACACTCATCCCCCTAATTGACGGAGCTGTGGGTGGCATTTCTCCGCACGTCACAGCCCAGTGTCCAGCGCGCGCTTGCAGCCAAGGAATGCAGAGGAGAGTGGGAAAGTATGCACTGGATACTGGGCTGTGATGTGCGGAGAAATGCCACTTGTGATTAGATGTGTGGTGAGCACCTTGAACCCCCAGGTGCTTCACAGAAGTTTATAACATGGAGATGTGAAAATAAAATTCACTTTTTTCCCACAAATGTTTTGCGTTTTCAGAAGGGTAACAGGAGAAATTGCACCATGCAACTTGTTGTGCAATCTCTGAGTAAGCATATACCCCATATGGGGGGGGGGGGTGTGAACCACTGCTTGGGCATACGGCAGGGTTGGGAAGGGAAGGAGCGCCATTTGACTTTTTGATTGTAAAATTTGCTTGAATAATTAGCGGACGCCATGTTGCATTTGGAGAGCCCCTGATGTGCCTAAACAGTGGAAACACCCAACAAGTGACACCATTTTGGAAACTAGACCCCTCAGGGAACTTATCTAGATGTGTGGTGAGCACCTTTAACCCCCAAGGTGCTTCACAGAAGTTTATAACCTGGAGCCGTGAAAATAAAAAAATCTTAACTTTTTCCACAAAAATGATTTTTTAGCCCCAAATTTTTTATTTTCACAAGGGTAAGAGGAGAAAATGGAACCTAAAAACTGTTGTGCAATTTCTCCTGAGTATGCTGATACACAATATGTGGGGGAAATACACTGTTTGGGCGCACATCAGGGTTCAGAAGGGAAGGAGCACTGTGTAACTCTTTGAACGCAAAATTGGCTGGAATTAAGAGCGGGAGCCCCTGATGTTCCTAAATAGTGGAAACCCCCCACAATTGACTCCATTATGGAAACTAGACCCCTCAAGGATTTTATCAAGGGGTATAGTGTACATTTTGAACCCAGAGGTACGACAGAATTTGATAACACTTTTTTACTTTTTTTTTTTTTTTTCTTTCTTTCTGCTTTTTACTTTTACACATTGCCCCACTATGGGACTTTCACTTTTTGCAGCCTGATCGGCTGCATGGCGTAGAGAGCAGCAGCTCCCTATGCCATGCAGCATGTCAGCGCTGCACACAGGGTAGACATTACTTTGATCATGCACTGCGCATGACCAAAGTAACGTCCTGGTGTCCCGGATGTTGACATCGGGTCGCCATGACTACATCTGGAAGCCGCCGCAGACCTCGTTGGACGCCGACTGGAGAGGTGAGTATAGCGATCACTGGAACTTTTGTTTGGTGCTGTTCCAATGAGATTTATAAAGATGACTGCATGAAGAGAACTTGCAAATTTCCACAGTAATTGATGAAATGGGGTTACATGTCAGGTAAAGGCACTGGGGAGATGGCTGTCATTACATCTTCAATAAATGCCCAAGTTTACATTGATATTTTGAACAGTTTTCTTATCCCATCAATTGAAAGGATGTTTTGGGGATGATGACATCATTTTTCAAGATGATAATGCTTCCTGCCATAGAGCAAAAATTGTGAAAACATTCCTTGAAAGAAGACACATAAGGTCAATGTCATGGCCTGCAATTAGTCTGAATCTCAATCCAATTGATAATCTTTGGTGGAAGTTGAAGAAAATGGTCCATGACAAGGCTCCAACCTGCAAAGCTGATCTGGCAACAGCAATCAGAGAAAGTTGGAGCCAGATTGATGAGTACTGTTTGTCACTCATTAAGTCCATGCCTCAGAGACTGCAAGCTGTTATTAAAGCCAGAGGTGGTGCAACAAAATACTAGTGATGTATTGGAGTGTTCTTTTGTGTTTTGTTTTTCATGATTCCATAATTTTTTCCCTTTGCTTGGTCTGAAAAATTTTTACCCTTACTGAGTACCATTTTTTTTTTCTTTTCAACAACATTAACCCCTTAAGCCCCGAGGGTGGTTTGCACGTTAATGACCAGGCCAATTTTTACAATTCTGACCACTGTCACTTTATGAGGTAATGACTCTGGAACGCTTCAACGGATCCCCCTGATTCTGAGAATGTTTTTTCGTGACATATTGTACTTTATGATTGTGGAAAAATTTCTTCGATATCACTTGCGTTTATTTGTGAAAAAAAAATGGAAATTTGGCGAAAATTTTGCAATTTTCAAAATTTGAATTTAAGCCCTGAAATCAGAGAGATATGTCACACAAAAGAGTTAATAAATAACATTTCCCACATGTCTAATTTACATCAGCACAATTTTGAAACCAAAATTTTTTTTTTGTTAGGGAGCTATAAGGGTTAAAAGTTGACCAGCGATTTCTCATTTTTCCAACAAAATTTACAAAACCATTTTTTTAGGGACCACATCACATTTGAAGTCACTGAGAGGTCTTTATGACAGAAAATACCCAAAAGTGACACCATTCTAAAAACTGCACTCCTCAAGGTGCTCATAACCACATTCAAGAACTTTATTAACCCTTCAGGTGCTTCACAAGAATTTTTTGAATGTGGAAGAAAAAAATGAACATTTAACTTTTTTCACAAAAATGTTACTTTAGACCCAATTTTCTTTATTTTCACAGGGGTAACAAGAAAAAATGGACCCCAAAATTTGTTGTGCAATTTCCCCTGGGCACGCAGATACCCAATATTTGGGGAAAAAACACTGTTTGGGCGCACGGCAGGGCTCGGAAGGGAAGGAGCGCCATTTGACTTTTTGATTGTAAAATTTGCTTGAATAATTAGCGGACGCCATGTTGCGTTTGGTGAGCCCCTCTGTGCCCAAACTTTGGAGCTCCCCCACAAGTGACCCCATTTTGGAAACTAGACCCCCCAAGGCACCTTTCTAGATGCATAGTGAGCACTTGGAACCCCCAGGTGCTTCACAAATTGATTCGTAAAAGTGAAAAAAAAAAACACTTTTTCATTTTTATGAATCAATTTGTGAAGCACCTGGGGGTTCCAAGTGCTCACTATGCATCTAGAAAGGTGCCTTGGGGGGTCTAGTTTCCAAAATGGGGTCACTTGTGGGGGAGGTCCAAAGTTTGGGCACACAGGGGCTCTCCAAACGCAACATGGCGTCCGCTAACAATTTGAGCCGATTTTCCATTCAATTCGTTAGCGGACACCATGTCGCTTTTGGAGAGCCCGTGATGTGCCTAAAAAGTGGAGCTCCCCCACAAGTGTCCCCATTTTGGAAACTATACCCCTCAAGGATTTTATTAAGGTGTATAGTGAACATTTTGAACCCAGAGGTACGGCACAGAATTTGTTTACATTAGGTCATCATATTGAAGAAGTTGTCATTATTCTTGAGCGCAAGTGCTCGCTACTTGAGTTTGCATCGGGTACTCAGGTATGCACCATGTACAGCGTGTGCTCGAGTGACATGCTCGAGTCCCTGCTCCGCATGTTTCACGGTTATTAGACACCCAAAAAAAACATGCGGGGATCGCTCGTGCATGGCAGGCAATCCCCGTAAAGTTTTTTGGCCGCGAAGCATATGGGGCAGAGACTCGAGCATGTCACTCAAATACCCACGATACTCAATGCATACCAGAGCACCCGATGCAAACTCAAGTAGCGAGCACTTGCGCTCAACACTAGTCGCCATATCGTCATCTTTTTTTCTTACTTTTGAAAAAAATCCCAACCCCAGCCCCAACCCCTATTTTTGACGCCGTTCCTTGTGCGGTATAAGTGATTAGACGACTTTATTCTTCAGGTCGGTGTGATTACAGCAATGCCAGAATCGTATGGGGTTTTTATGACTGACAGCTGTCACACACTAAAAGACTCATTTTTTGTAAAATCTAGTTTTTGCATCGCCATATTTTGAGAGCTATAATTTTTCCAGATTTTGGCAGACAGTTATGTGACGGCTTGTTTTTTGCGGGATGAGTTGACGTTGTTATTGGTGCCATTTTCAGGCACGTGACATTTTTTGATCGCTTTCTATTCCGATTTTTGGGAGGCAGAATAAACAAAAACCAACAATTCAGGAATTGTTTTTTTTTTTTTTTTTCTGTTCCGCGTGTGGTAAAATTGATGAGGTAGCTTTATTCTTCGGGTCAGTACGTTTACAGTGGTACCACATTTGTATCATTTTTCTATGTTTTGGCGCTTATACACAATAAAAGCTATTTTATAGAAAAAAATATTTTTTAGCATCGCTTTATTCTGAGAGCTATAACTTTATTTTTCGGCTGATTGAGCTGTATGGCGGCTTGTTTTTTGCGGGACGAGATGACGTTTTCAGCGGTACCATTTTTATTTATATGCGTCTTTTTGATCGCGTGTTATTCCACTTTTTGTTTGGCGGTATGGTGATAAAGCATTGTTTTTTGCTTCGTTTTTTTTTTTTTTTTTTTTTTTTTTTTTTTTACTGTGTTCACTGAAGGGGTTAACTAGTGGGACAGTTTTATAGGTCAGGTTGTTCCGGACGCGGCGATACCAAATATATGTACTTTTATTGTTTTGGTTTTTTTTTTATTTTTTTTATAATAATATTTATTGATGGGTACATTATATATTTTTTTTTTTTGGTGGATTATTATTTTTTTTTTATATTTTTGCAATTTTTTTTTTTTTTTTTTTTTTTTTTTTTCCTCCCCACTTTCAGACAGTTTATACACTTTATTACTTTGTCCCACTCTGGGACTTACACTTTTTTTTCTCTGATAGCCTGCATGGCATAGGGATGGTGCTGCATTCCTGTGCCATGCAGGCGATCAGCGGTGCACAGTGTGAAGATTGTTTGGAGATGCACTGCGCATGTCCAAACAATCTTCCTGCTGTCTGGTGACCCGGATGTTGTCATGACGACATCGGGTCGTCATGGCAACACCTGGGAAGCCTTTGCAGACTGTGCTGGAAGCCGGAAGAGGAGGTGAGTATCGGCGATCACCTCCCCTTGCCCCCGCAATGCCGCGATCGACTTCGATCGCAGCATCGCAGGGGTTAATGTGTTGGGAGCGGTGCAGGACCGCTCCCTGCACATTGTCACAGCTGACACCCGGTACTATTAGCTGACACCCGGCAGCGATCGCGCCCGCACAGCCTGTGTGCGCGATCGCGATGACGTACTAATACGGGTCTGGCTCTTAAGTCCCAGGGCACAGACGCGTATTAGTACGTCAGATGTTAAGGGGTTAAACAACTGAATGAACATCCTCTGAGCCTGGTGATTCCATAATTTTTGCCAGGGGTTGTATAGTGGTAGAATGAGTGACGATGAAAGCTTTACAATTCCTTTTAATCAGATATCACTTATTTGCCCATGGTGGTGATTCCCCCTGCATGCTGCTGTGTACAGGAGGACATTGGCAGCCTGCATACAATACTCATATGCCAGTCCCACCATAATGTAGGAGGTGTCATTGGAGGATCTGAGGCAGGACTAGTCCAGGAGAAGAAATGTCTTGCCTGACTAATCCTGAGTTATTGGCATATGCAGCGCTGCAGGATAAAAGTACATTCTTTGGACTTAGTAACTCTACAGTGGCTTCAATGAGTAAAGAATGGCTTGTATAATGCTGCACTGACCTGTAACTTATGGTTTTTGTTTTTTTTCTTCTCTACAGAAGCTCTGAAGGAGGTAGATGAAGTCTACGAGAAGCATTTAACTGAGAATGATCCCCACCAGAAGAAGCGCCTACTGCAGCAGCTCCAGAGAGCGCTGATTGTCACCCAGGAGCTGGGCGATGATAAGATACAGTTGGTCACGCAGGTGTTTGAGTTGGTCGAAAATAGGACCAAGCAGATTGATGCCCATTGCAAGGGATACTTTGACCCAGATGAAAATGAAAAATCAACAGAAAAGATAAAGGTTGACTCCAATACGGCAGAGCGCACCACTCGGAGACCTCGCCGGCAGCGCAATAGTGAGAGCAGGGACTTGTGTCATATGGTCAACGGGACAGATGACATGGATGATCCGCCTAAAGAGAAGAAGCAGAAGTCTTCCAAGAAGAAGAAGCGAGCCAAACACAAGCAGGAAAGGGATGTGTCTCCTATTCCCTTTGCAATTGATCCCAACGAGCCAACATATTGCTTGTGTAACCAAGTGTCCTATGGAGAGATGATCGGATGTGACAATGAAGAATGTGCCATCGAGTGGTTCCATTTCTCCTGTGTCGGACTCACTTACAAACCAAAGGGCAAGTGGTACTGTCCTGACTGCAGAGGAGACAATGAGAAAACGATGAGCAAAAATACAGACAAAACAAAAAGGGACAGAAGGTCCAGATAGCGCAGGGGGCTTTTTATTGTTTACTGGTATAGTCTTTTTGCTTTGTTTTTGTTTTTTTATGTTATAAGCAACGTGGACACATTTTTACTAGTATTATAATATTAACAGCTGTTTGGCTTGTAACTATATTTTTTTTTCTTCCCCCTCAGTGACTGTTTTGTAGACTGTACCCGCAGAAGGCTGCGATTTTGAGAACTGGGTAATCCTGTTTTGTTGGAGTCACTCAGAGCACGCGCACTAAAGAGTAGCGAGCATTGCTTGTAATCAGGAAAGCACAAATCCCTTCAGGACTGTCTCCTGCTTGATTTACAGGCAGTGAATTTCTATACATGTAAATAGCAGAGAAATTATGTACATTTAATACTTCTGGAAAAATTGTACATAAAGGTGTTTCTTATGTTTTAACCGTCCAGCATTTATTCACTTTCCGTAAATGTAACACATTCTTTGGATGACTGACATGCATGTAGTGACCCAAGAGGACACCTCAGTGTTGTCAGATTGCCTGGGTAGTATTACATGACTGTATGTGTGGGGCTTTCCTATGGAGATACTTCCATGGCCTCATTCACACTTGCCATCCATGTTTTAATGCTGTGATCAGGAGTTCTCACCAAGGGGTCACTCCTCAACCTCTCCCACAGTGATGGCTTCAATCAGGAGGCTAGGAGGAGGGGGGCTGGGAATGATTAACACTACATGTAGAAGCAATAAAACATTTATTTAGATGTTTTTTTTTTCCTACGGTCATGCGATCTACATGACAATCACCTGCGGTATGTTTATACCAGGGCTGTGGAGTCTGTAAACCAAACCTCCGACTCTTCAATTTCCATAACACCGAATCCACGACCCCCTCATACATGGCTCATGTTTAAGTGATGAATTTACTGTAGCACAGATTAATCTCAGCTAAAAATCTAGACCCTTAGATCAGGAATAGGACATTTCATAACTTTCCCAAATTCTTATAAAAAAATATTCCCCAAAAACTGCATTGAAATATTGTACACAATTTATTATATAATTTAGGAGTTGGTCCATTTTATACCGACTCCACAGCCCTGGTTTATACTACTTGCTCGGTGTGTCTTAACATGACTACTATTTCAGCATTGGTGACTATATTCCAATATTGCGGGGGTTTTTTTTAATCCTTTTGTACAAAATGACGTACTTGAGCAAGTGTGAGCTCCTTCCCCATGCCTCTGTCACTAAACTAGGCACCAATGCATCAGAGGCCACCATGGCTGCCATATTGGTACTCCTGCTTTATTGGAGGCTGCAGTTTACACTATGCTTTACTGTGGTATCACAGTGTGTAGTACAAAGCATCAGAAAGTCACAGGTTCAAGTCCACTAAGGGAACGGTTTAAAAAAAAAATATATATATATATATATATTGCCTTAATATTGAAAATAGATAAAAATTAACATTTGGATTCTCTCCATTTGTAAAAGTCCAGGTTATCAAAATGTAAAATAAGAGGTCGGCCACTTTCTCCTGTAAGTGCCGCTTTCCTGACACACTGACCAGCACATCTGTCCATACAATGGCTGCAGGAAGAGGTCATGTGACCAGACCTGTCCATCTGCCTCCTCCATTAGAAAAGCAGCTTTCTGATGTGAGGTGTTTTATGATTGGAGGATGCTGATGGACAGGTCTGGTCACATGACACCTCCTGCGGCCATTGTATGGACAGAAGTGCTGGTCAGGGTGTCAGGAAAGCGGCCCTAACAAAAGAAAGTGGTGGACCTCCTTATCTGTACAGTACACACCGTAAAGAGTCAAATGCCAGAACTGCAGCTTTTCATACTCTTGTCCTTTTTTGTATTTTTTGGGTTGGGGGGATAGGGAAAGCAGCTATGAAATCAGTTTGAGAAATCCAGCATTAAAATCGTATGTACCCCAAAAATATCAATGAAAATGTCAGCTGTCACAAAAAACAAGCCCCACACCCCCACCACAGCACAATGTAAGAATAAAACCGTTACCGTTCTCAGAAAATAGTACAACGAAAAAAATGTATACATTTTTTTTTCCACTTAAATAATTGAAAATACTATTTGTTTGATTATTGCTATAATCCCACTGACTTGAAGAATGTTCTCAGGTTATTTTTACCATACATTGAACACTGTAAAAGCAAAATTCAAAAAAAACAATGGCGGTATTGCTGTTTTCCATATTTCCTCCTAGCCACAGTGTATATAGCCACAATGTTAGGATCCATATCTTTTGTGCTACAGCATCTAATGAGCGTGCGCAAAGGTCATTCTGAAAGTAGGGGGCGCAAATGGAGCTGTGACGTCACCTATTTCGTTTGGTGGATCCTCCTGTTATCAGCTGTGTATAGAGGGGTTAATATCAACGTTTGGATATATAGATCCATTATTATGATTGTAGACTAACTAGGAGTCCCCACATTAATCATAACTCAAAATACCCCCATTTAAATTGTATAACGAATTGTCTGTGTAGATGTATGTATTACACAAATATATAGAAAATTTCATAAATCTTGAACACTAAGCAGTATTCCCATTAAAAAAAAAAAATGCCCCTAAAAACTAATTAAAAAGACAGTTGGGCACTGTGGTACATAGTTGACAGTATTCAGACACAGTTGTTCTGTAAGTATGAAGCACAAGTAATTACAGAAGGGTACACTGACATAAACAATTATAGTTACATAATCACTGCATCGATCATTAAATATAGCAGTCTCTATAGTTTGTATGCCATCTATATTTACAATAGTAAAATAACAATACAATTCATAACATAGCCATCATACAGCTAGGTACATGACAGCTACCGTACCACTGAGTGCTTACTAATAATCAAGATCAATTGATATGCATCATACAGATTGAGGGTACGTGCACACGGTCCGGACTTGCTGCAGTTTTGACGCTGCGTTTTTATGCAGCCTCAAACCCGCAGCGGCCAGATGTTGCAGCATAGTGGATGGGATTTCTAGAAATTCCATGTCCACTATGCATCTGCGGCTCACCCACGGATACTGACATGAGGCGCGTCTTTCCAGACCGCAGCATGTCAATTTCTCTTTCGGAAACTCATGCGGATCTTCTCCATGGACTTGCATTAGATGAGGAAAATCCGCATGCGCAAAAAACAGCATCTGTGCTTCAATAGCGGAAACGCACACTAAAGCGCTATATGATGATCAATAAAGTTTGTTTAAAAAAAAACTGCTAATTTCAACATTAAGACATGAAAAACGAATCAAAAGACTCATGCAGCAGAACCGCATGTAAAAACCGCAATTAACCTACTTTGCATATTAGGTGCGGAAATGGTGCAGAAATTCTGCAGCGTCAAAACCGCAGCAAATCCGGACCGTGTGCACATACCCTGATAGTACCAACCATGTGCCATGTTATGTGCTGATTATTATGTATCTATAATTGTTTGTCAGTGTACCCATCTGTAATTTCTTGTACTTCATACTTAAAACAATTGTGCTTGAATACTGTCAACTATGTACCAGAATGCCCGATTGTCTTTTTAATTCTATTTGTTAGGGGCAATTTTTATGGGAATTCTGCTTGGTGTGTTCAATAAAGATTTATGAAATTTTCTATAAATTTCTGTAAAAAATAATTTCTTTATACAATTTAAATGGGGGTATTTTTTGAGTTTTGTATAGAGGGTCATAATTTGAAAAAAAAAATCATGTAACACAACCTGATTTGAACAATGGATCATTTTCTGATGATGGCTGCCCCTTAAGGCCTCATTCAGATACTTATAATGCATTAAGATTGATATTATGTTTACTCCAAAAATCTAAATTCACAGGAGAGAGAATTTTCCAGCACAGAGTTATAACATTGCTCATGTACTGATAAACAGTGGTTGTATATAGCTTAATTCATGAAGTTACATGTAGAGCATTTGAGCACTAATAGCACTTTAGGCAATCATACTAGCACTGATGGCAATTTGTATTTAGTATGTCTTATCTGCATAGTGACTAGGATCCAGAATAAACAGCATGTGCAGCAATAAAGGCACCCCTAATTAATACTTGGTTGCACACCCTTTGACATTGACAGCCTCTAAATGTTTATTGTAGCAATCTATAAGCTTCTTGTACTTCTCAGCTGGAATTTTCTCTCACTCTTCCTTTGTAGCTTGTCCAATCTTTTGAATGTTTGCAGGGGTCTTTTTCCCAATGGCAGATTTCAGCTCACCCAAAGATTTTCAATGAGATTGAGGTCAGGACTCATTGCTGGCCATTTTTAAACAATCCAATTTTTTCTTTTTCAAGTGTTCCTGTGTACTTTTGGATGTGTGCGCTTTGGATCATTCTCTTGCTGGAGGACCCATGATCTTCGACTTAAACCAAGTTTTCTTACACTGGGTAGGACATTTCGCTGTAAAATCTCTTGATAATGCTCTGATTTCATGATTTCTGTGATACGGTCAAGGCCTCCAGTACCAAACACAGCAAAGCAACCCCACAGCATTATGGATCCTCCACTATGCTTAACTGTTGGTGTTCTTTTCTTTATAAGCTTTATTGCACAGTCTGTAAACAAACTTTTGCATTGCAAAAAGCTCTATTTTGTTTCATCTATCCACAGAACATTTTCCCAGAAGAATTATGGTTTGTTAAGGTACTCTTTGGCAAAGATCAGCCGATCCTTTTTATGGCTTTTCTTTGGCAATGGTTTCTTCCTTGTCCTTTACCCATAAAGCTCTGCTTTGTTTAGTGTGCAGCATATGTTACTGGTTAAAACCATGACCCCAGACTATTTCAGGTTGGCCTTCAGATCTTTGGATGTTTGACGTGGTGTTTTTTTCCACAATTCGCACCAACTTTCGAAGATATCTCTTGTCAATTTTTCTCTTTCCCCCCACATCCAGCGAGGTTCTTGACGGTTCCATACTTGGCAAACTGTTGAAACTGGGATACCAAGGTCTTTAGTGACGGCCTTATACCCTTTGGAGTTTTGTGTTTGCTAATAGCAGTTCTAATGCCCTCAGACAACTTTGTCTTCACCATTGTGACAAAGGGACAGGGCCTACCACGTGTCTTTTTAAAACCCTGGAATCATTCATTGGCTAATTCATGTCATGCACCAACAATAACAGGAGAATCTCTTTTGTGATTTACTACAGGCGAGTCAAAATGTGCTTCCATACTAAATTAATGTAAAGGGCGCCAATACCAGTGTTACAGCAAGCTTTAGGTTTTCTATTTTTCGCTCCCATTGGTTTTTGGTTTAAAATTGTTTATCATTTGCTCTTTTGCATTTAACACGAGTGCTCTATACAAAAAACTTTCACTTGAGTCATTTTTTTCAGGAGATATTCCACATTATGTATTTAAACTTCATGGGTGCCAATAACAATAAGCAGGACTGTAAATCAGAGATGGTTATAATTTTTGGCATATGCAGGTGTATAGATGTATATGGGTCTTTCCTATTTCTATTGCATTCTATATTTTGAATACTAATAATCTGCATATGTGGTTTGTTGACAACAGGGATCCCTTTTGTATTTTGTGTCAACAGAGGCCATTTTGCCAGTGTATATGTATTACTTTTTTCAAATGCTTTACTTTGTCTTTTGTATCCCCAAATAGGGACTATTGTCTGTTGCTTGTTGGAGTATTTCCTCCTATGAGTGGTAGCTAGCATCTAGGGTAAGACGGCGGTGAGCGGGGGCACTATAAACTTGCGTGCATCTATGGTGCCAACCTCAGTGGCAAGGAAAGGGTTGCCAATGAGGGAGTTTGGAAGCCAAAACCAGGAGTGGGTGAAAAATGAACGTGTTTCTATTATACTTTTCCTCTGATTGTTCTACTCCAGATTTTGGCTTACAAATACTGATGTAAAATACTGAACGTAGCCAAAGCAGTTTATTGAATATATGTAATCAAATATAAATGGGTTTTTAAGACCAAGTATTACTCTGATCATAAGGTTCACAGATTTAAAGCAAAATTAGTCACAAAAGGACCTTCTCAGAAATATGGTGAAGATTATGATGCCACATTTTCTCCAGTTGCTAAGCAGACCACATTCAGGACTCTAATGGCTATAGCTGCTGTACAAAAGATGTTTGTCAGATATTTGGACATCAAAACTGCCTTTGACATTGTCTGTGACATGGAAATCTGTGCGTTCCCGACCCAGGTCACTGCGTCTGAAATGGAGGGATCGCGCCCCTGCAGCGCGTGCGAGCGGGGTCACTCAGGTGTTACAGTTGCTGATGCAGCTAGACAACCTGTAATTGACCCCACGGGGGGGGGGTGGATTAACCCCCCCCCCCCCCTCCTCGTGCCTAGGGCCCCTCCGATTGGCAGTTCATAGCATATAGCATCAGCCATTGGCTGGGGGGAGTGTCACCTGAAAATTACACTTCAGGGATTCCTGATTTCCTTCCCCAATCAGGAATCCAGTTTGAGACAGTAAACCTCAGGGAAATACTCTTTCAAAGTCTATTTCTGTGAGGCCATTGTCAGTCTCATGGTGGAGCAGACCAATATCTATGCCCAACAATTTTTGGCTGCAAACCCAAATTCAATGTTTTCTACTTAGAGTCCCGTTGACTCAGTAGGAATGTTGAAATATTGGGGACTGGTACTTCACATGGGGATTGTGAAGAAACCAGATATCTTCCAATACTGGAGTACCGATATTTTATATCAAACTCCAGTGTACAGAATGGTGATGACTCGCAAAAGATTTGAGGTCCTTCACAAATTTTTACATTTCTGGGATAACGTGGACGGCCTTCCCCGCGATGACCCGAATTTTGACACTGTTCAAAATTCGTCCGGTCATTGAACACTTCAGCAACAAGTTTGCTGAAGTGTACGTTCCCCAAAGGGAAATTTCTGTGGATGAATCCCTCATCCACTTCAAAGGGAGGCTTCAATTCCGACAATACCTGCCCAGTAAGAGGGCCAGGTATGGAATAAAACTTTACAAGCTGTGCGAGAGTGCCTCAGGGTACACTCACAGCTTTAGAGTGTACGAAGGAAAGGATTCGAGGATCCAGCCCCCAGAATGTCCACCTGCTCTGAAGGAGAGTTGGAAAATAGTGTGGGATTTGATCCGTCTACTGCTTGATAAAGGTTACCATCTATACATTGATAACGTTTACACAAGCATCCCACTATTTCAGTCCCTCTGCCAGAACTACTGCCGCTTGCGGTACTGTGCGCAGAGCCCAGAGGGGTCTCTCTTTGACGCTAATTGAGCAGCCTCTCCCAAAGGGTGAGAGCCGAGCCCAATGTAGCGGCAACATGGTTGTGGTGAAGTTCAAAGACAAAAGGGACGTCTTTTTTTCTTGACCACAATCCATGGTCCCGGCACCACGGCCACCACCGTTAGAGGTACCCCAGCACCGGTCCACAAACCGGACTGTGCCCTGGGGTACAACAAGCACATGGGGGGAGTTGATCTTTCTAATAAAGTCCTCCAGCCCTACAGTGCCATGCGGAAGGCGAAGGTTTGGTATAAAAAAAACTGGCCGTGCACATCGTTCAAATGGCACTGTATAACGCATACGTGCGATCACGATGTGCAGGCCAGACCACCAACACCTTCCTCAACTTCCAGGAGGCGGTGATAAAGGCCCTGATTTTTAGAGGTGAAGAAGAAGCGGGCCCCAGCACCCCTGGAACTCGAGTCTCCTGTGTGGTACCAGGGCAACATTTTCCCGGTGAGGTCACAGTAAGAAAAAGGTGCCATAAAAGGGGGATAAGAAAGGTCACGCATTTCCAATGTGAAATGTGTCCTGACAAACCGGGACTGTGTTTGAATGAATGCTTCAAACTTCATCACATGTCCCTGGACTAAACACATCCTGACCTTCCCTACAGAACTCACCCACACTAGCATGACATACACAGCAACCAGGTTGGTGTGTGTGTTGTAGTGTATGTGAGGTTGTTTGTGTGTGTGTGGTGTATACACTACACTATACCACACCGCACACCAACCTGACATACACTACACAATTTGTGAAGCACCTGAGGGTTCAAAATGCTCACCACCCATCTAGATAAGTTCCCTGGGGGGTCTAGTTTCCAAAATGGGGTCACTTGTGGGGGAGCTGCAATGTTTAGGCACACAGGGGCTCTCCAAACGCAACATGGTTCCAATTTGTTAGCGGACACCATGTCGCGTTTGGAGAGCCCCTGTGTGCCTAAACATTAGAGCTCCCCCACAAGTGACCCCATTTTGGAAACTAGACACCCCCCCCCCAGGGAACTTATCTAGATGGGTGGTGAGCATTTTGAACCCTCAGGTGCTTCACAAATTGATCTGTGAAAACCAAAAAGTACTTATTTTTATGAAAAAAAAAAAGTTTTTAGCCTAAATTTTTTAATTTTCACATGGGTAACAGGATAAAATGCATCCTAAAATTTGTTGGGCAATTTCTCCTGAGTACACCGATACCTCATATGTGGTCATAAACCACTGTTTGGGTGCACGTCAGTGCTCAGAAGGGAAGGAGTGGCATTTCACTTTTTGAATGGAAAATTAGCTCCTAAAGTCAAATTGCACTCCTTCCCTTCTGAGCCCTGCCGTGCGCCCAAACAGTGGTTTATGACCACATATGAGGTATCGTGTACTCAGGAGAAATTGCCCAACAAATTTTAGGATGCATTTTATCCTGTTACCCATGTGAAAATTAAAAAATTTAGGCTAAAAGAAAATTTTTGTTGGAAGAAAAAAATGAACATTTTAACTTTTCTATGTTGCTTTAGTTCCTGGGATGCACCTGAAGGGTTAATAATCTTCTTGAATGTAGTTTTGAGTAGCTTGAGGGGTGCAGTTTTTGAAATGGTGTCACTTTTGGGTGTTTTCTGTCATGTACACCCCTCAAAGGGACTTCAAATGTGATGTGGTCACTAAAAAAAAAATGGTTTTGTAAATTTTGCTGGAAAAAAGATAAATTGCTGATGAACTTTGAACCCTTCAAACTTCCTACCAAAATGTTTTGTTTTTTTTCCAATATTGTGCGGATGTAAAGTAGACATGTGGGAAATGTCATTTATTAACTATTTTGTGTCACGTCACTCTCTGGTTTAGCAGAATAAAAATTCAAAATGTGAAAATTGCGAAATTTTCACAATTTTTGCCAAATTTTTGATTTTTTTTCACAAATAAACGCAAATATTATCGACCTAAATTTAATATTAACATGAAGCCCAATATGTCACGAAAAAACAGTCTCAGAATCGCTAGGATCCGTTGAAGTGTTCCAGAGTTTTTACTTCGTAAAGGGACACTGGTCAGAATTGACAAAAATGCCAAGGTCTTTAGGGTCAAAATAGGCTGGGTCCTGAAGGGGTTAAATGGTGACATTGTAGAGGACTTGTGCATGACTCAACCTGCGGGTTATGTCAAAGAGGGTGAAGAGAATCTCATTTGCAGACTATAAAAATCTCTATGGTCTTAAGCATTCGCCAAGAGCATGGAACACCAAAATGAACAGTCTTAATGGAAGAAGGTTTTAAAAGAGGTCTAGCAGAGCCGTGTTTATGCACAGAATATACAGATGGAAAGTGGATGTACGGTGGGGAAAATGAGTATTTGATACACTCCTGATTTTGCAAGTATTCCCACCTGGTCTGTAATTTTTATTGTAGTTACACGTCAACTGTGAGAGACAGAATCTTATAAATGTGATATTCTGGATTTTTTTTTTTTATGATTTTTTTTCCATAATTAATTTGTTTTTGATACAATAGAAAAACAGAACTTAATATTTGGTCCAGAAACCTTTGGCAGTTCCAGAAGTCAGATGTTTCCTGTAGTTCTTAACCAAGTTTTCTCACACTGCAGCAGGGATTTTGCCCACTCCTCTATACAGATCTTCTCCAGATCTTTCAGATTTTGGGGCTGTCGCGGGGCAGCATTGAGTTTCAGCTCCCTCCAAAGATTTTCTATTGGGTACAGGTCTGGAGACTGGCTAGGCCACTCCAGGACCATGAAATTCTTCTTATGGAGCCATGCCTTAGTTGCCCTGGTTGTGTGTTTTGGGTTATTGTCATGCTGGAAGACCCAGCCACAATCCATCTTCATTGCTCTTACTGAGGGAAGGAGGTTGTTGGTCAAAATATCGCAATACATGACCCCATCCATCCTCCCTTCAATACTGTGAAGTCGTCCTGTCCCTTTTGCTGAAAAGCACTCCCAAAGTATGAGGTTTCCCCCACCATGCTTGACAGTTGGGATGGTGTTCTTGGGGTTGTACTCATCCTTCTTCCTCCAAACACTACTAGTGGAGTTGATACCAAAAAGTTCTATTTTGGTTTCATCTGACCACATGACCTTCTCCTGTGGATCATCCAGATAGTCATTGGCGAACTTCAAACGAGCCTGGACATGTGCTGGCATGAACAGGGGGCCCTTGCGTGCCCTGCAGGATTTTAATCCATGACGGCGTAGTGTGTTACTAACAGTAATGTTTGAGACTGTGGTCCCAGCTCTCTTCAGGTCATTAACCAGGCCCTCCCGTGTAGTTCTCGGCTGATTCCTGACCTTTCTCAGATTCATCCTTACCCAATGAGGTGAGAACATGCGTGGAGCCTCAGACTTAGGAAGATTGACAGTCATCTTGAGTTTCTTCCATTTTCTAATAATTGTGCCAACAGTTGTTGCCTTCTCACCAAGCTACTTGCCTGTTGTCCTGTAGCCCATCCCAGCATTGTGCGGATCTACAATTTTTGTTCCTGGTGTTCTTAGACAGCTCTTTGGTCTTGGCCAGGGTAGAGAGGTTGGAGAGGGATTACTTGAATATGTGGACAGGTAACGAGTTCAAACAGGTGCAATTAATACAGGTAATGAGCGCAGAGTTGGAGGGCTTCTTAAAGAAAATCGAACAGGTCTGTGAGAGACTGAATTCTTGCCGGTTGGTAGGTGATCAAATACTTATTTCATGCAATAACATGCTAATTAATTATTTAAAAATCATACAATGTGATTTTCTGGTTTTTCTTTTTAGATTCTGTCTCTCACAGTTGAAGTGTACCTATGATAAAAATTATAGACCTCTTCATTCTTTATAGGTGGGAAAACTTGCAAGAGCGGCAGTGTATCAAATACTTATTTTCCCCACTGTATATTCTCTTATATGTGGACGATGTCATTATGGTTAAAGAGGAAACAGAAATTGCAAAGATGGCTTAAATTCTGAATCAGCATTTTCAAACTAAAGACCTTGGAAATGTAACATTATCTAGGAATCCAGGTCCAAACAGAAGATGGAAGCTTTCTTCTAAACCAAAGTGCAAAAGTCAACTAAATTCTAAATCAGTTTGGAATGTCAGAAGCCAAAGCTATATCAACCCCAATGGAACCATCCTACTTAAAGTTGAAAGTAGACGATGATCTGTTACCTAACAATGAGACATACAGACAGGCAGTGGGGCCACTTCTACACATAGCAACTGATATTGTAGCAACAATTGAAATTCTCTGCTAATATGTGGAAAAACTACACAAAAGGAGTAGAATGCCGTTAAGAGTTCTTCGATATTTGAAAGAGGCTAAAAACATAAATTTTAAGGATATCTACAACAGAAGATCTAAAACTATCAGGTTATGTGGATGTAGACTGGGCTGGTGACTTAAGTGATCGTAAATCGACAAGCGGCTATTTGTTCAAGCCTAAAGAAAGTTCAATTTCTTGGTCTAGAAGAAAACAGGTGGCTGTAGCCTTGTCATCTACAGAAGCAGAGTATGTGCCTGCAGCCCACACAAGTCAAGTGGTCATTTGGTTAAACCAATTGTTAGGCGATCTTGGTAAGCCATCAACTGAATCGACGGTGATTTATGAGGACAACTAAGGATGCATTAAACTTGCATGCAGTGAGAAGATCAATGCGAGAACCAAACACACTGATGTTAAACATCATCATCTGCATGATTTGTTAGAACATGGCATAATTGAGTTTGTTTATTACGGGACTGACTAGATGATAGCTGATGTTAAGACAAGGCCACTTCCAAGAGTCAAATTTGTAGAATTCAGAACCTCTATGGGACTAACAGGATACATAGTTGTTGACAGAGGGTGTTGGAATAATGCTTATTATTTTATATATTACAACAACTACTACTGCATGAGTTTCTGTCTCCATCAATAGTGTTATATTGCCAGTAAAGCACTGTTAAGAGAACAGGAATTCCTGCTCACTGTGTGTGTTCAGCTGAAGCACATTTTACTTTCACTTTGCAAGCTGACAGACAAGATCCTAAGCTATAAGAAATACCAGTTCTAAGGTGTTATCTTTGTTCCTGAATAAATATATATTCACTGTTGAACGGCTGGACTGTATAGAGATGAATTTGCTGCCAACAGATAACAAATTCCTTGATGACAAAATGCTTCAATATCCGCAGGACCACTATGTCTTCAAGGTACAAATCACAGTTGGAGCAATAAAGACACCAGAAGAAGAAACTCAAAGAACATCATAGGATCTTATGTCCCATTCAGGTGAACTTTGTGTCATTCAGGGTGTTAAATCTTTGGATACAACATTCAGCCTGCATTAGTCATCAGAAGCAGACTTTCTTAAAGATTGTTGATCATACAGTAGAGGTATGGCATAGTCATAAACCAGATTACATAACAGTAGAAAATACACGAATCGCACATCCAAATATACAAAAATTTGTAAATTAAATACAAGTTTCTTAGTTAACATTTTGATCAGACTGTATAAGCTCACTGCCATGTCATGGCAAACCTCTTGGTCCCTAACATGCCAAGCACCACCGTCTCGGCCCTGAACCAGCAGGGGGAGTGATCCAGGTGCCCCACAGCACCCATATTGCCAGGTAAAAACCCCAAGGTTCTGGGTCACACTACCCCATAGGCACAGCAATAACAACTACCACACAGCACCGACCTCAAGTGAACAGATCTCAAAACCACCTTCTATATGGTCAAAGATAAAAGGCTGAGAACAAAATTGGAGGAACCCTTTTGCAGCCTGCTGTTAATTTAAAACCACCTAGGCTAAATGGGAAGAGTACTTTACGGCAGCCATAATTGCTACACCTGTGGGTGGTGAGAATCAGAGTTGTGGGGACTTTGCCTGGCAGCATGAATGAGAGGTGTATCATGACATGGCAGTGGGCTTATACGTTTTGATCAAAATCATAACTAAGAACCTCATGTTCAGTTTTCTACATTTTCTCAGCTACCGTGGATCAATGTAATGTTTGGATGTATGGTCCAATTATTTTTCTACAGTTATGTTTTATTCACAAACAAGATTAGATACAGAAACGTTTGACTTTTCAAGCCATCAGAATGAGATTTACAACAATCTATTTTTTTTCCGCGGTAGCTGCCACATGGAACTGATTTTCAACTGCAGAAATTTCAGAAAAAAATCTGTATGCGAATATACCTGTACACTTATGTAACTGCTATCTAAACATTCCCCCCTTTCTGTGGGAAAAAATAATATAAGTAAAAATGTAAGTAATGTCAGATTCCATAGTTTCTCCTGTATCATTCACAGGTATTTTGGTTTCACACCTACAGTTTTTTATGTACTTTTTTAAACTAAAGCTAGAAGTGGATTTAAAGGGAATGGGAAATATAAAGAAAGAAGCAAGAGGCAATACTTCACTTCTGACTTTGGCATAAAAAGAACTATGACACCATTAAAAAAAAAACAAAAAAAAACAAAATGACGTGTGTGTGAATAGTTGTATGACACAGACTGTTTGCTTAAGTTTATGTTAAAAATAAAAAATACTGAGAAATTGTAGCTAAACATTAGGGTGAATGACCCCAATTCATCAAGACAGGCTTTGTTCATGCCGGTCTTGATGAAAGGGGGCATGTTGGAGTCAGAGACATCCAAG
Organism: Phyllobates terribilis; assembly: GCF_046119375.1. NCBI lineage: Eukaryota > Metazoa > Chordata > Amphibia > Anura > Dendrobatidae > Phyllobates > Phyllobates terribilis. The sequence goes on along the minus strand of NW_027362761.1, from coordinate 975,104,479 downwards.
TCATTAAAAGGTTTTAATGTGTCAGACACATGTTAAAAATGACATGCGCCTCATCACAAATCTTACACAATTCAAAGACTGGAGTAAGATTTAAGGTGTAAGGCAAAGCTCAACATGAATTAGACGAGCAGGCACTTCCACGCCCTGTTCTGTGCCAGTTCCCCCATTTTGGCACAGCTGACTGGAACTAGTGTGAAAGCAACAAAAGTCGCAAAATATTTGAGCAAATCCATGTTGCACAGACATTTTGCAACTTTTCATAGTGTTTTGTACCAGATTCCCAGTATAATTACTTTGATGAATTGCAACCAATGTGTCTTATAAACTTTTGTAGAGTGAAAAAAAGCGTCTTTTGCATCACACTATTTTCGCATAAATATACTGTTTTGCTGGTTCGCATGCTTGAAAAGTGACAAAGTAGTTGGAGTTCTGCAGCCTTCGTATATTTTCCACCTGAAATTGGTGTAAAACAGGGGTGGGCAATTAATTTTCCAGAGGGGAAACATGAGAGACCGTGACTGTTGTGGAGGGCCAAACCAATAGGCTGAAATTAACTCCGCTCAATATTAAAATTACCAAATTAATTATAATTACTTTATATTAATATTAATTGTATAACTTAATATTGAGCAGAATTAAGTATGCAGACATCCCCCTATATACCGTTTGAGCGCACACACAGCCCCCTATATACCTTAAGGGCCTCCATACAGCCTTCCCATGATCAGCCCAACAAACCCCCCATGTCCAGCAACACACCCCCCATAGCCTCCCCATGTCCAGCAACAGACCCCCCATGTCCAGCAACTGACCCCCCCTTAGGCTCCCTATGTCCAACAACTGACCCCCATAGGTTCCCCATGTCCAGCAACAGACCCCCATAGGCTCCCCATGTCCAGCCACAGACCCCCACAGGCTCCCCATGTCCAGCAACAGACCCCCCATAGGCTCCCCATGTCCAGTAACTGACCCCCTTAGGCTCCCCAAGGCCAGCATCTGACCCCCATAGGCTCCCCATGTCCAGCAACAGACCCCCCCATGTCCAGCAACAGACTCTCCCCATGTCCAGCAACAGACCCCCCCATAGGCTCCCCATGTCCAGCAACAGACCCCCATAACCATTTAAAAAAAAAACAACACATGCTCACGTCGCTCACGTTGCCCCTGTACTGTGCCTGTCTCTGCTCCTGTCTCCGGTGTACAGTGCACCGCTCAGCTGAGCAGATGCGATGACATGATGTGATCGCATCCACTGTCTCACTCTCTGATTGGTGGAAAAAGGGGCCGGCGGTGCCATATTCCACCAATGCAGTCACCACTGTCTGCATCCTGAGGATGCAGATAGCGGTGACAGTGGGTGGCGATGGACAGGCGAGGGAGGGCACTGTGCGGCCAGAGGGCCACTGTTTTCTGCCCACGGTAGTGGGCCAGATGGGGACAGCCAAAGGGCCGGATGTTTCCGCGCGCCGCACTTTGCTCAGGCCTGGTGTAAACTATAGCTCAAGTCTACAACATCTCATTCCTGGAGTAGATTTGATCTTCTGGTGCAGATATAGGCAGAGATGTGCCAAAATTATTAAAGGGTTTTGTTCACTATACTGACAACCCCTTCTGAATGCCTATATTTTCTCCCAGTAAAATAATAAGACCATGGCCCCACTATCAGTATTTCATCAGTATTCAGTCTGTATGTTTTCTCAGGAGTGGGAGCCAAAATCAGGAGTTGGTGATAAATACAGAATTGGTGACTTGTTTCTATTATTGTTCCTCACCTGGTTTTGGCTCCCACTACTGAGAAAAAATACTGACCAAATACTGATAGTGGGGTCGTGGCCTAACACTTATACTCACCTATACTTATCTATGGTGCTGGCGCCATTCCAGTGGTGTCAGCGCTGGTGATTACTGTGGCCAATCAGCGATGGCTTCACTCTCCTCTCCTACAGATACAATTGAAATCTGGAGGCAGTGAGAGAGCAGCAGCAGCTGTCACTTTCTCTGGATGGCTGGATTTGTCCAAAGGAGAGGCGAGTAAAGCCAGAGCTAATTTGCCTCAGGGGTGACAGTTATGTCACACAAGCCCGGGAGAGCCAGTGCCAACACCATTGCAACGGCAAAGGAGCGGCGTATAGATGTTATTATTTCATTGGGGTGAAACAGAGATTCAGAAGGAGTTGTCCAAGTAGTGGACAACTCCTTTAAGAGTGATGTCTCTTAAAAGGATTGTCTCATTTTAGTTAGTAGGTAAAATTGCAATGTAACCAGGCAACCTTGCAATTTATTACTTATTAAAAATCCTTTATATTCTCAAGAAATAAGGGATTTTTAATTTTAGAACATACAGTCATGGCCAAAAGTTTTGAGAATGACACCAAAATTATATTTTCACATGATCTGCTGGCCTCTGGTTTTTATTAGTGTTTGTCTGATGTTTATATCACATACAGAAATATAATTGCAATCATATTATGAGTACCAATAGGTTATATTGACAGTTAGAATGAGTTAATGCAGAAAGTCAATATTTGCAGTGTTGCCCCTTCTTCTTCAAGACCTCTGTAATTCTTCCTGGCATGCTCTCAATCAACTTTTGGACCAAATCCTGACTGATAGCAGTCCATTCTTGCATAATCAATGCTTGCATTTTGCCAGAATTTGTTGGTTTTTGTTTGTCCACCCGTCTCTTGATGATTGACCACAAGTTCTCAATGGGATTAAGATCTGGGGAGTTTCCAGGCCATGGACCCAAAATCTCTATGTTTTGTTCCATGAGCCATTTTGTTATCACCTTTGCTTTATGGCAAGGTGCTCCATCATGCTGGAAAAGGCATTTTTGGGTGCCAAACTGCTCTTGGACGGTTGGGAGAAGTTGCTCTTGGAGAACATTCTGGTACCATTCTTTATTCATGGCTGTGTTAGGCAAGACTGTGAGCCGATTCCCTTGGCTGAGAAGCAACCCCACACATGAATGGTTTCAGGATGCTTTACAGTTGGCATGAGACAAGACTGGTGGTAGCGCTCACCTCTTCTTCTCCGAATAAGCTGTTTTCCAGATGTCCCAAACAATCGAAAAAGGGATTCATCAGAGAAAATGACTTTGCCCCAGTCCTCAGCAGTCCACTCCCTGTGCCTTTTGCAGAATATCAGTCGGTCCCTGATGTTTTTTCTGGAGAGAAGTGGCTTCTTTGCTGCCCTCCTTGAAACCAGCCCTTGCTCAAAGAGTCTCCGCCTCACAGTGCGTGCAGAAGCACTCACACCAGCCTGCTGCCATTCCTGAGCAAGCTCGGCACTGCTGGTAGTCCGATCTCGCAGCTGAAACAGTTTTAAGATACGGTCCTGGCGCTTGCTGGTCTTTCTTGGGCGCCCTGGAGCCTTTTTGACAACAATGGAAGCTCTCTCCTTGAAGTTCTTGATGATGCGATAGATTGTTGACTGAGGTGCAATCTTTGTAGCTGCGATACTCTTCCCTGTTAGGCCATTTTTGTGCAGTGCAATGATGGCTGCACTTGTTTCTTTAGAGATAACCATGGTTAACTGAAGAGAAACAATGATACCAAGAACCAGCCTCCTTTTAAAGTGTCCAGTGATGTCATTCTTACTTAATCATGACTGATTGATCGCCAGCCCTGTCCTCATCAACACCCACACCTGTGTTAATGGATCAATCACTAAAACGATGTTAGCTGCTCCTTTTAAGGCAGGACTGCAATGATGTTGAAATGTGTTTTGGGGGTTAAAGTTAATTTTCTGGGCAAATATTGACTTTGCAAGTACAGTAATTGCTGTTAAGCTGATCACTCTTTGACATTCAGGAGTATATGCAAATTGCCATTACAAAAAATGAAGCAGTAAACTTTGGAAAAATTACTATTTGTCTCATTCTCAATACTTTTGGCCATGACTGTACAGCTTGTTGCCTAGGTTTCTGGCTACTTTGGCAGTCTCCGAAGTGGCTGGTATCCTAGATAATAAACATGGGCTTTATCTGCTCTGTGATTTAGAGACTTCAAGTACTGTTCTGAATCTGGCCAGATAACTGGATCGGGTCAGCCATAGTGCTCTTGAGCTTCTACTATGCTGCCTCTGGTAGCAGTATGGGAGAATGCACAGTTCAGACCGGCTTAGCACCCATGCCACTGTTGAACTGCCCATCTTCAGGGACGCACTGGCAACCGGGAGAGTGGGGAGCGATGCATCCGTGAAAAAATAAAATGATACAAACCCTTTAATAATATTTGTGCATTTTACTCCAAAGTATCTCACTACTCGGGATGTTCGGCGAGCACCGAGCATTTCCGGGTTACTCGGGCGGGAGCTCGGGTCTCCGCCCTGCACATTTGGCGCTCTTAACAACCAATGAACGTGCAGGGATTGCCAGCCAGTCACTGTAATGCCGCAGCCATGTTGTTTGTGGGCATTACAGTGATTGGCTGGCCGCACAGCGTCACCTCAAGTATTTAAAACTGGGCGCCGCCATCTTGGACACAGTCACTCCAGATCAGACAGTGTAGGGTCAGTGCTGCAAAGCTAGGGAGAGATTTATACTGCGAAATAGTTAGTGTAGGGTCTCTAAAGCCTGCCAAATCAAACAAACAGTCCTTCTCAGGACTAATATCCATCCCAGATATCAGGCAGGCTGTATAGGAGATGCAGTGGTTATACCAACAAACACTGCATTACAGTCCCGTGTGCTCCTGCTGATCAAATTTCTAGACTTAGCCCCAGGTCTCAGGGGCCAGGAAAAATCATTTATTTTTTTTCATCTAAATCCTGTTTTTGTTTTTTTTTTTTCCCTCGGTCTGACTGTACAAATGGGCATCTTATTAACCTTTTGGTATTCCCCCCCCCCCCCAAAAAAAAAAAAAAAATGAGTCTGTCTGTGAGTGTTCAGACACAAATATATCTGTTTAAAAGAGTTTGATGTAGGCCAGAGAACTAGAACTGTTTTACCTCTTCCACGGTTCAAATCTGGGTGTTATCAACCTGCTTGCCTTTTTTCCATTAAAAAAAAAAACAGTTTGAGTGTGTCGCTGACTGTTCAGACACCAATATATCTATTTTAACAAGTCTGGTATACACTAGGAAATTATAACTGTGGTTTTGCAGTTCCACGGTTCAAATCTCTGTATTATCCACTTTTTTGTGTTTTTTTGCATAAAAAAAAACATTTTCAGTGTCTTGCTGACTGTTCAGACACCAATATATCTGTTTAAAAGAGTCTTGTGTAGGCCAGAGAACTAGAACTGTGGTTTTCCTCTTCCAGGATTCAAATCTCCTTTTTATTACCCTTTTGCCATTGATAGTGCGAGTGTAAGCTATTTTACTTAATTTACAATGGGCAAGGCGCATGGCAAGGGACGTGGAACTGGACGTTCTGGTGATGGTGCGTGCAGAGGATGGGGCCGTGGCCAAGGTGAAAATGTGCCACAACCAACAGCCACATCTTCTTGCTCCCAGTTCTTGACCGAATTACTAGGGAAGCACACAACAGCATCACTATTGCGAACTGATCAGTGTGAACAGGTTATTAATTGGATAGCAGATAATACTTCCACTCACCTGGGCACCACCACCTCCGGTCTGTCTTCCACATGGTCAAGTGTGAGTAGCCGTGAGTCTCGACTGCATACTCCTCCTCACCCTGATGCACCTTCCTCCCACCATGCCGAGTGTCATCAGACAGCAACTGATCCCACAGTTGGACACTCTGAAGAGCTGTTCACTGGTCCATTTCCATATTTGTGCCCCTTGCCTGCTCTGCTTGAAGTGGTGGAAGAGGGAATCCCATGTAGCGATGGCCAAATATTTGAACAGCCACGGCCACAGGAAGGCGACGCTGGCAGTTTGTCACAAGAGATGGACGATGACGAGACACAAATGCCACTAAGTGAGGAGGAGGACCGTGGTGCAGAAGTGGAAGAGGAGGAGGTGGTGGATGATCTAGTAATTGACCCAATGTGTCAGGAGGACACGCAAAGCGAGGCCAGCAGCACACAGGGGGAGGGAGGCAGAGTACCCCTACAGGCAGGAAGAAGCAGTGTGGTGGCCGCAGACAGAAGGCGGGCAACCATTCCCCGTAACACCAACACGAGGGACGTTGCCAGTACAACCTGTAGGTCTTCCAGAGTCTGGAATTTTTTTAAAGACTCTGCTGATAACCCCAAAAAGGCCATTTGTACCACCTGCCAGTCCAGCATCAGCAGGGGTGACAAAACTACCAGCCTGACCACCACCAGCATGATCAGGCACATGGCAGCAAAGCACCCGACTTTGTGGGGTGAACCCCAGGGTCCACGACCAGTGTCAGCGGGTGTCACCACTACTTTTTCCTCTGTCGTGCATGTAAGAGAACCCCCCTGTTGTGCGTGCAAGGCTATCCCCTGTCCATACTGCATGCAAAGATGCCCCCTCCTCTCAGTCTTCACTTGTTATGACAGTTTCTCAAGAAACAGCATCAACGTCCACGTCCCACCGCAGCGTTCAATTGTCCATATCCCAGAACTTTGAACGAAAGCGCAAATTCGCATCCAACACCCCACAGGCCACAGTCCTAAATTCGCACATTTCACGACTGCTCGTTGGAAATGCTGCCTTTTAGGCTGGTGGAAACGGAATCCTTCCGCAACCTTATGGCGGTGGCCGTCCCTCGGTACTCAGTCCCCAGCCGACACTATTTTGCCCGGTGTGCCATCCCCGCACTACACAAGCACGTGTCCCAAAACATCGGCCATGCCCTCAACAACGCAGTTACTGGGAGAGTCCACCTGACAACGGACACGTGGACAAGTGCTCATGGCCAGGGGCGGTACATCTCCCTGACGGCACACTGGGTAAACATAGTGGAAGCCGGGACCCAGTCGGACCTTGGGACGGAACACATCCTCCCCACACCGAGGATTGCGGGCCCTATGTCAGTCAGAGTTGCCCCCACAGTGTACAGCTCCTGCGTATCATCCTCTTCCTCCTCCTCTTCATGTTAAGCCTCCATCTCAGATATCACCACATCAATTACAAGCTGGAAGCACTGCAGTACTGCGTCAGCCAAGAGGCAACAGGCTGTGCTGAAACTCATAAGCTTAGGTGATAAACCTCACACTGCTTGTGAGTTGTGGACAGCTGTGAAAGAGCAGGCAGATCTGTGGCTGAGACCGCTGAACCTACATCCAGGCATGGTCGTGTGTGACAATGGCCGTAACCTGATGACGGCTCTGAGGCGAGGCGCGATCACACACGTACCATGCCTGGCTCATGTGCTTAATCTTGTGGTTCAGCGGTTTCTTAAATCGTACCCCGAGTTGCCAGATCTGCTCGTCAAAGTACACCGCCTGTCAGCTCATTTTTGGAAGTCGACTACAGCTTCCGCCGCCCTTGCTGTGCTGCAGCAGCGTTTGCAGCTTCCGGCACACCGACTGGTGTGTGATGTCCCCACACTTTGGAACTCTACCCTCCACATGTTGCAAAGTATTTGTGAGCAGAAGAGAGCAGTTGTGGAGTACCAGCTGCAACAAGGCCGTCGATATTCAGGTCAGACTCCACACATAAGACCTCAGGAGTGGACCTGGATGTCTGACATATGTACCATCCTGACAAACTTTGAGGAGTCCACCAAGATGCGTCAGCATCCCACTTGTCTGTCTTTTGCAACGCTCTCTGCAGAGAATTAAAGAAGAGGCATTGCAGCCAGAGTATGATGAGATGGATCAAGAAGCCGTAGCGGGCGATTACACACAGCCCAGCCTCATCTCATCCCAACGTACATTGGGGGACAATGAGGGACAGGAGGAGGAGGAAGAACAGGAGCTGGTATCATGTATCATGTGCTGTAGACGGTAGTACCTGTACAACTGTCATACCGTCGGTTCAGCGTGGGCGGCCTGATGACAGTGGGGAGGAGGAGGAGGAGAGCATGGTCAGTCGTCATCTTGGTGAGGACACGGAAGTCTTGCCCATTACCAGTCTGACGCGCATGGCTGACTTTATGTTACGCTGCCTTAACCGTGACCCTCGCGTTGTCAAAATGTTGGGTGACAGTCATTACTGGTTGGTGACACTTTTAGACCACCGCTACAAGGAGAACTTTCACTCTCTTATTCCTGAGGTGGAGAGGTCTACAAAAATGGGGCAGTACCAGAAGGCCCTTGCTGCAGAACTGTTAAAAAATTCCCATCTGAACACGCTAGCGGCAGAGGTCACAGTTCGTTGCCCAACCAAGGCGTACAGGCGAGAGAGACGCAACTCCAATCCAGCTGAGGCAGGGGAACACTGTCAACGCTCTGGGACAGTTTTCTGAGACCCGCCCAGCTTACAGGCCCTGAGGGGCGGGGTACTCTCGCAAGGAGTGGAAAGTTTCAAAAGATGGTGAGGGAGTACCTTGCCGACCGTACCAGCGTCCTCCGTGTTTCCTATGTGCCTTTTAATTATTGGGTAACCAAGCTGGACACTTGGAATGAACTCGCTCTGTACGCCCTGCCGCTAGCATGTTACCGGAGCGTGTTTTTAGTGCCGCTGGGGGAATTATAACTGATAAGCGCACTCGCCTGTCAACTGACAATGCTGACAAGCTGACCCTTATCAAAATGAGCAAGGGCTGGATTGGGCCAGACTTCTCATCACCACCAAATGACAGCAGAGTAACATAAAGTCAAATCCACTGTGTTGTTTCGGGAGGTGTATTCCCATGCACCGCTTCACACCCACACATGGGTATACGCTTCCTCGTTTCGGCTGTTTTTTGCTCTTCTCCTTATCCTCAGCCTCCACCACCACTATACCACCAGGGTGACCGTGGTTCGTGTTGCCAGCAATGCAAGTTCCTCCGTCCTAATTTTTGGCAGCTTTTGCTTGGAAGACATAGGCAAAGACTATGAGAGACCCACTCCCCAATAATGGAAATAATGTTTTTAATATGCTGTACTGCATGGCTCTTGTAAGGGGCATTAAAATCGCCTGTTAAGCTACTGTGACCTCCACGTCTCTTCCACGGGGCATTGTTATTGTCTTTTTATTTCACTGCGACCTCCACCACTCTTCCAAGGGGCATTAAAACCGTCTTGTTAAGCTACTATGACCTCCACGTCTCTTCCACGGGGCATTGTTATTGTCTTTTTATTTCACTGCGACCTCCACCACTCTTCCAAGGGGCATTAAAACCATCTTGTTAAGCTACTGTGACCTCCACGTCTCTTCCAAGGGGCATTAAAACCATCTTGTTAAGTTACTGCGTCCTCCACCACTCTTCCAAGGGGCATTAAAACCATCTTGTTAAGCTACTGCGACCTCCACCACTCTTCCAAGGGGCATTAAAACCGTCTTGTTAAGCTACTGCGACCTCCACAACTCTTCCAAGGGGCATTGATATTGTCTTTTTATTCCACTGTGACCTCCACGTCTCTTCAAAAGGGCATTAAAACCATCTTGTTAAGCTACTGTGACCTCCGCGTCTCTTCCAAGGGGCATTAAAACTGTCTTGTTAAGCTACTGTGACCTCCACGTCTCTTCCAAGGGGCATTAAAACTGTCTTGTTAAGCTACTGCGGCCTCCACCACTCTTCCAAGGGGCATTGATATTGTCTTTTTATTCCACTGCGACCTCCACCACTCTTCCAAGGGGCATTAAAACCATCTTGTTAAGCTACTGTGACCTCCACGTCTCTTCCACGGGGCATTGAAATTGTCTTTTTATTCCACTGAGACCTCCACCACTCTTCCAAGGGGCATTAAAACCGTCTTGTTAAGCCTCTGTGACCTCCACGTCTCTTCCAAGGGGCATTAAAACTGTCTTGTTAAAGCACTCTGAACTCCACAGCTCTTCCAAGGGGCATTGAAATGTTGTTTTTAATTAACTCTAACCTCCACGACTCTTCCAACGGGCATTGCATTTCCTCCTAATTTTAGTCAGCTTTTGCTTTTCAATGCATAGGCAAACACTAAGGGAGACCCAGTCCCCAATAATGGGTAGAAGGTTTTTAGTACGCTGTAATCCACGTCTGTTTCAAGGGGCATTGCTGTTCCTCATAGTTTTTGGAAAGCCTTCCATTCACTGCTTAGGCCAACAATGTATAGGAGACCCAGTTGCTATAAATGGAAAAAAAGGTTTAGTTAAGGCCCTCTGACCTCCATGTCATTTCCAAGGGGCATTGGAGTGCCTCAAAATTTTTGGTAGGCATTGCACTCACTGTATGCCCTATAACTGTGTAGCCGAACCGCTCCTTTTGGTACAGAAACATATCCTACAAGACATGTGTGGTTGACTGGCCTGATATTGATGTGAATGGTCCCTGTTCCTCCTGCTCTTTCTCCTTTGCCACCACCTCATCCATCATTCATCACCTGAAGCTTTGTTTTAACGGGAGTCATAGAACTGGGATAGTAGCAGGAAAACATCCAGTAATCCTCGGAGGAGGTAGGATATGCGCCAAAACGCTGACCACCTCAGGCCTAGCCGCTACTACATACATGCTCTTGCATTCCAAGGAACAGGAAGCTAAGGAGATGGATGGCCTCATGATCATGAATAATTTACTCGTTGTGTAGGAGGCCGACCACTGCTGCTGTCTACCTTCTGAACTTTGTGTTGAAGCCTGATTGACCTAGGACCCGCAATCCTCTATGTCTGGAGGACGTGTTGCATCCCAGTGTCCAACTGTGCCCCGGCTTCCACAATATTAACCCAGTGTGAAAGCGTCAGTGAGATGGACCATCCCTGGCCACATTGACTTGTCCACGTGTTTGTGGTTAGGCTGTCCTTCAAATAGGGATGGCTGGGGACTGTTTATGGACACCCGGCCACCCCCAGGCGGCTGGGGACCGTGTGTGGGCACCTGGCCGCGGGGCGGCTGGGGACTGAGTATGGACACCAGCCGCCCCCTGGCGGCTGGGGACCAAGCGTGGACCCCCGGCCGCCGGGCGGCTGGGGACTGATACCAGGCCGCCGTCGCAGCCATGACATGGTGGCCAGCATCTGCCCCCACAAGCCTAAAAGGCCTCATTTCAAGTGCAAGCAAGCTAGCAGTGTGGTATTGCAGCCTGGGAGTGGGTGGGTGGCAGGCTGCACACTTACGCTTGCATTCCAAGAAAACAAAGCAGATGCTAACTTCTATCATCATCATCATGCTCCTCACCTTGGCACTCTCAACTCCCCTGATGGAGAAGCCAGGGCCCACCGGAGGAGTCTGGTTGTCTGGTGGGCTCAGCCAATGCTGCCCTAAAGCAGGCCAGGCTAAGAAAAGTGTGGGGAAGGTTACCGGGACAAATAGGGGCGGCTGGGGACCGAGCATGGACACTCAGCCGCCCCCTGGCAGCTGGGGACCAAGCGTGGACACCCGGCCGCCGGACGGCTGGGGACTGAGTATGGATACCAGGCCGCCGACGCAGCCGTGACGTGGTGGCCAGATTCCGCCTCCACATGCCTAAAAGGCCCAATTTCAAGTGCAAGCAAGCAGTATGGTATTGCAGCCTTGGGGGTGGGTGGGTGGCAGGCTGAATACTTGCGCTTGCATTGCAAGGAATGGGGAGGTACAATTGAACACTGCCCTGGGACAAGGACTTGCCCGGGGATAGTTGCAAGTCTGCATCTTCTGATGCGGCAAGGATCACTTCTGATGGGCACACTTTTAGGCAGTGACCTGGGTTTCAGAGATGCTTCCAGGGGTCTTCCCCATGCTGTTCTCATGTGTTTTCAGCACTGTATGCATGTGTCACACAGCACATGGCCAGGTAAGGTTGTAAAATGTTAAAATGATATTTCCCGGTGAATGCATTTGTCACGGTTGAAAGCAATACAAAAGTACAAAAACGCATGAAAAATACTACTTGTGAACATAGCCCAAGGTGTGGAGGAGTATTTTTGTTTTTGGTTATTTATTTTACCCTATACACAAGTCTTTACTCTGGAAAGGATGTTCCTTAACATATTTCACAGGAAAGCAGTTTCAGTTTCGTTTTTGAACGTTTTATTGTGAGCCTGTCAAAGTGGCTTAATACCTCTGACCACGTTGTTGACAGCAGTGACCTGGGGGTCAGAAATGCTTCCTAGGGCGATCCCCATGCTGTCCCCATGTCATTTGAGCACTGTCACTATCATTTTGGGCACTTTTTAGGCTTTCTACAGACTGCCGGGGGTGCCGCCGCAAAAATGCTCGGGTCTCCCATAGACTAACATTGGGCTCGTTGCTCGGGTTGAGCACCCGAGTATCACGGTGAGCTCGGCCCGAGCTTCGAGCACCCAAGCATTTTAGTGCTCGCTCAACACTAGTTATTACAAATAAATGTGTGAATACGGATTAGTAGAGATTAAATATAGATATTTAGCTGTTAAACACTCCTGTCTCACAAGTTAATATTTCCTGGAACACAGGTGATTTTTTTTAAGCATCACAGTTATAATCTAGTATGATTGAGAGATTAGAGGGATCACAAGGAATCAATTTAGTTATTCCTTACACTTTTTGAAATTAAGCTTTAAAAAAAATATGTCACCAATAGTGATAAGTGAACATGCTCGCCACTGCTCGGTACTCGCCCGAGCATTACTGTGCTCGACGAGTATTTCCGGGTTGCTGGGGCAGGAACTCGGGTCCCCTCCCTGCATGTTTGGCGCTCTTTAGAGAGCCAATGAACATGCAGGGATTGCCTGCCACGCACTGTAATGCCATAGCCATGTTGGTTGTGGGCATTACAGTGATTGGCTGGCCACACAGCATCATCAGATGTATATAAGACTGGGCGCTGCCAGGCTTGTCACAGTCTACACCGGAAACAGGCAGAGTAGGGAGAGGTGCTGCTGCGTCAGGGAGAGATTTGCTTGTTTATAGTTAGTATAGGTATTCCACAACATATATCTATATCCATCTGAACTAACAGTCCTTCTGAGGACTAATCCAGCTGCATATAATCAGTGCTAGGCAGGCAGGCAGTGTATGTGGCAGACTGCAGTGTATGATACAGCACAAGAGGGTCCATTGAATGTCCTGTCTGCTGCTGCTGTAATAATTACAGATATTTCTATACATAGAAAGGCATTTTTTTTTATCTTAATCCTGGTTATTTGCTTAAAAAGCAATCCAGAGTACAACATTTTTCGACTCACTGCAAAATCAAGCCAGATCTGTTCCATATTTCAGTGATAAAAATCCAGGAATTTGAACTGAACTTGGAAAATATTGGCCTCCTTTTCCATTCTGTTGCAGTGTGTTGGTGAAGCTATTCACACTAGGTCTCAATGTAGAATAATATTAGTAAATTACAGGCCTACAATTTAAAGCTGCGGTTCTCTGTCAGACATATCACCTAAAAGACTATTCAAAAATCATACGTTTCTTCCATTTTCACTCCGTTGCAGTGTGTCGGTGAGGCTATTCACACTAGGTCTCCGTGTAGAATAATATTAGTAAATTACAGGCCTACAATTTAAAGCCGTGGTTCTCTGTTAGACATATCACCTAAAAGACTGTTCAAAAATCATACATTTGTTCCATTTTCATTCCGTTGCACTGTGTCGGTGAAGCTATTCACACTACTTCCCTGTGTAGAATAATATTAGTAAATTACAGGCCTGCTATTTAAAATCATGGTTCTCTGTCAGACGTATCACATATAACTGTGTTCCAAAATTAGTCATTTCTCGTGAACGTGGAAAATATTGTCCTCCATTTAAAATTGGCAAGGTGTGTGGCAAGGGACGGGGAAGTGGACGTGATGGTGCATGGAGAGGCCGAGGACGTGGCCATGGGCAAGGTGAAATTGTGCCACAACAAACACCCACATCTTGTCGCTCTACTTTCCTGTCCCAAATACTAGGGGACCGCAGAGCACCACTATTGAGCAGTGTGATAAGGTTGGATAGCAGATAATGCTTCCAGTCACTTGGCCACCACCACCTCCACCCTGTCTTCCACACGGTCAAGTCTCCATAGCCATGAGTCTGGATCGCATATTCCTCACCCTGATCCTCCTTCCTCCCACCATGCCAAGTGCCCGGAGACAACTGATCCCACACTTGGATACTCAGAAGAGCTGCTCACTTTTCCATTTGTAGATTCGGGCCTCTCGCCTGGCCAGCTTCAAGCGAGTCAAGAGGAGAACGCGTGTAGCGATGCACAAATATTGGAGCAGTCAAGTTTACAAGAAGGCGACTGTGGTAAAGTGCAATTACTGTCACAAGAGGTGGATGATGATGATGATGAGACACAATTGCCAGAAAGTCAGGAGGAGGACCAGGGTGCGGAAGTGGAAGACGAGGTGGTGGATGTTATAGTAACTGATCCAACATGGCAGGGGGATGCACAGAGCGAGGACAGCAGCACACGGGGAGGGAGGCGTAGCACGACAACAGGCAGGAAGAAGCAGTGTGGTGGCCGCTGACACAAGACGGGAAAGCGTTCCTCGTAACGCCAACACGACGGACGTTCCCAGTACAACTGTTAGGTCTTTCCGAGTCTGATTATTTTTTAAAGACTTTGCAGATAACCCCAAAAAGGCTATTTGCACCACCTGCCAGGCCAGCATCAGCAGGGGTAGCAAAACTAGCAGCCTGACCACCGCCAGCATGATCAGGCACATGGCAGCAAAGCACCCGACTAAGTGGGTCGAACCCCAGGGTCCAGCAACAGTGTCTGCGGGTGACACCACTGCTTCTTCCGCTGTTGTGTGTGCACGCCAATCCCCTGGCCATGGCGCATACCAAGATGCCTCCCGCCCTGCACCTCTCATTGCACACTCTCAAGTAGCACCACCAGTAAGCACGCCCACGCCCTTGTCCCAGCGCAGCGTTCAGTTGTCCCTACCCCAGTCCTTGGAACGCAAGCGCAAATACGCAGCCAACACCCCGCAGGCCACACTGCTAAATTCACACATTTCGCAAATGCTTACGCTCGAAATGTTGCCTTTTAGGCACGTGGAGATGGAAGCTTTCCGCAACCTGATGGCGTTGGCTTTCCCTCGGTACTTGGTCCCTAACTGCCACTATTTCTCCCAGTGTGCCATCCCGTGGGAAAGTCCGCCTAAGTACGGACACATGGACAAGTGCTTGTAGGCATGGATGGTACATCTCGCTGACAGCACACTGGGTTAATAAAGTTGAATCCGGGACCCAGTCAGACCTTGGGACAGAACACATCCTTCCAATGCTGAGGATTGCGGGCTCTGGGTCAATCAGGGTTGCCCCCACATTCTACAGCTCCTGCACCTCCTCCTCCGCCTCTTAAGCATCCATCTCCGAAATGACGACATCAGTCGCAAGCTGGAAGCACTACAGCACTGCCTCAGCCAAGCGGCAACAGGCTGTGCTGAAGCTAATATGCTTAGGTGACAAACCACACATCGCTGAAGAGTTGTGTACAGCTCTGAAAGAACAGGCAGATCTGTGGCTGACACAGCTGACCCTACAGCCAGGCATGGTCGTGTGTGACAATGGCCGGAATCTGGTGGCGGCTATGAGGCAAGGCGAGCTCACACTCGTACCATGCCTGGCCCATGTGCTTAACCTCGTGGTTCAGCGATTTCTCAAAACCTACCCAGATCTGTCGTATATGCTTGTCAAAGTACGCTTCCTGTGTGCCCATTTTAGAAAGTCAGCTACAGTTTCCGCCGCCCTTACTGCGCTTCAGCAGCATTTGCAGCTTCTAGCTCACCGACTGATCAGCTATGTCTCCACGCATTGGATCTCTACATTGATGTTGGGAAGGATTTGTGAGCAGAAGAGGGCAGTTGTTGACTACCAGCATCAACAAGGCCGTCGGTTTTCAGGTCAGACTCCACAAATAAAACCTCAGGAGTGGACATGGATGTCAAACATCTGTACCATCCTCCAAAACTTTGAGGACTCCCCTAAGATGGTGAGCAGCGATGACGCCATAATTAGCGTCACCATCCCGCTTCTCGGTCTTCTAAAATGCTCTCTACTCGCAATTAAAGAGGATGCATTGCAGGTGGAGCATGATGAGATGGAGCAAGGAACCATACAGGGTGATTACACACAGCCCAGCCTCATTTCATCCCAACGTGCATTGGGTGACAATGAGGAAGAACAGGAGCTAGTTTCCTGCGCTAAAGATGGTACTACGTGCACAAATGTCAAACCGTCTGTTCAGTGTAGATGGCCTGAGGACAGGGAGGAGGAGAAAGAAGAGGAGGATGAGGAGGAGAGCATGGTCAGTCGTCCTCTTGGTGAGGACATGGAACTCTTGCCTCTTTGCAGTATGGCACACATGTCTGAGTTTATGTTACGCTGCCTTTCCCGTCACCCTCGCGTTCTCAAAATTTGGGTGACAGTCATTACTGGTTGGTGACGCTTTTAGACCCACGCTACAGGGAGAACTTTCTGTCTCTTATTCCCTTGCAGGACAGGCCTAATAAAATGGTGCAGTATGAGAAGGCTCTTGTTGCTGAATTATTAAAAAAATTCCCACCTGAAAACGCTGGCGGCAGAGCTCACAGTTCTTGGACAACCAAGGAGTACAGGCAAGAGAGCCACAAATGCAATCCAGCAGAGGCAGGGGAACACTGTCAAAGTTCTGGGACAGTTTTCTCAGACCTTCCCATTGCACAGGCCCTGAGGCGCGGAGTACTCTCACAAGGAGTGCAAAGTTTCAGAAGATCGTGAGGGAATACCTTGCCAACCATACCAACGTCCTCTGTGATTCCTCTGTACCTTAGAATTATTGGGTATCCAATGAACTGGCTCTCTACACCTTGGAGGTCCTGACCTGCCCTGCCGCTAACGTTTTGTCAGAGCGGGTTTTTAGTGCCGCCGGTGGAATTATAACCAATAGGCGCATTTGCCTGTCAACTGAAAATGCTGACAGGCTGACTCTTATAAAAATGAACAAGGGCTGGATTGGACCAGACTTCTCAACACCACCAAATGATAGCATCATAACTAGTGTTGAGCATTCCGATACTGAAATATCGGGTATCGGCCGATATTCGCGGTATCGGAATTCCGATACTTAATTCCGATACTTACAATATCGAATTCCGGAATCGGAAGTTCCCATAATGCCTGCGCTCTGCAGTGTCTCTGAAGGATGACAAGCTGGATGGCATCGCTCAGCTGAGATCCAGCCTGTCATCAGAATGCCATCCCAGCGTGAGAGAATTCTCCTGATTGTTTAAAAGCCGGCGGGCGGTAAAAAGCCGCCGGCTTTTAAACAATCACACAGCCCCATACTGCTTCCCCGCAGCCTCCCACCCCGATCCTCCGCTCCCCTCGCCACCTCCCATCCCGATTCATATATATGTGACTGACATGTTTCTATCTATCTAATCTATGTGTGAAGCTCTATTCTTTCTGTTCTAAATTGTCGGGTACCGGTGTATGCCGCTGATGAATTGCCGGCTTTTCGTGTAATACATTCTACATTATTCTTAGTTGTTTTACTTCATGTAGAATTAACCTACAAGGAAAGAAAGGGTATATTTTCATTCCGATATTTGTGTCCCATTGATTTGCATTGGCTTCCTGTATCGGAATCGGCGATATCCGATACTTTTTGGGTATCGGTCCGATCCTATCCGATACGATATTTCCTGATATCGGAAGGTATCGCACAACACTAATCATAACATAAACTCAAATACAGTGTTTTTTTTGGGAGGTCTAAATCTATTCCCATGCACCTCTGTCTTCACACCCAGACATGGTTATACGCTTCCTGATTTTGTCTATTTGCTCTTGTCCTCCTCCTCCGCATTCTCATTTTCCACCACCATATCACCACTATATGTACCATATCAACATATCTACGTCTCTTGCAAGGGGCATTGGAGTTCCTCCAAATTTTTGGCAGCCGTTGCTTCACTGCATAGGCAAACAGTATGGGAGACAAACTTCCTAATAATGGGAGCATTTTTTGCAGGAGGCCCTCCAACCTCTACGTCTCTTGCAAGGGGCATTGGAGTTCCTCCAAATTTTTGGCAGCTGTTACTTCACTGCATAGGCAAACAGTATGGGAGACACACTTCCTAATAATGGGAGCACTTTTTGCAGGATGCCCTCTGACCTCTACGTCTCTTGCAAGGGGCATTGGAGTTCCTCCAAATTTTTGGCAGCCGTTGCTTCACTGCATAGGCAAACAGTATGGGAGACACACTTCCTAATAATGGGAACATTGTTTTCAGGAGGCCCTCTGACCTCTACGTCTCTTGCAAGGGGCATTGGAGTTCCTCCAAATTTTTGGCAACCATTGCATTCACTGCATACCCTTTAACTGTATAGCACACACTCTCCTTTCTAATTGGAACATGTCATTACTGTGGCCCAGCTCTATGTGTCTTTAAATTGTTAGTGGGGTTTTTCCCAAATTTTGGCAGCCCTTGCAGTCCCAGCATGGTGCATTACCACTATAGGAGACCCGATCCTTTACAATGGGAACATTTTTTTACTGAGACCCTCCTCTATGTCTCTTCAAAGGGGAATTGTGTTGCGTACAAATTTTTGGCAGCCCTTGCAGTCACTGCATACGCAATAACAGTATAGGAGACCCACTCCATAATGGGAACAACAAAGCATAGCCGGCTAATGGCTCTCTAACATTAGCGAAGGCCGACTGCTGGCCCTTTAAGAATAATAAGGGCCACCTGATGGCCCTATAAATATAGGCTTTGTGACTTTCAGAATCCCTCTTTCATAAATGAAACTGGATGTGTCTGATGATGTGTCACACACCACATGGCCTGATAAGGTTGTAAAATGTTAAAATGACATTTCCCGGTGAATGCATTTGTCTTAAAAAATAACATATAAATAAATAAAAAATAAAAACACAGTAGGATCTTTGTTTAGTATAAAAACCAGACTCTCCAATGTAACCTCAATGTAATCACATTGTTCAGCTCCTGCACCTCCTCCTCCAGTTCGGCCTCCATCTCTGAAATGACCACGAGTCACAAGCTGAAAGCACTGCAGCACTGCCTTGGCCAAGCGGCAACAGGCTGTGCTGAAGATAACATGCTTAATGCTTAGGTGATAAACCGCCCACCGCTGCAGAGTTGTTGAAAGCTGTAACACAGCAGCCTGATCTGTGGCTCTCAGCGGCATGGTCATGTGTGACAATGGGCGGAACCTGGTGACGGAGAAATGACAACCGGAGTAGATACGGTTTCCCTCTATGCCAGTCCTTTCATCGAGCTAGAGAATATGGCTGTGGTGAAATACAACTCCCACTGAGAAGCAGTGTCAGACTGAAAAACATTGGGCCCACCAGAGGATTTGATTCTGAGGGCCCACCTTTCTCCCCCACTCAAGAGCCCCATAGCAGCTGCAAAGTTTGTGCCTATCATGAACTCTCCTGATTGAGAAGCCAGGGCCCACCCACTTGCATTCCAAGAAACAGAAAACTAAGCAGATGGTGGCCTCTATCATCATCATGGCCTTAACTCAGCATTTTAAACTCCCCCGATGGAGAAGCCAGGGCCCACCGGAGGAGTCTCCGGTTCTCTGGTAGGCCTGTCCAACTCTGCCGAGAAACAGCCCTGGCTAAAAAAAGTGTGTGGGAAGGTTCCCGGACACTCTATGGCTGCTTTTTTTAATGTGGATTGGACTTGCTTATGCATGTTATTTCTCAAACCGCATTGCAGATCAGGCCATTGCCCAACTCTGTAGTCATGAAATTAAAGGATGTTTGTGTGTCAAAGCACCACCGACAAGTGCGAGCTGATGTTGGACGGGTTGCCATTGCTTATGCAAAAAGCTGCATTTTTGAACTTCCTGGGAGAAATGACACCCAGAGTAGATATGGTTTTCCTCTATGCCAGTTCTTTCACCGAGCTAAAGAATATGGCTGTGGTGAAATACAACTCCAACAGAGAAGCAGTGTCAGACTGAAAAACATTGGGCCCACCAGATGATTTGATTCTGAGGGCCCACCTTTCTCCCCCGCTCAAGAGCCCCATAGCAGCTGCAACGTTTGTGCCTATCATGAACTCTCCTGATGGAGAAGCCTGTCCAACCCGGACACTCTATGGCTGCATTTTTAATGTGGACTGGTTCCATACCGTCCCTGGCCACATTGACCGGTCCACGTGTTTGTGGTTAGGTGGTACTTCCCACCTAAGTGC
The DNA here is from genome assembly GCF_046119375.1 of Phyllobates terribilis. Classification (NCBI taxonomy): domain Eukaryota; kingdom Metazoa; phylum Chordata; class Amphibia; order Anura; family Dendrobatidae; genus Phyllobates; species Phyllobates terribilis. Next base: position 975,084,425 of record NW_027362761.1, on the reverse strand, counting down.
ACTGGGGAGGGCACGGGTATTGTTGTGGGACCCGTGCTTGTGGAAGGCGGAGACGACACCTGGAAAAATAGTGGCGGCTGGGGACCGAGTATGGACACCCGGCCGCCGCCATGATGTTATGGACAGCTTCCACCTCCACAAACTTAAAAGGCCACATTTTGAAGTGCAAGCAGCTGTCTCCCATAGACTTAGATTGGGCTCGTTACTCGGTCCGAATTCCAATTTGCTCGACTTGAACAACGAGTACCTGAGCATTTTAGTGCTCGCTCATCACTAGTCACCAACAGTCTATTGCCCCATGACATGGAAGTTCTTTACCTCTTGGATCTGTTCACAGCCAAACGCTCAGCATTACAAATTTCCATAAATTCCATTAAACAGTAAAACTGTTCATAGACTAAAACAAAACAAATTACACAACTAAAAGAAGACATGTTAACAAGTCTGTGTGTGTATACTAGAGTCCCTAGTATGGGGCTGTTTTAGTGTATTGCCTACCTGCTGTGTTGGCTCAATGAGAGGGATTTATTATGTACCAATAAACATTCAAGGCGTGGAGCATGGACTAATTGTGACTGAAAATAGGTAAAAACTTTGGCACAAATAAGCAAACTAATAGGTGGCCAAATGTATCAGTATAAACCACTAAGTTTGGCGCATTTTAATACTGTCCAGTCTAAGTTTGCATGGCGTAAAAATTAGATAGCATTGATAAAAAGGAACTTGCCCTTCTTTTATAAAAAAAAATATCCTACCAAATCAATAGTTATCAAATAATGATGAGCCTAATGATTGACAAGACCCCGTTCAGTAGTCCGTAGCCGCCACAGCAGAGCCCTGCAAACCTCCTATTGGAATCCCCAGTGCCTCTACTGATTCATAGGTCTGATACAACATCATTGTTGCACCATGATTCATGCTTGGCGCCATGCTGACACCACCAATCAGGAGAAATGTCAGAGATTCCAGCAGGCAGAAGGAGGTTCACAGTGCTCTGGTCTGGCCAACATGGCTGCTGGACCTAGGTCCTGCGAATCAACTTATTCAACTCTATTTTACATATCGCTTCTTTAAATAGAAAGAGAACAGAATCCCTAGTGCTACTGTTGGGGGTACCAATCCTAACAGTCAATATAAACCCTTAAACTAGCCATGCCACATGACAGGATAAGAAGTCAAACCAGAAACACCAGAAAAGTGTTGAGATCTGGTTTGGCTGAGTGAGAGATCTTTTCACAGGGAGTCTAATTATGCCACGTGCACATGTTGAGTGTTTGAGTTTTTTACATCAGTATATGTAAGCCAAAACCTGGAGTGGGTAAAAAAATACAGAAGTGGTGACGTGTTACTATTATACTTTTCCTGCGATTGTTCCACTCCTGATCTTGGCTTACAAATATTGAGGTTAAAAAAACCTCATCAAATAATGAACTTGTGAACGTGGCCTCACGGGTAAAGTTTCTCCTTATGGAAAGTGCCAAGACTGGACCTCTAGTGCCATTTATTGGATGTAGAAATCCAATCTCAACTCTATTGTCAAGTTTTCACTAAGCCGGAAAGCTGCAAACAATTTTCAAACCAAAACTAGGTTTGAATTCAAAAGGAATTAGAAATAAAAAAGACCGCTGGATCTACTTGTGGCTCCTAAAACTCCACCACATCTACATGCATGTTTCCAGCCTAAATCTCATATGTGACAGACATTAGTGTCTAATAATAATGAGAATTCACGAACTGAAAATATAACTAGTGCAATGGAATACATGTACAGACTATTAATGGAAAAGAAAAATGTCAGTAATGTAATGCAATAAAGCCGACCAGTATATAATAAATTGACGATACAATGACCTCCAGGATAAACATTGCGGAACAAATGCCGTTATTCATGTCATACATCCCTATATACAGCTCTCAGGATTTCTCCACACAGAATCTCCTTCATAACTGCTCACATAACTTCAAGAACTCACTGGGGAGGAAGTGAGAACATGAGCTTATAGCAACGGAAACATGAGGATTATGTCAGGTGAAGGTAATGTATTCAGAAAGGAATGACAATAAAACTCTGAAATCGCCGAGTCTTTCCATGGTATGCAGCAAAGTGGGTTGTGCTAAACAACAATGGGCTTGTGTATAGAACGTACATTATCAAACTTTACACTAAAACAAGTAAGCAGCAGCACCATCGCCCATTTTGTCAGAGCTGCATGAAAACTGGCGTATTCTAAAAGCTGCAAAATTTTTACGCAATTCCATATTGCATAAAAATTTGGGGATTTTTTAAAGCGGGAAAACACTTTGATGAATCGCCCCAATAATGTTCAGTAATCAATAATCACTGCAGAGCTGTGTGTGATTATACCTGACACATCTGCAGGCTCCTCTCACTGCAGAGCTGTGTGTGATTATACCTGACACATCTGCAGGTTCCTCTCACTGCAGAGCTGTGTGTGATTATACCTGACACATCTGCAGGTTCCTCTCACTGTGGAGCTCTGTGTGATTATACCTGACACATCTGCAGGTTCCTCTCACTGTAGAGCGGTGTGTGATTATACCTGACACATCTGCAGGCTCCTCTCACTGTGGAGCTGTGTGTGATTATACCTGACACATCTGCAGGTTCCTCTCACTGCAGAGCTGTGTGTGATTATACCTGACACATCTGCAGGCTCCTCTCACTGCAGAGCAGTGTGTGATTATACCTGACACATCTGCAGGCTCCTCTCACTGCAGAGCTGTGTGTGATTATACCTGACACATCTGCAGGTTCCTCCCACTTCAGAGCTGTGTGTGATTATACCTGACACATCTGCAGGTTCCTCCCACTGCAGAGCTGTGTGTGATTATACCTGACGCATCTGCAGGCTCCTCTCACTTCAGAGCTGTGTGTGATTATACCTGACACATCTGCAGGCTCCTCTCACTGCAGAGCTGTGTGTGATTATACCTGACACATCTGCAGGCTCCTCTCACTGCAGAGCTGTGTGTGATTATACCTGACACATCTGCAGGCTCCTCCCACTGCAGAGCTGTGTGTGATTATACCTGACACATCTGCAGGCTCCTCTCACTGCAAAGTTGTGTGTGATTATACCTGACACATCTGCAGGCTCCTCTCACTGCAGAGCTGTGTGTGATTATACCTGACACATCTGCAGGCTCCTCTCACTGCAGAGCTGTGTGATTATACCTGACACATCTGCAGGCTCCTCCCACTGCAGAGCTGTGTGTGATTATACCTGACACATCTGCAGGCTCCTCTCACTGCAAAGTTGTGTGTGATTATACCTGACACATCTGCAGGCTCCTCTCACTGCAGAGCTGTGTGTGATTATACCTGACACATCTGCAGGTTCCTCTTAGCTTCACCTTCCATCTCACAGGCAGCCGGTAGTGCAATACAGCAGAGCTGTGAGAGCTGCAGCAAATGTGTTTGTAAGCGCCAATCAACATGCAGGGATTGTCTGTCACACACTGTAATGCTGCAGCCATGTTGGTTGCAGCATTATAGTGATTGGCTAGCCGCACAGCGTCATCGGGTCTGTATCAGACCTGGCGCCGCCGTGCTCGTCACAGTCTACTCCGCAATCAGGCAGTGGAGGGAGAGGTGCTGCTGAGCTAGGGAGAGATTTGCTTGTTTATTGGTTAGTGTAGGTATTCTACAAGATTCTCTACATATCCTTCTCAACTAACAGTCCTTCTGAGGACTAATCCAGCTTCAGAGATATCAGTGCTAGGCAGGCAGGCAGGGTATATAGCAGACTTCAGTGCACATAGCAAGAAAAGCACCAGCAGAAAAGCACCAGTTCTGTCTGCTGGTGCTTTTACAGATATTTGTAGAAATAGCCCCAGGTATCACGGGCCAGGAATATTTTTTTATATTAATCCTGATTATTTGCTTAAAAAGCAATCCAGAGAACACCGTTTTTCTGCGCCATTTGCTTGTTGGCACTGCAGAATACAGCCAAGTCTTTTCCATATTACAGCTCTAAAAATCCAGCTATTTAAAACTGTGGTTTGTCCGTCACATGGATCACATATAATTGTGCTGAAAATATTGCCATTACTGGCCTCCATTGAAATTTTGTTGCAGTGTGTCAGTGAACTTATTGAGACGAGGTCGGCACTGTTAAAAATAGTTACCTACAGGCCAGCTATTTAAAACTGTGTTTTGTCCATCACACGAATAACATATAATTGCGCTGAAAATATTTCCATTTCTGGCCTCCATTGAAATTTTGTTGCAGTGTGTCAGTGAACTTATTGACACGAGGTCGGCACTGTTAAAAATAGTTACCTACAGGCCAGCTATTTAAAACTGTGGTTTGTCCGTCACACGGATCACATATAATTGCGCTGAAAATTTTGCCATTTCTGGCCTCCATTAAAATTTTGTTTCAGTGTGTCAGCGAAGTTATTGACACCAGTTTGCTGTTAGAAATAGTTATCTACAGGCCAGCTATTTAAAACTGTGGTTTGTCCATCACACGGATCACATATAATTGCGCTGAAAATATTGCCATTTCTGACCTCCATTGAAATTTTGTTGCAGTGTGTCAGCAAACTTATTGACACGAGGTCGGCGCTGTTAAAATTGTTACCTACAGGCCAGCTATTTAAAACTGTGGTTTGTCCGTCACAAGGATCACATATAATTGCGGTGAAAATATTGCCATTTCTGGCCTCCATTGAAATTTGTTTGCAGTGTGTCAGCAAACTTATTGACACGAGGTCGGCGCTGTTAAAAATATTTACCTACAGGCCAGCTATTTAAAACTATGGTTTGTCCGTCACATGAATCACATATAATTGCGCTGAAAATTCTGCCATTTCTGGCCTCCATTAAAAAACTTTGTTTCAGTGTGTCAGCGAAGTTATTGACACCAGTTTGCTGTTAAAAATAGTTACCTACAGGCCAGCTATTTAAAACTGTGGTTTGTCCGTCACATGGATTGTGATGAAATGCCGGCCGGTGGGTGCAGCTCTCTGGCGCCCCCTTACCTCTCAGGTGAGTCAAGGTACTGCACCTAGAGTAAGTAGTGCCAAGAAGCTGCTACCAGCGGGGTTAAACACGGTGGTGTGTCGTCCCTTACACGTCACCAATCCGTGACGCCACGATACAGGCACAACTCTCTGGCGCCCCCTTGCCTCTCAGGTCAGTCAAGGTACTGCACCTAGAGTGAGTGGTCGCCGGAGAGGCCGTCCTGTAGCCCTCTGGGTATTTGAGGTCCTCTGCAGTGAGGGCGGTATATATATATTAATATATATCCACACCTCCGACCGTCACTGCCTGCCTTCCTCAAATCCCCCAGATGGTATGCTGCCACCAGTTCTCGTTTGATACAAGCCCGGTCCGTTAATAGACTTGTATCAGGTCAGGAACCAACCCAGTATCGTTTCAGCCAAGCGTTTCCGGACCAATGGATTCGTATATGCAGAGTAAAAGAATACACTAGATTACAAGGCTATACAATTAACTATACAACGGTATTTGGCCAGAATAAGAGATATAACAATTAGGATTACAAAACACAGGAATAACAATGATAAATCAGTTACCGTTCTTGTAGTGCAAGGGAGGTTCTGCTATCCCACAGGTTCAAGCTTAGTTGCAGTCGTCCAGGCCTCAGTAGCAAATGGCAAAGGTGCTCCTCCCACTCAGAGACCTTGACCCAATGTTAGGAGTTGTTCACATCATCTCCTGGGTCAAAACTGAGGGAGTTTCTGGCTGTCGGCTATACTAAAGTCCTGTCACGCCCACTCTTGGTGATGTCAGTTTACTAAGCCCCGCCCCCCTACCAATGCCAGTTTTGGCTCCATTTGAGAAAAGTACCCATAACTTTCCCTGGGGTGATCTCATCGTATCACCAGAGGTCTCGTCGTGATCCTACTCTTCTGGGGAAGCCATTGACTCTAAACATGCCTCCCCGGGGACCTTGTATATGGTTCTTCTAAATATCTAGCTTTCCAGGCCACTCATGGATTTATAAGTCCCATGATTGTGTCCGCGGGCACCTTCCCCACATGATACATTTTATTTGGGTTCCCTAACTTGTATCATGTGGTTATGAATTGATAGTATGTCTGTAGCTTTTGGCGGCCATTTTCCACAAGGAAAGCACATGGTTCCTTGGGACAATGGAGAGGTTGGCAGGCTTGCACAAATGGTTTGCTTCTGGTTTCAAGTGACATCAAGGTGTTAATTACTCCCTAGGATTTCGCTGACTCTGTCCTGCTTGGACACAACAGAGCTGGCCCATCTATTTACCATATCAAAGAAGTTCCTTGAGACTGATCTCCAGAGGTGGGGGCGAATTGCTCTGTTTACCAGGGGCTGGAGAATTGTGACATGGTAGGAGCTGTGTGAGGGATTTTTAGAAATGACAATAGGGAATATTTTCAGGTATGGCGTATCATACCTAAGATGGCGGCTAACTTTCATGACACCTCCCCCTATAAGATGGCGCGAGGGGGTAACACATTCCTGTGTTCTCCCATGTGTCCTTCTGCACCCTCCCCTTGCCGGGATAACCGTCAGCGTTACCGTGGTCACGGCCTCTTCTGTGGCGAATGGAGAAGTGATACTGCTGGAGAGAGAGGCTCCAGCGTGTCAACCTTCCATTCGACCCAGAGACCGTGTGTAACCAGCTGAGGGGGTTGTGGTCCGTCTCCACGGTGAAATGGCTCCCGTACAAGTAGGGCTGCAGACGCTGCAGGGCCCATACAATTGCCAGGCATTCCTTTTCCACTGTGGAGTAGGCCACCTCCCGTGGCAGTAGCTTCCTGCTCAGGTACAAGACAGGATGTTCCTGGCCTGTCGTGTTGACCTGACTTAGCACAGCACCGAGGCCAAAGTCACTGGCGTCGGTCTGTACCACAAACAGCCGGTCGAAGTCGGCAGCTTGAAGTACAGGGGAGCTACTTAGGGCGGTCTTGAGTGCCCTGAAGGCTATCTCGCAGGCGACAGTCCAGTCGACTGCGACAGGCAGCTTCTTCTTGGTGAGGTCCGTCAGGGGCTTGGCCAAGGTGCTATAGTGTGGAACAAACCTCCTGTAGTACCCAGCAGTCCCCAAGAAAGACAGCACCTGCTTTTTGGTCCTGGGGGTGGGCCAGGATGCGATGGCATCCACTTTTCCAGGTTCTGGCTTCTGAACACCCCTGCCTACCCGGTGACCCAGGTAGAGGACCTCACTCATGCCCAGCTGGCACTTTTCCGGCTTGATGGTCAAGCCTGCCCGGTGGATCCTTCCGAGCACCTGCCGCTGGTGGAGCTGAAAACTGCAATATCGTCCAAGTACGCAGCCGCGTACCCTCCAAGTCCCTCAAGCAGCGTATTGACCATCCGCTGAAAAGTGGCAGGGGCATTCCTCATGCCGAATGGCATCACCATGGACTCGTATAGTCCAAAAGGGGTGATAAAGGCAGAGCGTTCCCTTGCCGCAGGGGTCAGGGGAATCTGCCAGTATCCCCGGCTCAGATCCATGATGGTCAGGTACTTGACCCCGGCCATACGATCGAGCAGGTCATCGATGCGTGGTATGGGAAACGCATCGGGGACCGTCACCGCGTTGAACCCCCGGTAGTCCACGCAGAACCGCGTAGTTCGGTCCTTTTTCAGGAACGAGGACTACAGGTGAGGCCCACGCGCTGTTGGATGCCTGGATCACTCCCAGCTTCAGCATCTCGTCTATCTCTTGGCGCAGGTTTTCCTGCACCTCGAAAGAGACCCGATATGCTGAACGCCGGATCGGGGGGTGATCGCCGGTGACCACGTCGTGGACAGCCATCTCAGTCCTTCCGGGCAGGCTGCTGAACAGCTCCCGGAAGGAGTGCAGGGTGGCCTCCAGCTGGGACCGTTGGTCCGCCGTGCGCTGGTGGCCAACCCTCACATCCTCGATGGATCCACCCGCCTTGGTTTGGGCGAGCAGATCCAGGAGGGTTTCTACTTCTCCCTCCTCGGGAAGGTTGCACACTGGGTGGGCATACGCTTCCCGCTCATGATGAGCCTTCATCATGTTCACGTGGAAGACCTTCCTCCTTCCACGGGCGTGGTCCAGGGTGACCAGATAGGTGACGGCGTTGAGTTTCTGGTGCACAAGGTATGGACCTTCCCAGGCTGCCTGAAGCTTGTTCTGTGGTAAGGGGACCAGTACCCACACTTTTTTGACCCACCTGGTAGGTCCTTTCACAAGCATTCTGGTCGTACCACCGCTTCTGGTCGGCCTGGACCATATTGTCCTGCACCAGCTTTGCCAAGGCCATCATCCTGTCCCGGTGGTGCGCGACATACTCGATGACCGACACTTCCGAGGTGGCTAAATCCCCTTCCCATGCTTCCTTCACCAGAGCCAGGGGTCCCCGTACACGTCGCCCATACAGGAGCTCAAAGGGGGAGAACCCTGTTGAGGCCTGCAGAGCCTCCCGGTAAGGAAATAGCAGGTGCGGGAGAAGACTTTCCCAGTCGCTCCCGTAGGAGTCGGCGAACATCTTAAGCATCTGTTTCAATGTGCCATTGAACCGCTCACACAGACCATTAGTCTGTGGGTGATACGGGCTGGCCACCAGGTGTTGCACCTGTATTTGCTTACATAGGGACTCCATCAGCTCCGACATGAACTGGGTCCCCTGATCGGTGAGCATTTCCTGGGGAAATCCTACTCTGGAGAAAATCTCCAATAAGGCGGTTGCCACTTTGTCGGCCTTAGTGGACGACAAAACTACCGCTTCCGGGTACCGGGTGGCGTAGTCTACTACAGTCAGTATGAAGCGTTTCCCGCGGGGGCCAGTGGGCAGGGGTCCCACGAGATCCACACCCACCCTCGAGAAAGGCTCTCCAATGATTGGCAGAGGTATCAGTGGGGCTTTGGAGCGCCCCCCCGACTTCCCCACCCTCTGACAGGTGACACACGACTTGCAGTAGGCCGTCGCCTCGGCTCCCATCCCAGGCCAGTAGAAATGCTGAGCTATCCTGGCCTTGGTTTTAGCGATCCCCAGGTGTCCGGCCATCGGAATCTCGTGCGCGAGCCGCAACAATTCCGCCCTGAACGGATAGGGTACCACTAACTGTCGGTCCCTGGGCCACGCCTCCGGTGAACCCTGCTGGACCGTCATCTGGTACAGCCGTCCCTGGTCCCAGACCACATGCTTGCCGTCTGAGTCCTGGGGAGGCTGTGCCGCCCGCTCCTTGACCGCTTTCAGGCTGTCGTCGGCTTCCAACGCAGCCCAAAACTCCTGCCTCGATGGGGCAAGAATCGAAGAAACTGCCACATCTTCCGTCAGCACCTCCGGACATGTCTCCTGGCCGCTGTCTGACCCAGCTGCCACTTGGTCAGAAATGGGGAAGCCTTCGGACCTTTGCGAGGCTCCTTGCGCTCCGGCGCTCCCACTCCTGGTGACAGCGGCTATGACCGCTGTGACCGTGGGTAGTGCCCGCTTCCCCTCGGTTTCTGACCAAGCCGCCAGATCAGGCAGGCTTCCTAGGCCTGTCGACATCCCGGACGTGGGGAACTACTGCTCTGGGGTCTTACCTGGCGGTTCCTCTCCTGGGACACCCCCACCCCCCATGGCTCGCTCCCCCCCCTGCAGAGGCCCTAGACTCAGCAGCCTGGATTCCCCTGGAAGCCCTACACTGCTGGTAGCAACCTTCCTCTCCATCCCTGAGCCTCCCTCAACAGGATCCCACCCTCCTCCTCCCTCACCGGAGAATAAGAGGTCCCTGTGCGCTGGCTGAGCACCTCTGGGGGCATCCTCACCTTCCTCACCTGCTCTCACTAACAACCCTGTTTGTGTTGTGTCTGTGTGTGGGTTACTCTCAGGTTCCACTTCCTCCTCCTCCGCAGGAGACACACTCCATACAACATTATTGGTGTTAGAAGCAGATAAATCAAGACATTCTGGGGGAGCCGAACTTGGGGGTTCATTGGGTACATACTGCGACACTAGCCGCCCCAAGTCGGTCCCTAATAAAACGTTTGCGGGAATATTTGGTGCTACTCCCACCTCCCGCATCCCCCTCCCGACACCCCAATCCAAATACTGTTAGAACTCTCCTGTTAGTTTTTTTTAGTTTGCTGGTCACATGACCATTTTTGCCTATTTAATCTGGCTCCGCCCTCCTGGCCTTGCTGGACTTCATTGTATTTACTACTCTTGAGCTAGCTTGGTGCTCTGTTGCCGTTCTCTGTTAGTTTTGCTAGGTCTTCTGACCTCTATGCTTTTTGTTGTGTGTTTGTCTTTGACTGCTACTATTTCTGCTAGGAGGTGTCCAACTTATCCCAGTCCCTAGTTCTTGTAGGGATCCCTCCCTCACATCTATAGGTCTTCGTACAGACTAGCCGAGGACTTTAGCGGGTCTGATCGCAGGATCAGGTTCCCCGTTACATCGTAGGGATCTAGTTTAGTTCTATTGTAGGGACAGATCTCCTGTCTTTCCTTAGTCTCTGTAGCAGATCATAACAGTAAGTCCAGCCCTAAAAGAAAGAAAAAAAAAAAAAAAAAAAATTTCTCTAAGGAAAGACCTCCAGTTTTTCCATCATGGTCTCGGTTCAAGATTTGGCTCAACGCTTGCAGGGACTCTCTCTGGAGGTGGCCAAGCTCCAACAACACGTGAGTAGCTGTTCTGGAGCACATTTTGTGGAACCAAAGGTACGTCTGCCTGATCTATTTTTTGGCGAACAACAAGATTTTTTTTCTTTTAAATATGCTTGTTTATTGTATTTTCGTTTGAGACCCGGATCCTCTGGTGATGAATCACAGCGCATAGGGTTCATAATGTCACTTTTGCGCAAAGATCCTCAGGGATGGGCCTTTTCTCTCCAACCTAGTGATCCGTGCTTTAGATCAGTGGATAGTTTTTTTTCTGCTTTGGGTTTGTTGTACGATGATCCTGATCGTGTCTCATCTGCTGAGTCTGAATTAAGACGTTTGAGGCAGGGATCGGGTAATGTGGAAAAATATTGTTCTCACTTCCGTCGGTGGTCTGCCCAGGTGGGGTGGAACGATTCAGCTTTGAAAAGCTTGTTTCTTGCAGGGCTAGGTGAAAGGGTTAAGGATTTACTGATTGCTTATTCCACACCTGGAAACTTGCAGGAGGCAATGCAATTAGCTATACGGGTGGACAGGAGACTGCGTGCAAGGGTTAATGAGAGCAAATCCTCTGCTATGTCAGCTCCGAGTCCTGAGAGGGTCTGTGCTGACAATGGAGAGCCGATGGAGATTGGGGCGATGGCACCCCGCTCTCAGGAAAAAGACCGCAGGCTTTCTGAAGGCTTGTGCTTCTATTGCGGAAATTCTGGTCATTTTATTAAGAACTGTGTGCTTCGTATGAAGAAAGAAAAAAAAATGGTCAGTCATGCCCGTATTGCCTGTTTAAATTCTAAGGGAGTATTCCTATCTGCTACTACTGCTGCTCAGGATGAATTAATTGAATTTCGGGTGTTTGTGGATTGTGGTTCTACTCTGAATGTGATTGATGGGGGATTCTTGGAAAAACTTAGATTAGAACCTAAAACTTTGTCATCCCCTATTGCTGTGGTTTCTGTTGATGGCTCTCCCTTGAAGAGTGTTACTCACAAGGTCTGTGAATTTCCCCTCACTATTAATGGTATTCATCAAGAGAATTTGGATTTGGTGGTATTGGATAATTTGCCTTCTCCAGTAATATTGGGGTTACCCTGGTTAAAATTGCACAATCCTGTACTGGATTGGTCTACCAATGAAATTAAGTCCTGGAACCCTAAGTGTTATGACAAGTGTTGTAACGGGCGCATTGCTGCTGTGGAAAAAGGGGAATTACCTGTACCTATTCAGGATTTTTGGAGAGTTTTTTCTGAGGAGGAGTCACAAATTTTGCCTCCCCATAGAGACTATGATTGTACCATTGAATTTGTCCCTGGAGCGACTCTTCCTAAAAGTCGTTTATTTAATCTTACTATTCCTGAGAGAAAGGCTTTGGAGGAATACATACAGACAAGCTTGGCCGCCGGTCACATTAGGCCTTCCAAGTCTCCTGTGGCTGTTGGATTTTTTTTTTGTAAAAAAAAAAGATGGCGGTTTACGTCCTTGTCTGGACTTTCGTGAGATTAATAAAATTACTGTACGCAATCCTTACCCACTGCCATTGATTCCTGATTTATTTAACCAGTTAGTGGGGGCCAAGTGGTTCTCTAAAATTGATCTCCGGGGGGCATACAATTTGTTGCGCATGAAGGAGGGTGATGAATGGAAGACTGCTTTTAACACTCCTGTGGGTCATTTTGAGAACCTGGTTATGCCTTTTGGTCTCACCAATGCTCCAGCATTTTTTCAGAATCTTATTAATGACATCCTTAGACCTTTAATCGGCAAAAATGTGGTTGTGTATTTGGATGACATTCTGATTTATTCGCCTGATCTGGAGTCTCATTGGCGGAGCGTACGTGAGGTATTACAGTTATTAATGGACAATTCGCTTTTTGCTAAGCTGGAGAAATGTGAGTTCGCTGTACAGAGAATTAGTTTTTTGGGCTACATTATCTCCAGCGAGGGCTTTGAGATGGACCCGGTTAAAGTTCAAGCTGTGCAGGAATGGCCTAGGCCTATTGGTTTGAAATCGATACAGAGGTTTTTGGGTTTCGCCAATTATTACAGAAAATTCATAAAAAAATTTTCTATTATTGTCAAACCGCTGACCGATCTCACCAGGAAAGGTGCTAATGCGGTTCAGTGGACTACTGAGGCCATTGAAGCTTTTGTGTTTCTAAAGGAGAGGTTCACCTCTGCTCCCATCCTTATGCAGCCTGATGTGACTAAGCCGTTTTTGGTTGAGGTTGATGCTTCTTCGGTGGGGGTCGGTACGGTGTTGTCTCAGGAAAACAAGGATGGAGTACATCCCTGTGCCTTTTTTTCAAAAAAATTTTCTGAGACTGAACTTAATTACGATATTGGTAATCGGGAATTGATGGCAATTAAACTCGCATTTGAACACTGGCGTCACCGCTTGGAAGGTGCTGAATTTCCCATTCAGGTTTTCACTGATCATAAAAATCTGATCTATCTTGATGCTGCCAAGCGCTTGAATGCCCGTCAGGCTAGGTGGGCACTTTTTTTCTCGCGGTTTAATTTTTCCGTTACTTACATCCCGGGTACCAAGAATGTTAAAGCGGATGCTTTGTCTCGCAGATTTTCTCCCATGGTCGGTGTTGAGGAGGAAGAGGAGACCATTTTACAAGAAGGTGTTGTGATTGCTGCTTTGGACTCCGTTTTGGAGGATGAGATTCTTAAAGCTCAGGAGAATGCCCCATCTAACACTCCTCATGGGAGGTTGTTTGTGCCTAGGACCTTTAGGAGAGATTTGTTTGTTGAGTGTCATGAGTCTCGGTTGGCAGGTCATCCAGGAATTTCTGAGACCAAGAGACTTGTGGGTCGCAGTTTTTGGTGGCCTGGATGGCAGAAGGAAGTCATTAAGTGGGTGCGCCAATGTACTGTGTGTGCAAGATCCAAGTCTTCGCATGCTCCTGCTGCGGGGTTGCTTTGCCCTCTGGAGGTTCCTAGTGCACCTTGGACACATCTGGCTATGGTATTTATTACTGACCTTCCCCCCTCTGAAGGTTTCATGGTCATCTGGGTGGTCGTGGACCGTTTTAGCAAGATGTGTCACTTGGTTCCCTTCATCAAACTGCCTTGCGCTAAGACACTCGCTAAGGCCTTTGTCAAGGAAATTGTCAGACTACATGGTGTTCCTACTGACATTGTTTCTGATAGGGGACCTCAGTTCGTGGCTCGTTTTTGGCGTGCCTTTTGTGACAGGTTGGGAGTTCTTTTGTCGTTTTCATCCGGATATCATCCTGAGTCTAATGGCCAGACAGAAAGGAAGAACCAGGATGTTGAGCAGTTCTTGCGTTGTTTTGTGGCAGACAATCAAGAGGGGTGGTCTGAGTTTCTGCCACTTGCTGAATTTGCTCTTAACAACCATACATCCTCTTCTGCTGGGTGTTCGCCTTTTTTTTGTTGTTCTGGGAGACATCCGTCTTTTGGGTCATTCTCCAAATTGGTTTCGGCTGTGCCTGAGGAGGAGAGTTTTTCCGGTGATTTGGAGAGAGTTTGGAAGGATGTGTGTGGTAATCTTCAGGAGGCTAACAAAAAATCTAAGAGGTACTTTGATAGGAAACGGCAAGAGGTTTTGTTTGCTGTTGGTGACATGGTTTGGTTGTCCTCTAAGAATCTGCGATTGAGGATTCCTTCTAAAAAATTGGGTCCCAAGTTCGTAGGGCCCTTTAAGGTGCTTCAGATAGTTAACCAATCTGCTGTTAGGTTGGAGGTTCCTACGTCCTGGAAGATTAACCCGGTGTTTCATGTTTCTCTGTTGAAAAAAGCTGATGTGTCGGATGGTGACGCCTCTGCCACTGTTCCTCCGGTGGTGGAGGACGGGGAATATGAAATTTCCCGCATCCTAAATTCTAGACGGTATAGAGGGAGTTTGCAGTATCTCGTCGCTTGGAAGGGTTTCGGACCTGAGGATAACGCATGGGTGAGGGCGGATGATGTTTCTTCTTCCAGACTTGTCAGAGCGTTTCACAGGAGGTTTCCTGGTAAGCCTGGGCCTAGGGGATCCGGAGGATCCTCTTAGAAGAGGGGGTACTGTTAGAACTCTCCTGTTAGTTTTTTTTTAGTTTGCTGGTCACATGACCATTTTTGCCTATTTAATCCGGCTCCGCCCTCCTGGCCTTGCTGGACTTCATTGTATTTACTACTCTTGAGCTAGCTTGGTGCTCTGTTGCCGTTCTCTGTTAGTTTTGCTAGGTCTTCTGACCTCTATGTTTTTTGTTGTGTGTTTGTCTTTGACTGCTACTATTTCTGCTAGGAGGTGTCCAACTTATCCCAGTCCCTAGTTCTTGTAGGGATCCCTCCCTCACATCTATAGGTCTTCGTACAGACTAGCCGAGGACTTTAGCGGGTCTGATCGCAGGATCAGGTTCCCCGTTACATCGTAGGGATCTAGTTTAGTTCTATTGTAGGGACAGATCTCCTGTCTTTCCTTAGTCTCTGTAGCAGATCATAACAAATACACCATGGCAACGGGAAGTGCCGGCTCCACGCCTCCAATCCCGGAGACGGAAAGGGTCTTTCCCGGTACAAAGTCTTGAGGGGACACCACCTCAGGCCGTACCAGGGTTCGTTCAGCGCCAGTGTCCCGCAGTCCCATGACCGCAGAACTGCCTATGGTGACAGGTTGGATATTGTCCAAGGACCTACCACCACCCCCTCCCACACACAGAACATTGGGCGCTCTCTGGGACTGGGATGGGGCCTTTTGGCGCTGGGGACACTCAGCCCTAAAGTGTCCTGGCTTGTTGCAATGATGACAACGTCTTACAACTGTTCCTTGCTTGGAGAGGGCAACAGGGGGATAAACCCCTTGTGTTCTGGGGGCTGGGGAAACAGGGGCAGGAGTGGGCTTACCCCCTCTCCAGGTACTGCTGGCAGACTTCTTCAGCTCAGGCGCCCTGTTATTGGCATACTCATCTGCCAGGGCGGCTGTAGCAGAAGCCCCCGTTGGTTTGCGGTCACGGAGGAACTGTCGGAGGTCCTCTGGGCAGTTCCACAAGAACTGCTCCGTGACGAATAGTTCCTGGACCTCCTGGTGGGTAGTAAGCGCTAGACCCGAGGTCCAGTGCTCTGCGGCTCTCAACAGCGCCCGCATATGATCGGTCCAGGTGTCCTTGGGGCCACGCAGCAGGCTCCGGAACTTCTGGCGGTACAACTCCGGAGTGAGGTTGTGCTGCAGGGTCAGGGCCTGCTTGATGCTGTCGTAGTCCTGTACCTCCCCGGCAGGTAAGTCCCCCAAGGCATCCAGGGACTTACCCCTCAAACGGGGGGTCAGGTATCTTGCCCACTGATCACGGGCCAGATGGTGTTGAAGGCAGGTCCTTTCGAATGCCAACAGAAAGGAGTCCAGGTCTCCATCTTTCTCAAGCAGGGGGAAGTCCTCGGCTCGGACTTTACAGGTCTTCACCTCCTGCTGTGCTGGAGGTGCTGGAAGGAATCCACGCTGAGCCAGGTCCAGTTGATGCTTGCGCTCCGCATCTCGATCTGCACGCTCCGCAGCTCTTTCTGCACGCTCTGCCTCTTCTATTCGCCGGCGTTCATCCATTAGGAGCCGAAAAGTGGCGGTGTCCCCAGACCGCTGACTGGCCAGGGCTGATTGCAGGAGGGCATCCATGTTGGACAGGCTGTGGTGGGCAGGTGGTGGGCAGTCCACTGCGGGACTGGATACTGGGGACTGGCTCCCTGAGTGCCCGAGCTGAGCTCCTCCCCGCCATGAGTAACATTGTCCTCCCCTGCCTGCTCACCAACCAAAGCATTGGTCTTCTCCTTCAACCTGTTCCTGGTGCCTTCCGCCATCTTGGTAACCTTGGGACACTGACACCGCTGCAACCCTGAGTTTGCACACACCTTGTTATAATTTTAGTCTGACCGTCTAGTGTTGGGCTGACCTTAAGACTCCAGCAGTGGAAATTACCACTGGCAGTCTTTAGTGTCTGTGAGTAGGGATCCCACATACACTATACTCTGCAATCCCACCGCTCTGCCACCAATGTGATGAAATGCTGGCCGGTGGGTGCAGCTCTCTGGCGCCCCCTTACCTCTCAGGTGAGTCAAGGTACTGCACCTCGAGTAAGTAGTGCCATGAAGCTGCTACCAGCGGGGAAAAACACGGTGGTGTGTCGTCCCTTACACGTCACCAATCCGTGACGCCACGATACAGGCACAACTCTCTGGCGCCCCCTTGCCTCTCAGGTCAGTCAAGGTACTCCACCTAGAGTGAGTGGTCGCCGGAGAGGCCGTCCTGTAGCCCTCTGGGTATTTGAGGCCCTCTGCAGTGAGGGCGGTATATATATATTTCCCTGGCTGCGCCAGTAATATATATCCACACCTCCGACCATCACTGCCAGCCTTCCTCAAATCCCCCAGATGGTATGCTGCCACCAGTTTTCGTTTGATACAAGCCCGGTCCGTTAATAGACTTGTATCGGGTCAGGAACCAACCCAGTAGCGTTTCAGCCAAGCGTTTCCGGACCAATGGATTCGTATATGCAGAGTAAAGGATACAGCCCACGATTAATTTATGATTTAATCGATTATAAGAATACAATAGATTACAAGGCTATACAATTAACTATACAACGGTATTTGGCCAGAATAAGAGATATAACAATTAGGATTACAAACACAGGAATAACAACGATAAAT
Source organism: Phyllobates terribilis (assembly GCF_046119375.1). Lineage (NCBI taxonomy): Eukaryota > Metazoa > Chordata > Amphibia > Anura > Dendrobatidae > Phyllobates > Phyllobates terribilis. Next base: position 975,067,190 of record NW_027362761.1, on the reverse strand, counting down.
CAGTTACCGTTCTTGTGCTGGAAGGGAGGTTCTGCTATCCCACAGGTTCAAGCTTAGTTGCAGTCGTCCAGGCCTCAGTAGCAAATGGCAAAGGTGCTCCTCCCACTCAGAGACCTGGACCCGACGTTAGGAGTTGTTCACATCATCTCCTGGGTCAAAACTGAGGGGGTTTCTGGCTGTCGGCTATACTAAAGTCCTGTCACGCCCACTCTTGGTGATGTCAGTTTACTAAGCCCCGCCCCCTACCAATGCCAGTTTTGGCTCCATTTGAGAAAAGTACCCATAACTTTCCCTGGGGTGATCTCATCGTATCACCAGAGGTCTCGTCGTGATCCTACTCTTCTGGGGAAGCCATTGACTCTAAACATGCCTCCCCGGGGACCTTGTATATGGTTCTTCTAAATATCTAGCTTTCCAGGCCACTCATGGATTTATAAGTCCCATGATTGTGTCCGCGGGCACCTTCCCCACATGATACATTTTATTTGGGTTCCCTAACTTGTATCGCGTGGTTATGAATTGATAGGATGTCTGTAGCTTTTGGCGGCCATTTTCCACAAGGAAAGCACATGGTTCCTTGGGACAATGGAGAGATTGGCAGGCTTGCACAAATGGTTTGCTTCTGGTTTCAAGTGACATCAAGGTGTTAATTACCCCCTAGGATCTCCCTGACTCTGTCCTGCTTGGACACAACAGAGCTGGCCCATCTATTTACCATATCAAAGAAGTTCCTTGAGACTGATCTCCAGAGTTGGGGGCGAATTGCTCTGTTTACCAGGGGCTGGAGAATTGTGACATGGTAGGAGCTGTGTGAGGGATTTTTAGAAATGACAATAGGGAATATTTTCAGGTATGACATATCATACCTAAGGTGGCAGCTAACTTTCATGACAACGAATCACATATAATTGCGCTGAAAATTCTGCCATTTCTGGCCTCCATTAAAACTTTGTTTCAGTGTGTCAGTGAAGTTATTGACACCAGTTTGCTGTTAAAAATAGTTACCTACAGGCCAGCTATTTAAAACTGTGGTTTGTCCGTCACATGGATCACATATAAGTTCGCTCCAAATTCAGCCATTTGTAGTGAGCGTGGAAGATATTGTTCTCCATTTAAAATGGGCAAGGCACGTGGCAAGGGCCGGGGAACTGGTGATGGGGATGGTGCATGCAGAGACCGAGGCCGTGTGCATGCTGAAATTGTGCCACAACAAACACCCACATCCTCTCGCTTGACCTTCCTGTCCCAATTAATAGGGGACCGCAGAACACCACTATTGGAAACAGAGCAGTGTGAAAAGGTTATTGGTTGGATAGCAGATAATACTTCCTGTCGCCTAGCTACCACCACCACCACCCTGTCTTCCACATGGTCAAGTCTCAGTAGCCGTGAGTCTGAACCGCATATTCCTCACCCTGATCCTCCTTCCTCCCACCATGCCAAGTGCCCAGAGACAACTGATCCCACACTTGGACACTCCGAAGAGCTGTTCACTTTTCCATTTATAGATTCAGGCCTCTCGCCTGGTCCACTTGAAGCGGGGCAAGAGGAGATTGCATGTAGAGATGCCCAAATATTTGAGCAGCCACGGTCATACAAAGGAGACGGTGGGAAAGTGTCACAAGAGGTGGACGATGATGAGATACAATTGGCAGAAAGTCAGGGGGAGGACCAGGGTGCGGAAGTGGAAGACGAGGTGGTGGATGACATAATAACTGACCCAACCTGGCAGGAGGAAATGCAGAGTGAGGACAGCAGCACAAAGGGGGAGGGAGGCAGAGCACCCCAACAGGCAGGAAGAAGCAGTGTGGTGGCCGCAGACAGAAGGCGGGCAACCGTTCCCCGTAACACCAAAACGACGGAAGTTGCCAGTACAACTGTTAGGTCTTCCCGAGTCTGGTTGTTTTTTAAAGACTCTGCCAATAACCCCCAAAAGGCCATTTGCACCACCTGCCAGGCCAGCATCAGCAGGGGTAGCAAAACTACCAGCCTGACCACCACCAGCATGATCAGGCACATGGCAGCAAAGCACCCGACTTTGTGGGCCGAACCCTAGGGTCCAGGAATAGTGTCTGTGGGTAACACCACTGCTTCTTCCGCTGTTGTGCATGTAAGCCAATCCCCTGTCCATAGTGCATGCGAAGATGCCACCTGCCCTGCACCTGTCGTTGCACACTCTCAACTAGCACCATCAGCAAGCACGTCCTTTTCCCAGCGCAGCGTTCAGTTTTCCATACCCCAGTCCTTGGAACGCAAGCGCAAATACGCAGCCACCGCCCCACAGGCCACACTACTAAATTCCCACATTTCACAACTGCTTGCGCTCGAAATGTTGCCTTTTAGGCTCGTGGAGATGGAAGCTTTCTGCAACCTGGTGGCTGTGGCCGTCCCTTGGTGCTCGGTCCCCAGCCGCCACTATTTCTCCCGGTGTGCCGTTCGCCGCATTACACAAGCACGTATCCCACAACATTAGCCGTGCCCTCAACAATGCTGCTACTGGGAAAGTCCACCTACACGTGGACAAGTGCTTGTGGGCATGGACAGTACATCTCGCTGACCGCACACTGGGTTAACATAGTGGAAGTGACCCAGTTGGACCTTGGGAAGGAACACATCCTCCCGATGCCAAGGATTGCGAACCCTAGGTCAATCAGGGTTGACCCCACAGTCTACAGCTCCTGCACCTCATCCTCCAGAGCCTCCTCCTCCTCTTCAGCCTCCATCTTCGAAATGACCACATCAGTCACAAGCTGGAAGCACTACAGCACTCCCTCAGCCAAGCAGCAACAGGCTGTGCTGAAGCTAATATGCTTAGGTGACAAACTGCACAATGCTGAAGAGTTGTGGACAGCTCTGAAAGAGCAGGCAGATCTGTGGCTGACACGCCTGAACCTACAGCCAGGCATGGTCATGTGTGATAATGGCCGGAACCTGGTGGCGGCTCTGAGGCGAGGCGAGCGCACAAATGTACCATGCCTGGCCCATGTGCTTAACCTCGTGGTTCAGCAGTTTCTCAAAACCTACCTGGAGCTGCTGGATCTGCTTGCCAAAGTACGCCGCCTGTGTGCCCATTTTAGAAAGTCAGCTACAGCTTGCCGTGCTTCAGCAGCGTTTGCAGCTTCCGGCACACTTACTGGTGTGGGATGTCCCCACGCATTGGAACTCTACACTGCAGATGTTGGGAAGGATTTGTGAGCAGAAGAGGGCAGTTGTTGACTACCAGCATCATCAAGGCCGTCGGTATTCAGTTCAGACTCCACACATAAGACCTCAGGAGTGGACATAGATGTCAGACATCTGTACCATCCTCCAAAACTTTGAGGACTCCACCAAGATGGTGAGCGGCATAATTAGCATCACCATACCACTTCTCTGTCTTCTGAAACACTCTCTGCTCACAATGAAAGAGGATGCATTGCAGGCGGTGCACGATGAGATGGAGCAAGGAACCATACAGGGTGATTACACACAGCCCAGCCTCATTTCATCCCAACGTGCATTAGGTGACAATGAGGAAGAAGAGGAAGAACAGGAGCTAGTTTCATGCGCTATAGACGGTACTACCTGCACAACTGTCATACTGTCTGTTCAGCATGGATGGCCTGAGGACAGGGAGGAGGAGGAGGAGAGCATGGTCAGTTGTCCTCTTGGTGAGGACATGGAACTCTTGTCTCTTATCAGTCTGGCACGCAGTCAGTCCCTTTCCCATGACCCTCGCGTTCTCAAAATTTTGGGTGACAGTCATTACTGGTTGGTGACACTACTAGACCCACTAAGGTTTTATCAGAGCGGGTTTTTAGTGTCGTTGGTGGAATTATAACTGATAAGCGCATCCGCCTGTCAACTGAAAATGATGACAGGCTGACTCTTATAAAAATGAACAACGGCTGGATTGGGCCAGACTTCTCAACACCACCGAATGATAGCAGCATAACATAAACTCAAATACTGTGTCTTTTTTTGAGAGGTGTATTCCCATGCACCTTTTCACACCCACACATGGGTATACGTTTCCTGATTTCGGCTATTTACTCTTGTCCTCCTCCTTCTCCTCATCCTCATCCTCCACCACCATATCACCAGGGTGACCATGGTCCGTGATGAAACACCCACATAATTTTTTTAAAAGGTGTTTATGATGCCCGTAAAAAAAAAAATAAAAAATTACAGTATGTTCATGTATACCCCCCAGGGATAAATGTTTGTCAACCCATACACTTAGTGCATGGGCATTACAAGTATAGGAGACCCGCTCCTTTCTAATGGGAACATTTATTTATGAGGCCCTCCTCCACGTCTCTTCCAAGGTGCATTGGAGTGCCTCCCAATTTTTGGCAGCCCTTGCATTCACTGTGTAGGCCAACACTATTAGAGACCCACTTCCTAATAATGGGAACATTATTTCATGAGGCCCTCTACGTCTCTTCCAAGGGGCATTGGAGTGCCTCCCAATTTTTTTTTTCAGCCCTTGCATTCACTGCATAGGCCAACACTATGGGAGACCCACTTCCTAATAATGGGAACATTTTTTCATGAGGCCCTCTACGTCTCTTCCAAGGGACATTGGAGTGCCTCCAATTTTTGGCAGCCCTTGCATTCACTGCATAGGCCAACACTATGGGAGACCCGCTTCCTAATAATGGGAACATTTTTTTCATGAGGTCCTCTACGTCTCTTCCAAGGGGCATTGGAGTGCCTCCCAATTTTTGGCAGCCCATGCATTCACTGCATAGGCAAACACTATGGGAGACCCACTTCCTAATAATGGGAACATTTTTTCATGAGGCCCTCTACGTCTCTTCCAAGGGATATTGGAGTGCCTCCCAATTTTTGGCTGCCCATGCATTCACTGCATAGGCCAACACTATGGGAGACCCACTTCCTAATAATGGGAACATTTTTTCATGAGGCCCTCTACGTCTCTTCCAAGGGGCATTGGAGTTACTCCCAATTTGCTTTTCAGCCCTTGCATTCACTGCATTATGGGAGACCCACTTCCTAATAATGGGAACATTTTTTCATGAGGCCCTCTACGTCTCTTCCAAAGGGAATTGGAGTGCCTCCCAATTTTTGGCAACCTATGCATTCACTGCATAGGCCAACACTATGGGAGACCCACTTCCTAATAATGGGAACATTGTTTTCAGGAGGCCCTCTGACCTTCACGTCTCTTCCAAGGGGCATTGGAGTGCCTCCAAATTTTTGGCAACCCTTGCATTCACTGCATAGGCCAACACTATAGGAGACCCACTTCCTAATATTGGGAACATTTTTTCATGAGGCCCTCTACGTCTCTTCCAAGGGGCATTGGAGTGCCTCCAATTTTTTGGCAACCCTTGCATTCACGGCATAGGCCAACACTATGGGAGACCCACTTCCTAATATTGGGAACATTTTTTCATGAGGCCCTCTACGTCTCTTCCAAGGGGCATTGGAGTGCCTCCCAATTTTTTTTTTCAGCCCTTGCATTCACTGCATAGGCCAACACTATGGGAGACCCACTTCCTAATAATGGGAACATTTTTTCATGAGGCCCTCTACGTCTCTTCCAAGGGACATTGGAGTGCCTCCAATTTTTGGCAGCCCTTGCATTCACTGCATAGGCCAACACTATGGGAGACCCACTTCCCAATAATGGGAACATTTTTTCATGAGGTCCTCTACGTCTCTTCCAAGGGGCATTGGAGTGCCTCCCAATTTTTGGCAGCCCATGCATTCACTGCATAGGCAAACACTATGGGAGACCCACTTCCTAATAATGGGAACATTTTTTCATGAGGCCCTCTACGTCTCTTCCAAGGGGCATTGGAGTGCCTCCCAATTTGTTTTTCAGCCCTTGCATTCACTGCATTATGGGAGACCCACTTCCTAACAATGGGAAAATTTTTTCATGAGGCCCTCTACGTCTCTTCCAAAGGGAATTGGAGTGCCTCCCAATTTTTGGCAACCCATGCATTCACTGCATAGGCCAACACTATGGGAGACCCACTTCCTAATAATGGGAACATTGTTTTCAGGAGGCCCTCTGACCTTCACGTCTCTTCCAAGGGGCATTGGAGTGCCTCCAAATTTTTGGCAACCCTTGCATTCACTGCATAGGCCAACACTATGGGAGACCCACTTCCTAATATTGGGAACATTTTTTCATGAGGCCCTCTACGTCTCTTCCAAGGGGCATTGGAGTGCCTCCAATTTTTTGGCAACCCTTGCATTCACGGCATAGGCAAACACAATGGGAGACCCACTTCCTAATAATTGGAACAGTTTTTTAAGGAGGCCCTCCTCTACGTCTCTTCCAAGGGGCATTGGAGTAGGTCCAAATTTTTGGCAGCCCTTGCATTCACTGCATAGGCAAACAGTATGGGAGACCCATGTCCTAATAATGGGAACATTGTTTTCAGGAGGCCTATAAAAATAGGCTTTGTGACTTTCAGAGTCCCTCCTTCATAAATGAAACAGGATGTGTCTGATGATGTCTCACGCACCACAAGGCCAGATAAAGTTGTAAAATGTTAAAATGACATTTCCCGGTGAATGCATTTGTCAAAGTTGAAAGCAATGCAAAAGTGAAAAAACGCATCAAAAACGCTATTTGTGAACATAGCCCAAGGTGTGGAGGAGTATTTTTGTTTTTGGTTATTTATTACCCTGGAAAGGATGTTCCTTAACATATTTCCCAGGAAAATCCATTTTGGTTTCGTTTTTGTATGTTTTATTGTGAGTCTGTAAAAGTGGCGTAATACCTCTGACAACGTTGTTGACAGCAGTGACCAGGGAGTCAGAAATGCTTACAGGGGTCTTCCCCTTGCTGTTCTGGGGCTGGTTTATTAACCCTCATTACAATGACAATTCAGGCCCTGACTGCATACCAAAGCTGAATGGGTCTATCGGGACCCTGGTGCTCCTGCTCCTTCCCTCCATCCAGCGATCAAATGACTGCTGGGTCCATAGGAGGAAGGGCAGTTAGTGCATCCTTGACTGCATAAACAACACTTGTTCATCGGTATATACAGCATCAGGAAGACACTGATGGTGATAAACCATCTCTGCCTCTTCTGAGGGGAGTCTCACTGTGCCTGATCCCTGCTCCTAGCTGTACAATTGTGTGCACTTACTCTACTAATCAATGACCCTTTAGAACACCACTGCAGTTCAGTGTACAGAGAGCAGTGGCTGTAACTGTGGCGCCTCGCCCTCAGCGGCGGGGTTACTCGGAGCCGGGTCAGTGTAGGTGTTGCGGGGGGATGCAGTCGTGGCCTGGACCCGTTCCGTGCCCAGGGCTGTCACATAAAAAAATATTGATGGGGGATGAATGGGCTTATTGGATGAGTGGTTGTTCGACTACGCCACCTGTGGTTTCTGGTGGAGGACACCAGTGCTGCAACAGTCCACTGAGGCTGGTGTTAGGGGCAGCTAGGATGGGACGGCTCCCCACAGGTGGAGCAGGCCTCAGGGCAGTATGCGAAGGGATGGTGGGTGCAGTGCCGCGCAGGAATGAACAAGCGGAGGCGGTGTATGAAGTCATCCGGGTCTTTACTCACTTTAGATGAACTTTCAGCCGCAAAGCTTCTCTCTGCTACACACGGCGTACTGCGGCCACCGGGAAGGGGGTTCGACTCTTCCCAGGTAGATCAGGAGCACCTGTCGAGACCCCGCTGGTGTGTGTTCCTCTCCTTGGTAAGTTCTCCCACTGAGTCTTCTCCTGACTGTGTGTGGTATGAACGTGGTGTAAGGCCGGGTCCCACTGGATAAACGCAGTGTGAGAGATACAGGTGGCGGATACAGGTGGCGACTCCACTCCGTCCGTATCCCCCTGGGATCCACTAAGTCTCCGGGCTTTTCTGACTGAGACGTGAAGTAACAAAGTCAGATATCGGGGGCCGGTTACCCCTTTTGCAGCAGGAATCCTTCTGGCTAGGCCAGAGTAAAGAATACAGGTGGCGACTCCGCTCTGTCCGTATCCCCTGGGATCCTTTTGCCTGTGGAGCCTATCTCCTCTGCTCCCCTCCTAGGCCTTCTTAGAACAGGACCCTGACCGGGTAGAGACAGTGGTTAACTCTGACCCGCTCCTCGTCTCAAGGCCAGAGAACAAGGACCGTGTATCTTCAGTCAGCTACAGACTCTTGCTGGACCCTGACAGAAGACCCTCAATCAAAGACCTTGAACTTAAGATGGCCGTAGATTAAATATGAATCAATAAGTGCTTCCTAAAAGTGTGTCCTCCACCCTCACCCACTACATGGTTCCCCCTATCTTTTGTTCCCCCCATCTCCTCTATCCCGGACCGGGGCAGCACCCTGGTGCATTTAGGCCCCCTACAGGACAGGAGTGGTGTAGTGTTGAGTGGTAAAGTGGGGTCCTGAGAGATGCTCCATCCTTACCTGGAAGAGGAGATACCACACCTCTATCTGAGGTGCAGTACCCCTGTGGCGACTGAACCCTCAGGGGCGCCACATAACCATGCCACCGGCACTGACTGACAGCTCGCTCATCATTAGGGCTGTCTGTCAGTCAGTCCCGGGGTGCAATTACAGCCGCCGCTCTCTATAAACTGAGCGGTGAACCCGCGCCGACACCACCCCTTTGGCTGAAGCCCGAATGCTACCAGTAGGAATAAAGTTTATTTTCTCCCGGCAGTGAGGCTCTCAATGCGGGCACTGGGCAGGTTCAGAACGCTATTAACCTGCAGACTAATCTAATATCTACAGGTTACTAGCAGTTTTTCACATGACAGGCTCCTTTTACGTCACTCAAGAAAGGACCATAGCTTCCTAGTAAATGGGGTGTACAGTGAGATATGACGACATCCTGTACCAAAATTTTGGGTCAAATTTCTGTCACAAATTAAGCCAACTAATAAGCCATGTAAATGTAGACAGTCTAATGCTACAAATTTATCAAACAGCACAAACCACTTTGATAAATATGGCACATTTCTAATTTATTCTGTCTATAAACTGGGCACTTTTAGTAAATCCGCCCCACTGAATCAGCCAGTAGTACACTTAGACTAAGTGCCCACGATGCAGAAATGCTCTGGATTTTTCCTGAGCGTTTCTGCATCTCCCTGGCAGAAAAAACGCATGCGGATTGTACATGCGGATTGTACATGCGTTTTTCTTGCCAGGGACAAGCGTTTGTGAAGCGTTTTGATCATGCGATTTCGCATGCGGGTTGTCAAGCGCTTTCCAAGCGATTTTAGCATCACTTGGAAAGTGCTTGACAACTTGGTCACACTATATAAATCCATGCAACCGGCGTGGATTTTATATAGTGTGACCAAGATAGTTTAAAAAAAAAGAATAAAAATGGTAAAAAATAAAAAAATAAACATATACTCACCTTCCGATGGCCCCGGTCTCCTTATCCGATGCGTCCGGTCTTCCCAGTGTCTCGCGGTTGTGTAAAAGGACCTTCCATGATGTCACTTAGTCATGTGACAGGTCAAGGACAGCCGACGTCAGCAGTCGCGTGACCCGTCACATGACTAAATGACGTTATGGCAGGTCCTTTTAGACCATCGCGAGCTGCCGGGGAGCCAGGACGCATCGCTATGGAGACTGCGGGCCATCAGAAGGTAAGTATAATGTATATTTTTTATTTTAATTCTTTTTTTTTTTTCAGGTACTATGGTACCCGGGTCTGGAGGAGAGTCTCCTCTTCTCCAGACCCGGGTACCATCCGCACATTGAATCGCTTAATATCCGCATGTGCACATGTAGTCATGCGGATATAGAGAGAATAGTACTTGCTCACTTGTGTCCGAGGGTGATGGCGCATACTGATGCTCTTCAGTTTGCGTACCGGCAGGGACTGGGGGTGGACGATGCTGTAGCGTATCTGCTACAAACAGTACATTCCTTTTTGGACAATGATGGAACCACAGTGCGTGCTTTGTTCTTTGATTTCTCTAGTGCGTTCAACACATTACAGCCACTCTTACTGCGTGGAAAGTTGATTAAAATGGCGGTGGATGAGGGACTTGTGAATTGGATAATTGACTACCTGTCGGATAGGCCACAGTTTGTTAGGTGGGGGACGGCTACATCAGATAGTTTACTGAGCAGTGTCGGAGCCCCGCAGGGAACAGTGCTGTCGCCATTCCTCTTTACATTGTACACAGCTGACTTTCAGTATAAATCAGACCGTTGTCACCTCCAGAAGTACTCGGATGACTCTGTGATAGTTGGCGGTATTGGGAAGGACCAGGATGAAGAGGAATATAGAAGGGTGGTTGCGGACTTTGTAGTATGGTGCCAGGCTAACCATCTAGAACTAAATGTTAAGAAAACCAGGGAGTTGGTGATGAGCTATGGAAGGTGCAAGAAGGTATGCCTACCTGTTACCATTGACGGTCAGGATGTGGAGATGGTGGACAGTTTCAAATATTTGGGGGTTTACCTGGATAGCAAGCTAGACTGGAAGTGCCACATGGAGAAGGTCTACAAGAAGGGGATGAGTAGATTGTACTTCCTAAGGAAGTTAAGGTCTTTTAATGTGTGTGGCAAAATGCTTGAGGTGTTCTACCAATCCATTGTGGCTAGTGCCACCTTTGCGGCAATAATTTGCTGGGGTAACAGTGTGCGTGTTGCTGACGCCAACAAGCTCAACAAACTTATAAAGAAGGCTAGCGCGACGGTGGGCCTACAGCTTGGGACTTTTGAAGAGGTGGTAGAGGATAGGATTAAGAAGAAGTGCAGAGCTATAATGGGCAACAACACACACCCGCTTTATGAACTGTTTGCGAAACAGAAGAGCACATTCAGCAATCGCCTAATACAACTAAGGTGTAAAAAAGAAAAATACAGGAGATCGTTTGTTCCAACTGCTATGGGGGTGTTTAACAAATGTCTGAAAAGCAATGTCTAAAGCATTCCAAATGTTATGTTATCATATGTGTCATGTTCGAGATCTGTGTTCTGCTGCTGTGATACCGCAATTTCCTCCGGGATAAAAATAAAGTATATCTTATCTTATATTAAGCGATTCAATGCAAGTCAATGGCGGCAAAAACGCCGCGATTACGCAAAATAATTGGTAGTGCTGCAGATTTTTTTGCAATGATAATAAGCAGCAGAAATTTTCTGCAGCATGTGCACAGCACATATGGATTATCATTGGGGAACATTGCAGACCTTCTACCGTGTTTGCCGCTGCGGAAACACTTAAAAAACGCATAGTGGGCACACAGCCTTACATGGCTTAAAAGGATATTCCCATCTCATAGATCGTGTCCTGAGTCAAAGGGCTGGCTCTTTATAGCCCAAAACCATGCCCTGGAGAGGAGATAGGGGAGATGACTCCCTCCCAGCACTTAGTGATCCACCTGTAAAGCATGCCCTTGTGGCTATTAACCCTCTCTGCACCTACTGTGCAGGAGAAACTTCCATGATTCACATCACTGACGCTAACAGTCTCAGCGACACATATCTCCCCTCCAGTATTCTGCCAGTGACTCTGTCATACCATGGATACCTAAGGTCCTCCAATGCCTGCGCGAGGAAAGAGACATAGCGAATCAGAAGAACTATACTACATTTCTAATTAGAGGCATTAACAGAATGACATATTGATGCTGACATCACAGCAGAGTGAAATATTTATTGCATTTCATCCATTATAATTCCCAGTCTTTATATGCCGTTTTTTTGCACAAAACTACAATGTAACAGAAAATAAGGTAAATAACACATATTAGTATCAATAGTAGAATTGTTTTATCTTAATACCTACACAACTAAATATTGACCTAGTGTGCGTAATGCTATGGAAGAACTGATGTTGATGAAGATTGTGTAAATGCACCTCTGCTTATTAATGTTATCATAGTTATTGGTGCACTTGTAAGAATAGAGGAGCATTTGTTCTAAAGAGTGTCCAAACCATTAGCAGCACAAACCTCAAGAAGTAAATGTGGAGTAGAGGGGTCCCACACATTGTTTATGCTCCCTTAATTCCCTTTCCTTAATGGGGTTGTCTCACTATGCTTTGTGGGTGCATGTGGAGATAAGGAGTCCTGCAGAGATTAACACTGCAGGGTTCACCAAGCTGTGCCCTTGATTATGTTAAGGCAAAACGGCTGATGGTGGACCTACTGGCCAAGGGAATAGTCTCGTGAAGAGCAACTCTTATTGAAACATACAACGTAGAATCTCCTATTTTGAGGTTAATCTTGTCTCATGTAAAGTTTATGATTCCATATTGCACATATTTAAAGTGGATTGTGGGATCTGTGTAGGAACTTTTCAAAAATATTCCACTGTGATCATGCAACAATGCACATGGTTATCAGAAGATTTGCCTTCTCAACAAAGATGGATGCACAAAAACATGGATAAAATTCATGAAGTTCCAACAATCTTTTATATATCCAGTACAAGAACAAGTGTTATGGTTCAGATCTTTAAGATTTGATCTTTCTCATCAGGTTCATCTTCACTACTTGTAGATTCTTCTCCAAATAGATCTAGCCCTAGAAAGGATGAACTGTCCTTGTCCTTTGACGCAATCTTGAGGGTGATTAGTGAAGGTGTATCACTCATGCCGATCAGAATGGAATTTCTGTCAGCAGCTAAGGTCAAGCAGCAGATTTTACTATCAGGGGTAAAAACTGAAACTACTGTTCCATTATCGAGGTCCCACAAACTGACGTCACCTATGGAGAGATAAAACATGCGCGGTCAGATTGCAGTGTATCATGTATAACCTGCTTCAAGATCTAGGGGGTGACATTTCTCCCTGTTGAGACTTATATAATGTTCCCTGGGAAAAAAAGCAAATAAGCAAATGAGCCTTTTTCCAAGAGGCTTTCTAATGCTATCTTTTGGAGTTAGCCATCTCCAAGTCAGGGTCGACCATATAATGCGCCTTACCACAAGACTTAAGACAGGAGCTTTATGCTCTTGCTTTATACAGCAAGTGTTTACGCCAGAAAACTGGCATAAATCACTTTGAACAGTCACTAAATTTTTGCACAATGCACAATTGTGCACAAATTTTGCTGCTTTTGCCAGTTTCACACCAGTTTGTAACAGCTCCACCAAAATGGGTGGAGCTGGGGCAGGACGAGGCATGGCTATGCTTGCCTATTAAATTGAGCAAAAGTGCTGGCTTTTCTTACTGAAGAAATGTTACTCCAGTCCCTGATTGGAGTAACATTTCTGGCAAGGCTCTAGAAGACGCAAGAAGGTGCACGCCACTGAGAAGATGTCCTGAATTTATTAAGTGGCATGCACCTCTTAATGAATTAAGCAAAACAAAAATTCCCCTTTATTAACACTGGCATGTATAATGCCAATCTTAATCAATTGGATTCTAAGTGCCAATTTGGATTAGCTTCAGAAAACGACATGTATGAACAAAAGTATTTGGACACCATGAATTACACCTCCAAAAGCTTTTATGACATCCCATTCTACATTGCAAATCAATATGAATTAATTAGGAGTTGATCCCCAATTTACAACTTCCACTTTTCAGGGAAGGTTTTCTACAAGTCTTTAGAGTCTGAATGGGAAGTTTTGCCCGTTCATTCAGAAAATCATTTGTGAGGTCATATACTTATGATGGACAAGAGGGCCTGGCTCACAATCTTGTTTAGTTCATCCCAAAAGGTGTTCAATGGGATTGAGTTTGTGGCTCTGCATAGGCCAGTCAAGTTCTTCCACACCAAACTCATCCAACCAGCCTTTATGCACCTTGCTTTGTGCACTGGACACAGTCCTGCTGGAACAGAGAAGGGCCTTCCCTAAACCGTTACCACAAAGTTAGAAGCATACACAGTTTATGTGCAGATATTGATTCCAGAGGAGGTTGGAACTGCAGTTATTTAGTGTTGATAACTTTTATACACCATGGCCTGAGCACTTGGCAACCCCTTTCTGTAACTGTACGTGGTTTACTACTATAAGGATGGGTTGCTGTGAATCGCTTCCACTTTTCATTGGGACCACTCATAGTTAATAATGGAATATTTAGGAGAGAAGAAATTTCACAAACTGGCTTGTTTCCAAAGGTTGCACACTAGTACAGTACCATGCTCAAATATAGGTAGATTGCATGGCTATGGGGTTGGATTTTATACACCTGTAGCGATAGACTAAATGAAAAAATCTGAATTCAATGAGTAAGAGGTGTGCCCCAATACTTTTGCCCATAAAGTGAAACTGGCCCATAAGAAGCAAGTGTTGGTGAAACCCAGGGTTGGACTTGATGATCAGAGTTGCACATGAATCTTTTAACTGATGAGGCCTTTTTATCTCATTATTTGTCGGAATCTAAAATAAAAATATGCCTTTGCCTAAAATAGCTGGAAGAACTGCACTATGTCATTTATGCATTAATTGCTAGAGGCATGTGACCAAGGTGGGAACTTTCTTCTCCACAGCCACTGGGAGAATACGCCTGTATGGAATTCAAGGACTAGACCGAAAACACCAGCAGTCCTGGACTGAACTTTTACCTAAATCCAGGGATGGAGATTTACTTGTGTTTTTTTTTTAAGTAATTCAAACTGCAATTTATTTCTTGTCTAATATCACAGTCATATGGGCATATTTTTTTCATTTGGTGGTTTTAGAGGGATGGGGAATTTGACCAATGGACTCCAGTGGGACCATAAGGCCACGGCCCCACAATCAGCATTTGGTCAGTATTCGGTCAGTATTTTTTCTCAGGAGTGGGAGACAAAACCAGGATTGGGTGATAAATGCAGAATTGGTGACTTCTTTCTATTATACCTTTTCTCTGATTGTTCCTCACCTGGTTTTGGTTCCCACTGCTGAGAAACAATACTGACCGAATACTGCCCAAATACTGATAGTGGGGCCGTGGCCTTAGATTGAAAGACTGATGCAATACAGAAGACAAATGTGTTTTATACAAATATGTAACATAGTAACATAGTTTTTAAGGTTGAAGGAAGACTAAGTCGATCTAGTTCAACCCATAGCCTAACATGTTGATCCAGGAGAAGGCAAAAAAAAACCATGTGGCAAACACTAAGCTCCACATTGGGGAAAAAAATTCCTTCCCGACTCCTTACGGCAATCAGACTAGTTCCCTGGATCAACGCCCTATCAAGGAATCTATTATATATAACCTGTAATATTATACTTTTCAAGAAAGGCATCAAGGCCCTTCTTAAATTTTAGTAGTGAATCACTCATTACAACATCATGCAGCAGAGAGTTCCATAGTCTCACTGCTCTTACAGTAAAGAATCCCCGTCTGTGATTATGATTAAACCTTCTTTCCTCCAGACGTAGAAGATGCCCCCTTATCCCCGTCTCAGGCCTCAGAGTAGAAAGATCAGTAGAAAGGTCTTTGTACTGTCCCCTCATATACTTGTACATAGTAATAAGATCACCCCTAAGCCTTCTTTTTTCCACAGTAAATAACCCTAGGTGTAATAACCTGTCTTGATATTGCAGACCCCCCAGTCCTCTAATAACCTTGGTCGCTCTTCTCTGCACCCTCTCTAGTTCAGCTATGTCTTTCTTATACAACGTAGACCAGAACTGTACACAGTATTCTAAGTGTGGTCGCACTAATACCTTGTATAGAGGTAAAATTATGTTCTCCTCATGAGCATCTATGCCTCTTTTAATGCATCCCATTATTTTATTTGCCTTTGCAGCAGCTGCCTGACACTGGCCACCAAACGTGACCTTGTCGTCCACCAATACACCCAGGTCTTTTTCAGTGACAGTTTAGCCCAGTGTTTTACAATTAAGCATAGAATTATACACTTTATTTCCTCTGCCCAAGTGCATTACCTTACATTTATCCCCATTAAAGCTCATTTGCCATTTATCAGCCCAAGCGTCTAGTTTACATAGATCCTCCTGTAATATAAAATTGTCCTCCTCTGTATTGATTACCCTGCAGAGTTTAGTGTCATCTGCAAATATTGAATTACTACTTTTTATGCCCCCTACAAGGTCATTAATAAATATGTTAAAAAGAAGGGGGCCCAATACTGACCCCTGTGGTACCCCACTGTTAACTGAGACCCAGTCTGAGTGTGTTCCATTAACAACCACCCTTTGTTTCCTATCACTGAGCCAATTCTTAACCCACATACATATATTTTCCCCTATCCCCATTGTTCTCATTTTATGTATCAACCTTTTGTGTGGAACCGTATCAAAAGCTTTTGAAAAGTCCATATACACAACATCCACTGTATTTCCTTGGTCCAGTCCGGAATTTACCTCTTCATAAAAACTGATCAGATTAGTTTGACAGGAACGGTCCCTCATAAACCCATGTTGATATTGGGTCATGAGGTTATTCTTCTTCAGATACTCTAGTATAGCATCTCTTAGGAAACCCTCCAGGATTTTACCCACAGTAGAGATTAAGCTTACTGGCCTATAATTTCCAAGTTCAGTTTTTGTCCCCTTTTTGAATATTGGCACCACATTTGCTATACGCCAGTCTTGTGGTACAGACCCTGTTATTATGGAATCTTTAAAGATTAAAAATAATGGTCTATCTATGACTTTACTTAATTCCTGCAGTACTCGTGGGTGTATCCCATCCGGGCCCGGGGATTTGTCAACTGTGATTTTTAGACGCCGCAGTACTTCCTGCTGGGTTAAGCAAGTGACATTTAATGGAGAATTTTTGTTATCACTGATCATGATTTCTGTCATGCGATTTTCTTGTGTAAATACTGTTGAAAAAAAATCATTTAGCATATTGGCTTTTTCCTCATCTTCATCCACCATTTCACCCAGACTATTTTTAAGGGGACCAATACTATCATTTTTTAGTTTCTTACTATTTATGTAGTTAAAGAATATTTTGGGATTATTTTTACTTTCTCTGGCAATGAGTCTCTCTGTCTCAATCTTTGCTGCCTTGATTTGGTTTTTACATAATTTATTTAATTTTCTGTATTTATTTAATGCCTTATCACTACCTATTTGCTTTAGCTCTCTAAATGCTTTCTTTTGTCACTTATTGCGCCCCTTACAGCTCTATTTAACCATAGTGGTTTCCTCCTATTTCTAGCATGTTTATTCCCATAGGGTATATATTGTGCACAATTCCAATTCAGGATGCTGATAAATGTCTCCCATTTGCTTTATGTCATTTTATGTCTCAGGATATCGTTCCAGTTTATTGCCCTAAGATCATCTCTCAACCGTTGGAAATTTGCCTTCCTGAAGTTTAGTGTCCTTTTAACCCCTCTGCTACGCATCTTATTAAAGGATACATGAAAACGTATTATTTTGTGATCACTATTACCCAAGTGACCCCCAACTCGTATATTTGATATGCGGTCTGGCCTGTTGGTTAATATTAGGTCTAGCAGTGCCCCCCTTCTTGTTGGGTCCTGAACCAGTTGTGAAAGATAATTGTCTCATAGTTGTCAAAAACCTATTACCTTTGCTGGAACTACAGGTTTCTGTTCCCCAATGTATTTCAGGGTAGTTAAAGTCCCCCATAATAATGACTTCTCCTTGAGTCGCTGCTTCATCTATTTGCTTTATGAGGATATTCTCCGCTGCTTCCATTATTTTTGGAGACTTATAACAAACCCCTATCAGTAATTTATTATTTTTTCCCCCTCCCCTTATCTCCACCCACAGGGACTCTACATTTTCATTAGATTCACATATATTCTCATGCAAGATTGGTTTTAAGGATGATTTTACATATAAATTAATGACCAGTCATGGCTCTCGTCCAGCCATGTCTCAGATATTCCCACCATGTCATAATTATTTTCCAACAAAATTAATTCTAATTCCTCCATTTTGTTGGTGAGGCTTCTGGCATTAGTGTACATGCATTATTTGTACCTCTATTCCCTCTTACTATATTGACTTTTCTAACCCCACCCCCAATTTCTTTATTTGTGCCCAGGTCACTATCTGCACTATCTTCCCCTCCTATAAAATGAATACCCCCCCAATCCCTAGTTTAAACACTCCTCCATCCTTCTAGCCATTTTCTCCCCCCCAGCACAGCTGCACCCTCCCCATTGAGGTGCAGCACGTCCCTAGCGTAGAACCTGTAGCCAACTGAGAAGTCGGCCCAGTTCTCCAGGAACCCAAACCCCTCCTTCCTACACCAATTCCTGAGCCACTTATTTATCCCCCTAATCTCCTATTGCCTCTCTGGCGTGGCACGTGGTACAGGCAGTATTTCAAAGAATACCACCTTGGAGGTCTTTGCTTTAAGCTTGCAGCCTAATTCCCTGAAATCATCTTTAAGGACCTTCCACCTACCTCTAACTTTGTCATTTGTGCCAATGTGCATCATGACCGCTGGGTTCTCACCAGCACCTCCCAGTAATCTGTCAACCCGATCAAATCTGATTCAAATTCCATATAGAAAAAAAATATTGCAAGGTGCGCTACATGCAGCCACTATCAGTAAGCAATTTTAGTATCTCCTTTTTTGCTCTAAAGTATGCTTTACAAAATTGTACCCTAGGGAATCTTCCTGAACTATTCCTAGGAAATATAATGGGGAACAGGAGATTTGCTGTCTCTTCCAGTTGTCCCGAGAGGTTTCCCCTTGGTTCAATAGCCTCCTGGACGTTCCAGACGAGGTGGCAAGTATGCCTTTATAGGTATTGCCTGGTATTCAGAGAGATATATACACTCACCTGATAGTAGGATGGCTTTTGCTCCTTTTTCTATGATTTGCATTTTGCTATTTACTGTAAGACAGAGGTTTTCATATCCTGGGATTATTTTGTTTTTACGCTTGAAAGGATCCCAAACCCTTATTCTGGGAATATATAGGAAAAGTGTTAATTAATAATGCAGATTTTTCAGCACGATTTTAATGTAAAAAATCCAAGATAAATCTGTTTCATCTAAACATGGTGTTCTTTTCCTTAGTTACTACATAAACATAAAGTTAAAGGATACCAAGACATACCCCATTGATATCTTCAGAGGAAAATGAAATATATTTATTATTATACAGACATAAATTCCCTACACGGTGCAGATGCTGCTACCAACTTACATAACACCACAACAGCTGCAGCTCTTGAATCGGTCTCCCATCTCATACATACCAAAGCTCGCACAATCAACAGGCAACCCTGGCACACCAGCCTGACTAAAAACTGACATGGGCTTCCAGGGCTGCTGAGCGGAGATGGAAAAGGTCTCATTCCAACGAGCACTTCATCGCATTCAAACAAGCCCTCACTACTTTCAGGTCCACACTCACTGCAGCAAAACAAACATACTTCTCATCTTTCATATCCTCTCTGTCTCACAACCCTAAACAGCTATTCAGTACTTTCAATTCTCTCCTCTGTCCCCCAGCACTCCCTCCCTCTCCACTCATCTCAGCTGAAGATTTTGCCTCATTCTTCAAGCAGAAGATTGATACCATCAGACAAAGCTTTTGCCATAAGTCCCCACACTCCCTCCTCATATCTACTGAGTTCTCCTCCTCCAAAACCTGCTTCTTCGCCATCACAGAAGATCAACTTTCCTCTTTACTCTCCAAGTCACATCTCACCACCTGTGAACTTGACCCAATCCGTACCACCTCATCCCAAATTTTACTGCAGTCTTCATTCCAACCCTAACTCACTTCTTCAACCTGTGACTAACAACTGGTGTCTTTCCCTCATGCTTCAAACATGCCTCGATCACACCCATCCTCAAAAAGCCATCCCTTGACCCATCCTCTCTGTCTAGCTATCACCCCATATCACTTCTCCCCTATGCCTCAAAACTACTGGAACAACACGTCCATCCTGAGTTGTCCTCCCACCTCTCCTCCTGCTCCCTCTTTGACCGCTTCCAATCTTGCTTCCAGCCGCACCATTCAACTGAAACGGCCCTGACTAAATTCACCAACGACCTACTGACTGCCAAATCCAAGCGACACTACTCTGTCCCTCTGGACCTGTCATCTGCTTTTGACACAGTAGACCAATCCCTTTTACTACAGACTCTCTCATCTCTCGGCATCACCGACTTGGCCCTATCTTGGATCTCCTCATACCTAACAGACCGGACATTCAGTGTCTCCCACTCACACACCACCTCCTCATCTCGACTCCTATCTGTTGGTGTCCCCTAAGGCTCAGTTCTAGGACCCCTACTCTTCTCCATCTACACCTTCGGCCTGGGACAGCTCATAGAGACTCACGGCTTTCACTATCACCTCTATGCTGAAGACACACAAATCTACAGTTATATGAAAAAGTTTGGGCACCCCTATTAATCTTCAGCTTAATGTTTTCTTAAAATTGGTGTTTTTGCAACAGCTATTTCAGTTTGATATATGTAATAACTGTTGGACACAGTAATGTTTCTGCCTTGAAATGAGGTTTATTGTACTAACAGAAAATGTGCAATCTGTATTCAAACAAAATTTGACAGGTGCATAAGTATGGGCACCTCACCAGAAAAGTGACATTAATATTTAGTAGATCCTCCTTTTGGAAAAAATAACAGCCTCTAGTCGCTTCCTGTAGCTTTAAATGAGTTCCTGGATCCTGGATGAAGGTATTTTTAACCATTCCTCTTTACAAAACAATTCCAGTTCAGTTAAGTTTGATGGTCGCCGAGCATGGACAGCCCTCTTCAAATGATCCCACAGATGTTCAATGATATTCAGGTCTGGGGACTGGGATGGCCATTCCAGAACATTGTAATTGTTCCTCTGCATGAATGCCTGAGTAGATTTGGAGCGGTGTTTTGGATCATTGTTTTGCTGAAAGATCCATCCCCTGCGTAACTTCAACTTTATCACTGATTCTTGAACATTATTGTCAAGAATCTGCTGATACCTAGTGGAATCCATGTGTCCCTCAACTTTAACATGATTCCCGGTGCCGGCATTGGCCACACAGCCCCAAAGCATGATGGAACCTCCACCAAATTTTACTGTGGGTAGCAAGTGTTTTTCTTGGAATGCTGTGTTTTTTTGACGCCATGCATAATGCCTTTTTGTATGACCAAACAACTCAATCTTGGTTTCATCAGTCCACAGGACCTTCTTTCAAAAAGAAATTGGCTTCTCCAAATGTGCTTTTGCATACCTCAGCCTACTCTGTTTGTGGCGTGCTTGCAGAAGAGGCTTCTTTCGCATCACTCTCCCATACAGCTTCTCCTTGTGCAAAGTGCGTTGTATAGTTGACCGATGCACAGTGAAACCATCTGCAGCAAGTTGATGCTGCAGCTCTCTGGAGGTGGTCTGAGGATTGTCCTTGACTGATCTCACCATTCTTCTTCTCTGCCTTTCTGATGTTTTTCTTGGCCTGCCACTTCTGGCCTTAACAAGAACTGCCCCTGTGTTCTTCCATTTCCTTACTATGTTCCTCACAGTGGAAACTGACAGGTTAAATCTCTGAGACAGCTTTTTGTATCCTTCCCCTGAACAACTATGTTGAATAATCTTTGTTTTCAGATCATTTGACAGTTGTTTTGAGGAGCCCATGATGCCACTCTTCAGAGGAGATTCAAACAGGAGAACAACTTGCAAGTGGCCACTTTAAGTAGCTTTTCTCATGATTGCATACACCTGGCTATGAAGTTCAAAGCTCAATGAGGTTACAAAACCAAAAAAAGTGCTTTAGTAAGTCAGTAAAAAGTAGGTAGGAGTATTTAAAACAAGAAAATGATAAGGGTGCCCATACTTATGCACCTGTCAAATTTTGTTTGAATGCAGATTGCACATTTTCTGTTAGTACAATAAACCTCATTTCAAGGCAGAAACATTACTGTGTCTAACAGTTATTACATATATCAAACTGAAATAGCTGTTGCAAAAACACCAATTTTAAGAAAACATTAAGCTTAAGATTAATAGGGGTGCCCAAACTTTTTCATATAACTGTACACCTTGGACCTGATATCACCTCCTTACTAACCATAATCCCACAATGTCTGTCTGCTATTTCATCTTTCTTCTCTGCTAGATTCCTAAAACATAATATGGATAAAACTGAATTCATCATCTTTCCTCCATCTCTCTCAACCCCCCCATCTGACCTATCCATCAAAGTCAATGGCTGTCCACTCTCCGCAGTCCCGCAAGCTCGCTGCCTCGGGGTAACCCTTGACTCTGATCTCTCCTTCAAACCTTATATCCAAGCCCTTTCAACTTCCTGCCGACTCCAGCTCAAAAATATTTCCCGAATCCGCACATTCCTCAACCATGAATCTGCAAAAACCCTAGTGAACGCCCTCATCATCTCTCGCCTCGACTACTGCAACCACCTGCTCTGTGGCCTCCCTTCTAACACAACACTCTCGCATCCCTCCAGTCTATCATAAACTCTGCTGCCTGACTAATCCACCTGTCCCCCCACTATTCCCCAGCCTCTCCCCTCTGTCAATCCCTTCAATGGCTCCCCATTACCCAGAGAATCCAGTTCAAAACCCTAACCATGGCATATAAAGCCATTCACAACCTGTCTCCTCCATACAGTACATCTGTGACCTAGTCTCCCAGTACTTACCTGCATACTCCCCTCTTATCTCTTCTTCCCACAATCGCATGCAAGATTTCTCCCGTGCATCCCCCCTATTCTGGAACTCTCTACCCCAACATATCAGACTCTCGCCTACCGTGGAAGCCTTTAAAAGGAACCTGAAGACCCACCTCTTCCAACAAGCCAACAACCTGCAGTAAGCCTCGCTCCACCATACCGCTGCACGGCCAGCAGTACCCTCACCTACTGTATCCTGACCCATTCCTTGTAGATTGTGAGCCATTGCGGTCAGGGTTCTCTCTCCTCCTGTACCAGTCGCTGACTTGTTTTTGTTCAAAATATTGTACTTGTTGTTTGCTATGTATACCCCTTTTAAACATGGAATTAATGGCACTATAATAATAATAAATAATAATAATAATGCAGTGATTTAGTGGTGTGTTTATCGCTCTATCTTTACTAATGGGTAATAGATTTTTGTGGGTTGGGTTTTTTTCATATATCAAATTCTGATTTATTAAAAAATATACTCATATTTCTTACACTTACATGTTTTCCGACATCACACCAAAAACAATTCTGTCTGCGTCGTCAGTAATAGCCATGCAACAGATATTTGGTTCATTTTTCAATCGTTTCTTGACCTACAAAGAAAATTCTTACTGTCATATTAAGTATTAAAAATATAAAGTTGGAAGTTGCTAACATCAAGACAAAAGACTAAAAAAGTTTTTTAACAGTCAATCATTTTCAGGAGCTGTAAAGAACAGTAATTTAATTGGTTTCCTAGTATAACTGATCAGTAAATTTTCATCACAGCAAAGAAAACAGTTAAAAGAATATACATGCAACTTTGTCAGAAGGGCACAATATAATCAGGTGTGATTTTAGTTCCACTACTGTTGTCATATAAGATCTCGCGTATTAGTGGAATATTAGGCCGGTTTTCTCACATCAGTGTTTCACAGTCCTAGTATGGGAAAGGTGTGAGGTCTCCTGACCTCAACTTGACAACTTAACATACAGTGGTGGCCAAAAGTATTGGCACCCCTGCAATTCTGTCAAATAATACTCAGTTTCTTCCTGAAAATGATTGCAATCACAAATTCTTTGGTATTATTATCTTCATTTAATTTGCTTGCAAGGAAAAAACACAAAAGAGAATGAAGCAAAAATCAAATCATTGATCATTTCACACAAAACTCCAAAAATGGGCCAGACAAAAGTATTGGCACCCTCAGCCTAATACTTGGTTGCACAACCTTTAGCCAAAATAACTGCGAACAACCGCTTCCGGTAACCATCAATGAGTTTCTTGCAATGCTCTGCTGGAATTGTAGACCATTCTTCTTTGGCAAACTGCTCCAGGTCCCTGATATTTGAAGGGTGCCTTCTCCAAACTGCCATTTTGAGATCTCTCCACAGGTGTTCTATGGGATTCAGGTCTGGACTCATTGCTGGCCACCATAGAAGTCTCCAGTGCTTTCTCTCAAACCATTTTATAGTGCTTTTGGAAGTGTGTTTTGGGTCATTGTCCTGCTGGAAGACCCATGACCTCTGAGGGAGACCCAGCTTTCTCACACTGGGCCCTACATTATGCTGCAAAATTTGTTGGTAGTCTTCAGACTTCATAATGCCATGTATTATCTGACAGAATTGCAGGGGTGCCAATACTTTTGGCCACCACTGTATGCTGGCGATTTCGGGTCAAGGGACCCACAGACGTGCATTGTGGTCTGTACTTTGACTGCAAAACACGGATATGAGAAAGTCCACAGGATCCCCTCTTCCCCAGTTCCATGTTTTTTTTATCATGTATGAGAAAATTAAAGGTTTCTGCTTGATAAATTGTTTTCTCGAGTGCCGCCTTCCTCTACCTTCCATGTGATAAAAGGCTCTTCTATTTCGGGTGAGTACCTGCAATTGCATATTTTGGACTGGCCAGATTGTGAATCCATTGTTCCCTGAATATCTAGAAGGTAGGCGATCTGAACAGTGCCAGTTTCTTTCAGTTTTCACTTCTACCTATATATTACAAACACTCATCACCTTATCCTAGACTAAATCCAAAGGCGGTGAAGGTAGAGATATACGTCCGCGCCGCTGAAAAATCCTCCAATCTGGAACATATAATAAAATCCTTGTTTATTGGTAAATGCCTACGCGTTTCTGGGTGTTCCACACCCCTTCATCAGGGCACCAACAGATATACCTTCACCGCCTTTGGATTTATTCTGGTCCTGTGGGACACCTATTGGAGATCCGCTGCAGCTGCCTTTTATATGTTATGGTAGTTGTGTCCTCACACAACCCAACCAGGTGAGAACCACCGTTTTACTATTATTCCCTATGTCTACAGGTGTAACCCTATTGGGCTTTGCGCTCTCGCTCTCTTTGTATTTTATCCTAGACTGCCATATACGTGCAACGGCATGAAGTATGAGTGAGCCATGATGACGCTAAATGACAAGTTATTAAAAAATACAGTATTTTTAGGATTACAAGACACACTTTTTTTCCCCCCAATTTGAGAGGAAAATGGGGGTGCGTATTATAATTTGAATGTAGCTTACTGGCTACGGTGGAGCAGGGTCACAGGAGGCAGAGTCGCTGTTGCAGGAGGCCGATGGCGGCAGGAGTGGCGCGATGCTGCAGGCCCCAGGTTGGGAGGGTGGGTATCCCGGCAGTGCGAGGCTGCGGGCCTTGGGCTTTCATAAAATGTCGGCGGTGAGGGAGTCCCCTTTCCATTGATTTGGCTGCGGTGGGCTTTTGGAAATGTCTGCCGGAGGCGATGCATGCGCAGATTGAGATCTCGGGAGCCAAGATCAGCTCTCTCTGAGAATTGTAGTTTTGCTCATGACGTGTGCTTGCTCTGTGCTCCTTGTCTGTTAGTCTTTGTTGCTCGACCTAGGATTTGTCTTGCCATCTGTTTGACTAGCCCTTTTGTTGTGATCCTCTACCTTCTAGGAATATTGACCTCGGACTGTTTCCTGACTACGCTTTCATCTCACCCCTCTGTCTATGACATACTCTCTTGGGTTTTGACCTCGGAACTCTTGACAACCTAGCCTCATGGTTTGCTGATTTTGTAATCAGATTTTGGTAATCTCATGTATGAAAATTCTACCAGGTTAAGTACATTCTGGCATCTTGGTATCTGTGCATTTCGATTGTTATTAATAGCACAAAAGTGTTACAACCAACTTATTGTTAAAATTGCAGTCAATCACAAAACACACGGCCGATATTATGTATATATTACCAGTCCATTCTGAAGATCCCATAAAGTTACATAGCTCGTTTTTTCAGCATCACAGTAATTGGAGAGAGCCAAAAAGCTGCCATTGTATGTTAAAGCGGCATTGTGTAAAATAAGCATTGAAGTCTTGTCCTCCAGAGTATGTAGATGGCTGACGGTGTCCAGGCTAAACACACAAAGATGGTGCGCATAGTATGAGCATACTATCACCTGCAAAAAATGAGAGATAGCAGAGGCGTATGTGACTGAACCCAACACTTTATAAAGAAAGTCACTCTAACAGCTGATACATGACAAAAGGCAATGAGGCCAATTCATTAAGGCTGGCATAGCATACATCAATCTTATTGAAGAGCCCACTGGAGTACGATCCACCAAATTCATTAAGAGGTCCACGCCATTTAATTAATTTGACTCATCTCCTCTGTACCTCACCAAAAATTCTACTACAGTCAGTATCTTCTGACGTAAGAAATAAAGTCAGTTTTAATGAATATTACTGTCGGGTTTAGCCATGCCCTATCCCACCCAGACTCCTCCCTGTCTCCACCTATTTTGGCAAAGCTGGCCAAATCTGGTGCAAAAATGCCAAAAGTTACTCAATTTTGCGACTTTTCAAACTGGTTTATGCGCAAACACTTTAATCAATCGGCGCTTAAGAGTAGTGTTGAGCGAATTTGTTCGGCATTTCAAATTCGGGTTCGTGTTCGGGTTCCGTCTTATTCGCGCCAAAAAAACAGCTCCGCCCATGAACATCCCAGATAACTGCGTGACAGCATGGCAAATCAGGGACGTTCATGGGCGGAGCCGATTTTTTGGCGCGAACAAGCTGGAACCCCGAACACGAACCCAAATTTGAAATGCCGAACAAATTCGCTCAACACTACTTAAGAGCCCACTTAGCCAGGTCGATAATAATCAAGAACTAATGTTCTTAGGAACGCTTGTTTCCCGATTATCAGCCTGTTTGAACTATTAAATGTGTAAAAATCATTGTCATTGGCAGCACATCATTTTGTGTAATGAGGACATGTGCTGCCGATAAAATGTCGTACTATGTGCACAGAACAATCGTATTAACAATCGTTCTGTGCACATAGAAGTTCCAATTCCAACTGGTTAATGCCATACAGTGCTACTTACTATGAATACTCCAGCCACTGACTAGATGATAGATGCTGAGGACAACCTCTGATCTTCATTCCCCATCATTTTTCCCTGACCCTTTTTGTGCCATTGGTAATTATTTGCAATCTTTTTGATATTCCTTCTTACCTTTTCATCTTCACTCAGGAGGTACTGATATATGGCATTGTCCTTCTCATTGGCCAGCTGTTCGATTTTCTCAATCTCCTGCTTTATCTCTCTTTCCTTCCTGCGTCGCTTTGCTGTTTTGGTCTCATTGCGTTTTTCCCATGGTGTGAGAATAACTGAAAATTCAATAATATAAAATTGTCTCAAATATAATACTAAGAGCAAGCCAAATAGCACATGTATGGACCAGACTAGCGCATGCAAATTGCGGATGTGATTGGTCAGAGACATTCAGCATCCTATGTGAACGTAGCCTTAGGCATAGTAATTATTTGAAGGGATGCTGTCAGCAGGTTTTTGCTGCTTAATCTGAGACCAGCATAAAGTAGGGGCAGAGAGCCTGATTCCAGGAATCTGTCACTTACTCAGCAGCTTGCTGTTTCTTCAATACAATCAGTGTTTTATCAACAGGAGATCAGTGATGGACTAAGTGTGTATGCAAGGCAAATCAGCTAATATGTGTAACCCCGCCCCCACAAATGATTGGCAGCTAGCTAACAATGAACAGTGTATTCAGAAAGCTGCCAGTTAGAGGCGTCGGAGGGGTTGTATAGACCTCAGCATTCTTACCACTGCTACATCTGCAGCAGAGAAAACAGGGATTCTATCAAAGCTACACCAAGAAGCTCAGTAAGTGACACATCACTGGAATCAGGGTCTCTGCCCCTGCATCAAGCTGTGCTCAGATTACACAGCAAAATCCTATTGACAGATTTCCTTTAAAATAAACACTGCTGTGTTATATCTAATATTTGATACTGCTCATCTGCCGATTATTGCTGTAACTGGATAGCAATAAGTAGCATGTATGTACCTGTCTCCTTCCCTTTCTTCTTTTGCTGCATCACTTTTTTCTGAATATTTTCCTTGGATATGTGATTGTCTGCCAAAATGTCCAGGGACTTGTCCTTAAATTGTGGCCTTAGCCGATCCTTTATGAAACCTGTCTCCATATTCCAAATAACAAAATGATCCCTGTAAAACAGCAACATATAGGGGTTTAACATATATGTAATTGTAGCATTATCACATATTCTGCAGACTATGAGACTTTAGAGAACAAACATGTGATCCTGACTGCTGACCACCATTCGCAAGTAGTGGTCAGAGGAAGGTCTATCTGCTAAAAAATAAAAACATAGGCCTTATTCAAATGTCAGTTCATTTTCACATGCGAAAAAAAATTGACATTTTTTCATCAGTGTGCTGAATTAGATTTTCGTCCATTTTGATCTATATTTCCTTCACTATTTCACGTGTGTAAGTGATCTACAAAGGTCAATGCAGTAGAATGGTGCAATGGAGCATTCATAGGCAAATGCTGCCATCTAGTGGACATAAATAGCTGTTGCAGGGCTGGGACAAAAAGACAAGAGACTTGTGAGGCAGGAAATGCTAGAGACAAGTGACCGGGCTGTGATGCAGGAGAGAAACATAAAAGCTGCAGGGATAAGAATAGGCAGGAAATTGTCCCCTGAACTTGTACCAGTTCACTACCAGTGGAGAAGAAAACTGCGCTTGGTTATAGCCAAGCTTCAAGAGGACTTGTCAGAGAACGCAGAATTAGTACTGCGGTGGGCTAATTGAGGGACGCAGAGTCTTTCCATAAGATAAGATGACTTGTGTACTGGAGTGAAGACCAGAGCGAAGACAGAAGACTGCAGAGGATCGATTGTGTGAGTAGTGGTATCAGTTGTGTAAGCAGAGGATCAATCGCGTGAGCAGAGGATCAATCGTGTGAGCGGAGGATCAATCGTGTGAGCGGAGGATCGATCGTGTGAACAGAGGATCGATCGTGTGAACAGAGGATCGATCGTGTGAACAGAGGATCGATCGTGTGAGCAGTGGTATCAATCGTATGAGCAGAGGATCAATTGTGTGAGCAAAGGATCAATTGTGTGAGCAGAGGATCGATCGTGTGAGCAGTGGTATCAATCGTGTGAGCGGAGGATCAATCGTGTGAGCGGAGGATCAATCGTGTGAGCAGAGGATCGATCGTGTGAGCAGAGGATCGATCGTGTGAGCAGAGGATCGATCGTGTGAGCAGAGGATCGATCGTGTGAGCGGAGGATCAATCGTGTGAGCAGAGGATCGATCGTGTGAGCAGAGGATCGATCGTGTGAGCAGAGGATCGATCGTGTGAGCAGAGGATCGATCGTGTGAGCGGAGGATCAATCGTGTGAGCAGTGGTATCAATCGTGTGAGCAGAGGATCAATTGTGTGAGCGGAGGATCAGTCGTGTGAGCGGAGGATCGATCGTGTGAGCAGAGGATCGATCATGTGAGCAGAGGATCGATCGTGTGAGCAGAAGATCGATCATGTGAGCAGTGGGGAGCATGAGTTTATCTCCACTGAGATTGTAGATGACAGGAGAAGAAGGTCTATCGATGACTAGAACTGCCTGCAGTCTGTGGTGAAAGACCGGAAGGAGGCTTGTGGCCTAGTGGTGTACGTAGTTGGTGAATTCCTGCTGACATCCTGGTGTGCCGTCCATCACTATGAGTGGGAGCGGACTGATTATGTACATTAACACAGATATTCACATACCAAGACATATTGTATTTGTCTTATGTAAACACTGCTGTTTCAGCTTAGTATCATTTTCAGTGCATATCCTATAGTGAGTTGGGAGGCGGATGCTCACCCGAGCTAGTCTAGTAGCTTAAAGTTCAGTGTGTGGAGGAGTCAGTGGCTACATGTTTAAGGGTCAGACAGGGAGAGTTAGTCAATAAATAGAATATTGGCGTTGCACTTTCGGTGTGGTAGCTCTGGGTTTGTTGTTTTCTAGGGCAGGGAGTAGCACCACACTGGTAGCTGTTTGGACCGAGAGAGCTTGCTGTTAACAACTGTTTAGGCTATCTATCTAGTGTTAACACAGGTCGTCATTTTTTCATATTTTGACTTGCCGTGTTAATTGTGTAAATAGTTTAATAAATAATCTGTTCTTTTATAACCATGTGTCCTCTATGCTGCTGCATCTTCATACCTGGTTACACTTGGATGGCATCTGTGTGCTCCTTTTTTGGCACTGACTGACTGATTTGAATAAATGAGTTTGATCAAAATTTGTTTTCTTTTTTTTTTGCCAACTCTGAGCCTCATAAACTATAATGGGTACATGTTCTATCCATGAAACCCACCTAAAGAATATGTATGCGAATAATGGCCGTCTGGATATGGAGTCTTGGGGAAGACATTGTAAGGCAAACAGAAATAGTAAGCTACGTGTCATGTTGCTGATAGTAATTTCAACTTCTCAGTTGTACATGCGAATAAGCCATTGATGGCAAATGACAGACAATTTGTTTTTTAAATCATTCTGCACATGGCCATACCCTGTTTAAGTGTTTTCCATTAAATGTACATACATTATTCCATAGTGTTACCTGTTCTCTGAGAGCCCCAGGAGTAGGCCTTTATCCAGGACCCTGTATTCGTGCTTCGGACAAGGTATAATATAGAGGCCTGTCTGCCGGCGGACATATTTCTTCTTCAGCAAATCATAAGTGAAAAGTGTCTACAGAAAGAAAAACAATATCATATATACCGGTATGTCATCTGACTGGCTTCTTTACACAGATCTTATTGTCCTTCATATGTCAAAGTTCTTTCATCAAAAACATTTATGGACTTCTACTTATTTACCTGAAATATAGGTCTGGGTGTGTCAGTGAATGACGCCATCCCCCTGTCTGTGAGGATATAGAGCTTCATGTCTCTGACTAGTACCATATCGCTGTTCTCCACCAGGCCTCGCTCCACTCGCACCGCGCTGCTTTTACACTTTGATTTTACTATGTTCCACACAGAGATCACCCCGGGCCTCACATTTCGGCAAACCACGTATCTGCCCACAGCAAAGTAGAAGACATTTACAGCACCACATTTTGTTATAGACACACATGGCTGCCTGAGGGAAATGCATTGCTTGTTTTCATTGCTCAGGTACACAGGAATGTATATTGTTTACCATTTTAATAAAATGCAGGAGTTTTTACATTTGTTGGATAAATAGACCATGGCGTTTAAGGCCACGTTCACACTATCAGTATTTGGTCAGTATTTTACCTCAGTATTTGTAGCCAAAACCAGCAGTGGGTGGCGGTGGCTTTCATTATCACCTCTATGCTGATGACACACAGATCTACCTCTCTGGACCCGATATCTCCTCCCTACTAACCAAAATCCTACAATGTCTGCCCGCTATTTCATCCTTCTTCTCTGATAGATTTCTAAAACTTAACATGGACAAAACAGAATTCATCATCTTTCCGCCATCCCATTCACCCCCCTCAACTGACCTATCTATCAATGTCGATGGCTGTCCACTCTCCCCAGTCCCCCAAGCTCGCTGCCTTGGAGTAACCCTGGACTCTGAACTCTCCTTCAAACCACATATCCAAGCCCTTTCCACTTCCTGCCGACTCCAACTCAAAAATATCTCCCGCATCCGCACATTCCTCAACCATGAATCTGCAAAAACACTAGTGCATGCCCTCATTATCTCCCGCCTCGACTACTGCAACCTCCTGCTCTGTGGCCTCCCTTCTAACACTCTTGCACCCCTCCAATCTATCCTATACTCTGCTGCCCGACTAATCCACCTGTCCCCCTGCTATTCCCCGGCCTCTCCTTTCTGTCAATCTCTTCATTGGCTCCCCATTGCTCAGAGACTCCAGTTCAAAACCCTAACCATGGCATACAAAGCCATTCACAACCTGTCTCCTCCATATATATCTGACCTAGTCTCCCGTTACATACCCGCACGCAACCTCCGATCCTCACAAGATCTCCTTCTCTACTCCCCTCTTATCTCCTTCTCCCACAATCGCATACAAGATTTCTCCCGTGCTTCCCCCCTACTCTGGAACTCTCTACCCCAACACATCAGACTCTCGTCGACCGTGGAAACCTTCAAAATGAGCCTGAAGACCCACCTCTTCCGACAAGCCTACAACCTGCAGTAACCACCGCTGCATGACCAGCTCTACCCTCACCTAATGTATCCTCACTAGTGTTGAGCGAACATGCTCAACACTGCTCGGTACTCGCCCGAGCATCACGCTACTCGGGATGTTCGGCGAGCACTGAGCATTTCCGGGTTACTCGGGCGGGAGCTCGGGTCTCCGCCCTGCATGTTTGGCGCTCTTTACAGAGCCAATGAACATGCAGGGATTGCCAGCCAGTCACTGTAATGCTGCAGCCATGTTGGTTGTGGGCATTACAGTGATTGGCTGGCCGCACAGCGTCACCTCGAGTATTTAAAACCGGGCGCCGCCATCTTGGACACAGTCGCTCCAGATTAGACAGTGTAGGGACTGCGCTGCTGATTTAGGGAGAGATATAAACTGCGAAATAGTTAGTGTAGGGTCTGTAAAGGCTGCCAGAACAAACAAACAGTCCTTTTCAGGACTAATATCCATCCCAGATACCAGGCAGGCAGGCTGTATAGGAGACACAGTGGTTATACCAGCAAACGCTGCATTACAGTCCTGTGTGCTCCTGTTGCTGAAATTGCTGGACTTAGCACCAGGTGTCGGGGGCCATGAAAAATCCTTTTTTTTTCATCTAAATCCTCCTTTTTTTTTCCTCCTTCACACTGTACAAATACCCGTCTTCTTAACCTTTTGGTGTATCCCCCTCCCTCCCCCAAAAAAAGCGTGTCTCTGATTTTTCAGACACAAATATAACTGTTGAAAATAGTCTGGTGTAGGCTAGAGAAACAGAAGTGTTGTTTTGCACTTCCACGGTTCAAACCTCTGTATTATCCATTTTGGGCCATTTGTATCTAAAAAAAAAAACAGTTTGAGTGTGTCGCTCACTGTTCAGCCGCAAATATCTCTATTTAAAAAAGTGTGGTATACCCAAGTAAACAATAACTGTGGTTTTGCCATCCCACGGTAAAAAATCTCTATTATTCAGCTTTTGGTATTTTTTTCCGTAAAGAAAAACAGTAGTGTCTCCTGACTGTTGTGACACAAAAATATATCTGTTGAAAATAGTCTTGTGTAGGCCCGACATCCCAGTGTGGTTTCGCAGTTCCACGGGTCAAATCGCTGTACTATCCAGTTTTGGGCCTTTGGTATCTAAAAAAAAAGCAGTTTGAGTGTGTCGCTCACTGTTCAGCCGCAAATTTCTCTATTTAAAAAAGTGTGGTATACCCCAGTAAACAATAACTGTGGTTTTGCCATTCCACAGTAAAAAATCTCTATTATTCAGCTTTTGGTAGTTTTTTCCGTAAAGAAAAACAGTAGTGTCTCCTGACTGTTGTGACACAAAAATATATGTGTTGAAAATAGTCTTGTGTAGGCCCGACATCCCAGTGTGGTTTCGCAGTTCCATGGCTCAAATCGCTGTACTATCCAGTTTTGGGCCTTTGGTATCTAAAAAAAAAGCAGTTTGAGTGTGTCGCTCACTGTTCAGCCGCAAATATCTCTATTTTAAAAAGTGTGGTATATCCCAGTAAACAATAACTGTGGTTTTGCCATCCCACGGTAAAAAATCTCTATTATTCAGCTTTTGGTATTTTTTTCCGTAAAGAAAAACAGTAGTGTCTCCTGACTGTTGTGACACAAAAATATATCTGTTGAAAATAGTCTTGTGTAGGCCCGACATCCCAGTGTGGTTTAGCAGTTCCACGGGTCAAATCGCTGTACTATCCAGTTTTGGGCCTTTGGTATCTAAAAAAAAAGCAGTTTGAGTGTGTCGCTCACTGTTCAGCAGCAAATATCTCTATTTAAAAAAGTGTGGTATACCCCAGTAAACAATAACTGTGGTTTTGCCATCCCACGGTAAAAAATCTCTATTATTCAGCTTTTGGTAGTTTTTTCCGTAAAGAAAAACAGTAGTGTCTCCTGACTGTTGTGACACAAAAATATATCTGTTGAAAATAGTCTTGTGTAGGCCCGACATCCCAGTGTGGTTTCGCAGTTCCATGGGTCAAATCGCTGTACTATCCAGTTTTGGGCCTTTGGTATCTAAAAAAAAAGCAGTTTGAGTGTGTCGCTCACTGTTTAGCCGCAAATATCTCTATTTTAAAAAGTGTGGTATATCCCAGTAAACAATAACTGTGGTTTTGCCATCCCACGGTAAAAAATCTCTATTATTCAGCTTTTGGCAGTTTTTTCTGTAAAGAAAAACAGTAGTGTCTCCTGACTGTTGTGACACAAAAATATATCTGTTGAAAATAGTCTTGTGTAGGCCCGACATCCCAGTGTGGTTTCGCAGTTCCACGGGTCAAATCGCTGTACTTTCCAGTTTTGGGCCTTTGGTATCTAAAAAAAAAGCAGTTTGAGTGTGTCGCTCACTGTTCAGCAGCAAATATCTCTATTTAAAAAAGTGTGGTATACCCCAGTAAACAATAACTGTGGCTTTGCCATCCCACGGTAAAAAATCTCTATTATTCAGCTTTTGGTAGTTTTTTCCGTAAAGAAAAACAGTAGTGTCTCCTGACTGTTGTGACACAAAAATATATCTGTTGAAAATAGTCTTGTGTAGGCCCGACATCCCAGTGTGGTTTCGCAGTTCCACGGGTCAAATCGCTGTACTATCCAGTTTTGGGCCTTTGGTATCTAAAAAAAAAGCAGTTTGAGTGTGTCGCTCACTGTTCAGCCACAAATATCTCTATTTAAAAAAGTGTGGTATACCCCAGTAAACAATAACTGTGGTTTTCCTCTTCCACGGTTCTAATCTACTCTTTATTACCCTTTTTCCATTGATAGTGCAAGTGTAAGCTATTTTACTTCATTTACAATGGGTAAGGCGCGTGGCAAGGGACGTGGAAGTGGACGTTCTGGTGATGGTTCGTGCAGAGGACGGGGCCGTGGCCAAGGTGAAAATGTGCCACAAGCAACAGCCACATCTTCTCGCTCCCACTTCTTGACCGAATTACTAGGAAAGCACAGAACAACACCAGTATTGAGAACTGATCAGTGTGAACAGGTTATTAATTGGATAGCAGATAATACTTCCAGTTATCTGGGCACCACCACCTCCGGTCTGTCTTCCACATGGTCAACTCTTAGTAGCCGTGAGTCTCGACCGCATACTCCTCCTCACCCTGATGCTCCTTCCTCCCACCATGCCGAGTGTCGTCAGACAGCAAGTGATCCCACACTTGGACACTCTGAAGAGCTGTTCACTGGTCCATTTCCATATTTGGGCCCCTCGCCTGATACGCTTGAAGTGGTGGAAGAGGAGATCCCATGTTGCGATGCCCAAATATTTGAACAGCCACGGCCACAGGAAGTCGACGTTGGAAATCTGTCACAAGAGGTGGACGATGACGAGACACAATTGCCAGGAAGTGAGGAGGAGGATCGTGGTGCGCAAGTGGAAGAGGAGGAGGTTGTGGATGATCTAGTAACTGACCCAACGTGGAAGGAGGACATGCAGAGTGAGGCCAGCAGCACACAGGGGGAGGGAGGCAGAGTACCCCAACAGGCAGGAAGAAGCAGTGTGGTGGCCGCAGACAGAAGGCAGGCAACCGTTCCCCGTAACACCAACACGAGGGACGTTGCCAGTACAAGCAGTAGGTCTTCCAGAGTCTGGAATTTTTTAAAGACTCTGCTGATAACCCCAAAAAGGCCATATGTTCCACCTGCCATGCCAGCATCAGCAGGGGTGACAAAACTACCAGCCTGACCACCACCAGCATGATCAGGAACATGGCAGCAAAGCACCCGACTTTGTGGGGCGAAACCCAGGGTCCACGACCAGTGTCAGCGGGTGTCACCACTGCTTCTTCCACTGTTGTGCGTGCAATAGAACCCCCTGTTGTGTGTGCAAGGCAATCCCCTGCCCATACTGCATGTAAAGATGCCCCCTCCTCTCAGTCTTCACTTGTTATGGCAGTTTCTCAAGAAACAGCATCAACGTCCACATCCACGTCCCACCGCAGTGTTCAATTGTCCATATCCCAGACCTTTGAACGAAAGCGGAAATTCGCAGCTAACGCCCCACAGGCCACAGTCCTTAATTCGCACATTTCACGACTGCTTGCGTTGGAAATGCTGCCTTTTAGGCTAGTGGAGACGGAATCCTTCCGCAATCTTATGGCAGTGGCCGTCCCTCGGTACTCGGTCCCCAGCCGACACTATTTTGCCCGGTGTGCCATCCCCGCACTACACAAGCACGTGTCCCAAAGCATCTGCCATGCCCTCAACAACGCAGTTACTGGGAGAGTCCACCTGACAATGGACACGTGGACAAGTGCTTGTGGCCAGGGACGGTACATCTCTCTGACGGCACACTGGGTAAACATAGTGGAAGCCGGGTCCCAGTCGGACCTTGGGACGGAACACATCCTCCCCACACCGAGGATTGCGGGCCCTATGTCAGTCAGAGTTGCCCCCACAGTGTACAGCTCCTGCACATCCTCCTCCTCCTCCTCATGTTCAGCCTCCATCTCAGATATCACCACATCAGTTACAACCTGGAAGCATTGCAGTACTGCCTCCGCCAAGCGGCAACAGGCTGTGCTGAAACTCATAAGCTTAGGTGATAAACCTCACACTGCTTGTGAGTTGTGGACAGCTGTGAAAGAGCAGGCAGATCTGTGGCTGAGACCGCTGAACCTACATTCCGGCTACAGCTTCCGCCGCCCTTGCTGTGTTGCAACAGCGTTTGCAGCTTCCGGCACACCGACTGGTGTGTGATGTCCCCACACGTTGGAACTCTACCCTCCACATGTTGCAAAGGATTTGTGAGCAGAAGAGAGCAGTTGTGGAGTACCAGCTGCAACAAGGCCGTCGATATTCAGGTCAGACTCCACACATAAGACCTCAGTGTAGCATCGGCGTCTCTGCCCCGTTCTAGGCAGAGACGCCGTCCCTCTCACCTCCCCGCTCCTGGCGCGGCGTCCTCCAGCGCTGCTCTCCCCGCTGCTTCCGGCGCGCGCTCCTTCCCCGGCAGTGTGCTTAGGGCGCGCGCGCACGCGCTCCCCCTCTCTTAAAGGGACCGCGCGCGCCGTCCTAAGGAGTCCCCGGCCAATTGCCGGAGGACCTCCCATATAAAGGGCACCTCCTCCAAAATGGAGGTGCCCGAGCAATGTTGTTTGCACCTGTGTCTCACCTGTGCTTCAGCCCTCAGGTCCCGTTGCCAGTTACCTGCCAGTTACCTGCCAGATTCCTGCCAGCTTGCTGCCTTTGTCCTGCCTGATATCCAGTCACCTGCCTGCTAGCCTGAGGTCCGACGGTCTGCCTTCCAACTCCTGTCAGTCTGTCTATGGACCAGCTTGCCCGCTCACCTGGGAGCGCACACCTGTTACCTGCCTGCTAGCCTACCTGGAGGCTCTGCCGTCACGTGCTGTGACCATCTGCCTTTCCAGAGACTCCTGCCCGCTCACCTGGGAGCGCACACCTGTTACCTGCCTGCTAGCCTACCTGGAGGCTCTGCCGTCACGTGCTGTCACCATCTGCCTTTCCAGAGACTCCTGCCCGCTCACCTGGGAGCGCCCACCTGTTACCTGCCTGCTAGCCTACCTGGAGGCTTCGCCGTCATGTGCTGTGACCACCTACCATTCCAGAGACTCTCGCTTGCTCACCTGGGAGCACACATCTACCATCTGCCTGCTAGCCTACCCGGAGGCTCTGCCATCACAGGTCGTACCTACCCTTTACCCAGAGACTGCCCCGGTCACTTGCCGTAACTCCCTGCCCGTTCATCCAGAGACTGCCCCGGTCACTTGCCGTAACTCCCTGCCCGTTCATCCAGAGACTGCCCCGGTCACTTGCCGTGACCTCCTGCCCGTTCTTCCAGAGACTGCCCCGGTCACTTGCCGTGACCTCCAGCCCGTCCACTCAGAGACTGTCCCGGTCACCTGCTGTGACTGCCTGCCCGTCATCCCTGATTGCCACCCGCTCCCTTACAAGGACCGCCCCCTTGTATAGTAGCTCAGAGGTTCCGCCTCCCAGACCCGTTACACTCAGGAGTGGACCTGGATGTCTGACATATGTACCATCCTGACAAACTTTGAGGAGGCCACCAAGATGGTGAGTGGCGATGACGCCATCATTAGTGTCAGCATCCCACTTGTCTGTCTTTTGCAACGCTCTCTGCAGAGAATTAAAGAGGAGGCATTGCAGCCAGAGTATGATGAGATGGATCAAGAAGCCGTAGCGGGTGATTACACACAGCCCAGCCTCATCTCATCCCAACGTGCATTGGGGGACAATGAGGGAGAGGAGGAGGAGGAGGAGGAGGAGGAAGAACAGGAGCTGCCATCATGCGTTGTAGACGGTAGTACCTGTACAAGTGTCATACCGTCGGTTCAGCGTGGGTGGCCTGAGGACAGGGGGGAGGAGGAAGAGGAGGAGGAAGAGGAGAGCATGGTCAGTCGTCATCTTGGTGAGGACACGGAAATCTTGCCCGTTACCAGACTGGCACGCATGGCTGACTTTATGTTACGCTGCCTTAACCGTGACCCTCGCGTTGTCAAAATGTTGGGTGACAGTCATTACTGGTTAGTGACACTTGTAGACCCCCGCTACAAGGAGAACTTTCACTCTCTTATTCCTGAGGTGGAGAGGTCTACAAAAATGGGGCAGTACCAGAAGGCCCTTGCTGCAGAACTCTTAAAAAAATTCCCATCTGAACACTCTAGCGGCAGAGGTCACAGTTCGTTGCCCAACCAAGGCGTACAGGCGAGAGAGATGCAACTCCAATCCAGCAGAGGCAGGGGAACACTGTCAACGTTCTGGGACAGTTTTCTGACACCCGCCCAGCTTACAGGCCCTGAGGCGCGGGGTACTCTCACAAGGAGTGGAAAGTTTCAAAAGATGGTGAGGGAGTACCTTGCCGACCGTACCAGCGTCCTCCGTGATTCCTCTGTGCCTTTTAATTATTGGGTATCCAAGCTGGACACTTGGAATGAACTCGCTCTGTACGCCTTGGAGGTCCTGGCCTGCCCTGCCGCTAGCATGTTATCGGAGCGTGTTTTTAGTGCCGCTGGGTGAATTATAACTGATAAGCACACTCGCCTGTCAACTGACAATGCTGACAAGCTGACCCTTATCAAAATGAACAAGGGCTGGATTGGGCCAGACTTCTCATCACCACCAAATGACAGCAGAGTAACATAAAGTCAAATCCACTGTGTTATTTCGGGAGGTGTATTCACATGCACCGCTTCACACCCACACATGGGTATACGCTTCTTCGTTTCGGCTGTTTTATCTTCTTCTCCTTATCCTCAGCCTCCACCACCACTATACCACCAGGGTGCCAGCATTGCAAGTTCCTCCGTCCTTATTTTTGGCAGCTTTTGCTTGCAAGGCATAAGCAAATACTATGGGACACCCACTCCCCAATAATGGGACTTATGTTTGTAATATGCTGTACTGCATGGCTCTTGTAAGGGGCATTGCAAGTTGCTCGGTCCTAATTTTTGGCAGCTTTTGCTTGGAAAGCATAAGCAAATACTATGGGACACCCACTCCCCAATAATGGGACTTATGTTTGTAATATGCTGTACTGCATGGCTCTTGTAAGGGGCATTGCAAGTTGCTCCGTCCTAATTTTTGGCAGCTTTTTCTTGGAAAGCATAAGCAAATACTATGGGACACCCACTCCCCAATAATGGGACTTATGTTTGTAATATGCTGTACTGCATGTGACGCGCCCCCTGGGCCGTGTGTACACGTGTGTGGGATACCCGGTGCCGGGTCTCTGGGGTCTGTAGTCTCCGTGGCGGTGACCCGATCCCGTGGCTCAGGCTGGTCAAACCAGTGGCAGTCTTTCTTAGGTTTTGAGGTTAATTATCCGACTGCGCCACCCGTGGATTGCGGTCAGGGAGTACCACCGCTGCGAGGCAGACCGCTGAGGCTGGTGTTGTGTGCGCAGCAGAGAATGGGATATCTCCCCACGGGAGGAGTATAGCCTCAGGGCAGTGAGTGTGGATGATGGGGGTGATGGTACACGAGCGCAGCAGGAACGACTCAGAGTCTTTGCAGTGCAGTTCAGGGTCTTTACTGATGACTATAAGGTAGACCCTCCCGGGAGTACTGGCTAGCATAAGAGGCCTGGTCAGTCTGTGAGCAAGCAGGAGTTCCCCTGGCCAGGTGGAGTTGTAGGCCTCCCCGTCTGTCTGCACTCTTCCTGGCTACCTTGCTGTAAGCGGGTAGAAGTAGCCCACGTCCCTGAGTGTACCGTGTAGTGCTCACCCGTATGGCTGGTGACTTGGGGCCTTCTGTAAGCCTCGGCTCCACGACAGCGGTGCTGGTCCCTTGCTTGTGACTGAGCCTCCGGGCTTCTATGGCCAGAGGACCTGAAATCCCCTGCTGGCTGGTTTCTGCTGCTGGATATATAAGTCCTCACAGCCTCGGACTCCTGTGTCCGGTTCCTATTGTCTTCTGCCAGGGCGAGCTCTGCTCAGCTTCCAGCCCCTGGTCTTTAGCTCCTAGCTCCTACAGAGCTCCTTGCTGTTACTTTCCCTTGCTCTCACTCTGACTCTGACTGTTCTCTGTTCTCTGACTCACTCAACCCCGCCCCAGATCCAGTTTATAAGGGCAGAATTCTCCCCTCCCAGGACTGGGGCAGGAGGATGTTGCATGTTTAAGGGATCCTGACCAGGAAACCTCCCACTTGCTCTCCGACTTAATATCTCTATTACTGTGGTGACCAGACCCTTGGGGTGCCACACATGGCTCTTGTAAGGGGCATTGCAGTTCCTCATAATTTTTGGAAAGCCTTCCATTCACTGCTTAGGCCAACAGTGCACAGGAGACCCAGTTGCTATAAATGGAAAAAAAGGTTTAGTTAACGCCCTCTGACCTCCATGTAATTTCCAAGGGGCATTGGAGTGCCTCGAAATTTTTGGTAGGCATTGCACTCACTGTATGCCCTATAACTGTGTAGCTGAACCGCTCCTTTTGTTACAGAAACATATCCTACAAGACATATCTGGTTGACTGGCCTGAAATTGATGTGAATGGTCCCTGTTCCTCCTGCTCTTTCTCCTTTGCCACTACCTCATCCATCATTTATCACCTGAAGCTTTGTTTTAACGGGAGTCATAGAACTTGGATAGTAGCAGGAAAACATCCAGCAATCCTCGGAGGAGGTAGGATATGCGCCAAAACGCTGACCACCTCAGGCCTAGCCGCTACTACATACATGCGCTTGCATTACAACAAAACAAAGCAGATGCTAACTTCTATCATCCTCATCATGCTCCTCACCTTGGCGCTCTCAACTCCCCTGATGGAGAAGCCAGGGCCCACCGGAGGAGTCTGATAGTCCGGTGGGCTCGGCCAATGCTGCCCTAAAGCAGGCCAGGCTAAGAAAAGTGTGGGAAAGGTTACCGAGACAAATAGGGGTGGCTGGGGACCGAGTATGGACACCTGGCCACCCCCTGGAGGCTGGGGAGCAAGCGGGGACACCCGGCCACCAGGCGGCTGGGGACTGAGTATGGATACCAGGCCGCCGACACAGCCATGACGTGGTGGCCAGATTCCGCCTCCACATGCCTAAAAGGCCCAATTTCAAGTTCAAGCAAGCAAGCAGTATGGTATTGCAGCCTGGGGGTGGGTGGGTGGCAGGCTGCATACTTGCGCTTGTATTGCAAGGAATGGGGGAGGTACAATTGAACACTGTCCTGGGACTAGAACTTGCATGGGGATAGTTGCAAGTCTGCATCTTCTGATGCGGCAAGGATCACTTATGATGGGCTCACTTTTAGACAGTGACCTGGGAGTCAGAGATGCTTCCCGGGGTCTTCCCCATGCTGTTCCCATGTCTTTTCAGCACTTTATGCATGTGTCACACAGCACATGGCCAGATAAGGTTGTAAAATGTTAAAATGACATTTCCCGGTGAATGCATTTGTCATAGTTGAAAGCAATACAAAAGTGCAAAAACGCATAAAAAATGCTACTTATGAACATAGCCGAAGGTGTGGAGGAGTATTTTTGTTTTTGGTCATTTATTTTAACTTATACACAAGTCTTTTCCCTGGAAAGGATGTTCCTTAACATATTTCACAGGAAAAAGTTTCACTTTCGATTTTGAACGTTTTATTGTGAGCCCGTAAAAGTGGCTTAATACCTCTGACCACGTTGTTGACAGCAGTGACCTGGGGGTCAGAAATGCTTCCTGGGGCGATCCCCATGCTGTCCCCATGTCATTTGAGCACTGTCACTATCGTTTTGGGCACTTGTTAGGCTTTTAAAAGACTGCCGGGGGTGCCACCGCAAAAATGCTCAAGTCTCCCATAGACTAACATTGGGCTCGTTGCTCGGGTCGAGCACCCGCGTATCACGGCGAGCTCGGCCCGAGCTTCGAGCACCCGAGCATTTTAGCGCTCGCTCAACACTAATCCTCACCCATCCCTAATAGATTGTGAGCCCTCGCGGGCAGGGTCCTCGCTCCTCCTGTACCAGTCGCTGTCACATTGTGTTCAAGATTATTGTACTTGTTTTTTATTATGTGCACCCCCTTTTCACATGTAAAGCGCCATGGAATAAATGGCGCTATAACAATAAATAATAATAATAATAATAATAAATCCAGAAGTGGTGACGTGTTTCTATTATACTTTTCCTCTGATTGTTCCACTCCTGGTTTTGGCTTACAAATACTGAGATAAAATACTGACCAAATACTGAATGTGTGAACGTGGCCTAAAAGGCAAATAATTCTGTGTCAGGACCTTGATAATAATTGGAGCGAGCAGGATTCAATTATCATATAACATAAAGGGATATTCCAGTTTTAGCAGAAAAATGCTTTATTTTAAAAATGTATGCAGGTTTTAACATACTCTCTGTATCAATTATTCATGGCGTTAGGATCTCTGCTTGCTGTCAATAATAATCTCCATTTTTATTTCAAGCGGACAAAATCATATATACCAACACTATGACTAGCAGTATCATTGTAGATATATAAATAGGATCTTCCTGATATTTTAGCTCAAGATTAAGAAATTACCTGGGAAAATTCTTCATCGTAACAATCTCTTGGATCCCATTGGCTACCTTTGCATTGTTCATGCTGGCCGTCAGAGACTGGTCATTTATACGGTTGGCTAAATTCCAAGATCGTAAGACATTCTCTCCTTCACAGAAAGCAAGGCAGTACCGG
Source organism: Phyllobates terribilis (assembly GCF_046119375.1). NCBI lineage: Eukaryota > Metazoa > Chordata > Amphibia > Anura > Dendrobatidae > Phyllobates > Phyllobates terribilis. Next base: position 975,024,108 of record NW_027362761.1, on the reverse strand, counting down.
AGATCAAAGCAGACTCCTAGAACATTTCACGCATATATGTTAAGATGACATCTGTATACATGAGATATGTATGTAAAATTTTAGAGCCACGCTTTAATATTCAGTTACTAAATCTCCTAAGTCTATAGATCTCCTGTATTTTCCTACTTCCTTCTTCTAGGTTTGGATAATTAGATCCTGAATGCCACAAATTGGACAACCCCTTCTCAATACCTATGGTTCCTTCCTGTAAAATAATAACACCTATAATCACCCCCAGGTGCCGGCGCTGTTCCAGTAGTGTCGTCATTGGCTCTCCTGGGGATTGTATAACAATGCATAACAATGTCCTTGTGGCCAATCAGCACTGGCTTCACACTCCCCACCTTCGGACAGATCACATGCATATACATCCAGAGGAAGTGAGCGCTGCTGCTCTCTCACTTCTTCTGGATGTATGTGATCCGTCTTAAAGAGATGAGTGTGAAGCCAGCAGTAACTGGCTGCAGGGATCACTTGACACAACAATGTCACGCAATCCCTGGGAGAGACAGTGCAGACACCACTGTAGCAGCAGCAGCACCGGAGGTGAGTATGGGTGTTATTATTTTACAAGGTGGAAACATAGAGATTGAGAAGGGGTTGTCCAAATAATGGAAAACCCCTTTAAAGAGATGCTGCCACTTGCTAAAAATAGAATTAGACTTACCGGTAATTCGGTTTCTAATAACTCACCACGACAGCACCAAAGGAGGATGTCAAACCACCCTAATAGGGACAGGAAACACAAAGAGGTTAAATAGCCCCTACCTCATCCTCCCTCCAGTGTTTTTATAAAGGACCACACAAGTATGGATCCTTCAAATTATATTTATTCAAATTAAATGATTGACTAACCAAGCCTGGGAGGGAATTACCAGTGCTGTCGTGGTGGGTTATTAGAAACCGAATTACCGGTAAGTCTAATTCTATTTTCTCCAATAACCCCCCACGACAGCATCAAAGGAGGGGTACCAAAGACTCATGTTTAGGGAGGGACAATGGCCTGAAGCACTTTCCGCCCAAAGGCCAAATCTTTAATGGACATTAAATTAAGTTTGTAATGCTTGGTGAAGGTATGGACCGAGGACCATGTAGCTGCTCTACATATCTGCTCGAGGGAAGCGCTAGCCTTTTCTGCCCATGAGACGGACATGGCTCTAGTAGAGTGTGCTTTCAGTTTCTCTGGTGGTGAGAGATTCTGGATTTGATATGATTCCACAATTGCCTTCTTGATCCAAGTAGCGATGGTCACCTTTGAGACCTTCTTCCCTCTGTTCTGACCAGATGGCTGAATAAAGAAGTTATGATCCTTCCGCCAGGCCTCAGTCTTTTGGAGGTAGTGAAGAACAACCCACCTTACGTGCAAAGTATGGAATTCTTCTTCCCTTTTATTTTTTAGGTTTTGAAAAAAGGAAGGCAGAATTATTTCCTGAGATCTATGAAAGTCTGAGACTACCTTTGGCAAGAAAGATGGGTCCAGTTGTAGAATAATCCTATCATCCAGGATTCTCAGATATGGGTCATTCACTGAAAAGGCCTGGATTTCTCCCACTCTCCTGGCAGTGGTAATCGCTACTAGAAATGTTGTTTTCCAGACTAATTTATCCAGCTCTATTGAGGCCAAAGGTTCAAACGGTGGTAGCGTCAGACCTTTAAGGACGATATTAAGATCCCAAGAGGGAACGTGGTTGATTATTCTGGGACGCAGACGAGTAGCTGTTGTCATGAACCTTTTTACCCATCGGTGTTCGGCTAGGCTCTGGTCAAAATAGATACTTAGCACCGCGATCTGAACCTTGAGGGTGCTGGGTTTAAGGCCTTTTTCCAGCCCCTCTTGTAGAAAATCCAAGATCTGGGTCATGTCAGGATGCCGAAGATCTGGTACATTTGGTTTATACCATGTTAGGAAGGTCTTCCATATCTTGTTGTATATGGAGTTTGTGATTTGTTTCCTACTTTTTTGTAGGGTATGAATTACTCGGTCTGAGAGTCCTTTTGCCTTCAGGATTGTGAACTCAGAAGCCAGGCCGCTAGATGGAGGTTCTCTGGATCTGGATGGAGTATTGGACCCTGATGGAGAAGGTTTTTGATTGCTGGCAAAATGAGAGGTCCTTCTATGCTTAAACTGTTCAGTGCACAGAACCAGCTCCTTTTGGCCCAAAGTGGGGCTATCAAAATTATTTTGACATCTTCGGTCCTTACTTTCTGTAAGGTCCGGGGTAGCAATGGAATTGGGGGAAAAGCGTAAGCCAGATGGAAACGCCACGGGTGAGCGAATGCATCTATCCCCAGGCATAGGTCGTCTGGATCTAGGGAGAAGTATTTTTCTGCCTTGGTGTTCTGGCCTCTTGCAAAGAGGTCCACCTCCGGACGACCCCATTGTCTGGTCAGCATGTGGAAAATGTCTGAGTCCAGCTCCCATTCCCCCCAGATGGATATTCCTTCTGCTCAGAAAACCGGCCTGTATATTGTCTGAGCCTTTTATGTGCAGACCTGATAAGGAATGAAGATGTCTTTCCGCTCAGAAGAATATTCTTGCTGAGATACTTTTTAGATTCTCGCATCTTGTACTCCCTTGATGGGACAGGTGAGCTACGGTAGTCATGTTGTCTGAATAGACTTTTACGTGTTTGCCCGTAATGATTGGAGCCGACATTTTGAGTGCCTCCCCCACTGCCTTTAACTCGCGGAAGTTGGAGGATCTCATGCTGGTCTCTTCTGTCCAGACCCCTTGTAAAGGGGTTTGAGCAACGACAGCTCCCCATCCTGTCTTGCTGGCGTCTATCGTGACTGTTACCAGACGGAACTGAGACCATGGTTTGTCTGGCGGAGTCTAGTAGAACACCCAGGAACGTTTTTTCTGTGGCAGGGACCAGGTCTGACTTTTGATGATTTATCAACCACCCTAGGGTGGTCAGGATTTGGATTGTTCTCTGCAGATCTTCCTGAAGTGCTTCCACTGAGGGACCTACTAGTAAGAAGTCGTCGAGGTAGGGAATGATTTTTTTTCTTTTCTGATTGAAGCCACTACCTCTGACATAATTTTGGTAAATATTCTCGGTGCTGAGGATATCCCGAACGGCAATACGTTGAATTGAAAATGTAACGTCTGATCCTCTTGAACCACCGCAAACCTTAGAAATTTCCGGTATGTTGGATGTATAGGGACGTGATAGTATGTGTCCTGTGAGTCGATGGTTGCCATCACATATCCTTGTCCTATCAAGGGAACTGCTGATCTGATGGACTCCATTTTGAATCTTCTGTAGATGATGTATTGGTTTAGGGGTTTCGGATTTATTATTATTCTGTAGGTGCCGTTTGGTTTCCTTATCATAAACAGGCGTGAATAGTGGCCTGTGTGTCTTTCTGTTTTTGGGACCGGTGAAATAGCCCCCAAGGATAGTAGGTTTTTTAGGCCGGACATCAGTGCGGTCTTTAATCTCGGGGAGGTTAGACGAGTTATCCTTACTTTTCTTGGAGGATATGAGGAGAATTCGATCTTTACCCCTTCTTGAATTACCTTCAAGACCCATTGACTGGAGCAGATCTTTTGCCATTGGGGAAGGTATTTCATGATTCGTCCCCCCACTACTCTGGCGTCACCGCTTCTGTTGTCGCTATCTTTTTGGGAAAAAAATATTCCTATCTTTTCCCCCTTTGGGGTAGCTCCATCGACTGGACTTGCCTTTCCCCTTGTATTGGGGATTCTGTTCCCAAGGGGGGCGAAAGGGGGTCTTCTTGTAGTGTCTGGGTTCAGGAAGGGATTTCTTTTTATCAGCCGCCTTCTCCAGGAGGTCGTCAAGGGCCTGGCCAAACATATATTCTCCCCTGAAGGGAATGGAACAAAGTTTTATTTTAGAGGCCACGTCACCGATCCACGATTTCAGCCATAGTGCTCGCCTTGTGGAGTTTGATAGGACTGCGGCCCTGGCGGTTACCCTCACAGATTCTGCTGAAGCATCCGCCAGAAAGTCAGTGGCCTTCTGCAGTAAAGGTAGGGAAGCTTGTATCTCCTCTCTGGATGTGCCCATAGCCAGATGCTCTTCAAGCTGGTTGAGCCATCTTGACATGGACCGTGCAACACACGTGGAGACTACTTTTGTGTTCAGAAGGACTGCTGATGTTTCCCAGGATTTTCTGAGAAGGCTGTCTATCTTGCGGTCCAGAGGATCCTTTAGTTGCGACGAGTCCTCGAATGGCAATACTGTCTTTTTAGCGACTCATGCCACCTGAATATCGACCTTAGGTATCTCGGTCCAACATTTTGAGGTCTCTTCATCTACCGTAAACCTGGCTTTCAATTCTGCTGGTGTATTCAGTCGTCTTTCAGGATTTTCCCATTTGTCCAGGATTAGATCCTGAATGTTTTTATGTATCGGGAACACCATCTTTTTCTTTGAGCGGAGATCACCGAACATCTCTTCCTGGATTGATCTAGTGGGCTTCTCTTCTTCCACTTCCATCGTTCTTCTTACTGCTGAGAGGAGGTCTTCATAAATTCCATTGAAAAATAATATTTCTTATTTTCCAGACCTTCCTCTGCTGGGCTGAGTTCACCTTCCTTTATAAGGTCTTCTGGAAGGGATACTTCGTCCTGAGAGTACGAGTCTCTTTTTTCTTCCAGGGAAATCTTCCTCTTTTTAGCTTTTGGAGGCGAATCAGAAGTGGATCGGGAAAAGGAGGCCAATGAAGACTGAACCTCCTGACGGACTATCCCTTTAATTTCGTCTATGAGGGACAGCTGCTCTTCCCTAATAATCTTCTCCGTGCATTTCTGGCATAAATATCTTTTGCTTGAAGAAGATAATTTTTTTGAACATATAGCACATTTCCGGCTAGATTTATTTCCTGGTACAGGATCCCTGTCCCCCTTAAAAAGAGGGAGAAGGGTAATTAATGTATCAATTTTAACCTGCACCTAGGAAAGGACCCCCAGTGCCAGACTTACTGGGACTGGAATTGCGCTGGGCTCCGCAGACATGGAGAAGGTAAATTCCTGACCATCCAGTGTAAGAATACAAAACGAATAAGGTCCTACCTTAGATGTCTTCAGTCCAGGGCTCTTATATAGGCGAATGAACTCAGCGCTCTCCCTCTTTCCCTGGGGAGGGGGGTGGCAAGGCTCCTCCCCCTTGCTCCAATTGGTGAAGCAGGAACACCTGCGATCACCTGCGGGGTTATTTATTTATTCTTCTTTTTTTTTTTTTTGCTGCTGAGAGACCCGGAAGTGACCTAGGGGACCCTTTTTCGGCGTCCCACGTCACTTTCCGGCCTCTTCCTAAGTACTTGCGTTCCAGGGTGGAACGCACACCGGAAGTGACATTTTCGGCGGTCCGCGTCACTTCCGGGATCCAGCACGCGTCTCTCCACTATGGAGGCCGCCTTGAGAGGGGGGAGGAGCGGGGCTGGAGAGCTCGAGGAGGCCTCCAGCCCGACACCCACCGGACCTTACCCGCAGACTCGGTGGGGACAGGGGTCCCGAGTCCCGGAGGAGACGGGAGCAGCATAAGGGGAGGAGGAGAAAAACGGCCCAGTCCCAGCTGCCCAGCTTAAAGGTATACTGGGTGTCTGCCGCCGGCACAGAGCACCCTGGATGACCTCTTCATCCCAATAGGGACAGGAAAAACACTGGAGGGAGGCTGAGGGAGGGGCTATTTAACCTCTTTGTGTTTCCTGTCCCTATTAGGGTGGGGTGACATCCTCCTTTGGTGCTGTTGTGGGGGGTTATTGGAGAAAATATGTATTTTTTTACCTGTTGCAATTAAAACAGTTCTACTTAACTGGTGATGTTTTGTTTTTTTTATTCCTGTGTCTCGCTGTGCCTAAGCTATGTGCTTCTCTTCCCTGTTTATAAATCTTGTCTTTGTTAGCCAAGTGGGCATAGTTCCTAACTCTTCTCTATAGGAGACTTCAACACTTTGTCGCCAGATTCAGAAGAAAAGCAACATTTTCACAAAATAAAAAACAACATTTATGGCAAGTGACATGTCTCCTTTAAAGGGAATCCACCATCATATTTTTGATAACTAATTTGAGAGCAGCATAATGTAGGGGCAAAGACCCAGATGTATAATTTACTGGTCTGCTGTAGGTTTGATAAAATCACTGTTGTACTAGCAGGAGATTATCATTAGAGGACTCCTTGGCTTGCAGCCAGGTAGTCCATTCATGCCCCCACCACTGATTGGCAGCTTTCTGCCTATGCTAGGTGTACACAAAAAGCTGCCAATCAGTGGTGTGGACGAGGCTATACAGAGCTCAGCATTCAGAGAACTAATAGATCTGCAGCAGATAATGCAGTTTTAATCAAAACTCAAGACCAGTAAGTGACACATTGCTGGAATCAGGGTCTCTGCCCCTACATCATTCTGCTCTCAGATTACATAGCAAAAACATCATGACATATTCCCCTTAAGTCTCTAAGTCTGGTTTTAGGTGATGCTTCTGTCTATTCTCCCTTGATGGAGGGGGGTGGTGAAGTCACTTTCCTTTTTTGTCTTGTGGTATTGAAGATTGCTGTGATTCATGAATTTTGCGCAAAGTAAAAAATGGCTTTCTTCCTGTCTTCAACTGTTTTTGCGAATTCTGGCACCAATTGCTGCACATTGGCACCAAAAAGGTGCAAAAATTGTGCATACTCAAAAATACACCAGGGGAAAGTGAAGTGAAGTTGCACTAGATTTTACAACTATTTTAAAAAAAAGTTGTAATTAATGAATTAGGTGAAAACATCTGGAATTTCTAGTTTCCGTCCTCAAAGTGGAAAACAAAAAAAAAAAACCCACAGACGAGCACATATAAAATAGACTTCAAAAAAGGCGCAAACAGAATAATGGATTGGATGAAAAACACACAAAACTAGGCAAAAAACAGGAGCAAAGGCAATGATGAAACCGGGCCATATCGTACATCACCTTCAAGTCAGATAAACAGTCACACTTTTATGTCTGTCCCAACACCATGCAACTTTACTCAATAGAAAACTGTGCTACCACTGTCATTTTACTGAATTTGTCAATACACAACGTACAAAGCAATATATATTAAAGACAAAACAATAAGATAAAACATAATCATGAATATTACACATCGACAGCACAATTGCGCTTACCTCCCATCGGTACTGATGAGAATTTCACCATGTGTTTATGGTCCTCAGTTTCTAGATTCCAAATTACTATCTCAGTTGTGTTGGTGTTTGGGAGCCGAGAAAATGCAACTACGTGTGATCCCTGACTATTCACAGCAAACTTAGTAATGAAGTCATTGCTGCAGCCCTTCACTGTACGAATATAGGCAAATGTGTGCACGCTGAACAGCTCAATGTGAACCATGTCATGTAATTTTAGTGACGGATACCTGCAATACACAGAGCAATACCGTGTTTAGAAAGCATAACCCATTACGGCGACTTTTACTCATCTTCTATGTAGTCACAACTCAGTGCAGACTTTTTCATGTTATTGAGATGATCTCATTTGATAGATGATTAGGTGTCCCCCTTTTGTCTTACATTCAATCTATTGACTGCTATCATATCAAATGTCATCACTCGCAGTAGAGACGTCAAAGTGGGAGAAGGTCTTTGTCTGCTCTCCTGGCCTTCAAGTTTGGAGCAGACAATCAAATGTACAATGTCAAAAGCAATGCATGATGGAAAGTGAGGGAAGTTCCAGCATCTACAGTGCTGGCAGAGTGCCGATAAATAGTAATTGACAACATAAATAGAATTGATTGCAAGTTACAGAGCACGAGAACCACAACAGTTCTGGACATATTAGATTGGTATTTGCACCAAAAGCAATTTTATTTTCCTGTGGGTGATGAGGGCAGAAAGCCCATGCTGGGTTTTGTGCAAAAGGACATGGAATGGAATGGAATCAAATCAATTAACGTGGAAAATCAAAGCAGCATGTAACACGTGTGTCATGTACTGCGATTACTCATCAGATACCTGCAGATCAGTAGGAAATATTCCTTGGTTACAGCCACACCTTGAACTGAAGCCACTGGATCTTGTGCAGTAAGTTTGGCAACGACAGCTCCGCGTTTGGCATTCAGCACCATGGCTTCCTTCCCACTCCTGTCACAAAGAGGAAACAAAAGATAATTCCAGTGTTGCACATTCCTTTGCTCATGATCCTCTTAGCATTTAACAAAAGAATAGAACAGATTTAGGGCTTTTCTGGTAACAATTTGCTGGTAATTGTGCAGGTCATACAGGGGGACCAACACCAACCTCTGGGAATCCACAGACAATCGCTAAAAAAAAAATAGGGTTGTTTTGCTCGGTGACGCTAAAATAATATAGCTGCATGCTTGTTTTTTGCTTTAGGGTGGGGGGAGTGCAGGTGATTATGTGTAGTTCCCATCATTTTACAGGTCCCACTAAATGCTACACATGGGTGTATATTTGTATATTAGTTCTCTTAGCCGCAGACCTAATACTTCCGTTTTTTTTAGTCTCCACCACTTTTGCTAAATTGTCCAGAAAATGGTGGAGGTTGGCAATCATGATGCAGTGCCTTACACAGGAGCAGGTCCAGACAAGAGAACAGTATTTAGGCTCTGTTCATTCCATAGAAAACATTAATCATGGTCCACCTATCCAGGAGTAATTATGGGCTATGGATGTAAAATCTTAAGCATAGTTCACTTAATGTAATCTGAAGGGTTTGTAAACCATATTATTGTTCTTTTATTCTAGCAGATGACGGTCTAGTTGCTCGGTCTCCTTACAGTTGCATAGGGTGCACATATGTGCACATAGGGCAGCATGGTGGCTCAGTGGTTAGCACGGCAGCCTTGCAGCACTGGGGTCCTGAGTTCAAATCCCACCAAGGGCAACATCTGCAAGGAGTTTGTATGTTCTCCCCATGTTTGTGTGGGTTTCCTCCAGGTTCTCTGGTTTCCTCCCACACTCCAAAGACATACTGATAGGGAACCTAGATTGTGAGTCACAATGGGGACAGTGCCAATAATGTCTGTAAATTGTCTGAATTGTAAAGTGCTGTGGAATATGTTGGCACTATATAAATAAAAAAAATATTATAAGATTATTATATGTTTGCCCCAGTTGTGGTTCATCTTCCCTTGAAGCGTCTCTGCGTGGGCTAGGCTATGTCCCCTATGATTGACTACAACACCATGTTATCCACTTAGAGTATAGGGTTTTGGATTTTTTTTATGGTGAGATCAATGCAATTTATAATAAAGAACCAAGCGGTGATCAACTACTATATTCCTGTGTATTATATGTATGACTGCCACTGACCCTAACACACCATGGTATGGAAATGTTAGGGAGGAATGTGGCTTCACAGGAGGTAAAACTTAGTAGCAATCAAGCTATGTGAACAAAAAGTTATGTACACCGAGTCCTCGTATGGCCGAACACTTACATAAAGAATTGGAGCACCATGGGACATCTAAAACAAATAAACTGATATAATGTAGTAATGCTTGGTACATGTGTAGAAAAGGGACATGGTTAATAAAGTGATGAGAATAATATTGGACTAACCCATTACAGAATAAAAAATATATAAGTAACAGGTGATTGGCAATTTTAAGAAAAGTTTATGTATTTTTGCTGCAGAAAATTAAGCTTTAGTGAACTGGAGATTTCAAGGTCACACATTTTTGTTTTTCCTTGAGTTAAAAATGCGATAATAATCCTGCTATAAAACCCATTGTTTTTGCTATGTAATCTGAAAGCGCCATGATGTAGTGGAAGAGACCCTGATTCCCCTGATGCATCACTTACCAGGCTGTATTTTGCTGTTTACGTACAATCAGTGTTTTATCAGCAGGAGATTATCACTAGAGGAGAAACTGCCTCGTGCCTCCTGGTCCAACCCTGCTAGGTAGTTTTCTATCTATGCACATTGTACACAGTAAGCTGCCAATCCGTGGGGTGTGCAGGGTCATATTGGGCTCAATATCTGAACTCTGCTATGTCTGCAGCAGAGAAAACTGTGATGATATTACAACTGCTGCACCCAGTAAACTAAGTGATACATCGCTGGAATCAGAGTCTCTGTCCCTACATCATGCTGCTGTCAGATTACATAGCAAAAACCTGCTGAAAGATTCACTTTAACAATACATCAGGGGCAGACATAGACAGGAGAGGGCTCAGGTACATGAATAGTAAATGGGCCCCTTGCAGTCCAATAGTTCATCATAATGCACAATTCCACCTGCTTTGGAGATAGAAGTGGGTCCCTTTACCTCTCGGGCCCCTGTGCTGCTGCACAGATTGCACCAATTAAATGTTTTCCCCCACAATGCATTTTACTAGAATGAGCCTTCCGTACTTGAAAGATTTTGCTGTATTCAGCGACTCAAATACAAATGACTTTACACTGGATCAAAATGATGTCATAAACTAAAATATGCAAAATATCTCAAAACGTGTTATATTTTTACATTTTTCATTTGAAACTAAACTTATATTTACTATAATTTTCATGTTAAAAATTAAGACATAACCATGGTCATAGCTGCGCTTGTGGTTAAAGTCATAGACACCAAGGGGACACCAATAACCATAACTTTTCTAACTTTAGAGATGTGCCCTGAAGCTTATACGGATAGATGGATAGATACATACAACTTATTACCTGTAGGCAAATACAATGTACTCTTTAAATGAATTCCTAGAAACCAGAATGGAGTGGTTTTTATGAACTGGCGTTTCATCTGCAGGAATGGCTACCTGACAGACAAGGTTACAGGATTCAGCCAAGTCAAACACCTGGAATACATGAAATTATAAAAAAAAAAGTTCAATAAAAAAAAAAAAAGTAAAAAAAAAAAACAGAAATCATTATTATATCCAGTTTAAAAAGAATAATAGAGCTAACCTTAACTAAATGGCTGCCATCAAAAAAAGCCAGGAGAAGTTGTCCATCCATGGCAGATGTCAGGATAGGGGCATCCAGACAATCATCGGCGGCATATATCATTCTGCGACATGAAAGGTCCCATATATGGAAACTGTGGTCCTGAGTGACAGCGACTATTCTGTTCTGCCTACACACAGTGATGGAGTCAATGTCCTTTCCAATGCCATGAAGAGTGAATATAGGTTTCCCCGCTACTAGGTCCCAAACCTTCAGGGTGCCATCCCTGGAAGCTGTCATTGCTCGAAGGTCAGTGTGCGCTTCTGCGACTGCAGTAATACTGTCGGTATGACCTGTATAACAGCAATAATGTACAATAATTCTTCTTATATTCTGTTTAAAAAATATATAGAAATTCTTCAATTTTCACACTGTCTACTGGGGCTATTTTGGAGTTATACTTCCTGTTCTTTCAGAAGGCTCATTATCATCAGAGGCAGGATTACACAGCTAATAACATCCACCTCAGCCAACATCATCACTACGATCCAATGAATTCAGGTTACTGGAGTGAATGTAATGTAAATGTTAATACATTATATGTATGTGAATGAGGTCTGAAAGGGAAGCTATCATCAGAAACTGATCTATTGTTCAAATCAGGTTTTTGTGTTACATGTTTTTTTTTCATATTATGACCTTTGTTAAAAGAAAAAATAAAATCGGTAAATACACTCGCGACTGAGGCTTTTTTAGACTGTATTCCTAGGAAGGGTTTTGAGCAAGCATCCATATTATCAGAGTCAGGATTACAATGACAGGTAACACTTCTATTATTTTATTATTATTATTTATGGCCTTCGGCTCTATCTCCAGTCATGTCGACTTGATGGATGAACAATCTGCTGGAAGATCGATTTTGTGCGAGCCTAGATACAGGTGCTTCTCACTAAATTAGAATATCATCAAAAAGTTAATTTATTTCAGTTCTTCAATACAAAAAGTGAAACTCGTACATTATATCGAGTCATTACAAACAGAGTGATCTATTTCAAGTGTTTATTTCTGTTAACATTGATGATTATGGCTTACAGCCAATGAAAACACAAAAGTTATTATCTCAGTAAATTAGAATAATTAACAAAAAACACCTGCAAAGCATTTAAAAAGGCCCCTTAGTCTGTTTCAGTAGGCTCCACAATTATGGAGAAGACTGCTGACTTGACAGATGTCCAGAAGGCAGTCATTGACACACTCCACAAGGAGGGTAAGCCACAAAAGATCATTGCTAAGGAAGCTGGTTATTCACAGAGTTCTGTATCCAAGCATATTAATGGAAAGTTGAGTGAAAGGAAAAAGTGTGGTAGAAAAAGGTGCACAAGCAACCGGGATAACCGCAGCCTTGAAAGGATTGTTAAGAAAAGGCCATTCAAAAATTTGGGGGAGATTCACAAGGATTGGACTGCTGCTGGAGTCATTGCTTCAAGAGCCACCACACACAGACGTATCCAGGACATGGTCTACAAGTGTCGCATTCCTTGTGTCAAGCCACTCATGACCAATAGACAACGCCAGAAGCGTCATACCTGGACCAAGAAGAAAAAGACCTGGACTGATGCTCAGTGGTCCAAGGTGTTGTTTTCAGATGAAAGTAAATTTTGCATTTCATTTAGAAATCAAGGTCCCAGAGTCTGGAGGAAGAGTGGAGAGGCCACAATCCAAGCTGCTTGAGGTCTAGTGTGAAGTTTCCACAATCATTGATGGTTTGGGGAGCCATGTCATCTGCTGGTGTAGGTCCACTGTGTTTTATCAAGACCAAAGTCAGCGCAGCCGTCTACCAGGAAATTTTAAAGCACTTCATGCTTCCCTCTGCTGACAAGCTTTTTGGAGATGAAAATTTTATTCTCCAGCAGGACTTGGCCCCTATCCACACTGCCAAAAGTACCAATACCTGGTTTAAAAACAACAGTATCACTGTGCTTGATTTGACAGCAAACTCACCTCACATTAACCCCATAGAGAATCTACGGGGTATTATCTAGAGGAAGATGAGAGACACCAGACCCAACAATGTAGAAGAGTTGAAGGCTGCTATCAAAGCAACCTGGGCTTCCATAACACCTCAGCAGTGCCACAGGCTGATCACCTCCATGCCACGCCACATTGATGCAGTAATTGATGTAAAAGGAGCCCCGACCAACTATCGAGGGCATTTACTGAACATACATTTCAGTAGACCAACATTTCGGATTTAAAAAATATTTTTCAAGCTGTTATAAAGTATTCTAATTTATTGAGATAATGACTTGTGTTTTCATTGGCTGTAAGCCATATTCATCAACATTAACAGAAATAAACACTTGAAATAGATCACTCTGTTTGTAATGACTCTATATAATATGAGTTTCACTTTTTGTATTGAAGAACTGATCAGAGCCTTCAGAGTAATATTAAAAATGTCTACAAATGATTTACAGATATAAGTTTTATGTAAAGGATCCGAGACATTCAGCTGTGTACCTGCTAAGGTGTCATAGAGAATCCCCCCAGGTGGCAGGAGACACGTGAAAGAAGGTATGAAAGTGGCAATAGAGGACTGCTGACACTGGGACATCAAGGATGGCAGTAAAGGATATTTCCTCGGATCACCTATAATTAACAAAGGTCATCTATTAAATATTAGTCTAATTTGCACATGTAGATACTTTTCCTACACATACTTAGATCTGGTAAATAGATTGCTCAGTGTTGATCTATCCAGTACACTTCACACACTTTTTGCACTCAGTGCAGTATTTTATGTCATGTCTGTTACATTAGCTTTGGATTTGATGCTTTTTATCCTATAAAGAATTCATTGTATAAGAAACATTTGTAATGCACTTTTCTCACACAGGACTGTACAGTCTGGGAGTAAGCTGATCAATTTGATAAAATGTCTTATGTTAATCACACGTCAAATTGAACAGGTGCGTTTTAGGTCTTTGCGACAATTATGTCCAATAATAATAATTCTCTGCTTGATCCAAAGAGTTGGGTCTACCTGACAGAAGGTTCGGCCTCCAAATGTTTCATGGCTGATGCTACACCAACTTATTAATACTTGTTGATCTGATAAGATGGCAAGAAGTGTAGGGCTTCAGCAGATCCTTCAAGTAGCTGGGTACTTATGTTATTTATTTCAGTTAGATATAAGACATTACACCACCCTTGGGGTTATGAAGGCATGCCTTCTGGTGGAATGAGTTTTTTTGGCAATTTTTCTCAGGTGGAAGAATAAATCTTTAATAATCAAATATCTGGTTCCTAAGAGGCCATTCCCCATCTATAACTACATCCATATTACAAACGTGGCCTAAGGGTATGTGCACTCATCTTTTTCAGGCGTATTCCACCAGAATCCTGGCTCAAAAAAAGCTGCAAAACCACTGAAAAAAGGTGAACATAATGCACAGCAATGTAAAAACAACAGTGCTGTGCACATAGCCAGTCTTTTGTTAATTCTTATAAACGCTTAAGGGTTTGGAAACCATAAAGCATGTAAAAACATATTCACTCTCTCGGGCGGTTTGCGCCAGGAAGCTACTTATTGGTTATAGTTTCAAATATCGACAAAGAGATACTGATAGCAGAGCAGCAACAAAACTGATAACAGAACTCACAGTGAAGCCGCTTCACCAGGGAAAACCTCAGCAGATCAGCTGGTGTCTTAAAGATGCTCTGTGCACGTACCCAGAGTTTTACAATATTGCGATTTCTACGTGTTGAGGTGTTGGATGTGCAAGTTGCTATAAGGTGCTGAGCTCTCAACAAGAGAAAATCAAGTCTGTGGGTTCAACTTTGGCGAGCTGGTACTCACATCGTCTAGTAGCTCAGCTAAGCAGTTACTTGTAACCAGAGATGTGTTATTAACTCTGAGCTTGAAGGATAGGTATGAAAGGGGATCACCAGCCCAGAGTGGTATGTCAGACTGTGGCTCTGGATTATTTTGTTTAATAGTAGCATGTAAAGTGTATTGGGGGGTAGAACTGAGCCCTTTGGCACTCTATATTGTGAAATAACTGGTAAAGAGGGCAATGAGACAAGAGATAGTTATTATGGTCAGCCATTTAAAAGACCTTAATCACTGGAGAACTGTGCCATCAATTCCACAAAACATTGCAAATCTATCATTTTTATTGCATTAGTCAACTTTATCAAAAGCTGCTGAAAGATCTAAGAGGATTAGAAGGCAACGTTTCAGCTTCTCATTTGAAGACTTTCTCAAACTCTAAAGTTCACATTTCTCACTTATTTCCATTGTAGTGCTACTTCCATTTTACTTTTTTATATTATTTATAAGTATTATTAGTTAGTCCTACCAGGGGCCACAGGTTTATCCGAGGCATCTATCTGGTGCAGACGTCCTGTAAGCTGGGACGCCAGCTGACAAGGGTCCTTCTTTAGCACCTTCATGGACAACTGAAGAGTTTCAAGTAGCAGATTCAAATCAAGCCCTGGCCTGTCAATCAGAAAGCATAAAGCACCGTGATGTAATAGTATTGGTGGGTCAACCTGTGGTTCATTTACTGCTCGAGTACAATAGTGTTTGAGGTAACTGATACAAGGCTGTGTGAGAAGGGAACAAAAACTTGAGAACGTGATACGTGCATTCACATCTATTTGAAATGTACAGAATACATTCAAGTAAATAAGAAATATGAAACCATGTCTGCTAAATCTACAAATACTTGGCTGGGATTATTCTTTATAAGGCACACATCCATGTTTCACAGTATGAGTATGAACCGCTATGTACGGAGTGGCTGTGGATCTCCTATAGACACATATGAAGATGTTGTGTTCACAGAAATGTTAAACCGGCCTTAGAATAGAAGGCGCAGAACCCCTTAAACAGGTTCTTTCACAAGTCTTTGGTTGTTAAACTGGGCATATCAAGGAATAGTGGCTGCAAAGCTAAAAAAAAATATTTTTTTTTATTCATTTTTCATTTACATAGCAGAGATATTAGCTTGTAAAATTTAGGTTATAATTTACAATAAATCCAAGGGGTGTTAGCAGAGATCATAATCTGGGTTACGTACTTCTTCCCCCACATGACGTTGACCAATCTTAAGGAGGACACTTCGTGCAGGAAGGTAAAAAGAATATATCCCTAGAAGTTCAGAAGAACATGTTTTTTTCTGTGAGATGTAATAACAGACAGCCGTGCTCTCAGTCCTGATTTCTGCAAAAACTGTGTAGAATACAGCAGAGTTGAGTGTCACTACAAACACTTCCAGTTTTCATTTCACAGCAGTCAGTGTGAAGAAAGAGGTGCAGCAGAGTTGAGTGTCATTACAAGGACTTACAGGTTTCATCTCACAGCATCAGCGTCAGCAATCAGTTTTAGGGGCAACAAAAGATGTCTTTTCCCTAAAGCATCGCAGATGTTTTCAAACATGTACATACAGAACTATGGGGTACAGTTATAAAAATTGTCTAAAATAAAAAAAATCTTCCTTTTTGCTCATAACAACCAATCTTGGCACAGCTTTTATTTAACCAGAGTAGTTAAAGAAAGGTAAACTGAGCTCTGATTACAACAAAGACACAATTTCTTTTAAACAGTTTTGATAAATAACCCCCTAAATGTCTACATTACACATAGAGCAGCCTTATGAATAGGCTTTTATTTCACGCTCCCTCATTGGCCTTGTTACATCAGAAAGGATCAAGCAGCATATTTATGTAATATGGATATGACAGAATGATTTAAAAGGAAAAACATCTTATAAAATCAGTGAGTGGTGCACCCATTTAAATCTACAGAAAATTACTTAGGCATCATTCACACGTCAGTTTTCTTTGCATACAGGAAAAAAAAGACCATTTTTCATCATCGTGCTGGATTTGATTTTCATTAATTTTGGGTCCAGGCGTCCATTTTTACCATCTGTATGGCATCCATTTTTCTCTTATGCAAAAAAACAAAAACAAAACCCCAAGCTTATCTTACCTGTTAAATAGTAAAAAACAGACACCACTAAGATGTCACACTGATACCATCCATGTGCTGTCTGTAATTTTCACTGACCCCTGAGTTGAATGGGTGAGTTTGGTCTATGACGCAAATCAAAAACGAACATGTCTCCATTTTCTTTTGCAGACATTTGGGCCACAAAAAAAATTTGACATGTGAACAGACTCATAGATTATCAGAGGTACAAGTTGATTGTCTGAATGAGCCTTTATATTATAAGTAGTAGTCATAAAACTTTAAAAAATAAAATAGAAAAATTGACCAAAATCCATAAGGATGTCTACATGAATTTGGAAGAAAATTTCAAGAAGATCAAATCAGCATAGAACGAGCAACAAATTCTGGAGTAAAGCTGTAAAGTCAATATGCAATATTTGCTTTGAATATTTTATTTGTTGCAAAGGACAAAATTTCTATTAGCGCACTATGCATATACAGTTGTGCTCAAAAGTTTACATACCCCGGCAGAGTTTTTCCTTACTTGGCATTGTTTCAGAGAATACGAATGATAACCAAAAAACTTTTTCTCCACTCATGGTTATTGGTTGAGTGAAGCTATTTATTATCAAACTACTGTGTTTTCTCTTTTTAAATCTTAATGACAGCCAAAAACATCCAAATGACCCTGATCAAAGGTTCACATACCCCAGTTCTTAATACCGTGTATTGCCCCCTCTAACATCAATGACAGCTTGAAGTCTTTTGTGGTAGTTGTGGATGAGGTTCTTTATTTTCTCAGATGGTAAATTTTCCCATTCTTCTTGGCTAAAAGCCTCCAGTTCCTGTAAATTCCTGGGCTGTCTAGCATGAACTGCACGCTTGTGATCTCCCCAGAGTGGCTCAATGATATTGAGTTCAGGAGACTGAGATGGCCACTCCAGAACCTTCACTTTTTTTCTGCTGCAGCCAATGACAGGTCGACTTGGCCTTGTGTTTTGGATCGTTGTCATGTTGGAACGTCCAAGTACGTCCCATGCGCAGCTTCCGGCTGATGAGTGCAAATTTGCCTCTAGTATTTGCTGATAACGTGCTGCATTCATCTTTCCTTCAACTTTTACCAAGTTTCCTGTGCCTTTGTAGCTCACACATCCCCAAAACATCAGCAATTCACCTCCGTGCTTTACTGTAGGAATTGTGTTCCTTTCATCATAGGCCTTGTTGACCTCTCTCCAAATGTAACGTTTATGGTTGTGGCCAAAAAGTTAAATTTTGGTCTCATCACTCCAAATTACCTTGTTCCAGAAGTTTTGAGGCTTGTCTCTGTGCTGTTTGGCGTATTGTAGGCGAGATACTTTGCAGCTTTTGCGCAGTAATAGCTTTCTTCTGGCGACTCGACCATGCAGCCCATTTTTCTTCAAGTGCCTCCTTATTGTGCATCTTGAAACAGCCACACTGCTAGTTTTCAGAGAGTCCTGAATTTCAGCTGATGTTATTTGTGGGTTTTTCTTTGCATCCCGAACAATTTTCCTGGCAGTTGTGGCCGAAATTTTTGTTGGTCTACCTGACCGTGGTTTGGTTTTTGCAGAGCCCCTGATTTTCCATTTGTTAATCACAGCTTGAATGCTGCTGACTGGCATTATCAATTCCTTGGATATTTTTTTTGTATCCCTTTCCTGTGTTATACAGTTCAACTACCTTTTCCTGTAAATCCGTTGACAATTCTTTTGCTTTCCCCATGACTCACAATCCAGAAACGTCAGTGGCCGGATGAAAGATGCAAGAGTCTGTCTGGATCCCAGAAACTCACTCAGCTTTTATGCACACACACTGATTTCAAAGCAAACAGGTCACAGGTGAGGATGTTACCTTTAGTAGCCATTCAAACCCATTTATGTCAAATTCTGTGCATGTTATCAGGCCAAAATCACCAGGGTATGTGAACTTTTGATCAGGGTCATTTGGATGTTTTTGGTCGTCTTTAAGATTTAAAAAGAGGAAACACAGTGGTTTGACAATAAATGGCTTCATCCAACCAATAACCATGAGTGGAGAAAAAGATTTTTTTGTTATCAGTCATATTCTCTTAAACAAAGCCAAAAAAGGAAACTTCTGCCCTGTTATGTAAACTTTTGAGCACAACTGTATGTCAATGGTAGCTGCAATATTAGAATTTAGATTAGTATTTCTCCCTCCATATATTATATACAGCAAAAGCAACATGGAATTGAAAACTCACTAGCAACATAGTGAATATTTAAAGAATCGTTTATCCTTAAAGGGACTCTGTCAGCACTGTTCAAACCAAGTCCAGGCGCTCAGTGAACCCTTGGCAGAGTCATATATTTAAGTGCACCTTCCCACCTACTTGTATTCCATCAAATGCTGCACTTTTCTGGCTCTATCATATCAGAGATGTCAATCAAAGAAGATGGGGGCGAAGATAAAGGGAAAACAAATAGGTGGGAAGGTACACTTTTATGTTTGGTCACACTAAGGGTGCGCCAAACGCCTGTACTTGGTTTGGACATTCATTATGTGCTGACAGAGTCCCTTTAATCATAACCATTCAATGGATACATCTACTCTTAGTCAAATAGATTCTCCTCCATACCAAATGCCTTACCTTTCTGGATTAATGGCTGCTCTTATGTCCTCCTGGATTTCCACAATGGAGGTAGCCCAGGCTTTGTGTAGCAGGTACTCATAATTGAATATGCACTCGGTCACGAGACGCTGCATTTGATTAGACTGCAACATATGGTATGATATTCCAAGGATTTTACGTAGGTTAAACATATGGTCAGTTTGGTTTTCATGTTTGACCTCCCATGACAGTGGCATGATTGGTGTATCCTCTTTATTAAGGCAATGGCGACTTCGACTTTCTAGGTAGTAGTCAGTAAATGCATAATGGATAGAAAGTTGATAATCTTTTGATTTCACATATCTGTTCACACACACAGTCCTAAAGAGGTCATGAGACCAGTTAATGACATAGCTATCATCTGTCCTCTGTTCTACCAAATAGATCCCAAAATCTTTACGTAGCTTGATCCAGAGAACTTCTGGAAACACTGGCACAGCAACTCCCTGGTACTTAATTATTTCATCCATTACAGCTTGGTCAAGTGATAGCAAATCCAGGAGTTCCTCTTGCGTGATGCCATTTCTGGACAATGAAATGTATGAAGCTGTCTTTTTTATCACTTGGTCACCATGGTTTTTCTCTAGTCTTGATAGGAGCAAAGAAAACATCTTAGAGATATCAGAAAATAGAAGGATTTCCCTTTCAGGGGTATAAGAGGTCCACTTATATGATTCCATATAAGAGCACACTGCATAGAGTGGAAGAGGACATTCAGCACAGGACTCTAGTAGGATTTTTCTTTGGAGCCTAGTGAGTTTTCGACAATCTCTATTTAGCCAGAAGTCAATCATATAATTTATTTCTTCTGAATTTAATGGTAGTATCTGAATAATATTTTGCTTTAATGTAAGTTTCTGCAACAAAAAGTAGAAACATCTAAGAAAGTGGTATAATGAGAAAGGCAATCATGTTCTTATTGTTATGTGATGCATGTTGAGTATTACATAATAAAAAGGGTTCAGTGAAGGATGCTATTTCAGAGAGTAATGAGGCACATGATTAGACTTTTAATTTGATGACCTCCAGGAGCAAATCAAGCATTTCATAGACCTCAGACTTTTTTTAGGCAAATTCTTTTAAAAAATGGCATCAATGACTTTGAAAAGAGCCCAAATGTTCCCTAATCTTTTACTTTGTGAGAAAAAGAATTGAGATATGATCAGCTTCTATGAATAGCTTCTATGAGTTCGAGACTGGACCAGAGTAACACCGTGGATGTCCTCTATCTGGACTTTTCAAAGGCATTTGGTAGAGTGCCACATACAAGGTTGTTACATAAAATGAGACCAATGAGACTAAGGGAAAATATGTGCAATTGAGTTAAAAAACTGTCTCAGTGATAGGAAACAGAGGGTGGCTATTAATGGAAGACACTCGGACTGGGTCACAGCTATCAGTAGAGTACCACAGGGGTCAGTATTGGGCCCTTGTCTCTTTCACATATTTATTATGAACTTGTAGAGGCCATACAGAGTAGAATTTTCATTATTTAGAGATTATACTAAACTCTGTTATCAACACAGAGGACGATAATTTAATATCTCAGAGGGATTTAAGGCTTGTACTAATAAATAGCTATTGAAGTGTAATGTAAAAAAATGTAAGATCGTGCACTTGGGCCAAGGAAATAAAATGTATAATTATTTATTAATCAGTAAAACACTAGGTATCACTGTCATTGAAAAAGACTTAGACATATGGGTGGACAGCAAACTTAACTTTATTGACCAGTCCTGGTCAGCTGCTGCCATGGCAAATAGAACCAATGGGGTGCATTAAAGAAGCATAGCTGCTCATGACTAGACAATAGTTTTGCCTCTATACAGGTCACTAATCAGAGCACTCTTGGAATTTTGTGCTCAATTTTGGGCTCCAGTGTATAAGAAGGACATAGCTGGACTACTGTGGGTGCAGAGAAGAGCGACCAAGGTTATTAAAGGAATGAGGGAACTGCAATGCTTGAAAATATGGCGGTCTTGCTATTCCTCTAAGAAGTACCTGTGGGAAAATATGACATACCTTAGGATTATGTCCCGCACCCATTTTTCTTTGCATACAATTAGCCACCCTCCCACCTGAACAAGAGAATGGGTGAGAGGTATAATGAGACTCAATTAAAATCTCTCATCCAGAAAAACTTATGGACAGATCCCAAGAGAACAATTAGGATTGCAGATCTGTCCAAATTTCTCTGAAAAGAATCATTCACTGATCTAATCATTAGAGCTTTTTTTATTTATATCTTTTTATTTCATGTCAATTTGCCTTGTCCTTGTGTTCGTGTCTTCTTGTTTTTTTCATCTTTTTGTAACTTTGTAAACACTTTACCTTTTTCGTATATTAAAACTAAAAGGTAATACATTTGTTCCTTTCTCATCTAAACATACCCACAAACTCAAAGAGCAAAAAAATAGATTGGTTGTGTTACCTTGCATATGCCAAAGTGCAAACAGTATACCTGTCGGGTGCTTAAGGAAGCTGGATGTGCATGCGACTAGTGTGTAACCCAGGGCAGTCGTCTTGCTGATCTAACTAAACTGCCAGTGGTGGCAGCAGGAAGTGTGGTGTCGATATGTAAACTGACTGTGGGGTGTGCTTAGCTAATTCTAAGCAGACTTGGACTGGCCCACAGGAGAATCCTCCGGAGGGTCCCCACTCTCTTATATGAGCAGTACTTGACATAATATACTTAAATCACTATGTACAGACAAAGGCAGCAACTTATTCATGTAACAGTCTACCCAGTTCATTGTCATATACATTTGTGATTGAGGATAATGTCACATTTGCATGTAGCTGAAAAGTGGGGCCCTGGAGTTGGTTACTGGTGGGCCCTTAGCACTCCAGTCCAACACGGATTGTAAGACTACTGCAATAGAAGAGTGGACGAGTGAGTGTGAGAAGTGGAGTCAGCCTTTACAGTTGCATCCGAGTCACGTGCAGCGAGTGGACAGTGCCACATAAAAGGTTGGTACTTAAAATAAGAACAATGGAACCAGGGGAAATATGTGTAACTAGGTTGCTAACTGGGTCAATCATAGGAAACAGAGGATGATTATTAATGCAACAGACTCAGATTAGGTCACAGTTAACAGCAGGATATCTCAGGGGTCAGAATTGAGCCCTTTTCTTTTTAACATATTTATTACTGTAATTATCTTGTAGAGGGCACACAAAGTAGAAGTTCCTAAACTCTGCAAGGTATTTAACACAGAGGAGGATAATTTAATATTACAGAGGGACTTTTTTTAGGCTGAGAAATGACAATAGGAGTGTAATGTAGATAAATGTAAGGTCATTCACTTGCGTAGAGGAAATAAAATGTACAATTATGTACTAAAGGGTAAAACACTGAGTGAAACTGTCACTGAAAAAGACTTGGGCATATGGGTGGACAGCAAACTCAACTTTAGTGACCAGTGTTAGGCAGCTGCTGACAAGGCAAATAAAATCATGGAACGCATTAAAAGTGGCATAGATGATAATGAAAAGAACATATTTTTGCCCTTATGCAAGTCATTAGTGCGACCACACTTAGAATACTGTGTACAAATTTGGGCTCTAGTGTATAAGAAGGACATAGCTAAACTAGAGCAGGTGCAGAGAAGTGTGACCACGGTTATTAAGGGAATGAGTGAACTGCAATACCGAATAAGTTAACAAACAAAGGGTTATTCAGCTTGGAATAGCGAAGGCTCAGGGGTGATCTTATTACAATGCACAAATACTGTATATGAGGGGACAGTACACAGATCTTTCTAATGAAATTTTTACACCTAGACCTGCGGAAGTGACAAGGGGGCATTTTCTACGTCTAGAGGAAAGAAGGTTTAACCCCTTAAGGACCAAGCCACTTTGTAGGATAATGACCAGGCTTCGTTTTTTAAATTTGACGTCTGTCACTTTATGAGGTAATAACTCTGGAATGCTTCAACGGATCCTGCTGATTCTGAGATTTTTTTTTGTGACATATTGTACTTCATGATAGTGGTAAAAGTTTTTCGGTAAGACTTGCGTTTATTTGTGAAACAATTGGAAATTTGGCAAAAATTTTGAAAATTTCACAATTTTCAAAATTTGCATTTTTAGGCTATGTGCCCACGTTGCTTCATTTCTGCAAGTCCTCTCCCGGGAAAACGCATGCGGAATTCCGCACGCGATTATTGCGCGTTTTTCGTGCGTTTATCATGCGTTTTCCACATGCGGAATTGCCATGCATTTTTTAATGCATTGCACAAGGCAATTCCGCTTGCGGAAACGCAAAATTAATGGACATGCTGCGGATGTTTGAGCGCAGCATAAACGCTGCGGAAAAATCCGCAGCATGTGCATAGAACTTGCGGAATCCTCTTGGGGACCATGGGGAGCGGATTACCTAGCGTTTTACATGCGTTTACGCTGCGGAAATTCCGCAGCATATACGCATGCAAAACGCTACGTGGGCACGCAGCCTTATGCCCTTAAACCAGAGAGTTATGTCACACAAAATAGTTAATAAATAACATTTCCCACATGTCTACTTTACATCAGCACAATTTTTGAAACATAATTTTTTTTGTTATGAAGTTTTAAGGGTTAAAAGTTGCCCAACAATTTCTCAGTTTTCTAACAAAATTTTCAAAACCATTTTTTTTAGGGACTACATCACATTTGAAGTGACTTTGAGGGGTCTACATGACAGAAAATACCCAAACGTGACACCATTCTAAAAACTGCACCCCTCACGGTGCTCAAAACCACATGCAAGAAGTTTATTAACCCTTCAGGTACTTCACAGGAACTGTAGCAATGTGGAAGTAAAAAATTAACTTTTAACTTTTTTTCACAAAAATTTTACTTTAGACCCATTTTTTTTATTTTCACGAGGGTATCAGGAGAAAATGGACCCCAAAATTTGTTGTGGAATTTTTCCTGAGTTCGCCGATACCCCATATGTGGGAGAATACCATTGTTTGGGCGCACGGCAGGGCTCGGAAGGAAAGAAGCACTGTTTGACTTTTTGAACGCAAAATTGGCTGGAATAGAAAGCGGACGCTATGTTACGTTTGGAGTGCCCCTGATGTGCCTAAACAGTGGAAACATACCACAAGTGACCCCATTTTAGTAACTAGACCGCTCAAGGAACATATTTAGATGTGTGGTGAACACCTTGAACCCCCAGGTGCTTCACAGAAGTTTATAACGTAGAGCTGTGAAAATAAAAAAAAAAAATTTTTCCACAAAAATGATCTTTTAGTTCCAAATTTTTTATTTTCACAAGGATAACAGGAAAAAATGTACCTCAAAATTTGTTGTGCAATTTCTCCTGAGTACATCTATACCCCATACGTGAGAGAAAATCACTGTTTGGGCGCTCGGTAGGGCTCGGATGGCAAGGAGCTCCGTTTGACTTTTTGAATGCAAAATTGGCTGGAATTGAGAGCAGACACCATGTTGTGTCTGGAGCACCCCTGATGTGTCTAAACAGTGGACAAATACCACAAGTGACCCCATTTTTTAAACTAGACCCCTCAAGGAACATATTTAGATGTGTCTTGAACACCTTGAACCCCCAGGTGCTTCACAGAAGTTTATAACGTAGAGCTGTGAAAAGCCTTAGTTACTTACCGGTAACGGGATTTTTCGGAGCCCATGACAGCACCACGTGAGAGAGAGGATCCGCCCATCAAGGACAGGAAACCTACAGGTTAAAAAGGGCGGCCCTCTCCTCCCGCCTCAGTTTAGTTAACAGAGCATGGAGAGTACCGCCAAGGTTAGTTATGACAAAACATAATCACATTAAATACATTACTTTTCATCAATTTCCCGCAAGGGTGCACAAAAAGAAATCAAATCTACGGGAGTGCACAACACCAGTGAAGGGAGGGAATATAAAAGTGCTGTCATGGGCTCCGAAAAATCCCGTTACCAGTAAGTAACTAAGGCTTTATTCGGTCGCTCATAACAGCACCACGTGAGAGAATTACAGAGACGAAGGAAATTAGGGAGGGACCACAGCTTGAAGCACCCTTCTCCCGAAAGTGAGATCTGCAGAGCCACCCAGATCCAATCTATAGTGCCTATAGAAAGTAGAGGGAGAAGACCAAGTGGCAGCCTTACAAATTTCCTCAATGGAAAGCCCTGTCTTCTCCGCCCAGGAGGTTGATACCGCTCTGGTAGAATGCGCCCTCAATCCCTCCGGTATCTCTTTATCCCCTGAGGAGTATGCGAGGGAAATGGCCTCCTTGATCCATCTAGCGATTGTAGCCTTTGAGGCCTTACAACCCTTTCTAGCCCCCTGATAGCATATAAATAGGGACTTATCTTTTCTAAAGCCACGTGATACTTCTAAGTACTTTAGTACACACCTCCTAACGTCTAAAGTGTGAAGTCTCTCCTCCTTTTGATTTTTGGGCGGGAAGCAAAAAGTCGGGAGAACTATTTCCTGGGTTCTATGGAATCGAGTGGCCACTTTAGGAAGAAAGGCTGGATCAGGTTTTAATATAATTCTATCGTCCAGAATTTGCGTAAAAGGAGGGCATATTGAAAGGGCCTGTAGGTCACTAACTCTCCTGGCTGAAGTTAGGGCTACTAACAGGACCGTCTTTAGGAAAATAATTTTGGGGGAGACTAAATCTAGTGGCTCAAAAGGAGGACTGGTCAAGGCATCTAAGACAAAATTCAAATCCCAGGGAGACATCTTTACTTTGGTAATGGGTCTACACCTAAAGGAAGCTTTTATAAAACAGGCTATCCAATAGTTATCTGCAATATTGGAAGAAAATAAAGCTTCCAACGCCGACACCTGTACTTTCAAGGTACTGGTAGTGAGACCCAATTCTAAGCCCCGCTGCAGAAATTCCAGAATTTTCCCAATAGGGGGCCCCTCCTCCACGTTAACTTCTGCAAAAGACAGAAACTTTCTCCAGGTCCTGGCATAAATACGGGTGGTAACAGGTTTTCTGCATTCTACATTTGCGGGGAATCCTTTGTTGGTCAATAACACCCTCTCAAATTCCACGCCGTCAAATGTAGACTCGGGGATGGAGGATGGGAAAGTGGCCCTTGAGTGAGGAGGTCCGGAATCTCCGGAAGAACCCAGGGATCTGATATGGACATCTTCCGGAGACAAGGGAACCACTGTCTTTTGGGCCAAAAGGGGCATATGAGTATCACTCTGGCCTGGTCTGCCCTGATCTTTCTTATCACCGCTGGGAGCAGGATCATGGGAGGGAAGGCATATGCCAGAGGAAATCTCCAGGGAACCATGAAGGCTTCCACTGCCAGGGGTCCTTCTCTGGGGTTTAAGGAACAAAAATTTCCCACTTTCCGATTGGCTCTTGTTGCGAATAAGTCCACAGTCGGAAGACCCCACATTTCTACTACTCTGGAGAATATTTGTGTATTTAGGGACCACTCAGGGATTTCAGATTTATAATTGTCCTGAAACGTCCATCCGGTTTCGGAATCAAGAAGAGCAGGGAGTAGAAACCAAGACCCTTTTCAGCCTCCGGAACCTCAATCAGGACGTGCTTTCATATTAGGGTTTGTACTTCCAAAACGAGGGCAGCCTGGCGTTCTGGGGAAGAACTGGAGGGAACAACCATGAACCTTTTGTGAGGCAATGCTTTAAATTGAAATTTAAGACCATACTTAATCAGGCTCAAAATCCAATTACTATGAGAAATCTGTTCCCAAGCTGGGACAAAAAATGACAATCTCCCTCCCACCTGGGCTGATTGTGTATCCCCTGGCTTCTGCTCAATTTTTGGAGACGGACCAAAGAGTAGACCTCTACCTTTTCGACCTCTTTCATCAGACTTGTCTTGCTCCCTGAAATATCTCTTCCGGAAAAATTTCCTCTTCCGGAACGATCTCTTAAAGGAGGGTAGAGGTACTGATGGAAACCCCTTCTTAGGGTCCCCCGCTTTCTCCAATAAGTCGTCCATGGTCTGACCAAAGAGGTATTCCCCTTCACACGGGATTGTACACAGTCTGGACTTAGTCTGTAAATCCCCTGGCCAGCTTTTAATCCACAAGGCTCGCCGAGCCGCATTTGATAGTGCTGCTGACTTTGCTGCCAACCTCACCGAGTCCACAGATGCATCAGCAAGAAAAGCTGCCACCCCTTGAACCAGTGGAAGGGAAGAAATAATGTCTTTCCTAGAAGTCCCATCCTTCAACTGACTGTCTAGCTGTTCAAGCCACACCATCAGGGCTCTGGACGTACAGGTAGCTGCTACTGTTGGTCTCAGTGCTCCTGCAGCTGTCTCCCATGCCCCTTTCAGGAAAGTATCAGCCTGTCTGTCTAGGGGATCTCTCAATGCACCCATATCATCGAACGGGAGGGAAGTTCTTTTCGCTGCTTTGGTAACAGCAACATCCAGCTTGGGTGCTTTTAACCAGGAGGAACACATAGCATCCTCAAACGGATATTTCCTTTTAAAGGATGGAGGAACACTACCCTTCTTGTCAGGCTTTCTCCACTCCTTATCAATGAGGTCTTTCACCTTTGAATTTACTGGAAAGACCCTTCTCTTCTTTAGCCCCAGACCACCAAACATAACATCCTCAGCTGACTTCTCTACCCTCGAGTCCACTATCCCCATTGTAGATCGGATGGCTTTTACTAGGGCATCGACCTCCTTCAGGGGGAAGCACTGTCTATCTGGCTCACTATCAGAGGAAGAGAAGGCGGAGGAGGAAGCGACCGATAGCTCAGAGTCTGAACCCAGCTGGGTTTCTTGAGGAATATGCCCAAACTTTGAACCTTGCAATGCTTTGCCTATTTCTTCCCTTATTAAAGTTCTTAGGCCTAGGGAAAAATCTGGGGTCTCCTCCGATATCATTTTGCTGATACAAAGCTGACATAACCTTTTGCTATATGAATCAGGGAGCGGACAGCTGCATAAGGCACACTCTCTGTGCTTGGACTTCGAGGAACATTTCTTGCTCTAAAAGAAAGACATAGATAGAAAGAAGGAAGAAACATTAGTAGAACTTTCACAAAGATTCCACTCACCCCACAGAACCTTCGGTACCGTAGAAGCAGAAGAATCCAGCATGCATGGCGAGGAATCATGCCGCACCGGACCGTCCTTCCTGCTCTTAGTGGTAGCTCTTCTAGATGTACGACCAGACCCTAGCCGGGAATGGCGCTGCGCCACTAGTTGTGAGGGCTCCCCAGAGGGCTGCTCCTGCAGCAGATGTTGTTGCCTAGGTGACAGCTCCTGTGAATCTTCCATAGCTTACAATGTAAGAATGGGCTGGGAAGCACCTCTGTATGTTACCAGACCCTTTATATACTGGCCATACCGGTACCATGTGTGGGTGTGTGTTTCCCTTTTTTTTTTTTTTTTTTTTTTAACCCAAGAGGGCGTTACCTGCTCCTTGGTCTTCCTCCCCAGGTCCAGGTGGGATCCAGATGGGCTCCTCGCCGGCAGGTCCTTAATCCCCCGGCGTTCAGCTGCTCGTGCCAAAAATTCAAACGAGCCCCGCCCCTTCCGGTGACGTCACAGGGCTTCCTGTCCGGCGCACCGGAAGTCACGTCAGAAGGTCGCGCCCGTCACGTGCGCCGCCGGCGCGACCTGGATCTCCTGCAAGCTGTAGCGGGGGGGGGGGAAGCCCGCTAGCGGCCCCACACCTGGCGGACATCTACCTCCCGTGAGGCGATGTCGCGCCCGCCACAACGCTCACGGAGGCGCCCCCATGAGCCCTGCCGTGGCGTCTCCAGAGGACCGAGACGGACCAGCTCCAACCACCTGCTGTGGCCCTCTCTAGGACAGGAGTCCATCTTCTGCAGGTAAGCCTGCAAGGTCCCCCATCATGGACAGGAAACCTAAACTGAGGCGGGAGGTGAGGGCCGCCCTTTTTAACCTGTAGGTTTCCTGTCCTTGATGGGCGGATCCTCTCTCTCACGTGGTGCTGTCATGGGCGACCGAATAAATAAAAAATATTTTTTTTCCACAAAAATGATCTTTTAGTTCCAAATTTTTTATTTTCACAAGGCTAACAGGAGAAAATGGACCTCAAAATTTGTTGTGCAATTTCTCCTGAGTACGTCAATACACAATGTGTGGTCGAAAACTACTTTTGAGGCACAGTGCAAAACTCAGAAGGGAAGAAGCACCATATTGGAGTTTGAATTTAGCTGGAATGGTTTGAGTGTGCCATGTCACATTGGCAAAGCCCCTGAGGTGCCAAAACAGCAGAATTCCCTATTAGTTACCCCATTTTACAAACTAAACCTCTCAATGAATTCATCTAAGGGTGCAGTGATCATATTGACACCACAGATGTGCCACAGAATTTTATACCATTGGCAATGAAGAAAAAATAATTACATTTTTACCACAAATATTGGCACCACAATGTGTCACACAATTTCTGCTGAACGTGGCAATACCTCACATGTGGTTGTACAGTACTACTTAGCCACACGGTGAGACTCTGGAGGAACAGAGCGATATTTGCCTGCTGGAGTGCAGATTTTCCTAGAATAGTTTGCGGCCTACATATACAGAGCCCCTAAGTGCTAGAAGAGCAGAACCCCCCCCTCAAGTGACCCCATTTTGGAAATTATACCCCTGCCAAACATGTGGACGCTAAATGTGGTTTAGACACACTGTGGGGCTCAGAAGGGAGGGGGGATTTGGATTTGGGAGCGCAGAATTTGCTGAATTTCTTTTGGGGGCAAGGAGCCATTTTGCTTTTCCAGAGCCTTTGTAATACCAGTAAAGTGAAAGCCCCCTATATTTCCATTAACACATGACAGACCTGAGTGGGGGCTTTTTGTGTGAAGCTTTTATTGGGAGCATTTTACATAACATTTTGAATCACATTTATCCAGCGCTCTACGCAAAGCACTTACTTTGGGGTTTCCATCTAAATCTCGGAATGACGTGCTTTAGATGAAACTCCCAAGGGATCCATTTACCGTAATGAGATGAGGCAGCAAAGTTACTCTGAATTCCTTCTGGCCTCTGTTCAGCATTGTCCTTTTCAGAGGTTCACAAAACTATTCCTGACCGTGCTTTTATCTACGCCTAAAAAGACGGACACCACCGGATCATAGGTCAGACGGCGTCCACAGTGCCTCCATCTGCTTCATTACAGGGAATCTTCTGCAGGGGGTCCCATCTGAATCACTTATTTCAGAGATTTACATGGAAATCCCAGTCTATGCGCTCAGCGCAGAGCGCAAGATAAATGTGGGCAGAGCCTTACTGCAATCTTAGGGAGGCAGAATGAACAAATCAACAGCAGGTAAAGAATTGGTTATTTATCTTTTACGCCGTTCCTCGTGCAGTATAGGTGATTAGATGACTTTATTCTTCGGGTTGGTGCGATGCCAGATTCATATCGGGTTTTTATGATTGACAGCTGTCACACACTAAAAAACGCTTTTTTTTGCAAAAACTAGTTTTTGCATCGCCATATTTTGAGAGCTATAATTTTTCCATATTTCTGTTAACAGAGTCATGTAAGGGTTTGATTTTTGCGGGACAAGTTGACGTTTTTATTGGTACCATTTCAGGGCACGTGACACTTTTTGATCGCTTTCTATTCAGATATTTGGGAGGCAGAATAAACAAAAACCAACAATTCAGGAATTGGTTTTTTTGTTTGTTTTTTTATGCCATTCTGCGTGTGGTAAATTTGATAAGGCAGCTTTATTATTCGGGTCAGTACGATTACAACAATACCTCATTTATGTAATTTTGTATATTTTTGCGCTTTTACATAATAAAAATTTTATATAACTTTTATAGAAAAAAATAATTATCTTTGCATTGCTTTATTCTGAGAGCTAGAACTTTTTTATTTTTCCGCTGACGGAGCTGTATGGCGGCTTGTTTTTTGAACGACAAGATGACGTTTTCAGCTGTACCATTTTTATTTACATTTGTCTTTTTGATTGCGTTTTATTCTACTTTTTTCTAGCTGTATGATGAAAAGCCATAGTTCCCATGTTTTTTTACACTGTTCACTGAAAGGGTTAACTAGTGTGACACATTTATAGATCGGGTTGTTCCGGATGCGGCGATACTAAATATGTGTACTTTTTTTTGTTTATTTTTATTACATAAAAATGTTTATTTATTAGTGTAATATATTTTATTATTTTTTAACTTTTTTTTAGATTTTTACAATTTTTTTATTACTTTTTTTAAACTTTTTTACTTAGTCCCTGTATGGGACTTTCACTTTTTTCCCTCTTTCCACAGGTATAATGTATTGCAATGCACTAGAATTGCAGTACATAATACCTATATTGAAAGCTCCTGAAACCATGCTGTGAACATGGTCTCAGAAGCTTTCCGTAGCTTGGTGACCTGGGGGTCATCATGACGACCCCAGGTTACCATGGCAACGGCCAGGCCCCCCGATCTGAAGGCAGAGGGAGCTCCCAGCTCTCTGCCTGCCTCCTGAGCGCTGCGTTCGCGCTTGATCGCAGCATTCAGGGGGTTAACAGCCAGGGGTGGTGCTGGCACCGCTCCTGGCTTTTTCATGCAGGAGCTCAGCCACTGGCAGCGCTGAGCTCCGGCACTGATCGGGCAGGAGACGCTGATATTTCAACTTCTCCTGCGTGAGTCAGATTGACTGACTGATCACAGCGATCTGGGTGCGGGGACCACCGGCATGGGTCCTGCACCTTTTCTCCTGCCGCTCAGCTGTCAGTGACAGCTGTCGGCACTGAATTGTCACTGCGTGTTTACACGCAGTGACAGTTCAAAGTCATGACGGGGATAACACGTCATGGTGTGTGAGCTAGCATCCTGCCATGACGGGTTATCCCCGTCATTGGGCGTTATGGGGTTAATCATAATCACAGAAGGCGATTCTTTACTGTAAGAACAGTGAGATTATGAAATTCCCTGCCACATGATGTTGTAATTTTTAATTTTCTAAAAAGTACAAGGAGTACCTAGATGTTTTTCTTGAAAAATATATTACAGTTTATGGGTTCCGGAATCTGTGATGGGACACTGATCCAGAGAACTAATCTGATTGTGATATGTGGACTTAAGTTTACCTTCAACCTTAAAAAACTATGAAATTATGAGATTAATGGAAACAAAATGACCTAGATTAGGTTTCATAATATGTGAAATAAAAACAGTTAAAAACAATATTATGAATTACCTGTAAATGTCTAAAGGAGGTGCAGTCTGACGCAGACGAGATAGACACAATAAAATATACATATGGGGGCAGTTCTGAGGGAATCCAGGAAAGACCTGCTTCACTTTCTGATAACTCATCCATACCATCCAAGATTACCATGAGCGGTCTGTTTTTAGTAGCCAATTCCAGAACAGTGGAGAACTCATTTATCAATCCTTTAAGATTCTTAAAAAAAAAAAGTAAAATAGTAAACATATCAGTAATCAACAATTAAACCAAGCACCACTATTTTTACCAGGTATACTGTATATGTATATTCTGAGCCAGTTTTTTATCTTCCTATTAAAGTACTGCCACTACAGAATCAATAAAGGAGATGCAAACATATGTATAGAAATGTCAACGTATTGCCAGGATGTACACGACTGCGTGCCACCAAGATGCTTACATCACTGTCAGACTCATTTTTAAAATTGCAGTGGACTTTGCTTTTCAATATGAATATGCTTCAACTTTCTAATACAATTTAAAGATACAGGAATATCAATGCACAAATGTGTGGCAAATGGGCACTCTTAGTCTATGGACATGCGCAAAGTAAGTGTGGATGGAGCCTAGGGATCCATAAAGTGTAAGATTTTTTACAATTTTATAGTTGTACTGTTTTACTACATTACGTTGCATCTCAAAGCTAACACAGTTTAAGGTTAAGGTCAATTCCATTTTCATAGATCCTTCGCCATTGTGGAGATCTTCAGGTTTTTCTATTTGGTATGCCTTCCTCAGGGCATTATATCATCAGCATCACCATTGACCAGTGAGAGAAGATCAGTGTCTCAGAACTATCACTCATGTGTCAAGTTGTTAATATAATTCCAAGTTTATTGGTAAAGAAGTGGTTTTAAAACAGCATATTTTGATCCTGGGCCTGATTTTGCCATGATGTGATCCAGAGGTCAACCGGAGGGACACTAGCACAATGGACAAAATGTGCACTATGATTTTATAGGGTCATTCTCATGCTCTTGTATCCTCTTTAATATTGGTACTTTTATAGGCAGTGTCCTTTTTTGCTTTTGACTCATTGTTTATGAATACATTCCACAGCCCTGGTAGATTTTAGCATGGTTTCTCCTATACCTTACATATATAGTCGATTTAGTACTGGTAATGCATAGTCCTATATGAGCATCATATCCCATTATGACTAGTACCTCAGAGAACTGTGTTTTCAAGTTAAATATGGCAGCAATCTGGTAACACAGACTTTGTAGCAATAGGCGAGTGTTTCGGCTGTCCCCAGTAGCGCCAATAAAGCGAGTCACGACTCTCAGGTCCCTGTTTGTTATAAGGAGAATGAAAAGGTTTCAAAATTCTAGACAAATGTAAAAGCTGCAGATCATGAATCATTACAGACACTTCATACTTTATAGAATGAAGAATCAATGCTTATACACTCCCTTTTTACACTTATCCATGGTTTTAGGCTAAAAAAAGATAATATTTATAAAAAAGACATTTTTTATTGTTATTATGATTATTATAAATATTATTCTAATTATCATTATTACTGCACTAAACATTTCCTTAAAGTCATTGTCCTATCACAAGTAACCCCTTTAATATCAGAGCCGTGATGGAAATCATCTGTTTTGGTTTTTAGAAACACCCTGGCAAAAAGCTGATTATGCCCAGGGACAATGAGGCTGACTTTACATTTTAGCAGCTAATGTGGACCTGTAGCTGATGCGACCAGGGGATGGGGACGACTCGGCGCCCGGGCCTTGTTGTTGCCTGACCTTGGGGGATGTCGCGGTGGTCGGCTCCCAGGCCCGTACCTTGGGTCACTCTTAAAAAGAAAGGAAGGGGGAAAGGTGTATGGGAAAAGGGAATGTTCGTGACGCCACCCGTGGTGTCTGGTGAGGATCACCAGCTCTGCAACAGTCGTCTGAGGCCGATGTTCAGGCAGCTTAGTTGGTGCTGCTCCCCACAGGTGGAGCGGGGCCTAAGGGCAGTGTAGGAGAAGGATGCAGAATAGAGCGTTGGCGGGAGCAGAGCCGCGGAGGAAAGAACAGACAGAGGCAGTAGTTGAAGTCATCCAAGTCTTTACTCACGGTAGTGTTTTCTCAGCTCAGAGCTTCTCTCTGCTGTCACACGGCGAGCTGCGGCTGCCAGGGTGGAGTTCAGCACACTCCAGGTAGTTCAGGAGCGCTTGACAGGACCCCCGCTCTAAAGTGTTCCTCTCTTGGTGAACTTCTCCCGCCTTGTGTCCCCCACTGAGTCCCTTACGGGTACTGCGATGTCCCTTGTGGGTAACGTGTAGTTCCCAGACCGACTGGGTGCCCTTCTAGGTGACAAGTGGCGAGAACGTGGCGTAAGGCCGGGTCCCTCTGGATAAACTCAGATTAGGGCATACAGGTGGTGACTCCGCTGCGTCCGTATCCCCCTGGGATCCACATAAGCCTCCGGGCTTTTCCAACAGAGACATGAAGTGCAAAGTCAGATAATCGGGGACCGGTACCCCCTCTTGTGGCAGGGTCTCTCTGGCAGGGCCAGAATAAGGTATGCAGGTGGCGACTCCGCTCCGTCCGCACCCCCTGAGATCCTTTTGCCTGTGGAGCCTAACTCCTCTGCTCCCCTCCTGGGCCTTCTTGGTTGGACTCTGACCGGGGACAGAGACGGTTATAACTCTGCCCCAATCCCCCGTCTCGAGGCCTGAGACCGGGAACCGTGGACCCTCCAGCCGGCAGCAGCTTTGTACTGACCTGCAGTCCCAAAGACCCACGACTAAAGACCCGGTTATTAAAATGGCCTCCAGTTATATATGATTCTATTAAGTGCTAAAGTAAAGTGCTTCCTCCACCCTCACTCACTACGTGGTTCCCCCTAACTTTGGTTCCCCCCAACTCCTCCATTCAGGCCCGGGGCAGCACTATGGTGCTTTAGGCCCCCTTCAGAACTGGAGTGGTGTAGTGTTGAGTGTGTGGTTGGGGTACTGTGTGGTGCTCCATCCTTACCTTGGAGAGGAGAGGAGATACCACACCTCGTTCTGAGGTGCAGTACCCCTGTGGCGACTGAACCCTCAGGGGCGCCACATAGCATTATCTGGATGGCTGTCCATGTAATACATGAATACATGAAGTTGGTCAGAGCTTAAGCTGCTACTTGTTAGAGGCTTTCATTCTGCTTTATAGACTCTCCCCATATGTCCTAATAATGGACAGTGAGATGTCCCATCAGGGTTTTTCTCCTTCCATTAGACATAATTTCATAGCGCTAGTCTATGGCAACCAATCTTATGCTTCCTCGCCCTTCCTCTAACATAGCAGCTGGAAATGGATAGTAGATACCATATACCATAAAAGCAGAGACTGTAACACACATCATTCACATTGCAACTTAAAATATAGATTACTGTATGAAAAAACCTTACCTGGCATCCCAGTATGAAGCGGCTGCAGACACCTTTGCTATTAGAGCACTTTTCCCACCGCCAGGCTGCCCATGTAATACAATCAGACGTCTGTTAGAAGACTTCACACAGTCTTGGAGCCGTATCAATAAGGATTCTCGGCCCATAAAGTTCTGTACTCTACAAGCGGGTATAAAAAAAATTTCAGATGACCATCATGTGCAATTGCATTACATTTCCGAATCCTCAGTCCAATGTACCAGCTGTTTGCATATCTAAAATCTTCAGGGTGTAACCAACTAGATGACAAAAGCAAACAAATACAAAAGGTTGAGCAGTGCTCAGATATATGCTGATGTTGAATTTAGGGATTACTTTAAATTATTGCTATATTCACTATAATATTAAATGTGAGGTTGATCAAAGTGTGTGAGCCCACTCGCCACAACAAAGTCATCTCCTACCTATGTGACCCTACTTGAAATAGACTTGCTTCTATCTTCAGTTTAAGCCTACAAAATGAATTCAGGGCAGGTTGAATCCAATTTTATTTTACTTCAACTTAAAACAGCCTTACACAGATGGATAGATAGGGTACAAAACCAAGGAAGCAGCCACAACTATCAAAAGTAAAATGAAAAAAAAACAAAATAAGTCAGCACTAGTGTTGAGCGATACCTTCCGATATCAGGAAATATCGTATCGGATTGGATCGGACCGATACTCAAAAAGTATCGGATATCGCCGATTCCGATACCGGAAACCAATGCAAGTCAATGGGACACTAATATCGGAATGAAAATAAACCCTTTCTTTCCTTGTAGGTTAATTCAGCATCTGTACCCGACAATTTAGAATAGAAGGAATAGAGAATCATACATAGATTAGATAGATAGAAACATGTCAGTCACATATATATGAAGTACAGTGACAGTGTTGGTTACTGTACTTGTCATTTAGTGTAAAGGATTTATTTAAAAAAAAATTGGCGTGGGGTTCCCCTTAATTTTAGTCTCTAGCGGAGGTTAAGCAGATGGCTGGGGCAGATGTTTGAAGCCTGGGAAGGGGGTAATACCCACGGAGCTTCCCAGGCTACTAATATCAGCCCCCAGCTGAATACCTAGCCTTTACTAGCTATTAAAATGGGGGACCCCCCCCAAAAAATGACGTGGGGTCCCCCCTATTTTAATAGCTAGCAAAGGCTAGGCAGACAGCTGGGGGCTGATATTAATAGCCCAGGAAGGGAGCCATGAATATTGGCCCCCTCCCAGGCTAGAAACACCAGCCGTCAGCCGCCCCAGAAATGGCGCATCCATAGGATGCGCCAATTCTGGCACTTAGCCTCGCTCTTCCCACTGCCCTGTAGTGGTGGCAGTGGGGTAATAGGGCTGGGGTTGATGTCAGCTTATAATGCCAGCTGACATCAAGCCCAGGTTAGTAATGGAGAGGCGTCTATAAGACACCCCCATTACTAACCCCATAGTCAAAGTTAAAAGAAAACACAAACACCCAGAATAAAGTCCTTTAATTGAAATAAACACACAATTCTTTATTGTTCTAAATTAAACCATACTTACCGTCACGCCCATTCCAGCTGAAGCCAACGATCTCCTGCAATAAAAGAAAAATAATAAAGCAACCTCATCCTTACCTTTCCATGGTTCCCACGACGGCTCCAGCTCTGCTACATCGAGATGACAGGCTGGACCGCAGCAGAACGCTGTCATCCAGCCTGTCATCCCGCAGACACTGAGAAGCGCAGGCTTGCTTGCGCTCCTCAGTGTCTCTCTGTGACGGCATCCAGATGAGCCGACAATGAACTCGGCTCACCTCATGCACGTCACTGACAGCGTGGGAGAATTCTCACGCTGAAGCGCTGAGTGCAGGAGAATTTTCCCACGCTGTCAGTGACGTGCATGAGGTGAGCCGAGTTCATTGGACATGACCTCACCTCATGCACGTCACTGACAGCGTGGGAAAATTCTCCTGCACTCAGCGCTTCAGCGTGAGAATTTCCCCACGCTGTCAGTGACGTGCATGAGGTGAGCTCATGTCCAATGAACTCAGCTCACTTCATGTACGTCACTGACAGCGTGGGAGAATTCTCACGCTGAAGCGCTGAGTGCAGGAGAATTTTCCCACGCTGTCAGTGACGTGCATGAGGTGAGCTGAGTTCATTGGACATGAACTCGGCTCATCTTTATGCCGTCACAGAGAGACACTGAGTAGCACAAGCATGCCTGCGCTTCTCAGTGTCTGCGGGATGACAGGCTGGATGGCAGCGTTCTGCTGCGGTCCAGCCTGTCATCTCGATGTAGCAGAGCTGAAGCTGTCGTGGGATCCATGGGAAGGTAAGGATGAGGTTGGTTTATTATTTTTCTTTTATTGCAGGAGATCGTTGGCTTCAGCTAGAATGGGCGTGATGGTAAGTATGGTTTAATTTAGAACAATAAAGAATTGTGTCTTTATTTCAATTAAAGGACTTTATTCTGGGTGTTGTGTTTTTTTTAAATACTTTACTAGAAATTCATGGTGGTCATGTCTAATATTGGCGTGACCCCATGAATTTCGGGCTTAGGGCCAGCTGATAATGCCAAGCTGGCCTTAACCCCTTTATTACCCAGTGAGCCACCGCACCAGGGCCCTGGATGAGTTGGGTACAGCGCCAGAAGATGGCGCTTCTATGAACGCGTCATTTTCCGGGGCGGCTGCGGACTGCAATTTGCAGCGGGTGGGGCCCTGAAAGCTTGGGCCTCCCTGCGCTGCAGATTCCAGCCCCCAGCTGCCTAGTTGTACCTGGCTGGACACAAAAATAGGGCGAAGCCCCACGTATTTTTTTTTTAAATTATTTCATGAAATTCATGAAATAATTAAGAAAAAAAGGGCTTCCCTATATTGTTGTGTCCGGCCAGGTACAAATAGGCAGCTGGTGGTTGGGGGCAGCCCGTTCCTGCCTGCTGTACCTGGCTGGACACAAAAATAGGGCGAAGCCCCACGTATTTTTTTTTTAAATTATTTCATGAAATTCATGAAATAATTAAGAAAAAAAGGGCTTCCCTATATTGTTGTGTTCGGCCAGGTACAAATAGGCAGCTCGTGGTTGGGGGCAGCCCGTTCCTGCCTGCAGTACCTGGCTGGACCCAAATATAGTGCGAAGCGCCACGTCAATTTTTTTTTAATTATTTCATGAAATAATTTTTTAAAAAAAGGGCTTCCCTATATTGTTGTGTCCGGCCAGGTACAAATAGGCAGCTGGTGGTTGGGGGCAGCCCGTTCCTGCCTGCTGTACCTGGCTGGACACAAATATAGGACGCAGCCCCACATCAATTTTTTTTTAATTATTTCATGAATTTCCTGAAATAATTTAAAAAAAATTGACGTGGGGCTTTGCACTATATTTGTGTCCAGCCAGGTACAGCAGGCAGGAACGGGCTGCCCCCAACCACCAGCTGCCTATTTGTACCTGGCCGGACACAACAATATAGGGAAGCCCTTTTTTTCTTTATTATTTCATGAATTTCATGAAATAATTTAAAAAAAAAATACGTGGAGCTTCGCCCTATTTTTGTGTCCAGCCAGGTACAACTAGGCAGCTGGGGGCTGGAATCTGCAGCGCAGGGAGACCCAAGCTTTCTGGGTCCCCCCCCCCACTGCAAATTGCAGTCCGCAGCCACCCCGGAAAATGGCGCGTTCATAGAAGCTGGATGCTGTACCTGGCTGGCATACAAAAATATAGCAAAGCCCACGTCAAAATTTTTGGGAAAAATTAATTAAAAAATAAATAATAATTTAGGGACTGCATCTTTATTAACTCCTCAAATGTCATTTAGTGTTAAAATAAAGGATTTATTTTAAAAAAAAATTGGCGTGGGATCCCCCATAATTTTAGTCTCTAGCGGAGGTTAAGCAGACGGCTGGGGAAGATGTTTGAAGCCTGGGAAGGGGGTAATACCCACGGAGCTTCCCAGACTACTAATATCAGCCCCCAGCTGAATACCTAGCCTTTACTAGCTATTAAAATGGGGAACCCCCCCAAAAAAATGACGTGGGGTCCTCCCTATTTTAATAGCTAGCAAAGGCTAAGCAGACAGCTGGGGGCTGATATTAATAGCCCAGGAAGGGTGCCATGAATATTGGCCCCCTCCCAGGCTAGAAACACCAGCCGTCAGCCGCCCCAGAAATGGCGCATCCATAGGATGCGCCAATTCTGGCACTTAGCCTCGCTCTTCCACGCTGCCCTGGTGCGGTGGCAGGGGGTAATAGGGCTGGGGTTCATGTCAGCGCCAGCTGCCATGAAGCCCAGGTTAGTAATGATGGGCGTCTATAAGACACCCCCATTACTAACCTACAAAGTGTTAAAAAGAAAAAACACACTACACCCAGAAAAAAATAATTTATTTGAAATAAAACACACAATTTTATTAAATTCTTAGTTTACTAAAAAAAAATAGTTACCTGTCCACGTTCCTGCGCTGATCTCCCATGCACAGCTGTCACATCTGGAGATGGTGACAGCTGTGCATGGCTGCTGTAAGCTCACACTGCCGGGAACACGTCCGCTCCCGGCAGCAGGAGCCACTGACTGAGGTCACCGGAGTGCATTCAGGCAGCGCAGCTCCGGAGACCTCCTTTACGGCACTGCTGTACCGTGGGAATTTCTCACGATACAGCAGGGCCGTAAAGGAGCTAACCGGAGCAGCGCTGCCTGAGCTCCGGCGAACCCGCTTATGCAATGACGGGGCTGCTTTACGGCCCCGTCATTCTAGCGGCGGCAGCGGTTCAGAGCGGTCACATTCTATGTGGCTGCTCTGAACTGGAGATCTTCGTGGGACACTCGTGGACTACTACGGAGGGGTAAGGATAAGGTTGTGGTTTATTATTTTATATTTTATTACAGGAGATCGATGGCTTCGGGGAATTAGGTGTCTAGGTGAGTATAGGTGTAGTTTTTTATTTTTTACTTTATTTTAGGTGGCGATCGGCAGGGACAGGTAATGTATGAACTAATTTATTGTAGGCAACCACTGGCCACCAATGACATGTATTTAAAATATATTGGGGACACAGTAGGGCAATTTAAATAGCAGGATCAGGCTGATGGGAACTACTGCTCCCATCGAGCTGATCCTGCTGGCACGAGTGGACGGGGGACAGACATAGGCCGATGGGAGTAGTAGTGTCACATCGGCCTATGTCTGCCTGCACGCACACACCCGCACACATCACACAGACACCGTGCACACCCGCGCACATCGCACAGGCACCGCGCACACCCGCACACATCGCACAGACACCGCACACACCCGCAGACATCGCACACACCCGCAGACATCGCACAGACACCGCGCACACCCGCACACATCGCACAGACACCCACACACACCAATCATGACGGGTCTGGGAGGTGAGGCTGACCTGTGCGACCGTGGGAAAGTTCATGTGAGTTCATGCAATGCAGTCAAGCATGAACTCACATGAACCCTCTGAGGGCACCGCGGCGACTTCAAATGAGCAGCTGATCGGCATCACCTGATACCGCAGCTGTTCATTTGAAATAACCGGCGGGAAAGCGCAGCACAGAACGGGAAAGCCGGCGGTGAAGTCTTTTCACTGCCGGCTTCCCCGCCCGGGTCCTTCGCTCCCCGCTCCTTGGTGCTGCGCTCCCCGCCCGGTCCTAACTTACGATCGGGATGGGAGGTGGCGAGGGGAGCGGAGGATCGGGATGGGAGGCTGCGGGGAAGCAGTATGGGGTTGTGTGATTGTTTAAAAGCCGGCGGCTTTTTACCGCGCGCCGGCTTTTAAACAATCAGGAGAATTCTCCCACGCTGGGATGGCATTCTGATGACAGGCTGGATCGCAGCTGAGCGCTGCCATCCAGCTTGTCATCCTTCAGAGAAACGGCAGAGCGTAGGCATTATGGGAACTTCCGATTCCGGTATTCGATATTGTAAAAGTATCGGAATTAAGTATCGGAATTCCGATACCGCGAATATCGGCCGATACCCGATATTTCAGTATCGGAATGCTCAACACTAGTCAGCACACAAGCACAAGAAGAAGATGACTTTGTTGCAGGGACTCATCTCTGTGAGGTCACCTTGTGATGGAAGGTGAGCGCACAAAATCTGAAATTTCTGTATTCGATTTTTGTATGGCTTATACAGTAGCACATGTGAAGGGCTCTAGAAAAATAAAACGCTGTGTTCATAGAACCTTCCTGCCCCATGCACCAACTATATCACCTCACCTGTGTTATGTGACCAGATGTTTTACTTTATATATCAATGACAATTTTGATATATTTTGAGCTTCTCACTGGCACAAAACTCTGCAACTTACAGTCTATGGCAGCGGGCAGCATGTTCTAAAATCTCCTCATTTCTCCGATTCCTGAAAAATTCTTTTCTGTTCCAAGTCATTTCTGGTTCACTGGGCACAGGCCATGTTCTACAATGAAATAATGCATAAATTCCTTATTTCGTCTTTGTGTTAATAAACACACTGGTTACAGTTGTAATAATCTGGGCAGATTAGCAAAGTCAAATTACTGCACCTTAAAGGACCTGGTGTGCAACCAGGTCTGGAAGATGAGTACTGGTTTATTATTTTTTATTCCCCACCATGGTCCTTTGGGTGTAGGGACATGGTGCCTGGTATATCCCCATCAATGGTAACTTCATTATTAAGAGGTATTGATACCTATATTATAGCTTATTTATATATAATGTAGATGGGTACTATTTTTCTATTCAAGACAGACAAGTTTGCTTTACAATTGGTGGAGTACGTTCTTTACACTTTGCACTGGCATTATTATTATTATTATTGTTATTATTGACTTTCCTTCCTAGTATGCTATGCTATTTGGTCCTGACCACCATCTTTTCGAATCTAGGTTTATACTGTGTCCCTAAAAAATAGTTCTTTAATAAAGTTGTATCTATTTTACACTTCTTCATAGTTCTCTTCTGTCTTTGAGATTTTACTCACATCTCAAGGTGGCGTTGTACTATATAAGTACATGCCAAATTGTACTGACCTGCTGAAGTGCCCGATCACCTTTCTCTGAAAATCAGTACACAGGCGTTCCAGATAATATGCATGGGATCTGTTGCTAGCAGGATTTATGCCTTCCCATCCCCAGCTGACACTGTAGTCATAGATGTTTGTGTGTCGCAGCTGGAAGGGTCATGACAAAAGAAAAAAAAGTCGTGATTTATTGCACCTTCTACATTTCACTATCATGAAAAAGATATTTAGGGCTTTATTTTAACAATTGCTCGTGGATGATGGTTGCATCCATGTATGAATAAAAATGGCCGATGATACCTACCCTCTGATGGATTCCCTTGATAACAGCCTGCTGGGCATCATGCAGAGTCTTGTTAATCTCAGACTTGACGGAAAGGACATCAATGTAATCAGAAGCTCGACTGCTGGACAGGTTATATTTGATGTCACTGATGATTCGTTTAAAGCAATGGAAGTGATCTTCAGGACTTCCTCCAACAGTAAAAGCCTGGTCTATTTCCTGCTGAACCACTTTAAATAGAGATACATGAATGCTGTTTCTGTTCCAAAATCTCATGTGTTAAATGAGTCGACAGAACAAATTCAGAATGTAAACTGTTAGTAATGCACACGGATTCCTTAGAAATTCATATTATGAACTGCTACTTTTCGGGAGTCCAAACAACTGTGGACAGAGCAATCATTCACCAACGCTTTATGCAAGTAACCATACGGTATACAGTATGTGGTGTTCTGGTATTACATGCAAACCCTGTTCCAGGGGTCCTTTGAAGAATTCACAACTGCAACTAGAGGTGATAGACACGTGCCGGAGTCTGTAGAACAAGCCGTGAGTGTTGCAGAAAATGGGTTCAAACAGCGTATTAACGCCAGAAATAGAGGGCTGCAGAGACTCTCAGAGATTCAAGCTTTCAGGTACATGCAGCAATTGCACTAGGTGGATGGCCGGCACATCTACCAGGCTGTCTGCAGTCCTTCTCACCCATAATCTTCATCCCTGTATCCACCTAGTGCAATGGCTGCATGTACCTGAAAGCTTGAATCTCTGAGAGTCTCTGCAGCCCTCTATCTCCGGCGTTAATACGCTGTTTGAACCCATTTTCTGCAACACTCACGGCTCGTTCTACAGACTCCGGCACGTGTCTATCACCTCTAGTTGCAGTTGTGACTTCTTCAAAGGACCCCTGGAAGCTGCACGCGTATATCTTCATTTGGACTACCATTTTCTCTTAGACAGGTAGGAATCACTCTCTTGGTATTTTATGAGTGGT
Source organism: Phyllobates terribilis (assembly GCF_046119375.1). Taxonomy (NCBI): domain Eukaryota; kingdom Metazoa; phylum Chordata; class Amphibia; order Anura; family Dendrobatidae; genus Phyllobates; species Phyllobates terribilis. The sequence continues at coordinate 974,979,806 of NW_027362761.1, read as the reverse complement.
TTGCAGCGCATCTCTTTTCTTTTTATCATTTCTTTAAAAAATAACTCTACCCCCAAGAGGAGAAAAGGTTTGTTGTGTCATGCAGTGTCTCTTGTTTGCAGTTGAGGAGCTATGACTTCAAATTTGTGGTCAAGAGTAGACCACATTGCTGTTTTTGCCTACCCTTGTCTTGGCTGGATCACAGTAATGTAGCAAGCCAAATTTTCTTATCGCAGATTCTCATAGAATCCGCAAAAAAAAAACCTCCATAGTCCTTTGTGCAAAGTAAGAAACACACAAAAGTACAGTACAGTCTCAAAGTATTCTGAGCCTCACATTAAAGACCTGTACCAGAAGGATCAATAGTTCTACTACTATTTCTGTAGTCTGTAGCCTAGACCCTACAGAGAAAGTTATTCATATCCTGAAGAAAAAGTTATATCCAAAATGTAACAGGAAATACAGTTATAATGAATCGATCAATGAGTAACCAATTACCTGATTTTAGGAGCTTCCCTGTAGCTTCTTTACCCAGCACCTGTGGGCTGTACTCCTGGAGAATTTCATACAGTCTTTGCATTGTTCCTATCCATTTGCGCTTGGCTTGTTGCCGTCGTGCAGGGTCCCTGCTAAATATGTCTCCAAAATATGTACTGGAACAGAAAGCAGTCCGACGATTACTCACGTTTTTCAGCATGTATATAGAGAACATAATGAGCGCACTTTGTACATCTTTATGTCTTCTTTACAAGGAGAAGATCATTTGATAATATTTGCTTAAGAGGGTACAGTATCTCACAAAAGTGAGTACACCCCTCACATTTTTGTAAATGTTTTATTATATCTTTTCTTTGGATAACACTGAAGATACGACACTTTGGTACAATGTAAAGTCGTCAGTGGACAGCTTGTATAACAGTGTAAATTTGGTGTGCCCTCTAAATGACGCCGAACACAGCCATTAATGTCTAAACTAGAGAAGAGCGGTGTTCGACTCGAACTGTTCGCCAATCTCAAATTCGAGCTGTTTTGGGTGGTGTGCGAGTCGTTCGACGAACGCGAACAATTTGCAAAAAATTCGGCTGTTCGAGGTTATGTTCGATAACTGTTCGTGCACCAAAAGCGTAACTGGATTTTTTCACATCATGCAGGGATTGTCTGCCGCTCACTGTAATGTCACAGCCATGGTGGTTGTGGCATTACAGTGGTTGCCCAAATCGATGGGAACAGTGCTCACAGTGAAACATGAAAAGTCGGCAATTCAGCAGCGGCATACACCGGTACCCGACAATTTAGAACAGAAAGAATAGAGCATCACACATAGATTAGATAGATAGAAACATGTCAGTCACATATATAAGAAGTACAGTGACAGTGTTGGTTACTGTACTTGTCATTTAGTGTTAAAGGATTTATTAAAAAAAATAATAGTGTTTTCATGCACCCGTCTCTTTATAAAAGCCGGCCGGCAATTCAGCATCGGTACCCGGCAATTTAGAACAGAAAGAATAGAGCATCACACATAGATTAGATAGATGGAAACATGTCAGTCACATATATAATAAGTACAGTGATAGTGTTGATTACTGTACTTGTCATGTAGTGTTAAAATAAAGGATTTATTTAAAAAAAAATTGGCGTTGGGTTCCCCGTAATTTTAGTCTCTAGCGGAGGATAAGCAGACGGCTGGGGCAGATGTTTGAAGCCTGGGAAGGGGGTAATACTCACGGAGCTTCCCAGGCTACTAATATCAGCCCCCAGCTGAATACCTAGCCTTTACTAGCTATTTAAATGGGGGACCCCCAAAAAAATGATGTGGGGTCCCGCCTATTTTAATAGCTAGCAAAGGCTAGGCAGACAGCGCTTGCCGTGAGTGCAGGAGAATTCTCTCACGCTCACCGCATGCGCAGGAGAATTCTCCCACGGTGTCAGTGACGTGCATGAGGTGAGCTGAGTTCATTGGACATGAACTCGGCTCATCTGGATGCCTTCACAGCCAGACACTGAGGAGCGCAAGCATGCCTGCGATTCTCAGTGTCTGCGGCATGGCAAGCTGGATGGCAGCTTTCTGCTGCGATCCAGCCTGTCATGTGAATGTAGCAGAGCTGGAGCCGTCCTGGGAACCATGGAAAGGTAAGGATGATGTTGGTTTATTATTTTACTTTTATTGCAGAAGACATTGGCTTCAGCTGGAATGGGCGTGATCATAGGCGGATTATAATGAGGGCAATTTGGGCTACCGCCCAGGGCCCGGCCGTTCACGAGGGCCCATTGTCCAAAGAGTAATTGCCCCCATTATAATCCGCACAGCGGCCACCGCAGCCGCAGCTTGTTTAAATAAAGCTGGGTCCGCCCTGCTGAATGATGTCTGGCAGGACGTACCCAGCATACAGAGCGCGGGCGTGTCTGTTTAAGTCACACCTACCATCTCTCTGCCGGAGAGGAGCATCTGATGGCGTCGCTCCTGAAGACAGGAGAAGCTGTGCCTGCCTGTGTGGTCTCTCAGTCCTCTGCACATCACCGTCTGCTTCCTGTGTGCGCAAGGAGTGTAAAGTATCTATGTGGCAGACTGGGAGTGTGCTCTGTATGTAAAGGCAGGGAGCTGGGGGCCATTGTAATTACTACAACTTGTGGGGGGATGGGAGTGTTGAACTACATGGGGCAGATGCCCCTCACAATGTCCTCTCCACTTTGGGAATTAGCTTGTATCATGTATTTATATAGCACATGAAGAGATCACAGTTAAATAGATATAATATTTTCTGTCTCAGTGTGACCTAAGGCGTCTCCTCTTAGCCTGGATCACCCCTTTCATTTGAGATGGGTAAGGCTATGTGCCCACGATGCAGAAATGCTCCGGATTTTTTCTTGAGCGTTTCTGCATCTCCCTGGCAGAAAAAAACGCATGCGGATTGTACATGCGGATTGTACATGCGGATTTTACATGCGGATTGTACATGCGTTTTTCCTGCCAGGGACATGTGGATGTGCAGCTTTCTTCACTTGCATTTCCGCATGCGGGTGACAAGCGCTTTCCAAGCGATTTTAGCATGACTTGGAAAGTGCTTGACAACTCGGTCACGCAATATAAATCCATGCAAACAGCATGGATTTATATAGTGTGAACCGAGAGAATGTCAAAAAATAAAAAATAAACCTATACTTACCTTCCGATGGCCCCTGCAGTCTTGCTGCGCTCCTGTGCTGGCTGCCGGCAGATCGCGGTACACTGTACTGAAGAACCTGCCGTCACATGACTGTGACATCACCGCAGGTCCTTCAGTCCTGCGTGATCTGTAGGCAAGCACAGGGAAGGAGTCCGGGGGCCGTCGGAAGGTGAATATAATCTTTATTTTTTATTTTATTCTTTTTTTTATAGCTTTTAATGGTACCTGGGTGTGGAGGAGAATCTCCTGTCCTCCACACCCGGGTACCATCCGCACATTAGAATGCGCCAATTACGCAAGTACAGATGCAGTCTTGCGGAATTGGCGCGTTCTAATGCAAGTCAGTGGCGGCGAAAGCGCAGGCTTTCCGCAAAATAATTGGTAGTTCTGCGTTTTTTTTCCGCAATGATAATCCGCAGCGGAAATTTCCGCAGCATGTGCACAGCACATGTGGATTATCATTGGGGGACATGGCAGGCCTTCTACCATGCGTTTTTTAAGCGTTTCTGCAGCGTTTTTGCCGCTGCAGAAACGCTTAAAAAACGCATCGTGGGCACACAGCCTTATAGAGGAATTTCTGCTGGCAGCCCAGTAAAATATTACATTTAATTAACTGGGATCTGTTTATGTGGTTTATAAATATATGATGCAAGCAAAATACTAAAGTGGGGGGCACAGTGTGCAGGGGCATTTGCCCCATGTAGTTCAATCACACTCCCATCACCCACATTTTATCCATAACAATAATGGCCAATTGCCTTTAGATACAGAGCACTGCTGCAAATTCTGCTTCTGTGTATTTATACCATTGTCACTATTTCATATGCAAATAGTTCTGAAGCGATGTGACCAGTGCACTGAGAGTCCCGCTGCCAGCAGTAATTATACTTTATTCCTCTCAGTTGCCTCAGGCTTTCCGTCATAGATGTGCGTCCAGCATGGCTTTATGGCTGTAACCACATCCTAGCGCTCAGCATTAGGCAGGATTCACACGGTACCGGAAATATCCTTGTGTCCGTGTGCCACATCAGGATCACACGGACCGGCGCCTGGGAATCCGTGTACAGTTAGCGCTGTTCCCAAGCGCAGGGTGCTGAACACTGCTCTCGCAATGTCCCTGTGTAAAAATAAGAATAAAATAATAAAATCCTTATACTCACCTGTCCGGAGATGTCCCCCCCTGTAATCCTCCGACCACTGACGTCGAGGAGCCGGGCAGAATGAGCCGCTCCAGCGAGTGGGCCCTGGAGCTGTGCTGAGCTCAGGAGCAGTGTCCTGTCACTCACAGAGTGCAGCTCCGGAGCAGCTCATTCTCCCTGGCATCAGCGGTCAGAGGATTGCAGCGGGGGACATCTCCGGACAGGTGAGTAAATGGATTTTATTATTTTATTCTTATTTTTACACAGGGACACAGCAAGAGCTGACACTACTACCCTCATCATTGTCCCTGCTGGTGCTGATCGCAGGGACAATCGGCGCTTGGGAACAGTGCTAAAGGTGGCGCTGGTTCCCAGGCGCCGGTACGTGTCACACAGATGTCATCCGTGTGGGATGTTTTGTGGACCATGCATCTGTGGCACCCCAGGGGTCTGGTTGCCACAGTAATAGAAATATTATGTCTGGGAGCAAGTGGGAGGTTTCTCTGGTCAGGAGCCCTAAGCATGCAACACTGCCCGCCCAGACCTGGGAGGGGAGGAATCTGCCCTTATAAACTGGGTCTGGGGCGGGATTAGGTCAGTCAGAGCCTGGAGACAGTTCCAGACACAGGGAAAGTGTCAGCAAGGAGCTCTGTAGGAGCAGGAGCGAGTGCCAGGGGCTGGAAGCTAGATAGCTCGCCCTGGCTGAAGACATTAAGACCGGACACGGAGTCCGAAGCTGTGGGGACATCCAGGTCCAGCAGCAGAATCCAACCGGCAGGGGATTCCAGGTCCTCTGGCCATAGAAGCCCGGAGGCACGGTCACAAGCAAGGGACCAGCACCGCCGTCGTGGAGCGGAGGCTAACAGAAGGCCCCAAGTCACCGGCCATACGGGTGAGCACCACACGGTATACTCAGGGGCGTGGGCTACTTCTACCCGCATACAGCAAGGTAGCCAGGAAAGAGTGCAGATAGACGGGGAGGCCTACAACTCCACCTGGCTAGGGGAGATCCTACTTGCTCACAGACTGACCAGGCCCCTACTGCTAACCAGTACTCCCGGGAGGGTCTGCCTTATAACACCAGTAAAGACCCTGAACTGCACTGCACGGACTCTGAGTTATTCCTGCTGCGCTCGTGCACCATCACTCCCATCATCCACACTAACTGACCTGAGGCTGTACTCCTCCCGTGGGGAGTCATCCCATTCTTAGCTGCACACATAACACCGGCCTCAGCGGTCTGCCTTGCAGCGGCGGTCCCCACTGACCGCAATCCACGGGTGGCGTAGTCTGACTATCATCATACCAATAACCCTGCCTCTGATTTGACCACCCTGGGCAAGGACCGGGTCATCGCCACGAGGACTACAACCCCCAGCATTCATCCTAAAAGGCCCGCTTCCGGGTTCCCCACAGGCCCAGGGGGCGCGTCAACTTTGGCGTAGTCGGCAGGATTCAAACCAACCCGCCCCAACGGGTATTGTGTGCCTGAAAAAATACTTTTTGCACTTACCTGAGAGAAGTTTCCCGCCGTCCGGAGCCGTTTCCCGCCATCGGACGCCATCTTGGGTCGTTTCCCGCCGTCTTCTGCCGTCTTCCCGCCATCCACAGCTGCTTCCCGCCATCGGACGCCATCTTCAGGGAAGAAGAGGGGCGTGGACGTCGAAAGCGCGCGAGATCCAAAGCTCCGCCCCACGCACTGACGCTGCGTAAGGTCCTGGAAGGGAGGAAGAGCGACGCTGACATCACAGGAGCGCGACGCAAGGTCCTCGACCCCGATGATCGACTGCGGAGCCGCGGCCTATGGAAGAAGAGCATCGCAAGGTAGGCCACAGTCCACTAGGGGGGAAGGAGGATGTCGGATACCGAGGGGAGCTCCGCCGCCACACCGGCCGCCAGCGCAACCGCTGCTGCGGTCATGCCATTCACCATGCCCTATATCCCGGGGGCAACCTGGCTACCCCAGTACTCAGGGGAATCACATACTCTAAGTGACTTTAGGGAAAGACTGGATAGCCTCTTCCAGGTATACCCCCTCACGGAAGAGCAAAAAGTGAGCATCCTGGTGGCCCAGTTAATCGGGGCAGCCCAAAGGGAGGTAAAGTCCTGGCCACCTAGGAAGAAGAGGACTGTCAGAGAAATACTAGCCCGGCTGAAAGACACATTTGATACCCGAACCTCAGCCGAAATAAAGCTCAGATTTTACGGGTGCAAACAACGGGCACATGAAAGTATAAGAGACTATGCTCTAAACCTACAAGAGGCCCTGAGAGCCATTAAGCAGGCAGATCCTGACAGTGTGGGGAATGAAGACAAGCTGTTGAACAATTTATTGAGGGTCTACTGTGCAATGCCCACCGAACCCAGTATCGAGCAATGGCCTTACAGGACCCTGACCTGGACTTTGCACAGTTCAAGGACAGAGCCATCCGGGTGCTCCGAGAACCGGCACCAGGTGGCGCTGTGACCCACAGGCGCCCTGCTATCACTTATCACCAGGACACGGCGCCCTTGTCTGCAGGGCCTGTGGGAGCTGATGCGCAGGCTTTGAACAATAACCCGGCTACAGACCTGCACCATCAGGTCCAAGAGCTGACTAAGAGCTTTGCCGCGCTAACCAGAACTGTGCAGTCTTTACAGGTCTCTTCTCTAGGAAAGATCCAGCTGGCATCCGGACCGGAGGACGTCCCGTGGCGCCGACTGAGGAGGACCCCACCGGCCAGAGGGAGACCCAGCGACCGATACAATGAGGACGGACAACCCATCTGCCGCCGCCCTGGGGTAGAGGGCCAACCCCCAGGCATAAGATCATCAGGCCCATCGAACTGGCATGATAAATACGTAGGGGGATGTCCGGTCTTGCCTGTGGTACTGGATGGCATTCCTATGAGTGCCCTACTAGACACTGGGTCGCAGGTGACTACCATACCGTACGTGCTCTTCAAGTGGTACTGGAATGACTCGGACATAACCCGCTACCCAGATGACGACCTGAGCATTATCGCCAGCAATGGTCAGCCCGTGCCCCAGATAGGATTTAAAGAGGTGACCATCAAGGTCGGTAAAGTTGAACTACCGGCACAAGGACTGATCATTGTGGACATTGACCGTCGCGAGAGTCACCCAAAGATAACCTTAGGTACTAACGTAATTGAAAACTGCAGAGGTGATTCTTATTTTGCAACAGGTTGCCAAGAACGCCAGTTCCAGCCAGCAGCGTGTCCTCCAAAAAGAGATCCGGGCACTGATGAAACGGCAACAGGTGGAACTATCTGGTGGTGAGATTGGTAGCGTGAGAATTTGTGACCCGTTCCCTATTGTCATGCCCCCGAAAAGTGAGATGATGATTTGGTGCCGGGCAGCTATTGGTCTAAGAGGTAGAGACTACCAAGCAATGGTAGAACCCGTCTACTCAGACAGTAGGCCCACCATTTTGACAGCACGGGGGGTGGTCGATGTACGCCATGGGAGGGTGCCCGTCCACATCATAAATATCGGGGAGAGAGAAGTATACCTGCCCCGGTATGCCACACTAGCCAAATTGTTCACCATCAACCAGAACTCTGTACAGGCCGTGGAACCCTTGCCTCCATCTCAACCAGAGGAAGGTAACGGCTCTAAGAAACCAATGGAGGACTGGTGTCAGCAACTGCATTTGGGTACTGACTCCACTCCCTCACACCAAAAACAGGGAGTCTACCGGGTGGTTCAAGAGTACGAGAGAGTGTTTAGTAAACACCCGCTGGACTTCGGGCGAGTAAAGGGGGTAGAACATCACATCCCCACGGGAGACCATCCTCCCATAAAGGAGAGATACCGACCCGTACCCCCTGCACACTATCAACACGCCAAGGGGATGCTAAAAGACATGAAGGAGGCTGGGGTAATTAGGGACAGCTGTAGCCCCTGGGCAGCTCCACTAGTCCTAGTGAAAAAGAAAGACAACACCATGAGAATGTGTGTAGACTACAGGATGGTCAACCGTATCACACACAATGATGCGTACCCGTTACCAAGGATAGAAGAGTCCTTAGCTGCATTAAAATCTGCTAACTTCTTCTCTACTTTGGATCTCACTAGCAGGTACTGGCAGGTTCCTGTAGCAGAGGCGGACCGGGAGAAGACCGCATTCACCACCCCGATGGGACTCAGCGAATTTAACTGTATGCCGTTCGGGCTCTGCAACGCACCAGGAACATTCCAACGGTTGATGGAATGCTGTCTGGGACACCGGAACTTCGAGAAGGCCCTATTATACCTGGACGATGTCATCGTCTATTCCAAGACCTTTGAGGACAATCTGGAACACCTGGCAGAAGTTTTTGAAGCCCTGGCAAACTATGGCCTAAAGGTAAACCCCTCAAAGTGTCATCTACTGAAGCCAAAGGTACAGTACCTGGGACACGTGGTGAGTGCTGACGGAGTAGCCCCCGACCCTGACAAGATCACCGTGATTAAGGACTGGCCAAGACCATCCAGCATAAAGGAAGTGCGGCAGTTCCTCGGGTTGGTAGGCTACTACCGAAGATTCATTCCCGGTTTTACCAAGAAGGCAGCTCCTATGCAGGACCTCCTGATAGGCCAGTCCAGGAAGGCCAAAAACCAGAAGCCACCCTTCAGATGGGAAAAGCTGGAAGAGGAGTCATTCCGCCAGCTGAAGATGGCCCTCACGGGGGATGAAATCCTGGCGTACCCTGATTACAGCCAGCCCTTTATCCCCCACACGGACGCAAGCAACATCGGGCTAGGAGCCGTACTGTCCCAGATCCAGCAGGGAAGAGAACGGGTAATTGCTTATGCCAGCCGAAAACTGCGACCCACGGAAAGAAACCCTGAGAATTACAGCTCGTTCAAGCTAGAATTCCTGGCAGTGGTGTGGGCGGTAACCGAACGTTTTAAGCATTACCTTGCCTCTTCCAGGTTCACCGTGTACACGGACAACAACCCCTTGACACACCTGGACACTGCAAGACTGGGTGCCCTGGAGCAGAGATGGATGGCCCGCCTGTCCAATTATGAGTTCACGATCAAATACCGGGCAGGACGCTCCAATACCAACGCGGACGCCCTGTCCAGGATGCCAAACCTACCGGACGGAGGGGAAGATCCAGAAGAACTGGAAGAGGTCGAACTCCCTGCGTTCCACCGTCATGGGATTACCCAGTATTCCCACCGTGTGAGGGGCCAGCGATCTGCTACGTTCAACCCCTTACCCCACTACAACTGGGCGGAGACGCAAGACAGTGACCCCGCAGTCTGTCTGGTGAAGGAGATGCTGACCCAGGCTGACGCCCGCCTGGATCCAGACGCTCCGGAAGAGACCAAGCAACTGTGGACAGAGAAAAGCAGAATGTTTCTCTACAAGGAGAAGTTGTGCCGCAGAATGGTCAATTCCCGGACACATGAACTGATCTGGCAGGTTGTGATACCAAGACGGGACGCAGCTATGGTGCTGGAGGCCTACCACAATGGGGCAGGGCACTTCGGATGGAAGAAGCTGGAGTTCCTGCTGCGTGAACGGTTCTACTGGATAGGCATGAGAGGAGCCATTGAGAGGTGGTGTAGAGACTGTGGCCCATGCAATCTAAGAAGAAGGGACCGTGCCAGCCAGAGGACTCCCCTGAAGCCCATCATCACCAGGCAGCCGCTGGAACTGGTCGCTCTGGACCATGTTAAACTGGCTCCAAGCAGAAGCGGGTATGTCTACGCCCTAACCATCGTGGATCACTACTCCCGGTTCCTGGTGGTGGTCCCTGTCAAAGACTTAACGGCTCAGACAGCAGCCAGAGCCTTCCAGCTGCACTTCTGCCGCCCACATGGGTACCCGGACCAAGTGCTGACGGATCAAGGACCAGCCTTCGAAGTGGAGGTCTTCCAGGAGTTCAGCAACCTGTATGGCTGCAAGAAGATAAGAACAACGCCCTATCACCCCCAAACCAATGGACTCTGCGAGAAGATGAACCAGGTGGTGATAGATCTTTTAAAAACATTGCCCCTGGAAGAACGCAGTCTGTGGTCTGAGAAACTGCCCGATCTGGTGGACCTGTATAACCACATCCCGGTAGGTTCCACCAACTGTACCCTGGCTTACCTAATGCGAGCAAGACCTGGTAAGCTGCCTGTTGACCTAGATATGGGAGTCTTGACACCTGAGGACACCTCGCCAGAGGCAGACTGGGATACAGAACGGCAGCAGCAGTACCGGAAAGTACAGGAGAGCGTCGAGCGAAGTCTCTGTCAATCAAGAGGAAGGCAGGAGAGGACTTATAACCAACATGCTCCCGCTGTTCCCCTGGTACCTGGAGAGCAGGTCTTGAAAAGAAAAAGGCGGCTCCATAAGTTGGACGACCAGTGGGAAAAGGACCCGTACACCGTACTGCCCTCAAGCCACAATAATCTAAAGGTGTACGTCATCAGCAAGGATGGAGGAGAGACCACAGCCACTGTCTCCAGAGACCACCTGAAAAAGTGCCCCGAGAAATTGCAAAGCACGGATGAAGATCAGGAAGACCCTCAACCCGTAGAGGAAAAGGAGGAAATGATCAGCACCGTACTCGGAGACTTTCCCCGGTCCTGGACACAAGTAAACAATGCTATCGTGGTGCCCATCCTCACCTTTCTCCAGCCAGCCCCTCAAGTGCCTACAGAAGACCAGGTAAAGCTGGAAGAGCAGCCGGCCCAGGAGGCAGAAGAGTCCACACCAGCAGATCAGGTGAATCAACCCTCTGCTAGTAGTGAGCCTGCCGTGCCCCTAGTGAGCCAAAGAGTGCGCAGACAGCTGCCCAGCTTACCCATAATACCTCCTACACCCTGTAGTGCAGGACCAGTTAGTGAGCTCCGTAGGTCCACTAGAGTCACTAGAGGTCAGATGCCCGCTCGCTGGAGAATATAAAGTAATGCACTGTAAATTTGCCTGTTTCTTGAAAATGTTTACGGTTTGTGTTGTTGCCTGTTATTAATTATGTTTCTCAGTTACCCTGCAGATTTCTATGGACTAACAGGTTATGGACGCTGGATAACCGGAACAATTCTTGTAGATAGTTGCACATTGTGCCTCTTGCGAAGACGGCCGCGGAAGAGAAAACCTGTCTGGCGTGGCCTCCTTGCGGCCCAAAGTAGCTAGTTTCAGCCTTGCAGCCACGCCCAAGGCCAACGCAAGGGGTTTTCTTTGGACAGGTCCCCTACCTCGCTTAAGACTTCACCTTGGGTGACATGGACGCCCTCTTGTTTCACAAACTTCACCTTGGGTGATATGGACACCCGGTTACGGAAACGCCGTGACCACAAAATGTACTTTTTTCATGTTGACTTGTTATTGTTATACCCTGCATTTATGTTTCTTTAAAAATGTGTTTAGTCCCGGAGTACTAAAATTTACTAGGGGGGAATGTGGCACCCCAGGGGTCTGGTTGCCACAGTAATAGAAATATTATGTCTGGGAGCAAGTGGGAGGTTTCTCTGGTCAGGAGCCCTAAGCATGCAACACTGCCCGCCCAGACCTGGGAGGGGAGGAATCTGCCCTTATAAACTGGGTCTGGGGCGGGATTAGGTCAGTCAGAGCCTGGAGACAGTTCCAGACATAGGGAAAGTGTCAGCAAGGAGCTCTGTAGGAGCAGGAGCGAGTGCCAGGGGCTGGAAGCTAGATAGCTCACCCTGGCTGAAGACATTAAGACCGGACACGGAGTCCGAAGCTGTGGGGACATCCAGGTCCAGCAGCAGAATCCAACCGGCAGGGGATTCCAGGTCCTCTGGCCATAGAAGCCCGGAGGCACGGTCACAAGCAAGGGACCAGCACCGCCGTCGTGGAGCGGAGGCTAACAGAAGGCCCCAAGTCACCGGCCATACAGGTGAGCATCACACGGTATACTCAGGGACGTGGGCTACTTCTACCCGCATACAGCAAGGTAGCCAGGAAAGAGTGCGGATAGACGGGGAGGCCTATAACTCCACCTGGCCAGGGGAGATCCTACTTGCTCACAGACTGACCAGGCCCCTACTGCTAACCAGTACTCCCGGGAGGGTCTGCCTTATAACACCAGTAAAGACCCTGAACTGCACTGCACGGACTCTGAGTTATTCCTGCTGCGCTCGTGCACCATCACTCCCATCATCCACACTAACTGCCCTGAGGCTGTACTCCTCCCGTGGGGAGTCATCCCTTTCTTAGCTGCACACATAACACCGGCCTCAGCGGTCTGCCTTGCAGCGGCGGTCCCCACTGACCGCAATCCACGGGTTGCGTAGTCGGACTATCATCATACGAATAACCCTGCCTCTGATTTGACCACCCTGGGCACGGACCGGGTCATCGCCACGAGGACTACAACCCCCAGCATTCATCCTAAAAGGCCCGCTTCCGGGTTCCCCACAGGCCCAGGGGGCGCGTCACATCCACAAAAAAAACGGACATGTCAGCGTGTGGAGCACATGGACACACAGTCTATGAAAACACACTGACATGTGCACAGACCCATTCATTTGAATGGGTCTGCGTGTGTCAGTGTCTCCAGTACGTGTGGAAACTGTCACCACATGTACTGGAAACACGGACTTATGAAAGAGGCCTTAGATCCAGCTTTCAATCAGTGCAGGGATGCAGTTACAGCCGCTGCTCACTATGCACAGAGCAGTGACTGAGGCCGTGCCAGCCTCACCCCTATGACTGGAAAGTTAGGGTCATACAAGCATATAAAAAAAAATCGGTCCCATTCTCATGAATAAAATTGGTACGATTTTTTACTCACTTGTGATATATAGGAGGCTCTGTGCGGGCTCATACTGTATATGGGGGTTTATACTGTTGGGGGTTATGTGCGGACTCATACTTTATATTGGAGGCTATGTGGGGGCTCATTATGTATATGAGAAGCTATGTGCAGGCACATTCTCCGTATAGGGCGCTATGTGCGAGCTTTTTCTGTATATAGGCAGCTATGTGTGGCCTCATACTGTATAAAGGAGACTATATGGGGGCTCACTCTGTATGTAGGGAGCTATGTGGGGGCTCACTCTGTATGTAGGGAGCTATGTGCGGGCTTATTCTGTATATAGATAGCTATGTGCAAGCTCATACTGTATATAGGAGGCTATATGGGAGCTCATACTGTATATATGGAGCTACATGGAGCTTATACTGTATATAGGTAGTCATGCAAGTGCTCATACTGTAGGTAGCTATGTGGGGGCTCATAGTGTATATATATCTATATATAATATATATATGTATATATGCATGTGGGGATCATACTGCATCTAGGGAGCTATGTGCGGGCTCATACTGTATGTAGGGGGCTGTGTCCTCATTGCAGTACAGCTTATGGTCTCCTTTTCTTGTCCTGATTGAAGGAATAACCTGATGAATCCCTGAATGACCAAAAGAGGGGGGAAACCCGTTGGAAGAAAATGCCAATAAGCTAAGTACACAAGTGCTCAGGCTATTAAATTAGGGGGGACCCCACGTCATTTCTTTTTGGGGTCCCCCATTTTAATAGCTAGTAAAGGCTAGGTATTCAGCTGGGGGCTGATATCAGTAGCCTGGGAAGCTCCGTGGGTATTACCCCCTTCCCAGGCTTCAAACATCTGCCCCAGCCGTCTGCTTAACCTCCGCTAGAGACTAAAATTACGGGGAACCCCACGCCAATTTTTTTAAATAAATCCTTTATTTTAACACTAAATGACAAGTACAGTAACCAACACTGTCACTGTACTTCTTATATATGTGACTGACATGTTTCTATCTATCTAATCTATGTTTGATGCTCTATTCTTTCTGTTCTAAATTGTCGGGTACCGATGCTGAATTGCCGGCCGGCTTTTTTAAAGAGAGTGTCTTCTGAGCAGTTTGATACCTTTGAAGGTGTTTTATATGTGTTTTTATTTGCCTGCTATTGGTTTTAACGGTGTTCGACGGTGTTCGACAGTGTTCTAAGGTGCTCGACGAACAGTTCCACGAACATCCTGGTGTTCGATGAACCGAACCGAACCCGAACACTACGGGGTTGGTTCAACACTAGTCTAAACCACTGGCAACAAAAGTGAGTACACCCCTAAGTGAAAATGTCCAAATTGTGCCCAAACTGTCAATATTTTGTGTGGCCACCATTATTTTCTTTCTTTTCTTAACTCTCTTGGTCATGGAGTTTGCTAGAGCTTCAGAGGTTGCCACTGGAATCCTCTTACACTCCTCCAAGACGACATCACAGAGCTGGTGGATGTTAGAGACCTTGCGCTCCTCCACCTTCCATTTGAGGATGCTCCACAGATGCTCAATAGGGTTTAGCTCTAGACGCATGCTTGGACAGTCTAGCACCATTATCCTCAGTTTCTTCTGCAAAACAGTGATTGTCTTGGAGGTGTGTTTGGGGTCGTTATCATGTTGGAATACTGCCCTGCGGCCCAGTTTCCTAAAGGTAGGGATCATGCTCTGCTTGTACATGTTAACATTCATGGCTCCCTCAATGAACTGTAGCTCCCTACAGCCAGCGGCACTCATGCAGCCCCAAACCATGACACTCCCACCCCCATGCTTGACTTTAGGCAAGACACACTTGTCTTTGTACTCCTCACCTGGTTGACAAACGCTTGACACCATCTAAACCAAATAATTTTATCATTGTCCAATCAGAACACAGGACATGGTTCCAGTAACCCATGGCCTTAGTCTGCTTGCAAACTGTTTCCGGGCTTTCTTTTGCATCATCTTTAGAAGAGGCTTCATTCTGGGATGACAGCCATGCAGACCAATTTGATGCAGTGTGTGGCGTATGGTTTGAACACTGACAGGCTGACCCCTCACACCTTTAACCTCTGCAGCCATGCTGGCAGCACTCATACGTCTAATTTGAAAAGACAACCTTTGGATATGATGCTGAGCACGTGCACTCAACTTCTTTGGCTGACCATGGCTAGGCCAGTTCTGAGTGGAACTTGGTCTTGGCCACTGCGCTGCAGCTCAGTTTCAGGGTGTTGGCAATCTTCTTATAGCCTAGGCCATCTTTATGTAGAGCAACAATTCTTTTTTTTCAGATCCTCAGAAAGTTTCTTGCCAGCAGGCGCCATGTTGAACTTGCCCTTTCAGTATGAGAGAGTGTGAGAGCAATAACACCAAATTTAGACATATGCTCTCCATTCACATTTGAGACCTTGTAACACTTATGAGTCACATGACACCGGGGAGGAAATAGCTAACTGGGCACCATTTGGCAATTTTCACTTATGGGTATATTAACTGTTGTTGCCAGCAGTTACAACATTAAGGACTGTGTGTTGAGTTATTTAGAGGGCACACCTAATGTTAACTGTTATACAAGCTGTACCCTGACTACTTTACATTGTATCAACATGTCATATCTAGTGTTGGCTCATGAAAATATATAATAAAATATTTACAAAAATGATAGGGGTGTACTCAGTTTTGTGAGATACTGTATATACATCCAGCTAGTAGGATAAAGAATTTTGTCCTTACCATAATTACAAGATTCAACTAGCCCAAGAAAAGTATTAAGAGAGGGTAAAGTATGAAGAAACACTTGAAACCATTGGACAGATAGCACACATTTGACACTGAGTATAACTTTTCATTTAAGCATACAACAATCAAAGAATTGCAACTTTATGTTTTAATTCCTTTCTTTTACAATATATTTTTTGCTGTCAATGCTTTTTAACGGATAGCACTCATACCACTAATACGTTTGTGCACATGGCCAATGTTATCTAATAGGGCAGTGCAGATGAACGATATCTATCACTGACCGAATCTGTGTGAAAAAAAATATCAGCATCCACTATTTTCCTCCCGAAATTGGATAAGACTCACCCATTCACGTTTAAGGGTGCGAGAAAGATACATTGCAATTCCGTAACATAGGAAATGGTCTTGTAAATGATTAATACCTGCTGAGTAAGAATATGGATTGTATATGGACTGCACACGGATGGCACACAGATGACAAGTGTGAAGAATGGCACCAGAGAGATCCTGCAGAATCCCACCGCTGCCACCACATATGAAGGATCCCTACCTCACCACCCGCCTGACGTCACTCATACGTGAGACGGATTAAGTGATACAGATGCACACTTTGCACCAACGTGACGTTCCGAACTCCCTCGGAGACGAGTAAGGTGAGATTGGTACAGTTCCACACAGACACCCCCTGTCCACACGGGTACAGGAAGGTACTGGGAGTGAGAAGAGGTGGCTCACTCAGTCACTGACATGGCACCACACTCGCTCACACCCCTGACAGGTTGAGAGGTCCCTCTCACTGAACCCAGTGAAACAGAACCTTGTCAGTCTGGTAGAGCTGCCACCAGTTTTTATTAGATATAACGGGAATTATAGCGGGGCAGAAACCAGCCCCGGTAGCATGAGGATAAAGCCGAACAACGGACGTGTGGATTCGTGGATCGAGATTAAAGAGCAGCCCAAGGTTAAATTATATATTTAATCGCCTTAAGGGTACACTACACAATACACTATATACATAAGGGTTATACCTACATAATGGTCAGAGATGGAAACACAATAGTAGGGGTACAAAAGATATAAACAGATATTAAGAGTCAGTTACCAGTCAGATGGAAGGCCTGGCTTGTGGGGGAAGGGCTACCACATGGGAGGCTTGTGGGTCCCTCCTTGTTGGGTGACTTCCCTCACACGATGTGTCGTCGCGACCTCCCAGAGAAAAAGCACTGGGCTAGAGCTGCAGGAGCTTTTAACCTCTCTGGGTCACTCCCCCTTCTGCTCCCTGGGCTGGACCTAAATCTCCACCCCTGGCCTCCCTCAGCTATAAACTCCAAAAACTAAAATGGCTTATACTTCCTTAATGGACGGTCCTAGGGAGCCAGTTCTGGTGTCATCGAATCCAACCAGGCCCCTGCTATGCATGGAGACCAATCACAGAGGCCCTAGGGGTTTCCGAAAAGCTGTGCTGGGTATCTCCCCATCCCTACGCGCTAGACTGGGCTGGAAGCCAGGGTGACATTCTTCATGTTCGTGGGATTTCAAAAATCTATTTGATGTAGAGCTGGGATATATAGTATTTCCATAACTCAGTATTGAATTATAGTTGTCTGACACAAAGGGAGCCGCATGGCTTGGATCTCCAGGGGGTCTTTCTGTTGACTTTGACTTTAAGCTGCTAGGTGAGATATTTGTCACTCACTGTCTCTCTCTCGGGTCTCTCGGCCCCCTCCCTCCTTCTTAGCTGCAGAAGTGTCCGGTTACAACTGTACACTGTAGATCTTTATAATCCCCTGCCAAATATGATACAATAATTTACATGGGATTATATCTCCAATATTCTTCACAACAATTGAAAAAAAATCATTCCACTTTTCTGAATGAAACTATGAACAATTTTTTCATACGGTGTGACCATAGCCTTATATCAGATTAGTAAGTTTAGGAGCTAAAATTAATTCACTGCACATCAGCCTGAAAAATGGAAATTCCAGCAAGACTATGATCCTAAGCACACATCCAATTTAGTCAAAAATTGGTTAGCAAAGAAAAATGTTCGCCTGTTGCAATGGCCAAGCCAATCACCTGATTTACACCCCATAGAGCACCTTTGGGATGAGTTAGGGCGACAAGTTGGGTCCCATACCCATAGCAATAAAAATGAATTGTTTGCAGATTTGCAAATGGAATGGAGCAAGATCCCTCAAGATGTCTTGAATAGCCTAGTAGCTTCAATGCCCCGTCAGTGTGGTGCAGTAATTAAAGCAAGAGGTTATGCTACAAAATACTAAGTTATGTAAACAATGAATTACTCTCTATGTTGTGATCAATAAATAGTATATGCAAAACTTTTGGCAGTCAGTTTTCTTTAATTAAATTACCAAATCTATATTCAAAAGCATTTTGGTTAAAATTAAGGTCTTGCATGATGAGAACTTCATGTGCTCTCAAATCATCACCAGTAAAATGGCATTACAAGAACCGGACAAAAGTCATCACACTTTAAAAAAAAATGCACAACTTTTGGTCGCCACTGTAAGTGGTCAGCGTAGAGTGCCAGATAAATATGATCCCAAATGTCATGTAAATTGTTCCCAATGAAAGCTTCAACTCAATGCACAAAAAAAGAAAGTCCCCACTCAGGTCCGTCATCTGTTAACGGAAATATAGGGGGCTTCCAAATTACTGGTAACACAAAGGCTCTGGAAAAGCAAAATGGCTTCCCCCAAAAGAAATCCAACGAATTCTGTGCTCCCAAATCCAAATGTCCCCCTCCCTTCTGAACCTCAGTGTGCCTAAACTAAATTTATCGTCCACGTTTGTTAGTACTGTAGCAATGAAAGCCCGCCTAATTTACGAGGTGCGTGTCTTCAGAAGCATGAACTGGGTACAACGTACTGATTACTACAATGTATGTACACTACAACATACTGTTTGTTTCTGGAAAATACCCATGGAGTCAAAATCCTCACCACACCTTTAGATAAATTTCGAGAGGGGTGTAATTTCCAAAATGAGGTCACTTGGGAGATTCTGCTCTTCTGGCACTTTGATGCTCTGTATATGGAGTCCACAAACTATTCTAAGAAAATCTGTGCTCCAGCAGGCAAATAGTGCTCTTTCTGCTCCGAGTCTCGCCATTTGGCTAAGCAGTACAGTACAGACACATGGAGTATTACCACGTTCAGCAGAAATTGTGTAACTAATTTTGATGCTATTTTTATCAATTTCCCTGTGAGAAAAAGTAAAATCTGGGGCTAAAACAACATTTTTGTAGTAATAATGTACTGTATTTTTCACTTTATAAGACGCACCTAGGTTTTAGAGGAGAAAAATAAGAAAAAAAAAATCTGTGTATGACACTCTGTTATGGGGATCTGTGGATGAAGCACTGTTATGGGGGATCTGTGGATGACACACTATTATGGGGGATCTGTGGATGATGCACTGTTATGGGAGATCTGTTGATGATGCACTGTTATGGGGATCTGTTGATGATGCACTGTTATGGAAGATTTGTGGATAATGCACTGATATGGGGGATCTGTGGATGATGCACTGTTATGGGGGATCTGTGATTGATGCACTGTTATGGGGGATCTGTGGATGGCGCACTGTTATGGGGGATCTGTGCATGACGCACTGTTATGGGGGATCTGTGCATGACGCACTGTTATGGGGGATCTGTGGATGATGCACTGTTATGGGGGATCTGTGGATGATGCACTGTTATGAGGTTTCTGTGCATGATGCACTGTTATGGGGGATCTGTACATGATGCACTGTTATGTGGGATCTGTGGATGACGCACTGTTATGGGGATCAGTTGATGATGCACTGTTATGGGGGATCTGTGGATGATGCACTGTTATGGGGATCCGTGGATGACACTGTTATGTTGGGATCTGTGGATGACGCACTGTTATGGGGGATCTGTGGATGATGCACTGTTATGGGGATCTGTGGATGACACTGTTATGTTGGGATCTGTGGATGACGCACTGTTATGGGGGATCTGTAGATGACGCACTGTTATGGGGGATCTTTGGAAGACGCACTGTTATGGGGATCTGTGGCTGATTCACTGTTATGGGGATCTGTTGATGTCGTACTGTTATGGGGGATTTGTGGATGACAATGTTATGGGGGATCTGTGGATGTTGCAATGTTATGGGTGATCTATGGATGATGCACTGTTATGGGGTATCTGTGGAAGATGCACTGTTATGGGGGATCTGTAGAAAACTCACTGTTATGGGGGATCTGTGGAAGACGCACTGTTATGGGTGATCTGTGGAAGACGCACTGTTATGGGCGATCTGTGGAAGACGCACTGTTATGGGGGATCTGTGATTGATGCACTATTATGGGGGATCTGTGGATGATGCACTGTTATGGGGGATCTGTGCATGACGCACTGTTATGGGGGATCTGTGGATGATGCACTGTTATGAGGTTTCTGTGCATGATGCACTGTTATGGGGGATCTGTACATGATGCACTGTTATGTGGGATCTGTGGATGACACACTGTTATGGGGATCAGTTGATGATGCACTGTTATGGGGGATCTGTGGATGATGCACTGTTATGGGGATCTGTGGATGACACTGTTATATTGGGATCTGTGGATGACGCACTGTTATGGGGATCTGTAGATGACGCACTGTTATGGGGGATCTTTGGAAGACGCACTGTTATGGGGATCTGTGGATAATTCACTGTTATGGGGATCTGTGGATGTCGTACTGTTATGGGGGATTTGTGGATGACAATGTTATGGGGGATCTGTGGATGTTGCAATGTTATGGGTGATCTATGGATGATGCACTGTTATGGGGTATCTGTGGAAGACGCACTGTTATGGGGGATCTGTAGAAAACTCACTGTTATGGGGATCTGTGGAAGAAGCACTGTTATGGGCGATCTGTGGAAGACGCACTGTTATGGGCGATCTGTGGAAGACGCACTGTTATGGGCGATCTGTGGAAGACGCACCGTTATGGGGGATCTGGGGATGTCGTACTGCTATGGGTGATCTGTGGATGATACAATGTTATGGGGGATCTGTGGGTGTTGCTCTGTTATGGGTGATCTGTGGATGACAAACTTATGGGGAATCTGCGGGTGACACACTTATAGGGAGATCTATGGATGACGCACTGTTATGGGGAACTTGGGATGACACACTGTTATGGGGGATCTGTGGATGACGCTGTTGTGGGAATATAGATGCTTGGGCAGTGTTCATGGTATATTAAATGTGACTACAGCCCCCTTCATCCTCCAGAATACATCTACCGTAAGTACTGCACAGTCTGGATGAATTAAGGATGACTGGGGTAATTTTGACCAATTAGTGTACAGTACAGTCCCTGTTTGACTATTACCCCTCTCATCCTTAAAAATACACCCACGTACTCATGGGTGTATTCTGAAAGATGAGGGAGGTGGTAGTCACATTTACAATAAACCTTACAGTCCCTCCCTGGATTGATTACACTAAATATCACTACAATCCCCTTCATCCTTCAGAATACACCCATTGGTACGGTATATTCTGAAGGATGATGGAGGTTGTATTTATATTGCACTTCCCCTTCAGTGTCTCTGCTCACCTCTCTATGAATGGTGACAGGACCTTTCTTACAAGGGATACAATTTTGTCAGTGATAGATCACTGATTGGTGGAGGCAGCTTAGCAGCAGGTCCCTCCACCAATCAGTATCCAGCCCTGCAGAAGGGGAGGAGAATTGCTCTCCTCTGCCTTAAAGGAGGGCCCCAGCTGCACTAATATGGAGTATTGCCAGTGGCCCTGTGACTGCCCGCTGCCCACCACCACCATTCACAGACCACCGCTCCCACCAGCATGATTCACCTCCAGTCGGCATGATTCACCTGTCTCTTCACATGACTGCCCGCCGCACAGCCTGTCCGCCGCAACCTTCCCCTGGGCCGCGGTGAGTGATGACGCAGTTTGCGCTTTCATGTAAATGTGTGTGTTCGCTTTATAAGACGCACTGAGTTTTCCCCCATCTTTGAGGGAAAAAAAGTGCATCATATAAGCAAAAAATACGGCAATTATTTTTTTCTTCACCGCCCAATGGTATAAGGTTCTATGACACACCCGTGTTGTCAATATGATCACTGCACCCTTAGGCTGTGTGCCCACGATGCGTTTTTTAAGCGTTTCCGCAGCGGCAAAAGCACTGCAGAAACTCTTAAAAAACGCATGGTAGAAGGCCTGCCATGTTCCCCAATGATAATCCGCATGTGCTGTGCACATGCTGCGGAAATTTCCGCTGCGGATTATCATTGCGGGAAAAAACGCAGCACTACCAATTATTTTGCGGAAGTGCTGTGTTTTCGCCGCCATTGACTTGCACTAGATTGCATGGATTACGCATCACTGCATATGTAGATGCGCATTCCATGCGTTTTAATGTGCGGATGGTACCCAGGTCTAGAGAATAGGAGACTCTCCTCCGGACCCGGGTACCATAGAAAACTGTAAAAAAAAGAATAAAATAAATATATACTTACCTTCTGATGGTCCGCGCTGCGCTCCTCCTTGCTTGCCGGCAGTTCGCGATGGAATGAAGGACCTGCGCTGACGTCATAGTGATGTGACGGGTCACGCGACGCTGACGTCAGCAGGTCCTTCAGTCTACCACTGCCGGCAGCCTGGAAGGAGGGAAACAAGACTGCGGGAGCCATCGGAAGGTAAGTATAGATATTATTTTTTATTTTTAACCATTCTTTAGGTCACAGTATATAAATCCATGCCGTTTGCATGGATTTATATAGTGTGACCAAGTTGACAAGCACTTTCCAAGTGATGCTAAAATCGCTTGGAAAGCGCTTGTCAACCCGCATGTGGAAATGCATGTGAAGAACGCTTCACATCCGCATGTCCCTGGCAGGAAAACGCATGTACAATCCGCATGTACAATCCGCATGTACAATCCGCATGTACAATCTGCATGCCTTTTTTTCTGCCAGGGAGATGCAGAAACGCTCAGGAAATATCCGGAACATTTCTGCATCGTGGGCACATAGCCTTAGATTAATTCATTGAGGAGTATATTTTGCAAAATGGTGTCACGTTTGGGAGGGTTCTGCTGTTCTGGCACCTCAGGGGCTCTGCCAATGAGACATGCCACCCGCAAACCATAACAGCAAAATCTGCACTATAATATGGCGCTACTCCCCTTCTGAGCTTTGTACTGTTCTTCAAAAGTAGTTTTTGACCACATATGGAAATGTGGTCAAACAGGAGAATTTGCACAACAAATTGTACCATTCTTTTTCTCCTGTTACCCTTGTGAAAATGAAAAATTTGGGGCTAAAGCAACATTTTTGTGGGAAAATTTTATATTTTCATTTATTTCCTTCCACAT
Source organism: Phyllobates terribilis (assembly GCF_046119375.1). Classification (NCBI taxonomy): domain Eukaryota; kingdom Metazoa; phylum Chordata; class Amphibia; order Anura; family Dendrobatidae; genus Phyllobates; species Phyllobates terribilis. The sequence goes on along the minus strand of NW_027362761.1, from coordinate 974,956,652 downwards.
TGCTTCAATTCCTGTGAAGCTTCTGAAGGGTTAAAAAACTTCTTGAATGTGGTTTTGAGCACTTTGAGGGGTGCAGTTTTTCATATAGGCCCCTCAAAGTCACATCAAACGGGATGTAGTCCCTAAAAAAAATGGTTTTGTAAATTTTGCTGGAAAAATGAGAAATTGCTGATACATTTTTTCCCATATTTTCACAAATAAACACAAAAAATATCGAGCTAAATTTACCTCTACCATAAAGTACAATGTGCAACAAAAAACAATCTAGGAATCACTGGGATAAGTTGAAGCATTCCAGAGTTATTACCACATAAAGTGACACTGGTCAGAATTGGAAAATTCGGAAGGTGAAAACAGGCTTCGGGGTGAAGGGTTAAACCTTTACCTTCATGCATTTCAACTTACCATTACCATTACGATACACTGAGCCATGACGTTCCAGCATACTTACTTTATGGTCTGCAGCCTGTACACACTCGGCACACAGTTCTCATCCAGTTTAAACCACTGAGTAAAAAGTGCAAGATCTCTGTCATACTTCAGGGACAGTTTTTTGTGGGTGGATTCAAACATGTCTTTTTCTTCAGGATCCTGTATGTTTTCTGCATCTGAAGTTTCATGCGTTGACTTCTCATCTATTGTGTCCTGCTGAAGATCTGATTCATTGGGAGTTCTCCCATCTTTCACAGAGGAGTCATCTGTGAGAGCTTTCTGTTTTGCTGTTGTCTTAATAGTTTCCAGCAAGGATTTGATCCCTTCAAATGTTTCTTTTTCTAAAATAGTCGGGATAGTCATCTGATCATACTTCTGCCCTATAAAGCACTAAATGTAGACAACCAAGATTAGAGGGTCCGTAAAGATAGATTGTCAAAAGAGGATTACAGCAGAAGGGGGTCTATCTATTGACTTAGCATTATTAGGCCACCCGTCTCCCTCCTCATTATAGACTTACAAAAAATGCTGTGTGTCCTAAATCCTGGCTTTCTTGAAGAGTCTTAATATGTAGTGAAGGCATAACATGGTCATTGCTGACTCCATCCTTTAAGCCCCATCTCAGATCAAACATATGAAATTCAATGCCCCTTTCCTTGAAGTAGATGTAGAGATCTGGATAAGACTTGACAAATAACGCATTTCTTTCTGGGTGGGAATCTAATGCAAATAATAAAAAATACAAGATTGCACTTTTTACCCAGATCTTCAAGCATTTCCTAACTGTTTCTGTTTTCATTATAAAGAGGGGGCTATCATGCCCACTAAACATATTAGATGGTTGTTGACTGAACGATGGCTCAGCCGATCATTTGACTGTTCGCCAAGTCCGCTGTCTTATGTATTTGAGCGCTCGCCCAGGCAAACGCTCATGTGTTTCTCCTGGAAACCAAAAGGCCCTAAATCAGACATTCCATATCCTTAACTCCCCTGACAATAAATTGTCCGACGCCTCCATACACATTAGACTGACCTTTGATATGGGGGCTTTAATCTTGAATTAGTTTTATTGGTGACCATAATACATTTTTCAACTACACAGAATATTATGGTTTTGGGACCTATCTGCTCTTGGGTTTATTTTAGGTAAATACTATAGATATTTGAATAGATCACTTATTTCTACTACAGTTACCTTGGTATCCTCCACAGATATACACCATAAAAACCTTCTTCCTTGCTGTATAAGGTATATTTATGCTTCCTCTAATTATCTTGTGCTCATCATCCGAGAACCTCTCAACCTCATCTTCACTGTTATCTATGTATCGGTTTTGGAGATCTCCAGATGACTCATTCCATACACCACAGCCATTTCCACTGAAGAAATTCTCTGCATCTGTACTTGAAGCATTTCCACATTCCTGTAATGGCTTATGGTTTGTATTTTCTGCTTGTGTTGTATCATATGTTGATAAAGTCCATGCTCCATCATTTTCTTTAGATTCTTCACCCAGTAAAGTAGATGGAGCGTTCTGATCAGCAGGGCTGTCACCTTCCCCAGCTGTCTTCTGCCGAGACTGCACGGATAACAATCATATGATTTATAACTGCATTATAATGACTTTATCTAAGGAACTTATTACATATACATCATGAAAATGAGTTAAGAATTCATGATCATTTCTCGACATTTAAGTGTAACGCTAGATAGATTTTGTCAGATAATTACCGTAAACTGGATTGCCCTTGACTTTGTCATTTTCAGGAGAGTTAACAAGACCTCTTAAAAGAGAACCTGTCATGTTGAACATAGTGTCTGATCTGCTAACAGAGTGTTATGGAGGAGAAGACTCAAATTATATATAGTTCTATGAGATAAGATTCAGTATTCTGTGAATTTTATTACTTAAAATTCCCACTCTCTCTATGTATAGGTGTCTTGTATTCTTCTTAGTAATTGACAGCCTTACTAATATTACTGTGCATAGAGAGATAACTGTCAATCACTGATTGGACCACCCACTGGACTCTTACACATACTAAGACCAGGAATTTAAATGAATAAATAAAATAGAAATTAAGCTAAATATTTTTCCACCAAACTATATATCAATCTGATCAGATCTTCGCATCCTCCAAAGATAGGACAATATGCTATTCATTCTTTAATATCTTACTTTTAGGACAAGTAATAATAATAAATGAAGATAATTTGCTTGATATTAGGTATTGATCACGTTTATTTTCCATCATTCCGGACACACATACATACAGTACAGCATCTCCTCTAGGTGCCAGGAAACAAGAACAAGCTTGCTATTATTAATACAAGAATGCTGAAACTCTGCATTTTCTTCTCTCTAAAACTTCATAGAATTAATTAAAGAAAAAATAGAACATTACCTTTAAGAGAAAGGACTCTGAGCTTTCCAGAATGTATGGATTTTCCTCTCCCAAACCTGTGTCGTTGTTGACTTTTTTGAATCGCCGATGATACAGGTTATGCTAAAACAAGGGAGTAAGTCAATCAGTAAAATTCAGACGGAATTAATGAAAAAATTCAGAATAGTATTACATGTAAAGTGTCCTAGAGAGAGACATGTCAGAAGTTTATTTATGAAGGAATCTCCGCACTGAGACCTCACTTGAACAAAATTGTTCCTGGGCGATCTTCTGATCAATATACAGTAACCCTTAGAGTTTTAGCTTGGAGATGCCTAAAAAGGTCAAACATACATCTTAAGCGAGGGGCGAAGACAGGAAGAAGAGGGCCCCTGTGCAACACCAGTAAATAGGCCCTTTGCTGTCCAATAATAGGTCTATAAAAGAAGCAGTTTGCTGCTTTAGAGGTGGAAATTGGCCCTCGTATCTCATGGGCCCCTGTGTGGGACACAGGATGCATCAATGGTATGTCCACCCCTGTTTTAAGCATATCTTTATTTTGCATTATTTCAGGAAAGCATCTTTAATTGCTGCAGATGTATTCAAATCCCACCAAGGACAACATCTGCAAGGAGTTTGTATGTTCTCCCCGTGTTTGCGTGGATACAGTTGTGAGCCCATTATTCTGTATGGAGGACTATGTGGGGCCCATTATTCTGTATGGAGGACTATGTGGGGCCCATTATTCTGTATGGAGGACTATGTGGGACCATTATTCTGTAAGAAGGACTATGTGGGGCCCCTTGTACTGTATGGAGGACTATGTGGGGCCCATTATTCTGTATGGAGGACTATGTGGGGGCCCATTATTCTGTATGGAGGACTATGTGGGGCCATTATTCTGTATGGAGGACTATGTGGGGCCCCTTGTACTGTATGGAGGACTATGTGGAGCCCATTATTCTATATGGAGGATTATGTAGGGGCCCATTATTCTGTATGGAGGACTATGTGGGGCCCATTATTCTGCATGGAGGACTATGTGGGGCCCCTTGTACTGTATGGAGGACTATGTGGGGCCCATTATTCTGTATGGAGGACTATGTGGGGGCCCATTATTCTGTATGAAGAACTATGTGGGGCCCATTATTCTGTATGGAGGACTATGTGGGGCCCATTATTCTGTATGGAGGACTATGTGGGGCCATTATACTGTATGGAGGACTATGTGGGACCCATTATTCTATATGGAGGACTATGTGGGGCCCATTATTCTGTATGGAGGACTATGTGGGGCCCATTATACTGTATGAAGGACTATGTGGGGCCCATTATACGGTATGAAGAACTATCTGGGACCCATTATACTGTATGGAGGACTATGTGGGACCATTATTCTGCATGGAGGACTATGTGGGGCTCATTATTCTGTATGGAGGACTATGTGGGACCATTATTCTGTATGGAGGACTATGTGTGGCTCATTATTCTGTATGGAGGACTATGTGAGGCCATTATACTGTATGGAGGACAACGTGGGGCCCATTATTCTGTATGGAGGACTATGTGGGGCTCATTATTCTGTATGGAGGACTATGAGAGGCCTATTATTCTATATGGAGGACTATGTGGGGCCATTATACTGTATGGAGGACTATGTGGGGCCCATTATACTGTATGAAGGACTATGTGGGGCCCATTATACTGTATGGAGTACTATGTGGGGCCCATTATTCTGTATGGAGCACTATGTGGTGCCCATTATACTGTATGGAGTACAATGTGGGGCCCATTATTCTGTATGGAGGACTATGTAGGGCCCATTATACTGTATGGAGGACTATGTGGGGCCCATTATACTGTATGGAGGACTATGTGGGGCCCATTATACTGTATGAAGAACTATGTGGGACCCATTATACCGTATGGAGGACTATGTGAGACCATTATTCTGTATGGAGGACTATGTGGGGCTCATTATTCTGTATGGAGGACTATGTGGGACCATAATTCCGTATGGAGGACTATGTGGGGCTCATTATTCTGTATGGAGGACTATGTGGGGCCATTATTCTGTATGGAGGACTATGTGGGGCCCATTATACTATATGGAGGACTATGTGTAGCCCATTATTCTGTAAGGAGGACTATGTGGTCCCCATTATACAGTGTGGAGGACTATGTGGGGCCCATTATACTATGTGGAGGGCTGTGTGAGGATCACAGTTGGGGCTTCATACGGTGTTGGGGGTCACCACACTTTGCCAAAGGGGTTGAGGGGGGGATTAAGTAGGGTCATCATACCATGCATGTGGAGGGTACTGTAGAGGAATTCACTGTGAGGGTATCATACTGTGTTTGGAGGGCATTCTTGTTGGCATCAAACTTTATAGGGGCAATGCAAGGGCAATCTAAGGGCTTCAATATGAGGAATATTACTTGGTAAGGGCTGAAAAGTTGTGAGGAATACTCTTCTGTGACCCGACAAAATATTAAGGGTTTTTTAGGGGGCCAAATTAGAACTTTTGCTATGGGCCCCAATTATTTCTATGTACACCCCTGCCTGCGAGTAAATACCCATTGTATCATTATTTATCTTGCATGGTGTATGCTGCAAAAAATATAAAAAAACAATGTTGTAATAGCCTTTTTTCATCCTATTACTCAAAAATATGAAATAAAAAGTAATCAAATAGTCATATACTTCCCAAAATAGTACCAATCAAAACAGCTCATTACACAAAACCAAGCACCACACAGCTCTAAAAACAGAAAAATGGCATTCAGAATATGATTACCTCCCCAAGAAAGTGTAAAAGTAGCAATACATAAAATATAAAGGTATTAAAACATAAAAAACTATAAAAATGGAATGTCACTATTATTGTATCATCCCATACTATAAAACTATCGTAATTTACATGGTGAATGCCATAAAAAATATACAAAAAACAATACCACAATTGCTGTTTTCCTCATTGCTCCAACAAAAAAAAAATTAACTCAAAGTAGTCCAGTAATGGCACTAGTGAAAACTACAGCCTGACCTGTTTTTTTATATAGTATATGTAAACTTCTGGTTTCAACTGTATATATTTTTTATTTTTTATATACTGTATGTATAAAAAAATATCTACACAAATGTAATGTAGTCATAATCATGTATCAGCCCCTTTCAAATAAAGTTAACATGTTAATTATAGTGAATGGTGATAAGAGAACAAAAAAAAAATACAGTTGAAACCAGAAGTTTACATACACTATATAAAAAGACACATATCAATGTTTTTCTCAATATCTGACATGAAATCAGAATAAACCTTTCCCGTTTTAGGTCAATTAGGATTACCATAATGTTTAATATTTGCCAAATGCCAGAATAATGAGAGAGAGAGAGAGAATGCTTTAAGGCATTTTTATTACTTACTGCAAAATCAAAAGTTTACATACACTAAGATTACTATGCCTTTAAACAATTCTGGACTGCCCATATGATGATGTCATGTGTTTGGAAGCTTCTGGTTTTTGGCAACATCTGAGTTAGAGACACACCTGTGGTTGTATTTTAATGCACACCTGAAACACACTGCTTCTTTGTGTAGCATCATGGGAAAGTCTAAAGAAATCAGACAAGATATCAGGAAGAGTATTGTGGACTTGCACAAGTCTGGCTCATCCTTGGGTACAATTTCAAGATACCTGAAAGTGCCTCAATCATTTGTTGAAACAATTGGGATGGGATGGGAATGTCCAGCCATCATACTGCTCAGGAAGGAGACGGGTTCTGTGTCCCAGAGGTGAACGTGCTTTGGTCCGACGTGTACATATCAACCCAAGGACAAAAGCAAAAGACCTTGTGAAGATGATGGTGGAAGCTGGTAAGATTGTGTCAATAACCACAGTGAAACGAGTACTGTATCAACATGGGCTGAAAGGCCACTCTGCCAGGAAGAAACCATTACTCTAAAAGAAATATAAAAAAGCTAGATTAATGTTTGCAAATGCACACAGGAACAAAGACCTTAATTTTTGGAGACATGTTCTGTGGTCTGATGAAGCTAAAATAGAATTTTTTGGGCATAATGACCATCGTTACGTTTGGAGGAAAAAGGGAGAAGCTTGGAAGCCTAAAACACCATTCCAACCATGTTGTGGGGTTGTTTTTCTGCAGAAGGGACTAGTGCACTTCACAAAATAGATGGCATCATGAGAAAAGAAGATTATGTGGCAATACTGAAGCAACATCTCAAGACATCAGCCAGGAAGTTAAAGCTTGTGCAGAAATGGGTCTTCCAAATGGACAATGACCAGAAGCATACTGCCAAAATGGTAACAAAGTGGCTTAAGGATAACAAAGTCAATGTTTTGGAGTGGCCATCACAAAGCCCTGTTCTCAATCCTGTTGAAAATTTATGAGCAAGGCGACCTACAAACCTGGATCAGTTACACCAGTTTTGTCAGGAGGAATGAGCCCAAATTCCGACCAACTATTGTGAGAAGCTTGTGGAAGGATATCCCAAACGTTTGACCCAAGTCATTCAATTTAAGATCAATGGTACCAAATACTAATGAAATTTATGTAAACTTTTGACTTTGCAGTAAGTAATAAAAATGCCTTAAAACATTCTCTCTCTCTCATTATTCTGGCATTTGGCAAATTAAAAATGATGGTAATCCTAATTGACCTAAAACGAGAAAGGTTTATTCTGATTTCATGTCATATATTGAGATAAACATACATATGTGTCTTTTTATATAGTGTATGTAAACTTCTGGTTTCAACTGTAAATCTGAAATCGGTGTATTTCATATTATTTCCACCTCTCAAAAAGTGTAATAAAAATGGATCTAAAAGGCATATGTATCCCAAAATGGCACAAATGCAACAAAACATCTTGTCAAGCCGAAAATATGCTTCCACTTTACTGCAGGCAATTATTCAGCGGCTCTGCTGATGTAAATGACATGAACCGCTTGCTGAGATAAGTGATTGACTGCAGCAATGTCAACATTACGTCACCACTACAGCCAAACAACAGAGACCGGGACAATGGCAGAGACAAAGCGCTAGACCCAGGGAGGGTAAGCAAATCACAGTTTTCATTTTAACAATGAACTGTGCAAATAGGGGAAAGTTTTCTGAAAGGTGACAGCCCCTTTAATGGGTTAAGGGCTATGTATAACTTTGCACAATATATTTTTTGAAACTTTCCAAATAGTAGTCTTTTTTTTTTTTAATTCTACCATTTTGCTGCTGCAGAGTATCTGTAAATCACAAATGTTACAAATCTGTCAGAGATCCTGCTCCAAGTTCTGACAGCTGTCTCTGATCCCTCTCCCTTCTGTCAGTCTGAGAGATAGTAGCAAGGAGGGAAGAGAGCTGTATACAGATTTTCACAATGTGGAGAATGGAGAAAGTATCTACAGTCTCAAAGAAGGCATAAAAAACAAGCAACCGAAATAACATGAAAAGTAAATAAAATATTAGAACTGTACTGATGATGAAAATATGAGCACCCTGGATACACACAAAGCTCACATCCACACATCCAGCCTATATTACAGGGAGAGCTACGTCCACAAGAGAAAAACTGAAACTTGGAGTAAGATGAAAACTGCATATTAGGGGGTCTGAAAATGAATGAAGTAATGAAGAGTGAAGACTGAAAATGCAATTTTTTTTTAAGTAACGGTAACCTTTATATTATACAAACATAATTTTTCCATATCAATCGTGTCTACAGCCTATAAATTAACCTTTCCTACTAATAAATAAGTATTTTATCAGTTTTATTGTGTTTCTCTGCACCTTTTTCAGCTTTCCAGAACTGTTTGCTGTAATATTATAATAATAATAATAATCTTTTTATTTATACGTATAGCGCCAACATATTCTGCAGCGCTTTACAATTCAGACATTATCATATAATATAATCTGGGTCAGGGTTTAAAATTAGTACGACGTTACCAGACAAAAGGGCATGGATAGGATGATAGTACAAGCTGCTCTTCTCTGTCTAATGAATTTGCTGTTGGTTATGGCATCTAAGGACTTTAACCTCCATGACTGGTGTGAAAGATACCGGTGGGTGTCAGTTCTGCGACACAGCCAGCACCCCATCGATGTGAGCCTTGGATTTGGCTAGCTCATGAGTCCGACCCATACACCGACACCAAACATGTGACATACTTGTACATTACATGTCGGCAAGGGGTAAATTGACCTTTTCTATTTTAAGACTCAATGTGACTTAAGTTTAAAGATGGATCCTAAATAATGAAATTTTGAGGACCTCAGATAAAGACTATTGAACATGTAAGATATGTTGTAAAGCAAAGGATCATTGAGCCATCATATTTATTTACCTTTAAATGACAATATTACCTAAAAATTAAGATTTTTTTTATCACATACTACTGTAGATACACCCATGACCATAAATGATTGTAAAATTCCAGTTTACCTTTAAATGTGTCTTGATCTGCATGTTTGTCTCTCCACTTATTTTCTTGGGGGGAACTTTCCAATGGCAATCTTCCAACTATGTTAAAGACATAATTATAGATATATAGGTAAAATATCTAATAAAAAAATGTGCAGTATATTTAAATAACAAGGTCTTCATGCCAAAACAAAAGGTGTAAAATAGTACAAAATGAACTAAAATTACGGATCCCTTTATGATCCCGTGCCACGGCTTCCTAGGTCTCTCCCTTGGTCTCTGTACCGTGACCACTAGAAATTAAGGTTCGCGATGAATGCATGACTGCTGTATCCAATCACCGCCACTGATATGCTGCAACAGCTATCTGTCTGTGTCAAAACATCATCTCTGCGGGCCATGATACACAGAAGCTATAAAGGGCTGCACAACCTCTTTAATGAACAACAGTTAAAGAGGATCTGTCACCAGAATTAAGAATACAAACGACTTGCATGATAAAATACATCTCTTAAACCTTATGAATTCGGTGGACTAACTTTGAAAATCCATGACAGAATGGTTGAATAATAATCACTGAACGTTTACTCCCTCTCACTCCTCGGTGATAAAGATAAGTATTTTACCAATACTAGCTGGTCTCATAAACGACTCATGTTAATATCAGGCTTGAAAAGTTACATAGAGGATTATACAGACTTTGTCATAGATTTTAAAAGTAAGTACACCTACCTCATCAGATCTAAGAAATCTATTTTAAAAAGTATTGTGTATTACCTATTATCTAAAGTGCCGTTTTGCTGAATCTGTGCGGAAGATAATTACAAAAAAATCAGTCTTTTGACAAGGGCAGATTTTTGTAAAATTCTAGTAGAATTCAATTAAACTCAAATGTATTTCCTCATCCCTAGCCTGTGTACTCCTGAGGTCTTTATACTTAGTGCTAACTTTTATGGTCTTTACAATGGGGCGTGTCTCACCGAATTTTCTGGGGTGGTGTCCTTAGGCTGCTCTATATTATTACCTTGTGAGCAACGCCTCCTTGTCAAGGCCAAAAAAATGAACACTAAATAAAAAGGTCCAAATCTCTGGTGGATTAAAAAAAAAACAGTCAGGGGAGCAGTGGGAATAATATAATTGCAAAAACTGGTCTCTTTTGACCTATTGACAGGTCCCCTTTAAGCTCATAGGAAAGTTAATGCGAGTTAGGTAGACATTCAGGCACGTATCAGCATTTTGAGAACATTTTTCTTTTCTCTTATTTCATCTCTTAATATATTTAATACTTCCTGGATTCTTTAAATTATCTAAAAGCTTCCCAGCTAAATCTTTATGTGCAAATATTTGAGTCTCTGAATGAAAGTATAAAGGATCCTATTCTTTCTTTGCCGTGAACCATGTATTAGGAGTCATCTCTCTATTTTCATATGCCTCTTGTCTCCTATTGCGTCTTATTTGACAGTTGTGTAACGTAGTGTTTTCCAGGCCTGTAGTACATGCTGCAATTGTGCCTGTTAGGACTGTTTTGGCTGAGTCTCAGTAAAGAGCAGGGAAGATAACAGGAGCTGCATTGTTCTGCTTCATCTATTACTTATCCAGTAAGAAGATATTCATCTCTCAACAAATGTTGAGAAAGTCTTTTTAAAGAAGCATTCCTATCAAAGTTTTTATCCTCTTAATATATTGCAATAATATCATATAGCACTGTGTACTTACAATTCCTTTTCCCTTCTACCCATCTAACTCTTCTGTTTTCCATTAGGGCTATGATATCACGTGATTAAAAACTGAATCTGTCACGCCAGGTGTGGGAAAGACTTAGTGCAACACGAGGGAAAGGGAGCCCAGACACTAGGGAAAGGGGGAGGTGGAGACCTCTTAGACTGGTCTAGTGTCACCCTGTTTCACCTACCATCCCTATATTGCCTCTTCAGCAATTGCCACATGCGTGCCTCTTTCCCTGGCATATGGCTAAGGCTAGGGATGGGAGGAGATGAGCACTAGTTGATCTCCACTAAACTCTATAGACAACAAGGGCAGACAAACAGGGGGAGAATGCTTAGCTTTAGATGACTCCAGACAAATGCTAACTCGGCTCAAGCACCAGGGAGGACAAAGTACTGTTCTTGTTAAGCCTTCACCAAGTAGAAATGAATATAGCTGGCACCTCCCTCTCAGACACACCAGGTATATATACACCCAGGCCAGGGAGCTAATTACCAGAGGGAGGTAGCCGCTAGGTCGTAGAGACAGCCTCTCATCTAAGAAGATGTCTGTAATGCCAAACGTAGAGATCTCCTGCAAACAACTGCAGGGCGACTGTCTGTCACCTCTGACACACCCGTGACAGAATCCTTCTAAGCTCTATGTAGAAACAGGAGGTCTATTTTTCCTACATGAGTCATCCCACTCTTCAACTCCTGAGTCAACTGCTCTGCACCTCCCCCTGCCAAGGACTTTGCAGTGAGGTAGCATTGTAATTCTAATGATGACTCATGCAGGTGAAAGTGACTTCTAGAATAGAACTAAGAAGTAGTGTTGAGCAAGCATGCTCGACACTGCTCGGTACTCGCCCGAGCATCTCACTACTCGGGATGTTCGGCGAGCACGGAGCATTTTCGGGTTACTCGGGCGGGAGCTCGGGTCTCCGCCCTGCATGTTTGGCGCTCTTTACAGAGCCAATGAACATGCAGGGATTGCCAGCCAGTCACTGTAATGCCGCAGCCATGTTGGTTGTGGGCATTACAGTGATTGGCTGGCCGCACAGCGTCACCTCGAATATTTAAAACCGGGCGCCGCCATCTTGGACACAGTCGCTGTGGATCAGACAGTGTAGGGAGAGTGCTGCTGAGGTAGGGAGAGATTTATACTGCGAAATAGGTAGTGTAGGGTCTCTAAAGCCTGCAAAATCAAACAAACAGTCCTTCTGAGGACTAATATCCATCCCAGATATCAGGCAGGCAGGCAGGCTGTATAGGAGAAGCAGTGGTTATACCAACAAACACTGCATTACCGTCCTGTGTGCTGCTGCTGCTCAAATTGCTAGACTTAGCCCCAGGTCTCAGGGGCCAGGAAAAATCCCTTTTTTTTCATCTAAATCCTCTTTTTTTTTTTTTCCTCAGTCAGACTGCACAAATACCCGTCTTATTAACCTTTTGGTATCCCCCCCCCCCCCCAAAAAAAAAAAAAAAATTTGAGTGTGTCTGTGAGTGTTCAGACACAAATATATATGTTTAAAAGAGTCTGGTTTCGGCCAGATAACTAGAAATGTGGTTTTGCAGTTCCATGGTTCAAATCTCTGTATTATCCACTTTTTTGCCTTTTTTCCATAAAAAAAAACAGTTTGAGTGTCTCGCTGACTGTTCAGACACAAATATATCTATTTAAAAAAGTCTGGCATACGCCAGGAAATTAGAACTGTGGTTTTCCTCTTTCACGGTTCAAATCTGGGTGTTATCCACCTTTTTGCCATTTTCCCATAAAAAAAACAGTTTGAGTGTCTCGCTGACTGTTCGGACACAAATATATCTGTTTAAAATATTCTGGTGTAGGCCAGAGAACTATAACTGTGGTTTTCCTTTTCCATGGTTCAAATCTGGGTGTAATCCACCTTTTTGCCTTTTTTCCATGAAAAAAACAGTTTGAGTATATCGGTGACTGTTCAGATACAAATATATCTATTTAAAAAAGTCTGGTATACGCCAGGAAATTAGAACTGTGGTTTTCCTCTTCCACGGTTCAAATCTGGGTGTTATCCACCTTTTTGCCTTTTTTCCATAAAAAAAACAGTTTGAGTGTCTCGCTGACTGTTCAGACACAAATATATCTGTTTAAAAGTTCTGGTATAGGCCAGAGAACTAGAACTGTGGTTTTCCTCTTCCACGGTTCAAATCTCCTTTTTATTACCCTTTTGCCATTGATAGTGCGAGTGTAAGCTATTTTACTTTATTTACAATGGGCAAGGCGCGTGGCAAGGGACGTGGAACTGGACGTTCTGGTGATGGTGCGTGCAGAGGACGGGGCCGTGGCCAAGGTGAAAATGTGCCACAACCAACAGCCACATCTTCTCGCTCCCAGTTCTTGAACGAATTACTATGGATGCACACAACACCACTATTGCGAACTGATCAGTGTGAACAGGTTATTAATTGGATAGCAGATAATACTTCCAGTCACCTGGGCACCACCACCTTCGGTCTGTCTTCCACACGGTCAGGTGTTAGTAGCCGTGAGTCTCGACCGCATACTCCTCCTCACCTTGATGCTCCTTCCTCCTACCATGCCGAGTGTCGTCAGACAGCAACTGATCCCACAGTTGGACACTCTGAAGAGCTGTTCACTGGTCCATTTCCATATTTGAGCCCCTCGCCTGCCTCGCTTGAAGTGGTGGAAGAGGAGATCCCATGTAGCGATGCCCAAATATTTGAACAGCCACGGCCACAGGAAGGTGACGCTGGCAATTTGTCACAAGAGGTGGACGATGACGAGACACAATTGCCACGAAGTGAGGAGGAGGACCGTGGTGCGGAAGTGGAAGAGGAGGAGGTGGTGGATGATCTAGTAACTGACCCAACGTGGCAGGAGGACATGCAGAGCGAGGCCAGCAGCACACAGGGGGAGGGAGGCAGAGTACCCCAACAGGCATGAAGAAGCAGTGTGGTGGCCGCAGACAGAAGGCGGGCAACCGTTCCTCGTAACACCAACACGAGGGACGTTGCCAGTACAACCGGTAGGTCTTCCAGAGTCTGGAATTTTTTTAAAGACTCTGCTGATAACCCCAAAAAGGCCATTTGTACCACCTGCCATGCCAGCATAAGCAGGGGTGACAAAACTACCAGCCTGACCACCACCAGCATGATCAGGCACATGACAGCAAAGCACCCGACTTTGTGGGGTGAACCCCAGGGTCCACGACCAGTGTCAGCAGGTGTCACCACTGCTTCTTCCGCTGTTGTGCGTGTAAGAGAACCCCCTGTTGTGCGTGCAAGGCAATCCCCTGTCCATACTGCATGTTATGGCAGTTTCTCAAGAAACAGCATCAACGTCCACGTCCCACCGCAGCGTTCAATTGTCCATATCCCAGACCTTTGAACGAAAGTGCAAATTCACAGCCAACGCCCCACAGGCCACAGTCCTAAATTCGCACATTTCACGACTGCTTGCGTTGGAAATGCTGCCTTTTAGGCTGGTGGAGACGGAATCCTTCCGCAACCTTATGGTGGTGGTCGTCCCTCGATACTCGGTCCCCAGCCGACACTATTTTGCCCGGTGTGCCATCCCCGCACTACACAAGCACGTGTCCCAAAACATCTGCCGTGCTCTCAACAACGCAGTTACTGGGAGAGTCCACCTGACAACGGACACGTGGACAAGTGCTTGTGGCCAGGGACGGTACATCTCCCTGACGGCACACTGGGTAAACATAGTGGAAGCCGGGACCCAGTCGGACCTTGGGACGGAACACATCCTCCCCACACCGAGGATTGCGGGCCCTATTTCAGTCAGAGTTGCCACCACAGTGTACAGCTCCTGCGCATCATCCTCCTCCTCCTCCTCATGTTAAGCCTCCATCTCAGATATCACCACATCAGTTACAAGCTGGAAGCACTGCAGTACTGCCTTAGCCAAGCGGGAACAAGCTGTGCTGAAACTCATAAGCTTAGGTGATAAACCTCACACTGCTTGTGAGTTGTGGACAGCTGTGAAAGAGCAGGCAAATCTGTGGCTGAGACCGCTGAACCTACATCCAGGCATGGTCGTTTGAGACAATGGCCGTAACCTGGTGGCAGCTCTGAGGCGAGGCGAGATCACACACGTACCATGCCTGGCTCATGTGCTTAACCTCGTGGTTCAGCGGTTTCTTAAATCGTACCCCGAGTTGCTAGATCTGCTCGTCAAAGTACGCCGCCTGTCAGCTCATTTTCGGAAGTCGGCTACAGCTTCCGCCGCCCTTGCTGTGTTGCAGCAGCGTTTGCAGGTTCCGGCTCACCGACTGGTGTGTGATGTCCCCACACGTTGGAACTCTACCCTCCACATGTTGCAAAGGATGTGTGAGCAGAACAGAGCAGTTGTGGAGTACCAGCTGCAACAAGGCCATCGATATTCAGGTCAGACTCCACACATAAGACCTCAGGAGTGGACTTGGATGTGTGACACATGTACCATCCTGACAAACTTTGAGGAGTCCACCAAGATGGTGAGTGGTGATGACGCCATCATTAGCGTCAGCATCCCACTTGTCTGTCTTTTGCAACGCTCTCTGCAGAGAATTAAAGAGGAGGCATTGCTGCCAGAGTATGATGAGATGGATCAAGAAGCCGTAGCGGGCGATTACACACAGCCCAGCTGTCACGGGTGTGTCGCCACGAAGATCGTCACGATTACACAGCCTGACTTCTCGCAGCTGACTTTTTGGTGCTTTGTGTTTTTCAGCAGTGAGGGAGTTAATTCTCTCTCTCTCTGTGCTAGACGAGGTCCAGCCTCGCCCAGCTGCAATCAATGTTGCTGTAGTTAGACTCCTTCATATGCCTGCTGGTCTGTTAGGGAAGTGTCGGTGAAAGCTTTTCATGCAGACTAACAGAGCGGATCGTGGCATTTGGAGTTTAAGAGATAAGTGTATTTGGAGAGTTTTTTCCCTTCCTCGCTTTATCATTTATCTCCTTTCCCGTTGGTGTTCCCTCTGTTGTAGTTGTGTAGTTTTTGTATGCAAGGTGATTTTGGTTTTTCCCTTGTACTGTCTCGTGTGTCTAAGTACTGTGTGTGGGCATATTATTACTTGTCCCCTTTTGTAGTGATCGGGGTCCTTCTCAGGACTAGATTACTTTGGTGCAGGGATCCTCAGGAGGTAGGGGTTACGCTGGCGGCCTGGACCTCTGTACCTTTAACAGTACCTCCAGGTTGAGGGATTAGTCAGGGCCCCAGCTTAGGGTCAGCTTAGGCCCCCTACCTCCAGTATACAGTGACAGCGTGACATTTTCACCGACCCGCTTAGTTTTTCTCCAGCTACCATGGATCCAGTAGCCGGTCTAGCTCGGCAGTTGCAGAGCTTGTCCATGGAGCTGACGGACGTTAGGTCCAAGGTTTTGTATCCTCAGGAGCAAGCCGGACCAGAACCTAAAGTAGCTCTCCCTGACAGGTTCACTGGGGGGCGGGACAAGTTTTTTGTTTTCCGGGAGGCATGCAAGTTGTACTTTCGGCTGCGGCCTCGGTCATCGGGGAGTGAAGAACAAAGGGTGGGAATTGTCATCTCGCTCCTACAAGGGGACCCACAATCTTGGGCGTTCTCTCTACCCCCGGGCTCCCCGGTTCTCCAGTCAGTGGATAGGTTTTTCGCTGCTCTGGGACTCGTATATGATGACCCTGATCGGATCTCCCTTGCTGAGTCTAAGTTACGTAGGATCCAGCAGGGAGATCGTCCGGCGGAGGAATTCTGTTCAGAGTTCCGCAGGTGGGCCACGGACACCCAGTGGAATGACCCGGCTCTTAGGAGCCAGTTTTGTCAAGGTTTATCCGACAAATTACAGGATGTGTTGGCACAGTATGACTCTCCCGCGTCACTGGAAGCCGCTATGGCCCTTGCTATTCGCGTTGACAGACGGCTTCGGGAGAGGTGTGGGATAACTCTACCCCCTGTGATGACTCCACCTCCTACAAGGTCCCCTCATATGGTTGTTCCCCTGGTCAGTCCAGAGGAGCCTATGCAATTAGGTGGGACATCATTTCGGGGGAGGGGACCGGTGGTGCGCCATAAGGCAGGAAGGTGTTTCTTCTGCGGGAGAAAGGGACATTTTATTGGGGGGTGTCCATCCCGTCCCTCGCAGAGTGAAGAGTCGTCGGAAAACTGTTGATCCCAGGTTGTGTGGTGGACGGCAATCTGGGAGTAGGTATTTCGTCCCTAGGTTCATCTCAGTTTCTCGTACCGGCGGAAGTGGTGGTGGGTACGAGAACTGAGAGGATATCTGTTCTTCTGGATAGTGGGGCCGGGGCTAATCTGGTTGATGCTCGGTTTGCCCGGGTTCAAGGTATGCGATTGAGTGAGTTGGCTAAACCCATCCCCATATTCTCGATCGATGCCAGGCCTCTCGGTCAGGGAAGGTTTTTGCAAGCTGTGCATAATGTAAAACTTCAAGTGGGGGCGATACATAAAGAACTGTTGTCTTGCTACGTGTTGGAGGGTCTTCCCACTCCTATAGTGTTGGGCCTTCCTTGGTTAACTAAGCATAACCCGGTTATTAATTGGCAAACCAGAGAGATAAGCCAATGGAGTAAATTCTGTAATAAAAACTGCATGAACACGGTCATCGGTGCGGTTACTCCTTGGGTATTACCTCCATTTCTGGCGGACTTTGAGGATGTATTCTCGGAGAAAGGGTGTCAGGAACTACCTCCTCATCGCGAGTATGACTGTTCTGTAAAACTGCTCCCTGAGGCCAAGTTACCTAAAGCTAGGTTGTATAACCTTTCTGGTCCTGAGAGGCAGGCCATGAAGGATTATATTTCAGAAAGTCTGGCTAAGGGGCATATTAGACCTTCATCTTCACCGGTGGCTGCGGGGTTCTTCTTTGTTAAGAAGAAAGATGGAGGCCTACGCCCTTGCCTGGATTTCCGTGAACTTAATCGGATTACGGTCCGGGATCCGTATCCGCTCCCACTTATTCCCGATCTCTTTAATCAGATCGTGGGCGCCAAATGGTTCTCTAAGTTGGATCTCAGGGGGGCGTACAATCTGATTAGGATGAAGGAGGGGGATGAGTGGAAGACGGCGTTTAACACTCCGGAGGGGCATTATGAGAACCTTGTCATGCCATTCGGTCTGACTAATGCCCCGGCGGTGTTCCAACACTTTGTTAATGACATTTTTCGCCGCCTGGTGGGACAGTTTGTTGTCATATATCTGGATGATATCTTAATTTACTCGCCGGATCTGGTGTCTCATCAGGAGCACGTTAGGCAGGTGTTACAGATCCTGCGGGATAATAAACTGTATGCCAAATGGGAAAAGTGTGTGTTCGCCGTACAGGAACTCCAGTTTTTAGGCTTCCTGGTTTCAGCGTCCGGTTTTCGTATGGACCCTGGGAAAGTGCGGGCAGTTCTTGAGTGGGATCGGCCAGAGAATCTTAAGGCACTACAACGTTTCCTGGGGTTTGCGAATTATTACTGGAAGTTCATTCGTAATTTCTCGTCCATGGTTAAGCCTCTCACAGACATGACTAAAAAGGGGACGGATTTTTCTAGGTGGTCTGACAAGGCTTGTCAAGCATTCTCCTCCTTGAAAAAATGTTTTGCCTCGGCACCCATACTCATTCAACCTGATGCGTCACAGCCATTCATTGTAGAGGTAGACGCTTCCGAGGTAGGGGTGGGAGCAGTATTGTCACAAGGTTCGTCCCCTGGTAAGTGGCATCCGTGCGCCTTTTTCTCAAAAAAATTGTCGTCCGCTGAGAGGAATTACGATGTCGGCAATAGGGAACTCTTGGCCATTAAGTTAGCTTTTGAGGAGTGGCGCCATTTTTTGGAGGGGGCAGTCCATCCGGTCACCGTCATCACCGATCACAAGAACCTGCTATATCTGGAGTCCGCGAAACGTCTGAATCCCAGACAAGCTAGGTGGTCATTGTTTTTTACCAGGTTTAATTTTGTCGTTACATATCGTCCTGGGTCAAAAAATGTAAAGGCGGATGCCTTATCTCGTAGTTTCCCTGGGGCCGGGAATACGGACGACCCGATTCCTATCCTTCAGGAGGGGGTGGTGGTTTCGGCACTATGCTCTGAGCTGGAGGAGGAGGTATTGGAGGCTCAGGGGGACGCCCCTGTTGGACCTCCGGGGAGACTGTTTGTTCCAGATCAGTTGCGACAAAAGGTGATCGAGGCACACCATAACTCAGTTTTTGCAGGACACCCGGGGAGTAGAGCAACTGTGGATCTCCTCTCGCGTCGGTTTTGGTGGCCTAACTTACATAAGGAGGTGGTAACTTTTGTCGCGTCCTGTGGGGTTTGTGCGCGCTCTAAGACCTCACATACCCGTCCGTCTGGGGCCCTCTTACCTTTGAAGATCCCGGAGCATCCTTGGACTCATCTGTCTATGGACTTTATTACGGACCTCCCTCCGTCTTCGGGTAAGACGGTCATACTCGTTGTAGTGGACAGGTTCAGCAAGATGGCACATTTTATCGCTCTTCCGGCTCTCCCTAATGCTAAAACTCTTGCGCAGGTGTTCATTGGGGAGATTGTGAGGCTTCACGGGGTACCCTCCGAGGTGGTGTCTGATCGGGGGTCTCAGTTTGTGTCCAAGTTCTGGAAGGCGTTTTGTGCACGGCGGGGGATGCATTTGTCATTCTCATCGGCTTTTCATCCTCAGACCAATGGTCAGACGGAACGTATGAACCAGAGCTTGGAGACATATCTCCGGTGTTTTGTGTCAGAGAACCAGGAGGACTGGGCTTCTTTCTTACCTCTGGCAGAGTTTGCCCTTAATAATAGGCGGAGCGAGTCCACTGGTAAGTCCCCGTTTTTTGGGGCATATGGTTTTCACCCCCAGTTTTGTACTTTCAGTAGGGGGGGCTCTTCGGGGGTTCCTGAGGAGGAACGATTTTCCTCATCACTCGCTTCAGTATGGAGAGGGGTGCTGAAGAATCTGAATACTATGGGGAACCGATACAAACGTATGGCTGATAGGAGGAGAGTGTCTGGTCCGGACCTAAGTGTGAACGATCGGGTATGGTTGTCTACCAGGAATATTAAACTTAAGGTTCCCTCCTGGAAACTGGGTCCCAGGTTCATCGGGCCGTACAGAATCAGTTCTATAATTAATCCGGTGGCATTCCGTCTTGACCTCCCCCCTACGTTTAAAATTCACAACGTGTTCCACAGATCGTTGCTTAAGAGGTATGTGGCGCCGGTGGTACCGTCACCTTTACCTCCCCCTCCAGTGGTGGTCAATGGTAACTTGGAGTTCCAGGTATCGAGGGTCATCGATTCACGCTTTAATCGCCGGTCCCTTCAGTACCTGGTTCATTGGAAAGGGTATGGTCCTGAGGAGAGGATGTGGGTTCCTGCGTCGGATATTAACGCAGACCGATTAGTTCGGGCCTTCCACACGACTCACCCGGATAAACCTGGCCCTGAGGGTCCGGAGGCCCCTCGTAGAAGGGGGGGTACTGTCACGGGTGTGTCGCCACGAAGATCGTCACGATTACACAGCCTGACTTCTCGCAGCTGACTTTTTGGTGCTTTGTGTTTTTCAGCAGTGAGGGAGTTAATTCTCTCTCTCTCTGTGCTAGACGAGGTCCAGCCTCGCCCAGCTGCAATCAATGTTGCTGTAGTTAGACTCCTTCATATGCCTGCTGGTCTGTTAGGGAAGTGTCGGTGAAAGCTTTTCATGCAGACTAACAGAGCGGATCGTGGCATTTGGAGTTTAAGAGATAAGTGTATTTGGAGAGTTTTTTCCCTTCCTCGCTTTATCATTTATCTCCTTTCCCGTTGGTGTTCCCTCTGTTGTAGTTGTGTAGTTTTTGTATGCAAGGTGATTTTGGTTTTTCCCTTGTACTGTCTCGTGTGTCTAAGTACTGTGTGTGGGCATATTATTACTTGTCCCCTTTTGTAGTGATCGGGGTCCTTCTCAGGACTAGATTACTTTGGTGCAGGGATCCTCAGGAGGTAGGGGTTACGCTGGCGGCCTGGACCTCTGTACCTTTAACAGTACCTCCAGGTTGAGGGATTAGTCAGGGCCCCAGCTTAGGGTCAGCTTAGGCCCCCTACCTCCAGTATACAGTGACAGCGTGACACCAGCCTCATCTCATCCCAACGTGCATTGGGGGACAATGAGGGAGAGGAGGAGGAGGAGGAGGAGGAGGAAGAACAGAAGCTGGTATCATGCGCTGTAGACGGTAGTACCTGTACAACTGTCATACCGTCGGTTCAGCGTGGGTGGCCTGAGGACAGGGGGGAGGAGGAGGAGGAGAGCATGGTCAGTCGTCATCTTGGTGAGGACACGGAAGTCTTGCCCGTTACCAGTCTGGCACACATGGCTGACTTTATGTTACGCTGCCTTAACCGTGACCCTCGCGTTGTCAAAATGTTGGGTGACAGTCATTACTGGTTGGTGACACTTTTAGACCCCCGCTACAAGGAGAACTTTTACTCTCTTATTCCTGAGGTGGAGAGGTCTACAAAAATGGGGCAGTACCAGAAGGCCCTTGCTGCAGAACTGTTAAAAAAATTCCCATCTGAACATGCTAGCGGCAGAGGTCACAGTTCGTTGCCCAACCAAGGCGTACAGGCGAGAGAGACGCAATTCCAATCCAGCAGAGGCAGGGGAACACTGTCAACGTTCTGGGACAGTTTTCTCAGACCCGCCCAGCTTACAGGCCCTGAGGGGCGGGGTACTCTCACAAGGAGTGGAAAGTTTCAAAAGATGGTGAGGGAGTACCTTGCCGACTGTACCAGCGTCCTCCGTGATTCCTCTGTGCCTTTTAACAGCAGAGTAACATAAAGTCAAATCCACTGTGTTATTTCGGGAGGTGTATTCCCATGCACCGCTTCACACCCACATATGGGTATACACTTCCTCATTTCGGCTGTTTTTTGCTCTTCGCCTTATCCTCAGCCTCCACCACCACTTTACCACCAGGGTCACCTTGGTCCGTGTTGCCAGCATTGCAAGTTCCTCCGTCCTAATTTTTGGCAGCTTTTGCTTGGAAGGCATAGGCAAAGACTATGGGAGACCCACTCCCCAATAATGAGAATAATGTTTTTAATATGCTTTACTGCATGGCTCTTGTAAGGGGCATTGCAAGTTCCTCCGTCCTAATTTTTGGCAGTTTTTGCTTGGAAGGCATAGGCAAAGACTATGGGAGACCCACTCCCCAATAATGGGAATAATGTTTTTAATATGCTGTACTGCATGGCTCTTGTAAGGGGCATTGCAAGTTCCTCCGTCCTAATTTTTGGCAGCTTTTGCTTGCAAGGCATAGGCAAAGACTATGGGAGACCCACTCCCCAATAATGGGAATAATGTTTTTAATATGCTGTACTGCATAGCTCTTGTAAGGGGCATTGCAAGCTCCTCCGTCCTAATTTTTGGCAGCTTTTGCTTGGACGGCATAGGCAAAGACTGTGGGAGACCCACTTCCCAATAATGGGAATAATGTTTTTAATATGCTGTACTGCCTGGCTCTTGTAAGGGACATTGCAAGTTCCTCCGTCCTAATTTTTGGCAGCCTTTGCTTGGAAGACATAGGCAAAGACTATGGGAGACCCACTCCCCAATAATGGGAATAATGTTTTTAATATGCTGTACTGCATGGCTCTTGTAAGGGGCATTAAAATCGTCTTGTTAAGCTACTGTGACCTCCACGGCTCTTCCAAGGGGCATTGATATTGTCTTTTTATTCCACTGGGACCTCCACGTCTCTTCCAAGGGGCATTGATATTGTCTTTTTATTCCACTGCAACCTCCACCACTCTTCCAAGGGGCATTAAAACCGTCTTGTTAAGCTACTGTGACCTCCACGTCTCTTCCACGGGGCATTGATATTGACTTTTTATTCCACTGTAACCTTCACGTCTCTTCCAAGGGGCATTGATATTGTCTTTTTATTTCACTGCGACCTCCACCACTCTTCCAAGGGGCATTAAAACCGTCTTGTTAAGCTACTGTGACCTCCACGTCTCTTCCAAGGGGCATTAAAACTGTCTTGTTATACCACTCTGAACTCCACAGCTCTTCCAAGGGGCATTGAAATGTTGTTTTTAATTACCTCTAACCTCCAAAACTCTTCCAACGAGCATTGCATTTCCTCCTAATTTTAGTCAGCTTTTGCTTTTCAATGCATAGGCGAACACTAAGGGAGACCCACTCCCCAATAATGGGCAGAAGGTTTTTAGTACACTGTAATCCACGTCTGTTTCAAGGGGCATTGCAGTTCCTCATAATTTTTGGAAAGGCTTCCATTCACTGCTTAGGCCAACAGTGTACAGGAGACCCAGTTGCTATAAATGGAAAAAAAGGTTTAGTTAAGGCCCTCTGACCTCCATGTCACTTCCAAGGGGCATTGGAGTGCCTCAAAATTTTTGGTAGGCATTGCACTCACTGTATGCCCTATAACTGTGTAGCCGAACCGCTCCTTTTGGTACAGAAACATATCCTACAAGACATGTGTGGTTGACTGGCCTGATATTGATGTGAATGGTCCCTGTTCCTTCTGCTCTTTCTCCTTTGCCACCACCTCATCCATCATTCATCACCTGAAGCTTTGTTTTAACGGGAGTCATAGAACTGGGATAGTAGCAGGAAAACATCCAGCAATCCTCGGAGGAGGTAGGATATGCCCCAAAACGCTGACCACCTCATGCCTAGCTGCTACTACATACATGCGCTTGCATTCCAAGGAACAGAAAGCTAAGGAGATGGATGGCCTCATGATCATGAATAATTTACTCGTTGTGTAGGAGGCCGACCACTGCTGCTGTCTACCTTCTGAACTTTGTGTTGAAGCCTGATTGACCCAGGACCCGCAATCCTCTATGTCTGGAGGACGTGTTGCATCCCAGTGTCCAACTGTGTCCCGGCTTCCACAATATTAACCCAGTGTGAAGGCATCAGTGAGATGGACCATCACTGGCCACATTCACTTGTCCACGTGTTTGTGGTTAGGCTGTCCTTCCCACTAAATGCACTGGGGAGGGCACAGGTAATGTTTTGGTATGCACACTTGTGTATAAGGCGCACCGGGACAAATAGGGGCGGCTGGGGACCGTTTATGGACACCTGGCCGCCCCCAGGCGGCTGGGGACCGTGTGTGGGCACCCGGCCGCGGGGCGGCTGGGGACCGAGTATGGACACCCGGCCGCCCCCATGGACACCCGGCCGTCGGAAGGCTGGGGACTGAGTATGGATACCAGTCCGCCGACGCAGACATGACTTGGTGGCCAGATTCCGCCTCCACATGCCTAAAAGGCCCAATTTCAAGTGCAAGCAAGCAAGCAGTATGGTATTGCAGCATGGGGGTGGGTGGGTGGCAGGCTGCATACTTGCGCTTGCATTGCAAGGAATGGGGGAGGTACAATTGAACACTGCCCTGGGACAAGGACTTGAACGGGGATAGTTGCAGCGATAGGTGCAGGGCGAGAGGCATCTTCGCATGTGTCATGAACAGGGGGTTGGCGTGCACTCACTACAGCGGAATAGGCTGTCCTTCCCATTAAATGCACTGGGGAGGGCACAGGTAATGTTTTGGTATGCACGCTTGTGTATAAGGCGCGCCGGGACAAATAGGGGCGGCTGGGGACCGAGTATGGACACCCGGCTGCCACCTGGCAGCTGGGGACCGAATGTGGACACCCGGCCGCCGGGCGGCTGGGGAATGAGTATGGATACCAGGCCGCCAACGCAGCCATGACATTGTGGCCGGTGTCTGCCTCCACAGGCCTAAAAGGCCTCATTTCAAGTGCAAGCAAGCTAGCAGTATGGTATTGCAGCCTGGGGGTGTGTGGGTGGCAGGCTGCACACTTACGTTTGCATTCCAAGAAAGCAAAGCAGATGCTAACTTCTATCATCATCATCATGCTCCTCACCTTGGCACTCTCAACTCCCCTGATGGAGAAGCCAGGGCCCACCGGAGGAGTCTGGTTGTCTGGTGGGCTCGGCCAATGCTGCCCTAAAGCAGGTTAGGCTAAGAAAAGTGTGGGGAGGGTTACCGGTACAAATAGTGGCAGCTGGGGACTGAGTATGGAGACCTCGCTGCCGAAGCAGCCATGAGGTAGTGGCCAGCTTCGGCCTCCTCCAAACTAAAAGGCCCCATTTCAAGTGCAAGCTAGCAGAATGGTATTGCAGCCTGCGGGTGGGTGGGTGGTTGGCTGCATATTTGTGCTTGCATTGCAAGGAATGGGGGAGGTACAATTGAACACTGCTGTTAGAACCCTCCTGTTTGTTTTTGTTTCTATCTTGTGTTTTGCGGTCACGTGACCATCTTCCTATATATTCCAGCTCCGCCCTTCTGGCCTTGCTGGACTTCAGTGTTGTTTAGACTGTCTTTCTAGCCTGGTGCTTTGGTGCCTATCTATCTCTAGTTTGCTTGGTCCTCTGGACCTCTAGTACTTTTGTCAGTTTATCTTTTGCTCTGCAACAACTTCTGTTAGGAGGTGTCCCATTTTTGTCCCAGTCCTTAGTTCTTTTAGTGACCCCTCCCTTTTTCTATAGGTCTCCGTTCAGACTAGCCGAGGACGAAGGCGGGTCTGTTCACAAGGAACAAGTCACCCGCTACAACGTAGGGACTCAGTTTAGTCTTACTGTAGGGACAGCTCTCCCCTTCTTTCCCTAGTTTATGTTGCAGATCATAACAGTAAGTCCAGCCCAAAAAAAAAAAAAAAACTTTAAGGAAAGAAATCCGGGGATCAGTATGGTTTCTGCTATGGGGCTATTGTATGATGATCCTGATCGAGTCTCATCTGCTGAGACAGAACTGAGATGTTTGAATCAGGGGTCAGGTGATGTTGAAAATAATTGTACACACTTCAGAAGGTGGTCCTCAGAAGTGAAATGGAATGATTCAGCGTTAAAATGTTTTTTTCTTGCTGGTCTAAGTGAAAGGGTTAAGGATCTGCTGATTGCATTTCCTGCACCTGAAACCTTGCAAGAAGCCATGCAATTAGCTGTACGTGTGGACAGGAGACTGCGTGCCAGGGTTTATGATGAAAAAGTTCCTGCAATAGCAGCTCCTAGTTCCCAGAGGGTCTGCTCGGATGGCGGAGAACCGATGGAGGTTGAGGCGATGTCACTCCGCTCTCAGGAAAGAGACCGCAGGTTTTCCAAGGGATTGTGTTTTTATTGTGGTAAATCTGACCATTTGATTAAGAACTGTGAGCTTTGTTTAAGTAAAGAAAAAAAAAAGGTCAGTTACGCCCGTATTGCTTGTTTGAACTCTAAGGGAGTATTTCTTTCAGGGAGTACCTCATTGCAGGAAGATTTGATTGAATTTCAGGTATTTGTGGATTGTGGTTCAACACTTAATGTGATTGATAAGGGTTTTTTGGAAAAACTTAAATTGGAATCCAAACCTTTGTCATCACCTATTTCTGTGATTGCAATTGATAACACTCCTTTGAAATGTATTACTCACAAGGTTGCTGCATTTCCCCTTACTATCAATGGCATTCACCAAGAAAATTTGGATTTGGTGGTATTAAATAATTTACCCTCTCCAGTGGATTTAGGTTTGCCTTGATTAAAACTGCACAATCCTTTACTGAAGTGGTCTACTAATGAGATTAAGTCTTGGAGTCCTAAGTGCTATGATAAATGTTGTAATGGTTGCATTGCGGCTGTGGAAAAAGGGGAATTACCTGTACCTATTCAGGATTTTTGGAAGGTTTTTTCAGAGGAGGAATCGCAAGTTTTACCTCCTCATAGGGACTATGATTGCACCATTGAGTTTGTTCCTGGAGCTACTCTTCCCAAGAGTCGCTTATTTAATCTATCCCTGAAAGAAAGGCCTTGGAGGAATACATACAGACGAGCTTGGCTGCTGGTCACATTAGACCTTCTAAGTCGCCTGTGGCCGTTGGATTTTTCTTTGTTAAAAAAAAAATACGGTGGTTTACGTCCATGTCTGGACTTTCGTGAAATTAATAAGATTACCATACACAATTCCTACCCATTGCCGTTAATTCCGGACTTGTTTAACCAGTTAGTGGGGGCCAAGTGGTTCTCTAAAATTGATCTCCGGGGGGCATACAATTTGTTACGAATGAAGGAGGGTGATGAATGGAAAACTGATTTTAACACTCCGGTAGGTCATTTTGAGAATCTGGTGATGCCATTCGCTCTTACCAATGCACCCGCGTTTTTTCAGAACCTTATTAATGACATCCTCAGACCTTTGATTGGCAAGAATGTGGTTGTGTATTTGGATGACATTCTGGTTTATTCAGCAGATCTGGAGTCCCATTGGCAGAGCGTACGTGAGGTGTTGCAGTTATTGAGTGATAATTCACTTTTTGCTAAGCTGGAGAAATGTGAGTTCGCTGTGCAGAGAATTAGTTTTTTGGGCTACATTATCTCCAGCGAGGGCTTTGAGATGGACCCTGTGAAGGTTCAGGCTGTGCAGGAATGGCCTAGGCCTATTGGTTTGAAATCGATACAGAGATTTTTGGGTTTTGCCAATTATTACAGGAAATTCATTAGGAATTTTTCTATAATTGTTAAGCCGCTGACCGATCTCACCAGGAAAGGTGCAAATAGGTGCAATACTGAGGCCATTGAAGCTTTTGTGTATCTCAAGGAGAGGTTCAGTTCTGCCCCTATCCTTATGCAGCCTGATGAGACCAAGCCTTTTTTGGTCGAGGTTGATGCTTCTTCGGTGGAGGTCGGTGCAGTTTTGTCTCAGGAGAACAAGGATGGAGTACATCCCTGTGCTTTTTTTTCGAAAAAATTTTCAGAAACCGAACTTAATTACGATGTGGGTAATTGGGAATTGCTGGCTATTAAACTTGTGTTTGAACCTTGGCGTGATTTCTTGGAAGGTGCTAAATTTCCTGTTCAGGTTTTCACAGATCATAAGAATTTGATCTATCTGGATGCTGCCAAACGCTTGAATGTCCGTCAAGCTAGGTGGGCACTTTTTTTTTCTCGATTTAATTTTTCTGTTAGGTATATCCCTGGTACTAAGAATGTTAAAGCCGATGCTTTATATCGCAGCTTTTCTCCCATGGTTGGTACCGAGGAGGAGGAGAGCATTTTACAGGAAGGAGTTGTGGTAGCAGCATTGGACTCCGTTTTGGAAGAAGGGATTCTGAAAGCCCAAGAGGATGCCCCATCTAACACTCCTCATTGGAGGTTGTTTGTGCCTAGAACCTCTAGGAGAGATTAGTTTGTGGAGTATCATGAGTCTCGGTTGGCAGGTCATCCAGGAATTTCTGAGACTAAGAGACTTATCAGTCGCAGTTTTTGGTGGCCTGGGTGGCAGAAGGAAGTCATCAAGTGGGTGCGTCAATGTACGGTGTGTGATAGGTCAAAGGCTTCCCATACCCCTGCTGCGGGGTTGCTTTGCCCTCTGGAGGTTCCTAGTGCGCCTTGGACTCATTTGGCTATGGATTTTATTACTGACCTTCCTGTGTCCGAGGGTTTCACTGTCATCTGGGTGGTCGTGGACCGTTTTAGCAAGATGTGTCATTTGGTTCCATTCATTAAGCTACCCTGCGCTAAGACACTCGCTAAGGCGTTTGTTAAGGAAATTGTCAGGCTCCATGGCGTTCCCACCGACATTGTTTCTGATAGGGGACCTCAGTTTGTGGCTCACTTTTGGCGTGCTTTTTGTGACAGGTTGGGAGTCCATTTGTCATTTTCGTCTGGTTATCATCCTGAGTCTAATGGACAGACTGAAAGAAAGAACCAGGATGTTGAACAGTTTTTGCATTGTTTTGTGGCAGACAATCAAGAGGGGTGGTCTGAGTTTCTGCCACTCGCATAATTTGCTCTTAACAACCTCTGCTGGGTGTTCTCCTTTTTTTTGTTGTACTGGGAGACATCCGTCTTTTGGTTCGTTCTCCAAATTGGGGTCGGTGGTGCCGGAGGAGGAGAATTTTTCCGGTGATTTGGAGAGAGTTTGTACTAATGTACGTTGTAACCTTCAAGAGGCTAACAAAAAGTCCAAGAAGTATTTTAACAGGAAACGTAAAGAGGTTTTGTTTAATGTGGGTGACATGGTTTGGTTGTCCTCAAAGAATCTGCGGTTGAGGATTCCCTCTAAAAAATTGGGTCCGAAGTTTGTGGGGCCATTTAAGGTGCTTCAGGTGGTTAACCAGTCTGCTGTTAGGTTGGAGGTTCCCTCCTCCTGGAAGATTAATCCTGTGCTTCATGTTTCCTTGTTAAAAAAGGCTAATGTATCGGATAGGGAGGCCACTGTCACAGTTCCTCCGGTGGTGGAAGACGGCGAATATGAAATTTCTCGTATCCTGAATTCCAGAGAGCATAGAGGGAGATTGCAGTATCTCGTCGCTTGGAAAGGTTTCTGTCCTGAGGATAACTCCTTGGTTAAGGCGGATGATGTCTCTGCCCCTAGACTTGTCAGAGCTTTAAACAGGAGATTTCCGTATAGGCCTGGGCCTGGAGGATCCAGAGGATCCTCATAAAAGAGGGGGTACTGTTAGAACCCTCCTGTTTGTTTCTGTTTCTATCTTGTGTTTTGCGGTCACGTGACCATCTTCCTATATATTCTAGCTCCGCCCTTCTGGCCTTGCTGGACTTCAGTGTTGTTTAGACTGTCTTTCTAGCCAGGTGCTTTTGTGCCTATCTATCTCTAGTTTGCTTGGTCCTCTGGACCTCTAGTACTTTTGTCAGTTTATCTTTTGCTCTGCAACAACTTCTGTTAGGAGGTGTTCCATTTTTGTCCCAGTCCTTAGTTCTTTTAGTGACCCCTCCCTTTTTCTATAGGTCTCCGTTCAGACTAGCCGAGGACGAAGGCGGGTCTGTTCACAAGGAACAGGTCACCCGCTACAACGTAGGGACTCAGTTTAGTCTTACTGTAGGGACAGCTCTCCCCTTCTTTCCCTAGTTTATGTTGCAGATCATAACAACTGCCCTGGAACAAGGACTTGCACGGGGATAGTTGCAAGTCTGCATCTTCTGATGCGGCAAAGATCACTTCTGATGGGCACACTTTTAGGCAGTGACCTGGGTGTCAGTGATGCTTCCAGGGGTCTTCCCCATGCTGTTCCCATGTCTTTTCAGCACTGTATGCATGTGTCACACAGCACATGGCCAGATAAGGTTGTAAAATGTTAAAATGACATTTCCCGGTGAATGCATTTGTCACGGTTGAAAGCAATATAAAAGTGCAAAAAAGCATACAAAATGCTACTTGTGAACATAGCCCAAGGTGTGGAGGAGTATTTTTGTTTTTGATTATTTATTTTACCTTATACACAAGTCTTTTCCCTGGAAAGGATGTTCCTTAACATATTTCACAGGAAAACAGTTTCAATTTAGTTTTTGAACGTTTTATTGTGAGCCCGTAAAAGTGGCTTAATACCTCTGACCACGTTGTTGACAGCAGTGACCTGGGGGTCAGAAATGCTTCCTGGGGCAATCCCCATGCTGTCCCCATGTCATTTGAGCACTGTCACTATCGTTTAGGGCACTTTTTAGGCTTTCTACAGACTGCCGGGGGTGCCGCCGCAAAAATGCTCGGGTCTCCCATAGACTAACATTGGGCTCGTTGCTCGGGTCGAGCACCCGAGTATCACGGTGAGCTCGGCCCGAGCTTCAAGCACCCGAGCATTTTAGTGCTCACTCAACACTACTAAGAAGCATTCAGCTAGTCTGTTTTTACTCGCGTGATATCATAGACCTAATGGAAAAGAGAAGAATTAACTGGGTAAAAAGGCAAAATGAGCAGAAATGAGTACACAGTCAGTGCTATAGAATATGATGATTGCAATATATTACGAAGATAAAAATTTTGATGCGAGTGCTTCTTTAAGTGTCTAGTAACTGAAGCTGCATCTAAAAGTATTATTCGGGCATAGTGGTCACCACTATGACTCCATGTCCATTAGACATTGAATGCGTTTCCCATCAAATTCAACCCAAGTCATGAACCTTTCGGAGACAATATTTTCAGAGCCTTCCTCCCCTTCTCTGGGACATGGTACGCCACGGTGTGCTCCTCAACCGTGGGGCTCCTTAGTTTAAAGGATGCCCCCTTCTTCCTTGGCTCCGGCTTGAGCACTCTTGGGATATACTGTATGTTCTCGGCCACCACAGTTCCAACATTCAATTCTTAGCTCTTCCATCTGGCGACGGGTCTGAGATGATGAATTTGGGAGTATAGAATCCTCTCCTTGGTCCCTCACCTTTTATCTAGCTGAGAGGTCATCTCTTGGCAAGTGACTAGAGGCTCCTTTGAGATCTCCTCGAATATCTCTGATCTCCTGACATGATTCTCGTGCCCGGTCAGGTTCACTGCCAGCGGCTTCAGAGGCAATAGCTACTTGGTGACTCCAAACCGTGCCCATCAAGGCGGTTGCCTCTTTTTCTTGGACACGTGCCTCAGCCCCAGTTTCCAAGAAACTCATGTCCGGGTTAGTCCGTAACCACTCCTTCAGAGCCTGCAGCAGGTAGGGGTCCCTTAGTCCGGCAACAAATTGATCCTGCGGTACTTCGTCTAAGGATCCCAGCCCTCGACATTCCTCTTGAGTCTTCTTGGCGATATGGGCCGTCACCTCCTGCAGATCATTGACATACTGCGCAATAGTCTCACCTTCCCCTTGAACTCGTGTAAATAAGCACATGCGTAAGTTACCAAGGTCAGTAGTGTCACCGTGCATATCTTCCAAAATCCCATTCACTTTTTCTATTGTAAATTGTCTCTTCAGTGGGGAAAAGAACTAGAACTCTAGTGCCACCTATAGGAAGTAGCAATCCTAAAAGTCAATATTGACCCTTTAACGAGCCTTGTCACATAACTTAGAACCAGAAACTCAATTTGCAGACACTGTGTTTCTTTCTTTTAAAAAAACAATTCAGGTTAGTTATAAACAACTCAATATAAGCGCATCAACTTAAACATCGTTGTTTCAAAATTTCATCATCATGATTCGTATTTATTCTAGTATAACAAACCAAAGGTATACACAGAAAAGACATCCTACATTTTATAAGGAAAAAAAAGGCCCTTTCGCTAAAACATCAATAAAACTCACTGATATTTGATCAGGTGCTGCTATTTTTTAAACTTCCAGACCCCCTCTGCATCAGAACCACCACCGCCTTTGCTGTCTAATTTATAAATCAAGAATAACCTAGAAAGGATCAGCCTGACAAACTTATTCACAGATAGATGCTTCTCTTTGAAAAGTCCTAAATTCCTCACATCCACCAAACTCTGCATCACACAAGCCATAATTAACCATAATACTCTATTTTTCACACGACTACACGCACCAATTCCAAACATCGCAACACGCCAATCAATAAAACTCACACTCACTAACTTTTTACACAAACCACCTACACTCTTCCACATACTGTACGCATAATTGCAGTCCCACATAGGAAGCCACACAGTTTCACATCCACCACATCCTTCTCTTGGACACACATCCGTTCTGGTCAGACCTCTTCTCTTCTGAACCTGTCTCACAGGCAAAATATTGAGCAAGGACATCCATTCAATATCCCTTTGTCAATTAGACATCCCATGCGTTCCCAAACTCTTCCATGCAACCGAAACTTCATTCCCTCTCAACCCCACAATATAACTCTACACCTCATTCTTACATATTATTTTCATCACATTCTTAGTGACTCTAAAATCATTCATCGGCACACTCGGTAAATCATGCTAACTCACAAACTTTTCAATCACCTCATACCAGACCGGACACTTGAAAGCCACAGGCACTCTAGCATCCCTCTTTCTCCAACATAAGCCATACAACATCCAACCATCTGAATAACTTGCCATATATGCTCCCTTATTCTCTTTATTCAACAACGTAACTACCGTTTTGATATACTGAAGCCCCAGAAAAATCTCAATGTTTGGAGAGGTCATGCCACCATGGTGACAAGCCTTGAAAAGAGTTTCTCTCTTAAGTTTCTCCATTTTACTGCTCCAGAAAAAAGTAAAAACTAACTTCTCCGCTCTTTTGATTTTCCCATAAGGCGATGGAAAAATTGTTGCAATAAAAAGCAAAATCGGAAGAATCACCGCTTTTATGATCAAAATCTTACCACTCAGGGTCAAATCTCTCAGGCGCCAAAAATTTAACTTACATTCTATGTGCAATCCACACTCCTCCCAGCTCTCCTTACCTTCCAAATCCTTATTAAATAATACTCCAGCACTTTGATAGCGCCCTCCTCACACTTTACCCCCTCCATTTTAACCCTGTCATCCCCAAAACATGTAAAACTACATTTATTCCAATTCACTCTAAAGCCAGACGCACCACAGAAAAAATCTAAAAGCAACTTAACCCTACTCATAGACACAACACTTTCACTCTCAGCCACAACATCATCCATATATCCAAGAACTTTCACATGCTTCCCACCACTCCCAGGTACCAACAATCCTCGAACCATTTTATCACGTCTCACTAAGCACAACAAAGGTTCAATCACACATACAAACAAGACAGGGGACATGGGACACCCCTGCCTTACACCAGGCATAATATTCACTTTCTCACTCAACCACCCATTAACAAGAAACTCACTTGATACACGATCATGCAAAGACATTATCCCATTCACAAATTTTTTAGGAAATCCCATTCTCTTCAGAACTTTAAACAAAAACACATGCGAGACCCTATCAAACGCTTTCTCAAAATCAATTGCAAGAACCATACACTTCTGTTTCCTCACCATGCAGTCTCCAATCAAATCCCTTAATAATAACAAGTTATCACTCATACTCCTTCCAAGCACAGCACACACTTGATCCTCATCCACAAAACTACCAATCACCTCACGCATATGATTCGCCAACAATTTGCTGTAGATTTTGTAATCTGAATTCAACAACGTTTTAGGTCTCCAATTCTTTACACACTCTCTCTCACCTTTCTTGTACACAAGCACAAACACACCCTCTTTCATAGATTCACACAACTTACCATTCCCCCACATATACTTACATATCTCAGTCAAATCAGCACCCAGAAAATCCCATGCTTTCACATAGAATTCTACCGGCAATCCATCCTTACCCGGTGTCTTATTCTTTTTAGCACTCTTCATCACGTTTTCCACTTCATCCATAATCACATCCTCATTCAAAATATCAGATTCATCACTAGCCAACTTATTCTCTAACCCATTCAGCACCTCTGAAACAAGACCAGAATCAATCCATTTCTTATCATATAACTTGCTATAAAACCTATTCACCTCCTTTATCACATTCTCACCTGACACACACAACACGTTCCTATCCAAGACTTTATCCATATCAACCTTTCTCCCATTCATTTTCTTAAAAAAGAACCTTGTGCACTTTTCATCTTTCTCAAGATGTTCTATTTTGGTACGATAAATGATTTCTTTCCCTTTTTCATCCGTAACACGCTAATTCACTCTTTGTCTCAACTAGCAGATCATACACATCCATCCCACTTGCTCCACACTTTCTTAACCAGTCTATCCGCCTGTTTAAATCATTAAATCTGCTCCGATAAATAGCAGCTTTTTTATAGCCCCATTTTTTGAAGAATTTTTTGCCACACCTTAACCCAGTCCCACCATTCAAGCACACGCGCAAAATTCCTCTTACATACTCTCCACTCTTTATACTTTATTTTTAATTCATTCATCACATCCTCATCTTCTAACAATCTTACATTCAACTTCCATACCCCACCCCTGTGCACACGGTCATCAATCGCACTAAACACACCTCTCAAACACTCATGATCAGAAAAAGGTATAACATTTTGTTCAAAATTCATACACAACATATTTTTAGAAAACAAAATTGTATCTATTCTGGATACAATACCACCCCTATCAGCATGGTATATTGGCGGTGGTGGGATGCCAAATTCAAGAACAGGAGCATCTAAAAGAGAAATCAGAAATAAGATTGGATAACTTTTTACCAGTTATGTCACAATTCCCTTCTGTGATGCAATTAAAGTCCCCAACTAAAACTGTAGACATTTTGCCCAGAAGAAACAAACTTATTTTTTCCAAAAGAGCCAGCAGCTCCTTTTTCTTGCCTTTCCTGATGGACAGTACACATTAATAATTCTAGCCCGCCACCCCCTATAGCTCACATGTCCAATTATACATCTACCCACCTCTACCACAGTGTAGCTATCTAAACTAATCTCCCTGTTACCCATTAACCCCTTTCCGACCATGTCAGTAATAGTACGTAGCTGTGCCCTGGAACTTATGGACCAGCTACGTACTATTACGCGTGCAGCGATCGCGCCCGCACACAAGCGGTGCGATCGCCGCCGGGTGTCAGCAGATTGTCACCCGATGCTATGTGCAGGGAGCGGTCCATTAATCTAAGTCGATCGCAGCATTGCGGTGGCAAGGGGGAGAGGTGATCGGTATACTCACCTCTCCTGCCGGCGTCCATCGATGTCTGCGGCGGCTTCCGGATGTTGCCATGACGACCCGATGTCATGACAACATCCGGGTCACTAGGAGGCAGGACGTTAGTTTGGTCATGCGCAGTGCGCGACCAAAGTAATGTCTCCCCTGTGTGCAGCGCTGACAGGCTGCATGACAAAGGGAGCTGCTGCTCTCTATACCATGCAGCCAATCAGGCTGCAAAAAGTGAAAGTCCCATAGTGGGACAATGTGTAAAAGTAAAAAAAAAGTAGAAAAGTGAAAAAAAAAAAAAATTGTAAAAATATAAAAAAAAAAAAGAAAAAAATAATCCTCAAAAAATAAAAATGTATTGAACCCATAATATTTATTTATTATGAAAAAAAAAAATAAACCAATAAAAGTACACATATTCGGTATCGCCGCATCCGGAACGACCTGACCTATAAAACTGTCCCACTAGTTAACCCCTTTAGTGAACACGGTAAAAAAAAAAAAAAAAAAAACGAAGCAAAAAACAATGCTTTATCATCATACCGCCAAACAAAAAATGGAATAACACGCGATCAAAAAG
The DNA here is from genome assembly GCF_046119375.1 of Phyllobates terribilis. NCBI lineage: Eukaryota > Metazoa > Chordata > Amphibia > Anura > Dendrobatidae > Phyllobates > Phyllobates terribilis. Next base: position 974,920,753 of record NW_027362761.1, on the reverse strand, counting down.
ACGAATGTAAATAAAAATTGTACCGCTAAAAATGTCATCTTGTTCCGCAAAAACAAGCTGCCACAAAGCTCCATCATCCAAAAAATAAAAAAGTTATAGCTCTCAGAATAAAGCGATACAAAAAAATTATTTTTTCTAGAAAATCGTTTTTATTGTGTAAAAGTGGCAAAACATAAAAAAAACTATATGAATGTGGTACCGCTGTAAATGCACTGATCCGAGGAATAACACTGCATTATCAATTTTACCACACGCGGAACGGCATAAAAAAAACGCAAAAAAAACAATTCCTGAATTGTTGGTTTTTGTTTATTCTGCATCCCAAAAATCAGAATAGAAAGTGATCAAAAAATGTCACATGCTCGAAAATGGTACCAATAAAAACGTCAACTTGTCCCGCAAAAAACAAGCCCTTACATGACTCTGTCGGCCAAAATATGGAAAAATTATAGCTCTCAAAATATGGTGATGCAAACACTAGTCTTTGCAAAAAAAGCGTCTTTTAGTGTGTGACAGCTGTCAGTCATAAAAACCCGATATGAATCTGGTATTGCTGTAATCGCACCGACCCAAATAATTAAGTAGTCTAATCACTTATACCACATGAGGAATGGTGTAAAAAAATAAAATCTAGGGTTACGGTTGTGCTAGGGTTAGGGTTGGGCTAGGGTTAGGGTTGGGGTTGTATTAGGGTTGGGACTAGGGTTGGGGTTTTTTCAAAAGTAAAGAAAAAAAAATTATGACAGTATGGCGACCAGTGTTGAGTGCAAGTGCTCGCTACTTGAGTATGCACTGAGTATGGCGGGTGCTCGAGTGACATGCTCGAGTCTCTGCCCCATATGCTTCGAGGCCAAAAAAACGTTGCTGTGATCATGTTTTTTTTGGGTGTATAACAACCGTGAAACATGCGGGGCGGGGACTCGAGCATGTCATTCGAGCACCCGCGATACTTGGTGCATACCCGAGTACCCGATGCAAACTCAAGTAGTGAGCACTTCCGCTCAAGACTAATGACAATTTATTCAATATAATGACCTAATGTTATCAAATTCTGTCGTACCTTTGGGTTCAAAAGGTACACTATACCCCTTGATAAAATTCTTGAGGGGTCTAGTTTCCAAAATGTGGTCACTTGTGGGGGGTTTCCACTATTTCGGCACATCAGGGGCTCCCGAAATGCAACATGGCGTCCGCTCTTGATTCCAGGCAATTTTGCGTTATAAAAGTCACACAGTGCTCCTTCTTTTCTGAACTCTGACATGCGCCCAAACAGTGTATTTTCCCCACATATGGGCTATTGGCATACTCAGGAGAAATTGCACAACAGTTTTTAGGTTCCATTTTCTCTTCTTACCCTTGTGAAACTAAAAAAATTTGGGCAAAAAGATCATTTTTGTGGAAAATGTTATATTTTTTTATTTTCACGGCTTCATGTTCTAAACGTCTGTGAAGCACCTGGGGGTTAAGGGTGCTCACTACACATCTAGATAAGTTCCCTCAGGGGTCTAGTTTCCAAAATGGTGTCACTTGTGGGGGTTTTCCACTGTTTAGGCACATCATGGGCACATCCGCTAATTATTCACACAAATTTTACATTCAAAAAGTCAAATGGCGCTCCTTCCCTTCCGAACCCTGCCGTGCGCCCAAACAGTGGTTTTCCCGCACATATGGGGTATCGGCTTACTCAGGAGAGATTGCACAACAAGTTGCATGGTGCAATTTTTCCTGTTACCCTTATGAAAATGCAAAACTGGGGGCTGAAAAACATTTTTGTGGGAAAAATGTGAACATTTTATTTTCACGGCTCCATGTTATAAACTTCTGTGAAGCACCTGGGGGTTCAAGATGCTCACCACACATCTAGATAAGTTCCCTGAGGGGTCTAGTTTCCAAAATGGTGTCACTTGTGGGGGGTTTCCACTGTTTAGGCACATCAGGGGCTCTCCAAACGCAACATGGCGTCCGCTAATTATTCAAGCAAATTTTACATTCAAAAAGTCAAATGGCGCTCCTTCCCTTCTGAGCCCTGCTGTGCGCCCAAACAGTGTTTTTCCCCATGTATGGGGTATCTGCATACTTACAGGAAATTGCACAACAAATTTTGGGGTCCATTTATTCCTGTTACCCCTGCAAAAATAAAAAAATTTGGGTCTAAAGTAACATTTTTGTGAAAAAAGTTAAATGTTCATTTTTTTCTTCCCCATTCCAAAAATTCCTGTGAAGCACGTGAAGGGTTAATAAACTTCTTGAATGTGGTTTTGAGCACCTTAAGGGGTTCAGTTTTTAGAATGGTGTCACTTTTGGGTATTTTCTGTCATAAAGGCCCCTCAAAGTCACTTCAAATGTGATGTGGTCCCTAAAAAAAATGGTTTTGTAAATTTTGTTGGAAAAATGAGAAATCGCTGATCAACTTTTAACCCTTATAGCGTAATAATAAAAAAAATGTTGGTTCCAAAATTGTGCTGATGTAAAGTAGACATGTGGGAAATGTTACTTCTTAACTATTTTGCGTAAAATATCTCTCTGATTTAACGGAGTAAAAATTCAAATTTTCAAAATTGTGAAATTTTCAAAATTTTCGCCAAATTTCCAATTTTTCACAAATAAACGCAAGTGAAATTGAAGAAATTTTACCACTATAATGAAGTACAATATGTCATGAAAAAAAAAACTCAGAATCAGCGGGATCCGTTGAAGCGTTTCAGAGTAATTACCTCATAAAGTGATAGTGGTCAGAATTGTAAAAATTGGCCTGGTCATTAACGTGCAAACCACCCTCGGGGGTAAAGGGGTTAATATCCCTACACCATCATTCCTATTAACACATGAGCCGGACTATACATGCTGTCCTTAAGGCCAGTCCTTATCACTTGGAGAGTCCACAGAAGATATCAGCAGCATTCATCTGTTTTATATAATCAAGGACGGTTGCCCTCCTGGATTTGGATCTTATTTGCCTGACATTCAAGGATGCCATGCCCCAACCAGTATGGGGAGCCATAACATGATGGTATTATATGCATGACGACAAACAGGCCACTACTTCTTCAACCGCTTTTGTCTTCCATCTGCAACTGCAACTCCTCAAATCTGTTTACGTCTGCGGGAATGCCTAAAAAAGCACTGGTGTCAGGAGAGAAGACATTCTGAGGGTAGCTACGTTCACTCACCGGACTTTCAACATCTTCACCAGCGTCTGCCCAATCCGTTCTGGGTTTCTTACAGGAAGTTCCAGGCTCCTCGTCTTCAGAGGACCTTACAAGAGTGAAGTCACCTCCACAACTGGCCAACTCATCCTCAATGGCTATCCAAGATACACTGGGGGACTTATCAAGAGAACCTTCCAACTTCCCCTCCCCGCAGACATCAGACTGACAAGGCGAGCTCACACTCAACTTCAGTAAGTTCCAAATTCGCCGCCTCTGGGCTGGGAGACTCCGTTTGGGGCTGGGCCTCCTCATGTGCATCCATGATTTCAGGTTCCTCATTAAGATCTGGGCCTGTAACCTGTGGAATGTCAACAACAATAGCAGGGTGTGCAGCTACCCCACCTGAGACCTCAGCATAAAACCTAGGATTGGTCCTGGCCTTAGAGTCCCAATACTTATAGCCCTCCTCACCACAAGCATTGCACATAGTAGGATTTTTGCAGACTTTTGCCATATGGCCAGAACCATTGCAATTCCTGAAAGTTGGCATCTCCTCGCAAAAATCCTGGGTATGCCCAAAATTTTTACACCTCCTGCAGTACAGTGGGGCACCCGGGAAAAACAAAAAAACGCTATTCTTTCCAATTGAAAAATTAAGAGGGGTAATGGATGCCTCCCGGGCTTTGGGGATCCATCCCAAACCTCACAAAAAATTTGGACTTCCCGGTCCAGAGCCCTTCTCCATTCAGGACCCTGTGGGAGTACTGAACATAAAAGCAATGTCTCTTTAAAAATAAAGTAATGTCATCCAGGCAAACAAAAGGGCTGTGCATAAAAACTACAAGTGGGACACCCCCCTTAGAGTAAAGCACAGTAAAGGTAAGACCTTCCAGCAAAGGATTTGCAACTCCATTTGTCAAGGCAGTAAACAAATTCCGGCAAGCAGCCATAGAAGATAGTACCAGCACATACCTGCCTTCTCTCCTGAACTCCTGCAGGCATATTATCTCAGAATCGTGAATCTTCAGGATGTCATAATACACCATGTTGACCAAATATCCCAGAGAAAAATGCAACTTCTTATCTTCAGCTATGTCAATCCTGAATCCATTTTTGACCCGGCTATCACTGGTCCCAGAGAATTGAAGCTTGACTCCCATCATCCACAGCTTCTAGAATCTCCCTCCCGATACCTTCTGGCTATCTCCAAAAAGCAGCAACCGGCTTAAGCCACCGAAATGGCGATGCCGGAAGGCCAAGAGACATCACTCAAGGTGTTCAGGAGACTTTGCACCTGGTCAGTGCAAAGTGTGAGATATGGTTTGACTGGGTGAGAGGTGTCAGACCGGTATCTAAGGGGTAACGTTTCTCCTTGGGGAGAGTGACATGTTAAGCATTTCAAGGTGAGGAGTTTTTTAAAGCTGCAATGCTCCTCTGGGAAATATGCAAATTGTCTCTTGAGAGAGGAAGAGAACTAGACCTCTAGTGCCACCTATAGGAAGTATCAATCCTAAAAGTCAAAATTGACCCTTTAACAAGCCTTGTCACATGACTTCGGATAAAAAGCCAGAACCAGAAACTCAGTTTGCAAATTGTGTCACGGTCCTTAGGTTGTGGGTACATAACAGTCTGTCGTGCCTCCCCATCAAGAGTCAGTAAGGCTAGCTCTGCCTGAATGGCTGGGGTCATAGGGTACATCCTGACCATGCTCTGCAGTCTCTCCAACCTATCCCACAACTGTAAATTATTCCCAGTGAATTTTGGCAGGTTACTGAGCATGGCCCCCAGGGGAATACTTCCCCTGACAAGCCCGCCATCAACCTGTTCGTCCATTTCCACACTGGAATGTTGCATCCTGCCAAATATAACCAGGTACCAGAATGCAACAGCGGAGACACAGGCAGATCAACAGTATATTTATTTTATTTAACAACTAATATTAATTATGAAACAGGTATTATATGGTAACAATTTCTTTATAATGTTTGACAGTAAAATAAGCAGGAAATCACATAACAGAATAAATTATCAGAATACACTAGAATTCAGGGGCTGGTAGTTTAAAATGATCTACTGGAGGGAAGGAGAACTAGATTGTCATTAACTATCCAGGGCAAGGGGCAGTCTTTTAAAGCCTCTGCAATACTCTATTATTATGACAACGCCCTGCCGTTTCCCCCGTTACTCTATTTACTTATTATCGGGTCCCTATCTGACTACTGTCTTCCCCTCTATCCATGCCCGATACCATATGTCCCTGTCAGAGGTAACGGCACGTCACGCGCGTCCTTCCTAGTCAATGGCCCGACCATGAATCTCCGATCTGACACCTTCAGAGTTTCTGCGATGTCCTGTCACTGGCGCACAAGTCTGAGAACTGTGCAGCCACAACCTGTCCCCGTTCTGTTGACTGACGTCACCTGGGTGAGGAACCTTGACAGGCGTCGCTTGACCATCGACGTCTAGGCTGGGCGAATATGCGGCAGCTATCTTCCTGACAGGAGCTCCGGTCTCTGCTGTCGCTCCTCCTGTCTCTGTCCTCGGCGTCAGAATCACCTCAGAACTTGCACACGCGCTGTTTTTCTCCTCAGCTTGTTTCCCTGACAAGGCTGTACCCAGAGTCATGATCAAACTCCTCCCCTCTGCCAACCTCCATGCTGTTCTAGTTCCACAGTGTCTTGTCTCCTTACACATATTAAAAGTGGCTTCCGCCTCTGTGCACCTTGCCACAAATCCTACACCAGTCAATTTTTGCAACTTTTGAAACTGTTTTACGCCAAGTTTCTGGCTTAAACACTTTAATAAATTGGGGTCTTTGTATTTCCTCTTTCCTCTGGTATTCCTCCTATATATTTATGAAGAAATGAAGTACTTAAGTACTACCATTCCCTTGTGAAAAATTCCAATTCCTTCTGATAATGTAATGATGGATTTCGACATTAAGACTACGGCCATTAAATGAATGCAGATTTGTTACATGCTGACAATCATTGGTCATATAACCCCTTAGAGCACCACTACAGAGGGTGTTATTTCATCACTGGAGTGGCGCTTTAAATGTAAGCCCCTCTGCCCCATTTTTAAACTCACCTTCCAGCTGCTTCACCTTTTATCTCAACTGCTCCGATCCCACGGCACCATCTTGTGACAGCAGCTTCTGACTGGCAGGAAATCAGAAGCTAAGTCACAAGCTCTCAATGCAAGTCTATGAGGGCTAGAACGAGACTGTCAAAGAGACGCATTGAAAAGGGACTGACCTCGGGGGCGCTGCATAAAACACTGGAGCTGCCCGCAGGTCACTTTTCACCGGAGACCAACGGGAGCGACACTGGAAAAGGATGAAGGCAGCAGCAGGTGACTATGAGATGGGGCAGGGGACTTACATTTAAAGCACCACACCAGTGGTGTAATAAAACAAGCCCGCTGGAGTGATGCTTTAAGGATTTGCCAATTTTGGCAAACAGCGTGATTATTTTTGTCTGATCATCGCCACATTCACGGAGCCATAGTTTATTTTATTTTTAAATGGTGTATGAAGGTTTGCTCTTTTTCAGAATGAGTTGTATTCATCAGTGGCAGGATTTTAGGGTACATAACACGTATTACCTATCTATGATTATCTCTTTATAGCTTGGAATAGAAAAAATAGTAGTTGTATTGTTCTTTTATGTTTAAAATGTTCCACTATTCGCATGCTACACAAATAAGGGCTTATGCAGACATCTGTGGATCTCGGTCTGATCACAGACAGAAATGCACAGACTGGCCACGGGTCTCCTGACCCTAGCATGACAGACTCATAGAAATATACGAAGCTGTCAAGCTTGGGTCACGCAGCCAGTCCATGCATTGCAGTTCAAGATCAGACAGAGATCCCTGGATGTCTGCATGAGCAGGTATTATCTTTATTCTGTAGGGCAGTACGATTATGGCGATACCAAATTTATATCCTTTTATTTATGTTTTGCTATTTTTGTGCAATAAATACATTATGTGAACAAAAAAATAATTTGTTGTGTGTTGCCACATTCAAACATGTGCCGATGACATCTTTATGACATCGGCACACCTGCCTAAAGTTTTTTTTTAGGTGAATTCACGTCAGGAAAAAGATGGAGGGTCTGTTTCCTGAAGCAGCTTTGCTGTCGTTTTTTATTTCTATTATTTAAACTATAACTAGCGAGCGTCCGAAGAATGAACATGCTACTACTTTTAACAACTTCAGTTTATTAACCGTGAAGCAGTTAAAGAGGACCTTCCATTTCCATTTTGAATCTTTATTGTTGAACTGGACACATGATGTAATAAAGGATGCAGAGAAAAATAAAACTTTTATTTTTTTAAATTTTGTTTATCAATTGCGTAAATATTAGCCAAGTATTTGGCACCTAATGAGTTAAATTTTATTAAAGTCCAAGTGGGTGTTATCAGTTTTCACTGGGGGAGTGTTCTTCTTCCTCCTGTATGATGCTGACCAATCATAAGCAGGGGGCAACACTCAAAGTCAAGAAGAACACGCCCCCACCGTAGCTTGGAGCAGAATTTTTAGTGTAATGTAATGATACAGCTCTGGTCTCCTGGTCTAATCACCTCCATAAGCACAGATGACTTTCAGATAAGGTCTCTGTGGGGGGAGGGGCAGCACAGCTGAGTTAGCTGTGTCACATTACAAACCCTTCTATTAGTTCTCCTCCTCTCCCAGCACTGTCAGCTCTGCTGCAATGCCCCTCCCCCACAATGCCTTTCCAGTGATGTGTCAGTAATGACACTTATGTCTGTTGTGCTCAACTTGTCCTCACTCTGTAGTGAAAGCAGAGCAGGGGCTCAATACATCTCACACAGGAGTAACCCAGAACAGACTGCTCCTATGTGAGAGATATTGACAGCCATGATCTCACTGCAGAGCGATTACAAGTTGCCTGAGCACAGCAGACATAGGGGTGATACTGTCACATCTCTGGACAGGCAGTGTGCAAAATGTCTGGAAACTGCTGAAATGTTCACTGCCGTCCGGCTAATGGCAGTAGATGTCTACTTAGAATCGAGACTATATCAATTGTAATATTTCATATGTGGTATATCTGATAGAATATACAACATGTAGGTTGCAGTATGTGGGATGTACTACCGGACCTCGAAAATATGTATAAGAAGACATCTATCGAATACCATTAGCCGAACGACAGTGAACATTTCAGCAGTTTCCAGACATTTTGCACATACTGTATACACAAAGGTGACACCTCCTCATTGAAATTTGCTGGTATTGAAAATGTGCACAGACCGACTAGGAGAGGAAACCATAAAAGAAAACTTCTGAATAGAGAGTCCAAATGGATTTTTCACTTTAGAAACCAGAATCGCCAAAGGTTTGAACACTGGGCAGGACTTGATTTTACCATATTGATATGGAGTTTAATTCCAGTTGTTTCTGCTATATTCTACATATATGTTTTTATTTATCTGTTCATGTTGTTTGTCCGATTGGTCACTTTGTTAACATGTTATTAGCCATAGTATAAACAGGGAAGTGACGCTACCAGTCGACACCATGTTTAAAACTATTTGTCGAAATGCGTAGATCAGCAGTTTCTGTGTGGATTAGTCCTACATTCTGGATGGAATTATCGCTTTTAAATATCTCTAATAAATGTGAAGTTTTATTTATTTTTTTACTACTCTGGACTTAGATTTTTTCTTATCAATTTGTTGGAACCAATAATTGGTGAGCTGACTCTCCCTATCCCCCTTTCTGATTATTGTATTCTTATTTTATTTTTGTTAGCCATTAAAAAGTATCATATCCACAAGATTATTATTTTGTTTCTCTTACTGAGAGCAATCAATCACATTTCTCTGGTTAAGAAAGTGACACACTGGCAGGCAAATTTGCATTAAATGTATAAAATATTAATTTATACATTTTCTCTATTAATTCATTCATATCCCACCAGCATATTCTCTTGTACATAGTCAAAATCCAAATTAAACTATCAGAATTGTTTCTGGAGCTTGGGAGAAAGCATACATTTTCAGTTAAACAGGTAGTCCCAATATTAAAAATTACCACCTGTCCCTGCAGTTTGATCTACACTGATGCTGAGAACAAGCTTGTAAAATACTTCCTTTGTAATGTTGTAATGGAGTGATAGCTGCAGGGCCGGCGTCAGCACCCGGCGTACCCGGTCAAGTGCCGGGGCCCTGGACCATCAGAGGGGCCCACTTGCTGTTGGGGCCCGGGCCGCTTCCCCGGCACCTGTTCAGGACCGCCCGCGCTGCTTGATTGCCGGCCCCGCCAACGAGTGGGCCCCTCTTATGGTGCAGGGCCCCATGTCTGTGACACACCGGCGACCCTGCACAGCCACGTACACAGGACAAAGGACCGGGGACAGGTGAGTGATGCTTCCCCAATCCCCATATTAAAAATATTTCTAATGTGTGTGTGTGTGTGTGTGTGTGTGTGTGTGTATGATGTGAATGTCTGTATGTCAGTGTGTATGACTGTATATATATATATTTATGTCTATTTTATATGTGTTTTTAAGAATTTGTGTTAAAATATGTACAGTACAGACCAAAAGTTTGGACACACCTTCTCATTTAAAGATTTTTCTGTATTTTCATGACTTTGAAAATTGCACATTCACACTGAAGGCATCAAAACTATGAATTAACACATGTGGAATTATATACTTAACAAAAAAGTGTGAAACAACTGAAAATATGTCTTATATTCTAGGTTCTTCAAAGTAGCCACCTTTTGCTTTGATGACTGCTTTGCACATTCTTGGCATTCTCTTGATGCGCTTCAAGAGGTAGTCACCGGAAATGGTCTTCCAACAATCTTGAAGGAGTTCCCAGAGATGCTTAGCACTTGTTGGCCCTTTTGCCTTCACTCTGCGGTCCAGCTCACCCCAAACCATCTCGATTGGGTTCAGGTCTGGTGACTGTGGAGGCCAGGTCATCTGGCGTAGCACCCCATCACTCTCATTCTTGGTCAAATAGCCCTTACACAGTCTGGAGGTGTGTTTGGGGTCATTGTCCTGTTGAAAAATAAATGATGGTCCAACTAAACGCAAACCAGATGGAATAGCATGCCGCTGCAAGATGCTGTGGTAGCCATGCTGGTTCAGTATGCCTTCAATTTTGAATAAATCCCCAACAGTGTCACGAGCAAAGCACCCCCACACCATCACACCTCCTCCTCCATGCTTCACAGTGGGAACCAAGCATGTAGAGTCCATCCGTTCACCTTTTCTGCGTCGCACAAAGACACGGTGGTTGGAACCAAAGATCTCAAATTTGGACTCATCAGACCAAAGCACAGATTTCCTCTGGTCTAATGTCCATTTCTTGTGTTCTTTAGCACAAACAAGTCTTTTCTGCTTGTTGCCTGTCCTTAGCAGTGGTTTCCTAGCAGCTATTTTACCATAAAGGCCTGCTGCACAAAGTCTCCTCTTAACAGTTGTTGCAGAGATGTGTCTGCTGCTAGAACTCTGTGTGGCATGGACCTGGTCTCTAATCTGAGCTGCTGTTAACCTGCGATTTCTGAGACTGGTGACTCGGATAAACTTATCCTCAGAAGCAGAGGTAACTCTTGGTCTTCCTTTCCTGGGGCGGTCCTCATGTGAGCCAGTTTCTTTGTAGCGCTTGATGGTTTTTGCAACTGCACTTGGGGACACATTCAAAGTTTGGCCAATTTTTTGGACTGACTGACCTTCATTTCTTAAAGTAATGATGGCCACTCGTTTTTCTTTATTTAGCAGCTTTTTTCTTGCCATAATACAAAATCTAACAGTCTATTCAGTAGGACTATCAGCTGTGTATCCACCTGACTTCTCCTGACTTCTTCACAAAACAACTGATGGTCCCAACCCCATTTATAAGGCAAGAAATCCCACTTATTAAACCTGACAGGGCACACCTGTGAAGTGAAAACCATTTCCGGTGACTACCTCTTGAAGCTCATCAAGAGAATGCCAAGAGTGTGCAAAGCAGTCATCAAAGCAAAAGGTGGCTACTTTGAAGAACCTAGCATATAAGACATATTTTCAGTTGTTTCACACTTTTTTGTTAAGTATATAATTCCACATGTGTTAATTCATAGTTTTGATGCCTTCAGTGTGAATTTACAATTTTCATAGTCGTGAAAATACAGAAAAATCTTTAAATGAGAAGGTGTGTCCCAACTTTTGCTCTGTACTGTATGTATGCCTGTATGTGCACGTATCTAAGTATATGTTTGTGTATGTGCGTGTCTGTGTATTGTATGTGTGCATATCTGTGTACCATGTGTATGTGTGTGCGTGTGTGTGCGTGTGCATGTCTGTGTACTGTGTGTGTGTGCATGTCTGCGTACCGTGTGTGCATGTCTGTGTACTGTGTTCATGTCTGCGTGCATGTCTGCGTACCGTGTGTGTATGTCTGCGTACCATGTGTGTGTGCATGTCTGCGTACTGTGTGTGTGCGTGTCTGCGTACCGTGTGTGTGTGCATGCCTGCGTACTGTGTGCATGTGTGTGTGCATGTCTGCGTACCGTGTGTGTATGTCTGCGTACTGTGAGTGTGCATGTCTGAGTACTGTGTGCAGGTGTGCGTGCATGTCTGCGTACTTCGTGTATGTGCATGTCTGCATACTGTGTGCGTGAATGTCGGCGTACTGCGTGTGTGTGCATGTCTGCGTACTGTGTGCATGTGTGCGTGCATGTCTGCGTACCGTGTGTACGTGCATGTCTGCGTACCGTGTGTGCGTGCATGTCTGCGCACCGTGTGTGCGTGCATGTCTGCGTACAGTGTGTGCGTGCATGTCAGCGTACTGCGTGCATGTTTGCATATGTGAAGAATGAGGGAGCAGGCTGGGCCCTGTGTTGTATATCTATATTTCTCCACTGTATCTGTGCATCATGATTGGTGGTATGTGTTAAAGGGGCCCACTGAGACTCTTTCGCCCAGGGCCCACGAAAACCTGGAGCCGGCCCTGGATAGCTGGGCATGTGCGTCACTGCTTTATTCATTGTCTATGGTACTGCCGGTACTCTGACCTCAGGTTGTCCCACAGGCAATGAATGGTCAGTGGTGCAAGTTCTGATGGGACATTTCAGAGCTTCTTTCCCAAAACCTGTGGGGGTCCCAGCAATTGGTTCTCCACTAGTAAGAAAGTTGACCTCTAACCTCTGGATACGTGATGAATTGTTATTCCCAACATAAAAGTTAAGTATATTATTCCATCTGAAGGACATTAAATATTGTTTTTAAATAATAAAATAGAATATTAATATAAGTAAAATAAACATTTAAATTAGTACATGTAATAAATCACTTGTGCGAACTTACACGGACATCTTTCAGACTGGGATGTTTATTTAGTGATCTCTGTGTGTCAGAGAGCTGCATGGAGAAGAATAGGTCCTGGACCGATCTCGAACCTTGTCCAGCCCAGCTGCTCCTCTGTAAGTGAACAAATAAGACATCCATCACTGAGATTCAAAGACCATTAGTGTATGAGACATGTCCAGAGGAAAGAGAGAAAGAAAAAAGGTCACTGTGAGAATAGTTTTGTGTTTGGTAGTATCAGTTGTAATGCCAAATGTCTTCCTGATCCAGACAACATGCATATTTTTTTGTGTCCAGTTACAGTTGTGCTCAAAAGTTTACATACCCCGGCAGAATTTTTCCTTTCTTGGTCTTGTTTCAGAAAATATGAATGATAACAAAAAAACGTTTTCTCCACTCATGGTTGTTGGTTGAGTGAAGCCATTTATTGTCAAACTACTGTGTTTTATCTTTTTAAATCTTAATGACAACCAAAAACATCCAAATGACCCTGATTAAAAGTTCACATACCCTGGTGATTTTGGCCTGGTAACATGCACCAAATTTGACACAAATGGGTTTGAATTGCTACTAAAGGTAACATCCTCACCTGTGACCTGCTTGCTTGTAATCAGTGTGTGTGCATAAAAGCTGAGTGAGTTTCTGGGATCCAGACAGACTCTTGCATCTTTCATCCAGCCACTGACGTTTCTGGATTGTGAGTCATGGGGAAAGCAAAAGAATTGTCAACGGATCTACAGGAAAAGGTAGTTGAACTGTATAACGCAGGAAAATGATACAAAAAAATATCCAAGGAATTGATAATGCCAGTCAGCAGCGTTCAAACTGTGATTAACAAATGTAAAACCAGGGGCTCTGTAAAAACCAAACCACGGTCAGGTAGACCAACAAAAATTTGGGCCACAACTGCCAGGAAAATTGTTTGTGATGCAAAGAAAAACCCACAAATAACATCAGCTGAAATTCAGGACTCTCTGAAAACTAGCAGTGTGGCTGTTTCAAGATGCACAATAAGGAGTACTTGAACAAAAATGGGCTGCATGGTCGAGTCGCCAGAAGAAAACAATTACTGCGCAAATGCCACAAAGTATCTCGCTTACAATACGCCAAACAGCACAGAGACAAGCCTCAAAACTTCTGGAACAAGGTCACTTACAGTGATGAGACCAAAATTTTACTTTTTGGCCACAAACATAAATGTTACATTTGAATAGAGGTCAACAAGGCCTATGATGAAAGGAACACCATTCCTACAGTAAAGCACGGAGGTGGATCGCTGATGTTTTGGGGATGTGTGAACTACAGGCACAGGAAACTTGGTGAAAGTTGAAGGAAAGATGAATGCAGTACGTTATCAGCAAATACTGGAGGCAAATTTGCACTCATCAGCCCAGAAGCTGCGCATGGGACGTACTTAGACATTCCAACATGACAACAATCCAAAATACAAGGCCAAGTCGACCTGTCATTGACTACAGCAGAACAAAGTGAAGGTTCTGGAGTGGCCATCTCAGTCTCCTGACCTCAATATCATTGAGCCACTCTGGGGAGATCTCAAGCGTGCAGTTCATGCTAGACAGCCCAGGAATTTACAGGAACTGGAGGCTTTTTGTCAAGAAGAATGGGCAGCTTTACCATCTGAGAAAATAAAGAACCTCATCCACAACTAACACAAAAGACTTCAAGCTGTCATTGATGTTAGAGGGGGCAATACACGGTATTAAGAACTGGGGTATGTTAACTTATGATCGGGGTCATTTGGATGTTTTTGGTTGTAATTAAGATTTAAAAAGAGAAAACACAGTAGTTTGACAATAAATGGCTTCACCCAACCAATAATGATGAGTGAAGAAAAATATTTTTTTGTTATCATTCATATTCTCTGAAACAAGGCCGAGAAGGGAAAAATTCTGCCGGGGTATGTAAACTTTTGAGTACAACTGTATGTACCCCAGACGTAGGGCACGTCTTTGTGATTAGTTATGTCCTGCTCAGGCTTAAAGGAGGTTTCTGCTCCCTGGACAACTGCTTTTTAAATGAATGTGTCCCCATTGTTAATCAAAAATAACATATACCCAACTCCCTGACTGGCGCCGTTCCAGTAATGTTTACTCCAGGTTCCTCATAGCTCATTTGGCATTATTGTAATGTTATGCCACGTGAGCCCTGCAGCCAATCAGTGGCTGCTATTGGTCTGTGCTCTCACTCTCTTTGGACAAGTGGAAGGAATGGCAACTTACTGTCTGCAAGGCTCACGTGGCATAGCAATGTCATGCAAGCCCTGGAAGACCCGACGCAACATTGTTAGAAAGGTGCTGGTGTGGGAGGTGAGCATTTGTTATATTTCTTTTACAAGTGCCTCTGCTTCCACTGCCTGGACAACCCCATGAAGACCACTGACCAAACACAACTGATATTTATGAACCCCAGTCTAAGTCGCTAGGAACAGGCAGCCCGCTACATTGTAGGGATTCAGCTTAGTCTTACTGTAGGGACAGCGTTCCCCTATCTTTCCTTAGTACATGTTGCAGATCATAACAGCCGCAGCCCGCACAAGCTCCACACAGGCGGGCTGGAGAAGGCTATGGGGCAGGTGGCCAGGTGCTCCTGGCTGCACTGTGGGCAGTAGAACAGGACCTCCGAGGAGGATGGGGTGGGCGCCCACTGAGGACAAAAAGAGCAGCAGGTGCCCGGGGAGATACATTCTGCAGTGAGCACGGAAACTACTGCCTGTCAGTAACCTGACCTGCTCTGCACTGGGGATCACACTACCGCCCCTCTCCCTGCCCGGCACTGGGTTATGCCTGTTAACCCTCTGCTCTTCTCTATCTCTGCTCTCTATTTTCTCTCCACACTCTCTACCTGGCTTTCTGTTATCTCTGCTCTTTCTTGATTCTGCAATTTACCACTGTTTCTCTTCTGACAGCTGCCTGCACTTTACTGCTCTTTATATCTTAAGTCTGGTGCCCTGCTCCTGTGTGTGGCTGTACTTAGTCCCCCGCCTGCTCTCTGTCGCCCCCGCCTGCTCTCTGTCGCCCCCACCTGCCCTGTGTCGCCCACGCCTGCTCTGTCACCCCCCAGCCTGCTCTGTCACCCCCCAGCCTGCTCTGTCGCCCCCGCCTGCTCTCTCTGTCACCCCCGCCTGCTCTCTGTTGCCCCCGCCTGCTCTCTGTCGCCCCCGCCTGCCCTGTGTCGCCCATGCCTGCTCTCTGTCACCCCCCAGCTCTGATGCCACAGCCTGCTCTCTGTCACCCCCGCCTGCTCTCTGTCGCCCCAGCCTGCTCTCTGTCGCCCTTGCCTGTTCTCTGTCGCCCCCGCCTGTTCTGTCGCCCTTGCCTGTTCTCTGTCCCCCTCGCCTTTTCTCTGTTGCCTGTCTTCTCTGGTGCCCACGCCTGCTCTCTGTCGCCCCCACCTGCTCTGTCGCCCCCGCCTGCTCTGTTGCCCCGCCTGCTCTCTGTTGCCTGTCTGCTCTCTTGCCCCTGCCTGTTCTCTGTCTCTGTCACACTGCCTGCTCTTTCGTGCCACCTGCTCTGTTGCCCCTGCCTCCTCTGTCGCCCCCACCTGTTCTATGCTGTCCCTGACTGATCTCTGTTGCCCCTGACTGATCTCTGTTGCCCTGGCCTGATCTATGTTGCCCTTGCCTGATCTCTGTTGCCCCTGCCTGATCTCTGAAACCCCTGCCTGCTTTCTGTTGCCCCTGCTTGCTCTCTGATATGCCTGCTTGCCCTCTCTTGCTCCTGCCTGCCCTCTCTGGCCCCTGCCTGCTCTCTGTTGCTTCTGCCTGCTTTATTGTCCCTATCTGCTTTGTTGCCTGTCTGTTCTCTGTTGCCCATGCCTGCTCTGTTGCCCCTGTCTGTTCTCTGTTGCCCTTCTGCTCTGTTACCCCTGCCTCCTCTCTGTTGCCCCTGCCTGCTCTCTGATATGCCTGCTCTCTGTTACCCCTACCTGCTCTCTGATATGCCTGTTCTCTGTTGCCCCTGCCTGCTCTGTGATATATCTGCTTTCTGTTGCCCCTGCTTGCTCTCTGATATACCTGCTTGCCCTCTTTGGCCCCAGCCTGCTCTCCCTGGCCCCTGCTTGCTCTCTGTTGCCCCTGCTTGCTCTCTGTTGCCTCTGCCTGCTCTCTGTTGCTCTGTTGCCCCTGTCTGCTTTGTTGCCTGTCTGTTCTCTGTTGCCAGTGCCTGCTCTGTTGCCCCTGTCTGTTCTCTGTTACCCTTCTGCTCTGTTGCCCCTGCCTGCTCTCTATTGCCCCTGCCTTCTCTCTGATATGCCTGCCCTCTGTTGCCCCTGCCTGCTCTCTGATATACATGCTCTCTGTGGCCCCTGCCTGCTCTCTGTTGCCCCTGCCTGCTCTCTGATATGCCTGTTCTCTGTTGCCCTTGCCTGCTCTCTGATTATGCCTGCTTACTCTGTTGGCCCTGCCTGCTCTCTGATATACCTGCTTACTCTGTTGGCCCTGCCTGCTCTCTGATATACCTGCTTACTCTGTTGGCGCTGCCTGCTCTCTGATATGCCTGCTTACTCTGCTTCCCCCGTCTGCTCTCTGTATGAGATGTTTGTTCTAAACTAAAACCTCAGTATTCAGGTTAAATTGCCGTGTTGGCACTTTGCAATAAATAGGTGGGTTTTGGGTTGCAGTTTGGGCACTCGGTCTCTAATAGGTTCGTCATCACTGTTGTATTCTATAGCGGATGGGCAACCAGTGCAATGACTGGCACAAGGTGGAGCCTTTTGGTAGCATCTGGACAGCAGTATTACCCTGGCTGCTGCATTCAGGACAGATTGGAGAGGAGGGAGTTTAGTGAGAGGAAGACTGATTAGTAATGTGTTGCACTAGTCTAGACAAGATTAATAAGAGTAGCAATGTTTTAGGGTTTCGGTAGTAAGAAAAAAGCGAATTCTGGAGATAATGAAGGTGAAAGAAGCAGTTGAGTGATTGGATATAGGGAGTAAAGAAAAGGGCTGAGTGAAAAATAATCCCAAAACAGCAGGCATATTTGAAGTGTAACGAGAATCACTTCCGGCTAAGGTAAGGGGCTGAGGGACGTGCAGCTGACGTGAAGCTGTGAATAGAGTAGCCAGCCACTAGCATCCTGTTGCTATGGTGCTGGGCGATGCCAGGGCGGAACCAAATGGGCCACAGCATGACGGGGGCGGTACCCAGCGAGGGATCACCTTTTGGAAGGAAAGAAGTGGAAAGGTTGCTAGAAGCTATGACATCATGCTGGAGGTGGTGCAGTCCCGGAGAGCTCGGCACAAGTGTTAGTGGGGACAGCGTGTTTGATCAGAGTGTGATTAGCATAATTGGCCCGATTCTCTTAGATGAGAGAATATATGCCAATGTGATCCTAGCTTTACTCTGATGACAGATTTACACCACCTTGGCATTCTCTCATTAATCTTCATCAGGTAGTCAATTACAATTGTTTTCCAGCAGTCTTAAATGAGTTCTCAGAGGTTCCGAAGACTTGTTGGCTGATTTGTTGTCACTGTGCGGCCCAGCTCATCCCAAACCTACCTCACCCTACTTCAATTGGGTTGAGGTAGTGTGATTGTGGGGGCCCTATCATCTGATGCAGCACTCCATACCTCTCTTTCTTGATCACAGCTCCTCCATAGCCTATAGGTGTGTTCTGGTTCTTTGCCCTGTTGCAACACAAATGATGGTCCCACTAAGTGCAAAACAGATGGGATGTCAGGTCATTGTAGAATGCTGCAGTAGCCATGCTGGGTAAGTGTACCTTCATTTTGGAATAAATCACCAATAATGTCACCACTAAAGCACCCCCACACTATCACACATCCTCCTCCATGGTTTATGGTGGGCGCCACAAATGTAGAAAACATCCATTAATCTTTTATGCATCTCAAAAAACATAGTGGTTGGTACCAAAAATCTCAAATTTCAATTCATAAGAACACAGTACACTGATCTAATATCCAGTCCTTCTGTGTTTTGGGTCAGACAAGTCTCTTCTTGTTTGCGGTCCTCATTAGTGGCTTCTTGGCAACAGTTCGACCATATAGGCCTGCTTGTTGCAGCTTTCTCTGAACAGTTGATGTTGAGATGTGTCTACTACTTGATGTCTGTTCATCATTTGTGAGGGCTGTTATCTCAGGTGTGGTCAGTTTGCATTTTCTGAGGCTGGTAACTCTGATGAACTTATCCTCTGCAGCAGAGGTAATCATTGATCTTCCTTTTCTAAGACAGTCTTCATGAGAGCAAGTTAGTTCTTGCCATATTTAGGTTTATAACTGTTGTGGAATAGGGCTCAGCACTGTATGGATTGTGTACCAACACTGCCTCTGCAAAACACACCTGATGGTCACAAACACTTTCTGAAGGCTAGTGAGTCCACAAATTAACTCTTGATTAAGCATACCTGTCCAAAGGAAGCCACTCCAGGTGACCATCTGATGAAGCTTCTTGAGAGAATGCCAATGGTGTGTTAAACTGTCAGAGTAAAAAGGGGTACTCTGCAGAATAGATGAGACATATCCTAGTTGGTCTCACATGTGTTTCTTTACTCACTGATTCTATAGATGTTATTTTGTGGTTTCGCTGCCTTTAGTCTTAATTTACGATGTGCACATTCAAATAAGAACAAGGAAAACCGTGGTATGAACAAATGTGTTTAAATTTTTAACTGGCATTGAATGTACATAGTATTATATTACTTACCCTTGCAGTGTGTGATATAACTGCAGGGAGTGTTTTGCTAATTGGAGGAAATGCAACGGTCTCCTTCTTTTCCTAAAAAAAAAAAGATATTGACCATTTTTTCATATAACTTTATAAATATATGCACGGTTTACAATCACAAGAAAAACAAATACAAATGTAAAAAGTGGGAAGAAGATTGTGACTGCCTACCACTCAAGGTAGGACCAAGTGATTTGGTCTGTGATGTATCCTATATTACGATGAGTATTTTCCAGGCATTATTAAATAGGATTAGTTTAATTTGGGAACCTATAGGTTCAGGAAGTTGTGAAACAATAAGACTGTGCTCACCTCTAGCTTTGTGGCTGCAGGCTTATTTTCTCTGTAGAGTGTTAATGGAAAGGTAAAGAATATTTATTTTCCTCACTTATATTCCACAGCGCTTTACACACATTATCACTGTCCCCATTGGGGCTCACAATCTAGATTCCCTATCAGTATGTCTTTGGAGTGTGGGAGGAAACCAGAGGAAACCCATGCAAACATGGTGAGAACATACAAACTCCTTGCAGATTTTGTCCGTGGTGGGATTTGAACCTACAACCCCAGCACTGCAAGGCTGCAATGCTAACCACTGAGCTACCGTGCTGCCCGTATCACAAATGCAAGTTTTCACACTATACCCAGTCCAAGCCTATGTCCTATCCACATACACTAGTGTGTATTTATACATGCACAATTTTGTATGCAAGTGCAGCTATGCTACCCAACATATCGACTTAACCCTTTAATGAACCTTTGTAGACTGTGACCCTTCGCAGGCAGGGTCTTCTCTCCTGTGGCAGTTGGTGACTCGTTTTGTTCAAGATTATTGTACTTGTTTTTTATTATGTGCACCCCCTTTCACATGTAAAGCGTCATGGAATAAATGGCGCTATAACAATTATTAATAATAATAATAATGACAGTGATTTTCTGTTTTTGTGCATTTGTTTTTTCCTCCCCTTCTTCTAAGAACCCTAACTTTTTTTAATTTGCTGTTGACACATCCATTTGGGAGCTTGTTTTTGAGAGATGAGTTGTAGTTTTTGATTACATCAATCATTTAACCATACAATGTACTGAAAGAGAAAAAAAATCCATATGTGGCAAAATGATGCAAAAACGTCATTGTTTTCATTTTCCCATCAATAAACCTGTATGCTTGTTTTAGGCGTGGTGAGCTATTGTTCTTCTTAGAAACATTTTGGGTTACATATAATTTTTTTATTGCATATTTTCATGGAGTTGCGCTGATGAAAAAAACGCAGTTCTGGCATCTCTTTAAGGCTTATTCCTTACAGATTAATTAATTTCATATATTATTTAAAATGTTTTAGTATACAGTAATTTAATGCTGAACATAAATTATGCTTTTTCTAAGCTTATAGTGCCAAGAATTTTAAAATAGAAGAATTCATTAGTGAGCTAATTTACAAATGAGTTGATGTACTGGATATAGCTTACCATAAAAGATGTAGACTTTGCTTAAAAGGGAAGTGTCTCACCGTAAAGAACATAAAATAAAATAAAAAAATCACAGAAAAAAGGTGGAATTATTTACTAACACCTGGTCACAATACCAATACCAGGCCTGTGATAAAGGTGGAGGGAGCATATGTGCAAAATGATGATGATGAAACAACCACTCACACTCCTACCATCCATGGATTGGGTAGTTGCATAGTATTATAAATGAACATAGATAAGGCTTCTATAGGGCGCCAGTCACACATATAATTGTAATGAACAGTTTCTGGCTTACATTCTATTATGGCTTTTCGGTAACTTGCTTTTAATTTTAGTGTAGGGACTTGCAAGAGAATGAGGACTGTTAATGTGGGTTGTGAGCTTGGTATTTTCGTAAAAATATTGACCAATCCCTCATGTATTTTCTACATGCTTTTCAGCATTTTTTGTTGCACATTTTTTCAATTTTTACAGGATGTAGTCAGGCCGTTTGGTCGCGGCCGCCGGCACCCCAAATTCACCCAGCCAACACCAATCAGCAGAGCAGTGTTTAAATTTGGCGCCAATATCGCTGATTGGTCGCGGCCGCGACCAATCAGCGAACCGTGTTAGTGAGGACCGGGGAGCGTGTTTAAATTTGGCACCAAAATAGCTGATTGGTCGTGGCCGCGACCAATCAGCAGAGCCGTGTTTAAATTTGGTGCCAATATAGCTGATTGGTCGCGGCTGCCGGCCACGACCAATCAGCGAACCGTATTAGTGAGGACTGGGGAGCGGCGCTGCCTGTGCGGGTACTTCCGCTGCAAGCAGCCGGGAGATGACCGGCTGCTCGCAGCAGAAGTATCCCGACTGGCGGCGCCGCTCCCCGGTCCTCCCTTCACATTTGCCATCAGGAGATCATGGAGGTCAGCGGCGCCGCCGGTCGGGGTACTTCTGCTGCGAGCAGCCGGGAGATGACCAGCTAGTGCCGGTCATCTCCCGGCTGCATCGCCGCTGACCTCTGTGCAGAGCGGTGTTTAAATTTGGCGCCAAAATTGCTGATTGGTCGCAGCCGGCGGCCGCGACCAATCAGCAGAGCGGTGTTTAATACTGAACCGTATTAGTGAGGACTGGGGAGCAGCGCTGCCTGTGCAGGTACCTCCGCTGCAAGCAGCCGGAAGATGATCGGCTGCTCGCAGCAGAAGTGTCCCGACCGGCGGCGCCGCTCCCCGGTCCTCCCTTCACACTTGCCGTCAAGAGATCAGCGGCCTTAGCCGCTGATCTCCCGACGGTAGCCGCATGGAGGTCAGCGGCTCCGCCGGTCGGGGTACTTATGCTGCGAGCAGCCGGGAGATGACCGGCTAGCGCCAGTCATCTCCCGACTGCATCGCCGCTGACCCCGTGCGGCAGATGAGCCGCTAACGGCCGCCCTCTTGTTCAGAAATCCCGCGTCGCTGATTGGCCGCGGCCGGACCAATCAGCAACGTGGGATTTCCTGGTCAGAAGGACAGACAGACGGGATAAGCCGATTATATAGTAGATAGGGTTAAAACAATCACAGGAGGAGTCTGGCAAAGTGCTAGTCCATCACAAATACTGTGATATTCCCAGCTGTCTAAGTTACAGCACTAGACTAGACAGCCATAATGGGGCGGCATGCATTGGTTTGCCATAAAAGCAGAGCCACTAAACTTTAAAAGCCTCAATGACCCTATTGAAGATCCTTACTCCTGTGCTTAATCACCGTGCCCACGTCTTAATGACATTACCATTACGACATCCTTCAGGCTGGCTACCAAAGCCTGGCCTGTTTACCACCATGAGGTATTACAATCACTATTATTTAAAATTAGTCCATTGTAATTTGCCTGCTGCTTCCACTTGACTCTACTCTTCTCCCTTTTTTTATTTATTTATTTTCAATTTTTATTTACATTTAATTTATATATTTAAACACTTAACTCAATGTCGTAATATTATAAACTAGATGTCCCTGCAAAAGCTTTAAAAAAGGGACTAAACACGAAAAAACTCATCCAACAGCACTCAGGAGAGGAAAACCCCCTGTGGAACCATGTCCGAAGGATTTCCCTTTCTTTGGACTTAGAAGTTTACTACTAACTTTGACTCTTTATAGCCATGATAGACTTGGACATAGTATGAGATATACAATAGCTATCTTAACAAGAAGCCATTCATCACTATACAAGTATTGGTTAAATAAATAGTTGTGCAATAGTGATTATAATACGGCGGAAGGGATATGCTTCCTCCAGGTTTTCTGATGAGAGAAAAAGGAAGACAGAGATGAGACAGGAAGTTATAGCTCTTCATAAAGCTCACCCTCTTCAAAGTAAAACATCAGGCACGCACATACTGTCCACAACTCCCAAAGTGATGTCCACCTTCGCTTATTATCGAGGGGTGAATTAATAATTACAAGGGTGACAATAGGTGATGTCAAGGCTCACCCCTCTCTGCTCAGATCACACAGAATATCAAGAAAACACCATCATACAAGTTAAAGAGTCAGATCCTGGCTATTGCTATCTATGCTCCATGTGGCTTTTGTACAGCATACAAAATGGTCCGTAAGGTCCATGGGGTTTCTGTAAAGCATATTAATTTAATATTAACTGAAATAAAAGGTGATCAGACTAAATGTCAATATCAAAATCAGGAGAGTTTAAAGCGCCATTAAAAATATTGTAGGTGATACATTCCTATCATTTTTACTTTATACCTCATTGTAACAGAAGCCAGTCCAGATCCTCACCTAACTAAACCATTTTTTTATTTCAGATTTTGAGTTTTTATTTGACATTTACATGAATGAATATGAGCAGCACAAGGTAAATAGAACAATGACAAAGTTACAGTTTAGTAATGCTAATGATGGCAAACATTCAGAGTGTTTTCTCTGTTCAGCAGGATTACATGATTCATTGTTTCAGGATAATCCCTGTAACCATAATTCTTACGGCTGAGTATGGCAGACATGCACCCTGGGAGTACCACAACCTTTTTATAATCTGAATTAATCAAGCAGGTTGGATTAGGGAGAGTAAAAGGGAAAACTATTCATAGTTCTCCACACCTTCAGCAGCAAGGGAGTTTGAAAAGACTTAAAAAGTTACTGTACTTTCAACAAAGAATAAGCTGTCCTGTATTATTAACAATAATTTTTTTCTTAACACTATTTATGGCCATTATAAAACTTGTATCCTGCATTTTCACCAGTTTTCACCATTGCAGGCACTATCTTATATGCAATTGATTCTGAGCTGGTGGGAGGAGACTAGATGCTATGATGTTTACTATACCCTACAAAACACACAGAGAGATGGAATCCTCTTATTTCCTTTGGTAGCCCACAGACCTAAGAAGCAGAAGAATGAAGGAAATTATACCACAGTACTGAGCAGTATAAATGTGAATCCAGCTCTGGGGTGAGATAAAAGACTTGTTGGCATGTTAAGCCTGGTCTTTTTCTGTATGCCTTTTTTTCTCCCTCTGCTCCTCACTCCTTCTCTTCACCACTCCATTTCTTATAATAGGAGGTGTAACCTGATGCTTCACTGTGCTGGCAGTTTGTCTTGTTTTGAGCAAGACAGACTTGAGTTGTTTGTAAGAGTGGATCTTAAGTACAGGAGGTGTACGGTGGATAGAAATAAGTGACTTATAAGTGGAGAAAGAAGCAGATTTCATTGATAAGCTGTATTAAAAAGTTTCTTATAATCACATGTATCATTGATTTATGTGACATTTGTTGAAAGTACAGTTCCTTTTTAAATGAAACATTTTGTAGCTTCTGTTACTAATCGTTGGTGCATACTTATATCCACTGATCTGTGGTTAGTATTCTAGATGTTTGGCACAACCTCTGTTGTGGTACTTCAATAACTGTGTGCAAGTGTATCTAGAAAAATTAATGTTTTGAAGGCAAAGGGTGATTTAAATTTTTCTTTTGTTCATTCACTATGCATCTTTTTAATTGATAAAAAAAAATATTATTTGCACAGTTATGATTGCACAAGCACATGCACACAGGTAGCGTACAGACCAGGGGGACAAATACCGGAACCTGGCAGATCATTGTTCAGACGGATAAAAGCCCTTCTCCGACCCTGCTCCGTCTCTACCTGACCATATATGTTTGCACCCTAAGATGAAGCAATGGCACCCCCATTCGACAGTGGCTCACCCTGAATGCTCCTAACATCTCATACTATAGCTATGCCTGTGTAGCAACTCACTTGGGAAAATAGGTTATACTCTAAAAATTGCAACTAACCCTGCCAATTCCTGTACAGACTAGATATCCTAACTCAGCAGTCCCTAGTGGTACCTGCTGGTGCAGAGGTAGTCCTAGCCAAAGACTAGTAGGTGGCAAATATGGCCTAAACTGCATAAAAGGCTGACAAGTTGCTTCACATTCCTACTAAAAAAATGGAGGGCTGAGCAGAGTTTGAATTACCTAGAAAAAAAAAAGTGTGCTGAACAAAGAAAAGATACCAGAGTGAGTAAAGTAAATAACAAAATATATAACAAAGAATAAAGCAGGTACTGTTAACAAATATACTGCCTACTTCCTAATGATAGACAGAAGATAGGTGCAACGTATAGCAAAGAAACATCAAAGCAAAAACCCTTAGCTGGAACCTCACAGACTGGCTCCAAACATCAACAGAATGCCAGAACATCCAAATGAATCTATCACCAGCAAGAAAAGCCAGCAGGGGGACAAAATATATAGCTGCACCCGAAAGGTGATAGGCACACAAATGAAAACACCTGTGTTAAACTAAGCAGACTGCAGCCAGAAATGTAGAACCCAAACACCTGGAAAAAAGGTGTGTCTCTTGTGGTGCGGCAGAAAGAGAAGCCGACCGCAGAACACAAACTCAAGGGATCGAATTCAAGAGCATGACAACTGTATATAATTACATAGTGTCAAATACATTTTGTATACCAAAACAAATGTTGGAATATTCTTTGACTAGGTTCCCACTAACAAGTACCATATTTTTCAGACTATAAGAGGCAACGGACCATAAGACGCACCCCAAATTTTAGGGTGGAAAATAGGAAAAAAAAATTTTTTACAAGATGGGAGTCCATCTTATAGCTGAATACGTACTGTAGCTTAACTTGGGGGCGGTGGAGTGGGGGTCACAGGAGGCAGGGTCCCTCAGGAAGCCGGCGGAAGTGGAGGAATGCTGCTTATCCTGGATGCAAGAAGGCGGTGCTCCAGTAGCGGGGAGTTGCGGTGGTGGTGGAGCAGGATCGCAGGGCCCTCCGTTCCCTCCCTCAGGAACCCAGCGGCTGCAGCAGAAGAGGTGAAATGCTGCAGGGCCGGTGTTTAGCTGTCAGAAGCCGGTGTCTGGCTGTCAGGGAGCGGTGCCTGGCTGTCAGCGGCGTGTGACATGCCAGAGCGGCGTGCTTGGCTTTCCGGTGGCCGCGGGGCTGGTGTCTGGCTGTCAGCGGTGTGTGGAAGAGCAGCGCGCTGCTTTCTGGTGGCCACAGCCTGAGCTGCTTTATGGTGGCCGCGGCCATCTTCCTGAAGCTGTGATCTACAGGAAAATCGGCATCCGAGCTCCCAGTCTGCGCATGCGCCGGCTTGGGCACCCATTTTTCTGTAGGTCACAGCTTCAGGAAGATGGCCATGGCCACCGGAAAGCAGTGCAGGCCGCGGCCACCAGAAAGCAGCGAAGGCCACTCTGCCACATGCCGCTGACAGCCAGACAACAGCCCCCGCAGTATCTCACCTCTTCTTCTGCTGCCACCGCAGCTGGGTTCCTGAGGGAGGGAACGGAGGGCCCTATGATCCCGCTCCACCACCACCGCAGCTATCCGGTAAGCTACGTTCAGACCATAAGACACACCCCCCATTTTCCTCCCAAATTTGGAGGAAAAAAACTGCGTCTTATGGTCCGAAAAATACGGTATATTAAAGAACACTTTTTTTTAGAGAAGTCAACGATCATGGAGTGTCCTAGTGGTGAAGCCAGAAGTAATCAGTTTGAATCTATAGGAAACCTGGTGGCAAGTATTTCACTTCCCTGCAGTGCCAGAAATTAAGCAGTACAGAGTTCCCATTCAAATGAATGAGTTGTCCATGTAAAACAGGACAAGACAGGTCCTCTATAGCAAGAGATCCTCTACTGTTCATATTCTCTGCACTGATTAGGAGAGGAGGATCCTGAACCAAGAGAATCGCCTTTATTCTCAGAATTGCCTAACAGCTTATATGATAATGGGTTTTCCAGACTAGACAACCCTCTTAATTAATTGTTCAATATTCTTTTCACTCTCAATTCTTAGAGAGCACTCACCTTTTTTTATATAACACCTAATATTATTAATATGAAATCTACAATATCTGATATATCATTAAACGATTGATTATAGCCTTCCCATTAAATATAAATACATTATTTTATAGAATAACATTTTATAATATAATAAAAACAATAAATTTAGGATGTGTTGACATATAAACTAGTTCAGCCACTGGTGGGTTACTTACTTTATGTATAGTTTTCCGAGGAGTAATCCCTTTCATATACAGAGTCCACATGGTTAAATAATAGGATTAGTACATCACTAACTATTGAAAAAGAAATCTTCAAATGTATTCAATATTCTACTTTGTGCAAACCAGAGCTGAAATAAAAATCTGGAAATGATGTAAATCTTAGCATAGAATTCTTCTGTTATTGTGGTGTTTGTATATATTATGAGCTTTTGGGGAAATGATGCTCTTGGTGCTGCTCTGTTGGGGATCAGACAACAGACTGGTGACAGAATGTACAGATGAAGATAATTTCAATAATTCTTCCAAATCTGCAGAATTCATATAGTAGGTTCATTCACAAAATCCATTCGATTAAGTCCAATTTAGCCTTGTCGTGAGCATGAAAAATGCGATAGCATCTATGCAGTATGGATGACAAGCTGCATTTACCGAGGTGTCTTGTGACATATTTAAGAAAGATATAAAGGCATTGGGAGAGAATCGATAATCCAGATGATTGAAGTCAGATCTCTTTGTGTCAATGTTTTGGCTGTCGGGTTTTCTTTTTTTTTTAGAAAATACGTTTTTTTTTAGTCTTCGGGAGGTACTTGAAGGTGATGAGTCTCCTGACTGAACCTACAGATCCTCATAAGTAGAAAAATACAGTGTCAGTTTCACCTGCTGGAGCCCTTTAATGGACAATGTCCAAGGTGAGTGCAGAACCAAACTGACGTCCCCTTAGCAACATACACTCTACCTGTTTGTGTTGTCTCCTGGAGGGCATCACAGCTCTGCAGCTAATTACACACACCCCTCCCTCCATTTATTTAACAGTCGGTCAGATCTGTCAGTCACCCAGACCACAATGGAGGAAGTGGGATCTCTGCATTCCCACACATTACATGCTACTTATCCAGAGCCCACATTGCACAAAGCAGCGCTGTGGTTGCTGATGTCGGCTAGATACAGAAAGAAACAATGACACTTACACATTTCTAGCTATCGCAGCATGATCAGTCGTTAGCTCACGTCACCAAACCAACCAGACGAACAAACAGTGCGTAAAAACTCAAATATGAAGTGTAATTTACCCCTCGCCTCCACAGCCAATTTTCATTTTTTTTCCATTTTCCAAGAGCCATACCTTTATTTTTCTGTCGACATAGCAGTATGAGGGCTTATTTTTTGTGGGACAAGTTGTAGTTTAGAAAATTACCATCAAGTTTATCATATAATGTACTGAAAAACAAGAAGAAAAAATCCAATTGGGATAAAATGGTAAAAAAAAAATTGCAATGCCACCATTGTTATTTTTTTGGTTGTGCTATTATTGCGTTCATTGTATGGTGAAAATAGAATGATTCTACAGGTCTGTACGATTAAGGCAATATCATTATAGATTTCTTGTTATTTAACTGGTAAACAAAATTCACAAGTTTGGAAAAAGAAAATGTTTGTTTGTGTGATCATTTTCCGAGACACATAACGTTTTTATTTTTCTGTCACTCGACCTTAGTGATGACTTGTTTTTTCAGTCACAAGCTGACGTTTTTATTGATACTAATTTGGGGTACGCACGTCATTTTGATCACTCTTTGCATTTTCGAAGGAGGCGTGGTGACAGAAAATCACAATTCTAGAGTTTTGATTTATTTTCTCTTTATGGCATCTACTGTAAGTTAATTCATTTTATATTTTGATAATCTGGACTATGAACATGTCAATACCAAATATGTTTATTTTTTAATTTCTTTATTTTTAATGGGGGAAAGGGTAGGGATTTGATTTGTTATTTTTTTATTTTCTTTATATTTCTTTAAATATTTTTTTATTTTTTACTTTATTTTTTAGCTTTCTTTTGGACTTAAACCTACAAAACAACACTATTGCAGTAAAAATAACGGTATTGTAAGCTCCTCCTGCGGCAGAGCTCTACAGGAGTACCAAGAGGCAGCAACAGGGACCTTGAGAGAAGGCTCCCGGCTGCAATGATAACCGATCACAGGAGTCGGATGGAAGCTGGTGTACACAGGAATCAGCAACTGCACCATTTAAACACCGCTGTCAGAGATTGACAGTTGTAGTGGAATGGTTGACTGCAACAACTGGAGATCAGCTGCAGTTACTGCTGTTGGAAACAGATGTTGGCTGTCATCAGACTTGTATGGAGAGCACAGTACCTGAGCCCTGTCCGCACACTGTCACCCCCGCAATGTGACATACACTTATGTTATATTTTGCAAGGGGTTACAATTATAATTACATAGATCCCTTAAAGGGGTATTCTCAAGTTGTCTCTTCAGCAGCTCAGAGCAATGCAGTTTCCTTATTTCCTAGTTGCTTGGGGTGGGGGCAGGGGCACTCCTTCTAGACTGACAGTTC
The DNA here is from genome assembly GCF_046119375.1 of Phyllobates terribilis. NCBI lineage: Eukaryota > Metazoa > Chordata > Amphibia > Anura > Dendrobatidae > Phyllobates > Phyllobates terribilis. Next base: position 974,891,221 of record NW_027362761.1, on the reverse strand, counting down.
TTGTGAGTAGTTCCCTTCTGTTACTACACATTAATGGTCTGTCAGTGGTTTGTCTTGGAGTGTACACTGCTATCACTATATTTGTATACAGAGATAACAGAGACTTTGGACAAGCACGTAGTGCAGAAAAGTGAGAGTTGTGACTAGGAGAGCTGCTCTGGAAACTGCTGATGCTGAGGGTGGTGGAAGGTGTGCTCGTGATTATACAGGTCAGATAAAAATGATAGTTATACAGTATAGTTACACGCCATTTTCACCTAGGGATGCACTCACTTTTGTTGCCAGCGGTTAGACATTAATGGCTGCGTGAGTTATTTAGAGTGCACACCAAATTTACACTGCTATATAACCTTTACACTGACTACTTTACCTTGTACTAAAGTGTCTTCAGTGTTGTCCCATGAAAAGATATAATAAAATATTTACAAAAATAAGAGGGGTGTACTCAATTTTGTGATATACTGCATGTATGTGATTACTTATTTTAGAGAGATACTGACTGCTTTGAAAGTCAGTATCTATCTAAAAACCTTTGTCTTTTGTACCTGTTTTTCAATAGAAGCATGGTGCCATCTTGTGGTTGGCACAGCTTCTTACTGAACCCTCTGCACCACAAATGCCTGCAATGTGCATGTGCAGGCAGAGAGACAGAAGCACAACACTGAACATCGTATCTGCTTTAAGTATCGAGAACATGCTGCTCAGGTACGTCACTTCTGTACTGTGGAGTGACGGTAGCATTGCTAGGTATGTTAGGAAATGGGGGCGACGTTTTACTGATAGTTGTATTAGCATATAATTTGCATATTTTACCCATATTAATAAAAGCCTTTTCCTTACTGATTTTTATGAGTTGTACTTTTGAAGTGGAAAAAAATTTTTCAAGTGCATCAAAATTGAAAAAAAAGTGCAATTTCACAATTGTTTTTAGGGGTTTTTTTTATTTACCATGTTCACTATACGGTAAATCTGACCTAGCAATATGATTCTCCAGGTCAGAACGATTGCGCAGATAACAAACATATATAGTTTTTTTTTTTTTTATTGAAGTGGTGAAAAACAATTGGGAAATTTGTAAAAAAAAAAAAAAAAATTGCTTTTGCTGCTATTTTCCGAGACCCGTAACATTTTCAATTTTCAGCATATGCGGCTGTGTGATGTGAGGGCTTATTTTTTGCACCTTGAGCTGACGTTTTTACTGATGCCATTTTGGGGTAAATATGGATTGATGCTTCCCCATGCCGGCGAATGTTAAATACCGCTGACTGCTTTGTTAAATACCGAATCATGACAGCATGTGCAACACATGCTGTCATGATTCGGCAGTCTGCAGTCATCCTGTGTGACTTCAGACTTTTGTCCCAAGCCAGGACAACACGTTTAAAGAGTTAATATTATATTAATAATATTTTGAAAAATATTTATGTTTAGTCGTATCCAACACGAGATATTTGCAAAAAAATTTCAACAAATCTCATCCACATGCTGCAGAGAAAATAGGAAACGAAGTTGGTATGCAATGCAGATTTCAGATCCACAGTACAGGTGCATCTCACTAAATTAGAATATCATCAAAAAGTTAATTTATTTCAGTTCTTCAATATAAAAAGTGAAACTCATATATTATATAGAGTCGTTACAGAGTGATCTATTTCAAGTGTTTATTTCGGTTAATGTTGATGATTATGGCTTACAGCCAATGAAAACACAAAAGTCATTATCTCAGTAAATTAACCCCTTTACAACACAAGGTGGTTTGCACGTTAATGACCAGGCCAATTTTTACAATTCTGACCACTGTCACTTTATGAGGTAATTACTTTGGAAAGCTTCAACGGATCCCCCTGATTCTGAGATTGTTTTTTCGTGACATATTGTACTTCATGATTGTGGTAAAATTTCTTCGATATCACTTGCATTTATTTGTGAAAAAAAATGGAAATTTGGCGAAAATGTTGAAAATTTTGCAATTTTCAAAATTTGAATTTTTATGCCCTTAAATCAGAGAGATATGTCACACAAAAGAGTTAATAAATAACATTTCCCACATGTCTACTTTACATCAGCACAATTTTGGAACCAAAATTTTTTTTTGCTAGGGAGCTATAAGGGTTAAAAGTTGACCAACGATTTCTCATTTTTCCAACAAAATTTACAAAGCCATTTTTTTAGGGACCACATCACATTTGAAGTCACTTTGAGAGGTCTTTATGACAGAAAATACCCAAAAGTGACACCATTCTAAAAACTGCACCTCTCAAGGTGCTCAAAACCACATTCAAGAACTTTATTAACCTTTCAGGTGCTTCACAGGAATTTTTGGAATGTGGAAGAAAAAAATGAACATTTAACTTTTTTCACAAAAATGTTACTTTAGACCCAATTTTTTTTATTTTCGCAGGGGTAACAGGAAAAAATGGACCCCAAAATTTGTTGTGCAATTTCCCCTGGGCACGCAGATACCCCATATGTGGGGAAAAACCACTGTTTGGGCGCACGGCAGGGCTCGGAAGGGAAGGAGCGCCATTTGACTTTTTGATTGTAAAATTTGCTTGAATAATTAGCGGACGCCATGTTGCGTTTGGAGAGCCCCTGATGTACCTAAACAGTGGAAACCCCCCACAAGTGACCCCATTTTGGAAACTAGACCCCCCAAGGCACCTATCTAGATGCATAGTGAGAACTTGGAACCCCTAAGTGCTTCACAAATTGATTCGTAAAAATGAAAAAGTATTTTTTTTTCCACTTTTTCATTTTTACGAATCAATTTGTGAAGCACCTGAGGGTTCCAAGTGCTCACTATGCATCTAGATAGGTGCCTTGGGGGGTCTAGTTTCCAAAATGGGGTCACTTGTGGGGGAGCTCCACTGTTTAGGCAGATCAGGGGCTCTCCAAACGCAACATGGTGTCCGCTAACAAATTGAATGGAAAATCGTCTCAAATTGTTAGCGGACACCATGTTGCGTGACATTTTTTGATCGCTTTCTATTCCTATTTTTGGGAGGCAAAATAAACAAAAACCAACAATTCAGGAATTGTGGTTTTTTACATTTTTTTATTCTGCTCCGGGTGTGGTAAAATTGATAAGGTAGCTTTATTCTTCGGGTCAGTACGTTTACAGCGGTACCACATTTATATAGTTTTTCTATGTTTTGGCGCTTTTACACAGTAAAAGCTATTTTATAGAAAAAAAATTTTTTTTGCATCGCTTTATTCTGAGAGCTCTAACTTTTTGATTTTTCGGATGATGGAGCTGTATGGCAGCTTGTTTTTTGCGGGATGAGATGACGTTTTCAGTGGTACCATTTTTATTTATATTTGTCTTTTTGATCGCGTGTTATTCCATTTTTTGTTTGGCGGTATGATGATAAAGCATTGTTTTTTGCTTTGTTTTTTTTTGTTTTTTTTTCACCGTGTTCACTGAAGGGGTTAACTAGTGGAACAGTTTTCTAGGTCAGGTCGTTACGGACGCGGCGATACCAAATATGTGTACTTTTATTGTTTGTTGTGTTTTTTTTCATAATAATATTTATTGATGGGTACATTATATTTTTATTTTTAGTGGATTATTTTTTTTATTTATTTTTTTATATTTTTACAATTTTTTTACTTTTTTACTTTGTCCCACTATGGGACTTTCACTTTTTTTATTCTGATCGCCTGCATGGCACAGGAATGCAGCACCATCCCTGTGCCATGCAGGCTGTCAGCGCTGGACAGGGAGAAGATAGTTTGGAGATGCACTGCGCATGTCCAAACAATCTTCCTGCTGTCTGGTGACCCGGATGTTGTCATGACGACATCGGGTCATCATGGCAACACCCGGGAAGCCGCGGCAAACAGCGCTGGAGGCCGGAAGAGGAGGTGAGTATACCGATCACCTCCCATTGCCTCCGCAATGCTGCGATCGACTTAGATCACAGCATTGCGGGGGTTAATGTGCTGGGAGCGGTGCAGGACCGCTCCCTGCACATAGTATCGGGTGTCAGCTGTGACAATCAGCTGACACCCGGCGGCGATCACGCCCGCATAGCCTGTGTGCGCGCGCGATCGCCATGACGTACTAATACGGGTCAGGCTCTTAAAGCCCAGGGCACAGACGCGTATTAGTACGTCATGGACTTTAAAGGGGTTAAAATAATTAACAAAAATCACCTGCAAAGGCTTCCGATGCATTTAAAAAGGTCCCTTAGTCTGTTTCAGTAGGCTCCACAATCATGGGGAAGACTGCTGACTTGACAGATGTCCAGAAGGCAGTCATTGACATACTCTACAAGGTCCCAGAGTTCCAATTTTCATGTGGAAATCAAGGTCCCAGAGTCTGGAGGAAGAGTGGAGAGGCACACAATCCAAGCTGACCACACGCATATGATAGCTGTGGGCAAGCACTCATTCAGCTGTCAACTATCTCTCCTGAGTCCCCATAAACAAGAAGGTTCAGCTCAGCCATATGTTCATACACTTTCAAAGAGGAGAGCAGAGAAAGCCTCTGCCAAACAGCTCTGGCAGCGGTTTAGCTCTTGAATAACAAAAGGGTCGGGAGTTAAAATTCATTATATTCATATAATATCTGTGGAGGCAAAGTTTGGAGGAACATATGACTCGCCCAGGGGGATATGGGGGAAACTCGGTACCCGGGCCATTACCTTCTTGGGATGTCACGGCAGTCGGCTCCCGGGCCCGTACCCTGGGGTCACTCTAAAAGGGGGTTTGTTACTGGATGGGATGAATAACAGTTTTGTCTCGTGACGCCACCTGTGGTTCCCGGTAATGGGTACCGGCGCTGCTGCAGACCTCTGGGGCAGATGTTAGGGCAGCTGGGTTGGTGCAGCTCTCCACAGGCAGAGCACAGCTCCACGGCAGTGTAGGTGCAGATGGTGATGTTGGGAGTTGTAGTGCAGGAGCGATAGCGTGGTAGAAAAAACTGGCAGAAACAGTGGGTTACAGTCATCCGAGTTTACTCACAGTTATTTAGGTTCCTCAGTTAGCACTATACAGCTGACAGTCTCCCACGTCGCGCTGCGTTTACCAGGCAGGGGTTCAGCACTCCCTCAAGTATCTCAAGAGCACTTAACGGGACCCCTCTCTGTATGTTCCTTTCTTAGCTGACTTCCCGCGCTGGGTCTCTCCCTCCTGCCCTGCGCCCCGCCACACAAAGTCCCAATCAGGTACCTTGAGATCCCTCTGGGCAACTTGGAGCTCCCGGACCTTGCTTGGTGCCCTTCTCGGCGGCTTAGGTGCGGATGTGGCAACTGCACCTTGAAAGTGCAGAAGCCTCTGGTTTTCTAGCTGAGACCTAAAGTAACTCGGCTAGTCCAGGGACCAGTTCCCTTCTTGCGGCCTGATCCCTCTGACGCCTGGCAGATTCGGGCATACGGGTGCCGTCCTGCACTCACTGTACCCCCTGGGATCCCTTCAGTTCCTGGAGCCTTCCTCCCTTGCTCCCACTCCTCTCTCAGCCTTGGGCATGACATGCCGAGCCTGCCTCTCGAGCAGAGCTCCTGCAGAGCCCCTGCTCCCTTCACTTCTCCTCCTCTGACTGACTCTTACCGCGCTAAGATGGCTCCCCTATATATATATGTATATTCTTTAAGTGCTCCCCTGGTCTTCGTCCTCCACCTACACCCACTACATGGTTCCCCCTCACTTTGGTTCCCCCCCACTCCAGCCAGGGACAGGGCCAGCAGAAAACAGTGCATATTGTGACGCGCCCCCTGGGCCGTGGGGTGCCCGGTGCCGGGCCGGTAGATGCTGGGGGATGTCACAGTGGCGGTGACCCAGGGCGGTCAATAAAAAGGGGGATTTTGATAGGGGATTTATAGTGTTTTTATAGAGTTCGTGGCACCACCTGTGGAATGCGGCTAAAGGGAGCCGCCGCTGCGGAGCAGTCTTCTGAAGCTGATGTTACTGCAGCAGGGATGGTATGGCTCTCCACAGGAAGAGCTAGCTCCAGGGCTGTGTAGGTGTTGAAGGTTAAGCTGGGCGTTGTAGTGCAGGGGTTGATGGCGCAGCAAGGAACACAGAGACAAGGAAGTGCAGTCCCAGGGTCTTTACTCACAGTTGTTGCAGTCCAGATTACAGGGATCCATGTAACTGCCCTCGTCGTCCTGTGTTTACTCAGGGAGGGATTCGGTCTACCCCCAGGTAACTCCGGAGTACTTGGCAGGACCCCCTTCTGTGTGTCCTCACTCTCTGGCCTTCTCCCTGCACCTCTCACCTAGTATCTCCAATCCGGTACCCGCGGGCCTTGGTGGGCGACGTCTGTTCCGTCCCCTGGGTCCTATATGGCTACCTTCTCGGTGAGACTGGCGTGGACTTGCGGCTACAGGGCAGAAAGTACTGCAGCCTCCGGTTTCTAGTTGGGCATGAAGTCCTCCGCTAGTTGAGGGACCAGTTCCCTTTAGATGGCCTGACCCCTCCACCGCCTGGCAGATGCTGGCATACGGGTGGCCTTCTGCAAGGCCCATACCCCTGGAGTCCTTTCCTGGTTCCTGGAGCCTCTCTGCTCCTCTCTCTCTCTTCTCCTTTCAGTCCTGGGCCTTTCACCAGGCCCTCTGCCTGAGCAGAGCTCCTGCAGAGCCTCTGCCCCTCCACTTCTACTCCTCTGACTGAACTCACAGCCTAAGATGGCTTCCCAATTTATACCTCCCTCTCATGTGCTTCCCTAAGCTACTTCCTCCACCCACACCCACTACGTGGTTCCCCCTCACTTGGTTCCCCCCACTCCAGCCAAGGGAAGGGCTCAGCAAGAACCAGAGACATCTTGCCCTCCCCTGTTTGCCTGGAGTGGTGTGTTGGATGCAGGTGTTAGGGTCCCGGGCAGTACTCCTTCCTTACCTGAGAGTGACATGCCACATCTCTGGCTGAGATGCAACACCTCTGTGGCGACCGAACCCTCAGGGGCGCCACATACCCCCCGGGTAAAACACAGCACGTCCGCGGGCTGGAACAGAGCAAAAACAATTTTAAAGACATGCAAAATTTTTGAATGCATTCGCTTAGAAGATCATAAACATAACATCTTTTCTTCCCTTTATGGCAGGCACAGTTTCTTAAACGTTTCAGGTTACCATATTAAAACATTATAAGACTTGTTAAATAACATTTTCCTTCACTCATAAAACATTTTCCAGACAAAACATTTTTCATATAAACTGTTCCTTAACAGGTTACAGCATGATCTGCAACCAGGTGCCCATCTTATTTAGTAAGGTGCTAACTAGCAAACGAGCATGAGGGACCTGGCGAAAACCCTCAACGTAGGCCCTGGGCGTGGCTGCAGGGCATAGGTGATCCAGGTGTTGGACCATGTCTTCGGCCACGCCAAACAGGTTTTTGTTCTGAGGTCATTGTTGTATATTTATAAAACCAATAAGGGGCACTTTAGGAAGTGCAACTATTTACACTGAAAGTCTTTGGCTGCTCACAGTCCTCAGCCTGTCAGTTTCTTGTACCCATTCCGGGTACCTGGATAAACATACACACAGAACCTTTCAACTTGCAGTGTCTCTGCTGTACCCTACGGGCAACTATATACAGTTCAAAGTTCCAGCTACTGTGTTTAGTAGTGGCGCTCCCTCCGGGGAAGCTCTTGTCCGCTGTAGGCTGGCCCAGCCGGGTCTTCAGCGCTGTAGGGTGAGGAACTGCTCCCTTTTCCCACCCGGTGGACATTCAGGGCATACCAGCCCCTCTCGCCTCTGTGTCTGGTGTAGGTGACGTAATCACCCAGGTACAGATTCCGGTCCGGGTGACCTTCTTTTAGGTGTGACTCCACGTCCCTCCGGTTTACAAAAAGATCTGTCTCGGACTGCGGGTCCCGGATGAAGCCCCAACCTCCCTCCAGGTTGAACTTCACTACGGTCCCTTCGGCACGGGGACCGTAGGCTGCCCTCCTATCCTTGCGGGCCCGGGCCTTCTCCTCCATGTTCCGGGCCTCCAGCTTCTCCCAACGCACCCGTCGGATGTGACGCTCTCTCTCGAGCTGCTCCAGCTCCCTCCTGCAGTGCTCTCTCCTGCGGGCCGCCTCTGCTTTCGTCTCTTGGGGAAACCCCATGAGGTCTCCCCCAGGGTTGTCCCTCTCGAATTGATCCTCCTCACCACCGCCTGGCAGATGCAGGCGTACGGGTGGCCTTCTGCATGGCCCATACCCCTGGGGTCCTTTCATGGTTCCTGGAGCCTCTCTGCTCCTCTCTCTCTCTCTTCTCCTTTCAGTCCTGGGCCTTTCACCAGGCCCTCTGCCTGAGCAGAGCTCCTGCAGAACCTCTGCCCCTCCACTTCTCCTCCTCTGACTGAACACACAGCCTAAGATGGCTTCCCAATTTCTACCTCCCTCTCATGTGCTCCCTAAGCTACTTCCTCCACCCACACCCACTACATGGTTCCCCCTCACTTGGTTCCCCCCACTCCAGCCAAGGGAAGGGCTCAGCAAGAACCAGAGGCATCTTGCCCTCCCCTGTTTGCCTGGAGTGGTGTGTTGGATGCAGGTGTTAGGGTCCCGGGCAGTACTCCTTCCTTACCTGAGAGTGAGATGCCACATCTCTGGCTGAGATGCAACACCTCTGTGGCAACCGGACCCTCAGGGGCACCACAATTGCCCTTCCAGCCGGTCTGGAGTACTGTAGTGTTGGGTGCAGGTGTTAGGGTCCTGGGCAGTACTCCATCCTTACCTGCGAGAAGGAGATGCCACACCTCTGGGTGAGGTGCAGTACCTCTGTGGCGACTGAACCCTCAGGTCGCCACACATACAAATTTGATTTTCGGTCAATTCCGCCAAATTTTTTGGACTGTAGTCTAATATGTATGGGGGCCATAAGGCTGGAGAACTGACAATGATATACTAAAAATCAAGACCTGTTTTCAAAATGTAAGTTGCTTTAAGTCCACCATACACATAAGACTAAAGTTAGCCCAAACCTGCCAATATCAGTGGCATTGGCCAACAGTCTAATGTGTATGGGGCCTCCAGACTCACCCCCAACAAAATTATTTAAATGACTTATCCTTTTATTCTCCCTAGAGAGAAATCTGACAGCGGCTCTCTTATAGGGAGTACAGGAGCGCTCAGTCGAGCCGAATATTCTTGTTTAGGGGAGAAGTCGGGAGAGATAGCAGTCAGCTGAACAATCGTTCTTTCCACAGCTATCTAACGTGTTTTGGGCTATTTAAGCACAAACACCTTTACTTTTACACGGTGCTAAAGAGATATTTCTGGATTGTGATGTTGGACAAAAAAATATTGCAGCATAATAACATATTCAACAGAAGTAAAAGAAGTAATTGCCATGTCACAAAAAAAATCAAACATGTGAATAATGTTAATTAATAGTGACTTCTATTCCATGTATCCCAGTTCTTCAACCTTAATCCCTGAATATTTGTGCACTCCATGTCACACAATGGCCATTATTATACACCTCAGACACTGGTCATTATATTATACTCGGGGCACTGGACAAGAAAAGAACCTGTGTTTTGTGTGGTCACTTATGGGATGAGCTAGGAATGAATTACAGGACAACTTGCAAATGGTTCCTCTCATTATTTCTCCTTGCCCGCGCACTATGAGGGAAGCACCTAATTCTGTGCCTATCAGTACTATAATTACCTGTCATCAATTAGCCATATTTGTTACATACCCCTCCCCTATCCCATAGCTGCTCCTCTGTATCTCGTCCGTGTGTAAGCCACGTAGGCAAGGCAACTTGTACATAATGAAGATGCCAGTGGCCTGGATCAGGGGCGTACATAGAAATCATGGGGCCCCATAGCAGGAGCTCTAATTGGACCCCCCCACACACACAAAAAAATAAATAAATATTTGTCTCTGTCACAGAAGAGCAGATATCATAGTTTTCCAGCCTTTACATAGTAATTTTCCTCCTGCTGAAGTCCTAGATTCCTCTTTCATTGCCCCATAAAGTATGATGCCAACAAAAGTGCCCCCCAAGCACAGTATGATACCCCCATGGTGCATTCCTCCACATTAGCCTCCACATGCACAGTATAATGACCCTATTGTACTCCACTTCAACTCCCAAAGCAAAATATGGTGACCCTAACACAGTATAATCCCCCAACTGTGCCCCCTACAAAGCCCTCCATACAGTATAATGGGCCTACATACAGTATAATGGCCCCCACACAGCCCTCCAAACAGTATAATGGATCCCACACAAACCTTCACACTGTATAATTACTTTCATACAGTATAATGCCCCCCCACATAGCCCTCAAAATATTATAATGGCCCCATATAGCCTTCCATATAGTATAATACACCACCGATAATCCTCCATATAGTATAATGCGCCCCCATAATCCTCCATATAGTATAATGCGCCCCCCATAATTCTCCATATAGTATAATGAACTTCCCATGGTCCTCCATAGAATATAATGCACTCCCCATAGTCCTCCATGCAGTATATTAAACACCCCATAGGGTAAAATGCAGCCCCCATATAGTATAATGTACCCCACAGTCCTGCAGTATTATGGGCACCACGCACTCACTGATTTTAAAATACCGTAGATTTTAAATAAGCCTACCCGAGTATAAGCCGAGGTCCCTAATTTTACCATAAAAAACTGGGAAAACGTATTGACTTGAGTATAAGCCTAGAGTGGGAAAAGAAGCAGCTACTGGTAAATTTCCCCATCCTGGTATGTGTGGCCCCCTCAATCCCCTAATCCTGGTATGTGTGGCCCCCTCAACTCCCAATCCTAGTATGTGTGGCCCCCTCAATCCCCCAATCCTGGTATGTGTGACCCCCTCAATCCCCCAATCCTGGTATGTGTGGCCCCATCAATCCCCCAATCCTGGTATGTGTGGCCCCATCAATTCCCCAATCCTGGTATGTGTGGCCCCTCATCCCCCAATCCTGCTATGAATGGCCCCCTCATCCCCCAATCCTGGTACGTGTGGCCCTCTCAATCCCCCAATCCTGGTATGTGTGGCCCCCTCAGTCCCCCCAATCCTGGTATGTGTGGCCCCCTCAATCCCCCAATCCTGGTATGCATGGCCTCCTCATCCCCCGATCCTGGTATGTGTGGCCTCCTCAATCCCCCAATCCTGGTATGTGTGGCCTCCTCAATCCCCCAATCTTGGTATGTGTGGCTCCCTCAATCCCCCATTTCTGGTATGTGTGGCCTCCTCAATCCCCCAATACTGGTATGTGTGGCCCCCTCAGTCCCCCAATCCTGGTATGTGTGGCCCCCTTATCACCCAATCTTGGTATGGGTGGCCCCCTTATCCCCCAATCTTGGTAAGTGTGGCCCCCTCATCCCCCTATCCTGGTATATGTGGCCTCCTCAATCCCCCAACCCTGGTATGTGTGGCCTCCTCAATCCCCCAATCACTGCACACATAAAACAATAAACACTTATACTCACCTTCCTTCCTCACCTCTGCTCCAGCGCTGCAGTGTCCTGTCTGCCAGTAGCTCATGTAGGCATCTGAGCAGCGCGCGCTCTCAGACGCCGAGGTGAGCAGCTTCTGCTGATGGATAATGCATATTCACGCTTCTCCACACCGGGACTATGGGCGTGGAGAAGAGTGAATATGCATTCTCTTTAGTAGCACTGACAGCAGGAGCCGCGGTTCAGCGTTCCTCTGTGCCTGCTACTAAAGAAAATGAATATTCCCTCTTCTCGCCATGGGAGTGGAGAAGAGGGAATATTCATGTCCCTTTAGCAGCGGGCACACATGGTAGCTGCAGCAGCGGCTACTGCGTGTGCACCGCTCCTCCACAACTGCAACCTCCTACTCACCTATCCTCCTCGTTCCCACGCTGCTTGGGGCCCTCCCGGCTCATGGGCCCCCCTCAGGTCATGGGCCCCATAGCAGTGGCGTGGCCTGCCCCATTTGTGGTACACCACTGGCCTGGACGACCAGTTAATAACCAGTTGTGATGAATTGTTTAAACAGGTAAAGGCCTCCTGAACCTTGCTTTGGTTGTTATACCTGGACGCTGGCATATTCTTCAGCCTGTCTGTATTGTGACCTGTATCTCATCTGCCATTTGCCTTGGTCCTTGGAATTGTGGACATCTATTACTCTGTCTTGACCTATGACTTCTGACTCTCCCTTATCATTGTCTAGATTTGTTGTCTCTCACTGACCTCATGGCGCTGAACCACGGCTGCCATGGGACTACCCTTATGTGCTTCATCACTGATATATTTCTCTGCCAATTGTTTATATTTTTCAGGGCCACAACCTATGTATACGATCACTTATGACCAAACATCCTTATGTAGTAGTGGTGAAGGAAGTAGCTTCTTTCTGGTACTAAAATAGTTAAAAAGCATGTTTCCAAGAGTTAGACCTCTATGGGCTCAGTTAGGTCCAGTTAAGGGGTTAGCTCTGATAATCCAGCCCAGGAGAGGGAAAGGGAACCCAGTGCTATGGTTGAGCACAGCATGTGAACAAATGCTTTGTTCCTGATATGTTTCCTTGTGGGCTGTAGTATTGGTAACCAGCCACAAGATGCCACTGCCCCAAATGCAGATGACAGGTTAAGTCTGCCAGTAGGATTGAGGGCATTTAAGACAGTGAGAGAGTTAATTGTGTGTGAGGACAGCCCATAGAGGGTGGGCCTGTTAGGAAAATCTCTGGTTAGTTTCCAGAAGCAGAAAGTGAGTGTTCAGTGAGAGATAGTACTTGGGACAGTACAGGCAGCCTCGAGATAGTGGCTGCTAGGGCAGACCTAAGCCCCATACCCCAGACAGTAGGATCATCAAAGTAAATATTCCCTCCACAAGAGTCCCCTTAGCCGGCTGGAGAAACACAAGAGAGCTATTGAGGACCCGGGGGCACATTCTGTCTGCAGGCTGCAGAAGAAGCTAGGACTCAAGTCTAGGACATGGGGAGAACTAGGATCCAGATATACTGTCATTGGTGAGGAAGATTCTCTAGGGCTAGAGAACAGAGCAATAGAGATGCTTCACTTAAAGAGGGAACCAGGGCTGAAGTTGTATCAAGTACCTGTGGGAAAGATGACAACCCGTTGGGCCTTATCCATTATATCTACCTGCAAATACTGTACATATTCCTCTTCCCCAAGTAAAGTCCCAGTTATGGTTATGAAACTCGTGTCCTCTGAATTTATTGCTGACCTGGTTCCAGAAGAGAAATGCCTGGAGACAGATGCGACCGACTGGTCTGAAGTAAGTGGAAAGCACCATATACACTGCAGCACACCAGAGGGAGGACACACCTTGTTTGTAGGGTTCCAGAGCGAGCAGGGGCCACAGCTCACCCACGACTACCTCGCTGGGGCACCTTACACTTACATAGGGTCCCTTGAGAGGAATGGATGGATCCCATAGATTCTATACCTCACGTTAGTCAGCATCGGCAACAGCCTAACAATATAAGGCATAATCCATCAGCTTTACATCTGAATTCATGCTTATTTGCTGCCACCTCACATAATACAAGTGACCTGCTCTTTGACCCTTTGTGTTTTTGCAGGTCACTAATTACATACGGAATTAACAAGGGCACACAACCTGCTTCTCTGGTTTGCATTCAAATAAGTATTGGTATAAGTAGCCAAGGCCATATAACAATGAGTCTGCAGCAAGAGATGCCTGCAACTTGAAGGTTGTCATATTCATAGTCATTGAAGAATATCTCTATACAGCACCTTGAATACTAACTTTATTCAGTATTGTCAAGCTCACTGTTTTACTTGTTGATTGTCTTTCCCGTGGTTACGTGGATGGAAAAATAGCCACCATCATGATCAAAGTGGATCTGATCATTTATTTCTACTTACTTTAGAAATTACAATGTCTGATTTTATCCTTTAAAACTTTTTCTTTTCCTTAAAAGTTTTCTTTCCAGTAGCTCCTTATTAATGTTCTAAAAATGAAATACATTTTACTGAAGCAGAAATTTTGGCGACAATCAATTCATTAGCAAAATGTAAATCTCCCGGCCCAGACAGCCTACAGAATGAATATTACCTAAACTTTAAAAACTCTCTTGCTCCCTTCCTTACTAAACTTATCAACTCCTCCACTACATGCCAAGACGCCTTCCCAGCAGAAATGCAGGAGGCAATAATCACGGTGATATCCAAAAACAAGGGTGACACCGAGAATGTCAGCAACTACCGCCCTATCTCACTTCTAAATACAGACCTAAAAATCATCGCCAAAACTATTACCTCAAGACTTCAAAAAATCTCCCCTAGGCTTCTTCAAAAAGATCAAGTGGGATTTATCCCTGGAAGGGGAACGTCTGATGCTACTGGACATGCAATTAATCTGCTATCCTATATTGAAAAAACTAAAACTCCCGCCCTGGTGGGGCTTCCTCTTTCAAACTCTAAAAAAAATTGGATTTGAGAGAAACATCTTAAATGCTATCACATCCCTCTATTCTTGCCCCTCAGCAAAAATTCTGACCAACAATGTTCTGTCAGATGGAACTGCACTTACCAATGGAACGAGGCAAGGTTGTCCCCTTTCTCCCACCCTTTTCGATCTCTATATAGAACCTCTGGCTGAGAAAATTCAAGCAAATCCCCTAATAAGTGGTATCCAGATACATCAGAGACAATACAAAATTTCATTGTTCGCAGATGATATTCTTATAACTCTTTCAAACCCACTTAACTCAATTAGAAATCTACTGGACACAATTAAACACTTCTCCAAAATTTCATATTACAAAATTAATTTGACTAAAACCCAAGTCCTCCACCTAAACCTTGATCCACAATTCTTGGAAACTCTTAAAATGGAGTTTGAACTGTCCTGGGAAAATAATAATATCAGCTATCTTGGAATAAAACTCACCAAACCATTAACATCAATCATAGACACAAATTTAAATGATATTTACAAAACCATACAGATCGACATTATGCATATAGCTAAACTAGAAGTCTCCTGGCTTGGCAAAATTAATGCCTACAAAATGAGCCTTTTACCAAAACTCCTATACATCTTTAGATCTATCCCTTTATTAATCCCGAAGAAGTGGCTACAAAAATTTCATACACAGCTGGTCACCTTTACCTGGGCTAAAAAGAAACCTAGGGTAGCTAGGTCTGTCCTAGAAAAGAACAAAAAAAGAGGTGGACTCGCCTTGCCCAACTTAACTGCCTACTACCATGCCACCTTAGTCAAACTTAGCCAGAATTGGTGGGCAGAAAAAAAAAAGCCGACCTGGATAGCCCTAGAAGAACCTTTGAAACCCAGTGGCAGACTTAGCCTAATCACCCTCTCCTACTTATGCGACAAAACTAAGAGACTTCCAGAAGAAATCACAGTTAAATCTGCAATTCTTTCTTGGAGATTACTACTAAAACTATCTCACAAAAGCTACCGCATGGTTTCTCCAACCTGGATAGTTGTAGATATTCTTGAACTGTTATCCTCAAGAATCAAACTAGATTCATGGAAGAAGTTAGGCATTCAATTTATCTCAGATATAATGGATGACAAAAAACAACTCATACCTTTTCAATCTCTTAGAGACAAATTCAAGCTCAACATTCTAGAAGAAAAGACATGGAAGAAGATTCAAAACATCCTCAACTCTCACAACCTAAACTTTTTTCTCCCTCAAAATCTAGCTCAGATGTTCAAACAGGGGCGGAACTACCGACCGTGCAGCCGGTTCATTGAACGGGGGCCCCGAGGGAGAGGGGGCCCCTCCAGCCTCCAGCAGGGCCGCCATCAGGGCATGACTGCCCTGACTCCAGTATGGGGCCCGGCCGGTAGGGGCCCCCTCGGAGC
Organism: Phyllobates terribilis; assembly: GCF_046119375.1. Classification (NCBI taxonomy): domain Eukaryota; kingdom Metazoa; phylum Chordata; class Amphibia; order Anura; family Dendrobatidae; genus Phyllobates; species Phyllobates terribilis. Next base: position 974,875,468 of record NW_027362761.1, on the reverse strand, counting down.
CCCCCCTCTTGTGCGTCTCTCTCCTCATGGGGCCCCTGGCCCCATGCTAAGCGCCGGGTCCTGGACATCTCAGCGCTGCGCTGCTCTGCTGCGGCAGCGCCTTTATGATTCCCCTGACTTCCGGTCATGTGACCGCGCCGTCACATGACCGGAAGTCAGGAGAACCTGGTGTCAGTGATTTGGACGAGCGCCAGGATTCTGCAGGGATCGCATGGGGGTAAGTATAACAAGTTTTATTTTTTTTTTTAAATACAATTAACTAGGAGTGGGGGGAAATGGGAGATGCACATGGGGGAGAAGGGGAATGGGAGATGCACATGGGGGGGGGGAGATGCACATATGGGGGGGGAATGGGAGATGCACATGGGGGGGGAATGGGGGATGCACATGGGGGGGAATGGGAGATGCATATGGGGGGGAATGGGGGATGCACATGGGGGGGGATGGGAGATGCACATGGGGGGGGAATGGGAGATGCACATGGGGGGGATGGGAGATGCACATGGGGGGGATGGGAGATGCATATGGGGGGGATGGGAGATGCACATGGCGGGGATGGGAGATGCACATGGGGGAGGGATGGGAGATGCACATGGGGGGAATGGGAGATGCACATGGGGGGGAATGGGAGATGCACATGCGGGGGGGAATGGGAGATGCACATGCGGGGGGGAATGTGAGATGCACATGGGGGGGGAATGGGAGATGCACATGGGGGGGAGTGGGAGATGCACATGGGGGGATGGGAGATGCACATGGGGGGTAGGGGGATGAGAGAGGTGCACATGGGGGGGGGAATGGGAGATGCACATGGGGGGGAGGGGGATGAGAGAGGTGCACATGTGGGGGAGGGGGATGAGAGAGGTGCACATGTGGGGGAGGGGGATGAGAGAGGTGCACATGGGGGGGATGAGAGAGGTGCACATGGGGGGGTGGTGAGAGCTGCACATGTGGGGGGATGAGAGATGCACATGGGGTGGGATGAGAGAGGGGCACATGTGGGGGAGGGGGATGAGAGATGTGCACATGGGGGGGATGAGAGCTGCACATGGGGGAATTGGGAGAAAATGAGCTGCACATGGGGGAATTGGGAGTAGGGGGATAATGAGCTGCACATAATGAATGTGGGGTGGGGGAGAGTAAATGATGATGGGGTGGGGAGAGCACGGACATGATATAATGAATTGGGGCAGGGGGTGCATGTAAATAATGAATGCGGGGAGCAGGAAGTATAGAGTAGGGGGCGTTGCGGATGCAGGAGTGTAACTGGTAACAAATTGGTGGAAAGAGTAGAGGTTGGGGAATGTGCTCTAGATAACTGTGTTATTTTATGCAGAGACGAGTCCTGGCTGGAAGACGTGATGGCGGTCTGTGCTGGATGAAGGAGAAAAGCGTAGCTGAAGGACTTCACCTAGAGACGTCACCAGTGAGTCAGTGTATTACATGTACACTTACACTATATACTATGTACCGGGCTCCTGTGTATTATGTCACTGGTGATCACTGTATTACCTGTACACTGACACTATATACAGAGCTCCTGTGTATAATGTCACTGGTGATCACTGTATTACCTGTACACTGACACTATATAGTACCGGGCTCCTGTGTATTATGTCACTGGTGATCACTGTATTACCTGTACACTGACACTATATACAGAGCTCCTGTGTATAATGTCACTGGTGATCACTGTATTACCTGTACACTGACACTATATACAGAGCTCCTGTGTATAATGTCACTGGTGATCACTAAATTACCTGGACACTTAAATTATACATACCATGTATAGAGCTCCCATGTATAATGACACTTATGGTAATATTAGTAATGTGGTGGTAATATTAGTAATGTGGTGGTAATATGTGGTCTGGTCATGGTGTGGCAGTTTTTCTTCCTTCTGTGTGGTATTATTCGGTCACTATGTTGTGGTAATATGTGGTCTGGTCATGGTGTGGCGGTATTCCCTGTATGTGGTATTATTGGTCATTTAAAAAAAAAAATGTATATGACACATTCCCTTAAAGAAAACGAAATAAAAATATATCTAAAAAGAGTATTGGATATTTTAAGAAAATTTTAATAGGTTAGAGTAGGGCCCGGCCAGAAGAGTCTACCTTATCGTGGTGGCGGCTTTAAAAATCTTTTGGCCAAAACAAAAGCTGCTGGCTATGTATGTGGCGCTGTCACATGGCCGAACGTCAGGAGAACCTGGTGGCAGCGACGTGGACGAGCGCCAGGATTCTGCAGGGATCGCATGGGGGTAAGTATAACAAGTTTTATTTTTTTTAAATACAATTAATTAACTAGGAGTGGGGGGAACCAGAGATGCACGGGGGGGATGAGATGCACGGGGGGATGAGATGCACGGGGGGGATGAGATGCACGGGGGGGATGAGAGATGCACATGGGGGGGATGAGAGATGCACATGGGGGGGATGAGAGATGCACATGGGGGGGATGAGAGATGCACATGGGGGGGATGAGAGATGCACATGGGGGGGGATGAGAGATGCACATGGGGGGGTTATGTTTACATAACTTTGTTGCCTTATGAAGGGCAGGGGGGGGCCCCAAAAATTTCTTGCACAGGGGCCCACTACAGTCTGTGTCCGCCCCGGTGTTCAAATACCCACAAACTCCCCTTTTCTGGAAAACTGGTCACATATTTATATCAGAACTTCAACCAAGACACTCACTTTCCACATACAACAAATATAGAAGCATGGAAAAAAGAATTAAGCATAGAAATTACAACCGATCTTCTGCACAAAGCCTTCGAATCTATCTATACTGACATTCCCTGCTCATCCCTTATAGAAACCCACTACAAGATCTACACACGCTGGTATTTTACTCCGCTAAAACTTCATAAAATTCAGAACACTAACTCCCCCCTTTGCTGGAGGAATTGTAATGCTACTGGCAGTCTGACTCACATCTTTTGGAGCTGTAAAGCTCTCAAATCATACTGGTCTGGAATTGAATCCTTAATTAACAACATCACAGGTTTAAACATACATCTTTCACCAGAACTGGTGCTCCTCCATTTGGGCCTTGAAACCCTCCCATGCAGATACAGACCTATCATCACTCATATACTCCTTACAGCAAAAAGCAATATTGCCGCCCTTTGGAAAGACCCCAACTGTGGAAAAAACTATAGAAAAATTAGCATGCCACAACACGTATGAATATACATACGCCCTTAGAAACAATCTTTTAAAAAAATACTTCAGAAAATGGGAGGATTGGAACTCTATTATGATTCCAAAATATTCACCGTAGAGACCTTAGCGTTGTTAAAGACTATATTAGTCTTCTCAATCTAACTCGACTCATCATCCTCATTCATCTAATTGTATCTAACTTACAGGATAGTCATAGCGGGCATATCGTGTCTTAATATCACCATCCGATTTTCCCTTCCCCCTTGTTTTCCTGAAACATTTCTGTGTACTTCCAAATATGTATATAGTTATCTTTGTATACCTTGGCAACTTATGTTATGAACGAATCAACCAAGTTACCCGTCTATAAGATATAGCTTACGTATCTAAAGCTATGAATCGTGTCACCAACCGAATAATTTCAGGTTTACGACGGTATTCACCTTGTTCACTTGTGTACCTCAATTTCACTATATATGTACTGTTTGTATGAAATCTATATATTATTTTTTTTTCATTCCACTTGAAAATTTAATAAAAAATATTTGAATATAAAAATGAAATACAATGTCGGACTGATGTTCCCTGGGTCCTCCAGAAGATGATCCTGATGGCATACCATCAATCTATACAGCAAGATTCAGCCAATGTGCATGTTTACTTCTAATTAAATTCTGAATGAAGCTACTATAAATTTGGACACCAGTCAGGACTAGTGTTGAGCGAGTATGTTCTGTTAACCCTTTCGCCGAGTATGCTCGGGCCGAGCTCCGAGTATTTATAGCTGCTCGGTGATATGGTTGAATCGTTCCCGTGTGCATGATTTGCAACTGTTTGAAAGCTTTTTTACATGTGAGGAATGTCTATTTCTTACACATTCCTCATATGTAATAAAGCTGTCAAACAGTTGCAAATCATGCACACGGGAACGATTCAACCATATCACCGAGCAGCTATAAATACTCGGAGCTCGACCCGAGCATACTCGGACAGAACATACTCGCTCAACCCTAGTCAGGACACAAAAAGGAAGGGGGGGCAACCGGGGCATTTGCCCTGGATACTGGATGTCAGGTGGTGCCAAGTCATTTTGCCTAGGCCAAGTTATTTACAGCACATTGTACCCAGGTGAAAGAAAGTTGTGCTGCAGCTCTGACTGTGGTCATATCATCATTAGCCTCTAGTAACAATTGTCTGTAGATAACTCCACCTAAAACCGATTTGGATCCTATCTGTTGGACCTTTAAGCCCATTAACTGGCCATACACACTAGATAGTTGCGCTATAGCTCGGCCAAAAGCTAACATCCATTTCTGCCAACTCCCCAATACACAGGAACGTTCGGTTCAGACAAGCGTCTCTGACTTCTATATGATAAAGCTGCACCCAGAATTATCTCCCCACTTAACAAAAGAAAGTGGTTAGAAATCAATCACCGATCCTTATTTCCAGTGAGGAGATAAGTCACTGCCAATTGTAGCAGCAGCTCTCTCTTAGGCTACGTTCACATGTCCAGTATTCATGAGTTAGAACGGATCCATCAGCAATCCGTTAACAAAAAAGTTGTCCAAACCCAACTTTTTGTCCACTTAAAAAAATATGATTTCAACAGGATCTGTTTTTTTAACATCGATGCCTAAGGAAAACAGATCCGTTAAATAGCTATCAGTTTTTCTTTCATTTCAAACTGATCCAGTAAGCAAAAAACTAATCCTTTTCAAATGAAAGAAAAATGGATGGCTATTTAACGGATCCATTTTCCATGGATTTCAATGTTAAAAAAACGGATCCAATTGAAATCAGTTTCTTTTTAGCTGGACAAAAACGTGTCTGCCGGATTGTTGCTGGATCTGTCGAAAGAGTTTGCTCACATCTGCATATAAAATCACATTGCACTCGCAACAATGTTGTTCAATTAAGAATCGGGTTGAGAAAAAAATCGCAGCGTGCTGCGTATGGCCACATAAAACGGCATCAATGCAAGTCAATGGGTGCAAGAAAAAAAACAAATTTTTACGCACCCGTCTCATAGGAAACCTGACATTTCATCAGCCGAGTACAGTAAATTCACACAGTGTGCCGTCAGAATAGAATAGATAGATAGAATATATAGATAGATAGATAGAATATATAGATAGATGTCATTGAGATATATAATTAGTGCAGTGCATGTGTAGCTTACAGTACATGCATTTAGCTAATAAATAAAAGAAAAAAATGGCGTGGGGTCCCCCTTATTTTTATTAACTAGCTGAGGGAAAGCAGAGAGCTGAGAGCTGGTCTTAATAGCCTGGGAAGGGGCAATAAATATGGAGCTTTCCAGGCTGTTAAGATCAGCTCACAGCTTAGTCTTTACTGGTATTAAAAAATGACTTGGGTTTCCCCCATTTTCTTTCACACTGATCGGTGACATCAGTAAGGTTACCACAGTTCATAGCCGATGAACTCCGGCTATTACCTTACTGATTTCATTGCTTGTTACTGCTGGTATGATGAGCAGTCAAATTACTCATGTCACCACTCAAAAATACATCCAGATTTAGCAGAGTTGGAGTTCGTTGTGGGACGTGGCATGGATTTACTGCTGACCCTTTGGAATATTTGATTTGTTAAATAAATGGGTAAAACAGGGTTAGGGAGTGCTTTCTACAAATAGAGGACTTTTCTCTGTGTGTGTATTTTGCTTTAAACTTACAGAGTTAGTAATGGGGATGTCTTATAGACGCCTCTCCATTACTAACCCCTGGGCTTGATGTCTGCTGACATTACAAAGCTGACATCAACCCCAAAACCATTACCTTGCTTGCCAACGCACCAGAGCAAGCGTGAAGAGCCGAGGCTAAACGCCAGAATTGGAGCATCTACTCGATGTGCCATTTCTGGGGCCGCTGAGATCTGGTTTATATTAGTCTGGGAGGGGCCAATATCCATGGCCCCTTCCCATCCTATTAAGATCAACTCACAGCTGTCAGCTTAGCCTTTGCTGGTTATTAAAAATAGGGGGGACCCCATGTCATTTTTTTGGGAGGGTCACCCCTTTTTAATAACCAGTAAAGGCTAAGTAGACAGCTGTGAGCTGACATTAATAGCCTGGGAAGCTCCATGTTTGTTGCCTCCTTCCCAGACTATTAGGACCAGCTTTCAGCTGTCTGCTTTTCCTTGGCTGGTTAATAAAAATAAGGGGGACCCCATGCCATTTTTTTCTTTTATTTATTAGCTAAATACAAGTACAGAAAACTACACACACAAAGCACTGATTGTATATCTCACTGACATATTTCTTTCTATCTATCAATCCTTCTAAGTATCTATCTCATATTTATCTATCAATCTATCTGTATATAAGATTGTTTTAGTTAGAAAACTAGCTTGAAATGACATAGAGAATTACTGTATGTAAAAGATGATGCATACGGATTGCATACGCATGTCATTCGGATGATAGGTGAGGAAAAAACGCACACTCGCATAAGCACTCGCATGGCATATGGATGCAAGGTAAGAAAAAAATGCATGACACTAGCCTGACAGTCTCCAACTTTTCTGGCTGAGAATCTCAGCTACTTTATATACGCAGATGGGAACGTAACCAAACTCATGATTACTGGACATGTGAAGTATATTGTGGAGTGAGGATAGATAGCCATCAGCTGAACATCAGCTGAACGACAGCTATTTAACATAATCTGTCAGGGAACAGTGGGGAGACCTCCATACACATATTCCACAGTTCTTTACAGATATTATCAACACTCTCCCCTTTGGGGCTCACAAACTAAATTCCCGATCAGTATGTCTTTTGAGTGTGGGAAGAAATCAGAGGAACCCGGAGCAAACCCACGCAAACACGAGGAGAACATACAAATTCCTTGCAGATGTTGTCCTTGGTTACAACATTGTGATTTCTAGCTTTTACTGCGCCAAAATCTGATTCCAGTATTCTGATTGGCAAGTATGGCCACGATCACAAACATTGAGTCTGCACTGAAATTTCCATTTAGATAAAGGAAAATTGTACCCATAATATTTACAGCTATTAAGTCCCAAATAGCAAAAGTGAATGAAGATCAAGGCACTCACCACATCATGGGATAATCCTCTTAGGGCCCATAGAAGTGTTAGTAGACACAAAATAGCCACAACCTGTTGTTGTTTGCCTGTACTCTCCCCACCTGACTTGTATTGCTTGCTAAGAAACAACAAAGATTTTCCCACGACATGGTGAGTGCCGTCAACTTCACTTGCATTTGGGACTGTGTATGCATTACACCTGTGTACATCATTGTGCATTTATGGCAGGAAGATGGTTTCTTTTTTGACTTTTTCAAAACAGCTATTAGCCACAAGAAAGGAAAATAACATTTTTACAATGTGAAAATGATATGACATTGAAGATTAGATATATACCTGGATCAGTTTAGCTGATGAAGTAAAGAATCTTGGAATCCCAATGACAGTATTTTCTTTAAAGAAATTTATCTTTGCTTCATATTTCTTCCTGTGTGGTTCACTAGCCGTCCGACTCCTCTGAAGGTTATCCATGATCTATGAACTCTATTGTCTACAAGCTGTAGTTAAGGTTGTGTCTCTATGTAGTTTTAGGCAATTTCCCATAAGTCTGTAGAGTAAAAACAAACATTCTTTTTTGTGTGCCATATTCATATAAAATGTGAATATAAATGGGGATGACTAAAGTGTCTCATGCAATACTGGATGGACATATGTCTTTTTTTTCAACCATGTTGAAGGGGTTGTCCAGCCTTAGGCTACAAAGTATGCAGTTGTAACACGGGTACTTTAGATGCAGTGACACAGAAACACAGAGCAGCCAATACAGGGTTAATAAATGGGAGGTTTATGATAACAGGTTAAATCTCCACGCAGGGGAAAATATGGGGAAAAACAAGGGAAATAGCAGGTAGAAGTCTATAACTGACAGCTCACAGTTTAACTAGATGTAGCAGAGTCAAACCGGTTATAAACGACAGTTTTGACACTTAGCTGACTCTTATCCTCCAAAAGGCAGTTGCCAGCTGTTGCCGGTGTGGCTTTCTTCAGGCTTCCCCGCCCAAACAATGTGTGACGCCCAGCTGCGCTTGGTAGAGATCCTGGAAGAGTGCATTGATGGATTCCTCCACAAGAGGCCCCCATAAACAGTCACACATCTCCACCTTCCACCTCAGACCAGCAGAGGGAGCCCGTTAGGGATATAAGTAGGGAAAGTGGAGTCAGGCAGTTCAGTTCCTCTGAAGAGTTCCTGCAGTAGAGAAGCCTGAGAGAGGTCAGTCTGCAGTGGAGCTCAGTCTAGTTTAGAGAACTTAGCTAATAGTTCAGCAGTGGAGCACGAGGCTCCTGCTAGCTAGATTCAGGGAGCTCAGTTAGAGCTTTAGGTGTGCCGGCGCCATAAGATCGGTGAAGCGCGGCAAGCTGCCGTTAGTGTGTATAGCCTAGTGAGGGCCCGAGTAAGCCGAAGGCGAGTGGAGAGTTAGTACATAGGGGGCAGAGGAGCTTAACCGGCTCACCCCAAAGAAGTTACCGGACACCGGGTCCGAGCTTACCGGGATCTCTATGACCCAGTAAGGCATAACCGGGATCCCTGGAGAACTACAAGTCCCAGGATCGCTAAAGTGCTGATACGTAACAGAGCCGGGAAACACATAGGCCCCGCAAGCGGAGGAGCGTGTATTCCAAGAAAAGGCCCTACCACAAGGTCAGCCAGCGCAGGACAGAGACAAAGTTAGGCCTAGCTCCAGGCAGGTCAGAAACTTACTACGCAGAGGCAAGTAACAGGAGGCCCTACACCCGCTCATTGGGGAGGATCCTGATATGCACCCTTCACCCTACAGTGCTCTGGGACGTGCCTGAATTTCCATCAGTAAAAGGTACTGAAGGTACTATTGTGTCTGTGCCTGTTCTTGCTCTGACCCGGCTGGGTCTCACCTGTCCTGCATCCCCATCTCCGTACGCTGCCCTGAGGCCCAGCTCCACCTGTGGGGAGCTATACCATCGAGCTGCCTTATCATCGGCCTCAGTGGACTGCGCAGCGCTGGTGATTCTCACCAGAAGCAACAGGTGGCGTCATGAACTTTCATAAAACTGAGAAATCTATTAGCCCCTTTTTAAAGAAGTGACCCCAGGGTACGGGCCCGGGAGCCGACCACCGCGACATCCCCAAGGCCAGGCAAAGGCCCGGGTACCGAGTCATCCCCATCCCCTGGGCTAGTCATCTCTTCCTGGCATCACGAACAGGATCCACGTGCCCGCTGCAACGACGGAGTGTTATGCCCGTTGCCACCGGGTACTGTGCGCCTTTAATTAAAAACTGTGTGCTTTGACTGTGGTGAAGATTGCCGCCATTGTTGGGCCGCCGAGCGAGAAGAAGGGCGTAACCGCAGGAAACTGAGGGGCGTTTCTGCAAAAGAGCACGAAGCCCTGGACACGCCCCATGCCTCAACGTCAAACCAGGAAGCGCCAGGTCCTGTAGGGAGCGTCGCTGAACGCTCTGATGTAGGACGCAAGCGACGCAAGGTCCTGAAGACAACCGTCACCTGCGGAGCTGCGGCCTACTGGAAGAAAAGAAAGGTAGGCCATGGTTAGCTAGGGGGGCGCCAGAACGTCCGAAGAACAGCACAACGCCGGAATACCGGTTAACGGCCCTGATGTTCAACCCGCGCCCGACGCCGAGCAGGCCGAAGCGGCCGCTACTCCAGCAGCGCCTGTAACCCCTGCCATTCCTATAACTTTACCGTACATTCCTGGAGCAAAGTGGCTTCCCCAGTACAACGGCAAACCAGATACCCTGTCTGGATTCAAACGGAAGATATGCGGTATCTTAGACATGTACTCTATGACAGGCAAACAAAGAGCCGCTGCTGTATTGGGACAACTGACTGGTGCTGCGGAACGGGAAGTGGAAACATGGTCGGCCGCAGACCAGGAGTCAGTGTCCGCAATATTTCAAAAGCTACAGACTGTCTTTGAGGATCTTACTGAGGCGGACCTCCGGATGAGGTTCTACAACTGTTCTCAACAGCCGGAGGACAGTGTTCGGGACTATGCCTGGCGTCTAAAAGGGGCCCTGGGGGCTCTGAAACAGGTTAGTCCAACCAGCATTGAAAACGAAAACAAAATGCTGAAGGAACAGTTTGTCCGGGGACTGAGGTCTCCAGAGGAGAGCAGGACTGTGCGTTGGTGGTCCCTGGATCATCCAGATGCCACCTTTGACAATCTTAAGGACATGGCTATAAAAGGACCGCAGCCCCTGGAAACAAATGCCATCCAATGTTACCAGGGTGGGGCTACCCCAGTGCCTGCTACACCCACCTTTTCCCCAGTGGCTGCTGAAGCCAAGGTTCCAGCAACGTCCCCTAGAGAACTGGATAGTCTGCGCTCTGAAGTGCGTCAGTTGAGCAAAACCCTGACCACGGAGCCCGAGGAAGGAGGGAAAATCCTGTTAGTTGATAGCCCTGAGGATGTCCCCTGGATGCGAAGGAGGAGGAGGCCAACACCACCCTCTATGAGGACCAGTGACCAGCGCCGTCCACAAAAGGACCCTACCTGCTACCGCTGCCGTAAGACCGGACACACCGCCCAGAATTGTCCTTTAAACGAGAAAACCCTGGGGCCGAGGGCCGACACCCAGGAGTAAACTCCCCAGGCCCATCAGACTGGTACAACAGGTTCGTCGGAGGAAGACCTTTCCTGTCCATTGTGTTGGACGGGATCCCGACGCACGCTCTGCTGGACACAAGATCTCAGGTAACCATCATGCCTGACGTCCTCTACAAGAGGTTCTGGTCCATGGATGACCTACGTCCGCCAGCTCCAAATCTCTCTGTTTATGCCTCAAACGGACTCCCCCTTAACCTAATCGGGGTTAAGAATGTGACTGTAAAGGTGGGGAGAGTGGAGCTGAAGGACCAGGGGCTAATTGTAGTAGAGACTAATCCTGATGACACCAATCCGTATATGGTACTTGGCACTAACATTGTTGGTAACTGTTTGGGAGCAGTTGTGTTCTTGCTCCAACAGATAGCTGACACTGCCAGACCAAGACAGAGGAGGGCAATGCAGAAGGAGATCCGAGTCCTGATGTACCAACAGCAAGTAAGGTTAACAGAAGGTGAAATCAGTAATGTGCGGGTAACGGACCCCATACCCATTGTCATCCCCCCAATGAGTGAAATGCTCATCTGGTGTAGAGCTGCTATAGGTCTTAGAGGACAGAGCTACCAGGCGGTAGTAGAACCCCTTTGCTCCGAGCATAGACCCACGCTCTTAACCGCCAGGGGAGTGGTAGATGTACGCAATGGGAGGGTGCCCGTCCGTCTTCTCAACTGTGGGGAAGATGAGGTCAGATTGCCCCGTTATGCCACTGTTTCCAAATTACATGCTGTAAATAACAACTGCATTCACAAGGCGGAGTCCTTAACCTCACCAGATGAAGTGAAGGATAATGACCCTGCAACCCAGGTGGAGGATTGGTGTCAACAGCTCCATGTTGGGACAGACACCACTCCTGCCCATCAAAAACAGGGTGTACACCGGGTGGTTCAAGAATACTCGCAGGTGTTCAGTAAACATCCACTTGACTTCGGGAGGATTAAGGTGGTTCAACATCATATCCCCACAGGTGACCATCCACCCATCAAAGAACGTTACAGGCCTATACCACCAGCTCACTACCAGAAGGCTAAGGAAATGCTCCACGACATGAGAAAGGCGGGGGTAATAAGGGATAGTTGTAGTCCCTGGGAAGCTCCCCTAGTGCTAGTTAGGAAAAAGGACGGGAGCATGAGAATGTGTGTGGATTACCGACAAGTAAATCGAATTACACATAAAGATGCATACCCTTTACCACGCATAGAGCAGTCCCTAGGTGCCTTAAAGTCTGCAAATTACTTTTCCACCCTTGACCTCACTAGTGGGTATTGGCAAGTAGCTGTGGCTGAGGAGGATCGGGAAAAGACGGCCTTCACTACCCTGATGGGACTCTGCGAGTTCAACAGTATGCCGTTTGGACTCTGCAATGCCCCCGGAAAATTCCTGAGATTGATGGAGTGCTGCCTGAGACACCACAACTTCGAGACTGTGTTACTTTACCTGGACGATGTAATAGTGTACTCCAGAACGTACGAGAACCACTTGAAACACCTGGCAGAGGTATTTGAGTCACTGTCCCGGTACTGGATGAAGTTGAAGCCTTCAAAGTGCCACCTGCTCAAGAGAAAGGTACAGTACCTGGGGCACATTGTCAGTCCAGAGGGGGTAGCACCAGACCCGGAGAAGGTCACTGCCATCCAGAAGTGGCCAGAGCCGAAGAACCTCAAGGAGGTGCGTCAGTTCTTGGGACTAGTAGGATACTACCGGAGGTTTGTAAAAGACTACACCAAGAAAGCAGCTCCTCTGCAAGACCTCCTGGTAGGGCAGTCCCCCAAAGGCAAAAATCCCCCATTCCACTGGGGTAAGGAGCAAGCCGAGTCGTTTCAGGAGATGAAGGAGATCCTGACAGGTGATGAGATCCTAGCCTACCCTGACTACAGCCAACCGTTCCTGCTGTATACAGATGCCAGCAACGAAGGGCTGGGCGCAGTTCTAAGTCAGAAGCAGAATGGCCAAGAGAAAGTGATCGCATATGCAAGCAGGAAGCTCCGCCCAACGGAGAGGAACCAAGAGAACTTTAGCAGCTTTAAGTTGGAGATCCTGGCCTTGGTCTGGGCCATCACTGAAAGGTTCATGCACTATCTAGCCTCCAGTAAGTTCACTGCCTTCACTGATAACAACCCCTTGACCCATCTTGAAACAGCTAAGCTCGGGGCACTGGAACAACGATGGATGGCTCGGCTGTCAAACTACCAATTTACAATTAAATACCGGGCAGGCCGCAAAAACGCCAACGCCGATGCCCTGTCCAGGATGCCTCACCAGTCAGACACAGAAAAAGAAGTGGATGACCTGGAAGAGATTGAGCTACCTGCCTTTCACCGGAATGGGATGATCCACGAGCAACGAGCCTCCAGGAGGCAGCGTGGAAAGACGTTAAACCCCCTGCCTCACCACAGCTGGAAAGAGACCCAGGACAGTGACCCGGTTGTCAGCCGCATCAAGGAGCTGATAACCCAAGAAGGTGCCTCCCTGGAGAAGGAAGCGTCTCTCCAAGCAAAGCAGCTGTGGAACGAGAGAAGCCGGCTGTGTATCTACCGTGAGAAGCTGTGCTGAAGGTACGTCAATCCAAAAACCCATGAGATGGTATGGCAGATAGTGGTCCCCAAGACAGACATCCAAATGGTGTTGGAGGCCTACCACGATCAGGCGGGGCACTTTGGCTGGAAAAAGCTAGAGACCCTGCTGAAGTGTCGATTCTACTGGGTAGGAATGCGCAGCTCCATCGAGAGGTGGTGCCGGGATTGTGGACCCTGTGGCCTTAGAAGAAAAGACTACAGCAGCCAAAAGGCACCCCTGCAACCCATCAAGACGACTCGACCCCTGGAGATCATGGCCCTGGACCATGTCAAGTTGTCACCCAGCAAGTCAGGATATACCTATGCTCTGACCATGGTGGATCACTACTCACGTTTCCTGGTGGTCGCCCCCGTCAAAGACCTGACGGCAGAGACAGCAGCAAAGACGTTTCAACCGTATTTCTGTAGACCCCATGGTTATCCTGAGCAGGTGCTGACGGACCAAGGCCTGGCCTTTGAGGCTGAGTTGTTCAAGGAGTTCTGCCATCTCTACGGGTGTAAGAAGATAAGAGCTACACCGTACCACACACAAACCAATGGTCTCTGCGAAAAGATGAACAACATCATCATCGACCTGCTAAAGACCATACCACTTGAGGAGAGAAACCAGTGGCCAGACCTACTACCTGACCTAGTGGATCTGTATAATCATATACCAGTAAGTTCCACCAAGGCCAGGAAAGCTGCCCATGGACCTGGAGCTTGGTGTTGTTGAGCCTGAAGCTGATATGACCACTGAGGACTGGGACACGACCAGACAGGAGCAGTACAGGAGGGTACAAGCCTGTGTCGAGGACAGTCTCACTCGGGTGAGAGAAAATCAGGAGGCGCACTACAACAAAAACGCGCCCGCAGAACCCTTCACACCTGGTGAAACAGTATTAAAAAGGAAAAGACGAAACCACAAACTTGATGACCAGTGGGAAAAAGAACCCTACACTGTGTTACCGTCAAGGTTTGATAGCAAGAAGACCTGCATAATTAGTCGAGATGGAGGAAGAACGCCTGCTACAGTGTCCAGGGACCACCTAAAGTTGTGTCCAAACTTACTGAAACCCCAAGAAGAAGTGCCTCTCACTAAACCGGAGGAGCCTAAAGAAACAGTGATTCACACTGACTTAGGAGATTTCCCGGCAGATTGGCCTCAACTAGGAGGAGCAGTAGTTATCCCTGTAATTACCTTCTACCCACAGCAAGAAGAACCTATAAGTGCTGCAGAAGTGCCTGCTCAAGCAGAATCCCCGGAAGAAGGATCCCCGATTGGAACAGAGCAAGAGGGTCCAGCCAATGGTATGCTTGCTAGTCCAGTAGTGAGGTCAATGCAGTTATGGGGCCCCTCCACACCTAGTACTGACACATTGGGAAGTGGTGCACCTACTAGTACTTCACGCATACCGGTATTACGCAGATCAACACGTAGCACGCAAGGTAAAACCCCTGTCCGGTACACTCAGTAAATAGTCAAATTCCTGAGAATGTATATAGTTACCCCTGGGGTATTAAATTGTAATGTACTGTATTAATTGTGTATTTTCATGCATATGTGTATTATTTTGTGCTTTGCTTTATTATTGAACAGTTCAAGTGACATGGACACTTTATCTTATTAATTCTTTTATTGTTTACATAAGAACTCAGTGGCTGAGGACTATGTGCAGCCCAAAAACTGCTTTTTGTATATATTTGCACTCCCTGGAGTGCCCCTCTTAGGTGACCTCATAAGGAAAACCTGTCTGGAGTGGCTCTTTTGGAGGTCCAACTCGGGATCTTCATGCCCTGCAGCCACCCCAGGGCCTACGTTGAGGGTTTGGGACAGGTCCCTCAAACCACCAAGTACTCTACCCTGTGAGATGGACATCCTTCCTGGGAACCTCACCACAAGAGACTTGAACTCGGAGGACGCTTTGTATCTGTTTATGTTTTGTTATGCAACATTTAAGCTTGGTGCCTCCCATAAAGGGAAGATTGTTCATGTTTCCTATTGTTGTTTTAAAATGTACTTCAGCCCAGGAGTGCTGAGCTTTGCTAGGGGGTAATGTGACGCCCAGCTGCGCTTGGTATCACAGATCCTGGAAGAGTGCATTGATGGATTCCTCCACAAGAGGCCCCCATAAACAGTCACATATCTCCACCTTCCACCTCAGACCAGCAGAGGGAGCCCATTAGGGATATAAGTAGGGAAGGTGGAGCCAGGCAGTTCAGTTCCTCTGAAGAGTTCCAGCAGTAGAGAAGCCTGAGAGAGGTCAGTCTGCAGTGGAGCTCAGTCTAGTTTAGAGAACTTAGCTAATAGTTCAGCAGTGGAGCATGAGGCTCCTGCTAGCTAGATTCAGGGAGCTCAGTTAGAGCTTTAGGTGTGCCGGCGCCATAAGATCGGTGAAGCGCGGCAAGCTGCCATTAGTGTGTATAGCCTAGTGAGGGCCCGAGTAGACCGAAGGCGAGTGGAGCGTTAGTACATAGGGGGCAGAGGAGCTTAACCGGCTCACCCCAAAGAAGTTACCGGACACCGGGTCTGAGCTTACCGGGATCTCTATGACCCAGTAAGGCATAACCGGGATCCCTGGAGAACTACAAGTCCCAGGATCGCTAAAGTGCTGATACGTAACAGAGCCGGGAAACACATAGGCCCCGCAAGCGGAGGAGCGTGTATTCCAAGAAAAGGCCCTACCACAAGGTCAGCCAGCGCAGGACAGAGACAAAGTTAGGCCTAGCTCCAGGCAGGTCAGAAACTTACTACGCAGAGGCAAGTAACAGGAGACCCTACACCCGCTCATTGGGGAGGATCCTGATATGCACCCTTCACCCTACAGTGCTTCGGGATGTGCCTGAATTTCCATCAGTAAAAGGTACTGAATTGACTATCGTGTCTGTCCCTGTTCTTGCTCTGACCCGGCTGGGTCTCACCTGTCCTGCATCCCCATCTCCGTACGCTGCCCTGAGGCCCAGCTCCACCTGTGGGGAGCTATACCATCGAACTGCCTTATCATCGGCCTCAGTGGACTGCGCAGTGCTGGTGATTCTCACCAGAAGCCATAGGTGGCGTCACAAACTTTCATAAAACTAAGAAATCTATTAGCCCCTTTTTAAAGAAGTGACCCCAGGGTACGGGCCCGGGAGCCGACCACCACGACATCCCCAAGGCCAGGCAAAGGCCCGGGTACCGAGTAATCCCTATCCCCTCGGCTAGTCAAATGCTCCGTCTTCTGGCGGCAGTGGGCAGTCTCCGGTTTTACCCGCTGAGCCCCTAGTCCATAACACGGCACCTCACGTGCCCGGCTCCACGGAATCTGCGTCTCTTCTCCCTCTGCTCTCTGATCTTGCTCCAAGTACTGGAGCCAAGAGCCTGGACCCTCTCACACTGCTCTCCTGAGCGGGACTCTCCTGACGCTTTCCCGCGCAAACGTCCTCGTCTCCCCCTCAGTCTAGCCACGCCACCAGTTTCCCGGTCCCCTGACCTCCCAGCTCTCACTCTGGACACGCCCCCAGCTTCCCAGTCACCTGACTCCTGTGCTTGCAGTCTGTCTTCCCCCTGCAACCAGAGGTACGGCCCCGGCAGTTCCGGATCCCTTGTTCTGAAAGTACTTACACCTCGGTCTTCCCCCTTACACAGTCACTCTATTCCGCCCACTGTGCGCTGTGAGGATTCTCCTGTGCCAGCGCTGGGAGCGCAACTGCAAGTATGTGATTCGCATATATGGGGTCATGTATTGACTAGATGTGCACTGCCTCCCTCCTCAATACAAGAGTATTAAGCGAGGTCAGAAACGTCTAGTCGGAATGTGGTCAGAAGTATGTAAATTGCATACTTACAGTCACATGACCGCCCACTCCCGGCGCCGGCTCCGCAGAGTCCTTGCAGTTTACGTTGTGCGTATTGTGAGGATTCACAAGTCTGCAGTCACATAAAATGACTGCAGACTTGTATCCTAAGGCTGAACAACCCCTTTCACTATGTAACTATGTAATACTTTAGGATCAGACTCCTTTAAATGTATGGATCAGAACTTTATTACATGTGCTTACAGTACTTCTACCTGCCGTTGTTTTGACCACATTATAAGTCAGTATAGGTCTCTATCCGTATTCATAATCGTTGTGGCTCTTATAAGGCTATGCTATAATACCACTGTGAACAAGCCTTGCTAGATATTGGAAAGAACTTTACTAAAGAGTGAAATGTCAGGCACTGTAAGGATCTGTTCATATATGTCTCATAGTAGACCCCGATAAAATAATAAAGCTTATGCTCTATTATGCTCTGTTCCAGCGGTGTCAGCACTTGCGGTCTCAGGGCTGTGATGTGGAGGAATGACACGTGATGCCCGTTACCCAATCAGCGCTGGTGTCACTGTCTTTGGACAAGTTGAAGATGAAGAGGAAGAACGGGATCAACTGAAGCTCTGGCTTCCTCTTCAGGTTCAGTTCGTACGAAGGCAGGGACAGAGACGCTGGCGCTGATTGGGCGCCGGTCACCACGTGTCATTCCAACGCATCACAACTCCGAGAACGCAAGTGCCGACATTGGTGAAATGGAGTCGGCACGGGAGGTGAGTATAGGCTTTATTATTTTATCAGGGGTCAAACATTTATATATACTGTATATTATATATAAATTATGTGTGTCACGTTATTACACATCCATGCATATGGGTAATGTCAGAAAAATATTTGAAAAAACTAAGATGACAATAAAAGAAAAACTGAAAAAAAAATAGCAGATAATTATGTATCACTTATTTATCAGTAATCGTAATACTAATATGATTCATGTTGTTCCACCATCTTATTATTATTATTCTGGAGCGCTCAACAAAACATGGATGAGAACGTAAAAAAAAAGAAAGTGTGATTATCAAAGTAAAATATAGTAAAAAAAAATAACCATAATAAACACATTAGGAGACAGTTCTGATCACAAAGGTTTTGGAGAGAGGAGACAAATCTTTGATCCTCCTCCTAGCGTCCTTCTAGCACTGCCATTTAGACACTAGGAGTTTCATCAGTAACAGCATCTGGACAGGCTTCTATGTGACAGTGAAAGCAGCTTACCTCTCCATCTGCTGCCTTATTACTGATCTTTTCTCTCCACCGATCATGATTTTGTAGGGTTTCTTGAAGACAAGTGGAGACCTTGCATAATGTTCTGAAAGATGCTAGTGGTTGTATACCAGTAGACAGAGCCTCGCTTACTGGTGTGAAAGCAGCAGAAGGCTGGGTAGCCATAGGTATTCATTCCTATGGAAACACACATAATACACTGGAGCGAGGGTTGGGGGAGAAGGCTGGAGTGAGTAAAAATCCCTTTCAGACATTTAAACTTTTTTACACTCTGTGGGTGAAAGAGCTTGTAAAATATACTGTCCCTCTACTAAATCTGTATGAAAAATATATGTACAGACTGACGGCTGGAAGAGGAGCTAAGCTCGGAGGGTAAAGGGGGATTGGAGAGATTTTGCATAGTTCTTATTAAAGGGGATAAGTGTCCAGGTTTTTGCTACCTCATCTGAGAGCAGTATAATGCAAAAAAAGAGACCCTGATTCAAGCAATGTATCACTGTGTTCACTGGGTGCAGTAGTTGTGATTCAATCAGAATTTTTAGATGTAGCAGAGCTGAGAAAGCTAAACCTGCCCATACCCCTGAATAGTAGCTTTCTACATTGTACATTGACAGTAAGCTGCTAATCAGTGCTGGGGGTGAAGTTGGACCAGGATGCATGGGAGCTGTAGTCCAGTAGTGATAATCTCCTGCTGATAAAAACATGCATTGTATGGAAACAACAGCACACAGCCTAGTAAGTGACACATCCCTGAAATCAGTTTCTCAGCCCCTACTTCATGCTGCCCTCAGATTTCATAGAAAAACCTGTTGACAGATTCCCTTTAATGTGGACTGTATGTGACCATAAGACCATATACAAGACATACAGTACATAAACAGTGCTACTCTGCCCCCACCCATCATTCCCAGACACTACTGTCCATGAGGACCATAGGGTCTGAAATATAACTGAACCTACCGACTAAACCCACTGCATACAGTGCACATATTTTCTTTCTGGATGGTATATCAATATTTGCTTTAACCCCTTCACGACATATGACATATATTTACGTCATATGTCTTGTCCCCGACTTTGATGCAAGCTCCAACGCTGAGCCCACATTTTTCCCCGCACATGACAGCAGATTTAATCAGCTGTCATGTACCTTTAACAGCTGCCGGTGAATCGGAGCTCCACCCTCGGCTTTTAACCAGTTAAATCCCGCTGTCAATCTCTGATAGCGGGATTTAACACGTGCCGGCCGGACGTGAGTCATTTGGCGCCCCTGTCACATGATCGCAGGGTGCCGATGGGTTGTCATGACAGCTGGGGGTCTGCAGAAAACCACCGTGCCTGTCTCGTGGCCGGCGTTCATAGCAGATCATGATTTCTGCTATGTATAGCACAGGTGATCAGAAGATCGAAGCTTTAAGCCTACTATTAAATAAAGTAAAACGTGAAAGAAAAAGTATTTAAAAATATGAAAAAATAAAAAAAAAACACGAAAGTTCAAAACACCCTCTTTTTACCTCATTGAAAATAAAATAATTTAAAAAATACACATACACACATGGTCAAAATTGTTGGTACCCCTCGTTTAATGAAAGGAAACTCCACAATGGTCACAGAAATAACTTGAATGTGACAAAAGTAATAATAAATTAAAAATCTATGAAAATGAACAAATGAAAGTCAGATATTGCTTTTCAACCCTGCTTCCACAGATTTTTAAAAAAAAATTAAACTCATGAAATAGGCCTGGACAGAAATGATGATACTCTTAACTTAATATTTTGCTGAACAACCTTTTGAGGCAATCACTGCAATCAAACGATTCCTGTAACTGTCAATGAGATTTCTGCACCTCTCGACAGGTATTCTGGCCCACTCCTCATGAGCAAACTGCTCCAGTTGTCTCGTGTTTGAAGGTTGACTTTTCCAGACGCCATGTTTCAGCTCTTTCCAAAGATGCTCAATAGGATTTAGGTCAGGGCTCATAGAAGGCCACTTCAGAATAGTCCAATGTTTTCCTCTTAGCCATTCTTGGGTGTTTTTATCCGTGTGTTTTGCGTCATTATCCTGTTGCAAGACCCATGATCTGCGACAGAGACCAAGCTTTCTCACACTGGGCGGAACATTTTTCTCTAGAATCCCTAGATAGTCTTGAGATTTCATTGTACCCCGCACAGATTCAAGACACCCTAGCCAGATGCAGCAAACCAGCCCCAGAACATAACAGAGGCTCCTCCATGTTTCACAATAGGGACAGTGTACTTTTCTTGATATGCTTCATTTTTCCATCTGTGTCCATTTTTGTCTCATCTGTCCATAGGACATTCTCCCAGAAGCTTTGTGGCTTGTCAACATGTAGTTTGGCAAATTCCAGTCTGTCTTTTTTATGATTTTTTTCAACAACGGTGTTCTCCTTGGTCGTCTCCCATGAAGTCCACTTTGGATCAAACAACGACGGATGGTGCGATCTGACACTGACGTTCCTTGAGCTTGAAGTTCACCTTTAATCTCTTTAGAAGTTATCCTGGGCTCTTTTGTTACCATTCGTATTATCCGTCTCTTTGATTTGTCATCAGTTTTCCTCCTGCGGCCACTTCCAGGGAGGTTGGCTACAGTCCCATGGATCTTAAATTTCTGAATAATATGTGCAACTGTAGTCACAGGAACATCAAGCTGCTTGGAGATGGTCTTATAACCTTTACCTTTAACATGCTTGTCTATAATTTACTTTCTAATCTCCTGAGACAACTCTTTCCTTTGCTTCCTCGGGTCCATGTTGAGTGTGGTACACACCATGTCACCAAACAGCACAATGAGTATCTGTAGCCCTATATACAGGCCCACTGACTTATTACAAGATTGTAGACACCTGTGATGCTAATTAGTGCACACAACTTGATTTAACATGTCCCTTTTGTCACATTATTTTCAGGGGTACCATCATTTCTGTCCAGGCCTATTTCATGAGTTTAATTTTTTTTTTAAATTCTGTGGAAGCAGGGTTGAAAAGCAATGACTGACTTTTATTTGTTCATTTTCATAGATTATTAATTTATTATTAATTTTGTCAGATTCAAGTTATTTCTGTGACAATTGTGGGTTTTTCTTTCATTAAACGAGGGGTACCAACAATTTTGACCACGTGTGTATTTGGTATCGCTGCTTTCAGAAATGTCCAATCTATCTAAATATAAAATAAATTAATCAGATCTGTAAGCAGCATAACGACAAAATAAAAATCAAAATGCCAGAATTACGTTTTTTTGGCCGCAGCAACATTGCAATAAAATACAAAAAGAGGCGATCAAAACATAATATCTACCCCAAAATGGTTTAAATAAAGTCATGGGGCCCCATAGCAGAAGTATAATGCTCTCCCTATAGTCCTTCATATAGTATAATGCATAGCCCATAGTCCTCCCTATAGTATAATGCACTCCCCATAGTCTTTCATATAGTATAATGCACTCCCCATAGTCTTCCATACAGTATAATGCACCCTTCATAGTCATCCACACAGTATAATGTGCCCCCATAGTCCTTCATACAGTATAATGCACAGCCCATAGTCATCCATGTAGTATAATGCACAGCCCATACTCATCCATGTAGTATGCTCAGCCCATAGTCATCCATATAGTATAATGCAATAATACACAGCCCATAATCATCCATGTAGTATAATGCACAGCCCATAGTCATCCATGTAGTATAATGCATGGCCCATAGTGTTACATGTAGTACAATGCACGGCCCATAGTCATCCATGTCGTATAATGCACAGTCCATAGTCATCCATGTAGTATAATGCACAGCCCATAGTCATCCATGTAGTATAATGCACATCCATAGTCATACATGTAGTATAATGCACAGCCCATAGTCATCCATGTCGTATAATGCATGGCCCATACTCATGCATGTTGTATAATGCACAGCCCATGGTCATCCATGTAGTATAAGGCACAGCCCATAGTCATCTATGTCGTATAATGCACAGCCCATAGTCATCTATGTCGTATAATGCACGGCCCATGGTCATTCATGTCGCATAATGCACAACCCATACTCATCCATGTCATATAATGCACGGCCCATAGTCATCCATGTTGTATAATGCACGGCCCATAATCATCCATGTAGCATAAGGCACAGCCCATAGTCATACTAGTAGGATAATGCACAGCCCGTAGTCATCCATATAGTATAATACACAGCCCATAGTCATCCATGTAGTGTAATGTGCAGCCCATAGTCATCCATATAGTATAATGCACAGCCCATATTCATCCATGTAGTATAATGCACAGCCCATAGTCATACATGTAGTATAATGCACAGCCCATAGTCATTCATGTAGTATAATGCATAGTCCATAGTCATACATGTCATATAATGCACGGCCCATACTCATGCATGTAGTATAAATCACAGCCCATAATCATCCATGTAGTATAATGCACAGCCCATAGTCATCCATGTAGTATAATGCACAGTCCAAAGTCATACATGTAGTATAATGCAGAGCCCATAGTCATCCATGTTGTATAATGCACGGCCCATACTGTTGTATAATGCACAGCCCATAGTCATCCATGTAGTATAAGGCACAGCCCATAGTCATCCATGTCGTATAATGCACAGCCCATGGTCATCCATGTCGTATAATGCACAACCCATACTCATCCATGTCATATAATGCACGGCCCATAGTCATCCATGTTGTATAATGCACGGCCCATAATCATCCATGTAGTATAATGCACAGCCCATAGTCATCCATGTAGTGTAATGCGCAGCCCATAATCATCCATATAGTATAATGCACAGCCCATATTCATCCATGTAGTATAATGCACAGCCCATAGTCATACATGTAGTATAATGCACAGCCCATAGTCATTCATGTAGTATAATGCACAGTCCATAGTCATACATGTAGTATAATGCACGGCCCATAGTCATCCATGTCATATAATGCATGGCCCATACTCATGCATGTAGTATAAATCACAGCCCATAGTCATCCATGTAGTATAATACACAGCCCATAGTCCAAAAAAAAAAAATACTCACCTTTCCTGTGCTCCTCGATGCAGCTGACTTCAGCATGCAGGCAAAGGGAGCGCATGACTTCACTGCCATGCGTTCGTGGTCACGTTAACGCCGACATCAGTTGCTGGCCTCTGATTGTCCAGCAGTGTGTATTGCCATGTGTTTACAGTTTTTTTTGCAAAATAGAAATTATTGTTTAACCTCATAATAGCTGTAACATACCTGGCGGTGTCCTTGCATAGTGGTCCATCTCCCACTGTGCAAGAGCGCGCACTTGATTTCCAGTCCAGACTATCATTCTGGCTTTCCTCCATGCTGTCTGCTTGCCTCTGTTTCTTCTGCTTAAGGGCGGCGCCTGATCACTTCCTGCTTCTTGTAGCTGCTGCGGGCACACCCCTTGTGCGTCCTCAGCCTATTGCTGTCTGTCACCTGGCATTTAACCCAGCTCTTTCCTGGAATCCTTGCCTGAGCATCTTGTTCTGTCAGTTGGCCTTTGGTCGCTGACGTGCCAGGTCCTTCCCTGTTCCCTGCCTTACGGTATCAGTTCCCGTGTCTGAACTGTGTCCTGTCTGTGCACTCTAGCCAGCTACCTGTCTGAACACGCTCTTTGCCTGTTCATCCTGCCTTCTAGTGGCTGCATACCTAGATCTGTTTCTGTGTTTGTTTGCCTGTCTGTCTGCCTTCCTGAGGCTGTATTTCTAGGCCAGTCTGAACACGCTCCTTGCCTGTTCGTCCCGCCTCTCTGGGGGCCGTATACCCAGACTCGCTCCTGTCTCTCGCTGCAGTGTCGGTTTCTGTCCGAACACTCAGTTCCTGTCTGAACACTCTCCTACCTTTTACCTGTTTTGTTTATATGTCCGTCCCTTCCCTTTTTCTGCAGAGTCTGAACCTGCTCCTAACTCCTACTCGTAGTCGCTGTACTTTCGTTTGTGAGTTTAGTGTCCACTCGCTACTTCATTGCAAGTATCTAGTGTGTATCTGGTTCTGCCTTTCCCTTCCTGTCTGTTCCGTGTGAACAGAGCCCTGTCCCCTCTGCTCCGCCTTGCTCACCGCTTCTGCGGTTTCCGCTCTGCTCCGCCTTGCTCACGGCTTCTGCGGTTCCCGCTCTGCCCCGCCTTGCTCACCGCTCCTGCGGTTTCCGCTCTGCTCCGCCTTGCTCACCGCTCCTGCGGTTTCCGCTCTGCTCCGCCTTGCTCACCGCTCCTGCGGTTTTCGCTCTGCTCTGACCCTTTGCTCGCTGCGCCGGCAGCCTCGCTCTGCTCTGACCCTTTGCTCGCTGCTCCGGCAGCCTCGCTCTGCTCTGACCCTTTGCTCGCTGCTCCGGCAGCCTCGCTCTGCTCTGACCCTTTGCTCGCTGCTCCGGCAGCCTCGCTCTGCTCTGACCCTTTGCTCGCTGCTCCGGCAGTCTTGCTCTGCTCTTGCCCGCCGCTCCGGGCGGTCTCACCCTGCTGTGTTTGTCCACCGCATCTGCGGTTCTGTTCTGGAAGTCCCAGTCTGTACTGGGTCCTATCCACTCTGTGCTCCAGCCTGTCGTGCCTGCCAGTACCTCCCTGCCTGCATACTAGTCGTGCTTACCAGCATCCACCTGCCTGCATTCCCGCCGTACCTGCCAGCACCTCTCTGCCTGCATACCAGTCGTGCTTACCAGCGTCCACCCGTCTGCATACCAGCCGTGTCTGCCTATACCCCCAGTCTGTGTTCCAGCCTTACCTTTCAGTTCCTGTATTCCCCAGTGTGGGCCAACAGCCGTGTCCGGAGTCTGACCTGGAGTAGACCCTGGTCCCTCTGCTCGGTTCCTCCCTGGTGCACTGGCATCGTATGCCGTCGTGCGACCTTGGTCGGATCGGGCAGATGCTTAGTTACGCCCCTCCAGGCACTCTCCGCTTCCTGGCCCAGTGGAACTACTAAACACGCACACGCCAGTCAGTCCGGGCGTGTGCATTACAGCATGCTCAGGCCATGGTTCCCGTTGAGCCCCACAGCCTTCCCTCTCAGACGTTTTCCAGCGAATACGTGCTTCTAGAAGAAATTTATTTTTTTTTGCTACCAGCTGAGTTTCAGGCGAATTACACACCCGTCCAGATGGATCTATCAGCACTCGTTCCTGCGGATCCGCCACGGTACTATGGGGATCCAAGACTGAGTCGTGCATTTGTGGAGCAATGCATGCTACACTTCAAGTTCTACCCTCTTTGTTTTCCCACCGATCGGGTTAAGGTGGGATTCATGATGTCTTACCTAATGGGTGATGCCTTGGAATGGATCAACCCCCTATGGGAAGCACAGGATCCTATCCTCTTGGACCTTCAGGCCTTCCTGGTGGCCTTTCTAATGGTCTTCGATGACCCTAACCCGGAGATCCCTGCTGAAGCTTCACTTCCCAATGTCCCGGAGCAGCCCCGATGGGTGATGTGTGTGGGTAGCGCACTAGTCCTCCTGCCCGAAGAGACTACTGCCCACCCAGAATCCACACAGGATGACTACGCTCTCCGGAGTACTTCTCCCAACCTCAAGAGGCAGTCCAGACGTGCTAGGCGTAGAGGCAAGCCGTCACGCCAGGGTCTGTCCTCCCAAAGACCTCCTGATCCCAACCTTGAAGTCCCTGCTGAAGCTTCATTTCCCTGTATCCCGGAGCAGCCCCGACGGGTAATATGCGTGGGTAGCGCACCAGTTCTCCTGCCCGAAGAGACTACTGCCCACCCAGAATCCACACAGGAGGACTTCCTGCACCCGGTATCTGATACCTCACCCACTTTAACCAGTGAGCCTGTCCAAGGGTGCTCCGAAGCAGTGATTACCTCCGAGTCTGTGCACCTCTACTACCTGGCAGAGGACCCCCTGTTGCCTCCTGAATCCTCTGGGATACCACTTGATGGCAAATGGAGAGAGACTTCCCTACACCCGGTACCCGATACTTCGTCCGCTCCGTCCTGTGAGCTTGACAATGGGTACCTCAAAGCGGTAGTTACCCCCGAGTCTCTACACCCCTCCGACCAGGCAGAGGACCTCCAGTTGTCTCCAGAACCCTTCGGGGTGCTACATAGTAGCGAATGGACAGAGACTTTTCTACACTCTATACCTGATACCTCGGCTGCTTCATCCAGTGAGTCCAACCTAGTGTACTCCAAAGCAGAGGTTACCCCCGAGTCTCTACACCCCTCCGACCAGGCGGAGGACCTCCAGTCGTCTCCAGAACACTTCGGGGTGCTACCTGGTAGTGAATGGACAGAGACTTTCCTACACTCTGTACCTGATACCTCGGCTGCTTCATCCAGTGAGTCCGACCTAGTGTACTCCGAAGCAGACGTTACCCCCGAGTCTCTACACCCCTCCGACAAGGCGGAGGACCTCCAGCTGTCTCCAGAACCCTTCGGGGTACTACCTAGTAGTGAATGGACAGAGACTTTCCTATACTCGGTACCTGATACCTCGCCCTCTTCGTCCAGTGAGTCCGACCTAGTGTACTCCGAAGCAGAGGTTACCCTCGAGTCTCTGCACTCTTCCGACCTGGCGGAGGACCTCCAGTTGTTTCCTGAATCCTCCGGGGTACCACCAGATAACAAAGGGACAGTGACTTTTCTTCATCTTGTACCTGATACCCCGCCCATTTCTTCCTGTGAGCTTGACAAGATGTACCCCGAAGCAGAGGTTACCCCCGAGTGTCTGCCCCCCTCCAACCCGGCGGAGGACTTCCAGTTGTCTCCTGTACCCTCTGGGGTGCCACCTGAAAATATGTGGAGAGAGACTTCCTTGTGTGCTGTTCCTGGTACTCCACCCGTTTCGTCTGTTGCTAAGGATGGCTGGATAGGAGGTAGCATCCTAGCTACCCAGATGAGACCAGTTTTTCCTGTGGACAGTGGGAGTGATCTCCTTGAAGTGAAGGATTGGTCCTCGAATTCCCTGCGGAAGATTCTGGCAGGCCTGAAGGAGAGGGGGCGTAAGGGGGGGGGGTACTGTAACATACCTGGCGGCATCCTTGCATAGTGGTCCATCTCCCACTGGGCAAGAGTGCGCACTTGATTTCCAGTCCAGACTATCACTCTTTGGTTTCCTCCATGCTGTCTGCTTGCCTCTGTTTCTTCTGCTTAAGGGCGGTGCCCGATCACTTCCTGCTTCTTGTAGCTGCTGCGGGCACACCCCTTGTGCGTCCTCAGCCTATTGCTGTCTGTCACCTGGTATTTAACTCAGCTCTTTCCTGGAATCCTTGCCAGAGCATCTTGTTCTGTCAGTTGGCCTTTGGTCGCTGACGTGCCAGGTCCTTCCCTGTTCCCTGCCTTACGATATCAGTTCCCGTGTCTGAACTGTGTCCTGTCTGTGCACTCTAGCCAGCTACCTGTCTGAACACGCTCTTTGCCTGTTCATCCTGCCTTCTAGGGGCTGCATACCTAGATCTGTTTCTGTGTTTGTTTGCCTGTCTGTCCGCCTTCCTGAGGCTGTATTTCTAGGCCAGTCTGAACACGCTCCTTGCCTGTTCGTCCCGCCTCTCTGGGGGCCGCATACCCAGACTCGCTCCTGTCTCTCGCTGCAGTGTCAGTTTTTGTCCGAACACTCAGTTCCTGTCTGAACACTCTCCTACCTTTTACCTGTTTTGTTTATATGTCCGTCCCTTCCCTTTTTATGCAGAGTCTGAACCTGCTCCTAACTCCTACTCGTAGTCGCTGTACTTTCGTTTGTGAGTTTAGTGTCCACTCGCTACTTCATTGCAAGTATCTAGTGTGTATCTGGTTCTGCCATTCCCTTCCTGTCTGTTCCATGTGAACAGAGCCCTGTCCCCTCTGCTCCGCCTTGCTCACCGCTTCTGCGATTTCCGCTCTGCTCCGCCTTGCTCACCGCTCCTGCGGTTTCCGCTCTGCTCCACCTTGCTCACCGCTCCTGCGATTTCCGCTCTGCTCCGCCTTGCTCACCGCTCCTGCGATTTCCGCTCTGCTCCGCCTTGCTCACCGCTTCTGCGGTTTCCACTCTGCTCCGCCTTGCTCACCGCTCCTGCGGTTTCCGCTCTTGCCCGCCTTGCTCACCGCTCCTGCGGTTTCCGCTCTGCTCCGCCTTGCTCACCGCTCTTGCGGTTTCCGCTCTGACCTGCCTTGCTCACCACTCCTGCGGTTTCCGCTCTGCCCCGCCTTGCTCACCGCTCCTGCGGTTTCCGCTCTGCTCCGCCTTGCTCACCGCTCCTGCGGTTTCCGCTCTGCTCCGCCTTGCTCACAGCTCCTGCGGTTTCCGCTCTGCTCTGACCCTTTGCTCGCTGCTCCGGCAGCCTCGCTCTGCTCTGACCCTTTGCTCGCTGCTCTGGCAGTCTCGCTCTGCTCTGACCCTTTGCTCGCTGCTCCGGCAGTCTCGCTCTGCTCTGACCCTTTGCTCGCTGCTCCAGCAGCCTCGCTCTGCTCTGACCCTTTGCTCGCTGCTCCAGCAGTCTTGCTCTGCTCTTGCCCGCCGCTCCGGGCGGTCTCACCCTGCTGTGATTGTCCACCGTATCTGCGGTTCTGTTCTGGAAGTCCCAGTCTGTACTCGGTCCTGTCGTGCCTGCCAGTACCTCCCTGCCTGCATACCAGTCGTGCTTACCAGCATCCACCTGCCTGCATTCCCGCCGTAGCTGCCAGCACCTCTCTGCCTGCATACCAGTCGTGCTTACCAGCGTCCACCCGTCTGCATACCAGCCGTGTCTGCCTATACCCCCAGTCTGTGTTCCAGCCTTACCTTCCAGTTCCTGTATTCCCCGATGTGGGCCAACAGCCGTGTCCGGAGTCTGACCTGGAGTAGACCCTGGTCCCTCTGCTCGGTTCCTCCCTGGTGCACTAGCGTCGTATGCCGTCGTGCGACCTTGGTCGGATCGGGCAGATACTTAGTTACGCCCCTCCAGGCACTCTCCGGTTCATGGCCCAGTGGAACTACTAAACACGCACACGCCAGTCAGTCCGGGCGTGTGCATTACAATAGCAACCTATTTACCTTTTTAAAGGAGGGTAGGTGTGGGAATTAATGGGCCTTCTTCTACAGCACCACCTTTTTACAGTGGCAGCCCAGAATAAGATCATGCTATAAGCAGCCCTGAAATCTCTGTGCCAAGGCTTTTAACTAATAGCTGGTCTGTAATTGCTGTTATATGCCTATTATGGAGTTCACAGCCAAGATGACAGGAATAAGCTCTTGTCTCCCACAGTTCCCTTTTATTTCTCACTTGTAAGTTTGTGAAAGGGGAGAAAGTAACCAGCTGGGAGATGTCCCCAAAGTAAAATAAATAATGTCAACTGTAAAAAAAAAATAAAAAAATAAATATATATTTTTTTATCAACACAGGTGCTCAAACTGTTTTCCATTACAATTTGCACAGCTTTGAAGTCTGCCTCTTACGCTTCGACAAACTTTTCTGCACAAGTCTCTTTGGGTATTAATTTCTTGAAATGCATCTCTTATGTAATTTTTCAAATCACTGACACTTTTTGGTTTTCGACTATAAACTTTGTCCTTGAGTGCTCCCCAAAAGAAAAAATCCATTGGGGTCAAGTCTGGTGAATGTGCCGGACAATCAAGTGGGCCTCTTCGGCCAATCCATTTATTAGGAAATGTTTCATTTTCATCAAGATACTCGCGGACTACTCTTGAATAATGTGGAGGGGCCCCATCTTGTTGGAAATAAAGGTCATTTCAATTAGGCTGTTGCTGTAACTTGGGAACAACTTGATTCATTAGAATTTCGAGATACTTATCTCCTGTGACTGTTCCATCAAAAAATATTGGTCCTAAAATACCAAAACTTGAAATACCACCCCAAACATTGACACCGGGCTCATTTAGTTGTTGCTCTAATGTTAAATGCATGTTCTCATTATACCAGTAAATACAATTATGTCTGTTAATATGGTCGGATAATTTGAAAGAAGCTTCATCACTCCACATAATGTTATCTAAAATTACTGGATTTTCTTCAATTTCGTTAAGCATAATCTCACTAAATTGCAGCCGCCTGTCTGGATCATCCTCCAATAAACCATGAATTAGACGTGGACGATAAGCTTTCCACCCAATAGATTTCAGGATTCGCATGATAGAAGCTCGTGAAATTCCCAATTCCAAAGAGGCTCTTCTGGTGGACTTTTTTGGACTCTGAACAAATTTTTCAGCAACAAGTTGTTTATTATCTTCTGTACAGACTGTTTTGGGTCGACCAGTTTTTGGAGCATTAAGGATTGAGCCAGTGGCATTGAATTTGTCACGAATGTGGTAAATGGTTTGTCTCTTTGGGGCTTGAGTACCAAATGTTTCAACCCAATATGCTCTAACGGTTTCAGCATTTTGAGATTTCCAATACTCTGTTAAAATCCATTTTCTTTGATCTGTATTTAAATTATTTGCCATTATGTTTTATCTGAAAATAAAACAGATTTGGGGGAGATTTATCTGTGAAACACGTATATTACTTACCGGTAATGTGTTTTTTCGGAACCCATGACGGCACAACGAGAGAGGGGATCCGCCCTTCAAGGACAGGAAACCTTCAAGATAAAAAGGGCTTCGCCTCTCCCCGCTTCAGTGGATTACAGAGCATGAGAGGACTCTCCGGTTAGAGCACATAATTTTAATAACTATAACAAATTTCACCCATGTGAACACTCAACACCCACCCACCGGAAGGTGTACGCCACAGTGACAGGGAGGGAATATAAAGGTGCCGTCATGGGTTCCGAAAAAACACATTACCGGTAAGTAATATATGTGTTTTTCTGTCACCCATGACGGCACAACGAGAGAATTACAGAGAACTAAGTATGTGAGGGAGGGACCACAGCCTGCAGAACCCTTCTCCCAAACGTGAGATCAGAGGAGGCAGAAAGGTCAAGTCTATAGTGGAGAGAGAGAGACAAAACAGAAAAAGTCTACATTAATACGTCGACTTTCACGTAGCTCACTCAGCACCCAGTAAACAAAGACAGGGTACCGGAACGGGAGGCAGGACGGTATCCGATACTTCTCCTCTGGAGACCTCGGAATCATCAACCCTGCTGGAGCTATGCCGGCTGGATCTGGAATCCTTGGCGCTGCGTGTCCCAGAACGTCCACTGCTCCTACTCTGCGCTGGACGCTGCTCCTGGGTATGCCCCTGGCGCCGAGGCTGCTGTGGCTGCTCCATCTCCCTGGGCTGCTGCAGCAGCAGCATGGACTGCTGCTCTTGCTGCTGATGCGGTGGGGAGGGCTGCTGTGAGGCCATTACTTACACTGCGCCGCTGCCTGGCTGGTGATCTACCCTTAAGTACCTCCATTGTGCCAGGGAGATCACCGCCGGCGTCCCCGCAGCTTCCGGTACCGCCCCCGTGCGTCATCCGGGCGCGACTTCCGGTTTCGTCATCTCCCGTCGCGCCCCGTGACGTCACATCCGGGACGCGGGGTTGCCGGCCACCATGCTGTGCAGGTGCTGCAAAACCACCGCCCGCACGCGGGGAGACCACATGTTGGCGCCCCCCGCGGCGCTTCCAGGATTCACGGGACCGGCCGCAGCAGAGACTGTGCCCTGCCAAACCCGACCCAGGTAAGACGATCCTGATTCCTGCTGTCATTCTTGCGCCCGACGAGAAGGAAGGTCCCCCATCAAGGACAGGAAACCACTGAAGCGGGGAGAGGCGCCACCCTTTTTATCTTGAAGGTTTCCTGTCCTTGAAGGGCGGATACCCTCTATCGTTGTGCCGTCATGGGTGACAGAAAAAACTAGATCTGTGAAACTGGCTCAGTTGCCGTTAGCAACCAATCAGATTCCACCTTTCATTTTCCAAAGAGTCTGTGAGGAATGAAAAGTGGGATCTGACTGGTTGCTAAGGGCAACTGAGCCAGTTTCACTATACACCATGTTTGATAAATCTCCCCCTTTATAACCTTATTGCACTTTCTGTCCACCTACTTTTGGACCACCCTGGTATAAATATATATTTATTTATTTATTTTATTACAATGTACACTGTTTTTGTGTCCCTATTTAAGGTTAAGGGTAGGGATGGGGTTAGTTAAGGTTAGGGTTATGTCTTGAGCTATTTTTATGGCTAGGGTTGGCAGATATTAGGGAGGAATATAAAGAGACCAAATATAGTATACTGTAGAACCATGCTTGTTGTATTTTGCAAAATTGCAGCCTGTGTACTGAAAGTGGTAGTAAATGGCTCAGCAGAATCCCTGGTGTTAATTAGCATTTCAAGTCAGATGTAGATTGGGACAATAAATGATGACAATCTTTATTATGGTACATTTTCATACTTTTTGTACTGTCAAATTAGGGGCTTTGCTAAATGTGAGCAGATATTGGGGATTTCACTTTTTAAAGTTTCCAGTGTAGAACAGTTACATCTGTCTTTGTTAATTTCACCCACCATCACACTTTTTAGAGTGTGTCTTGGGTGTCACAAATAGGCAACGAAAATCGTATTTCCAGCCGCGTGCTTTGTGTACATCGTGATAGTTTTACTGATGGCATCACCATTAGGGTCAAATCCAGAAAGGAAATAAATATGAGATGGAAATGAAAAATTAATTTAAAACCCAGACGGTTTTGATTAAAATGTAGCTCTAGGTCTGGCACACCACACCAGACCGCCAAAAAAAGTAGATCATCTACTGTATGTAGTGACTGTACCAGACTATGGAAGACAAAATAGCCAAATCAGAAGAAAAGACACCAGGTCATATAGGTAATGGCAATGAAGGAGAGAATTTGGCCCCCATCATATGGTAAATGATATTATTTAGTACACTGCTCAAAAAAATAAAGGGAACACTTAAACAACAGAATATAGCTCCAAGTAAATCCATCTTCTGTGAAATCAAACTGTCCACTTAGGAAGCAACACTGATTGACAATCAATTTCACATGCTGTTGTGCAAATGGAATAGACAATAGATGGAAATTAATGGCAATTATCAAGACACTCTCAATAAAGGAATAGTTCTGCAGGTGGGGACCACAGACTACATCTCAGTACCAATGCTTTCTGGCTGATGTTTTGGTCACTTTTGAATTTTGGTTGTGCTTTCACACTCGTGGTAGCATGAGACAGACTCTACAACCCACAGAAGTTGCTCAGGTAGAGCAGCTCATCCAGGATGGCACATCAGTGCGAGCTGTGGCAAGCAGGTTTGCTGTGTCTGTCAGTGTAGTTTCCAGAGGCTGGAGGCGCTACCAGGAGACAGGCCAGTACACCAGGAGATGTGGAGGGGGCGGTAGGAGGGCAACAACCCAGCAGCAGGACCGCTACCTCCGCCTTTGTGCAAGGAGGAACAGGAGCACTGCCAGAGCCCTGCAAAATGACCTCCAGCAGGCCACAAATGTGCATGTGTCTGCAAAAATGGTTAGAAACAGACACCATGAGGGTGGTATGAGGGCCCGACGTCCACAGATGGGGGTTGTGCTCACAGCCCAACACCGTGCAGGATGCTTGGCATTTGCCACAGAACACCAGGATTGGCAAAGTCGCCACTGGAGCCCTGTGCTCTTCACAGATGAAAGCAGGTTAACACTGAGCACATGTGACAAGCGTGACAGATTCTGGAGATGCAGTGGAGAGCGATCTGCTGCCTGCAACATCCTTCAGCATGACCGATTTGTCAGTGGGTCAGTAATGGTGTGGGGTGGCATTTCTTTGGAGGGCCGCACAGCCCTTCATGTGCTCGCCAGAGGTAGCCTGACTGCCATTAGGTACCGAGATGAGATCCTCAGACCCCTTTTGAGACCATATGCTGGTGCGGTTGGCCCTGGGTTCCTCCTAATGCAGGACAATGCCAGACCTCATGTTACGGGAGTGTGTCAGCAGTTCCTGCAAGATGAAGGCATTGAAGCTATGGACTGGACCGCCCGTTCCCCAGACCTGAATCCGATTGAGCACATCTGGGACATCATGTCTCGCTCCACCAACGTCACGTTACACCACAGACTGTCTAGGAGTTGGCGGATGCTTTACTCCAGGTCTGGGAGGAGATCCCACAGGAGACCATCCGCAACCTCATCAGGAGCATGCCCAGGCATTGTAGGGAGGTCATACAGGCACGTGGAGGCCATACACAATACTGAGCCTCATTTTGACTTGTTTTAAGGACATTACATCAAAGTTGGATCAGCCTGTAGTGTAATTTTCCACTTTAATTTTGGGGGTGACTCCAAATCCAGGCCTCCATTGGTTAATAAATTTGATTTCCATTGATGATTTGTGTGTGATTTTGTTGTCAGCACATTCAACTTTGTACAGAACAAAGTATTCAATGAGAATATTTCATTCATTCAGCTCTAGGATGTGTTATTTGAGTGTTCCCTTTATTTTTTTTAGCAGTGTATATTTTCGATCATCCTAACAGTGATTATTAGTTAAATACAGTATATGTTGTTACTGCACACAATGACTTGTGAAGTGTGTCCTCAGCCTGACATGCCTAGACCTAACAACTATAATTACATTCTGATTGACTGAGAACACCGAGTGCTTTTAAAGTCCATATACCCCCCACCTTCCTCCCCTCCAATTGACATAATCAGCCTTGCTCTCTGACTTTAATGTAAAAATCCTTCCATTTGACATAGCCATGACCAACTGATGGTTTGAAAACTGCACGATTACATATACTGTATGGGCTGCTTCCTGTTAACTGTGTAAGGAAGGTAATTAATTTACACTAATATATAACATTGAGTGAGACATTTACTAGGGTGTGAAAAATGTGTCATGGAAATATGTCACTAGTTGTTGAAATACTGAAGCCATACTATAAAAAAAAAACAAATACAAATGGCATAAAGTACTTGCAATATATAGTTACAGAACACATACAGGCATGACATGATAGCCCCTTTTATTCTACCTGGGGCATTTCCCACAAAGGTAAAGTTTACAACCTTACTGCTATGGACACTTTTACCTAAAATGCCAAAACTGGAAACTGTAGTCCAATGTGTACCAATTTCGGCAATTTTGTCTTACGCTCCATATTCTGTCTCGTGTGCATCTTATTTTTAGTTATCTTTTTCTCTACATAGAAACAAAAGAATAGAGCGGCTGTCATCTAATAGCCACTGCGGTAGGAAAGGAACATTGGTTTATATCATGTAGTGACATATACAGTTAGGTCCATATATATTTGGACAGAGACATTTTTCTAATTTTGGTTCTAGACATTACCACAATGAATTTTAAGCAAAACAATTCAGATGCAGTTGAAGTTCAGACTTTCAGCTTTCATTTGAGGGTATCCACATTAAAACTGGATGAAGGGTTTAGGAGTTTCAGCTCCTTAACATGTGCCACCCTGTTTTTTTTCTATAAAATTGTTTTATTGTGTAAAAGCGCCAAAACATAAAAAAAATACAGTAAGTGTAGTATCGCTGTAAATGTA
This sequence comes from Phyllobates terribilis, assembly GCF_046119375.1. Taxonomy (NCBI): domain Eukaryota; kingdom Metazoa; phylum Chordata; class Amphibia; order Anura; family Dendrobatidae; genus Phyllobates; species Phyllobates terribilis. The sequence continues at coordinate 974,839,593 of NW_027362761.1, read as the reverse complement.
CTGACCCGAAGAATAATGCTGCCTTATCACTTTTACCACACGCAGAACGGCATAAAAAAAACCCCTCAAAACACAAATTCCTGAATTGTTGGTTTTTGTTAATTTTACCTCCCAAAAAACGGAATAGAAAGCGATCAAAAAATGTCACGTACCCAAAAATGGTACCAATAAAAATGTCAACTCGTCCCGCAAAAAACAAGCCATCACATGACTCTGTCGGCCGAAATATGGAAAAATTACAGCTCTCAAAATATGGCGATGCAAAAACTAGATTTTGCAAAAAAAAGCGTCTTTTAGTGTGTGACAGCTGTCAATCATAAAAACCCGATATAAATCTGGTATCTCTGTAATTGCACCGACCTGAAGAATAAAGTAATCTCATCACTTATACCACACGAGGAAAGGCGTAAAAAATAAATAAAACCAATTCTTCACCTGCTACAGATTTTTTTATTATGTCTCCCAAAGATCGCAGTAAGGCTCTGCTCACATTTATCCTGCGCTCTGCGCTGAGCACTTACACCACAGTTTCCGTGTAAATCTCTGAAATACGTGATTCAGACGGAACCCGTGATGGAAGATTCCCTGTAATGAGGCAGATATAGGCCACTGTGGATGCCATCTGGCCTGTGATCCCATGGGGTCAGGTTTTTTAGGCGTGCATAAAAGTGCTCCCCAAATGCGACATGGCGTCCGCTACTCAAACTAATTTTACATTCAAAAAGTCAAATGGCGCTCCTTCCCTTCCGTATCCTGCAGTGCACCCAAATAGTGGTTTTCCCCCACATATGGGGTATCGGCATACTCAGGAGAAATTGCACAGCAAATTTCATGGTGCAATTTATCCTATTACCCTTATGATAATGCAAAATTAGGGGATGAAAAACATTTTTGGGGGGAAAAATGTGAAAATTTTATTTTTACAGCTCAATATTATAAACTTCTGTGAAGCACCTTGGGGTTCAAGGTGCTCACCACACATCTAGATAAGTTCCCTAAGGGGTCTAGTTTCCAAAATGGTGTCACTTGTGGGGGGTTTCACTGTTTAGGCACATCAGGAGCTCTCCAAATGCAACATGGCGTCTGCTAATTATTCAAACAAATTTTACATTCAAAAAGCCTAATGGCGCTCCTTCCCTTCCGAACCCTGCAGTGCGCCAAACAGTGGTTTTCCCTCACATATGGGGTATTAGAACGCTCATGAGAAATTGCACTACAAATTGTATATTCCATTATTTTCCTGTTACCCTTATGAAAATAAAAAAATTGGGTCTAAAGTAACATTTTTGTGAAAAAAGTTAAATGTTCATTGTTTTCTTCCACATTCCAAAAATTCCTGTGAAACACCTGAAGGGTTAATAAAGTTCTTGAATGTGGTTTTGAGCACCTTGAGGGGTGCAGTTTTTAGAATGGTGTCACTTTTGGGTATTTTCTGTCATAAAGGCCCCTCAAAGTCACTTCAAATAAGAGGTGGTCCCTAAAAAAATGTTTTTGTAAATTTTGTTGGAAAAATGAGAAATCGCTGGTCAACTTTTAACTCTTATAGCTTCCTAACAAAAAAAAATTTGGGTGCTGATGTAAAGTAGACATGTGGGAAATGTTATTTATTAACTATTTTGTGTGACATATCTCTCTGATTTAAGGGCATGAAAATTCAAAGTTTGAAAATTGCTAAATTTTCACCAAATTTAAGATTTTCTCACAAATAAACGCAAGTGATATCGAAGAAATTTTACCACTATCATGAAGTACAATATGTCACGAAAAAACATTCTCAGAATCAGGGGAATCCATTGTAGCATTCCAGAGTAATTACTTCATAAAGTGACAGTGGTCAGAATTGAAAAAATTGGCCTGGTCACGAAGGCAAAAACAGGCTCTGGCGCAAAGTGGTTAAATAATATTGTAGCTACAATTACTGTAAGTCAGACCTGAGCAAACTACGGCCCACTGGTCACATCCGGCCCTTTGTCTGTTCCTATCTGACCCACGGAACAGGACAGCAGAGGGGCTGGTAGCAGTGGCTCACGACTCGCATGCCACAGCCCCCCTCTCCACCTTCATGCGATGTCTCAATTTCTCCAGTATCTTTCCTCGGGATGCAGATACTGGTGAATGTAATGGTGGAGGAGGGAGCCATTAGCTACGTCTTCCACCATTCTGCCTGTGTGACTGAGTGTGGTGACACAGTAAGTGCAATGACATCATTAGTGCAGGCCTGCTGTGGAGCCTCAGTGTGCAGAGCAAATACAGGAGCCAAGCAGCACACTGGGGATCGGGGGTGAGGTGACTAGTCTGTGGGCTTTTTTTGGCATTCACTTCAACGGCGAATACGTGTAGCCACTATTACTCTGGAGACTGTGGGGGACATCATAATTTTTTGTGGGGTTGCGGGGGCGATCATGCTGTAGGGGTCATTATTCTCTGTTAAGGGGCTGTGAGAGATTATACTGTTGGGATGCTCATTTATTGTTGGAGGACATCATACTCTTTGGGGAACTGTTGGAGCCATCATATTGTGTTGGGGAGCTGTGGGAGAAATTATATTGTGTTTGTGGGGGGGTGTTAGGGATCACACTGCGGGCATTCATACTTGCTGTGGGCCATCATTCTGTCTGGTATCATGCTCTCTGGAGGGCTGTGGGAGCACATACTAAATGCGGGGCTATTGAGGCCATCATACTGCATGTGGGCGGGTGAGGTGTCTAGTATACTGTGTGGGGAGCAGTCGGACCATCATACTATATGTGTGGGCTGTGGGGACATTATACTGTTTTGGGGGAAGCTGTTGATTATAGTACAAGGGCTGCTGTGCACTTTTTTCAGGAGTGTACGTCTGGAGGTGGACACTCAGACGCAGTAGCCTACGTCTGAGTGTCCACCTCCTGTAGGCGTATAGTCCCTAAAAAGTGCACGGCAGAGCGAACGATCGCTCTGCCATCACCATTGCGGTCTATGGCCCCTGTCAGCACATATGTCCAGGCCCCGTTTTGCGTGGGATTTTGCTGTGGCAGTAATGTCACACATCACCACTGCAGCCAATCACAGAGGTCAGTGGCTTGTGTCATTTACATCAGCAGAACTGCCAATCTCAGTGATTGGCTTCATTGGTGATGTGTGCTGTAATCAAGTCACGGCTGAAGACAAAAATGCAGATACTGAAGCAGCAGTGGGAGGCTGTATTGTAATATGTAGAATGAGTTTTTTTTTGGTTTTGTGTAATAATTTGGGGGCCACATTTTTTTTGAAAGCAGAAAACCCCTTTAAATTGCATAAGAGTGATTTTTACTTTTTTTTTTTAGTTTCCTGCTGGTTGTCTACGTTACCAGACACTTTTACAGTCTATTGGAGGTTTCCTAGGCGAGCACTTTTCTGGAGCTGGCTGTGTGCTCCTCCAGTGCTGGAGATGCAAAGTTGCCTCTTCTTGACCATTAACCCTGCTGTTCTGTTTGTATTAACTATACTTGTACTGTTCGGGTCTATATGAATTATGGAATCACTCAATTCTGAGGAAAAAATTATGGAATCATGAAAAACACACAAAAGAACACGCCAATACATCATAAGTATTTTGTTGAACCACCTCTGGCTTTAATAACAGCTTGCAGTCTCTGAGGCATGGACTTAATGAGTGACAAACAGTTTTCATCAATCTGGCTCCAACTTTCTCTGATTGCTGTTGCCAGATCAGCTTTGCAGGTTGGAGCCTTGTCATGGACCATTTTCTTCAACTTCCACCAAAGATTTTCAATTGGATTGAGATCCGGACTATTTGCAGGCCATGATATTGACCTTATGTGTCTTCTTTCAAGGAATGTTTTCACAGTTTTTGCTCTATGGCAGGAAGCATTATCATCTTGAAAAATGATGTCATCATCCCCAAACATCCTTTCAATTGATGGGATAAGTAAACTGTTCAAAATATCAACGTAAACCAAACAAAAGTTCCAGCATCATCACCTTGCCCAATGCAGATTCGCGATTCATCACTGAATATGACTTTCATCCAGTCATCCACAGTCCACGATTGCTTTTCCTTAGCCCATTGTAACCTTGTTTTTTCTGTTTAGGTGTTAATGATGGCTTTTGTTTAGCTTTTCTATATGTAAATCCCATTTCCTTTAGGCGGTTTCTTACAGTTCGGTCACAGACATTGACTCCAGTTTCCTCCCATTCGTTCCTCATTTGTTTTGTTGTGCATTTCTGTTTTGGAGACATATTGCTTTAAGCTTCCAGTGTTGACGCTTTGATGTCTTCCTTGGTCTACCAGTAGGTTTGGCTTTAACAACCTTCCCATGTTGTTTATATTTGGTCCAGACTTTAGACACAGCTGACTGTGACCAACCAACATCTTTTGCAACATTGCGTGATGATTTACCTTCTTTTAAGAGTTTGATAATCCTCTCCTTTGTTTCAATTGACATATCTCCTGTTGGAGCCATGATTCATGGCAGTCCACTTGGTGCAACAGCTCTCCAAGGTGTGATCACTCCTTTTTAGATGTAGACTAACGAGCAGATCTAATTTGATGGAGGTGTTAGTTTTGGAAATGAAAATTTACAGGGTGATTCCATAATTTTTTTTCCTCAGAATTGAGTGATTCCATAATTTTTTTTCCCCTCTGCTTGGTCTGAAAAAAATTACCCTTACTGAATACCACATATTTTTTTTTATTATTTCTTTTAGTGCTTCTTAAAGCCATAAAGTTGCCATTTGAAATGACTTTAGTTTTGTACCATGTCTGTGATCTGCTTTTTTTCAACAACATTAAACAACTGAATGAACATCCTCCGACCCCGGTGATTTCATAATTTTTGCCAGGGGTTGTACATAGCTATTAGATGATGTAGTGTATCAACTGCCCCTTTGGTGGAATTATAATCTAAAATCAACTGCAGCTTGTTATCTTGACTACTTACTGCATTGTCATGGTGCATCGTGCTCATCAGAATGACCTGTTTATTTTTGCGAATGTAAGAAACTACTGTTGTATCTCCAGTAAAGTAAAATGTTGAATGATGAGCATCTCTTTCACCAAAAATAAAATGCTGGGCACTGCAAGAAAAAGCAAGCCTGAACTGCCGCAATGTAAGTCTTCGTTTTAGCAACAGCTGCCCCAGTTGGTGCGATGTAAAAAAAAGTTGTCATGTGTCACATTTTGTCCTTCGTCCATACGTCAAATCTGAGATGACTCGCATACCTTGATTCTTTTCAGGTGTTTCTTCAGACTTTTTTCCTGTATATACCAGAGCGTATGAACTGCTGCCATCACATATCTTGATGCCGTACTTTGCTGGCTTACTCGGTGTATAGTGTGTGAACGGGCACCTACCCCAAAATGACCCAAGTTGTTCATCCACAATGACATTTTCACCAGGATTGTATAATTTTGGAAAAATCTCTATCCATTTATCCCAAACTTCTCCAATAGCGGCTAGTTAGAGAATTTTCTTGTTAGCAGAGGACAATTTTCCTGCCTGGGCAGATGGCTGCAAGTTCCAAATTACATTTTTGCTTTTTGACTGAATTGCGTGCATCGGACTAGTTGTCTGGGTATTGAGCCTCATCAGATTCAACTTCAGAAACAGAATTCTCATAATCACTTTCCCCGCCACTTATGTGGTCCTTATCTTCAGACACTTTCCCCAGTTGGATATTTTCTTCAGAATCTGAGGCATTGGCAAGCTTTTACAAATTCAACTTCACTCAATGGACGTCTTCGCCACATTTTTTATCCAACTTTCCAAATAATGGACACTCGCCACTTTCACAGGATAAGATCAGTGTTGTGGAATAAAATAACATTATAAAAATATATAATAGCAAAACCTATCCATAAACAAACTCACCTAACCACGAGTTGCAGATCCTCATAATAAATAATTAAATAATCTGCAGCTTCACAAACTTTTTTATAGACCCGAACAGTACATCAACGTTAAAGAGAGCTCGTTTCGGACAGCAGCTCAGCCATACTGCTTATCCAAACTGTCAATCATCAGGATTCCACCAACCCCACCCCGGCAAGCACAAAGCCAGAAGAGGCTGGGCAGCAGAGCGGTACTGAAGACAGAAGATGAGAAAACTTCTTTAAATAAATAAAAAAATAAGAACTTCTTCCTTTCATAATTGTCCAGAACACTAAATAAATAAATCGCATTTGTCCACTCATGCACTGAACAATTTCCTGTCAATATTGTTTGACATTGATCTGATTCTATTGTCCGGTGGACATTCCTTTTCGATGTAACTATTGTGTTTGCAAGTTTAAAACATGTTTTGACAAAGATTTCAATGCAATCATTACTTATCAAAATGAAATTAGTGACTTACGTAACTGATCCTTACTCTGTAGTTAATTTAACTCCTAGGAGCTTCAACTCTTAACCAGAAAACAGCACAACCAATAATCAGTGAAATTAAACCCTGTAATCTGGAGTGTGGTGTACCCAAAAAGAAAAGAAAGGCATGTGCCCATTTCCACCTTCAGGGGATGATTTTGAACATGTTTATGAAGCCAAGATCATCTCCAGTTTCGCTCTCATTTGTTGTACAGCTATGTAACATTAGTAAAGACCATACAAATTAGATAGAAAACGGCTGAACAACTATTGACTGAACAAACGAGTACTGAACAATCGTTCCTCCGACAAATCCATACACAACTTAGCCCATATTGACCATAACAGTTGTTCAAACTGGCCATACATGTTTAATGATGCCAGGCGAAATACAAAGAGGCTTTCTGGGACTATACTTTAACCAGTTAAGGGCCAGGCCATTTTGCCCAGTTCCTGACCAGACACATTTTCAGTTCATCGCTTTTAACGGCTCTAAAAATGTTCTCGTTTGGATTTCCAAATAGTTTTTGCCCTTTTTTTAGGGTTTTCACAGTCATAATTATTATGTCACTCTCATACACCTATTGTTTTTTTGCTCATTTTGGGGGACAAAGGAAAGAAAAATAGGAAATACACACGGTATCTATTTTTCATATTCTTTGATAAATTTCGCCCTGCAAATGATAATATTGATTGAAATCGTTTCTTCATCAACTAACCTGTAATGTCAATGGGCACCTTTAGGTTCCTAGGCTTATCAGCTAATGGAGATATAATGGACCAATGTCACTAGGTCTTAAATCAATAGCGATTGACAAACCTCTATTACTGTAAATGTTCCAACCTAAAACAAACAGAACACAACATCCTAAAGGAATGTGCACCAAGCTTTGACTTCAGCAGTCCAAGGGGTCAGCTAAACAAGTGTTTAATGCAAAGAACATGCCGAATAGATTAAGTACCTGTCACCGAGCATCTAAGGAGAGGACTAACCACACAGCCTTTAATTTGAGCTCATTTACAGAGCAGATTAACTTGTCACCCTGAGGAGCACATCATAAAATGAAGGGTTAGTATCACTGAAGACACCAGTCCCTTCGCCCACCTGCCATTGCCATTTTCTTGCTTTTGTTTTTAATCCCCATCTACTAAAATTAATTTTCTATTGACATACAACAGTTGAATGAGGATTTTTTTTTTTTTTAGAAATAAGACCAATGCAGTGATTAGCCGATAAGTGATTGTTTAAATAACAATTAGAATAACACAATAGTTTCACCCACAAAACTGCAAAAGGCATTACTACTGGCTGAACAGTTTTAGGGGTGAAATGGCTGTACCCCTGAAAATTCAAGTGATTGTTTTACAATTATATACAAACATGGCAGACAGATGGACCTTCATCAGGTCCCTGCATGCCATGATTACCCTTTGGCATCATGTTGGGGAAAATGGGAGCAATGGAGTGACAGAGGGAGCTCCCTTGTCTAACACCTTCCACGCCATATCACCGACAGCAGCACATGGAAGGTTAAAAGGGATTATCCACCACTGCAATATAAATATATATATATATATATATATATATATATATATATATATATATATATATATATATATTTTAAATCAAGCATGTTCTTAAGAAACAAAAATTATAATCATACATAACATGTTGGTTGTCATAGTTATCACATGATTTGGATAAGAACCTCTCTGGTACCACTGATGTTAAATTGCTTTAGTAAGACAGCATTAAAATAAGCAAATTTGCAACTGACTTGATTTTTTTCTAGGAGCTTTCATTCTCCTGCTGTGATAGTTTTATCTTACATAGTGTACAGCTTGTTACCAAAAAAAAACGTTTTGTCATCAAATCCTGGGAGTATGAATTGCAGTTACATATCAGGAAAGGAGTTAATTCTTAGTCAGCTTTCTCCAGCCCATTGACTTCTATAGAGCACTTAGCAGCTTGCCTTCCTTCCCTCCCTCATAGCTCCTGACCAGTCTTGCAAAATCATAATCTCGGTCCCTTGCACCAGCAGTTGTCACAGCAGTTCCCCTAATCACAGCTCTCATTTTCCTGAGCCATATGCTTGTTCAAATTTACTATTACATCTATATGCAGATATAGTGATAACAATGTACACTTGAGAATAATGAAAGTAGCAGAAGGAAACTGAATAAAACGGTCAATAAAGGATGCGTGCCAGACTTCCATACTAGAAACCAGGAAGTAAGCAGACTGCAGGGCTGTGAACTGCTCAAGAAACAACTCGAGAATACGCCTTTAAGTAATATTGTGATCTGAATATTGAGAGGTTCACAGATGTCAATTCTGCTCAATACAATTTTATATCAATACTAGCAGCCAGAGTTCCGAAAAAAATATGTTTCGGAAGCTAGAAAAGTGTGTTCTACATAATAAAAACTAACTCAAATTACCCATGTCTATTTACCTTCAGCCTTTTTACACAAAAAACAACAAAGTTGTCATCTTATCCCCCAGTGCAGTCCTTCCCTTACCCTCTGGTCTTGCAAGGGTTAATGCAATGATTTTGGCAAGTTCTGCACCTTCTTCTGCTCACTTCATTGAGGGCAGAATATGTAGTTTTGGTCGCAGATTTTTTTTAGGGTTTTTTGGGGGCAAAGATAAAATATATTCACATGAAATCCTAATTCCCAGCAGAGGATGAAGGTGGTGGAGTCTTGCAGACGTGGCCGGTGGGGCAGGTAGTGACACCTGGGGAAGGCAGAGGCGACCCCGGGGGCGGCAAGTCCACAGCAACAACTGGTGCCTGCTGCGACTCTCCCTGTCCCCGGGGGTGCCGACACAGGGCGCTGCGGCACAGGGGCGCCGGCCATCTGCTGACCACCCACCCAGCCCTCCAGGTTGCAGCAGACCCCGGGCAGAGGAGCCGCACGCACCTCCAGCATCCATGTGGCCACAATCTTCCTCATGTAGGGCAGGAGCTCCTTCTGCACACACTTGAAGTAGCTGCTGGAGGGGCATCCGGTCTCCTCCGGCTTCAGCATGGTCCGCAGCACCCGCTCAGTCAGGAGGTTCTGGTCAACATGGTCCTGCGGATCGTGTCCATCTCACAGCACAGTAGCTCCATGCCTGTCCTGACCCGCCGCCGCAGAGTGTGACTGAGCTCCTTCCTGCAGGAGCCTCTGCCCCGGATCACAGAGAAGAGGGAATGAGAGAAAGAGAAAGGAGCAGTGGCCTGGCCGAGCTTAAACATGGCCCAGATCCTCTTCCTCCTCCTCAACAACAATAATGAAGCCAGGGGAGGGTGAGAGACAGATGATAGACCGGAGGCGAGTCCGAGAAAAACAAGCAGCTGCAATACTTCAGACATATCGCATGGAAATCTCTTTGTATGCAGCCCCTCTGGCCTATTGAAGTATTGCAGCTCATGCTTTTCTCGGACTCACCTCAACATTAAGCTCTTTATGTAGTAAGATGCCTTGAAAAAGGTTGTTTGCTTTTACTAGATCCCCTAATGTGAAGCTCATTAAACACCAAATCACAAGGAAGCCTGAATGCTGATTCTTACTACATCACCATACACTGCGCATCTGAAACCATGCATTTCATTGCCCAGTGCTCCAAAGTGAGACCCATGCGCTCTGCTTATTAGAGGGCCGCTCGATCAATACAGCATATGACACAGAGCTGTCTGAACCAGACAATCCTTTTCATTATGGGCAAAAACCAATCCTGAATTCTATAATAATTCCATAATCCAGCGCTAGGCTTATGCTATATTTCTCTTTCGTAGCCCTTATGTATCGATTCTAGTCTATGGGTCTGCTCACATGTCCATGCTTTTTTGCAGACAGTTTTTAAGTCTCGTCAAGGATCAAAATCACTCATAAGAGCCAATGGGTCCGTGATAAACCACATTCAGCACACATTGCCATCTGCGTGCAGTGGTTTATTTTTTCTCTATACAAGAAAATCACTGATGACACACTAACCAAACAGTGATGAAAATCTGATCCAAAAACACTCATGAAAATTGGTCTGTTTTTTTTTTTTTTCACATTCGAGAAAAATCACGATGTCCTAAGGGCTGCGTAAAGTAGTGACAAAGGCCCTGATTTTAGCGCTGCACCACTGTCAGACAGTGATGAAATCCCCAGCTCTGCTGCTATTCCTAAGCTGCGGGACTCCACACCTATTTGGCGTTGACTGACAGCTTCCTGCCTTTACCATGCATAGGACAATAGTAGTCTATGAGTGACAGATGTGCAGGGGAGCCATGAATATCAGGGATTCAGCAGGGCACACACATACTGGAGAGGACTACAACACGGCAGAAAATAACTAGGGATTTGATGAAAACACAAGCAGATGAACTTGGTGACAGATTCCTCTTAGTAGGACTACCTATTCCACATCTTTCATTAATCTCTCACACATCATTCAGTTTATCTTCAAAAACTCCTAAAATGAGCAAATAGACTTGTCTGAATAAAATACAAGAACACAGCACATCTTTATTAAACAGGAAGCCTACAAAAGGGGCTTCTCTTATAAAATGTGACTCTTATAATAAATTACCAAAGTAATATAAGAAAAAAAAAAACTGTGGAGATGACGACCTGCAGTCACGTAGCATGTTATTAAAAAGACTCTTCATGACGTCTAGTCATCCTCAGTGGAGCCAGTTTTAGACAGCTGGAATATAAAATACAGAACTAGTTAGGAAATCTTACATAAAAAGGGCAAAAACCAGCATAGAAAAGCTGAGCAGGAAATATCCTACACAGGTTTGAATAAAAAAAAAAAAAAAAAGTTCCCCTGCAGAATACTAATCTTTTCTAGGGATGCCGTCTAGTCTCAATTTTAAAACCCTAGTAGTTTTACCTAGAAATGTATTATGTGGAAGACTTGTGCCATGTACCCCTCACAGGCAAATTGTCTCTTCAGAGAGGAAGAGCACTAGAACTCTAGTGCTACCTATAGGAAGTAGCAATCCTAAAAGTCAATATCGACCCTTTAACGAGCCTTGTCACATGACTTGGGATAATAGCCAGAACCTACAGTAAGGTTAATTTTCTTGTGAAGCCCCCTTCAGACTGTTTGGGACATCAGAAATAATGATTTTCCAGAAGAGAATATGTGAGTGCTACCATCAATTCTGTGCCTGCCATCAGGAAAGCATCCTGACATTATTCATGTGTGGGGTCTTTTCATATAAGGGATTTGTCTATATCGTTCTCCGCCCCCCTACATTTATCCTCCTTCCCAATCTTTTCCATGGTTTAATCTTCCCTTCTTTATCCTTGGATTATATAGGCAATCCCCCTTTTACCTTTTCCATCCAATTTCATTTCCTTTTTCGTTTTATTCTTTTACATTTCCCCTTTCTCATCTGCCTCACAACATTTCCCTCATTCCTTTCTTTTTTTGGTTCTTGTTTCTTTATTCTACTCAAAATGTTATTATTAGTATGTATATTGCACTACATCTTTTGCTTAATTTTATATTGGTCTCCCCATATATGTAAAAATTTTCCCCTAAGAAAAATTATTTAACCCCTTTCCAACATGTGCCGTACATGTCGGGTCTCTCCCTCTGGTGCGGGCTTCGGCGCTGAGCCAGCACCTTTCTGGGGACATGACAGCTGATCTGATCAGCTGTCATGTGCCCCTAACAGCCACCGGTGGAATCGCCCGTGTCACATGACCACGGGTCGCCGATGGGTTGGCATGACAGCCCGGGGTCTGCAGGAGACCCCTGCGGCTGCCATTGTCGGGAGGCTATGACGGCCGCCCAGCGGTCGGTGCTCATAGCCAGTGAGCATTTCTGCTACACACAGTTGATCAGACAATCGCAGCTTCTAGACTCCCATAGAGACTATTGAAGTATGTGTAAAGTAAAAAAAAAAAAAAAGTTTTTAAAAATATATATATAAAAATTTTAAATCACCCCCTTTTCTCCCCATTCAAAATAAAACAATATAAAATCACATATACATATATTTGGTATCGCTGCGTTCAGAATCGCCCGATCTATCAATATATAAAAATAATTAATCTGATCGGTAAACGGCGTAACGAGAAAAAAATCTAATTGCCAGAATTACGTTTTTTTGGTTGCCGCAACATTGCAATAAAATGCAATAACGGGCGATCAAAACATTATATCTACCCCAAATGGTATCATTAAAAAGGCCAGCTCGGCGCGCATAAAATAAGCCCTCTCGAAAAATGGAGACTCTACGGGTCTCGGAAATGGTGACTTTTTTTTTTTGGGGGGGGGGGGTGATATTTTTTTTTTTTTATCACTTAAATAAACATGAATCTATACATGTTTGGTATCTACGAACTCGTAATGACCTGGGGAATCATAATGGCAGGTCAGTTTTAGCATTCAATGAACGTGGAAAAAAAAAAAAACCCTCAAACAAGAAGTGAAAGACTCTCGGCTGGCTACAAAAAGAGTTTACAAGCTGTGATGCTTTCAAAAGGAGGTGCTACTAGGTACTAACCATGCAGGGTGCCCAAATATTTGCATAGGCCCATTTTCCTTTTAACTTTAAGCCTTTTAGAGATAATTTTATCTTCAACTTGCATATACTTCTCACTCTAAGGTGCACATATAGCCCTCAACGTTACATAATAATTTTAATGAACTTGATACTTACATGCTGGAAAAATGTACAACACCACAGATCCCGCCGTGTCATTACCAGCAAAGATAAAGAAAGGAGAAAAACAATAAAATAAGAACTAAGAATATATTTTACTATTTCCCAAACATTACAAAAAGGTCAAGATGTACCTTAATTACATCAACCCAATTCCATCCACGTGGTAGCTCCCCCTTGTGGTCTAAAAGGTGTAAGAGGAAAGAATTATTTGTGCGTTTCTTATTAGCTCTGCGAAGATATTTCAGTATTCATAACAGCTCAATAACTTTGTAACCATGCATATGGACAGATGTATTTAGCTGCAGAAGTGTTCACAAGAAAGTTGCTTCCTAAGAATAAAAAACTTACAGGATGGTAAATCATTTAATGTAAAACAGTCAAGGTGCTTAAAAATCTGAATAAAAACAAATGACTTAGTGGAATGGCTTTTCACCCCTTACAGTGTTTTATTGTGGCTGTAAAGCTGGTATAAAGAATTTGGTCTCCTATCATTTAACTCATTAGATGCATTAGTCAATAGTGGCCATGACATCTAAAAATGTTTGGTAGAGGGAAAGGGACCCTTCTGTCGGCCCTTCACAGGGGCTATAGCCACAGAGAGCTAACAAAGAACTGCTGGTCCACCACATGCACCTCAGTCTTCCTGGCACTTTAGCACTAGTCACATACACATGGAAATATTATGTATAACACAGAGGCATAGAAGCGATCACAGGTTGAAGTCCTCCAACAGGATAAAAATAAGACTAAAAAATAAGTTGTCTTCCATACAAAACAACATATTTTGCTTGAAGAATGCAGATACCTAGAAGTGTTGTTTTTTTTTTTTTGTAAAATATGTTTTTAATGCACAAAAGGACTAAAATGTACTAGACAAGGAGCAAATCAATTCGCGCATCTCAGTCTATCGGCCACGACAGTGGTATGTGGCCACCACTGGAAAGGATTCGGAGCACTCTTACCAGATGGCATCCACAGCTCTTGATTAGCCGCCCTAGCGCAATGCATATGACATATGCATCACGCCGAAAACTATGCCGTCGCGCCAGTCCGGTGAATCAAAAGTAGGGCCACGGATGCCATTAGCTAAGGGGGGGGTCGATCAATTGGGACGTGCGAATCAACTCCATAATGAATTTATTTGGTAGTATGACATTCCTACTAACACTCTGAATAAAGTTACTTGTCATTTTAACAAAAGTTTAAAAAAATAAATAAATAATAAAAAAAAAAAAATAGGTGAAATAGTTATTCCTTTCAATTCTACCCCAGAAAAAGTTACCGAATAAGTTGCCATTTAATCGTGACATTGAATAATACAACTCATCTTTCAAAAATAAGCCCTCAAAGATGAATCGGCTGAAAAAAAAAATAGCTTGGTCCTAAAAGGTACAAAACAAATGCAGTATAAAAGGGCTAAACAGCTGACAGAAGTACATGCTCCTCTATGCCTAACATGCATATCATCTTCCCTCACACTGTCAGACCAGTAGAGGGGAAGCCCTAGTCGTACCATCATGTCATGACCCAGTGTCCAGGCCAGTTTTCAGGATAACCCTAGTTGTGAAGGTCATATACACTGTTTTGATGAGAAGGTATAAAAACCCCTAAATTAATTGTCTGTCACACTGTAGCACTCAGAGGTCATGTGTTCATGTACATCTACGTTACAACTTACCTGTTTTATCTGCCAGTTTCCTCTTTTGGGCTTTTGTCAATTGTTCTTTTTTGTCTTTTTTCTTACTAGATTGAGTTGTGTTTGTTGATTCTAGTGTGCAGTCATTTCCAATTAATGTCTAGAACAGAAAAATACAAAACAAAAAGCACATACAAATATATTTGTAAGAAAAATCGAGCAAAACACCAACAGAAAAAAAAAAAAATTGAAATCACATTGGCCATAATAAATTCAATGATGCAAGGATGATACCTTTCCAGATACTAAAGCCCTTTTAGAAAAACTTATTTTTCATATAGAATGTGCCTTACATCAAAGTTAAAGCAATCTCCCATGATTTAAAAAAAGGGTTGCAAAAACGTCTCTATATTAAGAATAGAAGTAGTGTGAGATGATCTGTTAATGATTCTTAAAAGGATCCACACAATAAAAGGACGTTTTCTGATTTGGAAGTGAGGCTGCGTGCCCACGTTGCGGATTACAAGCGTTTTAATGCAGATTTTCCGCAGCGTAAACGCTTGTTAATCCGCACCCCATGGTCCCCAATGAGAATCCACAAGTTCTATGCCCATGCTGCGGATTTTTCCGCAGCGCTTATGCTGCGTTCAAAAATCCGCAGCATGTTCATTAATTTTGCGTTTCCGCATGCGGAATTGCCTTATACAATGCATGAAAAAACGCAAGGCAATTCCGCATGTCGAAAACGCGTGAAAAACGCGTGCGGAATTCCGCATGCGTTTTTCTGGGAGAGGACATGCGGAAATGAAGCAGAAATTTTCTGCTTCATTTCCGCAACGTGGGCACATAGCCTGACAGTCAGTCTTTTTGTTCCACATTGTAGTGGACAAGCGGGAGTGCCCACATTATAGAGTACATGCTGCAATTCTCTTATGCTCAGGGATAGCCTAAGTAAGGATACATTTAATACATTCCCGAAAAGGCTACTTTCTGGACTTTTTTTTGCATTTTTGTTTTCACCTCTTCTTCCGAGAGACATACAGGTGCATCTCACTAAATTAGAATATCATCAAAAAGTTAATTTATTTCCGTTCTTCAATATAAAAAGTGAAACTCATATATTATATAGAGTCATTACAAACAGAGTGATCTATTTCAAGTCTTTATTTCTGTTAATGTTGATGATTATGGCTTACAGCCAATGAAAACACAAAAGTCATTATCTCAGTAAATTAGAATAATTAACAAAAAACACCTGCAAAGGCTTCCTAAGCATTTAAAAGGGTCCCTTAGTCTGTTTCAGTAGGCTCAACAATCATGGGGAAGACTGCTGACTTGACAGATGTCCAGAAGGCAGTCATTGACACACTCCACAAGGTCCCAGAGTTCCAATTTTCATTTAGAAATCAAGGTCCCAGAGTCTGAAGGAAGAGAGGAGAGGCCACAATCCAAGCTGCTTGAGGTCTAGTGTGAAGTTTCCACAATCAGTGATGGTTTGGGGAGCCATATCATCTGCTGGTGTAGGTCCACTGTGTTTTATCAAGATCAAAGTCAGCTCAGCCGTCTACCAGGAAATTTTAGAGCACTTCATGCTTCCCTTTTTGGAGATGGAAATTTCATTCTCCAGCAGGACTTGGCACCTGTCCACACTGCCAAAAGTACCAAATACCTGGTTTAAAAACAACAGTATCACTGTGCTTGATTGGCCAGCAAACTCGCCTGACCTTAACCCCATAGAGAATCTATGGGGTATTGTCAACAGGAAGATGAGAGACACCAGACCCAACAATGCAGATGAGCTGAAGGCTGCTATCAAAGCAACCTGGGCTTCCATAACACCTCAGCAGAGCCACAGGCTGATCGCCTCCATGCCACGCAGCATTGATGCAGTTAATGATGCAAAAGGAGCCCCGACCAAGTATTGAGGGCATTTACTGAACATACATTTCAGTAGGACAACATTTCAGATTTTAAAAACATTTTTCAAGCTGTTGTTATGAAGTATTCTAATTTACTGAGATAATGACTTTTGTGTTTTGCTGTCAGCCATAATCATCAACATTAAGAAAAATAAACACTTGAAGTATATCACTGTTTGTAGTGACTCTATATAAATATATGAGTTTCACTTTTTGTATTGAAGAACTGAAATAAATTAACTTTTTGATGATATTCTAATTTAGTGAGATGTACCTGTAAGTTTATTATTGTCATATGAGGGCTTGTGTTTTTGAATGACATCATTCATTTTATCATGTGGTATACCGGAATTCCACAATTCCTTTCTGAGTTGTTTATTTACCGTATTCACTACGCAGTAAAAATTACTTGGCAATCTGATTCTCCGGGTCGGTATGATTATGGTGATACCAAACATACATAGTTTTTTTGTTTGTTTTTTTTGGTATTTAAGTGTCAAAAAAGAAATTCGGAAATTTGTAAAAAAAAAAAAAAGTTTTGCTTGTGTTGCCATTTTAAGAGATACGTAATTTTTTCAATTTTTGATTGATGGGGTTGTGTTGTGAGGGCTTGCAGTATAAGGCAAAAATCAAGGTTTCCTATGAAGACCAGCCACGCGCTCACAGGAGAACCATCATGACAGCATGCCCTGCTTGCTGTTCATTTTATAGATTTTTTAATCATTTATTAATCATTGCCCTGAGCCATCTGCCCTCCGCAAGATGTATTTTTTATTCTTAATATTCAATACATGGAGTCTGAATAGCTGGTGTTCCAGAAATGGACTGAAGCAGATGGTTGAAGAGTATTGCTATTGAAAGTCAGCTAAAATGAGGAGTGGCAGCTGCCTATGACCAATTGTAAGTTGATTTCCATAATTATTTTTATTAATTTTTTATTACACTGATCCGTTGGTGTATCAGAAGTTCCAGAGTTTCATAGAATGTTCAAAGATGTTGGAAAACACCAAGGTTACTTACCGGTAGCCGGTTTTTCCTGAGCCCATGACAGCACACCTTGAGAGAGGATACGCCCCACCAAGGACAGGAAACCGTCTGAAATAAAAGGGCGGCACCTCTCCCTCGCTTCAGTTGTTTACAGAGAATTGAGAGGACCTCCCTAAACAGGTTAGGCATATAACCAACACCACAATATACATATACACACCAACCAAAACAGTGCACACCAGGGTGTGAGAAACATAGAAAAAATAGGGGGGGGGGGGGGGGGACTACGGATGCTGTTATGGGCTCAGGAAAAACCGGCTACCGGTAAGTAACAAGTAACCTTGGTGTTTTCCCCTCCCCATGACAGCACACCTTGAGAGAATTTTGGAGAATTTATGAGCACCCTAGGGAGGGACCACCGCCTGAAGTACCCTTCTCCCAAAGGTGAGATCAGAAGAGGACAGATCCAACCGATAGTGCTTAAAGAAGGTGGATGGTGCAGACCAAGTAGCAGCCCTACATATCTGCTCGATTGAGACGCCTGCTCTCTCTGCCCAGGAGGTTGCGACGGCTCTGGTGGAATAAGCCCTCACATTGTCTGGGGCTGGAACCCCTGTGGACGTATAGGCTAAGCAAATGGCCTCCCTGAGCCACCTAGAGATGGTACCCTTGGACACCCCGTGACCTTTCCTACACCCCTGAAAGGCCAGGAACAAAATAGTCTTTCCTCCACAGACTAGTCATGTGAATGTACTGTAGCAGGGACCTCCTAACATCTAGGCTATGGAACCTGACTTCCCCTGGGTTCTTGGGATTGCTGCAGAACGAGGGTAGCACAATCTCCTGACTAAGGTGAAATCTAGATACCACCTTGGGAAGGTATGCTGGATCTGGCCGCAAGGTGACCCTATCCTCAAAGATTTGTGTGTAAGGAGGATTAACCGAGAGGGCCTGCAGATCACCCACCCTACGGGCTGACGTTAAGGCCACTAGGAGGATGGTCTTAAGGGTGAGAATTTTTGGAGAGACCTTGTGTAGGGGTTCGAACGGTTCACTGGTAAGAGCGTTCAAGACTAAATTCAGGTCCCAAGGAGGAACACCCATGGACCTAACCGGTCCTGCTCTGGCACAGGACTTGATAAACCTCGAGATCCACCTATTCCCAGCCAGATTACAATTGTAGAGTGCTCCCAAAGCTGAAACCTGAACCTTAAGGGTCCCTGTAGCTAGACCCAGGTCCCGCCCCTTTTGCAGAAATTCCAGGATCCCTCTGATCGGAGGTTTGCTCGATAGCGGGATATCTATAAACTCTAGGAATTTACCCCAAACCCTGCTATAAATCTTAGTTGTAATTGGTTTTCTGCTCCCCAATAAAGTAGAAACTAAGCCTGGTGAAAACCCCTTGCTACTCAATAGTGACCTCTCAAATTCAATGCCGAAAGGCCTGGGCATGGAATACTGGTCCCTGCATGAGAAGGTCCGGCCTCTCTGGTAGAATCCAGAGATCTGACACCGACATTAGCCGAAGCAGAGAGAACCAAGGCCTCTTGGGCCAAAAAGGGGCTATCAAAATCACCCTGGCGCCTTCCTCCCGGATCTTCCTCACCACTACTGGAATCATCACTAATGGCGGAAAGGCATAGGCCTTCCTGAACCCCCAAGGAATCTGGAGGGCATCTACGGCATGGGGATTTTCTGCCGGATTTAGGGAGCAAAATCTCTGCACCTTCCTGTTTGCCCTTGTGGTGAACAGGTCTATGTTTGGCTGCCCCCATAACTGGACAATCTGATGGAAGACCTCCGGGTTTAACCCCCACTCCCCCTTTCTTAGGGTATGGTGGCTTAGAAAATCTGCTTTCACGTTTTCTACCCCCTTTATGTGAAGGGCGCTGAGGGATGGGAGGTTTCGCTCTGCTAGACGAAGGATCCTGTCTGCCACCACCATCAGAGGGCGTGACCTTGTCCCTCCCTGGTGATTCACATAGGCTACTGCTGTCCGGTTGTCGGACCTGACCTGGACATGGTGACTTTGGATGTGAGGGAGGAAGCCCCTGAGGGATATTTCTACTGCCCAAAGCTCCTTTATGTTTGAGGATGCTCCCCTCTCGTGGTAAGCCCAGTGACCCTGTATTGAGAGTTCTGCCAGATGACCCCCCCCATCCGGAACTGCTTGCGTCGGTCGTAATTACCCGATCTACAGGTCTAGACCACTGAATGCCTGCAGTCAGATTTCCCCTGACTGTCCACCACGAAAGGGAATCTACTACTTCTGGGGAGAGAGCCTGCCTTCTAAATGCCCGTTGCAGGACCTCTGTGCTGACAGGACCTTCCACTGAAGCCGCCTCATATGCCCCTGGGCCCACATTACTGCTGGGAGACAGGCCATCATAGAACCCAGGAGCGACATTGCCTCTCTCAGAGACATCTCTGGAGCTTGAATGGCCTTCGAGACTAATGCAATCAACCTGCAGATTTTGTCCTCTGGGAGGAAGCAGGTTTGGTGAAGAGAGTCTAGGATTAGACCCAGAAAGGTCTGAGTCCTGGAGGGGGTTAGTCTTGATTTTTGGAAATTCACTAACCACCCCAGCTGATGCAACACTTCCGTGACCACAAGGAGCTGACTGGAGCAGTGGGCTTCTGTTTTCCCTATTATCAAGAAGTCGTCTAAATATGGCACAATCACTACATTCTTGATCCGTAGGAAGGCTGTCACTTCTGCTATTAATTTCGTAAATATTCTCGGGGCAATGGAGGGGCCAAAGGGTAGGGCAGCAAACTGAAAATGCCTCAGCTTCCCCTGAATAAACAGGGCTACCCTCAGATACTTCTGATACTCCGGATAGATTGGGAAGTGATAATATGCGTCCTTCAAGTCTATTACAGCCATAAAGCAGTTGCGATGTAAGGGCTTCACTGCCGAGCTTACTGACTCCATCTTGAAAGTCTGGTTTTCTACTACTTGGTTCAGACTCCTGAGGTTGATGATAGTCCTTAAGGACCCGTTTGTTTTTTTTATCATGAATTGTGGGGAATAGAACCCCTTCCCTCTCTGTGGTGCTGGTACTTCGAGAAGCACCTGCTTTCCTACTAACTCTAACACTTCTGTTTCCAGGGCTAACTGTTCTTCCTGGACCTTTCGTAGGGGGGTAACCACAAAGGTCCGCCAGGGGTCTGGCTGAACCGGATCTTCAGGCCCCCACTGATAATTTTCAGAATCCAGGGGTTTGTTGTTATCGCGTCCCCAGCTGGAAGAAAGTGGGAAAGCCTTCCACCCACTTCCAGCCTGGCGTCATTAGGAGGATCTCTTTGAACTCGAGGATGGTCCTCCAAACATGTAGCACGATTCCTTTTTGGACTTGGCTTCCCATCTCCCGGAGGACGACCCCGATTAAATTTTCTCCTCCGAAAACTAAATCTTCTTGGTTCCCCCGAAAATCCCGGGAACCCTTTGGTTTTATCGCCTGCTTTTTCCAACAGGTCTTCTAACTTTTGGCCAAACAGGAGTCTACCGTCACACGGGAGGGAGCACAGCTTCTGTTTCGAAGGTAGGTCGCCTGGGCAACCTTTGAGCCACAAGGCCTGCCTGGCTGCATTGGATAGTCCCGCTGCCCTAGCTGACAGTCTGACCGAGTCTGCTGAAGAGTCGGCCAGGAAGGCTGATGCTGTTTGTATTAGAGGTAGATCCGCAAGTATTGCCTGTCTGGAGACCTTTTTATTTTTAAGCTGGTCTTCCAGCTGGTGGAGCCACACCATCAAGGACCTCGCCACACAGGTGCTAGCCACCGCCGGTTTTAGGCCTCCTGCCGCCGCCTCCCACGTGTGGCGCAGGAAGGAGTCAGCTCTTTTATCCAGGGCATCTTTTAGGACGCCAGAGTCCTCCAAGGGCAGGGAAGATCTTTTCGATTACCTTGCCACAGTCCGGTCCACCTTGGGGATCTTATCTCAAGGTTCCGCATCCTTCTCTTCGAAGGGGTACCTTCTTTTAGAGAAGGAGGGTAAAGCCCCTGATCTCTCTGGTCTCCTCCACTCCCGGTCAATGAGGCCCTGAATCTTACTGTTAACCAGAAATGAGCGTCTCTTCTTCTCTCCCAAGCCTGCAAACATGATGTCCTCCTGGGATTTAGATGCTCTCTCTTCCTCCAGACCCATGGTTGATCTTACTGCCCTAACCAGTCTGTCTGTATTCTCAATGGGGAAGCAGGGTCTACCGCCCCCCGATGAGGAAGAGGACGATGAATCCCACTGCTCCTCGGACTGGGAGGAATCAGAGACGGAGGAAACCTCTCTAAGGGGTCTTTTCTTCCCTCTAAGGAACCCTTTCAGGGACCCCTGAACTTCTGAATGTACTATGGACTTTAAATTTGCAGCAAAATCCCGGGAATTCTCAGCTATGGTTTTGGTCACACAGCCCTGGCAAAGTGGTTTCTGCCACTCTACTGAGAGAGAAGCTTGGCAAAGGGCACACATTCTATGCTTTTGCTTGGCACTACACTTCTTAGGCTCCTAAAAAAGGAAGCACATAAGAGACTTCCCATTACTAACCAGTGACATTCACGAAGCTCACTCACCCCTGGAGGTCACAAACGGGTACCGGATTCGGAGGCTGCCGTGGAACTGATGATTCCATTCTGGATGGTCCTGAGGCACTTGAAGCCTTACTCCTGCGGCTGCCACTACGATTACTCGAGCGGCTGTCTGTATGAAATGCATCCCTCTGCTTTTTCTGTTGCTGGGGGGGGGGGGGGGGGTAAGCTGCTGCTCCTGGCTATCCGGGTCAGCCATGTTTCAGAAGCGCACCACGCTTCCAGGACAGCTCCCCCCCCTTAAAAATAGGGCCATCCAGCCTCCTCCGGTCTGTGGGCCCTCCCCCTTCCTCAGGCCGGAGCTCCGTCGAAAAAAAACCGGCCTGGAACGCTCCGATGGGCGCCGCCATCTTGGATCGGCGCCGCCTCCTGACGTCACCCAGCGCGCCGCTCCCAGCGTGCCCTGCGCCATGACGTCAGGCGCGTCACACCCGGAAGAGTTCCACACTTCAGGGGGAGGACGGCGCCGCGGTCTCCGGGAGGACAGAGCCTGCCTCACCGCGTGCGCCTCGCTCGGCACAGAGACCCCAGGGGAAGCTGCGGACGGCGCTTCTGGGATACTGAACCCGATGCACAGGCCAGTGCCCGCTCTTCCACACCGGAACAGCCCCAGGTAAATCTTCTTTCTTCCCGACAGGTTCCCCATCAAGGACAGGAAACCAACTGAAGCGAGGGAGAGGTGCCGCCCTTTTATTTCAGACGGTTTCCTGTCATTGGTGGGGCGGATCCTCTCTCTCAAGGTGTGCTGTCATGGGGGAGGGGTAAATAGATATACGTGTCAAGATGTCAGTAAGTAATCACCTACTCTGCAGGTCGCTTCATTTCCTTGTGTCACTTCCCAAATAAAAAAAAGACTATAATACTTACTACACTGTTACTGAAAGGTTGATGGCTCTCCATTAATTCTTCCTTATTGTCTTTGGCATATTCAAATAAGGTATAAGTCATTGATGTACCGAGATTTGCCTCCACCTGCTCTTGTAACTTATTTACGATGCATTGTTTCACAGCTGGAGAACTAAAGAAGATATAAAAATGGATGAAAAGAACAGAAATACCAGAACAATCTGAAATGTATAATACAGCACTTACATTTGATTATTAAAAAATGCATTCATAGATATATTGGGGGCACTTTCAGGGTAGGTTTCTGGCCATGATATTTCAACAAGAAAGGCTTTTTGGTCCCCGATGTCACCAACCTGTAAAACAGTAAAAGAGAAAGATTTATCAAATTTTGGTTCTCTATAATTCCTACTCTCTAGGTTGCAAAGGGTATCCCTGCTCCATTCACTTCTCCAATGGGAGGCGAGCGGGGCCTGTGACATAACGTCTACTGATACGTGCCGGGTCGCGTGCGTAATCGGCAGAGCTCATGCACTCAATCAGTGCATCTGTCCTACTCATTAGAATGAGATAAATGCACGATCCCTGCGGATCTTGTGCACGCCACCCAGCATGCTTTAGTAGACATCAGAGGCAGCGGTCCCACTGACCTCCGATTACAGCCAGAGTCTAGATCAAGATTTTCTTCTACAGCTTGAAAAAGAATTTGGGCTTTATTGGCAATGGTTTATATATCAAGCAATAATTAATGGATATAAAAATATGAAGAGCCATATTACCCGATACTGAAAAGCTGTAGGTCCGAGCTCCTTAAAACAATCATCTCCTTCATATATAGATCGGAGAGCTTCCAGCTCCATCTGAAATAGGACAAGAACATGAACGTTTAAAGAAGAAAAAAGAAAAAAGAAAAACCTATCAATATGCTCATATTTATTATTGGAAAATGGCTTTTACCACCTAAAGCATCTATGGCATATCAAAGCATGCACTGTTATTTCTTTATCTGACACGAAATTCAATGAAGAGCCACTGTACACGCTGTCATCCCTGTGCGGGGACAGGCCGACCTCATTCATGTCATTTTCAGGTCTATACATAACAGTTTGGTTCTTTTTCCTTTCATTGCATGTCCTACATGTTCTCTTAACCAAGCCTCAAACTGAGGGTACATGCACATGGCACTGTCACAGATGGTAGAACGATACATTCTGCTTGCCACAGTTTGATACCCTCTTAAAAGTACTGTCCTGTCACTTCTTTTCAGCAGCTCACCTCTCCTTTGCCTCCAGGCTTCCTGAGGAGCATTGCATTCCTGCTTGACTGACAGCTCATACCAGTGTCACTGTTACACCGCCGGCCTCAGCTGCCAATGTCACTATATAAGGCAGCTTCATATCAGCAGCACCCCCTCCTCCCCCAGCTAAACTGTAGCGGTGGCCGGTATCCTAGGTGATGAGCAGTAAACAATGCACAATAAAATTATAATTATGAGAGAAAATATGAAGAATTTTAATAAGAAGTAAAGTGATAGGTTGGTTGCTTTTACAAGCTCTTTCCATCTATACCCATCTTTTAACCCCTTAACGCAAACTGATGTACCTGTATGTCATTGTGGGGTGCCTGTGGTGGGGGCTCCGGAGCTGAGCTCTATGCACATACGGCTGAGGTTGGCTATATGACATAGCTGGTATATATGTCCAACAGCAGTGGCGGTAGATGAGCTCTGATCACTGCTGTTAACCATTAAAACACCACTGTCTATCTCTGATGGAGGTTTGTAAATGGAACATGTCCATGTGATCACGAGAACAGGCTCTCATTGGCGCCCCTAGGAAGTGATCGGGAGCACAAACGACTTACCATGGCAGCTGGGTGCCTGTCAAAGGCCTCTGTGGCTGCCATCCTGGTACTTAAGTGAAGCCCAGCCAGAGGCTGAGAAGACCTCCATTTTCACTGTATACTGCAATACTGTGGTATTGCAATACATAGTATAAGTGATTAATTAAATAAAAAAAATTCTATATAATATATATTTATTTTTACTAAAATTTGAATTGCCAAATTTGTCCCCCCCATTAACAGAAGGACAATAAAATAAACATATTTGGTATTGCAAAGAGAAAATCAAAATCACCGCTCCTTTATATAAATAAAAAAATGGAGTAAGAAGTGATTACAAGATCGTATGTACACCAAAATTGCTTCAAAAAAGAGTCAGTAAGAATAATAAATAATGTTATACAATATTAATAATAAATAATAATACAAATAAGCCCTCATACACTTTCATCAATGGAAAAATAAAAACATAACATCTCTCAGAAAGTGGCGGCACAAACCATAATTGTACTGATCTGCGGTCAGGTGATATTTACCGCACAATACAGTAATAACCCAAAAAACAATGGCGGAGTCACTCCCCCCCCCCCCCAATATTTCACCCCACTTTTTCCCACTTTCCGGTGAATCATATGATAAAATGAACAGTGTCATTCAAAACTACAACTTGTTCCACAAAAATAATCAAGCCTTCACATGACTGTCAATGGAAAAATAGAAGGTTGTGACTCTTGGAGGAAGGGATGGAAAAAGGGAAAGGGCAGAAATGAAAATTGGTTGAGGAGTCAAGGCGTTTGTTCACATATGCGTTAAAATGGTCCCTGTGTCGGGCCAGTGCGCTGGATCAGTGTTACAGGGCTCGTGTGTCACCGGTGCATGGACACACGGTCCACGACTGCCCCATAGACTATAATGGGTACGTGATCTATCTGTGAACTCACCATAGACCATATATGTGACCCCTGGATGTCTGAATGAGGCCTGAGGTCAGGAATACTTAGCCAGAAGAAGAGACTGTCCACTAGGACACCAGACAGGTGACAGGATAGACCCCTAGGGGGCGCATGTCTTGGATAAGCAGCTCTAGCTGGTGTCACTTCCACGTGCTCCTCTGCCACCTTTCCCCTCTGCCTTATGACCCAGTAATCAGTTACCCCTGGTAATACAGACCCCTCAGCATACAGCTGTACAGATAGGGAAGCACAGGCTCAGCCACTCACCTCCTGATCCTCGTTGGCAGCCATGCTGTCAGTCTGTTCACAGGCTGCGGCTCCCAGCAAAGAGGTGTCACATCAGCCCGCAACCAACCAGCTCAGCCAGGCTCCACCACTGGCTGCCACTGCTCCCCCGACACCCGCACTGCGCATGCGCCCGCCCCTTTACCTCATCAATGCGCGACCATTATTAGAGTGGTTGAACCGGACATTTTAGTAGAGGGAAATGTCTACAAGACACATGATTACTGAAGATAATGGATCATTTTCTTAAAAATAAATGAAAACCCACTGCATTTTCAGGAAAATCCTTATCTCTGCTTTAAAAACGATACGTCAGTGGAAAATACATTAGCGTGCCCAAAATAAAGATGGCGACGGCAGATTCGTAGAACATTCCCGGCAGGCTGTGCGGGGCATCAGCTGACTGAGCAGGGACAGCTCTGTGTTCCGGGGCTGACAAATGACCGCTGAGTGTTGTGTATCCGGGGTGGTCGTATCTTGAGGATCTCCGGCCCGGGGAGGTGACAGACATGTACTGAGGCCCAGCCTGTGTGTGACCGCAGCCCCATCACATCTGTACGTACATGTGTCCTTCCCTTCTCAGAGATCAGCTGTACAGGACCAGTGCGGGGAGCTCTGACGTCACAGCTGCAGGGGTATACAGCGTGCTGAGGCAGGGTGTGATATGGGGACTGCCGTCAGGGTGAGGGATCAGGTGTAATGCTCATCATCTCGCCTGATTGAGGGCAGCATGGGCATAACTGGTTGTATGATCACATCAGAGGGGGACCTGGAGGCTACTGGCCCCAAGATCAGTGACTATAGGACATGGGTGACACTTATAATGCTGAGGTCTCCTTAGGTGGCAGTCCCCCTGGGGCCTGGTATGGGCGCTACCCCTGTCCCTCATAGTTCTGCTTTTCTCCATAACCCTCAAACCCAACGTCTTTTGTATTTGGTTGTAGGCTTGTCGGGAGAGGTGGGTCTTCAGGTTCCTTTTGAAGGTTTCCACTGTAGGTGAGAGTCTGATGTGTTGGGGTAGAGAGTTCCAGAATAGGGGGGATGCACAGGAGAAATCTTGTATGCGATTGTGGGAAGAGGGGAGTAGAGAAGGAGATCTTGTGAGGATTGGAGGTTGCATGCAGATATGTATCGGGAGACTAGGTCAGAGATATATGGAGGAGACAGGTTGTGGATGGGTTTGTATGCCATGGTTAGGGTTTTGAACTTGAGTCTCTGGGTAATGGGGAGCCAGTGTAGGGATTGACAGAGAGGAGAGGCTGAGGAATAGCGGGGGGACAGGTGGATTAGTCGGGCAGCAGAGTTTAGGATAGATTGGAAGGGAGGCCACAGAGCAGGAGGTTGCAGTAGTCGAGGCGGCAGATGATGAGGGCATGCACTAGTGTTTTTGCAGAGTCTTTGCTGAGGAACGTGCGGATCCGGGAGATATTTTTGAGCTGGAGTCGGCAGGAAGTGAAAAGGGCTTGGATATGTGGTTTGAAGGAAAGGTCAGAGTCCAGGGTTACCCCGAGGCAGCGAGCTTGCGGAATTGGGAAGAGTGAACAACTGATTTTGATGGATAGGCGAGGTTTGTTGGGGGGGTTGAGTGAGGTGGGGGAAAGATGATGAATTCAGTTTTACCCATATTAAGTTTTAGAAATCTAGCAGAGAAGAAGGATGAAATAGCGGGCAGACATTGTGGGATTTTGGTTAGTATGGAGGAGATATCGTGTTCAGAGAGGTAGATCTGTGTGTCATCAGCCTAGAGGTGATAATGAAAGCCATGAG
This sequence comes from Phyllobates terribilis, assembly GCF_046119375.1. Lineage (NCBI taxonomy): Eukaryota > Metazoa > Chordata > Amphibia > Anura > Dendrobatidae > Phyllobates > Phyllobates terribilis. Next base: position 974,811,772 of record NW_027362761.1, on the reverse strand, counting down.
ACTCTATGAGCTGTCCCAGGCCTAAGGTGTAGATGGAGAAGAGCAGGGGTCCTAGAACTGAACCTTGGGGGACGCCAACAGATAGAGGGCGAGATGAGGAGGTGTTGTGTGAGTGGGAGACACTGAATGTCTGTTAAGTATGAAGAGATCCAAGATAGGGCCAAGTCTGTGATGCCGAGAAATGAGAGAGTCTGTAGTAAGAGGGAATGGTCCACTGTGTCGAGGGCAGATGGCACGTCCAGAAGGACAGAGTAGTGTCGCTTGGATTTGGCGGTTAGTCGGTCGTTGGTGACTTTAGTCAGGGCAGTTTCAGTGATACAGTCGAAGAGGAAGCAGGAGGAGAGGTGGGAGGACAGTCTATTACATCTATTACAGATTGTTCCTAGCGTATCTGTTGTGGGGTCGGCCTGTATAAAGAGGCTATTAAATAACTTCAGGTCAGCAAACAACTAGCTGATCGGGGGTCATTAGGTATGTATGGACCTTTAGGGTCACTATTCAATGATTTCAGTCATTGCATAGATGAATATGTAGCAGTGTATTTATCTCTGCTGCAAATGTAGGTATGGCGTATATTTTATACTTAAAGGGGTGATGCCCGTGTTTACAAGTTCTCAAAAGAAAAGTAATAACTTTCTGAAGGGAGGGGGCTGACCGCTTGTACCCCCACCAGTCCTGAGAAGGGGGCTCCGCAGTGCGCCTCTTAAAGGCGCCTAGGTCAAGCATGCTCACCACCGCTCCATTCATTCTTCATAGGGCTTCTAGAAATTACTGAGTACCATTCCCAATAGGGGACAGTTTCCAGACTTGATACAATCCCTTCTATCGATGTTTCATTCTTACCATTTAACATTCATATTTTGCTCAAACATCAACAATCCTGGCACGTTTCATGTATTTATTGTATGTTTCCTAAAAATACAATGATGGTTTTGTCTTTCTTTATCTCTCAGGTATTTGCACCGAGCACAAAAATGAGCCCCACACAGTGGGATTTCCCAGTGGAGTTATGCTGTCGTCCTATGGCCTTTGTGACCCTCACTGGACTAGATGTGACATATAACGCTGTTCATCGTGCCATTTGGGATGCATTTTGTGCAAATAGACGAGCAGACCGCGTACCCATCTCTTTCAAAGTGCTACCCGGAGATCATGAATATCCCAAATGTCGGACAAAGGTAGAATGTGCAGTGTGTGACGTGTGTAACACATGACGCTGGGTGCAACGCTTCTCTTGGGGTTGACTATATGGGTATGAACACGAGTCAGATACGCTGCAGTTTTTGGACAGAAAATATTCAGTGTGTTACATTTCCAGCATTTTTCGGGTGACAGCTGACAAATCTCATCCATTTGTTGCAGAGAAATTTTAAGCTTTGAATTGTCCAGCAATTTTTTGCTGCAGATTTCCAATGCAAATATCACTTTTTACAAATTGTCAGTAAAGTTGCAGCATTTCCAAAATGTAATATGTTCAATTTGGTGCTGATATTTCCTCCTTGGATTCCCTATGGAATTTTCGCAGCTTATCTGGATGTAACCAAACAATGGCAGTTCTGATCTCTTTGTCACTGGTGCTCTTGTTACTTATAGTTTATAATTATTAAATCCTTGCTGTAATGACAAATATTTCAATATGTACTGATAGGCTGCACAAGATAGCGAGGCAGTCTGAACAGGGAGAGATGCACTGTAAAGCAAGGCGTAGGGAGAGAGTTATTGATCATAGCTTGCCCAGTTGACACAGTCAGTTGGCTGCCACAAAATACAACTGTAAATGACACACAGACTCTATAGTCAAATATTCTGAATGACATATGTATTGTGTAAGGCCACAACTTTCATAGTTGCAGTTTTTCTTCCTTTAGAGAACATCATATGAATGGTACATCCCTAAAGGAATCCTTAAGACTGGCTGGATGAATAAACATCTTAACCTAGTACCAGCTCTAGTCGTCGTATTTTACGAACTTGATTGGGATGAGGCCCAATGGAAGGAGAAACAGTCCGAATGTGCGACCAGGGTGGAAATTGTAAGGTAAAGATGATGAAAAACTGAATCTGGCTATAGACACTCTAGAGTCTATGTGGAATCTCTAACTAACAAATAAAGTTGTACTCTGTAGTGCTATAGCTTGTAAACATGAAATATATAAAATTTGAATTGCATTACTGCTCTAGAAAATAGGAAAAAAACAAAGATATTTGGCCAATTCATGTATGCCCATGAGCCAACGACAAGGCGATCTTCTTTTGCTGGGAACCTATCCTAATGTGATACCTCTCCTAGGCTGAAGCGTACATTTATATGGGTAGGAAGGACCCTGCTGCAATTAAAACCGCCACGGGCTGATGGAGAGCTCAGTCAGAGAGACCATATATAAATAGGCTTCAGCCTAGGAGAGGATTCACATTAGGATAGGGCCCAGTAAAAAAAGTTTGCCTTGTCGTTGGCTGCTGAGCATAAATGAATTGGCCAAAGTATGTGCTAAGTATCTTTATTTTTTCCTATTTTCTAGAGCAGTAATGCAATTCAAATTTCATATATTTCATGTTTACATGCTATAGCACTACAGAGTGAAACTTTATTTGTTAGTTATATATGGAGATGGATACTCTTAGTTTGCAGCTGTACACATCAGTTTTCTGTTTGGCAGTGACGGTCAGTCTTTTGTTATTTATATGTGGATTCTCTGACCCCTGCCTGTATCTGGCTTGTCTCATCCTCAGCAAATAGACTTGTGTATTCCTGCATTAGAGGCATTACATGTCTGCCATTCACATGAATAGCTGTCCATTTGATGTATGGATACACCGGCTCCACCTTGTCGGCGTATAAAGGGGGAGCCCAGCCGTCGGAATACCCTTTATACATCCATATGACCTAATGGGACATATAGACAAGGTCTCATGTCAGGAATCCTGTGATAAGTTCTGCACCTATGTAAGCAGGGGTAGATCAGGACGGGTTTTTAGCTGCTATACAAATAATGTTTCATTCACTGACTGCGAGCCTCATTCCTACATATATCTTTACTTACTAATTCTATAATTTTGGAATTTTTTGGACCAGTTTCTTTTTTTAACTTTCCAGAACAATCTCAATACTTTCATCCTAACTTTTTCTGTTCCTTAAAGTGTAGCCTCAATTTATAAACAAAAAAACTTGCCATAGGGATACGCTTAGAAGTTTATATTTGGGGGGAGTTTTGGGTGCTGAGACTACAAATGTTCTCCTGAGAGAGAGAGAGAGAGAGAGAGAAGGCGTAATCCTTGTATAGTCTACTAATTCCCACAGCCTGTACACAGCTAATCAAGGAGACCAAGAAGCCATTTTATTCCTAGAGATTGATGAGGGTCTCAGCACTTGGACCTCTACCAGTCAAAGGTGATGATGCAGAAAGTTCATTTAAGATTTACACCCCCAGAATATGTCCTCTATAGCTCAGGATAATATCTATGATACAAAAAGATGATCCTGACATGTGTGTACAATATGATATTCTTGTATACCATTTATTGTTATAGTTTTATAAATTACTGCTGCATTGTACACTGAGAATATCAATGTCATGTTCTATGTCTGTACCACAGGCAAAGCTTGCAGGGAAGAAACACAAAGGTGGCCGTGGTTCTCATTCAGAAGAAGACACCTTTACCACCAGGTATGGAGTCAGATGTATGAGAAAACTTCTGATGGGGTATTACAGACCTGTGCTGGGTGTGTAACAAAAAGGGAACACACAGTAGCGACCAAAAGTTTTGCATTTTTTTTAAAAGTGTGATTACTACTGTCTGGTTGATGTGATGCCATTTTCAGGGTGATTTTAGCAAACCGGAAGCAAATCGTTGTCCGCTATAAGGATGAAAATTGTGTTTGACATTGTTTTATCCCTTTATGTGTTAGTTTTCAACATTTGCTGGGCCAAATGTTTTGCATATTTTGCCTAGGTTTTTTTTTTTTTTTTTTTTTTTGTGTTTTTTTAGGTTAAAACATGACAAAGCCAACTTTATCACCAGATGATCACATTATTAAGAAAAAGTCAGTATCTGATGTCCATAAAAGTGCTGTACAGATTTCACACAAAATGAACGAAGAATATGGGGTCAAAGTGAGTCGCCAAACTGTGGTGCGACGGCTAAGAGCAGTAGGGTTAAATGCACGAGTTCCCATCAAGAAGCCTTTCATCTCTGCAAAGAACCAGAAGGTATAGAGCAACTTTGGGATGAGTTAGGGTGATGAGTTGGGGCCCGTACTCATAGCAATAAACATGAATTGTTTGCAGATTTGCAAATGGAATGGAGCAAGATCCCTCAAGATGTCTTGAATAGCCTAGTAGCTTCAATGCCCCGTCAGTGTGGCATTGTAAGCAATGAATTACTCTCTATGTTGTGAGCAATAAATAGTATATGCAAACTTTTAGCAGTCATTTTTCTTTAATTAAATGACCAAATCTATATTCAAAAGCATATTGGTTAAAATTAAGATCTTGCATGATGACGACTTCATGCACTTTCAATTCATCACCAGGAAAATGGCATCACAACAACCAGAGAGAAGTGATCATACTTTTAAAAAAAAAAAGCAAAACTTTTGGTCCCACTGTATATTACAGTATGTGTGCATGCTTGTGATGTATATGAATTATGTGTGCGCTAAAGTACATGTTTAGAAGTGTAAATCTGAATCTGGGTGGGGTCAGTAATGTTTACCAGGATGACCTGTTAAAGCGCGCCTGTCAGCAGGATTGTGCTCAGTAAACTACATACACTGTCTGGTGGGCGACACTACACAGATTAATATGATACCTTAGTTGATGAAATCCGTCCTGTGGTTCTTGTGTAATCTTTACTTTAAGTTTAGAGATAGTGATAATTATTCCCTCTACAATGTATAGCAGCTGTGCACGTGCTAGAAAGCCGCTCCATTTATTCCTTAGGAAATGGATGTGGTCCGGTGTCAGACCTGCTGCTTCCTTCTAAGTAGGGATGAAGGTTCCACATCAGGGACAGAAGTGCCCATTCTGCTGATCAGTCTGTCGGACCCCTACCATCAGTAACTGATCACCTGTCCTGTAGATAGGTGATAACTTTTTTCACCAGAATACCCCTTTACCTATCGATGGCATCACTTTCTGTTCCCATGTGCAGGTGAAGATCTCATTGCTTCTGAAAGAGCTGCCGCCCTGTGCAATGCCTGCGACCTTTCAGGGAAGTCCCTGTTCGTGTTGCCTCACACGGATCACCTGGTGGGCTATATAATCCGGTATGTGACTATATACTGTGGTAACATTCACCCATATAAGGGACAGAACTTTATTACTAGCAGATATGGGAGTAATATCTTATTTTCAGTCCATGACAGTATTGCACCTTATTTATGCTATAGCTTGTGTGGTTTTGTATAGAATTTGCACTGTGATCATGGGAATAACTTATAAAGGAGTCTTCCATCACCGTGGGTTTCTGTGCATCTGAATAGAGTGATAATGTTGCAGGCTAACATGTGACAGCTGCAGCCAACCAGTGATTGGCTGCAGCAGACATGTGCCCGTATGTCACACGATTGATATAACCAGGTAATCAGAGACCAGCAGAGTACCTGGAAGCACTAGCACCGGGGTGCGGTGATGCAGCAGTACACTTTTGGGCAAAATACCAATCCTTGGAAAGTCATTTCCATGCAGTTTCTATATTTCCTGAGACCTGACATGATTAATACCTTTCCCTTATTGTCTCCACTTAGACTAGAGAATGCCTTTTATGAACATGCACAAACCTACTACTACACGGAAATCCGACGGATAAAATCTCACAAGGAGTTCTTGAATAAAACCACTCATCAGGTACGGGGATAGTCAGATTAGGTTTGCCAATGCCACTCCGAAAATCTCAGTAATAACACAAGACTCTCTAATGGCACATACCTTGCCCTTAGGAGAAGGCAGCATCATTGATTAGAATAGAAACCTCTTCATATACAGAGTGAGATACATTATCTTGTCTAATCTACAAAAGACAAAAAATATATCTCATACCCTACCATCATTATATATATATATATATAAATGTAAAGCAAAGTTGCATATTGAATATAGGGTACTTAGTGAACTATTTTTGATCAAAAAAAGTATACAAGCCATCCCACCAGCGACAAGGTGACCCTAAATTGGGACGGTACCTACACTGTCTATATTAAAAACCTTACTGTATATCAAAGTTGAAGTAATGCATATAAAAGGGTAGACATTTGGGACCCGGTCCTATTTGTCTACCCTTTTATATGCATTACTTCAACTTTGATATACAGTAAGATTTTTAATATAGACAGTGTAGGTACCGTCCCAATTTAGGGTCACCTTGTCGCTGGTGGGACGGCTTGTATACTTTTTTTGATCAAAAATAGTTCACTAAGTACCCTATATTCAATATGCAACTTTGCTTTACATTTATATATAATGATGGTAGGGTGTGAGATATATTTTTTGTCTTTTGTAGGTTTTGCTTCTTTTTGCTAGTGTGAACATGCTCTTATTTCTTGCATGTGTACCATCTTAGACCTCAGTTCACATTGCTTGGTTTTATTATCTTGTCTAATGCAGCAGTCCCCAAACTTTCTTACTTTTTGAGAGCTATAGTCAGCTCTGAGAGACTGTGCAAGCAACATCCAGCCCCCATTACCAGTATAACAACATCCACAGCTCCCCCACAGAAGGCACTATGAGACCTTGCACCCCCATCCCTTATAGGCAGTATACTCCCATCCAGGGGTCCTCACCTTACCCCCATTCTTGTATCAAGCACCCTCCCCACACTATTGCCTCCAGCTTCAGGCGTCCCATCCACCTGGCCGTATCATCCTGTTTCCAGTTTTCCATATTTATCTCCCTTATTGCTCTATGGAGACCTGCTTTTCTTAGCCGCCAGCCACAAACCGTGGCCATGTGAGCCACAGGTTGGGGATCCATCATCTACAGTGTGTAATGAATCTTACATTGTATACAGCTTTGAAAAGTCTTATTCCCATGGTATTTCATCCAGGCTTGGGACGGGTGCAGTGCTGTTGTCTTCTCTAGAGTCCACGCCGTCACTTTAATGCTCTGTCTCATTTTCCTTTTTAAATTTAATGTCTGACAATTGTGTTTTTACTTTGATTTTCTTTTGACCCAACTTTGCCTTCTTTTACATTTTTCTGACAGTTGCTGTTTGTAAGGCATCAGTTCAAGATTGCATTCTTCAGTGAGCTGAAGCAAGATACGCAGAATGCCTTAAAGTAAGCGCCCTCCAGAACTGTCCTTATGTGATGCTGTGCCCCCATCCTCCCCAGGTCTACAGATCTGAGCGGAGCCATCATTAGCATTTATGGGGTACTGGTGCGTCGGGAGAAGACGCACGCTGTCCTCCATGGCAAGAAGAGATGACGAGATGGTATTTTAAAGGCGAGTCTTATGTTTGAATGGCATGAACCGGTTTTCGGCTCCGGACTATTGCCCAAACCGTACCAGAGTATCTTGATTAAGTCTCCAGTCCAGAGCCGAAAACCGGTGCCACTCAAATTCAAGACTCACATTTAAGTCACCATTTCGCCATCTCTTCTCGCAGTGCAAAGCTCGTGTGTCTTTTCCCAACGCACCAGCAACCCATTTATCCAAAGCTGATGGGTTACCTGACCAGGAGGGAGAAAGGTGCTGTGGTCCAGTAATTAAGGTGGGCTTGTCACACACTTACACTCCCACCATCTGTCCACATAAACTCCCTTGTAGTCATCATTATCATCTAGTTTTGGAGCACATGTAAATCTAAGTATTTTCCCTTTGTGTGTCAGTGTTTGGATGGTCGAATGAATATTTGCAGTGTCCCATTTAATTAATCTCCGAATATTTCTATATTTAGGAATTACAGGACTGCATATAACCTGGTGCATGAACTGAGGGCTCATGAAACAAATATGCTGGAAATAAAGACCATGGCTGGATTCATAAACTATAAGGTGCGGCGGCTTATGGAAAGCCGTAAATAAGACATTACAAGTCATCTCCATGAAGTCTAAACTTTCTGCCCGTCAAGGATATGGCGGCCGTTTCCTTGAGGATGATGATGTCGGCAGGGAGGAAACTTCTCTGTTCAATGACTTTCAGAGCAGCATTCCCATGTATCAATCTGGGATCAGTGGTGTTTTTTTACTGGTCTGTTGTTACAGTGTGTACATGGGTTGTTCAGTGAAAATAAGTCCTCCTCTATCAACAGGATAGGTGACTACTTGTTGATTCCTGGAGGTCTGACCGCTGGGACATGCACTGATGGGGGAAAAGGGGACGCTTTTATCACCTCTGTCAGCATGGAATGGCAGGGCGCATGTCTGACTGCTGCATCATTCATTCCCTATGGAGGCTGCGGAGCACTGTGCTCAGATTTTTTCCAACACCTTCATAGAGAATTTTGTAACGGGGATAAATTTCCCCATTTTGCCGATTGGTGTGGGACTTACAGTGGTGGCCAAAAGTATTGGCACCCCTGCAATTCTGTCAGATAATACTCAGTTTCTTCCTGAAAATGATTGCAATCACAAATTCTTCGGTCTTATTATCTTCATTTAATTTGCTTGCAAGGAAAAAACACAAAAGAGAATGAAGCAAAAATCAAATCATTGATGATTTCACACAAAACTCCAAAAATGGGCCAGACAAAAGTATTGGCACCCTCAGCCTAATACTTGGTTGCACAACCTTTAGCCAAAATAACTGCGAACAACCGCTTCCGGTAACCATCAATGAGTTTCTTACAATGCTCTGCTGGAATTGTAGACCATTCTTCTTTGGCAAACTGCTCCAGGTCCCTGATATTTGAAGGGTGCCTTCTCCAAACTGCCATTTTGAGATCTCTCCACAGGTGTTCTATGGGATTCAGGTCTGGACTCATTGCTGCCCACCTTAGAAGTCTCCAGTGCTTTCTCTCAAACCATTTTATAGTGCTTTTGGAAGTGTGTTTTGGGTCATTGTCCTGCTGGAAGACCCATGACCTCTGAGGGAGACCCAGCTTTCTCACACTGGGCCCTACATTATGCTGCAAAATTTGTTGGTAGTCTTCAGACTTCATTATGCCATGCACACGGTCAAGCAGTCCAGTGCCAGAGGCAGCAAAACAACCCCAAAACATCAGGGAACCTCCGCCATGTTTGACTGTAGGTACTGTGTTCTTTTCTTTGAATGCCTCTTTTTTTTTCCTGTACTCGATGTTGATACTTTTTCCCAAAAAGCTCTACTTTTGTCTCATCTGACCAGAGAACATTCTTCCAAAACGTTTTAGGCTTTCTCAGGTAAGTTTTGGCAAACTCCAGCCTGGCTTTTTTATGTCTCGGGGTAAGAAGTGGGGTCTTCCTGGGTATCCTACCATACAGTCCCTTTTCATTCAGACGCCGACGGATAGTACGGGTTGACACTGTTGCACCATCGGACTGCAGGGCAGCTTGAACTTGTTTGGATGTTAGTCGAGGTTCTTTATCCACCATCCGCACAATCTTGCGTTGAAATCTCTCGTCAATTTTTCTTTTCCGTCCACATCTAGGGAGGTTAGCCACAGTGCCATGGGCTTTAAACTTCTTGATGACACTGCGCACGGAAGACACAGGAACATTCAGGTCTTTGGAGATGGACTTGTAGCCTTGAGATTGCTCATGCTTCCTCACAATTTGGTTTCTCAAGTCTTCAGACAGTTCTTTGGTCTTCTTTCTTTTCTCCATGCTCAATGTGGTACACACAAGGACACAGGACAGAGGTTGAGTCAACTTTAATCCATGTTAACTGGCTGCAAGTGTGATTTAGTTATTGCCAACACCTGTTAGGTGCCACAGATAAGTTACAGGTGCTGTTAATTACACGAATTAGAGAAGCATCACATGATTTTTCAAACAGTGCCAATACTTTTGTCCACCCCCTTTTTTAGGTTTGGTGTGGAATTGTATCCAATTTGGCTTTAGGACAATTCTTTTTGTGTTTTTTCATTGAAGACAAATTAAATCATTTTCAAGAAGAAAATTATCTGACAGAATTGCAGGGGTGCCAATACTTTTGGCCACCACTGTAGCAGTCAGACCCTTAGGCCACGTTCAGTATTTTGTCAGTATTTCACATCAGTATTTGTAAGCCAAAACCAGGAGTGGGTAATAACTACAGAAGTGGTGACTTTTTTCTATTATACGTTTCCTCTGATTGTTCCCCTCCTGGTTTTGGCTTACAGATACTGATGTAAAATACTGACCAAATACTGAACGTGTGAACGTGGCCTTATAACCAGTAAGTTATCACCTGCCCTGTGAATAGGTGATAACTTGCTTTCACCGGACAACCCCTTAAAGCAAGAAATAGAGAAACGTTGCGGTGTACAAAATTGTGAAATTCTAGAAAACTCCAGGCGAAGCTGTCACTGTTTTATACATGGTGCAGGCCTGAGGAGCAATGGCCTAACTCCTAGTTCTTACACTGACCTGCTGGGCCCTGCTGTACATAACACAGCATATCCGCTTTATGTCAGGGCTCCTTTAAACCTTAAAAGTACATAACCGGATTATCAGAGATCCACATATACATTAGTTGATGCTTTTTATCTCTGAGTATCTTGTATTGGTGGCTTTTTACATTGTTTTTGTAGTCTAGATACTTGCACGCTTTGTACACATGTAGTCCAGCATTTAGAATTGTGTGTGAATAGACTTCATTGTAAAACATAGAACAACGGGATGAAGCAGAGAGATGGGGGATCACTGCCCTGAATTGTGCCACTACTGTGGTCTGCAGATCCTAGCTGCTATACAATCCCACTTTCCCTAGGAGTACATCAGCCCACATGAACATCCATTCAGGATCCGTGGAAAGTTGGTTGAAAATCTTCTTTGACCTCTATAATGCCATATTTTCAAACCTTGTTATTCTAGAAAGGAAAGTATTTTTAAAGCCATTACTTTACTTTTAAAGGGGTTGTTCACTACTAAAGTGCTCTGGTATAATAAAAAAAGGCAAATACTCACCCCCCAGACCAGCGCCGTTCCTGCAGTATCAGCGCTATCTCTCCTGGCGAACCCCTGATATTATTATATCACATAACCGTTGAAACCAATCATAGTGTTTTTCTATATGGACAGATGATTTGAGAACTTTTGTTTTATAAAACTCTAATTAATCTCCTCCCGTTCATTATCTTCTCTTCTGCCGCAGATCTGCCGCCTGTGTTTCCAGCACAACACTCCTCTGGACGCCATTGCACAGTTCAGAAAGCACATCGATTTGTGTAAGAAGAAGATCGGCAGTGCTGAATTGTCCTTCGAGCACGCGGCCTGGATGTCTAAACAGTATGGACCTTTCTACAGATTGCATTAGATGATTCTGCTTATTGGATATTCTATGAAGTCTAATATCAAAAATTATAAATTAAGTTTAGTTTTTTTTTGTTTTTTTTTAAAGATTTCAAGCGTTTGGAGATTTGTTTGACGAAGCAATTAAGCTTGGGCTGACTGCCATCCAAACCCAAAATCCTGGATTTTACTACCAGCAAGCGGCATATTATGCCCAGGAACGCAAGCACCTAGCAAGCCTTCTGTGCAATCATGATGTATGTCGTTATTCACTTTATCCTACTGTATATGCCATTGTTAATTTCTAAATGTTTCTTTAAGCTAATTGCACAGATTACTTTTCTGAATGTAGAGATGATGACGTAGCTGATGTATAATGGCTCTGGTGCACTGGGCACTTAGCGCATAGTTCTCTGTGATATTTCTCTTTTAGATATAATTTACCATACTGTAAAATCTAAAGGGCTTTTTTGTCTTTTACCATTACTTTGTAATGCTGAAGTGTGTCTTACATTCTTTCCATGTCGTGTATGTTTAGTCCTCTGTAGCATATCCCAGTCCAGATCCACTGGAGACCCCTAATAACGTGTTGGACTTCTATGGACAGAGGGCATGGAGACAAGGAATATTAAGTGAGTTAGTTTTGCATTCAAACACTTGGTGGCATCCATGGAGTTCTCAGAGTAGTCTATCTGCTATGAAGCTTCCTTTTCCAGTCGGATTTACCTTGAATTGTAGAACGTCAGTCTTAATGAATTGGGCCCTTGGACTTTAAAGGGAGTTTGTCACCCCTACAATTCATATTAAACTAGTGATACAGGAGACTTCGCCCACTAGCACTAGTGGAGCAGCCTGAGAAAATGTATTTAAATGCAAATGAGGGCACTTCCTTGGTGCTTCCTTGGTGAGGCAAGGGCTCAGTGTACAGACACGCCCTCTCAATGTGCATTTTGGAGACTTTCCCCGCTTCTGATTGACAGCGTTTGCTTACCAAGAGCGAGCGCTGCCTGAACTCAGTCCACGTGTCGGCTCGCTAACACTGAATGTGAGCAGGCACATTTTCCTCTCACTACAGTAGTGTAGGGCGCTAGGCGCTTCAGTAGAGGTTTCAGGAAGAGAATGCACCCAGCAGTGTCAGTGTGCACCCGGCAGTGTCAGTGCGCATGTGCAGACAGTCCAGGTAGCACTTGCTCTGGGCAAACGAGCACTGTCATTCAGAGGCAAGGGAAGTCCCAAAAATGCAAATTGAGGGGGTTAAGTCCCCTATATCACTGTACAGCTAGATTATTTAGTATGCATTTTGGGGGTGACAAACTTCTTGGTATGCAAAGATTAGGCACAGAAAGTGCAGTCCCCCTGCTGGTGAACCTGTGATTATATATTCATAGTCTGCATATACCGATATGTTAGTTATTACATTTGCTTCATTTTTATTAATTGAATTGTAATGAATAAAAGAGCAAAATGGTGCCTCTTTCAACCCTCACCCTGTGAGTAGCAGTTTTCAGCCAGTAGTTTACACAGGTTGGAGAAAAGTGATCTCTAGGTTTTTGTGGAATTGTTCAGATTGAAATATATCAATAAATATTATTTATTTAACATAAAATCTTGATTTAAACAGTTTTTTTGTTATTCTAGATTCCCTTTAACTTGAGGTCCAGGGCCATACCTGGATAACTTCATTTGCTTGGTTATCTTTCAGGCTAGCCCCCTTATAGTGTAGCCCTCATTGGATATGGAATGTTGGGAGAATCCCATTCTATGTGACAGAAGATTCCGTCGTTATATTCCGGGGTATATGACAGGAGGCCGCTGTAGTCTTGTGGCCAGACACCATTACTAGTAGATGTCATGAATACCTATTATATCTGCTATCTAGGTTTTGATCTCTCTGATCCAGAGAAGGAAAAGGCCGGCATACTTGCCCTGCAGCAAAAAGAGAGAGATGTCGTCCATTCGGTGAGCTGCGTTTGTGGGTTCTTTCTCTAAGCTTTGGCTAGAAGCGATTACTTTAACTTTTGTCTTCTTGTTTAGGAACTTATCATAAGCCTCCTCAGCAATGCTGTAGCTCAGTTCAAGAAGTACAAATGCCCCCGAATGAAAAGTCACCTGAGTAAGTACTTTTCAAGTCTTTTAAGAGTCATGGGCTACGCTTTGACTTCTCCTAAATTCCTAACACAGTTAGGTACAGGGGAATCGCATTCAAACAGACCAATGTAACTTAAAGTAAAGAAAATAGGTTCGCACGACCAACCAAAGCAGTTAAGAATACAGAGGAGCCGCAGGTGAATGTATCTCCACTGTTTGACTTACGGGTCAGTATCGTAGCCGCATGTGATGCTCCGCAGATAACCGGCAAATTCCAAGGAGCAAAAGAAGGAAACAACTTTAGTAAATGTCAGACAGGAAGATACAGAAGGAAAAAAGTGACGGCCAAGTGTTTTGTCCAAGCTCTGTTTCCAGCGTGAAACGGCCATCGCTTTTTTCCTTTGGTATCCTATGTCAGACAGTTAATGAAGGACAGTTTTAGCCAAGGGGTTAGTGCCACAGGTTTCTCCTTCTTTTGCTTCTCAAACAGACCAATGCTACAGAAACCACATTGTTTCCAACTGCTTCAATTTCTGATAGGCCACCCATTGAAGTACCTTCTGGGTCATGTAGTGCGAGAAATATCTGCCACATAATGCTGAAAATTCACATTTAAAGGGGCTGTCCAGTCACAAGACATTGATGACCTATCTTTAGACTAATATCAGATTGGTGGAGTGCAGACACCCAGTACCTCCACCTATCAGCTGTTATAAGCTCCATCGGTGGTGGGATGTAAAGCATTAAATGGAGCTGAGCAGTATGTAGTGGCCGCTGCATTGTCCCCGACCATGACTGCTACACATAGAATGGAGCTGAACAGTATGTAGTGGCTGCTACATTGTACCCAACCATGGCTGCTACATTGCACCCGACCATGGCTGCTACACATAGAATGGAGCTGAACAGAATGTAGTGGCTGCTACATTGTACCCGACCATGGCTGCTACATTGTACCCGACCATGGCTGCTACATTGCACCCGACCATGGCTGCTACACATAGAATGGAGCTGAACAGAATGTAGTGGCCGCTGCATTGTACCTGACCATGGCTGCTACACATAGAATGAAGTTGTTCTCTAGCCCTGTTCACATCTGGCCGGAGCTTATAACAGCTGGTTAGTAGGGGGAAACCGGATAATCCCCAATGTCTGGTGACCAGACAACCCCTTCAAGCATATCCAATACATACTATCACCCTTTGAGGAGCTCTTACTTGTTTTCTTTCTTTCACAGTGGTACAGATGGGTGAAGAATATTATTATGCTAAAGACTACACTAAGGCCCTGAAGTAAGTGCTATGTTTTAAAAAGGATCTTTTCCGTAATGGGTATTATAGTAGTATACAGTAGTGAAGCTTCAAAGATGATATTAACATCATACAAGCATACAATCATTTTTTCTAAGCCTGGAATTATTACATTGTGCCATGTTTCTGCCTTCAAAGTCACAGTTATGTGTAAGTGGAGCAATGCTACTGCATCAATCCACATAGATACAACTCTGGCAAAAACTAAGAGACCACTGCACAGTTTTCTAGTAATCCCCATCTCTACATGTCTGACAGCCATTCCATTCCAGTGTCAGTTGAATTCCAACCAAAGTCCACCTCATTCTGCTTAATGTGCTTCTGGTGATCACCTGAACCAAATCTTATGTAATGAGGGAAAGTATAAAGAACACTGCTGTGGTCTTCACAATCCTCTTGCAATAGGACAAGCTGGATGGCAAAACAAGTGCTAGGAATAGCCCAAAAGTAATTTGAATGAAAAAATAACTTTTAACCATGCCAAAGGAGTTGAAAAGAAAAGTCTTGAGTGAGGAAAAGAAGGGCTCAATTCTGGCTTTACTAGCTGAGGGATACAGTGAGCGTCATGTTGCCTCTATCCTTAAAATTTCAAAGACTGCAGTCCATTACAACAATGTCAAGCAGCAGACATTGGGGACAACAAAGCTACAGACCGGCAGAGGGCGAAAGCGACTCTCCACTGACCGGGATGACCGTCATCTTATTTGAATGTCACTCAGCAGCCGCAGGATGACATCAAGTGACCTACAAAAGGAATGGCATATGGCGGCTGGGGTGAAGTGCACGGCAAGAACCGTTCATAACAGGCTTCTAGAGGCAGGCCTCAAGTCATGTAAATCTAGAAAAGAGCCTTTCATCAATGAGAAGCAAAGGAGAGCCAGGCTGAAGTGCACCAAAGACCATAAGGATTGGACCATAGAGGACTGGAGTAAGGTAATCTTCTCTGATGAGTCTAATTTTCAGCTTTGCCCAACACCTGGTCGTCTAATGGTTAGACGGAGACCTGGAGAGGCATACAAGCCACAGTGTCTTGCACCCACTGTGAAATTTGGTGGAGGATCGGTGATGATTTGGGGATGCTTCAGCAAGGCTGAAATTGGGCAGGTTAATCTTTGCGAAGGACGTATGAATCAAGCCGCATACAAGGTTATCCTTGAAAAACACTTGCTTCCTTCTGCTTAGGCAATGTTCACCAACTCTGAGGACTGGTTTTTCCAGCAGGACAATGCCCCATGCCACACAGCTAGGTCCATCAATGTGTGGATGAAGGAGCACCACATCAAGACCCTGTCATGGCCAGCCCAATCTCCAGACCTGAACCCCATTGAAAACCTCTGGAATGTTATCAAGAGGGAGATGGATAGTCACAAGCCATCAAACAAAGAAGAACTGCTTAAACTTTTGTGCCAGGAGTAGCATAAGGTCACCCAAAAGCAGTGTGAAAGACTGGTGGAAAGCAGCCAGGACGCATGAAAGCTGTGATTAAAAATCATGGTTATTCAACCAAATATTAATTTCTGAACTCTCCCTGAGTTAAAACATGAGTATTGTTGTTTCTAAATGAATAAGAACTTGTTTTATCGGTCGACCATGACAGCACCACGATCCGCCCACCAAGTACAGGAAACCTACAGGCTTAAAAGGGGCGGCCTTCTCTCTCGCCTCAGTTTTGGTTTCCTGTCCTTGATGGAGGGAACCTGTGACAGGCTTATCTGTTGAAGACGTCAGAGAAGCGTGCTGTCGAGCTGCGCCCCTGTCTGTGGTGGCAGCTCCAGCCGGATGTGATCGTGGCGACGGAGGCTGCTCCCCTATCTGGGGTCTGCAGCCCCAAGTTGAGGTGGGCACAGTATTGGGGGGGCTGCGCCCCTGTCTGGGGGCCCCAAACCTGCGCACAGGACACTGAAGGGAGCGGCACCCCGGTCCGGGGTAGGGCTGCCCCACGCAGCAGGAGAACACTGGGGCTGCGGCCTTGTCCAGGCCGGACAGCCCAGAGGGAAAACGCCAATAGCAGGAGCGACGCTCCTGTACCCAGCGCCACCTGTGGCGCCGCTGCATACATCTGGTCTTTTGCTATGGCCGGGGGCGGGGCATTATGACGCCCAGGCGATCATGTGACCAGAACAGGAAGTTCTGGCCACATGCATACGAACGCCAGGTGAGTGCTGCAATTTCCCCTCCGACCAGCAGAGGGCGCTCAAAAGAAAAAAAGAGAAATAAAGGGGAAGTAGACGCTCCTATATAAGCGTCCAGACATCGTCACTCCTGGCTTCCCAGCTATCTCAGTCTCTATTATTAAAATGGATTCTGTGGAAGAGCAGCAGCAGCAAATCCAGCGGCCCCCGCCTTCTCCATCTCAGCGGTCGCCTGGGGAGCCCCAGGAGACACGAACCCCCCCCCCCCCCCCTCCAAGTCACCAACAATTCTCGGACTTCGGGTAGGCGAACCCGGTCCAGCCATCGGGACTCTAACAGGACGGACGAATCTGCAGCCTCTAGGGAAGATCCCCCGGCTGAGAAAGGTCCGGCTCTGGGTAAGTGATCTTCGAGAAAGTTCACTTAGGTAATAAGGTGTCCCTTCTTCTTATTTGGTTAGGGGAAGAAGTGTACCTCCAAAGCCAAGCACAAGCAGTGTGCATTATGCGAGGCCGTGTTAGCGGACTCATATTCCAAAAGACTGTGCCAGTCCTGCATAAATCAAACTTTGGCCGATGAGACCCCTAGTTTCGCCTCAGGCTTAAAATCCCTAGTTAAATCAGAAGTGAGCAAAGTCCTCTCTAAAAAATCTAAGAGGAAGGAAGCTAACTATGAGGTCTCCCCAATCCCAGATTATTCCCTATCGTCAGCCGATGAGATGGACTCTTGACGATTCATCTTCTTCATCCTCCTCATCCTCGGATAGTGGTTCAGGCCAGCACTGCTTTCCGCTAAATGAGGTTGACGGATTGATTAAAGCAGTCCGCTCAACCATGGACATTACGGACCCAAGACCAGAAAAGTCAGTCCAAGACGTCATGTTCAGAGGACTGGGACAGAGGAAGAGGAAACGTTTTCCGTTTAACGATAAACTTCAGGATCTAAGAGTGGCAAAGGCCGGAAAGAAAGGGTTCTCTCCCCCCATTCTTTAAAAGGAAGTACCCCTTTGAGGACTCGGCCTCTTCCTCCTGGGAGAAGGCTCCTAAACTCGATGCAGCTATAACTAAAGCTTTTAAAAAATCATCTCTCCCCTTTGATGATATGGGGGCACTTAAAGACCCTCTGAACAGAAAAGCGGATGTGTTTCTCAAAGGCACCTGGGAGACGACTGCTGGGGCTTTAAAACCGGCAATTGCCGCAACTTGTACAGCTAGGTCTTTGATCATATGGCTAAATCAGCTGGAGTCACATTTAGAAAACAATACATTCAGGAATGAGATCTTGTCTAGTATCCCTCTCATGCAGGGGTCAGCAGCTTTTCTAGCGGCTGCTTCCGCGGACTCGGTTAAGTTAGCTGCTAGATCAGCCGCCATGTCTAATGCTGCCCGCAGGGCTCTGTGGCTCAAGTGTTGGCCGGGTGACATCCAGGCTAGAACTAAACTCTGTGCTATACCTTGCGAAGGGGAACATCTCTTCGGTCCAGTCCTGGATGAAATCCTGGACAGAGCAAGCGACAGGAAGAAAGGTTTCCCTAGCCTGTCCATGCCTACCTATAAGCGGTCTTTTCGCAGGAGGAGATTTGTACGGAAGAGGCCACAGAGGGACCAAGATAAATGGGAAGACCATAAACCAAAAGGTAGAGGTCTTCTGTTCAATATGTTGTCTTCTACTCGGGAGCCCCGGAAATCGAGTCAATTACTCATAGCCCAGGTAGGGGGGAGGCTGATGGGCTTCTTACCTGCCTGGACAAAGATTTCAGCAACTGGATCCTTAATCTGATGGGTTCGGGTCTAAGATTCCAGTTCCAAGCAGTTCCTCTTGGAAGGTTTATCTTGACCCCTTTTCGTTCCTCTATGTCGGAACAGTTCGCCCTTCAGAGAAAAGTCCTGGACCTTGTTCATAAAGCAGTTCTGATGGAGGTCCCGGCGTCCGAAAGAGGGTTGGGATTTTACTCACCTCTCTTTCTGGTCTCTAAACCGGACGGTTCTTTCAGGTGTATTATAAACTTAAATGCACTGAATAAATTTCTGATAATCCCCACCTTCAAAATGGAATCAGTCAAGTCAACAATAAAATTGCTGTTTCCTGATTGTTACATGGTAGTTTTGGATTTGAAAGACTCCTCCTATTACCATGTACCTATCGATTCAGATTACCAGAAATATCTTACAGTGGCTGTGGTTATAGATGGGGTAATCAAGCATTTTCAATATAGGGCCCTTCTGTTCGGTTTAGCCATAGCCTCCCGGGTATTTACCAGAATTGTGGCAGAGGTAATGGCTCATGTCAGAGAACATGACATATTAATTATCCCTTATCTGGATGATTTCCTGATAATTGGTAATTCTGCCCTCCAATGTAATAAGCATCTAGAAACAGTGATCTCCATCTTAGAGAATCTGGGCTGGGTGCTCAACCTGAATAAATCTAGGCTAACTGCCACAAAGGTTCAGCAATTCTTGGGCGTTATGCTGGATTCAAATTCTCAGACATGTTACCTCCCTGAAGCCAAAAAACTAAAGATCCGGGATCAAGTGAGAAGGGCAGTGTCAAACCCAGTCATGTCCCTTAGAGTTGCGATGTCCCTGTTAGGTACCTTGACACCTTGCCTTCCTGGGGTTCTGTGGACACAATATCACTCCAGAGTTTTACAATGGGATGTACTGCATAATGAAGTTTTGTTGAAGGGACACTTGGAGGGGAGGTTTTCCTTGTCCCCCCGGTCAGTTGAATCCTTACAGTGGTGGGTTGATGAAGCAAACCTATGCAGAGGGGTCCCCTGGATTTTTAGAGCCACCCAAACAATTACTACCTATGCCAGTTCCAGTGGGTGGGGGGCCCATCTAGGAGATATGGTAACCCAGGGGTCATGGTCTAGTACAGAAAGGAGTCTCTCCTCCAACGTTAAAGAGTTGCTAGCAATAGACAGGGCAGTCAATTATTTTCTAGTCTTTCTTCAAAAACGTGACGTAAAGATTCTTTCTGATAAAATCGCAGTAGCTTACGTGAATCACCGGGGGGGTACACGATCAAGATCTCTGATGGGAGTGGCGGATCATCTCTTTCAGATCTCTGAATGCCATCTTTGTTCCTTAACAGCCCTCCATATAAAGGGAAAAAAAATTCAATGGCAGGCTACTTAAGCCGCTATACCCTGAAACAGGGAGAATGGGAACTAAATCAGGACATTTTCTTCCAAATAGTCCAAAGGTGGGGGCCTCCAGTAGTGGACTTGTTTGCCACGAGGTTAAATTGAAAAACACGGCTCTTCTGTTCCCTGAATCTTGAAGAAAAACCCCTGGCAGTGGACGCTCTCCAAATACCCTGGGGGTTCAGCCTAGCCTATGCCTTTACCCCGTTAACCCTTCTTCCCATGGTTATCAGGAAGATCAGAGAGGACAGGGCAAGAGTTCTGCTGGTCGCACCCTTCTGGCCCAGGAGACCCTGGTTCTCGTGCCTGAGGAGCATGTCTGTGTCAGATCCTTGGGTCCTACCAGAAGTTCCGGATCTCCTCTTCCAGGGTCCGATAGTCCATCATCAAGTTTCTGGCCTCTATTTGACGGTATGGAACTTGAAGGGAAGCTGTTAAGAAAAAAGGGGTTCTCCCAAGGCCTAGTAGCTACCTTTAATGCGTAGCCGTAAACCATTAAAACCAGAATTTATACGAGGACCTGGAAGAAGTTTTTATCTTTTTTCGGTTCCAGAGTCGATGAGGGGGCTCCAATAAGTAAAATTCTAGAGTTTCTGCAAAAAGGTCTTGAGCTAGGGCTAGCCATTATCACCCTAAAAGTTCAGGTGTCCGCCTTAGGCTCCTTATATAGCTGTGATCTGGCGAGTAATTATTGGATTTCTTGTTTCATTAAAGCTGCCTTTAGGTCTTTTCCCATTGTCAAAAGCAAATTGGTATCCTGGGATCTAAATTTGGTTCTTAAAGCCTTAACTGGTCCACCCTTTGAACCAATAGAGTTAGCCACTCTTAAGTCCCTCTCCCTTAAAACAGCACTTCTGATAGCTTTAACGTCTGCTAGGAGAGTTAGTGATATTCATGCCCTGTCTTCAGCCTTGCCCTTCACTCAGATCCTGGATGATAAAATAATTCTTAAACCTGATCCCGCTTATCTCCCTAAAGTAGCTACCCGTTTTCACAGACTCCAAGCAGTAGTCCTACCCTCCTTCTGCCCTAATCCAAGTAACCGGAAAGAAGAAGAGTTTCATCCACTAGACGTAAGGAGATGTGTAATTAGGTACCTTTTGATCACCAAAGAATTTAGAAAGGACAGTTCGTTATTTATATCCTACCAAAGTATTAGGAAAGGCTCTAAGGTCACAAAGTCCACCATAGGTAGATGGATCAGGGAGGCTATTTCCCTAGCTTATACATCCAGCGGTGAGGAAATACCACAAGAGTTGAAGGCTCACTCCGCCCGGGCAGTGACTACCTCCTGGGCGGAGGAGACGGGTGTCTCGATAGAAGACATATGTAAGGCTGCTACCTGGTCTTTTCAGTCTACCTCCTATAGGCACTATAGACTGGATTCGGGTGTTTCGTCTGATCTCACTTTTGGGAGAAGGGTACTCCAAGCTGTAGTCCCTCCCTAAACTTCTTCATTTCTGTAATTCTCTTGTTGGGCTGTCATGGTCAACCGATAAAGTCATAAGTTACTTACTGGTATTGATTTGCTATGTCTGCTAACCTGGTGGTCCTCTCAATGCTCTGTAATCCAAACTGAGGCGAGAGAGAGGGCCGTCCTTAAGCCTGTAGGTTTCCTGTCCTTGGTGGACGGATCCCCTCTCTCGTGGTGCTGTCATGGTCTCCAAAAAATCCTGTTACCGGTAAGTAACCTATGACTTTCTTTGCATTATTTGAGGTCTGAGAGCACTGTTTCTTTCTTATTATTTTGATGATTTCTCATTTGCTGCAAATAAATACAAAATTTTTAGCTTTGAATTTCGGAGACATGTTGTCAGTAGTTTATAGAATAAAACAACAATGTACATTTTACTCAAAAATATACCTATAAAGAGAAAAATCTGAGAAAATGAAAATTTTGCAGTGGTCTCTTAACCCCTTTACAACCCAAGGTGGTTTGCACGTTAATGACCAGGCCAATTTTTACAATTCTGACCACTGTCACTTTATGAGGTAATTACTCTGGAACGCTTCAACGGATCCCCATTGATTCTGAGACTGTTTTTTCGTGACCTATTGTACTTCATGATTGTGGTAAAATTTCTTCAATATCACTTGCGTTTATTTGTGAAAAAAACAGAAATTTGGAAAAAAATTAGAAAATTTTGCAATTTTCAAAATTTGAATTTTTATGCCCTTAAATCATAGAGATATGTCACACAAAATAGTTAATAAATAACATTTCCCACATGTCTACTTTACATCAGCACAATTTTGGAACCAAAATTTTCTTTTATTGGGGAGCTATAAGGGTTAAAAGTTGACCAGCGATTTCTCATTTTTCCAACAAAATTTACAAAACCATTTTTTTAGGGACCACATCATATTTAAAGTCACTTTGAGGGGGTCTTTATGACAGAAAATACCCAAAAGTGACACCATTCTAAAAACTGCATCCCTCAAGGTGCTCAAAGCCACATTCAAGAACTTTATTAACCCTTCAGGTGCTTCATAGGAATTTTTAGAATGTGGAAGAAAAAAATGAACATTTAACTTTTCACAAAAATGTTACTTTAGACCCAATTTTTTTTTTTATTTTCGCAGGGGTAACAGGAAAAAATGGACCCCAAAATTTGTTGTGCAATTTCTCCTGAGTACGCAGATACCCCATATGTGGGGGGAAATCACTGTTTGGGCGCACGGCAGGGCTCGGAAGGGAAGGAGCGCCATTTGACTTTTTGAATGTAAAATTTGCTTGAATAATTAGCGGATGCCATGTTGCATTTGGGGAGCCCCTGATGTGCCTAAACAGTGGAAACCCCCCACAAGTGACACTATTTTGGAAACTAGACCCCCCAGGGAACTTATCTAGATGTGTGGTGAGCACCTTGAACCCCCAGGTGCTTCACAGAAGTTTTTAACATTGAGCCGTAAAAATAAAATTTTCACATTTTTCCCACAAAAATGTTTTTCAGCCCCCACTTTTGCATTTTCATAAGGGTAACAGAAGAATTTGCACTATGCAGTTTGTTGTGCAATTTCTCCTGAGTACGCAGATACCCCATATGTGGGGGAAAATCACTGTTTGGGCGCGCGGCAGGGTTTGGAAGGGAAGGAGCGCCATTTGACTTTTTGATTGTAAAATTTGCTTCAATAATTAGCAGATGTGCCTAAACAGTGGAAACCCCCCAAAAGTGACACCATTTTGGAAACTAGACCCCTCAGGGAACTTATCTAGATGTGTGGTGAGCACCTTGAACCACCAAGTCCTTTACAGAAGTTTATAACATGGAGCCGTGAAAATAAAAAAATCAAACTTTTTACACAAAAATAATGTTTTAGCCCCAATTTTTTTATTTTTACAAGGGTAAGAGGAGAAAATGGACCCCAAAAACTGTTGTGCAATTTCTTCTGAGTACACCAATACCCCATATGTGGGGAAAATACAGTGTTTGGGCGCACGGCAAAGTTCAGAAGGGAAGGAGCACTGTGTGACTTTTTGAACGCAAAATCGGCTGGAATCGAGAACGGACGCCATGTCGCGTTTGGAGAGCCCCTGATGTGCCTAAATAGTGGAAACCCCCCACAAGTGACCACATTTTGGAAACTAAACCCCTCAAGGATTTTATCAAGGGGTATAGTGAACATTTTGAACCCAGAGGTACGACACAGAATTTGAGGACATTAGGTCATCATATTGAATAAGTTGTCATTAGTCTTGAGCGCAAATGCTCGCTACTTGAGTTTGCATCGGGTACTCAGGTATGCACCATGTATCACGGGTGATCCAGTGAAATGCTCGAGTCCCCGCCCGCATGTTTCACGGTTATTATACACCCCCAAAAAAACATGCAGGGATCGCTCGTGCATGGCAGGCAATTCCCACGAGGTTTTTTTGGCCGCGAAGCATATGGGGCGGAGACTTGAGCACCCGCGATACTCGAGACCCGAGCACCCGATGCAAACTCAAGTAGCGAGCACTTGCGTTCAACACTAGTTGCCATATCGTTATCCTTTTTTTCTTTTTTTTTTTACTTTTGAAAAAAAAAAACATCCCCAACCCTAGCCCTAACGTTTAGTTTTCACGCCGTTCCTAGTGCGGTATAAGTGATTAGACTACCTTATTCTTCGGGTCGCTGCGACTACAGAGATACCAGAATGATAGCAGGTTTTTATGATTGACAGCTGTCACACACTAAAAGACATATTTTGTAAAATCTAGTTTTTGCATCGCCATATTTTGAGAGCTATAATTTTTCCATATTTTGGCCGACAGAGTCATGTGACAGCTTGTTTTTTGCGGGATGAGTTGAAGTTTTTATTGGTGCCATTTTCAGGCACGTGACATTTTTTGATCGCTTTCTATTCCAGCTTTTGGGAGGCAGAATAAACAAAAAACCAACAATTCAGGAATTGTTTTTTTTTTACATTTTTTTATTCTACTCCGCGTGTGGTAAAAGTGATAAGGCAGCTTTATTCTTCGGGTCAGTACGTTTACAGCGGTACCACATTTATATCGTTTTTCCATGTTTTGGCGCTTTTACACAATAAAAGCTATTTTATAGAAAAAATTATTTTTTGCATTTCTTTATTCTGAGAGCTATAACTTTTTGATTTTTTCGGATGATGGAGCTGCATGGCGGCTTGTTTTTTGCGGGACAAGATGACGTTTTCAGCGGTACCATTTTTATTTATATTCGTCTTTTTGATCGCGTGTTATTCCATTTTTTGTTTGGCGGTATGGTGATAAAGCATTGTTTTTTGCTTCCTTTTTTTTTTTTTTTTCCACCGTGTTCACTGAAGGGGTTAACTAGTGGGACAGTTTTATAGGTCAGGTCGTTACAGACGCGGCGATACCAAATATGTGTACTTTTATTGTTTGTTTGTTTTTTTCATAATAATATTTATTGATGGGTACATTATATTTTTATTTTTGGTGGATTCTTTTTTTTATTTATTTTTTTTATTTTTTTTTCACTTTCTAAGATTTTTTTTTTTTAGTTTTTTACGTTGTCCCACTATGGGACTTTCACTTTTTTTATTCTGATCGCCTGCATAGCATAGGGATGGAGCACCATCCCTGTGCCATGCAGGCAGTCAGCGCTGCACAGTGAGAAGATTGTTTGGTCATGCACTGCGCATGACCAAAAAATCTTCCTGCTGTCTGGTGACCCGGATGTTGTCATGACGACATCGGGTCGTCATGGCAACATCCGGGAAGCCGCGGTAGACAGCGCTGGAGGCCGGAAGAGGAGGTGAGTATTGCGATCACCTCCCCTTAGCCACTGCAATGCTGCGATCGACTTTGATCGCAGCATTGCGGGGGTTAATATGTCGGGAGCGGTGCGGGACCGCTCCCTGCACATAGTACCGGGTGTCAGCTGTGACAATCAGTTGACACCCGGCGGCGATCGCGCCCGCACAGCCTGTGTGCGCGCGCGATTGTGATGACGTACTAATACGGGTCAGGCTCTTAAGTCCCAGGGCACAGACTCGTATTAGTACGTCATGGGCTTTAAAGGGGTTAATTTTTGTCAGAGCTGTATATGAGGGCTTGTTTTTGTGGGACGAGTTGTACTTTTGAATGACACCAATGATTTTACCATATCGTGTACTGGAAAACGGGTAAAAAAAAATTGAAATTGCTAAAAAAAAGTGCAAACCCACAATTTTTTTTTTTTTTTTACCATGTTCACTATATGGTAAAACTAACCTGGCAATATGGTTCCCCAGGTCAGTATTTGTGCGATGCTGCCTAACATCTATAGTTTTTTTTTTTTTATTTAAGTGGTGAAAAAAAATTACGGAATTTGTAAGAAAAATAAAATTTGCTTTTGTAGTCATTTTCCGCAACCTGTAGCATCTCCATTGTTCTGGGGCCGGGTGAGGGCTTATTTTTTGCGGCTTTAGGTGACATTTGTTTGATACCATTTTGGGGTAGATACAATGTTTTGATCACCTCATATTGCATTTTATTGCAAAGTTGCGATGGCCAATAAAACTTAATTCTGGGGTTTTGATTTCTTCTCTCATTGCGTCATTTACCGACTGGATTAATTGTTTTTCTATTTTGTTCAAACAATTCTGAACACAGCGATACCAAATGTGTATTTTTTTTTTTTTTAATTGTTTTATTTTCAATAGGGCAAAAGGGGGGTGTTTTGAACTTTTTTTTTTTTTTTTATCTTCAAAATTTTTAAAAACTTTTTTTCCCACAATTTTTACTGTGTTCAATAGTCTTTAGGAGAGTTGAAGCTGTGATCATCCAATCGCCTGTGCTACACATAGCAAGGCTTCAGCTCTGCTATGTATAGCACAAATCACTATCTCCTATGAACGCCGGCCACGAGCCAGCGTTCACAGGTAATTTACAATGACAGGCACGGGGGTATTTTGCAATCAGCCAGGAAAGATGCGGGTTCAGCATCTGAGCCCGCATTAAAGGCAGGGACACGACCTTTGACGTCAAGTTAACCTAAAGTAGGGGAAAAGATGTGATGATTCAACCTGACACACACACACACACACACACACACACACACACACACACACACACACACACACACACACACACATACATACATACATACATACATACATACATACATACATACATACATATATTTTTTTTTTTCTCAGAATTAGGCCTCATTCAAAGTCCGTTTCCTGCTTTTTCCACAAATAGCGTTCATATCTATAATTGTGATTAGCAACTAATCAGAGAGCAGCTTGACTTTTATATTTTGCTCTTCAAAAATGAAAGCTACAATGTGATTGGTTGCTATGGGTGGCCGAGACAACGGTTTTATGAGGGCCCTCCTGTATTTTTAGTTGCATGGAGGATGTACTGAGGGACGGAGGGTGGAGCTGAGTTGGGGATGGAGGTGTCTGAGAGCGGCCAAAAGGGATCTGACCTTTATGAGGTTATCATGTAGTTCACAGGAAGTCACAGACTGACTTCCTGTTTACACATTAGAGCGTGTACTGGACTGGTTGTCAGACTGGTGATCACATGACTCTATTTCCTGTAACATGGAGGGAGAAAGTATTGATGTACCTGAGGAGGGATGAAATACCACTAAAAATGTTGATGATGGCTGAGCATTATACATGCATTGAAAAAATATGCCGGAGTGCTTCTTTATGTCCCTAGCTGTCTACGTATATGATACTTGCTGCTCATCGTGTAATATTTAATATCCACTTTGTTTCCCAGGCTGCTGGATTATGTGATGTGTGACTACCGCAGTGAAAGGTGGTGGACCCTCCTCACCTCCATACTAAGTACAGCTCTGAAGTGTGCTTATCTCATGGCACAGCTCAAGGACTACATCACCTACTCTCTGGAGCTGCTCGGAAGAGGCAAGTACTCCCTTAGATTGACTGTACGCTCTTCAGTAATGGTGGGATTAGCCATTTATTTTCCAATTATTTACAAGATGTCCCAATGAACTGAAGGCAACATGTGAAGTTTGGTAAAGGGAGCCAAAAGATTTTCAGGCCTGTTGTCCAGCAGCCACGTTGGTCGTCCATGGCCGTCAGTCTCGTGCCCTGCAAACCTTCCTACTACGTTCAACATCGCCAGCAACTCGTGATCAGTAGCCCCACGTGACGCCATGCCATGATTGCTCTGCTTCATAATGACGTTACGAGGGCTACTAATTAATAGAGGCAACCACCATACATTGGGGGCTTTGCTGTAATCATTAGACCCTTAAAATCACAGACTTGTCGCACATAAGACGCATTTGCCCCTGATTTGCCTTGAGATCACATGCAACTTCCAACCAGATCCAAAACAGCTACATTTTTGGCCACTATCATGACTTATCGTGGTTGCGCTGTGTCTTTGATTGGAATCTGTCAAAAGATTTTAGCTATTTAATTTGAGGGCTGTGTAATGTAGGGCCAGCGACCCTGTTTTAAGCTGTGTGTCTGTTTTGTGTAGTTTTTATAAAATCACTGTTTTATCAGGAGATTATCAATAACCATGTAATCCTCCATATTCATGAGCTGTGGATAACCCCGCCCCCACCACTGATTGGCAGCTTTCTGCCTATGCACAGTGTACACAGAAAGCTGCCAATCAGTGGTGTAGGCGGGGGTTATTTAGAGCTCAGCAATCAGAAAACTGCTAGATCTTCTAGTATTTAAAACAGTTTTAAATCAAAACTGAAGCAAGCAGCCCAGTAAGTGACACATCGCTGGAAGCAGGATCTCTGCCCCTATGTCATGCTGCTCTTAGATGGAGTAGCTAAAACCTGATGAAAGATTGCCTTTCTCACATGTCACATTCACAGTCATTACTTGAGATGTCCCAGCGTGACCTTGCGATCTTGGTGTCGCCCAACAACCTTAGCATGAAGTATTGTATTTAATCGGGGCCACATTTTAGTAATGCTTTTTGAAAACATTTGATTTTTCTTTTGATTTCCCAACAGCATCAACATTAAAAGATGATCAGAAGTCCAGGATTGAGAAGAACCTCATTATGGTGTTAATGGTGAGTCTACACTTATATACAAGGAAGGATTTTCTATGTGGTCTCAGTAGTGATTTATATCTGCTTCCATTTCCAGAATGAGAGTCCTGATCCAGAGCCGGACTGCGATGCATCCATGGTGAAGCTGGCCCATCGTCTGTGGGCGGATAGGGTTTCCTTGGCGGGTAGTAATATGTTTACCATTGAAGTGCAAGACTTTGTCCCGTTCGGTATGTATGATGGGGTAATCTGTATACTATATAATCGTATATATATATATATAGTTTTTTATTATTATTATTTTTTAACTCTTTCTATGCAGTGCAATGCAAGGCTAAGTTCCAGGCCCCAAGTTTTCATGTTGATACTCCGGTGGAGCTGTATGTTCATTTAAAGACTGATTGCCCACATCCTATCCGCTTCTCAAAGCTCTGCGTTGGCTTCAGCAACCAGGTAACCTATGTAGACGCACTGTCCTATTGTTTAGTTTCATCATCACACGCTTGATTCTGCAGCAAAGTTTCATTGATGCCATTTTGGCGTACATGTAATAAAAAATAGCAATAATTTATTGTCTTTACATATTTAATAGTATTTTTTCCATTGCCACTTTGGCACTTAACCCTTTGAGGAGTAGTCCATTTGTTTGATCTTTCACTTTCATTATTATGTTTTTTTTCTATCCAAGTCTTTTAAAAGCCATGATTTTTTTTTTTTTTCTTTTAACATAGCCATTTGTTTTACAAGTTGTATCATTCATTTGCATCATTTAATTCACTATTTTAATGTATTGAGAACAAGGAAAAAAAACGTTATGGGGTGGAATTGAAAATACCCAAAAGGCAATTCCACTATTGTGTTGAGTTTGTTTTTTACGTTCACTGTGTGCTAAAAATGACCTGGTAACTTTACTCTCCCAGTCAGTTTAATAACAGCAACACCATAGCTTTTTCTAACTTTGCGGGATACAAGGCGATCAATAATTAAAACCCCCAGGATTGACATTATTTTCTTTTTTATTTAATAGCGTTCACATAGCAGAATAAATAACACAAAATTTAAAATGTTCAAACATTTATGGGCACAGTAATACCAACTATACATTTTATTTTAATAGTTTTGATCATAGAAATATCAAAAGGGACGTGATTTTAGGATTTTTATGTTGTTGTTTTTTTTTTAATTTCCCTGAAGGGAGTAACCTGCAATTATTTGTTCACTTGCAACATTATACTGCACATGCGTATGATACATTGCTACTGTCCTGTGTGCGGGGGGGGGTGGCTGTAATCGAGTAATAGTGTTAAGAAAACAGCTTTGTTATTGATTGCTCAATATAAGGGGTTAAGTTGCCAAAATTTGGAGTTATTAGGGTTACCTTTTGGCTCCCATAGAGATCTTGCGGTTACTTTGCCTCTGTGGTCACCATGACGTGGTATTCAATTTGCAGAAATGATTTGCTTATCATGACATAATAATACTTCATTTCACGTTAATTAATTAAACAAATGTTATATATTCTAAGAATAAAAAAAAAAAAAATGTTTTCTCCCAGTACTTATCTGATGTATTAACCGTGGCCTGTGATTCCATGGCAGTATACAGCTTGCTGACTGAGGGTACTTGCAGGGAAATCTAAATCCCATGCCACTGCCCTGTTCTGTATTGGACTGGTGTTGGATTATTTGTATATTAGAATTTGTATGTATTATTGCTCCATAAAGCAGTGCTCTGATATTTTAGAAACTGTACAAGTGGACATACTACACACTGGAAATATTCCATTTGATACAGAAAGTGAGCATATAATATTGCCATTCTGCTTATATGTTGTTTTCTTGACCAGGAATACAACCAGTACTGTGTGGTGGAAGAACACTTCCAATCCAGTGATGTATTGGAGCAGTCCGCACAGGGAACCATGTGTCTGGTGCCTGGAAAGACCAGAAAGTTCACATTCAAGTTTGTTGCTAAAACTGAGGATGTTGGAAAGAAGATTGAGGTGAGTGAGAAGCAAAGTATTTTGTTGAGTGTATAAAAGAAAAATTTATTTTCTCTATCGCTTCATTGGGTGACACAAGAAACCATGGGTGTATGCTGCTGCCGCTAGGAGGCTGACGGTATGCAACCCAGGCCCGTTTTTACCTCTTAGGATTTGTTGTTTTTTATTAATGATTTCCCTTTTTCTTTCAGATACGGTTTTTGAGGGGGGCAGAGTGGAATTGTGCCACTCTGATCTCCCACTTAGAGACCGAGAGCACAGTGTGGAGTTGTGTCACTACTGTATCCTCTCTGGTATATGAGGCAGGACCCTATTCCCCCCGAACACAGCAAGAGTGTTTGGGGCTCCCTGGCACACGGTCCTTGCCACCAATCCCCTGCCTGCTCGACCCCCAGAGCCAGACAGAGCCGGAGAGAAGAGCCATTTCCTCGTGCCCGACAGTCAGCGCCCGGGAGGTCTAATGTCCGTCTTCCATCACCGGTCTGTGATGAAGGATTTGGACAGGTATATCCAGAACAAGCGTGGCAGTGAAGGGGGCTCCAAATAAAGAAATAAAAATAAAATAATAATAATAACAAAGGGACAGAAGAAATGAGAAGAAGGTTCTAGTTTTCCCCTAGTCATGATCTGTTTGACTCCTGGGAAAAGCCCCTTGTACATTTAGCCATTTAATTTCTCCGCCCAGACCAGCTGCTGCCTCCGCGCCACCCTGGTACTCTTTGGCGGCCTCTTTTAAAAATATAGCTCCTGGCTTTGGCCTGGGCCTTCTCCGGTGGCCGAGCCACACCTCCGACAGCACGGCCAATCACACACACACTGGATCGTTCGTGCTCTTCCACCCACTACTCTTAGCCTATCCGGCTCCTCACTTTCTGCCGCTCGGGAACTCAGACTTCCCGTGCGCTTTCTGATGCCATCTCTTCCTTCTTCTTCTGCCCGGCGCCATTTTCTAGTTAGCCGGCTCATACTCAACCTCTGCCTCTCCCACGAACTCTGCAGCCCACCTCCTGGTTCTGCTCTACCACCTTCACCATCAGCTTCCCCAGGACCACAGGTTCCAGGGTCTAAGTAAGCTCTGCTATCTGGGTGGCAGCTCTATATCCCCAGCATGGCTCCCTCTAACACATTTCTCTTTCCCTATTCCTTACCCCCGGGGAGTCTCGCTCCCATCCTCTGTCTATTGTTCTGCACTTTGCGTGTTTTGCTGTAACAAAAGGTTTCCCTCTGGTCTGACTTTGTCCCTCTGCTCGGATTGCAGCCCACCCACCATGCTGTTCCCCCAGGAGCCTCCCACTGTACACAACGAGAGTGCGCCCCCTCTTTCCGAGAGGCCGCAGCTCTCTCTCAATCAGTCAATGACCTAACCAAAGTATCTCGGACCATGGCCTCGGTCATAGAACCAACCGTCTGCTTCCCTGGGTGTTCTAAAACCACCGGTTTCCCAAACCCAAAAGAGTACATCATGCAGGAGTTCCAAAAAGAGTGCCTGCACTAGCTCATCATCTAGTTCTAGTCACCCTCAATGTCTTACA
This sequence comes from Phyllobates terribilis, assembly GCF_046119375.1. Lineage (NCBI taxonomy): Eukaryota > Metazoa > Chordata > Amphibia > Anura > Dendrobatidae > Phyllobates > Phyllobates terribilis. Next base: position 974,779,749 of record NW_027362761.1, on the reverse strand, counting down.
TATTCCATCCCTCTCTCACTCTCCTTCCTCCGACGCTTCAGCGGCTCAGGAGTTAGACTCCCGTTTTGAGTCAGATTCCGATCTGGACTCCGAACATATCTACACATGGTGGATAGTCTGATTATAGCTGTTAGACCCTTAACGTAAGGGACGTGAAGCCCTCACCCTCTGAGCAGACAGTATCCTTCAAAAAGATGAAACGCCTTCCGCGGGTTTTCGCCAACCACGAAGAATTCAATGAAATCTTTACCAGTAAATGGGAGCATTGAGAAAAGCGTTTTCAGAGAAGAAAAAGCATGAAGGTCTTATATCCATTTGAGGCCAACCTGCTACAAACTGCTATAAACTTATACAAACTTGTGCATTCCACACGAACAGAAAGTAGTTGCGTGTGCGGTTCACACACCGGATGCGGCGCTAAGCTACCCACATGTGGGGTTACTTCATTTTTAGAAGGGGGAAAGAAATGTGATAATCACATACCTACAAGGGGGCGTATAAAGGTAAGCCACATGATGCTATTAATTAAGTTTGTATACCTTAGGGTATTTATATGGACCCTGCTCTGCATCCCATTCTCTGCAGATTAGGACAGAGAGTGGAGGGACCCATGTTTATTTTATGCATTTTAGGACCCTTGTGGGGTTAGTCTAAGTGTGAGCTGGCAGGGATCAATAGGGCCAGCTCATGTCCCCACTTTTTTATTCAGAAGGAATCTCTGGACATCAACCTCCTCCATCGGAAACAAAGAAAAAATGGGTGAGAGAATTCCATTTTTTTCTATTTAATTGTGTATGCATTGTGATATATGTGCCGGGTCTGCACTCAGACTACACATTATACAATTATTTTTCATGTCTTTCTTAACATCATGGATTCTTAGGTACTGGACAAATTAGTGGTTTATGAGAACATAACTAAAGATCATCTTTGGTGTACCTACAGTACAGACCAAAAGTTTGGACACACCTCATTTAAAGATTTTTCTGTATTTTCATGACTATGAAAATTGTACATTCACACTGAAGGCATCAAAACTATGAATTAACACATGTGGAATTATATACTTAACAAAAAAGTGTGAAACAACTGAAAATATGTCTTATATTCTAGGTTCTTCAAAGTAGCCACCTTTTGCTTTGATGACTGCTTTGCACACTCTTGGCATTCTCTTGATGAGCTTCAAGAGGTAGTCACCGGAAATGGTCTTCCAACAATCTTGAAGGATTCTTCTATCAGTCTGAGGAGTTGTAGCCTTCTTCCTTCCTCTACCTGGTTTATTCTTTATCGAACCAGTCTCTTGAAACCGCTTATACACTTTGAGAACGCTGGCCGGGAAAGATCCCTTTTCCAATTCGTGCTGCAATTTCCCGGTAAATGTACCCTTCGTCTCTTAAAGTAACAGCTTTGGCTCTCTTCTTAGGTGACCACTTCTGTCTAATACTGCTGGCACAATATCGGTCTTAAATCACACCCTGGTCACTATAAACAAACATAGAATACATATCGCAGAAGGGGGCGTGTGTTCAAGTAAGTATGTCAGTGAAAACTTTCATTAAATATTGGTGATGGTGAAAAACTGCAGGTGTTGCCTCAATTTTGGCCACTAGTGTAGGCATTATGATGGATTAAAGAATCAGGAGTTCCATCTCCCGACAGAGAAAATTCAGAGAATCATAGTTCAAATATCTCGGGTAAGGAACCACCCCTCTATGACTCTGCGGAAACTATGTCCCTCCTAGGCTCCATGACTGCCTGTATTCCGGCCATCCAATGGGCTCAAATACACACCAGGGATTTACAGTGGGAAATCTTGGAAGCCTAAAAATCTCTAAAAGGTCACTTAGAAGGGCAGCTAACCTTATCGTCAAAAAAACACACTTTCCCTAGAATGGTGGATGAGACGGACCAACCTAACACAGTGTTCCATGGGTAATCTCAGTCTCTCAGGTCCTGACCACGGACGCAAGCCCAACAGGTTTGGGGGCTCACTTAAACGACCATTTAGCTCAGGGGGTCTGGGCGGAGAACGTAAAATCTGCATCCTCAAACATGAAGGAGCTTCTAGTAGTCAAGTTCGTCCTTTCAGAATTTTTAAACACTTTACATGGTCACAACGTAAGAGTGTTCTCGGATAATTGGACAGTAATAGCGTACTTGAATCACCAGGGGGGAAACTAGGTCCTATTCTCTAATGCAAGTAACAAAATCCATCTTCCTCGTAGCCGAGAGCAACCTGGGGTCTCTATCTGCTCTCCATATAAGAAGCACAGAAAATCTCAGAGCAGACTTCCTGAGTCGGACCCAATGGAAGCTGGGCGAGTGGGAGCTGAATCAGACAGTCACAGAAATGCAAAGAGTCAGAACAAGAAGGTAGAAGCTTTCTATTCGATAGACCCCAAAGGGAACCCGATAGCACTAGACGCCCTCATGATTCCATGGAACTACCCTCTAGCATATGCTTTTCCTCCGATTGCCCTAATCCCGGCAGTACTGAGGAAAATCAGAGAAGACAGGGCAAAAGTAATCTTAATAGCCAACTTCTGGCCGAAGAGGACATGGTTTTTCTGGCTGAGGATGATGTCCATTTCCGATCCCTGGGTGCTCCCGGATCTTCTTTCCCAGGGACTGGTCCTTCATCCCCAGGTAGCAAACCTACAAATGACAGCCTGGATTTTGAGAGGTCTCTCTTAAGGGATAAAGGGTTTTCCTCAAACTTGATCTCCACACTACTACAAAGTAGGAAGCCCGTGACTACCAGGCTTTACGGAAAAACCTGGAAAAAATTCCTTTCATCGTCAGGTTCTAGGTTAAAAGGAGAGGTTCCACTAACAGCCATTTTAGAGTTTCTTCAAAGGGGGTTGGAACAGGACTTAGCAACAAGCACACAGAAGGTCCAAGTTGCAGCATTAGGGGCCCTATACAATTGCGATCTAGCCAGAAATAGGTGGATATCTAGATTCATCAAAGCATCAGCTAGATCTAGGCCCATCCCCTCTCGGAATACTCCTCCTTGGGACTTAAACGTAGTCCTTACAGCTCTAACTAAACCTCCTTTTGAACCTTTAGCGTATACGTCTCTAAAAATCCTATCCCTTAAAACTTCTCTCCTGGTAGCCCTTACGTCAGCTCGAAGGGTTAGCGATATACAGGCTTTGTCGGCAGGGCCCCCCTTCACGCAAATCCTGGAATATAGGGTTACTCTTAAGACTGACCCGGCCTACCTACCCAAGGTAGGGTCACATTTTCATAGATCTCAGGAGGTCACCCTCCCTTCTTTTTGCCCTAATCCTAAGAATAGGGGAGAAAAAAATCCTACACACTCTCTAGATGTCAGAAGGTGCCTAGTCCAGTAGTTAGAGGCCAGACAGGAGTGTAGAAAGGATAGGACTCCTTTTTTTGTGCTTCCAGGGACCTCGGAAGGCACAAAAAGCGTCCAAGGGCACACTGGCAAGATGGGTGAGAGACGCCATCTCCCTGGCATATTCATCAAGTGGAGAAACCGCCCCGGAGAATCTGAGAGCTCATTCAACAAGGGCAGTAGCAGCCTCCTGGGCGGAAAGAGCCGGAGTCTCAATAGAACAGATATGTAGAGCCGCTACTTGGTCTTCTCCCTCTACATTCTTTAGACACTATCGGCTGGACCTAGCCTCCTCATCAGACCTTACTTTTGGTAGAAGGGTTCTGGAAGCGGTGGTCCCTCCTTAGCGATACATTCCTCTGCAATTCTCTCCGTGGTGCCGTTATGGGGGAAGGAGAAAGACATAGTTACTTACCGGTAACGGGATTTTTCAGAGCCCATGATGGCACCTGTACATTCCCTCCCTTCACATGTGGGTGTGCACACCTATTTTGCTATTTATAGGTAGTCACATGGTGTTTCTGATAAACTCCATAATAATGTTTGTATATTGTGTTATTAATCCGGAAGTCCTCTCGTGCTCTGTAAACAACTGATGCAGGAGAGAGGTACCGCCCTTTTTATCTGTAAGTTTCCTGTCCTTGAAGGGCGGATCCCCTCTCTCCGTGGTGCCGTCATGGGCTTTGAGAAATCCCTTTACCAGTAAGTAACTACTTCTTTTGAGTGATGGGTTATTACTCCTACTTTTTTGCTAATTTCGTCTCACATTTACCACCGTACAAGGAAGGCCTTTTTCCGCTGGTGCAAAGCCAACCAGGCCGCCTCCATGGTTTTTGCTCTGCCATCCATTTTTGTAATTTTTGCAGTCGTGTCTTGAATCTGGCCTGTCCCTCAGTTCCCTTAAGGGGCAGGTGTTGGCACTTTCCACTCTTTTTCAGAAGAATCTGGCGCCTCGTCCACAGATCAGGACCTTCCTTCAGGGAGTCGCACACTCTGTTCCCCCTTACTGGCCCCTTGTAGAACCTTGGGACCTCAACTTAGTTCTGGATGTCCTTTAGGAGTCCCCATTTAAAACACTGCGGGAGCTCTCTCTTGCCTTCCTCTCCTGGAAGGTTGTCTTTCTGGTAGCCATCACATCAATCAGACAAATGTCCAAACTCACTGCTCTTTCCTGCTGTTCCTCATACCTGCTGTTCCACCAGGAAAAGTTGGCCCCGTGTCCAATCCCATTTTTTCTTCCTAAGGTGGTTTCCTCGTTTCACCTCAATGAAGACATCATACTTCCTTTCTTTTGTCAGTCTTCCTCTCATCCTCTGAAGCAGTCACTAAACAAACTTGACCTGGTGAGAGCAGTTGGCCTCTACCTTTCACCCTCTGTTCATGATTCACAAAATTCTTCAAAGAGGCCTCCCTGTTTCCAGGTCTACCATCGCCCTTTGGATTCGTTTTGCCATTCTGGAAGCTTATCTGATAAGGGACAGTGTGTGTCAACTCAGGGTCACAACTCACCCCACTCGCACAGTGGGCACCTCCTGGGTCATTCGCCACCATGCGTCGGCCTTGCTGCTTTGCAAAGCTGCTATATAGTCTTCCATTCATACCTTCGCAAAGTTCTACAGAGTTGACTCCTTCGCCTTGTTGGATGTGACGCTCAGTAGAAAGTCCTGCAGGCCGCAGTGGCCCGAGCTCAGGCTTGAGGGTTCTGTCCTTTTACCCACCCTTGGGACTGCTTTTGGACATCCCATGGTTTCCTGTTTCCCCCAATGAAGCGATTGAGCCTTCATTGGGGGACACGGCACCCACCCTTGTATACAGTTATGTTGGTTCTATTATGTTGTTGCCTGCGATGTTTTTGTTTTTATGTTGCTTCTCCTACTGCTTTCTCACTAACTGATTAATTTCTTGCCAGTTGGTGGATTTACACAGCTGGGGAGGAGTTAACTTTTTTGCATAGTGTTAGCAGCATACACTGACCCATGGTTTCCTGTGTCTTCATATTTTAAGTGTATAATATTAACTAAATTTTTAGACTTTTGCCACTTAATCACCAGTTTTAATTTCTCCTCTTCTTTGTGTAGATATTAGCTTGTAAAGTTTAGGTTATAATTTTTGTTCTAGTTCATTTGGGTGGAACCAGAGATTTGTCTCTTTGGGTGTGTACGTGTTCTCCTGCATGAGATTGACCAATTATAAGCAGGGGGCGTTATGCAGGGGAGAAAAGAACACGCCCTCCTCTCCTCACTGATCACTGTAGCTACAGTGTAGAGATACAGCTAAGCTAAGTTATGTGTCATTAGAAACCCTTCCAGACCTCATTTCATAGTGCTGTGAGCTTTCATCCTTCCCTTCCCCCTACACTGACTGCCATGAGATGAGATCTGGAAGTGTTTGCAATGATGCATAACTCAGCTCTGCTAAACTTTTCTCCCCTTCTGCTGTCTAATTATGATTGGTCACTCTCATGCAGTGGAAGAAGTACGTGTCCACAGAGACAAATCTATGGTAGCGCCCAGGTGAATTATAACATAAATTTCTAACCTAAACTTTTCAAGTTAACATCTCCACAACGGAGGATAGAAATTAAAAAATGTTTTACTCAGCTGTGCAGTCACTATTTCATGATGTGGCCAGTTTCACATGCTAAAACTGGTGACAAGTCATCTTTAAAAATGTGACCTGTATGGTAAGAAATATATTTTCCACTTTCAGATAACATCAGTAGATCTAATCCTGGGCAGTGAGACAGGCCGCTGCGTCATTCTGAACTGGAGGGGAGGCGGGGGAGATGCTGCCTCAGCTCAGGAAGCCGTCCAGGCGGCACGCTCCTTTAAACGGAGACCGAAGCTACCTGATGCTGAAGTGCACTGGGATGGCATCATTATCCAGGCCAGCACCATGTAAGAGATACATGCTGTAGAATATCTTGTACTTATCGGACTGACCAGCAGGGAACTTAGATTACCATATTTTTCTTTTTAGGATTATTTCAAGAGTACCTAAGGTTTCAGTGCAACTTCGTCACGAGCCGCCAGCACTAAATAATGAGATGTACTGCTTGTTGATTACTATACAGTCTCTGGAAGACACGGTCATCAGAGATGTGAAGCTCACAGCAGGACTTAAACCAGGTAATCCACTTCATTTCTTCCAAAATAGTACAGCTATGTTTACACTCGGCAGATTTGTTGCCTTTATTCCACATGTTTCAATGCTGTTTCCAAAAATTGAATCACATAGAGTAGAAACTTCCCTATTCATGAAACGGAATTACCCTACAGATAGGTCTACAAGAAATCAGCCATATGTGAATATACTACAAATTTGACATACGTGTACTTTATAAGTGTTGCTTTCTTGTAAGCCAGATGAAGGTTGGTATATGTCCAAAAACTTTCCTTTTTAATGAATTACTGAAAACAAGGTTCTCCCAAAGTCTAGATATGTTCTTACAGATCAAAATAGGTGATAAATGTATGATCAGTTGGTGTCAGACGACTGGGGCCCCGTCCAATCGAGAGAGTGGGGCAGCTCGGTGGTTAGCATTACAGCCTTGCAGCTCTGGGATCCTGGGTTCAAATCCCACCAAAGACGACATCTGCAAGGAGTTTGTATGTTCTCCCTGTGTTTGTGTGCGTTTTCTCCCGAGTTCTCCAGTTTCCTCCCACACTCCAAAAACAAACTGATAGGGAATCTAGATTGTGAGCCCCAATGGGGACAGTGCTGATAATATCTGTAAAGTGCTGTGGTATTAATAGCACTATATAAGTGAGTAGAATTGTAGAGTGCTATTTTTTGGGTTAACCCCTTTAACTGTTTAACGACTTATGATGTACATTTTCATGCATTGGTGCACTGACACTTTAAGGGTTTGTGCAATGTTATAAATTGTACATTAGAGTAAAAAAAGTGGTAAGAGAGGTTAAAACCTAACTTTTAATAGATATATAGGTAAAATAGATATACAAAAAGTCACTAGGACCTAAAATCAATTAAGTGCCTGCCAGTGGTAGTAAAATGTAACTACCCAAAGTAAATGTATACTCTTTACAAACAGGAATTATATGGCATAATACCTAGATATAGCCCACCTGTATCCCGAACAAAAAAGATGGTAGATAGTCATGGAGCTGTCACTAAAAAGCCTCAGCATACATGAACCATATCAGACAATCAGTGATTTGTTGTGAGAGTTCACACTTAACAAATAATATTGGAGCAACCTCACCGTACACAGTGTCAGTTCATGCCTCTTGCTTAAGACAGTTCACTGTAGTGGGGCATCAATACCTCTTCAGCCACCAACCACATATGGAACACCACTCCCAACGCATTTCATCACCTCAGTAACTCATCAGGGGAGAAAGGGGTGTCATCTCACTCAATGTGATCCTCTGTGTCCGTCGCCAAGCTTATCACAGAGGCGGCGCAACTTCCAGATGATCTCGTCATCCTATTTGTATCTGCCCGCGCTCCCTAATCACGCAGACACGTCACTTCCGGTTCCGGCAACCTCACATCCGGTATGTGGAACACAAGTGCCGGCCGTGACACGCAAGCGTCACATCCGGTGCGCGCATCATGAGACGCGCACATACCAGGTGACGCAATATGGGGAGTGATCACATCATGTGGGATAGTGCTGCCCACACGATGAAATGGGTGGGACGAAGCAGACATATCATACGGTACCAATCCTCACTCCAGCCAGGAGGAGTGTCCATACACAAACACCACCGGGACATGGCTCCGGCTACATACCACATGCGGCGAAGTATATTTAAACGAAGCTACATAGTCCCCAAGTGGTCAATGGCTAAAAAAATCGCCACAAGTTAAATAAAGTCAGCAGTCATGAAGCATTAGTATAATGAGCACACACCCTACCCAAAAAGAAGTACTACTGGAGGGAACGTAAGAGGCGAGGAATGACCCAAAGGCAGGGACCACAACTGTAATGGAAAAGAAAGGTGAAGATATAGAGAGCAGGGTCTGTCCGTCCCTAGTAAGGTACTACCAAAATTAGTCCCTACCTACCTGTGGAGGTTGGCATCCTAAAACCTGCGCAGTTGGCGCCCCCACTTCGCGACGGCTTTCCCTACACTCCTCATCCTATTATTCCCTACACTTATAGGAAAGACCTAAAGGACAACTGTTCATTCAGACCATATGGGGCCATTGTCTGTAGCTTATAGATCCTCTTTGTCTCCCTTTGGAGGATCAGCTTGTCCCAATCACCCCCCTCGGTGGGGCAATTAATTTATCAATCCCCATGAACCGCACCACATCAACACAATCTGGATGTACAGTGTTCACATGTCTTGCTAAGGGGGTATCCCTTTTTAGGGCAATATCTCATTGCTGTTTCCCCACCCTTCTCCTCAGTTCTCTTTTTGTTTTCCCAACATATTCAATGCCGCACACACACGTGGCTTTGTAAACTATCCCCTTGAACCTGCAATTTATAAAATGTTTTATAGTTATATTGCTCCATCTTGTGGGGATGGGTGTTATTTCATCAGTTACTTTAATTGGCCATTTTTTTACTGAGCAGAGATATATTGCCATGTTATTAATGTGAATCCAGGTCATATACTCTCCCTCCAGTGTCTTAGTTTTTTCAGTGTCGCTCAGGTTCCCCCCGCGCCATTTTGTGACCGCAGCTTCTGACTGGATGGAAGTCAGACATTACGTCACAAGCTCTCAATACAAGTCTGAGAGCCAGAACGATGATCTCATAGACTTGTATTGAAAAATGACCTCCGCACAGCTGCATGAAACACTACAGCTGCTGGCAGGTCACTTTTCACCAGAGACCGACCGGAGCGACGCTGGAAACAGATGAAGGTGGCAGGGGAGTATGAGATGGGGCAGGAGACTTACACTTAAAGCACTACTCCAGCGGTGCAATAAAAAAAAAACGCTGGAGTGGTGCTTTAAGTTCTGACCGCTCCCACTTTGTGTGGTACAGATCCAGAGTCTTTGACTATGTCGACCCGGGCCACAGGAAAGTTCTTGGCGTCTCCGTGGATATACCTGACCTTCACCAATCCTGGGGAGGGGACTAGTACATGTGGGATTGTGGCCCTTATGATGGTCACCAAGCTTCCAGTGTCCAGAAGTTCAGTCACTTGTTTCCCATTTGCAGTCACCTGGTATGCCTGAGGCCCCTTGCCAGATGGGGGAACAGCGCTGCAGACAGGGTAGGTGAAGTAGGAGCAACTCTGGCCTATGCTGCAATCTGTTGGCTCCGAGGTAAAGGGACAGTTTGCTGATATATGACCTGTGGCACGACACCTCCAACAGATAACGTTCTGAGATGTACTCCTCGAACCCGGCTCTGACCCCTTCTGGGTCGCTGAGCGCCCCCCAGTGGTCTGAGCCCCCCTTCTTTTGGGTATCCATGAAAGCGGTTTTCCGACTCCCTTGACTGCCTAGGGAGGTCTCGACTACCGGTACCGGCTCACCAGGTCATCGGCCTTCTAGGGATCTCCCTGCGCAACTCAGCATTGCATCGGCAGCGAGTGTATGAACCGGTCCAACACAACCCTCTCCACCATCTCTGCTGGGGAACAAGTCTCAGGCTGCAGCCATTCAAGGAGTGAGAATTAGGCAAAGTTATTGACATTGCGGTTTATTCTTTGCACGTTGTGAAGTATTACAACTTCTTTAGGAGAATCACTTCACAGAATGGTTCTCTTGAAGAAGAAGTTTTAATACTTCAAAACGCCTAATTCTCACTCCTTGATCGGATGTACACCAGTAGTTCAGATCACCCGCGGTTTCCCTACTACTACCATTACTGCGTTGGCTCTACCAACCTGAAGGGCTGCAGCAGCTGGAACCACATTTGATGCCTTTTCAGAGTTGTCTCACACAACCATATGAGGTGAACGGAACAGCCTTTTGATCACCGCATTAATCTGGATAACACCCTATTGCTCTTTTTGTTCCCTAGCCATTTCCTTACAAACAGAATACTGACCCGTATACAAACCAAGTACATATAAACTTCTTCTTGTAGTATCTCTGTAGTTTATATGTTCAGCTAAAGATAGCTCTGTTAAAAGCCATGTTAGCACTGTGTGAATTGCATTTTCTTTGTGTGTTTTATTGTATATTTTTTGGCATTTATCAACACAAAATTAATAAAGTAATTCTACCAGTTTTTTTTTCTTCTTCTAATCATGATTCTGATTTTTAAAAGGGAAAAAACAAACATAATTGCAGTGTGTGGGCCTGGTCTAAGTAAGGTCTTTGACCTAAGTATAAATCAATAATCCCATATCACAACCATTGCATGTGTTAATGCTTAGACCTCCTATTAATGGCACCCTAAATGTTATCGGGTAGCTATCATCAGGAAATGTCCTATTGGTTTTAAATCCGGTTCTTGTATTTTAAATGTATTTAAAAAAGAGGCAATGTTTTTTTGTTTTAAAATCTGTATTAAAAATAAAAACTACTGGCCACTGGGGATTTTTAGACTCTAACTTCCTATTGTTTAAGGAAAGAACACATGTACATAGTCAGGATCTGACCTTTGTGGCTATCTTTTGTATTGAAGCATGTAATGAGCGTGTTCAAAGATCATTGTGAAGAAAGGGGGAGCAGGGTCAGGTGTGACATCGTCTATTGATGCTAAGGAAACTGCTGAAAACTCATCCTGAAAGGACAGGAAGTGCGAGTCTGAAAAAGCCCCAGTGGCCACTTTAAAAATTGGAAGATTACTCCTTTTTATTTATTTTTTTTTAAATAAAGATTGTGAAATGAAAAAAAACATTGCCAAAATGTTATTTAAAAATACATGTAGCAAAAAAACATGATTTTAAAAAATAGGTCATTTTCTGATGATGCACTCCCTTTAAATAGGAATTTAGTCCTGGCAAGTGCTGCTTCATTACTGCAGTCTTTCAGTCACCTTATCTGACCCCACACCATAGACTATATTGTGCAGTAACCCAGGAATACAATGTCTCTCACAGGGCAGGACGCCAATCTCACCCAGAAGACTCTGGTTACGCTTCAGGGGACAGAAATGTGCGATGACTCAAGTCCGGCTTTGCTCACTGACATCCCTATAGGAAACCTGCATCCCGGAGAAAAGGTGCCGGCGTGACCTTTCTAACTGAGAACTGAGCCATTGTGCTGCGGAAATAATAATCTGCTGAACATGCTGCTCTGTAACAGGAAAGCAAATATGGACCCGTCTCACCAGCTATATACTGATGTAATATAGCACGCATATATTTATATAGGGATTGCGGGCAGGATAAGCCACACGGTTGCTGTGTACAGTTCAAATGTTTTATAAAAGGCTTAGTAACTATCATCAATCCCTACAGAAAATATATAAAGTGCAGCTAAAGTCTAGCTCTATTGTAACTTGGCTCTGATGTGTATTAATCTGTATTAAATCTGTGCTCTATTATGTATATTAGATAGTTACTGCCCCGGTGAAATGCGCACATTGCACACAACACATAGATATGACTACTTTATTATTTATATATGTAGTATTATCTATATTTCTGTGATGTAACCACTAGGATACACTATATATTCACTAGATATACGTTTCTTGTATTCTTAAAGAGGTTGTCCACTACTTTACCATTGATCGGTCGGGGTCTGATACCCGGCACCCCCACCGATCAGCTGTTCTCGATGTCAGCAGCAACAGTGCGAACTGCTCAGTTGCGGAGCTGCTCCGTCTTCTGATAGTGGCCGCGGCTTGGTATTCTACATCTGACTCCTATTCAGATCAATAGGAGTCGGATGTGCAGTACCCTGCCGCGGCCACTATCAGAATACGGAGCAGCTCCGCAATTGAGCATTTCCAGCCGACTGACACCAAGAAAATCTGATCAGCAGGGATGCAGGGTGTGGGACCCCGGACATTGATGACCTATCCTAAGGATACGTCATTATTGATAAAGTAGTGGACAACCTCTTTAATATTGATTAATCAATCATTTATTTTCTATTTTGTATTTATTAAATATACAGTCTTCAATATTACGTTACACAGATACACTGCATGCAGTTCTAATATTCAGGCTTAATAACTTGACTAATTCTGTATTTCCTATACACCAATGTAATAACTGTTCTCTTACTGTGTAGTTGGATTTGCCTTTGTACCTCCGCTGCAGCACTGTGGGAACACGAGTATTCCTGGTTTATGTTTCATACCTGATAGATGCCTCTGTTGATGGTAAAGAGATCGTTTGCAGATGTCACAGGGTAAGTTCCTGTAATGTAAAGTAAATGCTTCTTCTCAAATTCAAGACTATATGCTTTTCCCTTGTTAAGGCATAATTCCTTTGTCCACTGTCTTGTTACACTGACTGTCTTAGGATGTTAATAGGACAGATTCTTGTTAGCATGTGCATTAGGAAGCTCTGCAACTATGACTTGGCGAAACCTATATCCTTGGTGTCTCCAGTATTAGATTAGATAGACATGATGGACAGCAGTGAGTGTAGCTTCTTCTTACTTCATCACCCCTTGTATCTCCAGTATTAGATTAGACCTGGTTTACAGCAGTGTGAGCAGCCTCTTCTTACTTCAGGACCCATGATATCTTCAGTATTATATCAGATAGACAGGTTGGACAGCAGTGTGAGTAACCTTTTCTTGTATCCGCATCCCTGGTATCTCCAGTATAGAATTAGAAAGACATGGTGTACAACACTGTGAGCAGCCTCTTCTTTCTTCAGCACCCTTGGTATCTCCAGTATTAGAACAGATAGACGGGATAGACAACAGTGTGAGCAGCCTCTTCTTACAGCAGCACCCCTGGTATCCCCAGTATTAGAACAGATAGATGGGGTAGACAACAATGTGAGCAGCCTCTTCTTACAGCAGCACCCCTGGTATCCCCAGTATTAGAACAGATAGATGGGGTAGACAACAATGTGAGCAGCCTCTTCTTACAGCAGCACCCCTGGTATCCCCAGTATTAGAACAGATAGACGGGATAGACAACAGTGTGAGCAGCCTCTTCTTACAGCAGCACCCCTGGTATCCCCAGTATTATCAGATATACAGGTGCTAAAAATTGCTAATAGTTTATTTATATCAGCAAATTGGTTGAACAAAAGAGAAATCTAAATCAAATAAATATTTGGTGTTGACCACGCTTTGCCTTTACAATAGCATCAATGCATCAGTTCTTCTAGGTACACTTGAACATAGTTTTTGAATTAACTCAGCAGGGAAGTTGTTCTAAACATCTAGGAGAACTAACCACAGATCTTCTCTGGATGCAGTTTTGTATAAATCCTTCTGTCTCTTCATGTAATCCCAGAAAGACTGGATGATGATGAGATCAGGGATTTTTGGAGGCCATATTATCTCTTCCAGGACTCCCTGTACTTCTTTATGCTGAAGATGGTTCTTAATGACATTTTCTGTATATTTGGGGTAGTTGCTCTGGTGTATAATACATTTGGAGCCAATCAGACTCCTTTCAGATGGTAGTAGTTGAGGAACACCATTAATCCTGACCAAATTCCTAACTCCCCAACTCCATTTGCTGTAATGTAGACCCAAACATGCAAGGAACCTCCACCATGCTTCACTGTTGACTACAGACACTTTTTTATTGTTTTATTATTGTCTCCAGCCCTTCAGCAAATGACCTGCCTTCTTTTACAGCCAAATATTTCACCTTTTGACCTCAATCCAGAGCTCCTGCTGCCATTTTTCTGCACCCCAGCTTCTATGTTTTTATGCAGTTGAGTCACTTGGCTTTGTTCCCATGAAGGCCATTTCTGGCCAGACTTTTCTGTACAGTAGATGGGTGTAGCTTTGTTCCTGTGGTTGCGGCCAGTTCTGAGTTGATGATACTGCTAGACATCTTCCAATTTCGAAGTGAAGTAAGCATGAGGTGTCTTTCATTGGCTTCAGTAAGTTTTCTTGCCCGACCACTGCATTCACAGTTCTCAATATTACACAAGTATTGATATTCAGTGGTGAGAAATACAGGCATCATGCAGTACCATCAAGGAGGCAACTGATTGGCTCCAAATCTATTCTGCAGGAGAGCAACGATGTCATTCACAACTATCTTCAGTGAACAGATGAACAAGGAGTCCTGGAAGTGAAGATATCATTTTATTTATTTTTATAGTTTTTTTATATACATTGTGCCCCGTAAATTTCAATGTTACATTATTGTTTCGCAATTTGGTGTCACTTCCAGCACTCACAGAGCACTTTGTATACTGCAATCAGTAAGGCAAGTTGGTAATAAAACTGTCTCTGCCTTCTCTATTGGCAATCTGCAGAGATGTTTAGAATCGTCATGCACGCTTATCTGCGGACCATTCCGAAGTTTTAAATGGGAACTGTACTTTCAACAAACTTTGCATCAATTAGTAGTACAAGCTAACATAAAATCCCTTCCTATTGGCTCCTAATCTTACATTCAACTTTGGAGAAAAAAAACAGCTCAAATCCATCTTGGTCAAGGAAAGACTGACAGCTCAGTGAGGTGTCTGGTTACTTCTCCTATTTCACCCCATAGAGATGGGAAGAGGGGATTAGTGATGAGCAGAGAGTCAGTGTAAGGAATTATATTCATGTTAAAGCTTCTCCAGCAAGTAATTTTTATCACGTCAGAGCTGGATTCACAACTACACTGATCAGTATTGCTGTATATAGTCCATACTGCTGCTGCTTCTGTCTCTGTGCTACCGAAGGGAAAAAGAGCAGGATGAGAAATCCAGAAGAAGGGGACACTAGTGAATATGCAGGATAAAAGGTAGATGGTTACCAGATACAGAGTTATTCTTCTTATGAACACTCATTACATGTTGTTTTGAAAAGTATAGTCTCCGTTAAGTTGTTAGAATTCTGGATGGTTGCCATATTGTCTCTTTATTTCCCTCACAGGATGAGACTGTAACCATTGAGACGGTGTATCCCTTTGATGTTGCGGCAAAGTTCGTCTCTATAAAGGTCTGTATGATTGATAATACACATATGTTACCACACATTAGATGCATTTATTAGTCTTGTTAGAGAAAGGTAATGTTTAACAACATTTTTGCTTATATCTACATAAATTGTAGACTAATGTGAATATTCTGCTGATGTGACTCAAAGAAACCCTCCCATGCACTTTTATTTTTGCCTAAATCTGTGTATATGTACATGTAGTATAGTGTATTAATATATTCACCTATCACCGCCTTCTCCGGTATCCGGAGCTGTTCTGCTCCTCTTCTCAGTGACGTCACTGCTCTTCAGACTCTCCGGGTCACTCTATGCTCTGGGAGAGCCGGAAATATCTTTTTCAATGTTAGTCTATGGAGTCTTGTTCTGATGCCACATACACTTAGTGTAAAAGCCCCTTCCGGGTCCTACAGTGCACAGTGTGACCTGGAGGATCTGCAGAGTCACTGAGAAGAGGAGCAGAACGGTGCTGGATCCCGGAGAAAGCTGTGGTAGGAGAGTATAATAACACACTCGCTCTACATTACATACACACATGTGCAGATTTAGGAAAAAAAAAAGTTTATGGGAGGATTTCTTTAATATCCAGGCAAAATCAAGCAGTCAAGGTATTTGTACATTCTGTGCAGATATAAATCACGACATGTAACATTACCTGATCATTGATTGTTGTATTGTTCTTTAACCAGGTTGTTGTATAAGGCCTGGGCAGCATGGCGACCTTGGTAATGCAACATGAGATCACAACGTCCTGCTGCTTCAGGCTCGACTAATGATGGTGAATGAAGTCACACAGAATTCCAGTAGTTTTCTATTTTTTCCACGGTTGTGTTTTATTGTGGTCATTTACTATTATTTGGGATGTGGCAGCACAGCTTCACAATATTATGTTGCACGGTCACAGGTCACTGAGTACTGAGAATCACTAGCCTAAAGTCATTTTACATTTTCTCTACATCAGGCTTATAGAAGGGATATAAACCCATTATGGGTTCTTGTCTAATAGCAGCTTTGTGCCCTGACAGTTCCAGAACCTAGACCGTGTCTACACTGACATCCCATTTTTATTAATGACGGATATCCTAAGTGCCTCGCCTTGGGCTCTCACCATCATATCCAGCCAACTGCAGCTCTCATCTTCCGTCACCCCTGTGGATCAGCTAGAGTCACATGTGGGAAATGGTAAGTCACCTTTGTGTAACCATCTTTATTTAGAAAGCTCCAGGTCGGCGCCCTTTCTGGGTGTTTAAGGTCCTCTCTATTAGACCAGAGAGAGGACCCATAGAGCATATTTCATTTTAGAGGATGTAGTCTATTGTAGTGAATAGATTGTCCATTGAGTGGTATACAAGTGTGCCGTGGAAAATGAGGTGGGTCTCTGCTGTGGGTTTTTAGAGCAACTCCGTGCCCCTTGCTCAGTCAGCTAGCCAAACATCAACCTGGACAACATTGGAAGATTGAAGGCATTTGTTCCAAATGAATACATGCAAGCTGCCATACCTACCTGAACCCAACCCAAAAGGGGAAAACTACTGTTATTTTTTATTTGATGATAATAAATGCCTGCATTTGTTTTATAGCAATGTTATATTTTGCACATAGGAATCACATAATACACGGCTACCACGGGGGCTCACTGGTTAACACTGCTGCTTTGCAGTGCTGGGGTCCTGGATTCCCACCAAGGACAACATCAACAAGGAGTTTGTATGTTCTCCCCGTGTTTGCGTGGGTTTCCTCCCACACTCCAAATACATACTGATAGGGAATGTAGATTGTGAGCACCAATGGGGACAGTGATGATTATGTGTGTGATGCGCTGCAGAATATGATGCCGCTATATAAGTATGCATAATTAAATAAATAATGACTTTTTGTGTGTGTCGACACCAGTTGTGTTACAGACTGGAGAGAGTGCCAGCGAATGCTTCTGTCTTCATTGTCCACCCATAGCGGACCCTCAAACCGGTGTGGCCACTGGCAGCTATATCATTTCTTGGAAGAGGTAAGAGTAGGTCATAAGGGAAGCATGACTCAGTATGTATTAAAATGTGGCTGTATATTTAGAAAAGGTCTCCTCTCTAATAGATTAGTTACGGATTTACTACACAGCACAGCAGTCTGCAGGATTTGCCCTACATGGTGTAATCATCCACAGATTAATATTTTGTATGCTCACAATTCAGTTCTTGCATAGTACCCATCGGCTGTAAAGTAAAGATATACTTTATACAAACTAAATTGTAAGAGAGAAAAAAATACCCAAAACTTTTCATCTCACCCTTGGTATAATCCAATGCAATGGACAGATCTCATGGGAGAGTGCACGGATGAAGACTTAAAGGAGTTGTCCCACGAACAAAATACATTTTAATTAATAATCTTAGAATGAAAATAACTTCCACAATTGGATGTGGTTAAATAAAATGTTCCTGTTCTGAGATAATCTTATAAATGTGCCCCTGCTGTGTACTGTGTAATGGCTGTGTCTGATCGTGCAGGAACATGGTCTGATCATACCACATCTCCTGGGCAGGGGAGGAAGGAAAAGAGTATACAGACATTACAGCAGGGGATCACAGCTGATTCTTTGAGGTAAAACATTGTTTAAAAACAGTTAGTTAGTTAAATGTTTTACCTCACAAAAATCTGATTTTTTTTTAACCTAAAGTGGCTCAAAAGCCGCCTTGAAATGGGCAGGACGGGGGCTCAGCGGGGGCAGGTCACCACAGCTTGTCAAATTATTTTTTTCCTTTTTCTTACATTTTCTCTGCTTCTTTTAAGGAGTTCGGCTGCCGAAAATGTCCCTGTTGTGAACACAGTGGTTACATTGCCCCATGTTATGGTGGAGAGTATTCCACTCCACATCCACGCAGGTAAGTCAGTGATGTACAATGAGCTTTTTGTAACCTGTCGAAATTAGAATATTTCTGATAGAGGTCCGGTAAATGTCATTGAATGGAGCTCTGAAGAATAGATTTATCTATGGACACTGCTTACAGTATACTTATAGATGTAATCTACATAAAAGCCCAGCAACTATGCAGGCTATCAGCGTTTCCCAACTCGCATAGATGCAGAATGACACCGTGCCAGATTCACTGCAGCTGTAGAGCCCCAAGTCTGAGACCACCGACCCCTATATCCTAGAGATGCTAGTCTGTATATAAGCCACTTGTTGCCCTCCTTCTTACCTGAGCTTTTATATTGCAATATTAGTTACATTCCAAGTTATGTGAGAACCAGAACCAATCAGGTCCTATAAATGTCAGAAAGAAAGGGAACCTTTCACATTGAAAATGTAGTCTATTCTGCAGGGAACATGTTATATATAAAATGGGGAGAAAAGTTTGTGAGAAAAGAGTCAGCATTACTTAATTTCTTGGTTTTAATATATACCCATGTTGGGGTTAGGGGCCTAGTGGACAGTCTCACTCAGTTATTGACCGCTATGCCTGTACATATTTCCGTTAGTCCCTCGTTAGGACCACCCACTGGACTCCTAAGCCTATGGTGCCCAGACATTTAGATCCATAGTTATGCTGTAACGCTATACATTAATCTGCTCAGTGCTCCCTTACCTACATCTGAACGTGGCCTACAAAAGAACCTAAGCTTTATGTCTGCCCTTATAGCAATTCTACTAAATGGGTGTATTGCCTGCTTCTATATTTTAGTCCAACTTTCCAAAATGGGGATTCATATGTAGCCATCGGAGTAGGCTTTTTTTTTTTTTTAATCTAAAAAAAGTTATGACCTTATTAATTGTTAAAGAGTTCACATAGATTAAAATATGTTACAATAACCGCCCTTCGATATAACAATTATATACAGTTACAAGAATGTGAAAGAGCCGAACACTTATAATTGTCTGTATTTACCATGACAACGATGCTTTATCGATTCACCTTGTGCAGATCTGCCATCCTTTGGACGGGTAAGGGAATCTCTGCCTGTCAAGTATCATCTACAGAATAAGACCAATTTGGTTCAGGACATTGAAATTGCAGTGGAGCCAAGTGACGCATTTATGTTTTCTGGACTCAAACAGGTAGTTATATAAAGCCAGGTATTTCCATTGCTTACTTTCTCAGACATGCTTGGTTGTGGGAATTCAAGTTAAAGGGGTATTCTCAAGTTTAAAAGTTGTCCCCTATCCCCTATCCTATTATAGGATTGCTACTTTCAATAGGTGGCGCTATAGAGTTCAAATCCTCTTTTTTTTCTGAAGAGGCAATTTGCATATCTCCTATCCATGGGATAGTAGTTAACTTCACGATCGCTAGGGCCCCCCTATCCTGAGAATCGGGGCTTTGAAGAGCCCTGTATGAATGGAGCTGTGGTCGATCATGCGCACTCATTCATTCTTACTTATGGGAGTACCGAAGACCAGCCGAGTGCAGCGCTCCGCTATCTCCTGCGGCTCCGTTAAGGCTGATCGACTACCGCTCCATACAGAGCTCTGGCTTTTGGGATTGATGGGGGTCCCTGCAACTGGACCTTGGCAGTAGGGAAGTTAACCCCTATCATATGGGTAGGGGAAACTTTTAGACGAGAGAAAACTCCTTTAAAAGCTTAGTAGGCCTTATCTGTGAAACTTCCAAACTTTTTCTGTATTTTTTCTTTTGTTGTAACCTGTGCCTCCTCACCCGCTAGATGCCAACTTGTTGTTTTTTTCCTGCATACACAGATTATCAGAAGTCTATGTGTTTTACGTACACATTGGGAGACTATTATAAGTCATTAAGATTTCAAGTGATGGATGTTTAAAGCCAATAATTTTAAAATGAAGATATCAGCTGCATTCATTGTGAACTGTAAAATGTGCAATTTATTATGACTTTAGTTATCAAGTTTCTCTAGTTCTAAAACCATCACAGATGCATAAAAAATGTTCACAATTCTGGAGAAAGAAGTGCCCTGTTTTCCCAGACGATCCAGGAGTTTCTGGACTGTTAGCAACCCTGCCCCCCTACCTCTATAATCAGCTAGCACGCATGTAAGAAAATACAGCTCAGAAGTTTCCTTCCGCATACATAGTGAACCATGTGAACAATAATAACCCTCTGTGACCACCCACGCCTCTACCGTCCTCAGAACCAGGTTACCCAGAACCAGTTTGTAACTGCGGGATCAGTGTGTCGGCCATTGTTGCTGTGGTTTTGCGCTTGTGGGTGGCGTGGCCTGGAGTCATGGGGACTCGGTCTTGCAGCATGGGTGCTGTGAGGCACCAGGCCGCCCGCCCTGCTGGTGCGTTGTCGCTGTGGCAGTGGTTGGCGCACGGCTCCGCTCCTGTTCAGGTAGGAAATGTTAGGACCCACTATGAGGTTTGCCGTGACGTGGCAATGGGCTTCATACAGTCTGATCACAATGTTAAACTAAGAACCTCATGTTCAGTTATATATATTTTTGCCGAGAGGCATTACATCAATGTATGATTTTTGGAGGTGCGGTCCATGCTCCTTTTTATGCAAAACTATTAATCTGGTTCACATAGATCTGCATAGGAACTGTGGAGGTAAAATATTTTAAAATCAAGAATTATTACAGAGTTGTACTGTAGCAAATAAATAATGGTTGCAACATTGAAAATGGCTGTTTTCTGCTTATTAAAATTTCTACCATTTTGATTTCTGCTTTACACACATTAAATGCTTGTTTTCCCCTATTGCAGATTCGATTACAGATCCTACCTGGCACAGAGCAAGAGATGCTGTATAACTTTTACCCCTTGATGGCAGGATACCAACAGCTTCCATCTCTCAATATCAATGTGCTGAGATTCCCCAACTACACCAGCCACATGCTGAAGCGCTTCTTACCTACTCATGTATTTGTGAAGGTGGGTTCATGTATATTCTGTTCCATAGCAGACAAGTCTTCAGTCCGTGCTTGTGGTTGTCTTATATTGGTCATCACCTGATGCCCACTGGTTGTATCCTTGCTGGACTCATGAATGAGAATGGAAATGTTTTGGCCAAATAGGTTTCAAACCTTCAAAGCCTTTTAACATTTTCTACCATCGTTCCCTCAATCTTGTGCTGCTGGGATCTCAAAGTCCATAAATTCAGTCTTGAACATATAACATCACCAAATGAACTCACAAATTGTTTATTTTGCTTTTTCCTTCAGCCCCAAGGACGTCGCGTGGACGATGACTCCATTGAAGCCGCATGAGAAGGAGAATCTCTGATCTGCATCTGCTCAATCCACATCTAAATTATTTTCTCACTGCAATATATTTTATTGTGTAAAACAAAAAATAAAATGTGTTTTTGAGTATTTGTACCTTGCAGGATATTCCTGGACATCTAATGAAGACCTGGCTTTTATCTATACATTCCAGTACAGGCCAAGATTTCCCTCAGTACAAATGTATAATGTAAGGTATTGATTGGTTAATATCGGTGTAGTCTATGGAAAAGCCGTGAACTAAATACCTTGTGTATCTAGTTATACATCAGTATATTATAACCAGTCCCATACTGTACATCACACACGGCTTGTTGTGGGATCTACAGTATTTAACCTGTGGCGGATATAATGGCTGTATATCTGTATTAAATGGAAACATGTAACCAAACATCTACTTAACAGAGTGAAAGCGTTAAAATTGGCAGCAAATACATAACCTATGCCTCAGGAGCTCGAATAGAGAAGGAAGAAATTTGCTTTTGTGGATACAACAATAAGCTGAGAAGTAAAAGCACATTGATTTACATAGCCAAAATGGAAGCAGTAATGTGTCCGTGAAACCCCTAAGCCCATGAGCTGTTTGCAGGACATCTCATCCTTCACATCATTGCTGAGGATAAAAAGGCTGATGCAGATGCGAGGGGGTGTAAAGCTTCGCTAACGTTGATATCTTCACCCATTCTCCTGTTACTATTTTCACTGATAACACCAAAACTGCTTTATTGGGTCAGAGTTTGGGTTTGGGCAGGTTCACATTGTCCTCTGTAAATCGTATGTAAATAAAGAACCACATGTGATTCTGTGTCACTTGTCCTATTTATTATTGGGTTGTATGTGAACTATTTTTAAAGAGGTTGTCTATTATTTTACATTGATGGCCTACCCGTATCAGGTCGGGGGGGGGTGCGACACCTGGCACTCTCGGGGGGGTGCGACACCTGGCACTCTCGGGGGGGGTGCGACACCTGGCACTCTCGGGGGGGTGCGACACCTGGCACTCTCGGGGGGGTGCGACACCTGGCACTCTCGGGGGGGGTGCGACACCTGGCACTCTCGGGGGGGTGCGACACCTGGCACTCTCGGGGGGGTGCGACACCTGGCACTCTCGGGGGGGTGCGACACCTGGCACTCTCGGGGGGTGCGACACCTGGCACTCTCGGGGGGTGCGACACCTGGCACTCCTGCCGATTTTTAGCTCTTCACAGTGTCTGCGGTGGCTGGTTGTGCTCAAATTTCGGAGCGGAATTCCACAGCTCTGTCATCTGTATAGTGGGCACAGCGGAGAACTGCAGATCTACGCCTATTCATTAGAATAGGGACGGATGTGCAGTATACGGCCCCACCTACCTGATATTGATAACCTACCCCACAGATAGGCCATCAATATAAAGTATTGGACAACCCCTTTAAGCTATTGGAACTGTTTTATCAATTATAGCTAATCGTTATAATCGTGATTTCCTTTCCTGTGATTTTTTTCATACAGATCAAATAATTGAAACACATTTTTGATGTAGATGTCATATTCTATGCACAACTTGCATGTTGGTCGCCAAGTATTCTGTCTGCTGACCAGCCACCTACTGCAAGTTAGCTGCGCCATAGAAAACGGGAGTCGTCTTATCATGTCCGTATAGAGAATCCAGAGTCCGTATAGTGAGGTTCTTCATTTAGAGCTCCCCCACTAAGCCAAAGACGTAAACGGCTACAAGGAGTTGGCTCATGATCTGGGAGATCATCTGGGCATTACACCAGATTTTTACATAGCGAGCAACAATTAGGATTTTTTTTTTAACTTTTATGCCATCTTTTAAAATGATAAAAGATTTAAAGAGAAAGGGATGTAGCTAAAAAGAATAGGAAACTAGATATTAAAGGAAATACACAATTTTTAGAGCAAATTTTTGAGTACATGTACAGCTATGCAGTGCTATAAGGAAGAAAAATACGGTATCTTAAAGGGGTTTTCCTATGAACAAAAGTTAATTTTAATCAATAGATCTTGGAATAATAATAATTTCCACAATTGGATGTGGTTAAATAAAATGTTCCTGTTCTGAGATAATCTTATAAATGTGCCCCTGCTGTGTACTGTGTAATGGCTGTGTCTGACTGTACAGGAACATGGTCTGATCATACCACAGCTCCTGGGCAGGGGAGGAAGGAAAAGAGTATACAGACATTACATCAGGGGATCACAAATGATTCTTTCTTTTGAAGTAAAACATTGTTTAAAAACGGGCAGGGAAATGTTTTACGTCACAAAAAGAATAATTTGTGATCCCCTGCTGTAATGTCTGTATACTTTGTCTTCCCCTGCCCAGGAGATGTGTTACGATCAGACCATGTCCCTGTACGGTCAGACACAGACATTACACAGTACACAGCAGGGGCACATTTATAAGATTATCTCAGCACAGGAACATTTTATTTAACACATCCAATTGTGGAAATTATAATTATTCCAAGATCTATTGATGAAAACCAATTTTTGTTTGTGGGAAAACCCCTTTATATATTCCGTGCATTTTACTAGGCACGTTTAATGTCATTTGAACAATTTAAGAAATTTGGCTCTTAATGTGCAATTATCGTTGACCAACATTTATGCATTTTAAAGTGAATTGCCAGTCCAAAATAAAAATTTTACAATACATGGCAATTGCATAGCCATCATTCCTGATCTCCTACTTTTGAACCAACCTCCTGCCATTTCGTTTACAAAGTAGAGCGTCCATCAAAGTCACAGACCCCTTCCCTCCAATGCCGTCTGATCGGCCAGCACCGAGGCCACAGAAGGGATCTATACAATACAGAGGTCTTCAGAGGAAGGAAGATGCATGTCTGTATCAAAGTCCCCCGTACACAATACATGAAATTCAGCCAAATCCACCCATTATGGGGAGAACAGCCGACCATCTAATGTATATAGGAACCTCCTGAATCACCTGTCAGCTAATTTCAGGGGGAGAGAAGGATCTAACTTGTTAAATTTCAACACCTGTTCCTTTTATTATCCTAAGGCCGCGGCCCCAAGAGAGCACCATATACACATTTGCCACATTTTCATTTTTTTTTGGACTGGTGGGTTGCTTTATATATCTCTTTAAAGTTTTATATAAATATACACAACATACAAAGCAAGAATAAGCTACTGAATTAACACCACAAAATAGTAATAGCATAAGCATGCTGTCTGTGCTATGCCCATAACTACCTGTCAGCACATCTAAAATATTAAATGTATTTATTTATTTTACTCCCTTACATAGCGCTATTAATTCTGCAGCGCTTTACAGACATTATGATCACTGTCCCCATGGGGGCTCACAATCTACATTCCCTATCTGTATGTCTTTGGAGTGTGGGAGGAAACCGGAGAACCCGGAGGAAACCCACCCAAACATGTGGAGAACATACAGACTCCTTGTAGATGTTATGGTATGAAATAAAAATATATACAAAAATCTGCATGTCCCATGTAATAAAAACCTGATCATGTCTGATTTGTACCCTGTACTTAAAAGGGTGCTTAAAAAGAAAATCCCCATATCCACTTGTACCGCTACAAATGAGCCCTCAGATCGCTTCATTACAATGGTGGGACTGTTTTCTAATGGACCTCATTGATATGGGTTCCTCTGGTATTTGTTGGTGTGGTGGTATTTTACAATAGTGTTGTAGACTAAAGTATTTTTCAGCTTAATAACTAGAACTAATAATAATTTTTATATAGCGCCAACATATTCCGCAGCACTTTACAATTAAGTGGGGACATATACAGACAATAAATTCAATACAATTTAAGACAGTTTAAACAGTTACATTAGGAGTGAGGTCCCCGCTTGCAAGCTTACACTCTACAAGGAAATGGGGGACACAATAGGTGAAAAGTGCTTGTTATTTCAGGTCTGGCAATTATCATAAATAGGGATTTTCATATAAAGCTGTATGATCCGGTCATCAGCCTGTATGTTTAAGTGCAATACTCAAGTACCGAGTGCAGTTATCTTGTGCATGGAGGGTGTGGAGACAGATGAAGAGTAGGGAACAGATTCTGAATAGTATTTAGAAGGAGGGAACAGGGGAAAGTTACTTTACTGAGTAGTTAAGGTGGTAGGCTTGTTTAAAGAGATGGGTTTTTAAAGCACGCTAGAAGACATGGGGCTAGGCATCAATCGGATCACCTGGGGTAGTGCAATCCAGAGAACTGGCGCAGCACAAGAGAAGTCTTGGAGACGGAGGTGCGAGGTTCGGATTATGGGGGATGTTAGTCTTAGGTCTTTTGTAGAACGGAGGGCACGTGTAGGGCGATAGGCAGAGATGAGAGAGGAGATATAAGGCAGTGCAGAACTGTGGAGAGCTTTGTGGGTGAGAGCGATGACTTTATATTGTGCCCTGTAGCGGATGGGCAACCAGTGTAATGACTGGCACAAGATGGAGGCATCGGTGAAGCGGCTGGACAGAAATACGACCCTGGCTGCATTTAGGACGGATTGGAGAGGAGAAAGTTTGGTAAGAGGTAGACCGATCAGAAGAGAGTTGCAATAGTCCAGACGAGCATGAATAAGAGGGACAGTAAGAGTTTTAGCAGTTTCAAAGGTGAGAAAAGGTCAGATTCTGGAGATGATTCTAAGATGCAAGTGACAGGAGCAAGTGAGTGATCAGATATGGGGAGTAAAGGAAAGGTTAGTGTCGAATATGACCCCAAGGCAGCGGGCATGCTGCTTGGGAGTTATGGTTGAAGCCTCCAAGGTAATTTTGATGTTAGGTAGAGTTGAGTTAGTAGAGGGGAGAAGCACAAGAAGTTTAGTTTTAGAGAGATTCAGTTTAAGATAAAAGGAGGACATGATGTTAGAGACAGCAGACAGACAATCCTTGGTATTTTGTATTAGGGTAGGGGTGATGTCAGGTGAAGAGGTGCATAGTTGGGTGTCATCGGCATAGAGATGATACTGGAACCCAAATCTGCGGATTGTTTGTCTAATAGGGGCAGTGTATAGAGAGAAGAGGAGGGGGCCTAGGACTGAGCCCTGCAGAACTCCGATAGTAAGGGGAAGAGGAGACGGCAAAAGAAACAGTGAAGGAGCGATCAGAGAGGTAGGAGGAGAACCAGGAGAGAACGGCTTCCTTGAGGCCTATAGAGTGGAACATAGTGAGGAGGAGCTGATGATCCACAGTGTCAAATGCGGTGGAGAGATGCAGGAGAATCAGCAGGGAGCAGTGACCTTTGGATTTGGCTGTTAGTAGATCATTAGAGACTTTAGTGAGGGCAGTTTCAGTGGAGTGTAAGGAGCGGAAACCAGATTGTAGAGGGTTGAGGAGAGAGTTATCTGAGAGATAGCGGATTAGACGGGAGTGGACCAGGCGTTCCAGGAGTTTAGAGATGAAAGGAAGGTTAGAGACAGGTCTGTTGTTAGCAGTGCAGTTCTGGTCCAGGGATGGCTTTTTAAGTAAAGGGGTTATGATGACATGTTTAAACGAGGAGGGAAAGATACCTGAAGAGAGAGAGAGAGGTTAAACATGTTAGTCAGGTGAGTGGTGACCACCGGTGAGAGAGACTGCAGGAGATGTGAAGGAATGGGGTCACTGTTGCAGGTTGTAGGTCGAGAAGAAATGAGGAGCTGGGTAACTTCTTTTGTAACAGGCTCAAAGATGGCAAGTGAGCTTGAAGTGCGGCAGGGAAGGGGATCCAGGCACTGAGGAGATTGGGCTGAGATGTCCTGATGGATGTGGTTGATTTTTTCTAGGAAATAAGTGGCCAGATCCTCCCCGCTGAGGTTGGTGGTGTGGGTCTGTGCTTTAGGGCTCAGGAGGGAGTTTAAGGTTTCAAAAAGTCGTTTTGGATTGTTGGACAGTAAAGACAGGTGGTGAAGTAGGATTGTTTGGCCAGATGAAGGGCAGAGTTAAAGGTTTTGAGCATGAATTTATAGTGGATGAAGTCCTCTGCCAAAAGAGATTTTCTCCACTGCCGATCAGCACACCTTGAGCAACGCTGAAGAAAGCGTGTTTGCATTGTGTGCCAAGGCTGCCGTTGTCTGTCGGGTCTTTCTACGTGTAGAAGGTGCTGCTTCATATAGGACACTCTTCAGTGTATTATTGTAGTGTGACAATGCTAAGTCTGGAGAGGAGAGGGAGGAGATGGGGCTAAAGATGTGTGGAGATTGTCCATAAGCTGCTGGGTATTAATGGTACGTGTATTCCTATAAGTGTGGTAAGTGGGGGTGTCCGAGGAGACGGTTCTTGACAGAGAAGGAAAGAAGGTTGTGGTCCGAGAGTGGGAGAGGGGAGTTAGTAAAGTCATGCAGCGAGCAGAAATCGGTGAAAACCAGGTCCAGAGTATTCCCATCTTCATGCATAGGAGAATTAGTAAACTGTGAGAGGCCGAATGAGGAGGTTAGAGAAAGTAGATGAGAGGCAGATTGGGAGAGGGGATATTAAAGTCTCCCAAGATGATGTTGGGGATGTCACAGGATAGAAACTAGTGACTGAAAGAAAATGTGAACAGAGCCTTATTGTATCATATACTACAGTATACCTCTATTTTATATGAATGCCACTGTTTTTTTTTGTTTGTTTTTTACATAAATATGCATCAAATGCATTATGAAGGTGTCCCGAAGAAAATGTTCTTTATTTCTCCCTGTTCAGAGAGGTGGACTGTTTTCCTTTGCTGTAAATCTCCCGTTTAGGAAGGACTACAAGTTCTCAATTGGCTTTAGGTCAGGAGTGGAAGAGGCCATGTTTTTATTCATTAATCTTTAAGGCCTTTACTGGCGGCCAAGCAGTGGAGTACTTCGATGCATGTGATGCAGCATTGTCCTGCACAATAATTAAGGTGTTCTAGAAAGATGCAGACTTTTTCCTGTACAGCTGCTTGAAGAAAATGTCTTCTAAAGACTGGCAGTAGGGTTGGGAGTTGATTTTCAGTCCATCTTCAACTCAAAAAGTTCCAACTAGCTCATCTTTAATAATACTAGCCCATAGCAGTACCCCACCTCCACCTTTCTGGCATCTGAGTTGAAGTGGAGGTCAATGCCCATTACTAATCCAGCCACATGTCCATCAATCTGGTCCTTCAACAGTCTGGCTCATCTCATCAGCCCATAAACCTTTGAAAAATCTGTCTTCAGATATTTCTTGACCCAGCCTTGACACTTCCACTTTTGTGTTTTGTTCAGTGGTGGTCGGGTCCAGCCTCCTTACCTCGGCCATGTGTCTAATCACTGAACACCTTGTACTTCTTGGCCTCCAGGGAGGTTGCAGTTCTGGAATATGACAGCTCTGGGGGATAATGAGTTCCTGATCGCTTCACGTTTGATTCTTCTCAAATGTTTTGAAGTTAATGTGCGGCTTTTTTCCTCAACACTTATTTTTTTTTACTATTTATAATAAAACTTTTGATGGTTCTGTGATTATGCTCCAATATCTTAGCAACTTCCAGAGTGCTGCATCCCTCTATAACAGGGTTCCCCAACTTCAGTCCTCAAGGTCCACCAACTGGCCATGTTTTCAGGATTTCCTTAGTATTTCCCAGGTGATAATTCCATCACCTGCACTGGCAATAATTCCATCACCTGAGCAATACTAAGGAAATCCTGAAAACATGGCCTGTTGGTGGACCTTGAGGACTGGAATTGGGGAACTCTGCTCTATAAGACTTGTAACAATTTTTGACTTTTCACAGTCAGTTAAATCTCTTTTTTTGTCCCATTTTGCCTGAGGAAAACAAGCTGCCTAATAATTCTGCACATCTTGATAAAGGCTATTGTATCTTCACCTCATTACACAAATACACATCACCTGATCTGCTTCATCCAACAAGGATTCAAGTTTATACCGCTTGGAGTTGGAAAATCTACATAAAAATTATGATATGATCAAAATAATCACCTAATACTTCTGCACACCATGCCATTTAGAGCTGTGGTTTTCACTGGGATATAATGTTTGGTTATTGTTATTTACTGTATGTAGTAATTATTAGGGCTTGTTCAGGCTACGTTCCCACGATGAGTTTTTGGTGAGTTTTTACTCCATCTTAAGCCTATCTTACTTAATGGGTGCAGAAATGCTGCAGAAAATCTGCAACATCAAAAGCTCATCGTGGTAACATAGCCTCACAAGTTGCGTTTTTGCTGCAAAAAAAAGCAGGGTTTTACTGTCCCAGCAAAGTGAATTAGATTTCTGAAATCACATTTGCTCATGTTGCTTATTCTTTCCTTCAAGATTTGAAGCTGTTTCATTTCTGTAGTATGTCAATTTGTTTTTGTACCATTTTTCACCCATTTAAATTAATGGGGGGGACATACAAAATACACATCAAAAACACGCATATTTTACACAGCACTCTACTTCCAACGAAAAATCTGCTGGAAATACTGACTATGTGCACATAGCCTTACAGTGGCATTGTGATCAGCATGGCGCACCCACAGCCTCCCTTTATGAAAAACAGAAGGAACAGTAAATCCTGCCAACTGCCTGGCAGAACGGAGAAGGCACATAGTGCTGATGGATGTTGTCTGCCCTCACCAGAGTAATAATAGCTTTGTCTAATGCGGGGATAAACCTTTCTGTAAACCATTGTCTGGCCGAGATTAGTGAAAGGATCAAACATTGACCAAAATATTGATCCTATCTTTGGATGTTGTAATGTATTTGGAATCCTGTGAGGAGTTATCGCGGTGTGTTACCACAAGTGTTAATATCATGGATTGCACAACTTTCCATGAGTATGCATGCCAAGAGATAGATGGAATGGGCAAACACTCATTTCTCGTTCGTCTTATTGGGGGACACAAAACCATGGGATAGTATGCTGCCACCTGGAGGCTGACACTATTATTGCAATTAAATAAAATTGGCTCCTCTCCAGCAGACTAGACCCTGCCTGCTGGAGCCAGGCTTCCTCAGTTTAGTGTAGTGTCAGTTGGAGGCAAGGTCTGTCTCAGACCTGTCTTGGGTTGGGCGCTATCCACTTTTTTTTGTTTTTCAGATGGATGTCTCAGGTTAACAGTGTAAGCCACAGCCCCACTATCAGTATTTGGTCAGTATTCGGTCAGTATTTTTTCTCAGGAGTGGGAGCCAAAACCAGGAGTAAATGATAAATGCAGAATTGGTGCATTTGTTTCTATTATACCTTTTCTCTGATTTTCCTCATCTGGTTTTGGCTCCCACTCCTGAGAAAAAATACTGACTGAATACTGACCAAATACTGATAGTGGGGCCGTGGCCTTTTTGTGCACTCTGTTTCACCCACGTAGCGACTGAGAGTACAGGCTGTAATTGTTCAGTCCGTATCCTCTGTGCAGGTACTGGGGCGGAGGTCAGTAAGCCAACTAGCTCTTGCCACCGCCCTGCATAGCCGTGTATGTAGAGCAGAAGATAAAAGGATACAGAGCTTCAGGATAGGTAAGTATATCCCTGGCGTCAGCCCCTCACCCCTCATCCCATTTTACCCCCTCTCTCGCCTTCCTCTATGAACCTAGGGTGGTGGTTACCAGACGCTGGGCAGGTCCTGCAGCTGGGGGTCCTACTTGCTAAGCTGGTCCCTCAGTAGGTCAGGGGTAGACTGGTGGGGGTGGGCCATCGCAGTGGCTGTGTCTGGATTGCTGTAGTGGGGGTGCAGTCCTACCGAGTGGCATGGCAGTGGGAACCCTTGGCCATTTTGCAGGTGGGAGGTTTAGGCCAATCACTGGGTTGGATGTTTCCCGCCAATCGGTGGCCATGTTCTTCCCAAACTATCAGCCGCCCCTCTGGCTCTGCCCCTTCCTCTTCTTGGCTTCGTTGTGTCACTATGAGGTGGTGTGAAGCACAGAAGCACCTTAGTGTCTTCCTCCTTGTGGGTAGGGGTACAGATTCCTGCACCATGGATGTGGTAGGCTGTTGGCTACTGGGGGCTGATTCTAGGCACGTGACTCCATAACAGTTTTTTTGTGTCACTGTTTAGTGGAGTCTTCTATTTTTTTTTCTGTCTTTTCTCTATCACTCATAATGTCCAGAGAGAACCGTGCATGACCATTATTGAAGACTACACTTGTCACTTATTATGCTTGTGTGACTTGTAATAGTAAGTTTTACACTGGTCAGTCTGTGGCCTATTGTACCATCTATACCCATCCTGCTTCCTTGCTGGTTGCCACACAGGGGACCTTTACGACAGCTGAGCAGAATGTGGCCCCTCCTGCCTGGGTTCATGATTTAGCTTCATCTGTAGCCGAACTAACAAGGGTGGCCAGGACGTTGGCTACTGTTGTAGAATGACTGCCGGTGACTACTGCCACCTTGGGAGCTCCGATCTCCGCTGTGAGTGGGTCGGATCCTCCAGCCACCCTGTACCAACATGGCCAGTCATGAAAGCTGTCCAGACTGCCACGGGATACTTCCTCATCCTGGTCACCTTCATAGGGGAGGCGCCGAGATTCCTTTTCCACTTCCCAGGGGATTTACTTCCCCCAGCACTCAGAGTCCCGTTCTAGTTCATAATCTGTCGTGCGTCTAAGGGAAACCTAAGGGAAATGATGGATAGTTTGGTGTCAGCAGTGGACACCTCTCTGGAAGTGACAGCTGCGCGCCCCCTCCCATTACTGAAACAGATCTCTTTAAGAGGGGTAAGTGTGTGGCTAGTTCCTTTTCTAACCATGTGGAGTTTACAGAGGTGTTGAAGAAGGCATGGGAACACCCAGACAAACTCTTTCAGAACCATAGCCATATGGGGAGGTGTTATATCCCTTCCCAGCAGAGCTGGTGGCAGCTTGGTCTACTCCACCGATGGTAGATACACGGGTATCTCTCTTATCTAAAGTGACCAAAAAAATCTTTAACTGGTCTACCTTTCCAAGGGTCTCACTTATTAGACAAGATCATTTCAGACGCAACTGGCAGTATCCAGGGCCAGCCATCCCTTTCAGAGGTGTGGGACCTTGCAGGTCCGTCCGTTTACAGAGACACCCGCTGGACGCCCCTCTGGGTCTTTAGCAAGGCCCTCTGGGTCCAGAGGTGGTAGGAGGGTCGATGCTTGACAGGCAGCTCAAACTCTGGGTTTCTTCCTGGGCAGGTGGCCGCCTCCTCCTTTTTCAGGAGGCATGGCTGGGGGAAGTCGGGGATCTTTGGGTCAGAGAGGTCATCTCTTCGGGTTACAGAACAGAGTTCACCACTCTAACTCACAATCGTTTCTTTCACTCTCCCTCAGGGGTCTCCCAGCTTAAGAGCCAGTTTTGTCTAGGCGATAACCTCCCTGCTTTAAGCAGGGGTGATTTTAAGTGTCCCCACTTCAGAGCGCCTCAAGGGGTTTTGTTCAAACCTATTCACTATCCCCAAATAAGGTGGCTCGGTGTGTCCTATTTTAGATTTAAGGCACGTGAACAGATGGGTTCGGCTTCGTTACTTTAGGAAATAGTCGCTCCGGTCAGTGGTCACATCCATGGAAACCAGAGAGTTTCTTTCTTCAGTAGATATTAGAGATGCTTATTTATATGAGCCAATTTTTCCGGCCCATCAGCGATTTGTTCACTTTGTGGTCATTTAGGATCACGATCAGTTCAGGACTCTCACATTCAGGCTGGCCACAGCTCCCAGGGCATGTACAAAGATACTGGCCCCGATTATGGCATTTTTTACGGTCCAGGGGAAAATAATTATTCTCTATCTGGACGAAATTCTTGTCAAAGCGTCATCCTTTGCACAAAATCTAGAGAGACTACAGATCATCATTCAGACCCTGGAGCGATTCGGTTGGATTGTCAACAGGACAAAGTCTGTTTTAGTTCCAACACAGCGGCTACCATTTCTGGGAATGGTGCTCAACACCGTTCAGTCATCAGTATTTCTGCCAGAGGAGAAGAGATTATCTCTCCTGTCTTCCATCAGGACTTTAAAACGACCGACAAACATTCCCTTCTAGCATGAGGGTCCTGGGAAAGATGTTTGCGACGATTAAGGTGGTACCTTTTGCTCAATTTCAGTCAAGGCCTTTACAGAACATGCTCCTAACCTCTTGGGACAGATGAATACAGTCCCTTGATCAGGCCTACTCGTCTTCCCCTTCGCTGTCGCCAGTATCTCAGGTGGTGGTTGACGTCACCCCTGATAACTCGAGGTCACTCTTTTCGTCCACGTTGGCACCTACTCCAGGGGTTTCCGATCAGAGTTCAATCAGACAATGCTATGGCTGTGGCCTACATCAATCGCCAAGGGGGCACACGAAGCCCATGAGCCATGGCAGAAGTCACAGTCATTCTGGAGTGAGCAGAGGATTAGGTTCCTCTAATCTTTGCAGTTCATATACCAGGGGTAGACAACTGGGACGTGGACATTTTAAGTCACAAGCAGCTACAAGCAGGAGAGTGGGCTCTTCACTCAGAAGTATTCAGGCAGATCTCTCGGCGGTTGGGTACAGTGGATGTAGATCTATCGCCATCCAGACTGAATCACAAGGTGCCGACATTTGTGACAAGGTCCCAGGACCCCCAGTCAATTTCAGTCGACGTTCATTTTAAAAATTGGCTGTGTCTGACCGTGTACGGAACATACCAGAGCTCCTGAGCAGGGGAGGAAGCAAAAGAGTATACAGTCATTACAGCAGGGGATCGCAGAGGATTCATTTTGTTTAGATAAAACATTTGATTGCCTGTTTTTAAACAATATTTTACCTCACAGAATGAATCCTCTACCATCCCCTGCTGTAATGTCTGTATACTCTTTTGCTTCCTCCCCTGCTCAGGAGCTGTGGTATGTTCCGTACACGGTCAGACACAGACAATTTTTAAAATGCTCTTTTGTTCGTGGGAAAACCCTTTTAAGGCTGGTTCTGGCTTTTGTACCGAAGGTGGTTTAGAGTTTTCACCTTAATGAAGATATTATTTTACCTTTCTTTTGTCCGTCACCATCTTATCCTAGGGAGAAGGCTCTGCAAAGCTTGGCTGTTGTTAGAGCCGTAAGATATTATTTATCAGCTACTGCCTCATTTAGGCGTTCTGATTCCTTGTTTGTTATACCAGAGGGCCCTTGTAAGGGTTAGGCCACTTCTAAAGCAACCATTGCCCGCTGGATCAAGTCTGCTATTATCCAGGCTTATAAGGCTAAGGCGAGGATGGCCCCATTTAGGATTAGGGTGCACTCTGCGCGGGCGGTGGGAGGTTCCTGGGCAGTGTGTCATCAGGCATTGGCTTTGGAGTTCTGTAAAGCAGCATACTTTTTCTAAGTTTTACAGGGTGCACACTTTTTTTCCTCGGCAGATGGAAGCATTGGTAGGAAGATACTGCAGGCTGCAACAGCCCAGACTTCCGCTTAACTTATGGTGGAAGACCAGGTGGTAACGGTATGAGGTTTAATACTTTCTCACCCTAGGGACGGCTTTTGGACATCTAATGTTCTGTGTCCCCCAATAAGACGAACGAGAAAAATAGATTTTTTTACTTACCGTAAAATCTGTTTCATTGGGGAACACAGCTCCCTCACTTGATTGCCCGGTTGGGCGTACAGTTATGTTTCTTCTTGCTTTAATTCTTTTCTGTTCTCCTCCTATTGCTTTCTCACAAAAATGAGGAAGCCTGGTTCCACAGGCCGGGTATAGTCTGCTGGGGAGGAGCCATTTTTATTTAATTGCAATAATAGTGTCAGCCCCAGGTAGCAGCACACTATTCCATGGTTCTGTGTCCCCCAGTGAAGACTACGAGAAACAGATTTTACAGTAACTATGGGCCATATGAAGACTTCTTGCTCCTAGGTTGGTGTTGCCATGTTTTCTATGAGATAGGAGCGTAGCTTTTAGAAATGCAAAGATAATTGCATTAATAATAATAATAATAATTTTTATTTATATAGCACCAACATATTCCGCAGCACTTTACAATTAAACGGGGACATGTACAGACAATAAATTTAATACAAGGTGAGACTGTTTAACAGTTACATTAGGAGTGAGGTCCCTGCTCACAAGCGTACATTCTACAAGGAAATGGGGGGACACAATAGGTGGAAAGTGCTTGTTATTTCAGGTCTGGCAATTATAATAAGTCGGGATTATAATATAAAGCTGTATGATCCGGTCATCAGCCTGTATGTTCAAGTGCAATACTCAATTACCGAGTGCAGTTATCGTGTACATGGAGGGTGTAGAAACAGATGAACAGTAGGGGGCAGATTCTGAATAGTATTTAGGAGGGAACAGGGGAAAGTTAGTTAACTTGGTATTTGAGGTGGTAGGCTTGTTTAAAGAGATGGGTTTTTAAAGGGCGCTTGAAGACATCGGGGCTAGGCATTAATCGGATCGTCTGGGGTAGAGCATTCCAGAGAACTGGCGCAGCACGAGAGAAGTCTTGGAGACGGAGGTGCGAAGTTAGGATTATGGGGGATGTTAGTCTTAGGTCATTTGTGGAACGGAGGGCACGTGTAGGACGATAGACTGAGATGAGAGAGGAGATATAAGGTGGTGCAGAACTGTGGAGAGCATTGGAGTCTGATAGGGTCAAAATGTCCCTTTGCCACCTAATCCTAAGGCCACATGCACACATAGAGTATTTGAGTTTTTTCCCTCAGTATTTGTAAGCCAAAACCAGTAGTGGAACAATCAGAAGAAAAGTATAATAGAAACACGTCTCCACTTTTGTATTTATCACCCACTCCGGATTTGGCTTACAGATAGTGAGGGAAAAAACTCACCAAATAATGAACGTGTGAACGTGGCCTAACAAGACACCAGTAGCTGGAGGTGCTGTTCATTAGGACCAGGAGTCTTAGGCCATGTGCACACGTTCAGTATTTGGTCAATATTTTACATCAGTATTTGCAAGCAAAACAAGGAGTGGAAAAAAACAGAGGAAAAGTATAAGAGAAACATGTCACCACTTAAATATTTTTCTTATTTTGGCTTACAAACACTGAGGTAAAAACTCACCAAATACTCAACGTGTGCACGTGGCCTTGAGGTGTAAAGAAGGAGAATGCTGAAATTTGATAAGATACAGAGAAAGCAGAAATGTGTCCCCACCTATTGTTAATTGTTTGATTCCTCTGGCAAAATTTAAAAGGATCAACCTTACTATATCACATTTTTAACAAGTGGGGAGGCCTATGAACTGGGGCCCAACAGTGCAAATAATATCTTCTACAGCCAGGGCCGCCATCAGGGCATTACTGCCCTTACTGCTGTATGGGGCCCGGTGACCAGATCCAAAAGGGATCCAAGCTCACAGCCCAGGGCCCCCTCCCTTTGTTTATGCTTACTGGGCCCTTAGGGACAGCAGCTCGGCGCATGATGCACCCGGCGGACGGAAATGAGCACTGTACCTTTAATCCGTGGCTGGGTGCATCACGGTCCTGTGACACGCTGCGCACTCATCTTCAATCAGGAGCAGAGCAGCAGCATGCCACATGTGTTGCGGGGACGGTGGCCGGCAGTAAGTGTGTGTGTGCGTGCGCGGTGAGTTGCATTGCTGAGGGGACGCTGATGGAGTGGAGGCTGCTGAGGGGACACTGATGGAGTGGAGGCTGCTGAGGGGACACAGATGGAGTGGAGGCTGCTGAGGGGACACTGATGGAGTGGAGGCTGCTGAGGGGACTCTGATGGAGTAGAGGCTGCTGAGGGGACGCTGGTGAGGGAGTGGAGGCTGCTGAGGGGACGCTGATGAGGGAGGAGAGGCTGCTGAGGGGACGCTGATGAGGGAGGGGAGGCTGCTGAGGGGACGCTGATGAGGGATGGGAGGCTGCTGAGGGCGACGCTGATGAGGGAGGGGAGGCTGCTGAGAGGACGCTGATGAGGGAGGGGAGGCTGCTGAGGGGACGCTGATGAGGGAGGGGACACTGATAAGGGAGGGGAGGCAGGTAGAGACGACTAGTTGCTAAATGGGGTGGCCCGTTCTCCCCCCTTTACACTTGACTACTTCATCATTTTTTTATATTATCACTTTGAGTTATCATGTTTTGAGGTGTATTTGTATTTATATTCTAGAATTTATAGGTTTTTAATGAATACCAATAAATATACTTTTAATAGTGTATAATCAGTGAATATATATGCAATAATATACCCTGTTTACATTTATTAATTCGGTGATCACAGGCTGAGGCGGCGGTGGTGGCGGTGGACAAGCTGAGGCAACCATTAGATTCTTCTTGACTAGGCGGTGGGCACGGCGGTGCCACTGGCTGTGTGAGTAGCTAACTTAAGCCCATGTATTAATTTGTCCACCATTTCAGTACATGATTGTATGATGCAATCATTCCCTCCCCTCCCCCCTTCCAAACTCCAACCAAAATTTATAAGCTACTGGATGATCCTGAGCGATGCTGCAAAATCAAATTACAATATCAGGCGGCAGCACTCAGGATCATTCAGCAGCTGATGCCGGTTGGCGGGGACTATCACGGTGGCTGGCCCGGTCCGTGATCCAGAGCAGTCAGTGCAAAAAGGGGGAATTTATTTATAGAAAGTTTGTGACGCCACCTGTGGTGTCTGGTGAGGATCACCAGCGCTGCAACCGTCCTCTGAGGCAGATGTTAGGGAAGCTTGTGATGGGACGGCTCCCCACAGGTGGAGCAGGCCTCAGGGCAGTGTAAGTATAAGAGAGTGGGTCGCGCTGGGCATTGTGGTGCAGGGGGGGAACAATGGCGCCGATGAAAGAATGGACGGAGGCAGTACAGTGCAGTCATCCAAGGTTTTACTCACAATTCTCCAGACAGTCCACAGGTGCACCGTACAGGTGCAGGCCTCCCACGTCGCACTACGTTCACCGGGCAGGGGTTCAATCCTTCCTCAGGCAACTTGGAAATACCTGGCAGAACCCCACTTTCTCGTGTTCCTATTTTGACCGTCTTCACACTAGGTCCTTCTCCCTCCTGCTCTGCGCTGCCCACTCTCAATCCCGCTCGGGTGCTCTGAAGTCTTTCCTGTACGTCGGATCCGGGACCTACTCTACTTGACACTCCTGGGGATTAGAATGCTGCAATGATCCCTCTGTCTTCTGACACATGCGGGGCGTACGGGTGCCGTCCTGCAAGCGCCGTACCCCTTGGGATCCTTTCTGTTGAACGGAGCCTACTCCCTGCTCCCATCCTGGGCCTCCGGACTTGGCCCTACTTGTGGAGCAGATCTCCTAATGAGACTCTGCCCCCGGACTGTTCTTCTGAAGTGTCCCGAGCTGTTCTTCTGAACTGCTCCCTAGAACTGAACTGTTCTCTTCAGACTTGGGCCTCACTGGCTAGGCCCGCCTCTGGAGCAGAGCTCCTGCAGAGCCTCTGCTCCTCTCACTCTCCTCCTCTGACTGAACACACTCTCTAAGATGGCTTCCCTATTTATATCTCCTTCTACAAGTGCTTCCTCTAACTACTTCCTCCACCCACACCCACTACTGGTTCCCCCTACCTTTGGTTCCCCCCACTCCAGCCAGGGACAGGGCTCAGCATAAAACACATTGCATCTTCCCCTTCCAGCCGGCCTGGAGCAGTGTAGTGTTGGATGCAGGTGTTTGGGGTTCCGAGCAGCACTCCCTCCTTACCTGAGAGAAGAGAGACACCACACCTCTGGTTGAGGTGCAGTACCTCTGTGGCGACTGAACCCTCAGGGGTGCCACACATTCCCTTAAAGAAAAATAAATAAAATATACCTGAAAAAAGGGTATTGGATATTTTAAGAAATGTTTATTAGGTTAGAGTAGAGTAGGGCCTGGCAAGAAGAGACTCCTTTGTCCTGGTGATGGCTTAAAAAATCTTTTGACCAAAACAAAAGTTGCTGGCTATGTGTGTGCTTTGGTTCGATGGGAACTATTAATGTGTGATTGGTGAGAACGTGGAGTTTTTCCAAGAGTGGGCGGTGGGACTGTGGAACGTTCGAGGGGTGGAGGCGTAACTGGGGTGTAGCCTGGGCGGAGTCTCAAGGGCGCCTGGAAATTTTGACAGTATGGGGCCCTGAAATTCCTATTGGCAGCCCTGTCTACAGTTCATCACATAAAAATGTGAATATAACATGTGCAATACTGCATAATTCCTTCCAAAAAAGGTGCATCCAGCTCTATTGGTACAGGCGTAATGTCTCCATGCACATTTCTTGCGACCGTACATATTTAATTTAGATTACAGCTATAAACAATGTCTGAATCACTTGACTGCTAGATTTTTGGAATGATCTGTATGGATGCATGTGGATCGGAAACAGATGGTCAGATGTGGCTAGATCCTCCTGAACATGTACATGTGTTATACCTGGGCGACACCAGCAATGCTTGTACATGCAGAGCTAGGATCTATAAAAAGCTATGGAAAGCAGCAGGTCATGGCGACGCTGTGTAGCAGGAGCTCGTAGTCTAGGCTTCATTATACTCCTGAGAGACACCACAAAATAGAAAGCACGGGTCAGACGTAAGAACCCGCTGAGGTTTGTCAGTCATCCGAAGATTACTTTGCTCTGCTCGAGAAGCCACAATGCAGAGAATGCGTTTGTTTGGTTATGATTGATGAGCCTGCACTCAGATTACTCTAATATACAGGATTGTTAGCTCTTATGTGCCGCCACCATAGGTGGATCCTGGACCGTGTGCCATTAAGATGATTTGTTCCACATTATTAGCTCAGGTCATTGGGTGGAGACACGGGAGCACTGACCAGAAAGTGCAATTACAATAAACGAAAGAGGTCTGTGCTCTAACATGGGACACACCTTTTACATTACGGGAGCCTGCGGGGCCTGAATCCCAGTAACAGCGCAGAAAAACTAGGCACAACTTGTTTAACAAATTACTTCAAAGAGAAGAGAAAGCTCCAAGTAATGGCGCTATGTTTTATGGAAAGCAATACTCCTAAATGAAGCTGTGACATACTGAACTTTACACACAGACACCAGTTGTGTATGGTCACTAGTATTGTGGTCATTATTACGTATAGGGTCCTCTTCCCTCCGTACCAGACTATCATTGTTAGTTTGTTTAATGTAAGTGATATCTGTATTTGGTATGTAACCCCTCCTTATGTGCAGCACCATGGAATCAATGGCGCTATATAAATAATAATAATAATAATAAAATAATTTTGTTGTTACAGGGTGAATATGCAGCAGAGTTGCATGTGGAAAATCCACTCTATATATGGGCTCGTGCATATGACCGTGTTTTCAGTCCAAGTGCTGCCCGTGAAAAAAAACGGACAGCACTCGGACCAATGTTATTCAATGGGGCAGTGCAGATGAGTGATTTTTTTTCAGTGATCGAATCTGCGTGTGAAAAAAATTGCCGCATGCACTAGTTTCTTCAATAAATCGAGTGAGACTCGCCCATTCAATTTATGGGTGCACAAAAACTCATCAGATTCCATACGGAACCACAGTATGGTTTCTGATTTTTACAGATACATTGCAATTCTGTAACATGGGAAACTATAAATAACCTCATGACCCAATAACAACATGGGTTTACGATGGACCGTTCCTGTCAAACTAATCTGATCAGTTTTTATGAGGAGGCAAGTTCTGGACTGGACCAAGGAAATGCAGTGGATGTTGTGTATATGGACTTTTCAAAAGCTTTTGATATGGTTCCACACAAAAGGTTGATACATAAAATGAGAACAATGGGGATAGGGGAAAATATATGTATGTGGGTTAAGAATTGGCTCAGTGATAGGAAACAAAGGGTGGTTGTTAATGGAAAACACTCAGACTGGGTCTCAGTTAACAGTGGGGTACCACAGGGGTCAGTATTGGGCCCCCTTCTTTTTAACATATTTATTAATGACCTTGTAGGGGGCATACAGAGTAATATTTCAATATTTGCAGATGACACTAAACTCTGCAGGGTAATCAATACAGAGGAGGACAATTTTATATTACAGGAGGATCTATGTAAACTATAAGCTTGGGCTGATAAATGGCAAATGAGCTTTAATGGGGATAAATGTAAGGTAATGCACTTGGGCAGAGGAAATAAAATGTATAATTATATGCTTAATTGTAAAACACTGGGCAAAACTGTCACTGAAAAAGACCTGGGTGTATTGGTGGACGACAAGCTCACGTTTAGTGGCCAGTGTCAGGCTGCTGCTGCAAAGGCAAATAAAATAATGGGATGCATTAAAAGAGGCATAGATGCTCATGAGGAGAACATAATTTTACCTCTATACAAGTCACACTTAGAATACTGTGTACAGTTCTGGTCTCCGGTGTATAAGAAAGACATAGCTGAACTAGAGCGGGTGCAGAGAAGAGTGACCAAGGTTATTAGAGGACTGGGGGGTCTGCAATACCAAGACAGGTTATTACACTTGGGGTTATTTACTGTGGAAAAAAGAAGGCTTAGGGGTGATCTTATTACTATGTACAAGTATATGAGGGGACAGTACAAAGACCTTTCTACTGATCTTTTTACTCTGAGGCCTGAGACTGGGACAAGGGGGCATCTTCTACGCCTGGAGGAAAGAAGGTTTAAACATAATCACAGACGGGGATTCTTTACTGTAAGAGCAGTGAGACTATGGAACTCTCTGCCGCATGATGTTGTAATGAGTGATTCACTGTTAAAATTTAAGAAGGGCATGGATGCCTTTCTTGAAAAGTATAATATTACAGGTTATAAATGCTAGATTCCTTGATAGGGCGTTGATCCAGGGAACTAGTCTGATTGTCGT
The DNA here is from genome assembly GCF_046119375.1 of Phyllobates terribilis. Taxonomy (NCBI): domain Eukaryota; kingdom Metazoa; phylum Chordata; class Amphibia; order Anura; family Dendrobatidae; genus Phyllobates; species Phyllobates terribilis. The sequence continues at coordinate 974,737,619 of NW_027362761.1, read as the reverse complement.
ATGGAGTCGGGAAGGAATTTTTTTCCCCAATGTGGAGCTTAGTGTTTGCCACATGGGTTTTTTATGCCTTCCTCTGGATCAACGAGTTAGGCTATGGGTTGATCTAGATGGACTTAGTCTTCCTTTAACCTTAACAAAAAAAAAAAAAAAACTATGTTAATAAATGATCTTGCTGCTGTAAAAATATATTGCACATGGATGACAAGTGAGAAAAAAAATCATCGAAGTTTTCTTGATGAGACTCTGAACAATTTTTTATACACTTGTGTGAACATACTCTTATAGTAGCATGTATGAGATTTCATTAAAAACTCGTAAGTAGCATGTTAATTCATTCCGTGGATGTAACTGCAGATTTCACCCTTTGCACTGCAAATGATGAATTGCAAGGCTCAACTGCACTGTATCTGCAACTATACGCCTGTGATTTTTGCATGCACCTTACATGCATGTCCCAGGTATAGTTCAACTGCTATGCTATACAATGATTAAGAACATTCAGTTCGAAACACACAAGTTTGTGTATGCCCTGATGAACAAAAAAAATGTTTAACCAGCATGAATTTTTGAAAACATTTTCAAATAAAAGGTTGCTTTTAATTAATTGAAATCCCCCGCCCCTCTCTCCCCCCTGCCCCCCCCCCCCCGGAATTGTTGCTGGATAAACTCCTTGAAAACATTTCCACCACTGTCTTCCCACTGAGGATATCGTGAACACAGTCACCGGAGAAGGGGAGTGTTTTAGCAGAGCCTCAGGGGGATTGTGGGGAGGTTGTTTACTTTCTGCCTGGAGCCGAAGAGAAAGGTGGTGTGTGTTCTGTATCTCACAGTAGCGCCCCTGAAAGTGAAAAGGATTCAAGTCAGGAGTGAAGCTAAGCACAGGTCAGGTAGAGTTCCTGAACTAACAGTGCAGAGTATTGTCAGGCAGAAATATAAGGACTGGAAGAAATGGTGTCACAGGGATCATCTCCCTCAGCAAACCCTCCCCCCGCCTCCATCTCATTGTGCTGTAAAGAATGCTGTGTTCATAAATGTGCCTTTGCATTAGAACTGTGCTGTCCTGTACTACTGGGAAGACTGTGAACTGCTGTGCAGCTAAGGAAACTGTACTGTTTGTCACTGGAGCCTGTTGCTCATAAGACTTAACTTGCACTGGCTGTGCGGCTTCTTATTAAATGCTACTGTTCTACCATTTATGAGGACTCTTGTCAAGTGTGTCTGGTCAGCAAGTGAAACAACCTACATGTCTGTGCCTGAGGGTCAATACCCCTGTGTGCCTGAGAGAAGCTGCAGCACATGGTCTATGGTTGCCCTGAGTAACGGCTCCCCCAGGATTCCAAAGAATTCATGTAACCTGTCTCGCCCCTATCTGAACCTAGCCGCGTGCGTGTAACATTTGGCTTACAAATACTGATGTGAAATACTGACCAAATACTGTACGTGTGCACGTGGCCTAAAAGGCTGCATCTGATGCTGTAATTCTCCAGGTTGATTAGAATGCTTTATGTGTTTGGCACCAATATACAGGCAGAAAACCCCTAGCCGCTCTGGGTGTTTTATGTGCACACCTGATGCTGATAATGAAACCCTTCATCAGAATTCCACAATGTATTGCACATTTTTTCTAATTTATCAGCTTTCCGAATTATTGTCTAACAGATTAATCCCTTTCTGACGTATGTGGTAATAGTACATCCTTGTGCCCTGGGTCTATTGGGCCAGGGGCGTACTATTACTTCATACTGTGATCACGCCCGCACACAAGTGGTGCGGGGCGATCGGCGTCGGGTGTCGGCTGATTGTCACAGCTGACACCCAGTACTATGTGCAAGGAACGGTCCGGCACCGCTCCCTGCATATTAACCCACGAAATGCTGTGATCGAAGTCAATTGCAGCATTTCGGTGGCAAGGGGAAGTAAGCGCTGATACTCATCACCACTTCGGCATCCCGCGATGTCTGAGCCGGGGTCCCGGTGGTTGTCATGGTAACCCGGATGTCGTCATGACAACATCCGGGTCACCAGACAGCAAGAAGTTACTTTGATCATGCGCAGTGCACGATCAAAGTAACTTCTCCCTGTGCAGCGCTGACAGGCTGTATAGCACAGGGATGCTGCTGCATTCCTATGCTATACAGCAGATCAGACTGAAAAAAGTGACAGTATGGGACAAAGTATAAAAGTTCCAAAAGTGTCAGAAAGTGAAAAAAAATTGTAAAAATATTTAAAAAAAAAATGAAAAAAATAATCCAAAAAAATAAAAATATATTGTACCCATAAATAAATATTGTCATGAAAATAAAACCAAAACAATAAAAGTACACATATGTGGTATCGCCGCGTCCGGAATGACCTGACCTATAAAACTGTCCCACTAGTTAACCCCTTTAGTGAACATGGTAAAAAACTAAAAAATAAAAAAACAAAGCAAAAAACGATGCTTTATCATCATACCGCCAAACAAAAAATGCAATATAACGTGATCAAAAAGACAAGTGCAAATAAAAATAGTACCACTGAAAACGTCATCTTGTCCCGAAAAAAATAAGCCGCCATACAAGCTCCATCAGCCGAAAAATAAAAGTTATAGCTCTCAGAATAAAGCGATACAAAAAAATAGTCATAAGTTACTTACTGGTAATGGGATTTTTCGGAGACCATGACAGCACCACGAGAGAGGGGATAAGCCCACCAAGGACAGGAAACCTACAGGCTTAAAAGAGGCGGCCCTCTCTCTCGCCTCAGTTTGGATTACAGAGCATTGAGAGGACCACCAGGTTAGTAGACATAGCAAACAACCATAAAAACAATATTTTTATACAACACCAACTAAGTGTGAAATCTCTAATTAATAAAAAAGGGGTGCTCCCACAATGTGAATGGAGGGAATAAAAGGGTGCTGTCATGGTCTCCGAAAAATCCCTTTACCAGTAAGTAACTTATGACTTTATCGGCCGACCATGACAGCACCATGAAAGAATTGCAGAGATGAAGAAGTCTAGGGAGGGACCACAGCCTGGAGCACCCTTCTCCCAAATGTAAGGTCAGATGAAACACCCAAATCCAGTCTATAGTGCCTATAGAAAGTAGATGGAGAAGACCAGGTAGCAGCCTTACATATGTCTTCCATTGAGATACCCGTCTTCTCCGCCCACGAGGTCGCCACTGCCCTTGTAGAGTGAGGCTTCAACCCCTGTGGCGCTTCCTCATGTTTTGATCTGCAACATGTACTAAGGAGAGAAAGAGGAAAGCTGTCCCTACAGTAAGACTAAGCTGAATCCCTACAACGTAGCGGGCTGCCTGTTCCTAGCGAACAGACCCGCCTTAGTCCTCGGCAAGTCTGAACGAAGACCTATAGCATAAGGGGAGGGGTCCCTAAAACAACTAAGGACTGGAACAAAAATGGGACACCTTCTAAACAGAGAAGTTGTTGCAGAACACAAAAAGACAAACTGACAAAAAGGTACTAGAGGTCCTAGAATGACCAAGCGAACTGACAGAGATAGGCACCGAAGCACCTGGCTAGAGAAACAGTCAAACAACACTGAAGTCCAGCACAGCCAAAAGGGCGGAGCTGGAATATAAAGGCAGGTGGTCACGTGACCTCAAAACACAAGATGGAAAAAAACAAACAGGAGGGTTCTAACAGTACCCCCTCTTTTATGAGGATCCTCCGGATCCGCCAGGCCCAGGCCTATCCGGAAACCTCTTGTGGAAAGCTCTAACAAGCCTAGGAGCAGAGACATCATAAGCTCTTACCCAGGAGTTATCTTCGGGACCGAAACCCTTCCAGGAGACAAGATACTGTAATCTCTCTCTATGCCATCTAGAATTCAAGATACAAGAAATTTTATATTCGCCGTCTTCCACCACAGGAGGAACTGTGACAGTGCAATCCCTATCTGATACAGCAGCCTTTTTCTACAAGGAAACATGAAACACAGGATTAATCTTCCAGGAAGTAGGGACATCCAACCTAACCGCAGACGGGTTAACAACCTGAAGCACTTTAAATGGACCCACAAACTTAGGACCCAGTTTTTTAGAGGGAATCATCAACCGCAGGTTCTTTGAGGACAACCAAACCATGTCACCCGCAGTAAACAGAACCTCCTGAAGTTTCCTCTCAAAATACTTTTTGGACTTCTTGTTAGCCTCTTGAAGGTTGCAACTCTCTCCAAATCACCGGAAAAAGTCTCCTCTTCCGACATCGCCTACCCCAATTTGGAGAACGAACCAAAAGACGGATGTCTCCCAGTACAACAAAAAAAAGGAGAACACCCAGCAGAGGAGGATGTATGATTGTTAAGAGCAAATTCTGCGAGAGGCAGAAACTCAGACCACACCTCTTGATTGTCCGCCACTAAACAATGCAAAAACTGTTCAACATCCTGGTTCTTTCTTTCAGTCTGTCCATTAGACTCAGGATGATACCCAGACGAAAATGACAAATGGACTCCCAACCTGTCACAAAAAGCACGCCAAAAACGAGCCACAAACTGAAGTCCTCTATCAGAAACAATATCCGTGGAAACGCCATGGAGCTTGACAATCTCCTTAACAAACGCCTTAGCGAGTGTCTTGGAGCAGGGCAACTTAATGAATGGAACCGAATGACACATCTTACTAACACGGTCCACGACCACCCAGATGATGGTAAAACCCTTGGACACAGGAAGATCAGTAATAAAATCCATTGTGAGATGCGTCCAATGCGCACTAGGAGCCTCCAGATGGCAAAGCAACCCCGCAGCAGGAGTATGTGAAGCCTTTGACCTAGCACACACAGTACATTGACGCACCCACTTGATGACTTCCTTCTGCCATCCAGGCCACCAAAAACTGCGACTGATAAGTCTCTTAGTCTCCGAAATTCCTGGATGACCTGCCAACCGAGACTCATGACACTCCACAAACAAATCTCTCCTAAAGGCTCTAGGCACGAACAACCTCTCTGGCAATTAGTAAACAAAAGAGCTCTGTCTTTCGATTTAGTCTCATGGCAAAGAGGTCTACCACCGGAGGCCCCCATCTTCGGACTATTTGGGAGAAAATGTCCTGTTTTAGTTCCCATTCTCCCTGCCTCAGAGGATAACGGCTTAAGTAGTCTGCTTTTATATTTTCTTTCCTTTGATGTGGAGGGCGGTTAAGGAAAGGAGATGACATTCCGAAATCTGAAAAAGATGATCCGTCACTCTCATCAGCGATCTTGAACGTGGTGGTTCACGTAAGCTACTGCAATCCTATTATCTGAAAGGATTTTAACGTTTTTATCATGAAGGAAAAACAAAAAATTATTAATCGCTTTGTCCACTGCTAACAGTTCTTTAGCGTTGGAGGAAAGACCCTTTTCAGTATCTGACCAGGACCCCTGGGCTACCATATCCCCCAGATGGGCCCCCCACCCACAGGAGCTTGCATCGGTGGTAATTATCTTAGTGACTCTAAACACCCAGGGAACCCCTCGAGATAGGTTCGCCTCGTTCACCCACCACTGTAAGGACTCAACTGACCGGGGTGACAAGAATATTCGTCCTTCTAAGTGTCCATTTAACAAGACTGCATTATGTAAACCGTCCCACTGTAGAACCCTGGAGTGGTATTGTGCCCACAGAACCCCGGGAAGGCAAGATGACAGGGTACCCAACAAGGACATTGCTGCTCTGAGGGACATGACCAGGTTTGATATTGCTTTTCCTACCAGAATCTTAACCTTTTGTTTTTTGGCTTCCGGGAGGTAACATACTTGAAGATCTGAATCCAGCATAATACCCAAAAACTGCTGAATTTTTGAAGGCACTACCCTAGATTTTTCCAGATTCAGAATCCAGCCCAGATTCTCTAAGATGGAGGTTACTAGTGTTTATCACATTGGGAGGCCGAGTCTCCAACTATCAAGAAATCATCCAGGTAAGGGATTATTAAAATATCATGTTCCCTAACATGAGCCATGACCTCCGCTATAACCTTAGTAAATACCTGGGAAGCTATGGCCAGACTGAACGGCAGGGCCCTAAACTGGAAATGTTTAATCTCTCCATTTATGATCAAAGCTACCCTAAGGTATTTCTGGAAATCTTTATGTATAGGTACATGGTAATAGGTGTCTTTTAAATCTAACACTACCATGTAACAGCCTGAAAAAAGCAACTTTATTGTTGATTTTGCGGATTCCATCTTAAAGGTGGGGACTATCAAAAACTTATTAAGGGCTTTCAAGTTAATGATACACCTAAATGAACCGTCAGGCTTAGAAACCAGAAAGAGAGGCGAGTAGAATCCCAGCCCGCTTTCCGATGCCGGGACTTCCACCAGGACTGCTTTACGAACCAAGTCCAGGACTTCCATTTGTAGGGCCACCTGCTCTAACACTGAGGAACAGACTGGGGTCAAGATGAATCTCCCACAAGGAATCTCCCGGAACTTGAACCTCAGACCCGAACCTGCCAGATCAAGGATCCAGTTACTGGCAGAAATTTTTGTCCAGGCAGGTAAGAAGCCCAACAGCCTCCCTCCTACCTGGGCTACGAGTCATTGACTCGGTTTCCGGGGCCCTCAAGTAGAAGAAGAAGAGCCAAATAGGAGCCCTCTACCTTTTCGCCTGCGGTCTTCCCACTTCTCCTGACCCTTCTGCGGTCTTTTTCATATTAATCTTCTTCTATGGAAAGGACGTTTATAAGTGGGAACGGACAAGCTAGGGAACCCTCTTGTAACTAGTTTTATCCTGAATCTCATCCAGAACGGGCCCAAAAAGATGTTCCCCTTCACACGGGATAGTACAGAGTCTCGTTCTTGCCTGAATATTACCTGGCAAACATTTAAGCCACAGGGCTCTACGGGCTGCGTTGGACATGGCGGCCGACCTTGGATGGGATTCAAGCTGGTCCAGTCATATCATTAGGGACCTGGCTGCACAGGTTGCGTCAACCGTCGGCTTTAATGCCCCAGCAGTCGTTTCCCAGGTTCCTTTGAGAAAGGTGTCAGCTTTCCTGTCCAAAGGGTCCTTAAGGGCCCCCATATCATTAAAAGGAAGAGACGATCGTCTAGATGCCTTAGCTATGGCCACATCTTTTTTGGGGCCTTGTCCCAGGAGGAAGAGTCCGAGTCTTCAAAGGGGTATTTTCTCTTAAAGAAAGGAGGGAGAGCACCCTTTCTCTCCGGTCTTTTCCATTCTCTACGTATCAGATCCTGAAGTTTATGATTAAATGGAAAACTTCTTCTTTCCCTTTGCCCCAGCTCCCTGAACATTACGTCCTGGACTGATTTTTCTGGTTTGGCATCTGTAATGCCCATAGTTGAGCGAACTGCTTTAACCAAACCATCAATCTCATTAAGGGGAAAACAATGCTGACCCGCACCACTATCTGAGGAAGCGGATGATGAAGAGGCTGAGTTGTCAGAGTCCAACTCATAAGCCAACGACAGGGAGTCATCAGGGGCTGGGGAGATTTCACAGTCTGTATCCACCTTCCTCTTAGCTTTTTTAGAGAGGATTTTACTAATTTCAGACTTGACTAAGGTTTTTCAATCCCGAGGTAAAACTAGGGGTCTCTTCTGCTAGCGTCTGATTGATACAGGATTGACACAATTTTTTGGGATATGAGTCTGGAAGGACGGTGTTACACAATGCACATTCAAAATGCTTGGTCTTGGAGGCACACTTCTTCCCCTATTAAAAAATAGAAGAGGAGAAGGGATACTCCATTACTAAGTGAACTTTCTCGAAGGCGGCTCAAAGGGCTGGTACCAGTTTGGAGGAAGGACCTTTCTCAGCCGGGGGATCTTCCATGGAGGCTGCAGATTCGTCCATCCTGCTGCAGCTATGATGACTGGACCTGGACACCAAACCTCGCTTTCCTGAGGACCGGGCATTACCAGCAACTCGAGGGTGACTTGCCTTTTGAAGCTCCCCAAACAGCCGCTGAGATGGTGAAGATGGCGGCTGCTGAACTTGCTGCTGCTGCTGCTCACTTTGGGTCTCCATGATAGGGAGAAGTGAAGCTGGGAAGCCCGGAACAACGGTGCTAGGGCAGTTAAATGGTAGCACCTGTTCCACCCTTACATCAATTTTAATCACCTGTTACCTTTTTTTTTTTTTTCAATAGGGACGCCACTGTGGTTAGTACCGCACTATATTAGTGTTCCAGATGCATGTGACCGGAACTTCCGGGTCCGGTTACATGACCGCCGAGAGGCACGGTGACATCATTGAGCCGCGACTCACAGGAGGAGGCCGGAGGCGCGTGCCTGCGCGTGAACAGAGGACGCCGAGATGCTCCAGCCGCCGTCGCTCCAGGTAGGCTCCAGGGAGATGATCGGCCTGTCTCCCCAGGTCACAGCCACCGCTGAACCGACGGGGCTGCCACCCTAGACAGGGGCGCAGCCCCCCGGAATATCCAGAGCGCCATCCTCTGCTGGGTGTCGATGGGAATGGCACCCCACACAAACCCGCCATCATCCTCAGAGCGTTGGTGTGCCTGCAACCCCAGATAGGGGCGCAGTCCCACTGCAGTCTGGATCAGTCCAGGGGCAGCCGCCCCCCAGGTAGGGGCGCAGACCTGGCTGTAGCAAGAGATGTTAGGGCTGCCACCCCAGATTGGGGCGCAGCTCCCACTGCTATCTGGTGCAAAAAAAGATGCTGGGTATTCCCCAGATAGGGGTGCCTTCGCATAGCTGATGCTGGAGCTGCCGATCCCAGATAGGGGCGCTGTTCGACAGCCGCCGCCGCATCCAGCTTCGTACGGAGATCTTCCATGAGCCTGCTATAGGTTCCCTCCATCAAGGACAGGAAACCAAACTGAGGTGAGAGAGAGGGCCTCCCCTTTTAAACCTGCAGGTTTTCTGTCCTTGGTGGGCAGATCCCCTCTCTCGTGGTGCTGTCATGGTCGACAGATAAATTTTTTTCTATAAAATAGTTTTTACTGTGTAAAAGCGCCAAAACATAAAAAAAACACATGAATGTAGTATCGCTGTAAACGTACTGACCCGAAGAATAAAGCTGCTTTATAAATTTTACCACACGCGAAACAGCATAAAAAAAAAATTGTTGGTTTTTGTTTATTCTGCCTCCCAAAAATCGGAAAAGAAAGCGATCAAAACATGTCACGTACCCAAAAATGATATCGATTCAAAACGTCAACTTGTCCCGCAAAAAATAAGCCCTTACATGACTTTGTCGGACGAAATATGGAAAAATTATAGCTCTCAAAATATGGCGATGCAAAAACTAGTCTTCTCCAAAAAAAGCAGTCAATAAAAAAAAAACAATATGAATCTGGTATCGCTGTAATCGCACCGACCCGAAGAATAAAGTCGTCTAAACACTTATATCGCACAAGGAATGGAGTAAAAAATAAACTCTAGGGTTAGGGTTGGGCTAGGGTTAGGGTAGGCCTAAGGTTAGGGTTAGGGCTAGGGTTAGAGTAGGGCTAGGGTTGGGCTAGGGTTAGGGCTAGGGTTAGAGTTGGGCTAGATTTAGGGTTAGGGCTAGGGTTAGTGTTGTGCTAGGGTTAGGGTTGTGCTAGGGTTAGGGTTGTGCTGGGGTTAGGGTTGTGCTAGGGTTAGGGTTGGACTAGGGATATGGTTGTGCTAAGGTTGGGGTTGTGCTAGGGTTGTGTTGGGGTTGGGGTTAGGGTTGTGTTGGGGTTGGGATTTTTTCAAAAGCAAAGAAAAAAAATGACGACTAGTGTTGAGCGCAAGTGCTCGCTACTTGAGTTTGCATCGGGTGCTCGGGTATGCACCGAGTATCGCGGATGCTCGAGTGACATGCTCGCGTTTCCACCCCATATGTTTTGCAGCTGTTATACAGCCAAAAAACCTTGCGGGGATTGCCTGCCATGCACGAGCGATACCACATGTTTTTTTTTGGTGTCTAATAACCGTGAAACATGCAGGGCGGGGACTCAAGCATCCGCGATACATGGTGCATACCCGAGTACCCGATGAAAACTCAAGTAGCGAGCACTTGCACTCAAGACTAATGACAACTTATTCAATATGATGACCTAATGTTATCAAATTCTAGGTTCAAAATGTTCACTATACCGCTTGGTAAAATCCTTGAGGGGGGTAGTTTCCAAAATAGGGTCTCCACTGTTTAGGCACATCAGGGGCTCCCCAAAGGCAACATGGCGTCCGCTAATTATTCAAGCAAATTTTACATTCAAAAAGTCAAATGGCGCTCCTTCCCTTCCGAACCCTGACGTGAGCCCAAACAGTAGTTTTCCACCACATATGGGGTATCGGAGTGCTCAGGAGGAATTGCACAACAAATTTTGCAGTCCATTTTTTCCTGATACCCTTGCGAAAATAAAAAAATTGGAGTCTAAAGTAAAAAATGTTTGAAAAAAGTTAATGTTCATTTTTTTCTCCACATTCCAAAAATTCCTGTAAAGCACCTGAAGGGTTAATAAACTTCTTGAATGTGGTTTTGAGCATGTTGAGGGATGCAGTTTTTAGAATGGTGTCACTTTTGGGTATTTTCTGTCATAAAGGCTCCTCAAAGTCACTTCAAATGTGATGTGGTCCCTAAAAAATGGTTTTGTAAATTTTGTTGGAAAAATGAGAAATCGCTGGTCAACTTTTAACCCTTATAACTTCCTAACGAAAAAAAAATTTTGGTTCCAAAATTGTGCTGATGTAAAGTAGACATGTGGGAAATGTTATTTATTAACTATTTTGTGTGACATATCTCTTGGATTTAAGGGCATGAAAATTAAAATTTTGAAAATTACTAAATTTTCGCCAAATTTCCGTTTTTTTTCACAAATAAACACAAGTCAGATAGAAGAAATTTTACCACTATCATGAAGTACAATATGTCACACAAAAACAATCTCTCAGAATCAGTGGGATCCGTTTAAGCGTTCCAGAGTTATTACCACATAAAGTGACAGTGGTCAGAATAGTAAAAATTGGCCCGGTCATTAACATGCAAACCACCCTCGGGGAGAAAGGGGTTAATGGTCCTCTCCACACACGAGCGTCCCAGCAGTGACTTACCTGTACTTCATTTTGCATTAAAAGGGTAAAAGTATCATTTGTTGGTGTATTTGAAGAAACCATTTGCATTAGTTGTGAATAGCTAATCACATTGTTCTTGTTTCATTGGTTCATTAAAAACAAAAAAAAATTAGCAGCATCTGCCAATGAACCTATTTTGCTATGGGGGATGAATAAATTTCATTGCACCTGTATTGAGTCAGCTCTAATTTCTTGCACAGCCAGGTGGTCAGGAGCTTAGCAGGGAAAGGTACAGTGGGTACGGAAAGTATTCAGACCCCTTTAAATGTTTCACTCTTTGTTTCATTGCAGCCATTTGGTAAATTCTAAAAAGTTCATTTTTTTCTCATTAATGTACACTCTGCACCTCATCTTCACTGAAAAAAACAGAAATGTAGAAATGTTTGCAAATTTATAAAAAAAGAAAAACTGAAATATCACATGGTCATAAGTATTCAGACCCTTTGCTCAGACACTCATATTTAAGTCACATGCTGTCCATTTCCTTGTGATCCTCCTTGGGATGGTTCTACTCCTTCATTGGAGTCCAGCTGTGTTTAATAAAACTGATAGGACTTGATTTGGAAAGGCACACACCTGTCTATATAAGACCTCACAGCTCACAGTGCATGTCAGACCAAATGAGAATCATGAGCTCAAAGGAACTGCCCAAGGAGCTCAGAGACAGAATTGTGGCAAGGCACAGATCTGGCCAAGGTTATAAAACAATTTCTGCATTACTCAAGGTTCCTAAGAGCACAGTGGCCTCCATAATCCTTAAATGGAAGAAGTTTGGGACCACCAGAAGTCTTCCTAAACCTGACCGTCCAGCTAAACTGAGCAATCATGGGAGAAGAGCCTTGGTGAGAGAGGTAAAGAAGAACCCCAAGATCACTGTGGCTGAGCTCCAGAGATGCAGTAGGGAGATGGGAGAAAGTTCCACAAAGTCAACCATCACTGCAGCCCTCCACCAGTCAGGCCTTTATGGCAGAGTGGCCCGACGGAAGCCACTCCTCAGTGTAAGACATATGAAAGCCCGCATAGAGTTTGCTCAAAAAGACAAGAAGGACTCCCAGACTATGAGAAATAAGATTCTCTGGTCTGGTGAGACGAAGATAGAACTTTTTGGTGATAATTCTAAGCGGTATGTGTGGAGAAAACCAGGCACTGCTCATCACCTGCCCAATACAATCCCAAAAGTGAAACATGGTGGTGGCAGCATCATGCTATGGGGCTATTTTTCAGCTGCAGGGACAGGACGACTGGCTGCAATTGAAGGAAACATGAATGCGGCCAAGTACAGAGATATCCTGGATGAAAACCTCTTCCAGAGTGCTCTGGACCTCAGACTTGGCCGAAGGTTTACCTTCCAACAAGACAATGACCCTAAGCAGACAGCTAAAATAACAAAGGAGTGGCTTCAGAACAACTCTGTGACCATTCTTGACTGGTCCAGCCAGAGCCCTGACCTAAACCCAATTGAGCATCTCTGGAAAGACCTAAATATGGCTGTCCACCAACGTTCACCATCCAACCTGACGGAACTGGAGAGGATCTGCAAGGAAGAATGGCAGAGGATCCCCAAATCCAGGTGTGAAAAACTTGTTGCATCATTCCCAAGAAGACTCATGGCTGTACTAGCTCAAAATGGTGCTTCTACTCAATACTGAGCAAAGGGTCTGAATACTTATGACCATGTGATGTTTCAGTTTTTCTTTTTTAATAAATTTGCAAAAATTTCTACATTTCTGTTTTTTTCAGTCAAGATGGGGTGCAGAGTGTACTTTAATGAGAAAAAAATGAACTTTTTAGAATTTACCAAATGGCTGCAATGAAACAAAGAGTGAAAAATTTAAAGGGGTCTGAATACTTTCCGTACCCACTGTATTGTGGCTTAGATGCACTGCATCTTCTTCACTCATAGGATTGTGGGGTAACACGTCCGAACCCCTGCCAATCACAAAATATTGGTACATCCTAGTGATATCACATCACTTTGTAAAATGGAAATACCCCTTTAAAGAAAATGGAAAATATGGATTTGGTAAAACCATTGTGGATTTGATTGCATGTATACAAGTCTAGCTATAGCTCTAGCATGAAAGTTACTAAATATCCTTAACAATTGCATCTACGATGTCGAGTGTCCATTACTCCCTGGGGCAGATAACCACTTAATAAGAGATGACAGTCTGTGAGATAGAAGGCATGTTTGTTGTCCTTTCACTAGGCAGAGAAGACATCTGACAAGTGGATGCTGGTGGGGAAAGCTGAGTATGGCGTTACTCAACACTCGGTATTCACGGGTTCCCCCTTTAGCAAAGTCCTAACTGAGTTGTCAATTATTGCAACTTCTTGACAAAAAAATCATTTTATCTCCGTCTGCTTCAGCCCTGAGGTAAAATGCAGACGAGTAAAAGATGAGGGCAATCATCCACAACCTCTAACCTCAGGCTCTGCCCATCATTGACTTTAGTTTATTACAAAACTTCTACATTTGCTTCTTTGCTATAAACTTAGTCTTCAATTACACAGCCAGTCCTGAGCAAGGAATGAAGCTCCATCCTTTGTTAGGCTACATGTAAACCTCTTACAGTATATATGTGACTTGTGGAGCCTAAAAGTAATATCATACTAATATATGATTTCCACCTGTTCATTCATATGAGTATGACATTTTGTAAGGCTATGTTCACATGTCAGTGTTTGTCGTCAATGTTCTTTTAGTTGATATTCTATGGTAGACCTGGGCAAAGTTTGGCTCAAGACAGCTTAACGCCACGACCCCACTATCAGTATTTGGTCAGTATTCGGTCAGTATTTTTTCTCAGGAGTGGGAGCCAAAAACAGGTGAGGAGCAATCAGAGAAAAGGTATAATAGAAACAAGTCACCAATTCTGCATTTACTGTATCACCCACTCCTGGTTTTGGCTCCCACTCCTGAGAAAAAATACTGACCGAATACTGACCAAATGCTGCTAGTGGGGCCGTGGCCTTAGGGCTGAAAACAGTAGCCCACGGGCCACACCGTGCGGCCACCATGCCCCGCCCGATGTCCCTACTGTGTACATACGTCATACTGTATATAGGTGCTGTGTGTGATTTCATACTGTATATAAGTTGCTGTGTGTGGGGCTTATACTGTATATGGGGGGCTATGTGTGGATTCATACTGTATATATAGTGCTGTGTGGGGGCTCATGCTGTTTATGAGGCTGTGTATGGGCTCATATGATATATAGGGGGATGTCAGCAGGGCCACCATCAGTGCATTACTGCCCTTACTGCTGTATGGCGCCCGGTGATCAGAAGCAAAAAGGGGGTGCCCCGCCAGCCCGGGCCGTAAGCATATGACCCGGGGTACCCCCCTCTTTGCTTGAGATTACCGGGTCCTTAGGGACAACAGTTCGGTGCATGATGCACTCGGCGGACGGAAATGAGCACTGTACCTTTAATCCGCGGTCGGGTGCATCATGGTCCTGGTCATGTGACACGCTGCTGCTCTGCTCCTGATTGAAGATGAGCGCGCAGGGTGTCACATGACCAGGACCATGATGCACATGAATTGCGGGGACGGCGGCGGGCGGTCAGGTAAAGAAGTGTGTGTGTGTTGCGCACGCAGTGCGGTGCGCTGCTGAGGGGACACTGATGGAGTGGAGGCTGATGAGGAGACACTGATGAAGGAGTGGAGGCTGCTGAGGGGACACTGATGAAGGAGTGGAGGCGGCTGAGGGGACACTGATGAAGGAATGGAAGCTTCTGAGGGGACATTGATGAAGGAGTGGAGGCTGCTGTGGGGACACTGGTGAAGGAGTGGAGGCTGCTGAGGGGAGGCTGATGAAGGAGTGGACGCTGCAGAGGGGACCCTGATGAAGGAGTTGAGGCTGCTGAGGGGACCCTGATGAAGGAGTTGAGGCTGCTGAGGGGACGCTGATGAAGGAGTGGAAGCTGCTGATGGGACACTGATGAAGGAATGGAAGCTTCTGAGGGGACATTGATGAAGGAGTGGAGGCTGCTGATGGGACAATGGTGAAGAGTGGAGGCTGCTCAGGGGACGCTGATGAAGGAGTGGAGGCTGCTGAGGAAACACTGATTAAGGAGTGGAGGCTGCTGGGGGACGCTAATGAAGGAGTGGAGGCTGCTGAGGGGACGCTGATGAAGGAGTGGAGGCTGCTGGGGGGATGCTGATGAAGGAGTGGAGGCTGCTGAGGGGAAGCTGATGAAGGAGTGGAAGCTGCTGAGGGGATGCTGATGAGGGAGGGGAGGCTGCTGAGAGGAGTCTGCTGAGGGGTCACTGATGAGGGAGGGGAGGCTGCTGAGGGGACGCTGATGAAGGAGTGGATGCTGCTGAGGGGACGTTGATGAAGGAGTGGAGGCTGCTGAGGGGACGCTGATGAGGGAGGGGAGGCTGCTGAGGGGAAGCTGATGAGGGAGGGGAGGCAGCTGAGGGGACACTGATGAGGGGGGGGAGGCTGCTGAGGGGATGCTGATGAGGGAGGGGAGGCTGCTGAGTGGAGGCTGCTGAGGGGACGCTGATGAGGGAAGGGAGGCTGCTGAGGGGATGCTGATGAGGGAGGGGAGGCTGCTGAGGGGACGCTGATGAGGGAGGGGAGGCTGCTGAGTGGAGGCTGCTGAGGGGACGCTGATGAGGGAAGGGAGGCTGCTGAGGGGATGCTGATGAGGGAGGGGAGGCTGCTGAGGGGACGCTGATGAGGGAGGGGAGGCTGCTGAGGGGACGCTGATGAGGGACGGGAGGCTGCTGAGGGGATGCTGATGAGGGAGGGGAGGCTGCTGAGGGGACACTGATAAGGGAGGGGAGGCTGCTGAGGGGATGCTGATGAGGGAGGGGAGGCTGCTGAGGGGACACTGATAAGGGAGGGGAGGCTGCTGAGGGGACGCTGATGAGGGAGGGGAGGCAAGTAGAGACGACTATTTGCTAAATGGGGTGGCCCCCCCATCCTCCCTTTACACTTGACTACTTGATAATTTTTTTATATTATCACTTTGCGTTATCATGTTTTGAGGTGTATTTGTATTTATATTCTAGAATTTATAGGTTTTTAATGGATACCAATAAAAATATTTTTAGTAGTGTATAATTGGTGAATATATATGCAATAATATACCCTGTTTACATTTATTAATTCGGTGATCGCAGGCTGAGGTGGCGGTGGACAAACTGAGGCGACCATTAGATGCTTCTTGACTGGGCGGCAGGCGCGGTGGCAGTGCCACTGGCTGTGTGAGTAGCTAACTTAAGTCCATTTATTAATTTGTCCACCATTTCAGTAAGTGATTGTATGATGCAATCATTTCCTCTCCTCCCTTCTTCCAACCCCCAACCCAAACTTATAAGCTACTGGATGATCCTGAGCGATGCTGCAAAACCAAATGCCGAATTACAACATCAGGCGGCAGCGCTCAGCATCATCCACGAGTTTATACATTTTGGTTGGGGAGGGAATGATTGATGGAATCTGCAATCAGAACTACAGATTATAAAAAAAAAATTATCACAATCTGGTTACAATTAGTTTAAAAAAAATGTATGTGACAGATTCCCTTAAAGAAAAATAAATAAAATATACATAATGTCTGTAAAGCGCTGTGAATTAATGGCGCTATATAAGTGAGTAAAATAAATAAATAATATATAAAATACCTAAAAAAAGAGTATTGGGTATTATAAGAAATGTTTAATAGGTTAGAGTAGAGTAGGGCCCTGACAGAAGAGTGTACCTTGTCCCGGTAGCAGCTTAAAAAATCTTTTGACCAAAACAAAAGCTGATGGCTGTGTGTGTGATATGGGGCTCAATGAGAACTGTTAATGTGTGATTGGTGAGGACGTGGTGCAGACATGGAATTTTTCCAAGAATGGGCGGTGGGACTGTGGAAGGTTCAAGGGGTGGAGGCGGAGCTGGGGTGGAGTCTCAAGGGGGCCCGGAAATTTTTACATTATAGGGCCCCAAAATTCCTAGTGGCAGCCCTGGATGTCAGCATACTTAATTCTGCTCAATATTATGTGATACAATTAATATTAAAATAAAATAATAATTATAATATCTTAATATTAATATTGAGTAGAATGAATTTCATTATATTGTTTTGGTCCCCCATAACAGTCATGCTCTCTTGTGGCCCCTCAGGAAAATGAATTGCTCACCCCTGTTTTATGGGGATATGCACATGGATGTTTGGTGTGTTTTTTGCTCACAAATGGTCCACACATTTTAAAATGAAATAGAGACATGGCCTAATCTGGTTAATTTTTCCAGAAAGTACTTGCTCATTCAAGTGAATATGTCAGCGAAAAAAAGCACTAATGGCGTCCACGAGCTGTTTGTTTTTCCCTCCATTGCTGACTGAGTAAATTATGGTCTGTGTCCTTGTGATTGGCGCTCTATTCAAGTACTGGCATTTTCTGTGTGCATTTATAATATTAGGCAACCACCCCCTCCATGACTCCTATGGTTGTTTCATCAGTGTTTTGCACCTGTGCTGCTCTCACCTTTATCTTTGGGGTCTGCTGCAGTGTATAGGTATTATGACCTGGTGTTGGTGAGTATGGCTGCATTTTTTCTTTGCTGTTCTTCCTTGACTGGCTGCTGGGAGAAGCTTGGAAAATCTCCATCAACTTGATTTTTTTTTTGCTATAAGAAGGAATGACACACAGATGGTGAAACAGTGAAAACAGACACATGGACTAATGCCGGATGAAAAATCCAGTACACTAAAAATAAAATGATCCATTTTTTTGAAGATATGAAAAAAATTAGTAATGTGTCAATAAAATCTCATAGTGCGCAATACAAAAACTTGAGACTTGAGATCCGTCTCCCTGTTCAGTGATCGCTGTTGGTTGCACCAGATCAGCTCCTAATAATTGTAATCTACATATCTGCAGCATCTGAGTGTGGCCACTAAACAGTGTGATGGCGCTGGGGGTTGTCCAGGGTGTCAGAACCCCACTGATCTCATGTTGATGACCTTTATCTTTGGTTAAGTTCTTAATATACTATATATAGCGCACAACACCTTTTAAGTTCTGTATATGTTGAGAATACCTGAAAGAACTGATCGCTTCGCTATGCTTCCTGTCCAGGAATGGACCAGCTTCTTTACTCCTGTGAGAAAATTAACTTTACTCCACCCAGGAGCCGCCGGCTTTCAGTCATGGGGGTGCATTGTGAGTGGAGACTGTAAGCACACTATTGCACTTTGATTGACCGCTTGCTCTGCACAGATGCGCAGGAGAGAGAGCTGTCAATCAAAATTCAGGGGCATGCATACACTCTCTGCTCACTATCAACTGTGCAGTTACTATAGACGCTTTGGCTGCCTCTCTATGACTGAAAACCGGTGGCTCCTAGGAAGAATAAAGTTAATTTTCTCCCGGTAGCTGCGCTTTCAGTAAGGTGCATGGACAGCATGATAATGCCATTAATATGCATTTTTAGCCTATATTTGCAGGCTAATAGTATTTAGTGGCATGACAGGTTCCCTTTAACAATATGTTTGTCCTACTGCAGTTAAGGCCGTGGGGGGAGGCTTCTGCTGCAGACAGTTGTTTTACAGCCAGGCATAGGGCAATGGTGGTGTTAGAGGAGGGACATGGCTGAGATTTGTTGATATATTTGTAAGTTTTAATTTTAATATAAGACCATGACTGTTCTACTGTAATGATTTAGTTTTAAACATGGTGCTCATATCAGTGTATATAATAATTGTATTTACCAGAATTGCACCATTTACTTCCCAAATCTGAGAGCTTCACTGAATACTATTGCTAGTAGGGTCCTCATGACCTGGAGTGCAATTAGTATTGATCCTGGATCTGCCCCTGATTGTATGTAAATCATAGCTCCCAATCGACCCGGATTCAGCGGGACTGTCCCTCGTCCCGTCATGTCAGAGCTTTTGTCCCGGCTTCTATACTCCCCTCTCTTCTCTCCGACCCCTCACCTCTCTTCTTTCCAACATCTTCGTCGCTGCATAGCTCCTCCTCCTTGGACAGTCCCGGATTTAGGTCTACGCCCTGCTGAATTTCCCTCCACTACCACCGCCCCTGTGACATCTCCTCCTGCTAGGGTAGAAAAAAAATGGTAAATGGAGGTGGATTGGGGTGTGGCCAGGGGCGTGACCAAAATTTGCCCCTCTTTCTGTTTTGTCGTGACTCCAGAGAGCGCAGAAACAACTTTCTTTACCAGCATCTATCTGACATATCCATAGGAAGCTGCGGCATTTGGAGTCCTGGCTTTATAGGTGTTGTATCCCACACAACTCTACTAAGTGAGCAGTTTTTAATACTTCTGTAACATTTATTAATTGGATAAGACCCTATTGCGCTCTTGCATTTTTCCATATATTAAAATCATGGCTCATTATTACTGTTATCATATTCCATGATGACAAAAAAACATTTAATTTGCGTAGAGATGATGTACAATACAAAGTTATATTGTGGTACCGTGTTAGCCAGAAAAATCGAAGGTATCACTCCAAGAATACTTCTGTCATTTTTGGCATAAAAGTATTTATATCAATTTGCGTAGAGAGTAATTAAAGAATATCACGTCCATAGAGGAATTACAGAATTGGGCAGTTTATTTCCATCTTCTTACCTCTATACTTTTCAAGTAAAACTACGACTGGATAACATTTGGATACTTGAGAAAAATATAAGGATTGAAACTTGGTGGAGTAGGTGGTGTTTGCAATTAGTCACAGAGTAATGATAATCATTCTGACATAGATAATAAGCAGTAACTTGTATAACATGTAACTACTATTAGCCTGCAGCTTAACCAATAATATCTGCTATTTGATCTTTTACATGAAAGACAAAATGATTCCAGCATCCAGGGAATAATAAATGCATGCCTGTGTCAAAGCTCAAATATTCCTTTCCAGTGTTGATGGAGGTATGCTGCTTTCAAAGGTCAGGTTAACTTCAGGTTTTATTTTGCCTTTGTAGTCCCTGTTTTCTGTTGCACAGGTCAGAAGTCATCATTTGACTCAACAGCTATGTGCTTGTGTGTGCGATCAGTAATGGGAAAGTGTTCATAGCGCACATATAGAATATCAGTGTTTGAGATTTAATAAAAAAAAAAATATTTTATTATGTAAAAAATAAACGTTATAAACATTTATGCTGTTAGCCAATAGGCAGAGGTGTAAGTTGGAGATTCTGTGCCCCAATGTATAATCATATATTTATTTATTATCTTGCATATTCCACTGCACTTTAGGGTATGTTCACACGTTGTATTCGTGCAGCATTTTTCACACTCAAAAACGCAGTATTTTACTTTAGTAGCAAAGTGAATGAGATTTCTGAAGTCTCATGCTCATGTTGCATATTTTTTTCCCTGCTGATTTGAAGCAGTTTCTAATCTGCAGCAGGTCGTCTTTCAGAGTTTTTCTTTTGTTTCTAATTTTTTCTAATCTAATCTAATCTAATCATTTCTAATGAATGAGAAAAAACGCATCAAAAATGCACATATTTTACACAGCATTTTTCCTGCCAAGAGACACGTTTTTGGTGCAGAATTGTCTGCAACTAATACTTAACATGGGCACATACCCTTCCAGCCAATATGATCACTGTCCCCTGTAAGGAGGCTGTAGGACACCTAGTGGATGTGAGATAAACCCGGAGTAATGGTTTAGTACATATCAGACTAAAAGGGGTTAATCGGCCATGACAATTTGATTATGAGCAGCTGAAGAGTGAGAGAGACATCTGCTCACCATATCTTCATCCCTGGGTGTGGTTCACTTTGTAAAATGAGACCTGTTTTTCTCACACATGGACTATGTATGGAGGTGTGCAGATCTCCTGGAGTGAGTGCCTTTGCTAAAGGACTAAGAAGCTGGACTCTAAGCCAGGCGGGCTAACCAGCACTATTGTATGTACTTTTGTTACTTTGTTTCACTTTGTGCCAGACAAGGGCTAAATTTAAGTTTTCCTGTGACGTGGTTTATGAAGACTGAAATAAACCAGCTGGACTTTAAATAGAAATGGTTCCTGTGATATCTCAGATCGCTCCCAAGTGAGTAGCATTGCTACACTCCTTTACGATATCAGCTCTGCAAAGTAGCAGTACAAATCACTGATCCACCATGCTACGAAAAGTACAGTTGTCTCATGGCAACCACTTTAGCATCACTGCTGAGTGCAGTGTTTGCCTGCAGCGGTCACATGTACTGTAATCACCGTGGTTAAGTACTAACCATTTTGATTTTTTTTTTCCACCTAGAGCAAGATTATAAGAATAAAAACGTAATCATGGAAAACGTCTGTAGCCCCTTACTGCTCCATGATGTACTATTATGTCATAGAGGAGGTACGGGTCTATGGAGCAGGCTCAGGAGCTGATGGGTAAGTACCAGCGCCGGCTCCAGGTTTTCATGGACCCCGGGCGAAAGCGTTTCAGTGGGCCCCTTTAACACATACCACGATTCATGATGCATAGATACGGCGGAGTAATATAGGTATACAATTCAGGGTGTTACATGCACGCCGCTAGGTTCAGATAGGGGCGAGACCGGTTACATGAATTCTTTGGAATCCTGGAGGAGCCATTACTCAGGGTGACCATAGGCTGCAGCTTCTCTCAGGCACACGATGCAAATGTCTGTTTGAGCAACAGGCTCCAGTAATAACAGTACAGTCTCCTTTAAGGCACAGCAGTACACAGTCTATTATCCGATAGCACAGTACATCACAGTTTTAATGCATACACAACCACAGGCTTTTCCTTCACAAGGACTCAATAGTACACAGTATTATTTATCCTGCATGGAGATGAAGGGGGGAAGGGTGTGATGAGGGAGATCTCTATGACAGGCTTTTTCCAGTCCTTATCTTCCTGGCCAATAATACTCCACACTGTTAGCTCAGGGAGTCTAACTGACCTTTGATTAGCTTCCCTCCTGACCTGAATTCTGTTCCCTTGCCTTCTGTGAGATACAGATCATAAGCCACCTTTCTCTTTGGCTCCCTGGCCAGATAGTAAGCAACTTCCCCATAATCCCCCTGGGGCTCTACTAAAACACTCCCCTTCTCCTGTGACTGTGCTAACCCCTCTAGTTGCTGGATGCTTCTGGAGCACAACACTTCCTGTCTCCTGTGTTTGTGTTACTTCTAATAGTTGCTGAATGCTTTTAAAGCAACAGCACTACTTCTGCATGTCACACTCTGCCACAGCACTACTTCTGTATGTCACAAGGGCCAAGCCTGCCCGCTCATCCTTCACATATACAGACATGCTAACACATACAGTACGAAGACATCTGTCTGAGATGGTTTAGTGAATCCTGCATTGAGCAGGGGGTTGGACCAGATGACCCTGGAGGTCCCCTCCTACTCTAACATTCTACAATTCTATGATTCTATGACATGCACACACATACAGTACGCAGACATGCGCACATACAATATGCAGATACATACATATACATATTTGAAGACAAATTCACAAAAACACATAAATATATACAGACATACACATCATACACAAAACATTTCTAATATGGGGAAGCTGGCAACAAGCCTCACTCACATTCCCCCTGGCTTGTCTCTCATCCAGCTCCTCTGGCATGTGGCTGTGGGGGGCGTGCTGCTTGATGGCAATCACTTAAACAGATATAGCCACGTGCAGTGCACTGTGTAGCTGTGTCTACTAGTAGTTGGCACTGCACCTTTAATTTTGCTTGTGTGTCGATTAGGCCGTTTCATTACTAGCAGACCCAACTGCACAGTGCACTGCGCGTGGTCCTGCTTGTTTAAGTGATGGCTCAAGTAGCTCAGAAGAAATAAGTGGCCCTGCACAGCTGCTGGGGAGCGGCCGAGGCCCTCTTGTGTCCTGGCCACTAATGGGTCCCCCATTTGTCCAGGGCCCCAGCATTTGCCCGGGTGCGCCAAGTGCTGATGCCGGCCCTGGTTGTCTACATTGCTCAAACATTAGTAAGGGTGATTCCTTTACTTATCCCCGATCGAGAACACATTACCCTATCAAGTTTCACTACACTTGTGAGTCATCCTTAGTTGTTTACCTCATTAAGCGCCTCAACGGTCTCGGATATGTTAGGGAAACCACCCAGCATATTCAAGACTGCATATAACAGCACAAGTCAACTATACGGTGTGGACGTTACCCATTCCAGCCAATTTCATCTCAATGGGACACACAATTGTCCAATTACAATATCAAATTATAGAACATGTACCTCTAGCAAGGAGAGGTGGTGATTGGATAAGTGCAGCGTGGACAAGCAGGAGACATGCCAGCAGAAGGGGATCACACCACGGGACCGGAGCAGTGAGTTTATCAGTGTCCCTGCATGGAGGGGGAAGGGAAACCATGGGGGCGCTGGCAATAGGGTTACAGTTCCTCCTCCCCTTTATGCCCCCATTTTAAGCCTGTGAGGACTCTCTGCAGAGAAGTTGGAGACCGACACCTCTTCTCGGACTCCCAGGACTTCTCTTCAGGGCCACGACTTCTTCTGTCCACTAAAAGAAAAGTGACATGTCTCACCATCTTCACGACTGGGATGCTTCTCTCCATAAAGCCATCCTCAGCATGGGACAAAGCGGGCGTAGTACCAGGAACTGGGCATTGGAAAGTTTCTCTCCATTCATTGAGATCAGCTACCACCCCGGAGGATTCAAGGATCAACTGGAGTTCCTCCGCCTGGTTGGTGGATTGCGGAGACTTGAAATATGCCACCGCATTGATGTTATCTTTAACAGACCTACTACGGACTGAAGATACCTGCTTTGGGCCCGTTTTCAGCCTGGTCTCTAAGACAACACGTCAATGAGGTATCGAGGTTCTTGGGGACAGATCATTGGTTCAATCGTCGGGACTGTGAGGGGACATTGCCTCCGCTTCCCTTTCTTCGGAGACACCAGCACACAGCGACTCGGCGAGTAGCAGACATGGCATAAAAAATGGCGACACTGCTGACTGACCAGGACGTATGGGAACCAGACACCTTTTGTGATTCAGCTGTCCCCAACAAAGCACCATGTGGGGTCTCCAGACCAGAACGGGTGCTAGAGTTCTCAGCTCTGGACGACCTATGGGCATACCAGACAGCACAGGGAAGGCAATCTTCTCAGCGTATAACGCTCCGATCTGGAGCTCAAGTTGTTCAGACATGACTTGACTGTTTCTGAGTAGGGTTCGTCCTTCACTTGACAACACCCTCACCGGCTTCTGGAGCTGTCGGACGGGAATCAGACACGGACTCTTCATGGCTTGCAGCACGAACTTTGCCACCGAACCGAAGCCTCCACTTGCCATGGATACAGTCACAGTCATCTGTGGAGAGGGAATACTCCCGCCAAGGGCAGCTTCTCCCACTGGCCAAAGGTTTTGGAGTTTTTTAGACTTCACTGGACAAAGGCTGTCAGGATGTTCCACACAACTGCAGCGATACCGCCTTTCGGAAGGCTACCAGGAATGCCTCCAGGTCCGAGGTGATAGGAGCTTTGTTTTCCCATAGGGGGTTGAACCATGCTAGGGCATCTCCTGCTAGGGCTAGGTAGGACATCAGGAATACCCCCTTGGCCCGATCGGAGGAAAAACGGCCACCTGAAAACTTCATAGTGCTGCATGCACAGCTCCAGGAACTAACAGCACTGCTTTGGATCCCCATAGTCCCGGGGCAGATCAGACAGGATGGGTTCCATTTCAGAGGTATAAGTTTCGGGTTGCATAAGCACAGCTGTAAGTACTGCAACTTGGCTGGCACAACCGACGTCAGGGCTTCTATTCGGGCATCTAGTGTCTGCGGATGGTACAAAATTTTTTCCTAGTTCTCTGACTGATAGATCAGCTACCGACACAGCTCCGAGCATAGAGAGAACTGAGGATCAGCGGGGCCCATGGCTAAAGCAAACTGTTATGCCCAACGGTGGTGCAAGTGGATTTGTGGACCCACTGTGCCACAGGTCGGGCCTGCCTTGAAAGGGGCATAGCTAAGCGGCTACCTGGTGTTCACTGGAGCACCTGATGGTGGAAACAGGCTGTGCTGCAGGTAGCCGCCAGGTACCACTCCTAGACAGAACCTGGTACTGAAGCTTAGCTGACACTGACTAAAATCTAGGGCACCGTTAAGACTAATATGTTCGAAGACTGATTTTAGCAGACCGGAAACATATGGACTGGGGGACGAGGGTTCATGCACTGGCCGCACTTGTACCAAAGGAACAGGTACAGGTTGCACATGGACCAGGGAAGCAGGTCCAAGCTCAGGCTGCACATGGACCAGGGCAGCAGGTTTAGGCTCTGGCTGCACATGGACCAGGGGAGCTCGAAAACAGGACTGGCCACACCAGGACCAGGGGACAATGTTCAGGCGCTGGCCGCACCAGGTCCAGGGGACTTCAGGTACAGGACTGGCCACACCGTGACCAGGGGACAATGTTCAGGCAGTGGCCACAGTGGGACCAGGGGACTAGCTTCAGGACACTGGCCACACAAGGACCAGGGGACCTAAACACTCACTAGTATGGAAAACTACACATTAATGAATGTTGTTGCTTTGGCAAGTCCCTAAAGGGGAGGGAGTCTTTTATACAAGATGCCTCCAAGCAATTGGCTGGGAGCCATCCTGCAGGTGTACTCAGATACTAAATGCCACCCAGCAATTAACTCAGGGCATTTTACTATGTGTGCGTGCTGCCCCTTTAAGACTTTAAGAACGGGGGGAGCTCACACGTTGCAAGGAAGTGCGGCATCCACAAGCAGGAGACATGCCAGTAGAAGGGGACCACGCCACGGGACTGGAGCAGTGAGTTTGCCTGGGTGCCTGCATGGAGAGGGAAGGGAAACCATGCAGGGGCGCTGGCAATAATATTAAACTTCACCTAGTCATGTGATGTCATGTAGGCCTTTTTGAGGGGGGTGATAATTAATTAAATAAAGACAGTAAAAGATACTTCATGGAAAAAGGGGAAGGAATTTGAGAATAGAGTTCAGATGATTGAATTGACGTACATTTAAAATAAATGCCCTGAAAACTCGCTGCAATGGAAAGAGGTCCAATAACATCTTAATTCATTCCTTCTGGAACAAGCAGTTACCAAGCGCATGTTCTTAAAACAACAATTTTATGAGCAGGGAGAAATGACCGTCAGATTACTAGCCAGACTAACGCAGGATCAGAGAGAAAATGCCTTCATTTACCAACTAAGGTATATGAAAGGGAATGTCATCACTCAAACCTCTAAAATATTGCAGATGTTACATAAATTCTATTCTAATCTATATTGCTCTAGAGCCACCTACTCTCGGGATGGCTTCTCAGAATACTTAGGAGGGATAGGTCTCTCTTCCCAGGAAACTAAGGATAGGGAGTTCTTGGATTTGCCAATTCCAGTAGAAGAAATACAGTTAGCGGAGTGATCAATATCAATGGCTTGGATGGCCTTCCAATAGAAGTCTATAAGACTTTCGAGGGTGAAATACTGAAGCACTATTCGAAAATTATCAATACTACGTTTGTATCTAGGGGACTTCTATGATCCTTGAATGAGACACTGATTGTGGTTTTACTCAAAGAGGGTAAGGACAAGGAATTAACAGATTCGTATAGGCCTATATCACTATTGACATTGAATGTTAAAGAAGTTGAACCCCTGTTCATACCCCACACTTGGCCCCCATAACATAATAAAGCTTATACTAACCTCCCGTGCTGGTGCCGTTCACGCGGTGTTGGCACAACCCCTAGTAGTGGACAACCCCTTTAAGATTCTGGCTAAAGTTCTCGCAATAAGACTTAAAACAGTTATAACCTCGATAATCCACTCGGACTAGGAGGGCCTTATGCCTTCTAAATCTACTGTCGTTAATTTACGTAGACTATTCCTAAATATACAAGGCTATTCTTTCTATACATGCTACTAAAGTCTTTGAAGTGAGGATATTTATATGCAGTTCGTAAGAAAATGGGCTTTGGTCCTAATTTCATTAAATGGATTAGGATACTAAATAAGGCCCCGATAGCTAGGTTAAGGGTTAACTGAAATATATATATAAAAAAAATACTATAAATATACACTGCTCAAAAAAATAAAGGGAACACTTAAACAACAGAATATAACTCCAAGTAAATCAAACTTCTGTGAAATCAAACTGTCCACTTAGTAAGCAACACTGATTAACAATCAATTTCACATGCTGTTGTGCAAATGGAATAGACAATAGATGGAAATTATTGGCAATTATCAAGACACCCTCAATAAAGGAGTAGTTCTGCAGGTGGGGACCACAGACCACATCTCAGTACCATTGCTTTCTGGCTGATGTTTTGGTTACTTTTGAATGTTGGTTGTGCTTTCACACTCGTAGTAGCATGAGACGGATTCTACAACCCACAGAAGTTGCTCAGGTAGTGCAGCTCATCCAGGATGGCACATCAATGCGAGCTGTGGCAAGAAGGTTTGCTGTGTCTGTCAGCGTAGTGTCCAGAGGCTGGAGGCGCTACCAGGAGACAGGCCAGTACACCAGGAGACGTGGAGGGGGCCTTAGGAGGGCAACAACCCAGCAGAAGGACCACTACCTCCGCCTTTGTGCAAGGAGGAACAGGAGGAGCACTGCCAGAGCCCTGCAAAATGACCTCCAGCAGGCCACAAATGTGCATGTGTCTGTACAAACGGTTAGAAACCGACTCCATGAGGGTGGTATGAGGGCCCGACGTCCACAGATGGGGGATGTGCTCACAGCCCAACACCTTGCAGGACGCTTGGCATTTTCCACAGAACACCTGGATTGGCAAAGTCGCCACTGGTGCCCTGTGCTCTTCACAGATGAAAGCAAGTTCACACTGAGCACATGTGACAGAGTCTGGAGACTCCGTGGAGAGTGATCTGCTGCCTGCAGCATCCTTCAGCATGACCAGTTTGGCAGTGGGTCAGTAATGGTGTGGGGTGGCATTTCTTTGGAGGGCCGCACAGCCCTCCATGTGCTCGCCAGAGGTAGCCTGACTGCCATTAGGTACCGAGATGAGATCCTCAGACCCCTTGTGAGACCATATGCTGGTGCGCTTGGCCCTGGGTTCCTCCTAATGCAGGACAATGCCAGACCTCATGTGGCTGGAGTGTGTCAGCAGTTCCTGCAAGATGAAGGCATTGAAGCTATGGACTGGCCCGCCCGTTCCCCAGACCTGAATTCGATTGAGCACATCTGGGACATCATGTCTCGCTCCATCCACCAATGTCACGTTGCACCACAGACTGTCCAGGAGTTGGCGGATGCTTTAGTCCAGGTCTGGGAGGAGATCCCACAGGAGACCATCTGCAACCTGATCAGGAGCATGCCCAGGCATTGTAGGGATGTCATGCAGGCATGTGGAGGCCACACACAATACTGAGACTCATTTTGACTTGTTTTAAGGACATTACATCAAAGTTGGATCAGCCTGTAGTGTGTTTTTCCACTTTAATTTTGGGGGTGACTCCAAATCCAGGCCTCCATTGGTTAATAAATTTGATTTCCATTGATGATTTTCAGCACATTCAACTTTGTACAGAACAAAGTATTCAATGAGAATATTTCATTCATTCAGATCTGGGATGTGTTATTTGAGTGTTCCCTTTATTTTCTTGAGCAGTGTATATATGTATATATATATATATATATATATATATATATATATAAGGCAGCGCTAGTCATAATGCTGGGGGACACTCGCTGCACCGGGTCAATTAAAGCACAACAGCCACGTTTTCCAGTATTTCACAATCCAGCAGTTTATTTTACTTCATAACTGCTATAACCGAGTCCAACTCAGTGGTTCACCGACATATTACATATAATGTCCTGGAGCCTTTCAAGTGGCAGACAAGCCCACTTGGCTCCAGTTACAGCCTCCAGTAAAGTCACTTATAGCAATGTCCATATAATGCAGTGTTTTACCTTTGCCCGGTTTTAGCTGCTTCAGTCAGTTTTGTTCTGCCACCAATGTGGCTTTACGGCTTCCCAGATGGGGGTCTCCAGCCCTCGTTCCTTCAAAGGCCACTGGTATGTTGTCTCACCTCACATCCAGCCTCTGCCTTCCAGGACTCTTGCCTTCCAAGCCTCTGGCCCTCCAAGGCTACTTATAATCCCTTCCACATACGGATCCAGCCTCTGCCTTTCAGGCTTCACTAGGCCTCACTAAGCCTCTCCAGGCTAACGGTGTCCCACACGGGAACAGGCCTCACGCCTTACACACCTGTCTCAAATCTACCAGGGTTTATATATCCTCTAGTGCACAGACAGGACCGTTGCTGATCTCACAGTCATGTGATCAGACCTACTGTGTGCACAGGACCTGTGCAATGTCACAGTCATGTGACCAGTCACCTGGGGGAGGTACATGGTCGGCCAAAACACACCCTGGACCATTACAGTAATGCTGTAAGCCGCTGCATTACAATATATATATATATATATATATATATATATATATATATATATATATATGGTATATAATATATATGATACATTTTTTTATATATATATATATACAGTATATATATATTTATATATATATATATATATTTTATTTTTTTTCAAGAAATGCACAATGTTTTCAGGGACTTGGTTTGGAAGAAAGGCATTCCTAGAATTTAATTTGAAAAGCTGCAATTACCTAAAGATCAGGGGGGATTAGAGATGCCACGTATCTGGGTTTTTTTGCTAGCTTCTCAATTTCAACACTTTAGGGAGTAGGACCTGGAGCGGCTGGATGAAACCCAGATATCAGTGCTACAACAATTTGCTAACGCTTCTGGAATCCCATAAATTCAAGGATTGCTCGAGATGACACCCCTATTTTCTTTCTTATACCTAAAATTTAGTGGACTTGTAAAAATCTGTTCGTAATGAAGACCTGCTCTACATATACCCTACTTGGGACAAATCCCTGTCTAAAGAAGCTGCTACAATTGGAGGGATTTGGGAATTGGAAAAGGCAGGGGATAAAATATGTGTTACAATTATATGTAGATGGACATTCCTGTTCATTTGATCACTTGAAACGAGTTCTATCTGAGCAACTCTGAGTTTTTTAAAAATATCTACAATTAAGAGATGCTATTAAAACTCAGGAAAATATCTCAGACCTTCCCGTCTCGTATAATGGGGTAATAGACTATGTGTTATGTGCTGAAGCCACTAGGGGATTGATTTTACTACTATATCATTCTTGGAGATCCCATGCCTTTGTTAAAACTAGGTGGGAGAGAGATGTGGGAAACACTTCTATGGAGGTGTGGGAGGACATCCTTGAATTGACAGGATCTTGAGTAATACAGCCCAGAGAAGATCTCAGTTATTTTTAGTGCGTAGCGTGTATAGGATCCCGAAGGCATTATGTAAAATGGGCCTTAGAAGAGATGACATGTGTGACGCGCCCAGGGGATGGGGGAACGACTAGGCGCCCGGTCCTTGCTGTTGGTTTTGGGGGATGTCGCGGTGGTCAGCTCCCGGTCCCGTACCCTGGGGTCACTCTTAAATGAAGGGGGAAAGTTATATAGGATAGGGAAAGTTTGTGACGCCACCTGTGGTGTCTGGTGAGGATCACCAGCGCTGCAACAGTCCTCTGAGGCCGGTGTTCAGGCAGCTTAGTTGGTGCGGCTCCCCACAGGTGGAGCGGGGCCTCAGGGCAGCGTAAGTGTAGTGATGCAGGACAGAGGGGACCCAGCTGGGTCAGAGGAAGAAGAGTCACACACACGACAGTTCACTTCAGTACCTTTACTGGTGGCGTTTCTGGCACGGTCCAGGGTACTTCAGGGTGAAGGGTGCATATCAGGACTCTCACCAGTGAGCGGGTGTGGGGCCTCCTGTTTCTTGCCTTTCTTTGATAAGTTTCTGACCTGCCTGGAGCTAGGCCTAACTTGGTCTCTGTCTTGCACCTGCTGACCTGGTGGTAGGGCCTTCTGTTGGAGATCACACTCCCTGGTCTCTTGGGCCTCCGTGACTCCTGACCCTGGTATAACAGTCAGCTTTTTGGTGTTCCTGGGACATATAGTTCGCCAGGGGTTCCGGTTATTCCTGCTGGGGATATAGGCCCCCTGTAGGCGCAGACCCGGTGTCCGGTAAATGGTTTTGGGGTGAGCTGGTTAAGCTCCTCTGCCCCCTATGTTGCTCTCTTTCCACTCGCCTTCGGCCACGCTCGGGGCCCTCACTAGGCTTCACATTGCAGCAGGACACTGCGCTTCGCCGCTCTTTTGGCGTCGGCACGCCCTAGGCTCAATAATCTGAGCTCACTGAGTCTGAACTGACCTGCCAACCTCTCTAGCTGCAGGAGACTGACTGCATACTCCAGGCTGTAGATTCCAGACTGACTTTCTCACAGACTTCGCTCTCTGTGGACTCCAGACTAGACTGAACTGCCTAGCTCCATCTTCCCTTTTTATATCCCTAACGGGCTCCCTCTGGTGGTCTGAGGTGGAAGGTGGAGGTATGTGAATGCTATGAGGGACTCTTGTGGAGGAATCCGTCCATGCGCCCCTCTGATATCTGTGGCACCAATGCGCAGCAGGGCGTCACATTCCCCCCTAGCAAAACTCAGTACTCCCGGACTGAAGTAATTTTTTTTAACAACAATAACAATAACTCTTCCCTTTATGGGAGGCACTTTGCTTGAACGTTGCATATAAAACATTTTAAATAATAAATAGATATGTACAATTCAATAAGCAACCTCAGAATTCAAGTCTCTTCCAGTGAGGTTTCCCGACAGGATGTCCATCTGACAGGTTAGAGTACTTGGTAGCTTGAGGGACCTGTCCAAAGCAAACCCTCGACGTAGGCCCTGGGGTGGCTGCAGGGCATGGCGATCCTGAGTTGGACCTCCGCTTGTGCCACACCAGACAGGTTTTTATTCTGAGTTCACCTAAAGGGGCACTCCAGGGAGTGCAATTATTTACAGCAAATAGTTTTTGGGCTGCACATAGTCCTCAGCCACAAAGTTCTGTATGTACCCTCACGGGTAACTAGAGGCAATAAGGGAAGTGTCCATTTCACTTACATTGTCCATTATAAGGCAAAACACAAGTTAATAAATACATATGCATGAAAATACACAATAAAATACCCAAGTGCAACTATCTACACTGTGTGAGTTTCCTTATTTACTCTCTGTATCTGACAGTGGTCTGTCCTTGTGTGCTACGTTTCGACCTACGTGGTACTGGGATGCGTGAGGCACTAGTATTTGCACTACCTCCCATTCTGTCAGTTCTAAGTGTTGGGGAACTGTAGGGTTGCCTTAACCTCTCTACGAGACTGGCAAGTATACCATTGGCTGGGCCTTCTTGCTCAGCTCCAACCGGGGATCCTTCTTCCAGGGATTCTTCTTGAGCAGGCTCTTCTGAAGCACTTACAGGCTCTACTTGCCGTGGAGGGTCCTTTGGCTGGGCCTTCTTGCTCAGCTCCAACCGGGGATCCTTCTTCCAGGGATTCTTCTTGAGCAGGCTCTTCTGAAGCACTTACAGGCTCTACTTGCCATGGAGGGTCTTCTGGCTGTTGAAAGAAGTGTATCACAGGTAATATTACTGCTCCTCCTAGTTGAGGCAAATCTGCCGGGAAATCTCCTAATTCAGTATGGATTACTGCTTCTTTAGGCTCTTCCGGGACAATGAGAGGCACTTCTTCCTAGGGCTTTAGCAGGTCTGGACACAACTTCAGATGGTCTCTAGATACCGTTGCAGTTGTTCTTCCTCCGTCCTTGGTGATTAAACAGGTCTTCCTGTTACCAAATCTTGAATTCAACACAGTGTAGGGTTCTCTCTCTCTCTGGTTATCAAGTTTGTGGTTTCTCCTTTTCCTCTTTAACACCACTTCTCCTGGTGTGAAGGGTTCTGCTGGTGCACTTTTATTGTAGTGAGCTTCCTGCTTGTCTCTTACCCTATTCAGACTGTCTTCGACACAGGCTTGTACCCTCCTGTACTGTTCCTGTCTGATCGTGTCCGAGTCCTCAGTGGACATATCTGCTTCGGGTTCTACTACCCCAAGCTCCAGGTCCATGGGCAACTTACCGGGTCTTGCTCGCATGAGATATGCTGGAGGACAATTGGTGGAACTCACAGGTATGTGGTTGTACAGATCTACCAGGTCAGGTAGTAGGTCTGGCCACTGATTTCTCTCCTCTAGTGGTAAGGTCTTCAGCAGGTTGATGACGATGCTCAATCTCCTCCAAGTCATCCACTTCTTCTTCAGTGTCCGACTGGTGAGGCATCCTGGACAGGGCATCGGCGTTGGCGTTCTTGCGGCCCGGCCGGTACTTAATAGTGAATTGGTAGTTTGACAGTCGAGCCATCCATCGTTGCTCCATGGCTCCTAACTTGGCTGTTTCCAGATGAGTCAAGGGGTTATTATCAGTGAAGGCAGTGAACTTACTAGAGGCTAGGTAGTGCTTGAACTGCTCGGTGATGGCCCAGACCAGGGCCAGGAACTCCAACTTGAAGCTGCTATAGTTCTCTGGGTTTCTCTCGGTCGGGCAGAGCTTTCTGCTTGCATAGGCGATCACCTTCTCTTTGCCATTCTGCTTCTGACTCAGTACAGCTCCTAATCCTTCGTTGCTGGCATCAGTGTACAGCAGGAACGGTTGGCTGTAGTCAGGGTAGGCTAGGATCTCTTCGCCGGTCAGGATCTCCTTCATCACCTCAAAGGATTCAGCTTGCTCCTTACCCCACTGGAACGGGGGGTTTCTGCCTCTCCTGGACTGTCCTACCAGGAGATCTTGCAAAGGCGCTGCTTTCTTGGTATAGTCCTTCACAAACCTCCGGTAATACCCGACTAGTCCCAGGAACTGACGTACCTCCTTGAGGCTCTTTGGCTCTGGCCATTTTTGGATGGCAGTGACCTTCTCCAGGTCTGGTGCTACTCCCTCTGGACTAACGATGTGCCCCAGGTACTGTACCTTTCGCTTGAGCAGGTGGCACTTTGAGGGCTTCAGCTTCATCCCATACCGTGACAGTGACTCAAATACCTCCGCCAGATGCTTCAAGTGGTCCTCATACGTTTTGGAGTACACTATCACGTCGTCCAGGTACAGTAGTACAGTTTCGAAGTTGCGGTGTCCCAGGCAGCACTCCATAAATCTCTGGAACGTTCCGGGGGCGTTGCAGAGTCCGAACGGCATACTATTGAACTCGCAGAGTCCCATCGGGGTGGTGAAGGCCGTCTTCTCCCGATCCTCCTCAGCAACAGCTACTTGCCAGTACCCACTAGTGAGGTCAAGGATGGAGAAGTAATTTGCAGACTTCAAGGCAGCCAGGGATTCCTCTATACGTGGTAAAGGGTATGCATCTTTATGTGTAATGCGATTTACTTGTCTGTAATCTACACACATTCTCATACTTCCGTCCTTTTTCCTGACTAGAACTAGGGGAGCTGCCCAGGGACTACAACTATCCCTTACTACCCCTGCCTTCTTTATGTCATGCAACATCTCCTTCGCCTTCTGGTAGTGTGCTGGTGGTATGGGCCAGTAACGTTCTTTGATAGGTGGATGGTCACCTGTGGGGATATGGTGTTGAACCCCCTTAATCCTCCCAAAGTCAAGTGGGTGCTTACTGAATACCTGCGCGTATTCCTGAACCACCCAGTGTATACCCTGCTTCTGATGGGCAGGAGTGGTGTCTGTCCCAACATGGAGCTGTTGACACCAATCCTCCACCTGGGTTGCCGGGTCATTATCCTCCACTTCGTCTGGTGAGGTTAAGGACTCCGCCATGTGTATGGAGTTGTTATTTACTGTGTACAGTTTGGCAACAGTGGCATAGCGTGGTAATCTAACCTCGTCCTCCCCATAGTTTAGGAGGCGTACGGGCACCCTCCCATTGCATACATCCACTACCCCTCTGGAAGTCAAGAGTGTAGGTCTATGTTCCGAGCTAAGGGGCTCTACTATCGCCTGGTAGCTCCGTCCTTTGAGACCTATTGCTGCTCTACACTAAATCAGCATTTCACTCATCGGGGGAATCACAATGGGTACCGGGTCTGTCACCCGTACATTACCAATTTCACCGCCTGTTAGCTTTACCTGTTGCTGGTACATAAGGGCTCGGATCTCTTTCTGGAGCGCCCTTCTCTGCCCTGGTCTGGCAGTGTCAGCTATCTGTTGGAGCAAGAACACCACTTCTCCCAAACAGTTACTAACAGTATTTGTGCCAAGTACCATATACAAGTCTGTATCATCAGGATTAGTCTCTATTACAATTAATCCCTGGTCCTTCAGTTCCACTCTTCCCACCTTTACTGCCACATCTTTAACCCCGACTAAGTTAAGGGGGAGGCCGTTTGAGGCATACACGGAAAGATTTGGATCTGGTGGGTGAATTTCGTCTAGGGACCAGTACCTTTTGTAGAGGACATCAGGCATGATGGTTACCTGAGATCCTGTGACCAGCAGAGCGGGTGTCGCGATGCCGTCCAGCACGATGGACAGGAAAGGTCTTCCTCCCACGTACCAGTTTGATGGGCCTGAGGGGTCTACTCCTGGGTGTCGGCCCTCGGCCCCAGGGTTTACCCGTTTAAAGGACAGCTCTGGACGGCGTGACCTGTCTTGTGGCAGACAGGGTCCTTTGGCGGCGGCGTTGGTCCCTGGTCCTCCCAGGGGGTGACGTTGTCCTTCTCCTCCTTCTCATCCAGGGGACATCCTCAGGGCTGTCGGCTAGCAGGATCCTTCCTTCCTCCTCGGGCTCCGTCCGCAGCTGCAGGGCACTCAGTACAGTGGTCAGGGTTTTGCTCAACTGACGCACGCACTTCAGAGCGCAGGCTGTCCAACTCACTAGGGGACGTTGCTGGAACCTTGGCTTCTGCAGCCGTCGGGTAAAAGGTGGACGCTGCAGGCACTGGGGTGGCCCCACCCTGGTAACATTGGATAGCAGTTGTTTCCAGGGGCTGCAGTCCTTTTATAGCCATGTCCTTAAGGGTATCAAAGGTGGCATCTGGATGATCCAGGGACCACCAACGCACATTCTTGCTCTCCTCTTGAGACCTCAGTCCCCGGATAAACTGTTCCTTCAGCATTTTATTTTCATTATCGATGCTGGTTGGACTAACCTGTTTCAGAGGTCGCAGGGCCCCTTGTAAACGCCAGGCACAGTCCCGAACACTGTCCTCCGGTTGCTGAGAGCAGTTGTAGAACCTCACCCGGAGGTCTGTCTCAGTACGATTCTCAAAGACAGTCTGTAACTTTTTAAAGATTGCGGACACTGACTCCTGGTCTGCGGCCGACCAGGTTTCTACTTCTCGCTCCGCAGCACCAGTCAATTGTCCCAATACAACAGCGGCTCTTTGCTTGCCTGTCATAAAGTACATGTACAGTATACCGCATATTTTCCTTTTGAATCCAGACAGGGTATCCGGTTTGCCACTGTACTGGGGGGAGCCACTTCGCTCCAGGGATGTACGGTAGGGCCATGGGTATGACAGGGGTGACAAGCCCTGTTGGTGGAGCGGCTGCTCCGGCCTGCTCGGTGCCGAGCGCGGGTTGATCATCAGAGCGGTTAACCGGTACTCCGGCGTTGTGCTGTTCTTCGGACATTCTAGCGCCCCCCTAGCGAACCGTGGCCTACCTTCTTTTCTTTTCTTCCGGTAGGCCGCAGCTCCGCAGGTGAAGGTCTTCCTTCAGGACCTTGCGTCGCTTGCGTCCTACGTCAGAGCGTTCACCGGGCTCCTTCCAGGACCTGGCGCTTCCTGGTTTGACGTCGAGGCGTGGGGCGTGTCCGAGCCTTCGCGCGCTTCAGCAGGTACGCCTCTCAGTTTCCCACGTTTACGTCCTTCTTCCCGCTCGGCGGCACAACAATGGCGGCAATCTTCGCCACAGTTAAATACACAGTTCTGATTAAAGGCGCACAGTACCCGGTGGCAACGGGCACAATACTCCGTCGTTGCAGCGGGCACGGAATCCTGTTTGTGACGCCAGGAAGAGATGACGCGCCCAGGGAATGGGGGAACGACTCGGCGCCTGGGCCTTGCTGTTGGTTTTGGGGGATGTCGCGGTGG
This sequence comes from Phyllobates terribilis, assembly GCF_046119375.1. Taxonomy (NCBI): domain Eukaryota; kingdom Metazoa; phylum Chordata; class Amphibia; order Anura; family Dendrobatidae; genus Phyllobates; species Phyllobates terribilis. The sequence goes on along the minus strand of NW_027362761.1, from coordinate 974,700,603 downwards.
TCGGCTCCCGGGCCCGTACCCTGGGGTCACTCTTAAAAGAAGGGGGAAAGTTACATAGGATAGGGAGAGTTTGTGACGCCACCTGTGGTGTCTGGTGAGGATCACCAGCGCTGCAACAGTCCTCTGAGGCCGGTGTTCAGGCAGCTTAGTTGGTGCGGCTCCCCACAAGTGGAGCGGGGCCTCAGGGCAGTGTAAGTGTAGGGATGCAGGACAGAGGGGACCCAGCCGGGTCAGAGGAAGAAGAGTCACACACACGACAGTTCACTTCAGTACCTTTACTGGTGGCGTTTCTGGCACGGTCCAGGGTACTTCAGGGTGAAGGGTGCATATCAGGACTCTCACCAGTGAGCGGGTGTGGGGCCTCCTGTTTCTTGCCTTTCTTTGATAAGTTTCTGACCTGCCTGGAGCTAGGCCTAACTTGGTCTCTGTCTTGCACCTGCTGACCTGGTGGTAGGGCCTTCTGTTGGAGATCACACTCCCTGGTCTCTTGGGCCTCCGTGACTCCTGACCCTGGTATAACAGTCAGCTTTTTGGTGTTCCTGGGACATATAGTTCGCCAGGGGTTCCGGTTATTCCTGCTGGGGATATAGGCCCCCTGTAGGCGCGGACCCGGTATCCGGTAAATGGTTTTGGGGTGAGCTGGTTAAGCTCCTCTGCCCCCTATGTTGCTCTCTTTCCACTCACCTTCGGCCACGCTCGGGGCCCTCACTAGGCTTCACACTGCAGCAGGACACTGTGCTTCGCCGCTCTTTTGGCATCGGTACGCCCTAGGCTCAGTAATCTGAGCTCACTGAGTCTGAACTGACCTGCCAACTTCTCTGGCTGTAGCAGACTGACTGCATACTCCAGGCTGTAGATTCTAGACTGACTTTCTCACAGACTTCGCTCTCTGTGGACTCCAGACTAGACTGAACTGCCTAGCTCCACCTTCCCTTTTTATATCCCTAACGGGCTCCCTCTGGTGGTCTGAGGTGGAAGGTGGAGCTGTGTGAATGCTATGAGGGACTCTTGTGGAGGAATCCGTCTATGCACCCCTCTGGGATCTGTGGCACCAATGCGCAGCAGGGCGCCACATGTGTTCATGATGTAGGGAAGAAGTAGTAAACTTAATACATATGTTCTAGTCCTGTCCTCAACTAGCTGAATTATGGGAGAATGTCGGAAAGTTGGTCTCTGAAGTGTTTGGCCTCCAAGTTCCACTTAATCCTAAAACATGTATTCTGGGTCATGTTGGAGATGAGGTAGGATCGGTTCCAACTCAACTGGCCATAACCAATATATTCTACCAAGTAAGGAAGTCTATAGCTAAGCATTGGTTGGCAAAGGATCCCCGTTGATAGACAAAATAACCTGGTGTTTGAATCACACAATATTCATGGAAAAAAGATACATATTAAAAGGGGAGCAACAGTTAAATTTGGTAAGCAATGGGGCAACTGGATTAGATGCCCTAGGTGGTATCTGAGGAATTAGCAAGACATCTAATTTTCAATTTACTAATACTTTACTGAGGGGTGGAGGGAGGTGGGTTAATGAGTTAAACTTGTGCTTTTTGGGAAAATGCAAATGCTTGTGCGAATTATATATGTACGAGATGTATAATCGAAATTTTCTCCAAAAGCTTGTTGTTATAATAATAATAATAATTTTTTATTTATATAGCGCCAAGAAATTCCCCAGCACTTTACAATTAAGCGGGGACATGTACAGACAATAAATTCAATACAATTTAAGGACAGTTTAAACAGTTACATTAGGAGTGAGGTCCCTGCTCGCAAGCTTACACTCTACAAGGAAATGGGGGGACACAATAGGTGAAAAGTGCTTGTTATTTCAGGTCTGGCAATTATAATAAATAGGGATTTTCATATAAAGCTGTATGATCCGGTCATCAGCCTGTATGTTTAAGTGCAATACTCAAGTACCGAGTGCATGGAGGGTGTGGAGACAGATGAAGAGTAGGGAACAGATTCTGAATGATATTTAGAAGGAGGGAACAGGAGAAAGTTAATTTACTGAGTAGTTAAGGTGGTAAGCTTGTTTAAAGAGATGGGTTTTTAAAGCGCGCTTGAAGATATGGGGGCCAAGCATCAGTCGGATCGCCTGGGGTAGTGCATTCCAGAGAACTGGCACAGCACGAGAGAAGTCTTGGAGACGGAGGTGCGAGGTTCGGATTATGGGGGATGTTAGTCTTGGGTCATTTGTAGAATGGAGGGCACGTGTAGGGCGATAGACAGAGATGAGAGAGGAGATATAAGGCGGTGCAGAACTGTGGAGAGCTTTGTGGGTGAGAGTGACAAGTTTATATTGGACCCTGAGGCGGACCGGCAACCAGTGTAAAGACTGGCACAAGATGGAGCCATCGGTGAAGCTGCTGGACAGAAATACGACCCTGGCTGCCGCATTCAGGATGGATTGGAGAGGAGAAAGTTTGGTAAGAGGGAGACCGATCAGAAGAGAGTTGCAGTAATCCAGACGAGAGTGAATAAGAGCAACAGTAAGAGTTTTAGCAGTTTCAAAGGTGAGAAAAAGTCGGATTCTGGAGATGTTTTTAAGATGCAGGTGACAGGAGCGAGTGAGTGAGTGATCGGATATGGGGGGTAAAGGAAAGGTTAGTGTCGAATATGACCCCCAGGCAGCGGGCGTGCTGCTTGGGAGTTATGGTTGAACCCTCAAAGGTAATTTCGATGTTAGGTAGAGTTGGGTTAGTGGAGGGGAGAAACACAAGAAGTTCAGTTTTAGAGAGATTCAGTTTAAGATATAGGGAGGACATGATGTTAGAGACAGCTGACAGACAATCCTTGGTATTTTGTATTAGGGTAGGGGTGATGTCAGGTGAAGAGGTGTATAGTTGGGTGTCGTCAGCATAGAGATGATACTGCAACCCAAATCTGCTGATTGTTTGTCCAATAGGGGCAGTGTATAGAAACAAGAGGAGGGGGACTAGGACTGAGCCCTGCGGAACTCCGATAGTAAGGGGACGAGGAGAGGAAGAGGAGCCGGCAAAAGATACAGTGAAGGAGTGGTCAGAGAGGTAGGAGGAGAACCAGGAGTGAACGGTTTCCTTGAGGCCTATAGAGTGGAGCATAGTGAGGAGGAGCTGGTGATCCACAGTGTCAAATGCGGTGGAGAGATGCAGGAGAATCAGCAGGGAGAAGTGACCTTTGGATTTGGCTGTTAGTAGATCATTAGAGACTTTAGTGAGGGCAGTTTCAGTGGAGTGTAAGGAGCGGAAACCAGATTGTAGAGGGTTGAAGAGAGAGTTATCTGAGAGATAGCGGATTAGACGGGAGTGGACCAAGCGTTCCAGGAGTTTTGAGATGAAAAGAAGGTTAGAGACAGGTCTGTAGTTAGCAGTGCAGCTCTGGTCCAGGGATGGCTTTTTAAGTAAAGGGGTTATGATGGCATGTTTAAATGAGGAGGGAAAGATACCTGAAGAAAGAGAGAGGTTAAATATTTTAGTCAGGTGAGTGGTGTAAGTGCTCAGCGCAGAGCGCAGGATAAATGTGAGCAGAGACTTACTGCGATCTTTGGGAGACATAATAAACAAATCAGTAGCAGGTGAAGAATTGGTTTTATTTATTTTTTACGCCGTTCCTCGTGTGGTATAAGTGATGAGATTACTTTATTCTTCGGGTCGGTGCGATTACAGAAATATCAGATTTATATCGGGTTTTTATGACTGACAGCTGTCACACACTAAGAGCCGCTTTTTTTTGCAAAATCTAGTTTTTGCATCGCCATATTTTGAGAGCTATAATTTTTCCATATTTCGGCCGACAGAGTCATGTGATGGCTTGTTTTTTGCAGGACGAGTTGACATTTTTATTGGTACCATTTTTGGGTACGTGCCATTTTTTGATTGCTTTCTATTCCGTTTTTTGGGAGGTAAAATTAACAAAAAACAACAATTCAGGAATTGTTTTTTGAGGTTTTTTTTTATGCCGTTCTGCGTGTGGTAAAAGTGATAAGGCAGCATTATTCTTCGGGTCAGTACATTTACAGCGATACTACACTTACTGGCGCTTTTACACAATAAAACAATTTTATAGAAAATATTTTTTTTGCATCTCTTTATTCTAAGAGCTATAACTTTTTTATTTTTCGGCTGATGGAGCAGTATGGCGGCTTTTTTTTTGCGGAACAAGATGCCGTTTTCAGCGGTACTATTTTCATTTCCATTTTGCTTTTTGATCGCATTTTTTTCCACTTTTTGTTTGGCGATATGATGAAAAAGCATAGTTTTTTGCTTCGTTTTTTATTTATTTTTATTACGGTGTGCACAGAAGGAGTTAATTGGTGTGACACTTTTATAGATTGGGTTGTTTCGGATGCGGCGATACCAAATATGTGTACTTTTTTTGTTTTTGCATATACGGATTTATTGGTTTAATATTTTATTTATTTATTTTTATTTTTGTGATTTTTTTTTAATAGTTTGCAAACATTTTTTAGACTTTTTTTTTACATTTTTACTTAGTCTTGTATAGGACATTAATTTTTATTTTTCTAATCACTGTTCTCATGCAATGCAATAGACATGTATTGCATTGCATGAGAACTTTGCTGACAGTTTCACACTTTCTGTCTCCTGCTAGAGTTCAGCTGCAGGCTGAGCTCAGCAGGACACCATATATGGCAGATCTGGAGGCAGTCATGTGACCTCCAGCTGCCATAACAACGGCAGGTCCTGGAAGACATCAGGGGGCCGTCGGAGAGGTAAGTGGATGACCCCCTCTCCTCTCACTATCTTCTATATGCCGCGATTACTATAGATCACGGCATATAGAAGATAGCAAAGGGTTAACATCATTGGGACCTGATCCAATCAGGTCCCGATGATGTCCCCTGTCAGAGCTGTCGCTCTGAACCGCAACCGCAGAACTTGCAGGACCCTGGGGGTCCTGAGGGCTGCGGGACCACCGACTGTTCATAAACGTCGGCGCTGCACAGAGCCCAGGCAGCACTGACGTTTATGTACAGTGGGCGGTCGGGAAGCGGTTAAACATATGAAATTCGAACTGCATACAGTTGTATTCAAAATAATAGCAGTGTGTTCAAAAACATGAGTTAAGCATAAAATCTTTATACTAGTTTTTATTTCCATGCATTGGGAACATGAAGAGAAATGTATATATTTTTTAACTACTTTACAGAAAATAACAAAAAATGAACATTGGATGTTCAAAAAATAGCAGTGTCTGCATTTGTTTTTACAAACTCACAATATGTACTTTTTTTTTTTTTAGGATTTAGCATTTCTGTGAATCACTAACCTAATATTTAGTTGTATACCCACTGTTTTTTAGAACTGCTTCACATCTATGTTGCATAGAGGCAACCAACTTTTGGCACCTGTCAACTGTTATTCCAGCCCAGGATGCTTTGACTACATTTGACAATTTTTTGGCATTTGTTAGCTTTGCCTCAGAAATGGCATTTTTGATGTCACCCCACAAGTGTTTTATCGGATTAAGGTCAGGGGATTGGGCTGGCCACTCCATTACCGCAATTTTGTTGGACTGGAACCGAGATTTTGCTTGTTTACTGGTGTGTTTTGGGTCGTTGTCTTGTTGAAACACCCACTTCAAGGGCATATCCTCTTCAACATAAGGCATCATGACCTCTTCAAGTATTTTAATATATACAAACTGGTCCATTATCCCTGGTATAGGTTAAATAGGTCCGGCACCATAGTAAGAGAAACATGCCCATATCATGATGCTTGCACCACCATGCTTCACGGTCTTCAGAGTGTACTGTTTCTTGAGTGCAGAGTTTGGGGGTCGTCTGACGAATTGTCTGCGGCCCTTGAACCCAAAAAGAACAATTTTACTTTCATCAGTCCACAAAATGTTTATCAATTTCTCTTTAGGCCAGTGGATGTGTTCTTTGGCAAATTGTATCCACTTTAGTACGTCTGTTTTTATCAGTGGGATTTTGCGGGGAATTTTTTCTAAGAGATTAGCTTCACACAGGCGTCTTCTAACTGTCACAGTCCTCACAGGTAACTTGAGTCTGTTTTTGCTCATCTTGGAGCTGATCATTGGCTGAGCCTTTGCCATTCTGGTTATTCTTCGATACATTGGAATGGTAGTCTTCCGATTTCTTCCACGTCTCTCTTGTTTTGCTTTCCATTTTAAAGCATTGGAGATCATTTTAGCTGAACAGCTTAGCATTGTCTGCACTTCTTTATAAGATGTAACCTCTCGAATCAACTTTTTAATCAAAGTACGCTGTTCTTCTGAACAATGTCTCGAACGACCCATATTTCTCAGGCTTTCAAGGAGAAATGCATGTACAACATGTGCTGGCTTCACCCTTAAATAAGGGCCACCTGATTCACACCTGTTTCCTCACAGAATGATTGACCTCACTAATTGAACTCAACACTGCTGCTATTTTGAACACACCCGCTTTCAATTATTCAAATACACAGACTAAAAAACATGCAGATCATGAATGCTGAGTCTGGTGGTTTTCTTAGAATCTACTGCATCTACTGGTAAATTGTTTGACATGTAGTAATATAATTTATACCACAAACAGTGATTAATCTGGTTAGTTATATTGGACTGCTATTATTTTGAACACTACTGTATACTACTATGTTATATCGATGTGCTGACTATTCTATACTCCTTTTGTGAGTGTGCTATTTGAGCAAAAAAATTGTTAATCGTTTTACAGTATGTTTGGCTACTCTGATTTATAGAGAATCATGGCATTTATTGGTAGAACATCTTATGCATTGAGAACAACCGCCAAATGTAAGGCTGAGTTCACACGATGCGTATTTAATGCGTTTCCGCGGCGTTTTTGCAGTTGCGTAAACGCCGCGGAAACGCATGAAAAACGCATGGTAGAAGGGCAGCAATGTTCCCCAATTGAAATCCGCATGTGCTGTGCCCATGATGCGAATTTTTCCGCAGCGTAAACGCTGCGCTCAAAAATCCGCAGCATGTCAATTAATTTTGCGTAAACGCGGCGTTTTCACCGCCATTGACTTGCATTAGAACGCACCAATTCCGCAAGACTGCATCTGTACTTGCGTTATTGGCGCGTTCTAATGTGCGGATGGTACCCGGGTGTGGAGGAGAGGAGAGTCTCATCCACACCCTGGTACCATTAAAAAAGCTGTAAAACAAGAATAAAATAAAAAATATATATATACTTACCATCTGTCGGCCCGCGCAGCGCTGCTGCTTGGTTCCCGGCACTTGCAGTGAGTTGAAGGACCTGCGCTGACGTCAGAGTCATGTGACGGGTCACGTGACGCTGACGTCGGCAGGTCTTTCAATTCAAAGTTGCCAGGAGAACGGAGTGTAAAGCAGGACAGCGCGGGCCATCGGAGGTAAGTATATACACTCTCTCGGGTCACACTATATAAATCCATGCTGTTTGCATGGATTTATATAGTGTGACCTAGTTGTCAAGCACTTTCCAGGTGATGCTAAAATCGCCTGGAAAGCGCTTGTCAATCTGCATGCGGAAACGCATGTGAATCCGCATGTATTCTGCAGGAAAAATGCATGCACAATCTGCATGCGTTTTTTCTGCCAGGGAGATGCAGAAATGATGCAGAAATTTTCTGCTTCATTTCTGCATCGTGTGCACATACCCTAAAGCTGTAATCCAGCATCTATGCTAATTGATTCCGCCTGATTGAAAGAACTGCCTGAGCAGAACATTAATACAAAAGCTGGTGGTCTGTAAGTTTTTTATAACACCATTCAGGCTCTGATTGTGTTGAGTGGCTCTAATTTTGCTTTTTTTATATTGACTGTTGCTGAGTTCTTTGTGGACTTTCTGCTCCTACATAGGACCAGCACCACTGAAATTTGATAAAGAAACTTTAAATGTACAATAGTGTGGACTTTTTTTTTTTACTTTTTATTCCATTTTTTGTAACTTTTTTTGCAGCTATTTTTTAATGTCCTGATTATAAAATAATCTAACTACTAAAATCACCCATCTCCAGCTGCCTTTAGTTTTCTTAAATAAAAAGGACGGCCACAGATTGGTGATAGGTATACTTTACGTTTAGTGATCAGAGCCTGGCAGCTGCTGCCAAGGCAATTAGAATCGTAGGATGCATAGATAGAGGAAAGGATACTTATGTGTGTTGCCTCTATATAAGTTACTGGTCAGGCAATATATTATATTTTTTGGTTTTGTTTTAATTTTTTGTATTTTGTATGAACAGGCGCATAGCTCCCCTTTTATGGGCTGATCATTTTGTTCATATAGCTTTCCATGGGCAGGTGTCTGAACAGTCGGGACCCGATCCTGCTCTGTCCATATCTATTTTTATGTCTGCTGATACAAAGTGAGGTAAACTACAAGAGTTAGGTGCCATCCCGATTGGGTACACTTTGTCGCGGTGGGATGGCTTTTACGCTTTTTTGATCAAAAAACTAACTAAGTACCCTATGTTATTTATATGTACTATTACTATTTACTTATTTACTTACTACAGGGTATTTGCTCATATTGTTTTTATCTTAGGTTCTGACTGTTTAAATGGCCACAGTATGAATGCACACCTATGCATTATGCCTTATGCCAACATATGCTTCGGGTCAATTTTTTTTTGTTATTGTAGATCGGTCGTTGAATCAGTTATTTATTCTGATTGCCGTCGCTGGAAAACCTTTTTTTACCAGTATGGGGTAACATGCTTTTTGCCTTCTTTCGGAATATGGTAGGATCATAGTTACTTGTACTTGATAGATAGTCTTGGGTCTGTTTTTTTAGTCTAATCAACTATGTAACTATGCATTACATGGGTGACCATTTATCTGAAAACTTAATAATATTTTATGTTGAAACTAAGGACTTTTTTATACTGGATCATCAAATTTATTGCCTACTACATTAGAGGGTCAAACGCCCCTCTGTCACTTGAGAGCAGACATGCATTTATGAATGATACATGATTGTCGGGAGCTCAATAACAGTTTTTATATTGAGGACCGACCAAGAGCTTCAAGTTACATCTGTGGGAGAAGTCACGATAAAAGTATATAAGTTTTAGTGTATATCACACCATAGGCCATATGCTCACCAGCGCTACTACAATGTTCACAGCATGAACATTACTGACATAGCACATAGGGCAGAGGACACACCTGGTCTGCCAAATGTACTCCATCATGATCTACAGAGCTGACATGTGAATGACCCATTTAGTCTAACACTAGCAGTAAATTAACAAGGTTGTGATTCTCATTCAAGACATGGACATACCTCAGGGCTGACAATATATGGTTCTCAATATGTTGTAACAGAAAACCATACGGTGCATAAAAACCTATTTTCTTTAGCTTTATTATGTTTTAAGAATTCTTCTTATGGCCACATTAACAGCCTAGATATGCCACCATCATAAGAACATTAAGCAATGAATTTATAAAAATGAATACAGTTTAGTTGCCCTAATAAGAAATGTGCCATATATTTCATACAGTCTTTAAACATGACACAGATATTGAAAGTACATCCAACAGACAAACCTGACTTGTGTCGCGTTTAGCCACAAACGGCGAACGCCACGGCTTTGACGAGGACTGGTGAATATAGGGTTTGTCTGCCATTTATACCTGCCTGAAGGTGTAAGCGCATGTGGAGGTACGGGGAAGAAGTTGTCGTGCACGACCGCCGAACCCACATCCGGTCCCAGCTCCGAACGGAGCGTGGAACAGTGGCGGAAGTGACGTCGGAGTGCCCTCCACGGTGGAACGCACAGGGCTTTTTTTATCGCCCTTTCACCTGCGGGATCCTTTTCGGGTCAATTTACTTTTATTCATTACTTAGTTTGTATTTAATAAAAGGTATATTTCATTAATATTTTGGGTTGTGTAATGATTTGTAGGTTTTGATGACTTTAAGGGTTACACAGCCAGCTTTGTACATTTGCATTTTGTGGTTAACCTATTTCCCTGTGTTTTCACTGAGTTTTTTCAGTCTTACTATGGACTGGCGTTCCAAAAAAGTTACCTGGCACATCCAGGCACGCACTGTTTTTAAAACAAAGGTCTTGCAGGTTGAAGATATTGATCAAAAGAAATTGAATGATATGAAACGGGACTTCAAATTTCTATCCCACCATAAAATTAAAACATGGTGGAATAAGTCAACTCTTGAGAATGATGTAACTGAAAAAAATAATCCCCCGAGGGTTTAGGGTGCAAGTTTTTCCATCATATGGTAAAGAGGATGAGGATTTCACTACACAGTGGAAAGAGATCTGTGGTCAGTGTTCAGAAAAACTCCTACTCTTGATCATAAAGAAAAATGGTAATACTTTGATCTTGATAAAGATATTAATAGATTACAGGATGAACTGAAATCTATGACCTCACAAGATGATCTTGAGTCCTTTAATAAGGAGATGGATGACTGCTTTTTAACATGGGAAAAACAGATTCAAAACTTCAAATCCACTAAATACCAACGTGACCTACAAGACTACCAGTTGGACAAAATATATAAATGTCAGTCTTCAGGGAAACAAGCTCAACGGCTACGTCGACTGATACGGAGGCTACGACAGACTCTCCATCTGTTTCTGGTCTAGTTACCAGACAAAGATATACCTCCAAAAGGTATGAATTTAGACGAAATACATCAAGAATTAATAACCAATCTGAAGGAAGGCCTGAGACTGCAGCTCCTAAGGTAGTTAACCTTTCTGATATTGTTCTTACCCTTGTGCAGTTGGACGTTCTAAATAGAGGGCTGTCCTTTTCTCCATCATCTAAATATGACTATTTTACGACATTGAAAGACTTACACTTGTTTGTAAGCTAATTTTCAAAAAAAAGTACCATAAGCCCACTGATATTAATGTTTTTCCAACTATAAAAGAACAGAAGGCGGTGAGAACGCTGCAAAGTTTACTGGACGAACAGACCCAACAACAGACCCAAAAAATATTCTCCCATCGTCTAAAAAAATTTCCTCCTATTTCCATGTATCCCAATATAGATCTGTTTGTGCAACTAGTTGCCATGGAACTGAAGATAACCTTGACAAGAGAAGGGCTTTGGAAGAACTGAAAAAAATGGACAACATCACTATAAAAGCCTCCGATAAAGGAGGGAATGTGGTGCTTTGGCCCACACCGATGTATATGAAGGAAGCAAAACGCCAACTTAGCGATACTTCAACCTACAGAAAACTCACTTTTAATCCTCTCTCCAAGTTTCAAGCGGAGTTGTTGGAGACTCTACAGGAGGCAGTTGTCATGGGAACCATCACCACCAAAGAAATGGAATGCCTCTTCTACAATAATCCCAAGGTATCAGTGTTCTTCCTACTACCAAAAGTGCATAAAAACTTGGAAAATCCACCAGGTAAACCAATAGTATCTGGGGTACAAAATATGTGTGAATCTATATGTAGTTTTATAGATTACATCCTTAGGCCCCATGTTGAAACATTACCGTCATATCTTAAAGATACATCTGATATCCTTAGAAAATTGGATGGTGTAACCATAGAGGAAGACACTTCACTAGTTGCTTGTGATGCAGAATCTCTTTATACTTTGATCAATCACACTGATGGACTGAAAGCTTTAAAATTCTTTCTTGACATGTCTAACCACGATAAAGCATTCATTGATCTGGTTCTGATTCTTCTGGAATTTGCCCTGTCCCATAACTTTTTTATTTTTGATGGTTCCCTATTCCTACAGCTCCGGGGCACGGCTATGGGGGCGTCGTGTGCGCCCTCATATACCAACCTGTTCCTGGGGTTGTGGGAGAGGGACATCTTTGCATCTGAGTCCCCTGCCTTTCATTGACAAAGTTCTATCCTGCAATCGTTATAATGGAACGCAAGGATATTGATTTGCTAGATGTTCGGCTAGAAGTGGACTTGATGGGCACTATCCAAACTGATGTATTTAGAAAGTCAACTGCTGCTAATACATTATTACATGTAGAATCATCCCACCCCAGTAAATTGATTGAGAGTATTCCCACGGGACAATTCTTACATATGCAAAGGATTTGCTCCAGCAATATTAATTTTGAAAAACAATCACAAAATCTTGGGCAGAGGTTTGTTGAACGTAGATACTCAAAGAAAGCAATTCAACGAGGTTATCGCCGCACAAGATTCTCCAATAGACAGGATTTATTATATCAAACCAGACGCAAACCAAATGATGACACTGTAAGATTCATATCAACTTTCAATACAAGAAGTAAGGAGATATGGACATGTCTTGATAAATATTAGAATATCCTCACCCTAGATCCGGCACTTTCAAATTATGTTACTACTCATCCATCCATCACTTATCGACGTTCAAAAAATTTGAAGGATCAATTGTTATTCAGCTACATTAAGAAGCAGGATCAGAAGACCACATTCGACACAGGGAAACCTAAATGGGGCTGTAGACCCTGTGGTAGCTGCGTGGTGTGCCCCAACATACTCATAACTGACACTTTCAATAACTCATCTAACTCTAAAGCTTTCAAAATAACTCAAGAGATCACGTGTAAGACAATTGGAGTAATTTATATGGCAAGCTGTCCTTGTAAGAAATATTAGATTGGTCTCACTACACGTGAGATTTGTAGACGTGCCAGGGAACACGTTCTCGATATCTTTGCAAAAGAAAATAACAATACCACTGAATTAAAAACTTTGCCACAACATTTTAAAGAATTCCATGACTGTGATGCTTCAAAATTGAAGGTAAGAGGGATTGACAGGATATGCATTGATATGAGAGGGGGGGACTGGAAAAAGACACTACCGCAAAGGGAGGTGAAGTGAATTACTATTTTGGAAACACTTTCACCCCTCGGGCTCAATGAAACAATTAGTTTTGTTCCGTTTCTATAAATTATGCAATTTGGTCTTTGTATGGTTTTATTTGTTTTGATTTTGTTTTAATTCCTACCTTTTTTTTCCAATTTTCCTTAGTTATTTCGCCGACAAGTCTTCATCTGGATGGTAAACGGCTCTGGTACATCATGGATCAAGCATGTGTTACAGATTAATATCTTCCCTGTATCTACTATCTCCTATGTTATACGGACCCATGGATGTTTCAATAAATTATGGACTCTATATTAATGATCTTTTGTAGTCCTGACTAGTGGGCTTTGTATAGATTTGGAATTTTTTACCTTGATTCTCTTCTACCTTATTGTAGAATGTTACAGTTTACATGGTTTCCTCATACACAAACAGATATAGTTCCAATTATGATATTACTATTCCCCCGTTTTCCCCGTTTTCCCTTTCCCCTTTCTCCTCTCCCCTCTCTTTTCCTTACCATCTTTAAATAAGCCCTTCAACTTTATGCTGATTTAACAGGCTATTGTTCTATTTACATGTTCTATTCTTATTTTTCTATAGCAGTTTATGACACTCTGTAATTTTGAATATGCTCTATGGGCTTATGTTCATTCCACATGAGAGTCATCATTATTGCCATGCTTGAGATGTTTACTTCCGTTGCTATCTTCTCTTGTTTCCTACCCCCTTGCGCATGCGGATCCTTCCTTTCATCTACACTGTTGCGCTCCACTGTGGTACGCTCTTGGCAGCTACTTCCACCCTGTCCGTTCCACCGTGGAGCGCATGCCGACGTCACTTCCGCCCCTGTGCCGCGCTCCGAATGGAGCGCGTCGCTGGGACTGGATGTGGGGTCGGCGGTAGTGCACAACAACTTCTTCCCCCTACCCCCACATGCGCTTACACCTTCGGGCAGGTATAAATGGCAGACAAGCCCTATATTCACCAGTCCTCGTCAAAGCCCTTTTGTGTGTCGAAACGCGGGTCGGACATTTCCAGCGGGGGTTACCTTTACTCTCAGAGGTATGTACTTCCCTCCAGGCTCCATTTAGATTCGGCCATTCATGCTATGTAGTGCTCTTGGTGGCAGTTCCTGACCTGTGGGTTGTCCTCCTGAATGGATAGCCATTAACTTTAGGTATTCTTCTGCTTTAGCTCTTACCCTTTGACCTTACTAGATACCAGCCACTGTGCTGCTATTTATGATACCTAGGTCCCTCCCCTTTTTTGTGTTTTTTTGCACTTTTATGCACTGTCACTTTTCCAACCTATGTAGGGGCAATTGTAAGTACTACTCTATTATTATACTGCTACTCTGCATGGCCGTGTTCTATATCTATATATATTCTATAGTGATTTGCATTGCCACTGTATTAACTTTTTTTGACTATTCATTTATTACCTATATAACATAATTCTTATTGATAGCCTGTTTCGTATTAATCATGTTATTCTAATCATGTTACAGCGAGGGGTTGATGCCTCTGTTTGTTTCTGTACCTCCCGCTTTTTTATCGTTCTTTCACCTGAGGGATCCTTTTCGGGTCAATTTACTTTTATGCATTACTTAGTTTGTATTTATTAAAAGGTATATTTCATTAATATTTTGGGTTGTGTAATGATTTGTAGGTTTTGATAAATATTCATATAATTAATATTGTTCATCTTTTTTTTTAGTTTGTGTCTATTCATTTCAGGCCTGGCCTATTTTATACCTTTAGGAAGATATATTCCCAAATTCAGAACCATTTTATGGGAGACTACTTTTTTGCTGTGGAATCATACAATTATGGCAATGACAAAAATTAATATTTTTTTATTTGGGCTTTTTTTGCTTTTGTACATAAAAAAGCTTTTTCTTTAACTAAAAATATTTTTTTCCTGCCATATTCTGAGATCCAACAGTTTTTAAGTTTTCCATAGACAGAGCTGTTTTTGTTGCAACTTAAAAAATAAGGGGCAAAATTATGCGTTTTTTTTTCCTCCTGTGGTTGCGGCTAAACTAAGAAAAAAAATCAGATTGTGGCTGCAACGTGTGAATGCAGCCTTAGGGATTACAAAAGTATATATTTTTTTCTTATATAATTTCATCACACAGACCACCTGCTTTATATTGAAAGCTGCTTTGTATCTCAGGTTGAGGTTACGCACACAAGTTTGTTTATAGTTATCATTTCATACAAATAACATATAGTCTCAGTGCGGACTAACAGGTCATTTGTGAATCCTCGCTCCTCCTGTACCAGTCACTGTCACATTGTGTTCAAGATTATTGTAATTGTTCTTGTATTATACCCCTTTTTCACATGTAAAGCGCCATGGAATAAATGGCGCTATAATAATAAATAATAATAATAATCAGCTTCTAAAAAAACAGACCCTAATGGCAAGAGAATGGGCTCCAAACTTATTTTTTGCCATTTTGCACTATAGGATTTTATATTCCATCGGGCAAATGTCTTACCTAACAGCAATTCCAAAAACATCCACCCGTTTGTAAATTTCATTTTTAATACTTCTTCAATTTTTTTCCAAAGATAACTGCAAATAAGACCTATGAAATACTTTTAAATCATAGAAATGTTATATTTAAATTATATAAAGAACAACCAAAGCTCTGCAGCTCATACTAATTCGGTAGGTTAGTTTATTGTCAAGGAAATAATCGTAAGTGCCATCAGTCCACCTGGGGGCTATTTGCCACTTCTCCCTAATAGTTTTACACACTTTCAACTGTATTTGTGTGTACAGGAGAGTCATTGGCTTTCCGCTCCGCCACTTACTACTGGTAAGCCACAGGTAGCATTAGACCTGCAATAGCCAGAAGAAAACAAAGAGCTCCTGTAAGGCCTCCTTCACACGTCCTGGTGGTTCCTGTACAGGAAAAAACTGGGGGCTGATATTACTAGCCAGGGAAAGGGGCCATGAGCCAAAAATGTTCCCTAACTATTAATAACAGCTCACAGCTGTTTTATTAGCGTTTACTGGCTAGATTACAGTGAACCCCAGAAAAAAAATGACATGGGGTCCCCCTATAAATTTTAATCAGCAAAGGCTAAACAGACAGCTGTGGGCTGATATTAATAGCCAGGGAAGGGGCCATGGATATTGGCCCCCTCCATGGCTAGTAACATCAGCCCTCAGTGGCCCTAGAAATGGCGCATCAATAAGATAAATAGGGGACATTACTATGAATGTGTATTATTATTAGTTAGTGGGGGCACTATTATTAATGTGTGAACAAAAATCATTTTTAATATTGTGTGGGGTCGATAAAGAGAACAATTATTTGGAAGCACAAATATTATTGTGTGGAGGCACAGAGGAGGCCACTTTTATGTGAAGGCATGGAAGGCCCTAATATTGTGTGGAGGCATAGAGGGAACACTATTACTGGAAGGAAGGAGACGCAGAGGGGGTACTATTATCACGTGGCTCTTTAGAATGGGGCACTATTACCGTTTGAAGGCACAGGGGATGTACTATTATCTTGTGTAGGCACAGAGGGGCATTCTTATTGTGTGTAGGTATACGGGTATAATATTGTGTTGAGGCAGAGTGGCACACAATTATACTGTGGAGGCACAGTGGTGGACACTATTATCATATGAGAGTACAGAGGGGGCATCTGTACTCAGAGTTATCTCTGTGTGTTACTTGTGTAAAGGTCCATTTACACAGACTGACCTGTAGTGAGATATGACCGTCAATCAGTAGACTTTTACCTATTGGTGGTCATTTGACTGCCTGTTTACAAAGGCAGACCAAAGCGAACTATGCGCACTGAGCGATCTATACTAGGTCTCTCAGTGCACATCGGTTGCCATGGGTTACACAGGACGATACACCACTGAGAACGATGATCTTTCACCCTGCCCAAGAAATCATTTCACCCAATGAACGGGCATTTTACATTGCAAGATAATCAAGAAATGAGTGTTTTTTTAACTACACTCTTTCACTATTATTTTCGAGAGCAAATGTCCCTTTACATAAGACTGCAGGGGACATCTACATTATCTGTAGAGAGACATGTATTAGAGAGCAATATGATGTGTTATCAGCCGTTCTATATATGACTGCAAGTGATATCTACAGTTGAAACCAGAAATTTACATACACTATATAAAAAGACACATCTGCATGTTTTTCTATCTAACATGAAATCAGAATAAACCTTTCCTGTTTTAGGTCAATTAGAATTACCATAATTTTTTAATATTTGCCAAATGCCAGAATAATGAGAGAGAGAGAATGTTTTAAGGCATTTTTATTACTTACTGCAAAATAAATATGACAATAGTATCCAACAATCAGACCATAAATTATCTAAACAATGAATCTCCGAAAAGAAAAACTTTATATACAGTACGACCACCAGTATCAAGATAAAAAACATATTTTTTACTGAGATATAGATTAAAACACTGAATAAAAAAGCATAACAGTGTGAGATACAATACACTACGGCACACGGTGGGTATACCCAGATTAGGAATCAGTAAATGTCTATAACATAGAGATTAAGGTATCCATACTACTTAATACTGACATGCAGTGACATTGACCAGACTCAATGGACGAAGCATTTCAATGTGAAATGCGCGTCGGGTGTGGGGGGATCCCGGACATTACTAGTGAGGTGCATTATTATGTATACTTATACCTGTTAGTCAATTGTTTGTTACAGTGAGTACGGAAAGTATTCAGACCCCTTTAAATTTTTCACTCTTTGTTTCATTGCAGCCATTTGGTAAATTCTAAAAAGTTTATTTTTTTTTCTCATTAAAGTACACTCTGCACCCTATCTTGACTGAAAAAAAAAAAGAAATGTACATTTTTGCAAATTTATTAAAAAAGAAAAACTGAAATGTCACATGGTCATAAGTATTCAGACCCTTTGCTCAGACACTCATATTTAAGTCACATGCTGTCCATTTCCTTGTGATCCTCCTTGAGATGGTTCTACTCCTTCATTGCAGTCCAACTGTGTTTAATTAAACTGATAGGACTTGATTTGGAAAGGCACACACCTGTCTATATAGGACCTCACAGTTCACAGCGCATGTCAGACCAAATGAGAATCATGAGCTCAAAGGAACTTCCCAAGGAACTCAGAGACAGAATTGTGGCAAGGCACAGATCTGGCCAAAGTTACAAAAGAATTTCTGCATTATTCAAGGTTTCTAAGAGCACAGTGGCCTCCATAATCCTTAAATGGAAGAAGTTTGGGACCACCAGAAGTCTTCCTAGACCTGGCCGTCCAGCTAAACTTAGCAATCGTGGGAGAGGAGCCTTGGTGAGAGAGGTAAAGAAGAACACCGAGATCACTGTGTCTGAGCTCCAGAGTTGCAGTAGGGAAATGGGAGAAAGTTCCACAAAGTCAGCTATCACTGCAGCTCTCCACCAGTCGGGCCTTTATGGCAGAGTGGCCCGATGGAAGCCTCTCCTCAGTGCAAGACATATGAAAGCCCACATAGAGTTTGCTCAAAAACACACGAAGGCCTCCCAGACTATGAGAAACAAGATTCTCTGGTCTGATGAGACGAAGATAGAACTTTTTGGTGATAATTCTGAGCGGTATGTGTGGAGAAAACCAGGCACTGCTCATCACCTGCCCAATACAATCCCAACAGTGAAACATGGTGGTGGCAGCATCATGCTATGGGGGTGTTTTTCAGCTGCAGGGACAGGAGGACTGGTTGCAATTGAAGGAAACATGAATACGGCCAAGTACAGAGATATCCTGGATGAAATTCTCTTCCAGAGTGCTCTGGACCTCAGACTTGGCGAAGGTTCACCTTCCAACAAGACAATGACCCTAAGCACAGAGCTAAAATAACAAAGGAGTGGCTTCAGAATAACTCTGTGACCATTCTTGACTGGCCCAGCCAGAGCCCTGACCTAAACGCAATTGAGCATCTCTGGAGAGACCTGAAAATGGCTGTCCACCAACGTTCACCATCCAACCTGATGGAACTGGAGAGGATCTGCAAGGAAGAATGGCAGAGCATCCCCAAATCCAGGTGTGAGAAACTTGTTGCATCATTCCCAAGAAGACTCATGGCTGTACTAGCTCAAAAGTGGGCTTCTACTCAATACTGAGCAAAGGGTCTGAATACTTATGACCATGTGATATTTCAGTTTTTCTTTTTTAATAAATTTGCAAAAATTTCTACATTTCTGTTTTTTTCAGTCAAGATGGGGTGCAGAGTGTACTTTAATGAGAGAAAAAAAGAACTTTTTAGAATCTACCAAATGGCTGCAATGAAACACAGAGTAAAAAATGTAAAGGGGTCTGAATACTTTCTGTACCCACTGTATATCATGCATGTGACCCTGTATGCTACTAGCTATAAACCACGCTGTATATTTCTTTCTTTATAACTCACAAGAGTCTGATCAATGTCACTGCATGTCAGTATTAAATAGTATGGATACCTTAATCTCTGTTATAGACATTTACTGATTCCTAATCTGGGTATACCCACCATGTGCCATAGTGTATTGTATCTCACACTGTTATGCTTTTTTATTCAGTGTTTTAATCTATATCTTACTGCAAAGTCAAAAGTTTACATACATTTCATTAGTATTTGGTACTATTGCCCTTAAACTGAATGACTTGGGTCAAACATTTGGGCTATCCTTCCACAAGCTTCTCACAATAGTTGGTTGGAATTTGGGCTCATTCCTCCTGACAAAACTGGTGTAACTGATCCAAGTTTGTAGGTCACCTTGTTCGCACCTACCTTATCAGCTTTGTTCATAAATTTTCCATAGGATTGAGATCCGGGCTTTGTGATGGCCACTCCAAAACATTGATTTTGTTATCTTTAAGCCACTTTGTTACCATTTTGGCAGTATGCTTCTGTACATTGTCCATTTGGAAGACCCATTTCCGCCCAAGTTTTAACTTCCTGGCTGATGTCTTGGAATGTTGCTTCAGTATTGCCACATAATCTTCTTTTCTCATGATACCATCTATTTTGTGAAGTGCACAAGTCCCTCCTGCAGCAAAACAACCCCACAACATGATGCTGCCACCCCCATGTTTCACAGTTGGATGGTGTTCTTAGGCTTCCAAGCTTCTCCCTTTTTCCGCCAAACATAACGATGGTCATTATGCCCAAAAAGTTCACTTTTAGTTTCATCAGACCACAGGACATGTCTCCAAAAATGAAGGTCTTTGTTCCTGTGTGCATGTTCAAACTTTAATCTGGCTTTTTTGTTTCTTTTGGAGTAATAGCTTCTTCCTGACAGAGTGGCCTTTCAGCCCATGTTGATACAGTACTTGTTTCACTGTGATTATAGACACAATCTTACCAGCTTCTGCCATCATCTACACAAGGTATTTTGCTTTTGTTCTTCGGTTGATATGCACATGTAGGACCAAAGCACGTTCGTCTCTGGGACACAGAACCCGTATCCTTCCTGAGTGGTATGATGGCTGGACATTCCCATCTTGTTTGTACTTGCATATAATTGTTCGTACAGATGAACGAGGCACCTTCAGGTATCTTGAAATTGTACCCAGACTTGTGCAAGTCCAGAATTCTCTTCCTGATATCTTGGCTTATTTTTTCAGACTTCCCCATGATGCTACACAAAGAAGCAGTGTGTTTCTGGTGGGCATTAAAATACATCCATAGGTGTGTCTCTAACTCAGATGTTGCCAAAAAACTATCAGAAGCTTCCAAACACATGACATCATCATATGGGCAGTCCAGAATTGTTTAAAGGCATAGTAATCTTAGTGTATGTAAACTTTTGACTTTGCAGTAAGTAATAAAAATGCCTTAAACATGCTCTCTCTCATTATTCTGGCATTTGGCAAATATTAAAAATTATGGTAATCCTAATTAACCTAAAACAGGAAATGTTTATTCTGATTTCATGTCAGATATTGAGAAAAACATGCATATATATTTTTATATAGTGTATGGAAACTTACATTATCTGTAATTAGAGAGTTACCATTATGTGTTACTTATGGTGTACAGCTGAGTTAACATGTTTAGTAGTTATTTCTGTTGTTGTATCAGTTTTGGGATGACAAAAACAGAAATAAAATGATCCAGTAGAAGATCTACTCATTTGAATAGGGACAGAAATGTCCTTAAATGTCTATGGGAAATGAATCATAACATTCTGGGTAAGCACTGCTCGTACCCAAAATAGTAGAGGTGTTCAGAGATAACACTAGTAAAAATGGATGCAAAACGAAAACAAAAATGTGCATCCACTTTTGCTCTGCTTGTAACGGATACACTGTTGTTTAATACTGGATCCGTTACAAATGTATGACTGACAACTAAACATGTGAACAGAGCCCTACAGAGGGCTGCAGGTGACATCTACTACATGATCTGTACACATCACTGTGTGTTACCTGGGATTTTAAGTAAAACTGATCAGTATTAGCTTAATTCAAAGATGTCTCTTCCGTCTCACATTCCTCTATCTACTGTATATGGAAGGGGGTGGACAAGAGAGAAGACGAGTAAAGTTTATGCCTAACTGAGTAACTGCAATGGAACATTGCCATGTGCTGGTCAAGGGCAAAAGTGAAAGTATAGAAAGAATTATAGTAGTAGCAACCCCAAGAGTGGAAGTGCATGTTCCCGGGGAAGAGATTCAAGACGACACCAGGTCAGGTGACACCTGTGTCGCAGTTACTAATTATGAAAAGGCCTGGTCGGGCCGAGGAGGCGGGAGTTGGCGCCAGAACTTGTACCAGGAAGGTCATGTGGCTGCGAGGTGGGCTTACAGCCAACATCCCCACAGAACAGTCCAAGAGGGGTTAGATGCCGGAGGAGACCTGTGCTGTGAGGAAGATCCGGGACCAATGTCAGTTGAAGATCCATGACCAGCGCCAGTAGAAGACCGTAAACAGCACCAGTAGAAGATTGGGACTAGATCCAAACCAGGCTTGGGAGACAATCTGGCAGTAACAGAGGACTGTTCCTATGGGACATTACTTCCAGTGTAGATGTATGGTGCAGGGTGTGGGCTGGGGCCGTGCTTGAGGGAATGGAGACAGCCAGTGTGATCAACACACTGTATACTCAGTGACTCACATATCTGGTACTTGTGGCCTAGCGGGAAATACCAGTGACCCCCGTTAGGGCCAGTGTAACGATAAGAGGTCCTTAAAGTGACTACACAGCGACGGGCCTAGTATTGCGAGTGACGCCCGTTAAACTGAGACATAAAGGCTAAACATTACTCATCAACCGTCGTTTAACTGCTAGATAATAAGAACAATGTACATAAATAGGACGTTGAATAGATATTGCATTTAGTTGCATCGCTGTGTTCTGATAGTGTCATAATATACTGTATTGATCTTGCTACTGTTACCCCCAATATAGAGCTTACTTGTATGTGTGTGTATATATACACTGATAGATTTTCTTTGTGTGTTAGTCAAATAAATTGTGTTAGTTAAGTACCACTGTCTCCTCATTGACTGCGCTGTTGCATCCAAGTAACTTGTTTATGTGGCGCCCCTGAGGGTTCTGTCGCCACAGAGGTACTGCATCTCACCCAGAGGTGTGGTACCTCACTCTCAGGTAAGGAAGGAGTACAGCCCGGGACCCTAACACCTGCATCCAACACTACACTACTCCACACCAGCTGGAAGAGCAAGATGTGTCGCGCTTCCTGCTGAGCCCTGTCCCTGGCTGGAGTGGGGGGAAGGAAAAGTAGGGGGAACCATGTAGTGGGTGTGGGTGGAGGAAGAATGACAGGGGAGAACTTGTTAGAAGTAGTATAAAGAGGGAAGCCATCTTGGGTGTGTATGGGTGTGTAGTCAGTCAGTGTGAGCAGTCTGAGAGGAGAAGTGGAGGGAGCAGGGGCTCTGCAGGAGCTCTGCTCAGGAGGAGGGCCTGAGGAGAGGCCCAGGACAGACTGAGGAGGAGAGGAGCAGGAGAAAGACTCCAGGAACGTAGAAGGGACCCCAGGGGTACGGGCAGTGCTGGAGGCCACCCGTACACCCGAATCTGCCAGGCGGTGGAGGGGTCAGGTCGCACAGAGGGGACCGGTCCCTAAACTAGCAGAGTTCTTTAAGCCTCAACTAGGAAACCGGAGGCTGCAGTATTTCAGGTACTGCAGCCACAATCCACATCTGTCTCACCAAGAAGGTAGCCATAGAGGACCCAGGGGACAGAGAAGACGTCGCCCGACAAAGTCCACGGTCACTGGATTGGGACACTGGGTGTGAGGTGCAGGGAGACGGCCAGAAGGAACACACAGAAGGGGGTCCCGCTATGTACTCTAGAGGTACCTGAGGGTTGGCTGAACCCCTCCCTGAGTAAGCACAGGACGACGTGGGAAGTTACCCTGGCCCTGGTAACTTGGAGTCTGAAAACCGTGAGTAAAACTCTGAAGACTGCACCCCATCGTCTGTCAGTTATTGCTGCTGCGCCATCACTCCCTGAACTACACTACACCACAAGTGCTACTTCATAACAGCAACATCTACACTGCCCTGGAGCTACGCGCTACCTGTGGAGAGCTAAACCAACTCTGTTGCATTCACACCAGCTCCAGAGGATCTGCACTGCAGCGGCGGCTCCACATAGCTGCATACTACAGGTGGCGTCACGAATACTGTTGAGCGAGCACTAAAATGCTCGGGTGCTCGAAGCTCGGGCCGAGCTCACCGTGATACTCTGGTGCTCGACCCGAGCAACGAGCCCAATGTTAGTCTATGGGAGACCCGAGCATTTTTGCGGCGGCACCCCCGGCAGTCTGTAGAAAGCCTAAAAAGTGCCCAAAATGATAGTGACAGTGCTCAAATGACATGGGGACAGCATGGGGAACGCCCCAGGAAGCATTTCTGACTCCCAGGTCACTGCTGTCAACAACGTGGTCAGAGGTATTAAGCCACTTTTACGGGCTCACAATAAAACGTTCAAAAACGAAACTGAAACTGTTTTCCTATGAAATATGTTAAGGAACTTCCTTTCCAGGGTAAAGACTTGTGTATAAGGTAAAATAAATAGCCAAAACCAAAAATACTCCTCCACACCTTGGGCTATGTTCACAAGTAGCATTTTTTATGTGTTTTTGCACTTTTGTATTGCTTTCACCGGAAAATGTCATTTTAACATTTTACAACCTTATCTGGCCATGTGCTGTGTGACACATGCATACAGTGCTGAAAAGACATGGGAACAGCATGGGGAAGACCCCTGGAAGTATCTCTGACACCTAGGTCACTGCCTAAAAGTGTGCCCATCAGAAGTGGTTCTTGCCGCATCAGAAGATGCAGACTTGCAACTATCCCCGTGCAAGTCCTTGTCCCAGAGCAGTTTTCAATTGTAACTCCCCCATTCCTTGCAATGCAAGCGCAAGAATGCAGCCTGCCACCCACCCGCAGGCTGCAATACCATACTGCTTGCTTGCACTTGAAATTGGGCCTTTTAGGCATGTGGAGGCAGAATCTGGCCACCATGTCATGGCTGCGTCGGCAGCCTGGTATCCATACTCAGTCCCCAGTCGCCCGGCGGCCGGGTGTCCACGCTTGGTCCCCAGCCGCCAAGGGGCGGCCGGGTGTCCATACTCTGTCCCCAGCCGCCCTACAGCCGGGTGCCCACACACAGTCGCCAGCCGCCTGGGGGCGGCCAGGTGTCCATAAACGGTCCCCAGCCACCCCTATTTGTCCTGGTGCGCCTTATACACAAGCGCGCATACCAAAACATTACCTGTGCCCTCTCCAGTGCATTTAGTGGGAAGGACAGCCTAACCACAAATACGTGGCCAGGGATGGTCCATCTCACTGACGCCTTCACACACAGGACACAGGACACTGGGATGCAACACGTCCTCCAGACATAGAGGATTGCGGGTCCTGAGTCAATCAGGCTTCAACACAAAGTTCAGAAGGTAGACAGCAGCAGTGGTCAGCCTCCTACACAACGAGTAAATTATTCATGATCATGAGGCCATCCATCTCATTAGCTTTCTGTTCCTTGGAATGCAAGCGCATGTAAGTAGTAGCGGCTAGGCCTGAGGTGGTCAGCGTTTTGGCGCACATGCTACCTCTTCCAAGGATTGCTAGATGTTTTCCTGCTACTATCCCAGTTCTATGACTCCTGTTAAAACAAAGCTTCAGGTGATGAATGATGGATGAGGTGGTGGCAAAGGAGAAAGAGCAGGAGGAACAGGGACCATTCACATCAATATCAGGCCAGTCAACCACACATGTCTTGTAGGATATGTTTCTGTACCAAAAGGAGCGGTTCGGCTACACAGTTATAGGGCATACAGTGAGTGCAATGCCTAACAAAAATTTCGAGGCACTCCAATGCCCCTTGGAAGTGACATGAAGGTCAGAGGGCCTTAACTAAACCGTTTTTTCCATTTATAGCAACTGGGTCTCCTGTACACTGTTGGCCTAAGCAGTGAATGGAAGGCTTTCCAAAAATTATGAGGAACTGCAATGCCCCTTGAAACAGATGTGGATTACAGCATACTAAAAACCTTCTACCCTTTATTGGGGAGTGGGTCTCCCCTACTGTTCGCCTATGCATTGAAAAGCAAAAGCTGACCAAAATTAGGAGGAAATGCAATGCCCGTTGTAAGAGTCTTAGAGGTTAGAGGTAATTGAAAACAACATTTCAATGCCCCTTGGAAGAGCTGTGGAGTTCAGAGTGGTTTAACAAGACGGTTTTAATGCCCCTTGGAAGAGACGTGGCGGCCACAGTAGCTTAACAAGACGGTTTTAATGCCCCTTGGAAGAGACGTGGAGGTCACAGTAGCTTAACAAGACGGTTTTAATGCCCCTTGGAAGAGACGTCGAGGTCACAGTAGCTTAACAAGACGGTTTTAATGCCCCTTGGAAGAGACGTGGAGTTCAGAGTGGTTTAACAAGACGGTTTTAATGCCCCTTGGAAGAGACGTGGAGGTCACAGTGGAATAAAAAGACAATATCAATGCCCCTTGGAAGAGTGGTGGAGGTTACAGTAGAATAAAAAGACAATATCAATGTCCCTTGGAAGAGACGTGGAGGTCGCAGTGGAATAAAAAGACAATATCAATGTCCCTTGGAAGAGACGTGGAGGTCACAGTAGCTTAACAAGATGGTTTTAATGCCCCTTGGAAGAGACGTGGAGGTCACAGTAGCTTAACAAGACGGTTTTAATGCCCCTTGGAAGAGACGTGGAGGTCACAGTAGCTAAACAAGACGGTTTTAATGCCCCTTGAAAGAGACGTGGCGTTCAGAGTGGTTTAGCAAGACAGTTTTAATGCCCCTTGAAAGAGACGTGGAGGTCACAGTAGCTTAACAAGACGGTTTTAATGTCCCTTGGAAGAGACGTGGAGTTCAGAGTGGTTTAACAAGACGGTTTTAATGTCCCTTGAAAGAGACGTGGAGGTCACAGTAGCTTAACAAGACAGTTTTAATGCCCCTTGGAAGAGACGTAGAGGTCACAGTAGCTTAACAAGATGGTTTTAATGCCCCTTGGAAGAGATGTGGAGGTCACAGTGGAATAAAAAGACAATATCAATGCCCCTTGGAAGAGTGGTGAAGGTTACAGTGGAATAAAAAGACAATATCAATGGCCCTTGGAAGAGACGTGGAGGTCACAGTAGGTTAACAAGACGGTTTTAATGCCCCTTGAAAGAGACGTGGAGGTCACAGTAGCTTAACAAGACGGTTTTAATACCCTTTGGAAGAGACGTGGAGGTCAGAGTGGTTTAACAAGATGGTTTTAATGACCCTTGGAAGAGATGTGGAGGTCACAGTAGCTTAACAAGACGGTTTCAATGCCCCTTACAAGAGCCATGCAGTACAACATATTAAAAACATTATTCCCATTATTGGAGAGTGGGTCTCCCATAGTCTTTGCCTATGTCTTCCAAGCAAAACTTGCCAAAAATTAGGATGGAGGAACTTGCAATGCTGCCAACACGGACCACGGTCACCCTGGTGGTATAGTGGTGGAGGAGGCTGAGGATAAGGAGAAGAGCAAAAAACAGCCGAAATGAGGAAGCGTATACCCATGTGTGGGTGTGAAGCGGTACATGGGAATACACCTCCCAAAATAACACAGTGGATTTGACTTTAGGTTACTCTGCTGTCATTTGGTGGTGATGAGAAGTCTGGCCCAATCCAGCCCTTGTTCATTTTGATATGGGTCAGCTTGTCAGCATTGTCAGTTGACAGGCGAGTGCGCTTATCAGTTATAATTCCCCCAGCGGCACTAAAAACACGCTCCGATAACACGCTAGCGGCAGGGCAGACCAGGACCTCCAAGGCATACAGAGTGAGTTCATTCCAAGTGTCCAGCTTGGATACCCAATAATTAAAAGGCACAGAGGAATCACGGAGGACGCTGGTACAATCGGCAAGGTACTCCCTCTCCATCTTTTGAAACTTTCCACTCCTTGTGAGAGTACCCCGCGCCTCAGGGCCTGTAAGCTGGGAGGGTTTCAGAAAACTGTCCCAGAACGTGGACAGTGTTCCCCTGCCTCTGCTGGATTGGAGCTGCGTCTCTCTCGCCTGTAGGCCTTGGTTGGGCAACGAACTGTGACCTCTGCCGCTAGTGTGTTCAGATGGGAATTTTTTTAACAGTTCTGCAGCAAGGGCCTTCTGGTACTGCCCCATTTTTGTAGACCTCTCCACCTCAGGAATAAGAGAGTGAAAGTTCTCCTTGTAGCGGGGGTCTAAAAGTGTCACCAACCAGTAATGACTGGCAACGTTCCTCGTGTTGGTGTTACAGGGAACGGTTGCCCGCCTTCTGTCTGCGGCCACCACACTGCTTCTTCCTACCTGTTGGGGTACTCTGCCTACCTCCCCCTGTGTGCTGCTGGCCTCGCTCTGCGTGTTCTCCTGCCACATTGGGTCAGTTACTAGATCATCCACCACCTCCTCCTCCTCTTCCACTTCCGCACCACGGTCCTCCTCCTCACTTCGTGGCAATTGTCTCTCGTCATTGTCCACCTCTTGTGACAAATTGCCAGCGTCGCCTTTCTGTGGCCGTGGCTGTTCAAATATTTGGCCATCGCTACATGGGATCTCCTCTTCCACCACTTCAAGCGTATCAGGCGAGGGGCCCAAATATGGAAATGGACCAGTGAACAGCTCTTCAGAGTGTCCAGCTGTGGGATCAGTTGCTGTCTGACGACACTCGGCATGGTGGGAGGAAGGAGCATCAGGGTAAGGAGGAGTATGCAGTCGAGACTCACGGTTACTAACACTTGACCGTGTGGAAGACAGACCGGAGGTGGTGGTGCCCAGGTGAGTGGAAGAATTATCTGCTATCCAATTAATAACCTGTTCACACTGATCAGTTCGCAATAGTGGTGCTGTTGTGTGCTTCCCTAGTAATTCAGTCAAGAACTGGGAGCGAGAAGATGTGGCTGTTGGTTGTGGCACATTTTCACCTTGGCCATGGCCCCGTCCTCTGCACGCACCATCACCAGAACGTCCAGTTCCACGTCCCTTGCCACGCGCCTTGCCCATTGTAAATTAAGTAAAATAGCTTACACTCGCACTATCAATGGCAAAAGGGTAATAAAAAGGAGATTAGAACCGTGGAAGAGGAAAACCACAGTTCTATTTCTCTGGCCTACACCAGAATATTTTAAACAGATATATTTGTGTCTGAACAGTCAGCGAGACACTCAAAATGTTTTTTTTTATGCAAAAAGGTGGATTACACCCAGATTTGAACCGTGGAAGAGGAAAACCACAGTTCTAGTTATCTGGCCTACACGAGAATTTTTAAACAGATATATTTGTGTCTGAGCAGTCAGCGAGACACTCAAAATGTTTTTTTTTATGCAAAAAGGTTGATCACACCCAGATTTGAACCGTGGAAGAGGAAAACCACAGTTCTAGTTATCTGGCCTACACCAGACTCTTTTAAACAGATATATGTGTCTGAACAGTCAGCGAGACACTCAAAATGTTTTTTTTTAAGGAAAAATGGCAAAAAAGTGGATAATACAGAGATTTGAACCGTGAAACTGCAAAACCACAGTTCTAGTAATCTGGCCTACACCAGACTCTTTTAAACAGATATATTTGTGTCTGAACACTCACAGACACACTCAATTTTTTTGGGGGGGGCCGGGGATACCAAAAGGTTAATACGACGGGTATTTGTACAGTCTGACTGAGGAGAAAAAAAAAAAAAGAGGATTTAGATGAAAAAAAAAAGGATTTTTCCTGGCCCCTGAGACCTGGGGCTAAGTTTAGCAATTTGAAAAGCAGCACACAGGACTGTAATGCAGTGTTTGTTGGTTTAACCACTGCGTCTCCTATACAGCCTGCCTGCCTGATATCTGGGATGGATATTAGTCCTGAGAAGAACTGTTTGTTTGATTTTGCAGGCTTTAGAGACCCTACACTACCTATTTTGCAGTATAAATCTCTCCCTAACTCAGCAGCACTCTCCCTACACCGTCTGATCCGGAGCGACTGTGTCCAACATGGCGGCGCCCGGTTTTAAATACTCGAGGTGACGCTGTACGGACAGCCAATCACTGTAATGCCCACAACTAACATGGTTGCGGCATTACAGTGACTGGCTGGCAATCCCTGCATGTTCATTGGCTCTGTAAAGAGCGCCAAACGTGCAGGGCGGAGACCTGAGCTCCCGCCTGAGTAACCCAGAAATGCTCGGTGCTCGCCGGACATCCCGAGTAGTGAGATGCTCGGGCCAGTACCGAGCAGTGTCGAGCATGCTCGCTCAACACTAGTCATGAACTGTATATAAGAACTTTAATTCCCCTGTAAATATCTCCCCTTTTGATTGACCGCCCTGGGTCACGGACTGGGTCACCGCCACTGTGACATCTCCCCTAGCAACGACCGGCCCGGCACCGAATACCCCACGGCCCAGGGGGCGCGTCATTTACATATATCCTATTAAATTTTATGTTGTGCAAAACATTTTTTTAAAAGTTATTATTTTTATTATTCTGTTGGTGTATGTGCTTCTGGTGAGAGCCTCCTCCATGATTACCCATGTTTACATTATGATGAGTTGGCCAGCTGATAATTTCAATAAATGTAACCCATTCTCATCACATTAAGTGGCATGTTTCGACAAGCCACTTAAACAGGTAATCCTTTAATTAGTCGATCTCCAATACACTTAAAAGAAATGTCACATTGACAAATGGTGAGTTAGAAGCGAATGACAGTGAAGTTTATGAATTCTCTGAAAATACTCATCATGAGCCCTACTCAAAACTACAAATTCAGGAAAAAATAGGTGTCTCTGTAAGGGTATGTGCGCAAGTTCAGGATTTGATTGCAGAAATTTCTGCATCTCTTGGCAGCAAAAATGCTGTGCCAAAAACGCGATTTTGATAAATTTTTGCCGCGATTTTGATGCGTTTTTTTATGCTTTTTGGTTCAGCAATGAATGCTTTTTGGAGCTAAATAAAGATATTTGGATTTTGGATTACCGTTGGACCTGGGGTGAGCGTATTGGTTAATTTAAACGATTAAAGAATGCGTCTGTTGTATTTCAAATAAAGTGTTTTACTCTCAGTGTGTGTGTTTATTTAACTCTTTACTTTACTTAGGTTTAGTAATGAGGGTGTCTGGTTGACACCTCTTCATCACTAAACAAAGGGCTAGGTGTCAGCTAATCCCATAAACCTTAATCCAATTAGCATTCCCATTCATGTAATTTCTGGGGCAGCTGAGAGCTGCTATTTTTAGCCTAGGAAGGTGCCATTAGGCAAACATGTTCCCTGGCTATTAATAACAGCTCACAGCTGTTTGTGTAGCCACTACATCCCCACGGTCAGCAACCAGCAGCTCTTTGGATGCAGCATATTTTAGCCTAAAATTTAAAAAAATGGTGCCGGCTCCCACGTCATTTTCATAATCAGCAGATCGAAAGCGAACCACTGGCGGTTGATATTACTAGATCGGGAAGGGGCCACTAGCCAAAAATGTTCCCTGGCTATTAATAACAGCCCACAGCTGTTTGCTTAGCCTTTACTGACTAGATTACAGGGGGACCCCAGAAATAATTGACATACAGTCCCTCTATAAAATCTAACCAGCAAAGGCTAGGCAGACAGCTGTGAGCTGATATTAATAGCCAGGAAAGGGACCATGGATGCTAGCCACTCCGAGGCTAATAATATCAGCTCTCAGCGGCCCCAGAACTGGTGCATCCATAAAATGTGCCAAATCTGGTGCTTAGCCTCTGCTCTTCCCACTTGCCCTGTTGCAGTGGAAAGTGGGGTAATAGGGCTGGAGTTCATGTCAGCCTTGTATTGGCAGCTGACATGAAGCCCAGGTTAGTAATGGAGGGCGTCTATAAGACACCCCCCATTACTAACCCCGTAGTAAGGTTTTTGAAAAAAAGACACTGCCAGAATAAAGTCTTTTATTTAAATAAAATTCCACTTGGTTCTAATTATTTATTTAAAAAAATAAAACACTGTGTACTCACCTAACGCCCATCCCCGAAACTCTCATCACCTGTAAGAAACCAAAAATAAAAAACAATATTATCCCTCACCTGTCCGCCGTCATGATGTAATCCACTGTGTCCCATGACAATCTGGGTCACTTCTATAGCAGCCACATCAGCAATCACTGATATGTATGTAGAAGAGAGCACTGTATACACCCACAGGAGTGTAATCACTCCTGTCAGTGTATAACGCTGTGCTGCAGGACAGAGGTCACTGGAGTTCAAACAGCTGAAGATCAGCTGAGAGCTCCAGTGACCTCACTTACTGCATAAGTGTTGCGTGGGAAAATTCTTATGCAGAACCAAAGTCGTAAGTGAAGGCACCGGAGCTCTCAGCTGAGCTTCAGCTGTTTGAACTCCGGTGAACTCAGTGCCGGCAACTCAGCACTTTACTGTAACGCACAGTGTGGGAAAGATTAAGTGCTAGTGCACTCTGGCAACTTTTCACACAGACCTCAAGTTGTGTGAACTTAGACACTGTAAGACATCTTTGTGCACGATACTCCCTTAGGCTATGAGGCAATGCATGCAGGCTAAATGATTTTAAAGGGAATCTGTCACCCCTTGGCACTTATCTGACCTCTAATATGGGCATACAGGTGGCAGAAATGTAAATTTATACCTACCGGTATGCCTCATATTAGAGGTCTTGTTGGTGTGAAATGTCTTTTTATTCATTATGGTTTCTGATGTGTTCCCGTCTCGGGACCAGCAAGGAATCCAACCTACTGTTTTAATTACAATATTTCCCCTCTCCCCTACAGGTCACAGTGCCCTGTGACGTGCAGTTGCCGCGGCCAGATCCCACGCCTGGGCACTTCACCTTTTACGCAAGGCACACTTCTTCCTGCCGTATATGTATCATTGTAGAGCAGGGATCTTGTGCGCAGGCACCGGGATGTCAGAGTGGAGGTGAGGGGGGAAATATTGTAATTAAAAAAGTAGGCGGGATTTCTTGCGGGCCCCAGAGCGGGAACATATCAGAAACCAGAATGAATAAAAAGACATTTCACACCAACGAGACCTCTAATATGAGGCATACAGGTAGGTATAGATTTACATTTCTATCCCCTGTATGCCCATAATAGAGGTCAGATAAGTGCCAGGGGGTGACAGATTCCCTTTAAGGCTGCTGTGTACTGCTGTATAGACTCCTGTGCACAAGTCTCTGCTGTGTGCACAAGCAATGCATGTGGAGTATAATGTGGCTGGAGATATGAATCCAAATAATGCCTCCAGAACAATACAGCATCTAACAGAAACGTAACATTTTATCAAAAGTGGTTTAGCCTTAAAGGGAACCTGTCATCAGGTTTGCCACATATGAAATATGGGCACCACCTTTCAGCCCTCATATACAGCATACTAATATGCTGTGTATATGACCCCGATCTGGCCTGCAACAAAAGAAAAACACTTTTTATTATACTCACTTGCGGTGTGGTCGGGGCCTCCCTTCTTCTTTCGATGCCGACCTCCTTCTTGCTTCATGTGGATGACGCGTCCCTACGTCATCCAAACAGGGACGCGTCATCCACACGAAGCAAGAAGGAGGACGGCATAGAAAGAAGAAGGGAGGTGCTTGACCAGAACCAGCGACGCCCCTCGGACCCGACCTCCCCGCAGGTAAGTATAATAAAAAATGTTTTTCTTTTGTTGCCGGCCGTATCAGGGGCATATGCACAACATATTAGACTGCTGTATATGAGGGCTGAAAAGTGGTGGCCGTATCTCATATGGGGCAAACCTGATGACAGGTTCCCTTTAATACCTCAATCTGTAACATAAAACATTCAGATCTCAGTATAGCGTAATTTTTAGATGAGACAAAACATTAAATATTTCAGTAATGTATTATCTGCACTGCCCATATACTATGGAGTCCTAATTTTTATATCGAGAAACAAGTATTTTGAAGAGAAGTTCTTGATACATTTATCAGAAGTGACCTTTAAAAGGTCTGCTGACATCATCTGAGACAATGGATTTATTGTATTAACACTACACCTAAGGAAAGACTATAATAAGATACAAAGGTGACATTGTTTTCCGTCCTTAGCATGGTAACATATTTGAGGCAATTAGAACACTCTATGTAAACAGGTGAATCTAGGTTTTCCTGCAACTGGGGCAAAAATTCAGTTTGGCGCCCCTTCCTCTACACATCTTAAGTGGTTTGCGTAATCATTATGTGACTATGCAATTTGCATACTTATAGTAAGGTCCAAATAGCTGTTATTCCTAATTTTATCAATGTTCAGTAAAAAACTAAAGGCACTGCTTTATTGAGAGAAGCAAGAAGAGATGCTAGTTAACACATGACTGTAAGTATGAAAGTCGAATATCAATGATCATGTGATGACTTTTGGAACCAACAAGCAGAACCGAATCCTGACAGTGGGTATATTACACACTGTTAGGATTTGGCATGCTATAGTGCTTTATTTTATAATTAACAATTTTACATAAATACAGATGTAGTAGCCCCTCAACGGTTTCTGTCAGCACAGAATGACTGTTAAAGCCAAATACAGGTGCTTAGTCCATTATGGCGTGACCAAACATTTAAGTTCACCTTCTCATCTGTTTATTTTCCCTCTAACTCCACCCCCACCTTCTTTGAGTGACAGATCTGGCTTCATAGAGCCAGAGAAGGGGAGAGATAGATGGAAAACAAGCAGGAAGGAAGGTGCACTTAAATTTTTGGCCACGCCATGGTGCACCTAGCACCTGTACTTTCTTCTTTGTGCTGACAGAATCCCTTTAAGTTGCCAAATGTATCAGATTATCTAAGAAATTATGGATTGCTAGATGTGTACAGGATCTGAACCAGTAATAGTATTTGAATACATCACTGAAACCACCATCAGTACAAAAATACAGCATCACAACCACCATCAGTACAGGAATACATCACCAGGACCATCATTAGTACATAAATACATCACCAGAAGCACCATCGGTACAAGAATACAGCACCAGAACCACCACCAGAACCACCAACAATACCAAAATAATGTATCACAACCACCATTAGTACATGAGTAAATCACCAGAAGCACATGATTGCATTGCCAAGCTTAGTACAGAGATCAATTGCAATGTTGGGTCATCACCATATACAATTGTATCACATGAACCTACAACTTCCAGTATATCCTTTACAATGGTAAGGTGGTACTGGTAGTTATTGTTAACAGCCATTACCAGACTTTGGACCATACATTAATCACAGTATTGATGAGATGTAGTCAGTATCACAAATAAACATTCATCATAAACATCCAGGTGCCTTATAGAGGACATCTCTGATTGGAGTAGTTTTCTTTTTTTTCTCTTCTGTCTCATCTAGAGAGCATGATGACTTTTCACTAGGGTTGAGCAAGTATGTTCTGTCCGAGTATGCTCGGGCCGAGCTCCGAGTATTTATAGCAACTCGGTGATAAGGTTAAATCGCTCCCATGTGCATGATTTGCAACTGTTTGACAGTTTTATTACATGTGAGGAATGTGTAAGAAATAGACATTCCTCACATGTAATAAAGCTGTCAAACAGTTGCAAATCATGCACACGGGAGCGATTCAACCATATCACCGAGCAGCTGTAAATACTCGGAGCTCGGCCCGAGCATACTCGGCGAAAGGGTTAATAGAAAATACTCGCTCAACACTACTTTTCACATCCACAGCTCAGCTCTGCAGACTTCCATCTTCCTCAGTCTTTTGTAGCACATCCCATCACTGTACCCATAAAAATAATAATATCATTATAATGCTCCTGAATAAAGATATCTGCCCTACGCAGTGCTCTTGAATAAATAATTGCCCCTTAATATGACGCCCACACTGTCCCTCTTATGGTACATAGGCTCCACTCTGTCCTCTCCTATAAAATATTGCCTCTACACTGTCCACCATTATGATCTATAACCATCACTGTTTGACTATGTAGCTATAACCACCACACTGTCCTCCTTTATTCGTTATAACTGCAACACTCTCCTCCCTGATTAACTATAACCAACACACTGTCCTCTCTTATTCAATATAACTGCCACACTGTCTGCCCTGATTAGCCTCCTTTTCATACTGGGTAACCTCTTCAAAATGTCCCCTCACCTTGTGTCCCCCATATACTACCCAGTCTCTATACTGTGCCCCCTCACATCACCCCCTTTACAGTCCTCTCGTACTTTCCCTCCATACTGTCCCCTCACACTTTCCCGGCATACTGTCTGTTTTCACTATTTGGCCCAATGATGTCCCTTCTCACTTTTTGCCCCATACTGTTCCCTCATGCTTCCCCCAATACTGTCCTTTTACACTCTTTCACTCATACTATCACCTCACACTTTTCCCCCATACTGTCCCTCCACACTTTTCTCCTCCCATGCTGTCCCCTAACATTTTTCTACACCCATACTGTCCAGTCAGACTTTACACTCCAATAGTGTCCCCTCCCACTTTCCCCCTCATACTGTCCTTTTATACTCCCCCCCCCACGATCTCCTCATACTTTTTCCCCGATACTGTCTCCTCACACTTTTCTCCCCCATAATGTTACCTCACACTATTATCCCGCATGCTATTCCCTCACACTTTTTTGTTCTTGGAGAATGGCTGAATTGCAATCCCGGGGGTTAGAGCAGTAGGGGCTGCAAAATGCTGCTGCCTGGGAGACATATTAGGTGACCTAATGGCACCCCTCTGCTGGCTGCGCCCTGGGCAATTGCCCCACCTGCCTCCATCCTTAGTTAAGTCTTTGATATAAATATAATCATTGCTCTGTAACTATGTAGATGACTCCTGCCTTGTAATATTCCTCCATTATCTAGAGTCACTTGTGATCTTTGGCTCCAGTGGTTGAGTGGCCCATTTTCTTGTGAATTGTACTGTAGTAACTAATAAAATCTAATATATTGCTGATAATTAGTTCAACACCAGTATAAAAGCAAACATGAAAAATAATAATACAGAATCAAAGCTGATACCAATCGGAGGTCAAGATCAAGAAGAAAAATGGAAGATTAATCCATAAAATGAAAAGACAGGTTCACAGCTGAACCTTTCAACTTTCTTTCAAGTCCTTTGTTCAAAGTTTCTTCTTCAGTTGTGTATCAGGGTATGGTGCTATTATTATGGGCCTCAGGCTGTATTTTTAAACATAGTATGTCATATCATAATTTAATAGTTGATTTTATCTTTCTGATCCTCTTAAGAAATGTACATCCTAAAGCTGGCCATATACAGATAACAGACGCCCATTTTCTGAACAACTTGATTGCTGGTCTGTGAAGGTTGATTTTCTAGATGACAATGCCACAAGTTAAAAGGAGATGTACCGTATATCTGATTTGACCTGTGCTGACCTAGGCTGTACGTCTATTGATGGAGTGCACATCTGTTCTTTGACATGATGGGCTTTGCTAGTGTTGCCAATGACTGTAGCTGACAACCACCAAAAAGATCCAACACAGCAGATCCACTTTTCAACTACTTCTGTTGTGCTCATTTGTGTCATAAAAAGGCGTAGACACTGTTTATGGCATCTTGGGAGTTTACATTGCTAAATACTTTCCTCTTGAGCTTTTCTTGCATTTTAAAAGGATTTTCCACTTTGGACAATCAGTACCTTTTAGACAGGTCCAGTGACTATAAACTGAACCCAAAGTAAATAGGAGACCTGAGTAGGAGGTAAAACATACCTTTATGTATATTTTTTAGCAGCAGCATGAATTAGAAAGTGTAGTTTTATTCAGAAGTTTGTCGCTCCTAATCCCTCCCCTCTGTTCTTGAGTGGAAGCTGTAGTGTCCAATCTGGAGCTGCAGTCCTACCGCTTCTAGCTCCGTCCCTGCGGTAATCAGTGGGCTTAAAGGACACACTGTGGTCCATAATCTGCAATAGACAGGAATTTCACTTTCACCCTCCATGCTGAAAGATTTTTGCTTGCTGGTTAACAGGAGCAATTTGTATTGAGAACTGTCTCTGGGAGCAACCCTACACATACAGTATTAGGGGCATATATTCAGAGTCCTCATTTGGGAAAGCAGACACATTTTATGGAGACTGACCATTATAGCACAGAAGCTGATTAATGATTACCAAAATATAGGGATGGGATGCCAAAAAAAATAAAACCAAACACCTGTTGAGGCAAGCTATACCAGCAAAAAGAAGTCATGATGTTTTGAGCCCGATGGAGAAGAAAAAGTGGAAAACTATCATCAGAGAAGATATTA
Source organism: Phyllobates terribilis (assembly GCF_046119375.1). Classification (NCBI taxonomy): domain Eukaryota; kingdom Metazoa; phylum Chordata; class Amphibia; order Anura; family Dendrobatidae; genus Phyllobates; species Phyllobates terribilis. The sequence goes on along the minus strand of NW_027362761.1, from coordinate 974,663,087 downwards.
GAAGGAATACATGGCAACTCCTGAACGAGAAAACTTGCTGTCTTCGTGTTGGTGTTTCATTAGAGGTAATTTGGGTTTATTGAGAGAACTTACCGTGGAAATTGCCTAGCTGAAAAAAAACACAACACAGGCAGCTGAGGCCATGTCCGTTAGCCTAGAAAAAAACACAGCAAAGCCATGCAAGTGCTGACAATGCGACCAGCCGCCGGGAATGAACAGCTTCGAATAAACATGATGACCCTGCTCCTGAGAGCCAAGCATGGGAAACCTTACACAAGGTTACTGCCAGGGATTGTGTTGTGGAACAAACAGGTCAGCAGACGTGTTCAAAAGACACTTGTGCGTTGGAATAAATAGAGAGCTGACTCCAGTGGCGTAACTTGAACAGCATGGGCCCCAATGCAAAAACTCTAATGGGGCCCCCAATTATTGCAAGCCTCTAATAGCATTGGTCTTTTCATATAGGCCAAAGGGATTTTTGAGGCTCCCTAGGCTCCTGGGCCCGGGTGGGATTGCAACTCCTGCACCTACTGTAGTTACTCCCCTGCCTGCCTCTGTTAAAGGGGTGGTAACATACTCACAAGTGTGTGTTTTCTTTGATTGGTGAGGCTTGTTTAATGCCACTGTCCTCTTCTATAACTATGTGATGCCAATCTCCATTCATTACCTCTTGATTGCTTGTCTTGTATTACCTACTTTGGGCTCATATCATATGTTTATTTGAGTATCCGTCTTCAGTGCTATGACTATATATATATATATATATATATAATATATAATATATGTCTTTACTTGATCGGCTCCACATTTTATTTGGGTGAATGGTGTCATAATCATTTCCCACTTACTCACAGCATTTTTTTAAGTGTCTGACTTTGTATGTTTACCTCATTGCCTTTTAAATATTGTGCAATAAAAAATAAAGTTATATACTTTTTCATATGTTGAGCCTTGCACTTTTCTTGTATAAGTTTTCTTTAATTTATTGCGCAGATTGGTCCTTTACTTATAGCTCATTATTCTAATGTGTGTGTGCATATTATCTTGCAGTGTAAACAGGCTGCTGATCATACGATGAACAACCAAAACGATCGATCATCAGGTGAAATGGTCTTTTGAGCAGTGCAAAAGATCATTGTTCTCGGCAGTGCATGGTTCTATGTAAACAGGACTCGCACTGCTGAGAACTATGGCAGCCTGTGTGCACTGAGCTGTCTATTATTGTTCAATGCTCATCGGTTACTTTGGTCTGACTGTGTAAACAGGCATTTAAAAGACCACTGACACCCATCATATCGTGCCACCAGTCAGTCTATTTGATCGAACCTAAAGGCCCCCTATACACATTAGATAAAAGTTGGCCATGCGCACTGATTTTGGTGGATTGGCCTACCATCTACTGAGTATAGGCGGCCTCCTGATTCTTCCCTGACAGATGATAGGTGAGGAGGTAATGATCAGGGAGTTGGATTTCAACTGTCTGATCCTTTTGTTCTGCAGTCAGATGAACTGCAGCCAGTTGAATGTCCCCATAAGCAGAGTGTTCATGTATATGGGAGAGTTGGGAAAGTTAGCTGCCATAGAATGATGTAAGGTGTACGGCCAGATTAAGAACTGCATGGCCTGGGGACGTAGTTCTCACTGTGCAAAAAGGGTGTGAGCTATGGTTTAATAAAGATATGTAACTGTGACATCTGTGTTCCCATCTTTTTTTTTCTGGGAGCCCCTATTACACTGTTGGTATTATTTTGTGACTATATGGTGATATTATATGGTGACAGTATTTTAGTCACCGTATGAAAGTGTTCAATGAGGGGTATTAATCAGTTACTGAATATGAGGTATTCAATAAATACTCCAAGACATGTCCTCAGCAGTCCCTTGCATTGTTACGTCCCATGTGCAATGATGGTATATATTTACATTTGCCACCATTATGTCACTGTATCTCTGCCCCTGTATGGAAATATTCAGTATGTTGGCATTATTTGATCACTATATTGTGATATTATGCAGTCATAATATAGTCATCTAATACAGACACTGTATGATGGTTTAATAGCACAGACATATAATTATTGTATAATACCTCTAAGTGGTCACTATATGGTGGTAGTATTCACTTCCTGTATTACTGTACTATTAGGTCACTGTATGATGGTATAATTAACAGGTATAATAAAGCTATACAGTTTTATGGATATATTGAAGTATTTATGACAGTGGACAAATTATTTGGAGATGGGAGTTTAGGCAGGTTGAGTACTCAAATATTGCACTTATTGCTCTAGAAATTTGGAAGTTTAAGCATATGCCCTTGAAAATCATAAATTGCTAGCCATGATTTACAGCATAAAATGATCGGGTCAGACAAGGTCATTCTGTATCTGTGGAATCTGGAATGTTGCATTCTCACAGGAAGCTAGATAAGGTCTGCTTTAAAAGTAAATAGGACATAAAAACAAGCCTATATTTCTTATTGGTGACTATAGAGTTAAGATCACACTGCCCCAGGCAAAACTCATGCAGACAACGCTCACTCTGCTTCTGAAAAGCGTAGAAGGAAATAGGAAACCATTACCTCCACGTAGCTGTTTCACACGTTACTGTGATATTCACTATTAGGGCAGCCCTTCCTTTCACAAATGTTTAATCATAGAAAGTAATCATTGTCTTGTGTAGGATCTCATGTATTTTAATTACAATTTTATTACCATCCTTATCAAAATCAGATTTCTGTTGCAAATGGATCATTTGTCGGTAGACTGAAAAGTTAGTGTAAGGCTTGGGGTACGTTAATATGGAACAATTAGCGACACGATATGGCTTCCCAGGGCCGGGACGCAGGGTAGGCAAGGTAGACAATCACCTACGGCGCTACCTCCTGTCTCCCCAAGGGGCACACTTTGGGGATGAAAAAAAATGACATTGCTGAATGCATGTGGCCACCCAGCACCTTCTTCCAGCCACAGGTATTCAGCAAACTGATGGCCGGGGCGCGGGTACACAGGAGAGTGGTTTCAGTCACTAACACCACTCACCCCTTGCCCTCCCTGCACCCCAATTTTATTTGCGTCTATCAGACACGAATACAATTGCTGAGAGCACTGCCTGGGACAGGAACAGAGGAGCTGTAATTAGCTCCCTTCTCCGCTGGGAACTCCAGCAGAATGTAGGCCACTTCCAGCCTGCGCACTGAATGAGAAGGGCACGAAGGGGACATCGGTGGCGCGATGCAGTGACATCAGTGCGCCATCCAGCGTCCACTGAACTACTTCATAGAAGAAGAGGAGTCAGAGCTATGCTGGACGGGAAATCGGGATTAGGTGAGTGTAAGCTTTTTTTAATTTATCTTATATTAGTTTACCAGTTATCGGGAGCATAACAAGAGGGGCTGCTTGTGGAGACATACGTTGAACTGGCTGTGCAGCTGGCTGTGGGGATATATATGTGGCGCCCTGCTGTGCATTGGTGCCACAGAACCCAGAAGGGTGCATGGATGGACTTCTCCACAAGAGGCCCTCACACATTCACACACCTCCACCCTACCACCTCAGACTAGCAGAGGGAGCCCTTTAGGGATATATATAGGGAGGGTGGAGCCAGGCAGCTCAGTTAGAGTTTAGTTCCTGCTGAGACACAGAGAGGGACAGAGCTCAGAGTGATCTGAGAGTGTGCTGACGCTCAGAGAGCAGTGAAGAAAGCAGCGAGCTGGCTGCTGTGCTTAGGCAAGCCAAGGCCTACAGCACGTGTGGAAGCCTAGTGAGGGCCTTGAGTGGGCCGAAGGCGAGAGGAGAAAGAAGAAGTAGTGAGGGGGCAGAGGAGCATAACAGGCTCACCCCGATATATATACCGGTCACCGGGTCCGCGCCTGCAGAGACCCTTTACGACCAGTAGGAATCACTGGAATCCCTGGAGGACTACAGGTCCCAGGTTCACCAAACACTGACTAAAGTACCAGGGCTAGGAGTCACGGAGGCCCCAGCGTCCAGGGAGAGTGATCTCCAAGAGAAGGCCCTACCACCAGGTCAGCAGGTGCAAGAGAGAAAGAGAGACAGTAACAAAGCCAGGCCTAGCTCAAGGCAGGTCAGAAGCTTAGCAAGTGGAAGCAACGGATCAGGAGGCCCTATACCCGCTCACTGGGGAGAGTCCAGAAGTGCGCCCTTCACCTGGAGTACCCTGGACCGTGCCTGCAGCATCACTAGTAAAAGTACTGAAGCTTACCCCTGTGTGAGTGTCCATCCTTCCTCCGGGACCGTCCTGCCGTCTCTCCCTTGCACCACCATCCAGTACATCCCCCACGCTGCCCTGAGGCCCGCTCCACCTGTGGAGAGCCATTCCATCACAAGCTGCCCTACCATCTGCCTCAGAGGACTGCTCCGCAGCGACGGCACCCAGTAGCCGCATTCCACAGGTGGCATCACGAATAATCTTAAAAACCCCATATAATAGAAATTTCCCATTTCACTGACCGCCCTGGGTCACGGACCAGGCCAGCCACCATGATATCCCCCGACAACCAGAGGCCCGGCTGCCGAGTACTCCACGGCCCTGGGGGCGCGTCATATACGTAGAACTGGTTGTGGGGCTGGCTGTGGGGATATATACGGAGAACTGGTTGTGGGGCTGGCTGTGGGGACAGCAATCAGAGACAGGTGTCTGCTGTATAACACAGCTGGCACCTACTTTGTTTGAGCATGCTCAATACACCCAGCTCTATGACATAATAGTAGATCATGGACCGGGAGGGGGCTAAATATAACCTTGTAAATATACCATTGAAAAATTGCATTGTTTAATGGTATGTTTCTAGTGGCATATTTGAAATATTGTGATTTTTTACATATGTTTTTTTTCTGTCAAGTGTTATAAGTTGCCTATGAGGAAAATGTTAGAAATGTGACATACCCATAATATTTAGCATTTTTTTAAAAAAAGGGCACTGACTCAGAAAAGCGACAAAAATAGCAGAAATCTTACTGATCTTTTTTGAGCAGGGCTGTTCATTTTATTTATTATGTATTTTATTTGATTCATTGTATGAAGTTTTAACATATGAGATCTTGAGTACAAAAAAATAAGCAGCAATCAAATAAATTCCCACTCCAAGGGTTCATTCAGACGTCAGTTTTTCTCGTACGAGTGCTATCCGTGCTTTTCATTGATAGCACTCGTATCTATGATAGTCTATGGGGCTGTTCACATGTCTGATTTTTTTCCTTGGACCAAGAAGTCTGTTTAAAAAAAACTGAGACATGTGCGATTTTGATCTGAGGATCGAATCAAAATTGGCCATGCAAGTCTTTGGATCTGTGGAAAAATTGGACTGCACTTGGATGACATCCGATTGCGGTATGACGTTCTTGGACTGTAAGGCCACGTTCACACTATCAGTATTTGGTCAGTATTTTACCTCAGTATTTGTGTTTCAGCAGTTTTATTGGAATTTAAAGACTATTTAGTAGGAAGAGGAGGAGGGAAGAAAATTTAAGGAAAAAAAAGGGGAGATGGAAGTCAATATTTATTAGGAAGGGAAAATTTGGGAAAGAATAAGTGAAAGGGAACATTGGAGAACTCAGATTAAAGACACATTTAGAACAATAATGATTATAACACAATAAGAAAAACAACACATTTAACAATGAAAACATACAACATAATTGTGCATTATCAGTTATTTCACGGCATTTTAAACATAACAATATAAAACAATGTTTATAAAGATTATAATTATTATCCAGTTTTAGACAAAGGAAAGATCCCAAAGTTCCCATTTTTCGGGGAATTTTCTAACAGAATCATTTGCAATAGCAGTCTGTATTCGTATGACTGTGCAGTTATTTTTTCAATAATATCTGAGAACTTAGGAGGGTTTGGTTTTTTCCAATAGAATGCAATTGAAATTTTTACTACTAAAAAGATATGGATCAATATGGATATAACAAAAGGGTCTAAATTTTCCATATTAAGACAGAGAAGAGTCATTTGAGGGGTGATTTCTAAATTTCTTTTGAGCATTTTATTGATAAATTCAGAGGTTTGGCTCCATAATTTTGTAATTATTGGACATTTCCAATAAACATGAAGTAGGTCACCATTATATCCACAGTTTCTCCAACATAAGGGAGATTGGTTTGAGGTTATATGAGCAAGTCTTGTAGGGGTATAATACCATCTAGAAAATAATTTATCATGTGATTCATATAGAGTCATGGCTACGTTTGAAGCATAAGTATATTTCAGACTATTTTCCCACTGAGACAAGGAAAACTATTTGTTTAAATCAAGTTCCCATTTAATCATATGGGAATTTTTATCCACAGAGTTGTCAAAATTGAGGCAATTATAAAGACTTTGTGCTCCAAAAAAAATTTTTGGTTAATATTACTTAAAAGGAGACTAACTTCATTAGGTAGTAGAGATTTACAGAGCAACAAACCCTGTATAGCATTTATAACTAGCAAGTATTCCATAAAGTCTAGATTCAATAATTTATATTTAGTTTTAAGGTCTCTAAAAGGAACAAATTTTTCCCCGTTGAATAAGTCTCTAATCTTTTTGAGGCCGGCCAAAGACCAAGAATCAGGAACCTTCCATTTACTTAAAAGTTCAATGGAGGACAGAGGAAAATTCTTAATCTGATCATATTTCGAGGATTTCTTATTGGAGCTTGCTAATTTTTCACATTCCTCCAACGTAGCCAAGAAGATGAGATGGGTTGGCTTAGGAGTAGAAGTGTTTTAAAAGTAAATTCTGGAGAGAACCTTTGCTGTTCAGAGCTAACTCAAATTCAAGCCATGGAGAAGAGACATTTCCTTTAAACCAGTCTATACTTTGTTTAATTAGATTCGAAAACAAATAGCCAAATAGATTTGGAAGACCCAAACCAACTCTCAACTTACTTTTGTATAGAATATTTCTTGCAATCCTCACTCTTTTACCATCCCAGACAAATCTATTTATCAGGTTTTGAAGTTTAGTTATATAAGAGGGAGAGATTGGCAGAGTTAAAGTCCTGAAAAAATATAAGATTTTTGGAAGAGTAATCATTTCTATTACTATTATCTTTCCCAGCTATGTCATTTCTGATCTACCAAAGTTATTTAACTCCTTTACCCCCGAAGGTGGATTGCACATTAACCCTAGAACGCATGACCATAAAAATCTACTTTTTCACATACCTGGGGCCTTTTAGGCCCGTGTGCAAATAACATGGAATAACTCAAACAAAAATGACAAACAACTAAATACCTGAGGAATACCTAGAGTTTCAAAATTCTAACTAAAGTAATCTTGCAGAAAATAGAAAACAATTAACAGGGCGGGCCTGCGAGGCCCCAGGTATGCGTTCTAGGGTTAATGACCAAGCCAATTTTTACAATTCTGATCACTTTATGAGGTAATAACACTGGAACGCTTCCCAGAAATTAAAAATTTCTTTGATATGACTTGTGTTTATTTGTAAAAAAATGGAAATTTAGCGAAAATTTAGAAAATTTCGCAATTTTCAAAATTTTTATTTTCATGCCCTTAAATCAGAGAGATATGTCACACAAAATAGTTAATAACATTTCCCACATGTCTACTTTACATCAGCACAATTTTGTAACCAAAAATTTTTTTTGTTAGGAAGTTATAAGGGTTAAAAGTTGACCAGTGATTTCTCGTTTTTCCAACAAAATTTATAAACCATTTTTTTAGGGACCACATCACATTTGCAGTGACTTTGAGGGGCCTTTATGACAGAAAATACCCAAAAGTGACACCTTTCTAAAAACTACACCCCTCAAGGTGCTCAAGACCACATTTAAGAAGTTTATTAACCCTTCAGGTGCTTCACTGGGATTTTTGGAATGTGGAAGAAAAAAATTAACATTTAACTTTTTCACAAAAATGTTACTTTAGACCCCAATGGACCCAAATGGACGCCAAAATTTGTTTTGCAATTCCTCCTGAGCACGCCGATACCCCATATGTGGGGGGAAACCACTGTTTGGGCACACAGCAAGGTTCGGAAGGGAAGGAGTACAATTTGACTTTTTGAATGTAAAATTTGCTTGAATAATTAGCGGATGCCATGTTGCGTTTGGGGAGCCCCTGATGTGCCTAAACAGTGGAAACCCCTCACAAGTTACACCATTTTGGAAACTAGACCCCTCAGAGAATGTTTCTAGGTGTATGGTGAGCACCTTGAATCCCCAGGTGCTTCACAGAAGTTTATAACATTGAGCCGTAAAAATAAAATTTTCACATTTTTCCCACAAAAATGTTTTTCAGCCTCCAATTCTGCATTTTTATAAGGGTAATTGCACCATGCAGTTTGTTGTGCAATTTCTCCTGAGTAAGCCTGTACCCCATATGTGGGGGAAAACCACTGTTTTGACGCACGGCAGGGTTTGGAAGGGAAGGAGCGCCATTTGACGTTTTGAATGTAAACTTTGCTTGAATAATTAGCGGACGCCATGTTGCGTTTAGGGAGCCCCTGATGTGCCTAAACAGTGGAACCCCCCACAAGTGACACCATTTTGGAAACTAGACCCCTCAGGGAACTTATCTAGGTGTGTGGTGAGCACCTTGAACCCACAGGTGCTTCACAGAAGTTTATAACATAGAGCCGTGAAAATAAAAAAAATCAAACTTTTTCCACAAAAATGATATTTTAGCCCCAAGTTTTTTATTTTCACAAGGGTAAGAAAAGAAAATGGACAGCAAAAACTGTTGTGCAATTTCTCCTGAGTATGCTGATACCTCATATGTGGGGAAAATACACAGTTTGGGCACTCAGCAGGGTTCAGAAGGGAAGGAGTACTGTGTGACTTTTTAAACGCAAAATTGGTTGGAATCGAGAGTTGACGCCATGTCGCATTTGGAGAGCCCCTGATGCGCCTAAACAGTGGAAACCCCCCACAAGTGACCCCATTTTGGAAACTACACCCCTCAAAGATTTTATAAAGGGGTATAGTGAACATTTTGAACCCAGAGGTCCGACAAAGAATTTGATAACATTAGGACATCATATTGAATAAGTTGTCATTAGTCTTGGGCGCAAGTACTCGCTACTTGAGTTTGCATTGGGTACTCGGGTATGCACCAAGTATTGTGGGTGCTCAAGTGACATGCTCGAGTCCCCGCCCCGCATGTTTCACGGTTGTTAGACACCCAAAAAAAAAAGGGGGGATCGCTCGTGCATGGCAGGCAATCCCCGTGAGTTTTTTTTGGTTGTATAACAGCTGCAAAACATATGTGGCGGAGACTCAAACATGTCACTCGGGCACCCACGATACTCGGTGCATACCTGAGCACCCGATGCAAACTCAAGTAGCGAGCACTTGCGCTCAACACTAGTCGCCATATCGTCGTCATTTTTTTTTCTTTACTTTTGAAAAAATCCCAACCCCAACACAACCTTAACCCCAATCCTAATACAACCCCAACCCTAGCACAACCCTAACTCTAGCACAGCCCTGACTCTAGCACAGCCCTAACCCTAGCACAACCCTAACCCTAACCCTAGCACAACCCTAAACCTAGCACAATCCTAACCCTAGCCCAACCCTAATCCTAACCCTAGCACAACCCTAACCCTAGCACAACCCTAACCCTAACCCTGGCGCACCCCTAACCATAGCTCAACCCTAACCCTAGAGTTTATTTTTTATGCCTTTCCTTGTGCGGTATAAGTGATTAGATGACTTTATTCTTTTGTTCGGTGCGATTACAATGATACCAGATTCATATCGGGTTTTTATAATTGACAGCTGTCACACACTAAAAAACTCTTTTTGTTGCAAAGACTTGTTTTTGCATCGCCATATTTTGAGAGCTATAATTTTTCCATATTTTTTGCGTTTTTTGCGGGACAAGTTGATGTCGGTACCATTTTCGGGCACGTGACATTTTTTGATTGCTTTCTATTGCGATTTTTGGGAGGCAGAATAAATAAAAACCATCAATTCAGGAATTGTTTCTTTTTATTTTTTTTTATGCCATTCCGCGTGTGGTAAATTTGATAAGGCAGCTTTATTCTTCGAGTCAGTGCGTTTATAGCGATACCACATTTATATAGTTTTTTTTATGTTTTGGCGCTTTTACACAATAAAAACTATTTTATAGAAAAAATAAGTTATTTGTATCGCTTTATTCTGAAAGCTATTACTTTTTTATTTTTTGGCTGATGGAGCTGTATGGCAGCTTGTTTTTTATGACACAAGATGACATTTTCAGCGGTACCATTTTTATTTACATTTGTCTTTTTTATCGCGTTTTATTCCATATTTGTTTGGCGGTATGATGATAAAGCATCGTTTTTGGCTTCTTTTTTTTACCGTGTTCACTAAAGGGGTTAACTAGTGGGAGAGTTTTATAGGACAGGTTATTCCGGATGCGTCGATACCAAATATGTGTACTTTTTATTGTTTTCTTTTTTTCTTAATATTTATTTATGGGAACAGTATATTTTTATTTTTTTGGATTATTTTTTCTTTTTTTAATATTTTTACATTTTTTTTTCTTCACTTTCTTACACTTTTTTTACTTTTACACTTTGTCCCACTATGGGTCTTTCACTTTTTGAAGGCAGATCACTTGCATATGATAGAAATGCTGCAGCAGCATCTCTATGCTATGCAGGCTGCAGCCCCTGCACACACAAGTTAGTTAAATCATGCACTGAGCACAATGTAGCTAACTTGTTGATACCTGTTGACCCAGATGTCGTCATGACGACATCGGGTCACCATTGCAACTACCGGGACCCGGCACAGACAGTTCGGGACGCCGGAGAAGAGGTAAGTAAGCAGCGCTTACCTCCCCTTGCTCCTGGAATGCTGAGATTGACTTTGATTGCAGCATTTTGGGGGTTAATGTGCTGGGAGCAATGCGGGACCCCTCCTGGCACATAGCATCAGGTGTCATCTGTAACTATCAGCTGATACCCGGCGGCGATCTCCCCGCACCGCTTGTGTGCGGGCGCGATTTGAGATGCGTAATAGTACATACCTGGTCCAATAGGCCCGGGCCAGTGTGACGTACTATTAATGATTACGTCAGAAAGGGGTTAAATCACTAGAAGTGGTGTTTATGATAGTTTTCATTTGTAAGGCAAAACCAGGAGTGGAACAATCAGAGGAAAAGTATAATAGAAACACATCACCACTTCTGTATTTATCACCTGTTCCTGGTTTTGACTTACAAATACTGATGTAAAATACTGATCAAATACTGATACTGTGAATGTGGCCACGTAAAAGAAATATGGATGATACTTAGACCACACGCTAATCAAACTCTGATCATAAAAACCTAAAAGAAGAAAAATGAACATAAACCCTGCTGTAAATAGAAAAAGCAAGTGCATTTAAATAAAATAGGGTTCTTAGTAACACTGTTTTTGATCAAAAATAGTATAAAAGCTATCCCACCAACGACAAGGTGAACCCGTTTGGGATAGTCCTACACTGTCTAATATTAAAAACCTTACCATGTCTCAAAGTTGACCTTTGTGTGAATAAGGGCAGACAAAGGACCAGGTCCCGAACTGTGGACACCAGCCAAGGGAAGCTTTTTAAATGTATTATCCAGCTCTAGGAAGGGAGACCACACCCTGGTTTACACAGAATGCGAAAAATACAAAGAAAAAAAACTCAGAATTTGAGCTAGGTTTAAGTTGGTATACATGCAGCACATAAATGCATGTTTCACATGTTTCATAATCTCATCAAAATAATCGGTTCATTGTTCTCATAATTGGAAACATTGAACGTGTGAGCTCTAAGGAGAAGCAAATATTCTTTTTCATTAAGATTTTTCCAATGAAATCTAGGAATTTATAAGTGTCACTGAATTAGTGAAGATGTATGACCTACATTATACCAGCCAAGAGCTATGGACGACTGACAATTACATTTAAGTAGACTTATACAGCGATATTTGGTTACCTATGTGTCATCGTAAAATTGCAGCATACCCTCAAGGTAAATGTTATTCTATGGGAATCCATGCTCGATGGTTGGTGGGATTTACCAGTATTTATCTAACAAGTATATCCAGTGATGTGAGGACCTCATTTCTCTACATCAGACACTCTGATCTGTGATCAGTGATCGGCCTAGTTATTGGTCATAGTTGGTCATAGTTAGTGGTCATCCCCTTTAATTGACATATCAGTAGCACTAATTACACACAGCAGCTCATACCAGCAGTCGCCTGAATAGGGTTAAAACAATATCCTAGAAGAGAAGATGTGGGATGCAGCCCATTATTGTGAGGGCCCCACCTTACCTGGGTGTTTTTACAAGCTCCCAAATCACATAACACCTCCAGGCGCTGACAGTCAGGAAACAGCTGTAGTTACCTATCTGTAATCCGCCATCTACCTGAGTCATCTCACTGCACAATTTATCTGAAGGAGATCTGCAGGAATCATCTTTTATGTGAATGGAGACATATAAAATGACAATTTTCCAGGAATTATGAACACTCAGCCAGATATACAATCTACAATATACACCCCTCAACATTGAAATTGTAACACTAGGAAGGAGAAGTCATAGAATTATGAAAATAACAGGATGGATAGACATGTTAATGATATGCAAATGATGAAAAAATGGAAACAAAATTTTCAAAACTTCTTGATTTATTCAGTATCAGGTATGAGTGCCAAGGCAGAAATCTGCGCACATACACACCTTGCATGCTATCAATGATAATGAAGTTATTAATGGTTGTCTGAGGAATGTTCTGGCACGCTGAATGCACTTGGGCAAATCATCAAGATCCACTGCTGGCATTTGCAATTGCCAAGCAATGACGTCCTGATGACACTACAGGCCTTGGTAGCAGATTTCGCACACTCAGGCTGCTTGCATTAGCACAAGCAACATGAGACCTGGCGTTGTCGTGTTGAAAAATGGCTTCTGGGACACTCTCATGTTTCCACTTGAAGGCCTCTTCATGGCATTGCCCACGTGCTTTCCACACCAGCCTCCAGCTATCATTGCGTCCATGGCAAAAGCGGGACTCATCACTGGACCTTAATCCCAACTTCCATTGCCGTCGTACTCTGCACCATTCACCTCTGCACTTGTGAATTTACTCTTAAGCGATGTTAGGCTATGTTCACACGCAGCGATTTTTTTTTTTGCGGCTTTTTTTCTGCAGAAAGGAAGCTTCAGTTTACAGTACCAGCAAAAGATATGATATTTTATAAATCTTATGCACAAGCTTGGTGTTTTTTTCCTGAATAAATTGAGAACTGCAACATTTTTGAATTCAGCAGCATGTCAATTATTTCAGCTTTTTTTCACCCATAGAAACCAATGAGAAACTGAAGAACGCGGCAAAATACGCAGCAAACAAGATTCTTGCAGCGGTTTTGCTGCATTTTTAGTAAATTAAACAAACTTTTTTTTAGTAAATTTTTAGTAAATTAAACAAACTTTAATAAACATGTACTGTGGACAAATTACACATCTAATCCGCAGCAATAAAAGCAGAAAACAAAATAAACCAAAAACGCAGCAAAACCTGTGTTTTGACCACATTTTTTTATCTGCCAAAAGCAGCATGTTTAGGCTGCAGAAAAAAAACCGCTGTAAAAACACTGCATGTGAACATAGCTTTAGGATCATGTACCAGTATCACTGCCATTTTTTTACCACACATGGTTTATGCAACAGACAAGTCTCCTCACTCTGTTGCACAGACAATCAGTGACAAAAAATACTAATGGGAACAGTTCTCATCATTCCTACAGTTAGCAAACAAGGGACAGATACACAATGAAAATGTTATGCTAATAAGAAATTAGTGTGATGCTCTATTGCTAGGTCCTATTAATCAAGCATGGAGCTGTGCCAAATAACTGTTTTACAATATTTATATAGTACATCATACAATAGTTATTCATTTTACTCACTGATATAGTGCCAGTAATTCCACTGCACTTTACAGACATCATCATCACTGTCCCCATTGGGGCTCACAATCTAAATTCCCTATCAGTATGTCTTTGGAGTATGGGAAGAAACTGGAAGAAACCCAGGGAGAACATAGAAACTCCTTGCAGATGTTGTCCTCAATTGGATTTGAAACCACGACCCCAGTGCTGCAAGGCAACAGTGCTAACCACTAAGCCACCGTGCTGCCCAGTGTGCTGTCTTATCCGATTGTCTTAAATTCCCTATACATTCTCATACATGTATTCTTAATACACCTAAATGTATTGTATTATGCCTTTAAGCACATGTAGAACGTCTCTCTGCAATATCTAAACTAATTGATGTCAAAGTGAGGATAAGTGCCTAAGGGCAAGAGATAATCAAGGGTCGCAAAGGAGAATTTATCTGCCCCAAAGTGAAAATTCAAAGTTTTCCAGTACAAGAGGTTTAACAAGCACAGGATTTTCTCCAATATTTTATACTAGTTTACGCTATGGTCTCTGTACATTTAGGCTCATGAGTCCTTGCCACCAAGGAGAACAGAAGAAATATGAATTGAGAGTGTTATTTGGGCTATATGGGGTAGAGATAAAAAGTATTTCTGATGATCATAAAAGGACATTATTACTATGAGATCTCACAGTTCTTGGAGGCCTCAAGAGAAGATGACTCTCCATCCAAAAGGGTCTATGACCTGAATGGCACTACACGCCTGATTATTACTGCTATCCATGTCGTCAAGCCTTAAACAATTGCTGATGTGGTTCTACTTGATTTCCAAAAAAAATATTGGAAAATACATGGAATTGTATTGTTCTCACAGGAAAAATTGTGATTTGTGTGGGATATAGAGATACAGATACTGTATATATTGTGACAGAGTCACCAGTGTGATATATAAGTGGAGGTATGTGTCACTCAGGTTGCTCTCCTGTGTGAACTGAAACCTACTAAATTTCTGCAAGCATGTTATATGTTGTGGGTTAACTCTCTTAAAGGGTGTGGTTTTATGGGATTGGCAAGGAGAGTGGGATGCCATTTCCCCTACCTCCCCTTAGGGTGTGACTGAGCAGGGAAATGCTCAGTCAATTTTTTTTTCTCTGGTAGTGTGTGGTCTGGTGAGTGAAGTCTCCAGGCTGTGTTGGGCTGAAGCCATAGATCAACACTGGAGGACTGGTGTTGCTGAGACTGCACTGTGCTACCTGCAGCGGGCAAAGCCTCGCTGGCTAAAGGACTCTGTTGTACTTTATCTTTTGTTTTCCTGTTAACCCCGAGAGAGCCTGTTTATTTTTATGGGATGCTGCTGAAGTTTATGCCGCACAATAAACCCGCAGGAAGTTTACCCGAACCGTGTGTCCTGTATCTGCCTCTGGAGAGCCGAGCAAGTCGCTTTATCACAACATATAAAGATAGTGCTATAAGATCAATAGAAATCAGACTTTCCCTTTAGCAAAAAGGAATGATACTCGCAGACTTAATTTATGTAGCTGACATATTAGAGAGAAGGAAGAAACTGAGGATATTTGAATGAAATCCTCCCATTGAAGACTGTGGCAGGTATAGACAAGTAGAACGTTTTATAGGACATTCTATATTCATTTGTTTTCCTGGAGAAAAAAAAAACAATAAAATTAATTATCCCTCTCATTATTTTAAATTGACTCCAAGCTGAAAAGTAATCAAACTTTACTCTTAAAAAAGATGTCCTCACAGCTAATTGTACATACGGACAGTGGAGTTCTCTATGTAAGGTGTACATAAAATTTTTCCATGTACTAAATATAAGTTCCAAACTTGCCATCTGAATTTTTAAATGTATTGAAAGGTAATTTTCATGCACTGATCTTCAACAGGGATGTTCTGTACATTACAAGTCTAAAGACATCTTTTAATTTGTCAAGCTTTGCATAGAACATGGGGATAGAGAATTCCAATACCAGCAACTAGGAAAGTATACAGTATATATACAGTTGCAAAGCTAGAGTTCAATGGGCATCGATGCAAAATTTGGACCTGGGCCCTGCCTACATGCTGGTCAAATATATTAACCCTTGTAATGTCTAAATCCTTACAAGACATATGTGTTGTCTCCCCCCACCCCCATAATGTAATAATGTCCCCCATCTTGTACAAATGTCACCCATCATGAGCCCCTTTCTGGTATAATGTCCTCCATCCTGTGCCCCTTCCAGTAATAATGTCCCCCATCCTGGGCCCCTTGCAGTAATAATGTCCAACATCCTGGGCCCCTTCCTGTAAGAAGGTTCCCCATGCTGGGCCATTTTCAGTAATAATATCTAACATCCTGGGCCCTTTACTGGCATAATGTGCTCCATCCTGAGCCCCTTCCTGTAATAATGTTGTGATCCTTGCCCTTTTCTTGTATAATGTCCCCCATCATTTGCCCCTGCCAGTAATTATGTCCCCCATCACCCACGACGCGCGGTGTCCTCTTCTATAGCTGGTGCAGAGGCCGGCAGCTGACTTCGACGTGCCTGCTATGGGTGACAGATGACATCACTTCTATGCGCCGCGTCTGACTGGCATGCCGACATCAACTACCGTCCTCTGATTGGCCCCTCGGTGCGTACTGCGATGCAGGGATCCAGCAAGTTTATGTGGAGTAATACATTTCAGCTGAATGTGCATCCTTGGACACACATTCAGCTGAAATAGGTGCTGGCTTCAGCAGGCCTTCCTCCCGCATGGGCCCGGTTGTGGTTGCATCATGCATATGTAGCACCCCGAGGGCTCGGTTGCTACAGAGGTATTGCCAGATGTGCGATATCTCACTTCCAGGTAAGGATGGAGTGTGGATCAGGACCCCGACACCTGCATGCATTACACCACATTTCCGGGGGACAGGGCGACCGATATGCTCCAAGTAGAGCACGACAGTTCCTGTCCCTGGCTGGAGTGGGGGGAGGGAACACCGAGGAAGGGGGAACCCTGTAGTGCATAGGAGGGAGAGGGCAGTTCCTGGGTGCACCTAGAGGGAGGTATAAAAGGTGGGCACCATCTTAGAGAAGGGAGTTCGGTTGAGTTCAGACAGAGAGAAGAGGGAGCAGGAGGTGGGAGCAGAGGCTCTGCATGGGCTCTGCTCCGCAGGCAGGCCTAAGAGAGAGGCCAGGGCCTGGAGGAGGAAGAAGGAAGAAAGAAGAGCGGAGGAGGCTCAAAGAACAAGGAACGAAGGGACCCCAGGGGTGTGGACCGGCGAGTCGCCACCGCACGCCCGAATCTACCTGCGTAGAAGGGTCAGGCCAAAGGGGGAGACCGGTCCCCAAAACTAGTGGAGGCGGTGAGTATGGCAAGGAGGAGGAGAGTCTACAAGGACATCGCTACTAATGGGCGACAACCTATTGTAAATAGTTACAAGCCTGGGTGAAAAAAAAAACAGTTAAAGGACATGCCGTCTTCCGGAGTATGAGAAGTTTGCCGGATTACAGAAAAGTTTACCTGGTTAAGGGTTGTTGTGAACGTTTGAGTGTCTGTTAAAAGTTATCCGAAGAGGGTCTGTGAGTAGTAGCCGGCTGAGGACTGGGAGCAGCCAACTTTTGTGAACTATCCGGCCGAGGACTGGGAGCGGTCAACTTTGTAAATAATTGCACTTCTTAAAGTGCCCCCTACTGGTTTTATAAGGAACTACAACATCTGACCTCAGAACAAAAACCCGTTAGAGGTGGCCGAAGACGAGGTCCAGCATCTGGATCAGCTATGCCCTGCAGCCACCCCAGGGCCTTCGTTGATGGTTTACGAATGGGTCCCTCATGTTCAAAAGTTTTGTCAAGTTTGCACCTTAAAAAAAAAAAAAAAAATGGAGACCTGGTCTCAAGTTGCACCGCGGCCAGTACAAGAGTCCACTTGAAAACGTTTTATATGAAAAGTTTTATATACCGAAATGCTTTGTATGATGCTTTACATGATATTTGATAAAAGAGTTCCCATGATATTAAAAGTGCACTTATAATGTTGAAGAGAGAAAATGTTTCCCATAAAGGGAAGTGATATGCAGTTGACAGTTAAAAAAAATAAATACATTTCTTTGCATGTCCTCATTGGCATTGTCTTTTACTCTGTTCCAGCCCGCGGACATGCTGTGATTTACCAGGGGGGAATGTAGCACCCCGAGGGCTCGGTTGCTACAGAGGTATAGCATCTCAGCCAGATGTGCGATATCTCACTTCCAGGTAAGGATGGAGTGTGGATCAGGACCCCGACACCTGCATGCATTACACTACATTTAAGGGGGACAGGGCGACCGATATGCTCCAAGTAGAGCACGACAGTCCCTGTCCCTGGCTGGACTGGGGGGAGGGAAGGGGGAACCCTGTAGTGCATAGGAGGGAGAGGGCAGTTCCTGGGTGCACCTAGAGGGAGGTATAAAAGGTGGGCACCATCTTAGAGAAGGGAGTTGAGTTCAGACAGAAAGAAGAGGGAGCAGGAGGTGGGAGCAGAGGCTCTGCATGGGCTCTGCTCCGCAGGCAGGCCTAAGAGAGAGGCCAGGGCCTGGAGGAGGAAGAAGGAAGAAAGAAGAGCGGAGGAGGCTCCAAGAACAAGGAACGAAGGGACCCCAGGGGTGTGGACCGGCGAGTCGCCACCGCACGCCCGAATCTACCTGCGTAGAAGGGTCAGGCCAAAGGGGGAGACCGGTCCCCAAAACTAGTGGAGGCGGTGAACTACCCTCAGCTAGAAACCGGAGGCTGTGACATTTCACATGGCGCAGCCCCTCGCTACACCCGCTAGGAAGGCACCATATAGGGTCAGGGAAACTGGCGCCAAGGTTTACCAGAGAAGGCCCGAGGCAGCCGGACAGAAGCGAGGTCACTGGCGGGGTACGACAGGCCAGGGAAAGGACACACAAAGGGGGTCCAGTGAAACGCTCCAAAGTTATCTGGGAGTAGGCCGAGCCCCTCACCTGGTGAGCACAGTGCGACGAGGGACGTTATGACCAGCTGTAGTAACGTGGATAAAGAACTGTGAATAAATACCCTGGACTGCATTACAGAACTCTGTGTCGTTACTGCTGCTCCCGCGCACCATCACCCCCAACATCCACACTTGCTGCCCTGAGGCTATACTCCTCCCGTGGGGAGTTATACTATCCTCTGCTGCACCCACAACAGCAGCCTCAGCGGTCTGCCCTGCAACGGCGGTTCACTCTGACCGCAATCCACGGGTGGCGTAGTCGGACATTCGGTATAGAAACCGCCATTTGAGTTGACCACCCTGAGCCACGGGACCGGGTCCCCGCCACGCGAGGACTACAACCCCCAGAATCCGCAACGGGTCCGGTTTCGGGTATCCCCACACACGCGCGGCCCAGGGGGCGCGTCAACTTTTGGCGTAGTCGGCAGGATTTCGTGCCCGCCACCAACGGGTACTGCGTGCCTGAAAAGAGACTGTTTTACTGTATTAAAAATGGCGCCCGCCCCAGCAGAACGGACGCCATAATGTGCGCGCCAAAAGACAACAAGAAGCCACCTCCCATCGTGGGCCAGGTCCCAGAATGGCGCCAAAGAAGGAGCCCACCCCCAACAGCCTTGAGAGTGGCTGTAGAGATGTCCATCAACGTGGGGGGGCTGCCCCTGAGAGTGATTGTCAGCAGGTTGCGCCGGGACCACCCCCAACAGGGGCGGAAAGAGAAGAAAACCGGGGGGCAGGGTGTGGTTTGGATCAGTCTCGGCAGACCACACCCGGAGATGGCGAGCAGAACCGACTCCACCACCCTGACGGGTGGCTTGCTGCAGGTCATCGCAGCCCCGTACAGCCTCAGGGAGCTGATGGCTCAGCTCCCTGGAGAAGACCCGGAGTTCCTCCGAACTGCGTTGGAGGATTTGGACCGGAGGATGGTCCAGGAGCAGCGGGAAGCTGTAGCAGAATGGAGGGAAGAGATGGCCCGGCGGGTTGCAGCCCAGCAGCACGGGACGCCGCCAACACCGGCAAGCGAGCCAGCCCCTGAGGACAAGGAGCGGAGGCCAGAAGCTGAGAGCAGCGCAGCCCTGGAAGCAGGTAAGGGGGACACCCCTGCCACCAGCCCTGATGCCACCAACCTGCCTCTGGACCCTGTCGCGGAGCCAGACGTTCCGGGCGTTGCTGCGCCTCCCCCACTCGAGCCGCCGGCACGCAGGCCCCAAGCTGTGAGCGTCGTTGCCGGATCAAGCTCCAGGCCATGCCCCCTGACCCCGGGTGTGGTCGGAAGTGGCCGCTCCAGGCCCGGTCGCAAGGCCTGACCTCCCAAGGCGCCTCCGAACCGCGTGCGCCCCAGGTCCCGAAGCCACCACCCCTAGGGACCGACCTGTACAGCCAGCTCGCCGGACCCGATGGAGAGCCGGTCCCTGTGCCAGAGGGATGGGTTCATCCTAGTCAGCGAGAGAGCCTGTCCGCAGAGGCCGAGGCCCCGCTTGCTCCGCTCCTGCCCGTGCCACAGTCAGTCGCCATCCCCCAGCTCCCGGAGGAAGAGGTCCAGATCGAGTGGGACCAGACCGGGGAGGATCTGATGGGATTTGCGCAGGAGATGCGGGCGGCCGCAGCTCGCAGGCAGGAGTTCTGCGAGCGGGAAATCAGGCAGCTTGAGAAGGAGGAGCGGGCGCGGCGCCAGAAGAGGGAGCAGCTGCAGGCCCGGAGCACGGAGGAGAAGACACGAACCCGCCAAAACCCCCAAGCTGCACGCGGTCCTAAAATTGCAGGGACCGTGGTAAAGTTCCAACAAGAGAAAGGGTGGGGGTTCATCCGGGACTCAACCACAGCCACAGACCTCTATGTTGACAGGAGGGATGTGGAAGGTCATCTGCCAAAGGGACACCCGAAACAGGAGTTGTTCCCGGAGATCAGGTAACATACACCCGGCATCGAGGCCTGCAAGGGTGGTACGCCCTCAATGTCCAGCGGGTAGAGGAAGAGCGCTACCGTGAGCACTGCTACCCAGAGGACCTGGACGGGTCTGAAGAGTATGGCAAGGAGGAGGAGAGTCTACAAGGACATCGCTACTAATGGGCGACAACCTATTGTAAATAGTTACAAGCCTGGGTGAAAAAAAAAACAGTTAAAGGACATGCCGTCTTCCGGAGTATGAGAAGTTTGCCGGATTACAGAAAAGTTTACCTGGTTAAGGGTTGTTGTGAACGTTTGAGTGTCTGTTAAAAGTTATCCGAAGAGGGTCTGTGAGTAGTAGCCGGCTGAGGACTGGGAGCAGCCAACTTTTGTGAACTATCCGGCCGAGGACTGGGAGCGGTCAACTTTGTAAATAATTGCACTTCTTAAAGTGCCCCCTACTGGTTTTATAAGGAACTACAACATCTGACCTCAGAACAAAAACCCGTTAGAGGTGGCCGAAGACGAGGTCCAGCATCTGGATCAGCTATGCCCTGCAGCCACCCCAGGGCCTTCGTTGATGGTTTACGAATGGGTCCCTCATGTTCAAAAGTTTTGTCAAGTTTACACCTTAAAAAAAAAAAAAAAAATGGAGACCTGGTCTCAAGTTGCACCGCGGCCAGTACAAGAGTCCACTTGAAAACGTTTTATATGAAAAGTTTTATATACCGAAATGCTTTGTATGATGCTTTACATGATATTTGATAAAAGAGTTCCCATGATATTAAAAGTGCACTTATAATGTTGAAGAGAGAAAATGTTTCCCATAAAGGGAAGTGATATGCAGTTGACAGTTAAAAAAAATAAACACATTTCTTTGCATGTCCTCATTGGCATTGTCTTTTACTCTGTTCCAGCCCGCGGACATGCTGTGATTTACCAGGGGGGAATGTAGCACCCCGAGGGCTCGGTTGCTACAGAGGTATAGCATCTCAGCCAGATGTGCGATATCTCACTTCCAGGTAAGGATGGAGTGTGGATCAGGACCCCGACACCTGCATGCATTACACTACATTTAAGGGGGACAGGGCGACCGATATGCTCCAAGTAGAGCACGACAGTCCCTGTCCCTGGCTGGACTGGGGGGAGGGAAGGGGGAACCCTGTAGTGCATAGGAGGGAGAGGGCAGTTCCTGGGTGCACCTAGAGGGAGGTATAAAAGGTGGGCACCATCTTAGAGAAGGGAGTTGAGTTCAGACAGAAAGAAGAGGGAGCAGGAGGTGGGAGCAGAGGCTCTGCATGGGCTCTGCTCCGCAGGCAGGCCTAAGAGAGTGGCCGGGGCCTGGAGGAGGAAGAAGGAAGAAAGAGGAGCGGAGGAGGCTCCAGGAACAAGGAACGAAGGGACCCCAGGGGTGTGGACCGGCGAGTCACCACCGCACGCCCGAATCTACCTACGTCTACGTAGAAGGGTCAGGCCAAAGGGGGAGACCGGTCCCAAAACTAGTGGAGGCGGGGAACTACCCTCAGCTAGAAACCGGAGGCTGTGACATTTCACATGGCGCAGCCCCTCGCTACACCCGCTAGGAAGGCACCATATAGGGTCAGGGAAACTGGCGCCAAGGTTTACCAGAGAAGGCCCGAGGCAGCCGGACAGAAGCGAGGTCACTGGCGGGGTACGACAGGCCAGAGAAAGGACACACAAAGAGGGTCCTGTGAAACGCTCCAAAGTTATCTGGGAGTAGGCCGAGCCCCTCACCTGGTGAGCACAGTGCGACAAGGGACGTTATGACCAGCTGTAGTAATGTGGATAAAGAATTTGAGTAAATACCCTGGACTGCATTACAGGACTCTGTGTCGTTACTGCTGCTCCCACGCACCATCACCCCCAACATCCACACTTGCTGCCCTGAGGCTATACTCCTCCCGTGGGGAGTTATACTATCCTCTGCTGCACCCACAACAGCAGCCTCAGCGGTCTGCCCTGCAGCGGCGGTTCACTCTGACCGCAATCCACGGGTGGCGTAGTCGGACATTCGGTATAGAGACCGCCATTTGAGTTGGCTACCCTGAGCCACGGGACCGGGTCCCCGCCACACAAGGACTACAACCCCCAGCATCCGCAACGGGTCCGGTTCCGGGTATCCCCACACACACGCGGCCCAGGGGATGCGTCACATATATACATCATTCAAAAGAATTAAGGGAATACATTGGATCTCATTGAAAACAAGATTCAAGTTGCAAATCTTTCCTGATATAAATTGTGCAATATGTTGATAATAAAATTATGTATCAACATTCAATGGAAACTGAAATCATCAACCAACTGAGTGTTCGATTCCAAATCACGTCAAAAACCAAAGATAAATAATTTTATCACAGGCTGATGCAATTTGTGTGAATTTTATCACTGGGACTCATAAAGTCCCAGTGCCTGTATACACTACCCATGTGGCTGCATACACTACCAACAGTGTCTGAACATGCTCCTGATGAGGTCGCAGATGGTGTTCTGGCTGATCTCTTCCCAGACTTTGATCAGGGCATCAGAGAGCTACTGAACAGTCTATGGCACTACTTGGTGGCGTCAGATGCACTTAACCCAGAGTGTCTGAACTTGATTCAGGTCTGGGAACATGAGGGCATCAATTGGTTCATCATCTAGAAATTGCCTACACACTTCGATACGCATTTTAGCATAGCCTAACAAAGGAAACACGCGTTTCAGGGGATTCTGTTGATATGTTTGAAAAGATGTTATCCGTCCACTGTACAGTACATTGCTGAAACCTCTTTCATTTTATGGTGTGTTTGACCTATAATTATTACTTAGTTATTGGTGGCAACAAGCTATGTTCATTTATTAAATGATGTGTTGCCGGCTTAGTAGAGAGTTTTTCTCTTGTGTATTTTTGCCACTTTCAGGCCCACTTTATATGCATTTGTCATACAGTTTGCATGATACTGCCTTTGTTTATAATAAATGCATTGTTAATTAAAGGTTACTATTTGCTTGCCCATAGTGTTTGCACTTAAAATATAAATAGCAGGTCCTCCTGTCCTTGGTTGAAAAAAAAGCTGTCTCAGCTCTGTGGTATTCACATTTTTAGACCCTGCTGTAATTGCAATTAAATTAATAAAGCATTAATTAAATTTTTTCTTGAGTTTTTTGATTCTTCAGTTTTTAAACTTTTTAATAACTCCATAGGTTAGTACACAACATACAATACTCCATAGGTAAAATGTACATAAATATAAAACAAATGTCTGTATATCTGGACCTCCTTTTCTTTTAAGGGTTTGTGTAATCCAGGTACTGATTTAATATGCTCTAGAAGGGTACATGGAGGCATATGTATTGTAGGCACACTACAATAGTGGTGGAGAATCTCTGACCTGCCGTTAATCTGGTCCTCTGTTCACTACTGGATCCCGCTGCAGCACACACAACGTTGGATTGTGTCCAATGCTGGCCAATGCTAGCGTCAGGAGGCTTTTTGTTGGCGGAGTAAGTGTGGCCTAAGTGCCATATGCAGCAGTCATAGTGTCTCCTATATGAGTTATATACAGCAGTCTTAGTGTATACTAATTGATGCATGCAACAGTCTCAGTGTATCTTATGTTATGTACTGCAGTCTGTGTATCCTATGTCATGTTTATACTACAGTTTTACTGTATGTTATGTGATGTATATGTGGCGCCCCTGAGGGTTCAGTCGCCACAGAGGTACTGCATCTCATACAGAGGTGTGGTACCTCACTCTCAGGTAAGGAAGGAGTATGGCTCAGGATCCTAACACCAGCATTCACTACACCACATTTCCGGGGGACAGGGCGAGATTGCTCCTACGGGAGAGCACAGTCCCTGATCCATGGCTGGAGTGGGGGGAACCACCTAGAGAGGGGGAACCATGTAGTGGATGGGGTGGAGGAAGTAGATCCTGGGAGCACTTGAGTAGGAGCAGTATAAAATAGAGACACCATCTTAGCTCAAAGGAGTTCAGAGAGTTCAGTCAGGGGAGGAGAAGTGAAGGAGCAGAGGATCTGTATGAGCTCTGCTCCAGAGGTGGGCCTAGCCTTTGAGGCCCAGGACTGAAGGAGCAAAGAGAGGAGTGGGAGCAGGAAGGCTCCAGGAACCGAAGGGACCCTAGGGGTACGGGCCGTGCAGAAGGCCACCCGTACGCCCGCTGCTACCAGGAGGTAGAGAGGTCAGGCCAGATAAGGGGAACCGGTCAACTAGCGGAGAAACAGCAAGGCTCAACTAGAAACCGGAGGCTGCAGCACTTTATGTACCATAAGCGAAAAGTCCACACCAGTCTCACTAAGAAGTTAGCCACATAGGACCCAGGGTACGGAACACACGTCGCCCGCCAAGGCCCGAGGGTACCGGATAGAAGTGTCACTGGGTGTGAGGTGCAGGGAGAAGGCCAGAGAAAGGACACACAGAAGGGGGTCCTGCTAAATACTCCGGAGTTACCTGGGGTTCGGCTGAACCCCTGACTGAGTGAGCACAGAACGATGAGGGCCGCTACATGGGTCCCTGTAACAAGAACTGCAACAACTGTGAGTAAAGATCTTGGGACTGCATCACACGGATTCTGTGTTCATTACTGACTCCCTGCACTACAACCACCATCATCCACACACACTGCCCTGAAGCTACACTCTTCCTGTGGGGAGTTATACCACCCATGCTGCCAAACCATCAGCTTCAGAGGACTGTTCCGCAGCGGCGGCCTCATTAGCTGCACTCCACAGGTGGCGTAGTCGGACATTATAAAACCCATATATACAAATAACCCCGTGGATTGACAGCCCTGGGTCACGGACCGAGTCACGGCCACTGTGACTACAACCCCCAGCATCTACCGGCCCGGCTCCAGGTACCCCACGGCCCAGGGGGCACATCAACTTTGGTGTAGTTGGCAGGATATGAGCCCACCCGTTATCACCGGGTATCGAGCGCCTGAAGACTGTGTTTTCTACTAAATGTGGCGCCCGCCCCAGAAGAACGGGCGCCATTATGTGCGTGCTAAAAGACGAGAAGAAACCACCTCCCATCGTGGGCCAGGTCCCAGAATGGCGCCAGAAGCGGTGCCCGCCCCAAACAGCAGTGGTCATGTATGCAAGTGTGTCCATCAAGGTGGGGGGGCTGACCCTGAACGTGACCGACAGCAGATTGCCATGGGACTGCAACAAACTGCCCTGGGACCGCCCTCAAAAGGGGAGAGGAGAGAAGAAAACTGTGAGACAGGGCGTGGTCTGGATCAGTGTAGACAGACCGCACCCGGTAGGGAAGATGGAGGACGGCAGCACCAGAGCCCCCGTCAGCGGCCTGCTGCAGGCCGCAGCACCCTACACCCTGGAGGAGCTAGTGGCTAAGCTGCCCCAGGAGGACTCGGAGTTCCTCCGCTCTGGGATGGAAGACCTGGGCCGGAGGATGGAGAGGGCCCAGCGAGACGCCATCACCGGGTGGAGACGGGAGATGGAACAGCGGATGGCGAACCAGCAGCCGACGACGCTACCAAGCATCGGCGGTGCCCCAGCCTTGGCGGATCCTGACCAGCGCCAGGAGGCGACACGTGACGCAGGAGCGGCCGCGGGAGCAGGTAGGAGGAGTTTCCCACGGCCCAGGGGGCGCGTCATATATACAACAGTCTCAGTGTATCTATATGATGTATACAGCAGAGTCTCAGTGTATGCTATGTTTTGTATACAGCAGTCTCGGTGTATCCTATGTGATGTATATACAGCAGTTGCAGTGTGTTCTATGTGTTGTATACACAGCAGAGTCAGTGTATATTATGTGTTGTATACAGCAGTCTCAGTGTATCCTATGTGATGTACAGTGGGTATGGAAAGTATTCAGACCCCTTTAAATTTTTCACTCTTTGTTTCATTGCAGCCATTTTGTAAATTCTAAAAAGTTATTTTTTTCTCATTAAAGTACACTCTGCACCCCATCTTGACTGAAAGAAAACAGAAATGTTGAAATTTTTGCAAATTTATTAAAAAATAAAAACTGAAATATCACATGGTCATAAGTATTCAGACCCTTTGCTCAGACACTCATATTTAAGTCACATGCTGTCCATTTCCTTGTGATCCTCCTTGAGATGGTTCTACTCCTTCATTGGAGTCTAGCTGTGTTTTAATTAAACTGATAGGACTTGATTTGGAAAGGCACACACCTGTCTATATAAGACCTCACAGCTCACAGTGCATGTCAGACCAAATGAGAATCATGAGCTCAAAGGAACTGCCAAAGGAGCTCAGAGACAGAATTGTGGCAAGGCACAGATCTGGCCAAGGTTACAAAAGAATTTCTGCATTACTCAAGGTTCTTAAGAGCACAGTGGCCTCCATAATCCTTAAATGGAAGAGTTTGGGACCACCAGAAGTCTTCCTAGACCTGGCTCTCCAGCCAAACTGAGCAATCGTTGGAGAAGAGCCTTGGTGAGAGAGGTAAAGAGGAACCCCAAGATCACTGTGGCTGAGCTCCAGAGATGCAGTAGGGAAATGGGAGAAAGTTCCACAAAGTTAACTATCACTGCAGCTCTCCACCAGTTGGGCCTTTATGGCAGAGTGGCCCGACAGAAGCCTCTCCTCGGTGCAAAACATATGAAAGCCCACATAGAGTTTGCTCAAAAACACATGAAGGACTCTCAGACTATGAGAAATAAGATTCTCTGGTCTGATGAGACGAAGATAGAGCTTTTTGGTGATAATTCTAAGCGGTATGTGTGGAGAAAATCAGGCATTGCTCATCACCTGCCCAATACAATCCCAAAAGTGAAACATGGTGGTGGCAGCATCATGCTATGGGGGTGTTTTTCAGCTGCAGGGTCAGGACAACTGGTTGCAATTGAAGGAAACATGAATGCGGCCAAGTACAGAGATATCCTGGATGAAAACCTCTTCCAGAGTGCTCTGGACCTCAAACTTGGCCGAAGGTTCACCCTCCAACAAAACAATGACCCTAAGCACACAGCTAAAATAACAAAGGAGTGGCTTCAGAACAACTCTGTGACCATTCTTGACTGGCCCAGCCAGAGCCCTGACCTAAACCCAATTGAGCATCTCTGGAGAGACCTGAAAATGGCTGTCCACAAACGTTCACCATCCAACCTGACGGAACTGGAGAGGATCTGCAAGGAAGAATGTCAGAGGATCCCCAAATCCAGGTGTGAAAAACTTGTTGCATCATTCCCAAGAAGCGCTCAGGAAAAATCCGGAGCATTTCCGCATCGTGGGCACATAGCCTTAGGAGGCATGCAGTGTAATAAACATTTGTGTTTGGAACATTTTACTGCTGCGATCAATTCATTACAAAACTTATCTTCGCAATGAGTCGACTGTGCTCTAGATCGACCCAAATCTGAAAAAGCATTTGCAAGAAGCAACATCATTAATACCAGCTAACATCACAAGTCTCACCAGAGAGAAACAGTTCCAGACATCACATTAGGGGTGAGTTAATTGTCTGTCCAAATATAGCAAGATAACTTTTAAGTTGATAATTTTGTATGGCCTTTGACTGATGGTATAAATATCCTAATGGCCTTTGACAGAACAAAAAGTTTCCCTACCCAATGCACTAGAAAAATGTCATCCGAAACAGCTGAATATGACAGGACCTGTTGCCCATCTAATGCAGGGGTGCACAACATTTTTTGGTCCAAGGGCAGAGTGGACATTGAAACGGCCCAAGGTACTGAGGTCAGAATGTTCCAGGACTTGTTGCACCCCGTTATCATAGACCAGGACTTTTTTTGTTTTGGGACTTGTGGGGGAGGGGAACAGAGCTCAGTTGCTCGAATAAGAAACGGGTCGCTCCTAAAGAAGTGTCACTATACCCAGAGGGTTTCCCTTTTGTGTCCTTGTGGGGGATGAGGAGGTGGTATTCCCTGAGGCCGACATTCCTAAGTTAAGAGTGACCGGCGAAAAATTTGGGTCTGACAAAAATAGGGACCTAACTCTAAAGGAGGCGTTCAATAATGTAACTGTCATAAACAGCATAGCGCAGGAGACGAGTTTTCCCTATGTTATGTTGAGTGAGGACTTATTGTACTAGGTTACTAAGATCAGAGAGGAAATAGTGGAGCAATTGTTGGTACCAGGACCATGTAGACAAAAGGTGTTGGACATGGCCAATTCACATGTCTTGGGTGGCCATCTGTGCGTGGACAAAACTCAAACGGGTTACTCAGAGGTTCTATTGGCCCGGGTGTCACCGGGAAATCTTAAAGCACTGCAGGTTCTGTCCCTCCTGCCAGATAACTATCCCCTCCTCTCACTTTTGAAGTCCCCTCATGCCTTTACCCATTATAGAAGTGTTGTTTGAACGAATTGCCATGGACTTGGTCGGTCCGCTGGTTAAATCTGCTCATGGGCAATCCATATATATTGGTCATCCTTGACTATGCTACGTGGTACCCTGAAGCGGTTCCTGAGAGAAACTCCTCTGTGAAAAGTATAGCCCGCGAGTTGGTACACGTTTCTTCCCGGACAGGATTACCGCGGAAGATCCAGACCAGCCAAGGAACACCCTTTATGAGTAAGGTGATGAGGGAACTGTGTAAGGCCCTGCAAATTACTGAAGACGTCAGTGTACCATCCTCAGACAGATGGCCTTGTGGAAAGGTTCAATAAAACATTGAAGAGTATGCTGAAGAAGGTCATAGAGAAGGAAGGTCGAGACTGAGACTGTCTCATAACGTATCTGTTGTTTTCTATCAAGGAGGTTCCACAAGCCTCTACTGAATTCTCTCTGTTTGAACTTCTGTATGGCCGACATCCATGGAAACATGGGAAGCTGAAGTCATGCCCCACCGGAACGTCATCGAACACATCACCCAAATGCAGGAGAGGATTGCAAAGGTGATACCCATCATAAAAATACATCTCCTCCAGGCATAAGAGGCTCAAGCTAGGGTCTACAACCGGTCAGCCAGGGTGAGACAGTTCAGCCCCGGGGATTGAGTCCTCATACCTGTTCCCACAGTGGAGAGTAAGTTATTGGCCAAATGGCAAGGCCCCTATGAGGTGGTGGAGAAACTTGGTGAAGTGAATTACAAGGTTCATCAACCAGGAAGACGAAAACCATACCAAGTGTACCACGTCAATCTTATCAAGCCGCGTGGCAAGACAGGGAGCCTGTTGAAACTCAATGTTTGCTGGTCAAGCCAGAAGCAAATGTTGAAGGAGTCGCAATAGCAGATACACTGTAAAAGGCCCAAAAACAGCAGTGTCGGGAGATGCTGCAGCAGAACAGGGACCTGTTCTCAGATTTTCTGGGGTGTACAAAGGTCATAGAACACAAGGTTCTGACGTAGCCCTATGTGTGGGTGAACGTGAAGCCCTATCGAATTCCTGAGGCCCGGCGAGAGCTGATCTCCAAAGAAGTAAGGCGTATGTTGAATCCAAGAGTGGGTGGTCAAGCCTGATTGTCCTGGTTCCAAAACCTGATGGCAAATGGAGGTTCTGTAATGATTATAGGAAGCTGAATGAAGTCTCCAAGTTTGATGCATATCTGATGCAGTGTGTCGATAAGCTGATTGAGAGACTTGGGCAGTCAAGGTACATAAGCACCTTGGATTTAACAAAAGGATATTGGAAAATCCCCATGTCACAAGAAGCCAAGGAGAAGACGTCTTTCTCTACGCCCGACGGATGCTTCCAATACGTCCAGATGCTGTTTGGACTGCAGGGAGCTCCAGCCACCTTCCAGATGGCCATGGACCGGATCCTCGCATTCCATAAAAGTTACGCCATGGCACACCAGGACGATATTGTAATCTTCAGCTCGGACTGGGGAAGTCATCTGTGAAAATGTGCCATAGGAAAGGAAGAGGCCACATCCCTAGGATATGTAGTAGGTAGAGGCGATATCAAACCCCAGATCAGTAAAGTGGATGCAATCCAAAACTGGCCGAGACCACTCACAAAGAAGCAAGTGAGAGCCTTTCTCGGATTCATGGGGTACTACAGGAGAGTCATCCCAAACTTTGCCATGATGGCTGCAGCCCTGACTGACCTCTTTAAGGGGATGAAATCAGCTATTGCCAAATGAACTGCAGAGGTGGAGACGGCCTTTCAAGAACTGAAAGTAGCTCTGTGTAAGCAGCTGGTCCCGGTTGCCCATGACTTTATGAAGGGATTTGTACTCCAGACAGATGCCTCAAAAGTCGGTTTAGGAGCTGTCCTTTCTCAGGAGATACATGGGGAGGAGCAACCCGTGCTCTACCTGACACATTACGAAACTATCTGTTAGGTTGAAAATTTTAATTAGTATCAGACCATGTCCCACTCAGGGGAATCAGGGAGAAAAAGAGAAAAAAATGCTTGAGTTACCCGCTGGTTTCTAGCCTTGCAGGATTTCAGCTTCTATGTGGAACATAGAATTGGGAGGCTACATGGTAATTCCGATGCCCTCTTGAGAATCCTGTATCTAGTAGTAGAAGGTGCTAAGCTCCACGGCTTTAGGAAGAAGGGGGAGGTATGTAAGGTGGCTACTGGACACATAGGTGATGGGAGGTATGCATCACAGAGATGGTTGTCCACTGTGATGTGAACCTGGAGTATTTCTCAAGTGCACATAGTACTAAGAGGCTTGTTTTGTGCTTCTGGGCAAGGTTTTATGGGCAGCCTGAGGGATGGATGGGTCTGGCTGCCCACATTCCCACCCCTGGGTGTGGTTCACAAGGTAAACTGGAGTCTGTTTGTTTAACTCATGGTTCAGTATCGGGAGATGTGAAGATCTCCTGTCTGATGTCTCCAGACTGAGCCGGTAAACTGGATGCTATCCAGCTTGTGTGTCCTGAACTTTTGCTAAAGTAACTTTGTTAAGAACTGTTTACTTTGTTTTGCCTGCTCTGAAAGACTATTTATTTTCCTTTGCTTGTGGCATGGTTTATGAAACACCAATAAACCAGCATGGACATTTAAATGGAAATAGTTCCTGTATTAATGTGACATGCAGAAGTAGCGCTGTTGCTTTAAAAGCATCCAGCAACTGAGGGGTTAACACAGTCACAGGAGACAGGGAGGGTTTAGCAGAGCCCCAGGGGGATGGTGGGGAAGTTGTTTACTGTCTGGCTGGAGCCAAAGAGAAAGGTGGTGTGTGTGTTCTGTATCTCACAGAAGCGCCCCTGCAAGTGAAAAGGATTCAAGTCAGGAGTGAAGCTAAGCACAGGTCAGGTAGAGTTCCTGAACTAGCAGTGCAGAGTATTGTCAGGCAGAAAGATAAGGAGAAATGGTGTCAAAGGGATCATCTCCCTCAGCAACCCCCCCCCCCCGCCCCCATCTCACTGTGCTGTAAAGAATGCTGTGTTCATTAATGTGCCTTTGCATTAGAACTGTGCTGTCCTGTACTACTGGGAAGACTATGATCTGCTGTGCTGCAAAGGAAACTGTGCTGTTTGTCACTGGAGACTGTTGCTCATAAGACTTAACTTGCACTGTCTGAGCGGCTTCTTATTAAATGCTATTGTTCTACCGTTTATGAGGACTCTTGTCAAGTGTGTCTGGCCAGCAAGTGAAACAACCTACGTGTCTGTGCCTGAGGGTCAATACCCCTGTGTGCCTGAGAGAAGCTGCAGTCGCCCTGAGTAACGGTTTCCCCAGGATTCCAAAGAATTCATGTAATCTGTCTCGCCCCTATCTGAACCTAGCGACGTGCGTGTAACATTAATTCACCACGCACCCACTTGAGAAGCACAGTACCTTATGGGTGACATCTTCTCTGACTGGAGTCATTCCCATCCCTTCTGTCTTCATGCACCACAGACGCCATGATGAGACTTCACGCCCAGAGCTCATCTCTCCAGACTTCCCTCTTCTTCGTCTTCAGCAGCACTTCCAGATATGGTGGACTTAAAAATAAAAGTATCATGATACTGCCCATAAATATATATATATTATACTCGTACTGCCCTACTCCGTAATATACCGCTCCCCACGCTGAGCATCTACATAATATCACCCTCCACACACACTGCCACTCTTCAAAATATCGCCCCAAACTTCCCCTTTCCATAATATTCCATTGACACTGCCTCTCTGCATGAAGTCCCCCACCCCACTGCCTCTCGATATACTTTGCCCTCTTTTACAATCCCCCACCAACCCATAATGTGCCTTGATAGTAACCCCAATCCTCCCCCTGCCCCTCATCTAAAATAATTACGCATTTAATCTTCAGCTCCTCCATGGGGTGCTTACTGGGGCCTGACATCATCGCTCCTCTGCAGCAGCGATGTGATCTCATCATATCGCTGCTCGTCTGGGCTTGGGCTGACGAATGCTCCTCTGACCCAGTCCTGGCACACACTGTTCAAATGTATTTGTGTCTAAAAGATGCAAATGTATTTGAATATAGGAAGGAGGGAGCGGTGTCTCCCAGACAGCTCTGTGGGCCACACAACATCCTTTGGCGCCAAGTGCTGTAAGCTGTGCAGGCATGATATAATGTATATAGGAGTGTCCCGGCTCTCCTCTAACTGCAGAAGTTCGGGGAAAGAAGGATCAGACAGCCTGATTTCAACATGCTGAATAATTTTGTGAGATATACTACCGCAGGAAGTTTCTGGTAGCAATCCACCCCTCTTTCTGTTGAGAACACATGAACGCTAAGCTGACGCATCCAAGATTCACAATTTGTGTACTGACTGTAATTTCTGGACCGGCCACAGTCTCCTGACACTATCTCAACCGCCTCATAAATGTACAAACTCAACAGCTTCATATATGCCTCTTGAGTTCATATTAGGAGACTGGCGGTCACTACATGGAAATGCAGATGTGTGAAGCTGGCCTATGTTTTATGGCCTCTTTAAGTAAATGAACACTTTCCACCAGCAGCCACAATGCAGTTTCAGGCATCAAATAGTCACAAAATTTGGTGCAATGATTATTTGCACAAAAAAAAATTTACTTTTGCACTGCCTCTAGCCCCCCACCATACCCCTGGGTGACTAATTTACGAATGTGCACCAGAAAACTCTCAAAACAGTACCTTACAGCTCTCAGCATAGATGTCATTTTTTGATGCACAGACAACCCAAACAGCCAAATTTATTAAGCGATGTGCTTCACTTAATAAATTCTGTTAACTTGGTTCAAGACTGTGTAAGAAACGCCAGTTTTAATAACTTCATAGAATTGAGTATATAACAAGGTTAGGCTTTGTTCATGCTACTTATAAGGTATAACGGACTTGTATGCCAACTGATCCTTCAAAGAAAAGCATATACGAAAAGCATACACCACAAACACAGTGTGAACAGATCAGTAAAACAGCTATCAGGCTCAGGGACGTAACTATCGCTATCGCAGAGGGTGCGACCGTGGCCGGGCTTGAGAGCGAGGGGGGCCTGCTGGTGCCTATTTCCTCGGACGTACATCCAGCTGGAATGCTCCCTGCACTGCAATACATGCTGCCTTTGGCATGCCCGTGACTGGGGGTACATGGCAGGGACGTCATGTGTCGCCCGTCATTTGCGCGCTGAGGTCAGCTGCTGGCTACAGAACTGGACACCATGCGTTGTGGAAGCGGGGCAAGGTGAGTAGAATTGTTAAATTTTTTTAAACGTTAAATGAACCAGAGTGGGCCTAGGATAGGGGACGTATACACCAGGATGGGGAACATATACACCAGGATGGGGAACATATATACCAGGATGGGCCCAGGTTGTGGATCATATATACCAGAGTGAACCCACAATAGGGGACATATACACCAGGATGGGGAACATATATACCAGAGTGGGCACAGGATAGGGTACATATACACCAGGATGGGCCCAGGTTGTCAATCATATATACCAGAGTGGGCCCACGATAGGGAACATATATGTGGCATCCCAGGGGTCCGGTTGCCACAGTGGCATTGCCTCCCTCAAAAGAGGTAATGCCATGCCTGGAAGCAAGCAGGGATCCCCTAGTCAGGTATACTAAACATGCAACACTTTCCTGGCTCCAGACCAGCAAGGGGAGCCACTCCCCTTGGCAACAGGGATCTGGGGGCGGGGTTATTTGGTCTTAGTGTGAGGAGTTGAAGAGAGGACATTGAGAAGAGAGGAGCTGGAGACTGGAGCTGCATGGCAGCTCACCCCAGAAGCATCTGCACAGAAGAACCGGACACCGGAGTCCGAGTCTGTGGGGCACTGAAGGCCCAGCCGCAGAAACCGGAGGGTAGGAGACTGCAGGTCTCCTGGCCCCATCAGACACCCGGAGGCTCAGCATAGTTAGTAAAGCCGAATAAAGACTTGCGTCCATCAAGTTCGACCTGTTAGTTCTGTAATTGCTAAAGTTGATCCAGAGGAGGGCAAAAACCCCAAATGATTTAGCCAATCTTCACCTGAGGAAAAATTCCCTCCCGACTCTGAAACCAGCAGTCAGAATAAATCCCTGTATCAACCTACTATTTTATTTTATTTTTAAGTATACGCTGAAATCTGCCTGGTATCTAGAAATGCATCCAGTCCCCGCTTGAACTGGTGTAGTGAATCCGACATTACCGTCTCCTCACTCAGTGAATTCCATATTCTCACTGCTCTTACCGTAAAGAACCCCTTCCTATGCTGGTGCTGAAACCTTTTCTCTTCCAGTCTTAGTGAGTGCCCTCTTGTTACCGTAATATCCCTCCTTTTGAACAAATCCCGGGCAAGGTCTCTATACTGTCCCCTAACATATTTGTACACATTTATTATGTCCCCCCTCAACCTTCTCTTTTCCAGGCTGAATAGTCCTATTTTTGCCAACCTCTCTGGGCATTGCAGTCCCTCCATTTCGCTTATTAATTTTGTTGCCCTCCTTTGTACCTTTTCAAGCTCGTTTATATCCTTTCTATATATTTATATATTGGGGCCCATAACTGAGCACAGTATTCCAAGTGTGGTCTGACCAGTGCTTTGTACAGTGGAAGAACAATGTTCTCATCCTTTGCAGCTATACCTCTTCTGATACATCCCATTACCCTGTTTGCCCTTACAGCAGCGGCCTGACTTTGGGCACTCCAATTTAGTTTGCTATCAATCAAGATGCCCAAGTCCTTCTCCATCTCTGAATGCCCCAATGATTTCCCATTCAGTGAGTACTGGTGACTTCCATTTTTCCTTCCCATATGTATGACCTTACATTTCTCCTCGTTAAACCTCATTTGCCATTTAATGCTCCACCTACCCAGCTTATCCAAATCCCTCTGTAGGTCTGCACTGTCCTCTGTAGGTCCGCAGGGTCAAGCACCGCCACGTGGCAGTGACGCACCAGCAAGGCCCGAGCTGCCTGCCATACAGGTGAGCACAGAAACGTTACACTCAGGGACGAGGGCCACCGCACAGCTACAAGCAGCAGGGCCAAAGAGTTTAGTAGAAAGGGAAGGCCTCCAACTTCACCTTGCAAGGAGGATTCTTTACTTGCTTCCAGGCTGCCCAGACATCCACTTCTAGCCAGTACCCTAGTCCCGGCTTGTCTAATCACCACCAGTAAAGACCCTGGGACTGCACTTCCTTGTCTCTGTGTTTCTTGCTGCGCCATCAACCCCTGCACTACAACGCCCAGCACAACCTGCAATATCTACACTGCCCTGGAGCTAGCTCTTCCTGTGGAGAGCCACACCATCCCTGCTGCAGTAACATCAGCTTCAGAGGACTGCTCCGCAGCGGCGGCTCCCTTTAGCCGCATTCCACAGGTGGCTCAAAACACTATAAATCCTCTATCCATAACCCCTTTTATTGACCGCCCTGGGTCACGGACCGGGTCACCGCCACTGTGACAGTCCCCAGCATCTACCGGCCCGGCACCGGGTACCCCACGGCCCAGGGGGCGCGTCAACTTGGCGTCACGAACAGGATTCACGAAGCCCGGTATAACCGGGTCCTGTGTGCCATAGACTTTATTGAACTGTGTTATCACGTGGTTTGCCGCCCGCCGAGAGGGAAGAAAGAAGCCCCGATCCGGAACCGCCGGGTAAGAGATCCCTCCGCCTGCAGAGCAGCATACTGGTACGTCAGCAGACGCCCAAGACCTGCCTGAGGTTCACTAGGGGGGAGGAAGATGCCCAACACGGAGGAGGGTTCAGCCGCAGGCTGAACGACTTTGAGGAGAGACTGCGCAGTTTGTTAAAAGTATACCCCCTGTCGGAGGAGCAGAAAGTCAGCATCCTCATAGGCCAGCTAATCGGTGCAGCCCAGAGAGAGGTGAAGTCCTGGCCGGGATGAGACAAAGGCACTGTAAAAGAAATACTGGCCCGGTTGAAGAATACCTTTGACACCCGCACCGCAGCAGAAATTAAAATGAAGTTTTACAGGTGCAAACAAAGGGTGCAGGACAGTGTACGGGACTATGATCTAAACCTGCAGGAGGCTCTGCGTGCCATCAAACAGGTAGACCCCGACAGTGTGCATGATGAGGACAGATTGCTAACTGAGCAGTTTATTGAGGGACTCCTGTCCAGCGCTCACAGGACACAGCTGCGCATTATGGCACTGCAAAACCCTGATCTGGACTTTGCGCAATTTAAAGACAGAGCCATCCGGGTGCTGCGGGAATCAACACCAGGAGGCGCTGCATCCCACCGGCGCCCAGCTATCACCTACCACCAGGAGGTGGCATCATTTTCCCCAGAACCTGTGGGGGCTGACGCGCAGACTCTGGACAATGACCCGTCTGCAGACCTGCGCCTTCAGGTCCAGGAGCTGACCAAAAGTGTGGCTGCATTAACCAAAACCGTGCAGGCCATGCAAGTGTCTCCAAAGGAGAAGATCCAGCTGCCTTCCAGTCCAGATTACGTCCCGTGGCGACGACAGAAGAGAATTCCACCGATCAGAGGGAGGAACAGCAATCGCTACGACCAGGACGGACAACCCATCTGCAGCAGCTGTCAAAAGGCGGGGCACTTTGCAAGATTCTGCGGTTTAAAACAAGCAACCCCTGGGGCAGAGGGCCAACCCCCAGCAGTAAGACGACCAGGCCCACAAAGCTGGCGAGACAAGTACGTGGGACGACAACCGGTCCTGCCTGTCGTGCTTGATGGCATCCCAATGAATGCATTGCTGGACACTGGGTCCCAGGTGACCACGATGCCATATATCCTTTATAAGCAATACTGGACTGATTCAGACATTACCCACGGTCCAGATGAACAGCTTAACATCTATGCCAGCAATGGTCAGCCCTTGCCTCAGGTGGGGTATAAAGAGGTGACCATAAAAGTTGGCAAAGTAGAATTGCCATCACAAGGAATGATTCTTGATGATATTGATCGTCGAGAAAGTCATCCCATGATAACCTTAGGCACTAATGTGATAGAAAATTGTCTGGAAGAAATTATTGTTTTGTTACAACAGGTCACAGAGACTGCCAGTTCCAGTCAGCAGCAGGTTCTGCAGAAAGAAATCAGAGCCCTGATGAAAAGACAACAGGTAGAACTGTCTGGTGGAGAAATTGGCAGTGTCAGGATGAGTGATCCATTCCCCATTGCAATGCCCCCTAGGAGCAAAATGTTAATATGGTGTCTGGCAGTAATTGGTCTCAGGGGTTAAGATTATCAAGCCCTGGTAGAACCTGTATACTCTGACAGTAGGCCCACCATCTTGACAGCCAGGGGGGTAGTCGATGTCCGCAAGGGGAGAGTGCCGATCCGCATCCTGAATTGTGGGGAGAAAGAGGTCCATTTACCCTGGTATGCTACCCTTGCTAAGTTATTTACTGTCAGTAACAACTCAATAAAGACAGTGGAACCCTTGCCTCCATCCAAACCGGCGGAGGATAATGGCTCCAAGGGGCAGATGGAGGATTGGTGTCAGAAGCCACAAGTGGGCACTGACTCCACCCCTTTGCACCAAAAGCATGGAGTATACCGGGTGGTCCAAGAGTATGAGCGGGTCTTCAGTAAACACCCATTAGACTTTGGGCAGGTAAAAGAGGTCCAACATCATATCCCCAAGGGAGATCATCCACCCATTAAAGAGAGGTACCGGCCTGTACCTCCAGCTCACTATCAATGTGCCAAAGGAATGTTACGGGAGATGAAGGAGGCTGGGGTGATCAGAGATAGTTGTAGCCCCTGGGCAGCTCCATTAGTTCTCGTGAGAAAGAAGGATGGTACAATGAGGATGTGTGTTGACTACAGGCAGATTAACCGCATTACACATAAGGATGCCTACCCATTACCCAGGATTGAGGAGTCACTAGATGCATTAAGATCTGCTAATTATTTCTCCACTTTGGATCTCACTAGTGGGTACTGGCAGGTTCCTGTGACAGAGGCGGACAAAGAAAAGACCGTGTTTACAACACCAATTGGCCTCAGCGAGTTCAACTGTATGCCATTCGGGCTCTGCAACACCCCAGGAACCTTCCAGCGGTTAATGGAGTGCTGCCTAGGGCACAAGAACTTCGAAACTGTCCTGCTGTACCTAGACGACGTAATTGTCTACTCGAAGACATATGAAGACCACCTGGAGCACCTGACCGAGGTGTTTGAAGCCCTATCTGGTTTTGGCCTGAAGGTAAAGCCGTCCAAGAGCCACCTGTTGAAGCCCAAGGTGCAGTACCTAGGTCATGTGGTAAGCACCGAAGGTGTAGCGCCAGACCCTGAAAAAATTACCGTAATCAAGGACTGGCCAAGACCCTCCACTATTAAGGAAGTGCGGCAGTTCCTCGGGCTGGTAGGCTACTACAAGAGATTTATCAAGGGTTTCACCAAGATAGCAGCACCCATGAAGGACCTCCTGGTAGGCCAGTCCAGGAAGGCCAAGAACCCGAAACCTCCGTTCAAATGGGGTAAACCATAAGACGAATCCTTCACCCGACTGAAGATGGCTCTCACCGGAGACGAAGTCCTGGCCTACCCCGACTATGGCCAACCCTTTATACTTCATACAGATGCCAGCAACGTGGGATTGGGAGCGGTGCTGTCCCAGGTACAGCAAGGCAGAGAGCGAGTGATTGCATACGCCAACAGGAAGCTCCGGCCCACGGAAAGGAACCCCGACAACTACAGTTCCTTCAAGTTGGAGATTCTTGCCATAGTCTGGTCTGTAACAGAGCGCTTCAAGCACTATCTCGCCTCCTTCAAATTTACAGTCTTCACGGACAATAACCCTCTGACGCACCTGGAGACTGCGAAGCTTGGTGCCCTAGAGCAACGATGGATGGCCCGACTGTCTAACTACAAGTTTACCATCAAGTATCGGGCGGGGCATAAAAATGCAAATGCTGATGCGCTGTCCAGGATGCCCAACTTGCCAGATGGGGGAGAAGACCCGGAAGAGCTGGAAGAGATGGAGATACCCGCTTTTCATCGTCATGGGGTGACCCAGTGCTCCCACTGTGTGAGGGACAAGCGCTCTGCCAACAGAGAAGCCACGTTCAACCCATTGCCCCACCATGGATGGGCAGAAACGCAGGATAGCGACCCGGCTGTCCGCCTAGTCAAGGAGTTGCTGACGCAAGCTGACTCGCACCCTGATCCAGATGCTGCACAGGAGACCCAACAGTTGTGGAAGGAGAAGGGAAAACTGTTCATCTACGAGGGAAAGGTGTGTCGAAGAAGCATCAACTCCCGGACACATGAACTGGTCTGGCAGGTGGTAGTCCCGAGGCGGGATGCGTCAATGGTCTTAGAAGCGTACCACGATGGAGCAGGACACTTCGGGTGGAAGAAGTTGGAAGTCCTGCTACGTAAGCGATTCTACTGGGTTGGCATGAGGAAGGCAATCGAGAGATGGTGTCGAGAATGTGGTCCATGCAACCTGAGACGAAAAGACTGTGACAGCCAGAGGGCTCCCCTGCAGCCCATAATCACCAAACAGCCACTAGAACTGGTAGCCTTGGACCACGTGAAGCTAGCCCCAAGCAGGTCAGGCTACGTCTACGCTCTAACCATAGTAGACCACTACTCCCGGGTCCTGGTAGTAGTGCCAGTAAAAGACCAGACGGCTCAGACGGCAGCCAAAGCGTTCCAACAGCACTTTTGTCATCCGCACGGTTACCC
Source organism: Phyllobates terribilis (assembly GCF_046119375.1). NCBI lineage: Eukaryota > Metazoa > Chordata > Amphibia > Anura > Dendrobatidae > Phyllobates > Phyllobates terribilis. The sequence continues at coordinate 974,622,340 of NW_027362761.1, read as the reverse complement.
TGAACGGGTGCTTACCGACCAAGGTCCAGCCTTTGAAGCAGAGGTGTTCCAGGAATTCTGTAACTTGTGCGGCTGCAAGAAAATCAGGACGATGCCATATCATCCCCAGACCAACGGGTTGTGTGAAAAGATGAACCAGGTGGTGATAGACTTGTTGAAGACATTGCCCCTTGAAGAGCGCAGCCTGTGGCCAGAGAAGCTACCAGATTCGGTGGACCTGTATAACCACATCCCGGTGAACTCCACCAACTGTACACCCGCTTACTTGATGAGAGCAAGACTTGGTAAGCTACCCATTGACTTGGACATGGGAGTCCTAACACCAGAGACGACTTCACCAGATGCGGATTGGGATACCGAGCGGCAGCAACAATACCGCAAAGTGCAAGAGTGTGTTGAAAGAAGTTTGTCCCAGGCAAGACAGAAGCAAGAGAAAACTTATAATCAGCACGCACCTGCCGTTCCCTTATCACCTGGAGAACAGGTACTTAAGAGGAAAAGACGAGTCCACAAGTTAGATGACCAGTGGGAGGTTGAGCCATACACCGTCCTACCCTCGAATTACGACAACACCAAAGTGTGCCTCATCAGCAAAGATGGAGGGGAAACTTCAGCTGCAGTCTCAAGAGACCACTTGAAGGTATGTCCGGAACAGTTGAAACATAAAGAAGATCAAGACAGCCCTCAGCCCACCGAAGAAGTGGAAGAAATGGTCCAGACAGTTCTCGGAGAATTTCCCCGATCTTGGACGCAGGTGAACAGTGCAATTGTAGTACCGGTCCTTACCTTTCTCCAAGCGGCCTCACCGGAAGCTGCAGAAGTCCCCGAACAGCTGGAAGACCAGTCGGCTCCAGAGATAGAGTTTCCATCATCAGCAGACCAGGAGAATCTACCCTCTGCTAGCAGTGAATCTGTTGTACCCATGGTGAGCCAAAGAATTCGTAGGAGATTACCCAGCTTACTTGTGTTACCTCAGACTACCCGTAGAGTAGTTCACACTGAATCCACCACACCAGGGGTAGACATAAGGGACCAGGGTAGAGCAGTGACTACCAATGCACTACTTAGATCGACCAGGAGTACAAAAGGTCAGCTCCCTGCTCGCTGGAGAAACTAAAGTATAAAGTATAAGAGAACTAAAGTGTATGTTGTTTATAGTTGTACCCGTTAAATAGTCTTGGAAAAGTATATTTGTTGAATTTATGGACAATTGGACCACAGGACTAGGTGTGGTCAGGACAATATTGAATATAGTTACTAATTGGCCTTGAAAATAAACCGCAGGCGTGGCTGAAGACCAGGCCCATCGAAAGAGTGCCCTGAAGCCACACCCAGGGACGATTCACAAAGTGGGTTGATGCGGTTCCCACCAGCCAAATTACAGTTACCAGGATTGTGGCATAAGGACTAAGCGCCGCAGTGACTGCTTCCAATTTTTGTTGGGTTTTGTAATTTTTGACTTGTTACACTGTTTGCAATGTGAATTGTTATTTGTTAATTTTAAAAGGTATCCTCAGTTCGGGAGTACTGAAGTTAACTAGGGGGGAATGTGGCACCCCAGGGGTCCGGTTGCCACAGTGGTATTGCCTCCCTCAAAAAAGGTAATGCCATGACTGGAAGCAAGCAGGGATCCCCTAGTCAGGTATACTAAGCATGCAACACTTTCCTGGCTCCAGACCAGCAAGGGGAGCCACTCCCCTTGGCAACTGGGATCTGGGGGCGGGGTTAGTTGGTCTTAGTGTGAGGAGTTGAAGAGAGGACGTCGAGAAGAGAGGAGCTGGGGACTGGAGCTGCGCGGCAGCTCACCCCAGAAGCATCAGCACAGAAGAACCGGACACCGGAGTCCGAGGCTGTGGGGCACTGAAGGCCCAGCCGCAGAAACCGGAGGGTAGGAGACTGCAGGTCTCCTGGCCCCATCAGACGCCCAGAGGCTCAGCAGCACCGCAGGGTCCAGCACCGCCACGTGGGAGCGACGCACCAGCAAGGCCCGAGCTGCCTGCCTTACGGGTGAGCACAGAAATGTTACACTCAGGGACGAGGGCCACCGCACAGCTGCAAGCAGCAGGGCCAAAGAGTTTAGTGGAAAGGGAAGGCCTCCAACTTCACCTGGCAAGGAGGATTCTTTACTTGCTTCCAGGCTGCCTGGACTTCCACTTCTAGCCAGTACCCTAGTCCCGGCTTGTCTAATCACCACCAGTAAAGACCCTGGGACTGCACTTCCTTGTCTCTGTGTTTCTTGCTGCACCATCAACCCCTGCACTACAACGCTCAGCACAACCTGCAATATCTACACTGCCCTGGAGCTAGCTCTTCCTGTGGAGAGCCACACCATCCCTGCTGCAGTAACATCAGCTTCAGAGGACTGCTCCGCAGCGGCGGCTCCCTTTAGCCGCATTCCACAGGTGGCATCACGAGCTCAAAATACTATAAATCCCCTATCCATAACCCCTTTTATTGACTGCCCTGGGCCACGGACCGGGTCACCGCCACTGTGACATTCCCCAGCGTCTACCGGCCCGGCACCGGGTACCCCACAGCCCAGGGGGCGCGTCATATACACCAGGATGTATATACAAGCATGGGGGACATACAGTGCCTACAAGTAGTATTCAACCCCCTGCTGATTTATCTGGTTGACACATGCGGAATTAACTTGGCATTGTGACATTTGTACTGTAGATCAGCCTGGAAGTGGGAAATGCACTGCAGCAAATTTTTTTTTTTTTTTTTTTTAAAAACGTTAAAAGTTAATTCAGAGTGTCATTTATTATTCAACCCCTCAAACCACAAGAATTCTGTTTGGTCCCCCAAAAGTATTAAGAAGTAGTTCAGGCACCAAGAATAATGAGCTTCACATGTGTGGATTAAAGATCTCTTTTGCCAGCCTTTTCTGACTATTTAAGACCCTCCCCAAACTTGTGAACAGCGCTCAGACATGGTCAACATGGGAAAGACAAAGGAGCATTCCAAGGCCATCAGAGACAAGATCGTGGAGGGTCACAAGGCTGGCAAGGGGTACAAAACCCTTTCCAAGGAGTTGGGCATACCTGTCTCCACTGTTGGGAGCATCATCCGTAAGTGGAAGGCTTATGGAACTACTGTTAGCCTTCCACGGCCAGGACAGCCTTTGAAAGTGTCCTCCCGTGCCGAGGCCAGGCTTGTTCGAAGAGTCAAGGCTAACCCAAGGACAACAAGGAAGGAGCTCCGGGAAGATCTCATGGCAGTGGGGACATTGGTTTCAGTCAATACCATAAGTAACGTACTCCACCGCAATGGTCTCCGTTCCAGACGATCCCGGAAGTTACCTTTACTTTCAAAGCGTCATGTCAAGGCTCGTCTACAGTTTGCTCATGATCACTTGGAGGACTCTGAGACAGACTGGTTCAAGGTTCTATGGTCTGATGAGACCAAGATCGAGATCTTTGATGCCAACCACACACGTGACGTTTGGAGACTGGATGGCACTGCATACGACCCCAAGAATACCATCCCTACAGTCAAGCATGGTGGTGGCAGCATCATGCTGTGGGGCTGTTTCTCTGCCAAGGGGCCTGGCCATCTGGTCCGCATCCATGGGAAGATGGATAGCACGGCCTACCTGGAGATTTTGGCCAAGAACCTCCGCTCCTCCATCAAGGATCTTAAGATGGGTCGTAATTTCATCTTCCAACAAGACAACGACCCAAAGCACACAGCCAAGAAAACCAAGGCCTGGTTCAAGAGGGAAAAAGTCAAGGTGTTGGAGTGGCCTAGTGTAACATACCTGGCGGCGTCCTTGCATAGTGGTCCATCTCCCACTGTGCAAGAGCGCGCACTTGATCTCCTGTCCAGAATGTCTCTCTGGCTTCCCTCCTTGCTGTCTGTTTGTCTGTTTTGGCTGCATAGGGCGACGCCCGCTGAACTTCCTGTTTCTTGTACCTGCTGCGGACACGCCCCTATTGCACCTTCAGCCTATTGCTGTCCATCTTTGGGTATTTATACCACCTTCTTCTTCAAGATGGCGCCTGAGCATTGTGTCCTGTCAGTCGGCTTTTTGTCTCTGACATGCCAGGTCCTATCCTGTTTTCCTGCCTGTTTTCCAGTTCTGTGTCTGAACTGTGGTCTGTTCTTGTGAACACGCTTCTTGCCTGTTCTTTCGCCTTCTAAGGGCCGTATTCCTAGATCTGCCTGTCTGTGCCTTGCGGTATCTGTTCCCGTCTGAACAGAGTCCTGTTTGTGTCTCTGCCTTGCGGTATCTGTTCCCGTCTGAACTGAGTCCTGTCTATGTCTCCTGCCTTGCGGTGTCAGTTCCCGTGTCTGAACTGAGTCCTGTCTGTGTACTCTTGCCTGCTGCCTTTCCTGGAGGCTGTATTTCCAGGCCTGTCTGAACACGCTCCTAGCCTGTTCCTCCCGCCTTCTAGGGGCCGATTACCTAGATCCGTTCCTGTATCTTGTCTGTCCTGTCTGAACACGCTCCTTGCCTGTTCGTCCCGCCTCTCTGGGGGCCGTATTCCCAGACCCGCTCCTGTATCCCGCTGCAGTGTCGGTCTCTTTCGTACACTCAGTTCCAGTCTGAACTCTCTCCTATCCTTTACCTGTTTTGCCTCTATGTCCGTTCCTTTCCTTTTTCTGCAGAGTCTGAACTCGTACCTAACTCCTGCTTGTTGTCTCTGTACTCCCGTTTGTGAGTTTGTGGTCCACTTGCTACTTCACTGCAAATACCCTGTGGGTATCTGGCTCTGCCTTTCCCTTCCTGTCTGTTCCGTGTGAACAGAGCCCTGTCCGTCCTGCTCTGACTCCTTGCTCACTGCTCCGGCAGCCTTGCTCCGCTCTGACCCTTTTGCTCACTGCTCCGGCAGCCTTGCTCCGCTCTGACCCTTTTGTTCACTGCTCCGGCAGTCCTGTCCTGCCCTGCTTCTGCCCACTGCTCCGGCAGTCCTGTCCTGCCCTGCTTCTGCCCGCTGCTCCGGCAGTCCTGTCCTGCCCTGCTTCTGCCCGCTGCTCCGGCAGTCCTGTCCTGCCCTGCTTCTGCCCGCTGCTCCGGCAGTCCTGTCCTGCCCTGCTTCTGCCCGCTGCTCCGGCAGTCCTGTCCTGCCCTGCTTCTGCCCGCTGCTCCGGCAGTCCTGTCCTGCCCTGCTTCTGCCCGCTGCTCCGGCAGTCCTGTCCTGCCCTGCTTGTGCTCGCTGCTCCTGCAGCCCCGTCCTGCTCTGTTCTTGCCCACCGCTTTGGGCGTTCCCTCTCTGCTGTGGTTGTCTACCGCATCTGCGGTTCTGTGACCCAGTCTGTACTGGGTCTTAACCTTTCTGTGCTCCAGCCCGTCCTTTCGGCCAGTACCTCCCTGCCTGCATACTCGTCTGTATCCACCCATCTGCATACCTGCCGTGTTTGCTTACATCCACCAGTCTGTGCCAGCCTAACCTGCCTGTTCCAGTAATCCCAGTGTGGGTCAACCCCCGTGTCCGGAGTTTGACCTGGAGTAGCACCTGGTCCCTCTGCCCGGTTTCTCCCTGGTGCACTGGCGTCGTATGCCGTCGTGCCACCTTGGTCGGATCGGCCAGATACTTAGTCACGCCCCTCCAGGCACTCTCCGGTCCATGGTCCAGTGGAACCACAACACCCGCACACGCCAGTCAGTCCGGGCGTGTGCATAACACCTAGTCAGTCTCCTGACCTTAACCCAATTGAAAACTTGTGGAAGGAGCTCAAGAATAAAGTCCACGTGAGACACCCAAAGAACCTAGATAACTTGGAGAAGATCTGCATGGAGGAGTGGGCCAAGATAACTTATAAAAGACGATTATTAGCTGTAATTGCAAACAAGGGTTATTCCACAAAATATTAAACATAGGGGTTGTATAATAATTGACCCACACTTTTATGTTTAAAATTTAATAAAATTCAACTGAGCAACATAACTTTTTGGTTTGTAAGATTTATGCTTCTGTTCATAAAACCTACTCTCGTTTGCAGTTTGAAGGCTCTAACTTATTTGCATCTTATCAAACCAGCTAAATCTGCAGGGGGTTGAATACTACTTGTAGGCACTGTATATACCAGGATGAGGACATATATACTAGGAAGGGGACATATATACCAGAAAGGGGACATACAGTGCATTGTGAAAGTATTTGGCCCCCTTGAACTTTTCTACCTTTTGCCACATTTCTGGCTTCAAACATAAAGATATAAAATTCTAATTTTTTGGGGAAGAATCAACAACAAGTCGGACACAATCATGAAGTTGAACGAAATTTATTGGATATTTTAAACTTTTTTAACAAATTAACAACTGAAAAGTGGGGCGTGCAATATTATTCAGCCCCCTTGAGTTAATACTTTGTAGCGCCACCTTTTTCTGCGATTACAGCTGCAAGTCGCTTGGGGTATGTCTCTATCAGTTTTGCACATCAAGAGGCTGAAATTCTTGCCCACTCTTCCTTGCAAAATAGCTCGAGCTCATTGAGGTTGGATGGAGGGCGTTTGTGAACAGCAGTTTTCAGCTCTTTCCACAGATTCTCGATTGGATTCAGGTCTGGACTTTGACTTGGGCATTCTAACACCTGGATACATTTATTTTTGAACCATACCATTGTAGATTTGGCTTTATGTTTGGGATCATTGTCTTGTTGGAAGATAAATCTCCGTCCCAGTCTCAGGTCTTTTGCAGACTCCAACAGGTTTTCTTCCAGAATGGTCCTGTATTTGGATCCGTCCATCTTCTCATCAATTTTAACCATCTTCCCTGTCCCTGCTGAAGAAAAGCAATCTCAAACCATGATGCTACCACCACCATGTTTGACAGTGGGGATGGTGTTTTGAGGGTGATGAGCTGTGTTGCTTTTACGCCAAACATATCGTTTTGCATTGTGGCCAAAAAGTTCGATTTTGGTTTCATCTGACCAGAGCACCTTATTCCACGTTTGGTGTGTCTCCCAGGTGGCTTGTGGCAAACTTCAAACGAGACTTTTTATGGATATCTTTGAGAAATGGCTTTCTTCTTGCCACTCTTCCATAAAGGCCAGATTTGTGCAGTGTATGACTGATTGTTGTCCTATGGACAGACTCTCCCACCTCAGCTGTAGATCTCTGGAGTTCATCCAGAGTGATCATGGGCCTTTTGGCTGCATCTCTGATCAGTCTTCTCCTTATTCGAGATTATTATTATTATTATTTATTATTTTAGCGCCATTTATTCCATGGCACTTTACATGTGAAAAAGGGGTATACATACAAGAACAATTACAATAATCTTGAACACAATGTGACAGCGACTGGTACAGGAGGAGCGAGATGAAAGTTTAGAGGGACGGCTGGGTCTTGGTAGATTTGCAGTGGTCTGATACTCCTTCCATTTCAATATGATCGCTTTGCACAGTGCTCCTTGAGATGTTTAAAACTTGGGAAATCTTTTTGTATCCAAATCCGGCTTTAAACTTCGCAACAACAGTATCTCGGACCTGCCTGGTGTGTTCCTTGGTCTTCATGCTGCTCTCTGCACTTGAAACAGAACCCTGAGACTATCACAGAGCAGGTGCATTTATATGGAGACTTGATTACACACAGGTGGATTCTATTTATCATTACCAGTCATTTAGGACAACATTGGATCATCCAGAGATCCTCACTGAACTTCTGGAGTGAAAGTAAATGGGCCGAATAATATTGCACGCCTCACTTTTCCGTTTTTCATTTGTTAAAAAAAAGTTTAAAATATCCAATAAATTTCGTTCCACTTCACGATTGTGTTCCACTTGTTGTTGATTCTTCCCAAAAAATTAGAATTTTATATCTTTATGTTTGAAGCCAAAAATGTGGCAAAAGGTAGAAAAGTTCAAGGGGGCCAAATACTTTCACAATGCACTGTATATGCCAGGATGGGGACATATATACCAAGATGGGGATATATATACTAGGAAGGTGACATATATACCACGAAGGGGACAGTTATACCAGGATGGGCCCAGAATGTGGAACATATATACCAGAGTGGGTCCAGGATGAGGGACATTACTACATAATGGGGGAGGGGGGGTCAACACATTTGTCCAAATAAAATTTAGAATGCTAGAAGGGCCCATACATCTGAACAACATGCGGTGCGGCTGGAGGGGGGGGCAGGTCCAAATTTTGCAGTAGGACTGTAGTTATCATATATGTACCATATATATCACAGGAGATCTTGGAATGAAAGCTATGCAGATCTGCATGTACGGGTGAGGCATGGCACATTACCAATCTAGTGGGAGATATTTATTGTTGGCTGTGCTCTTATGCGATGACTCAGGAGAAAGGCTCAATTATCTATTTTACTGATACTGTATATATAAAGTAGCTAAAAACTTTGTTTTTCTTGTCAATTTGTTTATTATTTGCATTAATTGTACTGTTCAGAAGAGTTTAGTGGTATTACTAAAAGTTCTTAACCATTTTACTACTTATATACTGTGTTTGATCGTTCTATTACGCCTCTCCCAGTAAGAAGAGGATGATTCCTGTTTGTTTAATGCTTTTTTATTACAGGTGAGGATCAAACAGGGCTTATAATGAGGTAAGCCATGTTTCCTGCATAAAACCCTTTCATCCTGTAACAACCCACAGTGACAGCTGACAGTAGGGAAGAGGCAGCCCTGGGTGCAGTGGAGCAGGTCAGGCGGCAGAGGGCAGCAGGGGGCAGATTTCTCCATAGTGTAAGCTGTCCGCTCCGGAGGGAGGGTCTACAGCTGCCAGTAAATCAGACTTTTATTACCCACCTGTAAATTCCACCCGGGGCTTGTCAGCCAGTCTCAGGGCGCTGCTCTCAGCACTGCACTGTCTGTGTGGGAATGGCCGGCACTCGGGCGAGCATGGTCTTGTTGGTAGGGAGGATTGCTTCTTGCTGGTGATCTGGGCAGAAGTTTGCAGGGAGAATGCACTTGCACGGTCATCAGGGCTCTGGCTAAAAGTTTGACTGGGCACCCTGCACCTACTTACTGCACCCAAGATGCCTCACAGCATGGAGTCCATCCTGCAGATCGCCCCCCACTCCCTGGCCGTGGTCCTCAGTCACAGGGGGACCTCAGAAAGGCTGCTGCTGGCAGACGACAAGCACCATGTGGGTTATGAGATCTTTGCCGACTTTAAAGCCGAGAATATGCAGCATTTCTGGAACAAGAAAGTGACTTCTGCCATCTCTGAGACTTTCTTCCTGGGCTGGATAGATGAGCATGTCCTGCTAATCCAGGGCAAGGAAGAGCACCTGGGGATCCTCAGGGAAGGCTGGGTCAGGAGGTCCCTCAAGCCCCCTCCAGGATTTGAGATCAAGTATTTAGGTATGGTGCATGCTCATTGCATTATGTGCTGTGGATACAGGTGGCAGTGTACAGGGTCTCCCCTCATTCATTCTCCTGGGCCAGGAACATCTACCTCCAGTTATGAGGTGGTCTTGTGTCTTCTATTCTTCTACCTCTTGTGTTTGTCAATATTTACAGTTTATAAATGTTCTGTGTTTGCGATCTGGTGCCAGGAACATGGCTGGCATGGAGGGCAGGGGCTGATGGGTGTCCTGGCGTGTAGATCCTACATAAATAACAATGTGAATAATTACCTTATATAATTACCTTTTTATAAATGATGAATGTAACACTGTAACCAGTATGCAGAATATATGGTCTGGATACAAAAATGTGTTGTTTTTTTAATGAGGTGGTCTTTTAGAGCAAGCTTTCTCTTTCTTTCTTTCCTTCCTTCCTTCAATTTCTGTAAAAGTCAAAGGTCTGAAATTAAACCATACCTACATATATAAATATCACTGTATTTATGGGTTGACCAATAAGAGATACCGCTGGTGTCTATGACCTCCCCTTTATGGTTTCAGTATCACACTATTGTATGAGAAGTCCAGGAAACATGTACAGTAAGTATCATGATATATTTTACTAAATTAAAGAATACAAAACAGGTTCCCCACTAGAAGCTCATCCTGCTGTATGGAGTCTTGCTTTGCTGTATTCTTGAGGCCACCATTGATGCTCAATAACGCTTGAACATAATACATAATAATGTGCTCTAGGGTAAGTAGATGGTGTTCATCAGATATTTTTACTTCAAACTGCAATATATTTGCATTCAGCGATCTTTCTTGACCATGCTTAAACAATAGAAGGGGTATACACTATCTTTCTATGGGAACCTCCATGCCTCAAATTTAACAACCACCATTTTTTTGTCAACTTTTTTATGCTGGTTACTAATTGCTATTGTCCAAATGTCATATCTGAATCCTCTGACATTTATGTCCCCACTTGTTAGGGATGTATAAAGTTCTAGTTTTTTATTATCTAGTTCCAGTTTATCGCACTTGTCCTTTGTGCAATAATTGTTTTGGCTCTTTACCACCAGCCTTGTACAATACTGTATAAATAGGTCTTATCCTAAACACAAAGCTTTCATTATTAGGCTTCCGTCCATACTTGTGCTTGTTTCCAGCTTGGATGTTAATGGACCTGTAATAAAGCAGATATTATATTTCATGACCTTGCTGATATAGGCATATTATGTTTGCACTGTCAGTGTAAGTCATGTCTTCCTATTGTATTGTACAAATGACTCGGCTATAGACCCCATGTGCTCTGGATTCAGTTTCACAGGATCAGAGTTCAGGTTGTTCTTCCTTAGCCCTGAGGGTCCTGTGCTATCACCAAAAGAGTATGATTTATCATGTATAGAATCTGTATGTGGCTGGATATGAGTATTATGTATGTTTCATTTATTAGCTTTTTTTTGGTTCCTATAGCTTAATTTTGATGATCTGTAGTTTGACTATTAACACTCCTAAGTTATTAAACCTGTTAAATCGACCTGTCATTTCAAGGCATGCTGAGTGAAATGTGATAGCCTTAGCAATACATACCAGGTATATTTTACTCTCTAATTCCACCATTTTTTCAGAGACTGGAAAGTTTATTGTTCCTGGGGGTAGCAGTGATTTTCAATTAGCTGTGTTAGTTTATGCATTAACATTTCTTGCTTCAGTGGTTGTCATGACTTGAAAACAAAGGAATAATTGTACTAAAAACACGTTCTTTATGTTTAGGAATAATACTTCAAACTGGATTATGGATATACAATAAATGTCTGTTAGATACGGGTGCCAGTCACGCGTACTCATCTCCGGAATGGAGCCCTATCAGAAATAGGTGGCCAAGCATACGTGGCAAGCATGCCCACTTATTTTCCAGACTCACATAGAAGTGTATAGAGAATGACACACGTGTGGTCACTTTTCCATTCCCAGTTGTGAGAGAGTGTGGATATGTCATGAATGTCCTAGAGTGAAAGATGAATAAATAACTCCCTGCACTTGCTAATATAGAGTAATATAAATTAAATATAACATAACTAGAAGCATTACTAAGGAGGATCGGCAAATGCAACCTACTTGGGGCACCTCCAGTATTACGCCATAAGGCTACTCAAGACGCAGTGGTTAACGAATAGTAAATACCGTAGGTTAACAAAGAAATAAAGAAAGCATGGCTTTAGCTCGCTGCTGTTACCAATGCATATCCCGGTGCGTTTAAGGTTGAAAGTAATCGCTTTCTCATGTATCCTCCTAATGGTGTAACTTAGAGCACCGCTCCAGCTTTTTTTTTTATTTTACTGCTGGAGTGGTGTCACCAATCTAAGTGCCTGCCCTTAGTATTATACTCACCATCAGCCATCTTCATCTACCATTGGCGCCACCTCTGGTCATCTTCTTCAGGTTGTGAAGAAAGCTGTCATAAACTTACATCAAGAGCTTGTGACCAATAACTCTGAGTTCCGGTCAGTCAGAAATTGCAACCACAGGATGTCGGCACGGGACCAGAACGGCGCTGAAGACAGCGGCATCTTGTGATTGAGACATAGCTGTTTCTGTCTGTCTGTTTTTGGTACATTTAAAAAAATGTTCTTTGAAATATAAATTATAAGATGCCAAAAATGTACCCTTCATTTGCTAAAAGTAGGTGTAAACATAAATAAAAATCATTTATATTTATATCCATTAAAACTTCATCACAGGATTTTTCATTTAGTGACCATATGCGCGGAGCTGTCCTTTAGGTAAGATGTTGGAATCCTTCCTTCTCTCGCCTTAAAAATTAGCGTAACTCGGTGCAAACCTGGTGCCCATAGCTGTACCCCACAAGTTGCTGCAAAATAGGGATAAAATACACAGCAAGCTGCTATCATGGGGTTTTAGAGATGAGCGAATTGATGTGATGCAATTCAAATTTGTGTTGAATTTTTAGAAATTCACTGAACCTGGCTTATTCAAACAATTAGTGATTCACTTTGTGGAAATCGCCAAAAATGGCCACTGTTATTTTATAGATTGCAGAATATTGCATCTGTAACATGTTGACATGTCTTTTTAGTAATGAGTTCATATTACTGACAGTATAAATTTCTCCTGCAATGACTTAGTCCGGCCATTAGGGGTCAGCAAGAAACAAGTAAAGAAAAAGCCCGGGGATCTGTAAAAAAGTCCGGGAAACACAGAACCAGGAAGTACTCTGAGGAGACGAGACGTGTCTGATTCCTAGGGGACGTTTTGGAGCTTGCACAGACTGCAGCCAGACTGTGGGTCCAAGAAGAAGCTGTGCCTTGTGAGTAACTGAGATATGTGACCGGTCACCAACTGTGTAGTCAGGGAAAGCTAGTCATTGACTCTAGTAGTGCTGAGAACTGCCTGGTGTATATCACTGCTGATGGACTGATCAGGCTTGATCCAGAGATTGTGAAGGATCTGGTATACTAAGACTCTGTGTACGTGGATACTACAAAGGACCCCTGTTGTGAACTACACTTTGAGACTGAAATTGATTCTAATTCCTGCTTACACCTGAATGTGCTGAAGAGCTTGGTGAGAAACCCTGTCACAGAGATCATGGTCTAATAAAAGGTCTAGTTTGTTAACTGTTTTCATATGTATTAAGTCTGAGAGATTTCTCTTTGCTCTTGTAAGAAGAGAAACTGTATACTGTATAGGTAACGCGTTGGCTAAATATATATATGAGTGTTCTCTAAGGGGAAAACAAGGGTACCCAGATCCCATTGTATTAGTGTGGGAGGAGGGTGTAAGGTTATATTCCTGGGAGGACCACGTGCCATGTCCACGGTAACATCCTGGGTAGGCTCTGTACTGAATAAGGGTGGGAACGGCATAGCCCAGGGGTAGTTTGGCTCATTCCCGCGAGATTGGCACTTGGGCTCTCTCGGGCTGCATAACTTGTAATTTGTGTTAGTGGCTGTTGTGGCCCATATTTTGTATAATCGTTTAACCCTGTCATTTGTGTGACCAGTATAAAGAAAGTTATTTGCCACTATACGAGGTCGGAGTCATTCATAGCAGCGCCGTATCCCTCATACACATTCGACCGGTGTTCCGGTCGTTACACATCAGCCAAAGAACACTGACATGACCTCGGACATGGCCGGACGGCCTTTCCCATAAGTAGCTATAGCATCGCATCACTTTGTATAGCACAGCCGATCAGTAGGGACTGTACTAAATTGTATAAAATCAAAGGTAAAGAATGCAGCAGTTATTTTGGGTAAATCTGGATAGTGAGAGAATATCACAGTTTAGCATTAGAGATAGGGAGAGAAAGCAATAAAACAGTGAACAAATTCTACAGATAATGTGACAGCACATTAGTGAAAAACATCTAAAAAATGGAGTTGAGACAGAACTTTTTTTAGGCTGATTGTATGACTTGCAATTTGTGGGAAATCGATTCAATTCAAATTGAATTTTCTTGAAAAATTCAGCAAAGCTGGTGAATTAAAATTTCATTAACATCACTGAATTGTGGGTTTCCAATCCTTTTTTAACAGGAGCCAGTAGCTGTTCGCCATGGCCCCAGCTTCTCCAACCCCCAACCACTTTTTACCAGACTTTTATAGTCTATGGGTATGTTGAGCATACATCAGAAGCAATGTCCTATGTATTTACTGAATGTAGAACCCAAAAGCAGTGTGAACAGACACACAAGTGGACAACTGCCGCATTTTCTATTCTGCATCAAAGCCACAAATAAAAGTATTATTCAGCTGGAAAGTAAGCATTTTTATTATGTTATATTTTTTATTATTGGGGTGTAGTAGTTTTGGGCTTGGTTCTAGATAATGAACCCAGGGATTATCTCCCTTTTATATATTGTAACTACAGTCATGACAGTTTAATTATCTGTGATCATTGTATTATGTGGATGGAATGTGTATCTTGCGTCATATAGATCTGTTTATTACAAAGCCTAACAAAGGATCCCAACTCCTTGACACCTCACTAAATGCTTCACTGATGCTATCAACACGACATAACCTACTAGCACCAACTTGTCAAGCTATGTTCTATTCATTTATGTATCTACCCATGTACTTATTCTTTTCCAAAAGCAACTTGCTCATTTTGTTGTTTATTCTTTTTGATTACTTTTTGTTAGTTTTGTTTATGTACAATGTACTTTCTTTGCAAAAGTAGTCAGCAATAGACTTTCCACCTGTGGAAACAACAACTCTCAGCATGTCCAGACAGCTTGTGACTGTTGTGTGGGAATATTACACTTGGACTCGCCTACTAGTCACTACTTACAGAGATCTCTCCCATGACCTGTTTATACCAAGGATGGTGACAAAGACGAGGGGGTACACTATGCGTCTGGAGGAAAGGAGGTTCCTGCACCAGCATAGAAGGGGATTCTTTACGGTCAGAGCCGTGAGACTCTGGAACTCTCTGGGAGAGGAAGTGGTGATGTCCAACTCACTTAATGAGTTCAAGAGAGGCCTGGACGCCTTTCTTGAGAACAATAAAATTACATCTTATGCTTAGTGATAGTTAATTAATCCAGGGATTTAATCTGACTGCCAGATTGGTGTCGGGAAGTGAATTTTTCCTCAATGATGTAAATTGGCCTATACCGCATGGTTTTTTATTGCCTTCCCCTGGATCAACGCTGTGGAATAGCTGCAGTGCACAAGAAATAGGCTGAACTGGATGGACGCTTGTCTTTTTTCGGCCTTATAAACTATGTAACTTATGGTCACACAGTGAGGTGGGGAAGTCAGGGAGTCCGAGGTCAAAATCCAGGAGGGTACGTCATAAACAGAGAGGTTAGGCAAAGGTGTAGTGAGGTCACAGTCCGAGGACAGAATTCCAAGAAGGTAGCTGATCAAAGCAAAGGGGATGGTCGAAGGCAAATCCAAGGTTGATCAACAAAGATCAAAATACTAGAACTCAAAGCACAGTGCAAACACAGACCAAACTGAGCGGAGCTACAACTGACAGAGATAAGAAGCAGACAGCCAGCTTAAATAGCCTGAGAATCATTCCGAACAGGAGACACCTGTAGGAAGCCCAGCACTTCCCAGCCCTGATTGGGCGACTGGACTGTCACTCACCACCCTGAGAGTAGAAATCGAGATACTGGATATATTTCATTTTAATTATACTATTGTAGATAACATGCGCAATTGCTCAGCCATTGTTGTCATGAAGTTTTTACCAAAATGTTCTATTTATTTAAAAAAATATTCCTTGCTGAATTGCCCTCTTTTGGGTAAACAACCCATATAACGGCTAAACTATAAACGATTTATTGGATAGAGTACCATTTACAAATATTTAATGTTATGTAGCATACTTGGAACAACATGAGATGCCAATAGCAAAAAATTAAAATGGGGCCTCTTTTTGTTGCAATCTGACACCACAATACCACTAGCCATCTGTGATATAAGGTCATTGTGGGCATATCCTATTTACATGACTACTGCTCAGTAACATTGCAACACCTGTAGAGATCACATACATGTGCTACCGTAGCTTAGATTAGCTTGTTGCAGGTGCAGAGACCCTGATTCCAGAGATGTATCACTTATTGAGCCACTTACTGCAGTTTTGATGAAATCCCTGTTTTATCTACTGCAAATCTGGCAGTTCTCTGAATGCTGAGCTCTTTATAACCCCTCCCATGTCACTGATTGGCAGCTTTCTGTGTGCACTGCACTGATTGGCAAATAACTGCCAATCAGTGGTGGGGACAAGGTTTTCTAAGCACATCAATATGGAGGACTACATGCCATACAGTCCTCTAGTAATAATCTCCTGCTGATAAAACAGTGTTGTTATCAAAACAACAGCCTTCAGCCCAGTAAGGCTGTGTGCCCACGATGCATTTTTTAAGCGTTTCGGCAGCGGCAAAAATGCTACAGAAACGCTTAAACAACGCATGGTAGAAGGCCTGCCATGTTCCCCAATGATAATCCCCATGTGCTGTGCACATGCTGCGGAAATTTCCGCTGCGGATTATCATTGCGGAAAAATACGCAGCACTACTAATTATTTTGCGGAAGCGCAGCGTTTGGAACGCATGGAATCTGTACATGTGGAATCCAAGCGTTTCAATGTGCGGATGGTACCTGGGTCTAGAGGACAGGAGACTCCCCTCCGGACCCGGGTTCCATAAAACCTGTGAAAAAAAAGAATAAAATAAAAAATAAATATTATATTTACCTTCTGATGGCCCCCGGTCTCCTTGTCTTCACTTGTCGGCAGTTCGCGGTGGACTGACGTCATAGTCATGTGACATCAGGTCCTTCAGTGTAGTGTACCGCGATCTGCCGGCAGCCAGGACGGAGGGAAACAAGACTCCGGGGGCCATCAGAAGGTAAGTATAGATTTATTTTTTACCATTCTTTTACGGTCACACTATATAAATCCATGCTGGTTGCATGGATTTATATAGTGTGACCAAGTTGTCAAGCACTTTTCCAAGTGATGCTAAAATCGCTTAGAAAGCGCTTGTCAACCTGCATGCGGAAATGCATGTGAAGAACGCTTCACATCCGCATGTCCCTGGCAGGAAAACACATGTACAATCCGCATGTACAATCCGCATGTACAATCCGCATGTACAATCCGCATGTACAATCCGCATGCGTTTTTTCTGCCAGGGAGAAGCAGAAACGCTCAGGAAAAATCCGGAGCATTTCTGCATCGTGGGCTCATAGCCTAATAGTGACACATTGCTGGAATCAGGGTCCCTGTCTCTCCATAATGCTGCTCTCAGATTAGGTGGCAAAAACCGGGTGATAGGTCTAATCCCCATTTTAAAGGGAATCTATCTGAAATGGACACCTTTTTTCAAAAGATCCTATAACAGCTGCATTTGCTACCTTTATGTTATATACGACCTTAGCTATGCTTGATGACGGAAGGCTGAAAACTACAAAATTTGAATGGTTATTCTGGTTTCTCAAGAATATCAGAGTCCTGAGACTGGTAATATACACCCAGTTGTAAAACACCTAACGGCCATAAATAGGTTGTGAGATATAATTAGCAACAACAGCATCCTTTTCTAAACTGCACATTCCACCTTTTGGTTTAGCATTGTTTATTAGTAAAAAAATGCTTAATTTTCTGTGCAAGACATAGTCATAATAAAGATAATGATCAATTCATAAAAAGGCTGTTTACTACAGTTAGGTCCAGAAATATTTGGACAGTGACTCAATCTGTGTGATTTGGGCTCTACATGTCACGATTTTTTATTTAAAATAAAACAACTGAGATGCAACTAAAGTGTAGACTTTCAGGTTTAATTAAAGAGGTTGAACAAAAATATCCTGTGAAACGTTTAGATTTGCACCCATTTATGCTTATTTATGGGTCTTGAGCATAGATGCGAATGGTCTCTTCAGAGAGGAAGAAGACTTGACCTCTAGTGCCACGTATTGGAAGTAGCAATCCTAAAAGTCAATATCGACCCTTTAACGAGCCTTAGCATATGACTTAGGATAAAAGCCAAACCAGAATCTGAGTTTGCAGACATGGTGTTTTAGAGGTAATACCCTCTTCAGTGCTAAGTAGTAGATCTGATTTGGCTTGGTGAGAGGCTTAAGACTGGAATCCCAGTCTTAAGCATGGTGATTGACTCGGCCATTGCAGAATATTCCAATTCTTTGCCTGAAATCTAAGCAGAAAGTATCGCCCTGTACACTTTAGAATTCATCTGGCTGCTTCGGTCTTCTGTCACATCATCAATAAACACTAGTGACCCAGCGCCATTGGAA
The DNA here is from genome assembly GCF_046119375.1 of Phyllobates terribilis. Classification (NCBI taxonomy): domain Eukaryota; kingdom Metazoa; phylum Chordata; class Amphibia; order Anura; family Dendrobatidae; genus Phyllobates; species Phyllobates terribilis. The sequence continues at coordinate 974,604,265 of NW_027362761.1, read as the reverse complement.
GCCATGCATGCCCGTACCATCACACTGCCTCCACCATGTTTACAGAGCATGTGGTGTGCTTTGGATCATGAGCCGTTCCAAGCCTTCTCCACACTTTCTCCTTCCCATCATTCTGGTACAGGTTGATCTTAGTTTCATCTGCCCAAAGAATGCCTTTCCAAAACTGGGCAGCTTCTTGAGATGTTTTTTTGGCAAAGTCTAAAATCTGGTCTTTCTATTTTTAAGGCTGATTAATGGTTTGCACCTTGTGGTGAACCCTCTGTGTTTGCTCTCATGAAGTCTTCCCATGCAAACGGCATGGATTTATATAGTGTGACCGAAAGAATGGTAAAAAATAAAATATAAATATATACTTACCTTCTGATGGCCCTCGGTCTCCATAGCGATCCGTCCTGGCTTGTCGGCAGCTCACGATAGTCTAAAAGGACCTGCCATGAAGTCATTTAGTCATGTGACGGGTCACGCGACCGCCGACGTCAGCGGTCGCATGACCCGTCACATGACTAAATTACGTCACCACAGGTCCTTTTAGACTATCGTGAGCTGCCGGCAAGCCAGGACGGATCGGATTAGGACACCGGGGGCCATCAGAAGGTAAGTATAATGTATATTTTTTATTTTATTCTTTTTTTTACAGGTACTATGGTTCCCGGGTCTGGAGGAGAGTTTCCTCTTCTCCAAACCCGGGTACCATCCGCACATTGGATCGCTTAATATCCGCATGTGCATACCTAGTCATGCGGATATTAAGCGTTCCAATGCAAGTCAATGGCGGCGAAAACGCCGCGATTCCGCAAAATAATTGGTAGTGCTGTGTATTTTTCCGCAATGATAATCCGCAGCGGAAATTTCCGCAGCATGTGCACCGCACATGCAGATTATCATTGGGGAACATGGCAGACCTTCTACCAAGCATTTTTTAAGCGTTTCTGCAGCGGAATTGCCGCTGTGGAAACGCTTAAAAAACGCATAGTGGGCACACAGCCTTATGGTATAAAGAAATAAAATAGTGCTTTTTATTTGACCTGTAGTAGTGCCACTATTTTCACTTTTCAATTGTATATGATTGACCTTGAGATTCATTTGGACTTTCACCCTAATTGAAATACAATACTTTTATTATATTCAATAATAGTTAATGGGAAAAGTTGCAATAAGCCTTGGTCCTCATTCACTTATATCAGTTGTGTTAGAGGTCAACACTTGCTGAAATGTTTAAAGTTGCAGTAAACTTGCAGTTTATAGAAAACGTATTGATGCCCTGGTATTGAATTCTTCCCATTGAGTGCGCGCCTGTGGTTCCACCTGTAGCATTATGATGCATCATATGTTGGGTTCTTTAATGGCTTGCATCAATATATTTTACCTAATTCTAATGGTTTAATAAGTGAAATCTTTCTATAGCTTTTCCTTGTATGCAATTTAGCACATGTAGATCAGAAGTTATAAAGCAAAGGGATCCCTTCACCAAGAATTATTTGGGTGGTGCTTAAGTTGTGAAGAGTCATGGTGACCAAGCTGTTAGCACATCTATTCTTCCTTTATTGTTGTCTCTCTGGGAATTTGGCATCAAAGCACAATTAACATCTTACCAGTTAGGAGATTGTGACTCTTTACCACGTATGCACCGCCCAAATGACTCTTGGTGAGTGATGTACACTGTTTTATAACTTTTTCTTCGTCATAGACCGGGAGTCAACTTAACTCCTTCACCCCCGGGCTTTTTTCTGTTTTTTCGTTCTAGTTTTTTCCTCCCCGTCTTCCAACAGCCAGAACTTTTTTTATTTTTCAGTTAATATAGCCATATGAGAGCTTGTTTTTTTGTCCGACGAGTTGGACTTTTGGATGACACCATTGATTTTACCATATAGTGTACTGAAAATGTGAAAAAAATTTAAAGCGTGAAGAAATTTAAAAAAAAAATGCAATTTCACAATTGTTCTTTGGGTTTTTTATTTAACATGTTCACTATATGGTAAAACTGACATAGCAATATGATTCTCCAGATCACTACAAGTACGCAGATACCAAACATATAGTTTTTTTTAAGTGGTGAAAAAAAAATCTGAATTTTTAATGAAAATTTTTTTTTTTGCTTTTGTCGCCATTTTCCGAGACTTGTAGGGTTTTCATTTTTCGGGATATTTGGCTGGGTGAAGGCTCATTTTCTGCACTCTGAGTTGACATTTTTATTGATACCATTTTGGGGGAGTTACTTTGTTTTGATCGCTTCTTATTGCATTTTATTGCAATGTTGCGGCGGCCAAAAAACTGTAATTCTGGCGTTTCGATTTTGTTTTCTCGTTACGCTGCTTACCGATTGGATTAATTTATTTTAATACCAAATATTTTTATATCAACTATGTGTATATTTTTTTTAATTGTTTTATTTTCAGAGGGGCAAAAGAGGGGTGATTTGAACTTTTGTGTTTTTTTAACTTTTTTACTTTAATAGTCCCCTTAGGAGACTTGAAGCTGTGACCGTCTGATCGCCTGTGCTTCAGCCCTGCTATGTATAGCCGAAACCATGATCTGCTATGAACGCTGGCCACGAGCCGGCATTTGCAGGAGGATCGTAAGTTTTAACAGGCATGGGGGTCTTCTGCAGACCCCTGGCTGTTATGACAACCAATCCGCGCCCGGCGATCACATGACAAGGCCGCCGATTGGCGGGATGAATGATGCTCTTTCAGCCGGCGAATGTTAAATCCCGCTTTTAGTGATTGACAGCGGGATTTGTCTGGTTAACAGCCATGGGCAGCAAGCATTGATCCACCCGTGGCCGTTAAAGGCATAAGATGGCTGATTAAATCAGACTTCATGTGTCGGTAGAGATGCGGGATCAGCGTGTGAGCCCGCATCAAAGTCTGGGACACAAAATATGTCGTGAAGGTGTTAAACAGGGGCATGTTAGAAATGGTATTCACAAGTATTTTAAAATCAATGCATTAGTTTGAACATTACAATTGTAGTGACAAGTTCCCTTTAAAAACTACCTGTCACTAGGGCTAAATGGCCAATTTTTGCTCTTATTTTATCCCACTGCTCATTTTTTTCTCTTTATGTCCAGTGCACCGATATCTGATACAAATTTTGATTAGTTCCTTATTAGAATTTCAGTTTTTCTAATGGGTCTCATTGTATGGGATATTTTTTTTTGCCCAGACAAGCTGTTTCATATGAAAACAAGTCAGGGACATACAACACAACGGAGATTTAGTACTGTACATGTTCTACATGGTGATATGGAGAGATAAACTTGTTTCATCTCCATCTTGTCATGCGGGTGAAATGTCAGGAATGAAGTCTAATGGCTGGAGGACAGCAGGCGGACAAGTGTCTGAGAAATATCTAATCACGCATAGGAAAATATTTTCTTTTTTTCCAGACTCCTTTGTTGTAAGCCACAGTTTGTATTTTTGCAATTGGGCAAAAAGTTGATTTTTCTTCTGTAAAGAACGACATATCCGTCTTCTCATTACAAAACTGTCTACCGATTAATAGTGTATTAATTAAGGATCCTGTAATTGTATGGAGAGAGTTGGTAAATTGTAGAGTACAATGGGCGGATACTGCACTTCCTGCTCTCACGCCTGTGTCCTTATTTCCCTGCCCGCCATTGGCCTTCAGTCTTTGACAGGTCACTCTTTTCGATTCCCCTACCCGAGATTCTGCACAAGCGCTCAATCATTACCCGGGTTTGTCTCATCATATGGGGCGGTGACGTGTATTAAGCTCCTGATGGCGTTGCAAGAGCCGGCTTCTTTATTGAGATGGTCCAGGCGATAATTTGACACCTTCGCAGAATCGCTGCCGAAAGTCAGCAGAGGGGACGACTCATGTGCAGATTGTTAAATTGGCTCTCGCTTGAGATCTGCCCTCCTCTGAAGAGATGACCCCACGCAATGATTCGGCACCTGTACAGAATCTTAGGCAGGAGAAGATAGAAGAGTGACCGGTCAGTCAAAAGCTGCAGGCTGAGGATGGGCGGGGAAATAAGGAGGCAGGCATAAGAGCTGGAAGTGCAGTGTCCACCCACTGTATTTGTGATTACAATTTTTGAGATGGATTCTTCTACAATTTCCACACTAATACTACAAGAAAAGTATGTATTTACTAGGCATCAAAGGCCTTTATAAAAATGCCTTTAGTTAGGGCTTTAATTTCCTGATGACTGGTTCCCTTTAAGATAACCAAAGATGTAATCACTGACATTAATAATCTGTACAATTGTACAACAAGTGACAATAATACATAGATGATATTAAAGCTATCGAGTTATTGGATTTGACAGATGGAGATCTACTTCATTGGTCGGAACCTTGATGTTCATGTTTCAAGATTTTTGATCATTGTTAATGTAAAAAAATATGAAACTTAATTTCCTTAAAAGCAAACAATAAACTATTGAAAGAAATAAAATTATCATATTATGGGCAAATCTCAACTTCCGTAACTAGTGTTCACATATCTGTGCTCAACACATAAAAGTTGAGAAAATGATTAATCACCAGGAAATATGAATTATTTTACAACTGGAATTGTTCAACACCAGGGAGTTGACTCTGCTGTCTATTTCAATTGGTTCATAATTGATTGGCTTACATGGTCATTGCTTAAATATTGATCATCCGTTTGAAAGCAGGACTGATGTATGTTTAAGGGGTTTAAAAGTTAATTGTTAACTTTTTGAGAACCTTCTACTGTTCCTGCTTGCTACTTTAATCTCTTTTAGTGGGAAAGATCCCAAAACCTTGGACAATGTTAACAATTTATGAGGGCTTCATCTGAATTTATTTTATAGGAGATATTAGTCTAGCTGGATATTATATTAACTTTGAGCGAATGATGCTTTTTTTCTAGGGTTTTTGTAGCCATCCTTCCATGAAAAATGTGTGTATTTTTGCACTAAAACACAAAGGAGGCGATTTATCAAAGGCAGTGCAATGGAAGAGCAGAACAGCTTTCATTATCTGGCTGGAAATTGTATTTTCTAACATGTCTGTTACAATAAAAGACAATAACCAATGATAATCTATGCCCTGTGCATGTTAACAGAGTTTCAGGAACCTTCTTCACATGCCATAGAAAACATTTGTGAGATGTAGAATAGAAAAAGTATGGAAATATACAATTTACGTCCACATTTACTCCTGTATTCTGGGTGGCAATATAAATCGCAAAATACTGGCTCATTATGAAGTAAAAACTAATACATGATATGATATTACCATGCAAAGGCAATACACATTTATGTCAGAGGAGCAGATATAAAGTTGCATGGGCATAGACAACCCCTTAGGTTGGGGTCTCACATTGTGGCAATTACTGCTTGTAAAAGAAGAAAACCCACACACCTCTTTTATTGCAAATTGCCGTAGTTTATCAATATGCAGTGATCAGCTGTGGGGTTTTCATTGTTACAATTGTTAAATACGTTTCACATCTAAAAAAAAAAAAGTGTGCAGCCAAAGACCAAATCACAAAAATATGCTGATTTGTTATGTGCTGTTCACACTGCCGCCTGTCTGAACCCAGCACTAGACAGTAGCTTCAATTTGAGGGAATGCTTTGTATGTACAGATGATTTTATCTCTGTAATAGTCCTAAAAAATGACTGAGCTCAGAACTGCAGAAATTCAGACTTCCAGAGGACCTATGAAATGCCATAAATGTGTATTTTATACATGGTGTAAATGCATCTGTTCTCCCAAATTTGGTGTTGTTTTTCTTTTGTTTCAGCGCCTCCACTTTTTCTAAAAATCTCTGAATCGAAATCTAGTGATTTTAGCCAACTGGGTATGATCCTCAAGAAGATGAATGTAGCGAAGAGTTGGGGACCACACCCATTTGGATAAAAATGAAGAAGAGAGGGCCATATCTCAGGGATGGAGAGGCTCGGGATCAAAAGAAAAACTGCACCAGAATTGGAAAAACTGGAATTCCATATTTATGGCAAATGGCAGGTCCACTTTATTTATTTTAAATTTCACTTACTTATATAGCGCCATTAATTCCACAGCATTTTAAAGTCATGATCATCACTGTCCCCATTGGGGCTCACAATCTGGATTCCCTATCAGTATGTCTTTCAAGTGTGGTTGGAAACCAGAGAACTCGGAAGAAACCCACACAAACACGGGAAGAACATACAAACTCCTTGCAGAGGTTGTAATTGGTGGTTAGTAACCAAGAAGAAGTGGGCGGCCAGCCGCAGCTCTCACTTCCTCTTGATTACATATATGTCCAAAGGAGGAGACGGTGATGTCAGCGCTGATTGGGCGCATGGTTCACGTGTCATAACAACCACACATGAGCTCCGGGAACGCAACTTCTTTAAGATTTCCTCTACTCTGACCCATAAACTGACTATAGACTGTTGTAACAATGGGAACTATATCGGCCCCCCAGCTATTCCACCCCTGTAAATAAGATGGATCAAGAATATTTTCCTTATTAACTGACATGTATATTCTGAATATATAACTCATGAGTTCCCAACATACATGGCATCTAAAGTCTAGTGATCTGTGGGAATCTTGGCAAAGGAAAAAGTCCAAGAATTAGAAAATTCAGTTTAATACTTGGTACTCATGCCTGACGCCTGTGCACCACTTGTTCTGTGAGCTCATCTGCTATTCCCATGATGCTCTGACCTGCTTCAATGACAAGCCAGAATATATGTGAAGGTGAACTTGCACTTTTACTAAAACTATTCATTTGGGAAATCTCTATTTATCAAACCTGTCTTCAGAAATCGAATTGGCGTGTAGCAAAACACCCCACAAGGCAGATACGTGTCTGTGTGTAGATAGGTGTGCTTCCTCCTCCTTGTTTGAGCATATAAGACTCAGGTAATACTTTTGTGTATGTGAAATGATCTCTTAAAGTGAAATAGTGTCATACATTTAACACCACAAAAGAAAGACTGTAGGCTATTGTTCTTATGGGCTTTATGATGTCCTGACATCAAAGACAACACCAAATACAAGAATTACTCTTGAATATATTATAGAAGAAGAAAGGAAAGCTAACAAAAGTGACCTTCGTAGTCTCGCCATTCAACAAGACATTGAAGTCTACTAACCTGATGTCACGTGATTAGATGGATCCAGTTTTTTGTACAATAAATGTCAATGGAGACAGGATAGGAAGAGAAGACATTTACAATATACCTTTATTTTTGGGAAAAAATACCACCTCAAAAGGATGCAAAAACACAATGTAGTTGTCCTCCTCAAAGTCTGCTAATATTTTTCTCAAAATTCTTAAGATTTGAGAATCCTCAGTGGTTGATACCTTTTAAGTCAGTTAGGCATTAAAATATATCAACCACTGAGGATTCTCAAATCTTAATATTTTTCTATCTACTGGCCAACATGGTACGAAGATATAAATTTTTCTTGTCTCAAATTCCTTAAATCTTGCTCGTTGTGTGGCTGACATTAGCTAATGTAACTGTGAAATAAACAACATGTTTTAAATTATAACGTTTCCAAAGTGAAAAAAAACTTTTGAGATTGGCCATCACAATTGTAGAATATTTTAGAACCTTTTCCTGTAGTATTGTATTATCTTGTTATTCTCTAGCTAGAAAGATATTTTGGCATATTATGGCAATCATCCTCCCAGGAATTCATTGTTAAGATTCCTCTACTTTCCAAATTGGAAGAGAAAAAAGGGTTGGTCCATTTATTCTGTTAAGGCCTTATGCAAATGTCTATTTTTCGCAAATTTGTTGCATCAGGCTGTCCACCTGTCTATGTTTTTTGCAGACTGTATCAGCAAAAATAAATCCAGCACATGGCATTTTTTGATGCGAGTCAAAATCGCCAATGCAAGTCATTAGGTCCACGAAAAAAAAAAACAGATAGGACACAGATGCCATCCGTGCTTCATTTGTTTGCTGTCCAGTTTTACTGTTAATAGGTGGATTTTTTTTCCATGCGGTAAATCGGATGTGATATTGATGGTGAAATGCACAGATGGATCCAAAATGGATGGAAGTTGGATCCCGCACACTTTTGAAAAGCAGTCTATTTTTACTTGTATGTAAAAAAAAAAAAAAAAAAACAACAGTCAACAAATATCTGAATAAGGCCTTAAACTTAGGAATCTGAATAACCACAGGCTAAGTGCCATTTACATGTCCGACTCCACGCTTAGTAAAATATTGATAGGAGCTCATGTTCTGCACACCCTTCCATGCATAGGTGGAAGGCTGGTGATCTATACATGTACAGACACATAGGCGGAGGTTGGGCTTTCAATGTGATTGCATTAATAGCGCACAAATATAAAAGACATGATCGGGGTGAGCTTTATTTCCACTGTTATTGTTTGCTTTTCTTCACTCAGGGGAAAATATTCAGGATGCTTTTTCAAGGCTTTGTATGAAATTTTTATTATACAAAAACAATTTAGTAGACAATGGTAGACATGAATGTAATCTATTTGGATCTCTGCAAATATCTTCTGTGCTTTTCATTCAGGCATGTCATTATCCCACCCTTTAATTGCACTGGCAGAACACCAGCTCTGTTGTAGCAGCCCCTGATGCAGAGTGATACATTATTACGTATACACGAGAATTAATAATGTGACTAATTTTCTGAATTTGACACAAAAGACCATTTAAACTTTCCATTGTTATCAGGCATTTTCCAGTTGTCACGCCAAGTGATTGTTTAGGAATTATATGGTACCTTTTATTTCAAAAATTGTCCCTAAACCCCATAAATACAACAGGAAATCAGCAAAATCAAACCTAAAAAAAATAAACATTTTAACATTATAAGCTTATTCTAGTCGTTTCCCAATCCTAAGTGTATGAAAGCTATTTTTTTTTTGCAATAAGCATATTATATGCAATGAGCACATTATATGAACACACTGCATGCAGATAAAGAGGATTTCTTTTTTGAATAACCATGAAAATGATGGAGGGGTCTGACATGTGACTGCTCTAGCCAATGACTAGCCCCAGTGGTGACATCAACTGCTGTGGCTAATGATTGGCTGCTGTGGTCAAATGCCCGTCCCCACTTGAAAAGGAAATGACGCGCCCCTGGGCCTGTGTCGCGCTGCGTTGCGCACGCGGGAGCTTACCCGGAGCCGGATCTGTTTAGGGTTGTAGTCTCGTGGCGGTGACCCGGTCCGTGCCCAGGGAGTCAAACTGGACGGCAGTCTGTTAGCGGTAGAAAATGGTTGATGACTACGCCACCCGTTGAATGCAGCCAGGGGGCTGCTGCTGCAGGGCAGACCGCTGAGGCCGGTGGAAGGATGGTGCAGCGTGATAGTATAACCCCCAACGGGAGGGGTATGGCCTCAGGGCAGCCGACGTGGATGATGGGGGTAGCAGGAACCACTCAGAGACGGTATGGTAGCGTTCAGGGTCTTTACTGGTAACAACGATAGACCCTCCCGGAGTACTTGCTAGCGAACGGGGCCTGGTCAGTCCTTGAGCAGATGGGATCTCCCCTGGCCAGGCGTAGTTGTAGGCCTCCCAAGCTGACTGTACTCTTCTGGCTACCTTGCTAGAAGCTGATGTAAGTAGCCCACGTCCCTGAGTGTACCGTGTGGTGCTCACCCGTATGGCCGGTGACTCGGGGCCTTCTAATGGCTTCCGCTCCACGATGGCGGTGCTGGTCCCACGCGTGCGACCGGGCCTTCGGGCTTCTGGGCCAGGGGACCTGAAATCCCCTGCCTGACGGATTCTGCTGCTGGGTAGAAGTTAGTCCCCACAGCCTCGGACTCCGGGTCCGGTAAAGAATCTTCTTAGTCAGGGCGAGCTCTTTAGCTGCCAGCCCCTGACTCCTTGTGACTCTGCTGCTTCCTATGCTGCTCTTGTCTCTACTCTTCCTGGACTCACTAACCCTGCCTCAGCCCCGGGTTTATACAGGGGAAGTTCTTCCCCTCCCAAGGCTGGGCAGGAGGTGTGGCATGCACAGGATCCCTGACCAAAGGACCTCCCACCTGCTCTCAGACGTAATATCTCTATCACTGTGACAACCAGACCCCTGGGGTGTCACACTCCCCCCTAGTGAAATTTAGTACTCCGGGACTAAACACTTTTTAGAAAAATATAACAAGGTATATCAAAGAACAATAAAATACAATAAGGAAACACAATAAGATGGTCACGGATGTCCGCAACCGGGTGCAGTCTTTGAAGAAAAGCAAAGGTGTCCATTTCACCAACACAGGGAGACGTAACCAGGTAGGGGTCTGTCCTACCCCGAGTCCTTAACAGTCTCTAGTCCATCCTGGGTTACGCTCCAACTATATACAAAGGATTCCCGGTAAATCCACCGAAGACTCCTAAAAACAACTAGAAACACAAAATTACACACAAGCAACAATAAACAGGTAAACATTGTAAAACAACTTAAATATTTAGATCCTCCAACGTGCGGGTAACTGGCCTCTAGTGGCCCTAGTGGACCTACGGAGCTGACTGTCTGGCCCTGAACTACAGGGTGTAGGAGCTGTCAAGGGTAAACTGGGCAGCTGTCTACCGGCTCTTTGTCTCACTAGGGGTACGGCAGGCTCACTATAAGCAGAGGGTGGATTCTCCTGTTCCGCTTGGGTGGAGTCTTCTGCCTCCTGGACCGGCTGCTCTTCCAGCTCTACCCGTTGCTCCGTAGGTTCTTGGGATGATGGTTGGAGGAAGGTGAGTACGGGTACCACAACTGCACCATTGACTTGAGTCCAAGACCGAGGGAAGTCCCCGAGCACGGTACTAACCATATCTTCCCTTTCTTCCACGGGTCGATGGTCTTCCTGTTCCTCCTCAGGGTTCCTCAGTTGTTCGGGGCACTTCTTCAGGTGGTCCCGGGATACAATGGCTGTGGTTTCCCCTCCGTCTTTACTGATGGTACAGACCTTCGGGTTCTCGTGGCTTGAGGGCAGTACGGTGTACGGGTCCTTCTCCCACTGGTCGTCCAACTTGTGGAGCCGTCTCTTCCTCTTCAAGACCTGCTCTCCGGGTACCAGGGGAACAGCGGGAGCATACTGGTTGTAAGTCTTCTCTTGTCTTTCCCTAGCCTGACAGAGACTTCGCTCCACGCTCTCCTGTACTTTCCGGTACTGCTGCTGCCTCTCTGTGTCCCAGTCTGTTTCTGGTGAAGTGTCCTCGGGCGTCAGGACTCCCATTTCCAGGTCAACAGGTAACTTACCAGGTCTTGCCCTCATTAGGTAAGCCGGGGTACAGTTGGTGGAACCTACCGGGATGTGGTTGTATAGGTCCACCAGATCGGGCAACTTCTCAGGCCACAGACTGCGTTCTTCCAGGGGCAACGTTTTTAGAAGATCCATTACCACCTGGTTCATTTTCTCACAAAGTCCATTAGTTTGCGGATGGTAGGGTGTCGTCCTTATCTTCCGGCAGCCATACAGATTGCAGAATTCCTGGAAGACCTCCGCTTCAAAGGCAGGTCCCTGGTCCGTCAGCACTTGGTCCGGGTACCCGTGTGGACGGCAAAAGTGCTGCTGGAAGGCTCTAGCTGCTGTTCGAGCCGTTAAGTCCTTGACGGGGACGACAACCAGAAACCGGGAGTAATGATCCACGATGGTTAACGCGTAGACGTAGCCACTTCTGCTGGGGGTCAGTTTTACATGATCCAAGGCTACCAGTTCCAACGGTTGCCGGGTGACGATGGACTGCAGGGGAGTCTTCTGGCTGGCCCGGTCCTTCCTTCTCAGATTGCACGGGCCACAGTCTCTGCACCACTTCTCGATGGTTCCCCTCATGCCTACCCAGTGGAACCGCTCGCGCAGCAGGAACTCCAGCTTTTTCCACCCGAAGTGTCCAGCTCCGTCGTGGTATGCCTCCATCACCATGGCTGCGTCTCTTCGTGGCACCACTACTTGCCAGAGTAGTTCATGCGTCCTGGAGTTAACCATTCTGCGGCACAACTTCCCCTTGTAAAGGAACAGTCGACTCTTCTCTGCCCATAGTTGTTTGGCTTCCTCTGGAGCGTCTGATTCCAGGCTAGCCTCCGGGCGAGTCAGCATCTCCTTCACCAGTCGGACGGCAGGGTCGCTGTCTTGCGTTTCCGCCCAGTTGTAGTGAGGTAAGGGGTTCAACGTAGCAGCCTGCTTACTCCTTACCCGGTGGGAATACTGGATAGTCCCATGACGGTGGAAAGCAGGGAGTTCAACTTCTTCCAGTCCCTCCGGATCTTCTCCTCCGTCCGGCAGGTTGGGCATCCTGGACAGGGCGTCCGCGTTGGTATTGGAGCGCCCTGCCCGGTATTTAATTGTGAACTCGTAGTTGGACAGACGGGCCATCCACCTCTGCTCCAGGGCACCGAGTCTTGCCGTGTCCAGGTGTGTCAGCGGGTTGTTATCCGTGTATACGGTGAACCGGGAAGAAGCGAGGTAATGCTTAAAGCGCTCGGTGACTGCCCATACCACTGCCAGGAACTCTAGCTTAAATGAGCTATAATTCTCGGGATTCCTTTCGGTGGGTCGCAGTTTTCGGCTGGCATAGGCGATTACTCGCTCTTTCCCCTGCTGAATCTGGGACAGTACGGCTCCTAGCCCGACGTTACTGGCGTCGGTGTAGAGGATGAAGGGCTGGCTATAGTCCGGATACGCCAAGATTTCATCCCCCGTGAGGGCCATCTTCAGCTGGCGGAAGGACTCTTCCTCTAGCTCTTCCCATTTGAAGGGCGGCTTCTGGTTCTTGGCCTTCCGGGACTGGCCTATCAGGAGGTCCTGCATAGGCGCCGCCTTTTTGGTGAAACCGGGAATAAACCTTCGGTAGTAGCCTACCAACCCTAGGAACTGCCGCACTTCTTTTACGCTGGAAGGGCTTGGCCATCCTTTGATTGCGGTGATCTTATCGGGGTCGGGAGCCACTCCGTCAGCGCTCACCACGTGTCCCAGGTATTGCACCTTTGGTTTCAGGAGGTGACACTTGGAGGGTTTCACCTTTAGGCCGTAACTCGCCAGAGCTTCGAACACCTCCGCCAGGTGTTTCAGGTGGTCCTCATACGTTTTGGAGTATACGATGACATCGTCCAGGTACAACAGGACCGTCTCGAAGTTTCTGTGGCCCAGACAGCACTCCATTAATCGTTGGAAGGTTCCTGGGGCGTTGCAGAGTCCGAACGGCATGCAGGTGAACTCGCTAAGTCCCATCGGGGTGGTGAATGCGGTCTTCTCCCGGTCCGCCTCTGCTACGGGAACCTGCCAGTACCCGCTAGTGAGATCCAAGGTAGAGAAGAAGTTAGCAGATCTTAAAGCAGCCAATGACTCCTCTATCCTTGGTAAGGGGTACGCATCCTTGTGTGTGATACGGTTGATTTTCCGGTAATCTACACACATCCTCATGGTGTTGTCTTTCTTTTTGACTAAAACTAGTGGGGCTGCCCAGGGGCTACAGCTATCCCGGATTACCCCAGCCTCCTTCATGTCTCTAAGCATCCCCTTGGCGTGTTGGTAATGTGCAGGGGGTACGGGTCGATACCTCTCTTTTATGGGAGGATGATCTCCCGTGGGGATGCGGTGTTCTACCCCCTTGACTCGCCCGAAGTCTAACGGGTGTTTACTAAACACTCTCTCATACTCTTGAACCACCCGATAGACTCCTTGTTTCTGGTGTGAGGGAGTGGAGTCAGTACCCAGATGTAGTTGCTGACACCAGTCCTCCATGTCTTTCTTAGAGCCGTTACCTTCCTCCGGGTGAGATGGAGGCAAGGGTTCCACAGATTGTATAGAATTTTGATTAGTGGTATATAATTTGGCTAGCGTGGCATACCGGGGCAGGTACACTTCCCTCTCCCCGATATTTATTATGCGAACGGGCACCCTCCCATGGCGTACATTGACCACCCCCCGTGCTGTCAAAATGGTGGGCCTACTGTCTGAGTAAACTGGTTCTACCATTGCCTGGTAATCTCTACCTCTCAGACCAATAGCTGCCCGGCACCAAATCATCATTTCACTTTTTGGGGGCATGGCAATAGGAAAAGGGTCACACATTCTTACGCTACCAATCTCACCGCCGGAGAGTTCCACTTGTTGCCGTTGCATCAGTGCCCGGATCTCTTTCTGGAGCACCCGCTGCTCGCCGGAGCTGGCATTCTTGGCAACCTGCTGTAAAAGGAAAATCACCTCTGCAAGACAATTTTCAATTACATTAGTTCCTAGAGTTATTTTTGGGTGACTCTCATGTTTGTCAATATCTACAATGATCAGTCCCTGTGCGGCCAGTTCGACTCTACCAATTTTGATGGTCACCTCTTTAAATCCGATCTGTGGCACGGGCTGACCATTGCTGGCGATGATACTCAAGTCGTCGTCAGGGTAGCGGGTAATATCCGAGTCATTCCAGTACTGCTTGAAGAGCACGTACGGGATGGTGGTGACCTGTGACCCGGTGTCCAGTAGGGCACTCATGGGAATGCCATCCAGTACCACAGGCAAGACTGGACGTCCTCCCACATATCTGTCGCGCCAGTTCGATGGGCCTGGTGATCTTTTTCCTGGGGGTTGGCCCTCTACCCCAGGTTGTGCCCGTTTAAAGAACAGTACCTTGCCATATGTCCGGGTTGATTGCAGCGGCGGCAGATGGGTCGTCCGTCCTCACTGTATCGGTCACTGGGTCTTCCTCTGGCCGGTGGGGTCCTCCTTGGTCGACGCCACGGGATGTCCTCCGGTCCGGATGCCAGCTGGATCTTCCCTGGGGTGGAAACCTGTAAAGACTGCACAGTTCGGGTTAGCGCAGCAACGCTCTTAGCTAGCTCTTGGACCTGATGGTGTAGGTCTGGAGCCGGGTCATTGTCCAAAGCCTGCGCATCAGCTCCCACAGGCCCTGCTGACAAGGGCGCCGCCTCCTGGTAGTAAGTGGTAGTGGGGCGTCTGTGGGTCACAACGCCACCTGGTGCCGGTTCTCGGAGCACCCGGATGGCTCTGTCCTTGAACTGTGCAAAGTCCAGATGGGGATCCTGTAAGGCCATTGCCCGCAACTGGGTTCGGTGGGCATTGCAATATAAACCCTCTATAAATTGTTCAGTCAACAGCCTGTCCTCGTTTCCCACCCCATCAGGGTCGGTCTGCTTTATGGCCCTCAGGGCCTCTTGTAGGTTTAGTGCATAGTCCCTTATACTCTCATGCGCTCGCTGCTTGCACCCGTAGAATCTAAGCTTAATCTCGGCTGAGGTGCGGGTATCAAAGGTGTCCTTCAGCCGGGTTAGTATCCCTGCGACAGTCTTCCTCCCAGGTGGCCAGGATTTTACTTCCCTTTTGGCTGCCCCGGTTAGTTGGGCCACCAGGATGCTCACTTTTTGCTCTTCTGTGAGGGGGTACACCTGGAAGAGGCTATCCAGCTTTTCTCTAAAGTCATGCAGGGTATGTGACTCCCCTGAGTACTGGGGTAGCCAAGCTGCTCCCGGGATATAGGGCATGGTGAAGGGCATAACTGCAGCAGCGGTAGCGCTGGCGGGGGTTGAGGCAGTGAAGCTCTCCTCCGTATCCGACATCTTCCTCCCCCCTAGTGGACCGTGGCCTACCTTGCGATGATCCTCTTCCGTAGGCCGCGGCTCCGCAGTGGATCGTCAGGGTTGAGGACCTTCCGTCGCGCTCCTGTGACGTCGGCGTCTGCTGGGCTCCTTCCAGGACCTTACGCAACGTCCG
The DNA here is from genome assembly GCF_046119375.1 of Phyllobates terribilis. Classification (NCBI taxonomy): domain Eukaryota; kingdom Metazoa; phylum Chordata; class Amphibia; order Anura; family Dendrobatidae; genus Phyllobates; species Phyllobates terribilis. The sequence goes on along the minus strand of NW_027362761.1, from coordinate 974,588,623 downwards.
GACGTGAGGCGGGGCTTCAGTTCTCGCGCGCTTTCGGAGTCCACGCCCCTCTTCTTCCCGCGCGGCGTCCTCAAGATGGCGTCCAATGGCGGGAAAACTCCACGGATGGCGGGAAGAAGGCTGAAGATGGCGCCGGATGGCGGGAAACTTCACCGATGGCGGGAAGAAGGCTGAAGATGGCGCCGGATGGCGGGAATCTTCACCGATGGCGGGAATCTTCACCACTGGTAAGTTTGAACAGTCTTTGCTTTTCAGGCACGCAGTACCCGGTGGTTGCGGGCACGTGATCCTGCCGACTACGCCAAAGTTGACGCGCCCCTGGGCCTGTGTCGCGCTGCGTTGCGCACGCGGGAGCTTACCCGGAGCCGGATCTGTTTAGGGTTGTAGTCTCGTGGCGGTGACCCGGTCCGTGCCCAGGGAGTCAAACTGGACGGCAGTCTGTTAGCGGTAGAAAATGGTTGATGACTACGCCACCCGTTGAATGCAGCCAGGGGGCTGCTGCTGCAGGGCAGACCGCTGAGGCCGGTGGAAGGATGGTGCAGCGTGATAGTATAACCCCCAACGGGAGGGGTATGGCCTCAGGGCAGCCGACGTGGATGATGGGGGTAGCAGGAACCACTCAGAGACGGTATGGTAGCGTTCAGGGTCTTTACTGGTAACAACGATAGACCCTCCCGGAGTACTTGCTAGCGAACGGGGCCTGGTCAGTCCTTGAGCAGATGGGATCTCCCCTGGCCAGGCGTAGTTGTAGGCCTCCCAAGCTGACTGTACTCTTCTGGCTACCTTGCTAGAAGCTGATGTAAGTAGCCCACGTCCCTGAGTGTACCGTGTGGTGCTCACCCGTATGGCCGGTGACTCGGGGCCTTCTAATGGCTTCCGCTCCACGATGGCGGTGCTGGTCCCACGCGTGCGACCGGGCCTTCGGGCTTCTGGGCCAGGGGACCTGAAATCCCCTGCCTGACGGATTCTGCTGCTGGGTAGAAGTTAGTCCCCACAGCCTCGGACTCCGGGTCCGGTAAAGAATCTTCTTAGTCAGGGCGAGCTCTTTAGCTGCCAGCCCCTGACTCCTTGTGACTCTGCTGCTTCCTATGCTGCTCTTGTCTCTACTCTTCCTGGACTCACTAACCCTGCCTCAGCCCCGGGTTTATACAGGGGAAGTTCTTCCCCTCCCAAGGCTGGGCAGGAGGTGTGGCATGCACAGGATCCCTGACCAAAGGACCTCCCACCTGCTCTCAGACGTAATATCTCTATCACTGTGACAACCAGACCCCTGGGGTGTCACAGAAACACAAAGACCGAAATGTGTATTGGATGTCATTAAAAGAATAGTTCTGGCCATCGGTAAGGTGTGTATGATTTATGTTTTTAGAGCTGCCTGGTTAATCAGAAAAAAAAAGTGGAAACCCCTTTAAACTTAATTTATAGTTTTCTTACAAAGAGCTTACAGAGTTTTCTCCTATAAATATCGGTCGCTTAATGTCTTTTTTGATGTTTGACCTCTCCTTAGCACTTCTAATGGCATGAGATGAGGGAGACTTGATATTAATTTGCTAAATAAATTTCATTTATTTTTTAAAGATCAAACTTAACTTTGAATAAATTACATATTTGATTATATTTAATTTTGGAAATATGGATGTTGAGAAATATGAAGTCTTTTATTAGAATCCATGTCCTTGTAGAGAATCAGCAGTTTCTATTATATTTGTGAGTCGCCCGACAGACACCAGTGGTAGCTGAAGACCATATTGACTTATCATGGCGTCTGTCAGGTTCCAGTGAGGCGTTTGCCGCTTTGATGGAAAGAAAGCACAAATGCCAAGTAATGAGCATTGTATATACATCATGGTGATATAAGAAAAACACACAAGGAATAAGGGAAAGAGAATACTTGGCAGAATTACCAGACTATCACATATTGTACATTGTTCTGAAGGAGCATGGGACAGCTTTGACCCCAAGCATTTTCATAGACACACACAATCTGAAAAATTGTGTCAGGTGAAGATGTACATTTGGTAGAATCGACCATGTATCTCTGTCTGATTTACTGAAGAAACATGGACAGGACATGGGGTAAAACAAGCACTGAGTTCTCCAGACATGCCTGGTTTTGGTTGTGTTAGTGTATCAAGACCACAAAGGGGGCCCCATTTCTAAGTTTCTTCAGGGCTCCCTCACCTTTATGTGCTCACATGATCTGAGGGCTAAGATTTCCATTGTATCAGTGGGTTATTATTCCAGGTAAGGAAACAACCCCCAAACTAACTGAACAATTCCTTCTTTCCTGCCAGAAAGTTAATAGTACTCTAAAAGAAAGAATCTTGGCAGGGGACAGCAGCAATTTATTAAGCTGTTAGTAAGTGAATGCTGCACAGTTTTAGTGCATGATTCATTGTTGGGTCACTGGCATCGAACACAGCCGTGATATCCGCAATGTAGAAAATGGGTAATTTTTTATTTCATTCTTGTTGCTTGAACCAAATAGATTCACCAACTAGTGTCTCATAAGTCACCCGCTCAATCACATGCACACAAGCAGAGGTGTATCTAGGTTTTCTGGCACCCGTGGCAAGAATTCGGTTTGGCACCCTCCGCCCTCCCAAGCACATATGCGATTTGCACACTTAATCACGTGCCGACAAACTGCTCTCCCTAATTCTCTCAATGTTCAGCGAAAAACAGAGAAGCAGGAAGAGAAGCTCGTTGTCACGTGACCGTAAGTGTGAAGATAGCATATGAGTGAAATGGCCATGTAATGACTGCTGAGAAGCAGAGATGAGTCCTGACAGTGAGTATATTACACGCTGTTAGGACTGGCTGCTACAGGGCTTCATTTTATAATTAAATGGCTCATCCAGGTGTGAGATGAAAATTCAGGCTTCTGAATTCTCACGGCGCATGCACTGCACACTTTTAGGATTCTCCGTTGCACAAGTATGTGATTTGTATACTACTGGCCACATTCCAACTAGACGTGTCCGGCCTCACTCAATTAATTTTCATTGATTGAGGCCACACATGTCTAGTCGGCATATGACCACATGTATGCAAATCACCGGCACGAGAGAATCCTGACAGCGTGCAGTGAAAGATGTGAGTACAATTGAACACTGGGAGCCGGCACACTGCACATTCTGTGAGCTGGCTGTCAGCTTGACAGCCAGCTCAAAAAACTGCCGTCTTCCAGTCTGGGGGGGCGGGAAACTGCAGCCACCGGGGAAAACACTTTGGACCGCCCTATTAAGTGGCTAGACTGCGCCCCCCTGCAGGCTGCGCTCAGGGGACATGCCTCGGCTGCCTCCCCTAGATACACCTCTGCACACAATTATTAGCCATACCCCAGGGATGGCAAGTTGCAGTGGATAGATCACCTTGTGAGAAAATGCACTGGTGGTTGGTGGCATATTTGGCACACAGTAATAACCAATGTGTATCCAATATCTTTACAGAAGGTCTGTTTGTATTACGTCTTGACATAGCTGTGTGCATTAAACAGAGAAGAAGGGAAACAACATTGCAGCTGCTCTCCATGTGCCTTTGGCATAAAATTGGTGCCACTATACCGTAAATAGCAGAATGCTTCTTCAGCCTACAGCTCAGCTTGGACTGTCACATAGGGTGACAGGTGAATGCCCCGGTGGGCCCTTTGCAGGAGTGGGCCTCCCACATAAGCAGTGCTTGGCACAATACACGTCATGCATTATTTACTGTAACTCTGGTTGGTGTGGACCCACTCCGCCATGGGCCGGGCTTACCTTGGAGAGGTTTGACTAAGCGACTACCTGGTTTTCGCTAGAGCCTCTGGGGTGAGGTTTGGCTTGGCCACAGGTAGTCCCCAGATACCACTCCAGGTCAGTCTCCGGGACTGCAGCAGTTGACCAGCAGGTGAGAGGCACTGGATTGCGGTACAGGACGACAAAGACGAAAACGTGGTCAGACAGTGTGAGATCGGAGCAGGCAGCACAGGGTCAGTAAGCGTAGCCGAGGTCAGGAATGGAGAGGTCAGGCAGGATGGGAAAACTAGCCAAGTCAGTAATGGGCAGCAGAATACAAATGCAAACATAAACATGGATTAACAGGGTAGGAGCCAATATTCAGGAGGGGAGTGGAAGGCAAAGCTGCCTAATAAAGGCCCTGCTTGCATGAGATAGGCTTGGGAACCTAATCTCTGGAGGACCTAGCACCCCCATGGCTAAATGAATGCAGCAAGCAGATGCAGCAGTGCTGCATGAGGCAGACTAGCGGAGCATCCTGACACTGGGAAGAACCGCACGACGAATAGAAGGTGGCTGGGGAGGTGTGCGAGTTACCACCGTGACATTTACAGACAAAAGCAGCATCTCATAATTCATTTAACAAACTGTATTATATAGAAGCATAGGTGAATTTATGAATGAGGATCAGGTAATATTTCATGCAGCAGAATAGCAGGCCCCCCAGTATCAAATGTTACTGGTGGGATCTTGGCACCCCAGTCTGACACTGCTACAGCTAGCTCTCTTGATTCCCCCATGCATATCAATACTCAACTTTGACTTTTCAATGTGGTAGGTGGAGAAAGCAGGTCCAAGACTCCTCTGGTAGCAGCTTATTTCAAGGTATTGGGCATTGAAACTCAAAAAGCTACATCCCTTTCCCGATCATCTGTCGGACAGAGTCAGGAGTTTCCCAAACACATTAGATGGTTGGTTGGTCCCCCTGAACTCAATGGATTTGGCTGACTTTTCCCTGTTGTGTATGAGGGCCTTTAGATCTCATGCGCAAAGTCACTTCAATTGAATATCAAAGACAGTTCAAGTACCTCTGTAGAATGGCTCCACATGGCACTATATTATGGAGGAATGCCTCCTTAAACTGTTTTTGTTTTTAGACATGTATTTATTAAAAATAATAAGCGTCCCAGCACATCCAGAGAAGGCGGCTCCGGAGGTTTCCACCAACACCGGAAGCGGTGTGCACCCTGTTCAGAATATTACACAGAACCGCGGCGCCTGTAATTGGCTGCAGCAATCGGGTGACTAGAAGAACACAACATTGGATGTTTCTCTGATGATGTGCTCTTCTGGTCACCTGACTGCTATAGCAAATTACAGGCTGCTACCAGTCTGTGAATTCTGAAATGGGCAGACCCCGCTTGTAGAGACAGCTGAGAACTGCGGAGTGGCCTTTCGCCAAACCCTCCGTTCAGTATTTTTAATAAATCCATGGCTAAAAAAAATAGTATCAGACAAACCCTTTAATATATCATCCAAAGGTATGTTTCTATACAATTGAGAGATTGTATGAAGTCATATTAGGTCCTTGAGCCCTAAAGACAATGAAAATAATAAAAATAAACTAAAAAAAAGCACAGAAGAATAAACACAGAATGCAAGCAGTCAGTGCTAAATACACATCAGTGGCTAAGATACTAACCTCGTGAAATGTACTAAATATACAGCTATAATATGTAGAGGAATTTAGAATATGTGTGAATGTATATAACCCTACATAACTGCTTTATGGGCAGCTGGATGTTTAATCACCCCCTATTGTAAATATAGAAATATATCAGTGTTGTGGTCCTGACTGTGTATTCTAAGAATAGGGGTCATCCAAGTCATCACTCCTTTTACAAAATAGCGAAGTTCAATAACAGATCTCTTCACAATAAGACAAAGAATGACATTTAACCCTAAATGGCTTCCCAGAGACTACAACCATCATGTTTGCTTTGGGTCAGTAAACAGGTATGCTAGCTAAACACAGGACGTATTGTGTTACTGCCACCTTTGCGTTGACTTTTTTTTAATGCTGAGTTAAAGTGGGATAATAGACACAATTAAGAAATTAGGAAAGAGTTGTTGAACAGATATTGTAAAAAAAACTTCTAAAAAGTAACAGCTTTAAAAAACTTTTCCAGTAGACTAAAATTGTGCAGCATTCACTTACTAACAGATTAATAAATTGCTGCTGTCCCCTGCCAAGATTCTTTCTTTTAGAGTACTGATCAAATCATAAAACATAAAAAATTCCAAAACCATTTTTATTTTTTAGCAGCAGAGTGTCAAGACTGGTGCTACCTTCTGTATCTAGTCATAAAAGTCCAGATTATCCTGCCATGCTATGTCATTTACAGAATATCTTGACAATCATTGTAGTTTAATTTCAATCCAGACCGGATGAGAAACCCGATGGCCAGTGTACTTTTCCTAATGGGGTCTATTTAATTACCTTGACACTAAAAGGAGTTGTTCCCTCTTCTCTTGCCGCTTAAAGGTCTTGAGCCCCCCCCCATGCCTCCTCACTGCAGTCCACACAGCTCAGCTGAATTTGTGACCAACGGTTCCATTCAGCACCTCTTGACTGTAGTCTCGAGGCCAGGGGAGAAACAGGACAAGTTCTGGACTTACATCAATCTAAAAATTATCCAGCAGACTGGTGATAATTTTTGAAGACTGGACTACCCTTTCAACTGTTCACTAAAATGCTCATTGTTCTATTTCTTTATGACCAGATAAAATTCATTTTCCTGTGAATAAACCCTATACAATTTTAAAAAATTATACGAGTGAATGTCTATAAAATGAAGTCCCTTTATCTGTTTTGACGATTGGTGCAATGCCATATCTTGTCTAACCTCGAGTCTGGTATGACACTAGAAGCTAAAGTTAAAGAGAGGAATACAATTACAAGGTGTCCTGAATATTCATTAATTGTCACCAGAATATATTGCCCACTATGCAGTGAACCAAAGATAAAAAACATTGCTTCCTGAATTACCATGTGAGTAATGAGTTCTTTATTACTTTATGGTATTTTGTCCCTTTGGCCCAAATTTTTATGACCTCAGAAAACCTCTCCAGGCCTATTGCACAATTCTGATTTTCATGGTCCAAGTATGGACCATGATGTACAGACTGGCAGCTTGTCTCCTGAGACCTGACCCAAACTCAACAGTCTTTCATGTATGTCTATAAGCTGTTGAGTTTTTGTCAGAAGACTCGTGTTCGGTTTGAATTTTCCTAAGGATTTTTTTACATTGAGAAATTTTTAAATCCTAAAATACGAATAATATTTAAATGTGGTGAAACTCTACTTTTTTTCTCGGATCCTTTTTTCCTTCTTTCACATGTCCAATGCTAAATGTAGATCATGCTACTCCTTAGGTTTCAGAGGCCTGACACTCCTTTGCACTAATGGCAAATATGTTGGTAGTTAAGTCATCTCCACCCAGTAGCTGCAGATGTAAACTATTGTTCTGAGGTTATTGTCAGAAAAGATCAGGATTTAACATTGAATCGCTTGGCAGCACTTTGTCACAGGAGACACAATGGCCTGTCTTCCCACTGCTCAGTGAGGCTGTGTGCCCATGATGCGTTTTTCAAGCGTTTACGCTGCGTAAACGCTTGGGAAACGCTTGGTAAACCTTCCCCCATGGTCTACAATGCAATTCTGCACTTTCAATGCCCATGCTGCGTATTTTTCTGCAGCGTTTATGCTGCGCTCAAAAATCCGCAGCATGTCCATTAATTTTGCAGACACGCAGCGTAATCGCCGCCATTGACTTGCATTAGAACGCGCCAATTCCGCCAGACTGCATCTGTACTTGCGTAATTGGCGCGTTCTAATGTGCGGATGGTACCCAAGCCTGGAGGAGAGGAGAGTCTCATCCAGACCTGGGTACCATACAATCTGTAAAAAAAATAATTTAAAATAAAAAATAAAAGTTTATACTCACCTTCCGATGTCCTCCCGGTGTTTTGTCCACGCTGTCCGGTCTCTTGCAATGTTCGCGCTGTTGTGAAGGACCTGCCATGATTTTTTCATGATGACCCATCACATGACTCAATGAAGTCACCGCAGGTCCTTCACACCACCGCAAGCAATGCAAGAGACCGGACGCAGCTGAGATAACACCGGGAAGACATCGGAAGGTGAGTATAATCTTTTTATTTTTTACCATTCTTATTCTTTTTTTTAACTATTACTTGGTCACACTATATAAATCCATGCCGGTTGCATGGATTTATATAGTGTGAACAAGTTGTCAAGCACTTTTCCAAGTGATGCTAAAATCGCTTGGAAAACGCATGCGAAACCGCATGTAAAACGCTTCTCTCTGGCAGAAAAAACGCATGTAAATCTGCATGCGTTTTTTTCTGCCAGAGAGAGGCAAAAACGCTCTGCATCAAATCTGCTAAGTGGGCATATAGCCTGAGAGTAGCATAGAGCAGCCTATACTCCTGCTGGGATAATTCCAAAAGTATGCTTTTCACCTAGCATACACCTGGATGCTTAAATTTCATATATGGTGGTTATTCTATTAAAAAAAAACAAAAAGGTTTTTACAAATGTAATGAATATCTACAGTGTTCAGCATAAATGAGTACACCCCCTTTGAAAAGTAAGGTTTTAATCAATATCTCACTGAACACAAGAAGAATTTCCTAAATTTTTACTAAACTGAGTTTCATAGAATTTAACCCATAACATGAAAATAAGGTTAACAATATAAGTTTCATTACAAAGTCTTACTCAACTTAGTTGATGCAAAAAAATACACCCCATATCAACAGCTACTACATCTAGTATTTTGTATGACTTCTATGATTTTTAAGGACAGCACCAAGTCTTCTAGGCATGGAATGAACAAGTTGGTGACATATTGTAACTATCTTTTTCCATTCTTCAAGAACGACCTCTCTAGAGCCTGAATGCTAAATGGAAAGTGATGCTCAACTTGTCTCTTCTTAGGTGTATAATTGGGATCAGGGGACATACTTGGCCACTGAATCACTGTAACCCTGTTCTTCAGAAATGCAACAGTGGCCTTAGATGTGTGTTTTGGATCATTATCATGTTGGGAAAGTGCACATCTACAAAGGGTACGGAGTGATGGCAGCATCTTCTGTTTCAAAATAGAGGAGTAAATCTGTGAATTCATGATACCATCAATGAAATGTAGCTCCACGACACTAGCAGCACTCATGCATCCCCACATAAGGACACTGCCTCACCATGTTTCACTGTAGGCACCATGTATTTTTCTTTGTACTCCTTATCTTTGCAAACCATACAGTTTTGAAGCCATCAGGTCCAAAAACAGGTATCTTGGTCTCATCACTCCATAGTTTAGAGTCCCAGTAGTCTTCATATTTTTCAGAAAGGACTCTGGCAAATTGCAGGTGGGCTTTTTTGTGCATGGGCTTCCTTCATGGACTATACCCATGTATGCCATTCCTCTGCAGTGTGCGCCATATTGTGTCATGTAGAACACAAACCTTGATTTGGCTTTCTACTTTTGCTAACTACAGTGAATGTACATGTCAATTTTCTTCAACCCTTCTCATTAGAATACGCTCCCGTTTAGGTGCTAACTCCTGTGATCGGCCTGGACGTTTCTGTGAGATGGTTGTAGTTCCATCTTTGTTAAGTTTTTGCATCACTTTTTCTAGAGTATTCTGATTGATAAGTAAAGCTTTGCTGATCTTCTTGTAGCCTTCACATTTCTTGCGTAAAGAAATAATTTTCTTTTTCAGGTCTTTTGACATTTCTCTTCCATGGTGTACCATTTCTGACAGCATGAAATGGGAAGGGGTTTTTCTTTTGTAATGGCCTTTTATAGTCCTCTGTCTGCTGGAAACCAGTTTAGTAAATAATTACACCTACCTGTGGTTGACTTTTTGATCACTAGTATATTGTGGTTTAAACTTTAGCTTTTCTCCTAAAACTATCATTGGGTGTGTACTCATTTTTGCAACATGGTCTTGAATGAATTTGTGAGGAAAATTACTTTTTTCGGGTGTGCCAAATAATAAATCTTGTTTGCAATGGCCCACATTTGTGAGATTATTTTGTAGTATGGTATCACATAGAGAATGTTGATTCTGAAAGGAAGCGAAAATTTTCTCACAAATCTGTTGGGGTGTCCTTATTTATGCTTAGACACTATCTATCTACTGTAAGGCAGCGCTCATCATCATACTGGGGGTAACTCGCTTCGCTGCGTCAATCAATGCACACGTGCAATGTCTTTACGTTTTTCACACAGTGTTGCAGTTTATTATGGCACTTCATAAACCGCTGTTCACACACAGTTCATCTTAGTCCGCCACCGGCAGGTTTACACACATAAACAATTCATGAGCCAAGTGGCACACCGGCCCACTTGCTCCAGGGTACAGCTTACGGCAAGGTAATAAAGTAGCAATGTTCATATCACAATGTCCATATAGCACAGGGTATTACCTTTGCCGGGTATAGCTGTCTCAGTCCGTTACTCTGCCACCACTGTGGCTCTGCGGCTTCCCAGGTGGGGGTCTCCAGCCGTCGTTCCCTCAAAGGCCACTGACATCCACACAGGATCCAGGCTCTGCCTTCCAGGACTCTTACTCAAGCCGGCTCTCCCTCAAAGGCCACTGACATCCGCACAGGATCCAGGCTCGACCTTTCAGGTACCAGGCTTCACTTCAAAGCCGCTGCCTTCCAAGGCCACTAGCATCCGCACAGGATCTAGTCTTTGCCTTCAGGCTGCCAGGCTTCACAGTATCACGGTATCCCACACACATGGGGAACAGGCCTCACGCCTCTCACACCGAACACACCTGTCTCAAATTAAGCAGGTTTATATATGCTGTGCACAGACAGCCTCATACTGACAGGACCTTGCTGATGTCACAGTCATGTGATCAGTCAGCTGTGTGTATAGGTCCTGTGTGCTGTCCCAGTCATGTATACAGAGCTTTACTGTGCATGCAGGACCTGGGTGATGTCACAGTCATGTGACCAGTCAGATAAAGGGGAAGGTACATGGTCCAGTAAACACATCCTGGACCATTTACAGTAAAGCTAGCAACCTGCTGCATTACACTACCTACATTTGTGCTCAAAAGTTTACATACCCCGGCAGAATTTTTGCTTTCTTGGCCTTGTTTCAGAGAATATGAATGATAACAAACCAACTTTTTCTCCACTCATGGTTATTGGTTGAGTGAAGCCATTTATTGTCAAACTACTGTGTGAGGATATGGCCCCTACAAAGCCCTGATCTAATTATCATGCAGTCTATCTGGGATTACTTGAAGAGACAGAAGGATTTGTTCAAGCTTATATCCACATAAGATATATGGTTACTTCTCCAAGATGTTTGGCCTAACCTCCCTACCCAGTTCTTCAAAACCTGTGTGCAAGTGTACCTGGAAGAATTTATGCTGTCAAAGGGCAGTCACTCAAAATATTGACATTATTTTGATTTTTTTTTGCTCTTAGGTGTCACTTCTCCTGGACTAGTTCTGCCTTGGATCTTCTACTCACATCTCCTTTGGTGTGATTGATAGGCTGCATAACTCTCCAACCATTTACTTTGCATTTTTGTTAGTTTATTTTTATCAATTATTAGATGGAATCAGTCAGTAGGATCAACCATCCTAAGCCGTCTATATGGGCATGTAGATCACAAAAAGTTGAATAAAATGACACCTTGATAACTGCGATCTGATGTTTTATTCTAGAGTAATTCACACAGTTCTTAATATGTAAAATAATTGTTAAGATCTATGGGCGGGACACAGATCTCTCTGAGAATCTGCCTCTAGAGCTTATTTTAAATGAAAAGGGAGAGTTACCGGATATGTAATATCTGACAGTCTCCTCTCCTGATCTGTGTGTCTCACACTAGTAATGTCCCCTTTTATTTAACCCCTTTCTGATGTGGAGCGTAATAGTACGCCCCACGTCAAATTTCCCTGTTTGGTGTGGGCTCCCGCGCTGAGCCCGCTCCTTTCCGGGCACATGTCAGCTGATCTATATCATGATCCACCCGCGGCTGTTAACTAGTTAAATGCTGCTGTCAATCTCTGACAGCGGCATTTAACTCGTGCTTCCGGGAAGCGCGTCATTGGCACCACCCATTGCGAGCCCGTCACATGATCGTGGGTCACCGATGGTTTGGCATGACAACCTGGGGTTTGCAGGAGACCCCTGTAGTTGTCATTGCCAGATTGCTATGAGCGCCGCCCAGTGGTCAGCGCTCATAGCAAATGAGCAATTCTGTTACACACAGGCGATCAGATGATCGCCTGTGTGTAGCAGAGGGGATTTGACAACTGCAGCTTCTAGTCTCCTATAGAGACTATTGAAGCAAGCAGAAAGTGTAAAAAAAAAGTTTTTAAAAAAAAATAAATATATATATATATATATATATATATATATATATATATAGATATATATATAAAAGTTTAAATCACCCCCCTTTCGCCCCATTCAAAATAAAACTGTAAAAAAAAAACCACACATACACATATTTGGTATTGCCGCATTCATAATCGCCCGACCTATCAATATAAAAAAAGAATTAATCTTATCAGTAAACGGCGTAATGAGAAAAAAATTCTAAACGCCACAATTACGTTTTTTTGGTCGCCGCAACATTGCAATAAGATGTAATAACGGGCGATCAAAATATGATATCTACCCCAAAATAATATCAATAAAAACGTCAGCTCGACGCGCAAAAAATATGCCCTCACATGGCCCCAGACCACGAAAAATGGAGACGCTACAAGGCTCGGAAAATGGCCCTTTTTTTTTTTTTTTAGCAAACTTTGGATTTTAGTTTTCACCATTTAATTAAAAAAGAACCTATACATGTTTGGTATCTACGAACTCGTAATGACCTGAAGAATAATGGCAGATCAGTTTTAGAATTCAGTGAACGTGGTAAAAAAAATACCCAAAAAACAACTGTGGAATTGCACCTTTTTTTCCCGTTTTCCAGTCCACAATATGGTAAAACCAGTGATGTTGTTCAAAAGTACAACTTGTCCCACAAAAAATAAGCCCTCACATGGCCATATTGAAATAATAAAAAGTTATGACTCTGGGAAGAAGGGGAGCAAAAAACGAAAACGCAAAAAATGCTCCAGTCATAAAGGGGTTAAAATAAGCTCTGGAGGCGGATCCTCATGCAGATCAGTGTCCGGCCCATAGCTCTTAACAGCTCATTTACATATTAAGAAAACATAGATTTTTTGAAAATAAGACATCGAATAGTCGATATCAAGGTATTATTTTATTCAGCTTTCCATGACCTGCATGCCCATATAGACGGTTAGGAGGGTTGATCCTACTGACAGATTCCCTTTAACATTTCTATTTTTGAAAGCATTCATACAGAGCTCGGCTCCATTTACAAATCCACCAGTGAGCGGAGGTGTGTTGTACTTACCAGTGTTGTAGTTACCATCCATAGCCTTTGTTGTCTCATACAACTAAATACACAACATGTGCCTTTCTTGATAAGTGAATGTATCAGGTCAACAGAAAGTTTAGTCTCTTTACATACATAATATATATATATATATATATATATATATATACATATCAATATGTAATTTTGTGATTTGTGTAATTTAATTTACCATATACTGAAGAAAGGGAAATAAAAATTACGAGATGGAATGGAAAAAATCCCCAAAATTCTACCTTTTGTTTTTTTTGTGCCCCACTGTTATGCTGTTCTCTGTGTACTAAAGGTCACAAGTTAGCTTTATCCTGTGGATCCATTAGAATGATTCCAAATAATGTAATATTTAATAATTTGGGCTAGTAAAGGAATGGGCGAAATACGCATTAACATTCGCACACTAAGTTTACCTGGTATGGATCTGAAATTCGTAGCTTTGTCAATTTACGCTGTAAAAATTTTGCATAGCCTGTGCATGACATTTCTTAAAATCTTATGCACAATCCTGGTCCTGTGAAAGCAGATTTTCCTGCAATTGGATACACGATGGAAAATCCCTTATATTTTCACTACATGGAACATATCCTAACAGAGTCAGAGATATAGATTGTTTTTTTTTTTTTTTTAGACCTCAGTCAGATGTCCGTGATTTTTATTATCTGTAAAATCACGGATCATTGTTCATCAGTGTTATGGATGAGATTTTCATCACTGTGTCGGTTTTTACCATCAGTGATTTTCACTGATTAAAAAATAAAGTTTGCAAAGTTTTCTCCTATACTTTACAGCGTTAATCATGTACAGTGCACAGGTTGCCCACTAATGCCATCCGTGTGCTGTCTGTGATTTTTATAGACTTGTATGATAATTTTGATCCGTGACTCGGCTCAAAAACAGGCATGTCTTTGTGATTTTTTACGGACACATGGTTCTAATAAAAACACGGACATTTGAACAGCCCTATAGACTATAATGGGTAAGTGCTCTATCTTTGAAAAACACAGAGAGAACACGAAAGTGGTTTACAGAAGTCTGAATGAAGCATTAGTCTCCCAAGGGGACTTGAGCCTGCTGTCTCTTGATTGCTACTAGTGTATTGTAATTTTAGGAATCTCCTATTAAGCCTGCCATGACCCTGGCTGGCATGAGATTACATTGGCACCTCATGATTATATTGTGGGTGCAGAGGGGGCCCCCTTTTTTGTCTAACAGCTTAGATGCTAAAGTTGCTTAAGCGTTACATTGCTATGACAAGAGCTAAATCTGATTTACCAGCGGTGTAATACAGCCGGCACCCGCTCTGTATGGAGCGGGCTTGTCTCCTGAGACAGCGCCATACACACAAATGCAGATAGGCTGATTGTTTATAACCTTTTGTGGGAATGAGTTAATAAAAGTAACTGTCCAGACATCTCCGATGTTCCTAACCACTAATATAGCAATATGCTTGGGCTTTCTGTAATCCAATCATGTCTTTTATGTTGCCCGCAATTGCAGTATTTGAAAAATTAATTTTAATCCTGCAGCGTCTTATATGCTAATTGATTGATAACCTATATACAGTGGCATCTAAAAGTTTGGGCACCCCTGGTCAAAATTATTGTTATTATGAACAGTTAGAGGTTGTCCACTACTATAGAGAATGCCCCCGTCGATTTAAAAGGTGGAAATGAGACTTTTTGTAAATACCTCCCGTGGTCATCCTTGCCTGTTTGCGGCGCTATCGCTGACCGCTCACCAGGCATCACGTGACCTAGCTGCAGCCGGCTCTGATATCCGCTGATGTCACATCAAGTTCCGACTGCAGCGGGGTGTGACCCTGCTGATTGATGGACTGTGGGCGGGGTTTCACCGCACGTCACAGCCCAGCATCCACTGCGCGCATTCCCTCTCCTCTGCATACATTGGGAAAGCGCGGGCTGGATTTATTCAAGTTTAATCAAGTGACAGGTGAGTATAAACAATCCTATATGTCATATAAAGCTATGCTGGAATACCTCATATATCACTGCAACTATAAACACTATGTCTGAAGAGACATCATATATCCAACCAACTAGACCAATAGATACCTGAGTGTGGAGAAATCCAAAAGATGAAGTTATTGTGCTTTAGTCCATGTCCCCTCACCCTGACGCGTGTTTCGCAACCAGATTTTTCCAGGGGCTTGTCAAGGTGAGGAGCGTCAATGTCATTGATGATCTAGCCCTTTTACATTTCACTTATTGGCTGTTGCAATATTTAAATATCATGACGCCCCTCACCCTGACAAACCCCCGGCAGACGCTGGCGGCAAAACGCGCGTCGGGATGAGGGGACGTGGACTAAAGCACAACCACTTTATCTTTTGGATTTTCTCCACACTCGGGTATCTGTTGGTCTAGTTGGCTGAATATATTATGTCTCTTTAGACAGAGTGTTTATAGTTGCCGTGATACACTGTGTTCCAAATTATTATGCAAATAATATTTTCTCAGATTTTCCCAAATTACCTATATGAATTGCAGTCATTGTAATTTTCCAGTCAAATAACTATTAGAGTACAATTGAAAGGTTTTTGTACAAACTGCCTATGATAACAGTATATTTTTAAAAAAATAAAAAACTCAAACTGCACTCAAAATGCATGTTCCAAATTATTATGCACAGCAGAGCTTTCAACCTTTTCATTTTAATAAAGAACAAAAAAATGGTCATTTTTGAAATTATTAGCATTAGCAATGCCCCGTCTCATGCTTCACATAACACATCTGCATCTCTGGCTGCTCTGGGCATAAAAGGGGGCAAACTTATGGTGTGGCACCCATGCTCCCCTGACCTCAACCCCATTGAGAACCTCTGGAGCATCATCAAAAGGAGTGTCTATGATGGCGGGAGGCAGTTCACATCTAAGCAACAGCTCTGGGAGGGTATTCTGTCCTCATGCAAAACAATTGAAGCAGAAACCATCCAAAACCTGACAAATTCAATGGACGAGAGCGTTCAGAAGCTCCTTTCGAACAAGGGGTCCTATGTGCAAATGTAACATCACCTAGTGTGATGAACCTGTAGCCGCCATCTTGGTAATGATAAATCATATCCAGGGATGGCCACACTTCAGCAGCCCCCACCCTTGGGACCTTCTGTTAAAACGTCAACTAGATAGTTTCCCCCCATCCAGGCTCCTGTAAGATAAGAAGCCTACTTAACACTTGAATGCTAGGAGCTTCAAAGACTTCGAGAGGAAACACAGCCAGCAGGGGGGGGTGCTTCGTCTATCTGTACCTGACCATTTGTCCCATAGGACTAGTTTCTTTGTCTGTCACAAGCATGGAGGCATAAGATATAGAAACATGAATAGTACACGCATGTTGCGTGGGATGGGCCAATAAAAAAATATCACGGCGTCCCGGAGCCATTGCGCACACAAGCCTCCGCGGTAGACGTTTGTACGTGCTCTGGAAGCCAAGATATAGCGCGGAGCCATTCCTGAGGACCGTATGGTATCATAATTGATATCAAAAGGTCGGTTACGGCGGCCCGAATCCATGGGAACCCCTGGGGGTATCATGAGACCATCCCAGAAGAAGTTATTGGGTTCCATAGAATTTGGGCTTCTGATCGAAGTTAGACCTGAGGGTGGAGACTGAGCCAGCTGACCTCACCAGCAGTGGGCGGGACGGGGCAGGTAAGATAGCAGGACAGACAAGAGACAAGTCAGTTTTTGACCCAAGAGTGGTGTGCTGAACATCTGAGCACCAGCTGAGGCCACCAAGGGGAGGAGCAGTTTGACCATGCGGTGGTAGGCCTCAGCCTGTAACAAAGAACCGTGCCTGCGACCGCAGAATCCTCTCCCTGCGTCACAAGAAAATCAAGAAACCGGTAACTGATATGCTGTGGTGATTCTGTGTGTTGTATTCCATTGTTGTATAGTTTAGCCTGACCTTATACCTGTGTATATTTAGTTGTATATCGTGTATCTAGTGTATTATTATAATCAATTACCTCAAGTAATTGTGGGCCTGCCTCTTATTCTGCATAACGAACGCACGTCCGTGTGAGCTCGGCTCAAGCCAAAAACGCTACCCAGGGTTGGTTCCTGACCCGATATAGGCCCATTCACGGACTGGGCGTATATCTAAAATAGGGACTGGTGGCAGCATACCAACTGGGGATTGGGGAAGGCTGGTAGTGACGGTCGGAGGTTCAGATATATATATTCCTGGCGCGGCCAAGGAAGATATATATACCGCCCTCACTACAGAGGGCCCCGATACCCAGTAGGTTACAGGACAGTCTCCCTGGCGACCGCTTATCCTAGGTGCAGTTCCTTGACTGACCTGAGGCTAAGAGGGCGCTAGCGAGTTGTGCTGTGTAGTGACGTTACGGTTTAGTGACGTTGAAGGGATAACACACTACCGTGTTCCCTGCGCTGGTTGCAGCTTCCTGGCACTACTTTCTCTAGGTGCAGTACCTTGACTGACCTGAGAGGTAAGGGGGCGCCAGAGAGCTGCACCCACCGGCCGGCTTTCATCACATTGGTGGCAGAGCGGTGGGATTGCAGAATAATAGTGTTGTGGGACCCCTACTCCCAGGCACTAAAGACTGCCAGTGGTAACTTCCACTGCTGGAGTCTTAAGGTCAGCCCAACGTTAGACGGTCAGGCTAAAAGTATAACAAGGTGTGTGCAAACTCAGGGTTGCAGCGGTGTCGGTTACCAAGATGGCAGACGGCACCAGGAGCAAGACCCTGCAGGAGGCTAATGCTACGGTCCGTGTGGCAGGAGGGGAGGACATTGTTACTCATGGCGAGGAGGAGTCCAGCCCGGGCACCTCAGGGAGCCAGTCCCCAGTATACGGTCCCGCAGTGGGCTGCCCACCACCTACCCAGCCCAGCCTGTCCAGATCACAAGCCCTTTTACAAGCGGCTATGGCAAGTCTCCAGTCTCATGGCGATGCCGTCTACAAAACCCTCCTGGCAGCATCAGAGAAGGCAGCGGAGGAGGAGCGCGAGGCTGCAGAGCGCCGGGAGGCTGCGGAGCGTGAAGCTGCAGAGCGCCGGGAGGCTGCGGAGCGTGCAGAGCGAGCTGCGGAGCGCCAGCACCAACTGGACCTGGCCCAGCGGGGGCTTCCGCTAGAGCAACCAACCCATCAGGAGACCAAGTCGTCCAAAGTCCGAGCTGAGGACTTCCCTCTACTGGAGAAGGATGGGGACCTGGACTCCTTTCTGGTGGCATTTGAACGGACCTGTCTTCAGCACCATCTGGCCCAGGATCAGTGGGCCAGATACCTGACCCCCCGTTTGAGGGGTAAGTCCCTGGATGCCTTGGGGGACTTACCTGCCGGGGAGGTACAGAACTACGACTGCATCAAGCGGGCCCTGATCCGGCAGTACAACCTCACTCCCGAGTCGTACCGCCAGAAGTTCCGGAGCCTGCTGCGTGGCCCCAAGGACACCTGGACCGATCATATGCGGGCGCTGTTGAGAGCCGCAGAGCACTGGACCTCGGGTCTAGCGCTTACTACCCGCCAGGAGGTCCAGGAACTGTTCGTCACGGAGCAGTTCTTGTGGAACTGCCCAGAGGACCTCCGACAGTTCCTCCGTGACCGAAAACCAACAGGGGCTTCTGCTACAGCCGCCCTGGCAGACGAGTATGCCAATAACAGGGCGCCTGAGCTGAAGAAGTCTGCCAGCAGCACCTGGAGAGGGGGTAAGCCCAGTCATGCCCCTGTTTCCCCGGCCCCTAGAACACAAGGGGTGTATCCCCCTGTTGCCCTCTCCAGGCAAGGACCAGACGTAAGACGTTGTCATCTATGCAACAAACCAGGACACTTTAGGGCTGAGTGTCCCCAGCGCCAAAAGACCCCATCCCATTCCCAGAGAGCGCCCAATGTTTTGTGTGTGGGAGGGGGTGGTGGTAGGTCCCTGGACAACATCCAACCCGTCACCATAGGCCGTTCTGCGGTCATGGGACTGCGGGACACGGGCGCTGAACGAACACTGGTACGGCCTGAGGTGGTGTCCCCCCAGGACTTGGTACCAGGAAAGACTCTTTCCGTCTCCGGGGTTGGAGGCGTGGAGCCGGCACTTCCCGTTGCCATGGTGTATTTGGACTGGGGTGCCGGAAGGGGGATGCGGGAGGTGGGAGTAACGCCAAATATTCCCGCAAATGTTTTATTAGGGACCGACTTGGGGCGTCTAGTATCGCAGTATGTACCCTCTGAACCCCCAAGTTCGGCCCCCCAAGAGTGTATTGATTTGTCTGCTGCTAATGCCAACCATGTTGTATGTAGTGTGTGTCCTGCTGAGGAGGAGGGAGTGAAACCTGAGGGTAACACCTGCACAGACACAACACAAACAGGGTTAGTGAAAGCAGGTGGGGAGTGTGGCGATGCCCGCAGAGGTGCTCAGCCGGCGTGCCGTGACCTCTTGTCCTCCGGTGAGGGAGGGGGCGGGCAGGATTCTGTAGAGGGAAGCTCAGGGATGGAGAGGGGGGCAGCTACCGGCAGTGTAGGGCTCCCAGGGGTATCCAGGCTGCTGAGTATAGGCCCACTGCAGGGGGAGGAACAGGCCATGGGAGGTGGGGGTGTCCCAAGAGAGGAGCCGCCAGGTAAGACCCCAGGGCAGGAGTTCCCCACATCCGAGATGTCCAAAGGCCTAGGAAGCCTGCCTGATCGGGCGGCTTGGTCAGAAACAGAGGGGAAGCAGGCACTACCCACGGTCACAGCGGTCATAGCCGCTGTCACCAGGAGTGGGAGCGCCGGAGCCCAAGGAGCCTTGCAGAGGTCCGACGGCTTCCCCACTTCTGACCAAGTGTCTGCCGGGTCAGACAGCGGCCAGGTGACATGCCCGGAGGGGCTGACGGAGGATGTGGCAGTTTCGTCGATTCTGGCCACATCAAGTCAGGAATTTCAGGCTGCGTTGGAAGCAGACGACAGCCTGAAAGCTCTCAAGGAACAGGCGGCACAGCCTCCCATGGAGTCAGACTGCGAGCGTGTGGTCTGGGACCAGGGACGGCTGTACCGGGTAACGGTCCAGCAGGGTTCACCGGAGGCGTGGCCCAGGGACCGACAGTTAGTGGTACCCTATCCGTTCAGGGCGGAATTGTTGCGGATCGCACACGAGATTCCGATGGCCGGACACCTAGGGATCGCTAAAACCAAGGCCAGGATAGCTCAGCATTTCTACTGGCCTGGGATGGGAGCCGCGGTGGGTGCCTACTGCCGTTCGTGTGACACCTGTCAGAGGGTGGGGAAGGCGGGGCCGCGCCCCAAAGCCCCACTGGTAACTCTGCCAATCATCGAAGAGCCTTTCTCGAGGGTCGCTGTGGATCTTATTGGACCTCTGTCCACTCCCAGCCACTCCGGGAAATGCTTCATACTCACGGTAGTGGACTATGCCACCCGGTACCCGGAAGCGGTAGCTTTGTCCATTCGGGCCGACAAGGTGGCTACCGCCTTACTGGAGATCTTCTCCAGAGTGGGTTTCCCCCAAGAAATGCTCACCGACCGAGGGACCCAGTTCATGTCGCGGCTGATGGAGTCCCTCTGTAAGCAAATGCAGGTGCAACATCTGGTGGCCAGCCCGTATCACCCACAGACTAATGGCCTGTGTGAGCGGTTCAATGGCACCTTAAAGCAGATGCTTAAGATGTTGGTCGACTCCCACGGGAGAGACTGGGAGCGCTACCTCCCACACCTCCTATTTGCTTACCGGGAGGTTCCGCAGGCCTCAACGGGGTTCTCCCCCTTTGAGCTCCTGTACGGGCGACGGGTACGGGGCCCCCTGGCTCTGGTGAAGGAAGCATGGGAAGGGGATTTGGCCACCCCCGAGGTGTCGGTCATCGAGTATGTCGTGCGCCACCGGGACAGGATGATGGCCTTGGCAAAGCTGGTGCAGGACAATATGGCCCAGGCCCAGGCCGACCAGAAGCGGTGGTACGACCAGAATGCTTGTGAGAGGACCTACCAGGTGGGTCAAAAGGTGTGGGTACTGGTCCCCGTACCACAGAACAAGCTTCAGGCAGCCTGGGAAGGTCCCTACTTCGTGCACCAGAAACTCAATGCCGTCACCTATCTGGTCACCCTGGATCACGCCCGTGGAAGGAGGAAGGCCTTCCACGTGAACATGATGAAGGCTCATCATGAGCGGGAAGCGACTGCCCACCCAGTGTGCAACCTTCCCGAGGAAGGAGAGGTAGAAACCCTCCTGGATCTGCTCACCCAAGCCAAGGCGGGTGGGTCCATCGAGGATGTGGGGGTTGGCCACCAGCTCACGGAGGACCAACGGTCCCAGCTGGGGACCACCCTGCACCCCTTCCGGGGGCTGTTCAGCAGCCTGCCCGGAAGGACTGAGATGGCTGTCCACGACGTGGACACTGGCGATCACCCGCCGATCCGGCGTTCAGCATATCGGGTCTCTTTCGAGGTGCAGGGAAACATGCGCCAAGAGATAGACGAGATGCTGAAGCTGGGGGTGATCCAGGCATCCAGCAGCGCGTGGGCCTCGCCTGTAGTCCTCGTACCAAAGAAGGACCGAACTACACGGTTCTGCGTGGACTACCGGGGGCTCAACGCTGTAACGGCCACCGATGCGTTCCCCATACCACGCATCGATGACCTGCTCGATCGGATGGCCGGGGCTAAGTACCTGACCATCATGGATCTGAGCCGGGGGTACTGGCAGATTCCTCTGACCCCCGCGGCAAGGGAACGCTCTGCCTTTATCACCCCTTTTGGACTGTACGAGTCCACAGTGATGCCATTCGGCATGAAGAATGCCCCTGCCACTTTTCAGCGGATGGTCAATACGCTGCTTGAGGGACTTGAAGGGTACGCGGCTGCGTACTTGGACGATATTGCAGTCTTCAGTCCCACTTGGGAGGATCACCTAGAGCACCTGCGGCAGGTGCTCGGTCGGATCCACCGGGCAGGCTTGACCATCAAGCCGGAAAAGTGCCAGCTGGGCATGAGTGAGGTCCTCTACCTGGGTCACCGGGTAGGCGGGGGGGTTCTGAAGCCAGAACCGGGGAAAGTGGATGCCATCGCATCCTGGCCCACTCCTAGGACCAAAAAGCAGGTGATGTCCTTCTTGGGGACCGCCGGGTACTATAGGAGGTTCGTCCCACACTATAGCACCCTGGCCAAGCCCCTGACGGACCTCACCAAGAAGAAGCTGCCCGTCGCAGTCGACTGGACAGTCGCCTGCGAGACAGCTTTCGGGGCACTCAAGGCCGCCCTAAGTAGCTCCCCTGTACTGCAAGCTGCCGACTTCGACCGGCCGTTTGTGGTACAGACCGACGCCAGTGACTTTGGCCTCGGTGCTGTGCTAAGTCAGGTCAACACGACAGGCCAGGAACATCCTGTCTTGTACCTGAGCAGGAAGCTACTGCCCCGGGAGGTGGCTTACTCCACGGTGGAAAAAGAATGCCTGGCAATTGTATGGGCCCTGCAGCGTCTGCAGCCCTACTTGTACGGGAGCCATTTCACCGTGGAGACGGACCACAACCCCCTCAGCTGGTTACACACGGTCTCTGGGTCGAATGGCAGGTTGCTACGCTGGAGCCTCGCTCTCCAGCAGTACCACTTCTCCATTCGCCACAGAAGAGGCCGTGACCACGGTAACGCTGACGGGTTATCCCGGCAAGGGGAGGGTGCAGAAGGACGCACGGGGGAACACAGGAATGTGCTACCCCCTCGCGCCCTCGTATAGGGGGAGGTGTGATGAACCTGTAGCCGCCATCTTGGTAATGATAAATCATATCCAGGGATGGCCACACTTCAGCAGCCCCCACCCTTGGGACCTTCTGTTAAAACGTCAACTAGATAGTTTCCCCCCATCCAGGCTCCTGTAAGATAAGAAGCCTACTTAACACTTGAATGCTAGGAGCTTCAAAGACTTCGAGAGGAAACACAGCCAGCAGGGGGGGGTGCTTCGTCTATCTGTACCTGACCATTTGTCCCATAGGACTAGTTTCTTTGTCTGTCACAAGCATGGAGGCATAAGATATAGAAACATGAATAGTACACGCATGTTGCGTGGGATGGGCCAATAAAAAAATATCACGGCGTCCCGGAGCCATTGCGCACACAAGCCTCCGCGGTAGACGTTTGTACGTGCTCTGGAAGCCAAGATATAGCGCGGAGCCATTCCTGAGGACCGTATGGTATCATAATTGATATCAAAAGGTCGGTTACGGCGGCCCGAATCCATGGGAACCCCTGGGGGTATCATGAGACCATCCCAGAAGAAGTTATTGGGTTCCATAGAATTTGGGCTTCTGATCGAAGTTAGACCTGAGGGTGGAGACTGAGCCAGCTGACCTCACCAGCAGTGGGCGGGACGGGGCAGGTAAGATAGCAGGACAGACAAGAGACAAGTCAGTTTTTGACCCAAGAGTGGTGTGCTGAACATCTGAGCACCAGCTGAGGCCACCAAGGGGAGGAGCAGTTTGACCATGCGGTGGTAGGCCTCAGCCTGTAACAAAGAACCGTGCCTGCGACCGCAGAATCCTCTCCCTGCGTCACAAGAAAATCAAGAAACCGGTAACTGATATGCTGTGGTGATTCTGTGTGTTGTATTCCATTGTTGTATAGTTTAGCCTGACCTTATACCTGTGTATATTTAGTTGTATATCGTGTATCTAGTGTATTATTATAATCAATTACCTCAAGTAATTGTGGGCCTGCCTCTTATTCTGCATAACGAACGCACGTCCGTGTGAGCTCGGCTCAAGCCAAAAACGCTACCCAGGGTTGGTTCCTGACCCGATATAGGCCCATTCACGGACTGGGCGTATATCTAAAATAGGGACTGGTGGCAGCATACCAACTGGGGATTGGGGAAGGCTGGTAGTGACGGTCGGAGGTTCAGATATATATATTCCTGGCGCGGCCAAGGAAGATATATATACCGCCCTCACTACAGAGGGCCCCGATACCCAGTAGGTTACAGGACAGTCTCCCTGGCGACCGCTTATCCTAGGTGCAGTTCCTTGACTGACCTGAGGCTAAGAGGGCGCTAGCGAGTTGTGCTGTGTAGTGACGTTACGGTTTAGTGACGTTGAAGGGATAACACACTACCGTGTTCCCTGCGCTGGTTGCAGCTTCCTGGCACTACTTTCTCTAGGTGCAGTACCTTGACTGACCTGAGAGGTAAGGGGGCGCCAGAGAGCTGCACCCACCGGCCGGCTTTCATCACACCTAGAATAAAGTTTTGAGCTGAAAACTGTTTGATTTCAGTTTGTAATAACCTGCTAATGCTTCTAATTTCAAAAATGACCATTTTTTTGTTCTTTATTAATATGAAAAGGTTGAAAACTCTGCTGTGCATAATAATTTGGAACATGCATTTTGAGTGCAGTTTGATTTTTTTTTTTTTTTTTTTAAATATACTGTTATCATAGGCAGTTTGTACAAAAACCTTTCAATTGTACTCTAATAGTTATTTGACTGGAAAATTACAATGACTACAATTCATATAGGTAATTTGGGAAAATCTGAGAAAATATTATTTGCATAATAATTTGGAACACAGTGTATATGAGGATTGATGGATCGCTTTGTGGCTAAGTTGCATACTTGAGCTGAGTTTTGTGATGGTTTATGTCATTTGAAGTGCCTCTAGAAATTTTGGGGACATTTTGTGGTTAATAGGTACTAACCATACGGGGTGCCCAAACTTTTGCATCGGCTCATTTTTCCTTTTTGTAATTTTTAAAATGTAAATGAAAATATATATTTTTTTGTGTAAAATGCAAAGGAAATGGGTCATCATTAACTTAAGGCCTTTTAAAGATCATTTCATCTTCAACTTGCTTAACTGTTCACAATAACAGTAATTTTGACCAGGTGTGTCCAAACTTTTACATACCACTGTAACTGTCCTATCATAATTGGGAGTTTACTGTATGCAGGCTGTCAGTCAGGCCCAGGGACGTGTGATTAGGAGATGGGGAAGACATGTTCTGCTGCACTAGTCCTGCTTCATTAGCATATGTAATGATAAAAGTTTTTCAATCACATAAATCACATAAAACAACTTATCAGGTTAAAGAAATCCCAAGCATACAGCTTTCTCAGTGATTAAGAGCAGTCAGGGGACCTGACGTTCTCTTTAATATAGTGACTTAGTGATGGATGCTCAGATGAATGGTCGACAATGTTAGGAACTTTGCCAGGTGAGTTCTTTTGGCATACACCGGACTGATAGTTGTTGGCATACTGTTTTTCAACTCTATGGTATTGCAAAACACTAGCCAGACTATCCTATTCCATGCAAAGTCATAAAGTAGAAAAACTATATACTGCAGGATATGTTTTTGTTTTTATTGCTATGGGTCTCTATAAGTTGAAGTCTTCCCTTAAAGGAAAATATTTGGTAATTCTCCCAAAGCTTTTATTGAATGAAGGCAAAAATGAAGTCTGAACAGGGCCTTTGAGTGTATTCACACATAGCGGTTGAGGTATGTTTTAAAACCTTATCATATCCAGATCTGGAAAATTACATATGGTTTTGCCAAAGTTTTGTGATATGGTATTTGGCTACACAGATTTTACATGGGAAAAATGCTTATTTTACATATTTCACCTGTATAAGCTGCTGCAGATCATTGTTTTACTTTAACACATGCGGTCTGATGTAGGTCTTGCTGGTACAACCTCATTTATGGGTAGGCTTGGTCTTCACACCTCTATGATGTCTGGTAAGTGCAAACCTTTGGTGAATTTCCCTACAAGCGCAGGCTGGATGCTGTTGGGTGTGATGATTGACAGCTGTAGTATGACCAAGTTTTGTACTCTCGATGTCCTAGTTGTCACAGAACGTCCCCATTAATTACTGACATCAGGTCTTCTGCAGCGGTGAGCTTCCTCATACCCGAGGAGTCAGGTGTGCATAGGCAGCATTGCTCAGCATTATTCTTTAGTGCCTTCTTAGTTTTCTGGTGTCAGGTTGCGCCTCCTGGTTTCATGTTGCTCATTCTAATGAGATTATTGTGGAGAAAATGCATGATTTCACACAGGAATGAAGGAGGTCTGGACTGTGGGGAAAGATTCTTGTGGCGCCAAGCAGATAACCTTTCATATGTATTAATCAAGGCATGATGGCTGCTGCCTATTCTTACACTTTCAGGTTAGCGATATTGTAGGTTTAACCTTATAAGTGCATAAAAGTGCATTAGGAACGCTTGTTTCCTGATAATTGTGGCGCCCCTGAGGGTTCAGTCGCCACAGGGGTACTGCACCTCAGATTGAGGTGTGGTATCTCCTCTTCCAGGTAAGGATGGAGCATCACTCAGGACCCCACTTCACCACTCCTGTCCTGCAGGGGGCCTAAATGCACCAGGGTGCTGCCCCTGTCTGGGATAGAGGAGATGGGGGGAACCAAAGATAGGGGGAACCATGTAGTGGGTGAGGGTGGAGGACACACTTTTAGGAAGCACTTATTGATTGATATATAATATACAGCCATCTTAAGTTCAAGGTCTTTTGACTGTGGTCTTCTGTCAGGGTCCAGCAAGTGTCTGCAGCTGGCTGAAGATACACAGTCCTCGTACTCTGGCCTTGAGACGAGGAGCGGGTCAGAGTTAACCACAGTCTCTACCCGGTCAAGGTCCTGTCCTAAGAAGGCCTTGGAGGGGAGCAGAGGAGATAGGCTCCACAGGCAAAAGGATCCCAGGGGAGCGGAGTCGCCACCTGTACTCTTTATTCTGGCCTAGCCAGAGGGATTCCTGCTGCAAGAGGGGTGACCGGCCCCCGATATCTGACTTTGTCACTTCACGTCTCAGTCAGAAAAGCCCGGAGGCTTAGTGGATCCCAGGGGGATACGGACGGAGCGGAGTCGCTACCTGTATCTCTTAAACTGCGTTTATCCAGTTAGAGCCGGCCTTACACCAGGTTCATTCCACATATAGTCAGGAGAAGGCTCAGTGGGAGAACTTACCAAGGAGAGGAACACACACCAGCGGGGTCTCGACAGGTGCTCCTGATCTACCTGGAAAGTGTTGAACCCCCTTCCCGGTGGCCGCAGTACGCCTTGTGTAGCAGAGAGAAGCTTTGCGGCTGAAAGTTCATCTGAAAGTGAGAATAGACCCGGATGACTTCATTCACCGCCTCCGCTTGTTTATTCCTGCGCGGCACTGCACCCACCATACTTCCACATAGTCCTCCTAAACACTGCCCTGAGACCTACTCCGCCTGTGAGGAGTAGCACCAACCGAGCTGCCCAAAACACCGGCCTCAGAGGACTGTTGCAGCGCTGGTGGCCTTCAACGGAAACCACAGGTGGCGTAGTCGAACAACAACCACTCAACAAGTAGCCCATTATTTTAATGTGACAGCCCTGGGTCATGGCCACGACTGCATCCCCCTCAACACCTGCACTGACCCGGCTCCGAGTAACCCCCACATCCCAGGGAGGGCTAGACGTCACATAATCATACAGTGTAAAAAGGCTCACAGTGAAATAATCTTTAAGGGAATATTCCCATCTCCAAGATCCTATTCCAATATGTAGTAGGTGTCTTAATAATAATATTAGCAAATACCGCCAATTAGAAATGTATAGTTTTTCTGATTCGCTATGTCTCTTTCCTCATGTGCAGGCATTGCAGGACCTTACGTATCCATGGTTACGACCACTGATATAGTGACAGTTAGTTAGCTAGTGGCTAGTGATCGTAACCATGGATACCTAAGGTCCTGTAATGCCTGCACATGAGGAAAGACATAGCAAATCAGAAAAACTATACTACATTTCTAATTGGAGGTATTTGCTAATATTATTATTACACCTACTACATATTGGGATAAGATCTTGGAGGTGGGAATACCCCTTTAAGTTTCCTTGAATATTCATAGTTCTTGGCAGCGCATAGTCCTGGATAAACAGGTTATGTGCTGCTGAGTACAAAGACAGCCTATGTGCACTAAACTAGTATTACTGATTGTTCAGTGTGCATCATAAGCGTGGTCGACCCGTATATACATGCTATTAATGACCGCTGATCAGAAAACGTAACCGATAAACAGTCATTGAACGCTGCAAATTGTCTAATGTCAGCAGCCCTAAGACTTACATTGTAGGAATTTTCGTCAGTTGTCATCTGTTAATGGAAACATGAGTGAAAAAATCTACAAATGACTTTGGGTTGGACAAAAGATTCCACTGAAATCATTCAGTCCCATGTCATAAGTAAATAGAAAGATAAAATGATGTGAACATCCACTGCAATGTTAATTGTAGACAGCACGCGTACTGCACTCTGATACCATCCGTGTGGTGTCTGTGATTTTCACAGACCCTTAGGCTAAGTGCCCAAGATGCACAAATGCTGCTGATTTTTTCTGCATCTACATGCGGATTTTACATGCATTTTTCCTGCCAGGTAGAAACGTTTTTGCATGCATTTCCGCATGCGGGTTATCAAGCGCTTTTCCATGCGATTTTAGCATCACTTGGAAAGTGCTTGACAACTTGGTCACACTATATAAATCCATGCAACTGGCATGGATTTATATAGTGTGACTAAGTTAATAGTTAAAAAAAGAATAAAAATGGTAAAAAAAACCTAAAAAAAACATTATACTCACCTTCTGATGGCCCCTGGTCTTCTCTCCACTGCGTTCGGTGTCTTGGGCGGCTCGCGGTGGTGTAAAAGGACCTTCCATGACGTCATTTAGTCATGTGACAGGTCACGCGACCGCCGACGTCAGCGGTCGCGTGACCTGTCACATGACTAAATGACATCATGGAAGGTCCTTTTACACCATCGCGAGCCACCGGGGAGCCAGGATGCACCGGAGAGAAGACCGCAGGCCATCAGAAGGTGAGTAAAATGTATATTTTTTATTTAAATTTTTTTTTTAACAGGTACTATGGTACCTAGGTCTGGATGAAAGTCTCCTCTTCTCCAGACCTGGGTACCATCCGCGCATTGAATCGCTTAATATCCGCATGTGCACATGTAGTCATGCAGATATTAAGCAATTCAATGCAAGTCAATGGTGGCAATTATGCCGCGTTTCCGCAAAAATAATGGACATGCTGCGGATTTTTTCCGCAATGATAATACGCAGCGGAAATTTCTGCAGCATGTGCAGAGCACATGCGAATTATCATTGGGGACTGTGGGGCACGTATTACCAAGTGTTTTTTAAGCGTTTTCACATTGGAAATTCCGCGGCAATAAAGGCTTGAAAAACGCTTAGTGGGCACACAGCCTTAGACTTGAATAAGTGATTTTCACCCAATGAAAAATGGACATTTCTCCTGGACTTTTTTGCAGACACACAGTGAGTGGACATGCGAACAAACCCCTAGACTATAATGGGTACGTGTTCTATCCATGAAAACTATGACTATAACTTGGACGTCTGAATGAGGCCCAAAGCAGTTATCCTTTAAACAATTGACGTACATTTTTTTTTAACATGTTCGATCCTTTGTTCTGATTGATTTGTGAGATTTGTTGCTGCCAGAGGTGTTTGGTAGCCGATTATTACCTCTCCCCATGTGTGTAGAGCTAGTGGGACTGACATCTATTGAAAGTGCAGCTTTGCATATGGCTCTAGTAATTATATATAGCATGGTCATTTTTACACTATATTGACATTACACCAGAGTTGGCGTCAGCTCTCAGCAAACCTGGACAAGTGCCAGGGTCCACAGCATCACTTGGGCCCACTCGGCCCAGATTTCCAGTGGGTATATCCACTATACATGTACTGAAGAAAAGCAAACTTAGGCCGCGTTCACACGTTCAGTATTTGGTCAGTATTTTACATCAGTATTTATAAGCCAAAACCAGGAGTGGAGCAATCAGAGGAAAAATATAATAGAAACACGTCACCACTTCTGTATTTATCACCCACTCCTGGTTTTGGCTTACAAATACTGATGTAAAATACTGACCAAATACTGAACGTGGCCTAAATGTGTGATCGATCTTGTTCTATACAGCATGGAAGCCGGCTGTGTTAAAAAGTAATCCAAGTCTAAAAGACTGTAATCAGAACTAGCTCAGATTGCAGCAGTTTAACCCCTTAAGATAGCGCTGTAAATCATTATGACAGTGACATTAAGGCCGGGTTCACACAAGCATATTTCACGGTCTCTATACAAACCACAATGCCAGGACTGATCTCTGATATGTGTCTATGAGGATGTAAGTTTGGGTCAGAATACCCGTAATCAGTCCGGGCATTATGGTCCATATGTCGACCGTGAAATACACTTGTGTGAAGTGAACCCAGGCTTAGAGGAGTTTGGAAATGGTCCTTTACCCTCACTCCACCCCCACAATGCGATTGTAGGGGGCCAATGCATTATTATGGCTATCGATGGCCTACTAAAGGCCCCCATGGCTGACGAGTTTTAACACCTATTACACCCACCCTGTGTCTGGGCTTCATAGGAGATCAGTAATTATACACTACACTGCACTATCCACTGTATTGTACTAGTGATCAAGTTCCTTAGAGGGACTAATACAAATGTAAACTCAATGAAAATATTTTTCCAAAATAAAATATGAAAGTTTTAATCAACTCACTTTCCCATAATGTAATTAAAATAGCAATAAAAGAATAACCTATTTGGTATCACCGCGTCTCTAATTGTCAAAACTAATATAACATTGTCAGCTTCATCCCATAAACTGAATTGTCCAAATGTAAAAAAAATGGAAATGGCAAAAGCTCTGTTTTATTGGTCACTTTCCTCCCGAAAAAAAAGGAATAAAAAGAAATTAGAATGTTGTATGGGCTCCAAAATTGCAATGTTAAAAACTCCTCTCAGAATATAATGCTACAAATCATTTTTTTTATTGTATTTTTAAGCAATGAAGCTTCTAAAAACTGCATAAATTGGCATCGCTATAACCATGGGGACCAGTAAGGCAGAGGTAACATATCATTGTTACTGTAAAGTCAACTTCGTCAAAGCAAATGCCACATTATATTGGTAGATTTATTTTTCTTACATTTCATCCCACTGAAAACAAGCAGTCATACAGCCATATTGATGAAAAAATAAAAAAGCTATAGTTCTTGGAGGGGGAAAGCAAAGAGAGGCCCACATGGACTCTGAAGCGACACCAGCCCTGATTACACCATATTGGATGGAGGGCACCTATAGAAGGTAATGCACAGGGCAGAAAGGACTGTTTAGCTGTCTGCCAGCTCCTTCTCCCTGGCAGTCAGGACTGTCTGTACATTTTCAGCTGCATTCCCAGAAAATCTTAAAGACTGAGAAATAGATTTTTCTGTTGCTTCTTTGTCTCTTGTTTGTGGCTGTATGGTACGTTCCCTAGTAATGCATACACTTTAGATTCTATACTGCAGAATTGCAGGGTAAAGCAGACACCTCACCACATTTCCATGAATTTCAGGGAAAGCAAAGTGGACAATATTTTACAAAATGTCATGCCGTTTGTAATTCATGGGGTGTAATCTGTGACTAATCCATAGCATATTTGTGGCAAAATTCACAACAAAGGTCTCATCATTTTTTGCCTTTGCAGATGTCGCTGTGGATTCTTCTCCCTGGACAGTCCGTAGCGTATTAGTACCGCGTGGACTTACATGTTATGTAAAGTCTTGCAGTATTTTATATTAGCGCACTTCTGCATCAATAAGAACTTTGGACATTTTTCATGGTACTTCTTTATAAGTAGACTAAAAAAAGATAATTAGCTCATATCACCTGATACTCACAGGAATCCCAGGCTCACGGATTAGTGTCCAGCATACACTTGCAAGGATATATAAAGAAGGTAAAGTCCGGTGCCACATGCGATAAATCCTTTTATTCCAAAAATAAAAATCACAACATGTCCCTAGGAGGGGAACAACTGCACGCGTTTCGAGGACACAGCCCCTTATTCGTCAGTATACAAATGAATTAAAAAAACAACACGTTTATAATAAAAACTGTGACCACCCCTAAACATGTGTGATAGATTAGTATACAAATTAGGATATTAACTCCTACTTAGACAAGATTTGCGTGCAACAAATTCTCATAGAATATTCAGATATAAACTTAGGAGACAAAAAAAAAATAAACAAATTTTATATATGTAATAGATTTGCCATATAAATGCACAGAAACAGAACATAGATATAATATTGTAAGTGCAATCATATATGTATAATTTAATAAAAAAACATTAGATCTGATCTATAATTCATACCTTGCGGTATCCGTGCATTTCATTTCAATATCCATAATTTTTCTTTGTTATGGAGCATTTTTTCCCAATTACCGCCACGATGGGGATATGGTACTCTCTCTATGCCTCTAATATTTAATGTGCTTATATTACCCGCATGTACCTCCCTGAAATGTTTGGAGAGACCTGATAACCTGATGGATTTTGAGGCAGGATTTGCTCCTGTAATATGTTCTGATATTCTCGCTTTAAGGGCTCTGATAGTACAGCCTATATAATATTTTGAACAGCTGACACAAGTTGCCATATAGACAACATGGGAGGTGTTACAATTTATATAAGACTCTATGTCATATTTTCTACCTGTGTGTAGATCAGAGAAACTTGAACCCATAGCGACATGTTTGCACATACAGCATCTATTTTCACCACATTTATACATACCGACATATTTCAGCCAGGTGGGACTTTGTACTTTATTATCCAAAAATACGCTGGGTGACAACATATTGCGTAGACCCTTCCTTGAAACCACCCTACAACCTGCTTCCAATATATTAGACAATTTGTCATCCTGATATAATATGGGTAAATTCGTGAGAAAAATTTGTTTAATGTTGTAAAAATGATCACTATATGGCGTAGAGAAAGTTAATGACGATATCGCCTTATTGGAACTAAGTTTTTCTGATTGTGTCAACAAATCTTCTCTATCTTTAGATGTAGCTATAGATACAGCCCTATCGATCATCCATTTTTCATATCCCCTAGATTTTAGTCTCGCTGACATGGTTTTAGTTTCCTCCTCAAAACCCTCTTGTTCACTACAATTGCGTCTAGCTCTAATGAACTCACCCACTGGTAAATTTTTTATAACATGCTTTGGGTGACTACTTTCAGCTCTCAAGAGAGAATTACCGCTGAAGGGCTTGCGGTAAAGTTTAGAGGTAATTTTCCCTGTACTCACACAACCAGTTAATACGACATCCAAAAACGGAGTTGACTCCTTGTGAATCTCCATAGTGAATTTTAAATTATAGCTGTTATCCTCCAGATAATTGAAGAGTTCTGTAACAGGTGGTGCGGGAGACCCCGACGACAGACCCCATATAAGGATCATGTCATCAATGAATCTCCCGCACCACCAAATATTGTTCCTATATGGACAACATTCACTGAAAATATATTCTTCCTCCCATCTTTTCATATAAACATTGGCCAGTGAAGGGGAAAACTTAGAGCCCATCGGACAACCGCAAAGCTGTAAGTAAAATTTGTCATAGAAGATGAAAAAATTACTCTTCAAAAGAAATTCCAAACTCAAAAGCAAAAATTCCTTGACACCATCAGTAAAAACATCAATTTGATTCAAAAAATATTGCACAACCCTCAATGCCTTATCGTGAGGTATTGAGGAATATAACTGGACAACATCACATGTTATCCAATTACAGTCCTCATGCCAAGACATATGATTAATGGCCTGCATTAGATGTTTTGTATCCTTTATCATACCTGGTGATCCCTCCAATAAGACACGTAATCTGGAATCCACCCACCCCGAAAGTGTCTCATGGAGGGAAAATACACCCTTTCCCTTCTGGAGAGATTATTTGATACTCTCCATTTTTCATCATCCAAAAGATTATTTAAATCCCTTTCCATTGCGGCTTGAAAGGAATCCATAGCTGGTATCCTCGCCGCAATGGGATAATAACTTTCGTTGGATGTAGTAAAATTGGATATTTCCAAATCATTTCTAAATTTCATACAGTTTTTGATCTCAACATTATTTTCCAAATGATGTAAATCCTTGATGCACATGATTTCTTGTAACCCCATATGTAATGGATAACAGTCAGGCAATATAGGAGGGACACAATGATGATCTGTAGAGACCTGAAGGATGTTTTTATCATAAAAATGTCTTTTAACTGCTAAATATCTTGTGAACTTGTTTACATCCTTCAATGTTTGAAATAGATCAGCATTTTTATTAGGTACAAAATTTAAACTTTTTTCCAAAACTTTAAGTTCATGTTCAGAAAAAATGCAAGCAGATAAATTGTGAACAGAGACTATATCTATGTTATTTGTTTCCTGTATTTCTTTTTTCCTCCTTCTCCGTGAGCGCCGCTTCGGCCTTTGTTGCCGTTTTTTGAAACAGTAGATGTGGAGGCATATCTGGTATTGTATGCTCTAAAAGAGCCATTCTCATCCTGACCGGAAACCGACACATCCGATTCATCTGTGCTTACTGATGAGACAGGTGAAGAAAAACTCACATTACGGTTGCTCACTTGTCCAGGTGGATTTCTCAAAATGGATTTCCAGGAGTATGCTGTTTCCATACATAGACAGAATCACTCTCATAGTCTTTTAGATCTCGTTTATACTTGGAACTTTTTAAATCAATGATAGTCTTTTCAAGTTCATAGATTTTTTTTATGCATATTCTCATATAGTGATTCATATACATTTTGAGAAATAAACTTATCCGCTGCATCTTGCAAAACCTTAATATCATTCTCTAAAGACTCCAATTTATTTTCCTCCTCCGTAATGATGAGATTCATTAATTTAAAGGAACATTCCGAAAGAACATCATTCCACTTACTTGTAAATTTATCACTGAACGGAGTAGTTGCAATCTTTTTAATGCGAAGGCCTCGAGGAATCATCTTTATCAAGACATATTTTTTTCAAGGTGGCATGATCCCACCAAACCTTTAGATGCTGAATAAAAGACTTCTCCAAAGTAAAAAATGCCTCACAAATTTCAGGAGAACTCATGTCCATTTTTCCACCACCAGAGAAAAAAAGAGTCCAGTTTTTTTGCACGCAAATCTCGGCATAATGATAGGTAGTTTCGTGTGGATTCCATGGGTCAGATTTAACCAGCCCAAATGAAAAGAGCAATGTCTTCAAAATGTGAGAGGTGAGAGCTAAGCTGAGTACTAGTAGACTGAAAAAAGATAATTAGCTCATATCACCTGATACTCACAGGAATCCCAGGCTCACGGATTAGTGTCCAGCATACACTTGCAAGGATATATAAAGAAGGTAAAGTCCGGTGCCACATGCGATAAATCCTTTAATTCCAAAATTAAAAATCACAACATGTCCCTAGGAGGGGAACAACTGGACGCGTTTCGAGGACACAGCCCCTTATTCGTCAGTATACAAATGAATTAAAAAACAACACGTTTATAATAAAAACTGTGACCACCCCTAAACATGTGTGATTATTATTATTATTATTATTATTATTATTATTGTTATAGCGCCATTTATTCCATGGCGCTTTACATGTGAAAAGGGGTATTCATAGCAAAAACAAGTACAATAATCTTGAACACAATGTGACAGCGACTGGTACAGGAGGAGCGAGGACCCTGCCCGCGAGGGCTCACAGCCTACAAGGGATGGGTGAGGATACAGTAGGTGAGGGTACAGCTGGTCGTGCAGCGGTAGTTACTGCAGGTTGTAGGCTTGTCGGAAGAAGTGGGTATTCAGGTTTCTTTTGAAGGTTTCCACGGTCGACGAGAGTCTGATGTGTTGGGGTAGAGAGTTCCAGAGTAGGGGGGATGCACGGGAGAAATCTTGTATGCGATTGTGGGAGGAGGAGATAAGAGGGGGAGTAGAGAAGGAGATCTTGTGAGGATCAGAGGTTGCGTGCGGGTATGTACCGGGAGACTAGGTCGGAGATATATGGAGGAGACAGGTTGTGAATGGCTTTGTATGTCATGGTTAGGGTTTTGAACTGGAGTCTCTGAGCAATGGGGAGCCAGTGAAGAGATTGACAGAGAGGAGAGTATACAAATTAGGATATTAACTCCTACTTAGACAAGATTTGCGTGCAACGAATTCTCATAGAATATTCAGATATAAATTTAGGAGAAAAAAAAAAAATAAACAAATTTTATATATGTAATAGATTTGCCATATAAATGCACAGAAGCAGAACATAGATATAATATTGTAAGTGCAATCATATATGCATAATTTAATAAAAAAACATTAGATCTGATCTATAATTCATACCTTGCGGTATCCGTGCATTTCATTTCAATATCCATAATTTTTCTTTGTTATGGAGCATTTTTTCCCAATTACCGCCACGATGGGGATATGGTACTCTCTCTATGCCTCTAATATTTAATGTGCTTATATTACCCGCATGTACCTCCCTGAAATGTTTGGAGAGACCTGATAACCTGATGGATTTTGAGGCAGGATTTGCTCTTGTAATATGTTCTGATATTCTTGCTTTAAGGGCTCTGATAGTACAGCCTATATAATATTTTGAACAGCACAAGTTGCCATATAGACAACATGGGAGGTGTTACAATTTATATAAGACTCTATGTCATATTTTCTACCCGTGTGTAGATCAGAGAAACTTGAACCCATAGCGACATATTTGCACATACAGTTCAAGTCTAGTTGTTCCCCTCCTAGGGACATGTTGTGATTTTTAATTTTGGAATAAAAGGATTTATCGCATGTGGCACCGGATTTTACCTTCTTTATATACTTCTTTATAAGCACCTTTGAGGCATTTTGTAAGCATTCATACAGACAGCATACACATACATGTCGTGCACAGCTCAGATGGATCTTTTTTTTTTTTGCATCATTTTTAATTATTTTTCAACATTCAACATTCCATTTATTAGTTCCTTTTTCTGTGTGTTGTAATATTAAAAATGAACACCAGAGGGCACCAGTAACATAGAAAATGTAGTTCTTATTTATGTACATAGTGATGCAATGCTGCCCTCTAGTGTTTACATAGGTGTACTCTTTGTGGTGCTTGATATGGGCAATTTATTTATTTACCTATTTTACTCATTTATATAGCGCCATTAATTCCACTGCTCTTTACAGACATTATGGCCACTGTCCCTATTGGGGCTCACAATCTACATTCCCTATCAGTATGTCTTTGGAGTGTGGGAGGAAACCGGAGAACCCAGAGGAAACCCACACAAACATGGAGAGAACATACAAACTCCTTGCAGATGTTGTCCTTGGTGGGATTTGAACCCAGGACCCCAGCACTGCAGTGCTAACCACTGAGGCACCGTGTAATCATTAAAAGTCACTAATTAGTATTGTAAGCT
Source organism: Phyllobates terribilis (assembly GCF_046119375.1). NCBI lineage: Eukaryota > Metazoa > Chordata > Amphibia > Anura > Dendrobatidae > Phyllobates > Phyllobates terribilis. The sequence continues at coordinate 974,551,119 of NW_027362761.1, read as the reverse complement.
GTGCTTGAATAGCCTTTAAATCAGATTTAGATTTTTTTCTTTTGTAATTGTTTATTATGATATATATGTGGCAAGATTTTCCATATTTCATTACATCATCATATAAATATTTCCAATGGTGTTGTAATAGTTAAAAACATTTTTTCCTCTCTAATAAAAAATTGGAACTGCAAATAGAAATATAGAAAACACCCAAGCCCACCCTTCCCAGGTAAATAGGTGAAAGTGATTCCTTCAAGATGGTCCAATTTACAAACACTTTTCTGGTCTACAGAGATAACTGTACGTAGGAAGGTAGCATCCACCAGCTCGCACCCAAAGATAAAAATATTTTTACTTAGTTTCACATATTGCATAAAGGAATCTCACTTACATGTTTCGAACCAGTCTGGTTCCTATTTATACCATGTAACGAGATTCCCGGGGATGTTTTGTTTTGGGGTAAGTGCTGGACCCTACCATCCTTTGTAGAAACAGTAATCTCATGTTTGTCCAATTTTGTAACATAATGTAACATTTTATTCAAATTTCAGCTTTATCTTTTATAAAATATGTTTTGTGACAATAGTGTCCATCACAACATCAGTATATTTTGTAACCCAAGCAGAAAACCTGGAGGAAGTGCTCCCCTGTAGAAAGCCACCTGAAAACTTCCTCTTAGCTTTATCCTAAATGCTAAATTGTCTGATATTATCTTATACAATTTTAAGTTGCATTTAGCCATTTGCTATTTCTGCAAGATAAGGGATAAATTACTGACCACTGAGGGTCTGACCACTGGGACCCAGAATGATCCCAAGAATGGGGCTCTAAAATGGGGCTATGCCGACCCTGTCTTGAATTGTGCAGAGGCGTGCATGCTCGACCTATCTACGGGGCTGCCGGAGAAAGCGGAGTACAGTGCTCTGCTATTTCCGGCAGTGCCTTCGACAGCGAATGAAGCTGATGCCAAGCACTTGCAGCTACACTACTGTCAAGACAGGGCTCTGCATAATCCTATTCTCAAAGTTCCAGAGTCCTGCTCTGATCCCCCAGCGATCAGCAAATTATTCCTTATTTTATAGGATATCCTATGTGGTTTTAGGAAAACCCTTTCAGTGCAATCATTCTGTCACTATAATGCGTGCAGATTGTCAGCACAGTTTTGCCTTTTCATTGACTGACTGCTGACATGGACCTATACATGTTCAAACAAAATCAGTGCAGCATTGGTAGGGCTTAAGTTAACCTGCCTTGTAAACCATTCAATCTATGAAAGTTACTTCCAGTTAACCTTAACATTAGTCTCCAGGGGAAATGCTGGCAAATATTAGCCTGTGGGCAATTACAAAGTACCGGCCCACAAGTTGCGGCCGCCCAACTTTAGCCTGATTACCTCTGATGGCTGCATTAAAGAAGCAGACGTAGCATTCAAAATAGCAATGGCTGGTGTTGTTTTCATATTGGTATTGCACATCCAAGGTTACTACTATGGTTACTTACATACTCTCCTTCAAACAACATATCCAAGCCCTTTCCACTTCCTGCCGACTCCAACTCAAAATATCTCCCGGATCCGCACATTCCTCAACCATGAATCTGCAAAAACACTAGTGCATGCCCTCATCATCTCCCGCCTCGACTACTGCAACCTCCTGCTCTGTGGCCTCCCTTCTAACACTCTTGCACCCCTCCAATCTATCCTATACTCTGCTGCCCGACTAATCCACCTGTCCCCCCGCTATTCCCTGGCCTCTCCTCTCTGTCAATCTCTTCATTGGCTCCCCATTGCCCAGAGACTCCAGTTCAAAACCCTAACCATGACATACAAAGCCATTCACAACCTGTCTCCTCCATATATCTGTGACCTAGTCTCCCGGTACATACCCACACGCAACCTCCGATCCTCACGAGATCTCCTTCTCTACTCCCTTTAATCTCCTCCTCCCACAATCGCATACAAGATTTCTCCTGTGCTTCCCCCCTACTCTGGAACTCTCTACCCCAACACATCAGACTCTCGTCGACCGTGGAAACCTTCAAAAAGAGCCTGAAGACCCACCTCTTCCGACAAGTCTACAACCTGCAGTAACCACCACTCCACCAATACCGCTGCACGACCAGCTCTACCCTCACCTACTGTATCCTCACCCATCCCTTGTAGACTGTGCGCCCTCACTGGCAGGGTCCTCGCTCCTCCTGTACCAGTCGCCGTCACATTGTGTTCAAGATTATTGTAATTGTTCTTGTATTATACCTCTTTTTCACATGTAAAGTGCCATGGAATAAATGGCGCTATAATAATAAATAATAATAACATACGCAAAGAAAACTAACTTTACTACTTAGATACTGGAGCAGAATCAACCCTATTACATAGATACTGGACCAGAACCAAGCTACCTACTACATAGAAACAGATCCAGGCTTACTACATAGATACTGTACTACAACCAAGCTTACTACATAAATACGGAAACAGAACCAATCATAATGCATAGTTACGGGAACAGAACCAAGCTTGCTACAAAGATACAGAAACAGAACTAAGCGTACTACATAGGTTTGGGAACAGAACCAAGCTACTTGTTTTATGATTGGCCGTCATTTAATAGTCTGTTTACATAGGCCGACAAGGCTTCCAGTGCACACAGAATGATCAGTGATAGCCTGGTGTTTATAGACTGACATTGTTCTCACATGTTCTGTATACACAGGACAATGCTCTGGAGAGAATGATGATTTTTAAACAAGTATAAAGATCATTGCACCCACTGAGTGATTTGCTCAGATTATCAGCAGACTGTTTACACTGCTCGTTTATCTGGAAACAAGTGTTGCTAGGAACCCTCGTTCCTCTATAATCGGGCATTTGTGTTTTAGGAACAGAGAAGTGGAATTAATGTGCAAAATGGATCTTCTGCATAACAAAGCAAAGTAAAGAAGAGTGGTCCCATTGATTATTATGGAGTCCACCTGGGTTTCCTTAGGAGTTCTTTTTTATAATGAAGAAAAAAATAATTTGCACACAAAACTCTTTCTCCATTCTAAAAAAGGACATGTAACAGAACCCAGGTAGGCCCCATAATTATTGACAAGACCTCTCTGCTCCTCTTTGCTTCGTTATGTAGTAGATCCATTTTGCACATTAGTTCCAGTTAAACACAAAAGACAAATGAAATTCCCTAAATAAATGTGATAGACTCTTTAAAGATTTAGTAATTATGCCCCAAACATCAAATATGTTTTTACACAGACACTCCTAAAAACACATAAGTGTATATATTGTGGTAGATCGCTCACTCAGCTGCACATAGAGGTATGCTGTCTCTAAATTTCTTGTTGGTTTATTAAAGTGCAGCATAAACCAACATTGAGTCCATAAAAGAAAACACAGCCCTCTGGGCAAAAACAGGTAAACAAAACAAAATGGTAACACAAAACACAGTCCTTGTGGTAGCAGGGATCCACCTGCTCAGAGTTTAACAACTCCACATGGTTCAGATTAGCTCAACACAAACATGTCTGGAGTTTCTTTCTCCAGACCTACTGAACAACACCTGAGTGAAAAGGCTGGCTACTTATAGCCCAGACCACACCCTGGGATTGAGATATGATGAATGGCCTCCCACCCGCAGTATGGCCATTCACAAAAAAACAGCTCTTCTAAAATGGTGGTTTAATCCTCTCAGCACATAACATGCTGGAGAAGACTTCCCGGTTTCACATCACTGAAGCTAATGGCCTCAGTAAAACATCTACCATCCATCACTCTGTCAGTGATATATATACGTATTGGGGTGCTTCTACATATGAGAATCAGGGCAGCCAGCAGGGCTGTACATAGAAATCATGGGGCCCCACAGTAAATATCCTAATTGAGCCCCCACTGAAAAGAAAAACAAAATTGGCAGTGTAGCCGGGGTCACGGCGCATAGTTGCAGTCATAGAAGGGTATACTGCCCACCCTTTATAGACGCGGAGAGGGACATGCATTGTCGCATTTTAACAGTGATTGTGTCCCTACTGAAGTCTCTTAGTGTTCTCAAATGCTACGATACCCATGTCACAGTTCCTCCCCTTAGGGTATGATGCTCTTATAGCCCTCCAGACACAGTATGATACTCCCACAGTGAATTTGCCCCCCCCCCACACGTATGATGACTCCAGCAAAGTATGAAATCCCGACTTAGTATGATGGCCCCATAGCCAGCACAATACTCCATAGCCCTCCATATGCAGTATAATGTCCCCAAAGCTCCCTTATACATAGCATAATGCCTCCATAGCCCCCAATAAATATTATAATTCCCCTTATACACAGTATATTGTAACAGTATAATGCCCTCGTATCCCCCTATACACCGTGTAATTCCCAGTAATGCCCCTAAGGCTCCCTTATACACAGTAGAATGCCCCCATAGCCAGGCACACAGTGCTTATCTCCTATGTTGCTCGCCTCGTGTCTGGCTCGGTTGTGTGGAGGTCCTCTTCAACAGGTACAGGCCGTGTCAGACGAGCTGCATGATGACATTTAGTAGATGTGGCCCGCATAGCGTACTGCATGACCACTTCTCCTATTCTGTGATGTGACCAGAACCCCATATATTTTAAAACACAGTGCTGGCCCGCGACCATTAAAGCATTAGGCACTCGGGCCGCCCAAGGAGCTGCTAGAAGACCAGCCCAGGGGTATATGCTCCTCTCTCCCCCGGCCCAGCCCATCCCTCCTACAGGGTCAAAATAGCTACAAGCCCATCCATAGCTGAGTAATGGCAATTGAAGTACAATTTTGATAAATGTAAAGTCATGCACTTAGGCAGAGGAAATAAAATGTACAGTTATGTGTGTTAAAACACTGGGTAAAACTTTCACTGAAAAAGACTTTGGCATATGGGTGGACAGAAAACTCAACTTTAGCTACCAGGGCCAGGTAGCTGCTGCCAAAGCAATGAAAATCATGGGATGCATTAAAAGAGGCAGAGATGCTCATGACTGTGTAGTAGTGGGGAAGGAAGTAGCTTCCCTCTGCCACTAAAAGGATTAAAGAGAATGTTCCCGAAGTTAGATCTCTCTGGGCTGCAGTTAGGTCCAGTTAAGGGGTTAGCTGTGATAATCCAGCCCAGTAGAGGAAAGGGGAACCCAGTGCTATGGTTGAGCATAGAATGTGAATAAGGCATTGTTTCTAATATGTTTCCTTGTGGGCTATAGTATTGGTAACCAGCCACAAGATACAACTGTCCCAGATGCAGATGACAGGTTAAGTGTGCCAATTGCAGACAATTAGGACATTGAGGGGGATAATTGTGTGTGAGGACAGCCCATAGAGGGTGGGCACTGTAGGAAACCTTTGGTTAGTTTCCAGGAGCAGGAATTGATGAGTGAGTGAGAGATAGTACTTGGAACAGTACGGGCAGCCTCGGTATAGTGGCTGCTAGGGCAGACGGGAGCCCCATACCCCAGACAGTAGGATCACCAGAGTGAAGATTCCCTCCACAAGAGTCCCCTTAGCCAGCCGGAGAAACTCAAGAGAACTATTGAGGACCTGGGGGTGCATTCTGTATGCAGGCTGCAGAAGAAGCTAGGACTCAAGTCTAGGACGTGGGGAGAACTAGGATCCAGATATACTGTCATTGGTGAGGAAGATTCTCTAGGGCTAGAGAACAAGGCAACAGAGGTGCGTGCTTCACTTAAAGAGGGAACCAGGGCTGAAGTATCAAGTACCTGTGGGAAAGATGAGAACCCGTTGGGCCTTATCCATTATATCTGTCTGTAAATATCGTACATATTCCACTTCCACAAGTAAAGTCCCAGTTATGGTTATGAACCTTGTGCCCTCTGAATTTATTTCTGCCCTGGTTCCAGAAGAGAAATGCCTGGAGTCAGCAGACGCGACCGGCTGGTCTGAAGACTGTGGAAAGCACCACATACACTTCAGCACACCAGAGGGAGGACACACCTTGTCTGTAGGATGCCAGAGCAAGCAGGGGCCACAGCTCACATACGACTACCTTGCTGGGGCACCTTACAACTCGAGCATATGTTTTGCCTCTATACTTTTGCGACCACACTTAAAATACTATGTACAATTTTAGGCTCCAGTGTATAAGAAGGACATAGCTGAACTACAGCGGGTGCAAAGAGCGACCAAGGTTATTAAGGGAACTAGATGGTGGCCCGATTCTAATGCATCGGGTATTCTACAATAGGTATGCGGCCGACGGGGCGCAATTAGCAGAGCGGTGTTTAAATTTTGCGCCAAAATCGCTGATTGGTCGCGTTCGGCAACCGCGACCAATCAGCAAAGCGGTGTTTAAATTTGGCGGCAATATTGGTGATTGGTCGCGGGCGGCGGCCGCGACCAATCAGCGAACCGTGTTAGTGAGGACTGGAGAGCGTGTTTAAATTTGGCACCAAAATCGCTGATTAGTCACGACCAATTTAAATTTGGCGCCAATCTGGCTGATTGGTCGTGGATGGCGGCCGCGACCAATCAGCAGAGCGGTGTTTAAATTTGGCGCCAAAATGGCTGATTGGTCACGGGCGGCGGCCGCGACCAATCAGCGAACTGTGTTAGTGAGGAATGGAGAGCGTGTTTAAATTTGGCACCAAAATCGCTGATTAGTCGCGGCCGGCGACCAATCAGCAGAGCGTTGTTTAAATTTGGCGCCAATCTCGCTGATTGTTCGCGGCTGACGGCCGCGACCAATCAGCAGAGTGAGGTTTAAATTTGGCGCCAATACTGCTGATTGGTCGCGGCCGGCGACCAATCAGCAGAGTGGGGTTTAAATTTTGCGCCAATACTGCTGATTGATCTCGGCCAGCGACCGCGATCAATCAGCAGAGCGTTGTTTAAATTTGGCGCCAATCTCACTGATTGGACGCGTCTGGCGTCCGCGACCAATGAGCAGAGCGTTGTTTAAATTTTGCTGATTTGGCCCGCGACCAATGACTGATCTTGGCGCCAAAGTTAAACACTATTGTGCTGATTGGTCGCGGACGCTGACCGCGACCAATCACCGATTTGGGCGCCAAATTTAAATATCGACCGCGACCAATCACCGATTTGGGCGCCAAATTTAAATATCGGCCGCGACCAATCACCGATTTGGGCGCCAAATTTAAATATCGACCGCGACCAATCACCGATTTGGGCGCCAAATTTAAATATCGACCGCGACCAATCACCGATTTGGGCGCCAAATTTAAATATCGGCCGCGACCAATCACCAATCTTGGCTCCACATTTAAACACCGCCGATATTTAAATTTGGCGCCCAAATCGGTGATTGGTCGCGGGCAGCGTCGGCGACCAATCAGCACAATAGTGTTTAAGTTTTGCGCTAAGATCAGTGATTGGTCGGGTCCGAAGACCGCGACCAATCATCGAATCGTCTTGGTGAGGACGGGGGAGCGCTGCTGCCTGTGCGGATACTTCCGCTGCGAGAACCCGGGACATAGCGGGCGCTCGCAGCAGAAGTATCCCGACCCGCAGCGCCGCTCCCCGGTCCTCCCTTCCGCATGGAGGTCAGCGGCGCCGGTGGTCCTTCCGCTGCTACCGGCCAGGAGATGAGCGCCTGGCGCCGCTCATCTCCCGGCTGCATCTCCGTCCCGCAGATGGGTCCGGCGGTCGGGTTCCTTCTGCTTTTGCCGGCCGGGAGATGAGCGCCTCGCGCCGGTCATCTCCCGGCTGCATCGCCGCTCAGCTCCGTCCCGCAGTTGAGCCGCTAACGGCCGCCATCTTTTTTTAGAAATCCCCCGGCGCTGATTGGCCGCTGCCGGACCAATGAGCGACGCGGGATTTCCTGGACAGACAGACACACAGACACACACACAGACAGACAGACGGGATAAGACGATTATATATATAGATGAGTGAACTGCAATACCAAGACAGGTTATCGAACTTTTGGTAATTCAGTTTTAAAAATCGAAAACTTAGGGGCGATCTTATTACAAGGTGCAATGTATGAAAGGACAGTACAGAGATCTTTCTAATGATTTTTTTTACACCTAGGCCTGCAAAAATATCAAGGTGGCATCATCTATATCTAGTTTCATCATTACAGGCAGTGATTTTTTACTGTGTGAGACTATGGAACTTTCAAGCTTAAAACTATGAAACTATGAATCCTTGATCTTATTTAATAATGCACAGTTCTTGCCTGCTCGGGAATTGCAGGACATTGACTATTCGTCATCTATACATACTATCTAGGAATGCCCTTTTCCTGCCAGGTCCCCAGTTACACACACTGATATGCCACCTTATGCACCTTCTTAGTGATGTACACTGTATATAGCTTTCCAAGAACACAAGCACCTTATTAATTAGAAATGCGGGGTCATCTTAGGTTAGCTCTCTCATACACCAAGTTACCTAGAGAAGCATAAGTTGGCATAAACCCTTAGCCATGAATAATTAGGGCGCAGGATAGACTTCAGAGGCTTAATGCACATGACAGGTTTTAGATGATAGAAAATTATATTCTTACCTTAAGCCAAAACATTTGGACTTGTTTGGAAATCTTAAGGGTGTGCTCAATGTAGAACGTCTTTGAAATGTAAATGCTCTGATTAACTGTAAGCCCTTGTCAGCATATCACCCGCAGATGCTGCACCTCTGCATGAGAAAGGTATTAGCACAGGCCTGCTGACGTAAGAAGGAGCTAGCTGATGGATACAGATACAATGATTGGCTGCAATCATTCCTTATCCTGTAGTGAGGACAGAAATATAAGAGTACAACTAGCCTACTGCATAGATGCAGAACACGGAGATAGAAGGAAGGGCAGTACACAAAAGTGGATGTCCTACAATGAACTATGAAGTAAGTAAAGCACTTTATTAAAACTGCAGTAAATACCCTCATATCGGTTTATAAGGAAAAGAACCACGTAGTAATCCTTGATATGATGACCAAAATTTCCAAACCAGACTGGTACTATATAATTTCAATGTACAGTTGTTACCAAAAGTTTTGAGACTGACACAAATTCTGGTTTCCACAAAGTTTTCTGCTTCAGTTTTTATAGTGGAAATTTGCATTAATTGTACTGTAGATTGTTATGAGGAATGATAAAATGAATTGCAAAAAATTTTCAAGTCTTTCTTTACCATGAAAATTTACTTAATCGCAAAAGCCCCATTACCACTAAATTTCCGCTTTGCCACAAAATGACCTGCTTACATAATTTCAGTGATCTTCTTGCCAGGAGAAAGTGTTAATGAGGACAAGGCATCTGATATCATCACTCTGTCATGCTGATTGAATTATAAGTGCAGACTGGAGGGGGCTGGTGCTTGATTGACCCTAAATCAAGCATTTATTGGATCATCAAGAATTTCAAAAAGAAAGTTTACATTTCTGCGAAGAAGATGCACAAGAAAGTCCAGAAGGTTTCAGAACCATCTGCTAAAGAGGATTCAGCTACAAGATGAGTTCAACACAAGTGCAGAGCTTGCTCACGAATAGCAGCAGGCAGGTGTCAGGGCATCTGTGCGCACAGTGAGGCAAATGCTTTTGGAGGCTGGGCTGGTGTCAAGAAGGGCAGCAAAGAAAACACTTAATATATGGGACAAATAGACTGCAACGTACAGGGATAAAGTAAAGCCCCGTTCAAACTGTTTGAGACATCTGGAACAATGATTGTCTGAAGAATAAAAGGTCAGTGCTACTATGAGTTCTGTGTCATTCCAACAATAAAGCATTTTGAGACTATTCATGTGTAGAGGCTTTCACCCAAGTCAGTGGGCTCACTCACAATTTTGCCTAACAACACTGTCATGAATAAAGTATGGTATACAAACTTCCTCCAAGAGCAACTTCTCCCAACGATCCAGGAGCAATTTGGCAATGAACAATGCTTTTTCCAAAATTATGTAGCACCATGTCACAAGAGAAAATTGATAACTAAGTGGATCAATGAAAAAACTCATTTTGGGTCCATGGCCAGGAAACTCTCCAGATCTCACTCCCATTTACAATGTATAGTCAAAAAGCAATTGGACAAACAAAAACACAGGTATTATAAAGATTTGATTAGGCAAGAATTGGCGGTCATCAGTCAGGATTTGGCCCAGAAACTGATATCCAGCTGCAAGAGCGAAGTGCAGAAGTCATGAAAAATAAGTGTCAATATTGTAAATATTGAGTCTTTGCACAAACTTGATGTATTTGTCAATATAAGTTTATAAACTTATGAAATTCTTATAATTGTACTTAAAAAAAAGCTAAAACATGCAATAATCTAACATCAAATGTTTAAAGAAACATATGAACCAAGCACAAAAATGAACAAAAAATAAATTGAGAAAAATAATTGAGAGGCTTGTGATTTAACACCATACCCTTCCTCTTGCATAACACCATATGCTGCCCCAAGTCTGCGATTGTATACACTAAGTTAGTTATAGGAACAAGCTTTACTTTCTGAAAAAAACAGCCCAAGGCTAGGTTCACACATTGCGTTTTTTATGCAAATTTTCAGCTGCGTTTTACAGTACCAGCAAAGTCTATGAGATTCCAGAAATCTCATGCACACACATTGTTTTTTGTGTCATCAGTATTTTGTGCTTTGCATGTTTTTTTGCAGAACAGAGCATATCACTTCTTTCAGTGTTTTTTCAGCGTTTTCCGCCCATTGAAAGTAATGGGTGGTGAAAAAGTGCTGAAAAAACGCCAAGTGTGAACAAAGTTATCAGGTTTTGCTGCGTTTTTCGTGAAAAAAAAGTAGAGCAGTATGTGAAACTCATTTATTTTTGTGATTTTACCATCTTGTCTTTGTCACCTGAAATGGCAGTTTGGATTAGGAGAGGTTAATTAAATTAGTTATGTGTAAGGTGTAAACATTGGCTGAGCTAGGTGTGAGGTTGACCAGTACATGTGGCCCACAGAGGAGTGAAATTGAACAATGCTTGAACAATTCAATGGCAGACCATAGTGTGAAAATAAATAGTGTCATAGAAACTCAATGCACTGCCAGTGTCTTTGAAAAACTATTCCTGAACAATTCACCTCCCCGCACTGTTACATTTGTAATTCTGGTTAATATGGCTTCACATATGTCTTGCATTGGTGACCTGTGTTCATGCTTCTGTTGTGGAAGCAAAGCTGAACTCTAGGATCCTGAAAAATGCAGCAAAAACGCACCAAAACCTGCATTTTTGACGCAGCTTCTTTCCTGCCAAGAGATAAGGTTTTGCTGCAGAAAAAAAACACTGAAAAAACGCCTAGTGTGAAGATAGCCTTAAATGTAACTTGTCAGTCACAATGAGTACAGGATTTGTCCAGTTATTAGGTTCCAGCTAAAGAGAGTTGCAGCAATATGGGAAATATCATTAAACTTTTCTTAAGTTTTTGTGACGACATCTGAATTCTGTAAATTTGATCAATAAATCTTTTTATTTAAGTCAACTTGATGCATATCATGTATCATGTATAACAAAAATACTTTTTGTTCTTTTCATAGAATTAAAAAAATATATTTGTTTGGTAGTTCAATGCTATTGCTTGTAGTTCTCCCAGGGCTAGAATTGCTATTTTTTTATTATAGATACAAAATGTTATTCCTTTGAAATAGATTTATAATTTTCAGCTAAGTTGTGTTCATGTATAAAAAATGTTAAAAGTCTACAAAAATGTGTACATTTTTTTTAATGTCTAGCTTTTTCCTTGCTCAGTACAAGACCTTTTATGAAGGTGTCTCAAGACTTTTTCCTCACAATTACATCTAGAAGAGAATTTTTATACATATGTACAGTGCACCTGGAAATCCTGACGTTAAAGAGAACGTATCATTTCCCGTAGACATGTACCTAGTGTATATGCTGCTGTCCTCCTGAATCTGCCAATGTTTTTTCTTGTTCCTGCGATTCCCCATGCCTGAGCTATGCCATCCTTCCCTATTTCCTATATGTAAATCTAGTCTTTTTACCAAGTGGGAGTGTTTCTCAGCTCTTCTCTATGGGACCACACCCAGTTGTCTAACAAGACTAGTTACATATACAAGGAAAAGGGGGGCATGTCTCAGGAACGGAGAGGCGCAGGAACAAATAAATAATACCAGTTTCAGGAGAACAGTGGCATTTTCACCAGGTAAAAAATACTTATGTATGGCAATTATTCTTTTGAAATCATTATATATTTTAGTCTTTTGAGAAAACTGTTACCTGAAATGATGGTGTTCTTGTTTCAGAACTAATAATTCTGCTATGACACCAATCTTTGACGACTTTTGACGGATCATCTAGTCACGTGTGTGGTTTGACCGCCTAGGTAATGTTGAGGAAAACATTTTAGCTTTCAATAGGATATTACAGTAGGTCAACCATTGCCAGTCCTTTAGAGCAGTGTTCCCCAACTCCAGTCCTCAAGGTCCACCAACAGGCCATGTTTTCAGGATTTCCTTAGTATTGCTCAGGTGATAATTAAATCACCAGCACAGGTAATAATTCCATCACCTGTGCAATACTAAGGAAATCCTGAAAACATGATCTGTTGGTGGGCCTTGAGGACCAGAGTTGGGGAACACTGACTTAGAGAATGAATTTTAGTTCTGGAATAAAAAGGAAACATTAAGAAATTTTAAAAAGGTGACTAACATTTGACATCGAGGAATATTAGATTATTGTACTGCTCCCAGTATTCTAGCTCCTGGGCAATGTGACGCTCTCCTCTACCTGACTTTCTATTCTGGTCACAGCTGCAATTCATTTTAAGGATCACGTGATATCTGTTAGCCATGGTGGTGCCATAGAATTTACTGTCTGCTTTTGAACTGTACCGCAGTCATAAATTTGGTGCCTGCAATATACCGTATTTTTCGGACTATAAGACGCACCGGACCATAAGACGCACCCCACATTTTGGGGTGGAATATAGGAAAAAAAATATTTTTTATAAGATGGGGGTCCGTCTTATAGTCTGAATAGGTATCTTACCTGGGGGGCGGTGGAGCGAGGGTCACAGGAGGCAGGGTCCTTCAGGAAGCCGGTGATCCAGCAGCAGGGAGCTGCGGTGGTTGTGGAGCAGGATCGCAGGGCCCTTCGTTCCCTTCCTCAGGAACCTGGTGGCTGAAGCAGAAGAGGTGAGATGGCTGAGGCCCATTGCCTGGCTGGGGGTTGAGGCCCATTGCCTGGCTGGGGGCTGAGGCCCGGCGCCTAGCTGGGGGCTGAGGCCCGGTGCCTGGATGGGGGCTGAGGCCCGGCGCCTGGCTGGGGGCTGAGGTCCGGCGCCTGGCTGGGGGCTGAGGCCCGGTGCCTGGCTGGGGGCTGAGGCCTGGCGCCTGGCAGGGAGCTGAGGCCCGGCGCCTGGCTGGGAGCTGAGGCCCGGCGCCTGGCTGGGTGCTGAGGCCCGGCGCCTGGCTGGGTGCTGAGGCCCGGCGCCTGACTGGGCGCTGAGGCCCGGCGCCTGACTGGGCGCTGAGGCCCGGCGCCTGGCTGCGGGCTGAGGCCCGGCGCCTGGCTGGGAGCTGAGGCCTGGCTGGGGGCACACCGGAAGATGACCGCGCACACTGGAAAGCCGCACATGCCACTCTGCCATGCCGCTCACCGGCCCCCAGCCAGACACCGGCCCGCAGCAACTCACCTCTTCTGCTGCCGCCGCCGGGCTCCTGGGGAAGGGAGGGAACGGAGGGCCCTGTGATCCCGCTCCACCACCACAACTATCAGGTAAGCGCTACGTTCAGACCATAAGACGCACCCCTCATTTTCCTCCCATATTTGGGGGGAAAAATGTGTCTTATGGTCCAAAAAATATGGTGTGTGTTTGTGTGTATATATATATATATATATATATATATATATATATATATACATATACAGTGGTGTGAAAAGAGTTTGCCCCCTTCCTAATTTCTTACTCTTTTGCATGTTTGTCACATTTAAATGTTTCTGATAACAAAACAAATTTAAATATTAGACAAAGAAAACACAAGTAAACACAAAATGCAGTTTTTAAATGAAGGTCTGTATTATTATTAAGGGAAAAAGAAATCCAAACCTACAGAGCAGGAAAAAAATGAAAATTAGCTAGTGTACTTACTTTGAAAATCGTTGTCACAATGCCTGTGTAAGGCTGGATTCACACATCCGTGTATTGCAGTCCAGTACAGATTGCAATGCCCGAAGCGGCCGCAGATTTCCTTCCCCGAACCGTAGAGCCTCATTGAAAGATATTAGGCTGTCAAGATCGAGTCAGGAAACCTGCGACCGGTCCAAGCATTGTGGTCCCTACTTTCCATTCTGACAATGATTTTAAAAGTAAGTACACCAGCCTCACCCTTAGCGGTCTACCGAATAATGTAAACTATTGTGAAATCTGAAGACATATCCACTTTGAGCAATTATGTATTTCAGTAAGAAAACAGACAAGTACAACTAAAATAAATCAGCAATACTGTATGTCATTAATACATGAACATGCCGGGGTTGTATCTGAGCAGCCATACATTTTACAGTTTGCTTTAGACAAGTCGTCTCTTGCATGTTTTTTGTCATGGTCTGTGAATAATGGTTTTTATGGCGTGTCCTCAGAAAATATTTGCACGTGCTTTTTTTTTTTTAGTAGGCAGAAATCATTTACATAAGCTGGCTGTGTGAATGTCACTTGAGACGTTTCTCACCCTTGACACCTTAATAACACTTCTGTCTTTTCAGCAGTCACTGTTTTGCAGCATTTAGTAAAGTGAGAGCTAAGTGATATACTGTATATATGAGGTAGTATGGAAAGTGTACAAACCCCGCCATGTTCCCGAGCTATGTGATCTCAGTAGTATTGTCCCCTGTGATGTAATGGCAGCATATAAGCACATGCTTCACAGCTGGAGAGTGCGACTTCACCGTACAAGAATAACTGCGGCTGGTAACTTATCATACTGACTTCAGTAAAATATGGAATTATCTAACATGTGCAAACTAAGCACATCCTGTCCCCACGACGGGGTCCTCTTATAGCTTGCATGATGCCTGTACAAAATTGAAGCAGGTGTGACATTTTGCAAGCAAAAAGCCTTCCCCCTTCCTGAGGTCCATATTTTGGAATCTAAATAGGCAAAACCGCTCCTCACATGACTGCTTGTCTGTGTGCTCTACTTTAGAAACAGACAAACAGAATAAGTGATCCCTGGCATTGGTTATGCCAAATTAAGCAGAGACCCCATTTACTTATATTTAGTTTACTCACTTATGTAGCCCCCTTAATTCCACAGCGTTTTACAGACATCATCATCACTGACCCCATTGGGGCTCACAATCTAGATTCCCTATCAGCATGTCTTTGGAGTGTGGAAGGAAACTGGAGAACCCAGAGGAAGCCCACGCAAACACGGGGAGAACATACAAAGTCCTTGCAGATGTTGTCCTTGGTGGGATCCTAGGACCCCAGCGCTGCAAGGCTGTAGTGCTAACCACTGAGCCACCGTGCTGCCCACATTGGTTATTATAGGGTACGTTTGGTGTTCGGCTATTAGAGCAGAAAAAAAAGTCTTCCATTCAGAACTTTTATTTTCCATTAAAAAAAAAAAACTGTCACGGGTGTGTCAGGGTTGACAGACAGTCAAGGCTCCCTTTGGCCTTACAAACATCTTCCCGATCCTTTTATGATTTTTCTCTCTTTAGGACCCAGCGGTGATCACACCTTGCTTGGGGATTATACCTTTCCCTTTAGGACCCTGAGGTATCCTCACCTTTCTGCTGTTAATCAGCACTTCCTTGGCGTGTCCGTAAATGCACTCCGATCCTCAGAGAGTTGCTGGTGTTATACCTATTCAGGCCTGGGCTTCTAGTAGTCGACTAGAATTACCTTGGAGTTCCTTTCTGGATTGTTGCCGTGCTTTCTCTGGTGTCATCTTGGAGCTAAGTATATTCCCGTTTGTTTCCCCTGTGTGTACTTTAGTCTGTAGTGGGGCTGACTCAGTCCTCACCCCTGGGCCTAGCCTTAAGGTCAGCTAGGGCCAGATTTCCTGCTCAGCGATAGGTGTAGAACCTATTTAGGGTCTGTAGGGGACTTAGGGTTTGTCATTAGTTCTGTTTAGGGGTCTCCACTTTCTTCCTCCCTAGATTTAGGGCTCTCTCCCCTTTTCCCGTCATTGTACGCTAGGTTCTCCCCATACCTAGCGTGACAAAAACAGAACCCAGACAGCCCCCATAATACTCAATGAGGCCCCTCTACTTTTGTTTGTCTGCTCTTAAAATGGAAAGGACAAACAGAATTTCCAAATGGAAATTATGAATATGTAGACTTATTATCAGAAATCTATATATCTACTTTTAAGAATTCTGAAACCCTTATGGTTGTCTCTTGGGAAGATGGTGCAGTAGTTCAGGGTTATTAGCTCATCTGTAAGATGCTGTCATTTACAGAGAACCTTTCACAATATTTTTTATTTTAAACTGAATATAACAGAAGAAAGAACAGAGGGGCTGATTGAAACATTTTTTTATTTTTTTTTCCTCCAAAGTACTGCGGAGATATGAGCTTTTGAAGTTTATATGCAAATTTTCCCTTCAACGAAGGTGGTATTAACACAGATTCTATGCTGGAGGCATTTCCAATTTTCCCCTCTGTGACGTTGCCCAGTCATAGAAAGGCAATGTCATACAGGTGGAAAAAGGAAAAAAAAAGAATGGTCTAGATCTGTGCGATCTGTTATTATCATGCCAGTGGAGGAGAGATGCAAGAATCATACAAGCGGTGTTTGTCACATATTGCACTTTGTAACCACTACAGATATCGATATCTGATAGAGCTCTGCATGTGACAAATGCTGTTCACATGATGCTCATATATTGCAGCTCTCCTCCTCTCCGAGTGCTGTAATGATTAGTAAGTAATGGGAATGAGGAGTAGTCAGCATGAAAAAGTGAGACAAATTTCATCAGATCATGCAGGCAGATAGTTCGACAATGATAACCTCTTACTGATAAAACACTGTTTGTATTGAAACAAAAGCGCACAGCCTATTAACTGACACATCACTGAAATCAGTGTCTCAGCCCCTACCGTATGCTGCCCTCAGATTACATAGCAAAAACCTTGTGACAGATTCCCATTAAAGGGAGCAGTCACATGGCTGTATAACTTGGACGAGGATTGCAACGCAATGCTCGGGCTGGCCATTGGCTTTCCCAACCCAAGTGTGACAGCTGGATAGAAATATATAATTATTATCTTTGATTATTGGCTTGTCTAAATGGGCCATTAGTGAAATGGATGGTAAAATCTGAAACCTTTCCATGCATCTTCAGTATCAATCTCTAGTATTGCTTTTTATAGTACATTACATATTTTTTAGGCACTATGATGACCCAGTGCATAAACAGTTTAAGGGTCCCATGCCCTATTTTACTGGTTATGGCATTTTTAGCACACACTTAAGGTATCATATATAATATAGTGTATAATATATAGAGTAAGGCTGAGTTCACACGATGCGTTTTTCATGCGTTTCCGCGGCGTTTTTGCAGTTGCGTAAACGCCGCGGAAACGCATGAAAAACGCATGGTAGAAGGGCAGCAATGTTCCCCAATGGAAATCCGCATGTGCTGTGCCCATGATGCGGATTTTTCCGCAGCGTAAACGCTGCTGTCAAAAATCCGCAGCATGTCAATTAATTTTGCGGAAACGCTGCTCTTTTGCCGCCATTGACTTGCATTAGACCGCATGGAATCCGCATCACTGTATATGTTGATGCGCTTTTCATGCGGTCTAATGTGCGGATGGTACCCGGGTGTGGATGAGAGGACTCTCATCCAGACCCAGGTACCATTAAAAAAAAAAAGAATAAAATGAAAAATATATATATTCTCACCTTCTGACGGCCCGCGCTGCGTCCTGCCGGCTTCCCGCGCACTTCGCGGTTGAATGAAGGACCTTCGCTGACGTCAGAGTCATGTGACGGGTCACGTGACGCTGACGTCGGAAGGTCCTAAAGTCTTCACTGCCGGCAGCCGGGACCGATGAAGCAGGACACCGGGGGCCATCAGAGGGTAAAGTATAGATTTATTTTTTATTTTTTGACATTCACACACTATATAAATCCATGCCGGTTGCATGGATTTATATAGTGTGAAGTTGACAAGCACTTTCCAAGTGATGCTAAAATCGCTTGGGAAGCGCTTGTCAACCCGCATGCGGAAATGAAAGTGAAGACCGCTTCATTTCCGCATGTCCCTGGCAGGAAACCGCATGTACAATCCGCATGCGTTTTTTCCTGCCAGAGAGATGCAGAAACGCTCAGGAAAAAATCCTGAGCATTTCTGCATCGTGTGCACATACCCTAACAATGGACGTAGATTTGGGTATAGCTCTATGACCGCTGTCTCTGTCCATCCATGGTTGAGCTACACTACTCTCACTATTTGCTTTTGAAAGCTACCAGTCTTTTACTTTCTGCCTCTTGTTATTCAATGTTTTCCTCTTGTAACAGAATACCCCGTATAGTTACTTATTTACAGTATACAGGCTTTGAATAAACTTGGTATAATTAAGTCTAAAACAAAAATATTAACCAGATGTAATGGGCCAATGAAAAGGGGTTAAACCAGGTCAGACATTGACTATGTTGATTGCATTGCTGACTGATGGGTTAATAAATAACTGTAGAATTTAATCCCACACTTTTGATTAACGTGTGAAACTTCCTTTGGTGTTTATAGATATGCTCTGTACGTGTAAAGAAAATGGCTTCTGCTGGTGAAATGTTAATTATTATCTTACACGGCACTGTGAGATATATGCATCTTTACTGATGGAGGAAAACTTGTACTATTTCGACTACTTTTGACAGGACCGCCATCAGGGCATTACTGCCCTTGCTGCTGTATGGGGCCCCATGAGCAGCAGCTCGGAGGGCCCCCCCCCCTTATGCTTCTGCTCACGGGGCCCTATCCTGTAACAAAGTGCCGAGCACCCGGGCGCCGCCTTCGGTGGCGCACTCCTTGGCGCTGAGTGCCTTATCGGGGCTCCGCAGCCGCGCAGCTCCAGCAGCTCCCTCATACTTCTCCTGACTTCTGGTCAGTTGACATCGCGTACGCGCCATCACCTGACCAGAAGTCAGGAGAACCTGACGGCGGATCTTTCCTCGGCGCAGGGACCCTAGGAGCGCATATGCACTGACTCATCGCGTACGCGCATTCAAAGAGCGCCAGGATGCCAGTACAGCTGCAGGGATCATATGAGAGGTAAGTATGAAAAATGGAGGGTGGGAAGAGAACATGGGGAATTGGGAGTGGAGGTTTGGAAGAGCACATGGAAGATTGGGAGTGCCAGTGGGGGGGGGTGAGCCCATGGAAAATTGGGAGTGGAGGGTGGAGTGAGCCCATGGAGAATTGGGAGGTGGGTGGGTGAGCACATGGAGGATTGGGATGGGCTCATGGAGAATTGGGAGTGGAGGTTTGGAAGCGCACATGGAGAATTGGGGGATGAGCTCATGGAGAATTGGGAGTGGAGGTTTGGAAGCGCACATGGAGAATTGGGAGTGGAGGGTGGGGAGAGCACATGGAGAATTGGGAGTGGAGGCTGGGGAGAGCACATGGAGAATTGGGAGTGGAGGCTGGGGAGAGCACATGGAAAATTGGGAGTGGAGAGTGGGGAGAGCACATGGAGAATTGGGAGTGGAGGGTGGGGAGAGCACATGGAGAACTGGGAGTGGAGAGTGGGGAGAGCACATGGAGAATTGGGAGTGGAGGTTTGGAAGAGCACATGGAGAATTGGGAGTGGAGGGTGGGAAGAGCAAATGATGAATTGGGAGTGGGGGATGGGGAGAGAAAATGATGAATTGGGAGTGGGGGGTGATTACAGCAAATGAACTGGGAGAGGGGGGTGGGGAGAGCAAATGATGAACTGGGAGTGGGGGGTGGGGAGAGCAAATGGTGAATGGGGGGTGGGGAGAGCAAATGATTAATTGAGAGTTGGGGAGAGCAAATGATGAATTGGGAGTGGGGGAGAGTAAATGATGATGAATCGAGGGTGGGGGTGGGGAGAGCATGGACATGACATAATGAATTGGAGCAGAGGGTGCATGTAAATATAATGAATTGGGGGAGCAGGAGGTACAGAGTGGGAGGCATTGAGGATTCAGGAGTGTGACTGGTAATAAATTAGGGGAAAGAGTACAGGTTCTAATTCATTTATATATTAGGTGGGGAAATAGGCTTTTTACAGTTAGTGGGAGCACATGGGTGGATTACAATTTATATTTGGAATGGTGGGTTGCATTATAACTAATTATATATTAATGGTGGGTGCACATCTGTATTCAGCTGTGTAGTGTTAAAGTTGGGGAATGTGCTCTAGATAGCTGTGTGTTATTTTATGCAGAGACGAGTCCTGGCTTGAAGAAATGATAGTGGTCTGTGCTGGATGAAGGAGAAAAGTGAAGATGAAGGACTTCACCTAGAGACGTCACCGGTGAGTCAGTGTGTTATCTGTACATTGACACTATATACTGTGTACAGGGCTCCTGTGTATAATGTCACTGGTGATCACTGTATTACCTGTACACTATATACAGAGCTTCTGTGTATAATGTCACTGGTGATCACTATATTACCTGTACACTTACATTATACACTATATGCCATGTACAGAGCTCCCGTGTATAATGGCACTTATGGTAATATTTTTATGTTTTTTTATTAATGATCAGTATTGTAGTATTTGGTCACTATGTGGTAGTAATATGTAGTCCAGTCATGGTGTGGCGGTATTTGTCCCTTGTATGTGGTATTATTCGGTCACTATGTGGTGGTAATATGTGGTGTGGTCATGGTGTGGTGGTATTTGTTCTTTGTATGTGGTATTATTGGTCATTTTAAAAAATGTATATGACACATTCCCTTAAAGAAAAATAAATAAAAATATACCTAAAAAGAGTATTGGATATTTTAAGAAATTTTTAATAGGTTAGAGTAGAGTAGGACCTGGCCAGAAGAGTCTACCTTATTGTGTTAAAAATCTTTTGGCCAAAACAAAAGCTGATGGCTATGTGTTTGACCTGGTGTTCACTGGGAACTGGTAATGTGTGATTGGTGAGGACGTGGAGCAGAAGTGGAG
This sequence comes from Phyllobates terribilis, assembly GCF_046119375.1. Lineage (NCBI taxonomy): Eukaryota > Metazoa > Chordata > Amphibia > Anura > Dendrobatidae > Phyllobates > Phyllobates terribilis. Next base: position 974,530,085 of record NW_027362761.1, on the reverse strand, counting down.
TTTTTCCAAGAGTGGGCGGTGGGACTGTAGAAGGTTTGAGGGATGGAGGCGGAGCTGGGGTGGAGTCTGGGCGGAGTCTCAGGGGGGCCCGAAAATTTTGCCAGTATGAGGCCCTGAAATTCCTGGTGGCAGCCCTGACTTATGATCTAAATTAATGACCATCTGAGCAAGTGTTTGTATGTAATGCCAGAAATAATATATAAATGGGTTAAATTCCAGGAGTCAATAGCTACCTTTAATTTACAACTGGCATTTTTTAAAATAGATGGTACTTTTATAGCCATTTTTAATTGCTTCAGAGCATCTAAAGTAAAAAAGAAAATAGTTTTGATTAAGATGATCCTATCATTTTGGGTATACAGATCTTATACAGACCGACTGTACTTGTATGTGTTTTCATGGTTCGGATAAGTAGGTTCACACATTGCACATTTGTTGTGGGTTTTACCAACAGATTTCTAAACAGAAATCCACAATGTTTTAACATGAAAAATTAGTGCATATTTTCCTCACTTATTCATTAACATTGCAGAAACACAATAAAAGAATGCAAAAAAAAACAATACCAGGTCAGTGTTTAATCTGCAAACTAATGTTACCCATTGGAATAAATGGATAAAATCTGTTACGCACACGCCCGGACTGACTGGCGTGAGTGTGGTTAGTGATCCCACTGGACCATGAACCGAGGAGTGCCTGGAGGGGCGTGACTAAGTATCAACTCGGTCCGACCAAGGTCGCACGGCGGCTCAGTCGACTCCGTGAACCAGGGAGGAACTGAGCAGAGGGACCAGGGGCTACTACCGGTCAGACCCCGGTCACAGCTGTTGACCCACACCGGGGAATGCAGGAATAGGCAGGCACAGCTGGTATGCAAACTGGTGGGTACTGGCAGGCACGGCTGGTATGCAAACTGGCAGGTAGGAACGCAGGCTGGATAGGAACCAGTACAGACTGGGATACAGGAACAGAGCCGCGGGTGCGGTGGACTAGCAAAGCAGAACCGCAGGCGTGGAGGACAAGCAGAGCGAAACCGCAAGTGCAGTGGATAGGCAGAGCAGAGCGAAACCGCAGGTGCGGTGAACGAGCAGAGCGAAACCGCAGGTGCGGTGGACAAGCAGAGCAGAGCGAAACCGCAGGTGCGGTGGACAAGCAGAGCAGAGCGAAACCGCAGGTGTGGTGGACAAGTAGAGCAGAGCGAAACCGCCGGTGCGGTGGACAGGCCGAGCAGAGTGAAACCACCGGTACAGTGGACAAGCAGAGCAGAGCGAAATCGCCGGTGTGGTGGACAAGCAGAGCAGAGCGAAACCGCAGGTGCGGTGGACAAGTAGAGCAGAGCGAAACCGCCGGTGCGGTGGACAAGCAGAGCTGAGCGAAACTGCCGATACAGTGGACAAGCAGAGCAGAGCAAAACCGCCGGTGTGGTGGACAAGCAGAGCAGAGCGAAACCGCAGGTGCGGTGGACAAGTAGAGCAGAGCAAAACCGCCGGTGCGGTGGACAAGCAGAGCAGAGCGAAACCGCCGGTGCAGTGGACAAGCAGAGCAGAGCGAAACCGCCGGTGCGGTGGACAAGCAGAGCAGAGCGAAACCGCAGGTGCGGTGGACAAGCTGAGCACAGCGAAACCGCAGGTGCGGTGGACAAGCAGAGCTGAGCGAAACCACAGGTGCAGTGGACAAGTAGAGCTGAGCGAAACTGCCGATACAGTGGACAAGCAGAGCAGAGCAAAACCGCCGGTGTGGTGGACAAGCAGAGCAGAGCGAAACCGCAGGTGCGGTGGACAAGTAGAGCAGAGCAAAACCGCCGGTGCGGTGGACAAGCAGAGCAGAGCGAAACCGCCGGTGCAGTGGACAAGCAGAGCAGAGCGAAACCGCCGGTGCGGTGGACAAGTAGAGCAGAGCGAAACCGCAGGTGCGGTGGACAAGCTGAGCACAGCGAAACCGCAGGTGCGGTGGACAAGCAGAGCTGAGCGAAACCACAGGTGCAGTGGACAAGTATAGCTGAGCGAAACCGCCGATGCGGTGGACAAGCAGAGCAGAGCAAAACCGCCGGTGCGGTGGACAAGCAGAGCAGAGCGAAACTGCCGGTGCAGTGGACAAGCAGAGCAGAGCAAAACTGCCGGTGCAGTGGACAAGCAGAGCAGAGCGAAACCGCCGGTGCGGTGGACAAGCAGAGCAGAGCGAAACCGCCGGTGCGGTGGACAAGCAGAGCAGAGCGAAACCGCCGGTGCGGTGGACAAGCAGAGCAAAGCGAAACCGCCGATGCGGTGCACAAGCAGAGCAGAGCGAAACCGCCGGTGCAGTGAACAAGCAGAGCAGAGCGAAACCGCCGGTGGTGGACAAGCAGACCAGAGCGAAACAGCAGGTGCGGTGGACAAGCAGAGCAGAGCGAAACCGCAGGTGCGGTGGGCAAGCAGAGCAGAACAGAGCAGAAGGTGCAGGCAGACGGGACAGGGCTCTGTTCACATGGAACAGACTGGAAAATACAGGAAGATAGTTAGAACACAGGAGGTAGATACGGAGGCAGAGAAACGGGACAAGCAGAACCAGATACACACAAGGTACTTACAATGAAGTAGCGAGTGGACACAAAACTCACAAACAGAAGTACAGAGACAACGAGTTGGAGTTAAGTGCAGGTTTAGACACTGCAGGAAAAGGGCAGGTACGGAAATAGAGACAAACAGGTAACGGGCTAGGACACAGTTCAGACAGGAACTGAACAAGATACAGGAACGAGCCTGGGAACTCAGCCCCCAGGGTAGCGGAAAAAGATTAGAAGTCACAGATACAGATAACGGGCCTGGGTATACAGCCCCCAGGGTGGCGGAACAGACTAGATACAGGACAGGACTTGGCAACTCAGTTGCACAGAACACACTGAAAGAAAGTGTTGCTCAGGCACCTCCTACTGGGTGGAGGGGGTTTAAGTATCCAGTGACTCACAACAATAGGCTGGGGACGCATTAGGAGTGCGCACACAGAAACTATAAGAATCAGTCAGAAACCACACCGCTGCCCTAAGCAATCAGACAAGAGACATGATCACAGCAGGTACTGGAGCAAAGTGTGCAGCCTGGACTGATAGGTAAGATGGCGGTCTTGCATGGTGGGAGGTGGTAAGCCATGCCAGCATGCCGCCAGGGATGTTACAGTACCCCCCCCCCCCTTACGCTCCCTCTTCTTCAAGCCTGCAAGGATTTTCTGCAGAGAATTTGGAGGCCGATCCTTCTCTTCAAGAAGATTACCTCTTCTGTCCACTAGAGGGAATGAAACTGGTCTCACCATCTTGGTGACTAGGATGCTTCCTCCCATCGAGCTATCCTCAGCAACAGATGAAGAGAGTGAAGTACCAGGAACAGGACACAGGAAAGTCTCTCTCCATTTGTTAATATCGGGTAGCACCCCAAAGGATTCACGGGACAACTGGAGATCCTCTACCGGGTTGGAGGGGTGCAGAGACTCGGGGGTAACCATCGCCTTGACGTACACTTTGCCAAGCTTACTGGATGAAGTGGGCGAAGTACAGGGTGCGGAAAAGTCTCTCTCCATTTGCTATCAGGTAGCACCCCAGAGGATTCAGGAGACAACTGGAAGTCCTCCGCCTGGTTGGAGGGGTGCAGAGACTTGGAGGTAGCCACCGCCTTGATGGACTTATTGCCAGATTTGTTAAAGAAGGAGGATCCTTGCTTAGGGACAAACTTCAGTCTGGTTTCTGAGATGACACGTCTGCGAGGCGGGGTGGTACCTGAAGCCAGATCATTGGTACAATCGTCGAGACTGTGTGGGGACAATGCCTCCGCTTCCCTTCCTTCGGAGACTTCAGCGCACAGCGAGTCAGCGACTAGTAGATCTGGTGAAGAAGAAGAAAAAGACACTGCTGACTGTCCTGAAGATATGGGGACTGGACACCCCTCGTACCTCAGCAGTCCCCCAGGAAACGCCACGCAGGATCTCTAGACCTGAGCGGGCACTAGATCTCTTGGCTCTGGAAGACCTGTGGGTAAACCAGACAGCACCTGGAATGTGAACTTCTTCATGTGTAATGCTCCAATCTGGAGCTTAATTTGTACAGACATATTTTGACTGTTTCTGAGTAGGTCTCGTCCTTCCGCTGACAATGCCCAAACTGGATTCTGCAGTTGTCGGACGGGAATCAGACACCGACTCTTCAAGGCTTTAAACCCAAAACTTCCGGTTAATCCGTGGCCTTCACTTGCCACAGAGACAGTCATGGTCATCTGTGGAGAGGAAACACTAACGCCAAGGGCAGCTTCTCCTACAGGTCTAATGTCTTGGGATTCTCCAACTTTCACTGGACAAAGACCGTCAGGGTGTCCCAAACAACCTCAGCGGGACCGCAATCTGATTTTGTGACTGAATTCCGGCTTCTGCTTTGCCTGACGAACATGGTCAACCTTCATGGATTCTGTGCGGATAGCTGCCTCTACAGGCTGGGGAACAGGAGGTCTTTGGGAGGACAGAACCTGGCGTGACGGTTTACCTCTACACCTTGCACATCTGGACTGCCTCTTGAGGTTGGGAAGAGAAGTATTCTGTGGAGCATTGTCATCCTGTGTGGATTCTGTGTGGGCAGCAGCCTCTTCTGGCTGGAGAACTGGTGGGCTACCTACACACATCACCCATCAGGACTGCTCCAGGATATTTGGAAGGGAAGCTTTAGCAGAAGCTTCAGGGTTAGGGTCATCGAAGACCATTAGAAAGGCCACCAGGAAGGCCTGCAGGTCAGAGACGATAGGATCCCATGCTCCCCATAGGGGGGTGATCCAATTCAAGGCATCACCCACTAGGTAGGACATCAGAAATGCTACTTTAACCCGATCAGTGGGAAAATAGTGAGCATAGAATTTGTAATGCAGCATGCATTGCTCCACAAATGCACGGCTTTGTTTTGGATCCCCATGGTACCGTGGTGGATCCACAGGAACGAGTGCTGATAGTTCCATTTGGGCTGGTGTGTAAATCACCTGGACTTCAGCTTGAGAAAATTTTTTTCCTTGGTGCACGTATTCGCCAGACAAGGATTAAAATGTCTCCGAGAGCGAAGGGCCGTGGAGCTCAACGGCGACCATGACCTGAGCAAACTGTTACGCACACGCCTAGACTGACTGGCGTGAGCGTGGTTAGTGATCCCACTGGACCATGAACTGAGGAGTGCCTGGAGGGGCGTGGCTAAGTATCAACTCGGTCCGACCAAGGTCGCATGGCGGCTCAGTCGACTCCGTGAACCAGGGAGCAACAGAGCAGAGGGACCAGGTGCTACTCCAGGTGAGACCTCGGTCACAGCTGTTGACCCACACCGGGGAATGCAGGAACGGGCAGGCACAGCTGGTATGTAGACAGGTGGGTACTGGCAGGCACGGCTGGTATGCAGACAGGCGAGTACTGGCAGGCACGGCTGGTATGCAGACAGGTGGGTACTGGCAGGCATGGCTGGTATGCAGACAGGCGGGTACTGTCAGGCACGGCTGGCATGCAGACAGGTGGGTACTGGCTGGCACAGCTGGTATGCAGACAGGTGGGTACTGGCTGGCACGGCTGGTATGCAGACAGGCGGGTACTGGCAGGCAAGGCTGGTATGCAGACTGACAGATACTGGCAGGTAGGAACGCAGGCTGGATAGGAACCAGTACAGACTGGGATACAGGAACAGAGCCGCGGGTGCGGTGGACTAGCAAAGCAGAACCGCAGGCGCAGAGGACAAGCAGAGCAGAGCGAAACCGCAGGTGCAGTGGACAAGCAGAGCAGAGCCAAACCGCAGGTGCGGTGGACAAGCAGAGCAGAGCAAAACCGCAAGTGCGGTGGACAAGCAGAGCAGAGACATAGAGACAAACAGGTGATGGGCAGGGACACAGTTCAGACAGGAATTGAACACGATACAGGAACGAGCCTGCGAACTCAGCCCCCAGGGTGGCGGAAACAGACTAGAAGTCACAGACACAGATAACGGGCCTGGGTATACAGCCCCCAGGGTGGTGGAACTGATTAGATACAGGACAGGACCTGGCAACTCAGTTGCACAGAACACACTGAAAGAAAGTGTTGCTCAGGCACCTCCTACTGGTTGGAGGGGGTTTAAGTATCCAGTGACTCACAACAATAGCTGGGAACGCATTAGGAGTGTGCACACAGAAACTATAAGAATCAGGCAGAAACCGCGCAGCCGCCCTAAGCAAACAGACAAGAGACATGCACACAGCAGGTACTGGAGCAAAGTGTGCAGCCTGGACTGATAGGTCTTGCAAGGTGGGAGGTGGTAAGCCATGCCAGCATGCCGCCAGGGATGTTACAAAATCCACACCAAAAATGTGTTTCTGCAACATAAATTGACATGGTGTGAATTTAAAAAATGCAACAAAAGCAAATTTCCCAGCGAATTCAGCAAAATAAATAAATTGCACGGAATATGGGTGATATTAAGTTAAAACTAATCAGGGTGGGCATTGGGCCTTCTTACTTGGTTGAGCAAATGCACATTACCATGTTTACTATTCAGTTTAAAATGGCAAAAAATGTGTTTCTAAAATTTGTGACTTTTCTCCACACTTTAAGTATTGGTAACATATACACAGGATATACTCTTTGTCCTTCCCAGGAAGTTCTGTTGTCATTCCTCAACCTCAGCTTCTCTCCCTTCTACATATCAGGAATCTGTTACAGGAGCAGTGTCACCACTTCTACATGCTTATATTCAGCTTCAGTCACTAACACAACCTCCTCATCATGGAGTCACTAACCCTAGAATGCATAACACAACTACAACGTCTCTACATTACATCAACACATACCCTCACTAGAAAGATTTGGTGAAGCAACCATTAGACAAAATGGGATATAGGAATGCCTCACCCACTGCCATGCTGCTGCACTATATGGGATGCCAAAATCTGATGCGACGAATAAGGATCCACCATTCTGCACAATACAATGACAACATGAAAGAATAGTGACCAACTTTTTGTTATTTACAGACAATATTAAAGATCTTGTTTGTAAATAAGAAACAACAGTCCCTGTCCTGAGGGATGAACAACGTCACATCCTGTGGAGTGCAAAACTGTAGTCAGGTAAGGGTCTTGCCCACTTTCTTCCATTAGTTCATATTCTTTTCCATCCACCCATGATTCAGTGCTACTTGCTTTTGTAAAGGTTAATCACAGTTTACTGTATTGTTCTAGATTTGTGATGTAACATATGATCTGGCCAGTAGAGGGGAGCATAGAGGCCAGAGTTGCAGTGCAGGGGTTTGGCAGTTGGTGACTGTTGGTAGGGGAATTCAAGGACAGTGAAGCTGGACATTGTTGGAAAAAGGTCTGTATACAGCGGTGCAACTGTGGATCTGTTTTTGGTGACTCTGGGACGGGTGTTCTTCTTGACATGACACGACTCGGTGAAGACAACCAAAGGCACAGCATCTTGGGCTAGGCCACGTGAGGCCTTATTACTAAGGGCTTAGAGAAGACCTGGGTGAGAGATTGGCATTCTCTAAGAGATTCTAGTCAGCGTTTCTGATTGTTCGGTACTCAGCCCAGGAAGGAACCGTCCACTTCAGTCTCAGGACGTACTGGTACCATCTTACATCTGTACAAGTGTGGTTTTGCAGTTCCACGGGTCAAATCTCTGTATTATCCTGCTTTTTTGCATTTTTTGCCGGAAAGAAAAACAGTAGTGTCTCCTGATTGTTCAGACACAAATACAGTACAGACCAAAAGTTTGGACACACCTTCTCATTTAAAGATTTTTCAGTATTTTCATGACTATGAAAATTGTACATTCACACTGAAGGCATCAAAACTATGAATTAACACATGTGGAATTATATACTTAGCAAAAAAGTGTGAAACAAGAGAATGCCAAGAGTGTGCAAAGCAGTCATCAAAGCAAAAGGTGGCTACTTTGAAGATCCTAGAATATAAGACATATTTTCAGTTGTTTCACACTTTTTTGTTAAGTATATAATTCCACATGTGTTAATTCATAGTTTTGATGCCTTCAGTGTGAATGTACAATTTTCATAGTCATGAAAATACTGAAAAATCTTTAAATGAGAAGGTGTGTCCAAACTTTTGGTCTGTACTGTATAAATATCTTTATGGAGGTCTAGTTAGTTAGGAGAAAAGGCCTCTCCTGTAAGAGACACTTCAGAAACTGCTCCGAATATGCGATTACGACAACACTGTAATTTTATGACTTTATACATAGAAAGGGTTAATCGCATGTATTTTTGCTGGCATATATATAACTGTTAATTCCGTTAACTGTAACTCTGTATAATCTTATTCGGTGTTATTGAGAGGAATTGCTGTCATCGTATTAGTTATTTATTCACTGTTTACCTGCCATCCTTTCCTTTTGTTTTGTTTTTTTAAATTGTTTAGTAAATATAATATAATTATTTTAGTAAATATTAATATTTGTGTGTGTCTGCTGATTGTTGCTGTACCCCTCATCCTTCTCCACCTAAAAAAGTGACACAAGTTCACGGTCAGTTTAACAGGACATGACACCAGTATGGGTGGAGTTCCCATTTAATAGTTACCACACTAACACAGTATGAATAGTTCATTGTCAGTCTGATGTATTTCTAAGTGGTTTTGTTCACTTTGTTTGTGGTCATGCTATGCAAGTGCTTTTAATGGTTCAATAGCCCTGTAACTGATACTCTAGCCATGGGAATGAAATCAAATTTCTAGAATAAAATGTGTACTTGTATTCAGGAAGAAACAATGATGTTGAAATGTGAACTGGTTTTATATTGATCAACACAGAAGTTTTCATGTGTAATTTGTTTAGTATATTCTCTTGGGATGTAATCGGGATTATACCAGTGCTGTAATGTGAACTGCCCAGAATAGACATATAGAATGACTAAGGAGGGTAGCCGATCTCTCCTACTGAGAAGAATAGGTTCTGATGTTCAGTACCCGTTGGCCACCACTGAACTACGTATGGAGCTACAGTGTTTTGCTCCATACACTTTACATCCCGACATCAGAGGTAATAAAAGCTGATCAGTGAAGGTGCTGGCTGTCAGACCTCCATCGATCTTATAGTGATGACCTATCTTGGCGACAGAAATCAGCAGAGAGAAAGAGAAGGCCCATGATATACGGAAGCTTTTTGTAATTATATGTATGCTTTGATATTGAACCTTTCAATAAAAAATATATATATTTTAATGGAAACCTGACATTTGATACAGATGTATCGAGTACAGATGTACAGGTGGGTTCCTGACGGCTTCTCCCGCTCGCTGCCAGTGAGTGACAGGTCTCTATACATGCAGGGAAAGACCTGTCACTTAAGGGCAGCAGGCATGGAGAACCCGCCTGTGCATCGAATCTCCTTTGCAGCTTATTCCCTGACAACTTTTAAAGTATGTTTTTCTCTAAACCACTGCAGTGTTTCAGATATACATGGCTGAGATCAAAGAGCCAGTGACTGATACGTGCTGACTGTAGATCGAGCAACATGTATCAAGATGTCAGGTTTAGTGATGAGCGCAAGTACTCGGTACTCGAGTTTGCCTCGATATGTACCGAATATCGCGGCTGCTGGAGTGACTTGTTCGGATCCCTGCTTGTTTATCAGGCAATCCCCACATGTTTTGTGGCTGTCTAACAGCTACGAAACATTCGGCCGCGGGTATCCGAACATGTCACTCGAGCAGCCGCAATAATCGGTGCATACCCGAGCACAGGATGCAAACTCAAGTAACGAGCACTTGGGCTCATCGCTAGTCAGGTTCCCTTTTTCGGAAGACTCCCAGATGATCTGTGATGTGTATAGAATTATAATGGACATAGCCAGTACTAATGTATACTTGTACATCTAGTACTTTCGCTGCAGTCTCCTACTTACTGATTGTGCAATTATGTACCAAGACTAGAAAGATTGTTATGAGCCTAGGTGCTGAGTTTAGGCTGCAGCATTTTAGTATATACAGTGGTGGCCAAAAGTATTGGCACCCCTGCAATTCTGTCAGATAATACTCAGTTTCTTCCTGAAAATGATTGCAATCACAAATTCTTTGGTATTATTATCTTCATTTAATTTGTCTTCAATGAAAAAACACAAAAAGAATTGTCCTAAAGCCAAATTGGATATAATTCCACACCAAACCTAAAAAAGGGGGTGGACAAAAGTATTGGCACTGTTTGAAAAATCATGTGATGCTTCTCTAATTCGTGTAATTAACAGCACCTGTAACTTGTGGCACCTAACAGGTGTTGGCAATAACTAAATCACACTTGCAGCCAGTTAACATGGATTAAAGTTAACTCAACCTCTGTCCTGTGTCCTTGTGTGTACCACATTGAGCATGGAGAAAAGAAAGAAGATCAAAGAACTGTCTGAGGACTTGAGAAACCAAATTGTGAGGAAGCATGAGCAATCTCAAGGCTACAAGTCCATCTCCAAAGACCTGAATGTTCCTGTGTCTTCCGTGCGCAGTGTCATCAAGAAGTTTAAAGCCCATGGCACTGTGGCTAACGTCCCTAGATGTGGACGGAAAAGAAAAATTCACGAGAGATTTCAGCGCAAGATTGTGCGGATGGTGGATAAAGAACCTCGACTAACATCCAAACAAGTCCAAACTGCCCTGCAGTCCAAGGGTACAATAGTGTCAACCAGTACTATCCGTCGGCGTCTGAATGAAAAGGGACTGTATGGTAGGATACCCAGGAAGACCCCACTTCTTACCCCGAGACATAAAAAAGCCAGGCTGGAGTTTGCCAAAACTTACCTGAGAAAGCCTAAAATGTTTTGGAAGAATGTTCTCTGGTCAGATGAGACAAAAGTAGAGCTTTTTGGGAAAAAGCATCAACATAGAGTGTACAGGAAAAAAAAAGAGGCATTCAAAGAAAAGAATACGGTCCCTACAGTCAAACATGGCGGAGGTTCCCTGATGTTTTGGGGTTGCTTTGCTGCCTCTGGCACTGGACTGCTTGACCGTGTGCATGGCATTATGAAGTCTGAAGACTACCAACAAATTTTGCAGCATAATGTAGGGCCCAGTGTGAGAAAGCTGGGTCTCCCTCAGAGGTCATGGGTCTTCCAGCAGGACAATGACCCAAAACACACTTCCAAAAGCACTATAAAATGGTTTGAGAGAAAGCACTGGAGACTTCTAAGGTGGCCAGCAATGAGTCCAGACCTGAATCCCATAGAACACCTGTGGAGAGATCTCAAAATGGCAGTTTGGAGAAGGCACCCTTCAAATATCAGGGACCTGGAGCAGTTTGCCAAAGAAGAATGGTCTACAATTCAAGCAGAGCATTGTAAGAAACTCATTGATCGTTACCGGAAGCGGTTGTTCGCAGTTATTTTGGCTAAAGGTTGTGCAACCAAGTATTAGGCTGAGGGTGCCAATACTTTTGTCTGGCCCATTTTTGGAGTTTTGTGTGAAATGATCAATGATTTGATTTTTGCTTCATTCTCTTTTGTGTTTTTTCCTTGCAAGCAAATTAAATGAAGATAATAATACCAAAGAATTTGTACAGTGGGAAAATAAGTATTTGATATACTGCTGGTTTTCCTTTTTTTCCCATCTGCAAAGAATGGAGAGGTCCGTAATTTTTATAGTAGGTAAACTTCAACTGTGAGAGACAGAATCTAAAAATGTAAACCAGAAAATCACATTGTATTATTTTTACATAATTAATTTGCATTTTATTGCATGAAATAAGTATTTGATACAATAGAAAATTACAAAGGTCCTACATTTCACCCAAGAACTACATTGTAGTTCCTGGTCAAGAACTACATTTCCTGTAGTTCTTGACCAGGTTTTGCAGCCGGGATTTTGGCCCACTCCTCCATACAGATCTTCTCCAGACCTTTCGGGTTTTGGGGCTGTCTCTGGGCAACATTGAGTTTCAGCTCCCTCCAAAGATTATTGGGTTCAGGTCTGGAGACTGGCTAGGCTTCTCCAGGACCTTGAAATGCTTCTTACGGAGCCACTCCTTAGCTGCCCTGGCTGTGTGTTTCAGTTCATTCTCATGCTGGAAGACCCAGCCACGACCCATCTTCAGTGCTGTTACTGAGAGAAGGAGATTGTTGGCCAAAATCTCGCGATACATGACCCCATCCATCCTCCCTTCAATACGGTGCAGTCATCATGTCCCCTTTGCAGAAAAGAACCCCCAAAGTATGATGTTTCTCCCACCATGCTTCACAGTTGGAACAGTGTTTTTGTACTCATCCTTCCTCAAAACACAGCGAATGGAGTTGATACCAAAAAGTTCTATTTTGGTCTCATCTGACCACATTACCTTCTCCCATGTGTCCTCTGAATCATCCAGATGGACATTGGTAAACTTCAAATGGGCCTGAACATGTGCTGGCGTGAGCAGGGGGACATTGCATACCCTGCAGGATTTTAATCCATGTCGGCATAGTGTGTTACTAACGGTAATGTTTGAGACTGTGGTCCCAGCTTTCTTCAGGTCATTGATCAGGTCCTCCCGTGTAATTCTGGGCAGATTCCTGACCTTTCTCAGAATCATCCTTACCCCACGAGGTGAGACCTTGCATGGAGACCCAGACCAAGGAAGATTGAGTTTCTTCCATCTAATATATACTTATCTTGTGTCTGGATCTCAGAAGTCCAAGCGACGGAAGTTCATTGACCGCCATATTGGGACACCCAAGTGATGGGTGTCTCAAAATGGAAACCACTGGTGGTACCAGCCTCTTGCGCGGTACCACCAGCGGAACACTGTCGCGAACACGCCGCCGCTGGGATCAGCCGAATGATTCACTGACTGCCGCCATGTTTGTACAGGAGGAGCGCATGCACAGTTTTAATGTGACCGCCGCTATTTGCCTGCACAAAGATTGCGGCAGTCTGATTTACTGCGCCTTCGTGAATTCCGCGCAGGCGCAGTGAATCATTCGGCTGATCCCGGCGGCAGATGCGCGACGGTACACAGGTCAAAGAAGAGATCACATGAGAGGAGAAGACAGCAAATGGGGTAGAGAGACAGATCACAGGGGGGAGAGAGACAGAGCACAGGGGGGAGACAGAGCACAGGGGGGAGACAGCTCAAACTGGACAGCACTTGAGGGGAGAACACAGCACAGGAAGGAGAGAGACAGCAGACAAGGGGGATAGCACATGGGGTAGACAGGTCAAAGAAGAGAGCACAAACGGGAAAAGTCAGCACATGGGGGAAAGAGAGAGTGGATAGCACATGGGGGGAAGAGATTCTCAACGCTGCAAAGCCTGCCCCCATCGGGGCCTCCATCTAGCTTTCTATCAATTGTGCCAACAGTTGTTGCCTTCTCACCAAGCTGCTTGCCTATTGTCCTGTAGCATATCCCAGCCTTTTGCAAGTCTACAATTTTGTCCCTGGTGTCCTTAGACATCATTTCGGTCTTGGCCATTGTGGGGAGGTTGGAGTGTGATTAATTGTGTGGACAGGTGTCATTTAAACAGGTAACAAACAGTTCAAACAGGTGCAATTAATAAATGTAATGAGTGCAGAGTAGGAGGGCTTCTTAAAGAAAAACTAACAGGCCTGAGAGAGCCAGAATTCTTGCTGGTTGGTGGGTGATCAAATACTTATTTCATGAAATAAAATGCAATTTCATTATTTAAAATCATACAATGTGAATTTCCTGTTTTTATTTTAAGATTCTGTCTCTCACAGTTGAAGTGTACCTACGATAAACATTACAGACCTCTCCATTCTTTGTAGATGGGAAAACTTGCAAAATCGGCAGTGCATCAAATACTTATTTTCCCCACTGTATGTATCCTTGCCAATCTGTAAACTATTACCATCTTAAACACAGCCTTAATTTAGACCATGGTTAATCTGGTAATTATTACCTCAAAAAGCATCCAGAATTAATTGGTCATAGGGGTTGCTACTTTGAAACAACTGGAAAGATGTGTTTGCATGTTACCTTTTTTATACAGATAACTGATTGGATCCGGTTGTCTTGAAATACAGCATATACATAAGGATATACCATTGTTTATTGAATTAGCTACATGAAATATATACATATAATACATGTTTTATTACTTTTATTTTGCCTATTGACTTCTAATTGTTAGGATTTATGCAATTTTGGAACCTAGAGTTTCAAATTAGAAAGCAAGCAACTTTGGCAATTAAAAATATCCAACTGTTTTTTGTATACAGCTCCAACGCAAATCTAAGGGTTTCATGGTTAGAGACTACAATGTATTTTCTGATCCTTCAGTCTTATGTTGCTGTCTTCTTCCTAACCTACAGAGAGTAGCAGAAAGGTCGGAGGAAGAGTGTAACATGGGGCTGCAGGAAAAAATTAACATTTTGTATGATTAGGTACCATTTTCTCCAAATGGACTTTACTATTACCAGTGACCTCAGTGCTCATGGGGGAGACATCCCATTAATATTAACTCGGCTTACATTACTTGGCCCGAACAGTTTGTAAATGTTACCTGGGAATTATTTTCATTTTAAACAAAGCTGCAGAAAATGGGAGCAGAGCCATAGACCATGTATGTTTTGGGATCTCAACTTCCTCTTATAAATGTTTTTGCTTTTTTTATGGGCACTTCTAACTTTATGTCCAACTTCTCAAGCTGTTTTAACAAGAAACCGTATATGGGCTGAGGTTTACAACAAATCCAAGGATTTTAAATATTGTCCTCAATGGAGGTTACTCAGAATGTGCAGGTGGCTTTTAATCCTCCAGGATTTCTTAAGAAACGTGCTGTTTTGTGCTTCATTCAGGCATTTCTCAAGGTATTATGGACATTCAGAGTTGACTTTACTAATGCATTATACAAATTCCTATAATAACAACTTGTCAATAGAGGATAAACATATTGGTATATGAGGACGTTACATATGGTGCTTTCTGATGTTTGCTTACATGAGCTATGAATGCTGCTCAAGGATTTTATTGTTTCTAGTTGTCTTTCAAGACCACCTGCAATCCAATGCAATGTTATCATTTTTTAAGGATTTGTAAAAGAATGTGTAAATTAGCTTAGTATCTCATATTTCAATAGTTTGAATATCTGGCACTATATTGAATATACAAATGTTGAATTAATAATAATATTATTGATATATGTGTATTCCAAAAATGAATAACAGAAAAATCCTAATACACCAAAATTCAATTCATTTATTCATTCACAAATGGACTAGATAAAAGCAAGGAGGTTTTTTTCCCCACACAAAGTCATGACGGCTTGCTATTGCTCAAAGTGAAACATGGAGCTTCGCCCTAGAAAGTTCAGGGCAATATGGAATGAATGCCACACATTGAAATTAAGAGCGAGATCTGCACTTTCCTATACAGGAACAAAAATTGTTTGCTGCGTTAGTCTTATCTATAAATATCATGGAGCTGAGACAACGCTGTAATAGCAGCGACCCGAGCTTGCTGTCAGTCACTGACAGTGGTATTGAAATGACCCGTATGCTTGTGCACATGCATTGGCCATCATCGGTTCCCCACTGCGTGATGGCAGCCGAGAGCCTGGCTGCCATCTTAGTCTTCCTGTGCAGTCCAGCTTCATAGCAGAACATCATTTTGACTATATACTGCAGTCAGGGCTGCCATCAGGTTATTACTGCCATTACAAACAAATAGAGAACTGGAGCCAAGCATCCCACAATGTGAAGAGACATTGTCGAAATTGTTCAATTAAAAAATATATATTTTTATTGATACATAAACATTAAAAATCTTCATCAAAGTTCAGAAAAGTAGTACATAACATAAATTGTACGATAATGACACAAGAAAAAGTGTATGACAATTACAGACGAAGCATATATATATCCAAATGGAAAAAATTGAAAAAGTTGGGTAGCATGTGAATGGATATGATGATCACTATCATAAGTGTCTCTCCCCAAATAGGCTATATAGGACCGTGTCTTGTGGCCACCATAATGCCAATTTAATGGTATAGAATATGAACTGGAATGGGAATGTTAATGCCTCCTATATTAACAAATGGCAAATGCTTGTGTATGTATATATAAATCAACTAATGAGAATGAGCCATCAGTAAAGCTAAAGGCCAAGCATACCATGTATTCAAAACATGCTTACCCATAGAATGATAAATTCCTCCTGTATGTCAGACTGCCCCGATGCGCACTTCGCATACCTTGCTTCCTCAAGGGACCTTACTGCCATTACTAGTGTATGAGGTCCAGTGAGCAGAAGCAAAACGGAGGTGCCAGATTGGGTGAAACAAGCTGAGGCACAGCCAAACCACTGTATAAGCGGCCTGGCAGTCACTCAAGGCCGCGCTACTATGACCGCAGCAGAGGGGGCCGGCCGCGTGTGACATCAATGACATCAGACGCTGCTGGCCCACCCTCTCTCCTGAAGCTGCCGGCGTGCATTATATGCAGGAGTTGAGGGCCTGAAAGTAATGAGGTGCGCATGCCTGCCCACTCACCCGTCTGACCTCCCATTCACCCATCCAACCTCCCATTCCCCAACCTGCTGGCCCACCCACCCTCTACTCTTCTTGTGCCCTCCTCCCTTCTCATGCAGTGTGAAGTTGGAAGCCATCTCTGTCTGCTGCCTGTCTGCAAACTACTAAGTACTACTAACTTCAACCCTACTGACTGCTGCCTGCCTGCGTGCTTGCCTGCAATAAGGCCTGTCATGAAGGGGATATTCTAGTAACCTAATACTTATTCCCTATACATATATATTTATATATATACATGCATATTTCCAATGTCCATGTCTCCAAACAGGCGATAGAGCAGCTTTCATAAATGTACAGAAAACAGAATACAATAATCTGCAATCAGAAATACACATTTTAAAAAAATTATCACTTATCAGGTTTCAATTAAAGTTTAAAAAATGTATGTGACTCATTACCTTAAAGAAAAATAAATAAAAATATACCTAAAAAGAGTATTGGATATTTTAAGAAATGTTTAATAGGTTAGAGGCCCGAAGAGTCTACCTTGTTTTGGGGCAGGTTTAACCGGTTCAGGACCGCCCACTGTACATAAACGTTGGCGCTGCCTGGGCTCTGTGCAGCGCCGACGTTTAAAAACGGTGGGTGGTCCCGCAGCGCTCAGGACCCCCAGGGTCCTGCTAGCGCTGCGGTACCGGTTCAGAGCGATAGCTCTGACATGTGGCATCATGGGGACCTGATTGGATCAGGTCCCCATGATGTTAACCTGTTCCTATCTTCTAGATGCCGCGATCCATAGCGATCGCGGCATTTAAAAGATAGGGACAGCCGGTGGTCGGCGATCGGGACCCCCCACATACCTGTCAGCGGCGGGGATCCCGGTGCTGTGACCTCTGACATCATCGAGACCTGATTGGCTCAGGTCTCGATGATGTCAGCGTCACACCAGCCAATCAGAGAGATCACCAGGGAAGTTTGTTTTAGCAACAAACTTTCCCGGGCGATCTGCCTGATAAATGCAGTTTCTCCTCCGATCTCAGTGAGAGAGCAGAGGACAAACAGTGTGACAAGAGCTGTCAGCCTTGCCACTGTGAAAGTAAAAAAAATAAAATAAAAAAGAAAGTAAGAGTTAGGGTTAGTGAGTCTGTCAGATCAGTCAGTCCTGTCAGATCAGTCCAGTCAGATCTGTCAGTCAGTCAGTCCTGTCAGATCAGTCCAGTCAGATCTGTCAGTCCTGTCAGATCTGTCAGTCAGATCTGTCAGTCCTGTCAGATCTGTCAGTCAGTCAGTCCTGTCAGATCTGTCAGTCAGTCCTGTCAGATCTGTCAGTCAGTCCTGTCAGTCCTGTCAGATCTGTCAGTCAGTCAGTCCTGTCAGATCTGTCAGTCAGTCCTGTCAGATCTGTCAGTCAGTCCTGTCAGATCTGTCAGTCAGTCAGTCCTGTCAGATCTGTCAGTCAGTCAGTCCTGTCAGATCTGTCAGTCAGTCCTGTCAGATCTGTCAGTCCTGTCAGATCTGTCAGCCAGTCAGTCCTGTCAGATCTGTCAGTCAGTCAGTCCTGTCAGATCTGTCAGTAAGTCAGTCCTGTCAGATCAGTCAGTCAGTCCTGTCACATCAGTCAGTCAGTCCTGTCAGATCAGTCCGGTCAGTCCAGTCCGGTCCCGTCCTTTCAGTCCGGTCCGTTCAGTCCAGTCAAAAAATATAAAAATAAAATGGCCCGTCAGACTTATACCGCAGAGGAGGTGTATGCCCTGCTGTGTTCTGACACTGATGACAGCGCAATCTCAGATGGAGATGTGGATTTTGAGGGCTTTAGTAGCGGCGACACTGAGAGCCCAGAAATGAGCAGTGATTCTGTTCCATCCTCAAGCCCAAGGACCAGTACAGCAATAGGGGCAAATAGCGCTACTGGAGAAACGTCTCCAAATCAGGGAACACTGCCCAGTACAAGCGCTGTCCCTGCTACTAGTGAATTGACGCACGCCAGTGTACAAGGGGCGTTGCCACATGATCTAGCATTTCCCAGATGGGAGGCTTCAGATTCGGCTGCTCCATTCAGCCCTGATTTCAACGCCATTCCTGGTATAAATGTGGAGGTGGAAGATTTTGGACCAATTCATTTTTTAATTTGTTTTTTTACAGACAGCTTGCTAGAGCATATTGTCGTGCAAACAAATTTATACGCGTCCCAATTCATAAGCCAGAATCCCCGATCTTACTATGCTAGGGCAAATTTATGGACACCAACTAATGTCCCGGAAATAAAAAAATTTTTAGGACTTACATTTGCCATGGGGCTTGTTAAAAAACCGAGCATTCGATCCTACTGGTCTAACCACCCTGTTCAAGCCACCCCTATGTTTTCAGTCATTCTGCCTAGGACCCGTTATGAAATGCTCATGCGGTTTTGGCATTTTAACGACAATAGTCAATGCCTGCCCAGAAATGCCCCAGAACATGACAGGTTATATAAAATTAGACCCATCATTGAAAATTTGTCAGAAAAATTCTTAAGCCTCTACACCCCAACACAAAATATTTCTATAGACGAGTCCCCTGTAAAATTCAAAGGAAGACTGCACCTCAAGCAATTTATCCCATCTAAAAGGGCAAGGTTTGGAATAAAGCTCTATAAAATGTGCGAAAGTTCAACCGGATACACATCCGCTTTTCGCATATATGAGGGGAAAGATAGCCAACTAAACCCACCAGGATGCCCTACTTATCTGGGGACATCTGGAAAAATTGTTTGGGAGCTGATAAGTCCATTTTTTCAAAAAGGCTACAATCTATATGTGGACAATTATTACACCAGCATACCCCTATTTAAAAGTCTGGTTGAACACAACATCGGGGCTTGTGGGACCATCCGTAAAAACCGTCAGGGGTTTCCACAACCATTGGTCAACCAAAAGTTTCAAAAGGGGCAGTCAGGGGCTGTACGCAACGGAGAGCTGCTTGCCCTGAAATATAGGGATAAAAGGGATATTTTTGTCCTCAGCTCGATCCACACAGATGCCACAAGGGCCACTGTAGAACTAGGATCCACCACTCCGAAGCAAAAACCTGTGTCAGTCATTGACTACAACAAACACATGGGGGGTGTGGACCTTGCAGACCAGGTTCTACAGCCATACCAGGTATCAAGAAAGTCCTATACCTGGTATAAAAAGTTGGTTATTTATTTGTTTCAGGTGGCCACATACAATTCTTTTGTGTTGTACAAAAAAGCAGGAAATTCAGATCCTTTTCTTGATTATCAAGAAAAGGTAATTGAAAATCTTGTCTTTCAAAGTGTTAGCCCCGCTCATCCATTAGAATCTGAGGATGTGAAAAGACTCACTGAGCGACATTTTATTGCACTTATTCCAGCAACGGAAACAAGAAGGAACCCCCAGAAAAGATGTCGTGTATGTACTAAGAGAGGAATGAGGCGTGATACCCGCTACTATTGCCCACAATGCCCATCATTGCCAGCCTTATGCGTCACTGACTGCTTTAAAATCTTCCACACAGAACCACGTTTTTAAACTGTAAAAATGTATCCCAATTTGTCATTCAAACATTTGGTTCATTTAGTGAATGACACATTCGAGTAGAGCTCACTTAATTTCCAGGGGGGGTTCTCCAGAATCTAAACCTTCCATTGCGTGCTTGTTTCTGGAAATCATCCATTGAGTTAAAATGGTCACTAAACCCATAGATGAATTCCCAGAGGGGTTTCATTTCCAAAATGGGGTCACTTCAGGGGGGATTCTTTAGCTCTGGTACTCTGAAAAGTGCCAGAACAGCATAATCCCCCCTGAAGTGACCCCATTATAGAAATGACACCTCTGTGGGAATTCATCTATGGGTTTAGTGACCATTTACCTATCTACTTATTTTCCCACCACTAGATTAATTTATACAGAGGAGTAGATTGTAAAATTCGGTCACTTGTTGTGGGTTTCCTCTGTTTAGGCACCTCAGGGGCTCTCCAAATGCAACATGGCGTCCGCTATCCATTCCAGTCAAATTTCCATTCCAAAAGTCAAATGGCGCTCCTTACCTTCCAAGCCATGCCGTGCGCCCAAACAGTGGCTTTGCACCACATATGGGGTATCAGCGTGCTCAGGAGAAATTGCACAACACATTTTGGGGTCCATTTTTTCTGGCTGCCCTTGTGAAAATTAAAAATTTGAGGCTAAAGTAGCAGTTTTGTGTTAAAAATGTGTTTTTTTATTTTCACACTTCAACATTATAAAATTCTGTGAAGCCCCTGGAGGTTCAAGGTGCTCACCACACATCTAGATAAGTTCCTTGAGGGGTCTAGTTTCCAAAATGGGGTCCCTTGTTGGGGGTTTCCTCTGTTTAGGCACCTCAGGGGCTCTCCAAATGCAACATGGCGTCCGCTATCCATTCCAGTCAAATTTCCATTCCAAAAGTCAAATGGCGCTCCTTACCTTCCAAGCCATGCCGTGCGCCCAAACAGTGGCTTTGCACCACATATGGGGTATCAGCGTGCTCAGGAGAAATTGCACAACACATTTTGGGGTCCATTTTTTCTGGCTGCCCTTGTGAAAATTAAAAATTTGAGGCTAAAGTAGCAGTTTTGTGTTAAAAATGTGTTTTTTTATTTTCACACTTCAACATTATAAAATTCTGTGAAGCCCCTGGGGGTTCAAGGTGCTCACCACACATCTAGATAAGTTCCTTGAGGGGTCTAGTTTCCAAAATGGGGTCACTTGTTGGGTGTTTCCTCTGTTTAGACACCTCTGGGGCTCTCCAAATGCAACATGGCGTCCGCTATCCATTCCAGTCAAATTTCCATTCCAAAAGTCAAATGGCGCTCCTTACCTTCCAAGCCATGCCGTGCACCCAAACAGTGGCTTTGCACCACATATGGGGTATCAGCGTGCTCAGGAGAAATTACACAACACATTTTGGGGTCCATTTTTTCTGGCTGCCCTTGTGAAAATTAAAAATTTGAGGTTAAAGTAGCAGTTTTGTGAAAAAAAGTTAAATGTTCATTGTTTTCTTCCACATTCCAAAAATTCCTGTGAAGCACCTGAAGGGTTAATAAACTTCTTGAATGTGGTTTTGAGCACCTTGAGGGGTGCAGTTTTTAGAATGGTATCATTTTTGGGTATTTTCTGTCATAAAGGCTCCTCAAAGTCACTTCAAATAAGATGTGGTCCCTAAAAAAATGTTTTTGTAAATTTTGTTGTAAAAATGAGAAATCGCTGGTCAACTTTTAACCCTTATAGCTTCCTAACAAAAAAAAATTTTGGTTCCAAAATTGTGCTGATGTGAAGTAGACATGTGGGCAATGTTATTTATTAACTATTTTGTGTGATATATCTCTCTGATTAAAGGGCATGAAAATTCAAAGTTTGAAAATTGCAAAATTTTCAAAATTTTTGCCAAATTTCCGATTTTTTCACAATCAAACGCAAGTGATATCAAAGAAATTTTACCACTATCATGAAGTACAATATGTCACAAAAAAACAATCTCAGAATCAGGGGGATCCGTTGAAGCGTTCCAGAGTAATTACCTCATAAAGTGACAGTGGTCAGAATTGAAAAAATTGGCCCGGTCACGAAGGCAAAAACAGGCTCTGGCGCGAAGTGGTTAAAGAATCTTTTGGCAAAAACAAAAGCTGCTGGCTAGGTATGTGATATGGTGTTCGATGGGAACTGTTAATTTACCATTGGTGAAGACGTGGTGCAGAAGTGTTTTTCCAAGAATGGGCGGTGGGACTGTGGAAGGTTTGAGGGGTGGAGATGGAGCTGGGGTAGAGTCTAGGGCGGGGATTCAAGGGGGCCCCAAAATTTTGCCAGTATAAGGCCCCGAAATTTTTGGTGGCAGACCTGACTGTAGTACATTAGTATTGCAGGAAATTGAGCTAGCAATTGAATGAGAGCAGTTTGAAGTTCCCTAAGGAGACTAAATAAGGTAAAAAAAAGAAAAGATTTAAAAAATAGAAAGAATATAAAAATTTACTATCACCCCAGGCCTTTTTCCTTTTTTTTGAAAATAAAGAAATAAAAAATAATTATATTCAGTATTGCTGCTTTTGTAAAAGTTTATTCTATTAAAATCTAAAATTAATGAACCCTTTTAACCCTTTTAACAATATAAAGGGGAAAAAATGAAACTTCTTTCCAAAGTGGTCCAAAGAAGGAGAACTCGTAAATGGAAAACAAAATCTTGTGTACCAAATTATATTTGATGCATTTGGGGAGTGAAGGCTCAGTCATCTGGCCAAATCTCACAGAAGAGCCCAGATACTGAACCAAAAACGTCTGAAAAAAATGAATGTTAGCTATGATAGAAAGATGTCAGTATTCATACAGCTTCACAGCTTGCTGGGTGTGGATCTGCTTTGCTGCAGCATGGTTAGAATGGAGATCCCTGCCTAACACCGAAATTGGCCACATTAGGCATGTGAGCATTAAAATCTGACCATGAACCAATAAAAAAGTGTGGCCTGGTTCATAGGCGGGCAATTTATTTTCCCATGGGGCCACATGAGGGGAGGGAGGCCAAACTTAATTCTGCTCATTATTATTATTTTATATTATTAATATTGTATCAATTAATATTGAACAGAATTAAAGGGAACCTGTCACATGAAAAAACATTGTGAACCTGCCCGGCGCCCACACTTTGACTCCCGCTGTCTTGAGGAAATTAACTTTATTCTTCCCAGCAGCGTTCGGCTTACAGTCATAGTTGGCGCCGGCAAGGTTTCAGTCACCGCTCTGTGAATAGAAAGGCTGCTGTAACCTCCTCCCAGTACTGACTGACAGCCGGCCCTAATGGTGACACAGGGGGGACCTATGCACTATGGCAGGTGGTCCTAATGTGTCCATCTGTGTACAACTGCTTGTGTTATTGGAAAATAACTCAACCAAAAAGTTTTCTATAACTCTGTTATCCTGTAGAAAAAAGTTTCTTGTCTCTTGTATAAAGACTTGTAAATATAGACTTAATGTGTTCTATATGTTAAATTCTATTCATTCTATACATTGTTGTGTGCGTTGGTGCCGTATTTTTTAGTGTGTTCATTTCTTCTGCATTCTGTAAGTACTGTGGCATTATGTAACAGATTTTAAAAATCATTTCATATGTAGCAGTGGCCAGGAAAAGCTAATTTAAGGAATTACAGACATCTCCCACAAGCTATTATCATTTCCCACTCAGTATGTTAACGGTGTTGCTGCTTATTTTCTTTCACCCTGAATAATTTGCAAAATGTTCTCAGCTTCACATCATTCCTTCTATATATGACCTTACAAGAATTGTGAAGCTTTATGGAAGTTGTGGACATATGTGAAGTGAAATATTCTGGCAGATTATACTCCATCCTATGTTCTTTACTGATGCCTAAATGCCATAGAAAGCCAAAATTGAAGAGCTCAAAGCAAAAATGTACTCGCATTGTAAATTTAAAGGGATACCACTTTTTTTTATTTCATTGCCAGAGTGGTATCACTAATGCATTTTCCCTGCCGATAGTAAAATACCATCAGCCGCCTTCTGCTGTTCTCGATGCCGCTTCAGCCGTCTTCGGCAAGATCACTCCAGTGCTTGGCGTACCGGAAATCAGAACGAGGCTCTTATCCACTTGCATTGAGAGTTTGTGACCGTTTGATTTATGGTCAGTCAGGAGCTTAGGCCACAAGATGGCGGAATGGGACCAGAGCGATGCCGGGAAGAGCGAAGGACAGCGGCTGGTAAGTACAGGGTGGGCCATTTATATGGATATACCTAAATTAAATGGGAATGGTTGGTGATATCAAATTCCTGTTTGTGGCACATTAGTATATGGGAGGGGGAAAAGTTTTCCAGATGAGTGGTGACCATGGTGGCCATTTTGGATCCAACTTTATTTTTTTCAATGGGAAGAGGGTCATGTGACACATCAAACTTATTGAAAATTTCATGAGAAAAACAATGGTGTGCTTGGTTTTAACGTCTTTAAATTATCTTTGTTTATGCTGTGAAGATACGAGATGTCCAGCATCTGAAAGAACGGATACTGGAAGTCTGTGCTAGCATTTCTTCTGCGGTGTTGCTATCAATGTGTCAAGAGTGGGAGAAGAGGGTTGCATTGACAATCCAACACAATGGGCAGCACTTTGAACACATTTTCTAAGTGGTCATAAACTTGTAAAAAACTCATGAAAGAATAAAGTTACCTTAAAACCAAGCACACCCTGTATATTATTAGGTGCAGGGAACAGACATTACTGATTCCCCTGTGTAATAAATAAAGCCAGATTTGTGCTTTAAAATAGCATTTCATATTGGATGTCCTAAAAATGTTCTGATGCCCAGCATATTCTGCTACTACCTAAACCGATCCTATTCCCTCTGTTTGTACTGCTTGTGCCCAGCTTTGTCGATATAGCTTACACATCTATAGATATTATTGACCATCTACATACATTCTAGTCACTTCTCAACTATAAACAGTTTTAGGTCTTTTAATATCAGTCAAAAACTGGTAAAGGACATAACCCCAAAGGGTCAGACTCCGTGTCACTTTCTGGCCAGGCTTTAGAGTCACACAAAACATATATTTTTTGAACATTTGCAGTTACTTTCCGCCTTTTAGCCTCTACCAGATTCATCAATACGGTGTCCAATGCTCACATTCTAAATGAGAATCTACACCAGTGTTTCCCAAACTCCAGTCCTCACGGACCCCATCAGCTCATGTTTTCAGGATTTTCTTAGCATTGGCCAGGTGGTGGAATTATCATCAAGGCATCAGTAATTCTCTTAGCTGTGCAGCACTATGGAAATACTGAAAACATGACCTGTGGGGGGCCGTGAGGACTGGAGTTTGGGAAACACTGGTCTACACTGTAATAATTCCAGTCAATACCCAAATATTTTATGAGAATTCATCAATATCCACAAAGTATTAATAAAAAAAAAACGCATAGAGACTAAAAGTGCCTATATATACAAAATATAAATTCTGATTTTTCCATTGGCTGTGGTTTATGAAGTTGCACAATGCATATCATCCATGTGTGCTACTAGACCTTTTGCAGTATTGCAATTGATACCACAAGTATACATAGAAAAATGTAGATCTGGCAGTAAAAATGTAAAGGCCCATAGACACATTAGATAAAAGTTCTATCAAACCCACCAATTTGTGACTTAACATCAGATGTGTTTTGGGGCCTCCTGATTCTCCCCGGACAGCTGATGTCGGGGGAGAAAAGGATAAGGCAATTGGAATCTCAACTTTTGTTCTTCTTGTTTTCAGGGAAGATAAGCCCCTGCCAAAGGTATCTGGCAGCAACTTTCTCCTGGCTTCCCTTTGAAAAACATCAATGCTCAGCCAAGCCAAAAGCTCTTATGTATTGGTGAGTCAGGAGAGATCTCTGCTGCCTAGTGAGCAACAGCTATCTCATGTATATCGTCACCATTAGTTATAGGATTTTGTTGGATAAACAGCCATTTCATTCAGTGAAAGATTTTTGATCACATTATTGGCTGAAATTTTTAAACCCGCTCAATGCCATTACAGAAAATGACAGTCTCTGATCAGTTGACTAAAGCAATCGTTCATTAGTAAAAAATTTCCAGACAAGCGTTCATTATGGCGCATTTTCATCAAGTTTAGTCAGGTGTGTATGGCCACTTGTAGTTTTAGGTCAAGGTAAACAGCCCGCAAAGTCCTTTCCTCCGGCCCCTGGGCAGATTTCCGAGCCCTTTAATTATTCCTTGCTGCGGACACATGTAATAAAGGATTATGTCCTCACGCTGGCCAGCGTGAGGACATACTTTGTGGGTGTAGTCAGTGCGTTCGGCACTTCCATCCCAGCGACAGCCCCAGCGTCTCCTATAATGTATATGGCCCAGGACCAGGCCCAGCCCCTCCTGTGATGTGTATGCCTCCAGCCCCTCTTGTGATGTGTATGCCTCCAGCCCCTCCTGTGATGTGTATGCCTCCAGTCCCTCCTGTGATGTGTATTCCCCAACCCCTCCTGTGATGCATATGCCCCAACCCCTCCTGTAATGTATATGCCCCCAGCCCCTCCTGTGACGTGTATGCCCCCAGCCCCTCCTGTGATGTGTATGCCCCCAGCCCCTCCTGTAATGTACATGCTCAAGCCTCTCCTGTGATGTATATGCTCCAGTCCCTCCTGTGATGTAAATGCCCCCAGCTCCACCTGTGACGTGTATGCCCCCAGCCCCTCCTGTGACGTGTATGCCCCCTGTCCCTCTTGTGACGTGTATGCCCACAGCCTCTCATGTGATATACATGCTCCAGCCCCTCCTGTGATGTGTATGTCCCCAGCCCCTTTGAATTAACCTCCGTTGCCCCTGTTACATATAAAATAATTTTAAAAAATTAACATATTCGGTACTGCATTGTCCATAAAAGTTTGATATTTGAAAATATAAAATGATTTAACCTATAAGGTAAACATCGTAAACGGCAAAAAAAAACAAAATGCTAAATTTGTCATTAATTGATCACTTCCCCCAAAAAATGCAAAAAAAAACCTATCAAAAGATTTTATAAACCCCAAAATAGTACCAGTAAAAATTACTGTACTGCCTGGCTCTAAAAACTCTCATTTAGGTCCATTAACGTAGAAATAAAAACATTATGTATCTCAGAAGATGAAGATGCAAACATTTTTAGTTATTTTTACAAAGTTCAGATTTTTTTAGGCTAACTGTAACTGACCTGGAAATTTTTGTCATTTTTATCACACAATGAACGCCATCAATATGAAACCACCCCCCAAAAATTTAGGTTTTTTTAACCTTACTTATTTGTTTATTGGGAATTTATTTCCCCATTTTTCAGTGCATTATTTGGTAAAGCGAAAGGTGTCATTCAAAGCTATAACTTTTCCTGTAACCTCCAAGCCCTCATATGGCTCATGTTGGCAGAGAAATAAAAACGGCTCCTGGAAGAAGAGGAGGAAAAAATTTAAATGCAAAAATGTAATTGGCTACGTCATTATAAGGTTAAAATCATCCATGTTCATCAGCTTTGGTTAAAGATGCGCATGCAGATTAGATGATGAAAGTTGACGATTTTAATCATTACGTACGTTCATTGGGTGAAATTTAACAATGAAGAACTTTTTGTCTGATCAACAGTAAAGAAAAGCCTATGAAAGAATATTCCTAGACAGATTGCGCCTTCATTGCCTGATACCATTGGCCATGTATGGTTAAGTTGGCTGACTGTAGTGGCCAATAAGGGCTAAGGTTCATCTGCTTAACAATCATTTACCTGACGATTGTTCAACTAACAACTTTCACCTATCTAATTTGTATGGCCACCTTAATGTGTCTGGGTACCAATGTGTCTGGGTCTTAAACTAAAAATATTCAGATAATAATTATAAATTTTCACAAAAGAAAATTCTTTATTATGAATTTTTCCTATTCTCCAATATTTCCTAACATCTTCATACAAATATCATAAATCATAATCATCCAATGGTCACAACAGCTTTACCATAGAAATTGATTTGTAACACATGTGAAAGAAAGGGTCTTGAATGATAAGCAATTAACATTTTTCCCAGCTGCTTTAGGGTTAAATTGGGCAAAGTACAGTCCTGTAAAGCCAGGCAAGCAAATCTAGGGGCCAACATAGTTTTTGCATTGAATCACCAGTCTAAGCCTTAATTTAGCCATGTACCCAATGGCTGCATGTTAAATAGGGTCTCTGGTTTTATGGAGCATTTAAGCTTTCTTTTATTCACTTACAAGTGCAACGGAGCCAAATTTTTAATCAATATCAGATTAAAGCTCCCTTTTCTCTATCCTTTGTACGTTAATAGAGGGTTTTGGCCGGGATTTTAGGATTTACTGTCCCTGCTAAGTAGACAGAACTCTTCCCCAGATACAAAGCAGGGTTGGTTGCGTTTGGATGCTCAGTTGTTAATGTCCATGGATGGTTTTCTTCGCAAAGGGGGGTAATCCTTATGTATTTGGAATGTGGGTTCAATTCTGCAACCATCCTAAAAGTACAATGATGTATTCTAAAGGGAACAGCATTTCCTTCCAGTATAGCAATATGTTTATTATATATGAGTAATATTCCTTGATAATTATATGTTTTACTGATAGTCAGTGTTGCATTGCTTTATCTAAAAACCATTATGGTTAACCACAGGCATCAACTTTCAGATTTCTTAGATCAGATTTCGTTTCTAAAAGCCATTGAATGTTCAAGGATCATGCGGAACCAGTCTTACTGTTAAAACTTTACTCTTAGATTGGTCCACTTTTATTCAGTAGTGAGGAAGCTGGACTAGATGATTCGAGTGTTGGAGCAAAAATCGACAGAAGAACTATCAGCAATCTAAGATATGTAAAGGATACATACAACCCTGTTAGCAGAAAGTGAGAATGATTTGCAAAAGCTGATCTTGAAGTTGAAAGAAGAAAGAGAAAAGATGGGCCTTTACCTGAATATCAAGACGACCAAAATCATGACTACCACAAACGAGGTAGTTTGTATAAAGATCAACAGTGAAGAAATTGAAGTGGTCAACAGCTTTGTTTTTCTTGGGTTCATCATAAATCACAGTGGTGGTATGACAACAGAGATCAAACGTTCAATAGCACTGCGTTGTGTATCCATGGTGAGCATGGACCAAATATGGAAGTGCAAGGATGTCTCAATCACTGCCAAAGACTGATCACAGCAATGTTGTGTTGGCTCTGAGATGTGAACACTTACAAAAGCAGACAGAAGAAAGACAGATGCCATGACGCAGAGTCATTAATCATGGGCAAGCCTTGAGACAAAGTAGTCAGGAGGTCCGTGGTCAGATACCAGGAGGGCATGTAATACAGAGGGGTGAGACAAAGGCATGGTCAGTTAACAGTCCTGGGTCAAATACCAGGAGGATGCGTCAAAACCAGGAGTACAACAAACAGATAGTCAGAGGCCAAGTCCGGGGTCAGATACTTGAAGTCAGAGAGCGTCAAAAGCAGAAGGGATAATTCAAAAGAGTAGTCGCAACAAATTCCAGGGTCATCAACAAGATCAGTAGTCAGATACAGAGCAAGCATACACACCTAACTATAGCAAATCTACAACTGACAATCTGCTGCACACAGCAAGTCAGTTAAATACCCAGCAAATCATTTAAGGATGGGAAGCACCTGAGGAAACAGCCAAGGCTAAACCAGATTGAACAGCAGGGCTGTCAATCAAAATGCTGACAACCCAGCACAGCCCAGGATCAGATTGGATGACTGGACTTTCACTCACAAAACCGTCAGTCCAGCACACCGCAGCTGGGCGGCTGAGCTGTCACTCACAGCGTCCCTAGGCCACAGTCAGATGTGAAACAGTGACAGATGCCTTTGAGTTTCGCTACTGTAGAAGAATTAGTCGAAACCCATGGACAGCTAGGATAACCAACAAAGATTTTCTTAATTATATAAACCCAGAGATGGCAGACAAGATCACCGGACAGAAACTGACCTATTTTGGACATGACATGAGGGCAGACCAAAGGAAATGGGAGACCAAAGGCCCATTGGCTGGATAGCTTCAAGATTGACACAGAAATGAACATCAAGCAATTGAAATAAGGCATGGAAAACGAAAGAATAATGAGAAACGGTCTATAGAGTATCCAAGAGTTGGACATTACTGAAGGAATAGAATCCTTATATAGCACAGGCTCTCATTTATAGTGCAGGGTTTTTGGTTTCAAATCTGACCAATGTGGCATCGGCAATGCTTTTGTATGGATTCTCTGTAATTTAGCGGATTTCCTTTCACAGTTCAAAACTCAGTGAATGCTGATCACATTTGTGTTTTTTTATGTGGAAATGCCATTAAACTGTAAGTCATGCATTCATATGCTTCCAGACCACTATCTTACATATCCCACCTCAGTAAAACACACACAAGTCATACACAGGCACTTAATCAAGTTTTACATATCTTTTCTATAGCCAAGTTTGCTCTCTTACCAAGGCTGAAAATGCTTATTTTTTGCAATGAGATATGCTGTTTAAATCTAGGCATTGGGTTTAGCACTGTATTCATATGAAGGAATTATATGCTGGTGGTGCCAAGAGTGGTTTGTGAATGTTTGTTTTAAAATGTAGGCACTTAGTGTGGGGTTGCTAATTACAGTTTAATGTTCTCTCCATTGACTTTGACCTCAGAATTCTAAAATTACAAAGAACACACTAATGTTACATTCATGGTAAAAGAGGTTACATAAAATCCTTAAATACATATCCTGAATTCCTATCTAGGTTCCTGGCGTGTCGCTGGGTTCTGTGGGATTAAATGGTAGTTCTGTTACTGTTACTCATGAAAAGCTCCAGGCTGAATCACAGTAATAGCTAAAGCTAGGAATGTCTCTAGTACAGTGTCCATTTTAGGACATGGTCAGATATCAAAATCAAACATCAGAATGATGTCAGTTTGAGGCTAAATACCCTGTCTAAGAACTGATTTTGATAAGTGATTTTGACGAGTGATTTTGACGAATGATTTTGACGAGTGATTTTGACGAGTGATTCTGACGAGTGATTCTGGCAAGTGATTCTGGCGAGTGATTTTGACGAATGATTTTGACGAGTGATTTTGACGAGTGATTCTGACGAGTGATTCTGGCAAGTGATTCTGGCGAGTGATTTTGACGAGTGATTTTGACGAGTGATTTTGACGAGTGATTTTGACGAGTGATTTTGACAAGTGATTGATGAGTGATTTTGATGAGTGATTCTGACAAGTGATTTTGACGAGTGATTCTGAAAAGTGATTCTGACGAGTGATTCTGACGAGTGACTTTTACAACTATAATAATAATAAAAAAAAAAGTAACTGTTCGCTGATGGGACTTGAACCCAAAATTCTGTTTCCCAAAGCCAGTACACTAACCACTAAGCTATAAACTCAGGTGTTAAAACCTAGGAGTTCTATTTGATTATATGATTTTCAGTGCAAACTTGTCTATAACTCATTGGGACTTATGCACAGACTGCAAGCAAGCCAAATTAAAATGATGTTTGCTTTTGATGTGTAAGTCTGATGTGTGACTTTCTTCAAACATCAGAATCAGAATCACAATGACTTTTAGTCACCCTGTGTATTTTCATGGTTAATGTCATAAGACAAGAAAAGCTATCAGCTAGTATCACTTGACTAGGTAGCTTAATGGTAAGGCATCAGCCTCTGAAACTACAGTGTTAGAGTTCAAATCTTGATAGGAATAAGATTTTTTTTTATTATTATGTCTATTTAGCACACAAACTACAGTCATGGCCAAAAGTATTGAGAATGAGACAAATAGTAATTTTTCCAAAGTTTACTGCTTCATTTTTTGTAATGGCAATTTGCATATACTCCTGAATGTCAAAGAGTGATCAGCTTAACAGCAATTACTGTACTTGCAAAGTCAATTTTTGCCCAGAAAATGAACTTTAACCCCCAAAACACATTTCAACATCATTGCAGTCCTGCCTTAAAAGGAGCAGCTAACATCGTTTTAGTGATTGATCCATTAACACAGGTGTGGGTGTTGATGAGGACAGGGCTGGCGATCAATCAGTCATGATTAAGTAAGAATGACATCACTGGACACTTTAAAAGGAGGCTGGTTCTTGGTATCATTGTTTCTCTTCAGTTAACCATGGTTATCTCTAAAGAAACATGTGCAGCCATCATTGCACTGCACAAAAATGGTCTAACAGGGAAGAGTATCGCAGCTACAAAGATTGCACCTCAGTCAACAATCTATCGCATCATCAAGAACTTCAAGGAGAGAGCTTCCATTGTTGTCAAAAAGGCTCCAGGGTGCCCAAGAAAGACCGGCAAGCGCCAGGACCGTATCTTAAAACTGTTTCAGCTGCGGGATCGGACTACCAGCAGTGCCGAGCTTGCTCAGGAATGGCAGCAGGCTGGTGTGAGTGCTTCTGCACGCACTGTGAGGCGGAGACTCTTTGAGCAAGGGCTGGTTTCAAGGAGGGCAGCAAAGAAGCCACTTCTCTCCAGAAAAAACATCAGGGACCGACTGATATTCTGCAAAAGGTACAGGGAGTGGACTGCTGAGGACTGGGGCAAAGTAATTTTCTCTGATGAATCCCCTTTTCGATTGTTTGGGACATCTGGAAAACAGCTTATTCGGAGAAGAAGAGGTGAGCGCTACCACCAGTCTTGTCTCATGCCAACTGTAAAGCATCCTGAAACCATTCATGTGTGGGATTGCTTCTCAGCCAAGGGAATCGGCTCACTCACAGTCTTGCCTGAAAACACAGCCATGAATAAAGAATGGTACCAGAAAGTCCTCCAAGAGCAACTTCTCCCAACCGTCCAAGAGCAGTTTGGTGCCCAAAAATGCCTTTTCCAGCATGATGGAGCTCCTTGCCATAAAGCAAAGGTGATAACAAAATGGCTCATGGAACAAAACATAGAGATTTTGGGTCCATGGCCTGGAAACTCCCCAGATCTTAATCCCATTGAGAACTTGTGGTCAATCATCAAGAGATGGGTGGACAAACAAAAACCAACAAATTCTGGCAAAATGCAAGCATTGATTATGCAAGAATGGACTGCTATCAGTCAGGATTTGGTCCAAAAGTTGATTGAGAGCATGCCAGGGAGAATTACAGAGGTCTTGAAGAAGAAGGGGCAACACTGCAAATATTGACTTGCTGCATTAACTCATTCTAACTGTCAATATAACCTATTGGTACTCATAATATGATTGCAATTATATTTCTGTATGTGATATAAACATCAGACAAACACTAATAAAAACCAGAGGCCAGCAGATCATGTGAAAATATAATTTTGGTGTCATTCTCAAAACTTTTGGCCATGACTGTACAGGGGTGTTTTACTTTTAATATCTGACACTCTGATTGTCATACTGATCTGTTAAGAGTTTCAGACACGCTGTCTATTTGCATGGTAAATTACATAGCCAATTTTCAAAATTTGTATTTTCATGCCCTTAAATCAGAGAGATATGTCACACACAATAGTTAATAAATAATATTTCCCACATGTCTGCATCAGCGCAGTTTTGTTAGGAAGTTTATAAAGGTTAAAGTTGACCAGCGATTTCTCATTTTCCCAGCAAAATTTACAAAACCATTTTTTTAGAGACCACATCACTTTTGAAGTGACTTTGAGGGGCCTTTATGACAGAAAATACCCCAAAGTGACACCATTCTAAAAACTGCACCTCTCTAGGTGCTCAAAATGACATTCATGAAATTTATTAACCCTTCAGGTGCTTCACAGGAATTTTTGGAATGTGGAAGAAAAAAATGAACATTTAACTTTTTTCACAAAAATGTTACTTTAGACCCAATTTCTTTTATTTTTTGCAACAGTAACAGGAAAAAATGGATCCCAAAATTTGTTGTGCAATTTCTCCTGAGCACGCCAATACCCCATATGTGGGGGAAAACTACTATTTGGGCATTTGGTAGGGTTCAGAATGCCAGTTGACTTTTTGAGTGTAAAATTTGCTTGAATAATTAGCGGACGCCATGTTGTGTTTGGGGAGCCCCTGACGCGCCTAAACAGTGGAAATCTCCCCAAAAGTGACACCATTTTGGAAACTAGACCCCTCAAGGATATTATCAAGGGTATAGTGAATATTTTGAGCCAAAAGGTACGACACAGAATTTGATAACATTTGGTCATCATATTGAATAAGTTGTCATTAGTCTTGAGCGCAAGTGCTTGCTACTTGAGTTTACATCGGGTACTCAGGTATGCACCATATATTGTGGGTGCTCGAGTGACATGCTCGAGTCCCCACCCTGCATATTTCACAGTTGTTAGACACCCAAAAAAGAACATGCGGGGATCGCCCGTGCATGGCAGGCAATCCCCGCAAGGTTTTTTGGCTGTATAACAGCCGCGAAACATAAGGGGTGGAGACTCGAGCATGTCACTCGAGCACCCGCTATGTGCATTTTGTGGAGCTGCCATGATGGTTTTTAATCATCGGTAGTTGTTCCTATTTACACATATATATCTCTGTATACCTTAACATATATGTACCGTTACTCTATACTCTTTGGTATACTATGTGATGTTTATTATCCTTGCACTTGCATTCTATAATTTTAGTCTCATACAATATTGTATGCATATATACATTGTAAAAGTGCACACATCCCATGTCAGTTCAAAATACATAGATCTTTGTCTCATTGCATCACTCCTTCCCATACATCCAGTTACCCCCTGTGTGTATGCCCCTTGTTTTTATACTATTTTTATTCATTTTATCTGTTTGTTTTTTGTCATTGCTTCGTCGTCCAATTGTTGTCACCTGTATCTGTAAACATGACTTATTTTTCACTAATTTGATGTATTGGGACTTTGGATTGTTTTTTCCCTTTTCCCTTCAATGAATTGGGTGAATACACTCCTCAGTATCCATCTGCTGATGATGACATCACTATATATACATCACCACGATATTTGTGAAGGTGAATTTGCCCGTTATTCACCATTGAAAATACTACAATGTAATAAATATTATTTCTGAAATCTTGCTCTGTTTATATGTTGTTTGCTCAGGTTTTCATACACATTACATACCATACAAGCAGGTGATCAATGACAGGAAACATGTGCGTGGAGTAGCAATGGGAAAAACACTGAAAAGAATGCTTGTACATAAGAAATGAGTAATTCAATGCTAATAAGAAGCAGTGGTCTTGAGAAGTAACTCAATAAACACAAGGTTATAATGTATTCACCAAGTGGTATTCAAAGTACACAATGTACGTTATGTAGAGTTGTTTCAATCATTTAACTGGATACATAGACTATTATGTACATATTTCTCTGTTCATTTATTTTCCTTGTTTCTTTCTTCTTTTTAAATTATACTTAGTACATTTTTCAAAGTGAACAAAACATAAACATAACTACTATCTACTACAGTCGTACATAAAAGAAAGGAAAGGAACATGGGAAGGAAGGAAATCTAATTTATGAATTTAAAACAAAGTAATTCAGTACAGTAGCTTAATTAAATAAGGTCTGACCATACTAAACATTTAAACAAAGCTGAATAATAAACAATTAAAATCACGTATTATAATATTTGTGTATTCAATATATAGGAAAAAAAGATTTAAATTAACATTTTTTAGTAATATAATTAACAAAGATAATATATACCGTACAGACCAAAAGTTTGGACACACCTTCTCATTTAATGATTTTTCTGTATTTTCTTGACTATGAAAATTGTACATTCACACTGAAGGCATCACAACTATGAATTAACACATGTGGAATTATATACTTAACAAAAAAGTGTGAAACAACTGAAAATATGTCTTATATTCTAGGTTCTTCAAAGTAGCCACCTTTTGCTTTGATGACTGCTTTGCACACTCTTGACATTCTCTTGTTGAGCTTCAAGAGGTAGTCACCGGAAATGGTCTTCCAACAATCTTGAAGGAGTTCCCAGAGATGCTTAGCACTTGTTGGCCATTTTGTCTTCACTCTGCGGTCCAGCTCACCCCAAACCATCTCGATTGGGTTCAGGTCTGGTGACTGCGGAGGCCAGGTCATCTGGCGTAGCACCCCATCACTCTCCTTCTTGGTCAAATAGCCCTGACACAGCCTGGAGGTGTGTTTGGGGTCATTGTCCTGTTGAAAAAAAAATGATGGTCCAACTAAACGCAAACCGGATGGAATAGCATGCCGCTGCAAGATGCTGTGGTAGCCATGCTGGTTCAGTATGCCTTCAATTTTGAATAAATCCCCAACAGTGTCACCAGCAAAGCACCCCCACATCATCACACCTCCTCCTCCATGCTTTACGGTGGGAACCAGGCATGTAGAGTCCGTCCGTTCACCTTTTCTGCGTCGCACAAAGACACGGTGGTTGGAACCTAAGATCTCAAATTTGGACTCATCAGACCAAAGCACAGATTTCCACTGGTCTAATGTCCATTCCTTGTGTTCTTTAGCCAAACCAAGTCTCTTCTACTTGTTGTCTGTCCTTAGCAGTGGTTTCCTAGCAGCTATTTTACCATGAAGGCCTGCTGCACAAAGTCTCCTCTTAACAGTTGTTGAAGAGATGTATCTGCTGCTAGAACTCTGTGTGGCATTGACCTGGTCTCTAATCTGAGCTGCTGTTAACCTGCGATTTCTGAGGCTGGTGACTCGGATAAACTTATCCTCAGAAGCAGAGGTGACTCTTGGTCTTCCTTTCCTGGGGTGGTCCTCATGTGAGCCAGTTTCTTTGTAGCGATTGATGGTTTTTGCAACTGCACTTGGGGACACTTTCAAAGTTTTCCCAATTTTTTGGACTGACTGACCTTCATTTCTTAAAGTAATGATGGCCACTCGTTTTTCTTTACTTAGCTGCTTTTTTCTTGCCATAATACAAATTCTAACAGTTTATTCAGTAGGACTATCAGCTGTGTATCCATCAGACTTCTGCACAACACAACTGATGGTCCCAATCCCATTTATAAGGCAAGAAATCCCACTTATTAAACCTAACAGGGCACACCTGTGAAGTGAAAACCATTTCCGGTGACTACCTTTTGAAGCTCATCAAGAGAATGCCAAGAGTGTGCAAAGCAGTCATCAAAGCAAAAGGGGGCTACTTTGAAGAACCTAGAATATAAGACATATTTTCAGTTGTTTCACACTTTTTTGTTAAGTATATAATTCCACATGTGTTAATTCATAGTTTTGATGCCTTCAGTGTGAATGTACAATTTTCATAGTCAAGAAAAATACAGAAAAATCTTTAAATGAGAAGGTGTGTCCAAACTTTTGGTCTGTACTGTACAAACAATATATATAACAGTTGTGTCAGAATTCCTATTGGAGGGGAAATTGTTCATTCCAAAAGTTCCATTTATTATAATGTTTTGTGCAAAGAGTTGTTAATTTTGGCATTATTATATTCGTATAAATTATGTAGGGATACCTTTATCTATAATTTTGGAGATCGATGGGATAGTGGAAGTTTTCCAATTAGACGCGATTAAATATTTGACAACTAAGAAAATGTGTATGATTATATGTCTCAAATTTTTTGGAATGAATTCTGTGCCTAAAGTTAGAAGTGTGAGATTTGGGTTTATTATCATTTTTTGGTGTGTGATTCAATCAATAAGGAGATATCTTTCCACATATTATCTAGAATTGGATAGTTCCAAAAAATGTAAAGTATATTTCCTTTAAGCCTGCAACCGCGGCAACACAGGGGGGATTGATCTTTATAGACTTTGGATAACCTATTGGGAGTTTGATACCATCTTGTAATGATTTTAAAATGGCATTCATGTAAATTCAAGCAAAGATGAGATGAATAGGTAAGACTAAGACTGTATTTCCATTGTTAAAGAAGTTGGCCACAACTTTTTATTATGCCCCCAATATATCCCCCCGGGGCCCATAAGTGTCTTTGTAATTACCTTCTTTTGCAGGTTCTGCCTGTGAGCGGCGCTATCATGGGCCGCTCGCAGGCATCACGTGACCCGCCACTGATATCACGTCAAGTGAGGCATGACATTAGTGACGTGGTCCCCACGGTGGCTGCTGGGTTGTGGGCGGGGTTCCCCGTGCGTCACACCCAGCATCCACCACGCGCTTTCCCGATGAATGAGGAGAGGGAGAGAGCGCGGTGGATGCCGGGTGTGACGTGCAGGGTAACTCCGCCCACAATCCAGCATCCACCGGTGGAACGCAGAAGAGGGAACCTCGGCTGCAGCCTGGACTTGTCGTGACGTCAGCGGATGTCAGAGCCGGCTGCAGCCAGGGGTCACGTGATGCCTGTGAGCAGCCAGTGATAGCGCCGCTCACAGGCAGTAACTGCAACAGAAGGTAATTACAAAAACACTAATGGGCCCCGGGGGGATACATTGGGGAGGGGATAATAAGTAATGGACAACCCCTTTAAATAGTAGTTGTAAGTTTAAGGTCTTTCTCTCAATTATTTATATTGTTTATTTTGACCATAACTATATCATCATTGTTTTTAGTGTTGCACATGTCCACAATTCCCTTTCTTATATGTAATAGCATGGAATGTTCTTTGTCGAGAAGATTACATTTAGTTTTAATTTGTTGGAAAGGGATGAAGTCTATACTATTATCCTAGATCTTTCCAGATGTGGAGAATGGAAAAGTTATTAAATTCTAAAATTGAAAGGTTAATGTTTTTTAAATGGTCATATTTGCTTGGTTTCAGTTTCTTATGTAAATTAAGAGCCAAATTAGCCAAAAATAGTAAAGGTAGGTAAAATTTATAGTAATCCAAAAAAAGAGAAAAACCTCCAGACATCAGTATTATTCAAACAAAATAACTTTTATTGAGTTTACACATAACAATAAAAAACACATAAGTGTGGATAATGAATCACGAATGAACGAAAAAACTGGATGAACAGTAAAACATTCCTAATTGCGGTCAGATTATGTCATCGTATCTATACAGTACATGATTTTCACAAAACATACTGTATTTTTCGGACTATAAGACGCACCGGACCATAAGACGCGCCCCAAATTTTGGGGTGGAATATAGAAAAAATATATATTTTAATAAGATGGGGTCCATTTTATAGTCTTAATAGGTACAGTATCTTACCTGGGGGTCGGTGGAGCTAGGGTCACAGGAGGCAGGGTCCTTCAGGAATCCGGTGCTCCAGCAGCGGGGAGTTGCGGTGGAGCAGGATTGCAGGGCCCTCCGTTCCCTCCCTCAGGAACCTGGCGGCTACAGCAGAAGAGATGGCTAGTGCCCGATGCCAGGCTGGGGGCCGGGGCCTGGCTGAGGCCCAGTGCATGGCTGGGGGCCTGTCTGAGGGCCGGAGCCAGTGTTTGGCGATAGGGGCCTGCCTGCATGCCGCCGAGGCCAGCCTGGAGACCGGGACCAGTGGTGGTGGTGGTAGCGGCGGTGGCAACAGCAAAGGAGGAGGAGGTGAGGTGCTGTGGGTGACTGGCTGGGGGCCGCGGGTGTCTGGCTGGGGGCCGCGGGTGTTTGGCTGGGGGCTGCGGGTGTCTGGCTGGGGTTAGACTGGATGCGGGCAGTGTCTGACTGCGGGGCTGTGAGCGGAGGAGGAGGTGACATGCTGCGGGGGTTGAACTGAATGCGGGCAGTGTCTGGCTGCGGGCCGGGGCGGTGAGCTGCGTAGGTTTCCGGTGTGTTCGGCCATCTTCCTGAAAATGTGGTCTACAGGAAAATGGCCGCCCGAGCTACAAGTCAGCGCATGCTGACAGTGTGGCAAATCAGGTATGTTCATGGGCAGAGCCGATTTTGTGGCGCGAAAAAGCCGGTAACCCGAACACGAACCCGAATTTGAAAAGCTGAACAAATTCGCTCGACACTACTCGGGTATGCACCGAGTATTGTGGGTGCTCAAGTGACATGCTCGAGTCCCCACCCCACATGTTTCGAAGCTTTTATACAGCAAAAAAAACACGCAGGGATTGCCTTCCATACACGTTCAATCCCCGCATGTTTTTTTTGGGTGTCTATCAGCTGTAAAACATGTGAGACGGGGACCGCGATACTCGGTGCATACCCGAGCACCCGATGCAAACTCAAGTAGCGATCACTTGTGCTCAACACTAATGACAAGATATTCAATATGATGACCTAATGTTGTCAAATTCTGTGTCGTACGTCTGGGTTCAAAATGCTCACTATACCCCTTAAGGCAGGGTTCCCCAACTCCAGTCCTCAAGGCCCACCAACAGGTCATGTTTTCAGGATTTCCTTAGTATTGCACAGGTGATGGAATTATTGCCTGTGCAGGTGATGCAATTATCACCTGTGTAATACTAAGGAAATCCTAAAAACATGACCTGTTGGTGGGCCTTGAGGACTGGAGTTGGGGAACCCTGCCTTAAGGGGTATAGTTTCCAAAATGGGGTCACTTGTGGGAGGTTTCCACTGTTTAGGCACATCAGGGGCTCTCCAAACGCGACATGGCGTCCACTCTCAATTCCAATCAATTTTGCGTTCAAAAAGTCAAATCGTGCTCCTTCCCCTCTGAGCCATGCCCTGCATCCAAACAGTTGTTTTCCCCTACATATGGGGAATCAGCGTACTCGGAAGAAATTGCACAACAAATTTTGTGGTCCATTTCCTCTTGTTATCCTTGAGAAAATAAAAAAAATTGGGGTCTGAACTAAAATTTGTGTGAAAAAAGTTAAATGTTCATTTTTTCCTTCCACATTGCTTCAGTTCCTGTGAAGCGCGTTAAGGGTTAATGAACTTCTTGAATGTGGTTTTGAGCACCCTTGAGGGGTGCAGTTTTTAGAATGGTGTCACTTTGGGTGATTTTCTGTCATATAGACCCCTCAAAGTCACTTCAAATGTGATGTGGTCCCTAAAAAAAAATGGTTTTGTTAATTTTGTTGGAAGAATGAGAAATCGCTGATCAACTTTTAACCCTTATAACTTCCTAACAAAAAATATGTTGTTGCAAAAATTGTGCTGATGTAAAGTAGACATGTGGGAAATGTTATTTATTAACTATTTTGTGTGACATAACTTAATGATTTAAAGGCATAAAAATTCAAAGTTTGAAAATTGCTAAATTTTCAAACTTTTTGCCAAATTTCCATTTTTTTCACAAATAAACGCAAGTCTTATTGAAGAAATTTTACCGCTATCATGAAGTACAATATGTCATGAAAAATAATCTCAGAATCAGTGGGATCCGTTGAAGTGTTCCAGAGTCATTACCTCATAAAGTTACACTGGTCAGAAAAGTTAAATTTGGCCTGGTCATTAAGGACATAATTGGCTCCGTCACTAAGGGCTTAAAAGAGCCGATGGCACACACTGTATCCACCCAAAAGAGATTGCCGAGGCATTTGCTAAACATTATTGTAATCTCTATAATTTAAAAGAAGATGTTAACACCAAACAACCTAATCAAAACTTAATTAATGGATTTT
The DNA here is from genome assembly GCF_046119375.1 of Phyllobates terribilis. Taxonomy (NCBI): domain Eukaryota; kingdom Metazoa; phylum Chordata; class Amphibia; order Anura; family Dendrobatidae; genus Phyllobates; species Phyllobates terribilis. The sequence goes on along the minus strand of NW_027362761.1, from coordinate 974,488,737 downwards.
TATCTTCCATTAAACTTCCCAAACTTATTAAATAAAAAAATTCTTGATGCACCATATAAAGAGGTATTGAAACAAGCTTAAACAAAAAAAGTAATTAGGTCCTGATGGGTTTGTGAATAAATATATGACATTTTCAAAAATTTTGGCACCGCATCTAACAACTCTATTTAACACTGCTTCTACTTCTGGATCATTTCCTCAAGAAATGCTAGAAGCTAACATTATACTCATTCCTAAAGCTAAAAGAGATCGATCATTGGTTACTAGTTATAGACCAATTTCATTAATCAATTGTGACGTTAAAATCTACTCTAAAATTCTGGCAGACAGACTTCAAAAAATACTACCCGATTTAATTCATAGTGACCAAATAGGTTTTATAAGCGGTAGACAGTTGTCAGATGGCACATGGAGAACTCTAAACTTGATGTCACTAATGGAGGGTTCCTTGTTTCAAACCGATGTCATATGTCCGTGTGTTAAACACAAATAGTCATGAATAAATTGGATATTTCCATCAAGTTGGCATTACAGGTGATAATGTGCATATGTATAGACAGCTTAGTCTAACCACATATTGACCCCCAAAAGGATGACGAAAGGCACAGTTTGCTCAGATAGTAAAATGTGATCATATAAAGATTTGACAAGTTACTAGAGAAGAGTGATGAACATACAGTGCTGTGAAAACGGTATAATTTTTTTTTATTGAAATCAATGGCGGATTAATTAAAATATACATATATGTTTTCATACACCTTCACATTATATTTTTGAATCCAGCTAAAGGAAAAAAAAGGCAGATGAATGCCAATGGTACTATTATTATTATTGTTTTTTGTTTTTATGATTTTTTTTACAGGTCTGTTTAGGAAGGTGATCATGATTGCCGAACCCAAAAAATAGTATAGACCCTTCATTCTAAGTCTATTAAGTCTACCAAAGTTTAGTGTGTTTTGAAAAAAGAAAAGCAACTTTCTAAGTAGAGTTGAGCATAAAGACTTGTGCTGCCCTCTTTCAGGGTCTAGTCCTGTTCTTGGTGGCAGCCAAAACAGGGCAGTCTTTTCTTCTGCATCTGGCATCACCGACCCACCATCCTGAGCGCCTCTTGTGTTTAATAGACTTCTTGACATATGGCTTGAATTTGCATGAGGCCTACTGACTAGTGGCGCAACTAGACTCCAATGGGCCCTGGTGCAGGATTTGGACCGGGGCTCCCCCATCCTGGTATATATATATATGTCCTCTATCCTGGTATATATATCCCCCATCCTGGTATTTATGTCGCTTATCGTGTCTGGGCACCATACTGGTATATATATTCCCCATCCTGGTATATATGTCCCTTATCCTGGGCCCCATCCTGGTATATATATCCCCCATCATGGTATATATGTCCCTTATCCTGCCTGGGCCCCATCCTGGTATATATATCCCCCATCCTTGTATACATGTCACTTATCTTGGGCCTCATCCTGGTATATATGTCCCTTCTCCTGGTATATATCCCCCATCCTGGTATATATATCCCTTATCCTGGGCCCCATCCTGGTATATGTGTCCCTTATTCTGGTATATATATCCCCCATCCTCGTATATATATCCCTTATCCTGGGCCCCATCCTGGTATATGTGTCCCTTATTCTGGTATACATATCCCTTATCCTGGGCCCCATCCTGGTATATATGTCACTCATTCTGGTATATATATCCCTTATCCTGGTATATATGTCCATTATCCTGGGCCCCATCCTGGTATATGTTCCTTATCCTGGGCCTCATCCTGATATATATCCCCTATCATGGTAATATGTCCCTTATCCTGGTATATGTCCCTTATCCTGGGCCCCATCCTGGTAATATGTCCCTTATCTTGGTAGATGACCCTTATCCTGGGCCCTATCCTAGTAATATGTCCCTTATCCTGGGCCCCATCCTGGTAATATGTCCCATATCCTGGGCCCCATCCCTGTAATATGTCCCTTATCCTGGACTCCATCCTGATAATATGTCCCTTATCCTGGACTCCAACCTGATAATATGTCCGTTATCTTGGGCCCCATCCTTGTAATATATCCCTTATCCTGGGCCTCTTCCTGGTAATATGCCACTTATCCTGGAAAATGTTCCTTATCCTGGTATTTATCCCTTATTCTGGGCCCCACCCTGGTATATATCCCCCATTCTGCCGCTGTTCTTTAATGTATAAAAAAATAAACCGTTATACTCACCTTCCCACCACTCCCCCACCGTGCGGTGTCCTTTTCTAAAGACAGCAGCTGACTTCAGCATGCAAGCGACGGTAGCGCATGACGTCACCGCCATGCACCCCCAGTCATGTGCACGCTGACGTCAGCTGCTGACCTCTGATTGGCCGGCAGCATGTATTGCCACGCACGGAACCGATGTGCACCACAATACACTTCAACTAGATGTGTGTTCGAGGATGCACATTGAGTTGAAGTTTCTGCTGGCTTCGGGCGGGCCCCTCACCCGCATGTGTCCCCACCCACACGGGCCCGGTTGTGACCTCTGTAACTGCTGTCGTTACGCCCCTGCTAGTGACTATTCCTAGTAAACTCTAGAAATGCCCAGGATGCTAGGCCTATGATGCCGCCGCAAAATGAAAGACTGCCCTGGTCCGACTGAGGACCAGACTGAATCAGGGCAGTGTGAATCTTTTTGCTCAGTTCTACTTCTAAGCATTACAATTAACATCTCCCACAAAAAAATTGTATTTGTCCCTGTCTTTACTCCTCATTAGATTACAATCTATCATTTAGTAATTTATATTCATATTCTTATGTGCAGGCATTAGCAAGATTTCAGATGCATTTTTAAGGTTTTGAAGTCACATTAAACAAATGCAAACTGTTGTAAAGATATTCCAAAATCTGAGAACGTTAGACAAAGGGTGGGGTTAGCAGTCATTGCCTGTTAATACTTAGCTTAGTTTACAATTTATCTGACTTTGATACAAGTACATTTGTTCTATAAATAAGTAAATGTCTATTATTGCAGATATTTATCACAGTGTATACAAGATATCAAAAATAATTTATTTTAGACTTGATTGCTTGAAATTACAAACCCAATGATGTAGACTACACTATTAGGGGTTCTGATGACAACAGGTTACAATCTATATTCTTGGCATATAGCACTTTGTTTTATTTCAAACCAAACTATGCTTCAAGAAAATAATTTCTTATGCTTACACATACAGTATAGCCCCATCATATTCCATGGACTTTACAGACATCATCATCACTGTCCCCACTGGGGCTCACAATCTAGATTCCCTATCAATATGTCTTTGGAATGTGGGAGGAAACTGGAGTACCTGAAGGAAACCCAGGCAAACATATCTTATTCATGGGGGTTTTAGACTACTTAGTAGAAAATATGAAAAAATTATAGTTACCCTCTTGAACTATCTTATGGACTCATTGTTACATGGTTTACTACAAGGGTGGGATTCAAATTTTTAACAAGTTCCCCTTTTGTGATAGGAAACCACGCCCATTTAAAAACCACACCCATTTGTTAGTCACACCCATTTTCACGCTCACTTTCCTCAACCACAAAACACAAGTAACGGTAGCTAAAAGTAAAAAGCATTTTACCTTTCTTGCCCCACTTGTACCTTCATTTATAGTTTCATTGCCTCCTCTCAAGTACCAGTTTTTCCAGTCAACTGTCAGTCACTTCTTAGTATCGCGTATACTAGTAAAGAGATTTTATTTAAATTTTGAAAATTATCACTAAAGGAACTTGCTCAAATTGGAATTGATGACCTCCTGTCTATCTGTCATCTCAACTGTCTGCTGCAACTAATTCCTGGCCTCAGCAGCCACAGGCCAATTAAGTGCGAAATACCATCACCAGACCACATGCTATCACCACATCATGACCGAATAATACAACATACAGGTGCATCTCGCTAAATTAGAATATCATCAAAAAGTTAATTTATTTCAGTTCTTCAATACGAAAAGTGAAACTCATATTATATAGAGTCATTACAGAGTGATCTATTTGAAGTGTCTATTTCTGTTAATGTTTATGATTATGGTTTACAGCCAATGAAAACACAAAAGTCATTATCTCAATAAATTAAAATAATTAACAAAAAACACCTGCAAAGGCTTCCTAAGCCTTTAAAAAGGTCCATTAGTCTGTTTCAGTAGGCTCCACAATCATGGAGAAGACTGCTGACTTGACGTTCAGAAGGCAGTCATTGACACACGCCACAAGGTCCCAGAGTTCCAATTTTCATTTAGAAATCAAGGTCCCAGAGTCTGGAGGAAGAGTGGAGAGGCCACAATCCAAGCTGCTTGAGGTCTAGTGTGAAGTTTCCACAATCAGTGATGGTTTGGGGAGCCATGTCATCTGCTGGTGTAGGTCCACTGTATTTTATAAAGACCAAAGTCAGCACAGCCGTCTACCAGGAAATTTTAGAGCACTTCATGCTTCCCTCTGCCGACAAGCTTTTTGGAGATGGAAATTTCATTCTCCAGCAGGACTTGGCACCTGTCCACACTGCCAAAAGTACCAATACCTGGTTTAAAAACAACAGCATCATTGTGCATGATTGGCCAGCAAACTCACCTGACCTTAACCCCATAGAGAATCTATGGGGTATTGTCAAGAGGAAGATGAGAGACACCAGATCCAACAATGCAGACGAGCTGAAGGCTACTATCAAAGCAACCTGGGCTTCCATAACACCTCAGCAGAGCCACAGGCTGATCGCCTCCATGCCACGCCGCATTGATGCAGTAATTGATACAAGAGGAGCCCCGATCAAGTATTGAGTGCATTTACGGAACATACATTTCAGTAGGACAACATTTCGGATTTTAAAATCCTTTTTCAAGCTGTTGTTATAAAGTATTCTAATTTACTAAGATAATGACTCTTGTGTTTTTATTGTCTGTAAGCCATAATCATCAACATTAACAGAAATAAACACTTGAAATAGATCACTCTGTTTGTATTGTCTCTATATAATATAGGAGTTTCACTTTTTGTATTAAAGAACTGAAATAAATTAACTTTTTGATGATATTCTAATTTAGCGAGATGCACCTGTACAAGGGAGAAATACCATCACACCATGACCAGGTCATATACTACCATCACGTAGTGACTGAATTATACCACATACAATGGACAAATACCAGGCGCTTCTTCCTGGACCCCTGGTCTTTCAGTGGAAAGAAAAATGTAAAGCAAATCTACAGCATTTCCAATACGATATCTGCATTCTTTGGTGCAAATTTTACCACTATGGAGGCAGCAGATCAGTCCCGTTCACACTTCCTGTATTCATACCCACAGGCCAGAAATACACATACAGTTTTCAATGCAGTTCATGACTCAGTTTTTGATTATGTTTTTGTGCTGGAGAAAGAGGTGGATCCAGCAGTAGAAGTAGAAGTCCTTTATTGTTCCATTTCTTTAGAAAACTATTTTGAGTTTGGCTCAAAAAGCTGTCACAAGAACTGAATGTATGATTCTAGCCTAAAGATGTTTGCCAATATCTAGGAAAAAGTCAACAGACTAAAAATTACGACATTGCCTAACACACTTTATTTGACCTTTCAATAGTTATGGTAAAATTTACATTAACATAGCAGGATGATAATGTTGTAGTTATTCCATCAATTACTGGCATTTTCTTGGGTTTGCCCAATTTAAAAAAACAAACAAACAGGATTTTCATTTCAGATGTCATATTTAAAAATGACATACTGTAAATCCAGTGGAGAGAGTGCTTCATCAGGAGGGTCGTAAATCATCACTCTCATAACCAAGCGCTACCACAATGCCGTAGTGTGGGAATATAGGATACTTTTCACATTTCTATGTAAATGTATCTCCCAAGGTTAAATTAAGTTCTTACTAATAATTATTCATAGTTGACACTTCGGGTACATACCTCTATGTTTTTGTTCAAGTGCTCACATGAGATGCAAGCCTAAGGGGTAATGAAATTCCATAGGTTCTTGATTGATATGGTACTGTGTATAATGTAATGTCATATGTGCCCCTGCTGTGTATTACACAGTACACAGCAGGGGCATATTTATAAGATTATCTCAGCACAGGAACATTTTATTTAACCACATCCAATTGTGGAAATTATTATTATTCCAAGATCTATTGATTAAAATCAACTTCTGTTTGTGGGAAAACTCCTTTAAGGACAACTTACACATCACAATGCAGTAAGCTGAAGTGTTTGTCTACAGTAGATCTGACACATGTAAATACTAAAGGGCTTATACATAATGCTGAATTTGCCAGTTACCTGGGATGACCTGTTCAAGCTATGGTATTAGGTACTTAGTGGAGAGAGTATGACATAAAAGAGAATGGGATAGATGTGCTAGATTAGTAATTGAATTTAGCAAGCAAAACAGTATGTAATAGATTTGGTGTTAGTGAAATTATGAAAGAAATTCCAATGTACAGCTGCAGCACGGGAGAAGTCAGAGTTACTAGTGATTTTTATAAGGAATTACAATCATTAGCAGAATAGTGGGCATGGGGTGGTAGCCGAAATGACTGGTAGGCTGTAGGAGGCAGGTGATGTGTGAGTAGCTAAGTGGGGCAACCTTAAGTTATAAGATTGACTGGAGATCTAGTATAAGAGGCTGCATTGACTGAAAAAGTAACCCGACGTTGTTAAACTATTTTTGGCCATATAGAGTAGCATAATCAATTACACTATTCTATATTGAGGCATTCAGTAAATCCTTACTGTATTATCATTTTTTGTTTTTACATGGGAGCCTATAGGACACTGTTTTCCAAACCCAGTCCTCGTGGCCCCCCCAATAGATCATGTTTTCAAGATTAGTATTGTACTTGTAATGGAATTATTATCAGGGCATCAGAAATTGCCACAGGGTCTCTCATCTGTGCAATACTAAGGAAATCCTGAAAATCTGATCTATTGGGGGGCCATGAGGGCTGCAGCTTGGAAAACTCTGCCATAGAGGTATGCCTGTATGCCTCAGAAAATCGAAGTATGCACAATAATTATAACAAATATTACATTACAGTGTGTTTTTAACCTTGTTAACTTGTTGTCTAGTATATCACACAAACTTTTTTCAGGCAAGCAAGATGTCTGTATGTCACTGTACTTAAATAAGCACTCCTCCTATCAAAATTTTTATTCTCTTAATATATTGCAGTCATCATATTATATAGCACTGTGTACTTACAATTGCTACTTTTGCCCTTCTACCCAGTTAATTCTTCTGTTTTCCATTAGGTCTAGGACATCACATGATTAAAAACTGACTAGCTGAATCCTTCTAAGCTTTATGTAGAAACAGGAGGTCTCTTTTCCCTGCATGAGTCATCACTGCAAAAGTCCCTGGCAGGGGGGAGCAGGGAGCATCTGGGTCAGGAAGTGAAGAGGGGGATGATAAATGCAGGGATGAAAGACTTAGGCTTTTTCTAACTATTAACTTGGTCACACTATATAAATCCATGCTGGTCTACATGACCTAATTGGAAAATTATTGACATGATACACAATACCTTTGTCATCATCGGTACCAAGAGGTTCATTGTCACATTACAGATAGATAATTGGCAAAAGTAAAATTATATAGCTTTCATAGAATAATGTTCTGTAAAGCATATATACTAGTTTTCCTAAGGCATACATGTCAAGCTCTGGCCTGTGAGCCAAATTTGGTCCCCAGTGTGGTTTTATTTGGCTCGCGACACCAGACCCCCCACCCCTATGTGGGGCCATTATTTTGTATGGAGGACTATGTGGGGCCAATTATTCTGTATGGAGGACTAAGTCTGGCCCATTATTCTGTATGGAGGACTATGTGGAGCCATTATACTATATGGAGGACTATGTGTGGCTATTATTCTTTATGGAAGACTATGTGGGGCCATTATTCTGTATGGAGGACTATGTGGGGCCCATTATTCTGTGTGGAAGACTATGTGGGGCCCATTATTCTGTATGGAAGACTATGTGAGGCTCTTTATACTGTATGGAGGACTATGTGAGGCCCATTATTCTGTATGGAGGACTATGTGAGGCCCATTATTCTGTATGCAGGACTATGTGGGGCCCATTATTCTGTATAGAGGACTATGTGGGGTCCATTATTCTGTATGGAGGGCTATGTGAGGCCCATTATTCTGTATGGAGGACTATGTGAGGCCCATTATTCTGTGTGGAGGACTATGTGGGGCCATTATACTCTATGGTGGACTATGTGAGGCCCATTATTCTGTATACAGGACTATGTGGGGCCCATTCATCTGTGTAGAGGACTATGTGGGGCCCATTATTCTGTATAAACGAATTTGTGGGGCCCATTAAACTGTATACTGGTCAGCCCGCGACTTTGTCCATGTTTTTATTTTGGCCCTCTGTGTGTTTGAGCTTGACATCCCTGCTCTAAGGAAACTATTTTTGTGAACCCTTGGGTAATTAGTATATTGGTCATTATTTTAAGTTGGCAAGGTTATCAGTGGAGTGGAGTGGTGTGAACACAGTGTGATGGTGTGTACATCCATTGACCACTATCTGTCAGTCGTTTAACAGCTGTTCAGTACAATGTGAATGGAGCAATCAGCCCGGTGTTCCACTGGGTAGTTTGGTGATGAACATAAAACAGATGGACAAGAGAGAGGATTCTACCATAACACGTTTATTACATTTGTACAGTGCTACAGAGGAATTTGCAGCTGTCACAAGAGCCATTCCTCTTCTGCAGACCTTATCAATAGAGTGTCACATAATACCGCCACTTACGCTTTTATTTATTTATTTTCCTGCTTTTTTTCCCTTCTCCCTTTTCAAAACAAACATTTTCTTTCCTCCTTGGAGAGGGCCGGACTATCCTAAAAATACACAGCTTTGTATGTAAATAGAGGAGAGCTGATTATAGGCTGGGACTACAGCCAAGGTTTGAGAGAGCCTCAGGGTGTTTTACATTTAAAATGTGATGCCTGACAGGATCAGTGTGTCTGTCTTAACCCTGTAGTGGAATGGCATTGATCTTTCGGGAGGTATTGAGCTGGTGACACCCCACAGGCGGCACTGAAATGCTGTGTAGTAACCTACAACGAGATCCCCTCTCGAAAACAAGGAATTGGACGGTAGGTTGTGGGACTATGACGCTCTGAGGCTGACTTTGCAAGGTGAAAGGGTTAAGACAGCTTCTTGATTAGCATGAGACTGGGTTGGCTGTCTTGCTTCCTGCCCTTCAATAGCTTTTCACTGCATTCAAAGGCACAGAGCCATTCAACAGAGGACAGAGCAAGCTTTGCAGAGCTGGGAATACCTGAATGCAAAATTGTTTGGGTCTTATTGTATTGTAGACCCCTAAGCTGGAAGGAGCGGCCTGGCGAGAGCGATAAATAATGGAATATGAGCAGTGGCAGGAAAGGGCTACGAGTGGACCAAGAGAAGGGGAGAGACACTGATCGCCAATCCGAAGATTTCTCCCTTCTATCACTGTGAAAATTGGTACAGGCGCGTGTCGGGGATATGATGCGATGGGGGCTTTTGCACGCCCAGTGTGTAACGAACAGCTGTGGCTGTGAAGAATGAATATTGTCCCTTGATTACTGCAATGCCGATTTAGATTGCCTCATTGATTCGCTTCACGGAGCCTGATAGGTGAAGAGAGGAGGGAAAAAAAATCTACTTTCGTCGTCATCGCCTCCTCATTTTAATGCCACAACCATTGGGATATTGACGTTGGGGTTGTTTTTTATTTTTCGTTCCCGCAAGTTCTTAGGTGCAAGGGTTCAGGTTGAAACCAAATTCTGTGGGTGTTTTTTTTCCCAGTATTTGCTGGGTTCTTTTGTGTTGTGCCTCACAGTTGGCTAAGCAGCCCTATGCTGAATCAAGCTATTGTTTGGGATCTCAGAGCTTTCACGCTACAAATCTCTGCTCACTCCCCCTCCCCTTCTTTGGCTGAGAAGCCACATAATGTGCCTTTCCTCCACATGAATCTGGAAGCTATAAGCTGGATTGATTGCAAATGAAGTGTAATGCATTGTGGGACGTGTGTAAAATTGGATCATTTCGAGGGAGAAAACGAACGGACCCGCAGCTGGCTTCCTAGAAGAGGTAGCGGCAAAATGTTTGCAGCCCAGGCTCAAGCTGTGTGCTTAATGTTTTGATGAAAAAAAGGGAACAGCGGTGAGGCCTTTCTCATGCAGCTGGACAATTAGGCTTCAGGTAGCCTCAGAATGAAGAAGACTCGGAGTACAACCTTACGCCGGGCCTGGCCTAGTGCTGATTTCTCTGACCGGGCCTCAGACCGCATGAGGTCCCGTAGTGAGAAGGACTATCGCCTGCACAAACACTTTCCACCAGCTTTTATTTCCCAGGCATCACGAGGCTATATGACATCAGGTTTGTCAAATTTCCTACATTTTATCCTGTGCTTCAAGTCAGATTAGTGGAATTGTTAGAAAATATTGTTGTTGTTTTTTTTTATTCAATGCTAATACATCTGAGACCAGAGGCGATGGCCATCTGTCTGTCCATCTTCTCCGTCTAGGTATCTACGAGGTCGTCATTGTGTATATATACCATGTACTTCTCCATGTATTTACATACAGACAAGAATTGTATATATTTAGCTGCTTGTGTCTACATCCACCATTTTGTACATCACTAACATTGAATGTTAGGCCTCTCAATATGGTGTTATTTGGCAAATAATGTATGCAGCACATCTAGATCTCCGGCTGAGCAGCTGAATGGCTGGCCGCCCCGGTCATGTCCACATACCAGCCCCTCACTTCACCCTATTGTTATTCCATTTATTGGGAGCTGCTTATCCAGCACTTTCAATATAAGGGATGCTGCACATATTTCCTGCCCATAATATATAATAGGTCACATTCATTTCACGTAGCTCGTATGCTGATACACCAAAATGGGCAGTTATATAAGCTATACGGCTTATACAGCTTTTTTTTTGTCTCATTTGCAAAAAAAATGGTGCAGTAATTGGCCTAATTAAAAACAATAGCCATGGACGTTATCCCCCTTTTATGCACGGGGGTGATGTTGTTTTCTTCGTATCGGTGGTACTGCAGGATGCAGTGGTTAAATACTGGTTTAATTTACAGAGAGGGGTACAGGCATGCTTAAGCAATGACCAAAATCTATTTAAAGACTGCTGCGTAATCTCAATGCAAAGCAGCTCTGGGCTGCAGAAAAGGATGGTGCTCTGCTCCCCACAGCTAGCCTTCAGTCTCATCATCCTGAGCATATCCATCAGCAATCTATTTCACCAGGCCCTGATACATCTGCATGTGTTACATTTGCCGTGTACCCACAATGAAGCATACAGCCTAGGACGGCGGATAAGCAAATTCAGATGTAGCCTGACGTTCTCGTGTAGTAGATGTTGGCTATGTCATTCTCCATCATTACAAGAAACCTACCACACCAGCTTCTTTGGGGATTTTGGCTATCATCTCACACTACCTCTGCACCTTCGGATGTCTCTCATACCTTACATATTTATTGCTCAGAATGATTGTATCCCGTTTGGTAATCCAGCAAAGGTTATAGTATATACCTATTGGGTATTAGTACATTTCTCTTGCCTATGTCCATTTATACATGGCTTTGATTATAGCATGGTTATAAGGGTGACAGTACCCGTATACCCCATGCAAGGCTCGTTCATTGTCTTATAAGGATATAAATAATGTGGGAACGTAATAGGCCCTCAGTGCATCCTGCTGGAAGCCTATCCTCCTCCCCGACATCACAGAGGCTACAACGATAATGTGTTCTGTCCAAAGGATATATCTATTGATCTCTGATAACCTCAGTGCACTAGCCTAGTAATGGCAGTATAGATGGCTTGGCCATAGGCATTGCATTTGTAATACCACTATATATTGGAAGGGTTCATGGTTGTTTTTTTTTAGATTTTTATTTCTAAAATGAAGCAATCTGGCTTGCCTTACTCTCAAGGTTTCCGAGGCCTTCCTATGGTTTTTCTAGCCATCGGTATTACATACATTGAAATATGGCTGCCCGTGCATCAGTAGAAAGACACAACTTCATCTCTGTGTGACGTCGCCTTCTCTTGACCACTGGAGTGAGCCTGACTCAGCTATATTGAAAAATGGTGTTTAATTATCGTATTGGGGGGCTAACAGATCATATATCAGGGAGCAATGGTTCTCCTACTTCATGGCTGTGCCTTGTCCACATAGAAATGCATGATCAGCCACCAGTGTATTAGTTTCTGATGGGAAATCCCCTGCATATATCCTATTTGGTGGCCCTTGTATATATAGTATATCTGGTTACAGATCTTTTGGTATATATCTAATTGTTTGCTGGTACGTGTGTAATCGTTGTGTAATGTCATTGCGGAGGTTTGCTTTATCCTCTTGTGTCGCTTGTTGAGTTGTGATAACTCAAGTGTCTCTAGGAGATCATCTGACACTTTGGGTTATGTCTTCAGGTTGAAATGTGAAACCGTCTTGTGTCCTCTCAATGGATGGTCACGTAGTTATCTGTAAAGAGAGAAAAGGGGGTGGCTGGACTAAAAGAGCATTACCAGTTGCTCTTTACATGAAGGGTTGGCTACATTGGGTTATCTTTGGCTGACATCATCCTCAAGGCACTACAGGAAGAAGACAATGTATTCTTGTAGCTTAGACATCTTTCTACCTTCATTGTAACCTGAACCATCTTCATCAGGCTTGTCGTATATGTTTTATACGGCTCCCCCAAATTGAAGTGTTTTTTTAGTACTGATATGATTATCACATAAGGTTAGGCTATGTGACTGTACTTGTTGGCTGGACAGTGCACAATAATATTCTGTCCACCTTTATCTGGATTTTATGATGACATGAAAATGAATACAAAAAAAATGTTTTTCCCTTCAAAGCAGCCAGTGTACATGTTTTTTTAAAACTCACATACAGGTGCATCTCACTAAATTAAAATATCATCAAAAAGTTAATTTATTTCAGTTCTTCAATACAAAAAGGGAAACTCCTATATTATATAGAGTCATTACAGAGTGATCTATTTCAAGTGTTTATTTCTGTTAATGTTGATGATTATGGCTTACAGCCAAAGAAAAGACAAAAGTCATTATCTCAGTAAATTAGAATACTTTATAACAACAGCTTGAAAAATGTTTTTAAAATCCAAAATGTTAGTCTACTGAAATGTATGTTCAGTAAATGCCCTCAATACTTGGTCGGGGCTCCTTTTGCATCAATTACTGCATCAATGAGGTGTGGCGTGGAGGCGATCAGCCTGTGGCACTGCTGAGGTGGTATGGAAGCCCAGGTTGCTTTGATAGCAGACTTCAGATCATCTGCATTGTTGGATCTGGTGTCTCTCATCTTCCTGTTGACAATACCCCATAGATTCTCTATTGGGTTAAGGTCAGGCGAGTTTGCTGGCCAATCAAGCACAGTGATACTGTTTTTTTTAAACCAGGTATTGGTACTTTTGGCAGTGTGGACAGGCGCCAAGTCCTGCTGGAGAATGAAATTTCCATCTCCAAAAAGCTTGTCGGCAGAGGGAAGCATGAAGTGCTCTAAAATTTCCTTTGGTCTTGATGACATACAGTGGACCTGCACTAGCAGATGACATGGCTCCCCAAACCATCACTGATTGTTAATTATTCTAATTTACTGAGATAATGACGGTTGTGTTTTCATTGGCTGTAAGCCATAATCATCATTAACAGAAATAAACACTTGAAATAGATCACTCTGTAATGACTCTATATAATATGAGTTTCACTTTTTGTATTGAAGAACTGTAGTAATTAACTTTTTGATGATATTCTAATTTAGTAAGATGCACCTGTATGTAGTAAATTCTTATTATACATTTCCTGAATCATTGAGAAGAATCTGATCTGCGTGTATACCCTTAGGTCCTGTTGTGTCCATGTCAAGGAACCTGTACACAATGCACAAAGAGTGAAGACAATGTCCCCAGGTGCTGGGACAATAGACAAGCAGGGGCTAATTGACTTGTTTCCCTGGACATAAACTTCTTTGCATCAGTTCTTAGTATAACAAAGAATGTTAAAATTGCAAATTTACAGAAACCGAGATTGTTATTATGCGTGAAAAGCAAATGTATTCTAATGGCCGGTCTTGCCATTTTACAATGGTCGATACTTAGCTGGAGCTACTAGTAAGTCCAGTAAGAGCTGAACTTGAAAAGAGTATAAGTTATCTCATGGGAAGCCGCCATAATGTCAGTTTAAGATGTCAGCAATCTAGTATTTATTGTCCCATACTTTGCCTTTGGAGTCAAAGTCGCCATACATGCCCAAATAATTTGGCAGGTCATGTATCAAGCTGTAGGCAGTGACAACCCAAGGCCCTCAATATCACATGTCAACTTTTCTAACATGTTTAGAATACTCCTATTGTAATAATATATGCTTCCGGCTGTCAGAAAAGGTCAATGTTAAGTAAATAAACAGGTCACAATATATGTAGGAAAGTTCCTTTTGCTCTCATATTTTACTTGCAGAAATGTGTGTCACTTTTTCGTTCCTTGGCGGTGCAGCATATAGGAGTTGGCAGAGCTTGGTCAGTGCTTTATTTGCATGGCCTTGATAAATAATGAACACACCTGTTATGTAAACATGTTTCCTCCTTTTTGTCATCACAGCTTTATTGCTGCAGACTGACATGGGTGTGAATAATCTGTCTACCAAAGTTTAAATGCAAGCAAAGGACCATTTACACAAATAAATTGGCATTATAAATTTTTTAGGTTTTTGAGCAATCAAAATAATAAGTATCTGGTGCAACGTCACAAACAAAAATAATAAAACTCATTTATTGATAATTAAAATCCATCCATCCATACATACAAGTCAAATTTATTAGGCCATGTTTCCAGGTGTCTGTAACAAAATAAGCAATATCAACCTACTCTGATTTTTGCTGCTTTTTGTGTTTTCCCCTTTCTTCATGTTTTTTTTTTATGAGGATTAGCTGCAGCATTTTTTAAGCAATTTTAGTGCAGAAACGCGTTGGTTCTGCACTTAAAACACAATTGATTTTTATACATACATATTTTCAGAATACCCATGGGCATGAGTTTTCATAAAATCACTTCCACGTTGCTGGAACTGTTAAATGCAGCCGATTTTCAGCAAAATAAAAATACATCTAACCAAAACTTAGCGTTTATGCTACATTGGGACATGGCATCAATTGGAAAGTTTTTAAAAGTAAATGTTGTCCAACCTTTCTTGATGCAGAAGTT
The DNA here is from genome assembly GCF_046119375.1 of Phyllobates terribilis. Lineage (NCBI taxonomy): Eukaryota > Metazoa > Chordata > Amphibia > Anura > Dendrobatidae > Phyllobates > Phyllobates terribilis. The sequence goes on along the minus strand of NW_027362761.1, from coordinate 974,473,442 downwards.
TGCATTGGAAAAAGTGGCATACATGTAATAATTATAATGGTATAAAGCAATTATTTCATCATCAACTATTTTTTTGTTTTTATAACATGGGACATATAAATCTAATATTGGTTTTATTCATCCACTCTCATGGTATACCCTCCAGTCCTGATCCAAACTCAACGGCCTCATCTATGGCTATGCCAGCAGTCTGTAATTGGAAGCTATGGTTGTTGTATGTTGGAAGAGAATATGTGGCCAGATTAGTGGACTATTAGTGATTTATTTTTATTTTATTTTACTCACTTATATAGCGCCATTAATTCCACAGTGCTATACAGACATTATCATCACTGACCCCATTGGGGCTCACAATCTAAATTCCCTATCAGTATGTCTTTGGAATGTGGGAGGAAACCGGAGAACCTGGAGGAAACCCACACAGACACGGGGAGAACATACAATACAGATGTTGTCCTTGGTGGGATTCGAATCCAGGACCCCAGCACTGCAAGGCTGCAGTGCTAACCACTGAGCCGCAGTGCTAACCACTGAGCCACCGTCCTGCCATATTGGTTCACTTGATATAAGGAATAGTAGGATTTATGTATAGACTTTTATCAGAAACCAATGACACATTCTTATTGGAATAAGACCACTAATATGTGCATTAGTCCTGCCAATATGTAGATGGTATCTGTCCTCTAAGAAAAGTATATATCACTATGCCAGAAGAGAAATCTTGCAGCAATAGTGACAAAAGACATTTGCTGAATGGTGTTTGGCTTAAGGTCAAATCAAGTGATTCTTGAAGTTACAATACTAATTCCAAGATGACTATTGTATTCTGAAGACGTCAGAACATTAAAAAATAGTAATTGGTTCCAAAGCCACCAATATTTTAGCCCAATATAATACAAAATCAAGATTAAAGAGTACTATAGCGTTGTGCCCTACTTTACAACTTCTAATAAATGGGCCATGGTTGGATTAAGAAAAAAAATACCTCTACCCACCTCCCAGACCGATGCTACGCCTCCACATTTTGATAATTAGCCCCCTGCCAGTCTGCTAGCCTCCGGCAGCATCTACAGCCAAGGAATCGTCCCTGAAATGCAGGAGACGACATCTTTTAAGCAAAGGGTTTCAATGACTGTATAGGATATATCCTATGGATAAGTTATTACTATCAGATCTATGGAGGTCCGATAGATGGAACCCCCACTGATGAGCTGTTATCACCTCTGGAGGGGACAGTCAAATGGAGCGAGTACACCATGACTCTGTACGCTGTGCGATTGGTTTTCCCAAGTAATGCAGGTCAGCTCCTATTGAAGTGAATGGAGCGGAGTTGTAGTACTTTTCCAAGTAGTTTATTGTATAACCCATAATAAAACCTTACTTTCATCTTAATGACCCTTCTTGACTGACATAAGAGAATTTACTTACTTTGAGGACTTTTAGGCTTTATAGATGTATCTTCCCTATGTAACGAGAACACCTTATTCCACAAGACTATGATCCCACCAGATATGTCTGCATGCACCCTACTGGCAGCACTAGTGTAATAGATGAGGTGATAAGAATATTTATGTATGAATTCTGCACAGATTATACTTTCAAAGAAATGTATTGTAGTTATTCTAGGTGATTTGTGGATGCTGAGGAAGTCTAGTTGGTGGTCCTAATTTTCATAGTGACAGGTTCTCTTTTATTAGTAGCTCAGGTAAGGCACAGATAGGTCTAGAAAACGGATGTCGGTGGATAGGTAGAGCAGCAACTCTCTTAGACGTCCCAACTTTTAGTGGAAAGCTACAGATGTAGCCATTCAGATATCACGGTGCAGAAAAGTGTGGCTCAGTGGTTAGCACTGCATATTTGGAGTCCTAGGTTCAAATCCCACCAAGGACAACATCTGCAAGGAGTTTGTATGTTCTTCCCGTGTTTGCGTGGGTTTCCTCAGAGTTCTCCGGTTTCCTTCCACACTCTACAGACATACTGATAGGGAATCAAGATTGTGAGCCCCAATGGGGACAGTTATCATAATGTATGTAAAGTGCTAAGGAATTAATGGCTCTATACTGTATGATATAGTAAATAAGCTGTAAAAGTTATTGGCTTTTGTTTTGTGTTAACGTTCTGCATTGTGATATCTTTCTTAAGAAAATGAACAGATGTAGCCTAAGTTGAAATATGAGTTTGATTCATTGTTTGCGTGAATATACTGTACATTATTAAGAAAAAAATGGCATTTGATGTAAAGGAAAGTCTAAAGCCACCTGATTTTATACTTTCTGGTTTGGACTAATTTAGTCAGGGTGGTCGTTAGAGATTCTGGACTAATGGGTTTTACTGTGATCAGGATGGATGGATGGCCTGTTCATAGCAATTTGTTGGCAGCTTTTATTTCCTGTAAGAATGTACCAACTTACAGTATAGCGTTAGATTCATTATTTTTGTTTTTTATTTTTTTGAATATACCACATATTAAGTCTTTATTCTTCAAAAATAGCTGAATGTTATCATTTGTTAGTGCCGATTTTTGCCTTACGTTCACATAAATTGTCGAGTATATTATTATAATATAAAGATATTGTTGTAAAGCATTATATTGAAAAGTACATTTCAATATAGTACATTTCAACAAGTGTTTTTATCTGGTTATAAAGATATGAGCAATAGGTGAACTTCAGGATGGATAAGCTTTTTTTGCATTCCAGTAGTGAAAACGATAAAATATTAAAGTAGTAAACTTGATATTTACCTAGGCAGATAACTGACGGACAATTTCAGGGAGCTGTATTTATTTGCCAGGGGTCGCACAGCCTTTCTTTAGAGCAGTCGGGCTTGTTTTTTATGTCTCCTCTGTGGATGTGTGAAATCAGAGTTTTAATTGGAAACTGTGCACACTTGTTAGTGCAAACAAAATACTCGCTGTGTAATTGCCCCTCAGACAAACCATGTAATGGACACATTGATGACATACAGCTTCTTTGTTATTTGATCACTATTTATGGTTGACAGGTGTAGATAAAAAAAACAGGATTTAGAGAACATTTCCTTAATGAAATGAGATGGCCTTAAAACTGGTGCCATGGTTTAATATAATCGTGTACATTAGATTTAAGAAGCCTGTACAGAGCTTGATCAGACTACATGGGTGACATAAAAAGAGTGAATGCAATATAGCAGGACAATATTGATCTGAAATGTTGGCCCAACATGCCACATACAGAAGGTTTTTTTGGTAGTCTATCTGTCGGGCAACTTGTTGGTAATCCGGCTCCATCGTCATTTTTCAGTTTGTTCCGTAGTCTTAAAACACTGCTATAATTTAGGGTATATTCACACAATGCTTAGTTGCTTTCTTTATGAAAAAACCTGCAGAGTAAAACAATACCAGCTAAGCAGAGATTTCAACAAATCTCATTTACGTGTTGCAGGAAAAGTTAGTATCTGTAATTTTTTTTGAATTTATTGTTTATATCAAACCCACAACAAAAAATAGCAGAAAAATTTGATTGTAACACATGTGAATTTTGCTGCCGATAGATCTGTATCAAATCTGCAATATTTGAAAATACATAAAAGTAGACTCCGATGGATCGTTGTAAGGTGACCAATTTTAACATTTCGAACAAGTGATCTATTTAGCTGGCCAAACACTAAATTCCACATAGGACTTATCAACAGTAAACTCCCCACAATAATAAAAAAAAATGTTCGAATTTTGTTGTGGATGCCATAGTGCTGCTATGTAATAGATAGTAGGTTTTGGGAAAATTTGGATGGAAAATCCATTATAGATACACCTCATGTACATATCTTCTGCCTACTGTCGGCTCCTTTTTTGTGACATGAATGATTATGGTGGCGAAAACAGGTATCTTGGCCTGCTGTGTTGGATTTCTTCTCTTCATCTTCTGGTGCATTTACTTGAAATACTTGGAAAGGCCTTAATGATAAATGTCACATGTGCACCATTGAGTCCAGAGAAGACCACAGATCATAGCAGAGATTGGTCAATGATTTGTCTTCTTAACGTATTGCATTGTTAACTGGGAAAACAACCTTCATAGATCAATTGTGAACAAGTCAGAAATCACTAGTGTACGGCTTCCCTGTTCTATGGTGCCATCTTTCACTTACACAACAAAAAATTTGAAGAAAATAAGCTATGGTTGGAGTAACTTCCATGCAGTGGCATAGCTTGGGTTGGCAATGCCTGGGGCAGGTCAAGTATTTTGCGCCCCCCCTAACTTTTGAAACTTTAGAACTCCCTGAGTCCTTTCCACCCATCTAGTATTTAACCCCTTATCCCCCAAGCACATGTTATTTTAGAAAAATACTTATGTTATTATAGTTTGCACTCTGTCCTAAAATGTTTTTTTGTGGGGCTTTTTTTTTCCTTTAGTATATTACATATTTTATGCCATTTTTTATACCCTATTTTTATCCCAAACCCTAAACCTAACCTTTACCATAAAACTAGCCCTAAGCCTAACCCTAAAACAATCCCAATCCTTAACCCTAACCCTAGTTGGGGTTAGAGAAAGTGTAAAAATATAAAAGCAGTTCTTCGTAATTCAGTGCACATGATTCAATACGTCTTCATTCATTAGCAGCTCATCTTCTATGCTCTCAGTCACTGCTTATGAAGAGTGCAGCAGTTCGAGATGAGTTTGACATTGGCTGCTGCTCTCTGCCTAAGCAGCGACCAAGACGACAAAGATCACTTCATTATCCTGAGCTTTGTCATTTCGGTCACTGCTGCAAAGAGCAGCAGCCGATGACCATCGCATGTCACCTGCTGCACTCTCCATAAACAGCGAATGACAGGAACTGACTGTGCGGTTCCAAGGAGAAATTTGTAGTTGCTGAACATTTGATGATGGGGCAGTGTGAGGGGATTGGGGTGTGCAGAATTTTGCTCCCCTATAAACTCTGGTGTATAGGGTCACCACACAATACACCATTGCTTGTGTATGGTAGAGTGTAGTCTATTAGTGTCTATATAACCATGAAGAAAAAACATGTAAAGCAGTATACTTATATAAGATAAGGTAAAAGATGTCACTCTAATTAGAAAATGTCGATATATTCACATACAAACAACTAAAAAATTCTCTCTCGTGCCAGTGCCCCACTTATCCAATGAATACCATGAAGAGTAATACTTACTAGCACTGCTGGCAGCGTGAAGAGTATTTGATGAATTTATTTTTGGCTACGGAAAGTAAAAGTCTAAACACAGCTCAGTGTATATAGATAGATGGATATAGATAATATAAAGTGCTTGGATAATGTGGTTGGTCTTGGATTGATTAATTGCTAAGCAAGTGCCATTTACTGTGAGCAGGCGGAGTGGGGACTGCTTCTCTCGTCAGGATTCTTTCAGCAATGCAGTAAAAGTGCAGGCCAAGAATATCTCACCCAGGCGTTCGCAGAGCGAGCACCAATACCTCTTACACTGCTTGAATGTTTGTTACCACTAATCCCAGGAGAAAACTTGCATTTTAAGTGTGTCAGAAGCGAGAGATATCATTTTCAGTATAAGTAATAACCAATGGGCTGGTGTGTTTGCTCTATGCCAAGCAACTGATGCAAAATCCAAATGTTACCCGTAACTCTCTAAGATCTGGCACTGATGCGCCGCCAACATTTACGAGTCTATGAAAGAAATCATAGACAAGGAGAGCAAACATTCCTGAGGCGTGTCGCCAGAAGTTACAAATGTCCAACTTGAATAATTAAAGTATACATTAGATTTATTCATTGCTTTTAAGTAAACACTGATACCAGTTTGTTATCTTCAGCAAACATCTTGGATACGACAGATAACATTAATGCTCCAGTGACATAAGATATGCTTGACTGCTGGAGAGAACCTTATTGTAGAGCGATACTTATCCGGTATTCGTTACGTTATCTGACTTGGAATTATGATAAGTTATGAATGACAGACATTTTCACCTATTTACACTGTGACTGATTTTTTCTTTTTTTGCCATGACCATAGTTATTATAGCCTTGATAATATTTCCTTAAAGGGAATCTGTCACCACTTTGGAGTTATCAGACCTCTACTATGGGCATACAGGATATATAAAAGTAAATCTATATATACCTGTATGGCCCATAGTAGAGGTTTGATTGCAGAGAAAAGCACTTTAATCAATTCTATTTTGTACAGGCTTGGCGTCCGCGGGACGCCTAATGTGCTTATTATTCCCCCAAATCTCCGCTTATATGCTTAATTATCATATCCCCCCCTCCCCTGCACGTCACATGGCCCTGGGACAGACCCTGGGACAGACCCTGTGACGTGCACTGTGCCCCCTGACTTCCCGGGCATGCGCAAAGCGCCGCTCATATGGGGCACGCTTTGCTTCATCCCGGCCCGTTTCTCTATGCTCTGCGCAGCAGGGTTCTATTGCGAAGGCGCCGGGAAGTGACAATGACTCCCGGGCTCCTGTGCAATAGAAACCCGGACGCCAAGCCTGTGCAAAATAGAATTAATTAAAGAGCTTTTCTCACCATAATGTATTTAATATAGTTTATAGTATGGAGGGCCCTCTCCAGTTTCATCGTCACTGCTGTCATCCTTCAGTCAAGTTCCTATGTCTTATTTTTTGTCACTGTTACACTTAAAGGACAATGTTGAACAATTTAACAAACTTTATTCAACTTTTTGATATGTTGAAGTACTTTTTAAGTATTGTTGATCAGTGAGAATACGTGTTCTGAGACCCACACCGATCGCTCAAAAAGGGGAACAGGTGATCAGCTTATGTAATTTGCGGGCTCAACAGAAAGTCTGCGGGCCCATACACTGTCTTGCTCATACTGTACATAAGCTCAGCATTTCTGTCCCGTGGTTTGAATAATCAGTGAACATCTCGAGTTCTGAGTTCTATGAAAAATTTGTTAAAAGTTTAGTTATTCTTTAAGCAAGGGTAGATAGTTATTATAGTTAATAAGGTTAAAAAACAGTCCATTACGTTTTGTATTCATTAAATATGTATTAATGTGCATGTAATGTAGTGTGAATGTATTAAAATAGTCCCCTGCTGCTGCTGTCCCCGGTGTCCAGCGCTGTTCTTCTCCTCTTCTCAGTGACGTCACCACTCTGCGCACTGTCTGTGCTCTGCGTGAGCCATAAGTGGCTTTTACAGTGTAAGCCTATGAGTGTCAGAACGATCTGGTCCCTGCAGTCCCAGCAGGGGAATACCCCGCTTCAGTGCGGCGCGCGGCTCAGATGATTCATCTGAGTTTCTTATGGGGATCCGAACCATTGAGCACCAAGCGATACTCTTCACTGCTCGATACTCGATTGAGCACACTCTCCCATCACTATTAAGTATTCCTCACATAAGTACTAATATGTTGCAAGAGTATTGCATATTTTTATTTTGTTGACTGTTGTTGGTGTTTTCCTATATAAAATGCCAGAGATCTTTTGGTATAGTGTGAACACATGCTAATGGGGATAGACAGCCCCAGATGTCATGTTGTGAAAAGAAGGGCCTTTGATGGGTCATGTGAGGGCATTCTTATGACTCCATAAAAGACCTATTATAAGGGGCAGTTTTCTCACCTTTACAGAGTACTCTATATTGAAGTCTGCAGAGGAGGTGAGAAGCTGAATTGTCAGGTGGTGACACTATCAGTTTGTCTGTGACAATGAGCAGTATTGGCAAACAAGGCAAAATGGTGCCACTTGGTTTTCTGCGAGGTTTGTAGTAGTGACTGCAGCTGAAATAGATGTGCTGAGCTGTCACTGATGCGGCAGGCTTCAGTCTGGACAGCCGGAGACCTTGCCTGGAGTAGGAAGCTGCATGAGCCTTGGGGCTGCCATCAGAACCTAATGAGGTCCTATGTGAGATTATTAGCTTCCCTGCTTATCAGGATATCAGGGCAAAGAGTTTGTGGCTGTGATACTAGAGGAAGCACCAATACAACATACTCCACTGTTGCTATGAAGCTTGCACCACTGTTCAGTAGCAGACACACCATTGGTACAACTTGTGCAGTCATATAAGGGCCCAAGAAGTACGTGGACCACTTCCAAAGCAGAACTGTCACAGACACATAAAAAGTGCATTATGATGAGCTATTGGACTGCAAAGGGCCCAAATACTCTTTAGGGCCTTTGTGCAAGATTGTCAGTCCCCACCACTGTTGCTATGGAAGTGTATGCAACTGTTGCTACGGAGCTGTGAACCTCTGTATGGTGTAACATTAAGCCCATGACTGATGAGACATCCTGTAGCAGTTTGTGGCTGTGAAGTAAAGTTATTTTTGAGTTGAACCTCCTGCGTTATTGTTCTTCATTACCGATGTTTCTATCCTACGTTTCCAGCAGGTGGCTGTTCCTGTGACTTGTAATAGCATACTGCTCCAAATATCATTTTAGTAGGGAAAAAGGAATCCTAAACCATAATGACGTGAGACAGTGGCAGAAGGTGACAGGTGCCCTTTAATCTTGGAGAACCACTCCCTCTGAATATTTTTATCTCTTTGACTCTTACCAATTAGACCATATATATATTCTTCATGGCAGAAGTGGGAACACTTTGCAGTTTGCAAGTTTTGGGTCTAAATTTTTTCTTTAACCTGTTGCTATGGCAGCTGACCCCTATACCACTCCAACACTGTTAATGTGACTTTGAGCTTCTCGCCAACGCAGAGCTTCTGTCATTGTCCTCCCACAATACAAGCTCTGATCTGTGCATTACTGTCATTTGTCAACTCTTCTAGGGCCCATTCAGCAGTTTCCCACCGAACACTGCACATGTCAAAACCAGAATAGTAATAGCACCGAGACAGACAGACAGACAGACTTTCAGCCATCAGAAAGCGCCCTTTATATTTATTACGAGCATATGTATCAGGACAGGTGAGCTGGTCAACATGCAGATTGATGTCACCTGTAAAGGAGACAAAGAGAAATCTGAGAATTTCAGCTCAGAAATATGACTCTGTTTTTTCTGTTATGGCTCAGAAATTATCATTATTGGGCTAGATCCAGATTAAAAATCAGGCATTTTAATACCAATTTTTGTTGGCTTTGCTTCAAAGACGAAAAGATGTTTGTTTTTTTCTTATTTCAGAGTACATTGTAATTTTCACCAATATATTCTGCCAAATGAGCAAAAATATTCATACCATTTCACTATGGCTGCCTATTTACTACGAGCACAGTAAGTTTTATAATACCAACTCTTGTAGTAGTAAGCCATGACTGAGTTTTTATATCTTGAAGGTGAATAATCTTTTATAAATGAATATGTTTTGGGGGAAATTGTTAAAAAACAATCAGCATTCATCAACTATTCACAGGATTGAATGCAAAAAAAGAGGTGGACAAGCACATCCAATAATAAAAAAATCTTCAAGCTTTATTCCAAATACATATCTTTAAAAATCCATACAAGGATGATGTGGAACAGGAACCCCGTAGCCTAGCTCCTCAGTGCACAATTCCTACCCTTTTTTGCATACAATGTGTTGTCCCCTTTCTCCTGGTTGACAACACTGGCATTCCTTTAGCTAGCACTATCTGCAAGTGAACGTGCATTTATTATTAAGCTATACCCAGAAGTGTAGTGGAGAGTTGTACTCCTCTGAACGTGCTTTTACTTGCAGACAGCACAGGCTTGGGAAAAGCCAGTACAGTCAATCAGAAGAGAGGGAGGCCGAGGTATGCAAATGATTAAAAGTGCGGCATGCTACACTGAGGTGCTCGACCGCACCAAGAGTCCACCAAACACTCGAATTTGCATGGTGGCTCAGTGGTTAGCAACATCTGCAAGGAGTTTGTATGTTCTCCCCATATTTGTGTGGGTTTCCTTCGGGTTCTCCGGTTTCCTCCCACACTCCAAAGACATACTGATAGGGAATGTAGATTGTGAGCCCCAATGGGGACAGGGACAAAAATGTATTTAAAGCGCTGCGGAATATGATAGCGCTATATAATCAATGCATAATAGGTGAATAAATTTGTTTTTCTGAACAACAGAGCAAGCTGCAAAAAAAATATAAAGAATGAATTTTATAGCTGCCAAGCAAACTAATAAGAATATGTAGTCATCTTAGAATGCAATTTGGGGCTTTAAATGTACAACATCTATGTGTAATCTCCAAGTGCTGTCCGATTGTTTAATGGACAGCACTCGGACCCATAGAGTGTCACTTGTCCATTTCCATATCCACAATAATCATGGATCTAAGAAAAAATTCAGATCAATGTCCCATTCTGATCTGATGTTGAAGATTAGAATAACACATCTGTGTGCTATCCAAGAAAAAAAATTAGGCAGGTTACCAACATTCACAGGGATGTGTGAATGCTCCCTAAGTTGTATCATTTTTACAAAGTATTTACAAGATTGTTGCAGTATAACGATCCCATTAATAATGAAGTATTTGATAAGGCTTTATATCGGACATTTAGGACAAAGGTTAAACTTCAAATTGGCGTAAAAGTCACTTTGGATGGTGGGTTGATGAGCTGAGATACAGTTATATGAAAAAGTTTGGCCACCCCTATTAATCTTAAGCTTAATGTTTTATAAAAATTGGTGTTTTTGCAACAGCTATTTCAGTTTGATATATGTAATAACTGTTGGACACAGTAATGTTTCTGCCTTGAAATGAGGTTTATTGTACTAACAGAAAATGTGCAATCTGCATTTAAACAAAATTTGACAGGTGCATAAGTATGGGCACCTAACCAGAAAAGTGACATTAATATTTAGTAGATCCTCCTTTTGCAAAAATAACAGCCTCTAGTCGCTTCCTGTAGCTTTTAATGATTTCCTGGATCCTGGATGAAGGTATTTTTGACCATTCCTCTTTACAAAACAATTCCAGTTCAGTTAAGTTTGATGGTCGCCGAGCATGGACAGCCCTCTTCAAATGATCCCACAGATGTTCAATGATATTCAGGTCTGGGGACTGGGATGGCCATTCCAGAACATTGTAATTGTTCCTCTGCATGAATGCCTGAGTAGATTTGGAGCGGTGTTTTGGATCATTGTCTTGCTGAAAGATCCTTCCCCTGCGTAACTTCAACTTTATCACTGATTCTTGAACATTATTGTCAAGAATCTGCTGATACTGAGTGGAATCCATGCATCCCTCAACTTTAACAAGATTCCCGGTGCCGGCATTGGCGATACAGCCCCAAAACATGATGGAACCTCCACCAAATTTTACTGTGGGTAGCAAGAGTTTTTCTTGGACTGCTGTGTTTTTTTTGCCGCCATGCATAACGCCTTTTTGTATGACCAAACAACTCAATCTTGGTTTCATCAGTCCACAGGACCTTCTTCCAAAAAGAAATTGGCTTCTCCAAATGTGCTTTTGCATACCTCAGCCGACTCTGTTTGTGGCATGCTTGCAGAAATGGCTTCTTTCGCATCACTCTCCCATACAGCTTCTCCTTGTGCAAAGTGTGTTGTATAGTTGACCGATGCACAGTGACACCATCTGCAGCAAGTTGATGCTGCAGCTCTCTGGAGGTGGTCTGAGGATTGTCCTTGACTGATCTCACCATTCTTCTTCTCTGCCTTTCTGATGTTTTTCTTGGCCTGCCACTTCTAGCCTTAACAAGAACTGTCCCTGTGTTCTTCCATTTCCTTACTATGTTCCTCACAGTGGAAACTGACAGGTTAAATCTCTGAGACAGCTTTTTGTATCCTTCCCCTGAACAACTATGTTGAATAATCTTTGTTTTCAGATCATTTGACAGTTGTTTTGAGGAGCCCATGATGCCACTCTTCAGAGGAGATTCAAACAGAAGAACAACTTGCAAGTGGCCACTTTAAGTAGCTTTTCTCATGATTGCATACACCTGGCTATGAAGTTCAAAGCTCAATGAGGTTACAAAACCAAAAAAAGTGCTTTAGTGTGTCAGTAAAAAGTAGGTAGGAGTATTTAAAACAAGAAAATGATAAGGGTGCCCATACTTATGCACCTGTCAAATTTTGTTTGAATGCAGATTGCACATTTTCTGTTAGTACAATAAACCTCATTTCAAGCAGGAAACATTACTGTGTCCAACAGTTATTACATATATCAAACTGAAATAGCTATTGCAAAAACACCAATTTTTATAAAACATTAAGCTTAAGATTAATAGGGGTGCCCAAACTTTTTCATATAACTGTAAATCCAAGTATAAAAATATAAATGTTTCAAGATTCTTTAAAAGAAAGTCAATCCTTTCATAGGACCATGGTTGACTTGTACAACACATAATAAGGATGGACTATACCTACTTTTTAAAAATTTTACATTTTTTCCACCAAGCAGGAGTGTGATAAAAATGTTCAACTTTTTTTGGGCTCAAATACCTTAATATATCTCCTTTTTAGTGTTTTATTTAAACGTATAAATATATTATTGTATGTAAATAACTGAGTGGATGGGTTAGAAGACTTTCTTTGGCAATGGCTTAAAGTGGAAGGTGTAAAAACATGCATTGTGTTAGGGGAGTATCTCTGAACTGATACCTAGGATATATTTAGGAGGAGGATGTCCTGTAAATGAGCGAGAAGGCTTTCTTCATTATTATTACATGGAAGATCTGTTTCTTCTAATCTGTTAAGAACTTTTTTCCTTGTGGAAAAGTCTTTTGTGCTTTGATTAATTCCTGTTCAGTACAGTAACTTTTCACTGTGTGGCAGAAGTAGGTCATAAAAGATTCTTTCCAGGTCATGGAGGAGAAATTTATCAGGTTTATTCGGGGACCTAACCTCACAGAACAAGGTGACAAATGCATCAACGGCTCACTGCGGCAGCTGTCCATTTCCAGGAATTAGAATCTTTTTATTTTAATTCTTGGATCCCAGTTTAACACATTTAATGATGGGTAGAGCTACAACTATTTATTACAGAAATGCCCATTATCACACATAATGACGTGTACAAAAATATACTTCTTGTCACAGACATAAAGATCTGGGGAATATTATTTTTTTTTAAATCAGACATTCATCAAGAAAGATCTAAAGGTGAAAAGATATTTATGAATGTGTAGTATCATTCATATCTATTGCCCTTGTGCATTTTTGCATTTTCTTGGGCTAGAGCTTTGATGGCAAGTTTCCACATAATGTAAATGCATCATTTTTTTTCTAATTCATTTTTCCCCATGTTTTGCACAGGTTGCTGTTTTCATATTGTATACCCAAATTTCTTTGTCACCCTGCCTGCATAGATCGATATGCTGGCAACAGCAGTCATGAGATACTCTGCACATTAATATTCTCCCCTTAGAGTAGTGCCCTCTGCCTCATTCAAACTTGTCTTCAGTGTTAGTCCTTATTGTCTAGGAGCTGCACATCATGTCATACAGTGTCTCGGTGGCTGTCTCATACAGTGTCTCGGTCGCTGCCTCATACAGTGTCTCGGTCGTTGCCTCATACGGTGTCTCAGTCGTTGCATCATATGGTGTCTCGGTGGCTGCCTCATACGGTGTCTCGGTGGCTGCCTCATACGGTGTCTCGGTCGCTGCCTCATACGGTGTCTCAGTGGCTGCCTCATACGGTGTCTCAGTGGCTGCCTCATACGGTGTCTCGGTGGCTGCCTCATACGGTGTCTCAGTCGCTGCCTCATACGGTGTCTCGGTCGCTGCCTCATACGGTGTCTCGGTCGCTGCCTCATACGGTGTTTCGGTGGCTGCCTCATACGGTGTTTCGGTGGCTGCCTCATACGGTGTCTCGGTCGCTGCCTCATACGGTGTCTCGGTCGCTGCCTCTTACGGTGTCTCAGTCGTTGCATCATACAGTGTCTCGGTGGCTGTCTCATACAGTGTCTCGGTCGCTGCCTCATACAGTGTCCCGGTCTCTGCCTCATACAGTGTCTCGGTCGCTGCTGCCTCATACAGTGTCTCGGACGCTGCTGCCTCATACAGTGTCTCGGTCGCTGCTGCCTCATACAGTGTCTCAGTCGCTGTCTATGGAACAGCGCAGCAGGTCGAAGTAGTCAACATATTTTTGTCATGCTGCTGCGCTGTGCATAGGCAGCGACCGAGATAACAGAGCTGGCCACTTAGTGAAAATCCCCAGTTCTAAAAGAATGACAGCGATAAAAGAATGTTTGGTGGACTCGTAAGTATTTATTATATACGGTAACTGTAGTCATGAGGTAACAGCTTATTTTGTCTCTAACCACATATGACAGACAGGGTCGTATACAGTATATCACAAAAATGAGTACACCCCTCACATTTTTGTAAATATTTTATTATATCTTTTCATGTGACAACATTGAAGATATGACACTTTGATACATTGCAAAGTAGTAGTGCACAGTTTGTATAACTGTGTAAATTTGGTGTGCCCTTTAAATAACTCAACATACAGCCACTAATGTCGAAACTGCTGGCAACAAAAGTGAGTACACCCCCAAGTGAAAATGGCCAAATTGTGCTCAAAGTGTCAATATTTTGTGTGGCCAACATTATTTTCAAGCACTGCCTTAACTCTGGGCATGGAGTTCACTAGAGCTTCACAGGTTGCCACTGGAATTCTCTTCCACTCCTCCATGACTACATCACAGAGCTGGTGGATGTTAGAGACCTTGCGCTCCTCCACCTTCCATTTGAGGATGCTCCAAAGATGCTCAATAGGGTTTAGGTCTGGAGACATGCTTGGCCAGTCCAGCAACTTTATCCTCAGTTTCTTTAGCATGGCAGTGGTCATCTTGGAGTTGTGTTTGGGGTCATTATGTTGGAATACTGCCCTGCGGCCCAGTTTCCGAAGGGATGGGATCATGCTCTGCTTCACTATGTCACAGTACATGTTGGCATTCATGGTTCCCTCAATGAACTAGCTCCCCACAGCTGGCAGCATTGACACTCTCACCACCATGCTTGACTGTAGGCAAGACACACTTGTCTTTGTACTCCTCACCTGGTCGCCACCACACACACTTGACACCATCTGAATCAAATAAGTTTATCTTCGTCTCATCAGACCACAGGATATTTTGGCCATTTTACTTTAGGGGAGTACTCACTTTTGCTGCCAGCGGTTTGGACATTAATGGCTGTGTGTTGAGTTATTTAGAGGGCACACCAAATTTTCACTGTTATACAAGCTGTACACTGACTACTTTACATTGTATCAGAGTGTCATATCTTCAGTGTTGTCCCAGGAAAATATATAATAAAATATTTACATAAATATGAGGGACATACTCACTCACTTTTGTGATATACTGTACATGTATACACACCAACCTCTCAATCACATATGTGATGGGAAGGGGAGGCAGGGAGAGATAGGTGAACCCTTTCCTCATACACTGGAATTATATCTGCTTTATTGCTCCTATTAGCCAACAACTTTTTATAATGCCGTTTTAGGCGTACCGATCTGCCTCTGGAATATGTGGCCCTCGCATAGGGCAGCAGACTTAATTGACAGATCCAGTTTAAGAATTATCATTAAGTCAAATATGGAGTTTATTGTGTTCCACAATTAGTTAGGAGATTAGATAAGATTTTGACTCAGAAAATATTTTAGAACAGAAATTGCATTCATGACTATTAAAGTGGCCGTTGACCCCCCCCCCCCATATTAAGTGTAAATGTATATTTCAAATAGTCACCATCTTCATCTTCAAAATGGCAAAGCAGAGGAACGGGTAGCTCTGTGAAAAGTTGGAACTACTTCTTTCCTGCCTTTCCATGGAATTAGGTTGGCACATTGCAGTTGACGATTTTCACTGTGTCCATCCTGTTATGGAGAACATCACAGAGTGGAGATAAAAGCTTGCGGCTTATACCCGGCACTGTCAGTGAATGTGAAGTATCTGAAGATAGAGTGAATTTGAGGCTTTATTGAAACAACGCGTTTCAGAGTTGAACTCTTCAACGGATGAATGAGTTGGCTCAATTCCGAAATGCACTGTTTCAGTAAAACCTCAAATTCACTTTGTCTCCAGATACTTCATATTCACTGGCAGCGCCTGATACAATCCTCAAGTTTTTATCTCCACTCCTTGATATTTCTTCAGTTCCAGCACTCACGAGTCCCAGAACAAACGGAGCTGCAGCCTTCCATTGTGGATCCACTCTTACCTCTCACAGTAATCACGACCTGATCAGATAAGCAATGCACGTTTTGTTCACCTAATACTCGGATATACTGATCGACACAAGGAGCGCTTTTCCTTTTTTTTTTTTTGTTATGGAGAACGAGCAGAGGAGGCATGATTCAGACCCTCCACAATGCTCTTCATGCCTTTGCTTGGCAAATTTTTGAGATGAAGATTTAAGACACTCAGTGGTAGCAGAAAGGAAAACATTAGGTATTGTGACTAAACATATACAGCAGGTGAAATAAGTATTGAACACATCACCAATTTTCTAGGCAAACATATTTCTAAAGGTGCTATTGGCATGAAATTGTCACCATATGTTGATAACAACCCATCCAATCAAGACAGACAAAGACATCAAGCAATAGATGTCCATAATGAAGTTATAGTGTAATAATGAGAAATGACACAGGGAAAAAGTATTAAACACAGGAGGAAAGGGAGGTGAAAAAAACATGGAAAGTCATGACACCAGTTGAAATCTATCAGTAATTAGAAAGCAATCCTGCCACTTAGTGAAAAATATCAGCTGGTTCAACTGGTGGCCTATGAAAAGGAGTCACATTACCAAGGTGCCACACAAGAAACATCTCATGATGGGTAAAACCAGTGAGTTGTCTCAAGACCTTCACAACATTATTGTTGCAAAACATATTGATGGCATTGGTTACAGGAGAATTTCTAAACCACTGAAGGTTCAATTGAGCACTGTTGGGACCATAATCCGGAAGTGGAAAGAACATAATTTCACCATAAACCGGCCATGACCAGGTGTTCGCCGCAAGATTTTAGACCGAGGTGTGAAAAGAATTACCAGAAGAGTTGTCCAAGAGCCACGGACCACCTGTGGAGAGCTACAGAAATACCTGTAGTCAGCAGGTACAATTATTTCAAAGAAAACTATAAATAATGCACTCAACCTCCATGGTCTGTATGCATGCTCACCACACAAGACTTTATTGCTGAACAAAAAGCGGGTTTAAAGCTTGCTCAAAACATTTAGACAAGCTTGAGAAATACTGGGAGAATATAGTCTGGTCAGATGAGACCAAAATTGAACTCTTTGGATGCCATAATACATACCATGTGTGGAGGCCAAAAGGCACTCATATCACCCCAAAAACACCATACCAACAGTGAAGTTTGGAGGTGGGAACTTCATGGTGTGAGGCTGTTTTTCAGCATACGGCACTAGTAAACATCATATTATTGAAGGAAGGATGAATGAACAAATGTACACAGACATTCTTGATAAAAATTTGCTGCAATCTACCAGGTTGCTGAAGATGAAACGAGGTTGGACATTTCAGCAAGACAATGATCTCAAACACACAGCCAAGGAAACATTCAATTGGCTGGGCCATTCTAACAGCTTTATTTTCTTTCTCTGAAACCAATCACCTGACCCGAATCCAATACAAAATGTACGGAGGGAAGTAAAGCTCAGAGTTCACAGAAGAAGCCCACGGAAGCTTCAGGATTTGAAGAGTGTTTGTGTAGAAGAATGGGCCAAAATCACACCTGAGCAATGCACGTGACTAGTTTCTCCATACAGGAGGTGTCTTGAAGGTGTCATCACCAACAAAGGCTTTTGTACGAAGTATTATTTAAATTTCAGTAAACGTTTTTAATACTTTTTCCCTGTGTCATTTCTCATTATAACATGTAATTTATGGACATCTATGGTTTAATTTCTTTACCTGTGTGGATTAGATGGGTTGTTACCGACATCAGGTGAGAATTTCATGCCAATAGCATCTTTAGAAATATATTTACTTAGAAAATTGGTAATGTGTTCAATAGTTATTTCACCCACTGTGTACATATTCACATTTAATATGGGGGGTAAGGGTAGCTTTAGGCTATGTGCCCACGATGCAGAAATGCTCCGGATTTTTCCTGAGCGTTTCTGCATCTCCCCTGGCAGAAAAAACGCATGCGGATTGTACATGCGTTTTCCTGCCAGGGACATGCGGATGTGAAGCGTTCTTCACATGCATTTCCGCATGCGGGTGGACAAGAGCTTTCCAAGCGATTTTTAGCATCACTTGGAAAGTGCTTGTCAACTTGGTCACACTATATAAATCCATGCAAAAGGCACGGATTTATATACTGTGACCCCAAAGAATGGTTAAAAATCAAAAAATAAATATATACTTACCTTCTGATGGCCCCCGGAGTCTTGCTTCACCGTCCCGGCTGCTGGTACACTGAAGGACCTGCCGACGTCAGCGTCGCGTGACCCGTCACAAGACTATGACGTCAGCACAGGTCCTCCAATCCATCGCGATCTGCCGGCATGGGAGGAGGAGCGCACCGCGGGTCACCAGAAGGTAAGTAATATATTTATTTTTTATTTTATTCTTTTTTTTTTTTTTTACAGTTTCTATGGTACCCGGGTCCGGAGGAGAGTCTCCTCTCCTCTAGACCTGGGTACCATCTGCACATTGAACGCATGTATTCCGCATGTGCTTATCTAGTGAAGCGGAATACATGTGTTCTAATGCAAGTCAATGGCGGCGAAAACGCAGCGCTTCCGCAAAATAATTGGTAGTGATGCGTTTTTTTCCGCAATGATAATCCGCAGCGGAAATTTCCGCAGCATGTGCACAGCACATGCGGATTATCATTGGAGAACATGGCAGGCCTTCTACCATGCGTTTTTTAAGCGTTTCTGCAGCATTTTTGCCGCTGCGGAAACGCTTAAACGCATCGTGGGCACACAGCCTTCAAGCCGAAGGCACAGAGATGTATGGCAATGAATATTATTATCACTCGGTTAATATGATGTTAGATATTGTAAAAAGGGAAAATATTATTACCTTTATAATCCTCCATGGGCAAATGAAATGCTATACTGTTGAGGAGAGCTATAGGCTCAAATACTTAATTAACCTCAAGACATAGGAGATTGAGAGAAAAGACCCACAAAGTGTATTATTTAACCTTACAAGATGGCTGCCATTTCCTGTTTCATCACGCCATGCTCTGCTCTGGGAGGAAGCTGCATTCTATAGAAAGACTAACCAACCACAGAGCGACACATCGCATGGATCACTCCCCCTGATGACCTCATGGACTACGCCCCCTGATGACCTCATGGACTACGCCCCCTGATGACCTCATGGACTACGCCCCCTGATGACCTCATGGACTACGCCCCCTGATGACCTCATGGACTACGCCCCCTGATGACCTCATGGACTACGCCCCCTGATGACCTCATGCACTACGCCCCCTGATGACCTCATGTACTACGCCCCCTGATGACCTCATGGACTACGCCCCCTGATGACCTCATGGACTATGCCCCCTGATGACTTCATGGACTACGCCCCCTGATGACCTCATGGACCACACCCACATGGACTAACCAATCAATACATCTGGTTATTCACATTCTGGGCTAACCGAGCCCACATAGAGTGTTTATATAAGTCTATGTTCGGGTTGAATAAAGACACTTGGAGCTGTGCCATAGCTGATCAAGTAGAGCTTACATCCGACTGTGTGTGTGTCTGATGTTATTCTTTCTTGCATGCACTTGATCATAGCCATTAGGCCAGGAGTAGGCAACTAGTGAACATACCAAAGTGTTCACCCTAACATTTTTGGCGTCCAACGAGGGGCCAGCAGAAGGAGAGCCCTACACCCTTAGGACCGGCGAGTGGAACGGCAGGACGCACTGAATACTCAGAGCCAGGAGACTGATCACCTCCATAACCAAACACGGTAAGTCTGCTGATTTTAATAATCTGTAGTCTTTTCCTGTGTTCCTCGGGGTATCCTGTGCAGATTGCCTGACTGTGTCCAGTTTTCGAGGGATCTGTAAGACAGCAGAAGGGTTTCTCCACTGCTGGCCATTTTACATTGCGGAAGAAACGTCACATGCTCAGTTGCCTGCTGCCTGTTATGTGTCGTGTTGAGGGGAGATTGACTGGTATTTAAAGGGAGCAAGTGGGTTTTTGAGCGGTATCTGGAGAAATAAAAGGATATTGTCTGTGGTATAGTTCACGTTTGTCGCCTGTGATACGATTTCCGTTCTGGTGGAGAAAGTAGGGGTACTTAGCCTGGAGTGATGGACTTGGCGTGGCCTAGAGTGATTTGACTCGGCCTGGTACCGGCACGGAGCCTGGAGTGAGGGACTCGGCCTGGAGCCTAGTAAATTGAGTTTCGGCACGTAGCCTAGAGTGAGTGACTCGGTACGGGGCCTGTTAATTGGATTAATACGAGGTGTTTTATTTTTTTATATATATACGGAAATCAGACAGGGACCACGAGGCAGGACGGAGACAGATAGAAAGTGTGTGCTGCAGACTCAGTTTTCCTTTAGAATATCAGGTTTGAGTCATCCTCCCCCGTCTTGGTCTATATAGAGAAAGATGGAGAAATTAATGAAGTTTTGTCGTATTGGCACTAAGCCAAATTCAGATGGCAAGTTGGACCCGTGTGCATTAGTCGCGACTCGTGAAGGGAAAAGTCACGTTAAACAATGTAAAAAGCTTATGAAATTGTGTGGAATGCCAGAAGGGGGGAGGTTACAGCCCCTGGAGTGGAAGACTGTCTTAAAATTAAGAAAAGGTACTTTAGAAGATAATGGATTGTTGTCTACTGCCAGGGCATGGGAAAGAGTCTCTGAAAGTTTGTATAGAGAAAATTGGGTAGCAGAGGAAAGGAAGAAAAAGGACAGAGTTTTGAGTTATGTGTATTACAAAAATGTATCCTGTGAGCGGCCGTTTAATGGTGGTGATGGTGGCACATTGCCATGTGCTGTTTCTGGTGGTGGTCATTTTGTAGATGGCATATGTGCTCCTTCAGGCAGCAGCCATTTTGTGGATGGCACATGTGCTCCTTCTGGCGGCAGCCATTTTGTGGATGGCACATGTGCTCCTTCTGGTGGCAGCCATTTTGTGGACTGCAAATGTGCTGTTTCTGGCGGCAGCCATTTTGTGGATGGCAAATGTGCTGTTTCTAGCGGCAGCCATTTTGTGGATGGCAAATGTGCTGTTTCTGGCGGCAGCTATTTTGTGGATGGCAAATGTGCTGTTTCTGGCGGCAGCCATTTTGTGGATGGCACATGTGCTGCCTCCGGTGGCGGCCATCTTGGAACATTGCCTCAGATCATACAAACTGAGCCATATCATCATGTAACTGACATAGATCTGGCTAAATCGAGTGAGGCACAATCCAGGAATATACACACGACTTTCAGTGGTGAACATACTAGGCAAATGCTACACACCACAAGACCAGATCCTTTTTACCCAGTAATGACCACTAATGGTCAGTACTATACTCCTTCGGGAAGTGAACAGGTTTTACCCATGTTCCCTGTCAAAACGGTGTCCAGTGGGCCACCGACCCTTTCACCTAACACTCCCATCTTGAGCCCAGCTATTCTCCCACCTGGATCATCCTCAGCACCGACCCTTTCCACTGTCACTTCCACTGGCAACTCAGCTGCACGTCCACACGAGTCACTTCAAGCAGCGACTTCTTCTCCCAACACTTCCGCTACAACAGCACTCTCAGGCAGTCTACCTAACTCTATTCCCAGTATCTCACAGCCCCTCTCGCAGCCGAGCACACACCTGTATGGAACGGTGGCCACTGAACTAAGGAGGGGCTCAATCTGGGGAGGGGACACCAACATCACAGGAAGCACAAAGGGGAGGGAATGTTGGCAACCCATTTTTGAAAAGGAACCTTCTGAGGGACCCTTGTTAGTGGTGGTAAGGGTGACATAGCGACAATGGAAACGAACGCTATTGTTAATGCTGCCTACCCTCGGTTAGAGCACAACGGAGGTGTGGCTAGAGCTATAGTGGAAGCAGGAGGGGCGACTATTCAAACTGACAGTCGAATCATTGTTGGGTCGCGTGGTCAGATAGCTGTTGGGGACATAGCGGTGACTAAATCTGGCAATCTTCCTTGTAGAATGATCATACACACTGTGATCCCTACTTTTGACCCTATTCATCCAGATGTCAGTGCTCGACAACTGCGTGCGGCAATAACTCGTATCTTAGAGTATGCGAATATTAGTGAGCAGATTGAGACCTTGACAATTCCTGCCATTGGCGTTGGCATCTTCGGGTTCCCTGTTCATGCGTGTGCAAGGGAGATTGTTGGAATTATAATGAACAAGAGTAGCCCCCCAAGCATTTTCTGCCTCTCTGAAATCAGGTTAATTAGTAATGAGGACAGGACTGTTAAAGCTTTTAAGACTGCCTTCATCACCTGGACTCCACCCCATGATATAGGAGCTGCCCAAATAGAGCCCCTCATTCCAGGACTGTTACCTCCTCCTGCTCCTCATACACAAGTAATTACACCTGTACTTCCGGTGCCATCTCTACTCCCACCTCAGGTGCCACCACCAACCGTGCCAACGCCCACATCTGAGGAGCCCACCCTTTATGTCAAGTTTACACCCCAACAAGCTGCTACTCTGCTGAACCAACTCCCAGATCCAGAAAAACAGCCAATGCCTTTCTATAGAAGCAAGCTTCAAATCCAAAGGAATTACTCAGCCACATGGCAAGATCTCATTTCCCTGGCAAATCTTAAAGCAGGCGATGCATATTGGCCTGTTATGGACTCTGCATTTAATGATGCCTCACTTGTCAGTGACACTACATGGGACTCTGGTGTTCAGTTCTGCCAACAACTTAAGACATGGACCTCGGATAAATTGGCCGATCAGTCAACATCTTTCAAGGACGTCACGCAAGAACCAGGGGAATCGGTGGAGAGATATCATGCTCGTCTAACGCAAATGTTTAATGACCTTGGCTTCAGTAACCAAATAAAAGTTCAATGGACACTGCTCGTTTCCTCTTTTGTTGAGGGCCTTCGGGAAGCTCTGAGGAAGCAATTTCAAGCAATTAGACCTAAAATGCTACATTGGATCCTAAGGATGTCTTAACGATAGCTAAGGGATTCGAAAAAACACTCCCTGAGAAATCTATAACAACCTCAAACAGAAAGACCCATATTCTATGAACCGATGTCCAACAACAAACCCAGAAACCTCCATTATCTCCAAAGACGGGATTGTAGGGCCCCTCTTCAAGGACGCAGATTCAGAAACCGCAGTGAGGATAATCGCAGATTCAACTATCCTCGACGCAATGACCAATACTACGAACGACCACCACAAGCTCGGATACATCCAGATACCAATCACACCGCTGCTCTGATGGATCTAAATATCCAATAGGACAAGGGCAAGCCCGTGTCCACTACTTTGGCTTCTATATCTGGTCCACTAGCCAAAGTAACTATCAACGTTCAAGGCAAACCCTTACCGTTCCTTGTGGACACCGGTGCAGCCAGAAGTGTTATCAGATTACAGGACCTGCCTTTTCCCGACCTGATATCCTCTGAAGCCGTGACATGCGTGGCAGTAGATGGCAAGCCTACTTCTAACAAGCTCACCCGCAAAATACAGGTTGGACCATACGAAGATGTGTTTATGCGTCTTGTGGTGTCCCCCACTTGTCCTACTAACCTTCTGGGAGCAGACCTTCTTCAAAAGTTAAGAGCGACCATCGCCTATTCATCAGATGGTCTCACCATCACCATCACTGACCCGCTCGATCCGAGTGAAGAGTGTCAACTTCAAGCCGCACCTCTGCTCATGATGATGGACGAAGCTGCTAACACCACCTCAAGTGTTCCACCAGAAGTGATGTCACAGGTCCCATCTACTCTATGGTCTACTGGCCCTGAAGATATTGGACGTCTTGCTATACCTCCAGTACGGGTCATTCTTAAACCTGGAGCTCAACTCCCTAATACAGGTGCCCCAATAGCCACTCAAATCTGCCCAGGAAGAGTCTTTAGGCACTCAAATCAAGGCTCTCCTGGAAAATGGGGCACTAGTCAAATGTAACTCTCGCTGTAACACGCCCTAGTTTCCAGTAAAGAAAAGGACATTAAAGGGAGAAGCCCCGAAGTAACGTATGGTTCAAGATCTCCGAGCTGTTAACGCTGCAACTGTACTAGAAAGTCCCATTGTGCCCAATCCACATACATTGTTGTCAGAAATACCATCAGATGCAAAACGTTTCACTGTCATCGATCTGGCCAATGCTTTCTTCAGCGTACCACTACATCCAGAAGATTGGTATTTGTTTGCCTTCACTTACAGAGGATCACAATACACCTGGACGGTCTTACCACAAGGAGCACAGAACTCACCAAGTCATTTCTCTCAGGCCCTTGCCTCTTGTTTACATCCGTGGAGAGAGACTAACCATCAAGTTGTCCATCAGTATGTGGATGACCTCCTACTATGTTGTCCGGATCAGGCGACAGCTGAAGAGTCGAGCCTAAGTCTTCTCCTTCATCTTGCACAACAAAACTGCAAGGTGTCCATCAACAAAATACAGTGGTGTCAGCCCAAAGTTGTGTTTTTAGGCCACTGTCTCTCTCCAAACCTGAAACATCTAACGGGTGAAAGGAAAATTGCTATTGAGACTGTTCCTCTACCAAAAAGACCTAAGCAATTACAAGCTTTCTTAGGACTTATCACATATTGTCGCCAATGGATTCCAGATGCCTCAAAGCTGATGCAACCTCAAGAAGTCCGCTTTTCCACTACGTCCCAAATCCGTGGAAGCCTTCTACGCTCTTAAACAGGCCATACAGTCTGCACCAGCTCTTGGAATCTCAAATTATCAACTACCTTTTTACTTGTTTGTCAGTGAAGTAGCAGGACATGCTTCCGGAGTCCTAGCACAGAAACATGGGGGAAGAACAAGACCCATCGGCTATTACTCTGCCCGCCTGGACTCGGTGTCTCAAGCTTCCCCGACTTGCCTCAGAGCCGTTCATGCTGCACATGTGCTTCTGGACAAAACTTCTGATATCATTTTAGGACATCCGGTTCTCTTAATGGCTCCACACGACATAAAAGCTATTTTTGACCAAACTCAACCTAAACATCTGTCGCTGCAGCGTCATATGAGACTCCAATGTTCCCTCTTGATTCCGGATGTCACTCTTGTCCGCTGCACCATCCTCAACCCGTCCACGCTACTTCCTCTTTCCAGGGGGGATGTGAATCATGATACCGATGCTCTAAATGAAGATGCCTTTACACACTCAGAGGATCATGATTGTCTCAAACAGATGCAGGAAGAAGCTGCCTCCAAGAGAAATGTGTCTGAAGACCCACTCCCGCATGCTGACCTGACTTTCTTCACCAATGGTTCCAGATTTGCAGATGAAACAGGAAGATTCCATACAGGATATGCCATGGTTACACATGACCTGGTCGTCTCAGCCGGATCTCTACCACCACACATGTCTGCACAAGAAGCGGAACTTAAGGCTTTGACACTGGCCTGTCAGGAAGCGGCTGAGAAGGTGGTCAACATCTACACGGATTCAAGATATGCTTTCGGAGTGGCTCATGACTTTGGCGTTATCTGGGCAGCCAGAGGATACCTCACATCCAGTGGAACTCCTGTAAAGCATGCTGCTGCCATACAAGAACTTGTGGGCACTCTAGATCTACCTTCGGAGGTTGCGGTGATCAAGATCAAAGCTCACGGGAGATTGGATTCTCTAGAAGCAAGAGGGAACTTCTTTGCTGACAAAACAGCAAAAACTTATGCTGTGGATTCATTTAGGAAAGAGAAAGCAGTGGTGTACGTGTCTCAAGACACTGAAGGAGGACCTCAAAGCCCTCTTATGAAATTTATCCATTTACATCAAGACAAGACACCGGATGATGAAAAGAAGTCATGGCAAGAAGCAGGAGCTAAAAAGGATGAAGATGAAGTCTGGAGGATGAACAAAAAGATCTGTCTACATCGTAATCTGTACCTCTCGGTGACAGAATGGGCACACGGTATCACCTATAGAGGCAAGAATCAGGTGAATGACTTGATTTGGAAGACCTATATGGCACCTGGAATTTCTACTGTAACCCAAAAATATTGCAAGTCCTGCTTTGTGTGTGCAACATGCAATCCAGCACCGCCTCAGAAAGTTACTCATAAACATTTGGCTAAACCACTCTATCCATTTCAAAGAATTCAAATCGATCATATTCAAATGCCAAAAGTAGGGAAGTACGAGTATGTACTGGTAGTGACTGACATGTTCTCGGGATGGCCTGAAGCCTATCCAGTAACCAACATGACTGCCAGAGTGACTGTTAAGAGACTGATGACTGAGGTAGTGTGCAGATATGGAATCCCAGAGGTGATTGAGAGTGACCAAGGACCCGCATTCATTGCAGCACTGACTAAGGAACTATGGACATTAGTAGGGGCCGATTTAGGTTTACATACTCCATATCACCCCCAGAGCAGTGGTAAAGTAGAAAGGCTAAATGGCACCTTGAAAAACAAAATACTGAAAGCCAGTCAGGAGGTCAGACTTCCTTGGACAGACATTTTGCCCATTGCCTTATATTCAGTCAGAAACACTCCGAGAGGTCCCACTAAACTTACACCATATGAGATTCTTTTTGGGGGGCCTCCAAGGTTGGGTCAATATTTTCCACAACAGCTAGCCTTAGGAAGTGATACTCTTGTAAATTATGTCATTGCCCTTACTAAAGAATTGTCAGTAACACATGCACGAGTTTTATCATCCATTCCAGATCCAGATTTCAGTGAAGGTACTCACACTTTCCAACCTGGTGACTACGTGCTGGTAAAGAAGTTCATCAGAAAGACATCCCTGGAGTTGAGATTTGAGGGTCCCTACCAAGTGCTCCTGACCACTCCTACTTCAGTCAAACTTGAAGGAAGACCAACGTGGATACACGCCTCCCACTGCAAGAAGCTTATGCCTCCATCAGAACCTTCTACATAATGTTGCATATCTTTTACTTTGTGTGTTGTGCCATTCTATACTCATTTGTAGGAGCACAACAGGTTGCAATCACCCAAGCAAGGGGGGGTGATCATTTTCTGGTATAACACCACAGCACACGTTGCTTCTTTCAAATTAGATTATTGTGATGTAGTACAGTGTAATACTCAATGGGTTTCCTCACCCTCCGCAATGAGTCAACCGGCACAGCTGAGATCAGGGCAACAATATATATGTGTTACGGGAGATGGATGGGGACAAACTTGTAGTTCATGGAGGGCGGTCGGGTGGAACACTGGTGAAGATTGGGGGTATAGACCAAACACTGCCTTAAATAAACAAGATCCACAGGGTAAGTCCGTAGTCACTAGGATGACACTTTCCCGTACAAAAGTTCTTAAGCCTTGTGATACCATCGGGCAATGTAATCCTTTAGTCCTCAACCTGGAGAACTCTCACCCTGGCGATAAGGGCACTTATCTGCTGGGTACATATGTATATGGTGTGTGTGCCAGTTTTGCCCAGTTGGGTATGTTCAAATTAGCGGACATAAAAGAAATGTCAACGAAAGATAATAATACACACTCAAACTCCATAATGTTCCGTATCCAAAAATTTTACAAAATGATAGCCGTTGCAAATCCCACATTTGAAGATATTCTTGCCGTTGAAACGGGGTACATTGAGACCAACTTATGGTTGAAGTGGATGAAATATACAGCCAATCAATATAATAAATTCAATTGCTTTGTCTGTGCAGGAGCGAGACCCCACTTGGGATCTGTCCCTCTAGACTTACCCCCAGATGTGGAAAAATGTTTTCTGAGTCTGTTCACTAACAAATCCCTTGACGGAATGAATTGCGAAAACTGGAAAAAGAAGTACTCCATAGTCACAGAAACACCTAACCCGGGTCAAGGCATTACCATATACCTGGGAAAATACACCTGTTATACCAGTACCGAAGGGAGCACATTTTTGGGTAATTTCACAAAGGGATATTGCAGTAGATATAGTAATGCAACCAGAGGAGACCTGATCAACCAAACCCAGTCTATTTCTGATGTTTTCTGGATATGTGGAGACATGAAGATCAGAACTCATTTAGAAGGAGAATGGATAGGAGAATGTACACTAGCCAAAGCCATAATGCCCTTCTACATAGCAGGTGTTCCAAGGGGGGTACCGGATGAATTTAAAGCCAGAGATCAAGTCAAAGCAGGTTTCGAATCATTTATCTTACCCCTAGAGACCATAAATAAAAATGTAGACTGGATCAATTACTTCTATTATAATCAACAGAGATTTGTCAATTACACTAGAGAAGCTCTTCAAGGTTTAGCAGACCAACTAGGCCCTACATCGATAATGGCGTTTCAGAACAGAATGGCCCTTGACATGATATTAGCAGAAAAAGGAGGTGTTTGCAAAATGGTGAAATCTGCATGTTGTACCTATATTCCAGATAATACAGGTCCCACCGGGAAGGTTACAGTAGCCATAAAAAAGCTGAATTCTCTACAAAAAGAATTAAAAAGGAATTCAGGTGTAGAAGATCCTTGGGACCAATACTTTTCGTGGATGAATGGATGGCAGAGGTGGCTAGCTCAGATAGGCGTGGTTATCCTTGTCTTCTTAATTATTGCAGCTATTATTGTTTGTTGTGTTCTTCCTTGTGTAAGGAAGATGATCGAGAAAGGAGTAGAAACATCAGTGCCCACCTTCCTAGCTCAAGAGGTTCGTTATTCTGCAGATATAGAACAGTTAGGCCCCCTTCAGTCTTTTACAGTCCCCAACTAGGCAGTCAGAGTAGGTGTCCATGAAGCCTCTGATGTCATAGTGACACTTAACACTGATGGCTGAGGGAACCACAGTAGGGACAGAAGGTTAATGAAGTATTTACGGGGGACTGTTGAGGAGAGCTATAGGCTCAAATACTTAATTAACCTCAAGACATAGGAGATTGAGAGAAAAGACCCACAAAGTGTATTATTTCACCTTACAAAATGGTTGCCATTTCCTGTTTCATCACGCCATGCTCTGTTCTGGGAGGAAGCTGCATTCTATAGAAAGACTAACCAAACACAGAGCGACACATCGCATGGATCACGCCCTCTGATGACCTCATGGACTACGCCCCCTGATGACCTCATGGACTACGCCCCCTGATGACCTCATGGACTACGCCCCCTGATGACCTCATGCATTACGCCACCTGATGACCTCATGGACTACGCCCCCTGATGACCTCATGGACTATCCCCCCTGATGACCTCATGGACTACGCCCTCTGATGACCTCATGGACTGCGCCCCCTGATGACCTCATAGACTGCACCCCTGATGACCTCATAGACTACGCCCCCTGATGACTTCATGGACTACGCCCCCTGATGACCTCATGGACCACGCCCACATGGACTAACCAATCAATACATCTGGTTATTCACATTCTGGGCTAACCGAGCCCACATACAGTGTTTATGTAAGTCTATGTTCGGGTTGAATAAAGGCACTTGGAGCTGTGCCATAGCTGATCAAGGAGAGCTTACATCCGACTGTGTGTGTGTCTGATGTTATTCTTTCTTGCATGCACTTGATCATATCCATTAGGCCAGGAGCAGGCAACGAGTGAACATACCAAAGTGTTCACCCTAACAATACAACCACTCCTTATAACATCATATAGCCACAACTGGAAATCTTGTCAGTAATCGACGTCAATGTACTAAGTTACATTTTACTTATAAATTTTACAGCTATTATCCAAAATGATATTTATGGACCATGTGTGTCCTGCATATGCTGCTCATTCTCGTAATAATTTTACTTTATAATTGCTAAAGCATATTTTTACCCTGTGCCAAGCTGCAGTGTGGATTGCAGAGTGTTGGTGAGTAATCTTCTGGCAGAAGGCCTCCTTTTACAGATGACTTCAGGAGGTGACAACATGGTTTGCACTGTGAGTCAGACTGCAGAGATGACAAAATGTAGCGTATGGTAGGGCTGCAGACTTCAGCATTTCATAGGTCTGCAGAATATAGCAATGATGTAACACCGTAGTGGACAATTAATGGATCGCCAATTACTATTATACTACAGCTTCCAATATTCTATGCGTGAACTTGATCTACAGCCACGATATGCTGCATTACGTTATGGGAAACTGGAACCGTCAATATTTTACAAATGATTCTCTGTGACATATTGCTGCAGAGCAAGTGCAAATAAAGATCTCATATCCAGTAATATCAAGGTGGACCTTAGCGCACTAGAATTCCTATATACTGTCATCCCTGCTGTTGTAAAGGAAAGCCGTCAGCCAATTTTTGCATAGGGAAGTAGTAATATGGATGTATAGGCACTTGTCACCTAATAGAAACAATGCTTTTTTTGCAGAGATCGGATATACTAGTTATGAGAAATGTAGCATTGAATGCATAGGCAAATCAGTCTAGGAGTGCACTGGGGGCGTGTCAGTGCACCCGGAAGAATCCGTTCAACTGCACTGATACGCCCCCAGTGCACTTGCCGTATGTCAAAAGCATCAGCTGTTATGAGTGTATTTGGGCTTGGCTGATTTTTTCTATTACTAATTTAAATCAGTTTTTTTTTTTTTTTTAATAGTTTTTATATTTTGCGACCCTGATCAAGATGATATACAAAAAAAATCATCTGTCAGTTTTTAGTCACAGATGAATGAATGTACGTCCATTATAACTGGGAACAAGCAAAAAGTAATAAATCACGTTTAAGAATAACAGGCTCAAATATAATACAAAAATTGGCCATATTTCAAGTGCAAAAGTGGAACTCGATTCTCCACAGATTCTGCAGTGACTCTGGCCCGAATATTCGATATGAACATAGGTATATACCTGAATCATACAAAGTGGGGCAAAAGTACCTATACCTGCACCCAATTGGTCACAATCACACAACCGATTATCATATCTCCACTCGTGAACCTAATAATGTAGTGTGTAGAATTAGGAGAGACATATCAATAAAACTCAATTAGGTATCAAATGGAGAAGAAAGTTAAGTTATAACTGTTCTTTAAGCCTCCAGCCAAATTGATCAAGTTTTATCAAATTTAGTGGTGTTGGATTCACGTAGGGTCTCTGTTACCACCCATGCCTGAGCTACTGCTTTTAGAGATAATAGTTATGGTCGGCAAGGAATTCTCTATCTGTAAATAAAA
The DNA here is from genome assembly GCF_046119375.1 of Phyllobates terribilis. NCBI lineage: Eukaryota > Metazoa > Chordata > Amphibia > Anura > Dendrobatidae > Phyllobates > Phyllobates terribilis. Next base: position 974,442,311 of record NW_027362761.1, on the reverse strand, counting down.
ATCGATAAACTCATATGAGCCAAGAAGAGCTCCATGTAGGGCTGTAGCCGCATTGCTTTTATCTTTACCAAACCACCATTTTGCATATACTAATTGTGCTGCTAAGTAATAATTTCTGTAGAGTTGTCAGCATGAATCTAGGAGCCCTACCTTGCCAATAAAAAGTATGTAATGACTTATCTAGACCTCAGGAAAATTCTAAAGGAAAGAAGATGCATGAAAAAGGTACAGAAATTTGGGGAGATATTTTAATTGGGAGGCACAAGCTAAAATATTTGGGGAATCCTGGATTAACAATGAAAAAGGATCTAACTTTGGCAAACTAGCCCTCAATCTGGAAAACAAGCCAATTCTTCCTATGAGACCCAACAGCGAAGGGTCATTGTCCACCAGATAGACCAGTGTGTCATCTGCATATTGGGACAACTTTTCGATTGGATCACCCTTAGGGATACCTGTGATTGGTTGAGATTGGCAATTATCAATAGCCAGAAGTTCCACTGTAAAGGCCACATACACATTAGACCAACGTTGACTTGTCTCTTTTTTTAGTAAATACTTTGGTAAAAACCAAGTGAAACAAGAATTCCTTATAACTCTGCATTGTAACATTACTCTGCTTTCCTCCTAAAAAAAAATCAATAAATTGACAATTGGGAATGACTTTGTCAGTGTTTCTCCACTTGCCTCACTGATTTTACAGTTTGATAACTTGCAGGGACGTATCCCATACTGGTAATACCCAGGGCCGTATTTGGAGTTTCTGCTGCCCTAGGCACTGTCAGTGGACGCCCCCCCCCCCGTCACGACCACCCTCACCCCCCGTCACGTTCCCCCCACGTCGTGCCCCCCTTGCATCCAATATCTTCCCCCCCGTCGCGGCCGTTTCCCCAAGTTTCATGCAGCTCCCCCCCATTACATGTAGCCACCCGGCCGGCTCGGGGCACGAACCCCAAAAAAACCCACACACACAAAAAAAAAACACGCTCAGGCGCCGCCCTCCCTGAATTCCGGCGCCCTAGGCACGTGCCTACAAGTGCCTAAGGGCAAATACGGCCCTGGTAATACCCAATTATCATTGTATTCAAAGAAATTAGTAGAAATAACAGAGGACCTAGTCAACTCAGGGTTATAAGAAAAAATCTTCTAGAATTGTTACATTATGGCAAAACAGTTATTTCCTATAATGTACATATCAGAAAAGCTGCAGGTAAACTTTTAGGCTATGTTCACACGTTGCGTTTTTGCTGTGTGTTTTTTTTTTCTGCAGGCAAAAGCAGTAAAGGAGCTGCTAAAAAATCAGGTTTTGCTGCTTTTTTTTGCTGCATTTTTCATGCTGATACAGTTTAGTGCCTGTTATTCCACCAAGAATAAAGCAAAACCTGATACCGGCATTTTTGCTGCTTTTTTGCACTTACTCATTGCTTTCTGTGGGTGAAAAAACGCTGAAATAAGTGACATGCTGCAGTTTTCAAAAACGCAGCAGTTTTCCAATTCAGTCAGGAAAAAAAGCAATGTGTGTGCATGACATTTCTGAAATCTCATAGCTTTTGCTGGTACTGTAAAATGCAGCTTTTAATTTGCGTAAAAAAACGCAGCAAAACCGCAATGTGTGAACATAGCCTTAGGTACATTTTTGCATTTGTATTATACCTGCAGATCCCTATAATGCTGAAGCTAAAGGCTACCACTGCGTTTGTGCTCACTGTCGGGTGCATACATTGGCCATAGTCAGGATGGATGCTTGGGATCTGTTCAGCATAGGGAAAAAATGTAAGAAAAAAAGTATATTGCATCTTAAATGTTTCTTTGCCGTGGTGCTACATAAATTAGAGCACAGTCTTCTGCTCTTTTCTATACAGCAAAACAGACTGTATACAGACGCTCACCTTACAGACGGAGGCTGAAAGAGCACACTTTTGGCCTCTGTCTGATAATTGGGTGCCTATGGGAATCTTATGGTATATGTCGGAAAAAGTTCCTGATGTGTATTGTAGGCTAAGTACACAGACCCAGTGTGAATTTAACCTTAGTTCTCGTGATAAGGACCCATGATCAGACCAGGAAATGCAGGAATGATAGGGGGGTAAAAATGCTTTGTATTGTACTCGTCTGAAAAAAAAAAAAGGCTAAGGATACCAGAACTTAAGTCCACACTAAATATAAAAGATAATCAAAGAAACAAATTCTAGCAACACTTGATTTAAAAAAGTAGTTTTTAGTCTTTAAAGGGAACCTGCCACCTGATTCATGCTGCCCAAATCACAGGCAGCATGAATCAGAGCCAGGCTGCATGATTGAAAATATACTTTACAGATCTGGCCAGCGACAAGACTAGTCCGGCTCTGCACCCAGCGACTCTTACTAGCACCACTCCCGGTGATTGACAGGTCTCTCCCTATGTGCAGACACGAGTGAGAGACCTGTCACTCACCTGAAAAGAGCTGGCCAGGTTGGAGTCAGGCTAGTCTGGTCTCCGGTTATGGCACCAGATCTTTACAATATACCTTCTCTCAAATTCCAGAACACTTTAGAGAAAGATATACTGTTGAAACCAGAAGTTTCCATACACTATATAAAAAGACACGTATGAATGCTTTTCTCAATATCTGACATGAAGTCAGAATAAACCTTTCCCGTTTTAGGTCAATTAGGAATACCATAATTTTTAATATTTGCAAAATGCCAGAATAATGAGAGACAGAGAATGTTTTAAGGCATTTTTATTACTTACTGCAAAGTCAAAAGTTTACATCAGATTTTTTCAGGAAGAAAACAAGACAATTTTGCACATTATCGACTGAACCCGACCTAATTCAGTTGCCAGCATTTTTCTCTGTGAAGGCACCTCATCATATGGATCCACACGATAAGGATCCAAAATACTACATGGTATAGAGCCATACTATATGTTAAAGGGAATCTGTCACCCCCTGGGACGTTTTTACCTATTAATATGGGCATACAGGTAATAGAATAGTTCAAATAGTCATACCTGTATGCCCATATCTGCGGTCTTCATGTGCATAAATCGTCTTTTATTAGTTTTTGATAATGATTGCTTTCAGGCGGTGGTCCGTGTGGTGCCCGGAAGAAAACTTGGCCTCCAGTCTTCATTTGCATACCACCCTCCTCCCATCAGCGTCCCAGTGCCCTGTGATGTGTATTGCTGGCCCCAGAATCCTGCGCCTGCGCCCTGCAATCGTGCGATTATGTTTACCTTTTTTCCGCCCTGCTATGGGCATTGGCTTCACTGTTCTTCTGCCAGTCGCCAGCGAGTCACTGCTACTGAAGTACATCGCTACAATATTATGAGTGATAAATAAAGCTTTGCTGATTCAAAGCTTTCACCTTTCTTGTGTAAAGAAATTAGGTCTTGTGACATTTCTCTTCCATGTGGTGCCATTGCTGACAGCATGAAATGGGAAGGGGTTTTCTTCATTAAGTAATGCCCTTTTATAGTTAAATGTCTGCTGGACACTTGTTTAATGAATAATTAGACTTACCTATGGTTGAATTCTTGTTAATTTGAATTTTGCAATCTAAACTTCTGCCCCTAAGAATTTCATTGCAAAATGGTCTTGAATGAATTTGGTAGGAAAATTACTTTTTTAGGTGTGCAAAATAGCAAATCATATTTGTAATAAATGGTCCACATTTGTTGGAGTATTTTGTAGATGGTATCCCATAGGAAATATTAGTTCTGAAAGGAAACTAAAGATTTTCTGACATCTGTTGGGGTGCACTTATTTATGCTGCGCACTGTATAGCTGCCTGCTGGGGGGAAAGTGGATTTGGCTGATGTTGCTCAGGGCTTATTCTGAACCATGGTTATTGCTGTATGTGACCAGATTTGTTATATATGTCATATTTAATATGTATGCTGTAGAATATATTGCGCCTACAATTTAGGATGATGTGGAATGCTAATTAAATGTTTTTGTGATGGGGTCTATCATTTGCAGTTAATGTGAAGGTAATTTGATCTGCTCACATTTTCATTGCTCTTCATGTCTGGAATGTACTGTTTGGTCTGCTTTCTGTAACCCTACCCTAAAACTTAATATGATCCATGGGATCATTTTCACTGCAATTATGATTTCACGTTTAGTAATGATTTGCAAGTGTAAAGCCTTCGCTTGTCCTGCTTGATGTTGAGTGTTTTACTGTTGTGGTTACCAGAATACTGACTTACATTTCTGTTTGGACCTCCATAATTTTCACTTTAAGAGATGTTTTTCTTTTGGTAAACCTATCCTTAAACATTAGGAAATAGGTTTATATTATGAAACTGCTAGAAATTCTATTAGTGAAATTACTCTTAGGCCGGTTTTACACATCCGTATATTTCCCGTACCAGAAAAACCGGTACTGGAGATATCCGTGTCCCGTGTGTGTCTCACATGTGGCAACCGTGTGCCGCATCAGGATCGCACGGACGGCGCCTGGGAATCAGCGCTACAGTTAGCGCTGTTCCCAAGCGCCGGGTGCTGAACACTGCCCTCATCATGGTTCTCTACCGGCACTGTGATCAGCACCAGCAGGGACAGTGATGAGGGTAGTAGTAGTCTTCTCCCGCAGTGTCGATCTGTGTAAAAATAAGAATAAAATAATAAAATCCTTATACTCACCTGTCTGGAGATGTCCCCCGCTGTAATCCTCTGACCCTTGAAGCCGGGGAAGAGGGGAGAATGAAGAGCTCCAGTGAGGGGGCCCCGGAGCTGAGCACAGGAGCGGTGTCCTGTCACTCACTGAGCGCAGCTCCCGAGAGGCTCATTCTCCCCTGTTTCTCTCTCGCATGGATTACAGCAGGGGACACTTAGGACAGGTGAGTATAAGGATTTTATTATTTTATTCTTATTTTTACACAGGTGGACACTGCGGGGGCAAAGACTACTACCCTCATCACTGTCCCTGCTGGTGCTGACCACAGCGCCGGCAGGGATCCATGATGAGGGCAGTGTTCAGCACCGGCGTTTGGGAACAGCGCTAACTGTACACTGATTCCTAGGCGCCGATACGTGTCACACTGATGACACACGGATGTCATCCGTGTGTGTTCAGCGTAAGACACTTTTGTGGACCGTGTATCTTCCAAAAAAACGGACATGTCAGCGTGTGGAGCACATGGACACACGGTCCATGGAAACACACTGAGATGTGCGCAGACTCATAGATTTGAATGGGTCTACATGTGTCAGTGTCTCCAGTACGTGTGGAAACTGTCACCACACGTACCAGAGACACTGACATGTGAAAAAGCCCTTAATGTGGATAAAAAGGCACAAGCTGGCATGGGGATCTCAAATCCTTGCATATACTATGGCCTGCAACAAAATGTAGATTCCTTGATGTTAAATGGAACCTGTCACATCCAGAAATGTTCTTTACCTGCATACGGGTAATCTGCAGGTAATTGTGTTTAAATATTGTTTAGCCGGCTTACTGAAGAAATGAATTTGTTCTCCCTGCAGCCACTCTCTTATAGGGAGGTGCAGGGAGTGGTTACAGTCACTGCTCACTACACAGTCAGTGCGCTCTAATCACTCTCCTGCTCCTTGACTGTCAGCTGTAGCTCAGTGACTGTAACTGCTTCCTGCACTCCCTTATGACGGTGCAGGGAGAATAAAACTTAAATTTCCCCCTGTAGCCGCTGCCACAATAAGGTGCTAAACAGGATTTAAACACTATTTATCTGCATATTACCACTATATATACAGGTAAATAGCTATTCTGGATGTCAAAGATTCCATATAAAGCAAACTTGTAATTTTCTGATGTTATCCTAGATAGCAGTCAGCTAAATACTCATTCGACTTTTGCTTTCAACCCACCCATATGCTTTTACGTTTCTCCAAGTGTTCAGGTTTTCTCAATAGAAAAAGGAGAATAACCTGCTGCCCCACAACTCTGGTGGTGACTTATCTTCTTTGAGAGCAAAGGATGGGACATGTTGAAATTCAATATGCCTGAGCAATCTTTCCCTTTTCAATATCTTCTACTGGGAAGAGTCAGTCTTGTTCTGCAAGTGTTCTGTACTGTTCCTGAAATATGCATTGCTATCTTATGACCATTGGACAATAGGTCCCAGATTTATCAAACAATTTTCCCCAGAATTCTGACATTCAACTGTTTAAGATTTTAAAAAGTCTATGCGGAACTTTCATTCGTACAAAAATGTTGCTATTTCTGTTATTTTTACCCCAGCCCCACCCACTTTTTGAAAAATGGGTTGAACTTCGAGAGGAGAGGATATGACCGAGCGCAGCCAACAAATTCACCCTACAGATGTGATGTAAATTACGACAGAAATGTTCTGCAGTCCCTGACTGTAATACATTTCTTCCAATAGCACGTGGCGGATGAAAGATGCACCAGATTCAATAAGATGCGCGTGCAAATACTAGTCTTGATAAATTGGGGCTTAGGCGTTGCTTAGCATGGAACTGCTGATCCTTTTTATGACTCTGTCCAAGTTGTATAGAGCCATAATACGGTACCCATATATTTTTATGGGGCCATAGCTTGCTTCCATATGCCTTTAATTTCATACAAATGTATATAGAAGTTTTTTGGTATATTCCAAATGCTGCATTCAAAGAGATTTTCCCCTACACATTCAGACATCAGTTTTTCTTGTTCAAGTGCTATCAGTGTTTTTCATGGATAGCACTTGTACCTATGATAATCTAAGGGGTACCGTAGTTTACTTGTCTTATTTTTTCCATGGACTGAGTGGTCCACACAAAAACACGGAGACTTGCGCAATATTGATCTGAGTGTCAAATCAAACTCGCCAATGCAAGTTTATCGATCCATGTAAAAAATCATACAGCACTCGGACGCCATTTGTGTGCTATCCATTTTTCACAGACTGATTGGAGAAGCTTTTTGAAACCTCCATCAGTTTTTCTTTTCATTTAAGAAAAACTTATGAAACTCGGAATAAATTCTGTTGGCAGAACCGGACACTCTGACCAAAGTGGTTACTCGAGTTTACCTCTTGCTCTAATGTCCGGAATTGGAGGAACCTCTGATCCAAATCATTTAACCCCCCTCTCTCTGTATGATCAAGCCACAATGTGAGAGTGGTGGATCACAGTCAGACCTGAGAACCTAGAAATAACTCCAGGGCTTTCTGTACACTTAGCCTGCTTCATAGTGCTGCCTTAAAAGCCCACGTCATAGTGACACAGATCATGTATTAGTGTACAAGAGTTTTCAAAAATATTGTAAGTGTAAGATGCAAACATATACAGTGGGTACGGAAAGTATTCAGACCCCTTTAAATTTTTGTTAACTCTTTGTTTCACTTCAGCCATTTGGTAAATTCTAAAAAGTTCATTTTTTCTCATTAAAGTACACTCTGCACCCCATCTTGACTGAAAAAAAAAACAGAAATGTAGAAATTTTTGCAAATTTATTAAAAAAGAAAAGCTGAAATATCACATGGACATAAGTATTCAGACCCTTTGCTCAGTATTGAGTAGAAGCACCCTTGTTAGCTAGTACAGCCATGAGTCTTCTTGGGAATGTTTTTCACACCTGAATTTGGGGATCCTCTGCCATTCTCCCTTGCAGATCCTCTCCAGTTCCATCAGATTGGATGGTGAACGTTAATGGACAGCCATTTTCAGGTCTCTCCAGAGATGCTCAATTGGGTTTAGGACAGGGCTCTGGCTGGGCCAGTCAAGAATGGTCACAGAGTTGTTCTGAAGCCACTCCTTTGTTATTTTAGCTGTCTGCTTAGGGTCATTGTCTTGTTGGAAGGTGAACCTTCGGCCAAGTTTGAGGTCCAGAGCACTCTGGAACAGGTTTTCATCCAGGATATCTCTGTACTTGGCCGCATTCATGATTCCTTCAATTGCAACCAGTCGTCCTGTCCCTGCAGCTGAAAAATACCCCTATAGCATGATGCTGCCACCACCATGTTTCACTGTTGGGATTGTATTGGGCAGGTGATGAGCAGTGCCTGGTTTTCTCCACACATACCGCTTAGAATTATCACCAAAAAGTTCTATCTTCGTCTCATCAGACCAGAGAATCCAGGGAGTCCTTCATGTGTTTTTGAGCAAACTCTATGAGGGCTTTCATATGTCTTGCACTGAGGAGAGGCTTCTGTCGGGCCACTCTGCCATAAAGGCCCGACTGGTGGAGGGCTGCAGTGATAGTTGACTTTGTGGAACTTTCTCCCATCTCCCTACTGCATCTCTGGAGCTCAGCCACAGTGATCTTGGGGTTCTTCTTTACCGCTCTCACCAAGGCTCTTCTCCCACAATTGCTCAGTTTGGCAGGACGGCCAGGTCTAGGAAGACTTCTGATGGTCCCAAACATCTTCCATTTAAGGATTATGGAGGCCACTGTGCTCTTAGGAACCTTGAGTAATGCAGAAATTCTTTTGTAACCTTGGCCAGATCTGTGCCTTGCCACAATTCTGTCTCTGAGCTCTTTGGGCAGTTCCTTTGAGCTCATGATTCTCATTTGATCTGACATGCACTGTGAGCTGTGAGGTCTTATATAGACAGGTGTGTACCTTTCCAAATCAAGTCCTATCAGTTTACTTAAACACAGCTGGACTCCAATGAAGGAGTAGAACCATCTCAAGGAGGATCACAAGGAAATGGACAGCATGTGACTTAAATATGAGTGTCTGAGCAAAGGGTCTGAATGCTTATGACCATGTGATATTTCAGTTTTTCTTTTTTAATAAATTTGCAAAAATTTCTACATTTCTATTTTTTTTTCAGTCAAGATGGGGTGCAGAGTGTACTTTAATGAGAAAAAAATGAACTTTTTAGAATTTACCAAATGACTGCAATGAAACAGAGTGACAAATTTAAAGGGGTCTGAAGAATACTTTCCGTACCTACTGTAAAACCGATTTTTAAACAAAAAAGGCAAGAAAACCATTATATATAATAAAATATTTTTACACATACATTGAGTGAAAATAATGTAAGTTAAATAATTAATAATTTATAGGTATCCCGAAATGCCACAAAAAAAACAATTTCAAGTACATAAAACAAAGCCTCAGTTATTAAATTAAAAAAGTTATGGCTGCTGAAATGTGGACATAAGAATATATGTTACATCATTAATGGGGGAGTCCGGTGAAATCAAGTTATTATCACCTATTGACAGGATAAGTTATCATGTACTGATCGCTGGGTGTCCAACCTCTGGGACACACATTGATAAACAGAACGGGCACTTTTATAACTGTTAGAATGGAGTGGCAATGCGCATGCTCGACTGCTGCTCCATTCCTTCTCTATGGCAGGGATGTCAAACTCAAATACTCATAGGGCCAAAATTAAAACCTTGGACAAGATCAAGGGCCAACCTTAATATTTATTTAAAAAATGTCTACAATTGAGGAAGTTTTTCTTTATCATTAAATATAACAATGAACCTTTTCATATGGATACAAACTCAAAGGGGTTGCCACAAAGAAAGTACATTTTAATTGATATATCTTAAGAGTCAGCTTACATGACCGGAATATTGGATATTTCCTTGCAGGCAGGGGCGTACACAGAAATCATGGGGCCCCATAGCAGGAGTTCTAATTGGCCCCCCCTCCAAAAAAAACAAACAAAAAAACCCCCAAAACGTAATATTCGGTGAGGTCACAGAGGAGCATATTTCACAACTTTGTAGCCCTTACAAAGTAATTTTCCTCCTTGTGAAGCACTTAGATTCCCCTTTCATTGCCCCAATAACGTTTGACGCCATCAAATGTGTCCCTCAAGCACCGTATGATCCCCCCACAGTACCCTCAACACGCACGGTATGATGAGCCTAATGTACCCAACCTTCAAACCCCCACCCCCCTGGGCTAAGGATGGTGACCATAACACAGTATGATGCCCCAACTGTGACCCCCTATACAGCCCTCCATACAGTATAACGGGCCCCACATAGTCCTCCATACAGCATAATGGGCCCCACATAGTCCTCCATACAGAATAATGGACCCCACATATTCCTCCATACAGCATAATGGGCCCCACATAGTCCTCCATACAGCATAATGGGCCCCACATAGTCCTCCATACAGAATAATGGGCCCCACATAGTCCTCCATACAGCATAATGGGCCCCACATAGTCCTCCATACAGAATAATGGGCCCCACATAGTCCTCCATACAGCATAATGGGCCCCACATACTCCTCCATACAGAATAATGGACCCCATATAGTCCTCTGTACAAAATAATGAACCCCACATAGTTCTCCATACAGTATCATGGACCTCACAAAGTCCTCTATAGAGTATAATGGCCCCACATAGTGGACCATGCAGTATAACGGCCCCACATAGTCCTTCATACAGTATAAAGGGTCCCACGTAGTCCTCCATACAGTATAATGGACCCCACATAAAAAAACACTCACCTCTCCTCATTCCCCTGCTGCTCCGTTCTTCTCTGCTTGTATTCTGAAGCACTGTAGTTCTCGGCACTGCAGGCGCAAAATAGTGATGTCAGATGCAGAGGGAGGGTGATGGAATGATGTAGGAGGGAGCGGACGATCCCCTTTTCCATCATTGCTTTCAACTGTATCGGCATCCAGAGTTTGACATGTATGCTCTTTGTGGTTTCTGAAGTCTGTATTTAGCTTTTTCAGGTAGCCCCTTCGAGAATGAATGGAACGATGGGGGAGCATGTGCACTGCGGCTCCATACTAATGGAGATGAGGTGTCTCTTCGGGAAAAAAATTCCCTCTTCTGCTGATCGGTGCGGATCCCAGCAGTTGGACCGATATGATCAATAACTTATCACCTATACTATAGGAATGTTTAAAAAGTAAACAACAACCGCATAATCACAGGAAAATGAAGTCAAACCTTCCTTTTTGGCTGTCATAGTGTCATATGGTTTAAAATTAACCCTTTGCAGCCCTACCTGATATTCTAATAATATTAGTAGCATTTTGAGCACAGTTTATTGTGAATTTTTGTCTTGTAAGTCGCACAAACCCAAATAAAGAGTCTTTGCTATAACCAATAATTTTGCTCAATGAGCAGCTTTTTAATGAATGAGATCCCTGTTCACTGCCTGTCACAGCCGATCAGTTTCTGCAGCAGATTTTTTTGTTGTTTTTGGCTGATCCCCAGCAGCTCGGGGCTTTCCCTCCCCACACCATACTGTGTCTCTTCCTCAGCGCATTACAATAGCGGCGGAGCTCTCCCTGGTGTCATCATGCATAGCGCAACATTTTGTGCTCTGTCCTCTATCTCTTTGCTTGCAGAACACATTTCATGACAAGCAAGTTGAATAATGCATGACAATTTTTTGCAAAGGTTATCATAAACCACCATGTTACCTTACTGTACATCTACTCATTTTATAAGAACAATTGCATTCGGAGTGCAAATGTCCACATTGCATTATGTCCTGTGTTTGTTCATATGCTTGGGATGGTAATTCATTTTGACAAGAAATTTTGACTTATGGTTGTGGAAATGTTTTTTTAACTTATATACTATGTCTCCCAAGTGTGTTACCTCATTTGTGTTGTTGATTGTAGGGAGAATTATTGCATGCTCAGTATGAGCTTTCTTACCACACATATATACTAAACTAAATACATTTACTTTGAGACATCTGTGAAATTACTCCCAAAATTGCACTGAAATCTGATCTTCTAGAACAGGGATGTCAAACTCAAACACACAGAGGGCCAAAATGAAAAACTTGGACAAAGTCGCGGGCCAACCAGTATACAATAAGTCCTCAATACAGGATAATGGCCACACATAGTCCTCCATACAGAATAATGGGCTCCACATAGTCCTCCATACAGAATAATGGGCCCCACATAGTCCTCCATACAGTATAATGGGCCCCACTTAGCGCCCCATGCAGTATAATGGACCCCACATAGTCCTTCATACAGAATAATGGGCCCCACATAGTCCTCCATTCCGAATAATGGGCCCACATAGTCCTCCATTCTGAATAATGGGCCCACATAGTCTTCCATACAGAATAATGGGCCCCACATAGTCCTCCATACAGAATAATGGGCCCCACATAGTCCTCCATACAGAATAATGGGCCTCACATAGTCTTCCATACAGAATAATGGGCCCCACATAGTCCTCCATACAGAATAATGGGCCTCACATAGTCTTCCATACAGAATAATGGGCCCCACAGAGTCCTCCATATAGAATAATAGGCCCACATAGTCCTCAATGCTGTATAATGGTCCCACATAGTCCTCCATGCAGTATAATGGACCTCACATAGTCCTCCATACAAAATAATGGGCCCCACATAGTCCTCCATACAGATTAATGGCCCCACATAGTCCTTTATACAGGATAATGGCCCCAGATAGGGGTGGTGGTTCTGGTGTCGAGGGCCAAATAAAACCACCAGATTTCGCCCACGGGCCGGAGTTTGACACGTGTGTTCTAGAAGGTTCGTCTTTTTAAAGAAGATAGCCGGTGTGCATATTCGGTGTAACTGAAAATGTATCACAGTAAACCTGGTATAGATAAGGGATCGGTCAGTTTTTTAATTGCACAATTATGCTGAAGTTTGTGAAATATACAGTACAGACCAAAAGTTTGGACACACCTTCTCATTTAAAGATTTTTCTGTATTTTCATGACTATGAAAATTGTACATTCACACTGAAGGCATCAAAACTATGAATTAACTCATGTGGAATTATATACTTAACAAAAAAGTGTGAAACAACTGAAAATATGTCTTATATTCTAGGTTCTTCAAAGTAGCCACCTTTTGCTTTGATGACTGCTTTGCACACTCTTGACATTCTCTTGATGAGCTTCAAGAGGTAGTCACCGGAAATGGTTTTCACTTCACAGGTGTGCCCTGTCAGGTTTAATAAGTGGGATTTCTTGCCTTATAAATGAGGTTGGGACCATCAGTTGTGTTGTGCAGAAGTCTGGTGGATGCACAGCTGATAGTCCTACTGAATAGACTGTTAGAATTTGTATTATGGCAAGAAAAAAGCAGCTAAGTAAAGAAAAACGAGTGGCCATCATTACTTTAAGAAATGATGGTCAGTCAGTGCGAAAAATTGGGAAAACTTTGAAAGTGTCCCTAAGTGCAGTTGCAAAAAACATCAAGCGCTACAAAGAAACTGGCTCACATGAGGACTGCCCCATAAAAGGAAGACCAAGAGTCACCTCTGCTTCTGAGGATAAGTTTATCCGAGTCACCAGCCTCAGAAATCGCGGTTAACAGCAGCTCAGATTAGAGACCAGGTCAATGCCACACAGAGTTCTAGCAGCAGACACATCTCTTCAACAACTGTTAAGAGGAGACTTTGTGCATCAGGCCTTCATGGTAAAATAGCGGCTAGGAAACCACTGCTAAGGACAGGCAACAAACAGAAGAGACTTGTTTGGGCTAAAGAACACAAGGAATGGACATTAGACCAGTGGAAATTTGTGCTTTGGTCTGATGAGTCCAAATTTGAGATCTTTGGTTCCAACTACCGTGTCTTTGTGCGACGCTGAAAAGGTGAACGGATGGACTCTACATGCCTGGTTCCCACCGTGAAGCATGAAGGAGGAGGTTTGATGGTGTGGGGGTGCTTTGCTGGTGACACTGTTGGAGATTTATTCAAAATTGAAGGCATACTGAACCAGCATGGCTACCACAGCATCTTGCAGCGGCATGCTATTCCATCCGGTTTGCGTTTAGTTGGACCATCATTTATTTTTCAACAGGACAATGACCTCAAACACACCTCCAGGCTGTGTAAGGGCTATTTGACCAAGAAGGAGAGTGATGGGGTGCTACGCCAGATGACCTGGCCTCCACAGTCACCAGACCTGAACCCAATCGAGATGGTTTGGGGTGATCTGGATCGCAGAGTGAAGGCAAAAGGGCCAACAAGTGCTAAGCATCTCTGGGAACTCCTTCAACATTGTTGGAAGACCATTTCCGGTGACTACCTCTTGAAGCTCATCAAGAGAATGCCAAGAGTGTGCAAAGCAGTCATCAAAGCAAAAGGTGGCTACTTTGAAGAACCTAGAATATAAGACATATTTTCAGTTGTTTCACACTTTTTTGTTAAGTATTTAATTCCACATGTGTTAATTCATAGTTTTGATGCCTTCAGTGTGAATGTACAATTTTCATAGTCATGAAAATACAGAAAAATCTTTAAATGAGAAGGTGTGTCCAAACTTTTGGTCTGTACTGTATATGGCTGTGAGACTGTTGCATTCAGATCTGCAGACCCATGGCCAGTCTGGACATCATAGTCTGTACTCAGATCATGTTTCACAGACAGCTGAATTTAGGCTTAGTATTCAGGAACTATGGGAAAAACCAGATATACCACTCTTCTAAGATAACCCTGATCCAAGGGTGGGATGGGCTGCAGCCTATAATGCATTGACCTGATTGCTCTGCTTTGGGTTACAATCCGCTCCTTAGTGAGGTTTTTTTTCAGATTTTTAAGCAAAACTTGAAATCGAAATTAGAAAATTCTGGGATGTACTATATATCTGTTTTATAGCAGGGTGTATACTAATATAAGCTGGACTTCTTTTCCCCTTGTCCCTCACTGGCTGTATGCTTGTAGTATACAGCATGTAGCCAGTGAGGGACAAGGGGAAAAAAGTCCAGCTTATACTAGTTCCATCTATGTGCATTTTTCCTCCTCTGATGACCGATTGAAGGAGAAACGTGCCGGGACGCAAGTCAGGGCTATACAGGACAGTATGTTTAAAAGGGCAAGCTGAAGGCTACCTGCTGGACGGACTATTTATATATGGACATCATCCTTAACAAGAACATCATCCACAACAGAAGAAACTGGCGAGATTGCTCCAATTTCTCTATTGATGATATATGTCTACACAGCTATATTTCAACAGATGCAGAGTCTGATTAATTACTAGCTCTAAATATGTTGAGAACCTGACCACTGTCACTAGAAGTCAACTGTTTTTTTTCATTTTCGCGAACTATATGCCTAAACTGAATATTCTCTCTACAAAGGAACTTGAGTGAAGTCAGTGTTTTTAAGAATGTTATGTCTTTTGGTGGTGAATAAGTACACACCATGCTATAAAATAATTAATTTTATAGCATGGTCGGATCTAGTGCGGGGTATACCACCCAGTATATGTATTTAGCATCCAGTTAATGCTTGTTGGACTATATATCTGACAAAATATGGCCCTACCTGGAGTCTATGGTATTTATGCTCTTCCGTATTGGTGCCTCCTATCTCTTTTAAGATCCCAGACCGTTATGCAGATTTTGCCATCTGATCTGCAAAGTTTATTTGCAGACATCTTGGACTTTTTGCTTTTGCAGCATATCCCAATCCTTTTAACAAAAACATCCTATCTCTCTGAGCTCTTCAAGGGAATCTGCCAGCAGGATTTCAACCCCTAAACTATTTATATGTGCATGTTGCTTTTTCAAAGACAAGTCCAGCAATACCTTTACATGGCCAGACCGTTGCTCTTTTATGAGAAATCAGAGTTTGAATTGATATGCAAATGAGGCTGAAGGATTACTGTAGATCTGAACCTCTGTCACTCCAGCTCTATTCCCTGCCCAGCGCTGCCTCCTCCTGCTTGACTGGCAGCCTCTATCCTTCTATCCTGTGTGACTTCAGGCAACGGAGCCATCAAACAAACAGGAGGAGGCGGCGCAGGGTGGGTAATAGAGCTGGAGTGACAGAGGCTTCAGATCTATAATAGCTCTTCAGCTTCATTTGCATATCAGCTCAAATGCGGATTTATCAGTAACAGAGGATTGGAGTGGACATGTAAAGACATTGCTGAAGTTGTCTTTGAAAGAACTACATGCGCATATAAATAGTTTTGGGGGGTGAAATCCTGCTGACAGATTCCTTTTATTAGTTCTAGCATTCTGTAACCCCAATACACAGTCTGCTGCAATATCAGTTCTGCTGCTAATGCACCAAATACTACACCTATGCCAACATTAGGTACCCCCAATATTGTGTCTGTGCACCTGCTGCTGCCAATACGGTGTGCCTGCTGTGCTGAGCCAGTTACTGTCCCTGCTGTGCTACGACAAATAATTTTGCCTGCTGTTGTGTTACCCCTATGTGGTGCCCATAGCCTCATGTACCGTATGACTGCTGTGCTGATGTCAGTATTCTGGCCACTATGCCCCAGTTGTGTACTACCCTCCAATGCTGTGCCTGCTATACTGCCCTTAGCTCTGTAGCTTGTGTACATATTAGCTTGCTGTCATGTCCCATTACTGTCATCGTGTCTGCTGCACCACCACAACTGTCCGCAGAATAATGATAATAATAATCTTTTTATTTATATAGCACCACCATATTCCGCAGCGCTTTACAATTCAGACAATTTACAGACATCATCATCACTGTCCCCATTGGGGCTCAAAATCTAAATTCCTTATCAGTATGTTTTTGGGGTGTGGGAGGAAACCCATGAAGACATAGGGAGAGCGTACAAACTCAGACCCAAGGCTACAGTGCTAACCACTGAGCCACCGTGTTGTCCTTCAAGGGCAATTATAAAGGTATGTTTCCATGTATCGAATTTTTCGATTTGTGGGCAGAACATTTACAGCGTGTTACAATGATGGCCTAATCTAAGCAGAGGTGAGCAATATAAAATCCCAGAAAATTTCTTAAAGTTTTCACCTTTCGCATGAAATTTTGCAACATTAATTGACTTGGGTTGTGGATTTTTGATCAACAGCATTTGCAGTGTCCACAGTATTTGAGCAATGAAATCAAAATGCAAAGAATTAGTTGCGTATTTTTAATTTTAAAAATTTCTTAGGAGATAACTCCCATCTGGACATACTGAAATGGTCTATTCACATAACCTTATGTTGAGCAATTTCTATATGCAAATTCACAGATTGCAAATTTTGGGTACTGCTAAAGGGGGTATCTGGTATTTTACATTGATGACCCGTTATATACGATAAGCAGAAAGACAAAAATGACACTTTTCCATGCTGATGTGTCTGTACTACAGCTCCAGTTTGTTCACTTCACAAATCCACAGAAGCACATACAGAGGCACTGCAAGCACTAAGACGTCCCGTCCCTCACTCTGCTGATAGATGGAGATTAGAGATGAGCAGGGATGAGCAGACCCGTGGAAGTTCAGGTTCTCTCTCTCTCTTTGCCTGGTACTCCGAATATTGCAACGGACTTCCGGGAGAAGTCAGTGTTCGGCTTTTAGCATCGGAAACTAACTGTCTGGTACGAAAGCCAAATTTTTAAGTTCGGGATCGCTCATCTCTAGAGATGAGAGAACCTGAACTTAAAAGTTCGGGGTTGGTAACGGACAGTTACAAGTCCGTTGCGGAGAGAGAGGGAGAGATATTTTTTTCCAGTAAACTTCAGGTCCCTATTATTTTCATTGGGGTTCTGGTTCAAGTTCGGGTATAGTTCTGGTACCCGAACCAAATTGTATATCGGGTTGAGTACCAGATCCCAAACTGCCATGGGTCCGTTCATCCCCAATGGAGATCATTCTAATGGAACCCACACCGATCATATAATGATGGCCTAATCTAAACATCATCGTTTTTCCCTCTTTGTAGTTTGTGAAAATCTTCTATGTTCAAAGGGGTAGTCCCCTTAGTGTGCAGAGACCTGTGACGTCACTTTCGGGGGCAGTGCTGGTCTCTGCACACCAGGTATTCTGACAACGCACTTTGATGCGCTTTGTCTTTATGCACATCGCACAGTGCACAGCATACAGGGACTAGCCCAGCCCCTGAAATGAGCATTACTGATGATGCTTAGTTTCAGGGAGACAGCAGGTGCTGTAGCAGTGACCGCAGCCACTGCCCTCTGATGACGCTTAATTTCAGGGAAGGGGCTGTGGCAGCGACCACAGCCACTGCCTCCTGATGATGCTTCCTTTCAGGGAAGCGGCTGCAGCAGCAACTGCAGCCACTGTAGCCACTGCCTCCTGATGATGCTTCCATTTAGGGGACTAGCACAGCGTAAAGGGACTAGCCCAGCCCCTGAAATGAGCATTACTGATGATGCTTAGTTTCAGGGAGACAACAGGTCCTGTAGCAGCGACCTCAGCCACTTTCTCCTGATGATGCTTCCTTCCAGGAAAGGGGCTGCGGCAGCGACCGTAGCCACTGCCTCCTGATAATGCTTCCTTTCAGGGAAGGGGTAAGGGCTGCCACAGTGACCACAGCCTCTGTCTCCTGATGATGCTTCCTTCCAGGGAAGTGGCTGCGGCAGCGACTGCAGCCACTGCCTCCTGATGATGCCTCCCTTTAGGGAAGGGGCTGCGGCAGCGACTGCAGCCACTGCCTCCTGATGATGCTTCATTCCAGTAAAGGGGCTGCGGCAGCGACCGCAGCCACTTCCTCCTAGTAATGCTTCCTTTCAGGGAAGGGGCAAAGGCTGCCACAGTGAACACAGCCTCTGTCTCCTGATGATGCTTCATTTGATTATCCCAGCATGCACTGGGGGTTCTCAAACGAGGTGTCATCAAAAAGCAAGTAAAAAAAAACAGAAAAGCAGTTATATAGTGTAGTTAGGGAACAGTAGGGAATTTTTAATTCAGGTACAGTACAGACCAAAAGTTTGGACACACCTTCTCATTTAAAATTTTTTCTGTATTTTCATGACTTTGAAAATTGTACATTAACACTGAAGGCATCAAAACTATGAATTAACACATGTGGAATTATATACTTAACAAAAAAGTGTGAAACAACTGAAAATATGTCTTATATTCTAGGTTCTTCAAAGTAGCCACCTTTTGCTTTGATGACTGCTTTGCACACTCTTGGCATTCTCTTGATGAGCTTCAAGAGGTAGTCACCAGAAATGGTCTTCCAACAATCTTGAAGGAGTTCCCAGAATGCTTAGCACTTGTTGGCCCTTTTGCCTTCACTCTGTGGTCCAGCTCACCCCAAACCCGGGTTCTGGTCTGGTGACTGTGGAGGCCAGGTCATCTGGCGTAGCACCCCATCACTCTCCTGCTTGGTCAAATAGCCCTTACACAGCCTGGAGGTGTGTTTGGGGTCATTGTCCTGTTGAAAAATAAATGATGGTCCAACTAAACGCAAGCCGGATAGAATAGCATGCCGCTGCAAGATGCTGTGGTAGCCATTCTGCTTCAGTATGCCTTCAATTTTGAATAAATCCCCAACAGTGTCACCAGCAAAGCACCCCCACAGCACCACACCTCCTCCTCCATGCTTCACGGTGGGAACCAGGCAGGTAGAGTCCATCCGTTCACCTTTTCTGCGTCGCACAAAGACACGGTGGTTGGAACCAAAGATCTCAAATTTGGACTCATCAGACCAAAGAACAGATTTCCACTGGTCTAATGTCCATTCCTTGTGTTCTTTAGCCCAAACAAGTCTCTTCTGTTTGTTGCCTGTCCTTAGCAGTGGTTTCCTAGCAGCTTTTTTTTACCATGAAGGCCTGCTGCACAAAGTCTCTTCTTAACAGTTGTTGAAGAGATGTGTCTGCTGCTAGAACTCTGTGTGGCATTGACCTGGTCTCTAATCTGAGCTGCTGTTAACCTGCGATTTCTGAGGCTGGTGACTCGGATAAACTTATCCTCAGAAGCAGAGGTGACTCTTGGTCTTCCTTTCCAGGGGCGGTCCTCATGTGAGCCAGTTTCTTTGTAGCGCTTGATGGTTTTTGCAACTGCACTTGGGGACACTTTCAAAGTTTTCCCAATTTTTCACACTGACTGACCTTCATTTCTTAAAGTAATGATGGCCACTCATTTTTCTTTACTTAGCTGCTTTTTTCTTGCCATAATACAAATTCTAACAGTCTATTCAGTAGGACTATCAGCTGTGTATCCACCTGACTTCTGCACAACACAACTGATGGTCCCAAACCCATTTATAAGACAAGAAATCCCACTTATTAAACCTGACAGGGCACACCTGTGAAGTGAAAACCATTTCCGGTGACTACCTCTTGAAGCTCATCAAGAGAATGCCAAGAGTGTGCAAAGCAGTCATCAAAGCAAAAGGTGGCGACTTTGAAGAACCTAGAATATAAGACATATTTTCAGTTGTTTCACACTTTTTTGTTAAGTATATAATTCCACATGTGTTAATTCATAGTTTTGATGCCTTCAGTGTGAATGTACAATTTTCATAGTCATGAAAATACAGAAAAATCTTTAAATGAGAAGGTGTGTCCAAACTTTTGGTCTGTACTGTATATTAGAAAATAGTTTAGATTAATTATTGCACTAAATAGGTAGGGATTTAGGAGGAGAATGACTTTGGACTTCGAAACCCCCCTTTAAGGCTATGTTCACACATGTTGGGTTTTTCAGAGTCACAAATCTGTTTTTTTTTATGCGCTTTTTCAGCGTTTTTTTCACTGTTCTTCTGTCTCTATTTATGCATGTATGTGAAGTTCTGTGAAAAAAAAGAACCCCATTCCATTTTGCCATCAAAAATGCTGAAAAAACGCTGATGCAAATTTTTGTGCATTTTTTCCACTACCAATTACTTCTTATGGGTGAAAAAACGCTGAAAGAAGTGACATTCTCTATTTCCCAAAAACCCAACCAAGGCACAAAATACACAACAAAAAAAAACATGATGTGTGAACAGAGAATTCTGGTTTCTCATAGACTTTGCTGGTACTGCAAAACGCAGCTGAAATTTTGCATAAAAATCTGCAGCAAAAAGCGCTGAAAAACACGTGTGTGAACATAGCCTAACTGTCCAAGTAAAGTGATGTGATTTCATAATAACTCCTGCTCACTGTGCATCCAAAGATGCTGCTGAACCATTGCTTTTTTAAGTGCAAAATTAAGGCTTTTCTGAACTTAAAAATGCATTAAAAACACTTCTTCAAATCTGGATTAGAAACACATCAAATAAAGGAGAAAATGCATAAAAAAATAATAATCTGTGAATATTGTAATGCATATTATGGTGTGGAAACCTGCAGAAAATATGTGGATAAAAAAACAGCAGAAAAACTCAGAATTTTGCTATGTGCAAACATGGCCTAAAGGTTTTTGGAAAACACTGCAGTTTTTGAGGCATTTTTTTGAGCCAAAGCCAGAAGTGGATCCAGCAGGAAGTGAACGTATAAGTCCTGTCTTGATAGTTCCCATTCCTTTTGAACACACTCCTGTATTTAGCTCAAAAATCTGCACCAAAAACTGCAGTGTGTAATAATAATAATAATAATCTTTATTTATATAGCGCCAACATATTCCGCAGCGCTTAACAATTCACAGGTTCATGTACAACAGTCATAAGTAACATAGCTAAAGATAATACAATAATTACAGCAAAAATAATGACGACCCTGCTCATAAGAGCTTACAATCTACAATGAGGTGGGGGTGACACAAAGTACAATGGCTTATTTACAGTGATGGTCCAGCCATCTTGAGGGGATGAGGGATAGATAAAGGCTGCATGAGCTTATCACCAGCCAGTATCTGTAGTGCTTTTTGGTTAGGTGGAGACTTATGTTTGGAGAAATAAGGAATGGGCTATAAGAATCTATGTATTCACACAGTTTTTTTTATGTGGATTTTGAAGCTGATCTGTCTCAAGATCCACATCAAAGAGTATTTGAAGTAGTTTTTTATGTGGATTGGAAACAGTTCCACTTCAGAATCCTTGTCAAAAAGCTCTCTGTGAACATACCCTATAGGGAGAATTGGTCTCCTGCCTTTCCTTTCTCATTTTGGCCAAGATTGACGATTTAGTAAAGGTGTCACGTGACTGCAACTCTCCAATAATTCACGCAACAAAACCACTTGTGCAACTTGTCTCGGACTTGTAGTTTTCGCCTATGTATCTTAGAGCTCTGATTTTTCTGGACAGTTGCAGACATGTGACTTGCATTGAAGTCTATGGTGAATGTGTTTCTTGCAACCTGCACCAGCAACAGAAAATCAGACATATTTGGAAACATTTGTGAGTCTTTGTTGCAGTCGCACAGCCTCTTCGGTAATATTTCCAGTTTTGCTGCATTTCATACAACCAGGCAGAAAACCCTTTTATTTTTCAGACATGCTGCTTTGTATGAAACAATTTGACAATAATATTTGTAGGTGCCTATAAGTAGAGACAGATAATTTTGTATTTAGCGAAATTAAAGGCATAATAAAATTGTATCTTCTTTTAGTAAATCATGAAACACGTGAGTATTTTGTGACTACAAAATTACAGATTATAATGGAAGTGTATAGTATTTAAACAATTTCACCGAAAAAAATCATGATTGATATCCTCTTGAGCATCTGGGCCATTAAGATAATTGACCGTTAGGAAATGAGTACTCAATAATTTCCTATTTTTTTTATTTACCACACCGGCACACTGCAGGTACAGTGGTGGTGGCTTATTTGTGTTGGGGATTGAATGGTGATTACCCTCTTTTCGTCCTCTTACACTGATAATTGACTCCATCACTCTCACCTAATCAGGGACTTATAGGGTCCTTTAGGGTGCCTTTTCATTCAAGAGGGTGCCAACCTCCGCAGTGAGGTAGGGACAGATTAGGGGTCAGTTTAGGGCATTGCCCCTTCCCCACTTTATGATAATCTCTTTTTGGGCTGGGAATACTTTTGAGGGTTAGTTGCATTTGAATTTTTAATGATACCGATAAACATAAATTTTAGGTGTATTTTTTCGGTGAAGTTATTTTGTGACTACACTATCTTTTGCGGGAAGCATTCCACATTTATAATGTATATTTATGATTACCATTCCTAAAATCCTACTGACTTTTCCAGTTTTTAGAGAAGATGAGACCTGCCTCCCTGCTTGACCATATGTTTAGAGAAGATGAGACCTGCCTCCCTGCTTGACCATGTTTAGAGAAGATGAGACCTGCCTCCCTGCTTGACCATATGTTTAGAGAAGATGAGACCTGCCTCCCTGCTTGACCATATGTTTAGAGAAGATGAGACCTGCCTCCCTGCTTGACCATGTGTTTAGAGATGAGACCTGCCTCCCTGCTTGACCATATGTTTAGAGAAGATGAGACCTGCCTCCCTGCTTGACCATGTGTTTAGAGAAGATGAGACCTGCCTCCCTGCTTGACCATGTGTTTAGAGATGAGACCTGCCTCCCTGCTTGACCATATGTTTAGAGAAGATGAGACCTGCCTCCCTGCTTGACCATGTGTTTAGAGAAGATGAGACCTGCCTCCCTGCTTGACCATGTGTTTAGAGAAGATGAGACCTGCCTCCCAGCTTGACCATGTGTTTAGAGATGAGACCTGCCTCCCTGCTTGACCATATGTTTAGAGAAGATGAGACCTGCCTCCCTGCTTGACCATGTGTTTAGAGAAGATGAGACCTGCCTCCCTGCTTGACCATGTGTTTAGAGAAGATGAGACCTGCCTCCCTGCTTGACCATGTGTTTAGAGAAGATGAGACCTGCCTCCCTGCTTGACCATGTGTTTAGAGAAGATGAGACCTGCCTCCCTGCTTGACCATGTGTTTAGAGAAGATGAGACCTGCCTCCCTGCTTGACCATGTGTTTAGAGAAGATGAGACCTGCCTCCCTGCTTGACCATGTGTTTAGAGAAGATGAGACCTGCCTCCCAGCTTGACCATGTGTTTAGAGAAGATGAGACCTGCCTCCCTGCTTGACCATATGTTTAGAGAAGATGAGACCTGCCTCCCTGCTTGACCATGTTTAGAGAAGATGAGACCTGCCTCCCTGCTTGACCATATGTTTAGAGAAGATGAGACCTGCCTCCCTGCTTGACCATATGTTTAGAGAAGATGAGACCTGCCTCCCTGCTTGACCATGTGTTTAGAGATGAGACCTGCCTCCCTGCTTGACCATATATTTAGAGAAGATGAGACCTGCCTCCCTGCTTGACCATGTGTTTAGAGAAGATGAGACCTGCCTCCCTGCTTGACCATGTGTTTAGAGAAGATGAGACCTGCCTCCCAGCTTGACCATGTGTTTAGAGATGAGACCTGCCTCCCTGCTTGACCATATGTTTAGAGAAGATGAGACCTGCCTCCCTGCTTGACCATGTGTTTAGAGAAGATGAGACCTGCCTCCCAGCTTGACCATGTGTTTAGAGAAGATGAGACCTGCCTCCCTGCTTGACCATATGTTTAGAGAAGATGAGACCTGCCTCCCTGCTTGACCATGTGTTTAGAGAAGATGAGACCTGCCTCCCTGCTTGACCATGTTTAGAGAAGATGAGACCTGCCTCCCTGCTTGACCATATGTTTAGAGAAGATGAGACCTGCCTCCCTGCTTGACCATATGTTTAGAGAAGATGAGACCTGCCTCCCTGCTTGACCATGTGTTTAGAGATGAGACCTGCCTCCCTGCTTGACCATATATTTAGAGAAGATGAGACCTGCCTCCCTGCTTGACCATGTGTTTAGAGATGAGACCTGCCTCCCTGCTTGACCATATGTTTAGAGAAGATGAGACCTGCCTCCCTGCTTGACCATGTGTTTAGAGAAGATGAGACCTGCCTCCCTGCTTGACCATGTGTTTAGAGATGAGACCTGCCTCCCTGCTTGACCATGTTTAGAGAAGATGAGACCTGCCTCCCTGCTTGACCATGTGTTTAGAGAAGATGAGACCTGCCTCCCTGCTTGACCATGTGTTTAGAGAAGATGAGACCTGCCTCCCAGCTTGACCATATGTTTAGAGAAGATGAGACCTGCCTCCCTGCTTGACCATGTGTTTAGAGAAGATGAGACCTGCCTCCCTGCTTGACCATGTGTTTAGAGAAGATGAGACCTGCCTCCCTGCTTGACCATGTGTTTAGAGAAGATGAGACCTGCCTCCCAGCTTGACCATGTGTTTAGAGAAGATGAGACCTGCCTCCCTGCTTGACCATGTGTTTAGAGAAGATGAGACCTGCCTCCCTGCTTGACCATGTGTTTAGAGAAGATGAGACCTGCCTCCCTGCTTGACCATGTGTTTAGAGAAGATGAGACCTGCCTCCCTGCTTGACCATGTGTTTAGAGAAGATGAGACCTGCCTCCCTGCTTGACCATGTGTTTAGAGATGAGACCTGCCTCCCTGCTTGACCATGTTTAGAGAAGATGAGACCTGCCTCCCTGCTTGACCATGTGTTTAGAGAAGATGAGACCTGCCTCCCTGCTTGACCATGTGTTTAGAGAAGATGAGACCTGCCTCCCAGCTTGACCATGTGTTTAGAGATGAGACCTGCCTCCCTGCTTGACCATATGTTTAGAGAAGATGAGACCTGCCTCCCTGCTTGACCATATGTTTAGAGAAGATGAGACCTGCCTCCCTGCTTGACCATGTGTTTAGAGAAGATGAGACCTGCCTCCCTGCTTGACCATGTGTTTAGAGAAGATGAGACCTGCCTCCCTGCTTGACCATGTGTTTAGAGAAGATGAGACCTGCCTCCCAGCTTGACCATGTGTTTTTAACATTTAGGTTGAGCTTTTAATGTAATTAGGTAAGCAATGACACTGGCAAGCAGACAATTGTCCCCAGTTTTCCCATCCCGCCCCCACCATCCATAGCTGGCTGCAGGAGTCATCAGTATGAGCTCTCACACTCTCAGGGCTTTGCCTGCACTGTTTATATTCTCCGGTCATGGGTAAGACACCAGAAAATACAGCATTTCTAGTAATATGATGGTTGTGGTGGACGGATTATTAATCCGGCATGTGGACACATTTACCAGGGGAGGAGGGGGGCAGCGCTGCTGCTTTTGTTTTGTAGGGGAGGGTCTGGAGCTTTAGCAACAGATTCCATGTGACCAGATCTATCTAGTTGTCTGTCTCTGCCCTGATTGGTGGTAACAGAATATCCCTCTTCCTGTTACTCTGTGTTATGATAGAGACATCATTTTTTCCTTTGTGTTAGCTGCAGTTAATCATCTGAGCCAATGTCTCAACCTCCCCAATTGGATACATGTGGCTCAGAAGTTAACCCTTTGCTGGGAGGCAAGCTGCCTGTCCCTCAGCTCCAGCGATTTGCAGAGCCTACAGTCTGTCCATGCTGTAACATAACATCCCCACAACTGGCTTTTATTTACCCTCTCTCCTAATATTTATTTACCCTCTCTCCTAATATTTATTTACCCTCACCCCTAATATTTATTTACCCTCTCTCCTAATATTTTTTACCCTCTCTCCTAATATTTATTTACCCTCACCCCTAATATTTATTTACCCTCTCTCCTAATATTTATTTACCCTCTCTCCTAATATTTATTTACCCTCACCCCTAATATTTATTTACCCTCTCTCCTAATATTTATTTACCCTCACCCCTAATATTTATTTACCCTCTCTCCTAATATTTATTTACCCTCTCTCCTAATATTTATTTACCCTCACCCCTAATATTTATTTACCCTCTCTCCTAATATTTTTTACCCTCTCTCCTAATATTTATTTACCCTCACCCCTAATATTTATTTACCCTCTCTCCTAATATTTTTTACCCTCTCTCCTAATATTTATTTACCCTCACCCCTAATATTTATTTACCCTCTCTCCTAATATTTATTTACCCTCACCCCTAATATTTATTTACCCTCACCCCTAATATTTATTTACCCTCTCTCCTAATATTTATTTACCCTCTATCCTAATATTTATTTACCCTCTCTCCTAATATTTATTTACCCTCTATCCTAATATTTATTTACCCTCTCTCCTAATATTTATTTACCCTCACCCCTAATATTTATTTACCCTCTCTCCTAATATTTATTTACCCTCACCCCTAATATTTATTTACCCTCTCTCCTAATATTTATTTACCCTCTTTCCTAATATTTATTTACCCTCTCTCCTAATATTTATTTACCCTCACCCCTAATATTTATTTACCCTCACCCCTAATATTTATTTACCCTCTCTCCTAATATTTATTTACCCTCACCCCTAATATTTATTTACCCTCTATCCTAATATTTATTTACCCTCTCTCCTAATATTTATTTACCCTCACCCCTAATATTTATTTACCCTCTCTCCTAATATTTATTTACCCTCACCCCTAATATTTATTTACCCTCACCCCTAATATTTATTTACCCTCTCTCCTAATATTTATTTACCCTCTATCCTAATATTTATTTACCCTCTCTCCTAATATTTATTTACCCTCTCTCCTAATATTTATTTACCCTCTCTCCTAATATTTATTTACCCTCTATCCTAATATTTATTTACCCTCTCTCCTAATATTTATTTACCCTCACCCCTAATATTTATTTACCCTCTCTCCTAATATTTATTTACCCTCACCCCTAATATTTATTTACCCTCTCTCCTAATATTTATTTACCCTCTTTCCTAATATTTATTTACCCTCTCTCCTAATATTTATTTACCCTCACCCCTAATATTTATTTACCCTCACCCCTAATATTTATTTACCCTCTCTCCTAATATTTATTTACCCTCACCCCTAATATTTATTTACCCTCTATCCTAATATTTATTTACCCTCTCTCCTAATATTTATTTACCCTCTCTCCTAATATTTATTTACCCTCACCCCTAATATTTATTTACCCTCTCTCCTAATATTTATTTACCCTCTCTCCTAATATTTATTTACCCTCTCTCCTAATATTTATTTACCCTCACCCCTAATATTTATTTACCCTCTATCCTAATATTTATTTACCCTCTCTCCTAATATTTTTTACCCTCTCTCCTAATATTTATTTACCCTCACCCCTAATATTTATTTACCCTCTCTCCTAATATTTATTTACCCTCACCCCTAATATTTATTTACCCTCTATCCTAATATTTATTTACCCTCTCTCCTAATATTTATTTACCCTCTCTCCTAATATTTATTTACCCTCACCCCTAATATTTATTTACCCTCTCTCCTAATATTTATTTACCCTCTATCCTAATATTTATTTACCCTCTCTCCTAATATTTATTTACCCTCACCCCTAATATTTATTTACCCTCTCTCCTAATATTTATTTACCCTCTCTCCTAATATTTATTTACCCTCTCTCCTAATATTTATTTACCCTCACCCCTAATATTTATTTACCCTCTCTCCTAATATTTATTTACCCTCTCTCCTAATATTTATTTACCCTCACCCCTAATATTTATTTACCCTCTCTCCTAATATTTATTTACCCTCTCTCCTAATATTTTTTACCTTCAATCCTAATATTTAGAAATGTAACTGGGCTGAGTTGTTATTTTGTATACGTCCCATTATAGTGTTACATTAGCCCTGCTGTACATGCAGAGGGGGGACCACAAGGATCTGCATGTAAACCATACTCATCGCTGGAGAGATTGAACTTGATCTTTTTTTTCGCCATGTAACCCAATTTGACACTTTATTTCCAAATAGACGTTGAGGATTTACTCATATGTGCTTTGTCAAAAGCAGGAGGGGAACGATAAGGGGTTAAAATAGTTGTGCACCGAGCTGTGCGTGCCATGACCAGGCATAAGGGGGAACATATTGCTATACACTGCCTACATAAATCACAAGGCTGGGGTATTTTTATTTCATGATTGGAGTTTAAGAAAGGAATAATAATAATAATAATAATAATAATAATAAAAAATCCTATAGTAGTGCGAGAGCCCTATAGGAAGCCGCTGGGACATGTTGCCATGCCAACAGGTTCAGGAGCCTGCCAGCCAGCTTGTCAATGGGCAATCCTAAGAGGGAGCGTCCAAATGCAGCCCGCTAGCTGCAACCCGATTGGTCACACCTCTGTTGTCTTTGTGTAGAGCAAAGGATGCTGGGTAAGACCCAGAGTGAATGCTCAGTTTGTCTCAAGGCTGCAGTGAGGTAATGCTTTTGAATCTTTTGGGATTACGAGCTTGAACCTCTTAAAAAAAAAAAATAGAAAAAAAGAGAGAGAGAGACTGCAGCGTGTAGCATATTTTCCCCCCATTAGCTGAGTTTCCTACTCTGCACATTTTAACAAGTTGTAAAAGCCAGGCAGGCATGTAGATGGTAAAATGCAGCAGATCACGAGGTGAGGACATTTTTATTTACATTCTTCGCGTCCAGTCACTTCCCCAAGATGTGATCTTTTTAGGTCAATCTCCCCCTGTCCCCGTAGTTCACATTAATTAAAAGACTGCCAGTTTGTCGCTTTTTTTTTTTCTTTCACTGTTTTAACTGTAAAGGTATGAATAGGCTTATGTGCGCTTTATTGTGCCGTAGCATAGCGAGCAGAATACAAGGTTGTGTTAGCTACGTCGCCATAAAACATACGCCTATGTCCTACCCTCTGTGCTGGAGAGCGACCGCTTACTGGTTAAAAGCCGTTCAGCAGCGTATCCGGTATAACCAGAGCCATTGTATAGCCAATACATAACTCATCGTGACTCCAGCCTGATGGCGTATTTATTGCCAGACACTTCCTTAGGGTTTATATGGAGACTGTTTGCATTTGATGTATGCTCGCTTTATATTTCTCGGCAGGATTACATCACCGGATATATTTCACGGGCAGCGCTGAGTTAAAAATGAAGCGGTAATTGTACTAGACACAGCAAGTTGTGATCTTGTGATCCGGTGCTTATCCTCACCCTGTAGTCTAAAAATGGCGGCAGCCGGTATTGTGTTGTTCTGTGACTAGTCATCGGGTCTGAACCTTGCATGTAGCGTCCAGCATCAGGCGAATATCCTGTCCTTGAATAGACTCATAGCTGAATCACTTCTTTTCTTTCTAGTGATTTGTGGACCTATTTTCCTTTTAGAGAAAGGAATCCATAAAAGCCAGTCTGAATTAACTCTCCCAGACATGGGCTAGCTTTACAAATGGCTTCCTACGGTATACAGAGTTGATATATTGCTCGGGAACATATGTGACTGTCCGCAAGGACGCAATCATTATGCTTCAGCATACCAGCTTAGTTACCAATGTGAATAGGTTTATATGTGTCTGCGTCGGACTTTTATTTGTCCATAAAAAATGTAGTTCTTGGTCCTAAACAGACAGAAAAAAAATCTCCATTATATAAGGCATTAATTTGTAGAAAAGCAGCAGACGTTGCATTCAGCTTTTCAACATTTTTATTTGAACTTTATCATTGGGCATCTTTTGCAATACATCTGTCAACCAACTAATATATCAAAACACATAAAAAATGGTGCCGACATATCTCATCTGTGATCATAAAGTGTCAAAATAGATGATGGCAGATGAGATATAAAAGTAATAAACTATTGAAATTAGTAAGCTCCTTTGTGATGTTCATTTTTGTACTTATTTTTGCTCATGTGAGACAGACAGATTAAAGTTTATCATCGATGTTTAGGGCGTTCTTCTCTCACCATAATCTGACGGTTTGAGACACAGCTGGCAGATCTGGATGTACTAGTGCCTGGTCAAAATTACAATCTTGAAATCCTCCCCTGCAAAGTTTCTATACATAGGCAATATCTAGCCCTTAACTTATGGTAGGTGATGGACTTGCCATTAACATGGAGGTAACCTTTACTAGACATACACTAGGCCTAAAAGTATGGGGCAACATCCACTATCAATATCATGTATGACTGCCTTTGAACAATTATGGTTGGGAGAAGGAGATGACGGTGCTTTAGAGATGAGTGCACCTTTTAAAATTAGCTTCACCAAATTTTTCCCCAAAATTTGATTTGCCTCGAATCCCAAGTACTCCATTTACCCTGAAATTACATGTATGACACTTTGAGATCTCCTAGGATTGTATCCAAACCATTTATTGCTATTTAATGCAATCACAGCCTTAGTAACATCCATGTCCTCACCATACGTGGCTGTGTGTAATCGGATGTAACCGTTTCTTCACTGCTGTGGAATTTGTGCAATGTATAATGGATTTCACTCCCTATGTCTATGGCTAAACTGTGACTTCATCTCACTATCTAGATTCACTCCAGAATAGCTTCTGCATTTCCTGCTTTTGCTTTTATATAGGCTATGATAGTTCCTTCTGATTGGCTGCTATAGCACGTGAAATAATTATGGCATTATATGGGGAAGTCCGCTCTTGCGGCCCTGAGGTCATGCGAGCATTCTCTGGCTAATACAATCTCCTTCATTGTGTCAAACGGTGGTGGCCATTTTTGGTGATTCACGCTAAGCAAATCGCAAATTGTTTCTATTTGCTGGGTCCAGCTAATTTCCAAAAATTCAGCATGAATTTGATTCACATTAAATCAGTTCATTCTTCTCTATATAACTTATTATAACTTATCTCTACTCTTTTCTGCATAAGTTATTATTTTGCCCAAGACAAGCAAGGGCAGCTCCTTCTCTTCCTCTCCAAAGACAAATATGCATGTTTATGGGATGGTAGGCCTTATGGCTAAATAATTTCTTGTATGATAGGGCTGGCTCACACCGCCACAAACATCAGACAAGTGTTATCCGATTTTTTTTATCGGATAGCACTCAGACCAATTTTATTCCATGGGGCAGTGCCAATGACCAATTTTTTTTCAATGACAGAAACTCTGAAATAAGTCACCCATTATGGGTGCCTGGAAAACATTAGACTGCAGTCAGACGATATCTGAGTGCAGTCTGAGAGAATTGAATCACACCATGCTGACACTCCAATCAAACTCTGATTAAAGTTTTCTTGGAGTGTCATTTGCATAAGTGGCCCGATTCTACAGTCGTGTGACCCCGGTCATAAGGTAAGAAATTAATTCCATTCACAGTGTTTTGCCTCAAATATTAAATAAGTCCCAGATTTTTTTAAACTGGTGTCACATGTTATATATGACTTTTATGAATCTTTATCTGCTACTTGTTTATGTCAGGATAGTGCTATTAAAATTATACTACAATAGCCCTGCTTTAGGGTTTGTTAATGTTCCACAAGTGCGCATACCCTACGGGAGTATCGGCGTGGGGAATTTGTAGTTAGCATATAACAGAAAAACTAGACATTTACTTGTTAATGAAAATGAATGGCCAATTACTCGCTGACAGTCACTTGTCAGTCACTTGGTGCCAATCATCCGGTGTCTAACATTGGGGAAAAACGGGATCAGACAGGTTGAATTTTAATCTGGTGAATCACTTGTTTTTATGATCTCAGTAGTTGTCTCGCAGTCTTTTATTTCTGCCTTGGAAACTAAATTTGCAATGCCAATCCAATTGGGCATTTTTTATGGTAAAGGCGGGGAAAGATCTGTTAAACAATCTCATCTTCTCGTGTCTATGGCTGTGTGCCCACGATGCGTATTTCATGCGTTTTTGGTGCGGAAATCTCCGCAGCGTAAACGCATGATAAACGCATGGTAAGCCTTCTGCCATGGTCCCCTATGCAATTCCACACTTTCAATGCCATGCTGCGGATTTTTCCGCAGCGTTTATGCTACGCTCAAAAATCCGCAGCATGTCCATTAATTTTGCGGAAGTGCTGCGTTTTCGCCGCCATTGACTTGCATTAGAACGCGCCAATAACGCAAGACTGCATCTGTACTTGCGTAATTGGCGCGTTCTAATGTGCGGATGGTACCCGGGTGTAGAGGAGAGAAGACTCTCATCCACACCCAGGTACCATAGAAACTGTAAAAAAAGAATAAAATAAAAAATAAAGATTATACTTACCTTCTGATGGCCCGCGCTGCGCTCCTTCTCCTTTGCCGGCACATCGCGTTGGACTGTAGGACCTGCGGTGACGTCACAGTCATGTGACGGTAGGTCCTTCAGTACACGGCATCGCGATATCCCGGCAGCCAGGAACGAGCGCAGCAGCACACGCCGGGCCATCGGAAGGTAAGTATCAGGTTTATTTTTTTATTTTTAACCATTTAAAGGTCACACTATATAAATCCACGCTGTTTGCATGGATTTATATAGTGTGACCTAGTTGACAAGCAGTTTCCAAGTGATGCTAAAATCGCATTGAAAGCGCTTGTCAATCCGCATGCGGAAACGCATGTGGATCCGCATGTATTACGCAGGAAAAACGCATGTACAATCCGCATGCGTTTTTTCTGCCAGGGAGATGCAGAAATGTTCTCCTTCATTTCTGCATCGTGGGCACATAGCCTATAACAGATTTAACATCAATAGAGTGATGAAACCTAAGTTGACCTCTGTTCTGCTGTGTTCACATCTTCATCTATTGCAGATTCTGCCATAACAGGAAGAATAGTGCAGCTTGCAACCTATTCTTTCCATCAAAATTAAAGAACCTGGTAGACCTCATTATTAGTCAAATTGGGTTCATCAGACTTTTGTTGGTATCTATCATGTTAACGAGCCGGTACTCCTCATGCATCAGCTTATTCACACACATTAGTTCCGGTCCATGGTGCACTGACCAGTCGGAGGTCACCTAACCCAAACTCAACAGACTCAGAAGGATTTATGAGACTGTTGAGTTCAGGTCAGGAGACAAAAGGCTAGTCCGTGCATTATGGTTTGTTCTCAGACCATGACACACACATTCTTAGTGTCGGTGGAATTTGGCTTTGTCATTTCCATACAACCTCTGTTTGTGGCCGCATATATGGTTATATTCTTCCATTAGGCCTCTTGCACACTAACGTCTAGGGGTCTCCTAGAAGTGCATGGTTCTCTACTATGCCCACTACTTAACAATTTCTTATGAAGGCATAAAGAGATAATTTTTCGATTGGATTACATATCTATCAAACAAAATTCAATTATCAGAGGCGCTATGGATGAAGGTATTATTTCTTAATGGAGATACGGTGCATAATAGAACCTGAATTGCATGAACCTGTACCAAGGGGCTTCATGCCAATATGTCTGAACCCTAGGGGTGTGCTTATGTAGTACTAAGCTGTGCCACAACCTGCAGTTTGTATACTTTCCTATACTTTATTTTACATATGGCAAAATAGAAGATAGCAACGTATGTTTTTTTACAATATTCAGTTTTATTCACTATTGACATCATAGGCAACTAATGCAATAAAAACATTAGAGTTTGAGAACCCCTAAATCTAAAGTAACACCATATGATCTAAAACTTGCTGAAAAGCCTAGATTCGTATTTTTATGTGTGAACTCAAGTATGTGTATACTTGTGAGATTATGTCATGCTTGGTACTAGTTGGCAAAGGACTGTAGTTGTCCTCTGGTGGTTAATGTGAATGGACACTGAAATGTATCATTCTTATAAGGATAAGCCATTTACTAGGGTTTCATTGGCAGGTTTTTTTTTTTTGTTTGTTTTTTTTTTAGTTTCGTAAATGACCAAAATTCATGGGGGAGATGTATCAAAACTGATACAAAGGAAATATGGAGTAGCTGGTCATAGGAACCAAGCGGGTGAGAGGTTCAATCTATGAGCAACTGCTTCTTTTCTCATGATGAAAATATATACTGTGGTTAAAAAAAGACCTTGCAGCCGATTTATCAACACTGGCGTAGCGCACACCATTTAATGAATTTGGCGCCTCTTCTGAGTGGCGTGCATCAAGAACTGGAGCAGCAATTCTGGTGTAGAAAACACCAGCACATTTTATGAATTTGATGAGCGGTCTTGGCCGCACACCGTCCCATCCCAGCAACTCCCCATCTCTGACCCTTTTAGTGGAGCTGATTGAAACTGGCCAAAAGTTGCTAAATTTTTGCACAACTCCCCCTTGCACAAAATTTTTGCTACTTATAAAAGATTTTATACACTGCTCAAAAAAATAAAGGGAACACTTCAAATAACACATCCTAGATCTGAATGAATGAAATATTCTCATTGAATACTTTGTGCTGTATAAAGTTGAATTTGCTGACAACAAAATCACACAAAAATCATCAATGGAAATCAAATTTATTAACCAATGGAGGCCTGGATTTAGAGTCACCCCCAAAATTATAGTGGAAAAACACACTACAGGCTGATCCAACTTTGATGTAATGTCCTTAAAACAAGTCAAAATGAGGCTCAGTATTGTGTGTGGCCTCCACGTGCCTGTATGACCTCCCTCCAATGCCTGGGCATGCTCCTGATGAGGTTGCGGATGGTCTCCTGTGGGATCTCCTCCCAGACCTGGACTAAAGCATCCGCCAACTCCTGGACAGTCTGTGGTGCAACATGACGTTGGTGGATGGAGGTCTGGCATCGTCCTGCATTAGGAGGAACTCAGGGCCAACCGCACCAGCATATGGTCTCACAAGGGGTCTGAGGATCTCATCTCGGTACCTAATGGCAGTCAGGCTACCTCTGGCGAGAACATGGAGGGCTGTGTGGCCCTCCAAAGAAATGCCACCCCACACCATTACTGACCCACTGCTAAACCGGTCATGCTGAAGGATGTTGCAGGCAGCAGATCGCTCTCCACGGCGTCTCCAGACTCTGTCACGTCTGTCAAATGTGCTCAGTGTGAACCTGTTTTCATATGTGAAGGGCGCCAGTGGCGACTTTGCCAATCCTGGTGTTCTGTGGCAAATGCCAAGCGTCCTGCACGGTGTTGGGCTGTGAGCACAACCCCCATCTGTGGATGTTGGGCACTCATACCACCCTCATGGAGTTGGTTTCTAACTGTTTGTGCAGACACATGCACATTTGTGGCCTGCTGGAGGTCATTTTGCAGGGCTCTGGCAGTGCTCCTCCTGTTCCTCTTTGCACAAAGGCGGAGGTAGCGGTCCTGCTGCTGGGTTGTTGCCCTCCTACGGCCCCCTCCACGTCTCCTGGTGTACTGGCCTGTCTCCTGGTAGCGCCTCCAGCCTCTGGACACTACACTGACAGACACAGTAAACCTTCTTGCCACAGCTCGCATTGATGTGCCATCCTGGATGAGCTGCACTACCTGAGCAACTTCTGTGGGTTGTAGAGTCCGTCTCATGCTACCACGAGTGTGAAAGCACAACCAACATTCAAAAGTGACCAAAACATCAGCCAGAAAGCATTGGTACTGAGATGTGGTCTGTGGTCCCCACCTGCAGAACCATTCCTTTATTGAGGGTGTCTTGATAATTGCCAATAATTTCCATCTATTGTTTATTCCATTTGCACAACAGCATGTGAAATTGATTGTCTATCAGTGTTGCTTCCTAAGTGGACAGTTTGATTTCACAGAAGTTTGATTTCTTTGGAGTTATATTCTGTTGTTTAAGTGTTCCCTTTATTTTTTTGAGCAGTGTAGTATGCAAGCTTTGATGAATTGGCCGCATAGTCCAGCAAGTTCTTCCAAGGGATGAACGTTACACTAGTTTTAATAACTCTCACCTGCTATCTGTTTTGTGTAACTGGATTGGGTTTCTTGGTTAATTGAGTAATGTTAGATTTATTCCAAGTGTATTTGACATCTAAATTGTTTTTCTTCCACTGGCTTCCATATATTACCTTGCGGAAGCTCTATGTAAGGTGTGCACAACCTGCTGTCAATTATGCCATTTTGTGCAGACCCCAATCACCTGGTCTGTATCTGGTGACTGCTCTTTTGTGTGGGAGAGAGTGGCATGTAGGTGAAGGCAGGGCTGGGTAAGTACCGGGGAATAATTGGGGAATGACCTTTCAGGCTATTCGTCTGTCTAAACAGGCCAGCAATCATCCAACAAACGAGCAAAACACACGTTCGTTGAGTGAGATAATTTTTAAGTTTACCACTCCTCTTCATTAAGACAGGCATGTACAACACCAGGGGAGGCGGAAAGAGGGAAGGATTCAGGAAAAGCCGGGGAAGAAGAAGAAGGGAAAAAGAGAGTCAGAACTACTTAATGGTCAAACAATTGCATTTAAATTCTGATGTTTATAGGATACCTAAAAGGTTGTCGACTGCCTGAAAGGTTGTGCTGCTAAACAATTAGATCAAAGTTGTCCCAAATTTTCTATTCCATAAAGACCTTTTTTTTTTCATATTTTGCAATATTATTGACATTGCTTGTATTTAACCACCATGTAGCCCTGTCCTAATGAGCACAAGCTCACCAAGATGTGTGTGTGCCCGTTGAGATGGGTTACCTAAGGGTAAGTGCACACACGTTGTGTTTTTTCTGCACGTTTACTGAACCAAAATCTGCACGAAATCTGCACATAACTGACTCTCTGGCAGGAGGTTTAGCGGCATTTTGTGTTGCGTTTTTGCTGTGTATTTGCAGCGTTTTTTTCACTGTCCTTCTGTCTCTATTTAGTAATGCACATAAAGTTCTGTGAAAAAAAAGACTCCCATTCAATTTTGCCATCAAAAAACGCTGCAAATACGCAGCAAAATACACATGCGTTTTTTGGTGCGTTTTTGCTGCATATTTGTAGTGTTTTTTAATCCCCCCATTACTTCCTAGGGGTGAAAAAACGCTGAAAAAATGCTGAAAGAAGTGACATGTCACTTCTTTCAGCGTTTTTCTAATCACTGAAAATACGCAGCAAACAAAAAAGCAACATGTGGGAACAGTGAATTCTGTTTTCTCATACACTTTGCTGGTACTGCTAGATGCAGCTGAAAATTTACATAAAAATATGCTGCAAATACGCAGCAAAACACAACGTGTGTGCACATACCTTTATAGCGAGGATAAGATTTTTAACACCGAATAGTGAGCCCTCGCGGGCCGCTCTCCTCCTGGACCAGTCAGCGACTTCTATTGTCTAATATTATTGTACTTGATTTTATTATGTATACCCTTCTTCATATGTAAAGCGCCGTGGAATAAATGGCACTATACTTATAAATAATAATAATTAACTACAAGCAATTGAGCTAGTAAGAAGTCTCAGGAAATTGCCACAAAGATAGGGAGCCAAAATATCCCTGAGGACGCTTCCTCTAAAAATTCAGCCGTGTATGGGAGGAGTGTGATCACATTTTAGTACTTTATGAATACTACCTGCATTTGATCTTTGGAAGCTATATAAATGCCTCATTTTTTAATCAATTAAAAGACACAGCACATGTCAAAGATTCATTTCTATGTGATAAATATTATATATTCAGAAATGTCTCTGCTTCCCATTGACTTTAAACAACTCATAACATATCTTCGGTGCCAGGTGTAGAAATGTTCTCAAGGAGTAAATTCCACACCTTGCTTCATATTTGGTGCCAACTATGATGAAATGATTGGATGAACCAATCCCAACTTGTCATGTTCATATTCATTTGTGTTGATTGAACACAGATCTTAAAGATGTTATAGATAGTCATGAGAAAAACTAAGTTCACCCTCTTTGAATTCTATGGTTTTACATATCAGGATTCAGGACATAAAAAAAACCATCTTGTCTCCAGGAGGTCTTAAAATTAGGTCAGTAGAACCTCAGATTAACAACACATAACAATTTATGCCTTGTCATTATTTATTTTTCAAAAATTAGACAAAATTAACAGGCAATGCGAGAAAAATGAAGTACGCCCCATGAATCCAGAGCTTGTAGAGGTCAGCTTTAGCTTTAAAGCGCACCTGTCAGCAGGATTGTGCTTAGTAAACTACATACACTGTCAGGTGGGTGCCGTTACACTGAGTAAAATGATACCTTTGTTGATGAAATCCGTCCAGTGGTTCTTTTATAATTTTTATTTTCAGTTCTGCCATAATGATATGCTCGTGCTCTGGGGCGGGACTTTGGGGAGGGGCTGTAACTGGTGCTCTCATTATGTATGCCTATCTCTGGTCTCTGCCAGGTCACTGTGCTTTCAGTGACCTGCCTACTATTTTAAATATTGCCTTAATAATTTCTCTGCCAATGTGAAATTTACATCCCCAAAATGGCCACCGACGCATGCGCAGTAGCATCTATCGCTTGCCGATGCTACTGCGCACATTCGGACACCATTTTGCTACAGGAAAAATAAATTTGCCTGCAGCAATATGGCCGCCTGCGCTTGCGCAGTAGCATTTCTCGTTTGCGCAGTAGCATTTCTCGTTTGCCGAGAGATGCTACTGCTCATGCGCGGCACCATATTGCTGCACCCAAAATTTTTTTCCAAAAGCAAAATGGCGCCCGCACGTGCGCAGTAGCATCTCTCGGCAACCGAAAGATGCTACTGTGCATGCCCGGGCTGCAGTGGCCATTTTGGGTGATATAAATTATACATTGGCAGAGAAATTCTAAAGGCAATATTTAAAATAGTAGGCAGGTCACTGAAAGCACAGTGACCTGTCAGAGGCCAGAGATAGGAATACATAATGAGAGCACCAGCTACAGCCCCTCCCTAAAGTCCAGCCCCAGAGCAGATCTGAAAATAAAGATTATAAAAGAACCACAGGACAGATTTCATCAACAAAGGTATCATTTTACTCAGTATAACGGCACCCACCTGACAGTGTATGTGGTTTACTAAGCACAATCCTGCTGACAGGTGCGCTTTAATACTTTGTAGGATTCATTTTCTGTTTGACTTTACCAATCTCTCGCATTGTTCTGGAAGAATTTTAGCCCACTCTTCTTTATAACACTACTGACCTACATTGGGGTTTGTAAGTATTCATTTATTAACAGCTCTCTTAAAGTCCTATCCCACCATTTCAATTGGGTTGAGGTCTGGACTTGAACTGGGCCAATGTAACACCTTGATTCTCTTTTTCAACTATTCTGATATAGATTTGCTGATGTTCTTGGGATCATTGTCCTGTTGTATGACCAAGTTTCGACTAAGCTTAAGCTTGTGGATAGATGGCCACACATTTTACTATAAAATACTATGACACAGAAGTTGATGGTCATGTCAATGACTGCCAGGTGCCTAGGTCCTGTGGCTACAAAACAATCACAAATCATGAACCCTCCACCACCGTGCTTGATAGTTAGTATGAGGTGTTTGTGATGATTTGCTGTGTTTGATTTTTGACAAAGTAACACAGGACATTGTGGTCAAACTTTTCTAGTATGGTCTCGTATGTCTAGAGAAAGTTGGTCCAGAAGCCTTGTGGTTTGTTCAGATGCAATTTTGCAGACTTTTGCTGTGATGCCATATTCCTTTTAGAAAGAACTGGCTTTTTATTCTGGCAACTGTTTCAAAACAACCTGTTCGTTTAGTCTTTTCCGTTGCTCTGCTTGTTTATATAATGCTTGGCTGTGACATAAAATGCACAGTGCCATGACATGATTAGACTAATCTTTCATATGTAAATCTGAACTCCAATCACACCTCAATTTGCAGGTTTGGTTGTATAGAGTTGTACCTTGAATTTAGAGATGTACAAGATGATATCTTAGGTTCTGCACAATTTCTTTGTTTATAGTGGATTTTACACCACAGAAAATCCGTTACAACACCTGTGTGTCTGACATTGCTCCAGCCATGATGTCTCGTCTACCGCATGTGACCAGTGCAGCCTCTGAATATTTAACATGCTAACTGAGACCCTTAGGCTGTGTGCCAACTATGCGTTTTTCAAGTGTTTTTGCTGCGGAATTTACACATGACTCCCGGGACACCCGCCAATCGGTTGATCAGCGGAGGTACTGTGGCACCCCTGAGGGTTCAGTCGCCACAGAGGTACTGCACCTCACCCAGAGGTTTGGTGTCTCCTTCTCTCAGGTAAGGAGGCAGTGCTGCCCGGAACCTCAACACCCACATTCAACACTACACTACTCCAGGCCGGCTGGAAGGGCAAGATGCATTGTGTTTCCTGCTGAGCCCTGTCCCTGGCTGGAGTAGGGGGAACCAGTAGTGGGTGTGGGTGGAGGAAGCAGAGTAGGGGAGCACCATTGTAGGAGGTATATAAGGGGAAGCCATCTTAGGGTGGCAGGTCAGTCAGTGGAGAACAGTCAGTGAGCAGTCTGAGGAGCAGAGTCTCTTCAGGAGCTCTGCTCCACAAGTGGGGCCTAGTGATAGAGGCCCAGGAGGGGAGCAGAGGAGAAAGGCTCCGTTCTATAGAAGGGATCCCAGGGGGTATGGCGAGTGCAGGACGGCACCCGTACGCCCCGTATCTGCCAGGTGTCAGAGGGATCAGGCTGCAAGAAGGGACCGGTCTCTGGCCCAGCCGTGTTACTCCAGGTCTCGGCTGGAAAAACCGGAGGCTTCTGCACTTCCATGGTGCAGTCGCCACAGTCTCATCCTAGTCACCGTGAGGGTCAAGTAGGTCCGGGAACTCCAGGTTGCCCAGAAGGGACTTCAGAGCACCCGAAAGGGACTGTGTGTGGGAAGCGCAGGGCAGGAGGGAGAAGACCCAGCACGGGAAGTTGGTCTAGTTAAGAACATAAAGAAAGCGGGGTTCCGTCAAGCGCTCCTGACACATCTGAGGAAGAGCAGAACCCCTGGTCTGGTAGACAAGTGCGACGCGGAGGCGGACACCCATACAGTGTACCTGAGAACCTTGAATAAGAATTGTGAGTAAAACTCGGATGACTGCACTGCACTGCCTCCGTCAATTATTTCAGCTGCGCTATCCATCCTGCCTGCACTACAAGTCCCAGCACGACCCAAGACCAAACTCCACACTGCCCCGGGGGCCCGCTCCACCTGTGGGGAACAGAAACACCTCAGCTGCCATCTTATCACTCCCCCCCGGAGGTCTGCAGCAGCGCTGGTAAACCTTACCAGGTACCGCAGGTGGCGTCACAAACTATTTACTTTTATTTTTATTTCTATCCAAGTTACAATCCCCTTTTTCAAGAGTGACCCCAGGGTACAGGCCCGGGAGCCGACCACCGCGACACCCCCAAACCAGGCAAAGGCCCGGGTATAGAGTCGTCCCCATTCTCTGGGCGCGTCAGTACCATATGTCGGACCCCAACTGATCAGACATTGATGACCTATCCTAGGAATACGTCATCAATGACAAAGTGGACAAGCTCTTTAAGTGGTGTCAATTTCAGATAGACCATCTTAAAATACACAAGATTTATCAAACAGCATGAACAAGTATGACAAATCTGTCACATTGAACACGGTCTAGTCTAAGTTTGTACTGTATTGGTAAATATGCCCCATTGCCTGTTGTTCTATGAAGTAATTGTTTTTCCATGTATCCGTATTATAGTCTAGAGGGTTATTCACATTTCAGAATGGTATTGCATATTGCTAGGATATGCTTTTAATATTGCAGATATGATCTCTTGGATGGGACAGGATAACAAAGAGACCAATTTTTCCCAGCACATTGACTGTTCCTGGCCATTATTCAAGTGAATGGAGCAGAATTGTAATTCCCAGCACAGCTGATGGTTGTGAGCTTAGTTGTGCAAGGAAACAATGTCAAGGAGTGGTGGCGCCTTAGTTTTAAGGATCAGTGCTGTTATTGGATAGAAGACATTTATTGGGTCAGTATGGTTCCCTTAATTGGGATCAACACTGATCACCAGACTCAGGGACTTGGGTGTCCAGTTCTCCATTGGGTGCAAGATTGCAGCCAGCAG
Source organism: Phyllobates terribilis (assembly GCF_046119375.1). NCBI lineage: Eukaryota > Metazoa > Chordata > Amphibia > Anura > Dendrobatidae > Phyllobates > Phyllobates terribilis. The sequence goes on along the minus strand of NW_027362761.1, from coordinate 974,400,108 downwards.
GGGCTGAATGGATAGGCTGGTCGCAGATTTGCCCTGCTGTTATATTCTTGGTTTATGGCACTGCAGAAAATTAAGGCTGTCATCTTCTTTTCTGTGCCATAGACCTAGAATGCAGTGGAAGGACATGTGCATGAGCAGATCCTCCATTATACACTTTATTTTCTCTATCAAATGCCATACTTTGATGTACCTAAGTTTCATGTAAGTGGCACTTCATGGTAGTTATATGTACTAGTTTTTATGCAGGCCCTATGATTACAGTGGATTTTGTGGCACACATTTATCTGTAGAAATGGGAAAGAATAATGGGTTAAATTTATTAATCCTGTCTAATATTTAGGCAGTGAATTCTTAGCCTGAAAATTTACCAAATATATCTCAACGGTTCATGCTAGATGATGAATTTGTTGCATATATACACAATTTTGTCAAAATTGTCACCACCTATTGGTTGCCTTATTGGTTCAGTACCAACATTTTGGCACCAAGCCATTTTTCTTTTTCTGCCAAACCATACCCATTGTCTTGCCAAAAAGTGCGAGCATTGTGCCGCATCCTCACTGACGTGCATCAGAATTACAATGCAGAGAAAGCATTATATATAATTCAGAATATAAGTAAGGTGTTTGGTTGTTCTATATTGCAAAGTATAAATATTTTCCTGCATTATTCCGCCCAAACAGAGCTTGAGTTGTGGTATGTGTGGGAAAATGTAAGGGATACTCACCCAAGACTTGTCTGTAATTGACCATGTCCAAAAATTAAAAAAAATAGTTTCTAAAATTTTTACGTTCTGAGGATGTTAATTATGCATAGCTGAGGTTGTAACTGCAGTGTTCAGGGACATTGCCAAGTCATAGCGGAATTAAACAAGGTGTTGTTAAAATTGTTCAACCTTGTAAAAGTCAAGATAGATTCCCAGTACGGACATTTCACTCTTATTGATATTACCTTACCTAAATTGTCAGTGACCACAATATGAATTGGATATATTTTGAAATTGATCTCAGACCTATGAACACTGGTGTATTTACTTTGAAAATCCATATTTGCATGGCTGTATAATTATTTTTAAAACTTTCACAGCCTAATATTTAATGGGGTTGTCGCAACCTATTAGACTAGAATGATTGCAAAGTGCTTGTAAAAACAACCAACTTTGTAATTGAACGCTTATTAAAAATCTAGGTATTGTGAATTAGTCCACTAAGGGTGCTTTCACTTAGCACTCTGGTACCTTTTCCTTAGCCCTATCGGGGTTTGTATCAGAAACCCCCACAAAACAGGATTTGGGTGTATG